>NC_142690.1:9110000-11610000 GCF_056320005.1 Nelumbo lutea
CTTATGTTAAAAATTATCATTTTAATTGCATCTTGATAATTTTTTACCAAGTTAGATGATGCTTACCAAGTTGGCACATTTTGCCCTACATTTGTCAAGGGGCTGTGTAGATTTTTTTGAAGAATAAAATAAAATTCATTAGGAGAAAGTACATTAGGATGGTGATAATCCATAAAGAATTCCAAAAGCCTAACCTTAATCTCACAGATCCCATACTAATACCCGTAGAACTGAATGGTAAAATCTTATCATATTTTTTCTAAACAACCTCTATCACAGCCCAAGCAACAAACCAAAATATTCCTTTATTGTCACAAGATATTGTTTATTTTCTATGACTTTTGCATGCCATTATATTCCAAATTGTCATTTTAATTCTATCCTGATAAAGTTTTACCAAGTTAGATGATGCTTACCAGGTTGGCACATTTGGCCCGTCTCTAGCAAAATCTAATAATCTTTTTTCTCCAAAGAACCTCCATCACAGTCCAATAATACAAACCAATGTATTATTTTATTGTCAAAAGACATTGTTTGTTTCCAAAGGCTTTCGGATGTCTTTATATTAAAAATAGTCATTTTAACTCCATTTTGGTAAATTTTCACCAAGTTAGGTAATGGTAACTAGGTTGGCACATTTGGCACCTTATTTGCCAAAGGGCCAATAAGATTTTTTTTTTGAAGAATAAGATAAAATTCATTAGAAGAAAATACATTAGAATGGTGATAATCCATAAATAATTCCAAAAGCCCAACCTTAATCTCATAGATCCCATACTAATACTCGTAGAACCAAATGACAAAATCTTATTATACTTTCTCTAAACAACCTCTATCACAGCCCAAACAATAAACCAAAATATTCATTTATTGTCACAAGATCTTTTGCTTATTTTCTATGGCTTTTGTATGCCATTATATTTCAAATTGTCATTTTAATTCTATCTTGATAAAGTTTTACCAAGTTAGATGATGCTTACCAGGTTGGCACATTTGGCCCCGTCTTTGATAATGGGCCATTAAGATATCATATTTTTGAAAAATAAGATAAAATTCATTTGAAAAAAGAATATCTTAGGAAGTGGTAAAGCATCACCAAAAGATAAAACATCACCCAATGGGCCATGGTACAGAGTATGTATAAATTGTTTGTTTCCAAAGGTTAAAAGATATTGTTTGTTTCCAAAACATTTTTTTATTGTCACATAGTACAGAGTATGTATAAATTATATATTAAAGAGAGTGCAAATGCTGAAATACAAAGTATGTATAAATTATATATTAAAGAGAGTGCAAATGCTGAAATACAAAGTATGTATAAATTATATATTAAAGAAATGAAAGAAGTGATGATAGTGTTTTTCCTTTCCAATTTATAAATTATCTACCTTAGAAATCACATTTGAAGAGAAAGCAAATGCCGAAATGCAGAGTATGTTCATGTCTTTATTTAAATGGGATAAAAGATTAATATGGGTTGAATAATTCATAGTGATAAAATTAGATACACGATTCGTAATATTTACAAGATCGCATACCCTCTTTATTTAAATTTATGTGTTCATGTCTTTATTCTGATTTATGACAAGGTTTTCATATTATTTATTGTGTAGAAATGGCAACAATTCCATGCAAAGTCTTATTATGTTATCGCACTTTTGAGGATAATATAATTGGGGTTTATGTTGATAGTCAAACAGATTTTAACGAATTTGTTGATGAAGTGTGTGGTGGTTTGAAGGTTCATGCTAATAGCGTGAACTTACATTATACAATACATCTCAACAAAACATGCTTCTTGCCATTAAATGGGCCATGTGACCTTTCAAATCTGTTGGAGTTTAATAATGAGAGTGCAAAGGCATATGTGTTTTGGAAGGGCATAGAGCAAATTAATATTGAAACTCATCCAAGTTCTCATGCACATATTGTACATGATTTGGCAACATCTTCTAGACAATCAACAAGTGAGGTTAACATCAGCAATCATGCCAATTTGTTAGCAGTTTGGGAGTATGAGATAATTGGAATGGGGCAAACATTTGACAGTGGAGATGATGTTTGAAATGCATTAAATAAATTTTCCATTGCTAGAAGATTTGCATATAAGTTTCTAAAGAATGATAGAGAATACATACAATGTAGATGTGCTGTCAACACTTGTGGATGGGAAATTCGAGTAAGTGTAGTTAGTGGCGGACCAACATACAGGATGTATAAGTATAGTCCCGTACATACACATTCAGTTGGTGATGAATCAAGTTATCAGTTTCGTATATCAAATAAATTTATGTGTTATTTTGTTGGAAAAGCTTTGTGATTCTCCTAAGTATCTTCCATCAAATATAATAAAAGATTTTAATCATGATCATGCCGTTTCACTGGCTTATAAACAAGCATGGCAGGGGAAAGAGAAAGCTAAAGAATTGCTTAATGGGTCTGCAAATGATTCGTATAAGCTTATTCCTTTGTTGTGCAAAAAGTTAGTTGAGACTAATCTAGAAACAGTTGCTACTTTTACTGTTGATAATTCATGTAGGTTTAAACAATTATTTGTTGCTTTCCACTCATCCTTACATGGCTTTCGAGTTGGTTGTTGTCCAATGCTATTCATTGATGCGGCCCATTTAAAATGTAACTATCAAGGTCAATTATTAGTTGCCAATGCATATGATGCGAATAATCAAATGTTTCTAGTTGCGTTCGGAGTTGTTTCATCTGAGTCAATTTCAGATTGGACTTGGTTTTTAGAGAATTTGAAAATTGCATTGAATGATGATCGAAAGGTAATAATTGTTTATGACCGTAACACTAGCATTTGACATGCAGTAGAAATTGTGTTTGGCTCTGAATATCATGTTTTTTGTTGAAGACATTTGATGGATAACCTTAAGAGATGCATGCGCCGTCTACGCTTATTAAAGGCTGAAAAAGAGGTAATCGAAGATTATGTGAATCAATTAATTTATACAAGGGATATCGTGAAGTTTGATATCTATCTCAGTAAAATACATAATCAGAATTTGGATATCTATAGTTGGATAATGGATAGTGATCGGCTACATTGGGCAAATTCTCTATTCAATGGTAGACGATATGATAAGTTTATATCTAATCTTGCAGAGTTATTTAATGCATGGGTGTTAGAGGCACGGGAACAACCAATCATGTCCTTAGTCAACATAATTTGATTGAAAATGACAGAGTTGACATTTAGGAGGCAATGTGAAGCTAAGAGATATAAACAACCAGTGGGCCCTAATATAGAGGATTTTCTTAAGTTTAACATATCAGAGTCCATAAATTTATGGTACACACAATGTAGGGATGATGAATTTGAAATTCGCTATAAGGAAAATGAAGAAATGGTACACCTGACTTCTAGAAGTTGTTCATGTAAGGCATGGCAATTGGTTGGAATACCATGTGTGCATGCATGTTGTGCTATTGGTCTATTGGGCCTAAACATTTATGATTTTGTTGAAGAGTGCTATTTGAAAGAAACTCAATAGGTAATTTACTCCGAGCACATACATGCGATGATAGAAATCGTCTAATAATTGATTGTTAACTCTTAGATAACTTGCATTTGAAGTTTGTAGAATCTCCATAATCCCTTTCCATCGATGACCTGAAATATAAAATGTTGCTAGGTTGTTAAACTTGTTTTTCCAATCCATCATATTTAATACATACGATATGGAAATATGCCTCCTTATTTGATGGTGATGTTGTACTATCTACATCAATCATTTGCATTTTTTCAATACTTTTTGCTCATTCGTTAACAAATGGTGAACACAAAATAGGAGCTTTCTTTCTTTCTCGCCTAGAGCGAATCTTCCTATCACCTTCGTCAGGTTGATCTTCTTCATCACATTGTTTTTCTTTCCATACTTGTGATGGTAACAATGACCGAAGATAAATGTTCTCATCGGTTAATTGTGCAACCTTTGACTTAAGACTTCTAATTTCCAAAACCAATTCCTGATTTGAGGAGGCTCCTTCCTCCTCATCTTCTTCACCATCCAACAAAGCCACTTCTTCACTGGAGGTAAGAACTAAAATTTGAAGAACCTTAAAAAAATGAAGCACAAAATGTTTTAGAATAATAATCTATGTTAAAAGATTGACATTATAGATAAAATTCCATTATATTATCTCATCATCCGAAAGCATTGCAATAACATCAATATATGTTCTCATTCGACGATAAGTGGTGCTAGACCATTTTGCAATTCTTGGAAATGCATCTATCATGGAAGGAATCCATATAGTGGAATGTTCAAACAATCAAATCTACGTGTGACAAGATAATAACTCACTCAATGTTAACATACAAGGTTTATTAAATGAAATTAATTTTTATACAAAATGTAAACTTACGATGAGTATAGTAGCACAATCACGTAGCCACCCAGATTTGGGTGGTGCTTCCTTCATCATTGACATAGAGAGTTCATTCAAACTATTTAGTAGCTCCCTATGAACAGCACTAGCCCAATCATAATCTCTTAATTCTTCAAGCTTATTAGTGTACTCAAATCATTTACAGTCAATGTTATAGTAGGTCTTTGTAAAAAGGAATTGCCCCAATATATAGACAGTAAGTAACTTTGGGACATATTTCTTTTCTACTTTCTTGTTTCCTAACAACTCCCTAATTTTTTCTTCTAAATCGCCCCATTGTATCACATTTTTTCCAAAGATTTTCGTTTGTAAATGTAATGTATGTGGGATCATATACAAATTTACATTCGGTCTTATCTCGAAGATCTCAATGGACAACCTCATCCCGACAACCCCGGAAGCCTCATTTGAATCAAACACGGATCTTCAGCTATAAGTAGGTAATCCTCGTTTGAGGTAAGGGACTTTTGGACTTTCTAGCACCCGAACTGTTACTCTGCTCGGACCAGCATTGTTCTCTCAATTGCTCAGCCTAACCACCCTCCATTCTTGACTAACTTGAGCATCAGAGTACCATTTGGGGAATAGCTCCTCAGGTCTTAGTTTTAGATCTTGTTGCATGACTTCATCCTTTCATCTCGGTTCCATCCAGTTGGAAAGATTATTTGATTGCGACATCGATTCAAAAAAATCTCAAATTGAGCAGCATAAAAAACCAAGAACACAAAGACTTTATATCAGTTGAAACACATTATGAGTGAGCTTTGTCCATTTTTCCAACAAAAATATGACCCACTTCTACCGTTACCATCAGCCCTTTAACGAATCACGAATGCTTCATCTCAATGGAAATGATGAATTGCATTTTGGTTTCTCTTTATGTTAATCAACTTAGAGGAAGCAAATCATATACCGGTGAAGGTTTCTTATGCAAGAGACCTTGATTACAAGTTTATTACAAATGTTTAAAACCGATAGGGAATGACAAAAAAAAGAAAAGAATCATTACCTTTGACAATGGTAAGGGTATTTTCATAACTTCAACATCTTCATTGGAAATATCGCCCCATGAAATAAACATATGTGTAACGAAATATTCCCGATGCAATGCAAGACTGTAAAACTTAGTTGAGGATTTTGTATTACAGGCAATCGGGTTGGATGGACCGGTTCAAATTCAGTGAAAACACTTCAGGTTGATTTTGAGTCACATCAGCAAATGCTAAACCTTAACTCTAAAAATAAAAGAAGTTTTAAAAAATAAAAAATATTAAAATTAAAGGAATTAATCTTAAAATTTAATATAAAATTCAAAGAATAACAATAAAAACTAAACATTAAATAGTAAATAGTAAGATGGATGAATGAAAACCTCAAACAATGTGAATCAGAATTGACAATCGGGTCGGGTTGGGCAATTCTCAAATTTTCATGTTGGATTAGGTCTGGTTCGTCTAACAAAACAAACGAAATGGCCAAATGGGTTTCTAACGGTATTATTCTCATTCATCCTTTCTTCTCACTGCTTTCTTCCGCCTCTACTTCCCCGTCCCGGTCGCCGGTCACGTCAGGAGTCTCCCCGTCGGTAAACCTCAACTTTCACCATTATCCTCTTCTCTCTGTCTTGCATACATTAGTCCATACTTTGTTGATATTGATTTCACTACATAGAAATGGAAGGAACTCACCAATTAATTATGGGTTTTGCCCCTTTATTGGGTCTAGAACAACACAAGCTTCAGAGAAGTAAGGTCTTGGAATTGTAGATGTTAATCACTTGCTTTTCTTCGCTACCTTTATTCCCCAATCTTCGCAACCCAGTAATGATAATCCTCCTTTTCTCTAAATTATCTGTCACCCTTTTGGAGGGTTTCTGATCTTTGCAATTTCTTCTGCAACTTCTGTGGCATCTTCTCTTGAGAAAATTGTTTCCAATTTCGTCATGAGAAGGATTGAACTTGTAGAGAAATAGTCTTGTATTTGAAGCTTGTTTTGGAGCTAATCTGATAACATGGAGCGTCAGGGGAGAAGATTTTCCAGTTCTGTATTCGATGATCAGAACCGAAGAGGTTCAACACTTCTTCAGCATCCATTAATGGCGGCGAAGAGAAAATGGTGGAATGAGTACTTGGAAGGAAAAGGAACATAACAAAAGAAATAAAGAATAGTAATTGGTTCAACAGGCGTCTGAATACACCGTCAGGCGACTGGCCCCTCTTGGGAACTTATGGGAGATGGCATGATCGTAAATATGACCTGGAGGGCCGTAATTGGTTCTACAGCCCGCTCCACGGCGATATTCATTCAACTAATCCGGACTCCAAGCCTTTGAGCCTCACTTTGGAAGTTTAATACATTTCCCCAACGCCTCTTACAGTCTTACTTCAACGTGTTGGAACTTGGAAGCGGACAAAATAAACTCTAATTCAGAGCCTGTTGTTCTTCTCCCCATTGCCTTCGTCCCCCCCACCGAATTCCGTTCACAACAGAGGGTTCATGGTGGTTTCGTCGGGAGATTATGTCCTTGAGATCTGATGTTAGAAAACAACTAATTGTTGGAAACCAAAAGAGAAAACGGCGCCCGTAGAAAGAACTTGTTAGAATAAAATATGTTATTGAGAAGATTGTGAGAATCTCTACTCAGATCTAATGGATAAGGTAAACTTTTTCTTCCTTTTGCTAAGGCTTTTTTTTTTTCAATATTTCCTGCTCTTATAATTAAATCATTTTTTTTATGGCTAAAATGGAACAACGGGGGAGCTGAAAACAGGTGAATGGGAAAAATGCCTTTTCTTAATTATTGTTTTGACCTTTGCATTTTTTAATTATTCTCTTGATGACTGGTACACAAAACTATGGCCACAGTTGAATAAATCTGAGAATACAAGTTCTTTGATCCTAGTTTGTAGTGGCAGAAAATTCTGTGTTCTTTATACTTGTTAGAATGCAGTTCTAGTTGAGTAATACTGTATTGCAGTAAACTTTAAGAAAAAATACAAGTGAGGGACAGGTTCTTGCTAGAGTCAGCAATCAAATGGTAACTATGGCAGAACCCAATATTGCTCAGGTGCCACATCAACTGTGACATAACCCAATGAGGATGACAATCCATACAAGGTGCTACATTGCATTCCATCTTCGAGCAAATGATTACTTTCAGCTGCATCAATTGCACAGTAGTGCTTGGTTTAAATGCCTATGTTATTTTCATGGAACTTTGGTAGAAAAACTATTAGAATCACCAAAAACCAAATACAACTTTGAGCTAGTGCTAATTCGCATCAAACATTGGCGCTTTGCCAACAATTACAATCCCATCTCAAACATGTCTATGGAGATCTATTGCCATAATCAGACCTGTTATAGAGACATGGCTATAGCCATGGAGTTTATGGCTATAGATCTCCATAAACTACATGACATCTCAGACATCCATAAACCAAACACTTCGTAGACTTGCCAAGGTTCAAAATGGTTAAAGTGTTGTGTCATGTACTACCATAGGGCAATAAAAAATAAGAGAGCAACATTGGGGAACTGCATTTGTCCATAATCAATAAAAACAGAATTGTGAGGGGATAATTTTCTCTTCTTGAAGTGGCATATTCTTTGCTCACTAACTTCCACAGAGGGTGGAAATAACAAATAAAATGTCTTGGAAAATATAGGGTTAGAAGCCTTATTTGGATCTTCTATGTCTAGAATGTCATGAAATCAGTTGGGCCACAGCAAAAGCATAATTTGTAGCTACATTAATTTTCTTTTCTTTTTTTTTTTTTTTCTTTCTTTCTGGAAGAGGTTGTTACATTAATTTGAACCTAGTCAAAGTAAATGGGTCTAACCTTCTATGAAGTAAGACAAAGTACAACCATAGTGATCATCCTTTTAAAATAAGGTACTAGAAGTCCTGGTCTCTAAAATAAGACAATGGCAGGTCAGTAGAACTTAAATAAAGGATGTATTAGACCTATCTATTACATTAGGACTATCAGTCCTATCCTGAGAAGTTTTGGAGAGGCATTCTATACTAAATACATGGTTCGATATTTGGGTGTGGTTTCATTATATATGATAGTATCAATTAACTAGTTTGTCATTTGAAATAAAGTAATAAATAGAACTTTTAGAAGGATACAATTTTTAATAAATTTGGAAGTGTGATTATTAGAAGGTTCTCTGTCACTCACATGGTACTCTCCAATTTGTTGCTTATCCCAGTGAAGTGACTGTAGCATTTTTTGTTCAACGGAAATGCATTTCAAGGGGTTTCGGTATGTTTTCTCATGAGAGGGAAGGCAAGTTTCATTATCTTCTTTTTTTTTTGTCAGCCTTCAGAAAATCAATAAGCCGAGGATGTAGCAAAATGGCATTAATTATTCACTGCTCAAATGGAACCAATCAATAAAGCGCCACCCGTCCCCTACCTCATCTCCAGCATTGACAAATTTCCTTTTAGCAATGCTAGCATGACAGTCTTGTCACTTTTTGTAGATCTTTTTGTTTTTTTGAACTGTAATGTAAAGTATTTCATTAAATCAAAAACCCAACAGAAAACCCCTGTACGATTGAAACTGAACAGAGGATATACAAATTGCTCCCAACAGCCCAAAACCCAAAAGACAAACTAACTTTTTCTTACAAAAATAAAATCCAAATAAAAAAAAAAAGAACTAGGATGTCTATTTCTAAACAAAGGTTGAACTGCCAACCAAGGATGAGCCATCCCCAGAATTTTACGTATGATTTCTTCATTTGGAGCTTGAATCCCTTCAAACTGTCTCCTGTTTCTTTCACTCCACACAGCCCATAACACTGCTGAAGGAATATGCTCCATGCTACCTTTCCCGCTCTACTTAAACCTTCTAGATGCCATGCCTCAGTGAGACCCTTCACTTCATCTGGGAAGCACAATTTTACATCAAAAACTCCTACTATCCTTAACCAGATCCGACGAGTAAATTTGCATTGAATCAGTAAGTGACCAGAAGACTCCACATTACCATTGCATAATAGGCAATCCAAATCTGTCACTTGTAGACCTTTTCTGGCTAGATTCTGCTTTGTTAGGATCTTGTCCACCACTGCTGACCAGACAAAGAAGGCCAATTTAGAAGGGACATCTTTAATCCAAATCCTGTCAATTGGAAATGGTGTGGTCTCCTCCCTTACTACACATTTGAAGAAGGATCTTACAGAGAAGCTACCAGACATCTCTAACTTCCACACTCTTTTGTCTCCCCCTTGACCAGACGTTTCTGAATCATATATAATCTGGAACAAGCTGATCAATGATGGCACCCCCCAGTCATTTAGGTTCCTTCTGAATTTGGGGGTTCCATATGCAGTGTCCATTATGTCTTTCCAAATACCCAGCTACAGTAGCATTCTTATTTGTGGCTATTTCGAACAAATCAGGAAATAAAATCATTAAAGGTCCTTCACATCAGAGATCCTTCCAGAACAGAACCCTCTGGCCATTTCCCACTTTATACTTGATGCCTTTCAGAAACTGATGTTGTACTTTCTGAACTGCCTTACAGTTTGAACAACTGTATGCTGATCTAACCTCCTCTGTCTCCCACTCCCTGCTACTAGACCCATATTTAGCCACAACTATCCTTCTCCACAAGCTGTTTGACTGTACGTTGAATCTCCATAGCCATTTTCCAAGCAATGCAGTGTTCTCATCTCTCACTGATATGATCCCTAGGCCCCCATTTTCTTTAGAGCTACAGATTTTCTTCCAGTTTACCAAGTGACATTTTGATTCCTCCTTCCATCCTCTCCACAAGAAGTTTCTCATTCTCTTTCCCAATGCAGCCGCCCACTTGGATGGGGTGGGAAATAAAGATAATAGAATACAGGAAGAGATGACAACACACTTTTGATTAGAGTGACTTTTGCTCAATTTCTCCATTTACCAGAACTGAAAAAGAGGCAGATGATAAGCAAACTTTTGTCCCATTTCTCCCCTAAATTCATTATCTTCAAAATGTACTCCAAGAAATGCCAGTTCACAAAATCATAAGCCTTCTCCATATCCACCTTACATAACAAAACCGTGAGCCCACTTTTCCTTCTTGAATCTATTACTTCATTTTCTATGAGCACCCCATCTACTAGTAGTCTCCCCCCAATGAATGCACCTTAAGCTTCAGCTGTCAGACTTGACATCACTTTTGCCATTCTACTTGCCAAGATTTTAGCTAGGGTCTTATACAGGCTGCTATAACAAGGCTGATTGGTCTGAAATCAGACAATTTTACAGCCCCTTTCTTCTTTGGGATTAGAGTGATGGATGTGTGGTTTAGGCTTCTTTCCAGTGATCCCCTATCATGAAATTCTCTTAAAACATGTAGGACGTCCAGCTTCATGATTTCGCAACACTTCTTATAGAATAACATTGTGAAACCATCTGGCCACGGTGCCTTGTCTCCCTTGCTGCCCTTTATCACATCCCACACTTCCTCTTCTGTGAATGGTTTCTCCAACTCACTAACTTGCTCTGCTGAGAGTGATTCAAAACGCAATCCATCTAGAGTAGGTTTATCTCAATCTCCAATCTTCTTTGTATAGGCTTTCATAGAATATTACTATTTGTGCTTTTATTTGTCCTTCCTCCTCTACTTCCACACCCTGAACTTCCAATTTTTTTTTATTGTATTCTCCCTCCTATCACTCGCCATCTTGTGGAAGAACTTAGTGTTGTTGTCACCTCTCGCAGCCATAAACACCTTGACCTTTGCCTCCACTTAATTTCCTCGTAAGCTAACTTGTCATACTCTCTCTTGGCCCTCTCCCTTCTTGTTCTTTTTTCTCTAACAATGCTCCCATCTTCCTCCTCTCTATCTATTTCAGTAATTACCTCTAAACACTTGTTCTTTTTCTCCTCATTCTCCTTTAACACCCCTCTCCCCCATTCTTTCACATTTTTCTGCAGTCTCTTCAATTTTTTGTTGAAATTGTGACTTGCTGTCCCTTCAAAAGATAGACTATCCCACCATTCAGCCACCAACTCCAAAAAACCAGGTTCTTCAAACCATGAGTGTTCAATTCTGAAAGGAGGGTGGCCTCCTCTCATACCTCCACAGTTCAGCAAGATTGGTACATGATCTGAAACAGGTCTTGGCAAAGCTTCCAGGGATAGGTTTGGGTATTGTTCCTCCCACTCTGTAGACCCCGCAAATCTGTCTAGTTTGACCAAGGTTGCTTCTTCTTGATTGCTCGTCCATGTGTATTTTCCTCCTAGCAGAGGTAAATCTACCAGCTCCCACCTCCTCATAAACTCCGTGAAACTCCTCATTCCCCTCCTATTTTCTCCCCAACCCTTCTTCTTATATGAGAATCTGATTGTGTTAAAACCCCCACCTATAACCCAAGGGTGACTCCATTTCCTTCTTATATCATTTAACTCCTCCCAGAAAGAGTTTCTCAACCCCTCTTCGTTAGGTCCATATACCACTGTCAATACCCACTCCCAATCCCTGTCCTGAGAATGTAGTAATAGTGAAACTAAGAATTGACCAATCATTCTGTCTCTGATTGATACTACCTCTGTATCCCATACCACCAGGATCCCCCCAGCAGTTCCTTGTGCCAGCAAAGCTACCCAATCGCAGCTGCATCCCCCCATATACTTCTCACTACTGACTGATTTATCTTCTCCATCTTATATCCTGAAGGCACAGAATACTCGGACTCCATTTTTCAAAAATGCATTTGAAACCACCCTCCTAGACCTGAATTTAGACCCCTTATATTCCAAGACACTAATTTAAGCGACTCCATATGTACACCGCTAGTGAAAGATAAGAAAATTATGTACACCTTCTAAATCACGACCCTTCTACCGAATCACTGCTCCCTTACCCATCTTCTTATTCCGACTTATGCTGCTGAGCTTTTCATTCAAGCCCCAAGCCAGTCTAAACAATTCTTTTTCTGTTCTATGTCCCTTTTTCCTCCAAGATTTTTCTTTCAATTGCCACTAGATACTCCTTTATCACTCCTTCCAGACCCTTCATTGATACCCCCAGGGAAAAGTGACGCTAGAGTTTGGGTGAGCGAAAGGGAAAAAAGAAAGAGATTGAAGTGGGGCGAGAAAGAGAGGGTTCAAACTTCTAATCCTACATCCGTACCTTCTCTAGCAAGTAGAGAAGGAAGAGAAATAGAGGGGGAGAAAAACGTTGGAGATGCTGAGTATGCATGAGCAAGTAGGGTAGAAGAGGAAGACAAAGCGGTGACAAGGGTTAGGGCCAATGACCAAGGGTGACCAAAGCAGTAGTCCAAGTCGAACCATATAGGACAACAACGAGATGATGGTGTGACAACCCTAGGATTCAAGGGGAAAAAAGAAATCAGATTAGCTGAACATGTTTGTTGTTTAGCAGAACATTGAACTAATGATAATGCCCCATAGCAGTGATAGAAAACATGGGGCCCACAGTGAGAAATTAAATGGTTATGAGTTCTATGTATTTTATTATTGGCATGGAACATTACCATTGGTTCCACTGTCCACTGAATAGCTACTGCATTCAGCTAATTTTTTCTCAAAATGAAAGGGAAGAAAGAATGAAAGAAAAAAGTGGAAAACCTCCAAGTTAGAAATATATAAAGATCATAACTAAAAGTTGAAAATAGCATTACATAAAGTTGATAATAACACTCGTAACACTGTTACAGTAATGATACCATTTAGCCAAAGAATAGGCTATCCATGTATCCCCATTCCACTTAATGTATAGTATTGATATTGATGATTGATTGAATTATTTAGTATTGATGATACATTGATATTGATTATTACTTTTCCCATATAAATACCCCTTTTTCTCGCTTTTTTCTCGTAAACAAAAAGTTTCTCGCAGTCAACACACTCTGATTTTGCAACCATGGCCAAATTAAAGAAATGTGAATGCTGCAAGAAAGTGTTCAAATCAAGACATTTTCTCCATATGCATTTGAAAAAAGCTTGCAAGGTGTTGGAACCTAGAAAGAACGGATATGAGTATGCCAAACGGCTTAGGGGGAATTAAAGATTGGAAACATCGATCCATGTAGACTTAGTGGTCTGACTTTAGTATTAAAAATGATTTGAAACATTTACTATGCTCTATTTTGGAAGTTCACAGTTGACGATTGCGGAATACCTAAGTGCATTGTTAGCATCTTAATCAAATATTAGACAATTACCTAGGTATGATTAGCTCTATCTTGTTTTAAGATGTATTGATCTTTTCAATGGGTTGATTTACAATGTGATATAGATTTTGGACGATTTTCTATTCTTTGCTTAAAATGTTTGGAGATGTATTGTTCCAAATGCTTTTGAATCATGCAATAGTTAAAATGCATTCTGCAAGTTCTTTTCAGTTTATGAAAGCTTAATTTAAAAGAATATCACTTTGGATCACGGAACAGTAGGTTTTCTTGTCACCATGTGAATTTGTCGATTCTCTTTTGGAAGGTAGTTTAGTTTCCATAGTATTATGCTCTATTTAGCTTTTAAACAAAGTCATGAATTGTTCACCAAAAGTTACCTAGTTAAATGTAAACAATGGACAATTTTTTTTCATCAAAACTTAATTTAAAGGAAAAGCCTTTTGGATCTTGGAACACATCACCATGAATGATTCTACAAAAACTCATTTTAGATTCGTTTTGAGCAGGTAGTTGAAAGTTCATAGTACAATACTTTGTCTTAGCTTTTAAACAAAGCCATGTGGGGATGCTTATGCTAAATTGAAAAACTGATCCAAAAAAAGTGGTTAACTGAATTGATTATTTCAGTTTTGGTTTGTTTTTTTTCTAAAAAAACCGGTTTTTGGTTTGATTTTAATTAACTTATAAGAAAAACCGGTTGTTAATTGAACTGATCAATATATGTGTTAAAAGAAAATCAAGTTAACTTGGTAGGCTTAGCAACTTTGAAGGTTGTTACTATTTGCAATTTATAGAAGAAGAAATTTGGTCATGACGTAGCATGAAAGGAAAGCTGTAGTGAGGAAGGGAAAATGCTGGGTTGTACTAAGATTAGAGATGATGGGGGATTACATTAATTAGCTAAAGAAGACCAATGTGGAAAAGTTTCAAATGGAAAAGGAAAAAATATTTCAGTAGAACCTAACGAAGAAGAAAAGGGGGAAGGATATGTAGGGGAGAAGAGTGTGAGGCTTATTGCTTAAAGGTCTATGAAATAGAAAGAAAGGATTTATTGATCAAGGCTGTTAACTGAAGATGATAAGTCTAAGGCATCACTTCTTTTTTGGATTTTGAGGGAGTTGGTCATTGGGGTTATGGTTCCCATTGCCTACATTTCCCATGTTCACTTTTCATGTTCATGTAGGTTCCATTGAAAAATGCATATCACTTACCCATGTAAGTGATACCCATCTCCTACGTGGGTAAGTAACTTTCCCACCTTTCTCAAGTCTGGCTAGTATGTGTGATTCTCTTAGGGCAGAATTTATGGCCATGATAGAAGGACTACAAAGGGAAAAACTGTTGAATATCAGGAAACTAATTATTGAAGGAGATTCGAAGTTGTTAGTGGGTTGGTTAACATGTAAAGAGAAATGGAAGTGTTGGCAAAGCAAGGGGTATAGGACTACAACAGTGAAAAGAAAAGGTTTAATTGGTTAACCAAGGACATTGAAGTGAGTGTACAATGGGTATAGAGAAATGCAATCTTCTTTGCAGATGTGTTGGTTGGCAAAGCAAGGGGTGGAAAGAGAAAATATATTCTGGGTGCAACTGTAAAAATTTAATGGGGTGAGATAAGAGAGTTTATCTCCCGGTCTCTGTATTTTACACTGAACACACATTTTTTCATCTTAATGGATCTATAGTTATTGATAGAAAAGAAACTTTCCCACTTGGGGGGAAAGGCTGACAACATGTGTTAAGACAATTTTGCCCACTGACTTTTTTTTGTGGATAAAAGAGTCATTGTATTATTTATCTAAGAATTAAATGAATGTAAGTAATTTCACTTGCCCAAATAAGTGTTTGTAACACTTACCTGGGTAAATAGCTTTCTAAAAAATGAACAAGCCTAAAAGAGGAAGAAGCTGAAGAAAATGAACCAGATGAAGAAGAGGTGCTTTTAGACAGAACTCATGATATTGGAAGATATATAGATTTGTGGAGTTTGCAAGGAAAACCTTCAAGACGTTGGAAGAAGAATTTCCTATGGAAAATGATAGTGGAATGTGAAGTGGAAGTACTTAGGGTAGAGGGAACTCAAGCAGAATGAAAGGTATTTGTCTAGCAAGGGACAATGACGAAGAGGAGGATGAAGAAAAAACTTTTGAAAAAATATGGTTTTAGTTTTCAGAATTATAAGGGATGATCTCAAACCCTACTGATTTTCAGGTTATTTTGAAAGCTCCCAATATAATGAGAAGTTTTAGCCAGGGGTGGAAAGGTATGAGCCTAACATTGTTTCGATATGGAGATTGGAGAAGAAGTTTGAGAGAGCAAGAAGTTCTATCCATTGCCACCCAAAACTCGCTTTGGTGGAGGTGTTAGCATGAAGAAAGAATTCAAGAAACTCAAAACAAAAAGAGAAGTTTCAGCTAGAGGTGGAAAGGTATGAGCCTAACATTGTTTTGGTATGGAGATTGGAGAAGAAGTTTGAGAGAGCAAGAAGTTCTATCCATCGCTACCCAAAACTCGCTTTGGTGGAGGTGCTAGCATGAAGAAAGAATTCAAGAAACTCAAAACAAAAAGAGAAGTTTCTCATTTTAGTTTCTCTTCTTTTGAGGAGGGACTTCTTGGGAGTTAAAGCAAAAGTTAACGAGTTAATGTGAAGTAAACTAATTATGTAGTAATATATATTGTTATTTGTTAGGATGAAAAAAGAATTCAAAAGACTTCAAAAAGAGACGATTAAAATATAGAGTCTTGTCACAAGAAGTGTGAATAGGGTAGCTCATAGTTGGGAGGTAGGTAGGTAAATTAAAATATATAATTAATAATATAAGATATAATTAATTACATTGATTGTAGCCGGAGGGGGATTGGGTTGGGAATCTCGAGTAAGGTAGGAATGCTCGACTGAGTAGGTAAATTCATTAAAAGATATAATTAATAAAATATATATTCAATGATATTTTATATGTAAACTTACAACAGTATACATGTATCGGTGAGCTTGTTTAATCATAGGTTTTTTTAATAAGTTAACCGAAAACGAACTGACAACCTGTTATTTAGAAAAAATAAAAAACTGAAACTGAATTGATCAATTCAACTTATTGGTTTTTCCGGTTTTTCTTGAGCACCCCTACATGGCTTTGTTTAAAAACTAAAACCAATTATAGCACTATATGGAGCTTGAACTATCTAGTTAAAGTGAATCTAAAATGATTTCATAGGTAGAATCAGTCATGGTGATGAGATTACTTATTATTCCATGATCTAAAGGGTTATTTCCTCTAAATTAAGTTTTGTTGAAAAGAATCCATTGTTTACATTTAAAGATTTGTTGAAAAAGAATCCATTGTTTACATTTAAAGATTTGTTGAAAAAGAATCCATTGTTTACATTTAACTTTCTGTGAACAATTCGTGACTTTGTTTGAAAAGTAAAATAGAGCACTGAAATAGAGTATAGTACTATGGAGATTGAACTATCTACCTAAAGCGAATCTAAAATGAATTTATAGAATCAAACAGTGCAAAAATGCCTACTATTCCATGATCCAAAGCAATATTTCTTTCAAATTAAGCTCTCGTAAATTGACAACTACTTGTAAAATATGTTGTAGCTATTACATGATTCAAAGGCACTTGGAGCAGTACATCTCCAAACATTTTAAGCGAAGTATAGTGAATTGTCCAAAATCTATGTCAAAATGTAGACCAATCCATTGATCAATACATCTCAAAACAATATTAAGCTAATCATGCCTTAATAATTATTTAATATTTGATTAAGATGGTGACAATGGATTTAGGTATTCACAATTGCCAATTGTGAACTTCCAAAATAGAACATAATAAATGTTTCAAATCATTTTAACACTAAAGTTAAACTACTCGATCTACATGGATTCATGTTTCAAATCTTTAATTCTCTCCAGGCCATTTGGCATACTCATATCTTTTCTTTCTAGGTTCCAACACCTTATAAGCATTTCAAATGCATACAGAGAAAATGTCTTAATTTAAAAACTTTCTTGTGTCATTTGCATTTCTTTGATTTATGTGGTGCTATTGTTTTCAACTTTTAGCTACGACCTTTATATATCACTAACCTTGAGGCTTCTGCTTCTTTCTTTCCTTTCATTTTGGGAAAAGATTAGTTGGATGTTGTAACTCTTCAGCAGGCCGTGGAACCAATAATAATGTTCCATACCAATAATAAAATACATAGGATTCCTAACCATTTAACTTCTCATCACTATAGGCCCATTGTTTTTCAAAACTGTTGCGGGGTGTTATCATTGGTTCAATGTTCTATTGAACAGTCAACATGTTGATCGGCCCTACTTTATCACCGCTTTGTCTTCCTCTCCTACCCTACCTACTCATGCGTACTCAGCATCTCCAACATTTTTCTCCCCCTCTATTTTTCTTCCTTCTCTACTTGACAAAGAAGGTCTGGATGTAGGGTTAGAAGTTAGACCCCCCCTCTCTCTCTCTCTCCCCTCTTCCTTCTCTTTCTTTTCTCCCTTTTGCTCTCCCAACCCCTAGCGTCACATTTATCCCTTTACCATCTATTATGATCTAAACCCTAGTATTCTCCCTCTCCCTAGCATTCTTCTTTCTCTCTCTTTCAGCCCTTCTCTCTCTCTCTCTCTCTCTCTCTCATTGTTTGGCATCGATGGCTAGGGAGTTGTTTATTTCGATTGAGTAGATCAATTCTCCACTAGACTACAACCCTAGTTTGTTTGATATTTTAATAAAATTAGCTTTTGGAGAGAAAAGAAATGAGAATTTAGAGATGAAAAGGAAGGATATAGTAAGGGTTTTAGCACGGAGGCATAGGGGTTTTGGGTGAGAAAACAAACGAAAGAAGATAGTGTAATTTTACTTAATTTAATTTTGGGTAAATTTCTAAACCCCCCCCCCCCCCCCCCGAAGCATCTGACCATTGCTGAAACCTCCCTTGAAGTTTGGTAAGTATAGTTACCTCCCTTGGACTTTCTAACATAGTTGCGAGTTGATCCCCTTTGCTAGAATCCTGTAAAAACAGACATGGAAATGTCCAAAATATTCATTAGTTACTTTTGACCAAAATATTTATTTTCTAAATTTTCTCCTCGTATGAATGGCTAGCCCCATGGTTTTTGATCCGTCGTTGACCAGAATGGTCGGACCATTCGGCTGTGAGCTGTCCAAGTAACCAGTTTCGTTTTACTCCAAACCCAGTTTTTAGCCAAAAATTGTTGAATCAATCGAGACATTGACTCAGGTGGTCAAACCATCAACCCGTTCAATGGTTTTAATCATTTTTTATTTTAATTTTTTTAGTTTTTTGTTAGAACGGGTCATCTATTTGAACCAAACGGTCGAATCGTTAACCTAGAAACCAGTCGCCAAAATAGTTCCAGTTCGAAGTCATTTTTTAAAACATTGGCTAGCCCAAGCCCTTCAAACCTCTTTTTGAAAATAGATTCATTTTTCAAAATTTCCCTTCATATCAATCACTCAAAGGTAAAACTAAAACTTTAAATTCTCTCTCTCTCTCTCTCTCTCTCTCTCTTTGTTGTTTATAAAGTTTGTAATGTTTTTTCTTATGTAGAAACCAACCTCAATAGTAATTGCATAGATATTTTGGACATTTCATGCCTTTTATTAGGAGTTTGGATCTGCTTCTCACAGAGCGCTCCTCACACTAACCTGACAGCATGTTCCAGCCGTACATCAGGAACATCTCTTGTACTTGTCTGTTATTATTCGTAGGAGGTTTTCCCATTACATGGTGGGATGTGGCTATGAGGTTGGTGTGAGGAGCACTCTGTGAAGAGTAGATCCCAATTCTTTTAGTAGAAGTTCAGGACTGTTATCAGTCTTGAACCCTAATGGATTTCAAGTTCGAAAATAATAAGAAAGGTAAAGAGAAGAGAGGAGGAAGAGGGAGGAGAAGCAGTAGAACATAAGAATTGAAAGGAGGAGCACAAGCTTAATGTTTTGCCGCCGCCACTTTAATTAATATTTATAGGTTATGCTCATTACATGGAAATGTCATATTTTCCTTTAGTCTTTACATAACATAATAGAGCAAATAAGACTGAAATAAATAGCAACTAAAACAACTAAATGACCAACGACTAACCCTAGGAAGACTAGAACACCTTCTACCCCATGAACACAGTGGGACCGTAGCTGTGGGGCCCACATCAGTATTCTCTACACTCCCCCTCAAGTTGGGAATAAATGTTTATCATTCCCAACTTGAATAGATCCGCCTCTAGCTTCTTTCGTGGTACAACTTTGGTGAGGATATCTGCCAGCTGCATGTTGGAGGTGATGTACGGGAGGCACACTTATTGTGATGAGATCCCCTCTTGTACAAAGTGTCGATCAACTTCAATATGTTTAGTTATGTCATGCTGCACCGGGTTGTGTGCTATATTAATAATCGCTTGATTATCACAATACAACATCAGGGGTTTCTCATACTCAATACCCAACTCCTCAAATAGTGATTTCAGCCAAAGAATTTTAGCCACTCCATTAGTTATTGACCTGCACTCAGCTTCAGCACTAGATCGGGAGACAACACTCTGTTTCTTACTCCTCCAAGAGACTAGGTTACCTCCCATAAGAGCACAATATCCAGAGGTAGACCTTCTATCATCAACACTCCCGGCTCAATCGGCATCCGTATAGACCTCCACCTTTATGTGGCCATTGTTCTTGAACAATATACCTTTACCTAGGCATCTCTTCAAGTATGCTAGTATTCTTTCTGTTGCTAGAAGATGCGTGGTTCTAGGAGAATGCATGTACTAACTGACAACACTAACTACATAACTGATATTTGGCCGAGTGTGGCATAGATATAGGAGCTTTCCCACTAACCGCTGAAACATAACCTTGTCTTTAAGCAACTCTCCACTCTCTGCACTAACCCTGCGGTTATGTTCAAATGGGTGTATCCGCAGGTTTGACACCCAGCTTTCCAGTTTTTGCCAACAGATCTAGAACATATTTCCTCTTAGAGACAAAGATCCCCTGTTTAGATCTAGCAATATCAATACCCAAAAAATACCGCAGTGTACCCAGATCTTTCACTTCAAACTCTTGATGAATGAGCTGTTTGAGGGATTCAATCTCATGGCTATCATTTCCTGTCACCACAATATCATCAACATATACTACAAGTAGTGTTAGAGAGGACTCCACCCTCTTGATGAACAGTGTATGATCTGACTGGGCCGGTACATAACCGAACTTCCCAAGGGTTAGTATGAATTTGTTGAACCAAGCTCTAGGTGACTACTTCAAACCATACAATGTCTTATTGAGCCGGCAGACCTTTTTACTTGCCTCTGTATCATAGAATCCAAGAGGCAATTACATGTAAACCTCTTCCTACAAGTCCCCATTCAGGAAGGCATTTTTAACATCCATTTGGTACAAAGGCCAAGTGTGGCTTGCTGCAAAAGATAATAGAACCCGAATGGTGGTCATCTTGGCTACCGGGGCAAATGTCTCCAAGTAATCTATACCATAAGTCTGAGTGAACTCTTTTGCAACTAGCCGAGTTTTGTACCTCTCAATGGAACCGTCCACATTATGCTTCATAGTAAATACCCATCTACATCCAACTAGTTTCTTTCCTTTGGGCAAATCAACTAGCTCCTAGGTATTATTTTTCAACAGGGCATCCATTTCAATTTGCATTGCACCTCTCCACTCCGGGACTGATAGGCTTCTTGCACTATTCTTAGAATAGGGACATTAGCAATGGAAGTGAGATAGGACCTGTAGGAGGGAGATAGGCGATCATAGGACAAAAACTGGGAGATGTAGTGGGTTGTAGATGTGGTGCAATGTCGTTTTTCTTTACGGATGGCAATGGGAAGGTCAAGGTCATCTGTAGGGGGTGAGGTAACAACAATGGAAAGAGCCTCTGTGGGTCCTAGGACTGTAATATTTGAACTTGGAGCTGCAGAAGAGGTTGGAGTTGGTTGGGACTGCTGATGACCGAGATCAACCTGCCTGCATCACTTGTGATAGACTCTCAACTTCCGATCCCCTTGACCACCTTCGCTACTGCAGCCCTCATCACCCAATGGAATAGGTAAAGGAACAGCCCCAAAAGTATTAACCCTACCCTCACTGCACTCCTCCTGAAGAAAATGACCCAAATCTCCACACTCACTACTCTCCCCCTGAGGAGAGACCCGAGAATAGTAGGGTGTCTCCTCAAAGAAAGTGGCATCCATAGATACAAACTTCTTCCCTGAGATAGGATCATAGTAGCAATAACCCTTTTGAGTTTGTGCATAACCAAGAAAGATGCATTTGGAGGCCTTGGGTTCGAACTTGGAGTGATGGAAACCGAGAAGCTGAACAAAACAGGTACAACCAAATGTTTTGAGGGGAATAGTAAACAACTTCTCATTGGGGTATAGAAGTGAAAAAATGAGGTTTCATATCAAGAACCTGGGAAGGAACCCGATTAATAAGATATACCACCGTAAGGATAGCAATACCCAGAAGCGAATATGGACATTGGAGGTAAACATAATACTTTTAGCCACCTCCAAGATGTGCCTATTCTTCCTTTCTACAACCCCATTCTACTGAGGTGTATGAGGGCAAGTGCTCTGGTGGATAACCCCATGATTAAGAAGGTACGATGCCAATGGCTTAGCAAAGTATTCCTTTGCATTATCAGATCTAAGAACTTTGATCATGGCATCAAACTGGGTTAGGATCATTTGGTAGAAGTTTTGGGCCAGGGCAAGAACCTCATCTCGTGAACACATAAGATAAACCCAAGAAAACCGGGTGTGATCATCAACAAATAACAAAAAATATCTGTACCCACCCATAGAAGGAATGTGATATGGCCCCCAAACATCAGTATGCACAATATCAAAAGAACTATTACTCATTTTATTATTCAATGAATAAGAGTTTCTACAATGTTTAGCAAACTCACAACTTTCACATTTCAACTGAGATGACTCAACAGACTCAAACAAAGTAAGAAACAGACTCTTTAAGGAACGAAAAGACAAATAACCCAATCGGTTATGCTTTGGCATAACCGGACTCACAACCTGAGAAACAAGTAACTTCTTATCCACTGACTCTTCCCGACGAGAACTCTCCCTGAGCATATAGATCTCATTCATCTCACGGCCAGTCCCAATCACCTTCTTTGTCTCCAAGTCTTGAAAAACACATCGGTTAGGGAAGAAAGTTACTGAGCAGTTCATATGTTTGGTAATACTACTAACGGAAAAAAGGTTAGTATCATGTTTAGGAACATGCAAGACAGAAGACAAGGAGATAGTATCCGACAGTTTGATGTCACCCTTGCCAGAAATAGGGACAAGAGAGCCATCAATAATAGATACTTTATCCCTACCAGAAGATAAGTGATAAGTAGTAAACAATGAAGGCAAGCGGTGGCATGGTAGGTTGAGGCTCGAGTACCTGAATGTGCAAAGCCGATGTGGCAGGGGCTGATGATGACTACGGTGACTGAGTTGAACTGCCAACTTCCTTTTCCAATTATATTAGAGCAGCCTGAACTACAACTAAGGTCTCTAAGGGTGTGCCTCTTGTACCAAACGGGGATGCTGAATCAGTAGCCACAACCACATGAGCATTAACCCTTTTTGTTTCTCAACTTTGCCGGGATCAAATGTGGATGCAGCTTCCAACATGTTTCTTTTGTGTGTTTAGATTTCTTACAATGCTCACACACCACATCCCTTTTATCTTCCTTCTTTTTGTCCCTCTCTGAATCACCCCATGTTTTGGGTTTGACAACTACCAAGGCAGGTGTAAGCGGCTGAGGTTGCATCATGACTTTCCTCCTAGTCTTTTCACTGTGCACTAAGAAGTATGCCTGAGAGAGGGTCACACTATCTCTGGTCAAAATCTATTGCCTCACAATATCATATTCTAAATTCAGTCCTGCCAGAAACTCAAACACTGTTTGTCTCGATGTGCTTTCTATGGGTCTGAGCATCTTTGGGACTCCCACTCAAGAGTCTCTAAGTGATCAATCTCATGTCACAGGGACTTCAAGGTAGAGAAGTAAACCAAAACCAGTTTCTCTCCTTATTTAAGGGTATTCACCTCACATTTCAATTCATATGCTCTGGCAACATTAAGGGGTTTGGAGTAAGTTTCTTTCATCACATCCCATATCTCCTTGGTTGTCTTTGCCCATAAGTAATTTCGACTAATATGAGGCTACATAGATTTACACAGCCATGTCATAACCAAGTAGTTTTCTTGGACCCACTTGATATACATAGGGTGTCCAGTGGAAGGTTTTGTCACATCTTCCAAGAGATACCCTACATTGCCCCTTCCCCCAATAGCCATCATGGATGATTGGCCCATTCCAAATAGTTTGATCTATCAAATCTTACAGTTGTAATCTGAAAACCTGTCTCAAAACCACCACCATAACTGCTGTTCCCAAAACTATCTTCTGCCTGATTCTTAAACTCCATCTTAGTCAAGAACCAGAAGTCTCAAAATTAGGGTTGCTACAGTCAAAACAACACTTGGACTATCAACCACAATCACAAAATCAGTATAGAACCAATCTGTACTCATAGTAGATGTGCATGAAACATGTATAAAACTGATCTGAAACCAATAACCACACACAACAGCAACAGTCCGAACTGTTTCCACCCCCTTAGAAGAGTTCGAAAACCCCAAAAGAAAACTGAAAAACAGTTTGAAGAACAATCTGATATGCTGAAGCTGAATTGGGGTTTTAATCAGTCCTAAAAGCAAATTCTCAGTCGTACACTCTAGACAGTACCGTACAGATAAGGCTTGTAGTAGGGTTAATATGAAACCCTAAAACTGATCAATGTTGAGGAGAACTATTTGGGTTTATCGTAGTATTAGATCACAAGGTTCAGTCCAGTATTAGGGTTTGCCGTAGGGTTAAGACAAAACCCTAGGGAATAGAAAGATAAAACCCTAGAGTGGTTCGGCCGCTCTTGCTAGATAGGTCCAACCTATCTTCTCTAATATTACTTCTCTCAGAAAATAAAAAAACTTACAATAACATGTTGTTCACTGCCTTCCAAGGTTACCCGAACCCTAGCCTTCTCTGATTCTTCCTGATCACCAACACGCTGCAACTGTGGCAATTCTTCAAATAGCTGCTAAACCCTCTGGAGATCTCCAAGAACCAGTCAACGAACTCTATATTCTCAGCTTCCAGCCTTAGATGGTTCTTATGTGGTTGGCCGGACTAGACTCACATGAGAAACCCTAGCTCTAATACCAAGTAGAAATTCAGGACTATTATCGGTCTTGAACCCTAATGGATTTCAGGTTCGAAAATAAGAATAAAGGTAAAGAGAAAAGAGGAGGAAGAGGGAGGAGAAGCAGTAGAACACAAGAGTTGAAAGGAGGAGCAGAAGCTTAATGTTCTGCAGCCGCCACTTTAATTAATATTTATAGGTTATGCTCATTACATGGAAAGGACAGATCTGCCCTTAGTCTTCACATAACATAATAGAGCAAAATAAGACTGAAATAAATAGCAACTGAAACAACTAAATGACCAGCGGCTAGCCCTAGGAAGACTAGAACACCTTCTACCCTATGAGCACAGTGGGACCGTAGCTGTGGAGCCCACATCAGTGTTCTCTACACTTTTATTATAGGATTCTAACAAAAGGTGTCTACTTGCAATCATGTCAAAAAGTCCAAAGGAGGTGATTTTATGAAACTTCAGGGGAGGTTTCAACAATCGTCAGAAACTTTAGGGGAGGTTTTAGAAATTTATCTTTAACTTTTGATAAATTAAAACAATAAAAAAATATAATGAGATAGACATCCAGTAAACAAGTTCCATTGCTTGGCCCTAGTAAGAATTTAGATGAGTGGCATCCTAGCTAGGAACGGATGACCAAAAAGTCATTTTTTGATGCATTCGTATTAAGATGGGCATTGATGACAATTCCTCTTTCTCGATTATCCAGAAATTAGTGAATTTTGAAAAAATCACCAAAAATTGTCGTTTGGTATCATTTATGTCATGTAAGCAGTTTGTTGGGTACTGATTCTCAAGGGTGATTATTTTTCCTTGGAATAATCTTTTTCTGGGAAACACGTCATTGCCATGTCATCCTCCAAAAAATCAAAATCACCTAAAAATCAGGGAATCATTGAAAATGGCGATCCCTCAAGATGGGCTGATTTCAGGAATCATTCTTCTGTTGATTTCCCAAAAATCTAAAAAAAATCAACCAACCAAAAAGATTACAGTCCTTTATTCCATGCGGCTCCGACGTGGCACAGATTTTTGGAAAATCAACATCGATGCCAAACATCACCTAAATTTTTAGTCTAATAAAAAAACGTTCATTAGAAGTTGCCTTAAGTTTAATCTCGGGTTCAAGGATATGATACAAACCTCTAAATGGCTTTTGACTTCTCATTTGCAAACCCATCTACCTTCATTAGTTCCTTAATTTGTTTAGGCATTGTAGCTAATAACAAATTGAATCAAACATTCAATGTATCATTTGCAGCAGTGGGTTAGATGCCATTGACTGGAATCTGTTCAAGGTTGCCTTTTCTTGATAAGAAGAGGTTTTTGTCCATGCAAACCAAATTAGTAAAAGGATAATAAAGGGAAAAATTGAAAAAAAAAAACTTAAATGGCATATCCCATTCTAAACAAAGAGTTAGCCGATAAAGGGTTTTATCCATTGATGTCATATGAGAGGGAAGGTACAAGTCCAATTTGGAAAATGAAGGAATGTTTCAGTATTTAGGTGAAATATTGGGGGATATGCCATGAAATGAAACTTTACAGGGGTGTAAAATTACCTTTTTCTTCAAACGCTGATGTATTCATATTTCATTGGAGAGAGAGAGATGTATGGTATGATACTATTATCTAGACATGGCAATTGGGTTGGGTGGGTTGGGTCAAGGTATTTCGGGTCGGGTTGAATTTTGGGTTGGGTTGTCAAATGCTAGACCCCAACCTTAAATGTTTGGGTTAGGGTTGATCCATGGGTCAATTCGGATCATTCCAAAAAATAATTAAAATAAAAAAAAAATTAAGAAAAAATTATATGAAAAATGTCAAAATTAAAAGAAATAACCTTAAAATTCTAAATATAAAATAAAAAGCTTGAACATTTAACAATTTAAAGAGTAAACAATAAAAAATAAAGGCTAAATAGAAAAAATTAAAGAGTAGAAATTTCTAACAATGCATAAATAATCCCAATTAAACTTGACAATCGGATCAACGGGTTGATCCATGACCCAACCCAACCTAGTTTTTTTCAGGTTGGGTCGGGTCGGGTCATTTTCACATTCGGGCAGTTAAATATAAGACCCTAACCCTATTTTTTTTGGGTTGGGTTGGGTTGAATCAGGTTCGTATGTTGGGTCAACTTTTTGCCAGGTCTCCCTTCCCCATCTCTTATCCTCTCTCCTCCAAGCCCTAATCTAAGCATCCCGCCGGCCATTCACCACACACGAACGTCCTTGATTGTGGAACGACGACAAGAAATCTGACATTCCAGAAGATACTCTCCCTTATTGTTGATTCGTTCCATTGTACAACACCTAAACCCAGCTCATTCAAGTAGACTCCGCCATTCCTTGGCAGTCCTCTCTTTATCCAAAACAACAACATCATTTCCATGTCCATGACAAGTCTTGTACTTATAAATAATTCATTATCATGGGCCTCCAATGCATTTTCATCATCACTACTATCACCCTCCATCACAGTTTCAACGATTACAGCCTTCTCTCCCCTTTTTGGTAGTGTTTCGAATTAGGGCTGTTCATAATAAGGCCCAACCCGACCAACCTGGACCGATCCAACCCGAATCGACTGGGTTTTCACCAGTACATGTCGGTTTCAGGTTGTGCAAATTCCTAAACCGATGATTTGGGTTAGTTTCGGTTTTCACACAAGAAAACCAAAATTGATCCAAACCGAACTGACTTAGTTCCTAGTTCAAACATGAAGTTCCAAAGTCCATTAGGCCACCTAGTTTTTTAATGGTTGCAAGAAACTTTGGATTAGTGAATAGTGATTAATGAATAACTTTTGTAATTAACTTTTTATTTACAATTTATCATAGGAGATGACTGAAATGATGTTCAATTTATGACTGTTTTTAAAATTAGCAAGGTTTTATCATAGGGATGAACTTAGAACCGAAACCGACCAAATCGATTTTGCTTAACACTGGATCAATTCGGTTTCTATGTTAGGTAACCCAACCAGATCAGGTCGATTAGAAAAACTGCAATAAACCAATCCAACCCGACCCATAAACAGCCCTACTTCGAATCCTTGCACCATTTGAGGATGACTAGACAGTCTTCGTCTCTATAGTTATGGAGGATCCACTGCAAATTAATTAGGAACCAAGAAATTAAGTTAGTTGAGGCATTAAATTAATTAAGAAAGACATATCGAGACGGATATTGCAATAAGCAATTCAAGCAATCTAGGTTGGCATTTTCGACAGGGAGACATGCAGAAAGTCGTGATACTACGATGGGACCCCATGACTATGTATGATGTCTGGGATTCCCAGTTCAATTGCAGACCTCAGAGCAAACGAATCAAAATAGGAGTAGATGTAATTCCATATCTAGGTTGAGCTTGCATTTCCATCTCGTTGCCTTGCCCCATGTCTTTTGGACGGCCACCTGAATTTTACTCTCTAATGGTTATATATTACTTATACGGCCAAATTTTTGCATTGATTGCTTGCACGTGGGTCTGAGCTACCATTTTGTTTAAGACCATGCTCTTGATGGAGTATTGACCGCCGGTTCTTCGATATGTTGAGAAGATAAGAACTACAATAAAATGAGGATACAAAGAAGAAGAAGAAGGAGGAAGTGTATCTACCAGAATGCCGGATTTCTTGCCGCCGTTTCACAGTGCTGGCGTGTGGTGAGTGGCCAACGGAATGTTAGAAGATGAGGGAGGGGAGAATTCGAATAAAGCCCTGCTTTTTGAGTTTTGTCTTTTTGCGGGTGGTTTAATCAGGTTTAGCTGAACACCCGTTAAAGTTGGTTTTTTTCGAAATGCGGACGTGATCGCCTGTGATTGGCGGGTTCACGCATCTAGTGCACCCAAGGGTGCACAGAACGTGAGCCCTGAAAATTAAAGTTTTAATTCAACTTGGACTCCGAATCGGTTTCTAAATTCAAAGTTGAATTGGAAATAAAAAGTTGCCAAAGTTGGGCAAAGTGTTTCTATTTTTATTATTATAAAAAGCCTTTCCTCCTAAATAAACCTAGCTGGCTAAATCAAAATCTTCCAGTCTTTGTTAGTTGCTTCCTTTCATTACTTTAAAGTTTAAACTGTGTTTATACAGGGAATACCATGATCTCTCAGGCACACTCCCATTGTCTATAGCCTACTCAGGGTCAACCATTTCTTCCTTGAATTAGTCTCCCTCTTGACTCGGGCCAACAATCTAGAAGAATCTATGGACTTTACATTTGGTTTAGGGGTGATAAATCTCATTAAAATCTTGTCTGTTATTATTAGAGGATTCTAACAAAAGGGGTTTAATTGCAAGAAGTTCAGGGGAGATGATTTTGTGAAACTTTAGGGGAGGTTTTAGCAATTTATCCTTGGACTTTTGATAAATTAAAACAATAAAAAATATAATGAGATAGACCTCCAGTAAAAAAGTTTCATTGCTTGACCCTAATAAAAATTTAGATGAGTGGCATGCTAGCTATGAATGGATGACCAAAAAGTCATTTTTTGATGCATCCATTTAAGGTGATGTTTTGCATTGATGATGATTCCTTTTTGCCAATTATCCAGAAATTAGTGATTTTTGAAAAATCACCAAAAATTACCGTTTGGTATCATTTATGTCATGTAAGTAGTTTGTTGGGTATTGATTCTCAAGGGTGATTATTTTTCCTTGGAATCATCTTTTTCTGGGAAGCACATCATTGCCATGTCATCCTCCGAAAATGGGAATCACCTAAAAAGCAGGGAATCATTGAAAATGGTGATCCCTCAAGATGGGCTGATTTCAGGAATCATGTTTCTGCTGATTTCTCAAAAATTGCAAGAATCAACCAACCAAACAGTTTGAAAATCACCAGTTCTTTATTCCATGTGGCTTTGACGTGGCACAGATTTTTGGAAAATCAACATCGATGCCAAACATCAACTAAATTTTTAGTCTAATAAAAAACATTCACGAGAAGATGCCTTGAGTTTAATCTAGGATTCAAGGATATGATACAGACCTCTAAATGGCTTTTGACTTCTCATTTGTAAACCCATCTACCTTCATCATTCCTTAATTTGTTTAGGCATTGTAGCTGATAACAAATGAATCAAACATTCAATGTATCATTTGCAGCAGTCGATTAGATGCCATTGACTGGAATCTGTTCAAGGTTGCCTTTTCAATGTTTCATTTGCCTTTTCTTCTACCCATCACTCAATTGGAGGGTTTCTCGATCTTTTTAATTTCTTTGGTGACTTCTATGGCATCTTTTTTTGAGAAAATCATTTCCAATTTTGACATGAGAAGGATTGAATTTGCAGAGAGGTAGTCTTGTATTTGAAGCTTATTTTGGAGCTCATCTAGCTACTTGAAAATCGAACATGGAGCATTAAGTGGAGAAAATTTTCTAGTTTTGTAGCTTCTTTCTCAAATTCAGGAATTGGGTCTATTATAGGATGTGACAAAGGTGATTTTTTTCTTATTATTTGATGATCAAAACCGAAGAGGTTCAACACTTCTCCAACATCCATTAATGGCAGCAAAGAGAACATGGTGAAATGAGTCCTTCGAAGAAGGAACAGAACAGAAGAAATAAAGAATAAGAATCAGTTCCATAGGCGCCTAAATACACTATCTCCCATTAGGCATATGTCACTACTGGGAACTTGTACATGGGGGGATGGCATGATCGCAAATATGACATGGAGGGCCGTGATTGGTTTCATTGCTCTCTCTACAATGATATTTGTTTATATAGCTAATCCAGACTCCAGCCTTTTAGTCCTCTCAAATGGGTAAGAGTGTTCACAGTTCGGTTTTGTGTGGCTTAGAGAAGATCTCAAACCAAATTAGTAAATTACAGTTTGAGAAATTCTCAAATTAAACCAAACTATTTTGGTATGAAAACCAAACTAGACCATACAGTTTGAGAAATTCTCAAATTAAACCAAACATCTAGTCACCCTCCCAGAGGGCAATATTTCTGTGTACATATAATGGTGAAATAGAATAAGAAAATGTATTTCATATACAAATGTAAGAAGAACACTCACCACATAAAACGGCTTGTCGACACAATGTTCTTTCATTTCAACTATGAAATAAGGTTTTTTAAATGTAAAAGCAGCCTCCCATTCTTTTGACCTTGAAATTTCATAGTGCTTAACAGAATTTGGTGATGATTTCCTTTGTCCTGTATCATGAAACAAACAAGAAATGCTAGAAGATTGGATATTATTTTCTCTAATTTCTTTGTGAAATATATGGTAGTTTTCATTAAATTCCAAATTTTTGGATAGAATTAAATGAGGATACTCAGATCAAGGGAAAAATTAGATGCATAGATCTAAAACCAAGAGGTTTTAAGATATGTAAGATAAAAAAAAGGTGTAAAAAATTAGGATTAGAGATCAAGAAATACCTTAAATGATCTCTTTAATAATCTCAGTATAATAACTCAAGATAGAGGAGAGACTTAAGAAGATGTTCCCCATAGAATTAAAGTAGGATGGGTGAAAGGGAGGAATGAATTTAGAGTACTATTCCATTGGAGAATAACATTCATTCTAAAAGAAAAAATTTTACAAAACAACCATAACGATTTTGTATGCTGAATGTGATAGAAACCCAAATGTTGAGATCGATGGATCCAAATTGAAAAGGGTAGAATTTGAAATGGGAATATTATGAGAATTTAATTAGTAGTCCAATAGGTGATAAAATAAGTAAAAGCAGATCAAGATGATTTGCTCATAATAATAAAAGTGCTCTATTGCAAGTTTGAAGAGTCTAAAAAAGCCAGGGTAGCCTAAAAGGGTAGTATGGGTTAAGTAGCTACTGAGAAATGTTTTGAGGTTACATAATTAAGGAATTATATGGAACTAAATAGAGTGGGATGATGCAACAAGATTCTTTTAGCCTACTCCATATATCTGGGATGAAGCTTTATTGAATAGAGCTAAGTTAAATTGTATTGCAGTTATTTGAATTTCACCATTACATCCTCATGGGCATACATATATTAAATATATTAAACATACCCATGGGTTGATCTTGAATTCCTTTGTTCTTACTAAGCAATATGTTAATGGAGGACTTCATGTCAGAAACCAATGGAACCAAGGGTAGTTAACTAGTTTTATATATCCAAAGAATAGAGAAAGTTAATATAAAGAACATGCCAAGAAAACTTCAAAGTATGGATCCATTCAAAGAATATTTGATTCAGTTATGAGAAGCAGAATAGTCACCTTCAGTTCCTTGAAATGAATGGAGAGGGTCATACTGATTTGGATTTTGCAGTCCAAGAAACCTGTTCCTCCAAGGTTTCTCAGCAGTACCATGTTTATTTGTTTCAAAAGACATTGATGGATTACTTCCTGGGTGGTTTGCTACTTGTGAGGAGGGATTATTAACTTCAAATGAATCCTCACGCCAGCATGCACTTTTGTCAAAAATTGTTACACTGAAATGCAAATCACCATTGTATCTGAAAACCAAAAACTCTTCATCCCCTAAGGATTGGTCCCTCAAAAAATTTTCCCAACCATCTTCAATGAACATTCCATCTGCTCTTCTGGATAATTTGGCATGCCATATATCTCCACTGGGACACTCTAAAGTCACTCTTTCAGATGATTTTTCTGAAACGTGCTTGACGAAAGCAGGTGGAATCCGCTACAAGATTACAGAACTGAACTTTATGCAACTAGAATGGTAATAACAAGAACTTTGTGGAGAGATTGAAAAGTAGAATTAACCGAGTATAAAACCAGTATTGACCATTTTCAGGTAAAGCAATCACCAGTTTAGATAAGTTAATTCTAATCCATAGCTCGAGTTTATAATTAACAATTGTTCAGTATTTGTCATATATCATCCTCTAGAAATCAGACTTAGGACCATAAATCAATGAATTTTTTTTTGAAGCAAAGGTAACTTTTTATTGAAGAAGAGAAAAACAGAACTACATAAGAGGATGTACTGAAGCCAAGAGTGGCTTGGCAGGATTTGTTTCAATTTAGAGGATGTAATTCATTGACCATAAATCATTGAATTACATGAATAATTTTGGAAAAGATGCATTTGTTTCAATTTAAAAATTGGCAGAAAACTTTGTTCGCTTACCATCTTCAGCATTATTTGATCTCCAATAATGACCTTGAAGAACTCTGGTTTCACATCTAAGCAATTTGGACAAAGAGTCTCCATCTCTTGCTCTGTTAAACATGGCAACAAGAAGTGAGGTTATATTATTAGCAATAAAATCTTTATCTAAAGAATTAGGAAAGAATCTTTGAAAACACAAGTTGAATCATGATCAATTAAGGTGGCAGTGAATGTCAAGTAAACTTCAAACCTTAAAGTTGTGTTTGGTTTGAAAGAAAAGCAGTGCACCCAAAAACAGCCTAAAGAAAAGGCAAGAACCAATTAATGTGGAAGAGATTCTTACTTTTTCTTTCAAACTAAAAACAGCCTAAAGAAACAAAAAAGCAGTGCACCCAAAAAAAAGAGAAAGGAAAGCAGACTATGTCCAATCAGGGCATATCTTAATCTAATTTATAGCACCAATGGGAAAAGGCAAGAATTTTGTAATCATTTCTTAAGATGAAACTTCTAGTGAAAAGATTAATTTAGTTCTGCTAATATAAGGCAGCGTTTGGTTTGAATCTAATGTATAGGTTTTCCTACCATTTCCTCCAAACCAAATGCAGCCAAAATACCTTCCTTGTTCTCAGTTCTCACCTTGTTTCTCGGTTTTGGAACTCTTTGGTGGCTTGCCACGTTTCCTTCTTCCTTGGACGTAGGGTGATTCTTGTGAAGATTTCACACTGAATGAATCCTCTCGCTTGCAGCATGCGCTTTGACCAAATATGCGAACACTGAAATGCATATCACCTTTGTATTTGAAAATTAAAAACTCTCCTAGCCTTAAGGAGTTGTCTGTTGAAAATTTCTCCCAACCATCTTCAAGGAACAATATTCCATTCATTATTTTGTTTAATTTGACATGCCATATACTATGATTAGGACCCTCCAAAATCACTCTTCCTGATGATTCTTCTGAGATATGCTTGACAAAGGCATATGGGATCCGCTACAAGATACAAAAAACTAGAGTTTAGTTGAGTTGCAATTGCAAAGACTATTGAATGTAAAGTCTGAACTTGAGTGACTAACAAGAGAGCACACACATCAACAATCTGGAACTAGGGACATAAACATTGATAGACAATATAATCTGGAGTTTGTAACTGTATTTGCATTAAAAAATTTTATATATAATGTCAAGGTGAAGGCCTATGAAACCAGAGAGGAAGTTTTCAGAACTAGCTCAGTCAAATCTACAATGTGGAACTCCATCTTCATTAGAATTATAGGGTTTTGGGGTTTGGGGAGGGCTATTGGAACGTAACATAGGGAACCTAATAGTTCATTTTACCAATCCTCGCAAAACAGGGTACCTTTCAGAACACCCACGCCAAATCTAACATCTCTGTGAAGGGAGTTTTCTCAGTTAAAATGGAAATCACTTGAACTCCACAAGTAACATTTCATACATGAAACACAAGATCATATTTATTGTTGCAAAAGAAATCCAACCCAGAAACCCCAACAAGGAAATTAGTCTTTGAGCCCCTACTGATTATCGGTCAACTTAGAAGGTTGAGATGGTTTTGATATTTGACCCAATGAACGACTAATGATTTTGATATTTCCGTGGAAGTGGTTCCATGGAGAAGCAGTGACGACAGGAACTAGCACTATAATATCAAATTTTTTACATGGAGATCAGTACATACCAGTCGCTGCTTAAAGTCCCCGATGAGAGCTTTAAAGAACTCCGGCTTCGGTCTAGAGCAGCTCCGGCAAACAGTCTCCAACTCTCTCTCTCTCTCTCTCTCTCTCTCTCTCTCTCTCTCTCTCTCTCCCTCCCTCCTTGTGTGTGTGTGTGTGTGTGTGAGACGTCTCAACCAAAGATTTAAGAAGAACTACCAACACAGCAACTGGAGCTTGCAGTTGTGTGAGACGTTATATTGTTTTTATAGTTTTCTTCCAAGTGATCGTGCAACAATCCTTTTTGCTCGCCAACGATATACCTTCTTACTGCTAGAAATCAACTGATCAAAAGCCTGCTCCTTTTCGCTTAAAGCTGCTTCAACAGCCCACCTGCCCAGTAGTTCACCCGTAAGAGTTGACTGAAAAATGCTGCTTCCCATGATCTGCTCAATCTCAAAAGCTTCGAGTATCACTGAAAATGTATGCATGTTTTGATGAAGAACAAACTGCCAACTTCCGTTTTTGGTTCTACCAGTACTTCTGTACGCAGCTCTGAACCTATCTGCCCACTTTCCTCTCTTGGTTTCTTATCAATATCCGGTCCATCAAGGTTGACCATCTTATCTTGCTCCGACAACTGAGCCTGACCCCTTTCAACGAAATTACTATTCTCGCCGGAAAAAATAGAAAATAGCTTCCTATTTTATCTGACTTCATTCTTCCTTCTGTAGCTGCTAAGCTATCACCAGATGATTCCGACTCCGCCTCTTTTTCTTATTTATATACTTGTATTAATTCATCTATCCGCGCAGCAGTTAAAATCTAATCTTCGCTTGTTGTCCTCCTCCACTTTTTCCTCACACATTTGTTCTTGAGATGTTAAGAACATCTGAATCGGAATTTATATACTGAATCCGATATGAAAGGGTGCTCACGGATCGGTGGGGCTTTTTTTAGATCCGAACCGCTACTACCGGTTTTTAGAAAAACCGGTAACCGAAACCAGTCTGTTAACCGGTTGACCGCTTCAGTTAACCATTGGTTTAGTTCGTTGATTTTTCAGTTTTTTAATTTTTATAATATATATTATAAAAATATATAATAGAAATTATAAATATATATAAAATATTATATTTTAATTAATAAATAATATATCATATATTATAAATATAGAATCATATATATAATGCATATTTATTAATATAAAATATATAAAAAATATAAAAATACATATAATATACATAAATATATATAAAATATATAGAATATATGTATACCGGTCAGTTCAATTAACCACCGGTTTTTTATATTGGTTAACTAAAACCGAACTGGTACCTTTGGTTTTTAAAAACATCGAATCGAAACCGAACCAATCGATTGGGTTTCGGTTGTTTTGGTTTTTCGGTTTTTTTTTTTTTGCTCACCCCTATATATGATAATATTAATTCCATATTGGTAGCAAGTATATCTAATTCCGATATATAATTATAAATGGAAAATTATAAAACATTTATTGCAGAATTCTAAATTACATTGTAGACCTATAATAATTCAAAATGTCAAATACCCCACCTTAAACACCAATATCCACACTAATATTCGCATCAATTCCAAGCTCGCACCAACCAACTATACTATGGGGCTAAGAATTCTGGCGGTGGGCTCAATTATATAAATCCCCTCTAGGTGGAGCAGATTCAAATTAGGTTATATCTGAATACGATTTAATAATATAAATCCATGAACCAATTGGATTGGATTTTACAAGTAGTTATTTGAATTCAAATCTGTTCAGTGCAATATCCTATTTGATTAATTTCATTTCTAAAAATTTAACAAATTATTAAAAAACATAATAGTTTATATAAAAAAAATAAAAAGCATAAGTATTTTTTCAACTATTTTCATCATATGTATTAATATATACATATATTTTCTATAAAAAATACAAATATATATATACATATATATATATATATATATTACAAAAATACAATAGAATATATATGTCAAATCAATCTAGGGGTTATTTGACATTCATTCCAATCCGAAAATCCGTTAGGGGTTATCAGCATCAAACAAAAATAGGGTTGGATTCAGATTGGATCTGATCCATTTGTGTACCTTTTCAAAATCTATGCATCCCAAAGAGCCATAGGCACCTTGCCCCATCATTTTCACAAAAAAAATCCCCTTTTTTTGCTTCAAATTGCAATTTATAATATTTTTTTATAAATAAAAATTACAAAACATAAATTAAATATAAAATAATTCACATATTACATAGAGAACGTAATTATACAATAAAATACATGTGAGAAGACAATTTCTCATAAAATTTATATTTATCAAAAGAAAAGGTTGCAAGTAGAAGTGGCCAAGGTTTTTAAAACCGAACTGGTCAGGGGTCTGATTCTTGGGTCAAATGGTCCGACTGTTCGAATCGAATAGACAACCCATTCTAACAAAAAAATAAAAAGTAAATAAAAACCGCCAAAGCAGTTGGACAGTTCGAACAGTTCGAATAGTTCGACCGCCTAGGTTAGTGATTTCCTGACCAAATCAACTATTTTTGACAAAATTACGGTTCTAGGATAAAACGGAACCAGTCACTTGATGGGTTCCCGGTTTTTCCAGTCTGACAGTCCGGTCTAGTCCAAATTGACAACCGTGGAAGTGGCAATGATGCCAAACACAACCTTAATTACACAGTGGTCGGCAAAAATTTTCCGTAGATCTGGATCATTTCTTGGAAGACTTTTATCTCTTCCTTCCAACATTCAGATTGAACAAGTCATATTACACTTAGTCCTAGTCCCTTATAAGAATAGAAAGTTAGAAACTGAGGGCTCTACAGCAAAAGTTGAAAGTACCCTTTTTAATGGGTCTTCTGTGTGGAACATCAATGATGCACTCAGAGAACTATGGGTTTTATGTTATCCTGATAGAGAACTCCCATCTCTCAAGTCAAAGGTTGGGAAGGAGATGGGTTGTAAAAGACCTGATCCTTCAACAAATTTTAGGGGCGCTGGATATGTATCATTGGAGAATCCCTTCTTTTTTGCCAAGAAATATATATCCGGTTTCATTTTGCAGGCATCAATGTCTTTTATGTTAGCACAAAACGTTGGAACTACAATCAAGAAAGCTAACTGAATAAAAAATTTCGGTTAATTGAATCGGTGTATTCGAGTTGGTTCAGTTCCAGTTAACCAATATAAAAAATCGACAATTAATTGAATAAACCGGTATATATATATATATTATATCTAAAAAACTGATGAACCAAACCAGTTGGAAACAGAATCGATTAACAATGTGCTTCGATTTGGTTTTAAAAATAGGCCCCCGATTTTCCAAACACCAGAAGTAATGGTTTGATACTTCGGTTTTAAAAATAGCCTCAATTCGATTAATCTAACTATAAACACAACTAGATGAAATGGCATTTGATAATTGCCGTATTTCAAATTCCAAATGCCCATTGGCTTGCAAAGCGTGCATATTATTTGGGATTCAATGAAGTTCTAAAGTTTGCAAAAACACAATTAGAGCATGAATTAGCCTACAAAAAAGTTGGCCTATACTCGCATTTTTATTTACTGTCATAGCACAAAATTTTCCACTAAGACCCTATTCCCTTTTTGGTAAGTTATTTATCTAGATAAGTGTATTTACCTATGTTCTTTTATTTCCCAAGTAAAAAAGGAAATGACCATTTTAACCATAAAAATCCATTATTAAAAGGGGCATTGTTGTCCCATTCAAGTGTTGGAAACTTCCCCCTAGTGGGAAAGTTATTTATTCACCTAGGAGATGGGTATCACTTACCTAGGAAAGTGATATCCAGAAAAATAAACTTCCCTGATCCCCATATTAATCTGAAAAAAGAACATAGGATTCTTGATCAATGGGAACCAAAATCCCATTGACCAGCTTCCCCCTCTCAAAATCCAAAAATAAGAACACCCCATAAAATGTCTAAAGAAATGGATATACTTCTGCTACTAAATTGTGTCAATATAACATATAATGGCAAATAAGACATCTGCAGCTAAAACGGTTTTCTTTAGCGAGGGAAGTTCATCAAAGGGCGGTGGAAACATTTACCACTTATAAAAGCATGAAATTTGTTGCAATTCAGAGTGACCATGGGCCGAGGCTTGGTTCGGCTCAGTTTAAACCGAGCTTTAAACCGAATTCAAATCCAATATATAGGCTTGTTTGCTAATTGAACCAAGCTCGAGCCCAATGAAGCTTGGTTCGTGAGACTCATGAGCCTAGTATTAAATAAATAATTTTTATTATATACATACATACATACATATAATAAATAATTTTATTATATACAATAATATTTTTATTTTTATGTATAATAGTAAAAAATTATAACTCTTAATTTTTTATCTAAAAACTAAAAAGATAATTTTATACATATAATTTTTATTTAAAAAAAAAACTTAGCTTAGAGTTGAACTCGAGTCAAGCCGAACTTAAGTCTTTAACTTGAATAGAGCTCGAGTCTAATACTATTAGGCTCGAATAGCTAAATATTCGATTCGGATCAACTCGAATCCACCTTTAATTGTAATAATTTATATAACAGTGGATAATCTAGCAGTATAGTTCAGAAATAGTGATAAATGTATATGGTATGATGGCATCTATAATTGCCACTAAATGCAGTAAGTAATTCAGCATTTTGAAAACTTATAACGGTGAAATGACTGCCACTATAGATTGTAAATTGTGGTAAATAAACTAAATATAGTGGCTGCTATATTCCTTGCCGAAAACATTTTATTCAATTACAGCGATGAATATATATAACTGCCACTAAAAGCCTAAAAAATTGTGAAACATTAAATAGAAAACACCACTAGAAGTTTGTACCAGCAGTCATAACCTATTCATGCAAAAGGCCATTTTTTTCTATTTTTAAATCAAAATGACTAATAATTCAATAACAAAAGTGAATATATATTTCCTAATTGAGAGTTTTCATACATCCATTATAATAAATGTATTGTAATTGGTTGTCTCATTACATATTAAACAAAAAAAAAAAAGAAAAAAATGATATTTCTTCATCAACCTTACACCCATATGTCAATTGTTGTGTCTTGTATATATCTCAATCTAAAAAATATAAATAAAAAAAAGTTAATGTCAAGTAGTGGACCAAGTTACATATTAAATATCATTTAAAAGCAAGTAATAATTAAAATATCACTTAACACAAATTGATAGTCAAGTGATATTTGTTCTAATGGCATCTTCAATTGTTTTAAAATAACTGTATGGTCGAACAAAAGCTTTCTTGTGCATAACTATTCCTTAATCAAGTAAAATGCCAAATACCCATTGTGACTTGATAGGGTTTTTATGGATGATTAAGGAAGATGTATGTAGTCTTAACTGTGGACTGTGATAAACCATGCAAGTTTAAAGTTTAAACAAAAGTAAAAATACCATGGACTATAAATATACAACTAGAAGAGAGATGGGTTTCTTTTCCCTCTATTTAAATAAATTATAAAGAGAAACCTGAAGGAGAAGAAAGCAAAGAATGTTCTTGATATATGCTATTGTTGAAAGGCCTTTCAAATCTGAAGGTTCTCAAGTGATTTCCTCATGAATTTGCTACTGTGAGTTACTTTTTCAGACCTAAATCTCCCATTTTGGTCAGTATATATGAATCTTGCTTTGTTTGCATTTAAGAAGTACTACTGTTTATACCTTTCAAATATAAAAGTTCTCATGTGATTCCATTTAAGGGTCCATTTGGTTTGCAATCAAATTGGAAATTGCAATTGAAATTGTTTATTCTCAAAATCTGTTTGGTTCAGACAGGAATGTGAATGGAAATTAAAATTAGCAGGAATATGATTTCACTCCCAAGGAGGTGGGGAATAGTCATTCCCTCAAATGGGGGAATGCCATTCCAGCAAGAATGGGAATGGGATTCTGATTCCACCCAATCAAACAGTTGGAATCGGAATAGCCCATTCTGATTTCAATTCCAGACCCCTGTTCCCGTGAACCAAACGGAGCCTCAAAATCTTCCATTTTGCTCTGTAGAATGACTTATCAAAAAGAAAAAGAAAATTTGCTCTGTAGAATGGCCTGCATCTTGCTTTGTTTGCATATAATATATTCTATTATTTAATTGAGCAATCAAATATGAAAATTTTCATGTGATTCCACCATGAATTTGTTATATGAATAAATTTTTTCAGACCTGAAATCTACTATTTTTCTTTGTAGAATGGCCTACAAGGTTTTTAAAACTGGACCGGACAGGGAAAAAAATCCAAAAAACGGCTAAAAACTATTCCCAGGTTGAACGGTTCAACAGTTCAACCACCTGGGTCAGAGATTCGCTAACCAAATCAATGGTTTTTGGCCAAATAGAAGTTTTGAGGGAAAACAGAACTGATCAAGTGACTGATTCCTGGGTTTTCCAATCCAACCATTTGGTTCGGTTTTCAAAACTTTGATGGCCTGAACCTTGTTTTATTTACATATGTTATGTCCTACTATTTATGATTCTCCTTCAATATCTTCAACTAACTCCTACAAAATATATTGCTTTGTAAAACTATGGTAGTGCAAATGATTTGGGTGCAAATCTGAATTATTTTTTAATTCAAAATTTACTTTATTTTGTTTGCTTGAAGTAAAAATGAAGTAAAATAAGACTAAAAGTAGAATAAAGTAAAAACCAAACCATAACCAAAATTTGCATTATTTTCATTTTCACTATCCCATGCATTTGTAGTTTTGTACTAGTGCAAATAAAATTTCATTGCAACCATGGAGAAAGATCTCAAGGCTGCAGAGCAACCAAAACTAGAGCTATAATTAATTCAAAGAAAAACAAAAAACACACAGATCAGAAATAGAAATATAACAGCAGAGAATCTCATTTTTGCTAATCACTTGATATAATCAATTGGGTTATGATCAATGATCAGCCATAAGGTGCTCGGAATCTCATTTTGGCCAAGAAAGTGGCCAATAAGGATACGAGACAACAATTAATGGTGGAACTAGTGAATGGAAGAGACAAGTTGATGCAAGAGATGAGTTTATTTGGTTTTGAAGATTCAATTGTTTTGCCAAAACTATCATGTTTTAGAGCTTTCTTCCTAGAACTCCTTTTGTCCCTTATTTTTTTTTTTAAATTTCCACACCTAGTAGCTATTTATTCCATCCAAGATGGATGCATCTGTTTAAAGCAATGTCAGCCTGGCAACCAGAAGCATGCACATGCACAGGATATTCGAAAACTAGACGCTTGGTTTCAGTGAGTCCAAGCATTCATTTGGTTCTGGAAGTAAAGAGTTTCAGAAAACTCAGACTCACCTAGTATATGTTTGGCATCAATGTTGAATATACAGCACCGTTTTCTCAGATAAAATATAAAAGAAAATTATAAAATTATCACTTTTACTTTTCAACATATTCATTGATGGCTCTTCCATTGAAGAAACTAAAAGGGAAGCTTCGAGCTTATAATATTCTCACCTGAAAACAAGTTTGAATGGTAATGGTTAATGACACACACCCAGCTTAATTAATTAACAATCAGGATGAAGTTGAATTAACTGGGCTTTTCAGCAAAATCCAGGTTAGGTTGGGCAACTTGAACAAGGCACACTAGCTCTAATTTGTTGTTGTGTTGCACTTAAAGATGTTTCCATGTAAAAGGATTTACCAGCTGACAACCTGTTGAGAATATAGGTATACCTACACCATCTTGTATAAAAGTTGTCTATCTATTCTATGGACATTGTTACAGAAATTCAATCAAGATGTGTAGCTTATAGAAAACAGAAAACTATACTGTGTAGCAGAGTGGTGTTACATGAAGAGAAAATAAAAACAAAGAACAAAGACTGTCAAGTAACCTACATTTTTCAAATTGAAATTCGTACTTCCAATTAATATCCATCAACGAAAAATGTAAACCATCATCTCTAATTCATTTACAAGCTCAAATACACAATAATCTCCTTCAATAAGATTGTTGTCGCGGGAAAATGCACTCCATCCACCGTATAAACCCTTATTTCTTTCAGTATAGTAGTAATTCACCTCCCACCTTCCACCTTCTGGAACTCGTAAGACAATCTGTTCTTGATGTTTTGGGAGATACTTTGCAAAAGACCTCTTTATATGCTGTATCAACAACATCTAGTCAATAAATGAAAGAACTAATTCTTGGTAAATTATTAATTCTTAACAAGAGCATACAACAGGGGAGAGAACCAACTCACAAAACAGCATGGCATGCCTACATTGGATGCTTTAATTTCAGCCACAAAATAAGGCTTATGGGAGTGAAATGCATATGCTTTTCCCCTTGCAATTGCTCTTACACTCTCACTAGACTTATCAGGATTCGGTGATGAAGCTTTATCTCCTATATCACAAAAGAAAAAATTCATACATATAATATATATATATATATATATATATATATATATATATATAAAGATAATGAATACATTAAATATAATCACTACTATCAAGTTTAAGAAGCTTCTTACTTGTGGTCTTATTATTTTGTTGTTCAAACCAGTTGGAAGCCAAGTTGTTGGGTGGTTCTTGTGAAGACGTGACAATAAAAGCATGCTCATCCCAACATGCTCTTGTATCAAAGATTCTCACTGTAAAATTCATATTTCCTTCATACCTAAATACCAAAAAGTAACCAACATTCAAGCAATGGTCCTTTGCGAAAATCTCCCAACCATCCTCAAAAAAAACTCGATGTACTTCTATTTTTATTTTCATATGCCATAGCTGACCACTAGGACCCTTTAAAGTAGCTCCTTCAGACCAGTCGCTTGCTATTTGCTCCACAAAGGCGGGTGGAATGCTCTATAAAGAGAGAGAGTTAAGGACAAAAAAAAAAAAGGAAAAAGAAATTTTAATTTCAGCTCTAATAATCAAGTATTAATAAAGGAGTTGAAAGATAATTAAGAATCAATAATGGCAAAAAAGTACTTTTGGCAACAGTATCAATAAACATTGAAATTATGCAGGTGACTACCTTAATAATTTATTTGATCAACATTTGAAATGACTACCTTAATAATTTGGAGTAGTGGGACACTAGTCCTAAGGGATCATCAAACACATACTTCTCACATTGTACTGATTCTTCACAATCAGTACTCCTAAAGATTCATCTGAGAGATCAAACTGCCCCCCACCCCCAGAGATCAAACTAAATATTCACCTAAGCTCCTATCCTAATCTAACCCGTTGAGCTTCAGAAAACTATTTCACTCTTCTTATATGACATTTAACTAGAAATAGATGTCAAATACATTGATGAGATTGTTGTCAAATCTAGGGACGAGGATAGTGAAATATACCCTGGATGGATGGTGTTAACAATCCTACAAGAACTCCAAAAATCATGAAAAAACTGACACAACCTTTACAAATACATCCTACCAAATGATTGCAAAGATCTCATTCACTGAAACAAAATCCACATGCGTTTGAAGACATAATTAAGGATCTTATTTGCAAACTAAGGTATTATAAATATAAGAGGCAAAAAGGATGCTTGTAAGGATGTTTACAATCAGAGAGATCCTAGGCATGGAACGCAAAAGGAATTGTTGCTACTCGGATTAGCTAAGGGCAGAGGGGTAAATTCTCTCCCAAGTTCCAAAAGCAGGCTTAAGACTTTGAGGGCTCTGAAGAGAGTAAGCCGAGGCCGAAGATCGTAGGCCGAGGTGAGGTGCTCCCTTTGAGGAAGGTAGAAGCTAAGGATTGTAAGTTGTCGTTTTGGTAAAGAGGTTCCTAGAGATGGCTTAGATCTCACTAGGTCCAGACGAGGCCTCAATGGTGGTCCTCAGGTGCATTGGGTCCCCAGAAGTAAATGCTAAGGAAGTGAAGTAGGTGCTGGAAGTAAATGAGAGAGTTGTACCAGAATTCTGGAATCTGGATCCCTTGTCAAGGGAGAGTTACCTCATATTTATACTTGAGCGAGCTGGAGGTAAGTGGAGATGAACGCACCAGATGAGGGTCGTACGAAGTCAGGCAACAGGTCATTGCGGATACACCTAACTACTCCGCGGTTGGCTCCGTACGAAGGCAGCGGGGCTTCCCCCCTACTGTGGCTGGTGCTGTTAGGCGTTAGTGGGTTGGGCCTCCCAGCTCATAATGGGCTGGGCCTGGCTAGCCCACATCACTTGCCCCCCACTCCCGAGGCCGAGGCGAGGTCTTGGCTTCGGTTGGTAATGAAGATGATAGTTTGGGTAAGGCCTCGACTTTGGTCGTTGGGAGTAGCAATCGCTATGCCTTCGGATTTGTCAGTCGAGGGGTAGCATGCAGTGGTGTCGTTTTCACTTTGTGTGTGTCTTCCCTCCTCATTGGTTTGGAGATGCATGTGGTGTGGATGACTTGGTTTAGCGGAGATGTTCCATATCACGTACGGTCAGGCCACGTCAAGGGCCTACCGTGTGGAGGATGGTCACCCAGATAGGTGCACGTTTGTTGGGTTGAGCAGTCTGCCCGGTGGTTCACAATGGGCAAGCCTTGCGGGCTGTGGCAGGCGAACCTCGCGGTTCACCCAGCATTGTTTCATCTTTTGAGGGCACACGCTGAAAGTTGCGGTATAACTGGTTTGTAGAAGCAGAGGGTTCTTGTGACCGTTGGATCTATGGTGATCCGAGCCATTGCTTGGGAGTCGTTTCACCTTCCGATGATGAGCGTCGGGTGGCGCATTATGGCTGGATGGTGGAAGTGGAGGTTCCTCAGCCGTCGGATCTAGTGAGATCTAAGCCATCCATTTTCCTTTAAATAGGGGCCCCAATGGTGACTTTCCCCATCATTTGAACTTAGACACCCTTGTTATTGAGTGAACTCAGCTCTCAAGCTCTTGATCCTTCAGGACTTTCCCAGGTTCTCCATCCTTCGGGACACCTCGTCTTCACCTCCTTCTATTTAGGTAATTCACTATGTCATTCTCAGACTCCAGCCCTGAATGCCATGAACTCCTGAACACCTCGGGAGGGAGCTCTCCTGAAACCCCTTCTCCTCTCTCCTCCCTATGTTCTTTATCCGTAGACCCCCTATGATTGGAGGTGGCCGTACTAAGAGAAAGGGTAGCCTTGGGGGGTGCCGTGGGCTACCATCGGGGTAATAACTCTCCCCATGAAAGTGTCATGTCAGCATCACCAAGGGAGCCCAAAGGGTCTCCTCTCTCTAAGGAGGAAGATGTCGTGGAGGTTGTCGTCGGACAGGTGGAAGGAAATGTTGCCCGAAGGGTGGCTGACGTTGGTTTACCACGCTCAGAGTTTGATAGCTCCTTGGATGTGAGCCAGGTCGAATCCTTGGCAAGATGTAGGTGATTGGCCGTGGACCCCCGAGGAGGGGGAAATCTGTGTCTACCAACATTTTTTAGAGTCTAGCCTTAGGTTTTCCCTCCCTTCTTTAATCTCTGAGTTGCTGGAGTGGTATGGTATCACTATCAGTCAACTCATCCCCAATGCCCTTAGGACCATCATAGCAATGTTAGTATGGGCTCGGCTTTGGGATTTGGAGCTGACATTAAGGATGTTTCGCGCCATGTTCGCACCAAGGAAGCACGCTTCTGAGGCCAACATGTATTACTTCCACCCTTAGAGGGGGAAGCCAGTGCACAACCCCTCCTCTCATCCGTCCATGGGTGGAAGGACAAGTTCTTCTATGTCTCCTGTCCCAAAGGCTGAAGGTTTAGGTCTGACTGGGGGGAGGCTTGTGTAATCATCAAGAGATGTCCCCCTCCGGTCCGAGACAAAGTGGCTATAGCCATAGCTCATCTTCTAGTGATGGGGACATTCCAGGCAAATCCGTTGGTGGAGGAGGAGGTCCCCCTAGTCTTCGTTGGGATTAGCCCTGCCCCCCTTGATAGGAGAGGCTTTATAGTTACTTAGCACGTCTTCCATGTTTTTGCCTTGGTGTACTAACCGCTTTCTTTTGCTATTTCGTAGAAGCGTCCATGGATGCCAAGCAACAATTGCTCGATAAGGCCCGAGCAAAGTAGGTCGGGAAGAAGGCCGGAGGACAAACACCGAAGTGACCCGGTGAAGAGGTTGCCCCCTGTCCCGGCAAAGGGGGGGAAATTAGTAGGTCCCCACTAAGGGGAAACAACCAATGTTGGCACCTCGGGAGATTACCAGTAGGGTGAAGAGCCCTTAGAAGGGGCCAAGAAGTCAACGGAGGTGCCGAAGAAGCCAATTCATAGGGCCGAGGTGCCGAAGAGGCCCACCGTAGATATGCCAAGGGAGGAGCCGCCGCGGAAGGTGGCCAACACGGAGTGCCAGGCAGAGGAGGTGGTGAGGAGGTCCATGCTCGGGGAGCACCCATCTTTTCCTTCTTCAACTTTGCCATTAGTACAGGGGCTCCCTAAGAGAGCCGAGGGGGCTGAGAAGATCTTTCGTCCACAGTGACAACTCCAAAAAGGGGACTCCATCTAGGACGAGGGGGTCAACCAGGTCCTGGTGAGACGGCGATCTTACCAAGGGACCGCTACCATTTTCTGCAAAGGTAAGACGCACACATTTTTGTTTTGTATTTCCTTCTCTTCCTGCTCTTTCATTCACCAGCTAGTTCTATTATAGGCCTGCCTACACTTCATCGGCTTGGGGGACCGGACAAGGCTGGCGATGTCCTGTATCGACAAGGTGGAGAAGGAGAAGAAAACCGTCGAGGAGAAGCTCCAAAAGGAATGGGAAAAGTTCCAAAAGACAGTTGCCGCTTAGGAAGGCGTTATTAGACAAGTAGTCAATTCGGGAGCGCCTTGAAATTCAATTGAAGGAGGTGCGACAAGGTCTTTCCAAGGAATAGGTGGAAAGAGTTCGGCTGGAGAGCATTGTCTCTGAGGTAGAGAGACGGGCAGCCAAAGCTAAAAGAAGTGCTACCAAGGCCATGGTGTCAGTGGAGCAGTCTAGGAAAGTAGCAGCCGAAGCGGTGGAGGCACACAAGAAGTCCTTCGATTATTAGGATGCGCTCGTGGAGTATTGAAGACACAAAGAAGGCACTCCTATTGGTGATGTCAGATTTTGACGTCGAGGGGCTGTAGGTGATCCCCGATGCTCCAAGCGAAGCCCAGCCTACCGATAACTCTCTTCCTCCTCCTACCGGTGGCAAGGCTTAGGCGTTGATCTCCCCCCTCCCCCCTTCTTTTTGTTTAGCTATTGTTTTTGTTGTTCTTCTTCTCTCTTTTTTCTGTGTGAATGTACATATACTTGGCCTACGAGGCCTTGAAAAACTTTTTGTAAAGGCAATACAAAAGATTAACGATGAATGAAGCCATTTTTTGTATGCGTTGTGCCTTGTGTATGTTGTGTCTTTCTCCTTTTTCTTCTTTCTTCTTTTTTTCTTCTTCTTTGAGAGGTCCTTGCCCCTCCGAACAACGGGACCACAACACACCATGCATGCACGGTTCACTCATAGTACACATACTTGTTTGCATGCTTGCTTTAAGTAATTAGGGCATTGAGAGCCAAGGCGGGGGCCACACATCTGAAGTGAGGCTCACCCGGCTCTAGAATTCCTTAAGCGTAAACTTAGACAAGGCCGAGGTGACCTGGCACTGTAGCTGAGGTCGTTGGCCGAGGTACTAGGGAAGATGAGGAGTAGGGGTGGAGCAGCACTATCGGGGTGTAGTTCACCTGGCTTGTTTCTCACCAAGTGTTCCCTCAAGGGAGGCCGAGGCATCCCACCGACGAAGTCGGGGGCTCGAGCTCGCTATTTTCATTGCGCTAAGTATAGGTAGCCGAGGGGGACACCATACTTGAAGGTGGCGAGGTGTGTAGGGTTCTCTTTTGTCCTAGCATGCCGAGGGGGCCACCGTCCATCGAGGAGGTGATGAGGTGTAAAAGGCCTCGCTCGCCCTGGCGTGTGTGCTCTTAGCGAGGTGCTCGTCCTAGGGTCATCATAGTTTTCCACATTGGTCCGTGCCGAGGGCTCATCCCTCGGAAGGGGGTTTCGCGCTTCAGCAGGTCGCGAAGCTGTAGGTTTTTTAGGACTAAGGACACATATTTATTCAACATCTGAGGCAAAGAGGAAATTTTTGCTTCATTCATTCGTCACTTACCCAAAAGCAACTACATTCATTGGAAGTACATTTAGAGGTTCTCCGAGTTCCATATCCGGGGGACGGGTCTTCCATCCAAGTGTTCCAAGTGAAATGTTCTGAGACCGAGGACTCGCTTGACTGCCCAACTTTCCTACTCCTGGTTCAGGGACCATGACATTTCTAAGGGCGAGGTCCCCTTCTTGAAAGTGTCTTTCTTTTACTTTTGAGTTATAGTAGTGGACTACGCATTGCTGGTAGGAAGCTACCCTGATCTGCGCCTGCTCCCGGGCTTGCTCTAGCAGATCCATGTTAGGTTTGAGGGCTTCGCTATTCTTTTCATTCGGTTGGTCGATCACTGTTGGTATTACTCTTCGGTAACGTAGGTCAGGCCGAAGGGAGTTTCTCCCATGGCCATCCAAGGTGTGGTTCGGTATGCCTAGAGTATGTTGTTCAGTTCGTTGGCCCATAGTCCTTTAGCTTAGTTTATCCTTCTTTTAGTCTGTCTAGGATGGTTTTGTTGGTGACCTCGGCTAGGCAATTTGTTTGGGGGTAGCCCATTGAGGTGTATTGCTATTTGATGCCAAGGAAGGCACACCATTCTCGAAACTTGGCGTTATCGAACTGCTTCCCATTGTCGGTGACTAAAATGTGAGGGAGGCCGAAGCAACATATGTTGTTTTTTTAGAAGAAGATCTAGATTGCCCGAGCTGTCATAGTGGCTAAGGGCTTGGCTTCAACCCACTTCGTGAAGTAGTCCATAGCGACGACGAGGTACTTTTTTCCCTCGTTGCTTGTGGAAAAGGGCCAAGGAGGTCCATTCCCCATTTAGCGAAGGGCCAGGGGCCGTTGAGGGCTAAGAGGGTTGTCGCAAGCTAATGGCTTATGTTGGCATGCCTCTAGCATTGATCACATCTTCGCACAAGTTTGGATACATCTTTGTGAAGTGTTGGCCAAAAATATCCATGCCTCGATGTCTTCTAGGCGAGGGCCCTTCCACTGAGGTGGTTTCCGCAGATGCCTTCTGAATTTCTCTAAGCATGTACTCCCCCTCCTCAGGACGAAGGCATCAGAGGTAGGGCAAAGTGAAGGATCTTCTATAAAATTTTCCTTTGAGCAAGGTATAGTGGGCTGCCTGACGCCGAAGTTGTCTAGCCTCGTTCCTATCATCTGCAGCTATTCCGTAAGGAGGAAGTTGATGATGGGGTCCATCCATGATGGCTTGGCTTCTATTGGTAGTACTTGAGCTTCTTCAATGGTCGGAAGAAGTAGCTTCTCCACACGAACGGTATGGCCAAGGACCATGCCCGAGGTGCTTGCCAGCTTGGATAGGGCATTAGCCCTCGTGTTTTCGACTCGCGGGACTTGGTGTAGGGTAAAGCGCTGGAAATGGTGGGCTAGCTCTTGGACTTTGGCGAAATACTTGGACAAGCTTTGCTCTTTGGCTTCATACTCACCGTTCAAGTAGTTGACCGCCAATTGAGTCATTGAAGGCTTTGATATATGAGGAGTCAAGGTCCTTTGCCAGTTGCAATCTGGTGAGGAGGGCCCCGTACTCGATTTTGTTGTTGGATGCTAGGAAGTCAAACCTCAACGCATATTCGATGGTTGAGTTATCTAGGGTGAGAAGGATAAGCCTAGCGTCACTTTCTTTGGCATTGGATGACCCATCTACAAAAAGCTAAGGATAAGTCCAGCGCTGCTTCCTTTGGCATTGGATGACCCATCTACAAAAAGCTTCCAACAAGGGGGAGCATCTCCAACGGGGCACCCTTCTCCCAGTTCATCTTCCAGGGGCCGGGGGAGAGCTCGGTTGAAGGTGCACTCAGTCATAAAATTTGCGAGGGTTTGTGCTTTGATGGCGGGCCTCAGCTGGTACTGTATGTCAAATTCGGAAAGCTCGATGGCCTATTTGATCAGATGCCCTAAGGTCTTGGGCTTGGCGAGGACAACTCTGAGGGGCTGATTTGTTAACACCGTAATGGTGTGAGTTTGGAAGTATGGCTTAAGCTTTATGGCTGAAACCACGAGAGCGAAGGCCAGTTTCTCCACTTTGGGGTACTTGGTTTCGGCATCGCATAGTACTTTACTGACATAGTATATCAGTTTCTGTGCTCTGTCTTCTTTAATCAAGACTGAGCTGACTGTTTCATCCCCGACTGATAGGTATAGGTATAGAGTTTCTCCTAGGATCGGGTGGGCCAGGAGGGGAGGCGAGGCGAGGTACTCCTTGAGTTCATTGAAAGCTTGTTGACATTCCCCCGTCCATTGAAAGTCTTTCAGCTTTTTGATGGCTCGAAAGGAGGGAAGACATCAGTTAGTTGACTTTGACATGAAGCGGTCAAGTGCCGCCACATGGCCAGTGAGCTTATGGGTTTCTTTCATCGACCGAGGAGATGCCATATCCAATATGGCCTATATCTTCTAAGGGTTGGCCTCGATACCTCGTTAAGTGATGATGAAGCTTAGAAACTTGCCCGAAGTGACGCCAAAGGCACATTTGTTGGGGTTTAACTTCATATTAAACTTCCGCAAGGTGTCGAAGATCTCAGCCAGGTCCGAAGTGTGGGCCTCGGATTTCAGGCTCTTCACCACCATATCATCTACATAGGCTTCAACGTTCCTCTCATATGATCCTTGAACACTTTATTAACAAGACGCTGGTAGGTAGCTCCTACATTTTTAAGCCCAAAGGGCATCACCTTGTAGCAATACGTACCATGTTTGGTGGTGAACAATGTCTTCTCTTCGTCTTTGGGATGCATCTTTATTTGATTGTATCCAGAAAAGGCATCCATAAAACTAAGCAATTCATATCCTGCAGTGGCATTGACAAGGTGGTCTATTCTTGGCAAAGGAAAACTTCCTTAGGGCAGGCTTGGTTCAGGTCTGTAAAGTGAATACAAATTCACCATTTTCCATTATCTATCTTAACCAAAACCACATTCGACTGCTCGTTAGGATAGTATACCTCTCAAATGAATTCAGCGTTGAGTAGCTTGTCAACTTCCTCCCCTATGGCCTTCCATCGCTCTGGTGCAAAGTTTCTCTTCTTCTACTGAACCAGCCTAGAGCTAGGGTCCACACTTAGCCTGTGAGTAATGACCGAATGGTCAATTCCGAGCATGTTAGTGGCGGACCAAGCGAAGACGTTGGCGTTAGTTTTAAGAAAATTTAATAGTTCGGATAGGCTCTCTAGGGGAAGGTTGGACCCGACACAAACTGTCTTCTCAAGATTGTGCTTTGATGGTGGGCCTCAGCTTGCCAGTTCCTCCCTGAGGTCAAGGCCCTCAAGTGGCAAGGCTTCTTTATTATTGCTTTTCAGCACCGCCACATAGCACTGACGGGCGACATGCTGATCCCCCCGAACGACTCTAATGCCATGCTCGGTTAGGAATTTGAGGGCGAGGCGGTAGGAGAACATGGTGACTCGTAGTGCGTGAAGGGTCGGTATCCCCATGATTGCGTTGTATGGAAATCCAATCCTCACAACAAGGAACTCCATCATCCTCATCACCTGCCGAGGCACGGTTCCTACCGTGATTGGTAGGGTGATCTTTCCTTCCAACCTAACAACATTGTCAAAGAAGCCAACAAGTGGGACATTGGTAGGCTGAAGATGCTCTGGCTCTATTTTCATCTTTTCAAAAGTTTCATAGAAGAGGATATCTGTCGAGGAGCCACTATCGACGAGAATCCTCTTGACTAGGAAGTTTGCTACTATGACTGAAATTACCAACGCATCATCATGGGGGACTGTAATCCCATTAAGGTCCTCATCCATAAAGGAGAGGTCATCGTGTTGCTTTGGCCTTTTGGGAGCTAGCCCCTAGATGTTCAACTGCCTAGCGTAGGATTTGCAGGCCAAAGCTGAGGCTCCACTTGAGGCTGACCCCCAACGATGACGCCAATGGCTCTGATGACTTGCTGCTGGTGCTGCTGCTGTTGTTGTTGCTATTGGGAGGATGAAGCGCTGGCTTCACCTCCGACGAACTACTTCAGGTGTCCATGGAGGATGAGAGACTCTATTTTATTCTTCAATTCATAACAGTCCTCAGTGTCGTGGCCGACGCCGCGGTGAAACTTGCAGTACTTTTTGGGGTTCCTCTTCATCTTTTCTAGCCACTTCACGAATTTCTCCTCGCCTATTTGCATTAGGATCTGGGTCCGAGAGGAGTTGAGTGGTGTTTATTGGCTGTAAGTCGTGGCCAAGGCTGACGACTTCCTGTTATCTTTGTCGCCATCACCGTGGCCATCTTCATTCTTTCTTTTCTTCCTAGACGGCTTGTTGTTGCATTCGGTTTCCTTCTCTTGGTGGTCCCTGTCCAAAGCCTATTCGGCCACGATGTACTTTTGGGCCTTTTTGAGGAATTCTAGCTTCGTCTTCGGCGGGGTCTTGGCAACAGAACACTTGAGGTCGGAGCCAGCTTGGAGTCCGTTGATGGCGGCATGCATTAAGACCATGGGGTCGAGGTCCCTAACCTCGAGCTCCTCTTTTTTAAAGCAGTCAATGTAAGACCACAAGCTCTCACCTGGCTTTTGTTTAATGGACATGAGCGAGACGACGCTCTTCTGGCATTGCTTGCTACTGATGAAGCAAGTGAGGAACATATTGGTGAACTGCTCCCATGAACTGATTGACCTCGGGGGGAGGTTGGAGAACCAGCGGCGCGCTGCCCCCTTGAAGGTGGCCTGGAAAGTTCGGCATGTCAAGGTGTCAGAATACCCGTAGAGTATCATGAGTGCTTGGAAACTCCCCAAGTGGTCATCAGGGTCTGAGGAGTCATCGTACATTTCCAAAGTGGGAGCCTTGAAGTGTGGGGGGAGAGGCTCCAAAATGATTTCCGGGGTGAATGCGTCCATGCGGCCAACAGAGTTGCCGTGACTGGATGAGGCATCGGCTCGACTCTCCTTAACTTGGTGGAGCTCATATTTGACAGCCCCAAGCTTGGCTCGCAATCGGAAAGCCTCGGGTCAATGGGGCATGGGTCCCATTTCTATCTTCACAGAATTAGAGGGTGCCAGTTGGGATTCCCGAGTACTCCAAGGTTGGGTCGTGCACTCCTCTCCGGGTGCGACAATCATTCAGAACATCTTGGAGATTCAAGATAGGTGGTGGAGTGGCGCAGCATCGGCTCAGACATCAGGAGCAAACTCTGGGGTGGCTGAGGTGCCCGTCATCATCCTTGGGAACCTCCTTCTAGGTGGTGCTGCTGCTCCAAAGGCTGGTGATTGTCTTCAGATCGAGTGGGCACTTCTTCCCTTTGGTTGGAAGGTTGGATGTTCCTTCAAGGTGAACTAGGGGGTTGGTTATTGCCCGACTCCAATGTCCCTTTGCTTGCGTCGGCTCTGATCCTTTGACACCCCAACGAGGCGATTGCCTCAAGAGGGACCACCAGCAGGCGGTCCAAACGATCAAGGATAGCCTAAAATTGCTCATAGGTGACCAAGTTCTGGTTAATCCTAGTTCTTCGCACCACAACTTTCGAACTTAGGAGGGTTTAGAGATTATATATTTTTTGTTCTTTAAGGGATCATCTTAGCAACGGTTCCCATAGACGGTGCCAATTGTTGCTGCTTGAATTAGTCGTGGGCAGTGGGATAAATTCACTCACAAATTCTGAAGACAAACCAAAGACTTTGAGGGCTCTGAAGAGGTTAAGCCGAGGCCGAAGACTATAGACCGAGGTGAGGTGCTCCCTTCTGAGGATGGTAGAAGTCAAGGACTTTAGGTCGTTGTCTCAGTAAAGAGATTCCTGGAGATCCGAGGTACTGCAAAACAAGGGATGTCAGAGGCCCTAGGTGGAAACCCGAGGCTGATGCTCCAACGCTCAAGTTAGTATGAGGTGTGAGGTAGGAGAAGGTGTAGATGAGACCTCAATGGTGGTCCTTAGGTGCCCTGAGTCCCTAGGAGTAAATGCTAAGGAAGCGAAGTAGGTGCTGGAAGTAAATGAGAGAGTTGTACCAAAAGTCTGAGATCTGGATCCCTTGTCAAGGACCACCTGCTCGGGGGCAGACTTCTTCAACGCACTAAGGGAGGCAGTCCAAACGATCAAGGATAGCCTAAAATTGCTCATAGGTGACCAGGTTTTGGTTAATCCTGGTTCTTCGCACCATGACTTTCGAACTTAGGAGGGTTTAGAGATTATATATTTTTTGTTCTTTAAGGGATTGTCTTAGCAACGGTTCCCATAGATGGTGCCAATTTTTGCTACTCGAATTAGCCGTGGGCAGCGGGATAAGTTCACTTACAAATTCTGAAGGCAAACCGAAGACTTTGAGGGTTCTGAAGAGGGTAAGCCGAGGCCGAAGACTGTAGGCTGAGGTGAGGTGCTCCCTTCTAAGGATGGTAGAAGCCAACGACTTTAGGTCGTTGTCTTAGTAAAGAGATTCCTAGAGATCCGAGGTACTGCAAAACAAGGGATGTTAGAGGCCCCAGGTGGAAACCTGAGGCTGATGCTCCGACGCTCAAGTTAGTATGAGGTGTGAGGTAGGAGAAGGTGTAGACGAGGCCTCAATGGTGGTCCTTAGGTGCCCTGGGTCCCTAGGAGTAAATGCTAAGGAAGCGAAGTAGGTGCTGCAAGTAAATGAGAGAGTTGTACTAGAATTCTAGGATCTTGATCCCTTGTCAAGGGAGAATTATCTCATATTTATACTTGAGCGAGCTGGAGGTATGTGGAGATGAACACACCAGATGAGGACCGTACAAAGTCAGGCTACAAGTCCTTATGGGTATGCCTAATTGCTTCACGGTTGGCTCCATACGAAGGCTGCAAGGCTTCCCCTGCTGTGGCTGGCGCTGTCAGACATTAGTGGGCTGGGCCCTCCCAGCCCATAATGAGCTGGGCCTGGCTAGCCCACATCAGGAATGCTTTCTGTAATCCATATCTAAGCATCAGAAATGACCTCTAGCACAATACAGGCCAAATAATCTGGGGGATCAATGGACCCAAACACTGCAAACCGAACTTCTAGCTACTACAAAAGCCAAAATATTAGATGTGTCGTGTTTCCTGCTCTACAAACATCAACAGTCTAGGCATTGAACTGTATTATCTCTGGGGACCATTATTTTGGAAAATTATCCAATGGAAAAGATGCTTGTGTGGATCATAAATCATGGGAGTTTCTTTCCCTTAATATTAGAAAATGGGCGAATTCTTCTGTACCAAGCAGTTCAATAATAGGACTTAGCATTAAAAATCAAGTTGATTTCCCAAAAAAAAAAACAAAAAAGAAAAAAAAATCAAGAGAAGCTACTTCAGGAATGGAAATGCCTGAATCAAATGATAAGCTGAGATCCATAGCAAGGTGATAAGAATAAGATGTGGAATGGTAGATAGGGGAAAGTGTAGAGTTCTTGTCATTTTCCAATGCTACTATGAGACTTTCTTACGTGTGGTATATAGCCATCAATCCAAAGATGGCCCGTTGCATTTGCAGCAGAGTTGTCCCCACAGTTTCAACAAAACTAATAATCTGTTTGTCCATTAATGTCTATATATGTTTACAAACTCAGGGTTGAATCCATATTAAGTTTAATAACTTGACTACTAGGAATTTCTGAATAGCATTCTGGTTTGCCAGTTTCATCAAGAATGTGGGCATGAATGTTATTCTGCACCAATTTTGAATCATTACAAAGTTTTTCAACGGGATGTTCATATTGAATCTTTGACCAAAATTCTGATCTTATTTGTGATTATTCCTGATGAGAGATAAAAATCATAGTTACAGTTCTTATATCCTGTGTATTTTACATGTGCAGTCCTTATAAGAATGTGGGCATGAATGTTATTCTGCACCAATTTTGAACCATTACAAAGTTTTTCAATGGGATGTTCATATTGAATCTTTGACCAAAACTCTGATCTTATTTGTGATTATTCCTGATGAGAGATAAAAATCATAGTTACAGTTCTTATATCCTGTGTATTTTACATGTGCAGTCCTTATTGTTGTATTTACATGCCCATGTTAGGCATCAGTATTTGTTGACAAGCTGCTGCTATATTCATAGCTTTAGTTTGAGAGGGAGTGATGAGAGATAATAAATCATACTTGTATAATTATTGTATTCTATTTATTTGCGTGCTTAGTGGTATTCTTTTAATTCCTTTTAAATTTGTAAACCCTTCTCTAAGCGAGAGGCATTGTAAATAAGAGAAGTTTACCCTCTCTCTATCTATCTTTATATGTGTATCCATGTATATATATTAGCCAGGACTTTTGCGATATACGAGTTTTATCAAATTAAATTAAGAAAGAAGGCGCCTTATAACATTCCAACGATTTTCATGTTGAAACAGGAAATACTAACTTGTTTTACAGGAGGAACCCCTAATATGTTTGTAGGGGAAGTCAAATACCATAGGATCTCTAGGGGAGCCATAGGAAGTCAAACACCATACAAGCCATATTTCTTTATAGGGGAAGTCAAATACCATAGGATCTATGAGATTCTAATGCCTTGGCCTCTTGGGTGAGATGGAATGGTCAATGGACATGGGTACAGGATTCAAAGCCAATAAAGGAGGTTTGTATGTTGGCACCCAACACTAAAACTGATGTCAAATTTTTACGGACAGGGATCCTGAAATTGGAGGTATAGGATTCATGTAGCCAGCCTATATACCTGGTACAAGGCTTAGTTGATGTACAGGCTTAATCAATCTTTATTGATGGATTTGTTGGAGTTTGAGCGGGCTAAAGAAGGTGCAGTGAGAAGAGTCTATGACTCGAAAATAATAATAATAATAATAATAATAATAATAACAAATTTGATAACTAGAAAGTAGAAGAGGAGAGCAGGCCCAATGGGTAGCTAAGATGCCGGCCACCGGCCGGAAACATATGGAAACACGTTGAAAGTACTCTAATCTCAACCTCAGGCTCTGATTCACGATGAAAGTATTCTAGTTCATAGTTCACACAGTTCAGTAGCAGAAACAACTGATATATATAGAAAAATAGATTTCATTCTCTTTTTACCAGTCGTTGCATGCAATCGCTCGCAATAAGGACCTTAAAGAACTCCGGCTTCATTGTTGAACGTCTCCCGGTTGGCATCCCATGTTCTGCACAGCGATGAAAACCAGTTTCCATCCTCTCTCTACCGCGTTGAGCCAGAAGACAATCTCTCTCTCTCTCCCAGGTTTGAACCTTGAACGTTGAACTAAAACTTTGAGCCAGAAGACTCTCTCGCTCTCTCTCTCTCCCTCTCTCTCAAGTTTGAACCTTGAACAGTTAGAACTAAAACTTTGAGCAACAAAAGCAAGGAATGAGCTTCCCAAAACAGATATGCAAGTACGAGCTGGCCTCTTAATTACTTGAAACTTGAGAGTAACCCATTCAGTCCTTTTCTTTTCTAACTCGTGTTGAAATTCTTCTGAGTCGAGGACAAAGCCGATTCTGCATGACTGACCAGACAGCTTCTTGCATCTCAACGTCTGTTTTTCTGAATTCCAATTCCATTCATGGGATTGTTTGAGGACCAAATTAATATGAAGCAGGTTTTTCAAGTTTAAGTATGTGTACATTTCAGCCTTGTTCTGGGATTGCTCATCACGCCAACAACCGAGCTCTGTGCCTCTGTACGATGCAAATGGGGACGAGAGAGAACCAGATATTCAGAAGGTGGATCAACAAGTACACAGGTATCTGCCCTTCTGGGGATCCGTGTCGTACTCAGGCAATCAGGCCCAATTGTCCAAGCTCCCCCTAGCCCAACGTCTACTTAAACTGCCCTTACATTTAATTAACAGAGCCAAAAGTTCTAGCCATGAAAATAATTTCCAACTGTCAGCATACGTGGCATTATCTTATTAAAGAATGTTTGCTTTGTCACGTATCGTAAATCATGGTTTTTAAAACCGGACCAGACCGGATGTTAAGATCGAAAAAATGATAACCAGTCAGGTGATTAGTTCTGTTTTACCCAGAATTGTTATTTTATCAAAAACTATTGATTTGATCAACAAACTGCTGATCCAGGCAGTCGAATCGTTCGACCGTTTTAGCCATTTTTATTTTGTCAGAATGAGCCATCCATTCAGTTCGAATGGCCAGACTGTTCGACCTTATCAACCTTATATATTTTTTTTGATTTATTGGGCCCAGTCATTCTTCCTCTTCTTCTTCTTCTTGGCCTTAGTTATTCTGGCTTTTAAAACAATCACCTTAAATTCAAAAGGTATTCTCTATGCAAATGCCATCTGAAATCTTAAACTAACACTAACACTAAAAACACATATTGTATCCACATCTGTTTGTAATTGTGATTTGCACTCCTATTTGATATAATAGTAGTGTAAATTTACATCCCAAAAACTGATGCAAAAATTTGCATCACCTTCCTCCTACCACAATTCTCTCTCATGTAAAATGGAAAACATATCATCTTTCTTCTCCCCCCCCCCCCCCCCCCTTCTCCCAAACAAATAACCCCCCCTTTACCTCCACTCTCTTGCATATAAGATGAGACCACACTACTTTTCAAAAACAAACAACATAAGGTTAAATCTAAAACAAACCAGAATTTACATTGCACTCCCATGCAATACACTAGTGTAGCAACCAATTTTTTTTGTAGGGTAACCTATCCCAAGTCAGTACCTAGTTAGTCAGAGATCCTACCATCTGACCCACCATCAATTGACTCGTCAAGGACAATACTTACATCAAAATTTATAAGTCAGGTGTTATTTTTTTTAATCCATATGGCTCCAATTTACACAGGTTGACAAAAATATAATTTGAAAAGTGAGCATAACTATAATAGCGAGCTGCTTTCCAATTAACAAAGGGGTGTCAATGGACCAATTTTGGGTTGGACCCCATGATTCCATCCAAATCAAAATGAAGTTGAACAAATTAGATGGACCAACAAGATATTGAATTGGACTAGTCCAGATTTAATGGTTCAAAATATTTATTGGATTGAATTAGGCCTAGTCTGACGCAGCGTGGAAGCAATGAGAACCGGAGCTGGCTATGCAAGCACCGGACGTTCGCTAGCACCTAGCGAAAAACACCAATTTCTCTAGGAGAGAGAAAAGGTGGCAAAAATAGGAAGAAGAGAACTTGAAGAAATTCTAAAAATCTGAAGTATGAATTGATGAATAAATTTGGGAAAATAGCAATATTTATAATACATTTGGAAATTGTAAAAGGACTAGGAAAGAACATGAATCTTGATCTTGATCTTGATCCTCTTGGGATGTCTTGATAAGGTCAAACCCTCTTGGATTTCTTGGGCTTGATCTTCCACCGTTCGATCTCCCTGGCTCTCCTTATGCATGAATTTGGGAGTCTTGGATTTCTTGATGCTTCTTGGAGTCTTTGTTGGATCTTGATTGGAGTCTTGAGCTCTTGCTAATCTTGGAAGAGTCTTGATAATCTTGGATTCTTGATAAGTCTTGGAGTCTTGGATTAATTCTTGATGGATCTTGAATTATCCTTTCTTGACTTATCTTGAACTCTTGACCTTATCCTATGGGCAGCAGCCTTGGGATGAGCCTCCATCATTCTCCCCCACTTGGAGAGAACTCGACCCCGAGTCGTGACGAGGATAGGCAAGTGTTATCTTTGGCAGGTACCTGTGAAGGACAGCAACGTTGAAGGTCTTGGATAAACCCATATGATCTGGTAGGTCCACTATATAGGCATTATCATTAATCTTCTTTAGGATCTTGTATGGACCATACTTCCGAGGCTTCAACTTGTTGTAGGTACCTACGGGAATTCTTTCCTTCCTTAAGAAGACCATAACCTCATCACCTACATCAAACACTTGAGGTCGGCGGTGTTTGTCTACGGCCATCTTGTACTTGACGTTGGATTGCTCTAACTTCTACTTCACGGTGTCTTGAACGAACTGGATTTGTTCTACCATTTGCTCTGTTGAGATACTAGCGTTGGGTACCTTGGGTAGTTTCACTAAATCCAGCGCATGGTTAGGGACCTTCATGTACGCGATGGAGAATGGGGATCTGCCTGTAGAACTATGCACTGCATTGTTATAGGCGAACTCAGCCTGGGCTATGGCGAAGTCCCACTGTTTCGGCCGTTCCCGGCATATGCTGCGAATTAAATTCCCTAAGGTTCGATTTACCACTTCTGTTTGTCCATCTGTCTGCGGATGGGCTGTACTGTTGAAATTAAGTGATGAATCAAACAACCTCCACAGGGTCATCCAAAAGTGACTGAGGAACCGTGTGTCACGATCTGAAGTGATGGTCTTGGGTACCCCATGTAAGCGAACAATCTCCCTAAAAAATAATTTGGCTGTTGCGGATGTATCTGTTGTTTTCTTGCATGGGAGGAAGTGAGCCATTTTTGAGAACCTATCAACCACTACAAAGACGGAGTCCATGTTCCTCTGGGTCTTTGGCAAGCCTAGCACAAAATCCATGGACAAGTCTTCCCATATAGCAGTAGGAACGGGTAGGGGCATGTAGAGACCTGTGTTTTGGGTTTGTCCCTTAGTTGTTTGACAAACATAGCACCTGCTTACAATGGTAGACACGTCCATTCTCAATTTCGGCCAGTAATATCGCCCCTTAACAGCTTCTATTGTTTTGTCCCTTCCCAAGTGTCCTGCTAGTCCACCCCCATGCAAATCCCTAATGATTTTTTCGCGGAGGGAGGTGCAAGGGATACACAGTTGTTCCCCTTTCATAAGGAACCCGTCATAAATAAAGAAGTCTTCTGCTGGCTGCTTATTCACACATTTCTCCCATACCTGTTAGAAGTCTTCATCTTGGGCATATAAGTCTTTTAGGCACTCAAATCCCACAATCTCAACGCTGAGGGTCTTGATGAGAGCTATACGCCTACTAAGTGCATCAGCCACTTTATTTTGCTGTCCTGTCTTATACACAATTTTATATGGAAACTTGTCTAGGAAAGCAGACCATCTGGCATGTAAATCACTTCTTAATTGCTTTTGCCCACTAAGATATTTTAGGGCATGGTGGTCAGTATAGAGAACAATTTCTTTTGCAATTAAATAGTGTTCTCATGTTTTCAAGGCTCTTATCACAGCATAAAACTCCTTGTCATAAGTAGACCACTTTCTCCTAGCTTCACATAATTTTTCACTAAAGAAAGCAATGGGTCTTTTCTCTTGGGACAATACAGCCCCTATGCCAACTCCACTGGCGTCACATTCAACTTCAAATAATTTATCGAAATCTAGTAAGGCAAGAACAGGAGTAGTACATAACTTTTCTTTTATGAGAGCAAAACTTTGCTCTTGTTCTTCTCCCCATTGAAATTTCCCCTTTTTCAAGCATTCAATAATGAGAGCCATGATACTACTAAAATTCTTAATAAAACGCTTATAGAAAGTTGCCAACCCATGAAATCGCCTGACATCTGTGACAGTGGATGGGGTCGGCCACTCCCTAATGGCTTTCACCTTTTCCTCATCTACTTTCACACCATCCTTGCTTATAATAAATTCCAGGAATAATAAATTATCATTCATAAAGATGCATTTCTTCAAATTAGCATATAATTTATTTTCCCTCAATGTTTTCAGGACCTCCCTAATATGTCCCACATGCTTAGTGATCGATTTGCTGTATATCAAAATATCATAAAAAAAGACTACCACAAATTTACCAATGAAGGGGCGCAATACCTGGTTCATCAGCCTCATGAAAGTGTTGGGTGCATTGGTTAGTCCAAAGGGCATGACCAACCACTTGAACAAGCCATCTCTAGTCTTGAAGGCTGTCTTTCATTCATCCCCGGAACGGATCCTGATTTGATGATATCCACTCCTGAGATCTATTTTTGAGAAAACTACAGCTCCGCTTAGTTGGTCCAGCATGTCGTCCAGCCTAGGAATGGGAAATTTGTACCTAATGGTGATCTTGTTAATGGCCCTACTGTCGACACACATTCTCCAACTGCCATCCTTCTTAGGTGTTAATAAGGCAGGTACTGCACAAGGACTCATGCTGATTTGAATGTGTCCCTTTTTCAATAATTTTTCTACCTTTTCTCATAAAATTTCATTCTCCTTAGGACTCATCCTGTAATGTGGGAGGTTAGGTAGACTAGCACCTGGAACAAAATCAATATGGTGTTGTATATCTCTCATGGGAGGGAGTTCATTTGGTAACTCCTCTAGAACTACATCATTAAATTCATCCAGTAGTCCCTGTATTTCAGCTGAAATTGTATTTTCATCATTAACATCTCCTTTTACTACTAACAAATGTATCTCATGAGTACCCTTACATTCTTTAACAAATTCAGCATGATGATGGGTGATGATAAGAAAATTTTTCTCATGTGCCTTTGGAGTATTTGTAATACTTTTTTCTCTTATGGGTAACAAAGTATAACGTGTACCTTCTTTTTCAAGTTGGTAGGTATTCTTCCTACCCATGTGCCTTGCATCTGTATCAAATTGCCAATGCCTCCCTAACAAAATATGGCAAGCATCCAAATCTACAATATCACAATATGCTTCATCATGGTACTTACCAATTGAAAAAGGTACCTTGCAGCGTTCTTCCACTCGTACGCCGCCTCCTTCCTTGATCCACCCAATTGTGTATGGGTTGAAATGTTTTTCAGGAATCAGCTGTAATTGTTGGATGACATCCCTGCAAATAATATTTTCCTGACTACCACTGTCAATAATTAAATTAAATAATTTTCCCTTGACAATACATCTGGTACGAAATAATCTGTGCCTTTGAGAAGTATCCTTATTTTTCTGGGACAACATTAATTTTCTTACCACACAAGTATACTCCTCATGTTCATGTGGACCCTCTTCATCCTCCCCATCAGGTCCACAATATACCTCTTCCTCAATATCTTCTTCCTCTTCCCTTTCTACCATATTAACTGCCTTCCTCTTGGGACAGTTACTGGATCTATGTCCAACCTCATTACATTTAAAACATTTAATAGGAGCAGGCCTTGCATAAGGGTTGCTGGGTTTAGGAGGGTTGGAAGGATTACCTCGAGTATGTCCTCCTGTAGTAGCCTTACCGGCGTTACTGGTACTTGCCGGGTGAGAAGGTTGTGCTGCCGAAACTGACTTATTCCTGTCGACAGTTGCCGGTCTGTTGTCGCTTCCGTTGTACCGGCGATAATTATCACTGCGTGCCTTATCCTGGAACATTAATTCTGCTTTCAAGGATAGGTTCCTTGCTTCCTGCACACTAAGAACCATCTGTACCCCAATTTTATCTCTGATAGACGGTCTTAAACCGCTTAGATAATGGGCTGCCTGCTGGTTATCACTTTCAGATATATGATTTCTTTCAGCTAATCTCAAAAATTCAGATGTATATTCATTAACACTACGGGAACCCTGCGCACACCTCTGATAAGATTCAAACATATATTGTTCATAGTCAGGAGGTAAAAATCTACCTCTGATTAATTGTTTCATGCGCCTCCAGGTTCGAACAGGACCCCTTCCTTCTCTCATCCGGGTCTCTCTCATCCGTTCCCACCAAACAGATGCGCCTCCCTTTAATCGGAAAGCTACTAATTTTACCCTTCGTTCCTCTGGTATTTCCATGTAATCAAAGAACCTATCGACTTTTGTGATCCAATCCAAAAGTCCCTCTATACCAAGATCTCCACTAAAAGTAGGAATATCTACCTTGAGTTTAAATTCATCATTATTCCTACGGGGGTTGAAATTACCTTGATTGTGCCAATTTCTATCGTTTCTGTCGTTGCCGGGAAGAGCTGGAGTACCACCAAATTCGAAATCGTCATCACTGTCGTCAAGAACTGGACGTCGAGACGCAGTAGCGACAGGTGGTCTGTCGTAGTCGTCTCCTGCTATCTGCTGTGGATTTTCCCGGATTCGTGGGACAACCTCCCGTAACAAGGTTTGCAGTTGTTCAGTCACCTCTGCCAACTGTCGTTCGATGTTACGTGTAACTGTACACTGCTCTTCGATTGCTCTCCAAATAGCTGGGAACCCCTGATCTCCGTCACGCGGTGGGTTGCGACTGCTACCGTCTGGGTTGGACATGACTGGGTGAATTCCCTGCTCTGATACCACCTGACGCAGCGTGGAAGCAATGAGAACCGGAGCTGGCTATGCAAGCACCGGACGTTCGCTAGCACCTAGCGAAAAACACCAATTTCTCTAGGAGAGAGAAAAGGTGGCAAAAATAGGAAGAAGAGAACTTGAAGAAATTCTAAAAATCTGAAGTATGAATTGATGAATAACTTTGGGAAAATAGCAGTATTTATAATACATTTGGAAATTGTAAAAGGACTAGGAAAGAACATGAATCTTGATCTTGATCTTGATCCTCTTGGGCTGTCTTGATAAGGTCGAACCCTCTTGAATTTCTTGGGCTTGATCTTCTACCGTCCGATCTCCCTGGCTCTCCTTATGCATGAATCTGGGAGTCTTGGATTTCTTGATGCTTCTTGGAGTCTTTGTTGGATCTTGATTGGAGTCTTGAGTTCTTGCTAATATTGGAAGAGTCTTGATAATCTTGGATTCTTGATAAGTCTTGGAGTCTTGGATTATGTATTGATGGATCTTGAATTATCCTTTCTTGACTTATCTTGAACTCTTGACCTTATCTTAGGAGTTGCCGCCCTTAGGGGTGAGAAGGGCCTTGGGATGGGCCTCCATCATAGTCCATCCCTAATGAATTTATATTAGATTAGGTTAGATTGTGGCAATGTCTGATCCATTGATAGAAGATAAGATAATATACGGGTTCAAACTGGTTGGGCCGTCAGATTTTTTTCAAATTATTTTTGTTTTAATTCCCCTTTTCTCGTGACTGGTTATTCAATCAACTCTGTCACATAAATGGGCTTCCAGTGTTGTGGTATAATGGTTAACATCAGAAACGATTATGATCGAGTGAATGAAACCCCTTGACACACATAGAGACGGCAGAATGACCAATCAGCCTAGATCAGAATTTTATAGCCCCAAAGTAGGGGGAATGCATCCTGACCGTGAATTGACGTCAAATTCATGGGCAAGATGTGGTTTATAGGGGAGAGATGGCTAGTAGTAGAGGGGGCCGGAATAATTCTGCATGGCGTGCATCCGTTATTTTTTATTCTGATTCCGTATGCAAGAGAGTACTTCAACACGAGGACATCGGAGAGACACTTTCATGTTAATGGAACAACAAATCTCTGTACTAAAACGTACAGAATTGATTAGGTTTCCTTGGAAGGAAGATACTTTGATCTCCTTCTCTTTTTCAGCTTCTCTGAACTGCTGCTCCGCTACTTGCTATAGCGTATTAACACCTTGTTAATATGGTTTCGGAACCCACAGTGGACTCATGGACCAAGTGCTGGAGCAGAGCAGCAGCAGCAGAAGCGGGGAGAGAGAGAAGGTGATTGACAAAAACAAGGTACAGGAGATTGCTTTTCATCTCTGAGATTTGCTAAGTTAATTTTGTGATTGGCTTATATTTCGGTGCATGATTTGCGTAGATAAACCACCGGTTCTGGGTTGACCTTGGCCAGTGGAATACTTCAGACAGACGTGTCTTCAGACCTTACTTGAAATTGACAACCCAGACTGGTCAAGAGCTCCAGACTAGACCTCATGGTGGTTTGACCACTGGTAACCAAGAGGACATCTGGTTGCTTAATCTGGCCAAACCACTCGCTTCATTTATGCATTTCCTAGCTGTGGGTCAGAACATTTATATCGAGAGTCGAGACCCGACCATGTGTATGAAAATAGTTAGGCAGCAGAAGTGATGCAAATAGGACCAACTGGACTTGAGTTGAATCTTTGTATGATCTTATGTGTTAAAAACTAACCCTAACCTTAATTAAGATTCTCAGCTGCAATTCAACCCAACCATGAAATTGGGTTGGTCGAGTTAAATTTGGATTAAACCCATACAAGACATTATACAGTCATTCTATACCTCCTTTCTCCCTTTCCTCTAGCATAAATATAATTATATGTATATAAATCATTACATAGATTGCATATAATATACACTTCTTCAATTATAAGTGTATTGATCCATGACCATAAGGCTTTGATGATGATTTATAAGTGTATTGATACATCAGGGTTGGGTTGGGCTTGTGAAGGAATCATTCATCTAAGAGCTTGAGGTCCTTAGAAAAGTTTATTCCCTGACACGCCTTTTGTGCAAAAGCCTATTAGGCTTGAAGTTTGAATAAACATTTATAGGTCTATTCATATCTTGTACTGAAATTTAATTAATTATAATATGGGTAAGGGGATTGAAAATCACTTAATCAAACAAACTCTGATACCATGCTAATTAATCATTCAACCTAAAAACTTAAGCCTATGATCCCTGAATAAGATTCTACATTAATCCAACTTGCTGATTCTATTCAGAGTGCCATTTTCAACCCTAGCCCGATTTTCAAGCCAAGCCTAATTTTTTTGGGGTTTTGTGATTGGCTTCACCTCGGATGCATCTCTAGGCAGGGGAAATAATTACGCACAGACCAAATTTGGCCGTAGAATACTAGAATTTGCAGACCTCGAAGGAGCATGGCTTGGTCTAATTAGAAAACCAAAAGTACACAAATCTCAAGCTTTAGAGGTGCTGAAATCACCGGTCTAATTCACCAACAAAAATGTAATCTTGCATCTACTATTTTATCAATCCGTTTCATTTAATACCAGTTAACAGGAAGTAGCCAAACAGGTTTCAGCACTCGGGTCCAACCAGGTCTGACTGGCATTTTTCACTCAAAGACCAGCTCATTGGATCTGGCTCACCCATAATCCAACTAATGTTAAAACTCAAAAGAGAGAAGTAACAAGCAGATGAGGTACGTATGAATCCCATGCTGATGATGGGTCCTAAACATCACATCACTGGATCACAGTACCATGTAGGCATGTAATAAACTAAAAACCATCTAATCCCTTGAACCCGCACCGAAGAACAAATTGGTTTTTCCATAATTTCAAAGGGTAATAACGGCAAAAAAGTACTTTATGGCAACAATATCAATAAATATTGAAATTATGCAGCAAAAAGTACTTCATGGAGAAAAGTGTTATGAGAAATGGAATAAAAAACACAAGAAAGCACATTACAAAGAGCTGCTTCACTTCACACCCTTTGATGATTCATCCCACAATAATCCAAAGTGCCAATGACATCATAATAGACATGAATCAAATGTAAATCATTTGATAGAAGAGGGGGCTGGCCCTCTCCCAATTAGTTACGTTCATAATAACAAATGCATCAAGGTTATATTGCAAGTCCAAGATCCATATATATGAAAAAAACTAAAGACTAGTGATGTTTATAGCCCTTTAATAAGGTCTTGTCACCATAATTAATGTATTTGTGCCAATTATTAAAGTCACTAATTGAATCTAACTCTCTTTGGTTCTTTGCCCCTTGGGTAGTCCCTTCAAGTTATGATAGAGATTCCCTGCTGTATTAAGAAGGGTTGTGTTTGCTTGTTTGTATCTTCTTTTCCCTTTTGTGTATATAATGTGATTGAAACTGACTCAATACTTTCATAAATTGAAGATCAGAAAGCTATTTCATGAAAGTAGCTTTGCTTAATGAAAATAATTTTCATTGTATCATTGTTGATTATTGTACAAAACAGTCTGATCTCTTTATGCAGTCATGTACTGACATAATAGGTTTTAGGAACTTCCATTGAGTGCTAAATGAAAGACGATTTTTTTATTGATTTCATATTCCAAATATATTTTTTGTATAACTTTCCCTGTTCTGTAGAAATCTCTTTAATTTGTGTGTATACAGTATATATACATATACAATTATTTATTAAAAGTACAGAAAAAGAAAAATAAAAGATAAAATCACAAGACCATGTAATTTATTATTACTTTTGTGAATAATATTTTAGTATATAAAATCTACTCTGATATGAAATATGGATTAATTGGAGTTAACATATACTGCTTAATTCATTTGGAAAGGTTTTCCTTGGTAAACAAACCAGCATATCATCACTGTTTCTATAATACTTTACTTACTGATACTAACTTAGGTCTACAACTTAAACAGCCTAAGCACATTAAAAAAAAAAAGAGTGGCACACCATTACTTTAATCTCTTTATGATAAACAGGGAATCTATTAAGAACCCATGAATGACTTGTATATATTATTGATTAATTTGGGTATATTTCTCAGATTCCTAAATGCACTTGGGATAAAAAGAAAAGAAAAAATGTAGTCAAAATACAATTTCAATGGGACCAAGAACAAATTAATAATATATAAAAACATTTAATGGGAATTCAGGGCACGGGAGTAATCTGTAGATTATGTACTATAAATAGTGGGAATACCCTGGATTAGTGTGATCAACTATTTTGCTTAGTTTCAATATGGAAGGAAGAAAAACATATATAGACTAATTAAAGTTCAAAACATAGATTAATATTATATAAATGCTTTGATTAGAGATTCAAGCACAGTAATTACAAATAACAAGCTACAGTCGAGATTACTAATCCTGACACATTTTATTTCCCTTTTTTCTACGTTTCCATGTGTTCAAAAGGGCGGCAGCTGATAAGAGGGCGGACTAAAGGCCTAAGCCAGTGGTCATTGACCGTTTTTCTTGTTGTGGCTCGACTCAAGCCGAACTTAAGTCTCTAGCTTGAATAAAGCTCGAACCTGTGCCATTTTTACGAACTGAGCTCGAATAGCTAAATATTCGGTTCAGTTTAGCCCAAATCCACCCCTAATTGCAATATTCTATATTAAAACGGTCTTGTAGTGGCTCGACTCAAGCCAAACTTAAGTTTCTAACTTGAATAAAGCTCGAACCTGTGCTATTTCTACGAACTGAGCTTAAATAGCCAAATATTCAGTTCAATTTAACCCGAATCCACCCCTAATTGCAATATTCTATATTAAAGCGGATAATCTAGCACTATAGTTCTGAAATAGTGATAAATGTTAATGTTATAATGGCATTTATAATTGCCGCTAAATGCAATAATTCGGCATTTTGAAAACTTATAACGGTGAAATGACTACCACTATAGATTATAATTTGTGGTAAATAAACTAAATATAGTGGCTGCTATATTCCTTGCCGAAAACATTTTATTCAATTATAGCGATAAATATATATAACTACGACTACAAGCCTAAAAAATTGTGAAACGTTAATTAGAAAACACCACTAGAAGATTGTACCAGTAGTCATAACCTATTCATGCAAAAAGGCCATTTTCTCTATTTTTAAATCAAAATGACTAACAATTCAATAACAAAAGTGAATATATATTTTCAAATTTAGAGTTTTCATTCATCCATTATAATAACTGTATTGTAATTGGTTGTCTTATCACATATTAAACAAAAAAAAAAAAAAGAAAAAAAAAATGATATTTCTTCATCAATCTTACACCGATATGTCTATTGTTGTGTCTTGTATGTATGAACTCAATCTAAAAAATAAAAATAAAAACAAAACTAATGTTGAGTAGTGGACCAAGTTACATATGAAATATCATTTAAAGCATCCAAAAGACACTCACCCAGAATATGTTTATTGATTTAGCATTTTCATACATGACCAAAAAATGTCAAGTAGTGGACTAAGTTACATGTATGTTTATTGGTTTCAATGAATCCATTTACCAGGTTCTGGAAGTGTACAGCTTCAGAAAACTTAGACACTTAGCAAGTATATTTTTGGCATCGATGCTGCATATATAACACCATTTTCTCAGACAAAAATATAAAAAAAAAATTACAAAATTACCATTTTTACTTTTCAACATATTCACCGGTGACTCTTCCATTGAAGAAACTAAAAGGGAAGCTTCGGGCTTATAATATTCTCACATGAAAACAAGTTTGAATGGTAATGGTTAATGACACACACCCAACTTAATTAAATTAAGAATCAGGATGAAGTTGAGTTAGCTGGGCTTTTCAGCAAAATCCAGGTTAGGATGGGCAACTTGAACAAGGCACACTAGCTCTAATTTGTTGTTGCATTTGCACTTAAAGATGTTTCCATGTAAAAAGATTTACCAGCTGATAACCTGTTGAGGTATACCCACACCATCTTGTATGAAAGTTGTCTATCTATTCTATGGATTTTGTTATAGAAATTCAGTCAAGATGTGTAGCTTACAGAAAACAGAAAACAATACCGTGTAGCAAAGTAGTGTTACATGTAGAGAAAATAAAAACAAAGAACAAAGGCTGTCAAGTAACCTACATTTTTCAAATTAAAGTTCTTACTTTCAATTAATATCCATCAACGAAAAATGTAAACCATCATCTCTAATTAATTTACAAGCTCAAATACACAATAATATCCTTCAGTGAGATTGTTGTCACAGAAAAATGCACTCCATCCTCCGTATAAATCCTTATTTCTTTCAGTATTGTAGTAATTCACCTCCCACCATCCACCTTCTGGAACTCGTAGGACAACTCGTACTTGATGTTTTGGGAGATGCCTTGCAAAGGACCTCTTTATATGTTGTATCAACATCTAATCAATAAATGAAAGAACTAATTCCTAATAAATTATTAATTTATAACAAGAGCATACACCAGGGGAGAGAACCAACTCACAAAACAGCATGGTATGCCCACATTGGATGCTTTAATTTCAGCCACAAAATAAAGCTTATGGGAGTGAAATGCATATGCTTTTCCCCTTGCAATTGCGGTTACACTCTCACTCGACTTATCAGGATTTGATGGTGAAGCTTTATCTCCTATATCACAAAAGGAAAAAATTCATAAATATATATAAAGATAATGGAGACATTAAATATGATCACTACCATCAAGTTTATGAAGCTTCTTACTTGTGATCTTATTATTTGGTTGTTCAAACTGGTTGGAAGCCAAGCTGTTGGGTGGTTCTTGTGAAGACGTGACAGTAAAAGTATGCTCATTCCAACATGTGCTTGTATTAAAGATTCTCACAGTAAAATTCATATTTCCTTTATATCTAAATACTAAAAAGTTACCAACATTTAAGCAATGGTCCTTTGTGAAAAACTCCCAACCATCCTAAAAAAAAAAGACTCAATTAACTTCTATATTTATTTTGATATGCCATATCTGACCAGTGGGACCCTTTAAAGTAGCTCCTTCAGACCAATCGCTTGTTATTTCCTTCACAAAGACATGTGGAATGCTTTATGAAGAGAGAATTAAGGACAAAAAAAAGGGGGAAAGATACTCCAATTCCGGCTCTAATAATCAAGTGTTGAAAGATAATTAAGAATCGATAATGGCAAAAAAGTACTTTATGGCAACAGTATCAATTAAGACAGTAGAGTAGACCCTCCTGAGTCAGTTGATGACTCGGCTCAATTAAGACAAGATTCAACGATGGAATGGTCCATCCTATCACGTGTTCACACGTGAATCCACAATCTCAGTTCAGTTCAGGTGGTGGAAATCAAATCAGCCTCCCACAAGATTGCCCCGTATAATGTCCCACCGCACATTCCCGCCGTATACTGAAAAGATCTCCCGATGATATACCAAAAATGATAATGTCATCATCGTCGGGAGCCCAATACACAACGGAGATGTGGTGTGGGACGTTGTGGGGGCAATCTTGTGGTGAAGCACGAAGCTTCACATTCACCTCCTTCTATAAAAAGCACGTTTGAAGTTTCGTGCGCGCAAATTACCCGACACTAAGAAATGATTTACACATTGCCATTTTCCTGCACTGAAGCCCGAACACTCGTCGCTTTCGTTGCCGCCCTTTTCCGGCTCCGTTAAACGGACTTTCTCTCTCACAGATTTTCTTTGTGATAGATTTTAGGCCTTTCAAACCATAGAAACCGATGCTTTCTTGGACTCTGAAACAAGAATTCTCACTTTTCCATGATTGTCGTCTCGTTTCGTGGCTTTGCAGAGGGGAAGGTATGGTGTTACTCGTTCTTGCTTTTCTTTTCTATCTTTTTTATGAATTTTCGAGATTAATCTCGTGTTGTTTCCAACTTGATGCTATTTTCTGCACTTGGGAAGTTAGGAGGTGTCTGCAATTGAGTCCGCAGCGAATTTCTATTCTTGTTTTGGTTCTTTGAGCTACATTTCGTTATTGCTTCTTTATTTTTCGGGGCAAGCTGCTGTATGCAGTTCGAAGTTCTATCAGTTTTATTGGTTTTACAAGTTTTGATATAACCTGCATCGGTTACTCATTCTACCTGATTTTATTTCTACCATTTCAATGTTAGTGGGGGTTCGATTCTTTAGGTGGCCAGCGTTTTGTTATTACGTATTGGCTGGGTTAACTATCACGACTTCCGGAATGACACCTGCTGAATTATGAATTCAAGATGATGGGCCCGAAACAGTGGCACCCGGCTGATTAAGGTTGAGACGAGTTGCAATCGCTGTAGCTCTGGTCCATATTTCTTGGTTTGAAGCACAGCATTGATCAGCCCCCAGGTAAGGGAAAAAATAGGTGAGCGACTTGCTTTACCGACTTGCATTGTACTTAGGAGATACTTATAAAAGAATGTAGTTACGAGATGACATTACACTAATGCGTTCAGTAGTTAGTTGGATATTGATGATATAAAAGCCTTTCAACACAATAATTTAATGTGCTTCCATAAATCTTGAATTACTTTACTTAACCAAGTTTTTTTTCCATTGATAAGAAAACGTAAACCCTTTTGTATTCACTGAACATTCAAATTGGCACATCATTGTCAAATAGAAAAGAAAAAATTCCCAATTAGTACCCTGTAATTTGGGCCTAGGGCCACTTGGGTCCCCAAACTTTAAAACGTGATAATTCAGTAACTGAACTTTCAAAATGTGTCAATCCATTGAAAAGACACAAATGCCCTTTGAGTGTCATCTAATTTTCTTTATCAACCATCCACATGTTGATAAAAATGAACAGTCTCAAATCCTTGCCTCTTCTGTTCAAGAAAGTTGGGGTCACCAAAATGCCCACTAAGATATGACCCAACTTTCTTGAGTAGAAGAGGCAAGGATTTGAGACTGTTCATTTTTATAACGTGTGGATGTTGATAAAGAAAATTAGATGACACTCAAAGGGCATTTGTGTCTTTTCAAATGTCATTTAACGGTTGGTTAACGACAGCTAATGGATTGACACATTTTGAAAGTTCGGGTGCTAAATTGTCACGTTTTAAAGTTCAGGGACCAAAGTCGCACTAGGCCCAAAGTACAAGGTACTAATCTTCCCAATAAAAAATGTGTAAAAAAAATTTTGGCCCCGTTTGGCACATCTTAACGCACGGTCTTTTGGCTGTTTACAAACCGGGAAGACCGATTTTTGGTCTATTCCCGTTTGTCTCGCAGAAGATCTAGCCACCAAAAGACGGTGCACCGAAAAGACGTGAGAAGCCCATTTTGGGCTGATTTTGGGAAGCTTCATTTGAAGCTTCCCGTGTCTTTCGTGTTTTAATCTTGCGCGGAAAGACGCGGGCAAACGCATGGAAAGACGCGCGTCTGCCAAACTGTCTTCAGGCTGCCCAAATCTTATGTCAAAAGCTCAATGTGTCTTTTGACTGTCAGAGCTACAAGATCTTCTCAAAAAGACACGCCAAATGGGCCCTTAATCATCCGCAGACAAGATTGATGGGTTAGATGATAATGTGTTAAAATAAGGAAAATACCAAGGCAAGGTGGTCTGGTGTCAACAGACATCCCAGTCTCCAGGTGGAATATGCATTTTTTATTTTTTGGAGCAGGAGCATTCTGCATGATCCCACTTAGGCAGTTAGTATGTGCTCATCCCACCATACACAATCACTGAGTACTTCCTTAGTAGTACTAAATTTAGTATGGTTTAGAAGAAACGGTACATCTGGTATAAAGCTGATCCTGATAGCTGAGACCAGGAATACTCTGATATGGTAGTAATTGGAATGATAAATTCTAGGAAATTACTAAAAATTCCTTAGTAGTATGCTAGTATTTGTTCGATTCTTAGAGTAGAGAATTTTCTCTTCTTTTTGTGGGTTCATAGGAAGGCTGCAGTATTTCAGCCTTGATAACTAAATGAATAAAGCTCATGATTCTGAGTGGAACTCGAATTTCTATCTTTAGCCAATTATATGTAACATTCCCATCTCTTAAATGGATGATAGTATGGTGATATTGATATTGACATTTTCAGGATAAGGTGCAAAAAGTTATGGATTTGAATAACAAGAGTCCACCAGAGAAGCAAGGTTTGTTAATTTTAGTTATATGTTTTACTTGAAGTGCCTTTCTTTTCCATTATCTTTGAGCAAAGTGTGGCTTGAAAGAATGAATTGCCGTATATAATACCTTATACTGTTGTTTCCAATGATGTAACGACTCTTCAGATGAACTAGAATACATGTATTATGTGGGACATGAATGGGAATATGACTTCAACATTGGTTATGGTGCAGGTGATTTGGTTTTACTTGTTTACTTCATTATCTACATATTTAAATCCCTTATTGTCACTTGCACTACTGTTATTTCTAATGGTTCATAATTTTGTTTTTTTTTTTTTTTGGTAAGACTTGCTTGAAGAAGATGTTTTGAATGTGAAATGTTGTCTAGAAGTATTGAGAAGATTGATATCAAAGGCAGATGCTGAAATTGAAGAGTTGGAAGAAGATCTTGTGATACTTCAAACCCAGCTAGAATGGAACGAACAAAATAAACACGAAGATTGTTCTGAGATATGCTGTAATGCTTTGAGAGAAAAGATCCATTTCCTAGAGTTATCAATTCAGTGTCTGAAGGGTGAAGTAATGAGGAAGGATGATAATAGTATTCCATCACAGGACAGAGAACCTGCCAAGAGAATTCTTGAAATAATTAATGCTCTGTTAAAAAATCATATCCATAAGAAAGATGAACAGGTTTGACTCTTAAAGCTCTGAAAGCATTCATTTATCCACATCCAAAATTCTAATTGGCCATCATGTGTCCCTATCTCTTCTTGTTATTTCTCTACTGAAACTGTTCTTGATTGCATTTATATGGGGAAATTACTGGAAATCAGCCTAAAATTTTGTGTATCAGAAATATGTTTGGCTATCTATCTCATTTTGTGTACAATCAACTCTCTCTCTCTCTCTCTCTCTCTCTCTCTCTCTCTCTGCTTTGGTGAATACAAGACTTTCTATAGAATGTTTTAGGATTCCTTGGTCCCTGTTGCTTTTGCTGACATAAAGCTGGATATTGGCATCATAAGATTCCTAATACGGGTCATGTTGGGGCTATAATCTTTAATGATATGAAAACTTGCACTTGACTGTTAAAAATACCCTAGCCAGTGTATGTTGAATGCAGTTCTAAGTTTGTGTTGAAAATATTCTCAATTATATAGCAGGTAGATGAAAAATAAATCCAATAAAAAAGCAGATGAAAACAAAAAAAAAGCAAGCAGATGCTTAAAGCTTTAGGAACTTGTGTTTGAATAAAGGTTCTGCAAACCCAGTTAACAAGCTAGAATTTCATAGATTTCTATTGAAATATTTTATGAGATTTGCGGAGAATGACCATGCTTTGTTTTTGTTACTTAATTCAACAAAGCCTTGTCCCAACTATATGGGGTTGGCATCTTGGTGACATAAATCCCATTCTGCAATTACACTCTGTTCAGTGCCATGTCCGTTGTTAAATTATGGGCTCTCATTTCTCACTATTTTAAACCATGTTCATTTATGCCTGCCCTTATCTTTTCTAGACCTTTCAACCTGTAACAGTTCACTGTTTATAACTCAAGTATTAATTAACAAGTCTTTATTAATGTGTGCCCTTATCTTCATTTTTTTTATATTTTCTTCCATAAATGAAGTGAGTCCATGTCATTCATACTGAATGATTTGTAAGTCTCAGTTTGGAAAGAGTGCAAATACAAGTATGTTCAGTACAAAACCTTGTATGCAGCATGGTTTTTAAAACCGACCCGGAGATCGAACCGGTCAGGGGTCCGGTTACCAGGTCGAACAGTCTGACCGTTCGAACTGAACAGTCGGCCCGTTCTGACAAAAAAATTAAAAAAATAAATGAAAACCGGTCAAAACCATTCGAATGGTTGACTGCCCGAGTCAGCGGTTTGCTGACCAAAATCAGTGGTTTTTATGGAAAATCCGGTTTTTCCAGTCCAACTGTCCGGTCCAATCTGGTTTTGAAAACCATGGTATGCAGTATTTCTGAACCATATATTTTGGCTATTTGCACTGTACATATTTCTATTTGCACTCTTTCCAAAACTGAGCCTAACTTGTTCAAATTGGCAGGTAAAGCAAATATAGAAATTTTGCTCTTGCAGATACTTTGTTCTACATTATATAATATTGTAATTTTATTTCTTTATTGGTGTACAAACAATGCTACTGCTTGGTCTAGAGTTGGAAAATTGTATAGTCACTGAGAACTTGAATTCAAGTTTAACTATCCATGTTTATTTGCTTTACTAGCTTGTTTGATGTTATAACCAAACCTAGCCTGAATGGAATGGAACTGACCTGACCTTGTAAACAACCATTACAAACTTTGCTCTGAACAATGATCATCAGCATAGTTGCCAAGCTGCCAAGGAAAGCTAGGTGATAGGGAGTGCCGAGGCACCTAGGTGATGCATTTTTTTCAACAAAAAAACCTAAATTCTAGGATAGCTCCCTAAGATTCATAGCAGCAGGCAATCATCTTAATCAAATAAGTATAAACTTCATATCAAAACATAGAAAATCAACATATTCATAAGAAGAAAGATAAGAAAGAAAACAAAACTAAGAATTTATAATTATTATAGATAATAAAAATATTATATACCCACAAAATGAATAACTTAGTATAATAACGTGTGTTGTAATATTATAATCTCACAAAATATAAAAATAGAATATGGTGCCTTGTACAAAAACAACTAGGCTTTTGGATGAGGCAACCCTCCATGAGTGCCTTTCTCCTAGGTATCATCACCTTGACAACTATTATAATCAGTTTTGAACCATCACCCAGTCTTTTCTGAATACAGAGGGAAAAACATCTATGGTTATAGAAAACATTGTTCTAAAGTTTTCAGATTCAATAGAGACAAAGCAACCACATTGCCAGTTGAAGTTGTAATTAATGGAGAAGTTTCTGACATCTTCTCCATTCTCTTTGGGACGGACATGTACCTGTATTAAAAATTTCTTGGGCTGGGGGTTTTCCATGTGCTGGAAGTATGACCCTGCCCTATGATTGAAAAAGAATGAAACCCATGTGACAATCCAAATTAACAAATTGTCAAAGTGAAATAGAGAACCCTCATATTCTATTTTCCACCATTTGTCAATAATGAATCATACTTCACATCTTCAAGAGTTCTGTATCATAGGGACACTTGCAACTTTTGTTCACATGAGTACTTATTCTGGAAGTTAAATATGGTGCAAGCTGTAAACAGTGATTTCAATTAGCTGAAACAGTTTCTCTCCTCCAATAAATGAGTGATTAATTGCTTTGCTAATAATAGTTGAAGATGTCACATATAAGCTTAGGGGCCTTGATTAACTGAAACGGTTAATATTTCTTGTATGAACAGCCTGAAGATGTTGCGGTAAATGATTCCAGATCTGATTTTCATGAACTTGGTGATCTTGGTGATCTTCATACAGTGAAAAGGCTAATCAACTCAGATTCCCAGACTTGCTCGGTTGAAGAAGGCAATGAACTTGGTGATCTTCATACAGTGCAGAATTTTGATTTATATTTGCCTGTGAAATCAGATATAGTGACAATGAATAATAATTCAGAAACCGTGAAGGTCCAAAGAACTGGTTGTGTCACCACTGGAAATACTGATTCAGGGTCACCCTTGAACTTGCAGGGTCACTTCACTGAAGATGCAACAATCAAGTCAGAGGCAAAGGAGATGCAAGCATGTGGGACCTCTGTTACTGACAACGATGATAATGTGAGATTGTCTTTAGAGTTGCGAGAATGGAAAAGTAAATCACAGTCCGAACAAATAATGGCCCAAGTATCTGCTCTTGTTCCTCCTTTAGAGAGCAATTTTGCCATGTTTTCACAGTCAGAAGGGAAGCAAAAACAACCCGGAATTCCTCCTTACCACCTGTCAAATCCTAGATATCCCGGTAAGAAGGGTAGGAGAACAGACCAGCCAATTCCCTCTGTGGCCGAAATGCTCAATTGTGTGGCATACAGTGGTAGCAAGATCAGCTTAAATCGACCGTCAATATCACAGGTTAAGAGAAGTAAGTGTGCAATTTTTCCACCCAGAGGAGAGGAAGAAGAACCTAATGCCAACACTGGGCCATTGCCTGTTCCTGGAGTTAATGACCCAAACTCATTGACGGTAGACCAGTTGAAGAAATATGCAAAGCATCAAGGATTAAAGCGCTATTCAAAACTGTCAAAAGCTAGTCTCATCGATTATCTCAGAAAAATGGGTTATCTGGGTTGATATACCATGTTCAGTTCATGCATTTTTGTTCTCCTCCTTGTCCTCTTTGCATCATACAGCGTCATACTCCTCTTGTAAAGTTGTAATGAATACATCAGGTATACCATATACAAGTGCTTATCAAATGTCCGATTTTTTCGGTCCTCTTAGACCATCCTTAGCTGTTGAATAAGTCAACTTCTATGATGCCGGAAGATGATGAATACATACCAAATTGAATTGTGTGAGTGTGTGTTTCTACGGGATACAAATTTGTAATTGACAAGTGAATATGTCTAAATATTTGGATACGTTCTGTTGTCAATGGCGCATATTCTGGGGTTGCCAGAAGGACAGAAGTTTCATTTTGCTTCGCAAATCCTAACTGGGTGCAAAATTTGTACCTAATTCAGTTTTGGCTTTTGTTTGTTTGTAATTATGACTCCATTACTACCTGATAAAAAATTTACACATTTTGTCTCGTATGCACTCACTGACAATATAAATTTTCCATACCAAAACTGATACAAAATTTGCACCACCTTTTCCCACTTCTATTCTTTCTCATAGAAAGTGGGGACTGCATCATCTTGTATCCTATCTTATGTTTTCTAGACAGATAACCTCCTCTCCTACATTCCTTTTCATTTAAAGTGGAAATTACTTTATTATACTTCCTATTTTACTTTTCACAAATAAAAAAAAAGTCAAATATGAAACAAAAAATAAAGCAGAATTTTCACTAATCCTTTGCACTCTTATACATCCACATGAGTGCAAATGGAATTTGTAGTGCAACCAAACACAGCCATTGGAACATTGCAACATTTGCAAAATGCATTCTTGGATACTGAAGGGATGACAAAATGGCTGCAATTTAAAGCAATTGAATGATCTCTACAAATTAAACTCCTGAAGAGCTGGTTATTGACCTCATGGCTGGATGAAGTTGGAATACAGAGATGGTGCAGCCCCGTCCAACCTACCCGGAAGTCGGAACTGTTGGCAAAATGGAGGGACAAATTCTCTGGGTTCGGATTCCATACTTCGAATCCATCTCTGTAACAGAATTCGATGGTGGATTGGGTCTATCTCAGCAACATAACAGAATTGGGCGGTGGAGTTGTATAACCGGATTTACATTTCCCGATGGGATGGTTGAACTAATGAATCTGGATCTGTTCCTCACATGCGCCTCACATGCACATCCTACCATGTATTGGGAACATCTCTCGTACTTATAAGTTATTATTCACGGAAGATATTCTTAATGCACGGTGGATGTACATGTGAGGCGCCCAAACGTGAGGAGCAGATCCCGTCTCATTGGGATGTAGCTGTGAGGAGAACAACGAACTATAAAATGCTTTTCAATGGGTTATATATATGGCTCTATGAGCCCATGATCTATGATCCAGAAACACTTCGTTAAGCCCATAATCAAGGATCTTGTAAATAAGTAATTAATAAGATATGAATTAACACCTCGTTGGGTCCATAGTTCAGTGGTAGAGCATTTGACTGCAGATCAAGAGGTCACCGGTTCGAGCCCGGTTGGGCCCTCAGAAGTTTTCAATATTTTTTTTGTTTTTCCTCATTTTTCGTGACTGGTCATTCAATCAATTCTGTCACATAAATGGGCCTCCAGTGTTGTCGGATCGGGTATAATGGTTAACATCAGAAACGATTATGATCGAGTGAATGAAGCCCCCTGACACACACAGAGGCCGTACTAATCTCAAGCTGTTTGGTTCGGAAACCATTGACCTTTTTTTCTTTTTATTCTGATTCCGCATGCACCAGAGTACTTCAACACGAGGACATCAGAAAGACACTTTCACGTTAATGGAACAACAAATCTCTGTACTAAAACGTACAGAATTGATTGGGTTTCCTTGGAAGGAAGATTCTCTGATCACCTTCTCTTTTTCAGTTTCTCTGAACTGCTGCTCCTCTACTTGCTACAGCGTATTAACACCTTATTAATATGGTTTCAGAACCCACAGTGGACTCATGGACTGAGTGCTGATGCAGAGCAGCAGCAGCAGCAGCAGCAGCAGAAGCAGAGAGAGAGAGAAGGTGATTGACAAAAACAAGGTATGTGAGATTGTTTTTCATCTCTGAGATTTGCTAAGTTAATTTTGTTATTGGCTTATATTTTGGTGCATGATTTGCGTAGATAAACCACCAGTTCTGGGTTGGCCAGTGGAATACTTCACATAGACATGTCTTCAGACCTTACTTGAAATTTGCAACCCAGACTGTTCCCGAGCTCCAGACTAGACCTCATGGTGGTTTGACCACTTGTAACCAAGAGGACATCTGGTTGCTTAATCTGGCCAAACCACTCGCTTCATTTATGCATTTCCTAGCTGTGGGTCAGGCCATTTATATCGAGAGTCGAGACCCGACCATGTGTGTATGAAGTAAATAGCTAGGCAGCAGAAGTTCTGCAAATAGGACCAACTTGACTTGGGTTGAGTTTAATCTTTGTAGGCTCTCATGTGTTAAAACCTAACCCTAACCTTAATTAAGATTCTCAACTGTAATTCAACCGTAACCATGAAATTGGTTTGGTCGGGTTAGATTTGGGTTAAACCCATATAATAGCAACATTATACAGTCATTCTATACCTCGTTTCTCCCTTTCCTCTAACATAAATATAATTATATGTATATAAATCATTACATAGATTATATACAATATACACTTCTCCAATTATAAGTGTATTGATCCATGACCATAAGGCTTTGATGATGATTTATAAGTGTATTGATGCATCAGGGTTAGGTTGGGCTTGTGACTGAATCAGTCCTCTAAGAGCTTGAGGTCCTTAGATAAGTTTTTATTCTCTGACACGCCTTCTGCGCAAGAGCCTATTAGGCTTGAAGTTTAAACAAACATAAGCCCACTTATACCTTCTACTGAATTATAATTAATTATAATGTGGGCAAGGGGAGATTGAAGATCACTTGATCAAACAAACTCTGATACCATGTCAAGTATTCATTCAACCTAAAAGCTTTAGGATTTTATATTAATCCAAGTTGCTGATTCTATTCATGTTGGCATTTTCAACCCTACCCAGTTATCAAGCCAAGCCTAATTCTTTTGGGGTTTTGGGATTGGCTTCACCTCAGACGCATCTCTAGGCAGGAGAAATAATTACACAGACCAAATTTGGCCGTAGAATACTAGAATTTCCTGACCTCGAAGGAGCATGGCTTGGTCTAATTAGAAAACTAAGTACACAAATCTCAAGCTTTAGAGGTGCTGAAATCACCGGTCTAATTCACCAACAAAAATTGTCATCTTATATCTACTACTTTACCAATCCGTTTCATTTAATACCAGTTAACAGGAAGTACCCAAACAGGTTTCAGCACTCTGGTCCAACCAGGTCTGACTGGCATTTTTCACTCTCAAAGACCAGGTCATTGGATCTGGCTCACCCATAATCCAACTAATGTTAAAACTCAAAAGAGAAGTAACTAGCAGATCAGGTACGTATGAATCCCATGTCGATGGGTCCTAAACATCACATCACTGGATCACAGTACCATGTAGGCATGTAAAAAACTTAAAGCCATCTAATCCCTTGAACCCGCACCGACAAACGGGGGCAGTACTGTATGAACCATGAAGAACAAATTGGTTTTTCCATAATTTCGAAGGATATACCCTTCTCTAACCCATATATATACACCTAAACTGAACTCTTCTGAGTCTTTTGTTTCAGGATTTCACTAGGTTGGAACCCGGAACACTGCAATGGAGGGCAAAATCTCAACCTCAATAGATCTTCCACTTCCACTTCCAGGTCTCTCTCTCTCTCTCTCTCTCATACACACACACACACACTTAGTCTGATTAAAAATAAGTGCAACGCTTAACATTGTCCAGGAAGAGGGGTGGTTTCCACGAAATACTACATTATCTTGGAAGGGGTGGTAACATGGGGCCAGGTGTTTGCCACGTCACCGTTCCTTAATCCTCTATGCATGTGATATGTTCTACCCAAGGGCCTCATTGCCAGGTGGCAAAGGAGGAAAGCTGTTTTGGCATTTTCTTTTTTCTTCTTCTTAACTTTGGATCTTCAATTCCTTTGGTCTTTGGTAGTAGAAAGCACTACTGTTAACTCTCAAGAGGAACACTTGATTTTGGTGTCCTAGAAGAATTTGGCCAGGTTCTAAGTCTATCAAGCCACACACACTCACACAGGATCAAGCTTTACTTTGCAAAAAGACATGCTATTTAAGCCAAAACTTAGCTTTCTGCTTAAACCCATTTAACCCCAGAACTAGCTTGAGTCTTATCCAACAATTCCAACCCAACTAAACCAAGATCTTGTCTCACTTCTTCAACCCATGTCCTGTATTTGACTTTTCCATGTCTTTCCGTATGCATGTTAAATAGTCCCAATGTTCCCTTTATGATGTGATCCTAAGCAATGAAGTATGGAACTTTTGAGGCTCTGCTTTTATACCCAGGTACTAACTGTCCAACCCAATTATGATCAGTACCCAGAATATCATAGAGATATGAGCAGTCCATGTGCTGGCCCAGACAGTCATTTTCCGTTAGTAATCTCAGCTACCAATGGGGTTTTATTGTTGACAAATGACAACTGACTGATAACAGTTCTGCTTGCTTTAGTGCTACTGTCATCACTACTGTTTCCATGTTAGAACTGTTATCTTGTTCTCTTGGCCTCTTTGACAAACTAGTAATGCTACATACAAATCTCTGCTAGGAAATTCGAACAGAAAGTTGTCCGAGTTGGAAAGGCTACAGAAACAGTTGGAGGACAAGGAAACCATGATTGAAGATCTGAAGCGTGAAGTTGAATCAATGGAACTTCGTTTAAGGGATAGCATGCAAGAAATCCCTGAGGCAAAGAAGGTGGCTTTCAGAACCCTGAAAGAGCAATATAACAGGCTTCACAATGAGTATAATGCATTATTGGCTGAAAATTTTGAGAAACCAGAAGAATAGTTGTTTTGGTCAAATGTCTCTATGTTTGTGTTTGAGGGAAAGAGTGTCAATTCATAGACATTTAGCTTTCTTCTTCTTCTTCTTCTTTGGTCATTGAGATCATGGCTACATAATTCAGGGTGTAGTGTGGTAATGCAATGTGATCTTGAGTTTGTCTGGTTTGTTCATTAATTCCTTCCTAATGATTAATACACAATTAGGCTCAGTTTAGGAGTACTAATACAAATATGTACAGTGCAAACACATACAAAATGCATGGTTTTGCACTCTACAAATTTGTATTTGTACTCTTTCCAAACTGAGCCTTAGGAACCTAACTAAAATTTATGAGGGAATACTAAGGTGACATGTTAACTAATGTGTATTGCCAACACATCACCTCCCATCGTTGATATGGAATATTGCCATTCATAACAGGAATTATTTAGCCATGTGTGACCCACCAATAAGAATTTCTTTAAATCCAAAGTTCAAACTAGTTAATAGGGGTGATCGTGGGCCGGGCTAATGTATGCATGCCGCACCGGGCCTCAAGGGTAGGTTGCCCAGAAATGGTCAGTCCCTACCTGTACTAATTTGGGCCGGCCTAATATGTAGACTCGAATCATTTAGGCTGGCCTTTACCCCCTCCTCCCCCCTTTCAGAAAAAAAAAAGAATCATTTAGGCTGGGCTAGGACACTAAATTAGGTTTGATTTGTAATTAAAAAACAATCTTTATGGGGCCTAGAATTAGTAGACTCATAGGATTTGATTTGTGATGAGAAGGGTATGAACCAATAATATGGTTAGAGCTGAAGTAGGACCCATGCTACTTTTTTGCCTTTCTAGGGGGAGACCGGATCTGCTCCTCACACCTGGCGCCTCATGCGTACATCCTACCATGCATTAGGAATATCTCCCATACTTATTAGTTATTAACTTATTATTCACGGGAGATATTCCCAATGCATGATGAATGTGCCTGTGAAGCGCCCATTTGTGAGGAGCAGATCCCGGCTCTTTTTGGGGGGTTGGGGGGTAGACATGAGGACATTGCTTGATGGAATCCTCCTCATAGAAGCATGATCCCGTAAAAGGGGGTCAACTTAATCTAACAAACAAGGCTAGAGCTTAAATGTTTAGGAAAGAAAAAACTCATAAATTTCACAAATGCACCAATATGCAATAATACATTCAATACTAAATCTAATCTAAGGTTCAAATGAGCATTAATAAAGTGTAACCATATGATAAACACATATTTTTATTAGTTTATGTGAAGTATGAACGACTAATATGATATATTTAGGGAAGATTGAGAAATGGAAGAATGATTAAAATATGCACGAATATCTTAGGATACTGATTTAAATTTCAATTCATTAACACTTAAAAATATTAATTTTAAAGTGATTAAATTTGGGTTAATAGTTAAAACTTAAAACCCATGTCATGTTAACATTTATAGTGCAATGTTATGATGAGATTTTTGTTTCTTATGTGGGTGACCCGGATTTATATTTTTTACACATCAGTATCATACAAAAAGGTTAAAGATGCATAGGCTTAGAGATTTGAATTTAAAGATGTGACGATAGGAAATAATTAATGAATTAGAGTGTAGAGAGGAACAGTGTAAATCAAGTATCCATATGCCCGATATTCAAAGTTGGTATTAGTAGTGTATATGGATATAGCTGATGTTTCATTTTTTTTTTATAAGGATTATAGGATACATAGTTTTAAAACTTTTAAAAGTTGTATGCATCAGTATATCCATTCATATTTGGGTGCACTAATATATAGGATTTGACATCTGATTCGATTATATTTTTATTAATTTTAATATATAAATACTATATAATTATATTAAAAATTATAAAAATATATTATATATAATATTATATTTGAATTTATAAATATAATAAATTTAGTATCTTATATTTATATTATATAAATTTTAAAAAGTAATTAAATTTTTATTTTTTTTTGTGAAGGGAGGACTTGATTTCAGGTCTCTACTGCAATCAGGTAGAGATTTCACCAGCAAGTTAATTTGCCTTCAACCATTATACATGTCTAGGGGTGGATTCGAGCTGAGCCGAGCTGAACAGTACGAGACTCGAGCTCAACTCGCCTTGGAAGTACAAGGCTTGAGCTCAAGTTCAAACTCGGTTCTGCTCGAGCTTGATTTGAGAAAAATGTTTTATAAAAATAAAAAATTATATATAAAAATATTTTTTTTATATTTAAAAAATTAAGAATTATAATATTTTTATTATATATATATATATATATATATATATTCAAGCTCGACTCGAAGCTCAGTTAAAACTGAGCCAAACCGAACTCAAATAACTCATAAAGAGCTTAGCTCGTAGCCACCCCTATTGAAATTTTCAACAACTTCAACTTTTCAAGCTTGGGTTAGGTTTTAAATCTGTTACAAATTTAAATTTTCAATCATGTTTCAAAGTATTAATACATTCCATACTCTTTTTTTTTTTTCTTTTTTGAGTAAGAGAGTGTTTTCAGGACAATACGTATCACAGGTATGTTACAATATTTTGAACCTTATTTTCAATTCAACCCAACCCATGTTAGACTGCTAAAGTTAAATTGTTAATGATTATGGAATTAGGTATTTTACTGCATGTTTGACTAATACCTCAAAAGCTTTAAGATTATTGGAATGCATCAAACCAAGCCCTTTAACATTTAGACCATAGCCTATTACCATGCTTTTGCACCTGACATTTAGGCCACTTCATATTTAGGTAGCTTTCTGGCAGACCATGCCCCTCTTAACATTTAAGACCGTAAAATACTCCAATCCTATTGTCCTGTATCCGAACGTTTAGGCTCTTGGCATGAGACGGGCAGGGCTGATACTTTGAATCTTCTTGACAAGCCAAACGGGGGAACAAAGCTAAATCACTTCATTCGTTCTGGTCCAAAAAAGGAATAAAAAAGGAAGTTCTAGGCCAACCATCTCCACACCTTTGTCCAGTCGGTATCGCAAACAAAAAGACAGGTAATGTTCTAGATCTTAATCTTGCAGTGATTTGTGGAGGTCTGGCGTGGACTGGAACCACCAAGTTTTCCGGCACATTCTTCTCCTCCGAACGTATGCTGATTGTTCGACGAAATTCTTCACCCAAAAGCTTGTTCTTATTTGCAGGTTTTTATCATGACGAAACTATCCAGTGCCCAGAAATTTCTGAAGAAAATAGGGTTGGGGAAGGAGGATTACTACTTCTGGAAACAAATTGGGAAAGCTCTACTCTGTACCTACACAGTTTTCGGTGTGGCTTGGTTGTGGAATGAAACATCTCCACTCGGTTGGTGGACGCTGAAGCCTCGACCCAAAGAAGAGAAAGAGATGGCCCACCTGTACGAGCGTCGCAGGTTCCCATATCCAGGCGACAAAGAGGCAGTGGAAGAGTTCATTGCGAGTGGGGGTGCACTCGGCACCACCATTGGTCCAAAAGGGTTTATTGAATCGAGCAAGGACTCCGACAATTTCCAGAAGAAATTACAATCAAAAAAGTTCGAGCAAGAAGCCCTGAAGCTATGGATGAGGATGAAGAACGAAGTCATATCGGAGCTTCAGGAGAAAGGGTACGACGTTGAGTGACCGTCTGCATTACCCTCTATCTGAAATGAATGCTGTTAATTAGACTGCTATTGTTACTATCTTGTCCAGTCTCACTAGCATGTAATCAAATTATTTGGACGACAAAGAACAAGTTACCTGGAAACAAAGTTCACTTGTTACTTGTTGGGGTTGTTTGGGTAGTCCGAAAATTTGGTTCTCGTTGTTACTTGCAGGAATCCAAGTTCTGGGCCGTCCCTACTCCTAAGAGTTAAGACAGATGTGAAGTGGGAAATAGGAAGCAATAAATAAGGTTGCTGGTAAGATCCTGGTTGTTATCAGAGACTTGGGATCGAATCCCACCTTTGCCGGAGGTAGGGGGTCTTGGGGTTGCTTTAAGGAGGTTTTTGCAGAGGTTAAACTACAGTATTTTACCCAAAAGCAAATAAATACAGAGAGAATAGAAGGAAAAACAAACAGCCTATCGGCTATCACCCCCTAGCTAAACAACATTGAATATGTTAAAATCTCATGATTTAATGCATTAATGTTTAAGGATTGAACAAATATTTGTAATTTCTGTGGGAATGCTAATCAAACTATCAAGTGTCAATGCCATTATGTAACTACAGCTAGTGCATTGGTCTCTCCAATCTTGCAGTCTCCCTCCCTCAGTGACCGAACCAGATGGATTATTCGATACTGGAGCTTTGTATTTTCAGCTGTAAGCTTTTCTATCTCCCTTGCAGCCTACACATTATGAAGAAAGGTTACTTTTCTTCATGGTTTGCAGAAAGGTTAACCTTGCAGCCCCACCTCTCGCCCTGATATTGCTCTGCTTTTACATCTTCTAACCCTGACTGGAGTTCACTTACAAGCTTTGATAGTAATTTATTTCCAACATCTGGATCAAATAACAAAACTAAATAAGCCTGTTTTTATTTGCCAAGACAGAATTTAGTTGCATGAATGGGCTTGGGGCTTACCTCTCTGATCTTGACACCTTTTCAATTCTTGCTACACATTGCTTTAGTGAAAACAAAATACTAGTCTGACAGGAGATGGGGCTCATTTTCTCTATAGAGAAATTGATACAGATAATGGAAAAGAAAACTGATGCAACTGTTGTGTTAGCCACATTAATTGCATGGTCTTCACAGGAAAAGTTGCATGCATGCTTAACCAAACTCATTTAACCACATTTGAGTCCGGATCTGTTCCTCACAGAGCATGCCTCACACTGACCTCACAGCATGTCCTGGCCATATATCGGGAACATCTCCCATACTTGTATTTATTATTCATGGGGAGATGTTCCCAATACTGGGTGGAATGTGGTTGTGAGGTCGGTGTGAGGCAGTGAGAAGCAGATCCCAATTCCACATTTACGTTATTATTAGCAGAAAACAAACCTACCTGAAAATTACAAACTAGATATCAGCAGAGCAGGGCTCCTCCTAAAGAGTCGGTAGATATTTACGTTATTACAAACTAGATATCCCAATCACAAGATGCATTAAGAACCTATTTTTTTGGTAAATAATGCACTAAGAACCTCACTGTGGAAGTATAATTACTCTTAACAAAAAATTCGATTACCCCACTTGCAAAATACCTAATCCTGTAAATTTAAACTGCAGATGACAGTTACCCGAAAGTATCAACTAACTGATACACTCCATGGTTCGACCACAATCAAATTTCTTTACAATTATGATGTAACATGGCAATGACTAGAAATTAAGAAGGGAAGCCCAGTTTTGTACTGAAAAATAAAATGCAATATGAATGCAAAAGAAAAATTGGCAATGTCTTCCTCCATTTTTTCCCCTTAATAAAACTTCTTTTTATTTATTACCGAAAAACAAAAGAAAGTTAGTAATGGACTAATTGACGGTGTTAAAACAATATAATTTATAGTATGAGCAAAATATTCAGTTAAACCCGCATTATAGAAAATCTCCACCATTGAATGGCAATGCATGAACAACCACTTGTACGAATAAAATAAGTTTTAAATGAAACATTTGATTGTTTACTTGCTACATCTCGTAGCTCATCAAAGCAAAATAAAGGTTCAAATAGTGGATCAGCTGAGAAAAAGAAACCTCTAATAAGAGTGACAGAGTCAGAAATTAAAGCCACTGCGACATTGTTTGGAGCATATTTTGCAACTCCAAGCCAATTGAAGCAAAATAAAAGTTCAAGTAGGGGACATACGAGAAAATTATGCATGGAAGGTCATAAGCCACTAGAACATTGCTTGGAGCCTATCTTACAACAGATGGAAGGTCATAAGCATCCAAGTATTTATTGATCACATGAACCATTAAGGCCTTGTACGGTTCATGAAATGTTAAGTCCAGTTCAAGAAGTAAGGTCAGATTTCCCTGAGTCCAGATTTCCTACCCATGACAACGCTGCCCACATCTACCCACATAACATTGCAGTCACACACAGGGAACATCTCATCCCCTTACATGTTATTATGCACAAGGAGATGTTCCCAATGCACGGAGGTAGTGTTTTGTGGGCAGGCATGGGTAGAGTTTTTGTGGGTAGGAGATCCAGAGTCGATTTCCCTTTCTTCCCTTTAGTAAACTTAATCTTTAGTTTTTCTTTCTTTTTTTAATCAGTTATCTTTAGATAGAACTCTCTATTTTTCACTTTACCTAAAACTAGTCCAGGCAGTAGCTGTTTTTATTCAGATCCTTTTTACCATTTTGAACCTATTAAAAAGCCAGTCTATTATATATATGTTTTTTGATCAATAAGCCAATCTATTGTATTCAAAATCCAATAACCCTCTTCACGTTGTAGCCCCTTCAGATTTCAAGTGTCATCAAGAAAGTCCAGCAAGAATAAGTTGGTTATCCATTTTAACCCTAACAATCTCTGCAGAGTTGATTTGCATGATTCCTAAAATAGTCTAGCTTGTCCTATGTAATTACAAGTAAGAACAGGTTTCGCAAAAATGAATATAATTGTTGTTATTATCCAACTAGTGTTAACTGTATCATTGTGCAATATAAATCATTACATAAAGGAGAGCTTAAAAGACAAGTAAAAGGACAATTATGCAGCATGAAACTTGAGAAAGATTGGCAAGACAAAATGGAAACAAAGAGCATGAAACCCTGAATATGCCAATAGAAAATCTGTCAAAACAGGTAAGTTGCCTAGTTAGCAGAATGAATCCAATATAGTCTAATAAAATATACAATTTATGCTTCAAACTATCTTTAGACATCACGATAAATAGTCATGCATATAGAAGAATTGTAGACAACATCAGAATCTGAAGGGGAAAAGCATATGCTGATATTTGGCATCATTGGGCAACCATGCATCTGGAGGGTATGGGAGTCCACACTTGATCTTAGCTAAAAGGCTGAGAAAAGTAGGGAAGGCTACTTCTAGGACTTGTCCCTTAAAATGTACCTTCTTTTTTTTTTTTAGTTTCTTTCTCTTATGTTGCCTTTTCTTTCCCCACAACCTTCAACCTATTTATACTTCCATAGTTTTCAAAACAAGCAGAGTTCTTTCAGGGAGTCATCAGGGAAAGAGGTGGTTGTGAATCTTTGACTGCAATGTACTACGGAAATTTGTTTCAGTAGCAAAAGGAGATCTCAATCCTAAGTTATTTCTGGTCAAGTGACTTATGAGACACAATCAACAAAAGAACACCATGAAATACATGTTGAGAGTTGAGAGATAACACTCTTGGAACTGTCATAATTGATTGTTTGTTAGCTCTGCATGCAAGTCTTAGAGCATAGAAATGAAGGAATGAATGGCATTTCTTACATTTTCAATTTTGCATTGAATTAGCCTAAATTAGGCTGAAACTTCTAGTCAGAACTCAAAAAGAAACGAGATAGGAAAAAATAAATTTCTATTCCTCAAAATTGTTCATCGGTATTAGTACAAAAGAAAATACCCCCAATAACATAGTCGCAAAAATTTGTTTTCTAGGGTTTGCACTAGATTGAAAGTGGTACTGGAAATCCTGCAACAAATTAATGCATAACAGCCTTGTTTTATTATATGTGTCTTAAAGCTGTTAATCTTGAAACTCAGTAGGGAAGACGAAAATCAGTTGGAGTACATTCACTTACCACTTAGGCATGAACATGAGCATACCCCTGGATCTCCCTTGTCACCATTTCCCAGCTTTTGTTAGTGTATATTCCGTTTATCCCTTTTTCTTTGATAAGAAACAACATTTTAATTGTTAATTGAATTAAAAAGAAGAATGTAAGCATAAAAGAAAGGACAAAAGGCATAAGGTTCACAGAAATGACAAAAAGAAAAGACATCTAAATGCTTTAAATTGTTTCTTACCATGTAGGCAAGAAAAGCCATTAGTTAGCAGCAAAGTTGGTGAAGACGGAATTGAAAATACAGGTTGTGCTAAGTATATCGATAAGTCAATAACCTCATGCTCTAAGCAAACTGGCATCCTTATTGGGTTAAATACATATGGGTGGTTCAATTTCCTGTTTCTTTGGAAGAAAACTGATGAGGGGTGATTTGGGCCGACACGTGGATGTGACCTGATGACTGGACATCAACTCAGCACTTTCTACCACCTCAGCAGGACAGGTCACCTCGGTTAGGACCAAAGTCCGAGCAGCTCGTAGTGCCCTGAACTACCAAGGTGATACATAGCCAATTTCTAAAAGCATGCCAGCTGTCTCTTCGGGATCACACCGCATGACTGTGGGTTTTATCCTTATCCCACCCGAATGAGACAGACATGATAAGCTTTATCGACTAGTACAATATCCACCTCCAGGTGCAGAACAGACTAGGCTGAGGATCTCGGAGGTATTTCGTAAAATAAAATCCGCGTGATTTAATGCTTACTAGCTCTTATACTCTCAAGCTTTCAGTTGTTAGTAAACACGCAGGATTAGCCACCCCTGATTCTCTTATCCTTCTTGTCTTGCAGTTCCACGGGTTAGCTAGGCAACCTACGTCCAAACTGCCATCCAAATTACCATTCAAATAGGAGCAATCAGATCGCGCATCATCAGGCAACAAAAAAATCTATTAGGAAACCAAACTGGGCAACTTCCACTCTTTTTAAAAAACAAGCGACTTTCTAACATGAAGTCATGAACAAGAAAAGAAAAAAGCAGTTCTGCATTACATAAGAAAAAAATATATATTTTCCAAAACAGTTGCCAACACTATAATAAAGTTTTCTTCCAAGAGAACCTAGTAGAAGCATTTTCGCTTTGCCCCGTTATGATCAGAACGACCAAAATTTTTCTCGTTTTCTAGATTTTTTTTTGTCTATCGTGTTGCGTAAAATACAAATCCTAGTCTCCAGCGACATGAACACCCACTACTCCATCTCCAGTGGTTCAGTCAATCATTCCGTCACCAAGTTAAAAAATAAAAAAAAGGAAAATGAAATACAAATAATCCACTTGTTGCAGAAAACGCCACTTGTGGGTCTTTAGACGCAAATTCAACAACAAAACAAAACCCCAAAATATTGCCAGTACAAACAGAAAATAATAATATCCATAAAAGGAAAACAAGGGACTAGACCGAAGATTGAATTCTCTAACCTCAGCTTCTGAGCACCTCTAATGAAATGGTTTCAATTCAACAACTCCTTCAAACCGTTCGGTTTCTCGGTTTCCGCCATCGTCGATGCCCTTGAAACCTTTGGACCAGATTATCCTTTTAAAGTGTGGTCAAAGCCCGGCCCATTTGGATAAAAAAATGCGGCCCATTAACATAACTGAATCCGTCCACGTCATCGAGAACGAGATGCGAACACGTCAGCGGAATGCGGGAAACGATAGCACTGGATAAAATATGAAACAACGACAAAGCAAAACAATGGTGGAGGGAAGAAGCGGTGGCAGAGAAAGCGAGAGATATGGCGCGAGCTCCCCTTCATTTGAAGTTAAATCGGAGTATCGTCGCCTGTGCAAAGGAAACTGAACCAAGGGTTCATCTACCAAACAAGACTCCTCTGAATTCTCGGGTTTTGGTTCTCGGAGGAACTGGAAGAGTTGGCGGATCTACTGCTACAGCTCTTTCTAAACTCTGTCCTGATCTCCGAATCGTCGTCGGAGGTAGAAATAGGTGATTCTGAGAAATCCTAGTGTTTTTCTTTACTTTCTCAAAATGCCTTCTGTTTCTCGTACCAATATGGTTGGTGTATGTTGTTAATAATCTGAAATTGTAATTAGCATAGGTTTGGCATAGAAGTGTTGATTACATGAAATGTTGGTGGAATCAAAATTAACTCTTAGAATTTAAGGTGACTGATGTAATTCTGTCCTAAGATTGAAAAATCTACTTCTGCGAGCTATTTTTCTCTGCAATTAGTGCAACAGAACTGGTCAACAAAGAAATAGATGTATAAAAGTTCCAAGTTGAAGAATGTCAGTACCCCTTGCTGTTCTGAAACTTATCTGACTTATTTCCTTCGTTTTTTCATTATTTGTTTGCTTGTCTATGAAATATAATTTCATTTTTTCAGTTAGAAGGTGCGGAATCATGAATTGAGAATGGGCGCATGATATGATACTCGATTTTGTGTTTCGACACTATAAGGAGAAACTTGTGTTTTATTCGTCACTGATAGGACAAAAAGATATTGTTGGACATTCCGTTTGGTTGGATGCGGATATTCCACTTTAAGATCTAAACTCAGATAAAATATGGAACTAGTCAAATGAAACATATCCACTGTTAGGTTGTTATACTGAATGCTACAGGATCATGAGGGGGGGGGGCGATAAATTGTTCATGTATGGACTTAATTAATTGTTCAGTTTCATTGAGATTGTTTTTCTTCCTCTCCACATGCATGACCCATTTATCATTAAGTACTGTGCAGTTTGATTGTGGTTTGTATTGATTTTTATGACTGCTGGAAGAAGAAATAAAAGATGCTGTTAAGTTAAACTTAGATGATTATCATAAAGTGCCACCCTCAGTGAGTTCTGTTCTGATACTGAGTTCACTAATGATTGTTTAAGTTTTAAATAAAATAAAAATATAATTCAGAATTTTCTTTCCATTATCCAAATGCATAAGTTGTGTCTCTTGATAGGGAGAAAGGTGCTGCTCTAGTGGCTATGCTTGGTGAAAACTCTGAGTTTGCAGAAGTCAATATTGACAATATAAAATCATTGGAAGCAGCTTTAAAAGGTACATGAACTTTTCTAGTAATCTTGGATTTTCAACAATCAACATAAATATCTTATAGCCTAAAGCTCTAAATCCCATATTCTTTACTTCTGTATTTATAGTTATTTTATATATAAAAACTTTAGTGAGATTTTTTTTTTTCGGCGAGAAAATTTTCAGTGAGATTTCCTTTCCTTGGTTCAGTTGGTTGGAGTATATTATTTATTTTTTTGGCATCTATTAAGAACAAATCATTGGTACTATATTTCCTCATTTTGACAACTACATGTACACATTTTTTTTTTCTTCTGTAACACCGCTGTACATGGGATCTGGTTTTCAGGATTACCATGTCTGTTATGTTTTCTCCAAGTTACCTTTTTTGTTTTCAAAAAAAAAAAAAAAAAAGGATGTGATCTCTTTAGTCAACATTGTCAGTTTTTCTGTCAATACAGGTTCTTGGGTGAGAGGTTTATCTAATAAACTAAGTCCATCTGTTATCTCTAGCTCAGGATTTCCCAAGATGTGTTTCATGTGTCACCAGTTTTACATTGCTACTATCTTTTCTTTTTTTTCTCTTTATAGAAATACTTCTTAGTTCTTCCATTGGCTATCTGAGTCGAAATCCCATCTGTCGAAGGATTTCAAGTGTTGATTCTGGATGTTCTTTATCAGTTTCTTATGCTGAAATTATGATAAACATTTTAATTTGGAAATGCCAGAATATTATCTATGTTGAAATTTAGATAAGTTGGGGATTAATGAAAATGGTTGCTAAGACTTCCCAAAAGAAGAATGGGAAAAGGGGGGAATCCTAAGAGCATGTCTTTTAGTTCACCACACCTTTTCTACTGCAGATGTGGATCTTGTAATTCATGCAGCAGGACCCTTTCAGCAGACGGAGACATGCACTGTACTAGAAGCTGCCATATCTACCAAGGTAAACATTGGACTTTCAATTTCCTGCCCACTTGAAAGAGTTAATTTATTTATGGTATTATTTTATTGCCCATTGTTATGTACTGTAAGGGCCATTGCTTGGTGCTATGGTAAAATCTCAGGCTGACAAGCTTGAGAACTTGGGTTAGAGTCTAAGAACAGCCACTTTGTGCAAGAAAATGCCAAAGGTTAGGTCTGTATCCAGTTCACCCCTCATAAGACCCTAGGTAGCTGGGAACAACGTTGGGTAATTGCTAATTGTCATGTCTTGTATTTACATCTCATGTGTATAACCATGTTCTAATGTATGCTCTCTTTCTAAAACAGACAGCATATGTGGATGTCTGTGATGATACAAGCTATGCATTGCGAGCAAAATCTTTTCACAAGAAAGCAGTAGCTGCCAACATTCCAGCCATAACAACTGCTGGAATTTACCCTGGAGTGAGCAATGGTGCTACTATATACATTCATGATCAGTCTGCACTCCATGCTCACATAAAAATACATGCAACACATTCAGAAGAAGATAAAATTAACTGTCCTCTCTTTTTGTTGTGAGAACTTTAGGCATTGCATGCACATTAACTTTTAGAATTCAAATGTCTGTTATGAATGACATGGATTGTTATATCAACTTCAAAAACCAATTGAGTAACATCTGTCAGAAGACCTTTTAGGTATTTAATCTTTAACGTCATTTTCATAAAAGATTGTGAATATAATACAGAATCCATTTTCATCACATAACTGTTCTCTCCCTAACCTTGTTTCTCTTCAATTTTCTGAATTTTAAGTATTACTAGGAAGCAAAAACTCCTTTGTTTTCTGTTTTCTCGTTCTTTTCTGAAAAATTATGTTTAACATTCTCTGAATATTTCTGAAGTCTTAATTCTTCCCATTATCATGACAGTGATGGCAGCTGAGTTGGTTCGTGCTTCTAGAGGTGATGGTAGAGGTGAGCCTGAAAGGCTAAGGTAACTTTACTAAACCACTTATAAGTTTGTTTTCTATGCTTTTAAAGTTTAGAGAAAAAGCTCAACTTCAAACCCTCAGCCGAACCAATCAGCAAGAACTTAAAGATCATCCCTAGATAGTGGCATTTAGCAAACTAACCTAGACTCTAATTGGACAATATTTCGATCATGGTAGAAATTCAATCGATGTTATTTTTTTATTTACAATACAATCACTTAATTGGCTCTTTCCCACCCACTTTCTAGTTGTATCGCCTTTCCATTTTTTTTTTTTCTCTTTTTTGGATTGGTATGCTTCCCATTGAATTTCTCATTTCAATCCCAATAAAATGTTCATACTTCTAAAAGAAACAAAGAAAACAAAATCTAAATCTAAGTTCTACTGTTGTGTGTGTGTGTACAGGAAATTTTAAAAAAATAATCTAAGTTTTAATTTTACTCCAACTTCAATACCACTGGCTGGTGGCTATTATGTAAACAATATAAGACCTCGTTTGCAGTGTTTGGCAGGCTATTGTAACCTGGATCTTGTCTTAGATCACTAGTCAATTCATTTGGCTTGTAAAAGAGCTTAAAGCATCTCCTGCATCACATGTATTGTTGGGTCTTCAACAGAAACAACAAGAATAAAGAGGAACAAATTGATCTTACTAACAGAGGCAAAGTGATGATAGAGGCCTTAGCTTTACATCTCCCTCTACAGTGTGGGTTCTGTAAATTGTTGCTTTCCTATTTGATAGTAGGGCTGGCATGGCTTATTTAGATAAAATACAGGGACTCTTAATTATTCATGCTTAGGTTTCACTGAACAATAAAAAAAGGCCATTACCCATTGTTAGCTGGGGTCTTGGGAGGGGTAGACTGGTTATGGTCAAATCTGCATTCTCATGATGGAAGCCCGAGATTTTTCCATTAAACAAGTAATAGGTTTTACTGAATAATAATGTAAAAAATTAATTTTGCTTTTATGAATTCAACTAGACATTGTAAAGATGCTCTATAATCATATCTATTTCCAAGCATATTTAACTGACTATAATGCTAACATACCTTCTTCAGATTTTTCTACTACACAGCAGGTTCTGGTGGTGCCGGTCCAACAATTTTAGCAACCAGCTTTTTGCTTCTTGGAGAAGATGTGATTGTTTACAATAAAGGTTAGTTATTTACATTGTTCTCTCATCAAGTTTTTTTTTTGGTTCTGAACAAGGTTTGATCTTTTACTGTGATTCCTCTCTCTTATTGATCTTTTGACCAGGAGAAAAAATCAAATTAAAGCCTTATAGTGGAATGCTCACCATTGACTTTGGAAAAGGGATTGGAAAGAGAGATGTTTATTTGTTGTAAGTTCCATGAACAAGAATAGAATAAAAAGAAATCAAGGATTCTCAAAATCATAAAATGCATTTTTATGAGTATATTTCTCATGTAATAAGAGGAACTTTCTTCTTTGTACATGGGTGTATTTACCAAGGGAGACTGCACTTTTGAAGGAATTCTCAACATTTTTTTGGATCCTCTGGAGAAGTTATATTAACTTGGTCCATGGATTTCTATCCAACTTTACATATAAATGGTACTTTTAATCTTTTATCAAAATCCTTATTCGACATACTAGTCAAGAATTGTCTTTTCATTTCGTAGCATACCAAACCCATAATGTGCACCTTAATGTTATCAAGTCAACCTAAAACAGCAATTCAATTTTCAAGACCGGTGTTTATTAAGTTGTTAGCTACAGAACAGATACCCACTTGTGTTTGTCCCTCTAGCATAATTGGTTGATGCATACATCATACTTGAAGTTTCATGATTTAGTTCACCTTACATAACTAACCATAAAAAAAGGAAAAAAAAAGAAAAACAAACTAAAAAACAATAACATTAAAACATAAGCCTAAAAAACAGAAATAGGACAGTTTAGAAAAAAACAAAAAAAAGAAAGATGATCGCTTAACATTATCAAGGGCAGTTGTTTGCTATTGTTCATTTTTTCTGATACTAGCATACAAATAAAAGAAATTTCCAATGTACATTAATGAATTGTAATCTCCATCTTTCCTATCATTTTTCTCCCCTGCCCCCCCCCCCAAGAAAAGAAAATAATAATAAAAAAGGTACTAGTGAATATGGTTAACATATTTGTGCATGTATTCAACCTTGTTTTCTAAGACATTATTTTGTTTCTCCAGTACTGTCAAGAATTTCAAACGCCATCATGTCTTCTTTTCCTCTTATACAATGTAACAAAAAGATAAGGAAGAAAAATGCAATCCATCAAAAAAAAAGAGATAAGGAATGAAAAATGAAGAACTGTGAAGTTTTGGCTAATAAAGTGGTAATGAGAATGGCAATCTACTATTCCACTCTTAAACTTTGTAAGGCTGATGCACCAAATGCCACTGGGACCTTTAGTGTTCTGTTTAGACCATTTTTAATGGAGGCAAAGAGCTAAAGTGGCTTAGCTGAAAGAGGGGGACAGGAATACTCACTATTTTCACAAAATGGCAAATGCCAGAGCTAGAGCTTCTGTAATTACCAGGCTGGAGGGAGAGGGCAGGGTAGGTATCACTGAGACTAATATGAAGCTAGTGGCAACTAGCTTCTATAAAAAGATGTACAAGGAGTCTTGGTCCTTCAGACCTTTTCCTATATCCCTTTCTTTTAATCAGTTGAGTGATGAGCAGTCATCCCTTATTGAGAGACCTTTCTCATAGGAGGAAATAAAAGAAGCTATTAAGTTGTTGGCTGATGAGAAATCTCCAGGGCCTGATGGCCTTACAAATCTTTTCTATATTAAATGTTGGGATGTGGTGAGATAGGACATTCTGAATGTCTTCCAGGATTTCTTTGAAAGGGATTCTTTGCAAAGAAGTCTGAACACTACCTTCATAACCCTCATTCCAAAGATTGAAGGTGCAGTGAATATTAAGGACTTCAGGCCGATTATTGTTCTGCATAGATTCTACAAAATCCTTGCTAAAGTGCTTGCTGAGAGAATGAAAGTAGTCCTTGGTAGTGTTATCTCAAATAACCAAAGTGCTTTTGTTCTGGGTAGGCAGATGCTGGACTCTGTTCTCATTGCCAATGACCTCATTCATTCTAGGAAAAAAGAAGGTTCCCCAGGGTTGATTTGTAAACATGATACTGAAAAGGCCTATGATCATGTTAACTGGAGATGTATTGATCTTGTGTTACATCAGATGAATTTTGGGCAGAAATGGAGGAATTGCGTTAAAGTCTGTATTACCTCTCCAAAGTTCTCAGTCTTGGTTAATGGACAGTCTACAAGTTTCTTTGATAGTTCCAGGGGTCTTAGACAGGGAGACCCCCTATCTCCTCTTCTATTTATATGTGTAATGGAGATCCTCACTCTGTTCTGTAAGAAGGTTGCAGTTTCAAGTGGGTGGGGAAGGTTTTGCAATTGTGCCGGGGGGAGAGAAGGTGAATATTCTTCAATTTGCAAATGATATGTTGTGCTTTGTGGATGCCTCTCCCTCTCAATAGGCCATGTCTCCAACTTAGCAGAGTGTGCTGGTATTTTGGCTTGTCGGACTGAGTCCCTTCTAGTCAAATATTTGGGAGTCCCTCTGGGGGTGAGTGGTGGTTCTTCTGCAATTTGGGACCCGGTTATTGAGAGATTGGAAAGGAAATTGGCCTCTTGGAAGGCAAAATACCTCTCATTTGGGGGTAGGGTGACTTTGATTAAGAGTACTCTCTCCAATTTACCTACCTACTTCCTGTCTCTATTCTCTATTCCTAACAAGGTTGCAAATCAGATTGAAAAGCTTCAGACATGTTTTCTTTGGAGAGGCTGGGAGGAGGAGAAAAAAGTGCACTTGGTGAGTTGGGAGCAAGTTTGCCTCCCCAAAGTTGAAGGGGGGTTAGGTATAAGGAAGCTGAAATCTTTTAATTCTGCTCTCCTCTGTAAGTGGATTTGGAGATTTGCTGCAGAAAATGATGCATGGTGGAGATCTCTCATTGCCAGCAAATATGGTGTGAATTGGGGCAATTGGAGAACTAGGGACTCTCCTCCCAATTGGGGTAACTCTCTGTGGAAAGGGATAATGAAGAAATTTTCAGCTTTGGCCATGGGGTCTCAATTAGGGTTGGTGCTCAGATGAACCTCTTGCTGAGTCCTTCCCCCTCCTCTTCCAGTGTGCTTCGGATCAAGAGGCCTCAGTTGTAGAGTGCTATAGTATTTCTGGTGGTTCAGTTCTTTGGACTCCCTCATTTGTTTTGATTGGGAGGTAGAAGAGGTTTTGAATCTGTTGACCTGCCTTCAAAACCAAGAGTTGGATTACAGTTCGGAGGATAAGTGGCATTGGAAGTGGAACTCTGATTGAGTGTTCTCTGTTAAATCTATGGCTGCTAATCTCAGTAGGAGGGGTGTTCCTGAATTCCCAGATCGGCAAGTGTGGAATCTCAACAGCCCAACAAAAGCCAACTTCCTAGTTTGGACTATGGCTCTTAATAAATGTCTTTCTAAGGAGAACCTAGTGAGAAGGGGAATTCAGGTTTCGGACTCGTCTTGCAGTCTATGTGGGAGCAGTACTTAATCTACTGATCATTTGTGTATCCATTGTCCGTATTCTGCTCAGTTGTGAAACCATTTCCTCAGCTCCTTGAAGGTATGTTGGGTGATGTCGAGGTTGGTAAAAGAGCTGTTGTGTTGCTGGCAGCTTATGGGTTTAGCAAGAAAAAGAAGACTGTCTGGAAGATAGTTCCAGTTGCTGTAATTTGGTCCATCTGGATCAAGAGGAATAGAAGGATTTTCAGTAACAAGACTAAGTCCGGAAGAGTTAATTCAGAAATCAGTGGGCAAGCTGATTTCTTGGGTGTCTGGCTGTGGACTTTAGAAACTGTAATGTGTCAGATGTATTTCTTTCTAGCTCTTGATGGAAAGTGCATTTGCTGATTTGATCAGTCAACCTGTTCTGGGACTGATCTCAGCCTCCAGTGTGTAATTTCTTATCAATAAACATTACTTTACCTTTTTCCAAAAAAAAGAAATTAATGAAAAATAAAGACCTTCAAGTTGTGGGAAATGCAGGGTTCCCACATCTCTACTCTGCATTATTTAACATGTCCAAGTGAGAGCTGCTAGGAACAGTTATTCAAAACTTGTTGGAACTACATGATAGAAGAACAACTACCATCCAAGATCAAAACAAGGGAACTTATTTCTTTCTAAAAAGTAATTTAAAAATTTCTAGCTAAATCTATTCTAAGACATTTTGGCAGGAAGTCCTTATAGCCCCTGCAATGTCAATTTGTGCCAAATTAAATATCCTAAAAAGTTTCTCACCCTACGCAACTATAGTAAATTTTATAACAAATGTGATGCTATGGAACAATTTAGGGAATAATTATCTTCCACCTTGACTTAAATATTTTGAGTAACCTTTTAATGATATTAATGATATAGTTCTTACAACCAAGGCAATCTATATGTATTACTTGGCTTGGATCCAACCACTACTGCAAACACAATGGAGCTGTTTCATACTTGATATTTTATGTTTCAGAAACTTGCCTGAAGTAAGAAGTGCTTATGAAATCTTGGGGGTACCTACTGTTAGTGCTCGATTTGGCACTGCTCCTTTCTTTTGGAATTGGGGAATGGTTGCCATGACAAGTCTTCTTCCTGCGGTATGTTATAATATTTTTTTCACATTTGGTTATTGGTTCAGTTTCAAAATCTCATTACAACATTGAGGATGGATTGTTCAATAAACCTGTATTAACAGTCACATCAAATTGGTGAATGGAGATTCATTGATAATCTTTGTTAGAATGTTAGAGTGATGTTCGGCTGATAAGAGTTCTTATTAGCCCATTCGTATGTTTAACTTATCTTGTAATTGGGCTTGTGTTAATGGGCCTGGGCCTAATCCTGTTTAATAATTTAAGTCATCTGGGTGTCCCATCACTAATCAGGGGCATCCCAGTAATTTCTTGTACTTTGTACCATATTCATCTATAAATAAAGGACTGGTCGACTGGATAGAACAGTTCGACATTCTCTTCAGTTCTGTGGTTCTCTTCTCCTCCTTGCTACTTCGAGTATAGCTCTTCAAATTACATGGTATCAGAGCATTAGCTCCTTCATGGTTTCAGCAGGCGCACTCTTTTCTCTTGCTGTCCTTTCATCTTCTCTCTTCCTTTTCTGGGTTGCTGCAGTGAAGACCTAGGAGTGTAAGAGAGTAAAGCAAGTTCGAACCTAGGGTTTCTCTTGGTTGTAGGACTCAAGAGAAGTAAGACCCAGAAGTAGATGTCCTACTAGATTACACCAGCAAGTAGTAGCTATTGGGCTACTAAGAGAGGTCTGTATAGGACAGACCTGGTTGAGGGCTGATTCAGCAGTCCTAGCACTAGCCGAGAGGGGGAGAACTTCCTCTACAGTTGTAGCTTCGTGCTCCAGCAAGACTTGTGCAGAACAAGTGGTAAAGACTTAGCTCCTTCAACTTCAGTTGCAGTTTCGGTGCATCAGCTTCTACAGTTGTAGTCTTGGTGCATCAGCAAGACTCTTACAGAACTGCGGCAACTTCAGTTACAGACTTTCTTCAGGTCGGTTATCAGCCCTACTCTTGGACTGAACTGGTTCAGTTACAGACCTTTACCTTTTACCAGAACTGCGACAACTTTTGCACCACACAGTTGCAGCCTTAAACTTTTACCAACACTGTGAACTGGTTCAGTTACAGACCTCTACTTGCTTCTGTACCCGTATTGTGAACACAGTGACCGATTTGGCCAGTCCTTAACAGAATCACCTATAGTACTGTGAACAACTCTTGGACTGAAGTCAGGATGTCCTCACTATCTGGTGAAGTTTCCTCTAGAGATAACAGACCTGTTACAAGGTCCTCAAACCTGGAAAACCCTAATCTGCACAGCTTGCAGATTACAAGTGTGCTGCTAGATGAGTATAACTTCAAAGAGTGGTATGTCACAGCAATGTTGTTCATTACCTCTCGTGACCTCACAGGCTATTTGGATGGAGACAAGAAACAACCCGAAATTGGCAGTCCTGAATACACCGTGTGGCGCAAGGAAAATGCCACAGTCATGTCTTGGTTGCTGGCCTCTATGACTCCTAGGGTGGCCAGAACTGTTCATCACTTCCCCACAGCTGCTAAAATTTGGGTGAAAGTATCTAAGACATATGGCCAGAAAAAGAACAATGCTAGAATCTACAAGCTGAACCAAGACATTGCAGCCCTAAGGCAAGGAGACATGTCCGTGGCAACCTACTTTGCAACACTGGAAGGCCTCTGGGAAGAGCTTGGCCACCATTTGATCTTGGATTGGGAAAATGCTAATGATAAGGGGAGGCATGATAAGCAGATTGAGGAGGGCAGGGCCTTCAAGTTTCTGGCGGGTCTTGACCCTGTATATGAAGGTATAAGGTCACAGATTCTAGGGAGAGATGAATTACCTGAGCTTCACCATGTCTACTACCTGGTGAGGAATGAAGAAGTAAGGAGAAAGGAGATGCAAGTTGACTTCCAGACACAGTCAACAGAACTACCTAGAGAACATTCAGCCTTAGTCTCCACTAAGGGGAATAAATTTTCAGACAAGAAGTCCCTCAAGTGTACACATTGTGGTGGTGAGAAACACACAAAGGAGAAATGTTGGGTCCTGTACCCTCATCTGAAGCCAGCTGCTCTGAGAAAGGACAAAAGGCAACATAAGGGCCACACAACAAGTGGGAATCTTGCCACCAACAACAGTAGTGACAACTCACAGAGTATTCAGACAGTGTCATCTTCCACCGCAAGGCTTGCTACCGACTCCTCTGGACCAAATACTTTGGGCTTCACAACTAGTGAGGTAAGGTTCTCAGCCGGGCATTAGCCCGTCTGAAGAACAATTCTTTAGCTTCCACCTCTCTTGCCAAATCAGGTACAACCTCTGCATTTAGTGCATCTAGTTCCATTAATTCTACCTCTTGGGTGATTGATTCAGGAGCCACTGACCATATGACACATATGTCCTCCTTATTCTCCACATATCATCTGTTGTCTGGCCAGGATAAGATGAGAGTAGCTGATGGGTCCCTCTCCACCATCTCTGGAAAGGGGGTGGTTGACCTAAGCAAGGATCTCTCTCTTAAACCAGTCCTACATGTTCCTAGTCTTACCTCAAATCTGTTGTCTGTTTCAAAGCTTACAAAAAACTTGAACTGTAGTATAACTTTCTTTCCTTCTCATTGTGTCTTCCAGGACAGATTGACGAGGAGAACGATTGGGAGTGGTCATGAGTATGGGGGCCTCTACTATTTTGATGAAGATGTCAGCTCAGCTTTGCAAGCTTCTACTACTAGTCCGGAAAGTGTGGAGTCAATAGCTAGGCTGCACTTGTGGCATGCTAGGCTAGGTCATTTGTCTTTTTCTTCCTTAGCAATGTTGTTTCCCGAATTATGTAAGGGCATTCTGAGTCAGAGTTTAATTTGTGATGTGTGTCAAATGTCAAAACAATGTAGATCAATGTATCCAATTTCTAGTAATGAAATTCAAGCCCCTTTTGATTTGGTTCATTCTGATGTTTGGGGTCCTTCACCCATTGTTTCCATTGATGGCTTCTGTTACTTTATCAGTTTTATTGACCATTATTCTCGGTGCACTTGGATTTATCTGTTGAAAGGACGTGAAGAAGTTCCCCGGATAACTATGATGTTTTGCAAGATGGTTGAAACACAATTTGATAAAAAGATCAAGCAATTCCGTTCAGACAATGTAGTTGAATACTTTGAAAGATCCCTGAACTCATTCATGGAAGATGCAGGCATGTTACATCAATCATCATGTGCTTACACCCCTCAGCAAAATGGGGTTGCTGAGCGCAAGAACAGGCATCTATTGGAGACAGCTCGAGCCCTTCTTTTTCAACACAATGTGCCCAAGCAATATTGGTCTCAAGTTGTTCTTACTGCATCTTACCTGATAAATCGGATGCCATCTGAGGTACTGGGTATGAAGACCCCTTTCTCTGTTTTGTGTCCCACTCTTCCAGAATTTCCTCTTCCCCCGCAGGTTTTTGGTTGTACATGCTTCATACATGTGAAAGATCCAAAGAAGACCAATCTGGATCCTAAGGCTACAAAGGGAATATTTTTAGGGTACTCTCCTACGCAGAAGGGGTATAAGTGTTATGATCCTGTCTCCAAGAAAAAATATGTCACTAAGGATGTAGTCTTTTTTGAGTCTCAACCCTATTTCCAGTCTTATCAGAATCCTCTTCAGGGGGAGAGTAGTGGGTTGGAAGAGGATTCTCATTCTCCCTTCTTTTTTGTTCCCATTTCATCACCTTCCACTACTACTAGCTGTAACATTCCGGGTCAACCTAGTGAGACTTCCACTGTGCCAGTTGCTTCTCCAGATTCGGCTGATGCTCCTGAAGGTTCCAGTAAACAAGAAAAAGAGATACTTACATACAGTAGAAGGAAGAAGGCCCCTCAACCTCATGATTGCAACCAGTTGAACTCAGATCAATCTGTCTCTGCAATCCAAGGTAATTCTGATTCACTCAATTCAGATTTGGATCTTCCTATTGCTCTCTGTAAGCCTGTTCGTTCTTGTACCACTCGGCATCCCATAGCCGATTATGTTTCTTACTCACACTTATCCCCTGCCTATCATTCCTTTGTATCTGCCCTTTCCTCTGTATGTGTCCCTTCCAGGTATTCAGAGGTGGCATCTGATCCGAGGTGGAAAGAAGCCATGAATGAGGAGATGAAAGCCCTAATGAAAGCAAGGACATGGGAATTGGTGGACCTGCCAGAAGGGAAAGGCACTGTTGGGTGCAAGTGGGTATTCACAGTAAAGCACAGGGAAGATGGGTCAATTGAGAGGTACAAGGCCAGACTTGTGGCAAAGGGATTTACACAAAAGGAAGGAATTGACTACAAGGAAACCTTTGCCCCAGTAGCAAAGCTCAACACAATCAGGGTTCTACTGTCACTAGCAGCAAAATTCTCTTGGGAACTTCATCAGCTGGATGTGAAGAATGCCTTCCTAAATGGTGATCTTCATGAAGAGGTATTCATGGAACCCCCACCTGGATATGATGTTGGAAAGAAGGTATGTAAACTAAGGAAAGCATTATATGGTTTGAAGCAATCTCCCCGGGCATGGTTTGAGAGACTTTGTTTGGCCATGAAGAAAGTAGGGTACACTCAGAGCAGTGCAGATCATACATTGTTTACAAGGAGACAGGATGACAAACTTACAGCACTCATTGTGTATGTGGATGATATGGTGATTACTGGAAATGATGTGAAAGAGATGAAGAGGCTGAAGGAGTTCTTAGCTTCAGAATTTGAGATCAAAGACCTGGGAAATCTGAGATACTTTCTTGGAATTGAAGTTGCTAGATCAAGAGAAGGAATCTACATATGTCAAAGAAAGTATGTGCTAGATCTCCTAGAAGAAACAGGCATGATGGGGTGCAGGCCAGCAGACACTCCAGTAGAACCAAGCCATCGATTACAAGAATCAATGGGTGAGGAATACTGTGATAAGGAAAGGTACCAAAAGTTGGTAGGAAAACTGATATACTTATCCCTTACTCGGCCAGATATTGCCTATGCAGTGCATGTTGTCAGTCAATTCATGCACTCACCAAAGGCCCCTCATATGAGAGCAGTGGAAAGAATCCTCAGATACTTGAAAACTTGCCCAGGGAAAGGAATTCTATTCAGAAAAAACAGCAGACTTGAAATTGAAGCCTACACTGATGCTGATTGGGCTGGGTCCGTTGGAGACAGAAAATCAACCTCAGGTTACTGTACATTCTTGGGAGGAAACCTAGTCACATGGCATAGTAAGAAGCAGAATGTTGTGGCTAGATCAAGTGCAGAAGCAGAATACCGGGCTATGGCACACGGGGTTGCTGAACTCTTATGGCTCAGGACTCTCCTTAATGAGCTTGGTATCAAGACTGAGGGTCCTCTCAAGCTGTATTGTGATAATAAAGCTGCTATCAACATTGCCAACAATCATGTGCCAGCATGACAGGACAAAACATATTGAAATTGATCGACACTTTGTTAGAGAGAGAATTATTTCAGGAGAACTTTGTGTGCCTTATACTCCATCAAAGGTGCAGATTGCAGATGTATTAACTAAAGGGCTGGCATCAACGAAGTTCATGGACATACTTGGCAAGCTAAACATGATTAATATTCATGCTTAGCTTGAGGGGGAGTGTTAGAATGTTAGAGTGATGTTCGGCTGATAAGAGTTCTTATTTAGCCCATTCTTATGTTTAACTTATCTTGTAACTGGGCTTGTGTTAATGGGCCTGGGCCTAATCCTGTTTAATGATTTAAGTCATCTGGGTGTCCCATCACTAATCAGGGGCATCCCAGTAATTTCTTGTACTTTGTACCATATTCATCTATAAATAAAGGACTGGTCGACTGGATAGAACAGTTCGACATTCTCTTCAGTTCTGTGGTTCTCTTCTCCTCCTTGCTACTTCGAGTATAGCTCTTCAGATTACAATCTTCAAATCCATTTACATGTCCAATATGAAGTTGCCAATAGCATCCTTTTCCTATTCCACATTGAACATGCAGGACTATGAGATATACCTGGTATAAACTAAAGATAGCTTTCTAATGTGAATAATTTTTCACTTGCTCCTATCACCTGTTGACATGACTATCAAAGATATAAAAATTCCTGCAGGAGTTTTTAAGAGACAGGAGCAAAGTACAGAAGTTAGTTGAATTGTTTGATCCACTAGTCCGAGGTATTGATGGGATTGCAGGAGAGCGTGTGTCAATGAGGGTAAGAAACCACAAAATTAGAAATAAAGCAATTTTATATATTTAAGTTCTGGTGTGGTGTTGTTTTTCCAATATTATGCACTTTCATGAGTGAGGGAGAGTAAATGAAAGCATGAATCTAGTTCATTCATGTTTAAAAAATCTTGAATGACATGGATTATTTTGTCCTTTCTCCCTTTCGGGGACAGGTGGATTTAGAGTGCTCAAAAGGACGCAGTGCAATAGGTATATTCAGTCACAGAAGCCTTTCCGTGTAAGTCTTGGCTTTTTAGAAATTTATACGACATTCCTCACTAAACCATGCATCATCTGATTTTACATTTTCTTCTCTTTGTTTTGCCTTTGTTATCCTTTATATTTTCACTGTTGGGGCTGTTGACTGTGATCATAAATTAGACATCTTATTCTAGAGTCATGATCTACAGATCAGTGGGAACTGCCACAGCTGCATTTGCAATGGCTGTTCTCGAGGGAAGCACACAATCTGGGGTTTGGTTTCCGGAAGAGGTATGTGCTTGAGGTGTTCATGTGAATGATATAGAGATACAAAATGTAAAGCTACCCTATACTCAAACTTCTTTCTCATTCTCCATATAGCCCGAAGGAATTGCAATTGAGGCAAGAGAGGTGCTTCTCAAACGTGCAGCACAAGGAACAATAAATTTTGTTATGAACAAGTAAGAATTTTGTTCCTGGATTCAAGTCTTTCATTCCACTTATTGCTATTGTGTTTACTTAAGTTTCTTTCAACAGGCCTCCATGGATGGTGGAGACCGACCCAAAAGAGATCGGGTTAGGAATATATGTTTGAGGATACTCAAATTCAAAGCCTAAGCACCGCTAGATTTAGCTTCAGCAGCTACCTTTTTGCAATATCAGAGAGGTAACTCTTAAGAGCATTCTCTGTTAAGTAGAATCAATCTGAGCAGGCCATCTGGATACTGTTGCAGTGTCACTAACTTAGGTATTTAACCTCACAGGTGTCAAAAGCTGCATGGTCTGTGGAGTGGATTGTGAAGTTTGCCTTTAGTGTAGGATCATGCATTACGGAGAAATTAGTGAACACCACTAGTTCATTGGTCTAATATTCCCCTGGTATTTGGATGAAGCATATAATACACATTTATAATTGTCTAAAGCAGTCATCAGAAACATAATTAAAATTGTCATTCTTTTTTTTATAAAATTTTGATTCTTTTAAGCGAAATAAATCAAAACAACCCTTATAATATTGGCACCATCAGGTTTATGATTCTTCATTTGTTCAAGAAAAACAAATTTAAATACCTCTGATCAATTGACATGAAAACATTTTTAATATCAAGTTTAGTCAGATTATGTGTTGACTATTCCCTTATTAAGGTTGGACTGGGATTGGTCTTAGGTCGGTGTACACAAGGTCCGAAGTATCAGAAAACAACTTTAAGAGATGTACCAAGATGTGCTTCGAATATGAATGGTTTTCAGTAGAAAAATTAAAATACACATGCTAGGAAATTCGAATTGCCATCTTCATCATCATTATCTAGTCCTAATCCCAACTATGGGGTCAGCTACATGAATCCTGGTGTTATCATTCTGTTCTGTTTAATACCGTATCTATTGGTAAATTATGTGCTTAAATCATTTATTACGACCCATGTCCCAAAATTCATTAATTACACTACATCTTTTTTGGCATCAATTACACTTAGATCCATGGTATGGATAAACTATAAGAAAGGTACATATAATATACACACTTTAAAGTCCATTGTAACCTGGGTGACAAGTTCAAATCTTGCTGTCTCTCTGTGTATTTGCAAGGGCTAGGCTGCATATATCTGTCCCTCCCCAGACTGCATTGATGGCAGCCTTGTGCACTGAGCTACCCTTTATCACACTCGAGGTTTAAAGTATCTAGCCAAAAAGAAAAATTGTTTAAAGTATTTCATATGTATGTACATGTATTAGTATTAGGTTATTAGCAAGCATCATGGGTGGAATAGCCAAAACTCCATTCTATTCCACTTTATCCACACTGATACAGACTTCATATGGCCCGATACAAGTATCAGTGTGTTCTGAATCATGTGTCGATTTGCTAATAAATGTTAAAATTTATTAGTAAAAATTTATATATCTATAATAGCACAAGCTATAATGGTTTTTGAAAATTGGGTCATACTCAACATACATGCATATTTCGTATTTCAGTTCTTCCATCTTTTTTTTTTTTTTACATTTACCAACCCTCATAGTTCACATTGCATACAACTGTGTTTCCTTTGTGTATATAGCTAATTTTTTATAATCCAAAACTCATGTTTAGTGTTACTAACATATTTTTTGAGAGTTATTTGAAGTTTTTCCTTTGTATCCATGTATGTTTTAAAGTTTTTCACCGTATCTATGCATATCCAAAGGTCAAAGCATTTCATGATCATGGTTCAAAGTACCAATATATATTATACTGTATTGTATGATACATATTAATAATTCTATATACCAAGGATTAAAATATTGATATGCACTACCCGATACATATTATATGTATTGTATTATACTCATTTTTTTTATTTTTTTAATTTATAATGATTAGGGGTTTGGAAAAGTGACCTGAGACCATTTAAATATTTTAAAACACTTTTATATCGTGTATCCATGTGCATCTCAAATTCTCGATGAAACGATACAGATATGATATGCCCGATACCAATTCTACCAAAAAAAGGCTATATACTAGGATGTAAGAGGTTTTTATATGTTCAAACTTTAAACATTAAAAACCCTCTCTGAAATAGTCAGAATGAAAAAATGAGAAAAAAGCGAGTCACTGCTTGAAAATTTGAGATACGCGATTTTTGCATATATTTATACTTGAATCATGATTATGACACATCGTTTTCGATATTTTGAGCCTTGATCATACTTGGCCAAACCAGACAAATTCGTCCTGATTCAGCATGAACGGGGTGGAGGCATAGAACCATAAAGATATGTACTAGCACAATGAAGCTCCAAGAATTGTACCGGAAGACCACATCATCGTATGACCTCTAATCCATGCGGAAACTAGCCCCACAATATGAAAGAAGATACCATGGAGAGAAATTTATATATGCTAATAAGCCTAATATAAAATAACAAACAATTGAATGAATTGAGATACATTATCCATTACAAAACCCTAATCTCATTAATCATGCAGCTCCACACTTCCACGGTCCACACAATTCAAGCTTTTTAAAGCTATTTTATCCCCCCCCCCCCCCAAATCATCTCGTATCATTTCAAAACAACCATAATGCTATGTTAATCAAGGCTGCCCAAGAAGTGAAGGTCTGTAGAAAGCATGGCTTTGAGCTATCTCAATGCGATCCCGGGGATCATTCATGGCTTCATCCCTCAATGCTTGTAGAATAGCCTGTGATGGGAGTTCCCTGCACACACAAAGAGGTCAATAATTAGATGGTAGGATGGGCCATTAAACATGGCCAACCTTGGACGGCCAGTTTAACAAGAAAGATCTTCGAAACACTAGACAAATCTGAAAGCATCAACCATTTTTTCTGGGTGGTTTTCTTTTTTTCTTATGGGGGAGAGAAGGTGGTCTTGACCATCTGCAAAGAGGGTAATGGGATTATATACCTTTTTATTAGAATTTTATATAGTGTCTTCAAGATGGGACAAAGCTCAACAGGAGCGACAGATCTGTTTTCATCTGGATGTAATACACTTAAGCTGGACTGACTTAGCAACTCATAAAATGCTCCCACAGCAGAGACTCCCTGAGAAATTCAAGACAGTGAGAATTCTTACTGATTATGCAAGTATAAAAAAGAAAAATCATGATGGGGCATTTATAAATTTGGATCAGTTCAAAGATTTACAGTTTCTTGGATGTGCTTAACCAAAATATCCAACCTCATGGGGAAAATTTTATTCTACATTATGTTAATATGCTGGAAGGTGTGTATCAGGTGTTTCGATCACACACCTCCCATTTTTTTGTTTTATGTTTTTCAAAAATAGGTCAGGGGTTTGGTCTTAGGCCTGCCTACCCCCTGAAACTGATCAAAACCCCAAAGTCAATTTATTAAAAGTATCAAGGGCTTGCCAATATGAGGCATATTGTATTGAAATTTTGAACCTTGATTGCAGGTCATTCATCTCATTTATTCCCCAAACAGATTCATTCAGGCAAGTCACAAGACAGTTGAGTCACAAACTATGATTTTAACTTGTTATCTGTCATCAGAATTTTCATGTCTATAAGTCCAATCAGGTGTGCAGACACTGCAAGGGCTAAGGTGGTGGCTACTTAAAGGTTCCAGGATTACAAAAAGAATACAGCCCCTCTTGCCTTCAGTTTGTAGTGACTGGAAATGCAGTCAGGCAGTAAAATAAATAGGCTCAAACTTGTGGAGAGATACTGATCTCAGTGAGATTACAGACAACCTGAACGCTATTACTCTTATGGCCTTGAGATTGATCCCTAAAATTCCAGATTTCATATATAATTGTCTAGCTAAAAAGGGGTTATTGCTTGGTGTACTGGCAAAATCGTGGGTTGAAAACATGAGAATGCAGGTTCAAGTTTGAGAGTGTTCACTTTGTTGGGTGGGGGTGGACCCAAATAGCTGGGACAGATTTTAGGTAATGGCTACTTTCTAGCTAAAACAGGTGATGGCATTTTAGTTTAGAACATTCTCTTATGTGTGTATTTCCCATTCATTCTTCTGATACCCAAATCACAGATTCACTACTAGAAAATTCAGAAGCTATTTTGTAGAACAACAATAACCAAAAAGCTTATCAAGAAAATATATAAATGCAGAAGGTAGATAGTTTATGCAACAAAAAAGCCAAAAACTGCATCAAATTGGGCATACCACATATGTGAGAGAATCACAAGGTATCCATTTTTGGTATTCCAACAAAATATACCACCTTGCCTTATACCAATAATCTGTCCTTAACTAATCTTAACCATTAATACCAGTTAAACTGAATATGGTAACATTAAGCCAGAATGAGCATGCAATCTTTATGGTTGAGATGCAGTACTGAAACAAGGTGCAGTAAAATGTATATTCTTTGTCAGACATGTAGAGTTATAAGTCCCAAGAGTTGCAGTTGAATGGATACGGAAAATTATTCAATCCAGGGAAACACTAGAATCTATATACCTGAATCATTCCTTTGCCCTTGATATTATCCCCCATATCAAGGCTCAGCTCACCCTTGGCTAACATGTGGCCGTACCATGCATTACGACCTTTTAACAGGGTTACATATGTATCAGCAAGCAAAGGACCAGCAAGCTTCTCTGGTTCTTCTGCCAATAGATGAGTAATAAATATCATTTCTGATGTACAGTGAGCAAAATATACTGCTTTGCTGGTAGCACTCTCATTGGTTAGAGCTGCTGTCATTCCTGTGGAAACCAAATTGATAAAGTAATTATGTAAACATTCCAATTCTGAATCTAAATATTTTCAAGACAAGCTAATTTGTTAATTCAAACACCAATTCAAACTTTCAACATCTTGTTTGGTAAACACAATTTTACAGGTCATTATTCTCGACAAAAATTCTACATAGATGACATATGCACATGTTCATATGGCTTGTATCAAACCCTTTAGTAGTAAGGGTATAGATGTATACAAGTGGTGACAACTAAGCAATAGGTGAGTTAATTTAATCCAATCACTGGGTTAATTATTATATTGATTAATAGAACTTATATTCAATACAGCAGAGCCCCTGTACAAAAGATGATGTACAAAGGGAATACACAAAACAAAGAAGTCCATGATTATCCGTTCACAAAAAGAGTTTCAAAATCAAAAAAGATGTATGTTACCACCCTGAACCTCTTGTGAACCAACACCATGAAAATATCATACCAAAAACCTTTGTAAGCAGCATATCTTCTGTGAATGCATTGTTATCAAATATTCTACCATCTTTTTCAGCCCAAATGACCCACATAATACCCGGGGCGGGGAGTTTTTTTGGCAATAAAATAGAATTATTAAAAACAAAAAAGAAAATTACAAGGAAAGTGACCAGAAGTCACCTGAGAGAGAAAAAGAAAAAGCACACCAAAACCCAGACACAATTCCTTACCCAAATAGACCAACCAAATAACCAAGAAAAAACATAACCTGATTCCCAAAATTTTAAGCTTCCATATAGCAAAAACAATTCAAACATCAACCCCTCTCAATAGTCAATAAAAGACAAACAAAAACAAATGCTGAACTTCCAGCAACTCAAGAAAATCAGACTAGGATTAGAAATCACTACTTTTCCCTTAGAATTTTCCTTGATTTCATCATCTTCTTGTTTGGCCCTAGCCCAAAAGACCCCCACTTAATCTATCGAACGCTTTTGACACCAAGACATTTGCGATGCTTTCTCTGACTTCTGAATCTTCTAACTGCAATAGTAGCCTTCCTGATATCTTTCAGATCCTTAGAATCCTCATTAATCCTTTCCAATTCCAAGACTGTGTTCTTCTCAAGAAAAAAAAAAACTGATTTGCACCCACTTCTTCACCCTTTTCAAGAGCATCCCCTACCGGTCTTACTAAACTCCAAGCCTCACAACTATATTCACTTTTTGAATAATTTCCAGCTGTATCATTTCATTCATAAAACAGAAAAGAACCTTTGTACAGCTGTACATTGGGGATGTACAACAAGAAAAGAAAAAACAAAAGATTTGGACCACAATGCCATCTGTATTTACAAAAAAGGTTTCCAAAATCAAAAAGAGAACTGTAATTTGATCTGTCCAAGTTTAGCCGAGTTGTTGACCCAGGAGAACAGCTTGCCCACTATTTTCTGCCACAAGTTGACAACCTTTTTTTCTCATCAGCAAATAAGACTTCTATTAATTTCAAAGATAATAATATAGGTACAATAATTGAATTTCAGCACTGCAGCATCCCAAAATACAAACAATTACAGTTTGGCTTTGTTTTGGAATACCCTTAAACTCCTTTCCTGCCATGCAATCCAAAATACTGCTCCTGGAATCATTTGCCAAATGGCTTTTCCTCTTTGGACAAGTCCATCTGAACCTGCATCAGAGTTTCTGATAGGCATCGGAAATTTCTCTTAATTGAACATCTTTCTAGTGCTTTCCTTCCTCCTATGAAAACAAGTCCCAATGACTTACTCACTTCCTCTGTTTAGTACCTTTTCCATATCAACTGACCATTCAATTATATGAGTTTCATTGGCATGAATTTCATCTTCGCTTAACTCACTTAAATTACCCTCGACCTCAAGTGCTTCACTGTCAAGCCCTGTGATATTGCGATCTTACAATGGCCTTGTCCTTTAACCCTTTTTCTCCACCACAAACTTGCTTCATTTCCATTCCTTCCTTCCCACTAATATAACTTCTAATTGTTTCACCATTATCTTCTAAGAGTTCACAAACAATTTTCCTTCATTCCAGCATAGAACCTAACACCTCTTTCTCCTCTAATGAAGTTTTCTGCTCAAACCCTTTAACATGCAAACCTCCTGCAATTTACAGACAATGAGAACCAATATTCTCTTCCACCCCTTGCCCATAATTTTCAAGGCATCTAGGCGATTCTGGGCGACACTGTGGTACCTAGTTGCCTAGTCGCCTAGGCGATAAAAATTTTATAATATAAAAAACTGACTTTTGGCTAGTTTCCTAGTTTTATATACCATTCAGTATGTATGTTAATTGAAAAAATAGCAAATTCTCTTTATTAAGAACATTAAATTTCCTCTAAAAATGTGGCAAATCATCACATCTGAAAGAAAAAAAAAAAAAAAACCTTTCACAGCATTCGGCGTCCCTCCCCTTGGTGTTTTCTGGGCCCACGACCAAGAGGGGAGAGGAAGAATCACACAACAAGCCTCCTCACGTCAACCAGAAGTCCCTTTTCTTTGATTCGATCACCAATGGACAAAGAAAGCAGCTGGAGAAAGAAAAGGACTGATTGCACTACTACTAAGACTTGACCTGTTGCTCTGATACCATGTTTTCTTGGTAAACACGCAGCAGGATCTCAGAATAGTGAGAGAAGAGGGAGAAGAGAGAAGAGAGAAAAAAGAAAAAAAGGTTTTGGAGATAAAAACCTCAGCTGGTGGTGCCAGCCTTTTTGATATTTATATTAGGGCAATCACTCAAATAATAAAACAATGTAAAATTACATGTGTGCCCTTGCAGCACTAAACTAAAGTAAGACTAGCTTATTCAACAGTAACCATCAGAAACAAAACTAAGCTTCTTTACTTCAGCATCGTTCTTCAAACTCCGACTTTCACTCACATCGGGGGCATTCATTGGTAACAAATAACACAAATAGGAGATTTTCCCTAGAGAAAGGCAAGGACATTCCAGCAGTGAGCCTCAGTAGGGCATTGGAGATCCTCCATGAGAACTCAAACCAAAGCTAAAGCATGAGAGAAGAAAGAAAGGAGAGAACCAGAAGTAAGACTTAAGTTAGACCATATGACATGTACCACTGCACAACAAAATGATTAAGTGTGACTGCGAGTGCCAAACTTGTTCTTAATCTAAATGTCTTCCTTGGGAAATGGATCTGGAGGTTTGGAATGGAAAGAAAAGAATGGTGGAGGACTCTAATGACAGCCAAATATAATACTGACAGTGGGGATTGGATCACTAGCTCATCTTTCAATTCTCTTGGCTGTTCAATTTTTTAAAAAATCATGGATACTCTTCCTGTCTTTGGCAGAGGACTGAGACCAAAGCTGGGGAAAGGGGATAGATTGCTTTTTTGGAAGGATCCTTGGTGTGGGAAATCCACTCTCTCAAATCAATTCCCACAGCTTTTCGAGATTGCAGAACCCCAGGATGCGTTTATCTGGGAGTGTAATGAAATTAATGAAGGATCTGTAATTAGGTGCCCTTCCTTCAGAAGGAATTTTCAAGATTGGGAGATTGAAAGCTTCACCAAGCTTCTGGAACTGATTTACCTTCAGTCCCTGGATCGGCTTGTGGAGGATAGTTGGGTATGGAGTTGGAGTTCAGATGACCAGTTCTCTGTCAGACCTTTTGTTCGACATTTGTCGAACCTCAGTCCAGTGGATTTTCCGGATGCAAAAGTTTGGAATGCTGTAGCCCCCTCAAAGGTTAATGCTTTAGTTTGGGCTGTTTCTTTAGACAGATGTTTAGCTAAAACACATTTGTTAAAAAGAGGTATGTGGGCAAAAACAAGAAGACAGCAGCCATCTGTTAATCCACTGCTCAGTCTCAACAAAAATCTGGAATCACTTTCTTTCAGCACTGGGTATTAGTTGGGTCATGCCAAGCACTGTGAAGGAGCTGCTGAATTGCTGGGAACTGCAGGGACTGTCAAAGCTTGCAAGAAGTATCTGGGAGACCATTCCGGCTGCTGTTATTAGCTCTATATGGACAGAGAGAAACAAAAGTATTTTCTGTAACTCATACAAAGATTCAGAAGATCTTATTGCTTTTGTCTTTGAAAAACTCCTGTCTTGGGTCTCAGCTGTCAAGGGGTTTCAGACCACCCAATTGGGGGCTAGGTTGGGTTCTGGGAATTTCAGGAATTTGTAATGGCTTGAATCCCATGTTGTCTTGTCCCAAAAGATAATTTTGGGGGGACCCTCTTGTATTATTATCTCTGATTTAATAAAATTTTGCCTTATCTTTAGTAAAAAAAAAAGTGAACAGATGGGAGTTCCACCAATTAGATTGATTAAAAAAAAAAAGGTAAAACCATTTTACCTTCTGGCTTTCTTAAGGATTGCACTCAAAGTTCAGTGACTAATAGAAAAGGTCTGAAACTAAATCAAAAAGCATATTTTACCAAGTTTCCTTTTGCTGAAAAGAAAGTTATTTCAGAGTATGACTAAAGGAACACCTAACATAAAAAGATTAAGAAGACTTTTTTCTATTGATGCAAAAAGTAAAAAAATAAAAAAAAAAAACATTTTAACAAAGAAAGTAAGTTGGGAAAGAAATACCATTTTGATGGTGTTGGTCAACACCTATTTACTAGTAAAAAATACAGCTTTTAAAAACAGAGTACCTCTACGTAGTATGTACTATCATAAAAATTGGCTATTTATTGTCTTTCCACTGGTGATATTCCCAATTTATCAGTCCAAATGAGTCCTCTAAAGGGAGAGAGAGAGAGAACAAAGCTACAGACTCCAAAAGAAACAATAAACCAAGATACTAAATACAACTACATTGCAATGGACTTTTTCCAAATCACACATAATCAGGTGACAACAGTCTTCACAAAAAGACCATTTTTATAGGAAACTACAACTTTCATTAATTAAGAGATTTCAAAGTGTTAGAATTCAGCCTGCTTTTGAGTTTTGTTAGTCTGATAACAGTCAAGAAGAGAGAGGAAGAAAGAGGGAAGAAAGAGAGAGAAAAGAGGAGAAAAAGAGAGAAGAAAAATCTGGTTCGAATTAGGGTAAAAGTTACTCCCCCATTCGGCCAAACATGTTTTTATATTATTAACAGAATGGAAAAGACACATGTGCCCTTATTTAAGTGAGAGGCACTAGTTCTAAGTATAAAGACAGAAAGACCCCTACACTAACACTCCCCTCAAGCTGGTGAGTATATATCATACAATCCCAACTTGTTACATATGTAGTCCACTCTTCCCCGACTCAACCCTTTTGTAAATAAGTCTGCCCACCGGTTCCCTGTATTAACGTATGCAGTGTCTATCACTCCATTCAGCACCTTCTCTCTCACAAAGTATTCATTCATGAAACACCGGATTAGAAGAAATATGAACTGCAGCCTGATTGTCACAATAGAGCTTCAATGGAGTATTAATGTTGTATCCTATCTCTGTAGAAGGCTCCTTAGCCACACTAATTCACAAGCAAAATGTGCCATAGCTCTATATTCTGCCTCTGCACTGCTTCTTGCCACGACTGTTTGCTTCTTACTTTTCCATGTCACCAGATTACCCCCCAGAAAAGTACAATAACCTATGGTAGACCGCTTATCAGACATAGAACCAACCCAGTCAGCATCAATATACCCTTCTATTTCAAGTGTTCCACCACCTTTGTATATCAAACCACAACTAGGAGCCCCTTTTAAATACCTCACAATTCTTAGAACCGCATTCCAATTTGGAACCAAAGGTTTTTGCATGAACTAACTTACCACACTAACCGCAAATGAAATATCTGGCCGAGTAATGGTTAGGTAGTTTAGTTTACCTACAAGTCGTCGGTATCTGCCAGGGTCTTCAAACACTTCACCCATATCACTGCTAAGCTTAGTATTTGTTTCCATAAGTGTTTCAGTTGGTTTAGCACCTAACATACTTGTTTCCTCCAACAAATCAAGCACATATTTCCTCTGACACAAATTAATACCATGCTTAGACCTTGCTACTTCTATCCCCAAGAAATATTTCAATTTACCAAGGTCCTTTGTTTGAAAATGTTCTTGTAGAAAAGTCTTCAACCTGTCAATGCCCATTTTATCATTCCCGGTAATAACAATATCATCTACACACACCACCAATAGTATTTTTCCTGCCGGAGAGTCATGACTGAAGACGGAATGATCAACTTGGCACTGTTTCATACCAAACTTCTTTACCACCTCACTGAACCTACCAAACCATGCTCGAGACTATTTAAGCCCATATATAGCCTTCTTGAGTCTGCATACCTTGAGCAACAAACCCTGGAGGTTGCTCCATGTAGACCTCCTCGAGCAAATCACCATGCAAAAAGGCATTCTTGATATCAAGCTGATATAGGGGCCAATCATACATAGCTGCAAGAGAGATCACAACACGAACTGACCCTATCTTAGCAACTGGGGAGAAGGTCTCTGTGTAATCAATACCATAGGTTTTGGAGTACCCCTTTGCAACCAATTGAGCTTTCAGGCGCTCAACACTACCATCAGGCAAATACTTAACAGTATAAATCCACTTACAACCGACAACCTGCTTCCTAGGAGGAAGAGCGGTGAGTTCCCAAGTATGATTATGAAGTAGAGCTGAGAGCTCTTCTTCCATTGCATGACACCACCCTGGAGAGGCAAGGGCTTCCTGGACATCCTTAGAAACAACAACTGAGGATAACAAAGAAATAAACTGGCGATGGGAAGCAAAAAGGTGAGTGAGTGAAACATTATTAGAAATAGGATGAAGGGTGCAAGTGCGTTTACCTTTCCGCAAGGCAATGGGAAGATCAAGATCAAATACTGGGTTTGGGGTTGGTGTGGAGACAACTGTCAGATTTGTCGACGGTGATGGAGCCAGAGGAGTAGTAGCCGATACACGTGGGCGATGTGTATACACTTGACGGATAGGTGGGCGTTCAACAAGTGGTGGCACCGGAGGCAAGGACTTGGTCACTACTGGAACAAGGGGAACAAAATCAGCAACTAAAAGTGGAAGAGAGGGAGATGATGAGGAGGAAGAAGCATCATCGGACCCCAAGAAAAACGGAGTAGACTCAAAGAAGGTAACATCAGCACACACAAAGGAACGTCGAGAACTAGGATGGTAACACTTATACCCTTTTTGGGTCCGAGAATAGCCAAGGAAGATGCACTTAAGGGATCGTGCATCTAACTTGTCGTTCCCAGGGTCCAAATTATGGACGAAGCAGACACACCCAAATACCCGGGGAGAAAGAGGAAATGGAAACAAGGTGGGAAACAAGGTAGTAAATGGGGAATGACCAATAAGGATAGATGTGGGCATCCAATTAATCAAGAAGCAAAAAGTAAGCACCGCATCACTCCAAAAGGGTTTGGGAACATTCATGTGATGCATGATGGATTAGGCTATTTCCAAGAGATGATGATTCTTTCTCTCAGCCGCCCCATTTTGTTGTGGAGTGTAGGTACATGAGGTCTGATGTATAATGCCATGTTGGTCCAAGTATTCTTGAAATGATGAAGACAAATATTCACGGCCATTATCGGAACGAAAAATTTTAATATAAACACCAAATTGATTGCGAATCTCAGCATAAAATTTTTTGAAGATGGTAAAACAATTCACTTCTTTCTTTAATTAAATAGAGCCACGCCATTCTTAAAAAATCATCAACAAAAATGAAAAAATATCTATATCCATTGTATGACATCACTTTATAAGAACCCCAAACATCCGAGTGAATCAAAGAAAAAGGACTTGACACACGATTATCAACTCTAGAACTAAAGGGAACACGATGGTGTTTCCCAAACTGACATGACTCAATCTAAAACAGAAAGTTGGCTCAACGAATGAACCAAAGATTTCAAAACTTTCAGCGAAGGATGACCAAATCGACAGTGCCACTGGAGAGGAGAGAGAGATGATTAGAGAGTTGTTGATGTTCTTCCACCACCGTCAAGATAATACAATCTACCAGCTTCATGCCCTCCACCAATCTTCATCCCCGTCTTGAGATCCTAAAAAACACACATAGAAGGATAAAAGGTAATGGAACAATTAAGTGACTTGGTCAGCTTACTAACAAACATAAGGTTAAACGGAAATTTAGGGACATACAAAACTAAGGATAGGGATACAGGGTCCAAGTCAACATTACCAACACCACAAATGGAGGATGTGGAACCATTAGCAAGGGAAACAAATTGTGATGTTGAACAATGAGAGAGGGAAGAAAACACACCTGGAGTTCCAGTCATGTGATCGGAGGCTCCAGAGTCAATAATCCAGAGATTGGGTGTGGATGCCAAACAAGCCATACCTAAGCGTGCAAAGGTAGTCGTGTTCTATTGAGATGTGGATTGGACAAACCTCTCATACTCATCATGTGGAACACTCACCATCACCTTCGCAGAACCATCTGTGGATGTAAGAGGCATCTGATTAGCTGAACGATTCTCCTGTCTGGAACTGGAACTGGTGTCACTAGTCATGGCATGATTGGCCCAGGTTGAGGGTGGACCATGCAAGTCATGGCAATAATTAATAGTATGTCCATCCATACCACAATGAGTACACCTCCTCGGACCTGAGCCACGTCCTCTACCACGGGCTCCCCTTGAATCTCTACCTCCAGTACGACCACTACCACGGTTATATGTAGGTCCACCACCACCACCACTCCGGCCATATACCAGACCACTGCTACCACCACAGCCAAACTGAGCTCCCCGAGCTCCACCTCTAACACCATGGCCCCTCACTGCAAAGGCTTATCTATCTGAGACATTAGAGTTCTCAGTAGATCCAATAGAAGTCTTCCGAAGTCGAGCAAACACCTCTTCTAAAGAAGGGAGAGCTGACCCTCCTAGTATCTGAGCTCGTACTGGTTCAGACTCAGACTTCAGCCCCACCAAAAATTGAGTCACATCAAGTTGTTCTCGATGTTGTTGCTGAATTTTGACATCAAAAGTGAGGGGTGATAAACATTCAACTCATTACAGATGTTTCTCATACTAGCATAGTACTCCTCAAGACTCTGATTGCCTGTTGCAGATTAAAGTATTCCTAATACAACTGATATACTCTGATTGTATTGTCTTGACCAGAATACAACTTCTTAGCATGATCCCACACATCTTTGGCAGTGTCAAGAAACATGAAATTTACACTAATCTTGGGTTCCATACTATTCCATAGCCATGCGATAATCTATGCATCATCTTGTTCCCAGTCTTCATACTCATGAGAATCAGTGGAGGGATTCTCCTCCCTTATGTGTTTCACCTTCTTCTTTGCCTTCAGAAAAACTTCTACAGATTTAGCCCAAGGTACATAATTCTCTCCATTCAGTTTAATGGAGGTCATTTGAACATTCAGATAGTCAATAGGTATCATCACATTAGATTTTCTATCGCTGTTATCTCCCATTGTTGAATTTTGTTATCACTGAATTCGGCACACTGCACACTGTTTGAGCACACTGATCACACTGGTTTCAGCACTTGTTATTGCTGAAAACTGTACTCTTTACACCACAAACCCTACCCTACAACTACCTGAAATCTCACCACTGTATGAGCACCACTCCTCCTTCGAATCACACAAAAAATAGCATAAACCCTAGCACACTATAGTCTGAAATTCCATCATATGATCCGAAACATAATTCCTATTTGATTCATAACAGAAAATATGCACAAAAATCTCTTACATCATCACTTGAAAGACAAACCACACGAGAAGAAAATCAGTCCACACAAGACACCTACTGCACCACACGAATCAGCCCTCTTCTCTTCATCGATTAGGGGAGGGCTTCTTAGAAACCACAACAACCGACCACACAAGACACAACTGGAGGCATAGAAACCTCCAAGGGAAGAGGGCGACCACTCCTTTTCAGCCCTTTCCCTTATCTCCAATCGATGGCAGAGAAATCAAGGGAAAACCCTAGATTGAGTGTGCAGAGAACAGAAATCTAGGCAGATCCGAGTTGCTTAGTTAGCTCTGATACCATGTTAGAATTCGGCCTACCTTTGAGTTCTGTTAGTCTGATAACAGTCAAGAAGAGAAAGGAAGAAAGAGGGAAGAAAGAGAGAGAGAGAAGATGAGAAAAAGAGAGAAGAAAAGTCTGGTTCGAATTAGGGTAAAAGTTACTCCCCCATTCGGCCAGACATGTTTTTATATTATTAACAGAATGGAAAAAATACATGTGCCCTTATTTAAGTGAGGGACACTAGTTCTAATATAATATTACAGATCAACAACCTCAACATAAGTATAAAGATAGAAATACCCCTACACTAACACGAAGTACAACTATCAACCACAAAAAAGACCATTTGCAAGCATAGACATAAAGAAAGACTGGTAATTCTTTAGCATTGCCCTACATGATGCGATCTTTTCTCTCTTGGATAAAAATGCATTGTTTCTACCTAAGAGAAAAGGACAAGGAGAATTATACAGGTTGAATATTAAGATACAACCACACAAAATGTCCCATGCTATGAGGAAAATCTCACTGTTATAGATCTGTTCATTGATTTGATTGGATAAACTGATTTAGTCACAAAAAAGACAAGGAGAATGAAGCAGTTGACTAAGCACTATTCTCTTCTCTAGCGCTTCCTTTCTAGATTAGAAAGTTCCAGTTGCAAAACTAGTGTTCAAAAATAGATGTTACATTAATGCTCAGAGAACATTGACATTCAGATCAATATTTTTAGCTGTGTTCCCAAACATTTTGAATGTTTACTTCCATTTCAGATTCCTTTTCCTTCTCAAAATTGGTTGCATGTTACAAAGAGAGACTTCAAATCCTTGGTAATTTGACACGACTGGAAACCCAGCAAGACAAATCCTGTCCCACCACTCCACTCTGTCAACAAGCTTTCCATTGGCTGCGAAGTTTCAAGCCCTCAAATATTTCATCATGTTACTTCAGAATGAAAGAACCTAGGTCAAGGCACTAGCAAAATACCCTATTTTCAACATTTTAGTATTAACCCTGTAGCTCAATCAGTACGTTATTTCTTTCTTTTTCCTTTTTTTATTTTCTTTTCAACAGCCCTAAAGCTATCAATTTTAAATATCAGAAATTACCTACTGAAAGAACAAGCAAATGAGGATCTTACACAGAAACAATCCAATTCTCAGATTCTGTTTCACAGATTAGATCCTACTAACAACATACCGATCCACTAAAAACTTACCAGCTCCAATGGCATAAACATTCTTCAAGCCCCCCATAACTTCATGAGTGACAAGGTCACTGTTATCCCATACAATGAAATGGGGCTGCCTCAAGAACTTTGCTAGAGGTTTCCTCCACTTATCAGATCCACATATCCGAGCATTAGCATACTCCTTGTTGTAAATCTCCGAGGCAATATTTGGTCCTCCAAGGTAAAGAATATTCTCCATGGAAACACCAGCTGCCAGGCACATAAATCATTTAGGCTTAGAAGGGAAAAACTGGAAGGTACAAAATAAAAAAAGTAAGTATTATCAACCAAGGAAAGAAATGTCTAAGTCCATTTTTTCATGAAGAATAATAAGCAGAGAGTGAAAAGATAGACTGGAGATAGTTACAGGAAAATCATGCTTTGTGGGGTGGGATATGGGGGAAAGAATTTTCTTTTTTCCTTTTTTTTTTTTTTTGATAAATGAAGTGTTGTCTAATAACTGAAGAGAAGAAATGGTTTAAACTTATACTGCTATTTTCACCACAACAAGTCATTGCAGGCATCTGTGTTATAGTTAGTTTTGGGTTGCTGACATAAGAGTTCATACATCTATCCCATCATAGATAAGCAAAACTGCTATCATAAATCCTAACTGTCAAAAATATTGCCGATAAGGAAAAAAACAAATGAATAAAAAAAAATCATGTATGTGTCAGTATGTCCAGAAATATGAAGATTGTGGATTGTTTACCATCATTTTAATGAATTTATACCATCCTATGACAAAGGGGGGAATCATTTTAATAACAATTAAAAAGAGGAAGAAAGATGGTTTATCATGAAATCAATAAAGCTGGCTAGTTGTGAATAAGTTAAATCAGAAGATTTTGAAAGACTGCCAACTATGCCTGCACTGCAGGATATAACAATCATGAAATACACGGATATCTGAGAAAATTTTCCAGTAGCACCTGATATCCTCTTTAAATACACAATACTTGTTATGATAACATTTCTGCACAAGGTTAAGTTCCCGAGCACTCCATGCTTGTGATTCTAACCTCCTATGCAAGGTTAAGCCCCTAAATAGAGCTACCAAAGCTTCCATTTCTCAATTCTCACACAGCACCCCTGATTACCAGAACTATGATTCTACCATTGCTACTCAACTGTTCCACTACCAGTGCCTTTCATCACTTCTGATTCTCAAAATCCTAAGCTTAGAACAAGACATTCTATTATTATACAAAGATAAAGATAAATTATCAAATTCTACACCTTTACTTAAGCTGAAGATGTTAACCTCTCCTGCATTCTTGAAAAGAACCAGCAATAGAATCTTTAGTTCAAGCTATAGGAAACAACATATACACAAGGCATGCGAAGCAAAAAAAAAAAACAAGTGATCCGGAAGTTGAAATGAACGAAAACATAAAGAAAAGTCTTACTTGCCCGACTAATCATTTGTGTAGGAGTGATTATATGGGGGACGGGATCCAATGCAGCTTCTATACCCTTCGCCAAAGAGATGATGATGGGAGTAGTCCGTCTCTCCTTCCAATACCTGCTAATCTCTTCAAAAACCTCACGAGTTTCCGTCGATGGCAAGCCATTGATAACAATATCAGCATCCCAAACAGCCTCCTGTAAATTGGTGACGACCTTCAAAGGGCAGAGTGGCGTGTCAATCATGTTCAAGCAGAACCCATCTCGCAAAATCTCATCAGCATACAGCGTCCGATCGCCTAGCCGCGCTTCAACGTATTTCAAGTATGCACAGCGCCTGATCAGGCGCCTCAATACATCCTCCCTCGAATTGATCACTTCAAACAGGTGCTCAGCCGTGGCTCTGTCAACGGTCCTTCCGGGCCTTCTCCATATCCTGATCTGAACTTTTTCTCGGTAATGACCATAGCTGTCTTGCAGCAGAGCTGCAAAAACACTACCCCAAGCACCAGCCCCAACACCGACAATCTTCAGCAGGTCGCCGTCAGCTTTGCCCAAAAGGCGACGGAGTTCGTCAAGCTTCTCCTCCGTGACATTACCATTATGAATGGAGCCATTTGAATACCCATTCTGGACTACTTCTGCACTTCCAACCATCCTTTTCAGTAATAGCCAACCTAGAATATTTAGAAATTATACTCGATCACCACTAAATAAGACAGATCCAAATCCTCACACGTATCAAAAGATTCTTCTTTGTGGGTTTTAACAATAAGATGCAAAGCTTTCAGCAGTGTTGATTCGTATCGACCTATCAGCATCAAATTCGTTGAACCCTTGACACTTCTAGCTACCCAAGTCCGATTCTTATATGGGTTTGCTCCTTCCACGCCTCAAGCCCCCACGACACTCAAACCGTTGCAGTAACCAACAAATTTACGCTTCCAAATACTCAGAAAGGGCAAAAAAGCATGCTTTTATTGGTGGGTTTTTTCACCAAAACCAGGGCTAATACATACGATATCAGATTTTTCTTTGATTCTCATTAAAAATCTAGACGAAATTTGAAAGAAAATGAAAAGGTGTTCCACATGGGTCGGTATCTGCTTTCTTCAATTCCCACCAGAACGCATGAATTCAATCGTTCAACAACAGCAACCCTCTGTTTTTCGGTGAGCTACCCAACCAAACCATCCAAAAGAGAATCAAAGAAAACTAAGAAAATAAGAAAATATATATAGAACCTTTCGTGACGCAACTCTTGAGTTTTGACGCGTATTTGGGTGTTTGATTTTTCTTCAATTGGTCTTTAGCCAAAGGGACCAAAACCGAGAAAAGGCTTGAAGATTGCAAATCCGAGAGCCGGCATTACTCAATGCTATAAGTTGTTGCCAGACCAGTTTCTTCAAGTTTTTGCTGAAAACCGAAAGAAAATAATAAAGAGAAGTCCAATTGAGGGACAATTCTGTTGATCTGTCTTTGTGAGGAAAAAGGCAACCTTTGGAGAGAGAAACAGAGACTGTCACAGAGGGGAGACGACACGGCTTCGCACGGACACGAGAAATGCATGCAATCGAGAAAGCGAAAGAGGGGCTCGAATTTGTGTTTATCTGTTCTGGTTCTTCGTGCTTTAAAGTTGATGAGAGAGAGAGAGAGAGGGGGGGGGAGGGGGGCCGCTGGCCGCTGGGACTTGAATTGGGTGCCCGGGATGCAGTGATGTTGCAGTTGCACCACTGTTACGTTTCTTTCAAATCCTTTCGGAAGGAGAAAAATCTTGCACTGTTACTCTCTTCGTTTCTACAAATTGATCCCAATTCTCATTCATTTCAACAAATTCGTTTTTGTATGAACCGATTTCAAGTTTCAACACATTTTTAATACAAATACCCAAAAAAAACACATTTTTATTTTTTTAATACCTACTTGAATGTAAAAAAAAGAAGAAAAAGATTTTGATGAAGAATGGTAGCAAGCCAACAGTATTGTATATCAGACCTTAATCAATACATCAATTTGCTTGTCCAAAATAAATAAATAAATAAAATCAATACATCCATTTGACATCATTATGATCTGGGTTTTGGCAAAGGCAATTGTTCAAGCAAGACAAATTTTGCCTGTTTTTCAAGGAGAAAGAAAACATACATGGTTTGAGCCTTGAGGTCAAAACCTTTGAAAACTTCCTTTTAAAACTTTAAACCGTCAAAACATGAAAAACATTTGTTAAGTACATTATAAATATGCTTCCAACAAAAAAAAAACATTTTTTTTTCTTTTTGTTACCGAAATCCTAACCAACAAGAAAGTTAAACAAAAGCTTCAATTAACTTCTTTCCTCCATAGTCATGTTGAATGAATTTGCTTGTATTTCATGAAAAAAGAGTAAACTGTATAAAGACCCCTGTACCATGGAATCAATGACAAATACTGCTGTAATTTTATTTGCAATAAAGGCATAAAGACTCTGAACTTTTGTGTGCGTCAAATACATCTCTAACCCTTAAATCTGAAAATGTGAAATGTAATTTGGCGTTAAATTATAAAATACCCTCTTCTTAATTTTGAAAATGTGAAATGTAATTTGGCAAAATCCATTCATCTATGCCTTGCCCATTTTCTAATTTTCTATCAAACCCTAACCTACATAAATACATTGTGGAAAACCATTTGATGAAGAAAAAACTTATGTATATATATGTCATGCTAGTTATTTTAACCATATGAGAACCATTATGTATATAAATTGTTGGGTTATCAAAGTGTATGTGAAAGGGTAAAATCATTTGAGCAAATAGTCAAATGAAAATCTTTTTAGAAATTAACTGAGAATATTAAAAGAGGGGGTCTTGGATCTTTGTTGCAAGGTAAAAGTTTGAGGGTCTTTTGTCACAAATAAAAGGACAAGAGGGTATTTATGGCTGACTCCATGTGAGGGGGTCTTTGTAATTTACCTAGCTAGTAAAAGGACAAGATTGTATTTTATGTTCTCTCTCGTATGTTTTGTAAAGTTTTTCTTTCCTTTTCTTTTCTTTCTTTCAAACCAAACATAACCCAATGCATCAACTGGTTAATATTTGAAGTACAATAAGATTGCGTTTGTTAGACGTGTTAATACAAAACTCCATCAATAGAAATAAAAAATGCTCAATGTATCACGGTAAAAAAACCGGCCGAATGCATGTTTTACACTCTTATATGTTTGGCAAAATGGTGTAAAATCATCGGCGTACAAGTATTGAAGAAGCCATTTCAGGAGCCATTGGAGACAAGAAGGGAAGGGAGGAGGTTGAGCAGATTTTTCTGGAATTTGTTGTCGGAGGTATATAGGCGATGGGCGATGGGACAATGAGATGCCTTGATCGTCTGAGCGTCCTCACAGAGATGGAGAAGAAGGCGTTTGAACCTCGAACTTGGCACAATGAGAACAAAGAGAGAGAGAGAAGAGGGTCATAGGAGGATTGAAACCATGGCAAAAACAGGAGAGTTCCAACAAAGATTGAAACCACGATGTTGAGGGTTATACATTTCTGGCGAAGATTGAAACCATGCCAGACCCGGTAATGAAGCTTCTGCTGAACCAGTTCTATTTCTGCCTTTGTTCCCAAGCGAAGGAGGCAGATGGTTGTCGGAGCTGGTGATGAAGCTTCTGCCTCTGTTCTCATGGAACTGTTTCTACTGAGCCGGTGATGGTTTCCATTGAGAATGTAGGTGGGTTCAGATTTGTCGCTTGCAGCGGCGGTAGCGGACAAAAAGAAGAAGGGAGGAAGAAGAAGAAAAGGAGAAGAAAGAGAGAAAGAGAGAGATGTAATTCAACAGTAATTTTCGATGTAAAATTATATATTTACCAAATGCTTGCAAAATGAACCGGGGTGTAAAATTTACCCCGGTTCGATTTCACACCTCTACCAAAGGCAGCGTAAAGGAAAAATTACAAATAAATACTCTATGCTTTGATAGTGACAGTTAAGGGCCTCAACTTTCAAGTGCCACGACTAAGAACTTTGAACTTTCGTAAATCAACACTTAAGGCCAGCACATTAACCAACATTACAATGAGTGAAAAAATTAGCAAACTGCCCATCTTAAATTCCTTCCATACAGCTTTGATAAAGAATTTGTTGATCTGGTTTTGAATATTGAAAATTTGATGCAAGTTCACTTTGATATAACTCAAAAAGAGTCGCTAGGCTTTTGAAATATTTGAAGGCACACATGACATCACATGCTTCAATAATTAATGAAATGCGGCGGGACTTGAGTATAGATTTTTGAAAGTTCATCAATACTTGAAGCCCTTTACCTCACAAACTAAAAGATACTTATCAGTAAATGCTGCCAAACAGTACTTATCAGTAAATGCTCCCATTTACTGGATAGTGGAGATGCATGCTGATTGAGTGTTTAATTTTTTGGTTCTATTTTTTAAATATTTTTTACTATAATAAAGATATGATATTTTCCCTTTTCAAACTTTAATGTATCACATCACATTGGTGATTCAAGAAAATCATTTTTGATGATTCTAGAAACCCAATCCCCTCACGAAACCCAAGGCAAATAATTGCATCAATATGTTTTCAAAGATAGTCTACAAAATGCAACTTAATTAACAATGTTTCCATTTTATCTAGCCTAGCAAATTGATGAAACATAATACTTTTAAGGTCCTGTTCGCTTTTCTTTAAGTTATTTATCCGGGTAAATGTAATTACTTGGTTAAGTTTTTCTTGGGAAGCACTTACTCAGGTAAGTGTATTTATCCATATTCTTTTATTTCCCAAGTTAAAAAGAAAATGACCATTTTAGCCATAAAAATCTATTATTAAATGGGGTTTTTTTGTCACATTTTAAGTGTTGGAATTTTTTCCCCCCAAGTGGGAAATTTATTTACCCACCTAGGAGATGGGTATCACTTACTTGGGAAAGTGGTACTCAAAAAAATAAATTTTCCTTGATCCCCACATTAATCTGAAAAAAGAACATGATATTCTTGAACAGCGGGAATCAAAATCCCATTGACCAACTTTCCCCCCTCTCAAAATCCAAAAAAAAGAACACCCCCTAAAAGACATCATGACAAACAAAACCTATATTCATCATTGGTTGCTTAGGTATTGCAAAGGAAGGATAAATGTTATCTAGGAACTACAAACAAATAAAGATTATCCATTATTACTATATAAAGCATATATTTGTCTTAGGGTCCATGCGGGTCGTAAAAATTAAATATATATGATTAATACTTGCACACATGCACAATACATGCTTAGTTTGAATTCTTTGCAAGTTCTAAGGCCTCATTCACTTTTTAGTAAGTTATTTACCCAGGTAAATGTAATTACCTAGGTCAGTTTTTGTTGGGAAACATTTATTCGGGTAAGTGTATTCACCCATGTTCTTTTATTTCCCAAGTAAATAATGCAATGACCATTTAACCATAAAAATCTATTATTAAAAGGGGCATTTTTGTCCCATTCAAGTGTTGACAGTGGAAAAGTTATTTACCCACTTAGGGGATGGGTATCACTTATCCACAAAAATAAATCTTCCCTAGTCCCCACATAAATATGAAAAAAGAACATGGGATTCTTGGTCAATGAAAACCAAAATTCATTGACCAACTTTCCCCCTATCAAAAATCTCAAAAAAGAATGCCCCCTAAAAGTTAAATCCAAATACCATTTGTTATGCATGGTCAATATTTTATTGTACTAAGACCATATAAAGCGAATACTATTGCCTTAGTTATGGTGCAACTGATAAAAGTTAAATCACATAAGGTTTTCTTATATTTTATCTTTTATATGTATGAAAAAACATATTATAACTATATATTTTTTAATTAAAAAATTTCTATTAATATGATCAATAATTTATGGTTTGAACTATTTTAAAAATAAACATGAACATAAATTTGAGCAAGTTTTATTGAGAAAACGTTTTGGAGTCAAAATACATTTTCTATTTCTTTTTTAACATTTTTGGGCTCTAAATTCTTAAACCAAGAACTAATTCCTATTTTACATATTTTTGTCAACTCAGGTCTTGTTAAAGTGGGTATGCTTTCTGGACAAAACCACTGTTGTTAAACTCTAACAGGACCAGTGGTGCAAAATTGCCTTTACTAGACTTGGAGGGTTGATGATCAAACTTCAAGAAAGAAATTTGGCTCAAAATAGAGATGAGATTTGTTTTTGTTTTCCACTCCCTGACAGACCAGTCAGAAGTCAGAACAAGTGGTGAAAACAATGATACCGATGTATCCATCAAGAAAAACTGCTCAATACATAAAATATAACCGCTTACCCAAGTCATATAAAGAACCATCTTTGAATATTCTTAATCTGCAATTCTATCTTGTACCACAGCTAGGAGTCTGAACAGCTTCAGTGGCCCATAGATAAAACTGGATTACCATTTATTAATGGAACCCAAAATGAGAGAAACACAACAACTTGTATCTGTTGTACCCATTACCTTTAATTATTCGAAAGACCAAATTTTGGTCAGATTGTATCTGCATTTTAAAGGGAAAAAGAGAATTAGCTGTTTAAAATTCTTTAATCTTAGTCATACAATAGAGGTGATTTTTTCTACATGATTGTCTCTTTAAAGGGCATAAAATTTTATCAATGGAACAGTACATAAAAAAAAAAAAGAAAAGAAAAAAAAAACCACAACCAAAGAACAGATCCTGTAAAAGGGCAACGGCAACTGGGGCTGTCAATTATAGGTGATCATGGGTTGGACTGGGGCCGGGCTTTTCAGGCCAGGTTGGGCCTAAAGTGTTCGGCCCAGGCCCATGCCCAGCCCAAAATTTTTCAGGCCGGGCTTAACCGAACTGACCCCATATAGGATTTGGTTTTTGCATTAATGTCCCAATTATAAATTGTGTTGGTTTTGGGTTGAAACCAGATTTTAAGATACTTCTGATATAGTATCTGTGTTTCTCATAATTTTCTTGGATAAGACAATAAAGACAGAGCCCTTTGATGGCAGCTGAAGTGGCTTAACTGAATAACGAGACATTGAAGGGTGTAATAATCAGATTCAAATTTCAAACCCCAACATCAGCTTCGGCCCTTAGTTTCTCATGAAAAGTCTCTGGTTAACTGAATAACGAGACAATAAAGATGTATCTGTGTTTCTCATAATTTCAAACCCCAACATGCTCTCATTGCAGCAGCCCCTCGGATCAAGTGTTGGCAATAAATGTGGATAGTTGGAAGGCCACATAATTGAAGGGAAAGGTGGTAAGCGCATTGGGCCATTTGGGCCGGCCCTGATCTCCTGTCTACGAGAACCTTGCCCACGTTTATTACAGTAGTATATGGATCCTCTGTATAGTATTATGCAGAGGGAGATATTCCTAATTCACAGGGGTGGTGTATTGTGGATAGGTATGGACAGGGTTCTCGGGGACAGGAAACCCGGAGTCATTTGGGCCACCTCAAGCCTGTCACATTCAACATGCTTAAATTTATCTGTTGGAGATAAGTTATGATAAATGCAATATAATTAAGATGGACCCTAACGAGTAAGTTAAAATGTTCATAAATCCACCTACTTGTAACAATATCAATGGGTCAAGTGGTACTAAGTCCAACTCAAATTATTTTTGGGTTACGTGTTGTTAAATAAATTCGTGTTAATTTTTATTTTTATCTTATTTTTCTGTTTTTATTACATTTTATTACTCTTAAATGCAATGCATATATAGTCTTTGTTAAATGACACTTAGATAGCAGTCTTAGGACGTTTTTAATTAATTAGGCAAACTAAACTCTATCCACCTTAGCATTATTAATCTTTGGGTTATGTATTGCCTAATAAATTTAAAATATAAAAAATCTACAAGAGATTAGAGAGTGGGAGAGTTACTTTTTTATTAAATTAAATTAAAAAATAATGTTTTATTGATTTTAATTAAATTATGTTTTATTAATCTATATTGGTTGTCACTAATAAACTAATCTTAGAGTAAGTTAATAAAATTAAGATATATAATTTATTTAGTTAATAAATTAATCATGTAAAGCAAGGTGCTAACTTTTTATTTTCCATTGTTTACATTTTCTATTACTCTTTAATTTTAATATTATATCAATAAATATTACTTTTAATATTTTTAATTAAAATTATCTTATTTTATTAGTTAATTAATTAAGTTTCAAATTTTTTGTTATATTGTTTTTTTTTTATTTTCCTTATTTTATAGGTTTTTCTGTTAATTAACAAAATTGTTATAATTTTTAAGTTATCCTCCCTTTTTTGATATTTTTCTAATTAATAAAATTAATTTTAGTAAAAATTTCTTTTATTTGCTCTTTTTGTTTTCAGAATTGCATAATCGGGTTGACCAATCAAATTAGATTAATCCAATTTAGTATGAACCGGCAATTGAAGCTAGAAATTAAAGGGTTTTTAGGTATTCAAATAACCCAATCCATAAACTTCACCTTCTTGATGCGTAGTAATTTTTGAGCCTTTGATTCATTTCTTCTTTTGCATTTTTATTCTCCTAAAAAATTGGAAAAAATTTAGGAAAACAACCCAATTCATTTGATCTACAACTCAATGTTTCCAAAACTTAAGTTTGCCATCTTAATGGAGTTATAAGATAAATGAGACAATTCATGTTCATAGAAAATATTTTTAGAAAATCAGTAGTGGAATTTCACATATTTATAAAAAAAAAATGGAAAAATTTTAAAAGATTTTTTGAAAATATAACAGAAAAATATTTTATTCAAAACTTAATTAATAGTGAAACTAATGTTTTAACAACAACATGTAAATCAATAGTGAAATTAATAGTGTTTTTTAATATTTATTTTCTAAAAATTTATGAAGTAGATTTGGCAAACCAAATTGGATCAATCAAGATTTGTTCAAATTGGTAACTAAAAATTTATATTTTCTTGACCCATCTTCTTGCTATACTAATTTCCAAATTTAAGCATCAATATAAATCATGGTGTGTGGGGCCCAAAATGTCCCATGGAAAGAGGTATAGATTTTATAATGACAATATAAAAATATTATTTATAATTATAATAAAATTTTAATTAATCATTAAATTTATTACTTTACTTCTATTATTTGTCTTATTGTATTATCTATTTTTTTCTCTTATTATTAATATTTTAAATATTTTTTAACCAATCTTATTTCAATATTTAAGTTTTAACTTAAAATATGTTTAAAAAGTTTTAATGTAAACATTAATGTTTTAATACATTGATGAAAAATTAAATACATATATTTAGAAGGTGGAAAGAGGTGGAGAGAGAGGGGGGGGGGAGTGAAAGAGACCTTAGAATTAGATGGTATATTGGGCATGTGATATAGATTAGGATATGCTTTAGGAGAAAATTTTAAGTGGGGGAGATAGTTTAGGAGAGGAGATTATTTAGGTGCTTGAGAGGAAGAGAGAGATGGGGGAGGGAAAGAGATGTTAGAATTAGATGGTATATTGGGCATGTGATAATTTAGGAGGAAATTTTAAGTGGAGGAGATAGTTTAGGAGAGGAGATTATTTAGGTGCTTGAGAGAGAGAGAAAAGAGAGAGAGAGAGAGAGAGAGAGAGAGAGAGAGAGAGAGAGAGAGAGAGAGAGAGAGAGAGAGAGATTTTTAAGATTTGAATTGTTGAAAAGAAGGATGGTGTGCCCTAATAAGATAGGATAAGCCCTAGTTACTTGACTTAATGGAATGACTGAGAAGAGGGAATGGATGAAGAAGAGAAAATTAAGGGAGAAGGGAGAAAGGAGAGCAAAGAGTGATTATATATATATATGCATAAATCAATTACAATTAGTATAATACACGTAATATATAAATATACAGGATGCATTGGATTGGATTTTCCAAAGACGTTCCTAAATTTGTTTGTCATTATCATAATTATTATGTAAGGTCAATATTTTCATTTGCATCGATACATATAGTCCATAATAGTTAAATCAGAATGTTTTTTATAGTATTGGTACAATCTCAATGTTTGTAAAAAGTAGTTCAAATATTTTAATATTTAAATTTAACCTAAATGGCTTTTCATCTCTTCACCCTTTTATCTTTATTTATACACGTGCATGTGCCTGCTCATGCCCTTGCACCAATATAATTAAGGCTTGACATGAATTTATTTTGAAACATATTTAGTATGTACTATGGGCATAATTTTGAAACATATATAAATATTAGAGACCACTTTGTAATCATTAAAAAAATCGAGTCTTAATTTTGTATTATTCTAAAATTTCTAATCTTATTTGAGAGATAGAGATTAGAGATTGAAATTTATTGGCCTTAAAAGGTTGCTAGAAGGCCTTACATTTGCTTTTATTGCCTCTTTTTCTGGTGTGTGGGTCAATTTTCTCTAAATAGCTTTCATTGTATTGAATGCTGACGCAAAAGAATTCAAGTGGAAATTTATTTCATTTCAATTAATAGCATTCATTAAATGCTACCACAAAAATCTTGGGTTCAGTTGAAAATTTTCGGTGCTTTATTTCAATTGTTGCTCGTACCAATCCATCCTTGTCTACTTGGTGGCTTTTGCCATTGTGATCCCTTGGCTATTCAAATTGGCAATTTTTTTTTTTTTTTTTCTTATCAAAAGAATACTCCTCCAATAGAATAATGTAAAGATTTGAGACTTTGGGTGCCTTTTGTTAGGATCTGCTTATCACACCATCCTTACAGCGCGTCCCAGCCATGCATTTGGAACATTGTCCCATGAATGATAATTATAAGAGATGTTCCCAATGCATGCCTGTGATGCACTTTGATGTTGGTGTGAGGCACGCTTGCTCTATGACTATTCCTCTAACAAATTGGCTATTCAATTCAACTGCCCAAGTCAATGACATGATAAACACACACAAAAAAAAAAAAAAAAACTTATTATGACTATTTTTACCGATGCAAAGTTCTCCTTGGTCAACTTTTAAGCTCCCTGTCATCTTAGTGCCTGGATCTGATCCAACAAAATGTCCCAACAAGCCACTGCAGCCATATATCAACAAAATGTTCTTGATGTGCGGCTGTAGTGGCTTGTTGGGATCAAATCTGAATTCTGTTTTCTCACTTCTTGTCAAGACATGCTATAAAATTTTGGAAGGGTACCACTAAGATTAATGAATTTCCTTTGTTGCTTCTCAATTATGTGGTAAACCCATACTATGTAATGAAACTTGCCGAAAAGATTTCTTAAAAATAAATAAATAAAATTAAATGAATAAACGATAAATTATTTATCCCTCAATAGTCATTCATAACTCTTCGCTTTAGTGGAGGTGATCATGGGCCGGGCTGGGTTGAGCCAGGCTTTGGGCCTAAACCATTAAAATACATTTGATTTAGTATATAATGTTTTATATCATACATATAACATAGGTATAACATATATTATAATTTATACAAATATAAAATATTATGTGTCATTTATAATATATATAATTAAACATATATCGCAGGCCAAACCTGAATTATTGAGCGCCCAAGCCCAAGTTCCATAAATTTGTAAGGGGGCCAAGCTTGGAATTTCTGGGCCAAGTTAGTCAAAATGATCATCATTGGATTTACCTATAAACTTATACTCCCTTTGGTCAGATGAATTTGTTAAGAAATAGAGAGAATTTAAAGGTAAATTAGTTCAACATATTATCTAAAATTCACCATGAATTTTTCACATTTGTATTCACCGTTACTTTTGAAAACCTCCAAAGACCCCATGTCAGTGACCTATTGTTAATAGATTAAAGGTCTGATCAGACTTCTCATACTACCCCTCAATGCCTCATGATGTCCCCTACAACCAAACAAAAGGTGCTGCTCTCTCTCTCCCTCTTCATATAAAGATGTAGATTGCAGAGGACTCGATTGATGCTGGAAAGACATGATCGATTGATGCTGGAAAGACATGATAGCTAGAAAGACATGATTACTGGAAAATCTATGATGCTGGAAAGACATGATAACTACTCACAAAGGGAACGAAGCAAAGTATTGGACGTTAATCACTAACACTAACACTACTTGGATTCTTATATTCTGCTCTTCTGCTTCCCTACCTCCTCGTTGCCTCTCATCCTATTTGTGCCATCTTCCATCAAATGCTCTAAAATGGTATTTACAAGTTTGAGGACTAGGCTTTGATAAAGATGAGTGGACAATTGGACATTTGCATGACAATGAAGAATTAATAAAAACTCTACTCTCATAAGTGAAGCTTTGGCAACAAAAACTGTGACAGGGGGCTGTGGTGCTTATGAAAAGTTGCGATGAACTTAAGAAAAATGCAAAAAAAAAACAATCATGAAAAATTATAGATAATATCCTGAAAATATATAAATGGATTTCTTTCACAATAATAATAATAATAATAATAATAATAATAACTCTCGAGTCTGAGCGATAGTTGAGGGATCTTGCTTGGAAATAGAAACAGACACGATTCATGGCCGGCTGAAGTTTTATTTTTCTTTTTTTTCTGACGCAGAAGAGCAAATTTTAGAACACAACATGCTCACTACAATCATTGTAGTTTGCAGTACACAGCAGGGTATTCCCACCCCCCACTCTCCCACACGCACACATTCGGCAAGAAACATAATAGCAAAATCTAGGACACCGGAACATTGCATCAAGAGTTAGGATCTCCAAAATCTACAGATATTCCATTTCCTAAGATATCACATGATTGTTTCATCGAAGCATCAACGCAGTAGAAAGTGAGACATCTAATACAAAGATTCCAAGTATGATTACTTAACAAATTAATCAGTGCAGTTTAGCGGGAAGGAAAACACTGACAAGTTTAAGCACAATCAATAAAAAAGTGAACAAAATTTTCTAGTCTAATTGGCGCGAATAATCACCATGAACACATTTTTCCAGTGTAACTGGTTGCAAACAGAGTGCAAAATGAGCACGGCATGCCATTACCCGACTAATTTGGGGGCTTGAGACGGGTATGCTGATTATATACAAGTATAGAATCCGAATCTTCGAAACATAATCAACGACTGTAAGGATGAATCCGACCATAGAATTGGTCAAGTGATTGAAAACAGAGCGCAAAAGAGCACGGTATGCCAATGAAAACATTCGACAAGCCACCCCTTTTTATAGCAATTTTGACTACACTAGATCATTGAAGGAAATCCTTATAGAGGTACATACCTAGATTCAATGTACAGCAAGCCATCTTTTTTGTTTAATATTGTAAAGAAACTTGAAAAAAAAAGCTTCTATGATATTCCATTAGATTTTGAATCCAAAAAGGATCTCTATTCTATGCAAGCTAAAGAACCTAGGCAATCCAAAGACAAACTTGTAGCTACCAAGCTTTAATCAAAACTCACTTATCAACCCCATTCAAAATTCAATGCCAACTACTAAAAACTTATCACCATGAGACAATATTTTACCCATACAAAGTCCACTTCAACCCATAAATAATACCACAAGACATCTCAACAGCAACACGAAAGAAAACTTGGCAAAGAAAAAGGTAAACAATATCAGCCCGGTCATGATGAAAAAATGAATGGATTTGTTGTGCACAGAAAAAAGGATGGGGCGTATTATAACATCTGAAGTAGTTGAAATGAAAGGCTTAGCAGTTTGTCTTTCTAGTGAATAAGATCCAGGAAGTAGTGAGCTCCTCAATGACTAAAGGCTAAAGCTTAAGTTGGGTTGATTAAAGACCCTTGAACATTTTGACCACTACCAACACAAAGCGATAAGCCATTCAGTTCAGCCACTTTTAACTGTTAAAAACAGATCCTACACGGTGTAAGATGTCAACTGGCTTGCTGCTGGAAAAATCTAGTTCCATTCATGACACTAAACTTTGAGTCGATTTTAGCTACAGCAGAGTACACCAAAAAATGGTCACCAAATACCAAATAGAGGCAAACATTAACGATTACACCTAATGCTTAAAAACACTACATTAATGTTACAATAAAAAAATACTTGAGTTCGGGATGGACAAACCATGACTGTTTTGATGAACACTTCCTAACACAAGAAAAAATAGTAATGCAATTAACTAGACCCGTAGGAAAGAAGTTATCATTCAAAATAGGCAGAAACTTCAAAAGACACATGAAACCATGGAACATTAAACATGCGAGATTGGAAAAAACTTCAAATCTCAGTCTTGCACAAATGTGGAGATGATGATGACACTGATTAACTACCAGAACAATATAAACATAGTAAAAACCTAAACTGTTGTGTTACTGTGTCTTTGGATCAAGCTTCACATACCGTTTACGATTGAGGGTTGATATGGTGCACACCAGAAGAAAAGAACAATCTATTATGTACATATGGAACACTACCACTTCGGATAGAGGCCACCTTTGATGAGGAAAAGCACAACAGTGAATGAAGTTCCATTAATTTTTCACATATAGACAAGATGCAGCAGAATATAAACATTAATCAAACTCAACAAAATAACGTAGCGAAAACAAATTACGTAAACAAATATCATACCATAACCGACGAGGCAACTAAAGATAACCGGAGTTGTGACAATATATATTAACATAGTTCCAAATAAAATCAAATTCCATAAAAAAAGTAAAGAAACATACAGTCGGTAGTAATCTCGGTCACAAATGTTCTCCTAACAAAATTATATCATAGAAACAAAAAACAAAACCGCCTCTTTTTGCAATGAACGCTAAGCCAATACGAATCCTAACAACATTTAGTGATCACCCTCAGTCTCCCTTCCTCCTGAAGGAGCATCCCTCGGTAAGTCTAGCACGCCCTCCCGTCGGCTGACACAATACCGTCTGACAGTTCCCACACACCACAACGGTTTGCGAATGGCTGAAAACAGTAGTTCTGCATTCACAACACACCCATAAATTGCAAAACCAATAACCCAGCTAATTACAAAATGAAAAAACAAAAAAACAAAACGAAGAGACACAGCAGATAACAAATTACAGAACTCACATGTTGAAACAGCCTTGGCACTTCACGTCCTGCATTAACAAGATGGAACAATTAGAGAAAAGATAACTCGAAAGGTTAAAGCAAAAGATGGAAGAAATCAACCCACAAAACCAAATAATCGAGGAACAGAAAATTGAAATATTATATAAATAAATGAAAATGTATACAAAATAGTAATTAGCTTCAGGCAATCTACGAATTTGGATATGTATGATTACCATAAAGAATGAGTTCGGTGATTGCACAAGACGCTTGAGCTTGTGCCTCCTCTTCTCAAGCTCGGCCGGAGGGTTGAGCAAATCAATATCGTTGGGAAGAACCTAACACCATTAAAACCTCTCTCAAAAGGTCATAACCAACTAAAATCTAAAATATGTAAAAAGATAGAAAGCTGTAAAACCTAATGAAAACACAGATGCAGAAAATAGAGGACAAATAACGATCTGTAAAGAATAAACGGAACCCAGAACCGAACAACCAAGATCGTAGCAAACAAGGTACGGACACTTCCAGGTATCAGATTGAACTCACCATTTTGGCGGAAACCCTAGCAGAACCAGAAACCCTAGATAAGCCTCCGAACAGCGAGAGATGTTGCAGGCTCGCAGCTAGTAGACGAATGGGAGAGGAAGAGACTGAAGTAAACATGGTACTTATAAGGAAGATTTAAATAATTGTTAGCCATTGGATGAATAAGTTGTCGATCGTGGCCTTTCGTTCGGAACCCTCTCAAGGCTCTACTCTAGGGAGGTAGGAATGGGTGCTTTTCCGGTTATACCATAAGACATATATCCATTACCAATTACATTCTCCAAATGCAGCCGGCCATGTCAGCGGTTCCGTTTAAGGCCCAACCCGTTCTTTAAAAAAACCGCTGATTCGAACGGTGGAACCGTCAAACCGTTCGACCCGGGTAACAGTTCGCGGGTTGTATAAAACCAAAATAATAGAAAACCCTTTATCCTTTCTCTTTCGTTTTCCCTTCATCTTCCCTCTGCAACTCTGATCTTCTTTCATCTTTTTCACTTTTTTTATGCCTTTTTTTTTCTCTGTCAATCCCATTGTCCCTTAGTCACCAAACCGACTCTTCTTATCTTCTTCTCCTCTTTAATCATCTTGAGTGGTGGTGAAATACGAACAAATGGCGACCAACCTCCGCTGCAACCACTGTCTTGAGTCTTGAGCAAAGAGTTGTTGCAGGCTTTCAGCGGTGAACGGAATCAGCGAGGCATCAGCCAAAATCGAAAAGAAAAAACATTCAGGTACTTATCAGAAATTTACGTTTTTTTTTTTTTTTTGAGTTTTCTCATACATTTGTTTGAACCATTCGTCTTTTTCTTCATGTTTGAATGTTTGATTTATAACTTATTACAATTCCCTGATTCTCTGACTAAACGGAGAATCAACTAGTTGATTTGGTTAAACGAGATTCACTACATAATTAACAGATATTGGGAAAAATATATATTGTTCTTTTAAAGTTTCTTTGGTTTAAAGTCACTATTTGATTTATAACTTGTTACAATTCCTTGATTCTCTGACTAAACGAGATTCACTATTTGATTTGATTTAAAGTCTCTTTGGTTTTCCTGAACTAAAATCTTCAAGTTAAACCAAGGGTTTTTGCCAATAGAAGACAGAGGTATTTTTGTGTCAAATGGTATTTTGAAAATTTGAAGAATAATGAAAGATAAAATAAACATTTCATTGTTTCTGTTAAGATATGATTAATCAATTTGGGAAAACCCAGGGATGCTTTAAGCATTTTACCCAATAAATAAAGGGTCTGTGCTTTGGTAGTATGCATGAAAAATGATTACATAGACACTATTTTTTTGGATCTTTCCTCAATTTGATTTCCCTGGCTGTTCTGTTCCTTAGGTCAAAGAGAGCTGAGATGTCTTACGATGATGTGGAAATCGAAGATATGGAGTGGAAGGAAGAGCTTCAGGCCTTCATGTATCCATGCCCATGTGGAGATTTGTTTCAAATCACCAAAGAGGAGCTGAGATTGGGGGAAGAGATTGCTCGATGTCCTAGCTGTTCACTTTACATCAACGTCAAATATAACATTGAAGATTTCACTGGGGACTCCGGTCGAAATACCAAGAAGAATCTTGAGCCTTAAAAGCAACAACTTATTGCCGTTGCTTAGATATTTCAGGTTAGAGTTCTGAGTTATGGTTTTGTTTTGTTTTTACACGTTTTGTAATCCTTAATCCTTTTTTTTCTACCAGGTTTGTAATCTATATTTGTGAAATTGAGGTTTAATTGAATAATTGCTTATATGAGGATTGAATTTCGGTTTCCCAGTTCACAGTTATCTTGTGCGTCAATTTGTTATTGGCTTTTGGGGCATTATTGTTCAGGCTAATATATGGATTCTTTATTCAAACTTGCTAGAAGGAAGATGGATGTGTGAGCACTGCGATATCTCATGGTAATCCCTCCAGAAAAGGTTAAAAAACTAATAAATGAAAGCAAAAGGAGGGAAAAGGCAAAGAAAGTACCAAAAGAAACAAGTAAAAGGAGCAAGGTGCCAACCAGCTTGTTGGTAAGGTCTCCTGCTGGTCGTAGCGGAGACCTTAGATCAAATTCCACCTGCACCTGGGTTGGGGGATGGAGAGAGAGGGCCTTTTCTTCACTCTTTTCCACCCCTTCCCCAAGCTCTTCTAAACTTAAATTAGAAAATTGGAAGTAGGGTTTCCCTTGCTTTAAGGTTCTTGATGTTTATGGTAGTTCTATATTGATATTGTTGATTATAAGTCAGTAATCATCATTAATTGGATATATTTATGGGCATTTGGTTGCTCAGGTTACTTTGTTAAAATCGGGATCATTCACTCGTGCATTTGAAGCCCTCAAAGGATGCAATTTGTGAATTCCTTTTCAAAATGAAATCTTCACTGTGTTGAAACATTTCGATAAACAGCTAGAAGTAGTAATTTTGTAGGTTTATTTAGATTCTAACTATTCATTCATCCTGTAACTATTGATGTATATTCTAAGTTGTGTACTTAAGGTAATGAAATGTGGAGAACTGGAGATTGATACAAAATAGTTTTTTTTTTTTTTCTGTATATACATTATTGTAAGATGATATTATACGGGACTGTAATCATCATTGTATTAGACCTAGTTTCTGAAAGCACTCCTCATATTGGTAGTATTGTATGTTTTCAATTGTTTCTATGATATGCATAGGGATTACCTTATGTAAGAAAGAGATGTTCATGACCTTGATGTCTTACATGTGGCAGCTCAGTTGGTGACTCAGAAGGAGAATGCCATTCATTGTTTCTGTCTATCATAACCCTCTCCTTTCCTTATCCTGTCATGAAGCTCAGCAGAGTCATTTCGTGTCTATTTAGCATCAACAGTTGCTTAATGACTCCAACAAAGCGACCCTTGGAGAATTTAATCATCAGGCAATATGTGAAGGAGCTCCATACGTACCACATTAGGGATGAAAGTTACAGTGGCCCAGTTCATCAACAACGCTTGCTCTCTCTCTTACTCAAACAGCCAACGAGATGCCAGCGTCTCCAAATCCATTCTCAGTTTATCACAACTGGGTTACACCAATGTAAAATCGACAATACAGGGATGATGATCTGGAATATGTTGCTTAGAGAGTACTCATTGGATAATTTCCCTGAGGAAGCTTTGGAACTCTATAAACAAATGAAAGAAACTTTGGCATCTTCTTATTCTTCAAGCTTGGCTGATAGCTTTACCTATTCTTTCCTGCTCAAGGCATGTGCTAGCTCACACCAACCCATCAAGGGAAATCAAGTGCACGCTCACATTTTCAAAGTGGGCTTTGGATTTCATCTATACGTGCAGACAGCTTTGGTGAATATGTACAGCATTTGTGGTTGTTTGGATGAGGCGAAAAGAGTGTTCTATGAAATGCCTGAAAGGAACTCGGTCAGTTGGAATTCCATGATCACCGGTTTAACAAATTGGGGTGAACTGAATATGGCTCAGGCACTGTTTGATGATATGCCAAACCGAACAGTTGTCTCATGGACTATCATGATTGATGGGTATACCCGGATGAACAGGCCCCTGGAATCTCTCATTTATTTTTGCAAAATGCTGGTAGAAGATGGAATAAAACCAAATGAAATCACAATCTTAGCAATCTTCCCTGCAATTTCAAATCTTGGGTTACTTGAATTTTGTCAATCAATTCATGCTTACAGTGAGAAAAATGGGTTCATGGCATCTGAAATTCGCATTACAAATTCACTTATAGATGCATATGCAAAGTGTGGGTGTATAGAGAGTGCATTCAGAGTGTTTGAGGAGGTCTCAACTGAACGAAGAAGTTTAGTATCTTGGACATCAATCATTTCTGTGTTTGCAATGCATGGGATGGCAGAAGAAGCAGTGAAATGGTTTGAGGAGATGGAGAAGATGGGTTTGCGTCCAAACCGGATCACTTTCTTGGGTGTTTTGAATGCATGCAGCCATGGAGGATTGGTAAATGAAGGGCTCAAGTTTTTCTACAAAATGGTTAGTGAGTATGGAGTTGTTCCTGATATCAAGCACTATGGGTGCTTAATAGACATGTTGGGGAGGGCAGGGAGGTTAGATGAAGCAGAGAAGATGGTTTTGAAGGTGCCCAAAGATGTTATCAATGTGGTGGTTTGGAGGATTCTTTTGGGTGCTTGTAGTTTTCATGGGAATGTGGATATGGGTGAGAGAGTGATGAGAAAGATATTAGAGATGGAGAGAGGCTATGGGGGGGACTATGTGTTATTATCTAACATATTTTCTAGTGTTGGAAGATACGAGGATGCCGAGAGGGTCAGGAGATTGATGGATGAGAGGAATGCCTTCAAAATTCCTGGTCTAAGTTTAATCTGATTTAATATGCATGCTCTTATCTTTATTTTGTTTTCCAGCAAATATATCATTACATTATGGAAATACTATTTGAAGTCTAATGGGTTTGTGGTCAATTCTAAATTCCAATTGAACAGCTTGATGACATGCGGCCACTACCACGCTAGAGAAGGGGCAATGTAGCAGTAAATGAGTTACTGATTCAGGGGATGCATCACATAATGAGTAGGCATCCGAAATTAGGTGGTGAATTTTGGCCAAGACAAACTTTTCCACATTTTTTTTCTAAAAAGAGTAAAAGTTTGAACAGCCAATATCATCATTTCATTTGAGAAGTCCAATATGAGATGGTTTGTGAAGTTGGTGTGGACTGGAAGTGAGGAAAATAACATCCAAAGAGCCTGATTGCCTGGATTTGCTACATGATTTCTTTATATGACACAGAAATAGGTACCTTTATCTTGAGGAAGGCAGGAGAATCCTCAAAGTAAAGCATGATCTATTGGAATAAAAACAAATAAAAACTCCAAGTCAGGTTTTACCAGGAAGATCAAATAAAAACAAGGCCAAATATTAAATAAAAACAAGTCAGGTCTTAGAGATCAGGTTTTGAAGGTTCTTAAAACTCCAAGTCAAAGATTGAAGACCCTCTCTGATATCTGGTTTGGTTCATGAAAAGTTGTGTCAAAGCATTTTCTTGGGACATATCGAACTAAATATGCCTGTGGCATAAATGAGCTTTCTGGGGAAGTGGTTTTATACAAGGATTTTTAGAGTTCTCATGGACTAATGCATTTTGTAACTAGGTGCTCAGTTTTATTTAAATGCCACACTAGGGAAGTGGAAGAATTGGCAAATATATGGCTATATAGTCGAAGGAATTTTCAAAACTTTTATTGAAAATTTTCAGCAGCTTGATACATCACTGGCGTCTATATTTGGCATTAATGGGTGGGCATGGATCTTTGGCCCCCAAGTGTTGATGGAAATATTACTTCGCAGTTTGCACCAACTGTTGATCCAACTTTATGTGGACAATGGACATGCTTTTGATTACCTAGCTTTTGTTTTCAGTCAGTACCTGCCTTTGCACCAATTGCCAACTGTATAAACTGACCCCTGGGGTCAGAAGGCTTTTTCAAACTGTCTGGGTGGCAATAAATATTAAATCTAATTGGGAGGTGAGTTCTTAAAATTTGTCTGACAGATCAATTTTGCCCAACTTCTGGAGTTTGGCAACTTGGGGCTGTGCTACCCTGAGCATTCGAACCCAACCTAAAAGAGGGTTGGGTTGGACTGAGTTGAAGATTGGGAAGTCACATAGGACCAAGCTCATTAAGTCGATTTCTGGGTTATCTTCTTGAAGCAATTCGTGACTTCGTGTAGATCTTATGTTTCATGCACTAACCCTTGAGGTTGTTTGTATTTAAGATGAAACATAATATATTAATATATCAAGCTCCTTGCAATACAATTAACCAATTAGAACGTTCTCCAATAGCGCTGGAATTTGCTAAATGCATGAATTTCCAGATTGCCATTGCTACAGCTATTTCATAATGAGAAATCGATTTTACACGGTACATGCTTCTGGGTTTGCTTGCCTTGATTGGGGGGGGGGGGGGGGATTAGGTCAAAATAATATGCACAAATTATTGTACAGGGTGTGCGCTCTGTTTGCTTGCCTTTGTTTCCTTGTGATGATCACAGCCAAATGCAATCTCTGTAAATTCAAACAGAGAAGCCCAACATCTGGACAATATATGTCCATAATTTTGGGTTTCATTTTTCCTTCTCTTCCCAACTTCTATCAGGTTGGAGACTAGCTAGGAGGTGAGATTCCCCCATCCTCTCCTATAAAACCAGCAGGACTATAATCATATAAAGTGGGGTACTCGGTGGGTTCAGGAGCTACAGTTGTTGCTGTTGTATATACCGGTTCAAGGTTATCATTTACGCTTTTCTTGGGTCTCTTTCGCCTTCTGAGATTCTGATTTTGCAAGCTTGTGGCCCTGACGGGATCATCCCACTCATAGTCCAATGAGTTGGGTTCATTAATCTCTGTATGAGAATCACTGTTCTTGGGAGCCCTCCGTGCTTTTGGGGGAGCATGCTTGTCCAAGCTGTCTTTTCTCTGCAAATAAAGCATTTTAGTGTAAATAAAGCTCTGCAATTTAATAGGTAGCTAAAATCCAATTTTTCTTTAAGATGTGATTTGCTTATTTTTGTGACATTACACAACAATTTAAATAAACATGGCAAATATGGTAGTCATAGGTGAAACAACCAACCAATATTTTCAGCAAGGTATGGGAATCTGCTTAGGAATTGTTTCTGTGGACATTTAAAAGTCTCTACCTCCCTTGGACATTCCATATATCATGGATGCACTCATGCACAATACATGTAGGAATATGGCATCAATTAAGGATTCTAATATAATTCAAACCATATTGATATTCGATAATGTGCTTGTGTGAAGGAAATGTTGCTATTAATGATGTGCAGTCGCATCACATGCTTGGTGTAGATTTATGATACAAAGAGACGTAAGTAAAACTTGGATGGTCAGAATGACCCACCACGTATTGGATGTATGAAACACAAAAGAACGAAGAGACCAAATGATAATTTTCAACCAAGAACCATGGTAGTCAAAGAAACAAGGATTGGTCCGGAGTTACCATGCAAAAAGGTAACGGGAATTCGGAGAACATGATGTCATAGCCAAGGTGGTATCTCACAAATAGATGATACTAATAAGCATGCCAACCCAAAAGAAAAATGTGCATGTAAATAGATGATGGCATAGCCATGGTAGTAGCTCATGGGATGATAAGGAACATCTAGATCATCAAACTCAGAGTTTGGCACTTGGTATTGTATCAATTTACCACCAGGTCCATGACCTTGGCATACAGTCTTTCCTTATTCACTTATTTATTTTGAAGTAAGGTACCAAGGTTTAATTGAACATACCTTTTTATTACTAGTCTTGACACCCTCTAGATCCGAAGTGGGTCCACATCCAGCACTCTGTGATCCAATGTTTGTGAAATCTTCCAAAGATGCATCCCCTTCTGCATCTAGATGTATGGCCTTAGTTCCACATTTCTTCTGCGGATCCTTACCCTAATGGAACAAACACAACTAAAATGGAATGATCTTATGAAGTTTAAATTCTCTGAATTGCAACTGGGGCCCTACCTATAGCTCAGAAAAGATAATGGAAAAACATGCTAAATAGGAATAATCAAAGTGGATTTAATAGAATACAATTAAACAACAAAACTAAGTTTAAAAGTTAAGAAGTGACAATTTAGATCCTACCTGTGGTGGAGCCTCTCTCAATTTTCGCTCCAACTGAGCATCATCAAGAAGTAAAGAAACAACATCTTCAGGTGTCAACAGGTCACCTTGAACATGGCCACCAGTCATAACCAACTGTTGCACAGCATTTTTCTGACTTGCTCTTTGCAGAATCTTCTCTTCAACCGTCTCCTTACAAATCAACCTATACACAGTGACCTGCATAGTATAATATATCCTCTTTAGTTGTAGAAAGTAGTCATCTAAAAACTCCATACACATGAAAGAAACCCAAAAATATGTAAATACATGCACATACATAGAATAAATACTAGAAATACCAACTGCAAATATGAGCAGCATATATTTTAAGGTTTTAGGGTTTTTGTTTGAACTCATTTAAAGGATTAAAAAATTTACAGACAAGATGAGAAAGAAGAGGTTTACTCCAGTGAGAACATTGTACATGCATTATTTTATTATTAATTATTTATGGAGCAAATAATTTTATTTTTCTCACCCAATTGAAAGCTGATAATTTAGAGAGAAGAACTACCTTCTAACAACTAAGTCAAATTTCTTGGTTGGCTATGATGCCCAGACACAGATGTGGAAAAGGGCACAGATATGGTAAACAGAGATAAGACTCACCACTGACAAACCTGAACATGGATTAATGGATGGATACAGGTGCAGGTATCCCATGTAATATGCTTATATCATGGATGCAGTTGAGTTGCTCCATTGCAACCTGGGTGACCGGGGTTCAATTTTTTTTTATTTTTATAGGAAATGGTAACTATCATTGATGATTTTAAATAAAATTACAAATTTACAACCAACAGGATGGGTGGAAACATCAGAACAAAAACCTTACAAACAAGCCCAAAACAAAACCTCCCTAGTAACTCCTTGCTTAGCTAAAGTGTCAGCCAACCAGGGTTCAAATCTTGGAAACAGCTTCTCTGTATGTGCAGGGGTAAGGCTGCGTACACCTGTCCCTCCCCAGATCCCACATTGGCAGGAGCCTAAAAGTCAAATTTTGTTACGAAAATTCCCACGGTCTTTCATAGTTCTTTAATAATATGTTATCTATGACCAATCAGGCCAACCTATATTTGACAAACTGACAAACCCCTAAACCAAGGGGAACTACAAAAACTGTTTGTGTACAATCAAGACCCACCAATACAACAGAACTAGACAATCTCGTCCACTTTCAAATGATATATTTTTAAGTTTCATGCACTGGAGGTGGGGCCTCTTTAAGTCCACAAGTACTGAAGTAGTTGTCAACATCACAAGGTTGCTCCATAGAAGTAGTGAGTAGTGAAATGAAAAGGAACATAAGCAAATGATGAATGAAAGATGGGTGAACCATCAAGCAAATAAGACTGTCCTGTTAGATCCAAGGTATGACAAAAGAAAGATTGACTAACCTCCTTGGTTTGACCTAGACGATGGGCTCTATCCATTGCTTGTAGATCCAGAGTAGGATTCCAATCACTTTCATAGAAGATTACGGTGTCAGCAGCTGTCAAGTTAATACCCAATCCACCAGCTCTGGTACTTAATAGGAATACAAAAATGTCACTCCTACAGCAATAGAGAAGTCACTTTTGGTCATCTCAAATTTGTATGCTTTGACACTTGTTGAGAAAAAAAAAAAAGACGAAAAAAGGGTTCAGAGTAACAATACCCACCGATGTTGGAAATCTCTGACCATGTCTCGACGATCCATGATAGTGGAAGATCCATCAAGTCGAAGATACCGGTATTTCCTATAATTCATATAATCCTGCAAATAAATATATGACATTAACACCAAAACAAACTCCAGGAAAACAGAGGCAGGCTTAAGAAATGAGAATGGAACTATTTGTTGTTTTTTTTTTTTTTTATTGAGAAGAAGGTATTGTATTGAACTTGACAAAAAGTACAAGTGTCAAGTATGCTCCATGTACAGCCAGAAACTATGAAGGGAAGCCACCCAAAAAATCTTGGCTCTCCGAACTAAATACAAAAAATCAGACTGTGGCATTAATTAAACAGAGTGCTATCTCAAAAAACTGATGATGTAGGATGTCTTTGAACAGATTGTTGGCAGATAACCAAGAATGCAAAGTAGCCACAGCCCTAGCCACCACATTATCTATAGGGGGCAGACCATTTTCTTCAGGTTTTGGGCATAACAAACAGCCAAAGGCAGTGGAGCATTAAGGGGTTCTTGGACTGAGTTAGAGCATAGACCTTGTGAAAGAAAAGTATTGTGGTCACACAATACAATTGTCCCAGGAAACTAACATATTCCCAGTATACAAACCATAAAGCATCACTTCCTCTCCCACCGAAGTACTCTTTAGGCTTGTTGGTTAAAAAATGTAACCCTTATCCACCAACCTAAGCCATTTATAAAAAGACTAGCAAAGCTGACATAGGTAAATAGGGAATCAAACCACATAATTAACTCCCAGATGTAAAAACACCATTAGCTATTTTTGCAGGACATGTCCACATTGAACTCTCAAGTAAATTACATCACTGTCAGCACCCAAAAAGTGGACACTTGCCCCCTCTTGCAAATCCTCTTTTAGACACCTTGCACGACTAATCCGACACCCCCTAGGGACTCGAGGTATGCTAAAACCCTCGCCTGTCAAGTTTCATCTCAATGCTCCGCCATTTAACCCTTGATCAAAGCAAAATTCCTTCTTAGCTGTCTTCATTGTTCAAGAACCAGGATCTCGTAAATCCCCTAGATGCAGACCTCTTCAGACCCATTTGACCCCACTAACGAGTTTGGAACCCTTGAAAACCTCACCCCACCAAATTTCGCATAAAAACTCCATTCCTAGCCTTCAAACCAAGCAAGATTCTATTTCACAAGTTGTCATTTGTTTGCACAACCCTCTCATGATATAGCATCAACACAACAACCCTCCTTAAGTAAATCCTTACCACTCAAAAGCTGCTTACCCTTGGATCAGAATATTCCCTTGTTACAGCTTGTGTTAGAACCCCCTCCAAAACTTCAAAATAACCAGCACACCCTTCACACATCTTCCTTCCCAGAATCACCCCCAAATTTACCTCATTTTGACCTTTTTATCCCTGCAAACCATCAAAATACCCCCACACCTTTCTTCCCAAAATGCCCCCAAACTTACACATTTTGGACCTTCTTACCTCTGAAAACCCTCAAAATACCCAAAATGCCCTCACAACACCTTCCTAGAATACCTTCAAACCCACACTTTCGGAATATCTTACCCCTGAAAACTCTCAAAATACCTGGAATACCCTTCATACCCAGAAATTCTCTTCTTTTGGACCTTTCTACCCCTACAAGCATCAAAAATGCCTAAACTACCCCTGCTTGATCCCTATAAATAGAGGATGGTGGGAGGGACCCAAGGCATGAAATCAGCCTAGAAAACAGGCCCTCCCCCTCATTCAAATTTGCTTGCCACATCAGCCGAATCTAATTTCTCTTTTTATTTTAAAATCCTTTCCTTTTTACCCAAAAAAGGAAAGGAGAGAGTTTTCTATTTCGAGCCTCTCTCTTCTTCGTTCTTCCCAGAAATGGCAAGGGAGAAAGAGCTCGGTGTTGCAGAGAAGGGTGGTCGCCGTTAACCAGATTCGACTACTCCAGTTGCGGCTCTTCCACCTTTAACCAACACTGCTCACGATCTCCGGCGCTCGGATTCTGGTGTGCTAGAAGCTCCCAAGTCTGGCGTCTCAAGAGAAGTTCAGAGTTCCTTTCGAAACCCTTGGAGTTCACGGCGGGGTTCTTCTGAAAAATCAAAAGTTCCTTTCGAAACCTTTGGTGGTATTCACGGCGTTGTCCTTCTGAAATCTCTTGGGTGAAGCACTTTCTGTGAATCCTCTAGGCACAAAGGTAAGCTCCATTCGTTCTCTTTCATTTCTCTTTATTTTATTTTTCCTGTTATCGCCTGAAATGAATTGCCAGGATGGTTTGGGGCAATAGACACCAAGGTTCCCGTTCTCCCCAAGTAGGCTATTGACTTCAGGAAAGGTGTGACGGGAAATTACCAGTACCACCCCATTCACTGAAGCTCAGCATGAAGGAGAATGGAGCCCTGGTCTCAATGAGCTCCCAAGCCTGTAATTCTGGAATCCGAACTCACCCCATTCTCTTCCCTCCCCTTTCTTAAGACATTGAGCGGTAGATGTTCTGGTGCCAAGAGAAGCATGAAGGGGGGAACCCCCAGTATTGCACACTCATTGGCTTCCAACGCGAACAATTAGAAATAGGTGAGGAGAGAAAATGGTACCCTGAGTTCAATTAGCTTCTGCAGTTGAATTTTAAGACATAAATCTTATGAAATAAAAAAAAAAGGAAAAACAGTGGCTAGAAGCCGAGTAAACCATTACTGAATGTAGCAGTACATGTTTTTCTTATGCCATTTAGGACCTTTTCCTCACTGTCAAATCTTTTGTTAAGAGGCCTGTTGCCTGCTCGCATGGCATTTCGACTCAGAGGAAGCGGCATTCGCACTAACAAGGGAGAGGGGTGCCTAACACCTTCCCTCTCTCCATCCCAACTTACCTGGATTGCCTTATCCTGATGATTGAGTCACCATAATCAAAAGTTATTTTACTAAGAAATAACATAATCATGTCTAACTACATGCTCCTGGTTAACACGACCATGAATGTTGAACTTCCAAACATCAAACATGTCATGGACTCCCCATTCTTTATGTATTCATATCAAACAAATATTTCTCAGGGAATTTATCAGTCACTTTAGCTATCATTATTGTGGACAAAATTCTATTTCAGGTAAAAGTTGATCGACCATGGTACGGTAGTTATTATTAGCAAGTTGCTTACCTTGACCTACCCAATCAGTAATGCAAAGACAGGTTATCCATTTCTAGATGAGATACTCACACAACTTGAACCAACTATGCTTACCATGGCCTCTATGGTCCCCCTCATGAGGAGAGGAAACACAAAAATAAAAAGGACTAAAAACAGTGACAAAAAAAGGTTCAATGATTCAGCTGTGTCAAGTGTCACTAGTGGTACATGCATGAGTGCAACTCAAGGTAAAGTTGATAATGGATGTGACAGTGACTTGGCCAGATTGAGGCCAATTCTATAGTTTGTAGTGCCACAACATGACTAGGAAAATAGAAAAAAAAAACTACAAATACCTCAAGAATATTCAACATCTTTGTCATTTGTGCAAACAACAGCACACGATGATTCTCAGCTCGCAGGCGCTTCAATAAAATATCCAGTGTTTGAAGTTTCCCAGAATCCTGAATAGAGGTAAAGCCACAATCTTAATAAAACAAAGCTTTCATATATAAAAAACAAGACAAGCTGGCAATAGAAAAGAGGAAATAGCTTTACTGTAAGCATCTTTGCAGAGTCAAAGCTTCGCATAGGAGGAGAAGATCCAAATATTTTGTATGTGAGCTGAAGAATAGGTTGTTCAACAGGTACTTCAGAATCAATTACTTGTATCAAATGATGAGGACCATTGGGCATTCTAGGTCCATTACACTCTGATGTACGCGCAAAACCAAAGAAAAGCCTCTTAACCCATGGGTGGTGTAGTTCTTCTACCATTTTGTATGCAAAGTTTCTATTGGAGCAGTGAACATTAATCTGTCAAGACGAGAAGTATGAGTCATAAAGATAGTTGATGACCAATCTGTTCCTGCAGTAAATTAAAAAATAAATCAAGCTTACAGGGGGAGCTCTGACTCGTGGGATGAAAACATATGTTGAATGAAGGAGCCCGGTATTGAATACAAGCCTGTCCTGATGACAGACAATTAAGGCTTCATATGGGGCATGGCCAGGACCAGTTGCAATCTTCCTTCTAAGCAAACTAGACTTACATCTAGATGGCATCAGTAACATCCTTGTAACAGCTCTCACTGTCCCCCTCTCAAGGTGACCATATTCAGATTCATCAGCCTCAGATTCCATGAAATCCAAGATTTCATCTAAAAATTGTCTGTTCCAAACCATAATGGAATATAACAGCCTTTCCATGAAGGAACCTTTTGCAAGAAAAACAACCTCCCCTGGTGACAAACCCATCAAGTGCGTAAAACCAAATGTTCCACTTTTAAGAGGATAAGACTCATCTGATATTTTATCTTGTGGGAGCACAGACTGATAAACATTCTCTGGAGAGAATATATTGAAAAGCTTCTGAAATAGTTCTTGTTGAACACCATGACAGAAGATTGAACAAGGCATTTCAGAACTTTCAATTGTTTCTTGATGAACCAACTTCGGAACCTAAAGAAAAAAAAATGGTCCACCATGATCAATTCAGGAAGTATGAAAGAATATCCATATGCAATGGTCACAAAGGACAACTTGAAGGAAGTACCTTATATGTTATTGGATTCCAACCCCCTGCATAATGTATGTCCTCCAATTCCCCAAAGGGAGGAGGCAGAAGAGAATTTGGGATCATACCAAAGTACAGGTATGTGGTCCCCTCATTCCTTTCAAACAACTCTGGGTGGTTGCACACCTACCAGAACATACATAAATTAAAAAAAAAAACACACCGTTCGTATTCAACATGGAAGGGAACATTACAGACAGATTGACAACAAAGGAAAGCCACTCTTTTGTGCAAATATCTACTAAAAGAACAGATAGGAAGCCAGAGCAAGACCAAGGTACCTTCCTCAGCTGGATAACAATATTCATCAGATTGAGAATTTTCTTTTCATTGAGATGCCCTCGGCTTCCGTCAAACAACTCAGCAAGAGATATCTTATTCTTTATAGCTTGATAAAATGCTTGCTGTCTAGAACTCAACTTACAATGCACTGTTATCTCTGTTTTTCCAGTCATCTCTGTTATCACATCTTTTTTGACTCGCCGCAACATAAAGGGCTTAAGTACTGCATGCTGTCAAAAGAATAAGAAGCAACAAATCAGACAGGAATCAATTGCATAAGGTAATTTAACCAATACCCCAGGTAAAAAAGGATCTTTTAGGCATGTGATATTATCCCTTGATATTGAGTCATTCAACTTCTCAAGCAATATTCTCAGTGAAATTATCAGAACTGAAAACCTCCACTCACCAGTCTGTTGAGTTGGTGTTCGTTCAAGGTTCCTCCATGTTCTGCATGATTTTCAATGCTGATAATATACAAGGACAAAGAATGAGTAATGGAACCTTGACAGCTATAATGCTTACAAGAATTAAAGGATTAAAAAACAAACTGGCAACAGACAATATACCCTTTCGAAAACCACTCATTGAACTGCTCATGGCTGTCAAATAAGGTAGGCATTATAAAATGAAGAAGGGACCACAGCTCCGCCATGTTATTCTGTATGGGTGTACCAGTCAGAAGCAAGCGATTTCTACAATTGAAACTGAGCAATGTCTTCCACCTTATACTGCAAAACCAATATATTCATCACAACCATCAAGAACATAGGAAATCATGGAGTAAGGGTTATATTTAATGCATATAATGGCAAAGAACTGATGATTGTGATTGGACGTACTTACTAGATTGGAACCTAACTAATTCTTACCTGTGAATAATTTGCTCATTAACATGTAATAAGTTTACTGTGCATACTAACACATAGAGCTAAATAAAACTCATATTTAGATAATAATAAGAACCTGATTAAATTTTAAGTATCAACAAAAAAGAAACAAATCCTGCACCAAGACAATCAGGTGAAATTTATCTGCTAATGCACTATAGAAAGGTTATGAAATTAAAATAATCAGAAGCACATCAATCTGGAAGATGAAGTTAAACCTGTTTGAACTTTTAATAGCCTGGGCTTCGTCTAAAACCATATATTGCCATTTCACACGCCGGAAATACTTCTCGTCGGATACCAGCAGTTGGTAGCTGGTAATCAATACGTGGAATGTGGACTCCCTATAGGGAAAAATAAGAGAAAAGATGAAATAACCAATAAATACATTTTCCACAAGAAAAGGTACGGTACTGATCAAATGCTCCAATTAAGAAGACAACATTAATAAATAAATAAATTTACTGCACAGAAAGTGAAATACAAAATTGAATAAAAATTCTTGACATCCTTGCATAGCCACAAAACTAAATAGTAGCACTGAAGATGGATGCCCAGACAGTTGCAGTATTTGATCGAAGTTAAATATTTTGTTCTGCTGCATTAGAGATTGGAATTTTTGAAGTGCTTGGTTGGTAGGTTCATCAATGCTAATCCTGAGGAGCAAGTGGTGTTGGCAAGAATACTAAATAGTAGCACTGGAGAAGTTTACAAAATTAGGATTGTAACAGAAGGGGAGGATTTGGTAATTGAGAGCCATGATTTGGGAAGAGATGACATGAGAATGTAGCTGAAAGGCAGTGGGGGATATATAAGATACAAGACTGGCAGTGATACCGATATGCATTTTCATTACGGTCAAGTGGTTAAAAATGATAAGATGGGTGGAGGGGCAGAAAAGAAATTTCATCACTTTGGTAAGAAAAAAAGGTAGAACATGGATTTTAGGAAGGGAGATATGGACAGAGAAATGAAGTACCTTGATAATACAGTTGTCTTGCTTAGATGGTAATGTGGGAACAAGAGGTAAATTTTTAGGAGCACTTTCAGATTTTGTTACAGAGAAAGGTACCACATGTTCAATAGAATGTATCAGGAGCCAATGTTCTGAAAAGCCTCCCAACTTTGGAACTGAAAGCATCCTTGTTGTACAGCATAAATTGTATAGCCGTATAGGGGCATATTTTCTATACACTCACAGGCACATCTCCTGCTTCTTCTAATAAATCACTTACTTTTTCCCTAAAAATACATCCAGGAAAGCCTTTTCTATATCTTCTAATTTTGTTCCAAATATGAAAATCATGTGGTTATCCAGAAAGAAGGTGAAAAGAACATTGCTCAGGCAGAAAATTACCTTCTATACAGATGCTTTGGGTTGATGTTTTTCCTCAGAATCACCCTTTCATTAATTCCACCCCAGTATGGAAGTGCTTTCAAGTCAGGACAGAAACGACTAATTTCATCGGCCCAATTGTTCAAGACAGAAGCAGGTGCAACAACAAGAAATGGTCCCCATATGTTTTTCTCCTATACAGAACAGAATTTCCAGGTAAATACAAAAGAGCAATTTTCCCCCTTTTCTGGATAAGCAAAGGATCACAATAATCAAGCAAACACTATTTAATGAAGTATCAACTACCTCAGCTAAATGACCCAAGAATGCCATGGCTTGGATGGTCTTTCCCAAACCCATCTCATCAGCAAGTATACCATTCAAACCCTGAAGCACAAAAAGAGAAATTCCAAAGTTAAAACCAAAAACCATGTAAGGTAGATGAAAAGAAAGTTTATTTAGAAATCACCTACAACCTGCTCATAACAATTAACAAGCCACTGCAGGCCCTTTAGCTGATATTCTTTCAGGCAACCTTTAAACATTTCTGGTGTTTGCACCAATGACATAACAGGCATAGTTGAGCTGAGAGGATGGATAGTAAATTTTAAAGTCATAATCAGGCCAATTTGGGGAAAATTTATTATTAGCAAGAGAAAAGACACTCACGGATGAAGGAGATCTATATTGCTAGATCCTGAAATTGAGGTATCCTTTGGAGGGCCTTCAATATCAGCTGCTTGGCGCAGCTTTAGACATTCACTGTCAAATGCACTTGTTATTTTTCTCTGCTGGAAGACTGCATGTTGAGCGGCTCTAAGTGCCTCCTTTTTTAATTCAGCCTCCTCAGGATCTTCTTCCTCTCCAAGTTTAATTTCTGCAGAGCCCAAAGCTGCTTCTTGGTCATTCAATTCTCCATCACCCATGGGTAAAGCTTCTGATGGGTGTGAAATTGACTTATTTTGCATGAAATGACTATACAGCTCTGTTTGTGACAATAAGAAATTGAATCTCTGCTGTTGTCTCTTTGCTTCACGGAGCTCCTCTTCACGTTTCAAAGCTTCTGCAGCTTCTCTTTCCTCCTTCTTCCTCAGTTCTGCCTGCAAGCGAATAGCAGGGAAAGTGTAATGCACCTTATCAAATTATTCCAATCAAGTTCTTTATTATCTTACATATTCTTATTTAAAACCACAAAGAATTCCATGTATAAATTATTTATATCAAACAGATGACAGAAAGGAAATAAGATATTCAAAACAAAACAATCATTTATTTTCTTGTTTGCAGATATATTTATGTACAAATATAGGAGGCCTGTGAAATGCATCAGGGTTTAGTTAGCAACCAACCTCTCTGCCTATTACTCTGTCCAAACGAGAGAGTTTTAGTTTTTCAAAAATAAACTTTTGCAGATGCTGTTACCTCTAGACATAAAGAGATTATAAAAATCAAATCACCCCCCCTTGTTCACAAATTTATAAGGTTTTACTGCATTATTAATTCTCTAGATACCTTTTATTCCATGCTAGTATAGGCACATAAGCAACAGAACAATGAGTCATTTAAGATTACCAAACTACTTTACAACATGTTGAATGTTGAAATTATAATTTATAATACCAACTCAAAGCCAGATTATTTAATTAACATGTCACATCTGTTTAGTGCCCCTAAACAGCCTAGTAATCAGATGCCAAACCTGCTTGGTAAAGATCAAATGGGGGTGTTCCAGATTTTAGGCTTTGTCAGTAGAAATGCAGCTCAGCCATTAAATGGTTCAGATTGATGAAGTCAACTGTGCATATGACTCAGTATCTAGCACTCAAGAGGATGATGTGACCCAAATGTTGAAATAAGCCCGTAGTAGGACCCAGCTCTTACCAATTTAACAAGTTGGCATCTTAAAACTTTTTGGAGTCTCAACCAGCTAAGCCCGTTTCCAAGTATTGGTAACACTTCCTAGTAGCACACTAAATGCACCTTGAGATAAATGTGGTGTTGTACTTCAATTTTAGATCTTGAGCCTCCAAGTGCACAGAGCTCCCTAATCTATAAAGATTTAGGGTCTAAGAAAGATGATTACATTAAGGTCCAATATGCATATACACATATATTGACCATTACTATTAATTATTAAACATTTTTTTGTCTTGTGATTCTTGTTCTTGGGAGAGAATCCATACAGTAACCATGCTGAACCAAAAACACATCATGTCAAAACATGACCTATGAAATTCCACAAAGAAGAATAATTGCACCTGCTCCTTATCCACTCTTTTCCAGAACACCATCATATCTCTAGCCAGTTTTCTAGTTCGGTTTGTTGCTCCCCTCATCAGTTTAAATGACCTACTCACCTTCAATTTCACCTGGTAACAAGTATCAACTGTCAGTGGTTTTCCAAGCACTAGACAAATTATAAACAACTTTGGTGACAATTACAAATAGAGTGTTAATAAAAATCTACATGCCTCTCTTTGACAGGTTTCAGAACACCTCTTGGCATCAGCTAGCTGCTTCCTGTGGAAATTTGAGAAAATTTTGTGATATTTTGGTATGTCTTTTCTCACAATGTTTACCCAAACCTTCCCAATCTTCTCGAACTCTTCTTTCACAATCATGGTTGGATCTTTCTTCATTGTTTGCTTCTTTGGTAGGCTGCGTTCAATGATCTATTCCCCAAAGTGATAAAACTGAATAAGAAAATAACAATAAAGGAAATAAGATCCAAATAGCTATAGTTCAAGCCAAATACTGACCTCATATGTGTCTCCTTTCTCCAAAACCTTCACATAGTAAACCTGCAAGGTACCTGCCTCAGACATAATTGACCGTTGTATTCCTCCAACTGCCCCCTCTGGGATGGAAGATGAATCCAACCCAATATTAGATACTTGAAGATTGAACTTTTGGACAGAATTAGAAGCAGGTAAGGCTTTTAATCTTGCCTGAAGTGATTCATACTGGGGCTGCAGCTCACCAATTCCTGTCCGCCTTTGAGGCCCAAATCTTCCATCAGAGGCTACTATTACAGCTAAGGAACCCAAATCCAGTGTACCCTTTAAGTAATACTCCTCCACCTGAATGTCTGAAAAGCTTGGCAAGTTCAAGGAAGCTGCCAGTATATCATAAGTTGGAGGAATCCTATAAGCGATCCCTTCCCCAAGATCCAAATAAGCAGAATCAGCAGCTGAAGAGAACCTATCAGTCCCATATTCTGATGTGAGTTCATAGTAACTTCCAGTCTTACGAGGATTAATGTCATTAAGATAATCTGATGGCGTTTCCATCCCATGCGGCACTCTATCCTCAGCACCCAACTTCTGACCCTTGAAACCAAGATTACGCTTCAGAACTGGCATTCCCATTTGGATGGATGCTGGACGAGAGGAGTCTTTGAACCTACCCCTCCTGTACTTTTGAATGTGTTCCCCAAGCATTGACCGGTACCACTCCTCTGAAATGTGTCTCCCGTACTCCCTGTCTTCCTCCTCATCGTCACTGCGGTCAGCGCCTCTCCTACTTGAAGAATTTGAACCAGCCTCAGCCTCAATTGCCCGCCTGTTCTTCTTCCTTCGTCCCAACTCAGAGGATCTCTTTAACAAACTCCCATTCATATGGTCCCTCATGGTTCCTCTACCTGTTCAAACCAACAATGTACATATAAGTTAAAATTGTCTACTCAACGGTGGGTATTAATGATGAAAGAAAAGGCAGGAATTTGCAAATTATGAATGCGTCTTCAGGCCTAGAACCGAAATGAACAATTCTGATTGTGACTCAAAATCTCAGAACGAAAATCCAAAATAGAACAAAAAAAATAGAAAAACAACATTTTAGAATTAATAGTGCCTACCTTGGCTACCTCTGGTCTCTTTCTGACTACTATTCCCATAATTATCAAAATCATCATCTTGTTGGGGAAATTGAAAGTTCATCAAATACCACAATACAGCAATCCAAAAACAAAAAACCAAGAATAGAAATACATAACGTAAACCACAAATTAAACCCTACTTTTTCACAAACTCGTCACGTCCCAAAGACAAAGCTCCCCCTCTCCCCATAAATACCTTGTTCGGATTAAAAAACAAGTAGAACCCATTTGAGAATACCAAAAACCCATCACTAACCTCGAGGTTAAACAGATTGGAGTACGACAAATTCCTTCCTCGAGTGTCGCTTGTGCTCCATCAATTAGGGTTGCGGCCTCTGCAAAAGCAACCCTAAAAACCAAAACCTTAATTGCCGACGGAACATAGAATGTGATATTCTTGAACTTGTTTAGGAAAGAAAAAGGAGAGCTTTCAGGAAAAAGAACATGTGAAACCGCATGGCGCTGTGCGTCTGCGCATGATGAGCAAGAGTAGAAGAAGTAAAGGAAGAGGAGAGAGAGAAAGAGACGAATTGAAGAGACAGACGGTGAACAGGAAAGCATCTCGAATGTGCTAGTGTGCGCCGCTGGGTTATGTTTCTTAACGTGTACTACGTGTTTCATTCGTTCGATAGCCAATTGCCCAATTCGCCACCGAGCTCCACTTCTGTCTCGGTCTCAGACACAGAAACGCAGAGCTTCATTCGAAATACTTCTCCGATACGATACGGCTATGATCTATCATGAGAGGTGGGTCCTCATTAGTTTCAGGATGGAAGGGTACCAATTCAAAAATCCAGACCGTTAAAACTGGTGGGGACTTGCAGAAAATTAGACGTACACAATAATATTAACTTCTGATCTACGTACAGAGCTGAAAAAGTCAAAACTGGTAAGATCAGGGGGCAAAAAAAATCTGGGAAATTTTCCTACAAAAACTAACCTATTTTCAGTATTTTGTTTCAGAGCTTAATGGTGTATAATGTTCATTTTATTTTTCAGACAACTAATGGTGTATAATGTTCATGGAATCGAGTTGCAGGAGCACCAACAACTTGAATTCGCCATGACCATACCTATTGGTAATTGGTTTATAGAAGCTACTATTTTATTATTCAAGTGCTTACCAGAAAACAAAGTTCTTGTTTTTCTACAAAGTTTTTTTTTTTTTCCTTTTCTTCTGAAAGTATTCGCAAGGAAGAAAAAAAAGAAGAAGAAAGAACCGTAACTAAATACATCAAACTAGAAATTTTACCTACTTCTCTGCAAATACAGCTGGAAAGCAGGAGGAAAGGAAGGGTTGTAATTGGGCATTCTCAAACGTCCATGGGAGAACTGGATTATAACTTCAGAATGTGTTTTAATGCATATGGCAATATTCTGGATGGAAAGTGTTGAATTCTATGGAAAATCATTTTTTTCCTTGTTTCTTTAACATGTCATTACAGGGAAATAATCTTTTTCCTTGTAATTGCAGAGAAATAACTGTCTTAAAACAATTAACTGAATTTCTGTTTCATTTGTTCATAAGTAAATAAAGATTCATTTCTCTTTCATTTGTTCATAGGTAAATAAAGATTGCATACAAACTGGTTGAGCTAAGACCCGTTTCAGACCAATACTTAATAAGCTTGCCCAGTTTGGGTTCACTGTTAGGCTCAGCTCGGGTGGAGTACAAATATAAATATATAGAGTACAAAATCCTGTATTTTATATGTATTTATACTGTACATATTTATATTTATATTCTTTTTAAATTGAGCCTTAATACGTTATCAGAGCTGCAAATGGATGGAATTGAATTGGATTGTAATTGGATATTATTAAATAGTATTAATAAAATAAACTTTCTCTCAGAAACTAAATTAAACTAAAAATAATTTTCATTCTTCTTTTATGCTTCCCGGGCTCTTACAAGATTATGCTCTGTTTTGGACAAAGATACATATAACTCAGTTTTTTAATGGTTATTTACTTATTTTACTTTTCTCTCCAATAAAAGGTAGATAAAAAGGATATGGGTAAAAGTAATAAAAAAATTATTTAATTTATCTAAGATCATAGCTAGCGAGGGAGAGCCCTGCCAGCCGAGTCAAGAACTAAACACATGCAACAGGTCTCAGGGATGGTAAGCGCTCCACATTGCCTTGTTCACAAGCCAGTATGCAGCCACATTACCTTTGTGATGGGTGTGATTGTAGGAGATCTCTGATATAGAAGAACACTTATGTTTGGTTTGAAGGAAAAAGGTAAGGATTGGAAGGGAAAGCTAGGGAAATCTTTACAAACACAGCTAATGGTTTTGCAATCCTTCAGAAGAGATAGGCACTTCCACGGGGGATTGATTTGCTCCTTCAGCATTGATGTAGGCGCACATGGCAGGCTCTATGGTGCGTGGACACATGACGTCCACAGATGGTAATGCGCAGCACAAGGCAAATCGCATCCTAACCGTTTGCTTGTAACTAACTCCAAGTAGGTGGAGTCACTCCCTAGGTAACCTGTCTTGGCATTTATTGCTCTCAGCTCTCCAGCTTCTTGGTGACCTCGTTTGAGTTATCCTATTCAAGCCTCGTCCATCCTCTTTGCTACATCCTTACTAACTTGACTGTCAGAGTCTCCACCCCTAAAATAACACCCGAGGCCTTCTTCTTTCATAGGTCAAACTTACAGGCCCTCGACTTCACCAGCCCTTGGACTCTTCAACTAGCCCTTGTCTCAGAAGTAAAGTTGCATTGTAGCCCTCGGCCCATTTTAGGTAGCAACAAGCATTTTGATTATGAGTTGAGAATTGTTGGGAAATGGGGTCACTAAAACTTGGAGGAGAAGTTCTGAGGCGCGTCTGAAGACACCATCTTTAAAACGTTATTTGCCCCCATTCAGTTTCACTAAGTTTGCTATTGGGTTACAGGCAAATCTGTTCCTATGATACAACAGAGCCTTGGGTGAGAATCTATAACCAGTAAAGTTGAAGAGTTTTCGAAGAAACTTTCTCCGAGACTGTAGCAGAACTGGACTGAGAGAGAGAGAGAGAGAGTAAGTGATTTTTGATTTTTTTTTTGTAAAATGCTTGATTCACACTCCTTAAATAGTTTTTGAAGAATTGTAAAAAAGATGAAGGTGTTGATTCAAAGAAAGACACATTGAATAGTCACAATTTTAAACATTGTGACTAAGGTTCAAAATATCAATACAATACGACTTTCAACCTATCATATCGGCACTTAGAAATGGTCGAAACTCTTTTTTTTTTTAGTTTTTTTTTTCAAATTTTGGCTTTTTGGAAAGCTTATAACCTGTTTTTTATTATTAAAAAAATTGGGGGTTCAAAACATACTTTGAATTGTGCCCATTAAAAAAATTGGACCATGACTGTGACTATTTAAAAGGTAGTTAACAATTAATGATTGTTAATTTTGAATTGTGCCTCTTGATCACACTCGATCGAATCGTGGTCGTTGATTATATCAACGGTCAGCATCGCACCAAAAAGACAAAGTTGCCTTTCACGAGCAAAGTGCACCTCATTGCGCCATACATGCATGTGCATGCGTAATGCTACCTAAAGAGTATAAATCAACTCCTATTAAAAGACCCAAAACAAAACTTGTAATTTTTCAATGTGGGACAAGTTAAAAACTGATTTTAATAAGAGAAAGGCTATTTTTCAAAACATGTGTGCAAGTGAAAATTCTCATGTAATTGACCAATCAAACCCATTGGATTTAATGTCTAATGAGATTAAAATCCAACAAGAATCACCTTCTATGATGATCTACGAGTAATCCATTTGCATGGCCAGCTTATGAGCCTCGAATGCAGAGCCAACACAATTGAAGTTGTACCCAAGCTGTCCATTTTTGCATTCACACTTGACCCTTAGGCTGTGTTTGGTTGCTGTGCAATTTTATTTGCACTAATACTAAGGCATGGAAGTGCAAATGAAAAAAAATGAAAATTCTTGTTTAATTTTATTTTTTTGATTTGACTTTATTCTGCTTCATGTCTTAATTTACTTTATTAGTACTGCAATCAAATAAAATAAGTTAAAATTGGAAAGAAAAAATAGGTCAGAATTTACATTCAAATCATTTGCACCGCCATAGTTTTGTATCAATGCAAATTTATTTGCACTGCAACCAAACACAGCCTTATGATTTCTCGCTATGGCATCAAAGGCACATCTTCCATCTGACTTTGTTGAAACATCTAAGTTAATTTCCATGACTCTTGGACTTAACAGTGTCCATTTTATCCAGCTTAAAGCTTTTAGGGGTAGAACTTGGATCAGTATGGAGGTTATTGGCCTCAGAAAACTCCTCTAACCTAGTTACAGCCTTCACTGCAATCTCCTCCGGGGTTCGGGGTTAAAGCCCGGTATTTAAAAACTGTTTCATTTCTATTTTTCCATAAGAATCAGAGGATGAATAACGATGTTGTCTCTTAGTATTTGGCATTCAGTCCTAACAATCTCGTAGCTTCATGGCTTTTATTTTTTTTGTCAATCCCTATATTTACTTTTTATCAGTCATCTTTTACTTTCAATCTAGAGAGAGATGAATGAGATACTAAATATGGAGAGAAGCTGTTGTCGATAAAACAAAAAGAGAGAGAACAATAATATATATATATATATATTATAAATGCAAATACATGATATATATCGGTTATAGTCAGTTTTATATCAGGTTACAAAAAGTACAACGGGAACCAAATAAGGGCATCAGGTTTTGTCATCTTTTAAATAGAGACCAATCGAACTATTTAAAAAACCGACCATCTCGGATCAAGTTGATTGGTTTATAACATCTTGTGATTTGTGAACAACCCTCGCCTAGAAGCCTCTCCGATATAAGTGGGGTGTCTAGTTTATACAGTGATAGGTGGTGTTTTCATTCATGTATCACTATGGTCATACAAGTATAGATAGATGGTGTAAGGGAAGTATTTAAGGCAATGCTGGCCAATTGATTGGTTCTAGTTACAACAATTACAACACCAGCCATATTGCATTGACATGTAATTGCAGGTACATTAATTAATTTCAGTATCTACCCAAAAAGCTACAAAGCACCTTGAATTTTAACACAACACAAATAAAAACAATGTTAGTTGGATATTCAGTTTTCATCACATCAATCTCTTAGGTCATAGTGAGATATGGCATGGTGCAATGTTACCAGGGAAAGTCCAAATTATGTTTAGATATCTCAGAGATAGAGAAGAAGAAAAAAAAAAAAAAAAACATAAAATGATCTTAAGCCCCCCCCCCTCTCTCTCTCTCTCTACCGTATCTCTATCTACGTGTTTGTGGGAGTTGGGATATTTTCAATTCAATTTGTTAATAAAATCAATCCGAGCCGAACTATATCCACTATAACCCCATCTCATATTTTATTTATTAAATTAACCAAAGTGTCACCTTCAACCTTTTATAAGTCCAAAGTTCAATTTCCAATCTTCTCTCTTCGTTGGTTTTGTGGTTTTTCATTGGTTCTGAGATTTTGGTCTCAATTCCTCTGCCTTTAATTTCCATTAGTATTCCATTTGTCTGTTTTTAATTTCTAGATCTCACTTCTGTTACAACTGTAACAGAAGTGGGCAAATCATTGTAGCAATTAAACAATGCAGATCCAGTGTCGCTTGTAATAGAAATGAGGCCTCTCAGCAAACACCGGTGCTTCTTCCTTCTCTACCCTTCCTTTCGGTAGGCTCCTTATGACTTTTTGATTTAGAAAGAGGATATAGGGAAAAGCTTTAATTCCCTTTTTAATTTCTTTTTTTCTCCACCCTTCCTTATAAGGCCCCTTATGACCTTCCTTTTGTTTTAGTAAGAGGATATAGGACAAACCTTTCCTATTTGCACGACCAGCAAACACACCAAAGAAACATAAGAGATTTCTTCTCATCAGTGTGAGGCGTTCATACTTTCTTCATATTACACTTCCATCAATTCATCCACCAGTGAAGTTTAGGGTCCTTGAATGGTAAAGTCAAAAACAACAAAAGCTCAAAAGCCGTTCTAATTAATAAAGTCAACAATATAGACGGGGGTTGCATGAAAGTAAATACTTGGCTCTTACTTAGATGGAAGAGATGTGTCCGACCAAAGCCCTTTTACACACTGATTTTAGGGTTTAAGTTAAGGGTTTGAAATTTGGATTTTAGAGTTTAAGGGTTAAGAATATAGGATTTAAGGATTTAGAGTTTAGATTTGAAAATCAAGAGGTGATTGGATGCTTTCATCATCATATTGGATATTAGGTTTACATTTCTCCTTAATCTCTTATATCATCATATTGTATATCTGGTTTTCCTTTGCATCGCATGGTAAACCATTTTTTATTTTTTTTATATTTTTATTTGCAATAAAAGAGTTTGACTATAACACCAGAAAAACTTACAGCCGGTCAATTAGTATCATAAAAAAAGTGACCAAATTCGCAGGGTGCTTTCATTCAATACCATGTCTTTCTTGTATCATAGATGCTCCCATTAAAAGGTTTAATTCGTCCCATTTGTTTTTCAAGAGGCCACTTACTTAGGTAAGTGAACTTATCTGGGTTCAATGTATCAATACAGTACACCCCTCTTATTCGCTGTACCATACTGTATTCACGGAGTTTCGAAACACCTATTTAAAGGTGTTTTCAAGACCCATTTATTTTATTTCTTAAATAATATAAAAATAATTTTTGAAAAAAAAGTCAAAATCAATTTTGAAAAAAAAATAAAAAGAACATATTTTAAACAGCCAATACACTCCTATTAGTACATTTGAGTGTATTGATACTTTAAACCACTGGTAATTAAGCACATGCATTGCACGTGAAAATTTTTTCTTCATATTAATTAATTGAATTTTAGATATATCATAGTTAAGATAGAAATTGAGAGTTAACAAAAGTAACAATATGATTAAAAATAAAGTTAAATGCTTGTAGTAAATAACAATTATTATTGTTGTTATTATTATTCAATTTTTTATTCTATTTCTATCATAAATAAAAATAGCTTCTATTTTAACAACTATTTTTGTTTAATATAATGAATATATAACATTAGAAATGCTCTCAAATATTTTTGACAAAATTCTGTACATTTTCAGTTTAGTTTGGTGCTTTATAGTTTTTTTAAATATTTATTATTCAATTATGACATCATGGGCTTCTTTGAAAAGTTGGATCATTGACCCACCATCTAGATAAAAAAATAACTTGATTGTACAAGTGGTGTAAGTGTGTAAGAAAAATAAAAAAGGGACGATTAATACAAAATTTTATCAAATTGGTATCATTACACCGATTTGATAAAAATTCACCAGAAACTCTTGACTATGAAATTTACACCAACTTGATAGAATTTTATAACTTGATTGTATAAGTGGTTGGTCCCTTTAGTTCTTTTATACAGTCTTATTAATATTATATAAGTTTGTAAGAAAAATAAAAAAGAAAAGAACAAAAGAGGGAGTGGGATAAAGACTAGGGGAGAATGATAGAGATTGAGGGAGAATGATATATATATATATATATATATATATATATATAAGAGAGAGAGAGAGAGAGAGAGAGAGAGAGAGAGAGATAAAGGTTTTGATTTGGCTACATACCAAAGCTGAGAGAGAATGGAAAAGACAAAGGGAGCAGCAGATCAAGACATGACTATGAGAGTGAGAGAGAAGGGAGGGAAATTGAGAGACAAAGGGAGAAGGAGAGAAATTGAAAACCTATTTTCTGTATAAGCTTTTTGTTGTGTCCAATTAAGAGCCCCATGTTGGCAACAACCACATAAAGCCTCCAATGTCATGGTAGGGGTTTTTATAATTTGAAATGTAGAGCTGGTTGTCAGATTTTTGTTGGTTTTTGGGTCATCCTACAATATAAATAATTTTTACTTGTTACACTTAATTTTTGTTTGTCTATGATATCATTTGACCAAAACCACTAACCACCACCCAAAAAGAAAAATAGTTTGATTTCTAGGTAGACATTAAATTTTGTATTACATTTTTATCATTGATAAAATTATTTATTATATGTAATACGTATTTTTCTTCAATATAATGAATGCATAATATTATATATGTACCTAATATTTTATTTTTTATAAATATATAACATTAGATATGCACACAAAATTTTCCCTTTTTTTTGTGATCCTTTGTATTGGCTATTTTTTTAAAATTTTATTATGATATCATTTCATTTGTAGGTAGTTTTTAAATTTGACATTCCATTTTCATCATTAATAAAAATACTTTTTACATTTCATACTTATTTATTATTTAATTATGACATTATTTATTAATTCATTTGACCCCAAATGGTTGAATTTCTTGCCCATCACCTGAAGGGAAGAAAATGCTTTTGTTTTCAAATTACTTTTCAAAATATTTATTTTTACACTACTAAAATTAATATTGTGGATTTAATTACAAGAATTTAATGATGAGAAAAATATATCTTAAATATAGGATTTAATGAGAGAGAATAGGAAAATATTTTATTTCTTATTGGTTTTAAATTTTATATTCCATTTCCATCATTACTAAAAACATTTCTTATTTATCATACTTATTATTGTTTAACATGTATGTTAAAAATGTTCCCAAATTTTTTTTAATTTCTATTTTTTCATTTTATTATTTAATCATGTTAATATGGATTGACCCATTTGACCCAAAATGGTTTAATTTCTTACCACTACCTTGATGAAAACACTATTTTTTTTCAGGTAGATTTTAAAAGTATAAGCTTTTATGTTATTGAAACTATTAATTTATTAAGTATAGATTTAATTAATTGAACTTAATGATGAGAAGAAACAAAAATGACTTAAATATACGATTCAATGAACATGAATGCAAGTTAATAACTTAAATGTTGAATTTAATGAGAGGAAATTGAATGATTGAATATCTAAAAATTACCTCTTTTCAATTCATTTAATATCAGTAACTGATTACCCTATTTGTCCTCATTTCTTATCAATAAATTTAAATATAGAGGGGTAAATTTTGTCCTAAAAAATCCAGAAATATTATTGAGGCCATTCATGCTTTTTAAAGTAATATAGATGTACGTTATACAATGACTTTTTTACCCATAAAAAAGATATTGTCAAAATGGACAAATTTGTCTTATAATGTTTTGTAAACTTCCCTAAGTGGTAAATTACTTACCCACCTTTTTTAAGGGCTACACAACGAAGAATAGCTCATCCCCTAACCCATAAACCCCCCAACCCAGTTGCAGGTGGGATTCAATCCCAAGTCTCTGCTGGACCTTACCAACCAGCTGGTTGGCACCTTGCACTTACCCACCTTATTGTTGGGCACACAACTTATTGAAAAAAAGAACACAATACAATTATTCAACAAGAAAGTTTTCGTTGACCAACTTTCCCCTCCTATTTCCTTGTAAACAAAGTGCAAAAATAGATTTTCTTAAAGCAAAATTTTACCGTCAAGTCATCACATTATTGGATGTATCATATATGGGAAAAATATATGGTGATGAAAAGACATCATATGAAAAGGCTTTCACCAATCACAATCTTCCCCGAATTTTGATGAAAATCCACCTCATTGTTTCCTACTTTTATGACATGGGTTGATTGATTGTAAGTTTTGCTGGTATAATGTCTTTGTGGCATCTAGGACCAACATTTTTGAACCGCCCTTGACCCGGATGGTCGGACCATTTGGCCCAAGAACCATCGAGGCAATTGATTCCGTTTTACCCAAAACCTGAAATCTGGTAAAAAATCGTTGAAAAAGTCAACCAACCATTGACCCGGGCAGTTGAACCGTCAACCCATTCAATGATTTTTTACCATTTTTTTATTTTTTAATTATTTTTAATTTTGCTGTCAGAATGGGCCGTCCGTTTGAATCGAACAATCGGACCATTAACCCGAAAACCAATGGCCAAAATGGTTCCATTTCCAGGTCATTTTTTAAAACGTTGTGTAGAACCCATCATATATGATTCCACGTATATAACCTTCATTGGTCATTAATGCATATCAATTTTCTATTCGCTCATATTTTCAAAAAGCTTTGGGAAATGCAGTTGAAATATCCATGATTGATAGGTCAGGATAAGAAAATAGGTGAAACCAATGTTTTGAAAGCCAACCTGGAAATGGAACCATTTTCCCCTCCAGGTAACAGGTTAATGGTTCACCATCCGGGTCAACGGTTTAACCTGTAGTTGCGTTATGGGTTAGATCTAGGTTTCCTGGGTTAAAAGGGAAAACAAGATGGAAAGAAAGGGAGGAGAGGTCTATTTGGTAGATGGTATAAGGGGGAAAAAAGGGAGGGGGAAAAATTCAAGCAGCCACAGCCGGTAGGCTGAAAGTAGCTCTCTTGCTCTCCGCTTAGAGACATCTACCTAGAGGGTGAAGATCCATCTGTTCAGACTTTAGAGACATCTCTACTGAAAAATACACTCTTAGGGTTCATTTGGTTCACAGTCAGAAGTGAAATCAGAATCGAATTCCTTTAGAATCAAAATCGCTTTGGTTCCGATTAAAATCAGTAGGAATGGAATTTCATTTCCAAGAAAAGGGTAGGGAATGGCCATTCCCTCAAATGGAGTAATGCCGTTCCAATAAAAATGAGAATGAGATTCCGATTTCGTTCAACCAAACAGTTGAACCATTCTGATTCTGATTCTAAATCTCTATTCCTGCGAACCAAACAAGACCTTCTTAGCTTATTGTTGTAGAGGAATAGTGGTGGCACAATACAGATCTACGGTGGTCATAACTTGTAAAGCATTGATGGTGGCAAAAGGTCTCTAGCGGCATTGAATGGCACCACATAAAGCGGATTTGAGAAAAAAAATGCAAAAGAATAAGAGGGAATAAGAAAATGAGTCAAAAGATTTAGGGTTAGCTCTTATATACATGGTTTAACTGTGACCCGCCAACGGTTCAAATTGTTCACCGGTTTGACCATCCAGGTCAACAGTCTTGACCAAATTCAATTATTTTGGCAAGCACCGGGTTTAATGTGAAACAGACTCACTTTTTTGTCCGGTTGGTGGTCAAACGGTCCAACCGGATGGATCAACGACAGTTTAAAATCTTTATGTGAAATCACAAGGTAGGGTTTGTGGAAACAGTTCGGATGAACTGGAGACAAAATTATAAAGACCCGGCTGAACTACCTATCACCCTTGAACACACCAATGTTTACTATGGACCCCATCTGGACCCAGCTGTACTGAACACTGGCGTGTCCAATGCGATAGATAATTCAGCCGGATGTATATGTTTTTGTTTCCAGCTAATCCGCCCCACAAAACACGAGCAGAAGAAGCAAAAGCTTGAGAAAAAAAGAAACAAGGAGGTTTTCCTATGTGGATTTGTTTGGGACATGGTTTTGGCATTCCGAATTAGGCCTCACACTGAAACATGAGAAGCTATATTTGGCGAAAATCCAGAAAGCCCGAATCAGTGTTCTAAATACCATTTAAGAGATTAAAACATGAAGCTACTCTGAATGGTTTATCCAAAACATGGATGCTCAACATGAGCCGCTTCTTTGTATGCAGAAGCCCTCTCAAACAGGCTTTTATTGCTTCATAGAATTGATCTTTTTCGAAGATTAATTAAGCTGGTTAACCTTAGATGATTCAATGGGATATGTCTAACAAAGAATAATTTCTAATTCCCATAACTTGAGAAAGAAAAACTTTTCTTTTTTTCGTTTAAGGCTCCATTATATTTGGGAAGAGTGTGAATACGAATATATATATAGAATATAAATCCTTGTATTTTGTATTATTTTATATGTATTTGTACTATACATATTTGTATTTATACTTTTTCAAACTGAGCCTAAGTATTAATTTATGTATTTAATCACAAATAGCTTATAAATGTTGTGAAGAGAAATGGAAAGAAACAAAAAAAAAATACAAATACTTGGCGTTTTATGCCTACATCCATGAAAATATCTTTGCAAAATACACTGTTCTCAATAATTAAAATATATGCCAAAAATATTGCTCTCCGTTATATATATATATATATATATATATATATATATATATTCCTTTGACATTTTTAACATTGGACACCATACATCAATAAATTTTATGAATCACTCATACCATAATTTGGAGTAGGCCCTTTGACCGTTTGTAATATTTCAAAGAAAAACACCATGGGTGTTAGAAAATAAAAACTTATTCAAAAACCTCACTTGACAGTTTATACTTTTAGGTTAAATGGTAATTAAATTTCAACATAAGATATGAATGTTAGAGAATAAAAACCTTATCTAGAGACCTCATCAAATAGCTTAAGCTTTTAGGTTGAAAGTTTCTTTGAGAACAAGAGAACATTGTAAAGGTTCCACTGAACATTATCAAATGCTGCGCTTACTATTCCAAATGCTGCGCTTACTATTCCCTACCTAGTTTTGGCAGTTCCTTCATCCTAAAACCCATTTCAATGATTTGATCAAGTTAGGAAAGAATGTCTTTTTATCTCCAAATATTTATTTGGTGATCTTTATACAAAATGCTCAATTTTCATAACTTAAAAAGTACTCTTATCATAGCTTCAATTATCCATTGCCTTCCAATGCAGTTGACTATGGTATATGACCTAACCTTTGGCTTTTTTACAAAATGTTTGTTATTAAATTCAAACAGATCCACACACACACACACAGAAAGAGAGATGAACTATAAAATGGTTGACATTTTTGCTTATTTAGGAGAACATGAGTAGGGGTGGCCACGAGCCAAGCTTTTCACGAACTATTCAAGCTTAGCTCGTGAAAATCTTGGCTCGGATCGGTTTAAACCGAGTTTCGAGCTAAGCTCAAGCCCGAGATATAGGCTCATTTGCTAATCAAGCTGAGTTCGAGCCTAGTAAAGCTTGGTTCGTGAGGCTCACAAGCCTAATCGAGCCTAGTATAATAAATAAATAATTTTTATTACATAAATACATACATATGCATATATAAATATATATAATGAATTATTTTTATTATATAATAATATTTTTATTTTTTATGTATAATAGTAAATACTTTTTATAATTCTTATTTTTTGTATGTAAAATAAAAACATTTTTATATGTATTTTTTTATATGTATAATAATAAATAATTTTTACAATTCTTATTTTTTGTATGTAAAATAAAAAATATATTTTTATATGTATAATTTTTATTTTTTAGGAAAAAACTTGTTTTGCAGTTGAGCTCAAGCCGAGTTGAGCTCGAACTTGCGAGCTTTGAACTGAGTTGAGCTTGAGCTCGAGCTCGAACTCGAGCCTAATGTAGTTTTAGTGAGCCGAGCTCGAATAGCCAAGTATTTAGCTAGCCTCGTCTCGACTCTAATCCACCCCTAAACATGAGAAGTCGAGTAGGAAGAGAAATTATGCAATAAAACTCCTACAACGTGCAATATGTTGAAAAATTAATCTTATATGATGCCTAAAAGCCCAATTGAAAAAGCAAAAGGGAAAAAAGAAATTTGAGCAATTGAACTCTTTAGGGGGTTTACAACATGGTTTGGTTTAGGGGTGTAAATAGTATTCAAAAATTTGATTTCGAATTCGATATTCGATATAATCGAATCGAATTCAGATAATTTGAATATCTAATTGGTCGAATTCAGATATCCTATTCATACTGAATACTTAATCGGATTCAAATTCGGATATGACCCAATTCGATTCGATAAATATCTGAATTCGACTGATTATTTAATTCTTATATATAATATATAAAATATTTTATATAATTTATATATAATAATTAAGTTATATAAATATTTTATATATTTATATACTTTATATCAATAAAATATTTATTAATTATCTAAAATAATTAATTAATCAAATTCGAGTCGAATCGAATATTTGGATATTTAATCGGACTCAAATTCGGATATTTCCTAATCTGATTCGAATTCGATCCGTTTACACCCCTAGTTTGGTTTTTATTTTCAAAATCAAAATCAACCATGTTGTCGAACACTCCTTTAGTGTTCCATTTGAATGGTAACACACCAAACTAGCTACCAGGTAGAGAAGTATGATTCAATAACATTCAATAAGTACAATGTTACTACAGGAAGTATAGCATCACAACATGTTAGTAGGGGTGTTAAATGGATTAGGTTTGGTCTAATCCAATTTGGTCCAAAATGAGTCTATTACAGATGGACCTGACCTAATCTAATATGATGAATACTCTGGGCCATTTTGGATCAGTCCAATTCAATGTGTGGACCATTCAATCTGTTCAAATTGGTTTTAATTTACATTTGTTCCAATTCAAACCTGATCCATTAACACCTGTATTCTTATTTTCTACCAATGGACCAGACCAGATTTATATTCAATCCGACCCAATCCAATAAAATTCTATTATGGATGGATCTGGTCCAATCCAATCCAATAAATACTTTAGATCATTAAGTCTGGACCGGTCCAATTCAATACGTATTATTGATCCATCCAATCTGTCCAAATTGATTTTGGTACATTACATCCCTGCGTGTTAGATAGAATCATTATTGTATTGTTAAATTGTCAATTACATAATACTCCCAAGTCATAATATAGAATTGAAACCTTAGTGGTAGTGGTGCTATTTTATTACTCTTGCTGATGAGGTGAAAAAAAATAATGAAATACAAACCCAGCCCTCAAAAAGCCTAAAGAAACTTGGGGGAAACAGACATTACAACTACAAGTTATTCATACTCTCTTTCTGTCATTGAAACTCCAAAAGAACAAAAATATAGAAAATTAAGAAAAAAAAAAAGACTATATGGAGAACAAATATAGTGCTAACAAATCAACATCTCAGGTTCCTCTCATGCAATAAGGAAAGGCAACACAGTCAACATGAACATGTCGTAAGTGAAAGTTGCAGAACCGTTGAACATGGTGTCTCTTTCCTTGAATTTCTCTGTAGGCCCTGCACATCACCATCAAAAATAAGTTTTTATTTTTTATTTTGTAGTTAAGCTAACTACACAGTTCTAAATAAACAAAAAAATTGAAAACTTGTTTGGTTGCCATGTCAAATGAGATCATTTTAAGTGAAATAAAACACTTTATGTACGAAAAATAATCTGTACCTTAACTGTTAGGCAGCACCTGCATTATCAACAAAAAGAAGATAACAATAATTAATTAATTGGCATTTGAGAAAAACTTAGGGACATGAAATAAATAAAATAAGTAAACAAATTAAAAAAAAAATCCTAACCTCTAATGCACCCCTAATAACAAGAAATCACAAACCAATATAAAAAACCCTTGAACTTGTATAGAGATTTGTTAGCCTCTGAACCAGGCGGGTCCAACTTGTATACATAATATTTCTCCAAGAGGGATGACTGGATGAGTACCATAAATGATACTAATATGTCCAATGCAAATACAAGAATGTAGCACATGCAAATACCCATGCAAATTAATGTATTTGTATTTAAAATGAGAACAAATTGGATGCAAATTTTTGCACTCAAAGTCAGTCAATGTAAGAGTTGTAGATTCCAATTTCAGAATTCATGTTTAGGGCCATCACAGCTAAAAATCGTTCGACAAAAGTATGAAATTATCGTTGGAAAACTAAATCAATTTTGCATTTTTATGAATCAAACATATTTGTCTTTATACTATTGGAAATAAAACATACTCAACGAAATTGTCGTATTCAATCGCCTTCATTTTACCGCCTTTCCTATCAAACTTAGCGACGAGCAAATCCAAGACCGTCGAAGAAACAGCAAACCCAAGGCTGAGAAGCGCCTCTCGCAGCTCTGAGGAGTCAATCTTCCCGCTTTGATCTCTGTCGAACCCTTGGAAGGTTGCCTGATTATTCATGAAGATAATTAAGTAAACAACTTCAGAATTATAAGCAAAGATAAGTTCGATCTGGATATGAACTCAAATCGTTTTAAATTTCTAGCACCAAGCTTATTGCTCACCCTCCAGTTCTGAAGGCTATAAAACACTGTAGTGAACTCCTTTGGCCCTGCATTTGGTAGACAAAAAGCAAAAGATAAAAAATTTAGAACAGAAGTTCTAGCACCAACCCCGTCAACTTGACCCGAAGACAAATATGAAACGCATCGATCGAAAACAGCTTACCAATGTTGTAGGTGTTGGTGCCGGTGAAGAGGTACATGAGGAGGCGAACGGTTCTGATGCGAAAGCTCTGGCTGTACGTAGAGAGTGCTCGCTGCAGCTCCTTATCGTCTATGAATCCACTACCGTCGTTGTCAGCGGCCTGGAAGCACGCCACCAGGGCTGGGTCCGTCCCAGGTGGGAAAGCCGATGGCATCAGAGCGGTAAACGGGTTAGCATATGGTGGTGGTGGCGCCACTGCCGGTGGGTATCCTCCTCCCGCTGCCATCGCATTGTTCTTGTCCTTGGGAGGCTTCTCGGTTGGCGCCCCACCGTAAGGAGCGGCCGGGGCGTATGGTTGTGCTGGTGGCGCACCGTAGGGGGCCGACCCGTTTGGCTGGGGCTGGGGCGCTCCATAGCCGTACCCCGGTGGGTAACCTGCCATTATCTCTGCAAGAGAAAGCTGCTGCTGCTGAGAGAGAGAGAGAGAGAGAGGCTTCTTACCGGCTATGGATTCTGAAACCTGGGAGGTCGTGGATTTTTATAGCTTGTAATTTGCAGAATTATTTATTTTATTATTATTTTAAAATAATTTACTATCTTAACGTAATTCCTAGAAATGTGACTACCAAAAACTCCTAAAAATCATTAAACCGCACTGTACGGTGAGATTAAAGAATTTTGAACTGAACTGATAAATCATTCTTCCTATTTATAATTCATACTACAAATTTATTTATTAAAAAACAAATTTCATTTCTCAACTATGTAGAAAGATGAGATGTTGGAGGACAGGAAATCTGGACTCATTGCAACCATGGTAGTTTTTATTTATTTATTTATTTTTTTTTAAATCAACCACGGTAGTTATTTCACGGTTTAAAGGTAGAGATATTGGAGGAGGAGATGAATCTGGGGAGGAAGGAGTGGAGGATGTTGAAGTAGTAGGGTTATGTTCTTCGTCTTCACAATCACTTTTGTCTGTGTAGCCCTGCAGTAGATCCATGGAAGATTTAATGGGCAAATTACAGGTGAAGGAGAAAGCCCCCTAAAAGGTGAAATAAGATTGATCCTTATTCCGTATGAGCTGAAAGATCATACAAAAACCAAATGTTAGGTTTGCTTAAAAGATATAGAGATAATGCAAATACATCTAAGAATGCTTGTGTCAAAAAAAAAATAGAAATTTTAGCTCTACAGATATTGTGTCCATCAAATACCTAGTAGCTAATGCAAATGAAAAATCCATGCCAGAAGGATGTAAGTAAATCGTTGGATGTCAGAGATAAAGATTTCCAGTTTTAGTTAGGCTTTTGTTGAACAGAGAAAGAAAGAACCTAAATAAGCCTATCCAGTTTACTTTCTTTTTTTCAGTAGTAGAAGGGATCACAGAGCTAGCACTAAGAGGAATTGACATATGCACCTCACAAATGCCCTACAGCATATCCTAATCATGTATTGGGAACATCTATTACTGATAACTTCTGAAAATATTCCTAATGCACGCTGAAATGTGTATGTGGGGCATTTTTGGGGCACAGATGTAATCTCCACTAAGAGAGGACACAAACTGTCAATTCCAGATCCTTCCCCAACACAAGGATGGGAAAAATTTTCTATTTAATTAACCGGAGAGAATTGATAGAAATCCAAGGAGATGCCAGGAGAGGAGGAGGAATCCACAAACCGAGTGACAAGGATGAAGAGTAAAATAAAAATTCAAATTTCTTTATTTGAAATTCACTTAAAGCCCTACTTTGTCAAACAAACCAAAAAATAAACCTAAATCAACACTAAAAACCCAGCAACCAAATTATCACACACCATCCACGTAAATATATCTTAGTCTATGTTTGGTTTGAAGGAAAAGGTAGGGAAAGGAAGGGAAATGTAGGGAGTGGCAATTGAGCGGTTTTGGATTGAACTTCAACTCAAATCCGTATGAGAGAAGAGGAAACCAAGAAGAGTCAAGACTAGGGATGAGCAAATGCGTAGCTTCTACTTGGAATCGACCACATGAATCGGTCTTGGACCAACTCTACCCAATCTGTTATTGATTTGGTTCAAAATTCTTGAAACCAATCCTCATTCAGGCCTATTTTAGGATATAGGGGTTTATCCTATATGAATCAATCCAGAGAACTGGTTTTAATTGGCCTTGGTGGAATCAGACTTGTAACCAAACTTCCCAAAATCCTTTGAGGATCTAAAGATTTGGACCTAAGCACTCATGCTTACAAAAACCATGGTCTCATTTGACCATTTAGTCATTCAAGTAATTTGATCATTTTTCTTCAATTTAATATTTAAATGTATAAAATGATATAAAAGGTCATATTTATAAATTTTAAACTATAACGATAACTTTCAAACTATATATTAATATATTATAATAATCTATAGATTAAATTAAAGAACTTAATCAATTTAGCCAATGAAGAGAATATAAGTTCTGAATATTATTATTATTATTATTATTATTATTATTATTATTATTATTAAAAATTAAGTTTTTAAAGAAAAAATTCCATTTTTAGGGAGCTTAGATTTCATACAAGCAATTGCTCACATGACATCTAGCTTTACATTGGGAATATCTCCCAAATAAAGAAAGAGCATGTTTCATAAGATAATCCCTATAATTGACCCTAGAATCACCGAGGCCATAATCCCTTGGAACCAATCTTGAGAGGGTAGGTTTCGATTCCAAAAATCTAACCCCTACATGGTAGGTTGCTCAAGTTCTACCTTGGAGTTGAACCAAACCAACCCATGCTCATACATAGTTAAGAGATGGCCAATGGGGTGGGGTGGGGTGGGGGGATCAGGGAAGGTTTTGTAAATTCTAGTCCCTAATTGCCTCCCTACACCTCCCAACCTGTACTCGCCACAAAACCTATAATGAGTTGGATTTTCAACCCTTCCCACAAATGAAAATTCAAAATCCTTCCAACCCTACCCTCCTTACATTTGAGGTGGGTAACATCTAGTTTCCTATTATTTTCTATTATATATAAGCAATAAATAAGTAAAATAGTGGGAATAAACACCAAAATTTCCAATTATTTGATTAAAACATGTAGAAAACATATGAACTATTAATTATCCTTCACATAAAATTCAGAATATTATTAAGTTCAACACCTAATACATAAGTTCATGTGCCTTCCAACAATATGCGGGTTAGGGAAGGTTGGGTTAAGCATAATACCATCTCCTACCTTATTCATATGGGTTGTAAAATTTCAAAACCCACTCTACACCTAAATCCACTTTTCAAGAAAATAACCTGTTCCATTAGAGTGGAATCCCACTAGATAGGATAGAAATTGCCATCCCTAAGATAGCCTCACGCTTTCTAACCCAACCCACCCTAACCCTAATGGGTCACTCGATCCATATTGAATGCTATTTAAATGGATGAGTTGGGTGTGCTGGGTCAAATGGGTTAGTTATAAAAATAAAATGGATTGGGATCAAAATTGTCAACTCAATATCAAAGTATAATGCATTATTCTTTGTATTTATATTCTTTAGGTAAATTAGAGCCAACCACTTTGTACTTAGGCCTCGTTCGCTTTTGGGTAAGTTACTCACCCGGGTAAATGCATTTACCCATGTTTTTTTTTTAATTTTTCAGGTAAACAAAATAATGACCATTTTAGCCATTAGAATTTCATTATAAAAAGGGGCATCTTTGTCTCATTCATGTGTTGACATTTGGCAGTTTCTCAATATGGAAAAGTTAATTTACTCACATAGAATATGGGTATCATTTACCCGGGTAAGTGATACCCAAGAAAATGAACTTTCCCTAATCTGCATATAAACCTGAAAAAAGAACATGAGATTCTTGGTCAATGAAAACCAAAATCTCATTGTCTAATTTTCCCCCTCTCAAAATCTCAAAAACAAACACCCCCTTAAGGGCTTAAATATCCCTCTAAATACTTTACCCCTATTGTACCATGGAATTTGTATTAAAAACAAGAGCGCTAGAGAATAGAGTCAAAGATGAATTGGATTGAGATGTGAGAAATGTCAAACACTTACATGATAAGCACGCAGTATTTGATGGGTCCTGCCTAGATCATTTTGTGCATTAGAATCAGTAAACTCAGATTATTAATTATGCACCGCAGTATTAGTTGATTGTTTGTAGAGTAGTCCTGATGGTTTTATGTATTTTTATTCTACTTAAAATAAAGATTAAGTGAACTAGACGAAAAGATTGCAAGAAAAGCCAATAGTGCAAAAGCACCCATTTCTACAGAAAATCCCAGATGGCCCGATCCATGAAAGCAGGACTGATGTACTGTTTCACTTCACACCTTTGGGCTTTGGCATAGCTTTCCGGTCGGTGTTACTTTCGAGATAGGCAAAGCCACATATTTTGTAATAAGAAAAGTTTCCAAGCCTGGCTTTAACGACTTTCCAGGTTTTTCGGCTCACGTAATACCAGAAGCGCTCTGCATCTGCATAAAAAACTTTACCAAACGGGCAGTAAGAGATTGGTCATCTCTGAATTAGACCTCAATTAAGAGACTGAATACCCAAAAGAAACCAATGTGGTCAGATGATTATTTATTTTTGCATGCAATGTGCTTCCACAGTTCCAGTGCATGGTTACATATACAATATGCATGAAAATTAAATATATATGATTGTGCATCCATCATTGAATCCACCTCAGACTCAGATTAAGAGACTGACTCGGCCCAAATCAACCCACTCCCACCACTGGATCTGGATGGACCTCATTGACTCATTAAAATGAAATCAACGCGTACTCACCATTGAAATGGACTTCAAAATGGGCTTGGCGTTATGCTAACACCGCGTGGGCTGTTGTACCAAGCTAGGAGCAACACTTTCGTAGCTCTTTGTATGTTGTTGATCTCATTTGATCTAGTCCCCATACAGAAATAAACCACGTACGGGACACACCATGTTTGGTCTAATACTTGAGACGAGACAAACGGTATTAGTATTAACAACCACAAATCAGACATTCATTTATTCTTAATCAATTATCCTTCATTGATGATCTTAGAATAGTTCATTAGTTTATTATCAGGATCAACGTAATCTGATCAGCTATAAAAGTCCCTGACATCCCGTCATCCCCCACTCTTCAAAGCACAAAAGCCTCCACTTACAACTCGATCGGAGTGTCCTCTAAAGCTGCTCTCTCTATTCTTTCTCTGTGGAAAACAATGGCAGGATTTCCACCAGGAGCGCCTGGGTTCGGCTTCGGGGCGCCCCTGCCGCCCCAGGGCTCGGACCCCTTTGGTGGGTCTCCCTATATACATGGCCATTTGTTGCCAGGTGGCAAGCCTCCAAAGGACATGAACCACCACCACCACCATGCGATGATGGGAATGGGAGGAATATATCCACCGGCGGCATCACCTTCATCATGGCATGCTAACCCTTTTGCAGCCCTGTTGCCCTCGTCGTTCGCACCAGGGACGGACCCAACCCTGGTTGCGTGCTTTCAGATGGCCGACCATGACGGTAGTGGCTTCATAGACGATAAGGAGCTGCAGAGGGCACTCTCTACTTACAGCCATGCTTTCAGCCTCAGAACCGTTCGCCTCCTCATGTACCTCTTCACCGGCAGCAATATTTACAGGATCGGTGAGCCTTCTTTGAGCTAACTTTCAGTTGCACCAGTCATCACTCTGTGACTTCTTCATGAATTCAGTACTGATCCATCTTTTTCTTTTCTTCTACTCATCAAATGCAGGACCCAAGGAATTCAATTTGGTGTTCTACAGCCTTCAGAACTGGAGGGTATGTATTATATTAGAGTTTAGTTAATTGATTATTGTTTGATCGATCAACATTTAACAATTGTTTATTTAATTATCCCCCCACTGCATGCCACATGATATTAGGCCATCTTCCTCAAGTTCGACAGGGATAACAGTGGGAAGATCGACTCGTCAGAACTGCGAGAGGCGCTTCTCAGCCTTGGTTTCTCTGTTTCTCCATTTGTCTTGGATATGCTCGTCTCCAAGTACGACCGAACTGGTAGAAGGGCGATCGAATACGATAATTTCATCGAGTATGTTGAGTTTCCTAAAAGTTTTTTATTTTAGGTACCGGTGTGGCAAGTCTTTTTGGAACAACTTTTCATAGCCCATATGAGTCATTTAACTTTCCATGGTCTTGCTTTAAGGCCTTGTTTGCCTTTTTAGTAAGTTACTTAGGATAAATGAATTTATCCATGTTCTTTTATTTTTTAAGTAAATAAGATAATGGCCATACAAGCGGTAATTTTGTTCCATTCAAGTGTTATCAACTTTTACCTTGGTGGGAAAGTTATTTATTCAGGAAAATAAACTTTTACTGAACATGGGATTCTTGATCAATAAAAATCAAAATCCCATTGACCAACTTTTCTCTTAAAAATCCAAAAAAAGAATGCCCCCTCATCTTTTACTAAGGGGGCGTTTGACAAATCTTCTGGTGGCTTTTTAAAATTTGGAAGACCAAAATTTTGGTCTTTCTCAGCTATAAAAGATAGTAAGTCAAAAAGACCTATGCCTTGGAAAAAACTCATATAAGACCAAAATGGCAAAAATTCTTGAAGATTCATTTAACTGTTTTGTAGACACTATGATACTTATCAAATGATCTAGATTTTTAAAGACAAGACCCTAAAAGATCATTACATCTTTGGCCATTTAAGCTATCAGAAGATCTTCCTAAAAAGCCTTTTCAAATCTCACATAGTCTATAAAACTATTAAACAGAAAAATTTGGAAGCAGAAAGACGGGTTTGGTTTTCTGTAAACTTTTTTGCTTTTTATCTTTCATTGCCAAATTAAAAATGACCAGATTTTGATCTTCCGATCTTTGAAAAGCACAAAAGACTGCACGAAAAGATTTTTCAAACGCCCCCTTTAAATTTCCAATAATAAATTACATACTTTTGCTACTATGCATGTAATTAACAAAATCAAACGGAGACTAAGCCTGACCGATCCGACTATCTCCGGTCAGCATTCAAACCAGCAGGTTCATCCTTGTTTAGAGACACTATAATAGTCATGGTTCTTTTCTTGGTTTAAAATTCTTATTTTTCTACTTGTTTACTTGTTTTCTGTGGCCCTCCACTAATTTTCTTGTCTTTTTTATTTTATTTCCAAACAGGTGCTGCCTAACGATTAAGGTAATACTAGTGGGAATAAGTTTGTTAATTTATGTTTTAATTCCTTTTGCCAGTTTAATTATCTATTTTTCCTTAATTTATTGGATTTTATGTTAAAAATTTTATTTGTGATAATAATGTGCAGGGACTTACAGAAAAATTCAAGGAGAGAGACACCATGTTCAATGGTTCTGCAACTTTCACTTATGACATGTTCATGTTCTCCGTTTTGCCCTTCCTCATTGCATGAAAAAATATACTTGAATGGATGCTTGTTTTTTATGTGTGACTAGATCAGTTTTTTTTTTTTTTAATAAAAATGTGTGTTTCGTTTATTCTTTCCTTTTTTTTTGTGACCTTCTCTGGAAGGGGGAAGTCTGCGTTTGTATCTCATTATTAGATCAAATTTGTTGAATTTGGCAATTGTCACAACATTCTAATTAAATGAAATACGAAGAATATCAATTCTATAGCATGAAAGCTTTATGTGTCGTTTGGCAAGTTGTTTCAGAAAGAAGACATTTAGAGGCTCACTCTATTGGGCTTTTAAAAACACATTTAGAGGCTATATATCACACAGAAAGACTACAAAACTTCATTTAAAGCTTCCCAAAATTCAATATTTTTAGTCTTTTCAAGCGTCTGTTTGACATCCTTGTTGTTGCTCCAAAAAATGGTGATACATCAATGTCATGTCGAAAAAGACGGTGTTCTAGGAAACATTTGTTTGTTTGGAACTGTTTTTCCATAAAAAGCGGTGCTCCAAGACACACCTTGGAAATCGAGAAGGTGTGGTTTGGAGCAATGCCAAATTTTGCATTTCTTGGAGCTGTAGATCATTGTTGTCAATAGGGTCATGATGTGGCACTGGATAATAGGTACCAATGCTGAAAACGTTTCCTAGAGCATTGGTACCAAACAAAAAACGTTGTTGTTGCTATAGGAAACGTCCTACCTGGCAGCAACGTTTACAAACAAAAAAAAAACCACTGTTTTCTCAGAAAGTGGTGCTTTCAACCCACACATCAAAACATTATTTCATACAAATCAGCACCATTAATGACTCAAATTGGATGGTGGCAAACCGTTAATGATTCAAATTGAGAATATCTGGAGTCCCCTTTTTTACTTTTTTACTTTTTTACTATATGGTTCTCTTTGAAACTTTGAAAAAAAAATGATAAAGGGTAAAAACGTTTTTATGGCCACAAGGTATATTTAAGCCTATTTGAAAAAAATCAAGGTAAGTTAATGATGTAGCGCAATCTGGTCGGTCCTAGCTGTCAACGATTTTGCCTCTGACTGGAGCAAAAGGTGCTTGAAACGGGGAAGAAAGCGAGTAGTCTCCGGGGAGGAACCCGGTGAGATTGCTCCGAAGCTCAAGTTAGTATTTTCTCAAAGGCAAGATCAAAACCAGATAGTGCAGAATTATCACCTACCTCCTTCTTGGGGGAAGAGAGCCTTTTATAACCACTTTGCGCACTTACTCCCAAGCTCCTGTCAGGTCGGGTATCATTACCTCTCCACTTCTGCTAATTCGGGTGTCATCACCTCTGCTGGGGCAGGCAACCGCCACTGCTCTCTTTGTCGGAGCCGTCTCTGTGACTAGAGGTGGCTGTGGTAGGTGGCCGTTGAAGTGCAACTGTCAAGCGTCAGATCCTAAGTCAGTCAGATGCGCTGCCTCAGGGTACGGACTCCTTTGGTGTCAGGTACGTTTGTTCAGTTCGGCGGCCTGGAGACGAAGTGCTGGAGTGGTGTGCGAGGTGGTCTTGAGTTCAGATAGAGGTGTGGCATGAACTGCCCTAAGGTGGGCCAATTCGTGTTGTTGCCCTTTGCGCTCCTTGTAAGGCTCAGGGTCAAAGGGAGAGTTCAGGCTCCTTTTAGGGAGCTCGGGCTGCGAAGTGCAATGGGGTGGCCATTCCAAACCGGGTGGGGGATGGCTGCCCCCGATCCTGATGTTATGCTAGATAGGGAGACGACGAAGGGACTCCAGGAATGGGCCCGCCTTGGGCTAAAATGCCACCATTATCTGATGGAGGCCAAGCTCATCCAGGCCGGCCTGAGTTCGGGTAGGTTCCTTGCTCAAAGGCTTGCCTTTTGTTTTGCTTTCCGTTCTTTCGTTTTCCTGATGTCGAGCTCTTTGTACAAGTGTGATGGACGCAGAAAAGACTCACAGTGGGAACCTGTTTCATGCCATGAAGAGGAGGAAGCGAGTTGCCAAACGGAGTCGTGTCGAACTGCCCCGAGATGTGGAGCCCGAGGTACCGAGCTACCCACGAGTGGATCCACCCAGGGAGCCCGAGATGGCCCCTCCTGTACAAGAAGCGGCGGAGGCCCCTTATTTCGAGGCTGCTTATACGGGGGCTCCTCCATACACTGGGACTGCTTATACGAAGGCTCCTCCATATACCGAGACTGCATATATGCGAGCTGGGCCTTCAGGCTCGGGAGGCCAAGGCGAGTTCAGGAGCGTGTTGTCGCTAAAACACGCTCTTCAAAAAAGTAGGGAGGCCGTTTACCCTAAGGAGGTCACGGCGTGGACCGAGCTTCCTTTGAACCATGTAGTCGGGCGTGCTGCCTCTTATGCCATGGTGGTAAGTCAGCGACTTCTTGTTGGGCTCCTTGTCATTACCTTTCTTGCTATTGTTCTTTGAACATTCTCGTTATTTTTCCTTTTGGTAGGTGAACTCCTCCATCCAAAGAGGTTTCCCGCGTTGCCGAAGCGGCTTCTCGCGCTGCACAGGCAGGCTAGCGAGGTCTCAGAGAGACACCGAGGCCATGGGAGTGGTGGTGAAGCACATGGCGGGCCTGAGGCTGGACTTGCAGCATCAGGTCAAATACCTTCAAGAGAACATTTAGGAGAGGACCGAGATCTTTTCTCAGGGCATCGAGGATGCCAAGAAGAAGGCTGTTGAAGACTATATCGTGTCGCCATGCTTTGACGACCTGATGGTGGGCTCGTACGGAAGGGGTTTTAAACTGAGCCAGTGGATGATCCAGAATACGTACCCCGAGCTCGATATTAGTGCCATAACAACTTCGCGCATTACTCAGGAGATGGCCGACGTTGTTGACGGTGAACCAGACTCTGAGGATGAGGCAGGACCTTCGAGTATTGTTGAAGTGCCTTTCGATGGTGAAGAAGTACCTCCGGGCCTGTGAGCTCACTTCTGTTGTTGTTTTTTTTTTTGGAATGTAAACAAAGTATCTTGCAATGGAATGTTCTTCTTTTGGTTAAGTGTTGTTGTCACTCTTTCTTCCGAACTGACCATATGCCCAATCCATTTTTTGGCCGGGTTATTGCACTTGTGCGACCTGTTTTGGTGTCAACACTTGGCCTCTGAGATGCCGATGTCCTTATTAGTTCGCTGTTAGCACTTTGTTTGCCCATGCCAAGGTCCTTGTTAGCTCGGTATTCTAGCCCTTAGGCTCTAGTAGCGATTTTAGTCTACTTCGCTTGATGATTTATATGTAGTATCGTCTCAAGTTAACAACGTTCCAAGCTCGGGGTACTTGTTTGCCTTCTAAAGATTCGAGCTCGTATGCTCCTCCGAGCGCTCTCTTTACTCAGTAGGGCCCTTCCTAGTTCGGTCTGAGTTTGCCGACACCGGGCTCGGTTGCCATGATCTTACGGAGAACTAAGTCACCAACGTGGAAGTTCCATTTTTTTACTCTGGCATTGTAGTACCCAGCTACTCTTTGCTGGTAAGCTGCAGTCCGGATGTATGCGAGATCTCTTACCTCGTCGAGTAGATCAAGGTTGGTATGTAGTTCTTCTCCGTTAGTCTACTCGTCGTATGCTTCTAGTCACGGTGTGGGTACTTCGATCTCCGCTGGTATTACTGCTTCGGTGCCGTAGGTGAGGTTAAAGGGGGTTTCTCCCATGGCGGTTTTTTTTGTAGTTCGATGAGCCCATAGAACACTTGGAAACTCATCTGCTCACAACCCTTTAGCTCGGTCTAGTCGCGCTTTCAGTCCACGGAGGATAGCTCTGTTCATAACTTCTATTTGACCGTTTGCCTACGGGTGTGCGACCAATGTGAAGTTCTGCCAAATCCCCATATATTGGCACCATTCCTGAAATTTGATGTCCTCGAACTGCTTGCCATTGTCGGAGATCAGTACCCGAGGTAACCCGAGGCGACATACTATGCTCTTCCAAAAGAAATTCTAGACGTTTCGAGATGCGATTGTTACAAGAGGTTCGGCTTCTACTCACTTCGTGAAGTAATCCACCGCCACTACTAGGAATTTCCTCCCACCTGTTGCTGGCGGGAATGGTCCTATTAGGTCGATGCCCCACTGTGCAAAGGGCCACAGACTAGTGAGGTACTTGAGGTTGGCGGCAGGCTGATGGTGAATGTTGGCGTGCCTTTGGCACTTGTCGCATTTTCTGACGAGCTCAGTGGCCTCGGCCTTCATTGTTGGCCATTTGTACCCTTGTCGAAGTGCCTTCTGGGCGAGAGCCCTGCCCCCTAATTGTCCACTGCACAGACCCTCATGGGTGTCACGTAGTACGAGCTCGACCTCGGTAGGTCACAAGCAACGCAGATAGGGGAGCGTGTAGGATCGTCGGTACAACCGTCCGTCTATTATGACATACTTTGCTGCCTGGCACTGCACCCTTCTGGCTGTGTTGCGATCTAGAGGGAGAATTTCGTGTAGCAGGAAGATTGCGAGTGGGTCAATCCAGCTTGGCTCTGCCTCAAGGACGGGAGCGACCTCCTCTGCCCCCCTGAGAATACTAGGCCGAGGTAAGTCCTCTATATACACCGTTCTCATGGTGCCACTGGTGCTAGCTAACCAGGACAGGGCATCGACCTCAGTGTTTTTAGACCTCAGGATTTGCATGATGAAGAGTGACTGGAAGTTGAGGAGAGCCTCCTTTACCTTTGCTAAGTAGGCGATCACGGTTGACTCGCGGGCTTCATATTCGCCGACGACCTAGTTGACCATGAGTTGGGAATCACTGCAAACGACTATGTGCTTCACTCTTACTTCTTATGCTAGGGCTAGCTCGGCTATCGGTGCTTCATATTCCGCCTCATTGTTGGATGCCGCAAACTCAAAGCGTAGCGTATACTCCAGTTTTATGCCACTTGGGCCGCGAAGAAGTACACCGGCTCCGCTGCCCTACTGATTCGAGGAACCATCCACGTGAAGGATTCAGGGCTCCTCATCCCAGTTCACACTTGGCCTAACTAAGAGAGATGCCAATCTGGGTATGACCTCACAGTACTCAGACTTGAATTTCCCGAAAGCACCGAGCTCACCTGAACTGGGAGCCTCATGCTCGGCCCAACCAGGAGTCTCGGAGCGAAACGTGCATTCTACAACGAAGTCTGCCAAGGATTAGGCTCTGATGGCAGTTTGGGGCTTGAACTGGAGGTCGTATTCATTGAGTTCGATGGTCCACTTCGTCAATCGTCCAGAGACCTCAGGTCTAAGTAATACTTTCCTTAGGGGTTTGTTAGTGAGGACGACGATGGTATGGGCTTGGAAATACGGGTGGAGTTTGCGGGCCGCGATGACCAGCGCATAGGCTAGCTTTTCTATCTCTGGATGTCTTGTTTCTGCTCCCTGCAATATCTTGCTAACATAGTAGATGGGTCGTTGGACCCGATCTGCTTCCTTTATTAGTACCAAATTGATCACTTCATCGCTTGCCGAGAGGTACAGTTCTAAAACGTTGCCCTCTTTGGGATGGGTCAATACTGGGATGCTGGTGAGGTATCTTTTGAGCTCGTCAAATGCGAGCTGGCAGTTCGTGTTCCACTAGAACCCTTTGCCTTTTATTGCCTTGAAGAAGGGCAGGCAGCGGTCTGCTAATTTAGACATGAAATGACTCAGAGCGACTATCCTATCGTTTAGCCTCTGAACCTCTTTTACTTTTCGTGGTGGTTTAATATCTAAGATGGCCTTTATTTTGTTCGGGTTGGCCTCAATACTGCATTGGTTGACGATGTACCCTAGGAACTTACCCGAGGTGACACCGAAGACACACTTATTTGGGTTTAGTTTCTTGTTAAATTGTCGAAGTATTTGGAAGACATAATGCAAGTCTTGTACTAATTCATGCGGAAATTGTGTCTTGACGACCATGTCGTCTACATAACATTCTATCTTCGTGCCAATTATGGAGTGAAACATCTTATTCACGAGTCTTTGGAAGGTCGCCCTGGCATTCTTCAGTCCGAAGGGAATGACCTTGTAGCAGTATAGGCCGAACTCGGTTATGAAGGTTGTTTTTTCCTCATCGATTGGGTCCATCCTGATTTGGTTGTAGCCCGAGTAGGTGTCTAGGAAGCTTAGCAACTCGTGTCCCGAGGTCGCATCTACTAGGCGATCAATCTTGGGGAGGGGGAAGCAATCTTTCGGGCAAGCTCGGTTCAGGTCGATGTAGTCGACGCACATGCGACATTTGTCGTTTGCCTTTTTTACCAGTACTGGGTTGGCTACCTAGCTCGGGTAATGAGCTTCCCTGATGAAGTCTGCTTTGAGGAGCTTCTCAACCTCCTCATCGACTGCCCTCTAGCGTTCTAGGGCTAGGTTGCGTTTCTTCTGTCTAATGGGTCTGACTACGGGGTCAGTATTGAGCTTGTGAGTTATGAGCATAGGGTCTATGCCAGGCATTTCTGTCGTGGACCAAGCAAAAACATCTAAATTTTGAAGTAAGAAACTTACCGATTCGGATTGTAGAGGTTCCTAGATGGAAGCACCAATCTATAGCGTCCGAGCTGGGCCTGTCGTCGAAGATGGGATCGTGATTGTTTCTTCCATGGGCACAACTCACTCTTCGCCTTGCTCTGTAGAGGGTTCCAGTTCGAGTTCATCGGCCACCTTGATTTTTCCCTTTAAAGTAGCCACATAGCATTTGCGGGACTCGAGTTGGTCACCCCGCGCTATTCCAACACCAAAGTCCGTGGGGAACTTCACCGCCAAATAGTAGGTGGAGACCACCGCCCGTAAGACATGGATGATTGGCCGCCCTACTATGGCGTTGTATGGGAAGGGGGTCGCGACCACCAGGAAGTCGTGGTTGAGTCTGACCGCACAGGGCCGCGTGCCGACCTTGACGGGTACTGTTACTTTCCCAAGGGACCAGACTTCTTCCCCACTGAAGCCCACCAAAGGAGTGTTCGCGGGCTTCAAGTCACTTCCCTGCAGCTGGAGTTGGTCAAATGCCGATTTGAATAGAATGTCTGTCGAGCTGCCTGAGTCAACAAGCACGCGCCTGACTTCGAAGTCGTTGATCCTCAGCTTTATCACAAGTGCATCGTCTTGAGGGTAGTGGACCCTTCGCGCATCATCTTCTGTGAAAAGAATTGGCTCTTCTGTCTTCGGCCTCTTTGGAGGATTTTGGTCTTCTCGGGCAGCTTCGCGAACTGACATCCGGGCCGTTTCCGAAGTGCACCCTGCTACAACCGAACCTCCCACTATGACGTGGATGGTCCCCCGAACTGGCCTGCCTTACTATTATTATTATTATTGTTACTATGCTATACAAAATTTCTTAAGTACTTGCGGCGAATGAGTTCCTCTATCTCGTCGTGGAGATTATTACAATTTTCGGTACTATGACCGTGATCTCTATGGAAACTGCAGTACAGGTTTTTGTTCCTCTCATTTGGGTTCCCTTTTAGACGAGGTGGCCACTTTATGTATGGGATGTCCTTGATCGTCATTAAGATCTCAACCCACTTTGTGTTCAAGGGCGTATAGTTTGTCCGACCCGCTACGGGAGCTCAGAACGGTTGGCTCGATTTCGTCGCCCGAGATGGATCCTTTCGGCTGTCTCCTTGGCTAGGGAGTTCTTCTCTCTTTCTTTTTTCAAACCTGCCCCCAGTCCTTTGATGGATCTCCTCTTCCATCTGCATGAACTTGTCCACGAGATAAACGAATTCGGCGATGGTCGTGGGCTGGTTGTCCTCTCCCATCTTTGCCGCCGTGAGCTGAACTGCGGGGTCCAGGCGTGGGATCTGTAGGCATGTGTCGTTAAATCGCTTGATGCAGCTGCGGATGGGCTCTCCTTCCTTTTGGACCACGTCGAGGAGGCTCCCCTCGGTTCGGGGGCACTATTTGCTGGTTACGAAGTACGCGGTGAAGACTTGTACGAACTGAGCCTAGCTCCTTATTGACCCGGGGCCCAGGTTCCTATACTAGGTGTGAGACACTCCTCTGAAGGTGGTGGTGAAGGCTACGCACATATAGGACTCGCTGGCTCTCGCCAGGTGCATCTGGGACTGGAAGGAATTAACATAGTCGCTGGGACAAAGGACCCGTCGTACTTGTCAAGTGGGGGGAGTTTGAAGTCTCTGGGCATGGGGACTGCAAGGAGTCCTGATGACAGGGAGAAAGGGACTGAGAGGGCAGGGGTATCTCGTCCAAGCTCACTTCTTCTTTGCCTCAGAGCCTGGGTAGGACGCGGGTTGCAGTTCGGCGACTTCGCCAGTGGCGCCTCTGTTGCTTGGAAGGCCCAGCGCTGGCACTGCTTGCCTCGGTGTTCCCGAGCTCGATGGGCCTGAACTGTTGGGGGTAGTCTGTGGCTAAGGCATTGAACCGGTTCTCGGTGTGAAGGAGCCTGTCTTGAGGGTGCCGAGGTGATGTTGTTTTGACATATTGGGTTCCTGACTTGTCGGTGTGTGGCGAGGTAGGGGCCGCAGCTCGCTCTCTCCTACCAGTGGATGAGGCCTGGCTCCTGGAGGGGCTCCGATGCTGGGAGGCCCGAGCTTGGGAAGCCTCCTGGTGGGGGCGCCCGCCTTGAGAGGAGGGCTTGGGTCGCCTAACGGTGGGGTGCTGAGGTGGGAGCTGCGGTTGACTTTAAAGTAGTTGGGGGAACTGCTGCTGGTAGTGGTACTGGGAGACATGGTGTAGCATCTGCTGCTGGTGAATTTTCTGTTGTTGAAGCTACTGCACCTAGGCTTGGATGGCCCGCATGCCATGTATCAGGTCATCGAATTGGTTCTGGCTAGTTGCCGGGGGAACAATGGTAGGTTTAGCAAAGGTGGTTCCAACAGAGGGAAGGAGAACGCTCACGGAGGGAAGATTCATAGGTGCCACCATTCGCAGCGTACTTAGGCTGGGTATCCCATCCACCAGAAGGGGGATGGTGAACTGTTCGATGCACACCATGGGGACTTGAAGTTGTTCCCTGGTGGCGTTCATCTCCGTGCTACGTTTGGCATTACTAGAAGAAGCCATGGGTGTTGGGGTTTCTTGGAAAAAAGGCGGTTATGAGAGTTTTAGAGGGAGGCTTTTAGAAGTGTTTCCCATAGATGACACCAAATGATGTAGCGCAATCCGGTCGGTCCTAGCTGTCAACGATCTTGCCTCTGATTGGAGCAAAAGTTGACTAAAACGGGGAAGAAAGCGAGTAGTCTCCGGGGAGGAACCTGGTGAGATTGCTTCGAAGCTCAAGTTAGTATTTTCTCAAAGGCAAGATCAAAACCAGATAGCGCAGAATTATCACCTGCCTCCTTCTTGGGGGGGGGGGGGGGAAGAGAGCCTTTTATAACCACTTCGTGCACTCACTCCCAAGCTCCTATCAGGTCGGGTATCATTACCTTTGCACTTCTGCCAGTTCGGGTGTCATCACCTCTGCTGGGTCTGGCAACCGCCACTGCTCTCTTTGTCGGAGCCGTCTCTACGACTAGAGGTGGCGGTGGCAGGTGGGCGTTGAAGTGCGGCTGTCAAGCGTCAGATCCTAAGTCAGTCAGGTGCATCGCCTCAAGGTACGGACTCCTTTGGTGTCAGGTACGTTTGTTCAGTTTGGCAGCCTGGAGACGAAGTGCTGGAGTGGTGTGCGAGGTGGCCTTGAGTTCGGATAGAGGTGTGGCTCGAACTGCCCTGGGGTGGGCCAGTTCGGGTTGTTGCTCTTTGCGCTCCTGGTAAGGCTCAGGTTTGAAGGGAGAGTTCGGGCTCCTTTTGGGGAGCTCAGACCGCTAGTTCCTCCTCTCGGAGCTCGCGCCTTGAGCGTACTGCCGTGCCGAGTTGTTGCTTCTGCCACGTGTTGGGTGATCAAGAGGTCGGGCCAAATCTTCCTTCATCAGTTAATTTATAAAAGCTTAGGGTATATTTAAGTCTTTTACCCTTATTTTTATTGATTTAAAGACTAATTAAATTCCAATTAGAAGTAATTAAATGAAATAGTTAGTAAAATTAATAAAACTTACTAATTTAAAAATTTGTTTTTATTAACTTAAAATCCATTTAAAATAATTGCATGAATAAATTTTTAAAATTAATTCTAAATTTTTATTAATAAACAAATTAAGAGACAATGATTTATACAAATTTATTATTTTTTAAAATTGATTTTTATTTGGCTAGGCATAACCCAAAAAATAATGCTTCAGTTGGAAACTAATTGCAAATTTAGCTGTGATTCATGCTTGGCTATGCTCACAAAGTCACAGCACTAACAGTTTAGTTAAGTGCTCCATTCATTCTCTATGATCCAATCTGCTTGTTAAAATTTCTGAATAGATTTAAACTTGGAAAAGAAATATATCAAATTTATTGAAATGCCATAGCTTCCCAAGGATTGCATAGGTTTTTGGTTCTGATGACATGTGGGCCTTTTAGGTCTTAGTGCAATGGCCAATATTGAAATGCCGTACCTACTCAACCACTCTTCCATCATAGATATTGAGGTTAAAGAGGTGATCGCTTCAAATGATGGGAACATCCATCCTATGAAATATTTCTCACAGAATAGATGGAAAGAACTTACAACTGTAGAAATATTTTCTAACACCATTCTACTTAGTGCCTCTCAACCGGACTTGTCAAAATTCCTCCTTTAGTCAAACCCTCCTGAGAGTTGCCACCAAATACAGATTGTAGTTGTTGGCTCTCTTCCTCCCTCTTCTAAAAACAGTACGTACACAGTCATGCAGAGACAATGAAAGCAAAATCAAGACCAACCAACAAAAATTAATCAAACTGGGTTTTAAATAGTACCAAATGACATCGATCGACCTTCTCCCATCGAGGTAGTTTTCACCGTCTAGCCAGTTGGGTTTAAGGATCCCCGACCACTTCGAAATGGTGACTCCACCAGTAGCACTTCTGGATGATGTTGAAGTTGCAGAGGATTGAGTGGAATTGGGTCTGTTACTCTGGTTGAGGGGTTCCTCTGGATGGGTGACGTGGCTAATTCAACCCAAGTCTTTGTTACTCGCGATGATGGGTGTTGCGGTTACAAGGTGTGGCTGTGCCATCATCTTCCCTTGCGTTTCGTGGATAAAAGCCCCCTTCCCTCTCTTTCCTAAACATGCGCATTATTTTCCCCCTTAACATACGCACGCTCTTGCTTCTTTTATTTCTTTCCCTCTCAAGTCTCTAGTCTCAACTCTCAATAATGGGTGAAGTCGATCACAGTTGCTGCAGCAGCAACAGCAATTCCACCAACCCAACCCTCCACATCGCCGTAATGGCGTTCCCGTTCGGCACCCACGCGGCTCCTCTCCTCAACATCACGCGCAGGTTAGCGGCGGCCGCCCCTGAGGCAACGTTCTCATTCTTCAGCACGGCGAAGTCGAACCGTTCCGTCTTCTCATCCAGCGGAGATGCTCTACTACTACGACTACATAACGTGAAAGCCTATGATATCACAGACGAAATCCCCGATGGCTACCACTTTACGGGGAGACCTCAGGAGAGTATAGAGTTATTCCTGGAGGCAACGCCGGGAAACTTCAAGGAGGGGTTCGAAGAGGCGGTAGCGGAGATGGGGAAGAAGACCACCTGCGTGTTGAGCGACGCTTTCCTGTGGTTCGCGGCTGTCATGGCGGACGAGCTTCGGCGTCCCGTGTGTTCCCATTTGGTTGTCTGCGCTTTGCTCTCTGTCCACCCACCTCCACACTGATCTCATCCGCCACAGGATTGGTGTTAGCCCCAACGGTATGTTAGCAAGCAACCGGCTGCAGTGCAATTCGATCAATTTAGGGCTTGTTTGGTCTGTGGTTGAATTCTGTAGAGTGTGTTAGGCACAATAAATGATATATTGTACATCATGGTGTGTTTTTAATAGGATAAAATGTGGTGATGCGTGATACATATGTAACATAAATTGGAGCCATACCCATTGATCATGCATCCATACATATTAATTTATACAAACAAAACATCATAATAAAAATAATTACTAAATATAGTAAAAATAATTATTAAAAAATATTAAAAGTAATAAAAAACTAATTTAAGTAAATTTAATATATAGATATATAATATGAGGAAATCTAATATATATATATATATATATATATATATATATATATATATTTTGGTGTCGTTAGGCTAGTATGAGAGTTTGTGTTTCAGAATCAGCCTAAGCTCGTTTTGGAATGAGCCACACTCATAAATGAAATTGTTTTTTGAACTAGTTTAAACATGATAAAACCATGCTGCTGAACACTGCCTTATATTAGATCCATTCACATGATAAACTGGGTTTGGAATCGAGCCACACTTTGCCTCTTTGTTAACAAACCACATTTAGGTCCGACCCCGAACCCAGTCCTACTATAGGTGTAGATATTGAGATTGAGCCCAACCCTCATATAAAGTCCAAATTTCGACCTAGAAATTAGTCAAGAAAAAAATTTATTGTTTTTACTTGAAATAAAATTGATTTAATTGTATTAAACTGCAACAAACTCAAAAATACTGCAAAAATCTCACTATTATTTAGAAGAAAATAGGAACAAAAAATATATATTTTGTATTATGTATTATCAGGTTGGACTCGAGCTTGTGCCTAACTTATTCGAAAAAGCTCGAGCCCGGCCCAAAAAAAGTGCCCGAACCCAAGCCAACAGGTCTAAAAAGTCATATCTTAACCCAAGAAATAATGGGCCGAGCTGGGTCGGCCCAATGGGCTAGTTTACTCTAAACCGTTGAACGTTGATGAACCGGTTCCTTGAAAGAGTTTAACCATCTGGTTATGTTTTGATGTGAACACAGGTATTGCTGAGCGTAAGGATGAGCTACTTGATTTTATACCCGGGATGTCCAAACATCGTCTCTGGGATTTGCAAGAAGGGATACTCATCGGAAACCTAGAATCACCCTTCTACCGGATGTTACATCGGATGGGTCAGATGCTTCCACGTGACGTGGCGGTTTTCATCAACTCTTTTGAAGAGCTGGAGCCTGCCACCATGGAGATTGGAGCATATGCCTAGCGTGGCTGGATCGCCAAAAGCCGTGCTCCATGGTTTATGTGGGCTTTGGCTCAGTGGTCACACCTCCGCCTCCAGAGCTAATTGCCCTTGCAGAAGGGTTAGAGGCGAGTGGTGCACCATTTCTGTGGTCCCTCGGAGACGACGTGAAGGCGCAGGCCAGTTAGGCTTGTAGAAAGAACACAGGAGAGGGGAATGCTGGTTTTATGGGTCCCACAGAGGTGTGTGCTGGACCATCCGGCGGTCGCCGTGTTAATAACGCATGGTGGATGGAATTCAGTTGTGGAGAGTATATCCAGTGGGGTGCCGCTGATCAGCCGTCCATTTTTTGGAGATCAGAAGATGAACGCACGATTGGTATCCGGAGTATGGGGGATTGGGGTAACAATTAGGGTGGGGTCTTTAGCAGGGAGGGTGTGATGGACGCTCTGGATTTGGTTTTGTCGGAAGGAAAGAACATGAGGGAGAAAAGTGGGACTCTACGAGAGTTTGCAAGAAATGAAGGGATAGGAAATCCATCATACGGACGCCCAAGATTGCGGAATAAAGGGGGCGAATTTCAAAAATTTTTCTTTCCCTTTAACCGGGAATCGAATTCTCTATTTAAAAAATCATATTTTCAAGCATCATTCTTGAACCATAAACCGAATCAGATTTGAACCAAAAGGAGGAGAGAGAGATAATACCTGATACAAAGAAATAATATCTCTCAATGGAGGTGTTCACGACAAAAGTAGAAACCAAAAACTGCTCCCACTAAAGATGGCGCAGTGCAGGGTGGAGCAAAATCAGTAGTGTCCTTCCTAAGAACTTGATTCTTCCCAAGAATCACCTGGACGGCTTGTGAATACAACTCCTACCAATCTTTTTTGCAAAAGATTGGAATCAAAATCTAATCTTGATTTTTCCCAAGCAATGGAGATCAAACTGCTATAGGTGGCAGCTGCAAGAAGGAGGCAGCTAGAGAGAATTTGCAGGGTGCAGAATTCTCTCCTTTGTAATCTCAGTTCTGAAGACTAGACTTGTGTCTGTTGGATGTCTAAAAGCTGCTGCCACCTCTTCCTTTTATAGACTTAAAGGGATCAGCTCCTAATCCCATTAGGAATTGCTAACCCAAATCACATATGGATTAGAAGTTCCTTTAAAATAAGGGATAATCCTTATCTTATCTGCAGATTAGATCAGCTAGCTCCTAATCTAATTAGGAAGTTTCCAAATCTAAATCTCATTTAGATCTTGGACTCTCTGAGTCCCATTAGGAATTGCTAACCCAAATCACATATGGATTAGAAGTTCCTTTAAAATAAGGGATAATCCTTATCTTATCTGCAGATTAGATCAGCTAGCTCCTAATCTAATTAGGAAGTTTCCAAATCTAAATCTCATTTAGATCTTGGACTCTCTGAGTGGATAGGGTGTGGGCCCAATCCTATCAACTAATCTTATCTCAGAATTCGCCCCTTAAAGACTAATCAAATTAGCCCAGTTCGAAATGGGCTTAAGGCTCATTTAGGGTTATGTATTCATCAAGCATTCCAAACTACTGCCCAGTTGGGCTTCCTTGTATGGCGTGGGACCCAAACATTGATCTACACATCAGCCACATGGGTTCAACCCAGCCTTTGTTACAAGGCCTGGCCGAATACACTGTTGTGGACAATGCAACCCCTGAAACCCATCAGATGGGCTCTATGGGCCCAACACTTACCCTAAGTGGTCCCTGGGCCAAGCCACCTTGTAACACCCAGGGACTGTGGGCAGATGCAAAATTAGTCCATCAGGTATTATCGTTAATGGCCTTACACTTAACCTCTCAGCCCATAATGATCATACATTGCCCGATAAGAGAGGACCTCTCCCTCGGTTGCAAGGAACAGTGTTGCACTCTCTCAAGTACGGATCCCGGGAATTAAAACCTTTTGCAAATCATTTCGAAACCATAATATATATACTTTTATATCTCATATAAAATATATTTTGCAAAACAAATCTCAACAATTGAAATCGGCTACCGATAGTCTTGGTTTCCATCAGTGAGAGTGCATCCCCGATCATTACCTTTGTCTGACAAAGGGGCTGATCCTGTCACTATGATCACCCACTCAGATGAATTCTCAAACTGTCCCAACATACCCAGGTTTTGACCCCCGCTAAGGATCTCACTGATTGATACATTAAAGATAGCCCAATCCGACACCTAGTGCAATATCATAATCAAGTCTAGGGGTCGGGTATAATTTTTCAGTTTTGCCCATCAATCTCCAAGGTCCAGGGCAATACTGGAAATCTGGTCCAATTCAAAGATTCAATTAATCCCACACTGTATGTGCCTAGGGTCTCACCCTGGTAGCTGAGACAAGCCACCCCAACCGATTTGGTGGCACCACAGTGTCAGCCTTGTCAGGATAGGTCTCCCCAGACCGACCCACTAGCTGTGAACATTCTAAACTAACACGAGTCTCATTAAGTGTCTAGTTTAAGGGTATTACATAGAAACATACCAAGGGAACATGAATCAAATATGCACTTTTATTCATTTACAATAAATTCATAAAGTACATCATTTTGATTGAAGCTAAGGGCATGCAAAACTGTCTAACAAGAAAAGCAGTTGGACTGGAAGGGAACAATACACTACACTTCACTACTTTATCGGAGACAGTTTGCAGAAGATAAAGGGGCAGACTGAGCAGTATGTTATACTTGCACTCTTCAATCAATCATTAAACATTCTTGCAAAATGCAAATACAAGGTTTTTGCACTGAACAAGTTTACATAAAGGGAGCCTTTGGTTTAATTTGCATTGCAAATTCTATACTGTTGTAAATGCATAGGACTGTAAATTCTTCCTCACTTTATGAGAAATAAATAAGTAAACGAAACAAATAAATAATCTCCATTTTGTATTTGAAGTTAATGGACCTGACTTTACTTTGGGTTGGGTTAGGGTTGATCCCTTAGTCAATCTGATTCAATCCGAACCTGACTTTATAATATATGTCATATATAAATATATATTATGTGTAACATATAACATACATTGATTTGTTTAGATGCATGATATTTGTATAGCCCCCACCACATAGTATTATGTATTTCTTTTAAGATAATCATTTCACTTAATCCTAATTAGAAAGACTAAAACCTTAATAATATTATTTTATGTTTTTTGAAAATTTTATTCTTCATCTCTTCTATATTGTTTGTCGCCTAAGAAAGATCTATTGTAAGTCATAACTCATAATAAATTATAGTCGTTTCTAACACTTGTTTTTCTTAATTTTGTACTAAAAGAACAAAACAAATAACGTCAACAAACAAATACTAATGAAACATATGATTAATATATGTAGTGAAAGCCCAATCCAAAAAAATTGGGTTGGGTTGGGTCGGGTTGATGTTTGGGTTGAAATTCATGAATCTGACTTTACTTCGGGAGGGGTTAGGGTTGACCCCTTAGCCAACCCAACCCAACCTGAACCCGACTCTATAGTACATGTCATATATAACTATATGTTATATGTGATGATGCGCAATCCGGCCACTCCTAGCTAGAGGCGATTGAGCTCCTACCTGGTGACGGGCAAGAGATATCTGCGTGAAGAGAGATGAAGGTACCCGGGGTTGTTGACCCGACGGGAACACTCTGATGCTTAAGTTAGTACTCAGTTGCGAGATGGAAGAAAATGAGTTTGCAAGAAGATGAGAAAGCTAGAGAGTGGTGAATATGTGATACCTTGGCCCCTAGGGGGTTGAAGTTTTTATATACTAACATTCTAGTAGGTTTGGAGGGGTTGATCCCAAATCTCTGCCATAGCGATCTGTTGCCAGGTAACAACCTTGGAGTGATTGGTTGTTATCGTCAGGACTGGGGAGCAGGTGGGTTAATGCGACCGTTGTAGGGTATGGTCCCGCTAGGTAGGAGACAACCTCCGGGGTTGGCAGGCACGATACCACCAGGTGAGAGACAATGAGTGCAGCCCTCAGAGTTGGCAGATGCTGCTTTGCCAGGCAAGGGACGTGGGTGCAGCTTTCAGGGTTGACAGGTATGGTTGTCAGATAGGAAGCTTCTCGCGGGGCTCAGGGCTACCTGATAACGAACCTTGTAGCGAGCTACCTTGTGGCGAGCTACTTGTGTCGAGTTGCTGGTGGCATGCCAAGGTGATTCTTCTCGAGGTGAGTCATCTCCAAGGTGGCCCATTTGCCTAGGTTTAGACTGTCGTGAACTCGGTTGTTTTAGTCCACGAACGGGGATGGACTCAACCCGAAGTACCTTCAGCTTGAGACATTATTGTACCCGAGCTCATTCTGAGGTGAGCTGATACTTCCCAAGTCATCATCTACGTTGATTCATGCCCACGTGCCAATCTGCTCATGTCGAGTTGTTATTCATGTCAAGTCACGTATACGTGTCACCCGTTTATGATGTCGGGCCAAATCACCCTTCATCAATATGTAATATGTAACGTACATTGATTTGTTTAGATTCATGATATTTGTATAGCCCCCATCGTATAGTATCATGTATTTCTTTTAAGATAATCACTTTGCTTAATCCTAATAAAAAAGACTAAAACTTTAATAACATTATTTTATGTTTTTTTTATTTTATTTTATTCTTCATCTCCTCTATCTCCTTTATGTTGTTTGCCTTCCAAGAAAGATCTATCATAAGCTATATCTCATAATAAACCATAGTCATTTCTAACACTTGTTTTTCTGAATTGTGTACTAAAAGAACAAAAAAAAAAGCGTGAACAAACAAATACTAATGAAACAAATGATTAATATATGTAGTGAAAGTTGAGATCTAAAATCGAGAAATTTATGAGTTTTTAAGGGATGGAAAGAAGGTTGGGAAGGGCCCAACCTGAGCCCAACCAAACCTGAAATTAACTTCGGGTTGAGTTGGGCTGGGTTAGGGTTAGGGTTGGGGTTTAGAACTTAGGGTTGGGCTAGGATTGGCCTCAACCTGACCTAACCCGGTCCGACTTGCAGCCCTAGTCCTCATGGATTATTCCTCACATCTTTTTGCAATCATGCATTGGGAACATCTCTGTATTTGTATGTTTTTATTTTTTGGAAGATATTCCGAATGCATAATTGCGAGGGATTAAGGACCAAATTCAATTTCGTGTGTTACAATGGCATTTTTAATGTTATTAAAGTCTTGATGAAAAGTATATATTGTGAAACATGAACCAATGAAAATTATTGGACTATGTGACATCTTTATCATCTTTAACATGATTGATGAAAAGTATCCATTAATGCATGGTAGTTTGACTCCCAAAACCATCCAAACCAAATCTTTTATCCCTTATTGCATATTCACCATTGTTTTATATTGTGGTAAGGCCAGAGGCCTATGCCTTGAGGCAAGGCCGAAAAAAAAAGCCTAGCTTTGATAGCCTTAGACCCCACTAAAAAGGCTTATCCTTGAGTTGTTTGAGGCTTATGCCTTTCAGCATTTGGCTTTGTAATTAGGGTCGTTAATGGATTATATCCAAATAGAACCGAAACCAACCCAATAAAAAATATTAAGGACTTAAAACTATCGGATCTGCAATTTTAAACCTAGAACTAAATTGATTGATTTTTGAGACAATCGAATCTATCCCGATAGACCCGATTATAATAAACCTGCTGAAAAAGGATCAAATTGCTCTTCCTCTGTAAACCACTACAAAATTTATCTCTGGATTTTTCTTAACTAGATTTGGAGCCGTCCATGAAGTGGATTACAACAAAGAATTCAACACACAACACAACAAAAACATTAGTAGCGGGTTTAGAAGTTTTTTCTTTTTTTTTTCACAAAAGAACAAATCAAATGTTAGATTATGAGTATTGACCATATTGTGCATCTTGTAGTGCCAGGCCTAAACGGCCTAGACGGAAAGAATTACGCTTGGATTCCTAAATATAATGGGTTTCTTTCTTTACAGCCATACTTTTGGGCCTTCATAGGTTAGGAGATTCAAAGTATCACCCAATATCTTATGCCCGAAAGATCATGGGATACAAATCCATTGGTGCATCTGTTGCATTATGCAACAAAAGACATGATTGATTGGACATGATAAGTAAATTTTGTAAAATATGAAAGTATAAAAATACATTTATAAAAGATGAATCAATGAAAAGTAAGTAGACTTAACTCTAACCAATATTTAGTGAATGAATGGTAATTTAACCCTACAATTAAAGTTCGTTGGGTTAAGATATTGAACATTTAATACTCATATCCATGGTTTTTAGCGGTTCGAAGAGTCCGATCGTTCGACTTGAATGATCGGCCCATTCTAACAAAAAAAAATCAAAAAGCAATTAAAACCATTCCGGTCGATTCAATGGTTTATTGACCAAAATCAATGATTTTGAGGAAAAACAAAACCAATCAGGTGACCGATTCCCAATTTTTCTGGTCCGATCTGATTTTGAAAATAATACCATGAATCACAGTAAATGAAATGTGTGACAGCAAGTATGGAAATGTGTGAAACTCTTTTTTACAGTTTAATCATTTGGAAATTTTGTAAGCGAAACCACCGGGCACCATCTATAGCATGTTAGGCACATCGTCAATCAGTCGCGTCTGGTTGGGGACAAACCGATTTTTAATGGGGATAAAATGATACATCCAGTACCCACTTGATTATTTATGGGATAATTGGATCTGACCGAATTATAGTGATATCTGTAATTATTTAAGTTAGTAACAATTTAAACCTTTATTGTTGATAATATAATTTTAATAAAAATGATAATAAAATAATACATTGCTTATATGTTAATAAATATTCAAGTCTTTTTAATCAAAATTATCTTATATATTATCTATCAGATTTACTTTATAATAGACATTACAACAATACTAGGAAATCTTTATATATATTATTAACTTAATAATTGATTCGGAACAAGTAAGAACCAGATTTAAATAACAGAATCAGAACTGGTATAATCAGTTAAATCAGTTTGGTTTGGTTGGATAGAACTGACACATTAACAGCCCTATGCACTGGTTGAGGCTTTTGTGTCTTTCATCTATTAATTATAAAGTTAATTAAAAACACATATTTGCATAGGTTCTGTTTCTCAATGTGTATTTTATTATTCATGCAATTAGGTAGACAAAATATTCATGAAAAACCAAGGCCTCATTAGGTTTACAGGAATTCCATTCTCATTCATGCTGAAATAAAAAATCCATTCCTGTTAAATCTAATGAAAATCCATTCCTGTTAATTTTAATTTCTATCTTTATTTTTTTTTTGTTTGAATAAAAAAGATTATAGAAATGGTCCATTCTAATTCCGATTTTAGAGAATTCCAACTACGAACCAGACCCTAATTCTTAAAAGCATAATGATCATCAAGAATTAATTAATCTCTTAGGTATTTTGGTGGTGAAGATCGATCTATAAAGAATTAATTAAGCAGTTATAAGAAAAATTGAACACTAAAAATGAACCACAATATTAAAATAATGAAAGATGAGCGATTTAGAATCCATTTATAAATAGAAGCCAACAAACCCCAAAGATCAATTGTGTTACCTACCGGTCTTCATTGAATATGAAGCTCAAGGTGATAAAGCCAAAGCATGATGTTAGTCCATTATCCCGCCGACAGAAAAAAGGATGTTCTCACATTCATCATTTCATCTCTATAGAAAGCTAAATTTCAATGGATATCGAGGAACTTAACGCCCATTGGAACCAGGAGATGCCACAACCAGGCCATAACCCCCTTGGATTTGGTGAAGAATTATATCCGTTAACGCAACATGGTCCGGGTTGACCTAATACCAAGTACCAACCACACAGTTGGATTGGGTTGGAGGTTAGGTAAGGGTTAAGGTAAAAATCATGCTTTTTAAAAACGAATCGGTGACAGTTATCGGTTTCAACGGTCTGGCTGTTCAATCCGAATGTTTGGTTGTTCTGACAAAAAAATTAAAAATTTATAAAACGGTCAAAACCATTCAAATGATTCGAACGATTAATCGGCCGATTCAACAGTATACTGACTAAAATCAACAGTTTAAAAAAAAAATGGTTTTGGAGGAAAAGAGAGACCGATTGCCAGTTTTTCCAGCCCGACCGTCCGATCCGGTCCGGTTTTAAAAACAGTGGTAAAAATTATAAATCCTTTAACAATCATGAAAACCTCTCCTGAACTTTCTAACTATCATTTCCGTTTGTGCAAGTAGACAAGATCTGCCTCCCTATCCCCACCATCTTAGACCCGAAAGAATCATCTGGGTTTTCTGCAGAAGGCTCCGCAGATGAAGAACAACATTGGCAGCTACCCGTCTTCATGGTTCCAATCAATCCGTCGAACAAGCTGAGGCTGAGGTTTTTCAAAGTTGACCCGTCTCGATCTCTCCTCCTGTCAACTTCGGCTATGACGCAAGTCTCTTCCAATCGATGTACTTACACGTAGGAGTGGACACGTACCAGTACGAAATCTAAGCAACCGGCACATGTCTGTGTTAACCTTTAACCAGCAGGTGTCCATCATTTTTATACGTGGCGAACTTTGGTTCATGAGCCAACATGTTGACTGAATTCCGCGTTCTCACCACAGTGGGCTTTTTAGAATTTTAAGATGGAGGCTTTGAGAGAAACTCTGGGGAGCTTGGATGTTTCGGTCCTTAAATCGTCGACTCCGTTCGATTACTTGTAATGTTGCTCATCGTTATACGACAATCTCAGTCCGCAGAGGGTGAGAGAGTGGATTGCCTACTATGTGAGGCTGTTCCGACCAAAATCCCATTTCGTGATACGCGACGCTGGTGGGGTCCATCCGGGTGTTCTCGACGTTCTAAAGCCATGTATGGAGAAAGGGTATGTAATATGCAGGACATCAGAGAGAGAAGGAACGATTTGATGGCTACTATCACAACCAGTTTCTCCTGGTGAATGACTGCTTGCATCGGTATCGCTTCATTGCAAGTGGATGTTCTTCTTCGATGGGGATGAATACGTTTACGTCCCGCCAAAAAGCACCATTAAATTGGTTCTGGATTCCCTATCGGATTATACCCAGTTCACGATTGAACAGATGCCCAAGCAGAGGACGCTAGAAAAACTTATAGGTACCTCTTCGCAACCTAACCACCTTCTCACTCTGTTTTCCAATTTCACTTAAAACTGAAAATTCAAGAATTTCGTATAATTAAAAACTTCAATATTTTAGAGCAGGGTGAGAAATTAAGAGCACTGATTTGATGATTTCTACTGTGCATTTGCAGTTATGTTTGGGATTGAACAACTGGGTTTTAAGTTTCAACATCACAAATCAATGTAAAATGTCCATTAAATATCCGTTTTAGTCGTAACCTCGGATACTCTAGAGTTTAACCATACTGTTGTGAAGTTGTTAGCATGTCAAATGAGAGTGATACAGACGTGGGCACCTTTGCTTCTTTGGATGGAGACTGATACAGAGTGGTCCGTCCGTGCCCACACCATCGATCTGGTGTTGCAAAGCGAGATGGTGTACTGGATCATCTCTGATGTGAATTCGATGGGTACCGAATATGTGATGTGTCTGGAAGGGGGGAGTGCATCGCCATTCAGCCGCTGTGCGTCTTGAGAAAGAATATGAACAATGTTCGAGGGAGTATGGAGTTTTTCACAAATAGAAGGAAAATTTTTGTTGAATTTTCATTAACGGATGGGAGGTATTTGTTGAATTTTTCACAAATAGAAGGAAATTTTTTGCTGGAAGGTTTACATGATTGTCAGAAACTTGAGATGAGGATTTTTATTTTATCCTTATATTTATTATGTATGCATGTATGACATTTATTTATGTACATATGCATTGATATTTTTAACTATTAAATTTGGGTTTTTTTTTTTTTTTTTCCAAATGTGACTTTAGAGTAAAGTGCTCCTTAAGGCTGTGTTTGTTTATAGAGCAAATTTATTTGCATTGATATAAAATTATAGTAGCACAAATGATTTAGGCGCAAATTCATTTCATTTTGTTTTAAAATTATCTTATTTTGTTTAATTGTAGTATAAATAAAGTAAAACAATAGGTAAAGTAGAATGAAGCAAAACCCAAAACAATATTAAACTATAATTTACATTCTTTTCATTTGCACTCCTATACATTTGTGTAAATACAAATAAATTTGCACTACCATGCATTATAACTTAATTTATTGGTACATTAAGCTAATAAACCCTAAATCACGGGTCAATCAAAAGTCTAATAAGATGTCATTGGTTTGAGTTAGAGTTGGGATTGGAGGTTAACAAATGGGATGAGGCTAAGGTTTAACCAAACCAACCAAATGTAATAGATAAGTGGAAATTTCAAAATCCTTTTCTAACTACTCCCAAAGTTTTCTTTAGTTTTTTAACTTAAAATACTCATCATTTATTTTATTTTCTTTGGTATCCATATACTCTATTTAGTCTTACATTAAGGCTATGTTTGGTTTGAAAGAAAAAGTAGGAAAAAAAAAAAGAAGGAAAGGTATGAAAATTTATACAAGATTTTTTAAGGCTTTCCTAACTTTCCATTTCTTTTCCTATTTTTTCCTTCAAACCAAACATAGCTTAAAAGTAGTATTCTCTCTCTTTCAATAATGGTCACAGACAATGAGAAGATAAATTTCAGTAGCAGTGGCCCCATTTTTATTTCTTTCCTCATCTCATCAATTTCTTGTGTCTCCTTGCCCCATGTATCTATTTGGTGCAAAGAGGAATCTCTAAAGCAGCCATACCAAATGGCAAATTTCGGTTTTGTCATGGAAGCTCATGCAAACTACAACTGTAATGCAAGAATAAGCATGGTTTTTAAAAACAAATTGGTGACCGAACCGATTAGGGGTTCGGTTATCAGTTCGAATGGTTAATCGACGGGTTCAATGGTTTGTTGATCAAAATCAATTATTAAAAAAAAAAAAAAACGGTTTTAAAGAAAAATGGAATCGGTCCGGTTTTGAAAACAGTGGGAACAAGTTAAAGCCGCATCAATTTTCAAACGCTAGTCATTGACTGTATTTCTACCCTGACCACAAGAAGATTAGAGGTTTCTGGATCATTCGAATTTTGTCTTCCCAAAATTGGTCATTACACTGTCGTCAAGTGAAAACATACAAGTATAGGGATGTTTCTGCTGCACCGCTTGTAACTTGTAAGGATGTGTGAGAACCAATTTTGTGAGGATAAAATCCAACTGGAATCTTCCATCCAAAAGGCAGACGGTGATGCTGTCTCATGCCTGCTTTGGCAATTTTGGGGTTGATCGATCACAATCCATTATTTATGCATTTAACAGTTATTTCACAATCCATTATCCATTAATATCTAACCGCAGATAAGTCAAACCAAATAAGGAGTAGAACCTTTGATGCGATTTGCTGAGATTATTCACTCTATTCTCTTGCTTTGTTCTGAAATACGATTTTTTTTCTTCTTATTATTCAAGAATTATAGACGCGTTTGGCAATTTGTTCCTTAAGAATAGGCTTTTGTTGTATGGAAACAAAAATAGTGTTTGGATAGCAATTATTTCTTGCCTGTGTTTTGAATTGTAAATTTTTCATCATTCCATTTTAAGGTAAAGAGTAGAAGTGAATAACATAACTACAAATATAAAATAAATAAAATGGAAATAATTCGGTCACTCCTAACAAATGTAATTAGTTTTGATGAATGATTGGTGTTGCTTTTTTGGAATTTGGAAACAGTAGCGTATTTGCGTAAGAAAATAGTAGAATTAACAATAGAAATAAGTTGTAATTAGTTCTGATGAATGATTGGTGTTGCTTTTTTGGAATTTAGAAACAGTAGCGTATTTGTGTAAGAAAATAGTAGAATTAACAATAGAAATAAGTTGTAAACACTAGAATATCTAGCGCATATTCAGGAAGCTGGAAAGTCAACAGTGGTGTTTCTGGTCTTGTTTAGGTGTTTAGGGGTCGTGCTTGGTTAGTCTTTAGTTGCAGTGTGCTTACTGCTTAGTCCTTAGCCTGTAGTCTTTGTCAAGTGTTTCTTGTGGGTCTATTTTGCTCTGTGTGTATGTGTGTTTTTCTTTTTTTCTTTTTTCTTTTTTTTATATTCTACCATTTCCATTCTCAACTATCAATATATAATTAATGGCAGATTTTTAATGAACTCACATAAAACTATTGCATGACTCTCCCAACTACCAAGCAATAGAAGTCTTATAAATCAATATTGCAAACAAATTTCCTTGTAATTAACATCTAAAGAATTTCTATTAAATTTTCCAAAAAGAAAAACTATTACATACCTCATTTAAAAGACTTTAGGTTGAATTTGCCAAACAAATTAAACAAAGAAGGCCATCAGAAACCTTTCAGCTGAGCTTCCTTTACCTCCAAAACCACGGATTAATCAGCCATGGAAAGGCGATAATTGACAATTTCCCTAAACTTGGGTACACTTTTTAGGTCTACCTTGGTCCCATCCTTCAATGTAATATCTCCCCATTCACCAGTTAAACACGGCACCACTTGAACTTCCTTAATCACTGTCGTAGAAATCGCTCATGTCTTGTCCCGTTGGTAATGCGTTTGCTTTTGCTATTTGTACATGTTGGTTTAGAGAGGAAGTTGGTGGAGGATAGTTTGGTGGACAGATTAGAGGAGATTTGCAGGTAGCTCATTTCTTTCGTTTTATTTTTATCAAACATGTTTCTTTCTGTTCCACAAGAACGTTTGAAATAGCAGAAACACTCTCACGAAACATTGTCAAACAGGTCCTAAGTGTTAGCTCGAGTTGGACTTTGTCTTTTTTTCCTATCATATCAATGTAGACACAACACATCCATATTCTAGTCCAATTATAAATTAAGTCGATCTTTTATAAAAAAAAAAAATCAATCATTTAACATTCATAATGGATATATTTATATTTGGAGACAAAGAGACAATTCAATGTGATCCTTTAAAACACCCTGGTTTAATAATTCGTAACAATAACAAAGAAATTGAGGAAGACGCCACTTAAATCATAATAGTAGGTTGAGCAAAATAGCGGAGGTGTATCTAGATTTTTATGTGATAGGTAAATACAATTTATAAAGCAGTTACAAAGGTAGCTATTGTCATAAACAACGTGTTGGGTAGTAAGAAACATGTCTGAAGCGTAACTTTTTGGAGCACTCGTGATTTCTTACTCACTTTTCCTACAGAAAATCTGGGCATTACGTCAAGAAACATGTCTAAAACATAACCAAGCTTGGGTTAAAGAGAAAAAGAGGTTCGCCATGACCAAGCTTGGGCTCCCGAATGTTTAGTTGGTAATCGCCAAAACAGGGTGGCCCGATGTCGGAGACATCGACTAGATCGGGCGCAAAGTTCGACGGAGAGGAGTAGAAAAGGATTGCGGTGGAGAAAAGGGTTGCGGCGGCGTTCGACGATGTAGCTCGGGCTCATCTTTGCAACAGCAGCCATAGTGAGCACTTGGCGGAGAGGAGCTTGAACGGCGTCGGCGGACATCTTCTTTTCCCGTTCGAAGGGTAACTCCAGCACTCCATTTTGCGACAGCAGCGTTCGACGACACCATGAACGCCATGAACGGCTAATCTGAGTTGGCTTCAAGGATCTCATAGAGAATAACTCAGAAGCCGCATGTTAGGTTCGGATGGTTATTCAGATACCAGTCTAGAGCAAAATGACTGAGAAAAACAAAGCAGAGAATACGGAAAATAACATAGCAAGATGCGGTAATAATCAGGCTTACCTGATCTTATTTTTGTCCTAAAGAACAACAAAGGGGAATACGTCTAGGTCGTTAGTTTCACCTTTCAGATTGCCTGTCTAAGTGCCGGTTTGGTTCGATGGACGAGGAGATGTAGAGACTCGACTATACTAGATTTCAATCTGCACTCAATAGGCCAAACAAGGGAGTCTCAGCCTGTTTCGGTAGCTGACCACTTAAGAAAATAACTCAGAAGCAGTCCGAAGGAATCTATTGAAGAAAAACGAATTTTCAAGCTTGAGTTCATGGAGCTGATGAGCGGAATGTCCGTTGGAGCTAACACGACGTACCACTGTTTTTTCTCTCTCCTCCGGTAGGAATTATGAATAAAGGACTGGTGATTAGGGAGTGGAAAAAGATGAATAGAAGGAATGGCGAATGATGTCTGGGGAGTAGGAAAAAACAAGGAGGACAGATTTCTTGCCGTCTCTATTCTGTTTTTCGCCTCAAGGTGCGAGACGATGAATAGTAACTCTTTGTTAATTTCATTGGAGAAAATGGGAGAACATGGGAGGGAGATGTGGAAAAACGATGAGAGGATCGGAGGTGGAGGAGACTGCCGCTGCCGCTACTGTGTGTCGAAGGCCGAAGAAGATGAACAATGCTCTCTAGAAGGTGAAGAAGATCAAGAGGAGTTTTCAATTTAACCTAAGGGCTAAATGGGCATTTCAGCCCTACTGTTAATATTTTCGATATCATTAGACAATAATCAAGCAATAAGTCTAAATCAATTAACCAAACCATAAGATAGTTTAAAAAATTTACCTATGTTTTAATGGTTATTCTTATCTGGATGGTCCAGCCCGGTCGGGTCATCGGTCAAAAACTATATACTTCGGCAGCCGGCTGCTTCCATAATTAGAAAATCAGAACATGGGATCTATTGACATTATTTTCGAATCGTGAGTTACTAATCCAGCGGTTAAGATATCCTCAGTCCTCACCATGTGGGGGACCCTCATTGAATCCTGAGCAGAAACAGTTGGGTTGTTATTAAAAGGGGTAGATGACCTTGACCTCTCTCGGATCTCAAAAGCAGAAGCCAAAGGTTTCAATTTTCAAACCAAGAGTCTTCCTTTCGCAATAAGTACAAAACTAGAGAATCAATGGCAGGTTATCCGCCGGGGTATCCAGTTCCAGGGTACGGCTACGGTGCGCCACCGGCCCAGCCGTATGGAACGGCCACTCCCTACGGAGCGCCACCGGCGCAACCCTACGCTGCGCCTTCTGCGCCCTACGCTCCCGACCACACGCCAGGGGACAAGCCTTCCAAGGACAAGCACAAACACAAGCCCCATGGAAGTGGAAGCAGCTCGAGTGGTGCTCCCCCTCCTTACTCCGCCTATCAACTGTCTTCGGCACCACCAACCTCTGGCTATCCACCGGCTTCCGCCCCACCGCTTTCCGGCTACCAACCGTATGGAAGCCCGTTTGTCTCTCTGGTGCCGTCGGCGTTCTCTCCGGGAACTGATCCCAACATTGTCGCTTGCTTTCAGGCGGCCGATCAGGACGGAAGTGGGTTCATAGACGATAGGGAGCTGCAGGGCGCTCTATCGTCTTACCACCAGAGCTTCAGCATCCGAACCGTCCGTCTCCTCATGTATCACTTCACCAACTCCAACACCCGAAAGATCGGTAAGCCCTCTCTGAACAATTCTCTTCGCTTTCAGATCGAAATTGCGCACTTTAGCACTAGTTTTTGGCCACTAAGATGCGTACGATAGCAAAATCTTCTCCAGGTGGATATTTCCTTTCGATTTTCAACGAAAGACTCGTTTTCCGTTACCGATGACTGGTTTTTCACGTGTCAAATATTTTTTGCCGTGCCCCGAGCAGTTCATTCCGCGTTTCTCTCATACCTATTTTTCAAATTCCTGAAATGCCCTCGCCAATTTTATTTTTCTTCTTAGATTCTACTGATTTTTTTGCTACTTATATTAGTTATTTTCATTAATGCATTTTCTGTACTGAATTACTAAGATGGCCTTCTGTTTCATTTTAATTACGGAATAAAACAACAGGACCTAAGGAGTTCACATCGGTGTTCTACAGTCTCCAGAACTGGAGGGTATGTCTTTTCTAGATTTTTGTTTTCGCTTTTGATGGAAATTTATATTCATATTCGGGGTATATTTGGCAGTCAAACTTTGAGAGGTTTGATAGAGATCGGAGCGGGAAGATCGACGCGTCGGAGCTGCGAGAGGCGCTCCTGAGCCTTGGATTCGCGGTTTCTCCGACCGTATTGGATTTACTCGTCTCCAAGTTCGACAAGAGCGGCGGTAAAAATAAAGCCATCGAATACGACCATTTCATCGAGTACGTTTCATCTCTTAACCCTATTGCCATTGCCACTAAACTGAAGCAAAAGTACACTACAATTTACACTGTGCCTATTTTGCACTTTCATGCATTTACACCGCTGCAAATTAATTTGCACTATAAACAAAGAGCCTTAATTTATGATATATTTAATAAATTTGTTTTTTTTTCTTAAATTAAATGCAGGTGCTGCCTTACAGTTAAGGTAATAATACCTGCTTCTCTTTTTGTTTTTATCAAAAATAAATAAATAAATACTTGCAAATGTCTTTGTTAATTAATTAATTTATTTTAATTCCCTCCATTAATTAATATTATTGTTTGTGATTGGATTGGTGCAGGGGCTCACGGAGAAGTTCAAAGAGATGGATAAATCATACAATGGTACAGCAACATTCACGTATGATAATTTCTTGTTGACCGTTTTGCCCTTTCTTATTGCATAAACTACAACAAGGAGAAAGCGGAAAGCTTTGGGTAGGGGTCCTGTTTGTTGATATTTGATACTATTTTGCACTTCTTGTTTCAGCCCAATTGAGTGTTTAATCTGTACATTTTTGTTTCTTTCTTTCAATTTTACTACTAATAAAAATGGTGATGGTGATAATAATTGGTTAATTGAATTGTTTTTAAATACAATCTATCTATGTACTGCACCAATGGAAATCAAGCAAATTAAAGGGTCAAAAGGAAATGAAAAAAAAAACCCAACTGTGGACCAATCATATCTTTTATTGCACTATGCATCAGATGGACATTTTCCAAAAAAAAAAACAAAAATAATGAGAAATGGGGTTGGTCTATACAATATCTGCTAGAAGGATGTGTTTACTCATTCTTTGATTCTTGACTAATGACGTAGATGAATTGGATAGAGCTCCTAAATAGCCTGGACAAAATGCAATGAGACTTATTATTTTGTATTATAAATAGTCAAATCAAATATCTGTTGAAGATAAACTTTGACGGAAGTTGAAGCAAAGTCTAATGAAAATTATTATTATTATTATTTATTATTATTATAATATTATGAATAAAATATAAAAAAAATGACTAAAAGGTCAACATTGATTTCAAAGAGTTAAATCATGCAAGCTAATGCCATTAAGTAATATGATATATTACTTTCTTGCATCAAATATTAGGCTCCCGTACCTAGATATCCTACTAAGACATTTTGATCCAATAAACACGTTGGTTGGAATCAGGGACCACAATGGAAACCGCGGCTGTATCTCTTTAAAAAAAACAAGTTGATTGGTAAGAGTAAATACTCTAAATGAGCTCAACTCTGCAACCATGGTTTCGACATTTTTCTTCTTTGGACCGCCAACAAAACATATAAACAATTTCCATTTGTTTTAAATTCAAAATGCTGACGTGGTATTCTACAATTTACAAAGCAAATGGTATTGTCTTCATTTACTTTTAAAATTGCCACTTTATATAAAATAAAAAGAACAATATCATGTTCTTGAATTGTGTTTTTGTTTTGAAAAGTGAAATAACTTTGTTTTATACTAAAATAAAAAAATAATTCATGTTTTTGAAATCATCAAGAATTCAAGATGATGGCTTTTAAAACGAAAACAATTTTTTTTGCATAGATACCGTATGAGTGGTTTGCTTCAACATAGGGACAGATTCGATTCCCGCAACCAGTGACTTTGGAGAGGGAGGCTATTAATGTGATGCATAGTACCAATATATAAAAAAAAGTTTTTGTTCTATGAATCAATTTGTTTTTAAACCAGATGGGTTTGATTTGGTTTTGAAACTCTCCACAAGGAAAACATTTCACATGGGAGAACACCCCAAGTGATCTTCATTGCTAGCATATTCGGGTTTTATTGGGTGGTTGTGAAGAAAGTAGTTTAAATATGGTCTCAGCCGATAGAAATTCAGATAAAAGTAAATACCTCACTTTCTTCAACAATCTCTTGGTCTAGAAAGAAACAACTCCCGTATGGGTCAAGTAAACAGTTAACCTAATTAACTTAACAATTATTCAAATGAAAAATAATTGCATTATTGTTTTGAGTAAATCAACCCAATCAAAAACTTGGCTTCTTCCATCCAAGAATGTCTGATGTCAAAGATACAACCCATTCGATATTGAGTTTGTCGTAACGCAACCCTCGTATTGAGAATTCATGGATTCAAACCACGGAAAGGTAAGAGCACATTGGCTCCCTATACATGCCCCACCACAATACATCTCATCCATGTATTAGGCTTCATATACATCCCGTCATTAATCCACTGATTCGGTCTAGTCTGAATTTGCATTTAATCCTTACAAAACTGTTCTCACAGCTTTTTGCAACTGTGCATTGATAACTTCTTATTACTGTATGTTCTTATTCAAGTTCACATCTCCGCCCATATGAATAGATATTTCCCCTAATGAAAGATACATGCATTTATGGAGATACAAGAGAAGATTCAAAGGATTTAAGGCTCTTATTAGATGTCCACCAATCTACTGCACTTATTTGTCTTTTAATTACAATAGAGCCGTGCTTAGTCTGAATCTATTTCCAGAAAAATTTCGTCTAAGAAGCTAGCTTACCTAACAAATTAAATCTGAAATCTACCAGTCATGCATCTGGTGGAAGTGGAATGGTTATGCATAATTATGATGGATGTATCAGACAAAAATTCTCTCTCTCTCTCTTTCTCAAATCTACCGGTCATGATTGTGATGCCTGTATTGTACACAATGAACTAAAGAATGTTTCTATGTACTGGGATCTTATGTGGACAAGATGAGCTTAGCGGATCTAGGCATAGAACCCACCTTTTCAAATTCTGTTATGTTTTCTTTATTTAAAAAAAAAAAAAACTAGATGAAGCTTAGAAACGTTTTGCCTAATTTTTCTCTTTAATCCTTATAATTTTTTTCTATACTTTTCAAAGATAAAGGTTTCATGTGCCATTTAGGAATTATGAAAGATTTAATTTTTTAATGAAAGTTGCTTTCTTACATTTTGTATTACATGATTTTTTTCCAAAGACAAACAAAAAAAAAAGCTCCTGTTTATAAATATTTATATCTATATATATTATAATATATGATTAATAAAAAAAGTATATATTAATGGTTATGCCAAAAAAACGTGATGTCAGAAAAACTTATGATCAATCAACCAGCATCATAAAAGTGGTGACCAATCAGGTGGGTTTTCATCAAAATTTATAGGGATTTGATTGATCAATTCTTTCCGATATCATGTCTTTCTTACATCATAGTTTTTTTTTTTTTTATATATATTAATAATCTTATATAGATTGGTTTGATTTGGTTAATTGCCAGTTTTTCTTGTAGGTTAATCGAAACCAAACTAAAAACTAATTATTTTGGAATTGGACCAAACCGAATCCAAACTGATTGGTTTAGTTATCAGCATTTTTTGGTTTGGTTTTTTCCGTTTTTCATGAACACCCTTAGAACACCAGCACTTGCACTAGATTCAAGGCATCACATCAATAAAATTTTATTTCGAGTACCGATGTGTTTGCTTTTCACTGGGGCTTGCATGCAATATGGTCACAAGAAATGTTCTCTATTTCTTGTAAGCCCCCTCCCATCCTCCTCCAATCAAATACAAATATTCTTTTGTTTAAAATTAGGCTAAATTATAGATAGGTACCTTATACTTTGGGATAGTACACTTAAAGGACATGGACTTTCAAGTGTGACTTTGAAGTACCTTAAGCTTTTAGAAATATGCACTTGAGTCCAACTTTGTTAAATTGATATGCTAAGTCCCCTTTGCCTTCCAATGAAATGCAAATATTCTTTTGTTTTAAACTAGGATAAATTATAGATACGTACCTGTACTTTGGGGAATTACACTTAAGGAAACAAACTTTCAAATGCACGTTTTTAGTACCCTGAAAGAAATATACACGAGTCCAACTTTGTTAAAATTGATATGTTGCGGTGCAAAAAACAGTCCCCTTTCGATTGTGACATGGTTGCAATAGACGTGATGTCAATCTTTCAAATTTTTGGTTTGATTACTTTCATCTCTTTGTTGGGCCAATGACCCAGTTGTCAATATGGTCATTTAGCACTGTCCACACCCCCAAATATCAGCAATGGGTATTTATTGTGGAAGGGCTCAGTCCGTAGTTTACTTTTGATATTGTGTTTCATATTCACAATCGAAACCTTGCATTTTACCGTTAACCTCTCCACCACCGAAGCGCTCTGCCACTATGCTCTCTACTGGAAAGGGAGGTCTCCTCCACTGAAGCGCTCCTCCAGGCTTTCTCCGTCTTCTTTTTCCTTTGTTTCTATTGTTGATATTGATTCCGGTGGTGTTGCTCCCTCTTTTTCCACTAACGTTTCTTTTTCTTTCCAATTCTTCTTCATCTCTTGCGGTTCTTGTCTTGAACACCCCCACTGAAATACAACTTATAGTCTCCAAGTTCTGCAACCTTTTCGTCTAGAGGCACAATCAATAACACCTTTCCAATTCCAGAAGTCAGAGTTGAATCCTTTGAAGAGAACTCTTATTTGAAAGGCAATCCTCTACTAATGATCCATCACATTAGTAGAGAAGCTTCATGTTATGAAAGAATAATCAAAGAACAATTGCAATTTTATTCATGTTGATTGTTTATGGATAGATGTTGCTTTTCCTTGAAAAGAGAAAAAAAAAAAGGTGATGGGCATTATGAATGAGGTTAGGGAAAACTAAGAAAAACCTGGATTTTAGAAGTGAGAAAAAGATTTGATAGATCTCATGTTTTGTTTTCATTAGTTAATAGAAGATATGTCCCTAGATTGTGCTGAATTGAGGAATAGGACTTCTGCCACTTACACCACTTAGGTAAGATTCAACATGAGTTGTGGTAGACAAGGCGACCAATTTCCATTCAAGTAGAAATTTTAATTCTTCAGAATGAAAAGTTTCATCAGAAATTCTGAGGAGAAACATCAGGGAAAATAGAATGCTTTCTAAAACTTAAAAATTTGTTAACATGTGCAAATTAAATACTTAAAAATACTTAAAAATACTTAAAAACTAACACCAAACAGTAGTCAAGGCAAGTGTCTTTATTAAAGGGTAAATAGAAGATAAAATAATATTTTTATTTTTTTAGATTATTTTATTACAATTTTTGTTGAAATTAAAATAGAAAGCTTTCTAAAACTTAAAAATTTGTTAACATGTGCAAATTAAATACTTAAAAATACTTAAAAACTAACACCAAACAGTAGTCAAGGCAAGTGTCTTTATTAAAGGGTAAATAGAAGATAAAATAATATTTTTATTTTTTTAGATTATTTTATTACTATTTTTGTTGAAATTAAAATAGAATGCTTTCTAAAACTTAAAAATTTGTTAACATGTGCAAATTAAATACTTAAAAATACTTAAAAACTAACACCAAACAGTAGTCAAGGCAAGTGTCTTTATTAAAGGGTAAATAGAAGATAAAATAATATTTTTATTTTTTTAGATTATTTTATTACTATTTTTGTTGAAATTAATATTCAATTATCAAAGTTTTTTTTCAATTTATTTATCATATAAATTTAAAAATTAGACATTTACGATCAACTATGTAGATTACTTCATAAATTGTATATGCAATATGTGGAATAAAAAAAGTGTGGCATAGATTGGTCCACACCATGCCTACAAAATGCCACTATGGGTGTGGACCGGTCCAGCCCACACAATTTGTTCACAATTCAATACAATTGTGAATTGTGGTATGCTGTGGAGTAGTCCACACCACCCAATTTCTTATCTACACTGCAGAACACTCCCTAAGAGGCTCTTTGTGTATGGCTTCTTGTGCACCATGTTTTGTCCCACCTCGGATTCCCCTGTAATGTGTAATATGTAAAGCCAAAAGGAAAAGACAAAAAATATCGTCTTTGTTGGTTTCCATGTCAGAATACATCATAGAGTTGTGCCAAGATTTTACAATATAGCATGTTTAATTTTAAAATTCTTTCTTATGTACTTTATTTTGTATTTCTTCTATTCCATTTTGACAATGTTTTGACATCTTTCTTAAATAAAACAACTCATGATGATGGTTCCATTACAAAGAGAATACCACACCCTTATTGTTTTCATTGATTCTCTTGAAAACCTAAGGGGTATTTCAATTGTCAACACAAGTTTCTCGTCTATAAACGAAAGACAGAAAATGATGACAAATATCAATTCTTTGATATTTAGTAAAATGGAATACAATTCTCTAAGATTTAATATCTTTACAAGGAATAAAAAACTCTCATTCTTTTCTTTAAAGATTCAACTTGAGGGATTGAAAAGTTTGTTCTCCGATGAATTTGGAAGTATGTAGGAATCTTGAATTGGTGCTTGTAGATCTTGTAGTAGTTGTACTTTACAGGCCTCTTGTATAGAAACATTAAAGAATCCTTTGAGTTGGTGAAGAACTTTAAGGCTTTTGTTGATGAAGAACTTTGGATGTTTCTTGTAGATGGAAATCTCTGGAGCTCTCTTCTTGTTCTCCCAAAGATTTCTTGTAAGTTAGAGAAAAGGTCATTTCATTGTAAATGAGAACATTTTTATAGAGGCATGTTGAGAGGGTCTTAATTAATTGGTCTCAATCTTGTTGGTGCAAGCTTATCTGTTAAACTTTCAACTAATCACCATCAACTTATGGGACCCATGTGATTTGTGGATAAGATTTTCTCTTTAACCATAGAGTTAATGCTAGAGTAACCATCTTGAATAGGGTTTACTTAAGTTTATCATTTTATTCAGATTTTTTTTTTCTAAATAATTTGGGAAGTTTAGGGACTCTTTTAGTGGGTCTCATTTGAGTTATTGAAATTAGACTTTGTATTGTAGAATTGGGCTTGGCCAAGGCCCGTTTAGTTTGTAATTTAGTTATTTGTTAGTTTGAGCTTCCATCTTGAATTTGTAGATACAACCCATTTGTATTGTGGACACATGACTCAAAATTTTTTATGCATATATTGAGAATATGGTTGGTTTTGATTTTGAAAACAAAAACAACTGGTACATCAGTAACAACAATTTAATTTTACTATTGTGGCAATTGTTTTTGTTTCCAAAACAAAACCAACCATGTTGTCAAACTCCCCTATGGGTTCTACGACATCAATGTTTTTGTTTTCATTTGTTTTATAAATCACCACGTCAAGAAAAAACATGTTTTTGATCTTTATAAAGGTAAAAACAACTTTTTTTTTCCAAAAAATAATATAGGTTTTGGGAACCATCAAAATAATGTTTTTTTTTTTCTTTTTTGAAAAGGTAAAATAAGAATTTATAAAAAAAAAGAAAAAAAAATACAAGGACAAAAGCATTTATCAAAACAAGTTTATTTTATTCTAGTGTAGAAATTATATGATTTATTTAACATGCTATTAAATAATCAAATGAAAACGTGTTGAACTAGAAATTCAAGAATAGGTATTTATTTTAGTTTTGGAAAAATAAACACATGCAACCAAGAATACGTTTTTTGAGATTTTGTTTTAAAAACCAATATGTTTTCAAATCAGCTGGTTGTTTTTTATGTTTGGCATTGGCAATAAGAAAAGCGTTTCACATTGCATAACAACCCTAACATATTCATTTTTTTTTTTCATTTTCAAATGGGAACAAATTCCCTTAAAATGGAATTATTATATACCGGTTTTTCTGAAGGAATTATGCCAATTCTTTTAGCTTTAATGATAGTTTGTTTTCTTTCTTGCTATGAGCGTTTTCTAAAAATCTTTGTTTTACAAATTATTTGTTAAACGAAATTTAGTACGACTATAATCTGTTGATTACCCTAAAGAAGGAAGAACAAAGGAGATGATGAAGTATTGGGTTACTTTGATACCTGATCATGATTTTGAAGTGGAAAAGAGAAAAAGATTAGTAGGGGCCATGCGATGCACGGGATGAAGCACCCCTTCTTGTCTATCGCCCCATAAGTTAACTCTACCCCCGCTCCAAGTGGCGGGGCAGGTTCGGGGCGAGGCACCCATTTCCCATCAGGGATGGGGAATCTTCAAATTTTCCCCACCCTAAGAACATGGTTTTTAAAACCGACTCGGAGACTAAATCGGTCATGGGTCCGGTTACCAGGTCGAATGGTCCGACCGTTCGAACTGAATGGTCAATCCATTTTGACAAAAAATAAAATAAAAATGATCAAAACCGTTCGAACGATTAACCGCCCGGGTCAGCAATTTGCTGACCAAAATCAGTGGTTTTTGAAGAAAATCCGGTTTTGGGGAAAACCAAAATAGGTCACCTGCTGACCTGTTTTGGTTTTCCTGGTCTGATCATCCGGTCTAGTCTGGTTTTGAAAACTATACCTGAGACAATCATCTAAAAAAATCCAATTTATGGATATCTTATAAATAACATTATAACAATTTAGAGATATTTTATAAATAAAATTATCAAATCCTAAGATTATAAGAATATGAGAAAAACTTGAACCCATCCCACTCAAAAGCTTCATTTAAGAGTATGAATGCGAATCCACAGCTTGTATTGGGTTAGAGTTGGCCTCAATCCACTTAACTTGCATCCCTAATCATGGGAGATCAAACATCCTTTCCATTTCAAAACTATGTGGATGATGGTGGGGAATGCCGTCTATGAGGATGTGATCTCTAGTGCCTGATACAGCCCCTCGGCATTTTTTTAATCTTTCCCATTATATATTTGTTTTGGGACTCAACAATCTCTGATAGTGTCCTCATTGTTCAGCTTTTAACCATCACAAAAGTAAGAAAACAGAGTAAATTTTAAAATTTTTGATATATGTACTTAATTTGAAAGATATTATGACTGGTTTGGGATTCTATTCAGTTCTGTTTGACAGTGTTGAAATGTTTTACTCTTGATTTCTAGTCAATTCTAATTATTGGGGTACGAGCCATTCATCCACATTAAACAGAAGCTATTCACCTCCAGAGCGCTCTCTCTCTCACTTTCCTTGTCATAGAATTGAACCTCTCTATGAAATTGCCAAAAGAGCATATATATTGGCAGTTTTGGCTTTTTGGGCTTTTGGCTGTCATCTCCACAAACCAGATGGCTAAAATTTAAAAGTCTTGATATTACACAGAGCTTGTCATTTAGCTAAAACGGAAGAATGACTTAAAAATGAAATCTGCTTTACAAAGTATGGGTGTGACAGTTGTTTTCAAAGCTGGAATGACCACCAGCCAAATGTCAGCGAAGTGGTCCCTAATGCGGAACCCAACGAAACTCCAGGAATAATTTATAATATAAAATATAAAAGGAAAGCCCCTCTTTCTCTCTCAGGTTCTTCCTCTTCATCTGTTCTCTGTGCTTCTTTCTTGTATTCTCAAACTCAAATTCAACAGACCCAGTTCCAAATCCAACCCCAACTCCATGGCCTCCCCAATTCCACTCAATCCTCCTAGTCAATTACAGCGGATCCCTCGAGATTATCGATCTCTGGTACGACTGGCCCAATGGCCGCAACTTCAACATCATCCAGGACCAGCTGGGAAGACTGCTTTACGACCTCGAATGGAACAACGGAACTTCTTTCTACTACACCTTGGATTCTTCCAAGGTGTGCTGGACTCACCATTTCGAAGTGGGGATCCTTAAACCCAATTGGCTTGACGGTGCAAACTACCTCGGCCAGAAATACGCTGATGGGTTCCTCTGTAATGTCTGGGAGAAGGTCGATTTCATTTGGTACTACGAGGATGTTGCCACCAAGAGGCCCGTTCATTGGCTCTTCTAACAGGTAAATACATTATGTCTGTATTATTTAAACCCAGTTTTATTAATTTTCTTGAACTAAGCTGTTGATTGGTCTTGATTTTGCTCTCATTGTTTCTGCAGGACGATCTGTTCACGTTATGACTTTCGAGGTGGGAGCAGTACTCGAGGATGCAAAATGGCAAGCCCCTGTATACTGTTTTGAGAAGGAGGAAGAAAACCAACAACTACAATCTGTGTTTGTGGGCAACTCTCAGGAGGGTTTGATGAAAGGAGGAATTTTGAGAAGTTCAGTGCAGTGGCACTGACTAGAGTGGTGCCAAAATGTTTCTGCAGTTGTAAGTTCTACTTTTTCCCATCTTTTCTGTGAAAAAATGTTAGATTGGATGGATGCCCCAACCAAATAGGAACACAAAACATGTAATAAATTAAGTATGAAGCGATCACCTCTTTAACCTGAATATCCAAATTATGATGGAAGATAGGTTGAGGAGACCATGATTAACTTGGTAGATCTTGACTTGTATATAGGAAGTAAGTTTCAGCGATCTAAAAATTCAAGAATACTTTTTAAGATATAATGAATGTAAAGTAGATATATGACAAATATCGGTCATTGTAAGACCTAAAAAGGCCCACATATCAATAGAATCACCAAATGATACAATCCTTGGGAAGCTTTGGCATTTGAACAAACTTGGTTAAACATTTGGCTGGTTTTCTGTTCCCTAGCCATGTAATTTTCCATGTCCATCCAGGTGATATATTTATTTTCCTTGTTTAAAACTACTTAGAAACTTTAACAGTTTAACAAGCAATTAGGATCCATCAAAGGTAAATTTCCATTACCCAACATTGGGTAATGGCCTTTTATTTTAAGAATTTGACAGCACTTAACTGTCAAAATTATTAACTCCCAAGAAAGATACAACTTTTTTTTGGTATTCAGAAAAATCAATAAGACAAAGCCAAGACACAACAGAGAAAGACAACAGGAGAAGAAAGAGAACAAGACACCCACAACAAGAAAAGGAGCAAAAAAAGAAAAAATAAACAAGGAAAAGAGAAGAAGCATAGAGCCAAACTTAGCAGCCACACAAAGACCATCACCATCTCTTAACAAAAAAACGAAGGAAGCTTTTCTGCGATTAAAAAAGCCACCAGAACCTGGTGGGCAACAAAATGGAGTCATCTTGGGCTCAACAGATTTACTTGAACAGCCTTCCAACCTCAGATGCCAGGTCTGAGATTTCTCCACGATTGCCCTACGGATGTTACCAATTACCAGAAATGGATTAGAAGATTCATTCTCAACATAAGCAACATTTCTATCTTTCCAAATTTCCCACATGCAAATGGCACAATTAGCAAGGGTAGTCAAATTGTCTTTCCCCAACTCTTCAATCAAATTACCTCCAGCAGAGGGATCTAGACGAGTACCAACCCCTGATCCAAACGATTACATCTCGCCCTATCACAAGCAACCAAAGCATGAAACACAGATTTGCACCTTTCACCAGAAGGATCCTGCACAAATTTTCTTTTAAATAGGTTTTCTTTGACTGCAGCACCGTTAAGGCAGCATCTCCAAAGGAAATGCTTTACCCTACGCTCATCTGGAATCTTCCTTAACAGATTCCAATCATTCTTTTCTAAGCACTGGCTTAACCAACAACTCCCTTCCTGATTTAAAATACTTGTCACACTAGAATCAATCCCCAGGGATGGCCTAGGTTCCATAGGTTTGAAACCATCTAACCCAGGTATCCAGGGGTCATTCCACATATCTACACTCTGCCCCTTTATTAACTTTCCATAACATTCCCTTTTCAATGACCCTTTCTCCAGCTAATACACTTCTCCAACCCCAAGAATGATAACCTTTACTCTGAGCTTTGAGGAAGGAAACTCTAGGAAAATATTTTGCCTTTAGAAGTCTAGGCCACAAGCTGGAAGAATCTTTACAGAGCCTTTAAGCTAGCTTAATCAGCAGAGCTAAGTTGAAAGCTTGAGGGTTTCTGAATCCAAGACCCCTTTCTGCTTTAGGGTTACAGATTTGAGACCAAGGAACCCATCTTATCTTTGTTTGCTCACCATTTCATCCCAAACCTTTTCTGGTATTCCTTCTGCTGTTTGTTAGGGCATTTGAAAGGAAATGAAAGAGAAGAGTTTTTTTATATAACCAAGCTCCATGCAAACTCCCTTTGGATAAGTACTAAGAAGTAAGAACCACAATTTTGGAAGCGTGTCGTTAAATTGGATCAAGCTTGTGCTAAGAATTCCCATTTTTTGCATGCTAATTATGATTAGGGTCATGAAGGGGTTTTTAAGAAGATTTTATCAAGGAGATCCTCCTAACCCACCTTCTATTTATATTATACTAGCAAAGGGTGCACGGGCATATATACAGAAAACAATTAATGATGCTGGGGTAATAAATTCTGTTCTAAAGGAAAACAATTAATGATGCTGGGGTAATAAATTCTGTTCTAAAGGAAAACTATTAAAAAAAAAGAGAATAAAAGGAAAATTTAATTAATTTCTTTATAGTAAATTAAATTACATAAATAAGTATGCATTTTCAAGTCCCATTCAACACAATTATGACCTAAGGAATATCTAAGTACCGCATAAATTAAAGGGAGAATGACGGTTCAGCCCAATGTCCGAATTCATAGGCCCAAGTAGATGCCATTCATGGGCAGGCATTGGAGCATAGGGTGGGGGTAATTGACATTTTGAAATGTTGTAGGTCTACAGTGGAAATCAGAATTCTGCAGTTTCGCAAATTAAAATTGTGTCAAAAAATGGTCAAATGTTACCCATCTACAACACCGAGTTGGATTAATTTACGGCCTATTTGGTTCATAGGAATAGGGGTTTGGAATTGGAATTGGAACGGTTCATATCAATTCTAACTGTTAGGTTGGGTGGAATTGGAATCTCATCTCCATTTTTTGTGGAATGGCATTCCTCCATTTGAGGGAATAGCCATTCCTTCCCCCTCTCTTAGGAATAAAATTTCATTCCAAATGATTCTATTTCCCATTCCTATTTCTATTCAAACCAAACATACTATTGGGAATAAACCATTCCGACAAAGGGATAGTGGTTGTGATTCCGATTCCAATTTCAATTCCAATTATGAACCAAACAGAATAACATTGACAAAGTATCGTGAGAATCTTGATGAGCAAAGGAATAACGTTTTGCCAATATTATCATCCACTTTGAGTTTATGGTTAAATCTGTTGGGGAATATGGGGTCACTGTAACTTAAGAGGAGAAGCTTTGAGGCGCGTCTGAAGACACTGTCTTTAGAATGTTATTTGCCCCCACTCAATTTTACTGAGTTTGCCGTTGTGTTATAGGCAAATTCGTTCCCAGGATACAACAGAGCCTTGGGCGAGAATCTGCAACCAACAAAGTTGAAGAGTCTCCAAAGAAACCTTCTATGAAATTATAACAGACCGGACTGAGAGAGAGAGAGAGAGAGAGATAGTGAATTTTGAAATTGTGTGTTTTGGAGTCTGATTCATGCTCCTTAAATAATTTGTGAAGAGATATGAGGAAAATGTAGGTGTTGGTTTAGAAAAGGCACATTGAACAGTCACAATTTCAACCATTGTGACTGTTTAAAAAGTTGTTAACAGTTGGTGACTGCTAACTTTGAATTGTGCCTCTTGATAACACCTGATCGAATCGTGACCGTTGATCTCATCAACGGTGATCAACGGTCATCAATGCACCAAAACCAAAGCCACCCATCGCAAGCCACGCGAGTGCGAGCAAAGTGCGCCTCATTGCACCACACACACATGTGCACACGCGTGCACACAGTATCGAATCCCCATACTCTCCTCTATTAATTCTAAGGAGTGCAAATCAGCTCCTATTGAAATACTAAAAACAAACCTTGTAATTATCCAATGTGGGACAAGTTCAAAACTGGTTTTTTTTTTTTTTTTGTAAGAGAAAAACTGATTTTCCAACCAAGTGTGCAAGTGCAATTTCTCATGTAATTGACCAATCAAACCCATTGAATTTAATCTCTTATGAGATTAAAACCCAACAAAATCATTCTTAGCGCCAGTTTGGATCATGAACAAAAAAAAATGAATTACTTTGGATCATGAACAAAAAAAGAAAATAAGGCTGAAACATTAAACTTATTGCAACCATTTTATTGAATTGAAATTAGTGCCAAGGGAATCTTTGAGTTTCTTCAATAAAAAATGATTTTTTGAGGAAAAAAATCTTGTAATTCTATTTTAATTTTAAATGAAATAAACAAGAATGATTTTTTCACTAGTCCCTGAATTCGTCACATGTGACTCCAAGAAGAAGTCTCAAGTATGTCCACAGCGCCCACCCACCACCTCAGCAGCCATTCAACTTTGTTGATCAATGTCACAAGGTAGCTTTGTTTGGAAAACCCTGCTATTCCTTGAATTCCATACAAATTATCTAAGAGAAAAACGCAAGTTTTTCTACAAATTTCTAATGAATAAAGAGCTTACGATATAGAGCATTCTTACAACATCCCCCGGGTTCATCTAGGTAAAGATGAGAGTGAGAGGTAAGGAGAATAAGCTTATCCAAATTCATTAGGAGGAAGAAATGGGAAATAGGTTGTGCAATGGATTTATTTAGGAGGAGAAGCATTAATTGAGCTTAATTAATCAATGCTTGAAAATTTGATAGACTTATTTATTATCATGTTGCTTATTTATAAAAGCCATTGTTGGCCATCCACAAGAAAAGGAGTCAAGCATTCTTAGGTAGGTATTTATTTTCTTCATCGATCTTCTCTTCTAATACACACACAAAAAAAAAAAAAGATTAACCCCAACTTCTTCCTTCTTTTCTGATGATTATTTAATTATTCTTTTTCCCTCATCCCCTTACATAGTATTATATAGGTATGTAGGGGAGATGTTCCCAATTCATGGAGGTAGTGTGTTGTGGGTAGATGTGGGTAGAATTCTCATGGACAGGAGATCCGGAGTCATCTATGACACAACATAATGCTTCATAAATTAATATCTTGCAACAGATATGCTGGCAATGTATCTAAACAGTACTTCATCTATCAGCCTATGATTTAAAAAAATAAAATAAAAAGGCAGTGTATCTCTTCACAAATATGATTGAATAGAAATATTGGGGTTCTTTTGACAAATTACAACAAAGGTTATCTTGATCATTCAACTACCATTATTTAGTCACTGTCAAAGTATTCTCAAGGCTCATCAAATCTCATTCCTTTTAAACAAATATAAATGTGTGAAATGGCTCCTGCCATTGGCAAGTTAGCAGCCGGAATCAAACCTTATTCATTCGATTGAAGAGATTTCAAGTCTCTTGATCACTTATGTACATTAAGCATAATAAAATATAACCTACGCGCTAAAACTTTGAGAATTGAATTCTCAGTCATTGAAAACATTAAATAGAACAAAACCTTATTTTGTATTGTTTTGTATGTATTTGTACTATAAACAAATTCCCTTGAAAGAATAAATATATTATATAAATAACTTTTACAAAACAAAATGCATTATGATAACATGGTTTGTAAGTATCAGGAGGAATTATGTGCACTTGAAATTTTTGTAGAGATCATATGGAGGAATTAAGGCTGTGTTTGGTTTGAAGGAAAAATTAGGGAAAAGAAAGGAAGGGTAGGGAAATCCATACAAGGTTTGTAAAGGTTTTCCTACCTTTTCTTTTCTTTCCCTACCTTTTTCCTTTAAACCAAACATAACCTTAACAGAGAAAGTGATCTAGATATTGATTATTTTAGAAATAAAGTATATGTATCTTTTTAAATTTCTTTCTCCTTTTTTCTTTTATCTTCTTTTCTTCATGTTGCTTAGCAAGACTAAACCATGTTGGTTATGTAATCTTGTAGTATTTACAATTGAGAAAATCGGGTGTAACCTTGGGCTCAGGCCTTAAGCCCAAATTTTAGGAACAGGCCTAGGTTGAGTATAAATCCGGCCTAAACCGCCCGATTTGCACCCCTATTGACCCCCATTGATAATACAGTCAAATGTGAACTTGGGATATTAATCATTCAATTTTTGGTATTTTCTGGTCTGTTGTTGTGCCTTGAGGGGGTCATGGATCATGAGGAGTTGCCAAAACTAGCATCCACTGTGTAAGACTTGTACACAAGAGATGAACACCATTTACAACCTAAAAGCCTAAGCTATTGAGTTATGGGTCACTCTTGTATATAAGTCCATTGCATTTCTTGTGTCTTTCCAATGTGGTATTCTCTTTCACTCCTCATTCCATACACCTACTCACATGTGCATCCCAACAATCTCCCCCTCACATGGGAGTTTCTTTAACCCTCGAATGGAAGTTGATCACTAAGCTTGACATGTACCGTATTGCACAGCATGCACAACACCAAGAGCCCTTGCTCAAGTCATAGAGAGCCTACTACCTACAGCTGCCTATCTAAGCACAAGTTACCATGGATGGTTTCATGGGAACTACATACACGCTCTTGAAAGCCACTCACCAACTGCTCTTGCCCAACCCATTTGACCATGGGGAACCAGTAGAGCCATGAGAGCCATCACATGCAAACTACTCGACCATGGGGAAAGGGAACAAAGCCATGGGAGTCACCATGTTCATCTGTCAATGCTTGCACCCAGCCAAACCTTTGGCTCTAATACCACTGTTGTGCCATGAGGGGGTCATGGACCATGAGGAGTTGCCAAAACCAGGGGTCCGTACATTTATCCACTGCGTAAGACTTGTACACAATAGAAGAGCACCACTTACAAAGCCTATGCTATTGGGTTATGGGCCACTCTTGTATATAAGTCCCATGCAATTCTTGTGTCTTTCCAATGTGAATACGGATTATCTCAGGTAACCGGTTTCAAAAACAACCATTTAAGTCACATTTCAGAAAAGAAATTCATTTCAAGATAAGAAAGACGTTAACGTCTTCATCATTAAACGTCACCCTCCCCCTTCTCTCTTTCTCTCCAAATTCCAACCGCCATGCCCTGCGTGGCTGCACCATTCTCCCATGGTGGTTGTTTCTATTTAGATTCCTATTTTGATTCCATATTTTCAGGCAAATGAAATTGCTCAGTAGGATTTAATTGCTCAACTAGAGAAGCATTGTGAAAAGCCTGAATAGTTACTTGAAGACTTTGAGAGCTAATTAGCTGAGTTCTAAAAGTTTGAATATGACAATGCAATTAAAATTTTCCTTCAACATCATCCGTCTCATAGATCTGCTTCTTTATAGGTACCCCCATTCTCTTTCATAAATGTTCAGCTACTTAATAGGTAACTCTGTTTGAATCTTCTGCCTGGAATTTTTTTATTTGAATACATTTCAACTCAATGGAGTCAATTAGCAGTTTAGCATTGTTTTGTTGTTATTTGACATTCTATTCATTTTGACAGTCTTCTTTTGAAGGGATAGGAAATCCACCACATGGACGCCCAAGATTGCGGAATAAAGGGGACAAATTTCAAAATTTTTATTTCCCTTCAACTGGGAATCGAATTCTCTATTTAGAAAATCATATTTTCAATGATCATTCTTGAATCATAAACTGAACCAGATATGAACCAAAAGGAGGAAAGAGAGATAATACCCGATACAGAGAAACAATATCTCTCAATGGAGGTGTTCACGCCCAGGGTAGAAACCAAAATCTGCTCTCACTGAAGATGGCACAGTGCAAGGTGGAGCATAATCAACAGTGTCCTTCCTAAGAACTTGATTCTTCCCAAGAATCACCTGGACGGCTAGTGAATACAATTCCTACCAATCTTTTCTCCAAAAGATTGGAATCAAGATCCAATCTTGATTTCTCTCAAGCAATGGAGATCGAACTGCTATAGGCGGCGGCTGCAAGAAAGAGGCGGCTAGAGAGAATTTGTAGGGTGCAGAATTCTCTCCTCTGTGATCTCAGCTTTGAAGACTAGACTTGTGTCTATTGGATGTTGTGTCTAAAGGCTGCCGCCCCCTCTTCCTTTTATAGACTTAAAGGGATCAACTCCTAATCCCATTAGGAGTTGCTAACCCAAATCACATATGGATTAGAAGTCCCTTTAAGATAAGGGATAATCCTTATCTTATCTGTAGATTAGATCAACCAGCTTCTAATCTAATTAGGAAGTTTCCAAATCTAAATCTCATTTAGATCTTGGACACTCTGAGTGGATAGGGTGTGGGTCCAATCCTATCAGCTGATCTTATCTCAGAATTCGCTCCTTAAAGACTAATCAAATTAGCCCAGTTCGAAATGGGCTTAAGGCCCATTTAGGGTTATGTATTCATTAAGCCTTCCAAACTGCTATCCAGTTGGGCTTCCTTGTATGGCGTGGGACCCAAACATTGATCTACACATCAGCCACATGGGTTCAACCCAGCCTTTGTTACAAGGCCTGGCCGAATACACTATTATGGACAATGCACCCCCTAAAACCCATCAGATGGGCTCTATGGGCCCAACACTTACCCTAAGTGGTCCTTGGGCCAAGCCACCTTGTAACACCCAGGGACTGTGGGCAGATGCAAGATTAGCCCATCAGGTATTATCCTCAATGGCCTTACACTTAACCTCTCAGCCCATAATGATCATACACTGCCCGACAAGAGTGGACCTCTCCCTCGGCTGCAAGGAACAGTGTTGCACTCTCTCATTTATGGATCCCGGGAATTAAAACCTTTTGCAAATCAGTTCGAAACCACAATTTATATACTTTTATATCTCATATAAAATATATTTTGCAAAACAAATCTCAACGATTGAAATCAGCTGCCAGTAGTCTTGGTTTCCATCAGTGAGAGTGCATCCCCGATCATTACCTTTGTCCGACAAAGGGGCTGATCCTGTCACTATGATCACCAACTCAGATGAATTCTCAGATTGTCCCAACATACCCAGGTTTTGACCCCCGCTAAGGATCTCACTGATTGGTACATCAAAGACAGCCCAATCCGACACCTAGTGCAGTATCATAATTGAGTCTAGGGGTCGGGTGTAACTTTCCATTTTTTGCCCATCAATTTCCAAGGTCCAGGGCAATACTGGAATTCTGGTCCAGTTCAAAGATTCAATTAATCCCACGCTGTGTGTGCCTAGGGTCTCACCCTAGTAGCTAAGACAAGCCACCCCAACCGACTTGGTGGCATCACAGTGTCAGCCTTGTCAGGATAGGTCTCCCTAGACCGACCCACTGGCTGTGAACATTCTAAACTAACACGAGTCTCATTAAGTGTCCGGTTTAAGGGTATTACACAGAAACATACCAAGGGAACATGAATCAAATATGCACTTTTATTCATTTACAATAAATTCATAAAATACATAATTTTGATTAAGGCTAAGGGCATACAAAACTGTCTAACAGCTCCCACTTGCACTTAGGTCCAATCAGGTACTAGTCGGAGTCCCAGACTTTCCATGTGTTTCATAAACATTTTCTGTGTTAGTGGCCTAGTCAATGGGTCTACCACATTCTCCGCTGATGCTACCTATTACTATCATCCTCCTGTAGGTCCAGTGTTGTCATACAACAATGGAATGAGTGATGTGATGAATTCCAAATTCAAGAATGCACTTTCATTCATAAGGCAACCTCACTTATGGCTATGCACTCGACTTGGGTTGTGGACTATTAATTTGCAACTTAGGACTATCGTGAAAACATATCTAGATGTAGACTTTCTATCATCTGGATCCGACTGGAAATTGGCATCCGTATACCCTTGGATCTGTAGTGAGCTACCATCAAATACTAGACAAAACTCTTTTGTCCTTCGAAGGTACTTAAGTATGTTTTTCACAGCAGTCCAGTGCTCCTGCCCTAGGTTGGCCTGAAATCTGCTTACTGCACTCACTGCCTGAGCAATGTCAGGGCGAGTGCATAGCATGACATACATGATGCTCCCTACGGCAGAGGCATAGAGAACGTTTTTCATGCCATCAATCTCCTCAGAAATCTTGGGAGACATCTTCTTGGAGAGAGTGACTCCGTGCCTGAAAGGAGCATTTCCTTTCTTGGAGTTTTCCATGTTGTATCTTTTGACTATTTTGTCAATGTAGGTAGATTGAGATAATCCTATTATCCGCTTCGATCTATCTCTATAGAGTCGAAGACCCAGTATATAGGAGGCTTCTCCAAGATCTTTCATGGAGAATTGCTGTGAAAGCCATACTTTCACCGTAGTCAACATTCCTACATCATTCTCAATGAGTAGAGTGTCATCTACATACAGAACCAAGAAGGTAACCTTATCTCCACTGTATTTTCTGTAAACACAGGGTTCATCCGGATTCTGCTCGAAGTTAAACGATTTCACAGCAAAATCAAAACGGATGTTCCAACTTCTAGAAGTTTGCTTAAGTCCATAAATGGATCTATTAAGTTTACATACCATGTTTTCCTGACTCGCAGCTATGAAGCCTTGCGACTGCTGCATATAGATATCTTCAGTAAGATTTCCATTCAGGAATGCAGTTTTGACATCCATTTGCCAAATCTCATAATCATGGCATATAATTGGCTTTTCTTTTCTACCTTATTTCAAATAACCTTGTTGGTACTCACTCAACCAAAGCAAATCTTCTCTAAATGACCAAGACTAGAGATAGAATGAAAACTAATGTTGTAATTAGGTCTTTGTGTGGACTGGGTTCTTGTACACAGTTTAAATATATGAATAGAGGGGATTTGAGAGATGGGTTGTGGAACACATTCGAATTTTATGGGTTACTTTGGAGGTTCTTGTTCTAATTTTGTATGTTTGAACTAAGATTGATAAGCTGATATGTGGATATCCAATGAAAACACTTCAACTATGGGATAGGAACATCAGTGACAGAACCACCACCTTCCTACTAACCATCAGGAAATTGCCAATTGGATCACTTACTATTTATTTTGAAATTTAAAAATACTCTAGTAGCTTCTTAGTTTTTAGTTATTTAATTGATTAAAAAAACTTATCTATAGTGGAGTCAAATTAAAAAAAAAAAAACTTTTCAGCAAAAAAAAAAAGGCATTTTACTTTTGATCCAAACTCAAACTTACAAATAATGTAAGTACCTTCTAGGAAATTCCACTACTATGTTGCAGTTTTGGTTGGGTAATAGGAGATTAAAGATTTTCTTTCGGCTCTGAAATTAGTTTAGGAAAGCAATAAAATACAGTAGTTTTATGGGTATGCATATCAGTCTTGGAGCCATGCATAAACTAAACAGGTTCAATCAGGTCCAGATTCAATCCTATTCTCGAATGAAAAAAGTTGAATAAATAAAAAGTGAAATTGTTCACAAACATGTATGATCCAAAACACTAATTAGGAAACACAAAAATACAATTTCAGTCACCTATGGCTATATGTGCAAACCAAAAGAACAGCTATAGATTTAAATCAAAATCAGGGAAGGTACTTACCTTCTTTATATCACCTTGGGTTTGATGTTATGGCAAGAAAACCAAGCCAATGGGAGCATGCAACAGCAATCGGAGGAGCTTATTAAGTTCAAGAAAAAAAATCTATCAGAAATAAAGAGATGGAATCAATTGCCGAGGGTAATTGAGAAGGGAGAGGAAATAAAAAAGAAGAAGAATAAGAAATACCTATAGAATAAGAGAGATGATTAAGTCCAATACTGATCCAATGCATTATTGATTGACTATGAGAAATTTGGCCAGAAGAAAAGATCGAAAGAAGATGAGTGCGAGTAACATGAATCAACTAATTAGTTTTTTTTTAATATTTTAAATTTTAATTAACTATAAAATGATTAATGACCGATTATTAAAATAAATCCGATAATTGCTGTAAACATGACATTGCTAGAGATTTTAGATACGATATGATTTTTCATATCATAGTAGGACCCCTACCCCTGAAAATGCCCAAATTCCCAAGCCCCCTTCATTTCCTGTATTAGAGCCCCACCGATGTAATACAGGCGTATCTTATGGACACTTTGAACCTTTCTCTAATGGCAGCCATCCTTGGCCCCTAGCCTTTATGATGGATAGTTCAACTGTTTTGGGTTTTGTTGATAAGGCAACTTTAGTTTTGTAATATAGTGGGTTAAAAAGTACATCTGAATTATGATCAAATCACTGGTCTGAGTGGTTAAAGGACCAAAAGATTGAAAACACGTTTTCTTTCAGTACTTTTATTCAGGCTGTGACAAGTGCCGCCCTAAGAAACTCTGCTGTGTGCACGGCTGACATAGAACAGGCTAAATCACAAGTGAATATGCAAGTGTTCCCTAAACAGTAATACAATGGTAGTGATAGCAATTTCTATCCTACCTACTTGGTGGTAGGGGTGTCAAGGAGTGCCATTTGGTCCGAACCGATGCTGTCCAATCCAATGTGAATCCATTACAAATGGATCAGCTACAATTCAATCCAACAATTCAGTGAATATTTTGGACCAGTCCTATTTAATGTTTTGTTATTTAAATTTATTTTAATTTAGATTGGTTTCAACCCAAATTTGGTTCATTGAGACGTATATATTTATCTTATATTAATAAACCAGATATTGACTTAATCTAACCCAATCCAATATAAATTTATTATGGATGGACCAGGTCCAATCCAATCTAATAAAAAAAACGTCCAATCTAATATGTCTTGTTAGTTTGTCCAATTTGTCCAAATTGATTTTGGACTGGACAGGTCCATTGACACCCTTACCTACTCGGTACTCATCCCTACCTGCCTTGATGGCAGGGATGGATTTTGGGATTCTACAACTTGTATGGATATGTATAGGATACGGTATTAGGTTAAACCTGGCCCTCTTTGACCCATATATTGTTGGAAAGTATGTGAATTTTATATATTAGGTATTGAATTTAATGATTTTTTTTTTAATTTTATGCAAAGGATAATTGATAGTTTATTTGTTTTTTACATATCTTAATCAAATAATTAGAAGTTTGTTCACATTATTTTATTGTTTGTTCATTTTTCAGATTTTGAGAAAGGGGAAATTGTTCCCTTTGACCAAGATACTCATGTTCTTTTTTCATATTTATATGGGGAGAAGTTATCGACACTTTGATGAGACAAAGTTACCCTTTTTTAATAATGACTTTTTATAGCTAAAATGGTCATTTTCTTATTTACCTAGAAAATTAAAAAACATGGGTAAATAACTTCTCAGAAAATGAACAAAATCTTTGTTTTAAATCTGTTGGGAGAGTTATCAATGATCCATACCATATATTATGCCCAATATAAAATATATCATGTCAGAATTTTAAACCTTGAATATAAACATATTTATTTATTTAAACATAATTAATTAATGAAATGTATTTATTTATTTATTTAAGCTTAATCAAATTAATCTGCAAAAGTCGAATCACCTTTTACTGGACCTGTCGGGCAAACTGATAGAGTTGAAAATGAAAAAGAAAATACATCAGCGGCATTCTCTGAATATATATGGTAATTAATTAGTACAAATTTAACAGGAACAAGGAGATCTCACAGCTTCATCAATATCAGTTTTTAGGAGTCAGGAGCAATGCCATACTTTCAACAGACTGGTTTTCATTCATGAAGACTCGCCGGCCGATTCCACATCCAATGTATGAGAATCCTGATCATCGCCTTTAGTTTTCCCTTGCTTATCTTAACTTCCTCCAAGCTCCTAGCCAAGCTACTCAGGCTTGCCTTCCCCTCTCTCATGCTTTTGTCAGCCATTCGGAGAATGTCGCCATTGGTTTGAGCTTGTTAGGGGGTGTTCTGTAGTGTGGATGAGAAATTGATGAGTGTGGATTGGTCCACATCACACCCTGTGATAGAGACCGATCCACACCAACAATAATTCATAAATGTTTTGAACTATGGATAAATTGTGTGGATTGGATCAGTCCACACCCACGGTGGCATTCTGTAGGCATGGTGTGGAATAGTCCATACCACACATTTTTATTCCATGTATCTCATATACATTTATGAATAATCAACATCACCTTAAAAAATGACCCGGAAACAGAACCATTCTGACCATCGATTTCTAGGTCGACGGTCCAATCCTCTAGTTTAAACAGACAGCCTGTTTTGACAAACAAATTAAAAAAATAATTAAAAATAAAAAATGGTAAAAAACCAACGGTTCAATGGGTTGACGGTTTGACTGCCCGGGTCAATGGGTTGTTGAATTTTTCAATGTTTTGTGATAAAAAACTAGGTTTGGGGTAAAACGGAACCGCTTGCTTGGACGGTTCTCAAACCGAACAGTCCGACCATCCGGGTCAATGGCAGTTTGAAAACCTTGATCTATATAGTTATCATAAATATCTAATTTTTGCATTTTATATGATAAATATATTGAAAAACACATCAATGAATTGATATTAACCAATAAATATTAATTTTTTCATAAAAACAATAGTAAAATAATTAAAATTTTAAAAATATATTTAAATATTTATAATATTATTTTATTGATAAAACATTAACATTAAAAAAATAAATAAAATAATTAATATTTAATTAACAGAAATATTAAAATGTGAAACAAACAATAGGGTTTCAGCATTTGAGGGAAAGTGTGAAGTAGGGAATCAAAACTCAAGTGTGGACGGTCTCTAACCACGAGATTTTGCCGTGGATGAGAAATTGAGGTGTGGACAGGACCGGTCCATGATATAGCGTGGACCAGTCCTGTCCACAGCCTGCAAAGCGGATGTCAATCCCGTGGACGGGACCAAAATCCCCTTAATTAATGAATGAATAAATAAGTTGGTTGTGTAACCTAACCCAATTGGCCAACCCGAATTGCAATGGACAAATAAAACGAAACGGTCCCAAAAACATCGCCTTGGACAAATAAACTGTAGGTTGTGTAACCCAACCCAATTGGCCAACCCAAATTGAAGTCCATCATATAGGATAGGCCGAGGGCAGGCTTGAAGTGATTGGTCCAAATTCCGGTCCAGAATTTCCAGGCTTGACGTGGGCCCAAGCCAGTGGGTTTCTGGGCTGGTCCATGAATGATCACCCCAAAGCCTTGGTTTACAATTTAGACTCAGGGTGTCGGCCGGGCCCAAATCTAGCTTAAAGCACTTATCGTTGGTGCTAAATTTGGCCTAACCTGACCCATGATTACCCCTAAACCCAACTTTCATCCCAACTTCACCACCCTTTGGACAATCATCCATAATGACCCAGCTGAGACCAATATGACGCAATTGGACCCAAGCCAAATCAATAATGTAACCCAATCCAACCCCTGTGCCACCATGTATGCATAACATGTAGATGTGATGCGTGTAAAAAGACAAATGTTGAGGTAGAAAGGAAAAGAAACGGAGAGACAAAGAGGTAGAGAGATGCCGCCAAGAACAGCCAAAACAGAAAGACCATGCGAATGCGAGTACATTATATTCAAAAAAGAGAAGAGGCAATGTCACCCACTTCTTTTGCAACGAGAACCTATGTCTACGCTTGGCAGGCTTACGTTAGGGATATGTCCGTCATTTTCGCCTGTAAGATTTTTGAGAGAACTGATGTCATTTTCAGGCAGACCACCAGAAGCTTAACATACTCTTTGAGGAGGGGTGCTCAACCTCCTTGGGTGCCTAACCTTGGCACTCCTAGACCTTCATCCCCTTGCGGGGCGGCCCTGATTAACGGCTAGCACGGCTACCAGGGTTCCTCATGGGCGCACACTTGCTCATGGGGATAGTGTTGGATCGGCACTGCGCTACCGATACTCAAGGGAGGCTTGGCATGTGGGCTTGGCTCAAGCACGTCCCTTCACCACGCCAGTCCCTTTCCCAAGCTGAGTGAGCTACCCCGTCGCCTTTGGCGCACGGGTGTGTTCTGACCCAGGCGGTTGCCTATCATCATGGCACACAGGTGCCTGTCATCATCGGCATACATTAGACCCATCACATCGGTGCCAAGTCACCTCATCGGCGCATGGTCGCCTTGCATTATGGTTGTCCCCCTTTAGCACGTAAGTGGCGCCTCCCATGGATCGGTCTGAGCCAGGAGAGTGCCCCGGCCGTTGGACTTGAGGTCATGATCCAGTGCTACTGACTTTGGTGGAGACATCCCATCGAGCAACTCCTAGCCTCTATGCGCTATAAAGGCTTGTTCTGGCCTGCCTTGGCTAGGACACCGCACGGGTTCTTCCACTGTAGAACTACCCCCGTGATAGTTGGTCTCAGAGCAAGTTGGCCAATTGCAGCCGCAGTTGGTTCTCAGCAGATTAGTCAAGAGCCAGTTGAAGCGGTCATTCCGACAAGCAGCATTTTGGGGGGTGCGGTCCCTAGGCACTTCCACCAAGGATCGAGCAGAATTCAGATCAGGCCTGGAAAGAGGCCATTTCAGTGTTCGTGTCCCCATTCCAATGACACTAAAACAGCATCCCTTGCGGGGGCAGACGCATTGGTTATTGCCCTCATACGGGGGCAGACGCATTGGTTGTTGCCCTCAGTGTTCGTGTCCATTTCAGTGCCATGGACCTTGCAAATACATTCTAAATTTTTAATTAAAAAACTTACCAACTGAGAACGTAGTGGTTCCTCGATCGGTGAGCCGATCTGGAGAGCTCTTGTTGGATCTTCTTTTGAGACCGGGATGTGGACCATCTCTTCAATTGGCGTAACTCGCTCCTCGGGATACTCCACAAGTCGCTCGAGCTTGATATCAGCCGCTAGCTTGGCCTTCCCCTTGAGAGCGGCGACATGGCACTTGTGAGACTTGAGCTAGTTGCCTCATACTACCCCTACTCCATAGTTCGTAGGGAACTTCATGGCCAGGTACTAGGTGGAAACCATTGCGCGAAGTGTGTGTGTAATAGGCCGACCTACTATGACGTTGTACGGGGAGGGAGTCGCGACCACCAAGAATGTATGCTCGAACCTCGCAATGTTAGGCCACGTGCCGACCTATACGGGCACTGAGACTCGCCCTAGTGGTCTGACCTCTTCGCTGCTGAAGCCCATCAAGGGTGTATTTGTCGGCTTGAGATCGCCTTCCTAGAGCTGGAGCTTATCGAAGGCATCCCTGAATTCTCCGAATCTACTAGGATGCGCTTTACCTCGAAGTCATTCAGCTAGATTTTTATTACTATGGCATCGTCATGGGGATACTGAACCTCGCGCGCATCGTCCTCTGTAAAAAATATAGGGCCTTCGAGCCTAGGTCGCTTCGGTGGATTTTGCTCCTCATGTTCCAGTTTGCGAACCGAGGCTTTCCCTGCTGCTGAGGTGCAGCCCGCGACGATGGACCCGCCAGTAATCATATTGATTACTCCACGGATCGGTCTCTCTTCCGGCAATTGTCTCTGTGGTTGCTCACTCTGCCTATTGCTGGACTCGAGAGTATTTCTCTTTTGTTCCCCCTGTGACGCAGCGTGGAAGCAATGAGAACCGGAGCTGGCTATGCAAGCACTGGGCATCCGCTAGCACCTAGCGAAAAACACCGATTTCTCTAGGAGAGAGAAAAAGGTAGCGAAAATAGGAAAAAGAGAACTTGAAGAAATTCTGAAAATCTGAAGTATGAATTGATTAATAATTCTAGGAAATAGTAGTATTTATAATACATTGAGAAATTATAAAAGAACTAGGAAAAGAAATTAGATTTGATCTAAACATCTCAAACTTGTAGATAGGATCGAACTCTTCTTGACTGGATCTCCCCCGTCCGATCTCCCTTTATCTTATCCATGCATGAATCTTGGATTATCTAGAATTCTTGAATTCTTGATGAGTCTTGGATTCTTTGGATTCTTGATGAGTCTTGGATTCTTTGAATTCTTGAATTCTTGATGAGTCTTGAATTCTTGAATTCTTGATGGATCTTGAACTCTTGAATTTTGATAATTCTTGAATTATTGAATTATCTTGGACTCTTGGCCTTATCCTAGGAGCTGCCGCCCCTAGGGGTGAGATGGGACTGGGATGGGCCTCCTTCACCCTGTCGATCTGTTTGGTTTTTATTTTCTTTTTGTGCAAAATTTTTTAAGTATCCGTGACGGGTGAGCTCTTCGATCAAGTCGCGGACATTTCAACAGTTTTTGGTACTATGACCGTGATCCTTATGTAAATGACTATAATTTTTGTTTCTAGTGGCAGGATCTCCCCTCAACCGAGGTGGCCACTTCACATACGAGGCATCCTTGATCGCCATAGGAATTTCTCCCCGCATGGTGTTGAGGGGCGTGTAGCTCATCCTTTCAACCGAAGGAGTTTGAGAACGCCGATATGACTTGTTTCCTCCCCCGGTTGGGGACTTGCTTTTTCTTCATTTGCTGCCACCATTGTTCGGGTTGTCATCTTCTCTTTTTCTCTTCTCCACTAGGGCTTCATTCTTCTGGTTCATCTCCTCTTCGGTCTTGATTAATTGATCAGCAAGCTTGAGGAATTCAAGTATGTCTTTGGGCTTGTTTGCCACTACGTGCCATTTGAATTCCCCGTGGGTAATACCCTTCTTTGTGCCATGAGTCTTACAACAGGATCCAGGTCAGGAATCTATAAACAAGTGTCGTTGAAGCATTTGATGTAGCTTCAGATCAACTCCCCTTCTCTCTGGACTATGCTGAGGAGGCTTTCTTGTGACCTCGGGCACTTCTTGCTGGTGATGAAGTGCGAGGTGAACATCTACACGAACTGCGCCCAACTTTTGAGCGTCCTAGGCGTGAGGTTCCTGTACCATGTGCGAGCTACTCCTTTGAAGGTCGTAGAGAAGGCAAAACGCATGCAGTATTCGTCAGCCCCAGCTAGATGCATCTGGGACTGGAACGAGTCTACATGATCATTTGGAACGAGTCTACATGATCATTCGGGGTCGCAGGAGCTCGGAGGACAAAGGAGATGACCCGGAGAGAAGGGGAGAGGTCTTTGTGGCTTCCGAGCCCGCCTCCTCTTTACCTTTAGGCTGCTCGGACTGACTAGGTCCGGCGAGTTGGCTTAGAACTACAGTTCGACGTGCCTTAGGACGCCACCTCTGCTGCTTCTTGGCTAGCTCTACATTTGTGCTGCTGACCTCAGTGTGGTCGGGTAATGTCTTGGCACGGAGAGGTTCGGACTGCTGACGTTGGCTACTGTGAACGGAGGAGCCTTGCCTGGAGTTCGCGGCCAGAACCCCAAACCGGTTCCCTACGAGCAAACCTTCATGTGTCGAGGGCTGAGGTGAAGTAGCTCTGGTGGGCTGAGTGTCTCCAGACCTGTTCACGTGCTGCGAGGTGGGAGGAGTAACTTTCCTTTCCCTCTTGTCGCAGGATGAGACCTAGCTCTCGAGAGGATGCTGAATCTGGGAAGTCTCTCCCCGGCGAGGAGGGCGAGTGTTCTAATGATGGGACTTATTCTGTTGTGCTGTCGGATGCCGAGGTGGAACCGGCTGTTGATTTTGCCGCAGCGGTGGGAACTACTGCTGGTAAATGTGGTGTAAAACCTGTTGCTTGCAGTGCTAAAATTATTGGACCTATTGCATTTGGGCTTGAATAGCCTGCACTCAATGTACCAGGTCGTCGAGTTGATGTTGTCTGACTCCAGGGGAACCACAGATGGTTCAGCAAAAGTCGCACCCACTACAAGAGAGAGTGGGGCATTCACTGGCATAGTTGCTTGAGGCACGATCAGCGTCCGGACCCTACCCGCGGAGAGCAGTATGGTGAACTGACCGATGCACACAGTCGGGGTCTGAGGTTGTCCCCCAGAGACATTCATCTCATTATTCTGTCCGGCATTGCTGGAGGATGCCATGGATTATGGGTTTGTGATTTTTGGTGGAAAGAGGCTTCTCGTAGCGATTCCCACAAACGACGCCAATTGATGTAGCGCGATCTAGCTGCTCCCACCTAGAGGTGATCTGGCTTCCAGATGGACGGTAGACTAAACCTGCAAGGATATCAGAGAACCCAGGGGTGCTAACCCGACGAGGTCGCTCCGATGCTTAAGTTAGTAGGCTAGTAGCGAGCTAAAATTGCTTTTGAAAGTAGAGAGCTTGAGAGCAGGAAAATCACGCATACCTTACACCCCCGAGGGGTAGAGCCTTTATATAATGGAGCCCCCGCGGGTTTTGCGGAGTGGTTTCGAGATCCTCATCACGATGAGATCCGATTCCGTGATAATGGGGATAACTGATAGGACTTATCGAGTTTGCCCAAACCGGATGGGAAGGAGATAAGGCTTACCGTTACGAGACGTGATCTCACGAGGCTCAGAATCTGATGGCGAGATCTTTGGGGTTGCCATGTAGTGGTCCGTCAATATTACCCGAGCTACTGCTCTTTAGATCCGACCTGGGGCGAACGCTATGTTTTGTTTCAAGGAAAAAAGTAGGAAAAATGAGGGAAACTCAAGCTATGTTTGGTTTGAACGAAAATGAAGGGAAAAGTAAGAAAACCGTTATAAACTTTGAATAAATTTTTCTGTCTTTCTCTTCCTTTTCCTGCCTTTTTCTTCATACCAAACATAGCATTAGGGAAACATATATAAGGTTTGTTCTTATATTTCCCTTCCTTTCCCTACTTTGTCCTTCAAACCAAACACAGCCTAAACGCCCACAAAACCAAATCAATAAAGCCCCATGTATAGTTATGTTGTCTTATCAAAAAAAAAAATCATACATATCTTCAAAATTACCAATAATTGATACCATGTACCGTTCCAATTAAATGGAGAGAGAAATTGAATGCGAGTTATTCATAATTTCACAAAACCCCATATACCGAGAATATGCCAATTCATTCAAAATTGGGCTAAAAGTACAAAACCAAAAAATGATGAATGGCAAAAAATAGTTATCCTAGATAAGAGAATTCATTGGAAAACAATAAATGAAGAAAATAATTATTTGAAAATAGTCACTTGATAATGAATCCATTTTCTTTTTTTGGCTTTTATTGTGACGATTGCCAACCTACCCAAACTTTACGGCACTCCCAAGTCTAACATACCTGACTTTGCTGCTTTGGTTGCAAACCTTTTGGTCCATATCTTTGAAAATCCAAAAGAGGAAAGTAGCCTACATCACTTTGGCCAAAAAGCGTACAAATAAAGGTTGCCCTCTAATCAAATCATTCCTTCTATATCACAATTAGACTTATTCATGGGTTGGGCCGGGTTGAGTTTGGGCTGGGTTTTTACTCTTCACTAATGAAAATATGTTAGGCCCGAGTCCAAGTCCAGTCCGACCAACTGGTCTATAACATGGGCCCGAGCCCGGCGCTGATAAAAAGTTTGAAGCCCGAGCCGAGCCTAAAGCCTGACCTAATAAAAAAATTAGAATTTTTCCCTATTCAATAATCAATATAAATTAGAATTCATTTATATTAAAAAAATAGTATAAATTCAAAATTTATTTACATTAAGAAAAGAATATAAAGAAGGGAAAAAGGATGTGGAGAAGAAGGTTTCGGCTGGAAAAATAATGGAAAGAGGTGAAAAAAAGAGGGGTATTCGACTAGGTGGAAGGATACAAGTTGTTTAGGATAAAAGAATAAGAATCAAAGCTATAAAAAAACTAATCTCTCTCCGCTTCATGCAATGGATGTACTCTTACAATATTGAACAAAGAAATGAAATAGAAGAGAGAAACTTCGGAATATGGAAGGGGAGAAAATAAAGAGGAGAAGAGAGAATCCAAAGGGGTCTTCGACGAACAAATGCTTAAGACAGACATTTTTTTTTTTCTCACTACGGTGGTGTTGTTTCTGTGTGACCCCAAATATATCCCAACTTTTGAGAAAGTGTGTCCCCCTATTTTCGTGTATCTTACAAAACAAACATGGAAAATGGATATTTTTAGAAATATTCCATCTTTCCCACCATATTTTGGGAAAATATAATTTTGTTATTGGCTTTGTTTAGAGGTACAAAATATACAATGGATATAAAACCTAGAACAGGTATGTAAGGAAGTTCTGATCAAGAACATCATTTTCTTCCTCAAAAAGTTTATGGGGATCTGATTTCTGAGCCCCAGGAAAATGGTCAAAGAAGGGTTACAATTGCAACTAACAAACAACAACATATTTTTAGTCGAACCAGAAACATGAACCAAGGAAGGGTTCAATATAGTAACATGAGTAATATCAAAGTGTATTTAACTCTCGCAGTGTTTTAGAAACTTCCAATGGAGTTCACATCTCTGCCCCCATAACGCCTCACAGCACATATTCATCATGTATTATGAACATCTACCGATGATAGTACCACTCTTGATGATGTCATCATCAGGAGATGTTTTCAATACATGGCGGGGATGTGCTGTGAGGTGTTGTTGGATGGTTCCTTGTGGGGCGGAGATGTGATCTCCTCCCAATGGTCTAAACCATTTTCTTGAAAAAAAAAACTATAAACCTTGAAGAGTCCAGTCAATGCCCCGAACAAAAATAGGATCCCCATTTTGCCGGGAAAGAAAATGAAGGCATGCTTGACAACCAGACTTGGAGTAACAATTATAGTAGCAAAATACAATTCTCTGAAATGCAAAATAGTAAAAGAATCTTACTTGAAATATCAAGCTAATTCCTTAAGATTGATGTTTAACTAGAAGTGAGAAGGGGTAATTTGGCTAACCAATTATTATGAAGAAACACGTGGTGAATCTCAACCATTTGCTGACACTTCGACACCATGTAGGACAGGTTGAGTGAAGTTGAGATGACCTAAACCGATTTACTTGGCCTATATCTTGACTTGAGAAAGACTAGCAGGTTGCTTCGTGATAGGGCGGCACATATCACCTTAGGAGGACAAGTTGATGGCCTCCGAGGTTGGCATGATCTCGACCTGGGTATATAGTACAAATACATACAAAATAATACAAAATAAAAGGTTTTGTACTCTATGCATTTATATTTGTACTCTTTTCGAAATGAGAGTAAGGTTGTGTTTGATTGCAATTTAAATAAATACAAATGTTTTGAATGTAAATTCAGACCTATTTTTATTTCAAAATTTGACTTATTTTGTTTGACTGCAGTGCAAATGAAGTAAATTAAGACATGAAGCAAAACAAAATAAAATTAAACAATAATTTATATTTTTTATATTTACACTCCCTTGCATTTATACTAATACAAATAAATTTGCACTGCAATCACACACACACAAACTTAAATTCCATGAAACCACATTTCTCTCGGTCTGTTACTCATCTAATCAAATGAATTAATAATATAGACGAGTAAAGGTCCAATTTGTGAGTCAAATTAATCGAGGTAGTGATGACGACATTTTCCGGGTTTTGATAATGGAACAACAGCCATTAATTGAATTGTTGGAATTTTTGCAAGGCCTTCGGATGATCAGATCTCTTCATGTGACATATATGAAATATGTCTGCAACCAATGTTTGACATTATGTATGATATTGGTAAGCTTGAACATGAATTCTATAGCAATATCTATACTATCTAAAGAGCGAATGCCTTATTTTTTTTAGAATTTTTATTGGACATTTTCTATTCCTCTTATCTAAGCATATAGTGGACACAGAGAGAACATATATGTCCTTTATTCTCACTTCGGAAACTGTCCACTTATAACCATTCAGAAATTATCACGAGCAAATGCATACACATGTTTACTAATATTTTAGATATATATAAATACATGAATAAAATTTTATTAATCTTATAATACTAAATTTAAATTAAAGTTATAGATTAACATTAATCCAAATTGAATCATATGCAACTCTGAAAATGATCATGATCACTCTATAAGCCCGGTTAAGATGAATCAAGATCAAGTTCATGATCATAATGATAGTTCAACATTTAATCATCAGGATTTGAGGCCTCAGTCTAAGACTGTTGAATGCATTTTATTCATACGCCTGAGCAAGAAGATTAACAAAATACACTAAAGAGCCATTATTTAATGGTAGGTAATTCACACTGCAAATTAAACCAAACTAGATCTACCTTGAGGGTCTCTCATTTGCTTGCAAGAAGAGGGTTTATCATTACGTGTTGCAAACTATCTCCAATAAAGCATTGAAATACAGCGTACTGCTCCCCTCTGGTCCAACCGCTTTTCTCGCAAGCTCTCGTAGGGTCCCACCTCCCTCCCTCATTTTCTTTCCTTCGTCCTTTGATAAAATCAAATCCAGAGCGTCCATCAGACCCTCCCTCGTAAACACCCCACCCCTAATTGTTACCCCAATTCCCCATACTCCCGATACCAATCGTGCGTTCAACCTTTGATCTCCAAAAAATGGACGGCAGATCAGCGGCACCGCGCTGGAAATACTCTCCACAACGGAATTCCATCCACCATGCGATATAAATACGGCAACCGCCGCATGGTCCAGCACACGCCTCTGTGGGGCCCATGAAACCAGCATTCCCCTGTCTTGTGTTCTCTCAATAAACCCAACTGGCAATTGGGCCTTTACGTTGTCTCCAATGGACCACAGAAATGGTGCACCACTGGCCTCTAGCCCTTCTGCAAGGACGGTCAGCTCAGGAGGCCGAGGTGTGATCACTGATCCAAAGCCCAAATAAACCACGGATCGGGGCTTTTGACGGTCCAGCCACGCTAGGCAGCCGGTCTCGTCCGGACCGGATGGAGGTGGAGCCAAGATGGTAAACGGCCCCACAGTGAAACACTTTTTCAGCTTTGACTTCATATCCTCCATGGTGGCGGGTTCCAGCTCTTCAAAAGAGTTGATGAAAACCGCCGCGGCACGTGGAAGCATCTGACCCATTCGATGTAACATCCGGTTGAAGGGTGATTCCAAGTTTCCGATAAGGATCCCTTCCTGCAAATCCCAGAGACGGTATTTAGACATCCCGGGAATAAAATCAAGTTGCTCGTCCTCACGGTCTGCAATACCTGCGCTCACATCAAAACATAACCTGTGTTAAAACTTAAAACTCTCACTCTCTCACCAGGGTAGGGTTTGGTGGTGTTTTGCCTAACTCGAATGAAAATAAGCCCGACCCGACCCGACCCAATTGAATGGACAGGAGATATCGATTATCGAACCTGCCCGGCTTCATACATAGTTGATAGTACCGGTTCGTAGTAATCCAAACCTAAATCCGAACCTAACCCAATATAGTCGGGTCAGTACATGTTAAGGTTTATCTCCTAACTCAATTCAACATCCCACAGCACACTCCTACCGTATATTGGAAATATCTCTGGACAATGATATCAAAATAATGATATCATGATCGGAAGATGTTTACAATATATGCTGTGAGACGTAGTAGGGGGCTGATTTGAACTCAATCAACTGACATCGGTTTCAATCAGTGCAAAACTGGCGCACAGCGGTGTTTTATTTAAGTTTATAAAGATTGTTGGAACGCGCTTGCACTGACTGAATCTGGATCCCTCTGATTTCCCTCTCTCTCAAAGAGGAATTGGGATCTGCTCCTTGCAGTGTAAGTCTCACGTCCCACCCTGTATTGGAAACATAGGGGATCCGATGTGAGAGCAGATCCGGACTCCTCACAGAGCATTAATGATCGAAATGCTGCATACATGCAGCCGGTTGCTTTGTTAGCATACCATTGGGGCTAATGCCAATCCTGTGGCGGATGAGATCAGTGTAGAAATGGGTGGATAGAGAGGAAAGGGTAGACGTCCAAAACGGGACCCACGGGACGCCGAGCTCGTCCGCCATGTCAGCCGCGAACAACAGGAAAGCGTCGCTCAAAACGCAAGTGATATTCTTCCCCGTCTTCGCTACCGCCCTTTCGAACCCCTCCTTGAAGTTTCCCGGCGTTGCTTCCAGGAACAGCTCTATACTCTCCTGAGGTCTCCCCGTAAAGTGGTAGCCATCGGGGATTCCGTCTGAGATATTATAGGCTTTTACGTTATGTAGTAGTAGAGCATCTCCGCTGGATGGGAAGACGGAACGGTTGGACTCCGCCGTGCCGAAGAATGAGAACGTTGCCTCAGCGGCGGCCGCCGCTAACCTGCGCGTGATGTTGAGGAGAGGAGCCGCGTGGGTGCCGAACGGGAACGCCATTACGGCGATGTGGGGGGGAAGGTTTGAATTGTCGTTGCTGCCGACTTCGCCCATTGCTGAGACCTGAGAGTGAAAGGTGCGAAAGTTACAGAGCGAGATGGCAAAGAGGGGGGAGGGTTCTTATGCACGCAAGACGCAACGCAAGGGAAGATAACCCACGAGTTAACCCCCCTTGTGGTCGTTAGAATCACGTGCGAGGGTAATGAAACTTGCCAAATACATATTTAAATTCTGCAGAGCCTCAAAGAAAAAATATTTTTTAAATAACCTTCAATTTTTTACCCCTTACTTGCATCATGCAATCAATTGTCCTTCATGGAATCAATCAACCCCCTACTGGCCATGATTCCTTTCTCATTTGTCAGATGTTGCTTCATGTTGCATTCCCACCTTCCATTCTCCCTTTTTAACTATGGGGTGGTTGAGCTGGAGCTCCATGGTCGTGTCTCCACCGTCCGTCCTAACCTAAGCTCCGTTTGGTAAACAATTTTGATTCTTTATGTTGGATTTTAATCTCATAACAGATTAAACTTAATAGATTTGATTGGTAAATTACATGAAAAATTTCTCCTACATATTTCATTCAAAAATTAATTTTTATCTTATAAAATCAAGTTTTGAATTTGTCCCATATTGAAAAATTATACTTTGTTTTCATTATTTTAATATGAAATGATTTATACTCCTTAAAAATAGTAGAGGAGAGTATGGGGGTTTGATATCACGTAATGCGTACACACGTGTGTGCAATGCAATGAGATACTTTAGAGGTGCACTTGGCTCGTGAAAGATGCCTTTAGTTTTGGTGCCTTAACAGTCACTAACTATTAACTACTTTTTAAACAGTTACAATGTTTAAAATTATGACCATTCAAGGTGCCTTCTCTAAACCAACACCTACATTTTCTTCATACATCTTTATAAATTATTTAAGGAGAATGAATCAAACTTTAAAAACACACATTTTCGAAATCCACTTTCTCTCTCTCTCTCTCTCTCTCTCTCTCTCTGTCCAGTCTGCTACAATCTCACAAAAGGTTTCTTCAGAGATTCTTCAACTTTGCTGGTTGCAGATTCTCGCCCAAGGCTTTGTTGTATCCTGGGAACGGATTTGCCTGCAAACTCGGTAAAACTGAGTAGGGGAAAATAATGTTGTAAAGAAAATGTCTTCAGATGCGCCTCAAAGCTTCTTCTCCAAAGTTACAATGACCTCATTTTCCAAAACTTTCAACAAAAACCAAGTCGCGCAAAATCAAATTGACGCTATAGTGTATATATCCCAACACCAACACCAACACCAACTGACTGTTTGAGGTAGCTCTTTTAGTGGAATCCATGACATGTTCTCTATGCAAAGTGACTTCAACCTGACGCTGCTCAACCACCTCATCGCTAAACTATACTTCAACCTCATTGGGTGTTGCAATGAGCTCAATGCTAGTAAGATATACTTTTGATCTAAGTGGGTTGGGGCTTCTGCCATCACTTTCAAGTTTCACTATTGGTGGGCACATTGTCCTCAACGACATAGTTCGTAGGCCCAATTCTAACAATTAATTATGGACAATTTACAAAGGGTTTAAATTTGCGTATGGAAAAACTTCTGTTCCTCGAGTCCTTATTACAAAGGGTTCAAATTTACAAAGGGCTTGTGCCACCCTGCAACATTCATCACTTTTAACGGGCAAAGGCATTCTGGAGTAACTGGTTTAAATTTTGCATGAAACCAAAAGACAATACTTCAAGGCTTTGTTTGTTAAATCTTTAAGCCTTAATAATTCTGTCGCACTTATCTTTAATTCATAGCTTAGCTCAGTCAATAGGTTCAACCATGCCAATTGGAGTTTGTAATTTTAGTTGTTTCTTTGGGTTTATGTTTCCTACAAACTTAGTTGTTTAATTGATGTAAGAAGTTGGACCCAAATAACAGTTTAACCACTGCTTCTATCTGTGTATATCTTTTTATTGTGGCTTTGATAGGCTCACTTCCTGGTTTATATTTCCTACAATGCTTCAAGGTTTATGTTTCCTACAAACTGATTAAATGTCAATTCACTCAGTTATGGCATGAGAAAATCATAAAATTCTCTAATCTTTGCTTTGACGGACATTTGAAGCCAATATTTAAAAAAAAAATTAAACAGTCCATGCTAGCATGTCTTTCCTTTGAGAGGTTATTTATCTATTTTCTCAATTTTTTGTATTCTTTTGTATTTTCTTTTGTTTTAAAAATATAAAAAAGTAATCATTGCTTATCTTGATTAGATTAATAAAATTGTACATTATTACATAGAGATCTTTGTGTTTTCCAATGCCTCTTATTTTAATGCATATTATTGTTATATTTAAAAAAGAATTAAAGACATTTAAGAGAGAGCGAGAGGGAGGGAGGGAAGGAGGGAGTAGTAATAATAATTAATATACTTTAAAATTTATACTATTAATAATAATTACTATACTTAAAATTTATACTATTAGTAATAATTACAAGATTTTTAATAATCAATAGCATTTTTATTAATTAACAATATTATCCATATTTATTAAAAATAATATATTTATTAATTAATATAATGTAAGTTATAATTCAATAAAAATAGTATTAACAATTACAATATTTATTAATTAATATTAATTAAATAATTAAACTATTTTATTAATTCACAGTATTAACTATACTTTTAATTAATATAGTAATTTTAATAATTACAATATTTTTAATTAATCTAAAGTATTTAGTAATTAATAGTATTTTTGAATAATGTAGTACTTTTAATAATTACATTATTTTAATTAATTAACAATATTTATTAAAAACAATGTATTTTTTATTAATACTATTTTTAATAATTTCAGTTTTAATAATTAACCATATTTTACAGTATTTTCAATAATTGCAGTATTGTTAATTAAGTATTTATTAATTATAAATGTTTATTAAAATACTGTATTTTACAATATTAATATTATTTATTAACCGTATTTTACATTATTAATATTTTAAAATTGTTAATTAATGTAAGCTATAATTTAAATTGTAATTTAAATATTATTTAAATTATGTTTGTAATTGTAAGTAAAATAATTACATTTTTAAACAGTAATCGATAGTAATTATATTTAAATTGTTTAATGAACAGAAAATATAAAAAATGGATTAACATGGTTTCTAATAAATATAACCATTAAAATTATTTTTTTAGAGAAGCTATTTATCTATTTTCTCATTTTTTTCATTTTTCTTTTTTTTTTGTTTTAAAAATAAAAAGAGTAATCATTGCTTATCTTGATTAGATTAATAAAACTGCACACAATTAGAGAGAGAGAGAGACCTTTGTGTTTTCAAATGCCTCTTATTTTAATGCATGTTATTAATACACTTCAAAAAGACATTTAAGAGAAAGAGAGGAGAGAGAGGAGAGAGAGAGGGAGGGAGTAGTAATAATAATTAATGTATTTTAAAATTTACAGCATTAATAATAATTACAATATTTTTAAAAATTAAGAGTAATTTTGTAATTAACTGTATTAACCGTATTTATTAATTAACAGTATTTTTAATAATTATAGTATTTTTTAAATAATTATTAGTATTTATTCAAAAACAGTATTAACAATTACAGTATTTATTAATTAACAGTAATTAAATAATTATAGTATTTTATTTATTAACAGTATTAATTAATACATTATTTTTAATAATTATAATATTATTAATTAATTAAAAGTATTTATTGAAATACTGAGTTTATTAATGAACAATATTTTTAATTAATATAGTACTTATTAATATAGTATTTATTCAAAAACAGTATTAACAATTACAGCATTTATTAATTAACAGTAATTAAATAATTATAGTATTTTATTTATTAACAGTATTAATTAATACATTATTTTTAATAATTATAATATTATTAATTAATTAAAAGTATTTATTGAAATACTGAGTTTATTAATGAACAATATTTTTCATTAATATAGTACTTTTCATATTTATAGTATTTTAGTTAATTAACATTATTTATTAAAACTGGTCCTACCATGTTCTCATATTTATTAAATAATTAACATTATTTATAGTATTAGTATTTACTCAAAAACAGTATTAACAATTACAGTATTTATTAATTAACAGTAATTAAATAATTATAGTATTTTATTCATTAACAGTATTAATTAATACATTATTTTTAATAATTATAATATTATTAATTAATTAAAAGTATTCATTGAAATACTGAGTTTCTTAATGAACAATATTTTTAATTAATATAGTACTTTTCATATTTATAGTATTTTAGTTAATTAACATTATTTTATAGTAAATAAAATCCGGTTCTCAATTGATTTAACATAAGATATGGATGATGAATCCTATCTGTTCAATCGTGACGTGGGGATAAGGTGGAAACCCATGGCGCATGAGCTAACTGCTTGGACAATAGAGGGAAAATCTGTGAACTATGAATATCATATGATATGGGAAGAGTTTTGTTTTTTTCGAAGCACACTCTGAATATCATGTCTTTTCGGTATCATAGTCCAAACTTAAGGGGAGGAATATAAGAAAATTTAGTGCAACTCCTTGCGGCAATGTTGTCCCACCATCTTGGTGGTATTCCTATAAGCATTATGCAATGGTTTGCATGCGAACAAAACCTGATGTTCTTTGTAATCACGCCTTTGTTGTAACTTCAACACTTTAAACCACGTCTTGAGTCTAAATGGTTTAAACATTTAAACAGGAGGATTAGGCCTCAAGCATTGGCAACCCTTGAATAAAGCCTTATTTTGGAAGCAAGTCTGGAGATTAAGGTGGTTTTCGGTACTGTATTCATCTCGTGGGGTCCACGCCACGGGCTGAGCACAAAGTTCGATTTGGTGTGGACGGGACCAGTCCACAATATATCGTGGACCGGCCCTGTCCATGTCTCAGTAACTCGTCAACGCATTTTCTTACCCTACAACATTTTACCGTTGCTATTCTCTACCACTTATGTTGTTGTGCTCTTCGTTGAAGCTCTTTGCTGTTGTGCTCTGCTGGAAGGAAGAAGACAATTATCGGCCGATTTGCTCCATCAACCGGTATGTCATCTCCCTCTTTCTCCTTCGTCTTTCTCATGTTTTTTACCTTCACCATTCCAAATTAAACATTCTTCGTCTCTCTCATGTTTTCTTCTTCTTCTTTGTTTTTACCTTTTCTGTTGTTTTTTTTTTTTTCATTTGAATGTTGAAACAAACAGACTCGTTGTCGTACCTATTTATGGATGCTATAATAGATCCTGTTTTTTTTTTTTTCATTCATTTTTACCCTCTTCTCCTTTTGCTATGCTATTTGTGGATGTGTGTATGTTATCACTCGAAAGCAATATCTTCTCCATTATTTTTCATCTGAAAAGAATTGCAAAATGCTTGATCAATATATAATCTCTATTGTTTAATGACTTGTTCATATTTCTTGGTGTTTGTTTATTTCCACCTCACATTCTTATTCCTCTAGATTTTCAATTATATCCCTTGATCGCGACTTTCCATCCATTTTCTCAATCACTTGTATCTCTGTAAACACAAATTCATTATATATTTGTGTCGTCACATTCCCTGTTCTTTTGACCCAATGCTATGTTGCTCCTTTGACATAATGGCAAAACGGAGCTAAAGATGTTAGCAATAAACCAACAAGTCCTCTGAATAAAAATTTGGTTTGATTATTACTACAACTTCACACTCAATCTGTGCTTAATTAAGTCCTAGCATGTGAGGTTGTTAAAGATGCATGTATAATTTATATCTAGTCTTTTGGCATGCAAGTGAACTTGTCCCTACACAATACCAATTGCACAAAGCCTTTAAATACCCATTTATTCCTATGAACTAGAAAATCAATATCAACATTTGTGGGGCAGATAGGATTATTTGATAGAAAATCAATAACATCAACAATTATGTGATTATTTGATCGAGCACAATACTCTCCGTCGATTCTAACATTTGTAGGGTAAATAAGTTTAAGGGAGCTTTGAGTTCAGAGGAATTCATAAATGAGAGACTTTAAACATGAAAGCTTATACAAGAATACAAGATTGTTTTTGCTTCAGACTTCTATAGTTCATATGGAGATGGTTTATGGTTCATATGGAGTATTACCGACCCAACAAGTGTTTGGATGTATCTACCTGCAATTCTTTGATCTTATCAACCTTTCCTAGTGGATCATTTTCAGTAAACACTTTGCTAATTCCAGACTCCCTTGCTCGTACCTGTGAAACCAAAGCCAGAAGGTGTTGTATCACAGCCTTTCCTATGATATAACACATTCTGCCTTTGGCAAAAGCCTCAACAATCCTCCCATCAATGTCCACCAGAGTACCAGTACACATGTACGAGCTAGTTAACCTCAGGGCCAATGGAACATTGCAGGACTGCATGAACCTCTTGTTCCCAACCAACACCAATTTTCCCCCAACATTTCCACTAACCTTAGCCCCTGGATGCACCTCAAAGTCCTTGGGCTCTGTTACATGTTCCATGGCAGAGCCATACTTATAACGCAACTTATTAGCATATTCAATCACAACCTTTGCCATAGGCTACTCATTATTTACCTCTCAATGGAACTTTCAGAAATCTTCGGGAAAATCAAATCTATAACTTTTAATTCATAACATAGAGCAAGCAACTCCAACAAAACTAGGTGTTAAATATCAATCCTCAGCTCAGCAGTAGCAGCAACCATGCCATAGAACTCGAAGATAGGCACATTTATAAACAGCATTGCATAAACTACCATAGGTTTTCCCACTGTCAATGTGCCTATTTTATCAAACATTACCGTTTGTATCTATATCTTGATGAGTACTTTGAGAATGAGTCCAAAAATTGGACTAATCAATTTTTAACAAGAAAGCAATCCTAAAATTGGATATTTAACTATATTTTTTACCACAGATTATTCATATTGTATGGTTGAGTGAGATTACTTGCTTGTATTCACAACCTTGAAAAGTCAAGGTTGCACTTATTTTTTTGGAAACTCTTAGCCGGGATGCTTGTGTGTTATTTTTCAAGATGCTTGTTTATATCATTAGTTAGAATCATTAGCTAAAGTTGAATATTATTTGATTGTTTATATCATGTGGTCTTAGGAGCTATTATAAGGAAAAAAATAGGAACCACTATAAACATTCGATAGTTGGGTACTTTGATATTGATTCAACTTGTTAGATTTAGGGGTATCAATCGGCCGGTTTTGGGTTGGATTCAATCCGATCCAAATCTTATTAAATCGGATTTGGATGGTCCATATAATTATTGGATTAGGCCAATCCAAAATAAATTGGTCCATATTCTTATTGGCCTGATTTGGACCTAAGCCAAATTTCCAATAATCCGATCATGAGGCCAAACCCTTGTCCAATTTGAAACCGATCAAAATTGAGGCTAACATAAAATTACTTTTTTGAAAGCACTTTTATAAAAATAATTTTATGAAAAATACTTTTACGAAAGCATTTTTACAAAAATACTTTTACGAAAGCACTTTAATAAAAGTACTTTTACACGAAAGCACTTTTATGGAAGTATTTTTATAAAAGTGCTTTTACATATGGAAGTACTTTTATAAAAACATTTTTATGAATGAACGTTTATGAAAGTGCTTTTATAAAAGCACTTTTGCAAAAAATTGGATTGGATTTGGACTGAATTGGATCCAATCCATTTGTAAATGGACTCATATTGGACTGGATCGGGTCGGATCAAATCCAGTCTAATTGACACCTCTAGTTAGATTTTGATTGTTTCACATAATCTGTTCCTATCCTATTCTATGGACATATATGCCTCTCAGTTTGAAGTAGCACATGAAGATAGAACCAATGAGTTGGCTACGTAGAGTGAGGCTGGAGAATGGACATTCATTGAATTGATGGTAGATCAAGTGAAGGCTCATAATAGACCAACTTCAACATTCAACAATGATGGTTGGAGATATGTTGATGACAAATTCAACAACACACACAAGTCATATACCTATGACCAATTCAAAAACAAATTCCATTGCTAAAGCCTTTCTTCCAATTCCTTTATCATATAAATTGTAAAACTTAGACATTTATGATCAACTGTGTAGATTCTTCATAAGTTATATATGAGATACATGGAATCAAAAAGTGTGGTATGGATCACACCACACCTACAGAACACCACTATGGGTGTGGGGTGGTTCTGTCCACAAATTTTGCCCACAGTTCAGAACAATTGTGAATTGTGGTATGGTGTAATTTGGTCCTTGCCACAAAGTATAGTGTGGACCAATCCACACCCACCAATTTTTCATCCATACTACATAAGATCCCCTAAAAAGCTCCCCCAATTCCATTTGGAGTTGAGAGCCATTAAGGAAAAGTATTTTCGAAACATTAATATATTTGCATAAAAAAAAAGGTAGACAAAGCTCATTATGATGAAACAAGTACACAACTTGCTCCCTATCATAAAAGCAAACTCCTTGTAGGCAAAAAAAAAAAAAAGATAGATCATCATTATCTGCTTTTTCAGGGCCCCTAGGTCCCTTCATTGCAAAATGGTATTCCCCAACTCTTTTCAACAGTTACACCCAAATACAAGCATCTCACAGTTGCAAATTTACTAATTTACACATCATGGAATCGAGGCTTGTTGCAAAATCTGGTAGATTCAACCACCTTAAATAAGATTGTGAATATTACTCCAAACATGAACCTTCATGAGGATCAATTGACCTGGGAAAAGAATAACAGTGGCGAGTACACTGCTAAATCAGCATACAGAATCTTCCTTGCCACCATCTATCCTCATCCAGACCCCATTTTAAATGGTCAAACCATTGAAAGCTAAAAATTCCATATTCTTGTTTAATTATGACCTGCAAACTTCTCTTGTATGGGCTTATTACAAAAGACAAAAGACAAATGCACAAGGTGGCCTAGATGCAGAATATTTACTTTGAATCTTTTGTAAGCAAACCACAAAAATAGTTCAGAACCTATTCATATGGTGCCCTTTCACTAGGGCAATATGAATTTGGTTCGAAGCACAAGTGGGAATTACAAAAAGTAATGCATCAACACAAACGATGCATACATTCTTACATGATTGGCTTCAAAGGTTGAACAGAAGTTTCTCTAAACAAGTTTAGGAACTTTTTGGCAGAGTATGTATAATTTTTTATCTGATATGGGAAGCTAGAAACAAATCCATATTTCACAATTCAAATTATAGTCCAACAAACATCATAAAAGTGGCCAGAAATTATCAACAACAGCTGACACTCGAACAACCACATATCTCTGTCATCATCAACTAGAACGGAAGAGCCAACACTTAGTTGTTTATTGATGGGTATTATGATGATGTTACAATATATGACGCTGAAGTGCAAGCCTTGATAGATGGACTGGAAGCAGCCAAAAGTCTTGAAATTGAAAGCGTTCAAATATTCTGCGACTCCCTCCGGTTAGTAAAGCAACCTGAAGGCCAATCACTGGATTGAACGACTACATTGGCTGAAAATTATTAGTCTATTATCACTTGTATCTTTTATTTCTTATATACATATAAGTAGATAGAAAAATCAAGCTGCACATATGCATATATGGCATGTAAAGGAATACTACCAGGAAAATCTATACAATTTTTCTATGGATAAATATGAAGGCTGCTACCTTCTTTTTTGGCCAGAAAAAAAAATAGTATTGATGTAGTGCGATTTAGTTGCTTCCAGTTAGAGGTGATTTGGTTTTCAGACGGACGGCGGACTGAACCTGCAAGGATATCAGAGAACCCGGGGGTGTTAACCCGGCGAGGTCACTCCGATACTTAAGTTAGTAGGCTAGTAGCAAGCTGAATTTTCTTTTGAAAGTAGAGAGCTTGAGAGCAGGAAAATCATGCATACCTTGCACCCCTAGGGGGTGGAGCCTTTATATAATGGAGCCCCTACGGGTTTCGCGGAGTGGTTCTGGGATCCTTGTCATGATGAGATCCGATTCCGCGATAATGGGGATAACTGATAGGGCTTATTGAGTTCGCCCGAACCGGACGAGAAGGATATAAGGCTTACCATTACAAGACGTGATCCCGCAAGGCTCGAAATCTAATGGCGAGATCTTCGGGGTTGCCATGTAGTGGTCCGTCAATATTACCCAAGCTACTGCTCTTTAGATCCGACCTGGGGCAAACGCCGAAGTGCCTTGGGACCGAGGTGGTCTTGATGCGACCTTACACCGAGGTGAACTCATCCCGAGGTGGTTTAATTATCCGAGCTCGATGTGTGGCAGACTTGGCATGTCGGGCTGAGTTGTCATCTTACTAGTTAGGTCGTGTCCACGTGTCCCCCTTTTACTAGGTTGTGTTTTTCTTAGTTTGTTCTCCTTTTGTTTTTTAATCGTGTCTAGCTCTAGTATAGATAGGCACTTAGGTGACTCTAGCGAGGTCGGGGGCGCCGAGGTTCAGTCCGCGGCCCCTGCTAGGGAGGTCAGCTCATCACTGGGCGACTCCCCTCTTCGGTTTTTAGAGGGAACTTCTCTACCTGAAGTTGGGCCATCTCGGCCTAGCAAGCCCGAGGCTAGGGAGGAGGGGCCGACCTCTAGGACGGAGGTCCCATCTTCTTCCAGGGATCGGGATCCGGACGACTTCGGTCCTTCTATCTTGACCTCGGATAGGTTAATGTATTTAGTAGCTCGCTACCGTCTTTCCGATAGCTTAGTCTTAAGTGTTCCTCTAGGTCAGTATCCTTGGGCTCACGATCCTTATGAGCTCGCAGTTTTTGAGAAGCAGATCGCTACCGGGCTGCGCTTACCGCTCCACCCCTTCATTATAGAGATAGTCAAATTTTTTAACATCACCATTGACCAACTACACCCGAACTCTATCCGGAACATAGTAGGCACCATCTCCCTATTCCATGAGTACAACTGACCTCTGTCCCTAAACGTCTTCAGTTCGATCTGTTCGATCGTGGGAACGTCAGATAAAGTTACTACATCTCTCCTCAGCCCGAGTTCAAAATCTTGTTCGGCAGCCCGAACAAGGTTCCGGCCTGGAAGAGGAGGTACTTCATTGTCCGAAATCCTGAGGGATGGTCTTTTCCAACTCATTGGAGGGTGGCTATCAAGGATCTCAGGGTGAGTTTAGATGCGGAGACTAGGACAGTTATCAACTCTTGGAGGGACCTCGGCAAGGAGATGAAAGATTTCTTGGCCAAGGAGAAGCTTGTACGAGCTGGGCTGAGCCCTCCCATTAGGTCTCCACCTAGGTTTTTATTTTAAGGTTTTCTTTAGTTCGCGGCTAACCCTTTTTCTTACTATTGCAGTTACCATGCTGGAGATCGATGCTAAGGACCTTCTCAAGAGCTTCCAGAGAGGGAAGAAGAGGAAGACTTCGAAGAAATCTCGTTGAGAGGCCGATCCTTCTACCCCCACCCCATCCAAAGTCCTTGCTCTGGAGCCGATCTCTACCGAGGAGGAGGTCTAGCCTCAATCCGTTGCAGTGGACTTGGACGAGGACCAAGAGGAAGACCTTCAGCCTCATGAACAGGAGAGCTCTTCCGCGCTCGAGCCCGAGTCCCCCAAAGAAAGCATAATGACTCCTCAGCTCGGACTACTCAAGAGCAAGGGTGTCGTCTTTTCTGCCGAGGTCGCGGAATAGGCTGACATGCCTACAAGCCAGCTCAAAGGTCAGGCTTCCAGCTAGTGCATGGTGGTAAGTATCTTACTTTACATTTTAGTTCCTTGTCAAACTTTCAAACGTACTTACCTCAGTTTTCTTTACTAGGTGAACCCCACCATTCATTCGTTGGTCTACCAGTCCAAGGTCTGCCTGAAGAAAGCTCGGGAAGCTGAGGAGAAGGCACAAAAGCTTTACCGCAAACTAGACATAGCTCGGGGTGAGGTTCTTCGGGCTAAGAAGGGAGTTCAGAGCCAATAGGAGCTGATCATGGCCATGACCAAGGAGAAGGCGAAGCAACAGGAGCTAATCATGTCCTTGATTGAGGAGATGGTGAAGCAACGGGAGCTGATCATGGCCTTGACCGAAGAGAAGGTGAAGCAACAAGAGCTGATCTCAGCAATGACCGAGGAGAAGGCGAAGCTTCAATGAGAGGTCGAGAATCTCAAAGCAATGATTCAAGAGCGAACTGAGATCTTCGAGACCACCATCCATAAGGCGCAAGCTGAAGAAAGAAGTCGCGCCATTGACCGCTTCAAGGAATCCTCGAAGTTCCACGATCTCCGGGTCGAATATGGATCGAGCTCAGAGTTGTCTCTATATCTGACCTTACACCCAAGGTGGCGGAGCCGGCGAACGAAGAGCCCGGCTCATCCGAAGAAGAAAGTGACAACGAAGTCCTAGAGGCGGGCCCATCGGGTCAAGAGGACACGGAGGAGCATATGGAGACCGACCTGCCTGGTAGTTCGCATGCATGATCCTGACTTTTTCTTCTTTTTACTGCTTGGATGTACACCCCGAGGCCACCAAGCTAGGGTTATAATGAGATCTTTGTATTTAAAATCTTTTCATCAATGAAATAGAAACCTTTTTTTTTTACTAATCCTTGTGCAAAAAATATTCTAAGTGTAAATGACTTCCGATCTAGCAATCTGAACCAAACAGAGGTAGGAGTAAGTGTATAGGTTACCATGAATTGTCTACTCGGACAACAAGTAAGGATAACCAAAGTAAAATTCTTCTAAGTGGTTGTCACCCTGAACTGTGTACTCGGACTACTAGTAGGGGTAACTTCACGTAATGTACATCGAGGTGAGCAACATTACAGGGTATATACCCAACCGGTTCACGCACGGGCTACTCATTTAAATGTCGGTTGTTCCTAACGAGCTCAACCTGTTGTTATATGCCGAAGTGGGCTAGACATCGTAAGGCTCATACCCGAGCTTTCTACGCCTTCGGCATTAGAGGTACTTTGCCTATGCCGAAGAGGCGACTGGGACTTATGTGGAGCTGAGGTCCTTTATCAGCTCGACGCTTTAGTCCTTGGACTTCTAGGAGTGACTCATAGTCCGCTCTCCAGTTCAGCAATCACAGGTAGTATTGCCTTAAGTTGTTGACATTCCACGCTCGAGGTACCTGTTTTCCTTCTAGGATTTCGAGCTTGTACGTACCTTCCCTGAGTACCCGCCTTACTTGGTATGGACCTTCCCAGTTCGGTCCGATCTTACCGACATCGGACTCAGGTACCATGATTTTCCTAAGAACTGGGTCGCCAACACGGAAGTGCCATTTCTTGACCTGGGCATTATAGTACCGAGCCACCCTTTGCTGGTAGGCTATAGTCCGAATGTATGCTAGGTCCCATACTTCTTCCACCAGGTCGAGGTTGGTACGGAGCTCGTCATCGTTTGCTTCTTCGCTGTATGACTCAAGGCGTAGTGCAGGCACCTCAATCTCGGTTGGGATTACCGCTTCCATGCCATAGGTGAGGTTGAAGGGGGTTTCACCCGTGGCAGTCTTAACAGTGGTTCAGTAAGCCCATAGTACACTGGGCAACTCGTCTACCCAAAGTCCCTTAGCTCAGGCTAAGTGGGCCTTTAGGCCACGGAGTATAGCTCTGTTCATGACTTTTGCCTGCCCGTTTGCCTGAGGGTGTGACACCGAAGTGAAGTTCTGTTGTATCCCCATCTCGGGGCACCAACTCAGGAACTTGATATCTTCGAACTTCTTACCATTGTAGGAGATAAGCACCCGAGGTAGCCCGAAGCAGTATACTATATTCCTCCAAAAGAAAGTTTGTATACTGCGACCTATGATTGTTGCTAGGGGTTCCGCCTCTACCCACTACGTGAAGGAATCTATTGCTACTACCAAGAATCTTCTATGTCCTGTCGCTAGTGGGAATGGGCCAAGAATGTCCATTCCCCATTGTGCGAAGGGCCATGAGCTGATGAGATATTTCAGGTCGGCAACAGGTCGGTGGTGGATGTTGGCGTGCCTTTGACATTTATCGCACTTCTTGACAAGCTCAAGTGCGTCTACCTTCATTGTGGGCCAATAGTACCCTTGCCGCAGCGCTTTTTGGGCGAGAGCCCTGCCCCCCAAGTGTCCGCCACACAAGCCTTCATGAGTGTCATGATGAACAAGCTCGGCCTCAGAGGGTCGCAAGAAATGCAAGTAGGAGAGCGTGAAGGATCTGCGGTACAACCATCCGTCTATCATAACATACTTGGTTGTCTGGCGCTCTACCCTTCTGGCTGCATTGCGATCTGCAGGGAGAGTCCCGTGAAGCAGGTAGCTTGCGAGTGGGACAATCCAGCTCGACTCCACTTGTGCAACAGGAGCGACCTCTTTTGCCCACAGAGAATGCAGGGCCGAGGTAGGTTCTCTATGTACACGGTCCTCATGGTGTTGTTGCTTGTGATGGCTAACCGGGACAAGACATTGGCCTCATCGTTCTCGGACCTGGGAATCTACCTGATGAAATAGGACTGGAAGCTGCGTAGAACTTCCCTGACCTTGTCTAGGTAAGCAGCCATGGTGGGGTTGCGAGCTTCATAATCACCGGTGACCGGCTACCAGTGCTTCGTACTCCACTTCATTATTAAATGCTACAAACTCGAACCGAAGTGCGCACTCCAACTTCACCCCGCTTGGATCGTACAGAATAATGCCTATCCCGCTTCCTTGTTGATTAGATGAGCCATCTACGTGGAGGATCTAGGGCTCCTCGTCCCAGGTCAGCCTTGATCTAACCGAGATTGGTGCCGCACTGGTTGAAGCTTCCCCTCTATGCTCGAGCTTGATCAATTCATGGATTGCGGTGCTGAAGGTACATTCTGCAATGAAATCGGCCAAGGCTTGGGCCTTAATTGTCGTCCGAGGTTCGTATCAGATGTCGTACTCGCTGAGTTTGATGGCCCACTTTGTCAGTCTGCAGATACCTCAGGCTTAAGTAGGATTTGCCTTAGAGGTTTGTTGGTGATGATGACGACGGTGTGGACTTGGAAGTGCGAATGAAGCTTCTAAGTTGATATGACCAGCGCGTACGCCAGTTTCTCAATCTCTGGGTACCTTGTTTCGGCATCCTACAAAACTTTGCTCACATAGTAGATAGGCCATTGGACCCGATCTACTTCCTTTATCAGTACCGAGTTGACTACCTAATCAGTCGTAGAGAGGTACAGCTTTAAAACATCTCCCTCCTTGGGTCGGGTCAGAACCGGGATGTTAGCTAGGTATTTTTTTAGTTCGTCAAAGGCGAGCTGACATTCTCCGGTCCACTCAAAGTCTTTACTTTTCTTAATTGCCTTGAAGAAAGGCAGGTAGCGATCTGCCAACTTGGACATGAAGCGGCTCAGAGTGGCTATACGACCGTTCAGCCTCTGAACCTCCTTCAATTTACGAGGTGGCCTCATATCTAGGATCGCCTTTATTTTTTCTGGGTTGGCTTCGATGCCACGTCGGTTGACTATGTAGCCCAGGAATTTGCCCGAGGTGACACCGAAGACACACTTGTTAGGATTTAGTTTCATATTATACTTGCGCAAAATCTCAAAAACACATTGTAAATCATTTATTAAACATTTTAAAAACTGGGTCTTAACTACCATATCATCTACATAGCACTCAACCTTATTGCATATCAACAGCTTAAAGATTATGCTTACAAGTCTTTGGAAGGTCGCCCTGGCATTTTTTAGCCCAAAGGGCATGGCCTTGTAACAATATAGTCCCAGCTCAGTTATGAATGTCGTTTTTTCTTCGTCAGCAGTGTCCACCCTGATCTGGTTGTATCTTGAGTATGCGTCCAGGAAACTCAACCACTCGTGCCCTGAGGTCACGTCCACTAGACGGTCGATCTTAGGGAGTGGGAAGCAATCCTTCGGGCAAGCTCGTATCAGGTCGATATAATCGATGCACATGTGCCATTTACCGTTGGCCTTTTTTACCTGAATTGGGTTAGCTACCCAGCTCGGGTAATGGACCTCCCTGATGAAACCGACTGCAAGGAGCTTCCCGACCTCCTCGTCGACTATCCTCCAACGCTTCGGGGCAAGGTTGCATTTTTCTGTCTAACTGCCTTGACCATGGACCTTGCAAATACATCTAAATTTTTAATTAAAAAACTTACCAACTGAGAACGTAGTGGTTCCTCGATCGATGAGCCGATCTGGAGAGCTCTTGCTGGATCTTCTTTTGAGACCGGGATGTGGACCATCTCTTCAGTTGGCGTAACTCGCTCCTCGGGATACTCCACAAGTCGCTCGAGCTTGATATCAGCCGCTAGCTTGGCCTTCCCCATGAGAGCGACGACATGGCACTTGTGAGACTCGAGCTAGTTGCCTCATACTACCCCTACTCCATAGTTCGTAGGGAACTTCATGGCCAGGTACTAGGTGGAAACCATTGCGCGAAGTGTGTGTGTAATAGGCCGACCTACTATGACGTTGTACGAGGAGGGAGTCGCGACCACCAAGAATGTATGCTCGAACCTCGCAATGTAAGGCCACGTGCCGACCTATACGGGCACTGAGACTCGCCCTAGTGGTCTGACCTCTTCGCTGCTGAAGCCCATCAAGGGTGTATTTGTCGGCTTGAGATCGCCTTCCTAGAGCTGGAGCTTATCGAAGGCATCCCTGAATTCTCCGAATCTACTAGGATGCGCTTTACCTCGAAGTCATTCAGCTAGATTTTTATTACTATGGCATCGTCATGGGGATACTGAACCTCGCGCGCATCGTCCTCTGTAAAAAATATAGGGCCTTCGAGCCTAGGTCGCTTCGGTGGATTTTGCTCCTCATGTTCCAGTTTGCGAACCGAGGCTTTCCCTGCTGCTGAGGTGCAGCCCGCGACGATGGACCCGCCAGTAATCATATTGATTACTCCACGGATCGGTCTCTCTTCCGGCAATTGTCTCTGTGGTTGCTCACTCTGCCTATTGCTGGACTCGAGAGTATTTCTCTTTTGTTCCCCCTGTGACGCAGCGTGGAAGCAATGAGAACCGGAGCTGGCTATGCAAGCACTGGGCATCCGCTAGCACCTAGCGAAAAACACCGATTTCTCTAGGAGAGAGAAAAAGGTAGCGAAAATAGGAAGAAGAGAACTTGAAGAAATTCTGAAAATCTGAAGTATGAATTGATTAATAATTCTAGGAAATAGTAGTATTTATAATACATTGAGAAATTATAAAAGAACTAGGAAAAGAAATTAGATTTGATCTAAACATCTCAAACTTGTAGATAGGATCGAACTCTTCTTGACTGGATCTCCCCCGTCCGATCTCCCTTTATCTTATCCATGCATGAATCTTGGATTATCTAGAATTCTTGAATTCTTGATGAGTCTTGGATTCTTTGGATTCTTGATGAGTCTTGGATTCTTTGAATTCTTGAATTCTTGATGAGTCTTGAATTCTTGAATTCTTGATGGATCTTGAACTCTTGAATTTTGATAATTCTTGAATTATTGAATTATCTTGGACTCTTGGCCTTATCCTAGGAGCTGCCGCCCCTAGGGGTGAGATGGGACTGGGATGGGCCTCCTTCACCCTGTCGATCTGTTTGGTTTTTATTTTCTTTTTGTGCAAAATTTTTTAAGTATCCGTGACGAGTGAGCTCTTCGATCTCGTCGCGGACATTTCAACAGTTTTTGGTACTATGACCGTGATCCTTATGTAAATGACTATAATTTTTGTTTCTAGTGGCAGGATCTCCCCTCAACCGAGGTGGCCACTTCACATACGAGGCATCCTTGATCGCCATAGGAATTTCTCCCCGCATGGTGTTGAGGGGCGTGTAGCTCATCCTTTCAACAGAAGGAGTTTGAGAACGCCGATATGACTTGTTTCCTCCCCCGGTTGGGGACTTGCTTTTTCTTCATTTGCTGCCACCATTGTTCGGGTTGTCATCTTCTCTTTTTCTCTTCTCCACTAGGGCTTCATTCTTCTGGTTCATCTCCTCTTCGGTCTTGATTAATTGATCAGCAAGCTTGAGGAATTCAAGTATGTCTTTGGGCTTGTTTGCCACTACGTGCCATTTGAATTCCCCGTGGGTAATACCCTTCTTTGTGCCATGAGTCTTACAACAGGATCCAGGTCAGGAATCTATAAACAAGTGTCGTTGAAGCATTTGATGTAGCTTCAGATCAACTCCCCTTCTCTCTGGACTATGCTGAGGAGGCTTTCTTGTGACCTCGGGCACTTCTTGCTGGTGATGAAGTGCGAGGTGAACATCTACACGAACTGCGCCCAACTTTTGAGCGTCCTAGGCGTGAGGTTCCTGTACCATGTGCGAGCTACTCCTTTGAAGGTCGTAGAGAAGGCAAAACGCATGCAGTATTCGTCAGCCCCAGCTAGATGCATCTGGGACTGGAACGAGTCTACATGATCATTTGGAACGAGTCTACATGATCATTCGGGGTCGCAGGAGCTCGGAGGACAAAAGAGATGACCCGGAGAGAAGGGGAGAGGTCTTTGTGGCTTCCGAGCCCGCCTCCTCTTTACCTTTAGGCTGCTCGGACTGACTAGGTCCGGCGAGTTGGCTTAGAACTACAGTTCGACGTGCCTTAGGACGCCACCTCTGCTGCTTCTTGGCTAGCTCTACATTTGTGCTGCTGACCTCAGTGTGGTCGGGTAATGTCTTGGCACGGAGAGGTTCGGACTGCTGACGTTGGCTACTGTGAACGGAGGAGCCTTGCCTGGAGTTCGCGGCCAGAACCCCAAACCGGTTCCCTACGAGCAAACCTTCATGTGTCGAGGGCTGAGGTGAAGTAGCTCTGGTGGGCTGAGTGTCTCCAGACCTGTTCACGTGCTGCGAGGTGGGAGGAGTAACTTTCCTTTCCCTCTTGTCGCAGGATGAGACCTAGCTCTCGAGAGGATGCTGAATCTGGGAAGTCTCTCCCCGGCGAGGAGGGCGAGTGTTCTAATGATGGGACTTATTCTGTTGTGCTGTCGGATGCCGAGGTGGAACCGGCTGTTGATTTTGCCGCAGCGGTGGGAACTACTGCTGGTAAATGTGGTGTAAAACCTGTTGCTTGTAGTGCTAAAATTATTGGACCTATTGCATTTGGGCTTGAATAGCCTGCACTCAATGTACCAGGTCGTCGAGTTGATGTTGTCTGACTCCAGGGGAACCACAGATGGTTCAGCAAAAGTCGCACCCACTACAAGAGGGAGTGGGGCATTCACTGGCACAGTTGCTTGAGGCACGGTCAGCGTCCGGACCCTACCCGCGGAGAGCAGTATGGTGAACTGACCGATGCACACAGTCGGGGTCTGAGGTTGTCCCCCAGAGACATTCATCTCATTATTCTGTCCGGCATTGCTGGAGGATGCCATGGATTATGGGTTTGTGATTTTTGGTGGAAAGAGGCTTCTCGTAGCGATTCCCACAAACGACGCCAATTGATGTAGCGCGATCTAGCTGCTCCCACCTAGAGGTGATCTGGCTTCCAGATGGACGGTAGACTAAACCTGCAAGGATATCAGAGAACCCAGGGGTGCTAACCCGACGAGGTCGCTCCGATGCTTAAGTTAGTAGGCTAGTAGCGAGCTAAAATTGCTTTTGAAAGTAGAGAGCTTGAGAGCAGGAAAATCACGCATACCTTACACCCCCGAGGGGTAGAGCCTTTATATAATGGAGCCCCCGCGGGTTTTGCGGAGTGGTTTCGAGATCCTCATCACGATGAGATCCGATTCCGTGATAATGGGGATAACTGATAGGACTTATCGAGTTTGCCCAAAACGGATGGGAAGGAGATAAGGCTTACCGTTACGAGACGTGATCTCACGAGGCTCAGAATCTGATGGCGAGATCTTTGGGGTTGCCATGTAGTGGTCCGTCAATATTACCCGAGCTACTGCTCTTTAGATCCGACCTGGGGCGAACGCTATGTTTTGTTTCAAGGAAAAAAGTAGGAAAAATGAGGGAAACTCAAGCTATGTTTGGTTTGAACGAAAATGAAGGGAAAAGTAAGAAAACCGTTATAAACTTTGAATAAATTTTTCTATCTTTCTCTTCCTTTTCCTACCTTTTCCTTCATACCAAACATAGCATTAGGGAAACATATATAAGGTTTGTTCTTATATTTCCCTTCCTTTCCCTACTTTGTCCTTCAAACCAAACACAGCCTAAACGCCCACAAAACCAAATCAATAAAGCCCCATCGTATAGTTATGTTGTATTATCAAAAAAAAAAATCATACATATCTTCAAAATTACCAATAATTGATACCATGTACCGTTCCAATTAAATGGAGAGAGAAATTGAATGCGAGTTATTCATAATTTCACAAAACCCCATATACCGAGAATATGCCAATTCATTCAAAATTGGGCTAAAAGTACAAAACCAAAAAATGATGAATGGCAAAAAATAGTTATCCTAGATAAGAGAATTCATTGGAAAACAATAAATGAAGAAAATAATTATTTGAAAATAGTCACTTGATAATGAATCCATTTTCTTTTTTTGGCTTTTATTGTGACGATTGCCAACCTACCCAAACTTTACGGCACTCCCAAGTCTAACATACCTGACTTTGCTGCTTTGGTTGCAAACCTTTTGGTCCATATCTTTGAAAATCCAAAAGAGGAAAGTAGCCTACATCACTTTGGCCAAAAAGCGTACAAATAAAGGTTACCCTCTAATCAAATCATTCCTTCTATATCACAATTAGACTTATTCATGGGTTGGGCCGGGTCGAAGACATATATGTCCTTTATTCTCACTTCGAAAACTGTCCACTTATAACCATTCAGAAATTGTCACATGCAAATAAATGCACATGTTTACTAATATTTTAGATATATATAAATACATGAAATAAAATTTTATTAATCTTATAATACTAAATTTAAATTAAAGTTATAGATTAACATTAATCCAAATTGAATCATATGCAACTCTGAAAATGATCATGATCACTCTATAAGCCCGGTTAAGATGAATCAAGATCAAGTTCATGATCATAATGATAGTTCAACATTTAATCATCAGGATTTGAGGCCTCAGTCTAAGACTGTTGAATGCATTTTATTCATACGCCTGAGCAAGAAGATTAACAAAATACACTAAAGAGCCATTATTTAATGGTAGGTAATTCACATTGCAAATTAAACCAAACTAGATCTACCTTGAGGGTCTCTCATTTGCTTGCAAGAAGAGGGTTTATCATTACGTGTTGCAAACTATCTCCAATAAAGCATTGAAATACAGCGTACTGCTCCCCTCTGGTCCAACCGCTTTTCTCGCAAGCTCTCGTAGGGTCCCACCTCCCTCCCTCATTTTGTTTCCTTCGTCCTTTGATAAAATCAAATCCAGAGCGTCCATCAGACCCTCCCTCGTAAACACCCCACCCCTAATAGTTACCCCAATTCCCCATACTCCCGATACCAATCGTGCGTTCAACCTTTGATCTCCAAAAAATGGACGGCAGATCAGCGGCACCGCGCTGGAAATACTCTCCACAACGGAATTCCATCCACCATGCGATATAAATACGGCAACCGCCGCATGGTCCAGCACACGCCTCTGTGGGGCCCATGAAACCAGCATTCCCCTGTCTTGTGTTCTCTCAATAAACCCAACTGGCAATTGGGCCTTTACGTTGTCTCCAATGGACCACAGAAATGGTGCACCACTGGCCTCTAGCCCTTCTGCAAGGACGGTCAGCTCAGGAGGCCGAGGTGTGATCACTGATCCAAAGCCCAAATAAACCACGGATCGGGGCTTTTGACGGTCCAGCCACGCTAGGCAGCCGGTCTCGTCCGGACCGGATGGAGGTGGAGCCAAGATGGTAAACGGCCCCACAGTGAAACACTTTTTCAGCTTTGACTTCATATCCTCCATGGTGGCGGGTTCCAGCTCTTCAAAAGAGTTGATGAAAACCGCCGCGGCACGTGGAAGCATCTGACCCATTCGATGTAACATCCGGTTGAAGGGTGATTCCAAGTTTCCGATAAGGATCCCTTCCTGCAAATCCCAGAGACGGTATTTAGACATCCCGGGAATAAAATCAAGTTGCTCGTCCTCACGGTCTGCAATACCTGCGCTCACATCAAAACATAACCTGTGTTAAAACTTAAAACTCTCACTCTCTCACCAGGGTAGGGTTTGGTGGTGTTTTGCCTAACTCGAATGAAAATAAGCCCGACCCGACCCGACCCAATTGAATGGACAGGAGATATCGATTATCGAACCTGCCCGGCTTCATACATAGTTGATAGTACCGGTTCGTAGTAATCCAAACCTAAATCCGAACCTAACCCAATATAGTCGGGTCAGTACATGTTAAGGTTTATCTCCTAACTCAATTCAACATCCCACAGCACACTCCTACCGTATATTGGAAATATCTCTGGACAATGATATCAAAGATAATGATGTCATGATCGGAAGATGTTATGCTGTGAGACGTAGTAGGTGGCTGATTTGAACTCACTCAATCAACTGACATCGGTTTCAATCAGTGGAAAATCCGTTCGAACAGCCTTTACCTCATTGCATAGGCGTACAGCTGTGTTTTATTTTAAGTTTATAAAGATTGTTGGAACGCGCCTTGCCCTGACTGAATCCGGATCCCTCTGATTCCCTCTCTCTCAAAGAGGAATTGGGATCTGCTCCTTGCGGTGTAAGTCTCACGTCCCACCCTGTATTGGAAACATCCCATGAATAATAAATAGGGGATCCGATGTGCGGCCATAACAGGCTGTGAGGTCAACGTGAGGCGCGCTCTGTGAGAGCAAATCCGGACTCCTCACAGAGCATTACTGATCGAAATGCTGCATACATGCAGCCGGTTGCTTTGTTAGCATACCCTTGGGGCTAACGCCAACCCTGTGGCGGATGAGATCAGTGTGGAGGTGGGTGGACAGAGAACAAAGTGCAGACAACCAAATGGGAACCCACGGGACGCTGAGCTCGTCCGCCATGACAGCCGCAAACCACAGGAAAGCGTCGCTGAACACGCAGGTGACCTTCTTCCCCGTCTCCGCAACCGCCGCTTCGAACCCCTCTTTGAAGTTTCCTGGCGTTGCTTCCAGGAACAGCTCTATACTCTCCTGATGCCTCCCCGTAAAGTGGTATCCTTCGGGGATTGCGTCTGAGATATTATAGGCTTTTACGTTATGTAGTAGTAGTAGAGCATCTCCGCTGGATGGGAAGACGGAACGGTTGGACTCCGCCGTGCCGAAGAATGAGAACGTTGCCTCAGGGGCGGCCGCCGCTAATCTGCGCGTGATGTTGAGGAGAGGAGCCGCGTGGGTGCCGAACGGGAACGCCATTACGGCAATGTGGGGGGGAAGGTTTGAATTGTCGTTGCGGCCGACTTCCCCCATTGCTGAGACCTGAGAGTGAAAGGTGCGAAAGTTACAGAGCGAGATGGCAAAGAGGGGGGAGGGGTTGTTATGCACGCAAGATGCAACGCAAGGGAAGATATATGGACAGTCGACATGTGGTGTGGTAAACTACCATATCTGGCACCGGCAGCCTGGACTACCCACGAGTTAACCCCCCTTGTGGTCGTTAGAATGACGTGCGAGGGTAATGAAACTTGCCAAATACATATTTAAATTATGCACAGCCTCAAAAAAAATATATTTTCTAAATAACCCTTCAAATTTTGATCCCTTGCTAAAATCTTTCAACTGTCCTTTCAAAATGGTTGGGCCGTGTTTAAATATAAGAAACCTCTCCACTAAAATGGCCACCGACCAAGGGATTAGCTTGTCTAACTAGCTAGCCGATAGCAACTTAACAAATAACAACTAACAACCTGGCCTATTCTTATGCAATAACTACTTAATCAATTGAACGCTTCCTATGGCTAACGGTTTGGCCTTATTGAGTGACTCCTACTAACTGACTAACAAGAAAATAGAACAGAAAATGGAGAAAATCTGTTATGCTTCTCTTGATGCCACGTCACCCCTTGCATGGGCCATGCATGATACTTTAGTTTATGTATTTTGGGTTCTTCACGGGTGTTTTCTGCGACCTCTGTGGCTTATCAATACCCTCTCCTTTGGCTAGAACCTTGTGCTCAAGTTCATGATTTTGTCTTTTATTTCTTGTGTGTTCTCCCATGTAGCATCTTCTATTGGAAGTTGTCTCTATTTGATCAAGCTTTCTTCGATAATTGGAGACCCCTTTTTGATCCAACGGGTGTCCTGTACTTCCTCCGGTTCAATAGTCAAATCACCATCTTTGGTCAGTGGAGGTACTTCGTTACTAGTAACAGTTGTGTCTCCCCCCCCCCTTTTTTTTTTTTTTTGAGAAGGGGACACATAGAATACCGGGTGAATGCGAGAACCTTGTGGAAGCTTGAGTTTGTAGGCCATCTTCCCAAGTTTTTCTTCAATTTGATATGGTCCATAGAACTTACACGCAAGTTTTTGATAGGCTCATTTAAACATAGAGTGCTGACGATAGGGATGGAGCTTCAGAAACACAAAGTCTCCCACTTGATATTCAACATCCCGACGTTTGGAATCTGCTAATTGTTTCATTCGATTGTTTGCTGCATGCAAATTCTCCTTAAGTTGTCGTAGCAAGGCATCCCGAGATGATAAGTTGCAGTCAACTTCATTTACTGGGCAAAAACCTTCATTGTAATGTGGAATTTCCGGTGGAGGCCTTCCATAGAGAGCTTGGAAAGGAGTCATTCTGGTAGATGCGTGATAGGTAGTATTGTACCAGAGTTCAGCCCATGGGAGGAAGGAGTGCCATGTACGGGGCTGTTGGTACGCAAAGCATCGGAGGTATTGTTCAAAACAACGATTAACCACCTCCATTTGTCCATCTGTTTGTGGATGGTACGTGGAGCTCATCTTCATTTGTGTGCCTGATAATTTGAAGAACTCTTGCCAAAAACAACTGATGAACATCGGGTCTCAATCGCTTATGATGGATCGAGGCATACCATGAAGTTTTACAACTCCTTCAGTGAATTTTTCAGCCACCAATTTTGTTGTATACGGGTGGGAGAGAGCCAGAAAGTGTGATGATTTGCTCAACCTGTCAACCACAACAAGAATTGAATTCTTACCATTCGAAGGTGGGAGGCCATCAATGAAGTTCATAGTGACATTATCCCATACTTGACAAAGAATTGGAAGTGGTTGTAGGAATCCGGCAGGTGACAAGGTTTCATTTTCGGCATGTTGGCACACTTCACAAGAAGCAACATAGTTTTTCACCACTTGGTGCATGGACGGCCAATAAAATTGTTGCGCTATTCTTTTGTATGTCCGTAGTACACCCGAATGCCCACCCATTGGAGAGTCGTGGTATTGTTGCAAAAGTTGTTTGGTGATGTGGGAATGAGAGGGCACCACTACTCGATTTTGTCGCAAACCAACCCATTACGTCAGCTTTAAGGAACGCCTAGGTTTTCGGTTGCTTGTTGTCTAATCCTTTTCATGTAAGGGTTGTCACAAGCTTCGGCTTTGATTGTATCCCATAATGGAGTTTGGGACACAAACAAGGCATCCAGACTAGGACTTCCCGCCACCTGTGAAAGTGCATCAGCTGCATTATTCTCCCAGTCAAGCTTGTATTGTATCTCATAATCATAGCCAACCAGTTTGGTTACCCATTTTTGTTGCTCGGGTGTTGCTACTCGTTGCTCCAACAAGTATTTGAGACTACGCTGATTTGTTTGGATGTAAAATTTCCGGCCAAGCAAATATGGTCCCTACGTCTGAATTGCATGAATGATGGCTAGCATCTCTTTCGAATAAACTGACCACAAGCGTTTGGTGGCGCCCAAGGCTCAACTCATGAATGCAATAGGCCCTCCTTGCTTTGATAGAACTGCCCCTATGTCGTCTCCCAAAGCATCTAACTCAATGATAAATGGCTCATTGAAATTTGGCATTGTGAGCATTGGTGTAGTGGTTATATCTTTCTTGAGCTCCTGGAAAGCATTTTCTGCTTCATCTGACAATCCAAACTATCCCTTTTTCAAGAGATTGGTGAGAGGGCGTGCTATGATGCCATAGTTGTGGACAAATTTTCGGTAATAACCTGTAAGTCCTATAAACTCACGCAACTCAGAGACATTAGTAGGCTTAGGCCAATTCAGCATGGTTTGGATTTTGCCTTGATCCACCTTAACCCTTGAGGAGTTACAATATGGCCTATGTATTCTAGTTCTTGTACACTGAAGGCACATATGCTGATTTTGACAAAAAATTTATGCTGCCTCAGTATTTCTAAAGCCTTTTGAACATGTTCAAGGTGCATGTTCCAATTGGGGCTATAGATCAAAATGTCATTAAAGAAAACAAGCATAAATTTACAGAGGTATGACCGAGATATTAAATTCATGATTGCTTGAAAGGTAGACGGAGCATTATAAAGACCAAAGGGCATAACTAAGTATTCATAATGGCCATTATGAGTGCGACAAGCAACTTTATGAATGCCTGTGGGAAGCACTCGAACCTAGTGGTATCCTGCCCGTAAGTCAAGTTTAGTGAAATAAGTAGCTCCATTGAGCTCATCAAGCATGTCATCTATTGTAGGAATTGGGAATCTATCTTTGATGGTTACGGCATTCAGCACAATAATCAGTGCAAAATTGCCATGAAACCATCCTTCTTTTTAACCAATAAAACAGGAGATGAAAAAGGACTAGTGTTGGATCTTATAAGCTCCAAATTTAACATATCATGAACTTGCTTTTCAATTTCGGATTTTTGGAAATGGGCATACCAGTATGGTCTCACATTGATGGGCTCTATTCCTTCCCTCAAATTGATATGATGATCGTTTTTCCGTGTGGGAGGACGGTGCATAAGTTCTTGGAACACATCTTCAAACTTCCCCAGCAGTTGTTGCATCTCCGTGTTGACATCCGGTGATGTAGGCTCGACTGTGGCTTGAAGGAAAATAGCAAACAAGGAACTCCCTTTCTGTATGTCTTTGGAGATAGCTTTGACTGATGCGGGTTGAATTGATTGCGCACCGAAATCCACTTTCTCTCTCTCTCAGTCCGGTCTGCTACAATCTCACAAAAAGTTTCTTCAGAGATTCTTCAACTTTACTGGTTGCAGATTCTCACCCAAGGCTCTTTTGTATCATGGGAACGGATTTGCCTATAACCCAATAGCAAATTCGGTAAAACTGATTGGGGAAAATAACTTCTAAAGACAGTGTCTTCAAGCGCACCTCAAAGCTTCTCCTCCAAAGTTACAGTGACCCCATTTTCCAACACTTTCAACAAAAACCAAATCGGCACAAAATCAAATCAATGCTACAGTGTATATATCCCAACACCAACAGTGGAATCCATTCTATGCAAAGTGACTCAACCTGACCTGCTCAACCACTTCATCGCTAAACTATACTTCAACCTCGTTGGGTGTCGCAATGAGCTCAATGCTAGTAAGATACACTATTGATCTAAGGGGTTTGGGGCTTGTGCCGTCACTTTCAAGTTTCACTATTGGTGGGCTCATTGTCCTCAACGCCATCGTTCGTAGGCCCAATTCTAACAATTAATTATGTACAATTTACAAAGGGTTTAAATTTGCGTATGGAAAAACTTCTGTTCCTCGAGTCCTTATTACTTAGGGATTGCTTTTACTTCTCTCACCCTGCAACATTCATCACTTTTAACGGGCAAAGATATTCTGGAGTAACTGGTTTAAATTTTGCATGAAACCAAAAGACATTACTTCAAGGCTTTGTTTGTTAAATCTTCTAGCCTTAATAATTCTGTCGCACTTATCTTTAATTCATAGCTTAGCTCAGTCAATAGGTTGAACCATGCCAATTGGATATTATAATTTTAGTTGTTTCTTTTGGTTTATGTTTCCTACAAACTTAGTTGTTTAATTGATGTAAGAAGTTGGACTGAGATTATAATTTTAGTTGTTTCTTTTGATTTATGTTTCCTACAAACTTATTTGTTTAATTGATGTAAGAAATTGGTCCAAATAACAGTTTAACCACTGCTTCAATTTGTGTATATCTTTTTACTGTGGCTTTGATAGACTCACTTCCTGGTTTATATTTCCTACAATGCTTCAAGGTTTTTGTTTCCTACAAACTGATTAAATGTAAATTCACTCAGTTATGGGATGAGAAAATCATAAAATTCTCTAATCTTTGGTTTGATGGACATTTGAAGCCAATATTTAAAAAAAAAATTAAACAGTCCATGTTAGCATGTCTTTCCTTTGAGAGAAGTTTTTTATCTATTTTCTCAAATTTTTGTATTCTTTTGTATTTTCTTTTGATTTAAAAATATAAAAAAGTAATCATTGCTTATCTTGATTAGATTAATAAAGTTGCACAGTATTAAAAAGAGAAATTTGTGTTTTCCAATGCCTCTTATTTTAATGCATATTATTATTATATTTAAAAAAGAGTTAAAGACATTTAAGAGAGAGCGAGAGGGAGGGAGGGAGGGAGTAGTAATAATAATTAATATACTTTAAAATTTATACTATTAATAATAATTATTATACTTTAAAATTTATACTATTAGTAATAATTACAAGAATTTTAATAATCAATAGCATTTTTATTAATTAACAGTACTAGCCATATTTATCAAAAATAATGTATTTATTAATTAATAGTATCTTTAAAAAATTATCAATATTTATTCAAAAATAATATTAAATAATGTATTTATTAATTAATATAACCTAAGTTATAATTCATTAAAATAGTATTAACAATTACAATATTTATTAATTAATAGCAATTAAATAATTAAACTATTTTATTAATTCACAATATTAACTATACTTTTAATTAATATAGTATTTTTAATAATTACAATATTGTTAATTAATCTAAAGTATTTATTAATTAATAGTATTTTTAAATAATGTAGTACTTTTAATAATTACATTATTTTAATTAATTAACATTATTTATTAAAAGAAATGTATTTTTTATCAATACTGATGGAGCGCATTCCGGCCGGTCTTAGCTGTCAACGAACTCACCTCTGAGCTGGAGCGTCGGGGAGCCTGAAACGGGAAAGAAGAGAGCTCCGGGGGGAACCCGGTGTGATAACTCCGAAGCTCAAGTCAGTAATCTCTCAAAGGCAAAGTGTAGACCAGATAGTGCAAAGTTCACATACCTTGTTTGCTGGGGGCAGGGGGTTCTTATAATCACTTCGCGCACTCGCTCCGAGGCCCTTGTCAGGTCGGGTATGATTACCCTTGCGTCTATCAATTCGGTCGTCGTCCTTTCTACTGGGACAGAACCGCCACTGCCTAACCGTCTCTCTAACTGGAGATGGCGGTGTCAGGTGGCGGTGGCAGGTGGCCATTTTAGAGTGCGGCCGTCAAGCGTCAGATCCCAAGTCAGTCAGGTGCGGCGCACTGGGGTACGAACTTCCTCAGTGTCAGGCATGGTACAACTTGTTTGGTTTTGGTGCCCAGAAGGTGATGCGGAGTGGTGAACGAGGCGAAGTCTTGAGTTTGGAGGTATGTATAGGGCGGGCCAGTTCGGCGAGGTGTATCCCAAACTGTTACAAGGTTGGTCAGTTCGGTGAGGTATATCCCGAACTGGTAAGGTAGGCCAGTTCGGCGTGTATCTCGAACTGTTTACAAGGTTGGCCAGTTCGGCGAGGTGTATCCCGAACTGTTACAAGGTTGGCCAGTTCGGCGAGGTGTATTCCGAACTGTTACAAGGCCGGCCAGTTCAGCGAGGTGTATCCCAAACTGTTACAAGGTAGGCCAGCTTGGATTACTTTCTGGTTTGGGGCCAAGGGTGAGTTCGGGCACCCAGTAGGGAGTTCGGTCCACTGGTGTCCCCTTGGTGTTCGCGCTTAATGCTTGCTTTTGTGTCGAGCTGTTGTTTTTGCCACGTGTCGCATAACTGTGAGGTCGGGCCAAATCTTCCTTCATCAATTGCCCCCCACTCCTCGTGCCAAGGGTCTTGCCCTGGTGCGGGGAGTTTTGCGAGGTGGTAGGTGGATTTGTCCCATCCTTTGAATCTTGACTGCACGAGTTGCTTTTGCAAGGGTTCTTCGCTTGCTTTTGTGTCGAGCTGTTGTTTTTGCCACGTGTCGCATAACTGTGAGGTCGGGCCAAATCTTCCTTCATCAATTGCCCCCCACTCCTCGTGCCAAGGGTCTTGCCCTGGTGCGGGGAGTTTTGCGAGGTGGTAGGTGGATTTGTCCCATCCTTTGAATCTTGACTGCACGAGTTGCTTTTGCAAGGGTTCTTCGATTTTCGAGAAGGCGGGAAACTAACGACGCGTTTTGAATTTCAAAAATTCGCGCCGCTGGGACATGACAGCGGGTCATTCAAACTTGAAAAAGGCGCGCCACTGCTGGACGTGCGCTGGCATTTGTCAGGGAGACGTGCGGCACGGTCAGTTTCAGAAAGACGTGCGTCAGCACGACTTCGGTTTAAAAAAGACGTGCGCTGACATTTCATTTTTTTAGAAAGACGTGCGCCAATCACATCTCAGCCTCAGGGGACATGCGATCAACGCGAATGTGGGCCATCGGATCATCTTTGATCTGCACGGTCGGTTCTTGGTTACTGTAGCTATAAATAGTGGGGGACCCCAGTCGATTTGTCACTTTTGCGGTTTGCCTATTGAGCTCGCGTCCAACTTTACAGCTCGCGTCCAAATTTTTTTTTCAGCTCGCGTCTAGGCTGGTTACGTAGCCTCCAAGGTTTTTTGGCTTGTTCCCGTCTCTGGAGCCTTCAAAACTTTCTTCTGGTGAGTACTTTCCTGAATCCACCTCTTTTCCTCAATGTCTAGCTTTGATAGCTTAGACGACTCTTCAAGTAAGACTGACGTAGGTTCTACAAACCGAGCCGTATCCCCCGACTGGCTCAGTGATCCTGAGGTGGAACTCGAGGACTATGAACCAGTAGGCCAAGCCACTTTGGGCAGTTTGGCGTCTACCTCTCGCCGAGGTCGGATGCTAGACTGGTTTGGTCCCTCGACCATGACGCCTGAGGGGCTTCAATCTATACTTGTCTTACAATCTGCTTGGGGGGTATACATATTTTATTCCTTCGGGTAGCTTTCCTTGGGAACACGGTCCTGATGAGATTGTGATTTTTCGAGAGCAGCTCGCTGCGGGGGTGTGACTTCCTTTCCACCCCCTTCTCGTCGAAGTCATAAACCACTTCGGTGTCACCATTGGCCAACTTCATCCAAACTCTATTCGGAACCTGGTGGGGACAGTCTCCCTTTTTTGCGAGCAGAATTTCCCTTTAGACTTAGAGATATTCTCCTCCATCTTGATGCTCAAGAGACAGACGGGTTTTCTTCCTAGGGGAAGACGGGCGTATTACCTTTCTCCTCGCCCGGGCTTTAAGCTTCTGTACAATCTTCCTAATAAAGTCCCGATGTGGAAGCGGGACTATTTCGGTGTGCGAAGTGCACAAGGATAGCCCTTTCAGACCGGGCGGGGTGAGGCCGCTCCTGATTCAGGTGTTACTCTCGACAAAGAGACGGTGAAGGGCCTCCGGCAATGGGCATGGCAAGGTTTGAAGTGCCATTACTACTTAACGGAGGCCAAGCTTATTGCGGTCGGCCTGAGTTCGGGTAGGTTTCTAGTTCTGTGGTTTCTTGTTGCTTTGTTCCTTTTTTTTTTTTTATGTCGAACTTGTTTTTGTAGGTGTGATGGACGCGGAGAGAACTCGTGGGGGGCGTCTGTTCCAAGGTATGAAGAGGAGGAAGTGGGTCACCAAGCGAATTCATACCGAGCTGCCCCCGAAAGAGGAGCCTCAAGTTCTAGACAACACGCTGGAGGATCTGCCCAGGGAGCCCGAGGTGACTCCACTGATGCATGAAGCTGCCGGGGCGCTCCTGCATACTCAAGTGCTCCTACTCACTCTGGGTCAGCTCATACGCGGGCTAGGCCCTCGAGTTCGGGAACTCAAGGGGAGTGCAGGAGCGTGTTGACGCCGAACTACGCTCTTCAGAAGAGTAGGGAGGCTACTTTCCCTGAGAAGATCGCGGCGTGGACCGATTTTCCTTTGAACCAGGTCACATGTCATGCCGTAACACATGCTATGGTGGTAAGTCAGATTTCGTCTGCCTTTTTCATTTTCTGTCGCTTTTGCTGTCATTGCTCACTTGTTTCTTTTGGTAGGTGAATTCTTCAATTCATGCCTTAGCAGCCCAAGTGGAGAGGAGCTCGCGACAGGCGCGAGCTGCTGAGGCTGTCGCTCATGCTGCTGAAGAGGCTTTCCGTGCTGCAGAGGCGAATACCCGAGCTGCTGAGGCAACTGCTTATGCTGTCGAAGAGGCTGCTCGCGTCGCAATGGCCAGGCAGGCGAGGTCTCAGCGTGATGCCAAGGCCATGGGGTCGTTGTCAAGCACATGGCAGACTTGAAGTTGGATTTGCAGCATCAAGTCGAATATCTTCAGAAGGACATCAAGGAGAAAACGCAGATTTTTTCCAAAGGCATTGAAGACGCCAAGAAGAAGGCCGGTGGATGATCCAGAACACGTACCCCGACTTTGATGTTAGTGCCATATCCACTCCGCGTATAACTCAGGAGATGGCCAATGCTGCCGATGGCGAGCCGGACTCTGAAGGAGAGGCAGGGCCTTCGGGTGTTGTTGAAGTGCCTTCTGATAGCGAAGAAGTAGCTCTGGGCATGTAAAAATATTCTTTTTTTTTGTAAGTGCCTTCTGATGGCCAATATACTGTTTCTTGCAATTCAATAGATAATCTTTTTTCCCAAGTGTTCCTTTTTCCCGAGTAGGAACTCGGCTTCGGCAGGTCGCAGGCAACGCAAGTAGGGGAGCGTGTAGAACCGTCGGTATAACCGTTCGTCTATTATGACGTATTTGGTTGCCTGGCGCTGCACCCTCTTGGACGCATTGCGTTCTGCAGCGAGGGTTCCGTCTATCAAGAAGCTCGCGAGTGGGTCGATCCAGCTCGGCTCTGCTTCCAGGACGGGAGCGACCTCCTCTGCCCCCCTGAGAATATTAGGCCGAGGTAAATCCTCTATGTACACGGTTCTCATGTTGTGACTTGTGCCGGCTAACCAGGACAGAGCGTCGGCCTCTGTGTTCTCTGACCTTGGGATTTTCCTGATGAAGTGTGACTGGAAGTTGAGCAGGGCCTCTTACTTTCGCCAAATATGCGATCATGGAGAGCTCGCGTGCTTCATACTCGCCCGTAACTTGGTTGGCTACAAGCTGGGAATCGCTGCAGATGACCAAGTGCTTTGTCTTTACCTTTCACGCTAAGTCCAGCCCGGCTATCAGTGCTTCGTACTCTGCCTCATTGTTGGATGCCGCGAACTCAAAGCGTAGTGTGTATTCTAATTTTGTGCCGCACGGGCCACATAAGACTATTCCAGCCCCGCTGCCTTGCTGGTTCGAGGAACCATCCACGTGAAGGATCCAGGGCTCCTCATCCCAGTTCGCGTTTCGCCTGACCAGGAGAGATGCCACACTCGCTGCTACTTCACGGGGTTTAGACTCTATTGGCTCGGGAGCTCTGGGTTCGCCCGAACTGGGGACCTCGGGCTCGACCTGTAGGGCTTCATGGCTGAAAGTGCACTCGGCGATAAAATCAGCCAGAGCTTGGGCCTTAATTACGGTCCGGGGTTTGTACTAGAGATCATACTCGCTGAGTTCGATGGCCCATTTCGTCAGCCTACCGGAGACCTCGGGCTTCAGCAAAACTTGTCTTAGGGGTTTGTCGGTTAAGAGAACGACGGTGTGAGATTGGAAGTATGGGCGGAGTTTCCGAGCTGATATCACTAGTGCGTAGGCAATTTTTTCTATCTGCGAGTACCTTGTTTCTGCTCCCTGCAGAATTTTACTAACATAATAGATGGGCCGCTGGACCTGATCTACTTGCTTTACTAATACCGAACTGACCACTTCGTCACTCGCCGAGAGGTACAGTTCTAGGACTTCGCCCTCCTCGGGTCTGGCTAAGGTTGGTACAGTGGCGAGGTAAGTCTTTAGCTCATCGAACGCGAGCTGGCAATCTCGGGTCCATTCGAACCCTTTGCCTTTGATTGCCTTGAAGAAAGGCAGGCAGCGGTCTGCTCTCTTGGACATGAAGCGGCTCAGAGCGGCTATGCGGTCGTTTAGCCTTTGAACTTCTTTTACTTTCCGAGGTGGTCTCATATCAAGGATGGCCTTTATTTTGTCTGGGTTGGCCTCAATGCCGCACCGGTTGACAATGTACCCTAGGAACTTACCCGAGGTGACACCGAATACACACTTGTTTGGGTATAGTCTCATGTTATACTGACGCAGAATTTGGAAGACAAAATCCAAGTCTCTTATTAATTCTCGCAAAAACTGTGTTTTGACGACCATGTCGTCAAATAACATTCGATTTTCGTGCCAATTAAAGGCCGAAAAAGTTTATTTACAAGTCTTTGAAAGGTCGCACCAGCATTCTTTAGCCCGAAGGGCATGACCTTGTAACAGTACAGGCTAAACTCGGTAATGAAGTTGGTTTTTTCTTAGTCGGACTGGTCCATCTTAATCTGGTTGTAGTCTGAGTAGGCGTCCAGGAAGCTTAGCAGCTCGTGTCCCGAGGTCGCGTCCACGAGGTAGTCAATTTGGGGTAGGGAGAAGCAGTCTTTTGGGCAAGCTCAGTTCAGATCGGTGTAGTCGACGCACATGCACCACTTGCCGTTGGCTTTTTTCACCAGCACTGGGTTGGCTACCCAGCTCGGGTAATGAACTTCCCATATGAAGTCCGTTGTGAGGAGCTTTTCGACTTCTTCGTTGACCGCCCTCCAGCACTCCGGGGCTAAGTTGCGTTTCTTCTGTCTAATGGGTCTGACTACAGGGTCAGTGTTAAGCTTGTGAGTTATGAGGCCATGGTCAATACCGGGCATATCTGCCGCGGACCATGCAAAAATATCTAAATTTTGGAGTAAAAAACTCACCAATTCAGTTCGCAAAGGCTCCTTGACGGAGGCGCCAATTTGTAGAGTTTGCGTCGAATCTGTAGCCGAGGTCGGGACTGTGACTGTTTCCTCAGTGGGCGAAACTCGTTCCTCGCCCTGCTCCGTAGGTCGCTCTAGTTCGAGGTCGTCGGCTGCCTTGTTTTTTCCCTTTAGGGCAGCAACATAGCATTTGCGGGACTCAAGTTGGTCGCCCTGCGCTACCCCCACACTGAAGTTCGTGGGGAACTTCATTGCCAGATAATAGGTGGAGACCACTGCACGTAGAATATGCATAATTGGTCGCCCTATTATGGCGTTGTATGGGGAGGGGGTTGCGACCACCAGGAAATCGTGGTTGAGTCTTACCGCGCACGGCCATGTACCGACTTCCACAGGTACTGTTATTTTTCCCAAGGGCCTGACTTCCTCTCTGCTGAAGCCTACCAGAGGAGTGTGAGCGGGTTTCAAATCGCTTTTCTGCAACTGCAATTGGTCGAACGCCGATTTGAATAGTATGTCCGCCGAACTGCCTGAGTCGACCAGCACGCGCCGGACTTCGAAATCGCTGATCCTTAGCTTTATGACGAACATGTCGTCGTGGGGGTAGTGAACACCTCGCGCATCTTCTTCTATAAAAAAGATCGGTTCTTCCTTCTTTGGCCTCTTGGGAGGGTTCTGCTCCACTCGGGTTGCTTCGTGAACTGACGTCCTTGCTTCCGCCGAAGTGCATCCTGCCACCACCGAACCGCCCACTATCATGTGGATGGTTCCCCAGACTGGCCTTTCTTCTGGGGGAGGTCGCTGCAAGACTTCGGCCGGTCTGTTGCTCGGCTCGGGGACATCCTTCCCGTGTTCCCCTTGCCGACTTGCTTTATTACTATTGTCGTAGTGTACAAAATTTCTTAAGTACCCGCGACGGATGAGTCCTTCTATCTCGTCGCTGAGATTATTACATTGCTCGGTGCTATGACCGTGATCTTTATGAAAACTATAATATAAATTTTTGTTCCTCTTGTTGGGGTTACTCTTCAAGCGAGGTGGCCATTTTACGTAAGGCGCGTCCTTGATCGTGATTAGAATCTCGGCCCGCCTTGCGTTCAATGGCTTGTAATCCATCCGAACTGCTAAGGGAGCTCGGGACGGCTGGCTCGGCTTCGCCTTTTGGTTATGGCCTCTTCTGTCGTCGGGGTTGGAGGGCTGCTCGCCCTCTCTTTTTCTTTTTTCAACTCCGCCTTCGTTTCTCTGGTTGATCTCTTCCTCTGTTCTAATAAACTTGTCCGCGAGCTTGAGGAAGTCGGCCACGGTTGCTGGTTGGCTGGCCACCATGTGCCATTTGAACTCTTTGTGCGTCACCCCTCTTTTGGCCGCGGCGAGCTGTACCGCAGGGTCTAACCGAGGGATTTGCAAACATGCTTCATTGAACCGTTTGATGTAGCTCCGGATGGGTTCTCCCTCTCTTTGGATTACCCCGAAGATACTTTCCTCGGTTCTGGGACACCTTTTACTGGTGACAAAGTGCGCAGTGAAGATCTGCACAAACTGGGGCCAACTTTTTATTGACCCGGAAGCTAGGTTCCGGTACCAGGTGCGGACCACCCCTCTGAAGGTGGTGGTGAAGGTCATGCACATGCACGACTCTTGCCCTAGCGATGTGCATTTGCGACTGAAATGCGTCGACGTGGTCATTGGGGCCGAAGGACCTATCATATTTGTCCAGAGAAGGGAGTTTGAAATCTCTAGGCAAGGGGACTGCCAAAAGTTCTGCTGAAAGGGGGGAAAGAACTGAGAGAATGGGGACGGTTTTTACCTCGCCCGAGCTCGTTTCTTCCTTGCCTTTGAGCTCGGGTAGCACGTGAGTAGCAGTTCGGCGACTTCGACGGCGCCTTCTTTGAGTGGGCCTGGTGCTGGCGCTACTTGCCTCCGTGTTGCCGAGCTCGATGGGCCCGGATTGCTGGCCTGCTGCTAAGGTGCTGAAGCGGTTCTCCGTGAGTGGGAACACGGGCTTGGAGCGCCGAGGTGACTTTGTTGGCGAGGTTCTTGACCCACCCGCGGGCTGCGAGGCGGGGGTGATCTTTCTTTGCTTTCGGCTCGGGGAAGAGGCCTGACTGTTAGGGGGGTTTTGCGGTCGGGAAGCCTCTCCTTGGTGAGGTCGTCCACCTTGAGGGGAGGCCTTGACCGGCTTTGAAACAGGGTGCCGGAGGGGAAGTGGTTGGTTCAAGGGTAGCTGAGGGAATTGTTGTTGATAATGGTGTTGGGAGAGGTGGTGCAACACCTGGTGTTGCTGAAGTTGGTGCTGCTGGAATTGCTGCATTTGGGCCTGCATTGCCCGCATGCATTGCATCAGATCATCTATCTGGTTTTGGCGGGCTGCCAGTGGGACAACACTTGGTTCCGCGAAGTTCATTTCAACGGGGAGTGGGAGAGGGATGTTCAACGAGGGAGTGTTCAGAGGTTCCACCGCATGTGGCACATTCAAACTTGGGATCCCATCCACTGAAAAGGGGATGGTGAACTGCCCAATGCACACTGCCGGAGCATGAAGTTGCTCTCCGGTAGTGGCCTTTTCGGTTCCACACCCGACACTGCTGGAGGAGGCCATTTCGGTGTTGGAGATTTTGAAAAAAGGGTAGGTAAAAGAGATTTAGAGGGAGGCTTTTAGAAACGTTCCCACAGACGGTGCCAATTGATGGAGCGCAATCCGGTCGGTCTTAGCTGTCAACGAAGTCGCCTCTGAGCTAGAGTGTCGGGGAGCCTAAAACGGGAAAGAAGAGAGCTCCGGGGGGAACCCGGTGTGATTACTCCGAAGCTCAAGTCAGTAATCTCTCAAAGGCAAAATGTAGACTAGATAGCGCAAAGTTCACATACCTTGTTTGTTGGGGGCAGGGGGTTCTTATAATCACTTCGCGCACTCGCTCCGAGGCCCTTGTCAGGTCGGGTATGATTACCCTTGCGTCTGTCAATTCGGTCGTCGTCCTTTCTATTGGGATAGAACCGCCACTGCCTAACCATCTCTCTAACTGGAGATGGCGGCGTCAGGTGGCGGTGGCAGGTGGTCGTTTTAGAGTGCGGCCGTCAAGCGTCAGATCCCAAGTCAGTCAGGTGCGGCACCCTCGGGTACGGACTTCCTCAGTGCCAGGCATGGTACGACTTGTTTGGTTTGGTGCCCAGAAGGTGATGCGGAGTGGTGAACGAGGCGAAGTCTTGAGTTCGAAGGTATGTATAGGGCGGGCCAGTTCGGTGAGGTGTATCCCGAACTGTTACAAGGTTGGCCAATTCGGCGAGGTATATCCCGAACTAATAAGGTAGGCCAGTTCAGCGTGTATCCCGTATTGTTTACAAGGTTGGCCAGTTCGGCGAGGTGTATCCCGAACTGTTACAAGGTTGGCCAGTTCGGCGATGTGTATTCCGAACTATTACAAGGTCGGCCAGTTCGGGGAGGTGTATCCCGAACTGTTACAAGGTAGGCCAGCTCGGATTACTTTCTGGTTCGGGGCCAAGGGTGAGTTCGGGCCCCCAGTAGGGAGTTCGGTCCGCTGGTGTCCCCTTGGTGTTTGCGCTTTAAGCTTGCTTTTGTGCCGAGTTGTTGTTTTTGCCACGTGTCGCATAACTATGAGGTCGGGCCAAATCTTCCTTCATCAAATACTATTTTCAATAATTTCAGTATTGTTAATTAAGTATTTATTAATTATAAATGTTTATTAAAATACTGTATTTTACAATATTAATATTATTTATTAACCATATTTTACATTATTACTATTTTAAAAATGTTAATTAATGTAAGCTATAATTTAAATATTATTTAAATTATGTATTTTTAAACAGTAATCGAAAGTAATTATATTTAAATTGTTTATTTAATATAATTTAAGCTATAAATAGTAGAAAATTACATTTAATGAATAGAAAATATCAAAGAAAATAACAAAAAAGGGATTAACATGGTTTCTAATAAATATAACCATTAAATTTTCTTTTTGAGAGAAGCTATTTATCTATTTATTAAAAATAGATTTTAGTTAATTAACATTATTTTTTGAAAATAATTAACATTATTTATTAAAACTGGTCCTACCATTTCAACATAGCTCTCCTTGCAGGAAACCCCCTTCCTAATTTTCTGTTTATTTGAATTTTTTTATTTTTTTATTCCACGTAATTGTGATTAAACCCAATGAAAGGCGAGAGACATTTGAACTTCCAAGACGTCTTCCGCCCTCCTTATTAATTCGTTTAACAAGTTGGAATGCCACGTTTGGACGTGCCAATCTTCTTCCAATTTCAATTCTTTATTTTGAATTTTTTTTTTTTTTTATTTAGATTTCCTGATTTCATTTGGGTTTTGCAAATAGATTAGGTTTTGTTAGCCATTCTCCAAGATAGAGGCTCTAGCTCAAAGCTTTGATTTCACTATCAAAGCTCCAGTCATTCTTCAAGACAGGTAAGGTACAAAACTTTTTCTCTGTTATATGTATATGAGGAACTACACATCTTGGAGTAACACCATCATACACAAAGACTGCGTTCAGGTTTGAAGTCTTTCTTTTGGATACCAAAACAGGGGCTCCGCCCCATTGTCCCGTTCAACCAATCCTTGAATGACGAAGATCTTTTAATGTTTTACATGAACAGGTTATTCAAGTGGTATTAACAACTCAATTCATGTACCATAACACAAACCTTCGTTTCAGGTAAACTCTCTGTTCGAAAATCACATTTAAGATGGCAAAGCAGGGCTCCGCCCCATTCTCCCTCTACCTATATCCGTGAAATATCATTTTTCTCAAACAATTCATCAATTTCTTCTAATATCATTTTTATTTTTAGGTGAACTGTTTTATCTTTTTACCTCTATTTTATTTTATGCATTGCATTCTTCATCTCAACAGTTCATTGCTTTTGTTTGAGAAACCAAGTCTCTTCAGTTGCAGGCAGACCCAGTTTTGTGCTATGCATTATCTCTTTTCTTTAGTTAATAGTAGTTCAAATCTTTATTCTCTATTTTTCTAAGTGGAAGTTGAATGTAACATACAGTATATATCTGCTGCAATTGTAGATTTTAGAAGCACAACACCATCAAGGCCTTTAAGAGGATTGGGAGCTCTGTCTTCGGTCACCAGAACAGCCATCGACAGAACTGCCGAGGCATGGGAAGATAAATAGACCCCTACAACGACTTACCTGAGTTGGAGAGACGAAGATGAAAATTTCCCTGCAAATGTAACCTGACACAGCCTGTTCACGATGGATGAATAGATCGCAATGAGGACTTGAGGATAGCCTACTGCCTACCCAATTGGAGATGAATAGATTGTTGTCGGTGTTGGTAGTTCCATTGGAACCATAGAGATGAGTTTCTAGATATCCACCAGTTACTGTTAGGATTTTTGCTTAGACAAAGTAGGAGTTTCTACTTTCCTTTTTAACGTCCCTTTTCTCACTTCTCAAATTTCTTCGGTCCTTTTTAACGTAAACATGTATTGTTCATCCGTTGTTAATCCATGTAAATGGGTTAATAACTTTCTATTTGATAGACCGGTCCGTACTTCCATCCAAACCGTTTTTCAAATTCATGCTCCATGTTTGAGTCAATTAAACAAAATTTTAAGGTTCTTGGATAAAAAATTATGGTTTTAAAATTCATTGTTACATATAAAATTAATTTCCATTAGAATCAATGCAATTTATTTAATAAAAAATGTTATTATTAATAAAAATTAGTACTTCAGAAAATCTAACTTCATAATTAATATACTTACAAGAACTAATAAAATTAATAACATTTAACAAAAATTAATCAAGCAATAATTAATAAAAACAAATTTATTAATAATATTATTAAATAAAGTTCAATATATTTTTAGTACTTATTGTACTTTTGTAATTTTTTTGTTTTTTCATTATCAATATATTTTCAATAATTGTGTATTTTTGTTATAATTTTTCAGTAATTATTGGAGATTAAACTATTGTTATTTATCAGAGATGAGTCTATTAATTTAGCAGAAATTATGAGTGTTCATGAGTTAGTTCGATTCGGTCATAGTTTATTTGGCCAACCAAATTGACCTAGTCAGGTTAGGGAATTGGTTAGTTGAAACCGACTGACCTTTTGTGAAAACTGACTCACTCAAATTGTATCGATTTGGGTCGATTTTTTTAGTTTGGTCAATCGGTTCAAAAGATTTAAACTTAAAAATTAAATTTAATTTTAAAAATTATAATACAATTATTAAAAATAAATAAATTTAAAAATTATATTTATGATATAAAACATTTTAGACTAAGAAACATAGAAAATTTTTCACTTTTCCATATTAAAAGTTATATTTAAAATATAAAATAATAATAAATATCCATGGTTAGGTCGCTCGATTTTGGTCGATTTACAAATGGCTAAAGTGAAATTGATCCAACTTGATCGAATTGGGAAATTTTTTAACCAAAGACGACCTAAAGTACTAGAGAACTGGCCAACTTGGGTCGAGTTGATTGGGTTGGTCGGTTTCAGCAGTTTAATGAATAAACCTAACTGAAATTAATTATTAGTATTTATTAATTATTTTAGAAGTACAAAATATAAAACAATTGTATACTCTATGTGTTTTTATTAGGGTCATTTATTACAACACACCTTATAGTTTTACATATTTACTTAAACCTACCTTATAGTTTTCGTTTCACTAAAACATCCCATATATTTTACAACTTATTTACTTATTCAACATTTCATTAAGGAGTGTTTGTTTTGCCATTAGGCCTATAATTTTTTATTCTAAAATTACCCTTAATACTTTTTTGTACAGAAAACAAAATTAACCAAATATAGCCAATAGAGTGGTTACTCATGTCTTATTAAGGGCAAAAATGATATTTTTATTTTTATTTTCTTTTGATTAAATTTATTTAACCGAACATTAGGGTCAACACTGTCATTTTCCACTATCATTTAATGGAAGATTGATTAAATCCATTGCAAATTATAAGTGGTGTTTTAGAAAAATGCTAAGTATAGGGTAGATTTTAGTAAATCCATGAAACTATAAGGGATATTTTAGTAAATGACCATTTTATCATTTAGCTTTTGCTTAATAAATCCCGTGCATCGCATTGGTCCCCGCTAGCTTTTAATAATTACTGTATGAATAATTAACCATATTTTACATTATTTTCAATAATTGTAGTATTATTAATTACAGTATTTATTAATTAGTAATCTTTATTGAAATACTTTATTTATTAAAAATATTAATACATTTTTATTAATACATTTTTATTAATTCATTAATTAACAGTTTTTTAAATTGTTAATTAATGTAAGTTATAATTTAAATTTTATTTTAAATATTATTGAAATTATATTTGAAACTGTATGTAATATAATTAAATTTTAAACTGTAATTAAAAGTAATTATATTTAAATATAATTTAAGCATTAAATAACAAAAAATTATATTTAATGAACAAAAATTAACCAAAAATAAAGTACCAATCGTTTTGTTATAAATACCAAATATTACATTAACACATGTGCACACACTGCACTTCGGATTGTTCAGAAGCTATATAAATGGCTTTCATGCAGCTGGACAGACATGTATACAGTGTATACAAGTTCATTTAAGCTTTTCTGTGTGGGTATACATGGATCTGCTATGCGAACGCGGAGGCCTTGTGGAAGCTCTGAACGCTAGTGTATGGTAATGTCGCAGAAACCCTGGTTCTCTCTCATAGGTTTGGTTCAGACCAGACTGCATGGCACTGCATGCATCCTCCCTTACCTTGCATGCTACTTTAAGGTAGTAGTCTTTGATCTGGTCTTCTCAGGGAGCGTCGGTCCTCATCTCTACAGTCCTAGAAGATATTCAACTTACTATTCCTAGCCACAAGATCTACAGTGCCTTCTCGATGAGCTCAACGTGACCAGGTCTATCTTCTTGGGTCATTCCATGTCTGCCATGATAGGATGCATAGCCACAACACAGAGGCCAGACCTCTTTAAACAACTCATCTTACTGGGTGGCTCTCCAATCTCTCTCTCTCCCTCTCTCTCTCTCTCTCTCTCTCTCAGAGTTTCTGTTGTCCAAAGGTACCTCAATGCCAAAGGATATTATGGAGGCTTTGAGAGATATTGACGCAATCTTAGAAAGCATAAAATAGAATTACTCAAACTGGGTCACAAATTTTGCTCCGAAGGCTATTGGGGTGAATGACAAGGCTGCTACAAAGGAGTTTGAATCCACTCCGGGAAAAATGAAACCTAGTATTGCCAATGGCGCAGCAAAAACTGTGTTCTTGATTGACTACAGACAAGTTCTGAGAAAAGTTAGGGTGCCTTGCACCATCATCCAATCTGAGAAGGACATCGTTGCTCCAAAATGGGTTGCATTTTACATGGCGAAAATGCTTGGTGGTAACACCAATGTTAAGATTTTGGACTCAGAAGGCCATTTTCCTCTTCTAATAGCTGATCATTTGCTCTTGGGTGTATTAAGGAGAGTTCTTCACATTGACAAGTAGACTAAGAGGGGATTTTAATTAAAGCAATGAAAAATGCAGCTTCTCTTCTATTGTGAAGGTTGATTCAGATTATAAGGGCGATCTAGATATTGATTATTTTAAAAATAAAATAAATGTATCTTTTTAAATTTCTTCGTCCTTTCTCTTTTATCTTCTTTTTTCCCTGTTGCTTAGCAAGACTAAGCCATGTTGCTTATGTAATCTTGTAGTATTTACAAATTGCAATTGAGCTGATGAGTTACACAGCAGAGATTAAATTGATAAGTGTGTAATCTCCTACTAATTAATTAAGCTGCTTCACCCATGAATGCTTGATCCCCACTAACAATATTTTTTGTATTTTATATATTTTTGAATTTTATTGTGGTAATATGAATTAGCCTATTTGACTAAAATGGTTTAATTTCTTACTATTACCTAAATAAAAATACTATTTTTTTCAGGTAGGTTTTAAAAGTATAAAACTTTATATTATTAAAATTATTAATTTATTATGTATGTATTTAATTATAGAATTTAATGATGAGAAGAAACAAAGAAACCTTAAATATATGATTCAATGAGGGTGAATGCAAATTAATACCTAACATGTTGGATATAATTAGAGATAATTGAATGCATTGAATATCTTAAAATTAACTCTTTTCAAATTATTTAATATCAATAACTAATTATCCTATTTGCCCTCATTTTTTATTAATAAATTTAAATATAGAATAATAAATTTTATCAATACAAAATTCCAGAAATATTCTTGAAACTATTTATACTTTATAAAATAATATAGTTAAATAAGATCATTGATAAAGGATGCTCACCAAAAGCCGATAAATTTTTAAATTATAATTAAAAAAAAAAAAAAAAGTGCAATAAGTTACCTAATCTCACTGTCAAGCGCAAGCGCAAGCGCAGCTAATATCTTTAAATTCCAATGTTGATTACCGACACCTAACAAAATACACTAAGAAGTCATTTAACACTGCAAATTAAGCCAAACTCAGCCTTAGGCCTCTCTTAAAACCTTGTATGATTGTATATTTCTATTTGCTTGCGAGAGGGTTTATGTCTTGCAGACTATCTCCACTAAATCATTGAAATACAGCGCACTACTCCCTTCTGGTCCAACCGCTTTTCTTGCAAGCTCTCGTAGGGTCCCACCTTTCTCCCTCATTTTCTTTCCTTCCTCCTTTTTCAAAATCAAATCCAGAGCGTCCATCAGTCCTTCCCTGGTAAACACCCCACCCCTAATTGTGACCCCAATCCCCCATTCTCCCGATACCAATCGTGCGCTCAGCCTTTGATCTCCAAAAAATGGACGGCAGATCAGCGGCACCCCACTGGATAAACTCTCCACAACTGAATTCCATCCACCATGTGATATAAACACGGCGACCGCCGGATGGTCCAGCACACGCCTCTGTGGGGTCCATGAAACCAGCTTTCCCCTCTCCTGTGTTCTCTCAACGAACCCAATTGGCAATTGGGTCTTTACGTTGTCTTTAATGGACCACAAAAATGGTGCACCACTGGCCTCTAGCCCTTCTGCAAGGACAGTGAGCTCAGGAGGCCGAGGTGTGATCACGGATCCAAAGCCCACATAAACCACGGAGCGGGGCTTTTGGTGGTTCAGCCACGCTTGGCAGCCGGTCTCGTCTGGACCGGTTGGCGGTGGGGCCAAGATCGTTAGCGGCCCCACGGTGAGACACTTTTTCAACTTTGACTTCATATCCGCCATGATGGCAGGCTCCATCTCTTCAAATGAGTTGATGAAAACCGCAGCGGCACGTGGAAGCATCTGACCCATCTGATGTAACATCCGGTTGAAGGGTGATTCCAAGTTTCCGATAAGTATTCCTTCCTGCAAATCCCGGAGATGGCACTTCGACATCCCGGGAATAAAATCAAGTAGCTCATCCTCACGATCTGCAAGCTTGCATCAATACGTAACCAGACTGTTAAAACTCTAAAGAGGAAAGAGGCTCATCGAAATAGTATGTTAAGGTTATGTTTGGTTTGAAGGAAAAGGTAAGGAAAGGAAGAAAAAAGTAAAGAAATTTATACAAGATTTGTAAAAATTTTCTTACATTTTCCTTCTTTTCTCTACATTTTCCTTCAAACCAAATATAGCCTAAAGAATATAATTTAACCAAATATAGCCTAAAGAATATGATTTGGCCATTTTCTTGAGATTAAACCAATTAGAAAGCCTATTGCGTTTATTAAGAGAACACAGCAGAGGTTTACGTTAAGGAGGATGTCAAATGAACCTATACATGCATATGTTCAAGCATATGTCATATATATTATATACATTTATAAATATATTATTAACAATTTGGTTTCATATAGTTCACATCAATGCCGATTCTTCGCTGAATTTTGAAATCAGTGATTTGTCAAAAATCACCCAATTTTGTTGTTTAGTATCATTTTTCTGCCAATGTAAGGAAATGAATTTTAGAGTTTGTTTGGTAATGATTCACAAAGGTGATTATTTTTCATTGAAACTATTATTCAAAGTATTTCACTAGCAGTTCAAATCAATGAATCATAGATCCATATCAAATAGTCTAAATTACATACAATGGTAGAGATTGTAAAATATTCCTAAAAATAGTTGCAAACAATGGATAAAATTGTAGAAAAAAAAAACAAAAAAAAATTACAGGAATTTGCAAAAAGAAAAGCAAAAGTTTGCAGAAATTTGCAGAAATTGCAAAATTTTGCAAAACAAAATTGGAGAAAATGAAATATTTTCCAGAAAAATATAGAATTTTTCAGAAATTTGCAGACAAATAGCAGGAAATTACGGCAAATAGCAAGAAATTATAGAAAAATGCATTTTCTTTGCAGAAAAACTATAGAGTTGCACAGAATTTTGCAGAATATAGCAGAAAAAATAGCATAAATAACTATAAATAAAAATAAGTTACAAAAGATAGCAGATTTTTTTTTGAAAAAAAAAAACAGAAAATTACAGAAAACTAGTAGAAATGGCAGAAAACAAAATAAAAGTTACAGATTTTTTTTTGCAGAAAATAATAGTAAATAGAAAATGACTGAAATTTGCAAAAACAATAGCAGAAAATTGTAGAAATGGCAAAAAAAATAAAAAGAATTTGGCAGAAATTGCAGAATTTTGTACAACATTGCAGAAAATAACAGAAAGTTCCATAAATTAGTAAAAAATAGCAGAAAATGCAGAGTTTTTGTAGAAAAATAACAGGAGATTGCAAAAGAATTGTTTCTGTAGAAAATAACAGGAGATTGCAAAAGAATTGTAGAAAATAACATTACATAGCAAAAATGACAGAAAAATGCAAAAAATAACAGATTCTTGTAGGAATTGCAGAAATTTACAGAATTGTGCAAAAAATGCAGAAAATAACAGAAATTTGCAGAAAAATATAGAATTTTGCATAAATTGTATAAAATAGCAGAAAATAACAATAAATAGTAGGAAAATTCAAAAGAATGCAGAAAATAAAAGAAAAGTGCAGTTTTGTGTTATTTTGTTTGGAAGGAGTACAAATGCAAATATGTAGAGTGCAAAACCTTATTATTTTGTTTGCATTTGTACTCCTTCCAAGTTCCAAACCGAGCCTATTATAGCATTTTCTCAAAATCAGCCAAACCGGCCTACCAAACAAGGTTTTAATCACCGATTCCTCCGTGGCTGATGTGGATTAGACGTGCATCGAATTTTCGGAAATCGACATGGATGCCAAACATCCCAAAACCGTTTTTTAAGGTCGGAGGCTCGGAGCAGACCAGACAGATAATTTCGGTTTGATTTGGTGCAATTCGGCGGTGTAGAGCAAATGATAAACAAGCACACCACCCGTACATCGAAATGCAGCAGGTTGCTTTCTAACACACCGTTGGGGGCTAACGCCAATCCTGTGGCGGATGAGATCAGTGTAGAAATGGGTGGATAGAGAGGAAAGGCTAGACGTCCAAAACGGGACCCACGGGACGCCGAGCTCGTCCGCCATGTCCGCCGCGAACCACAGGAAAGCGTCGCTCAACACGCAGGTGATATTCTTCCCCGTCTCCGCTACCGCCCTTTCGAACCCCTCCTTGAAGTTTCCCGGCGTTGCTTCCAGGAACAGCTCTATACTCTCCTGAGGTCTCCCCGTAAAGTGGTAGCCATCGGGGATTCCATCTGAGATATCATAGGCTTTCACGTTATGTAGTAGTAGTAGAGCAAGAGCATCTCCGCTGGATGGGAAGACGGAACGGTTCGACTCTGCCGTGCTGAAGAATGAAAACGTTGCCTCAGGGGCGACCGCCGCTAACCTGCGCGTGATGTTGAGGAGAGGAGAAGCATGGGTGCCGAACGGGAACGCCATTACGGCGATGTGGGGGGATGGCTTTGAATTTTCGTTGCTGCCGCCTTCGCCCATTTCTGAGAGCCTGAGAGTGAAAGAAAGAAGCAGAAGGTGCCAAAACCAAAATACCTTGTGATTGTGATTCTGTGAACCCAGATTTGTGAGGTTGTAGGCAGAGATAGTGGGAAGCCAGTCAACCACACATTTCTCTCTCTTACGATTCACGAAACGATAATGGCAGCTAAATCCACTCACGCGAGACGAAGGATATGTCACGTGGTAACCATGAGAGGTAGTAATTACCATTGCCCGTTTTCTTGTCGCAAGAAAATGTTTGTTCCCAACTTCAATGTCATTCCGAATGTCTACGGTCTTGTTGATTTCGAGCCGAGCCGAGTCGAGATTATTTTTTAAGGTTTGAACTTGACTTCGAGTTTGGTTCGAGTCAAAAGTTTATAAGTTCGAGTTTAGTTGCTCAGTTCGTTTTATATTTTATAAAAATAAAAATTATATATAAAAAATGTATTTTATATTTAAAATTTAAGAATTATATTAATTAATAATTATAATATTTTTTATTATATATATTATTTTCTATAATTTTATTATTATTATTAATATATATTCGAACCAAGCTCTATTAGATTCGAGTTTGACTCGTTTATTAATCGAGCCACAGAATTGATCTTGAACTCAACTAAAACCGAGTCGAGCCAAGTTTTTCACGAGTCGAGCTCGAGCAGCTCGTGAAAAACTCGACTTGTTGCCACCCCTATCAGCAGGACAAGCTTGAACATGTTTATAGGCCCGCGGGCTTAAACTCGGGTCAAAAAGCCCGACCTATAATAAATTCGAGTCGGGCTCGGGTTTTGTCAAAATAGCCTAGTCCGTCCCGACCTAAAATTAGACTTAAAAATGGTTATGTGATTATGTCCATTCGAATAATTTTTTTGATTTAAGAATGTAGAACTGTGTTTGGAAAATTAAAAGAATGAGAAAAAAACCATCTTGTAGGCCCATTGTTCATTTAAATAGGAAAAAAAAACATCTGAATTTTTAATTCTAATTTGAATAGAAAAATTTGTAATTTTTTTTATTAGGTTGGACTTCGGGCTTGACTCGGGCTCGAACTTGGGTCTAACATATTTCCATTAATGATGAATAAAAACCCGACCCCAGCCGCCCATGAACAGGTCTACTCCCTACCAACACCATGAGGTTGAGACACCTGTCTAAAGACACGCTTTCAATGGGACGGACGTTTAGTTCATTGCGTTAGCTCTCAAATATAATTTCTTCTATCTCATTTTCAATCTTTTGCTTGAACATTGCCAAAACCCTGCCGCCTATACCTCCAACGGCGGCGATTATTCTCACCGGCGACGGGAACTGCGACTAAAACTCTAAAACCAACGAGGAGAATCCATTTCACATCATTAAAAAGATCATTTCACTCAAAAAATCACCCTAACAAAAACCATTTTTACTTGGACGAGAATAAGAGAAAATGTAAATGTTGTTATGTCAAATTATTATCAACGAAGCAAAATTTATTAACATTGTTATCTTTTTCCATCTAGTTTGGAAATCAAAAGCACCTCATCGGCACAAAAGTTACGAGTGACCTCTAATGAAATTGATCACCGGCGGAGTAAAATGTTAGTGAAGTTGAAATCAAAATCATCCATTATATATGCTAGTTTCCTTTCGATGATATGTTTTGAGCAGCCTACAAATCAAAGGAAGGGTCTCGGTCGATTGTGAAGCATGAAGAAGCTTCTTTATTTCTTGCCTTTCATCATCCTTTCTTTTCTGCTCATGTATCCCAATGTCTTTGTCTTGCTGAAATAGTATGTGATGGCTCTGCCACTTTGCACTAATTCGCACTGGACAGAGACAGGCACCGGGGGAAGCTGGTGTGCATCAATTGCGGGCCACACCTCAAAGCCATGGTGCCCAACTGTTGGACTGAGTGGCCTATAGCCCTCGTTGATCTAGCTTAGTGTGTTGGACAAATCGTGGCCACCGGATATAATCACACACCAATAGACTAATTGTTTACATTTTGTATACAATGTGACACACTATCACTTATTTTTATTATATTATATTTTATATTCATATAAATAAAATGTTTTTGTAAACAAGTTTTTTACACTGCTTTTTTCACATGTACACATTTATTAGGCCAAATCAATCCAATGTTCATGAACATGAGTAGAAGACTTGGCAAGAGTGGTTGAGAAAAGCAAGGCTTAAAGTCCCACTCTGTTGGATCAAAGCAGCGAACTAGATGAATCTGCAAAAGATTAGATTAGAGAACTCGGCGAGGTCTCTCCGATGGTTAAGTTAGTGTACTATAGTGCGAGTTGAATGCTTTGAGAATTTGAGAACTTAAGAGCTAGAGAGTAGAGTGATCACGTGTAATTGGGCCCTAGAGGGGTTGTTGCTCTTATATATCTGAGCTCCCATGGATTTCACAGAACAGTTCAGGGGTCTTCGGCCTGAGGGGATCCGTTTCCGCTTTAATCGGGGAGTAACGTATCAGTCAATCAAGTCAATCATTTCTGCCCTATGCGGGCGGGGAGAAGATAAGGCATGTCGTTACGCGGCATGATCCCATGAGGTTCGAAGCCTATTGAAGAAACTTTCGGAACCATTACATGGCAGTTCGAGTCGTTAGCCTCGAGCTGATACTTCGATTCTTTAGTTCCGAACTGGATTGAATGCCGAGGTGCCCTGATGTCGAGGTGACTGAATGCTTGAGCTCAAACATTGTGAAATAGGCTTGCCAAGCTGAGTTGTCATCCCTTAGTTAGGGCGCGTCCACATGTCCCCTTCTCGCTAGGTCGCGCCAAAACACCGTTCATCAATTGCCCCCCACTCCTCGTGCCAAGGGTCCCAACCCAGTGCGAAGAGTTCATGGAGGATCTAAGTGGATTTGGCGCGGGGTCTAAAGAGCTAACCGTTGGTCGGGCCTGTTCAACCATTTGGCTCAACCACGAAATAACCCAAATTGTGTCCCGAATACGCGTGGACGTCACGCTGTCTATAGACTCTGTGGATGCCAAAGAGCGCGCTCAATCGATTTTGTCCTTGGGTATCGTGCAACCGGTTTTCATGAGTCGTTGGATCGAGCAGATCCCAACCATTGATCGCCATGTGGTGAACTATAAATAGGGGGCCGAGGGGCCCCTCCTCTTTGCCAAAAATCTTGTGATTGAGCTTTCTCGAGGTCACGTCAAAGTCCTTTAGCTCGCTACTTCTTCGCTTGTGTTCCGAGGTCGTTTTCATCCTTTTGGTGAGTTCGTCTTCTCTTCATTAGTTCGTTCTCCTTTCCTGTTCCAGTATGTCTAGTGCTAGTATAGATAGGTTTCTTAGTGACTCTAGTGAGCCTAAGGTGCTGAGGTACAGTCCTCGGCTCCCGATGGCGAGGTCAGCTCCTTGCCAAGTAGTTCCTTCCCTTGCCCCTTAGGGGAAACTTCTTTACCCGAAGTCAGGCCATCTCAGCCTAAGGAGCCTGAAGCTCGGGAGGAGGGACCGACCTCCAAAGGGGGGTCCTGTCTTTTTCATGAGGTCGGGATCCAAATGACTTTGGTCATTCCACTATGACCTCAGACAAGTTACTGTCCTTGGTAGCTCGTTATCGTCTTCCCGATAACCTTGTTTTCAATATTCCTTTGGGTAGGTACCCTTGGGTTCATGGTCACCATGAGATCACAGTTTTCGAAGAGTAGCTCGTAGCTAGGTTGTGCTTCCCGCTCCACCCATTCATTGTAGAAATTATTAAGTTCTTTGATATCACCATTGACCAATTACACCCGAACTATAGTAGGTACAATCTCCCTATTCCACGAGTATAATCGACCTCTGTCCTTAGATACTTTTAGCTCGATCTATTCGATTAAAAAGAACTCAGCTTGCTTGCGCGGGGATGTTTGGCAGAGTAATTACATCTCTCCCCACCTTGGGTTCAAAATCCTATTCAACAACCCGAACAAAATACCAACCTGGAAGAGGAGGTACATTTTTGTCTAGAACGCTTAGGGGTGGCCCTTCCCGACTCACTGGCAGGTGGCCATTAAAGACCCCAGGGTGACGCTAGATGCGAAGACCAGGGTGGTTGTTAACTCCTAGAGGGACCTCAGCCTAGAGATGAGAGATTTATTGGCCGAGGAGAAGCTTGTGCGAGCTGGGTTGAGCCCTCCTAGTAGGCCTCCACTTCGGCACTTATATTACTCTTTTTTATTTTGAATTTACTTCAGTTTGCGACTAACCCCTTTCTTTATCTCTTGCAGTAGCTAAGCTGGAGGTCGATGCAGAGAACCTTCTGAGGAGCTTCTAGAGAGGGAAAAATAGGAAAGCCTCGAAGAAGTCCCGTCGGGAGGCCGGTCCTTCAGCCCCCGTCCCACCCGAGGTCGATGCGCCGGAGTCGAGCTTTTGGAGGAGGAGGTCCGTCCCGAACCTCCTATCGTGGGCTGGACGAAGACTAGGACGAAGCAGCTCCACCTTGTGAGTCGGAGAGTGCTTCCAAGCCTAAGCCTCAACTCTCGAAGGAGAGCATAATGACACCTTGGCTAGAGCTCCTCAAAAGCAAGGGCGTTGTTTTTCTCATCGAAGTCGCGGAGTGGACTGACATGCCCACAAGTCAACTCGGAGGTCGGGCTACCAGTTACTGTATGGTGGTAAGTGCTTTACCTTTATACTCCATTTCCTTGTTCATCTGTTAAAGGTACTTACATCTATTTTCTTTTTGCTAGGTGAACTCCGCCATCCATTCGCTAGTCTACCAGTCTGAGATTCGCCTGAAGCGAGCTTGGGAAGCCGAGGAGAACGCTCGAAAACTTTATCGCAAGATGGACTTAGCTCAGGGTGAGGTTCTTCGAGCTAAGAAAGGAGCTCGGAGGCAACAAGAGCAGATCATGGCGCTAAGGGAGGAGAAGGAGAAGCTCCAACACGAGAACGAGAACCTCGATGCGATAATCAAAGAATGCACTGAGATCTTCGAGACCGCCATCCAAGAGGCACGAGATGAGGAGAGAAGCTTCTTCTTTAATAACTTCTTTTGAATATTTTATATAATGTATATTTATCTTTGATAATTTTTGGAAATAAATAATAAATAGTTATTAATTATATTTTCACCTTGAAGTTGTGTCAATACATGTTTTATGGTTAGATAGGAGAGTTGGGTTTTTCCCATTCCATAAAACATTAAAACTTAAGAATTATAATTTATAAATTATAGTCAAGCATATGTTATTTAATGAAATTATAATTAACTATAATATATTTGTTCATAAAACCATTGAAATATATTAATTTAATGTATATGCACCTCATTGAGGTCATACATTTAGTGTTATTGATGTATTTGTATGATTTATTAAAGTATTTATAGTGTTTCCAAGCGTTTCTATGCATATCTTAGTTTTTGTCCACTACACATGTGTATCCGAGTATCTTGATATGTCTCTTAAAATTGTCTTTCCAATACATTTGTTGTTTCCGATACTTTGAACCCTTTTGTGAAAGGTGTGGTCCTATTTTTTGTGGTATTTAATGACACACACTACTAATAAAACCCTAAAATGGTTTATGTTGGTAGGGGTGTTCATGGTATTGTAAATGTTTTCAAACCAAACCGGTACTACCGGTTTTTTATTTTTCCAAATCAGTACCACCAATTAACCGGTCTACCAGTTTCAGCTTTTGACTAGTTTGATTTTTTATATTAATAATATATATTGTATAAATATATACAATGTGTATTCTCTATCTATCTACCTCTAGTAATTAAGCACATACATTGCACGCGAGAAATTTTTCTTCATATTAATTACTTGAATTTTAGATATATCATAGTTAAGATAGAAATTGAAAATTAAAAAAAATAACAATATGATTAAAAATAAACTTAAATATTTATTATTGAATTATGACATCATGTGTTTTTTGAAAAGTTGGATCATTGACCCACTATCTAGATAAGAAATAGCATTGCTTTTAGATTAGTTTTAAATTAGGAAAAATTATAATTGGAGTTGATTATACACTTAAATTTGGTTACAAGTTGGTCCATAAACCAACAAAACTCTAACAAATGGCTCTACATTTTAAGTTATAAAAACCCTTGCTATGTCATCGAAGGGCTATGTATTTATTGCCAACATGGGACTCTTAATCCATGTTAGAGACAATAAAAAGCTTATATTGAAATTGCCCTCTATTGTTGGTGATTGGAAAATTAAAAAAAAAATAAAGTTTTTAGTTTCTGTCTCTCTCTCAATCTCCCTCACACTCTTTCACTCACAGTCATCTTTATCTGTTCAACGATTATGTGATTTGAAAATAAATAAAAATGGTTTTTGGTTTCTGTATTTATGTTCTCTATATCAATTTCTCTCATTCTTTCTCTCTACCTATCGTTCTCCCTCAATCTCTCTCATTCTCTTTCTCGATGAATTTCTCCTTCTCCCTTAATTTATATTGTTCTCCCTCAGTTTCTCTCCCTCTCCTTCTCTCATTTTTTTATTTTTTTATTTTCTTACACACTTATATGGTATTAATCAGGTCATATAAAAGAACATGAGACCAACTTGGCATGGTTTAAAAATTATTCCACCAAATTGATAAAATGCATAAGAAACTCTTGGCTATAAAATTTATATAAATTGGAGAATGATAGAGATTGGGGGAGAAGGAGATTTTGATCGAGAGGGAGAGTGAGGGGGAAGAATGAGAAGGATTGAGGGAGAACAATAGAGAGAGGTTTTGATTTTGCTACAAACCAAAGCAGAGAGAGTGGGAGTGGGAGATCGAGAGATGACCATGAGAGTGAGAGAAGGGAGGGAGATTGAGAGACAGGGGGAGTGGGAGAGACAAGGCAGTGAAGAAATTATCTTCTTTTTTGAATTTTTTATTTTTTTATTCCATGTCATTTTTTAAACAACAAGTGAGATGCAATTTCCCAGAACCTAAACAATCTCTTCTCCTAAACTATCTCCCCCACTTTCTTTAAAATTATCTCTAATTCCAATTTAACCTCTCCCCTACTTTTTATCAATATCTATCTAAAGAAATTTTGTAGTAAAAGATTTAAGAATTATTTAAATATTCTAACAAAATTATATAAAAACTTTAAAATATTTATTAAAAACACAAAAATATTTTTATATTTTTACAAAATATATCACGAAATTATGTACTCACAATTTCAATTATGTTTTTTCTAGATTATCGATTTAAATGTTTTCAAATATTTAATAACATGTAATAGCTTTAAGTAAATAAAATTTGAATAACGAAAAAAGTTTAAATATTTTATAGATTATTTAAATATTTATCATAACTAGATTTTAAATAGTTAAAATAATGAAATTATGTAATAAATTTAAAAATTTCTTCAAAGTAGAAAATTAATTATAACATAATATTGAAATTAATAATAATATAAATTATGATTTTAGGGATAATTAAATTCAATAAATAATTAACATTTTAAAATTTATATATTTTACATACTATTTAAGTATTTAAATAACTAAATATTTTAAATAACAAAATACTTAACATAACTAGATTCTAAATAGTTAAAATAATGAAGTTATGTAATAAATTTAAAAAAATCTAAAAAGTAAAAAAATAATTATAACATAATATTGAAATTAATAATAATTTAATATTTTTACACAATATTGTAAATAACTAATTTCACTTATATCAAGTTATAATTCGAGAAAATAACTTTCCCAAAAACTAAGATTTGTTAATAATAATTTTAAACTCTTAATTTGTATTTATTATATAACTATATATACTAAAATTAATATTCATTGTATTTTAGTAATTATTTATTGTTTTTTGTGATAAATGTATTTTCAATGGTTATGTGTATAGATTTTTTTATTTTGTTATTTAAGAGAAAATTTTCAATAACTATTGGAGATTAAACTAATATTATTGAATTTTTTAAATTTAATTTATTGTATTTTTGTTATAACTTATTAATTAATTAATATTTATTAGAGATTAAACTATTATTTGAGATTATACTATTTATTGACTAAGTTAATATATTTTTAGTACTTATTGTATTTTTGTAATTATTGTATTTTTTCATTATCAATATATTTTCAATAATTGTGTATTTTCGCTATAAATATTCAATAATTATTAGATTTTAAACTATTGTTATTTATCGAAGATAAGACTATTAATTTATCTAAAATTATGAGTGTACATGAGTTGGCTCAATCTGACCATTGGCTATTTGGCCAACCAAATTGACCTGGTTAGTGTGGGGAGTTGGTCAGTTGAAACCAACTAACCTAATTAGGTTAGAGAGTTGGCCAGTTGAAATCGGCTTACCTTTTGTGATAACTGACCCACTCAAGCTGTATCGGTTTGGGTCGGTTTTCACAAAAGGTCAGCCAATTCAAAAGATTTAAACTTAAAAATTAAATTTATTTTAAAAAAATATAGTGTATTATTAAAAAAATATATTTAAAAATTAGATTTATGAAATAAAACAATTTAGACTAAGAAATGTGAGAAGTTTCTCACTTTTTTATATTAAAAATATTAAATATTAATATATATTCATGGTTAGGTTGTTCGATTTGGTTGATTTATAAATGGCCAAACTAAAATTGATCCAACTTTGTTGAATTGGGAAATTTTTTAACCAAAGCCATTATTAATACCAATAATTAATTAAAAATAAGAAATTTAAATATTAATTGATAATTTTAATAATACATTATTAGATAAGTTTGAATTAATGCATTTTTAATTAATTAATAATTTTTATGAGTTGAGACATTTACTTTGCATAATGAACTCATTAAAAATGATAAAAATTAATGAAAATTTAAAATGTAGAACAAGTTTTATTAACATTATTTTATTACCAAATTACTCATGCAAAAATTACTGAATAATAATGAAAAACTACCAACAATTAATTAAAAATCTAGAAAATTTTGAAAAACCTAACTATAATTAAAATACTAAAAATAATTAAAAAATTTTGAAAGTTAACGATATTTTATATTAATAAGGGTATTTACTAAAAATAATTAAAAATTATAATTAATAATATTTATTATTAGAAAATACCAAAAATTATTAAAAAAATACCCAAGCCAGAAAGTATTAAAAAACATTGAAAATTAGTTATATTTTTATTAACTATGGTATTTATTTAGTTCTTTAATTTATTTTTACTGAAAGCAAATGCAAATTAATTTTGTAGTGACTGGTATGCAAAAATAAATGCGGAAAATACTAAAACTTATTGAAAAGTACTCATATGCAAAAATTACTTAATAATAATGAAAAAAAAGCAGCAAAATTAATTAAAATTCCGAAAATTCTGAAAAACTTAAAGCTTAATGGAAATTCTAAAAATAATTAAAAATAAATTTATTTTAATTTATTGTAAAAAATACTAAATAGTAATGAAAATAATAATGCATTTTAATTTTTAATAGTAATATAATTAACAATAATTATTTTTAAACTATAATTAACAGTATTTATAATTTAATCTATAAATAGTAGAAAATTACATTTAATTAGTTTTAGCCGAGAAATTAGCAATATTTCTAAAAATATGACAATTTCTAGAAATTACTGTATTTTAATAAATACAATAATTTAATAATTACATATTTTAATATCTAATAATATTTTAATAATTAATAAGAAGTAACAAATCATTTATAACATAAGCAACTATTAGATCTATAAATTTGCAGGATCAAAATATTATTTTCTTTTGAGTTAGGTATAGCTAAAATATGCATCATGCCCACACATTATCAGGGATAATCATATTCAAAGTCTAATTGAGTATCAAACTTTTAATAATATTACTAGATATTGAGTTGAGACCTATGCATAATGAACCCATTAAATATGACAAAATTAATGAAAATTTAAATTGTGGAACCCAATACTGGGGACGGGCCTAGGAAATTCGAGGATTCTTCATCCTTGACGAGGAGTGGGGTGCATTGCCTCTGAACTTGCCCAACATTGAGGAGTGGTTGCCTTGCCCTAAACCCGCTTGACACTAGGAATGGTCGGACGGGGCGAGGATGGGGTAGAGTGTTTTGACTATGGGGCAGGGACAAGGATGGGTGCCCTGCCTGAACCCACCCTGTTGTCATTCCTATATAATTCTTAATTATTAGTGAAATTAATAAAAATGTTAGCTTTTGTAATTATTTTTATTTATTTAAAGTTAATCAAAATTGTATTTAAAAATAATAAAAAATTATTAAAATAACTATAAATTATAATAAAACTAAATTTATTAAAAAATATTTGTTCATATTAAATTAACAAAAAATATTTTTTGTAAATCAACATCAAAATTAATGAAAATACAATTATTGGAATTTTAGATATTAACAATAACTTTGAATACTTTTAGTTAATTGACAATACATTTTGATTATTAATTAATAGTAAATAAAATTATTAAATCTTTCAGACTTTCTCATGCATCGCACGGGTCCCTGCTAGTATTATATTAAAATTAGGAAGGAAATCTATCAAACCAAGCCATGCACGCATCTCTCCATCGAGAGCCATATCACTCTGCTCTTCCTGTCGTCCTTTACTTCCCATCCTCCTTCCTCCCTCTCACTATTTTGAAGCAAAATGGCACTATCCGTTCTTATCTGTTTCATCCATCACCCTTTCTATATACCATCTTTCGTCTCTCATTATTTTGGACACAATGCCTCTCTATCCGTCTTCCCATCGTCCTTCACATTTTGGACCCAAAAAAATAAGGCAGGGCAGCTCACCACGAAGAAAGGGCAAAACTCTTCCCTTGGTCGAGTCCGGCTTCAGTTAGGGCGAAGTCCATTTCAACAGCCTTTACAGCCTTGTATTGAGAATATCTCAATAGTTATGTGATTTATTTCATAGGAAATATTCCCAATGTAAGGGCTGCTCGAAAGGTGCAAGCACCGACTTGCCCTGGTAAAAGCCGAACTCTCTTTGGTCCTTTACAATGCAGAAATCTTCACTCACGTCCCTCACAGTTATGAATAGGTGCTCCATTGTGATCTTCTAGACGTCAACAACTACAACTATTTTAATGGAGTCCGATTTTTCTATCAACGACCTACCAAGCACCAACAGCACCAAGTTGAGACACGCTTTCATCCTTCTCATGTGTCCATCCCATTTTAATTTCCTGTCTCAACATTGCCAAAACCCTACCGTCAGGATCTCTCCTCTCATCTTTGCTCCGCTGGTGGTAACCATTCTCACCACCTCACCAGCAACAGTGACTCTAGCAGTGGGAGTTGTAGCACCACTCGGGGCTTGTTTTAGTTTTATACAGCAATAATATGGGGAATGTTTGGAATTGTAGCCATTTAAAAAAAAAATGGTATCACATCGGATTCATATAGCCATTTCAATAAATGTCCATATATCTCATTGTTTGGTTTATTTGATTATTAAAAAATTGGGTATGTCTGAAAATCAGAACCCCTCCAATGCATGAAACAGTTGACTGATGTGTATCATATGCAATAGTTACCTGTCATCACATACATGAAAAACAGTGATGAAAATCACCTTACCAAACATTATAGTATTTGCTCACTGCCTATGTGACAAAAACGTTTTTTTGTAAAAAATGAGTTTTGAAAACATAAACATTTTTTTTAAATCGATCCCAAAAAGTACCCACGCTTTCAAACACCATGATGATTGGTTGAGGATGAAAATGGGATGCAAGGAGGAACGAAATGCCTCGATGTCGATGTTGCATTGGATAGAATTTGATGTTTTTTGGCATATACGGGACAAAATTTGTTGTGCGTATAGAAAGTAGATTATTGAAATCCGTAAGAAACATCGTTGGTAACACTTGAAGTGGTTGAACTAAATTTCTTAATGATTTATCTTTTATTGAATAACTTATCAATTCATTCTTTTATTTCTATTCATGGTATTGGACTAATTTGTATTTTATTATTATGATGAATGAAACTGTGATTTTAGTTAATTATTTTCACATCTAGATCTAGAGCAAAGAACAAAATGGATGATTAAACATTAAGCTATGTTTCTTTGCGGTGTAAACGTAAAAGTCCATTGATGTAAAAACAATCCAGTTAGACGTGTTAGTGTGAAAGGCGAACCAGTAGAGTGCCTATTTTACACTCTTCTGCGTTTGGAATAAGAGTGTAAAACATTAATATATCTCTTATATGCTTTTGGAACAATGAATACAAATTCAGATGTAGAAGCTAGGGTTGTTTATGGGTCGGGTTGGATCGGTTTGCTGTAGTTTTTCTAATTGATTCGACCAGGTTGGATTACCTAACATAGAAACCGAAACCGATCTAGTGTTAAGCAAAATCGACCTAGTCGGTTTGAGTCGGTTTGGGTTGGTTTCGGTTCTAAGTTCATCTCTGTGATAGAATCTTGCTAATTTTAAAAACAGTCATAAATTGAACATCATTTCAGCTATCTCCTATGATAAAATTTAAATGAAAAGTTAATCATAAAAATTGTTCATTAATCACTATACATCTATTTTGGTCTTGGCCGTTTTCATGAATGGCCGACCTAATAGAAGTGAGGCTGAACTCATGGCAATGTCTTCTTCCATCTTCAGGATGTAAAAATCAGCTGAAAAGTTCAAATCGTTAACATGCACTAATACATCCTCAACAATCCCTTCTGGGTATGCATTAGAACGATCAGTCAATTGAATAACAACTCTAGTCTCTTTTAACGGACCTAATCTCAATGCACAGTAAATAGAGTATGGCATGACATTAATAGATGCACCTAAGTCCAGCATGGCATGCTCGATTCGTTTATTGCCAATCACACAGGGTAGGGTAAACATACCTGGATCAGCACGCTTTTCTGGCAGGGTCCTCTTGATCATGGCTGAAACATTCTCTCCAACTCCTACCTTAATGGGGCTTTTGTTTGAGTCTTGTACCTCCTCTTCTTCTTGTCTTTTTTCCGCCTTCCTTGATGAGGTGGATTCTAGCTGCAGTTCCTTACCGCTTCTCAGCACCACTGCACTTACATTTTCCTTGGGGTTGACTACCGTTTCTGATGGTAGTTTCCCGGAGCTCTGCGCCTCCAACTTACTAATGGAAGTGGCAAGTTGGCTGATTTGGTTCCCCAAATTCTGAATGCTTGTTCTTGTTTCCTGTTGAAATTGCTGAGTATTAGTAGCTAGAGCTTTAACTATATCTTCTAATGACGTACCTGAATTCAGGGGTTGGCCTTGCGTTGTGATGAGTGGTGAAAACTGGGGCTGATATTTCTGCTGTCCTCCTGGGTTTCCGTAGTTTAGATTTAATCCAAAGTTTCTTGCAACCATTCAAAAACTAGGTGGCCTAATGAGCTTTGGAACTTCATGTTTATACTAGAAACTAAATCAGTTCAGTTCGGGTCGGATTCAATTTTCTTGTGTAAAAACCGAAACCGACCCGAATCATCAGTTTAGGAATTTGCACAACTCGAAACTGACCTGTGCTGATGAAAACCCAGCCGACTCAGGTTGGGTCGGTCCAGGTTGGGCCTTATTATGAACAGCCCTAGTAGAACAAAGGACTATAGATCTATATTAAAATTATACAGATTGGCAGAGCTCAAAATATGGACTATAAAGGACTATAAATTCAGATCTAGTAACCACGATGGTAACTAGAACTTGAACTTGTCGGCGATGAAGCAGAAGTAATTCTTTAGGTGTGTGTGGAAAGAAGAGAGGGTCGTACGATTTTTGTAACCACGATAGCAACTAGAACTTGCCCACAATGAAGCGGAAGCAGTAAGCAGTTCTTCAATGTGAGAGAGAGAGAGAAAGAGAGGGAGAACAAGTGAAAAGAAGAGAGGATCATACGGTGTTTGTAACCACAATGGTAATTGGAACTCATCGGCGATGAAGTGGGACCTGTTCTTCGGTGGAGGTGAAGAAGTGGAAAAAAAAACGTTATTACTTTTCACTTTTTTACACTAATGGAGAGTTTGCTCAACTTTTACATCGATTTTTTCGATGTGAAAATAGATTTAAATAATGATTTGCATCGATAATGAATCTTTGTTTACATTCCATCTAAACAGATTTTACACCGCTTCCAAACACAACCTTAGTAGTGCATGTTCCGAACACAAAATGAGGGAGAGGAAGAATTCTTAATCGTAAGCATGCAATGGGGGAATTCAAATGACCCTTGAGTTGTAGAAACTGTCTCTAATGTCTAATAATTTTTTGTTTATATAAGGTGTGATTCTTCCATGTGTAGAAACTATTATGCATATCAGGTCGTTTGCCATAGGTAAGTGGTTGAAGTTCTCTATTTTTTATTCAGCCTTTTATTCTCTTTATCTTTGATTTACTTTTTTTACTCATTTTTTGTATAAATCATATTGTGTGTCATATTTCACAGGCAAGTGATTCAATATTAAAAATTTTGAGTTCATATTTTGTTTTTATACATTGTTTGTGATTGATTCAATATTTAGTAGTGTGAACTATGAAGTATATTTGTAATCGGTTCAAAGATTTTAGTTGTGAAGTCCAAGTTCTCTCTGTGCTTGATTCATTTTTTAAGTTAATTCATAAATTTAATACAAATTTATTAACAAATTTAAAAATTTTGAGTTAAGTTAATAAAAATATATAAATAAAAAATTTAATAATATTTAACAAAAAATGGAACCCACTTAAAAATAAATAACATTAATAATTTTTAAAATTATTTAATAAAAGCATTATAAAGCAAAGTAAATTCATTGCTCTTACTCAGGGAATCAAGGTTTTACTTAATTGGAAATATGTCATAGGTCAACTTCTACTTTAATTAGTGCTTTATGAAATTAGAAAAATATAGCAACAACATAAGGCATATAAATCTCAAACAATCAGACTCATTAAAAAAAGAAAAAAAAAAAAAAACATTCGGAATTGGCCTATCAATGACATGACAATTCTAGAAATCAGGAGCCCCATTTAATCAATGGTTCGAATTGGACATGGCACATCTGTGTACTACACTCTATTTATGGAGTATGTCCAAATTGATACCAATCCAATCTAGTAAGAGACTAATACGTCCCACACATCAGTGAAAGCTTTTAGACAAATGCGATGTGGGTTTCAGTAACAGGTCATATTGACCCTCGTTTTATGCTTCATATGGATCATCCATAACCCAATGGTCTCTAAATAATTCACCCATATTTGCCAAAACAGACATGAGTTACAGGTCTTTACAACACCAAAATACTCAACTTATACATTGTACAGGAGATGAGAAACTAAGTCTGGATCTCCTGCACAGACCGTTCTATACAACTTTCTGTACATCAAACATACCGTGAAACATCAGCAACACACATTATGAGTATTGTACAGGTGCGACCGATTTAACTGATGTTTCAATATGCTTGTTTCATTTATTTAATTATTTTAGAAATTTAATCATAAAAAAAATAAGTTTTGACCATCTAGCCCATCCCTGAGAAACAAATTTGGTGGAGGATAATATGAGTCATCTTTTTAATGTTTTCACAGGCAAACCCTTTATCCTCGCCAGCACTACCCTTTTTCTTTCCTATGAGACATGTGACATAAAAATTCTTTCTAATGAGACATATTGTGATTTCAATTTCAAATTCAACCACTCCATGTAATTTACTGAAACATGAAGCTGATTCCTTTTAAAAGTTTTGTTCTCTATTCTGCCAGACTGCCACCACCCACCGTTCTATTCACCGTTATGGCTTTCTGTATTAATCTCCACAACCCCACAACACATGGTTGGTGAATCGGAGGATTCTCAAATCCCTAGAACCACCGTTCTACCACCATAATCTTTTTTATATTTTCAAACAAACATAAAAAAAATAAAAATAAAAATAAAAGAACCATCTTAATTTGCAATTTAAAAATTAAAAAAAAAAATAACTTTGTAGAAAGAATAAAAAAATCAATATCAACCTCACTATCAAATCAAAATGCTTGTACAGAAACAAATTGATACTCCTAAGTTCTTTTCCATTATGCAAAATTGTAGATTTATGGGAACCCCTCACTAATCTAATTATTATTTATAAGTTTTGCTTCTATCTCCGTAGGATTTATGGGAACACCTCACCCTAACGTCTCTTCTGGGTAAATGATAAATCTGTTTAGACTATTCTGTCTTTCTTTTTCATTTAATTTTTAATGTTTAATAGAAAAATGGCCAAAAGGGTGTTTGAGGTCCGTTAACACTTTGCATGTACGACATTTGCACATGATCGGATGCTTATATGGAATCCTGCTATTTGATGTTTAGGATCAAGCTCATGATAATTTATAAATCTACATTACATATATTCAAGCTCGGTCATATGCAACTCTTAAAAATGATCGCAACCATTCTATGAAGACCCATTAACATGAATCAAGATCAAGCTCATGATAATGATGATGAGATTTGAACTACTTTAACTGGTATAATAAACAAACATTTGATCTTCAGGATTTCAGGCTTCAGTCTAAGCAGAACCTCCACCGTTCACAAAGGGCCCGGGGTATATAAGAGAACTGTTCTTCCATTTTGTTGTTGAGTAGGCCTTGCATTTTGTTCAAAACCCTGAGCAAAGAAATTAATAGCATTAAAATCCAATGTTGATAACCAGCATATAAGAAAATACACTAAAAATCCATTTAATGGTAAGTACAAATGTTTTTGTCACAATAAAATTCTAAAACTATGGGCCATTACTTGGTGCAATCGGGCTGCCAAGTGATAGAACCAACATTGGGTAATGGACTTTTTAATAAATTCCAAATTTCAAATATTGAAACATTTATCAGATCCCTATCATTCTTATTTTTGCCTTCATTACTGGTTTTCTTATCAAGTATTAAATTATAATGCATCTGTATTACTATTATCTCCTATTGCCAAGGTTTTAAATACAAATTTGGATTTGCCCCTCACAGCACTTTGCATCTGCAGGTTGGGAACATCTCCCCATGAATAATAAGTACAGGAGATGTTCCCGATGTGCAGCTGCAAATGCAGCAAGGTTGGTGTGAAGAATGCTCTGTGAGAAGCAAATCCAGACTCTTCAAATACCAAGACCAATACGCATAAACCTTGCATATCAGGTTTATTTAGGTATGGGGGTGCTACCAGAACAATACAATACGCCCAGTGCATCCTGATACATGATGAAATTTTGAACCTTGCCTAGTACTTATAGGAGAAAGGACTTATCAGAGATGAAAATAGTTGATATGCAGAGACCACCAAAACCCCTATGTCTCATCCAAATGATGCACCCGATGTGCGGCTGCAAATGCTGTGAGGTTGGTGTGAAGAGCGCTCTGTGAGAAGCAAATCCAGACTCTTCAAATACCAAGACCAATACGTATGAACCTTGCATATCAGGTTTATTTAGGTACGAGGTTTCCATGACGAAATTTTGAACCTTGCCTAGTACTTATAGGAGAAAGGACTAAAAAGAGATTAAAACAATTGATACACAGAAACCACCAAAACCCCTATGTCTCATTCAAATGATGCACCATTTGATTCTGACCACCGGACTTTCAGTTAGTTTTCATCGAGCTTTAAGAAACTTACATCATGAACAGCATCCCTGATAGCCCTCACTTGCTCCTCTGAAGCTGTTCTCACCTACAAAATCAAAAGGGTATTTAGTGGCCTGTGATGGACACTTGATGAAAAGAAAAAGTTGTAGACACCAGTACCTTCTTCACCATAGTCCAAATAACTCCCTCTGTGCATGGTGGAACAGTAAGTGATCCCATATATCTGTAATATTTTCTGCTCCCAAATTTAATATCACCAGGATTAATAATCCCCACATCATTCTCTACTGATCCAACTGACCCAAAGTAAGGGATAAGCTGCAGGAGGAGTAAAAAAAAGACATTTCAAGTGAAGGGAAAAATCAAAATAGCAGATCCCCTTATCCAAAAACAGCATTTCCTACAAGGTTTAATTGAAAGATAGGCCATTGAGGATGACTTCTAACATATGAAACATTCAAAACCCACAAACAGGACTTCATTAGTTGGGACAAGGTTTAGATGAGTTTATTAAATAATATAATAAAAAGTATTGCTGGCTTGAGTTAGTACCATCTACCATGTGACACCACTAGAACAGGACTTCATTATTCCTCCCTTCAATCTTAAAAAAACAAGGTTTGATAATGCCATGTCTCATTCAAGTCAACTGTAGTAGTTTACCAACTGCATCACCACTTAATACACGGAATCTAATGTGCCTTTGTATGTAGAAGTGTATGAAGCCAACCCAAGTATATGTGGATGTTTGCAAGGAAGCAAATAAACTAAAAGAAGCTACACCTCAGACCTCACTACTTACCCTCGCAAGGAACGGATCATGTCTTCCATATTTTTAAGTAATTCCAATAACAGCAATCCTCCCAGATGAACTAATATGAACCAAGTGTAACTCCAGGTTGTATCTGCAAAAGAAAATACAATGGAGACAACTTGGGCACATGTTTCATTTAAAGAAAACTCAAAAATAGAGAGAAACATGAAAACAGAATCTTGGATATAACTTATTTTAATTAATAAACAAAATCAGAGATAATAAAATAAAGTAAAAGAAAAGAATCCACCTTGACCTATTGAAGGTGTGCTCAGAAGGTGAATGCCAGTGACACTGCTTCAGGTAGTAATCTGTCCGATTTATATTGATTTTCCCTGCATCTCCTTTCCATTCAATCTGAACATAATAATTTACCTCAATAACATCAAAGAAAAGTTACCAAAAATAATAATACATCAACGAAAGAAAAGGGTTATTTATCCGTGTATGTTAATCATCTCTGTTGGTTTAACATGCTTAATCTAATGGCCCAAAACGGGTCATTCTTTGTTGTTAAAACGGGTTGTTCTTTCAAACTAGACAGTCGAACCATTAACTTGAGAACCGGTGGCTAGAACGGTTTCGATTCTGGGTCGTTTTTCAAAACATTGTTTTTTATTATGTATAAGGATGCAAACGAATCGAATCGAATTCAAATTAGGGTATATTCTAATCCAATCCTTCATTGTTCATGGTAGATTCAATCCAATCCGAAGATCCAATCGGATCTGCTAGGTAGGGATCTGAATTTGAATCCGATCGGGATCTGCTAGGTAGGGATCTGAATTTTTTAATTATTTTCATCACATATATACATGTTTTCTATAAAAAATAAATAATATAACAAATGTACAAAAATACAATATAAATAATATATTTATTAATAAGTAAATAACATGCATATATGCATTATATGTATATTTATATAAATAAATATATAACGTATTTCGGATCAAATCTTCTCGAATCAGATAGAGGGTGATCCAAATCTGATCCGAAGATCCCAAACAGGGGTGGTCCGAATTCAGCCAAATAGGATTGGTACTCGGATTGGATCATGATATGAACCATTTGCACCCCTAATTATGTATATTATTACAAAATAAAGTATTACTTCTTTCGTGTTATATAATATTTAATGGTATGTACATTTTTTAATGTGTATATGTTATTAATTTTTAATTAAATATGTATATCTTTTATGAATTATTATTTTTATATAAAATTAGTACTCTTGGCAACCTAATATTTTTTTATTTTTATAAAATAAAATATTGTTTTTCCTTATTAACACCCGAAAATCCAAGGCCCATCCAACATTCAATCCGATTATCTTGGATTTGGATGATGTATTTATGTAATCAGATCGGATTCAAATTTGACCCCATCCATTTCTGATTATATTGTAATATTTATTAATTTTAATATATAAATTTTATATAATTATATTTAAAGTTATAAATATATATTTTATAATATTATATTATATATGAATTATATATAATAAATTTAGTATCTTATATTTACATTAATTTATTATATATAGAAGTTGAAAATAATTAAATTTTTAAATTTTCTGGTATTTTAAAAATTTAAAGCAAATTCGAGTTAAATCCGAATCCGATCTGAGTCTATTAGGATTCGAATTCAAATGTGAACCTTTATATCCAATCAGATTAAGATGCAAGTTTTCAAAAATCAGATAGGATGCATCGGATTGAAATTCAATCTGATTACAACCCTACATATTGTAAGGGATTATCAAAACACGTGGTGTGGACCGAAATGAACCACACCTTGTAGAATGCCTATGGGGTGTAGTATGGTTCAATCCACACTTCTTTGTCCACCGTTCAAAACAACTAAGTTGTTAGGGTGTGGTGTGGATGAAAATAAACCACCCAATTTCTCATCTAGGTTAACACCCCCACCCTGTGGGGGTGGGGGTACAGCGATCAGCATACGCCCTAATTAGGCTCACTGATCCAAATCCATGAGCACATGCATTGGATAGATTTAAGAGATTGCAGTAGTTTCCAATGTTGTTTCACATAAAGAATCATTAATTCTAAAGAGAAAATAAAGTTATAAAAGCATAAATTGTTCAACTTTTTACTTACCATAATGTCATGACCCCTGTTCTTCACTGCAGCAGGGGCTGGTCGGTAATCCCTCTTCAATTTTCCTAAACCAGAAACTACTTCCACTCTCTTGTCCAGAAGATCAATGGGAGATTGCATTTCTCCATTTCCGCAAACTCTCCAATGTGGGTCGATCTCTCCCCAATGCTCTGGTCCTTTCTCACTCCCTTCCTCATAAGTAAACTCATGTTCATCCTCTGCAATTTTTTCAGTCATTCATTAAAATTTCTCCCAAAGGAAAGAGATATAGAAAATAAGTGAAAGGTGGATAAAACAGCATGAAAGAAGTGAAACAAGAATTGGGTATAGTTTTGTTTCGATTCTCGAGATCGTTGGGAGGGTTTGCATTAAGAAATCCAGTTCATAGGTAGCCACATTTCGGATTGGGCAAGAAACAAAAGACACCACCGCATTTCCGGATGGGGTAGGATGATGAAATCATGAGTAAATTTACAAAAAGAGAAATCTGTATAGGAAACATATCTCAGCAACATGGAATGAAGAGTAGAAAAAACGGGTAGCTTTCAAGGGAAAACCGGATTTGCAGAAGAGGAGTGGTTGAGATGGTAGACAAGATTACAACCCCTTGAATGCTACCAGTTTGAACAAAACATAGAAACAGTATGAGCCGAAAATGGTACAGAAAAAGAGTTTCTGTCGAAGATGCCTGTGGAGAGGACATTACCCAACTCAGATGCAGCAGCTCTGGTAGTGATTGGAAGGGAAGAGAGAAGGAGAGAGGTAAGGAGGACAAGGAGAAGGTTGGTTTGGGTGGCCATGCCTTGATGGTTTCCACTTTTCAGTCTCTTGAAGAAGAATGCAAGTGAGAGAGTCGACAAGAGTACCGATTAAAGGGGAGCAGATGGACGCAACCTTGAAGTTGGAAGACCTTTCGGCATCTCTTCTTCCCTTTGTTGAGCTGTTTCTTCACGAAATTTAATAAAACTTATGGCAAATTCCATATTAGTACTTTGTATTTTGATTAATCTCAATTGAGTACCCGAACTTCAAAACTACCATCGCACACCACTTGAACTCTCAAAATTGATCAGTTTAGTCCAAAATCGTTAACTGAATGATATGTGAAAGGACACAAATATCATTTAGATAGAAAAGCATGATTTTGAAATTTCCAAAAATTATATTTATATCTCTTTTTACTGCAATTGGGCACCATTACTCACTTTATGCCCTTATGTGAAAGAACCATTCCATTCGGTTCCAAACTTCTATTCCCGCGAACCAAACGGGGCCTAAGACCCACATATCATCACATGATGCAAACAACTGATCGATCGCTAATGGCAGGTATTAAATTGGCAGTTTTTGTATTTAAATATTATAATGTCACATTTTAAAGTTTAAATATTAAAGTGAGATTAACCCTAAAATATAGGGTATTAATTTGCAATTTATCCTATAAATTAATCATGTTTTATAATAATTTTAAAATTATAAAACAACTAAAGATTTTTTTTGAATAAATAGTACTCGTGATCCCCTACAACAAAAATGCATGCATTTGGGGATAGTTGACATTATGCCCAGTCAAGGCCTTGATTGTCATAGTCGATTATATCCGGCTAATAATCTTAGTGGGATCCACTGGATTAAGGGCCTTGATTGTCATAAGTACAGGATGGATTTACCTATTTGTCTATGTGTGCGCCCATGTCTATTTGTCTATCCTTTTATTTCTCTAAATCACTTTCAAATAAACCTATTCATGGCCGGATAGCTCGGCCCAACTCACCAAACAACTCCCCCAATCAACTGCAGCCCAATATCTCAGCATGCATCAAAAGTTTCTTCAGTTGATGTCATCCAATCTCAAGCTTTTTAATTGAATAATCTTCATCATTATCATCTAAGCCTTTTAGCAACCATATGAGGTGGTGGGATCAATGTTCTAAAGAATGACCTAGAACTGGAACAGCTTTCGCAATTGGTTTTCGAGTTAGTACTTCAACCATCTAGTCCGAATGGATCAGCCCGTGATAATTTAAAAGTTATAAAATAAAAAATCATCCAAAAAACATTATCCAGGCCGAATGGGTTTACAGTTCAATCACCCCGGATCAATGGATTGCTGATCAAGTTAACGGTTTTTGGGCAAAAAGCAGCTTGGGGTAAAAATAGAATCGGTCTCCTAACTGTTTTTTGGGTCAAACGGTCTGACCATCCGAGTCAAGAACAGTCGGAAAATCATGGGTGGGATACATAAATCTTGTTTTGCCATTCCATTTTGTTTAGTGAGACATCCATTGTTAAATTTAAGTGCTTAGGTCATTTCTTACTACTTTAACCCTTGCCCTCTATAAATCTTGTTTTGCCATTCCATTTTGTTTAGTGAAACATCCATTGTTAAATTCAAGTGCTTAGGTCATTTCTTACTGCTTTAAACCTTGTCCTTTTTGGTCTACTGTGAGCCCTTTTAACTCTTTCAACTTTTGCTTTTTCTTGCTGGAACTACAAGTCATTTATGCATGAATTAAAAGCTACATTGGATTGTATATTGACATTAATCTCCTTTTCACTTTTTTGGTTTTAGATGGTCACCCTTAATGTTGTGTTTGGTTACAACACAAATAAATTTGCACTGATGCAAAATCAAGGAAGTGCAAATAATTTGAATGTAAATTTTGACCTATTTTTATTTTAAATTTTAGCTTATTTTGTTTGATTGCAATACAAATGAAGTAAAATAAGACATAAAGTAGAATAAGGTAAAACCCAAAACATAATTAAATGAGAATTTGCTTCTTTTTTTTTTATTTGCACTCCTATGCATTTATACTAATATAAATAAAATTACATTGCAACCAAACACGGCCTAATATCCAAATATTGCAATCAAGTGCCACTGATGGATTGTACACTACAAATTGTACATAAGATGTAGCGTCTAGTAGGTAACATATGAGAAGTAGAGATTGGTAAGAATTTAAGAGATCCGAAATGAACTCTATATCCAATGGATATGTAAAACACAGATTTAAATTCAATTCACTTACATATTCACATACCTAATTCAAATATGAATGTCAATAAGTTTGTATAAGTTAGTAAAATTTAATAAAGTTATCTATAAAAACTCTATTTTAAAGATGAAAAATTAGGGTTATCTGAATCCCAAATCCCACTACCATTGCCAGCAGTTCTACTTACCATATGGGTTAAAAACACAAGGAGCCAATGCTTTCGATTCGTGGTTAATCTGGATGGTTGAACCATTTTAATTGCACATTTTCAGTTTCAAATTTCCTAAAATCAGAAATTGACTAAAATATGTTGCTTTTTTCAAAACATGTTCACCGTAGGCGATTGAATTGTTGATCCACTGGGCCCGATCATTGGATCACAAGTTACAACTCAAATTATATCAACAACTTCTAGAGGCCATAACTTTGAGCTTGGTTGTTTGATTGAGGTGATCTTTTTTTTATTATTATTATTTTGCTAAACTTTTTGAGATCTATGCATTTAGCACTTTGTCCTGCTAGTTTTGCCAAAAAAAAACACCATTTTTTATCTCAAATCCTCATTTTTATGTTTTTTATTTATAAAAAAGTTACAAGTATAAACATAAAAATGCATATCTTACATGTAGAATACATTATTTATTCGGTATAATATATGTATACATGTATATTGATGACTCATGATTGACCAAACCGATCCAAACAGTTGAACCATTGACCCATGACCCATAGGTAAAAATGGTTCAGCCTACTGGTTGGGTTTTAAAGCGCTATAGGGGGCTCTATATCAGACTTATATGGTGCATATTACACATTATTGCAGGGTGAATAAGGGGTGGGGACAAAAAAAAAAGAGTGCACTTGAGGTCCAATGACCTTATGATGGAGAACTTGAAAGCTGCAGTTATATGCGAATTTGATATTGCACCTTCATATTTGGAGGGAGACCAAGTGACCAACTCAGCTACTAAAGTCATCAACTAGATTGGTATAATTCCATAGGGGATTTGGACGCCATACACTTCCATCACATGACCCAGCATATGTAGTGTGCGACCCATATGAGCATGAATTTGATAGAGAGAGAGAAGCCTTGCTTTTAAACAAATGCTATACAAAGTTGGAACAAAGCTTCTCCATTTTACTGGATTGGCTTTTATTTTTCTTATTTTAAACCTTTATAAGTTAGAACAAAGCTTCTCCATTTTATTGGATTTACTTTTCTTTTTCTTATCTTGAACCTTAGAACAAAGCTTCTCCATTATTGTATCCATCAACAATGCACATTCTTCAATCAGTAATAGCTTGTGTGGATATAATTTATTTTAGGGAGAGGTGCCAAATCTTTATAATTATGCTTTTTTCTTCCTTTTTTGCGTCAAAAAGAAAAAAGCGCAAGACAACAATAAGGGTTTTTCCTTTAATTTAAAAGGGTAAATTACTTAATCCTCCACTAAAATTGTTGATGGTTACTGAAACCTCCACTGGAATTTGATAAATTTGGTAAGTGCAATCACACCTCTAAATTTTATGACACATTGCAAGTAGACCCCTATTAGAATCCTCTAACAAAAGGCCTGAAAATATCCAAAATACTCATGCAAGTACTATTGAAGCTAATTTTTACAGAAAAAAAAAATACAAATTTTATAAATAGTGATTGATATGAAGGAAAAATTTAGAAAATAATTCAATTCAGAGAAGAGATTGAAAAGGTTTGGGCCAGTGATTCATATTGGGAGAAAATTTAGAAAATAAACATTTTGGTGAAAATTAACTATAAGTATTTTGGGCATTTTCATGTCTCTTGTAAACATTATGTCAGAAAATTCAGGAAAAATGACTGTAATTACCAAATTCTAGAGGAGATTTTGTGAGTTCAAAGATGCCAAGACCCAAAAGCCTTCCCCCACCAATGTTGTCTGGTGGGTACATCAAAACAACTGGACAAAGGATGTTGTCTCCTACACAGATGCTTTCCCTCGATACAACCAAGTTAAGATGACTCAGAAAACTTACAAAATTGTTTCTTTTCTTCTTCCTTGCAAGAACCAATCCTATGTTATTTCAACTGCTTGTGAAAGAAGTGCAAAACATGGATGGTGGTGGGTATAGTGCTGGAGTGTATGGATGAAATTGGTCCAATTCAGGGGAAAGTTCAGACTTGTCCAGAGTTTAATTTGCCGGACATGATACAAATGAGTCTGGATCTGCTGACCACAATACATTGCTGGCCACGATCATCCAGTGACAAATATGGAACATCAGTTGTGTTGTAGTCATTAATATTCTCAACGTGTAGTTAGATGGGCGTGGCCAACAATGTATTGTGGTCAGTAGATCCAAACTCGATACAAATAGCTAAGACATCAAAGGGATTCAAATGTCCTGATCACGAAACACTGCCTGACCAGAACCGGTTCCAGTTCTGGCCACTAGTTTCTTGGTCAATGGTTTCATTGTCCGGTTGGAATGGACGACCTGTTCTGATAAAAAAAATTAAATTTTTTAAAATAATTAAAATAAAAATTTGCCAAAAACTATTGAAAGGATCGATTGCTCGACTGCCCAAGTCAATAGGTTATATAACATAGAGATATCTCACCATGAATTATAACATAGAGTAAAAGAGAGATGTTCCTAATGTACGATTTTAGGGTTTTGTGACCAGCATTTGGTGGTTAGAAGATCCCAACTCCACCATCAAACGTTAATATATTCACCATGGTAGATAGATATCTTAGATATCATCCAAACTCTTGAACAGTGTAATCTGAATGAGAAGGGAGCTGTATCTATAACTTGAAATTCATAGTGTGTCCATAGGATTTTTCAAAATGGATGGAAAAGTGGGGCTCAAGTCCGGACTAAATTTAATGCCACTTAGGGATGTCACTGGATCAGTTCTTGTACGGGCTTGCCTCAACCCTAATGCGACCCTCCGGTGTTACCACCCAACTCGATCCAAGTCCAGTCCTATAGGGTTCAAGCCGATGCCAATATGAGTATTTGACCCAACATGTAAACTTTTAATTGTGTTATTTTTTTATATAACACAATTTGAAAATCTAAAATTTATTAATTTAAGTTAAATTTGATTTATGAGTTTCAAAGTATCGCTTCATCCATCAGGCTACACAACGGTGATAGTCCATCCCAAGGTTTAAAATTTCAAAACGATATATTCGATACGGGGCATATCATATCGTATCTTTAAAAAAATATATGGGATACGTATAAAAATCGGGTATTTCATCTTTTTTTCATGCATATTGGACCTGTATCAAGGTGGTATTGGTGTATTGGGAGTGTATCGAGACGTATCAGTAGCATATCGACAAAAAAGGTATGGCCAAAAACTGGAAAAAAAAAGGGGAAAGCAAACTTCTTTTCCCTAAAATAAGCCTTCTTTCACCCTCAAATGACTCTAAACTCCAAACCTCATTCCTAGAGTCTCTAGATTTGCAAAAATTTACAAGAAACAAGTGTGAATCATTAATTTTCTTTTTTTTTTTTGAATATTTTTTAAATTTTGAAAAAATGGCAAAAATAGGTAATTTTTTTATTTTTTTGATAATATCTTGTGATTTCATTTTTTCTTAAATAGTTAAATTTATGTTGATCTATATTTCTTACATTCAAAATCACAATTTTTTTGTGTTATCATTAGATTTATGGAAATTTCATGAAGATATTTGGAAAAATATAAATTAACAAAAATTTTGAAAATGTAATTTTTTCTATGCCTATAAAGAATAAATATATTTTAGATCTATGGATTTATCTATCATATCCATAGAGAAATTGAAATTTCTTCTTTAATATTTTTTTTATTTTTATAATTAAAAATTAATTAATTAATTAATTAATTATATTTTATCATTTGATCACAATAATTGAATACATTATAATTCTATAGATCATCAATCATATCCACAAAGAAATTGAAATTTCTCCTTTAATAACTATTTTTGAATATATTATATAATGTTTATTTGTTTTTTATAATTTTTGGAAATAAATAATAAATAATTATTAATTATATTTTCACTTAGAAGTTGTACCAATGAATGTTTTATGGTTGGATAGGAGAGTTGGGTTTTCCCATTCCATAAAACATTAAAACTTAAGAATTATAATTTATAAATTATAGTTAAGCATATGTTTTTTAATGAAATTATAATTAACTACAATATATTTCTTCATAAAACTATTAAAATATATTAATCTAATGTGTATACACCTCGTTGAGGTCTTGTATTTAGTGTCATTGATGCATTCTTATGATTAAATAAAATATTTATAGTATTTCCAAGTGTATCTATGCGTATCTTAGTTTTTCTCCGATACACATGCATATCCAATTGGTACACTTGACATTTCTGATACTTTGAATCTTGGTCCATCCCCTAGCGCTCCCCCAAATCCTATGCTAGTGGGATTCGATCCCTAGTAGCACATGGAGATATTCTCTCTGACCCTTAATTACGTCCTTAATCGATGACTGTATTCTTTCTCACCCTTAGCAATTATATTATATTCTTCATTAATTAAATGAAAATATTCCTAACTTTGAATATTCTATAAATAAAAGGATATTATATAAGAGCAATCAGAATAGTTATATATTACGGATCGAATTGGTTTATATTTAGATTCAATCATTTAAGTAAACATAGTAAGGCTATAAGAATTGAATTCATTTGTTTAACTAGGTATATCCAAATCATTTAAGTAAACATAGCTAGGTATATCCAAATCTAGCATTATCATATTGGATTAGAATTCAATTTGAATAAAATCCAATTCATTTGCAGCCTACTATCGGTATCCCTTTTCGTTGCGTAGAAAATGGCTAAATTGGAAAATTGATGTATTTTGAAGTTATATAAGTAATAGGACTAAAAAACCCCTTCACAATTCATTACAAATTAAATAAAACCTCGAAGTCCTTTGAGTTTATAACTACGACGGGAGTACAGATATTGAGGAATGCCTAGAAAGCTTTCGGGCCCTCATGTTCTTACACAAATACTTCAGTGTCCTCATGTGATGGGCTTTCTAAACGACATTCAAGGGAACAACATGCCAATGGTTCTCCACACTGCCTCCACACTCCATCGGCTCTTGGGAATAGTTCGCAAATTTCTTCTTAAGATACTTTATGAGACAGTGTTAGAAAACTGTCATCTCCTTGATGTTCGTCAATTAGAAGCACAAGGAGAGCCTTTAGGCATATATGAAAATGTTCAACCAAGAAGAACTTGAGGGTAAGGACCTCGATCCCTTAGTCTCCATGCACATGGCCATTAGTGGCCTTCGGCCTAAACCCCTTAGTTTGTCCATTTCCAAGACTCCACCCAAGACTAAAGCCTAATTATTGAAGAAGGTTTAAAAGTACATTGTCTTCGAAGAGGCCGAAGCCAACAAACACCTCCAAGAGCTGGAAGTCAAGCCCAACTGAGGACCCAATGACAAGAAGAGGAAGGAAAGGGATAGCCGCGGCAATGCTCCCACCAACAAAGGTGGAGAGAAGAAGCAATTGGCCCCTTGCTTCAATAAGTACATGTCGCTAAACTCCTCCTGAACGCATATACTGATGCAAGTAGGGAAGGAAGAATTCATGAAATGGCCTACTAAATTGAAAAGGAACCCAAGAAGGGGAAATCCTAAGAAGTGCCACTGCAGCACCGGCCACAACATCGAGGACTACTACGAGCTCAAGAACGAGATCGAGTCCTACGTCCGCCGCGAGCACTTAAAGGATTTTGTTGAAGGCGATGCTCCAGCATCATCCTCGCAATAGCCATAAGCCGATCCCCACAATCATCACCCCCTGGTTGGAGTCGTTGAAGTCATAGCTGAAGGCTCGACCTCGAGGGGAGTGTCCACCTCATCTCGAAAAGCATACGCCCGATAGTACAACATCCAAAGCCAAGCACCGAAGAGGCCGAGGTTGTTGGAAGACCTCATTTCCTTCTCAAACAATGACCTACAGGGGGTATTTGTGCCCCACGATGACGCGTTGGTGGTGTCACTGACCATCGCCAACTACATGGTGAAAAGAATCCATATAGACAACGGCTCCTCAACTAACATCTTGTTCTATGAGACATTTGAGAAGATGTAGCTGACATTGGATTGACTGTAGCCTATTGACGTTCCACTTGTCGATTCCTTTAGAGCAACTGTCAGACCCGAAGGAAAAATAACCCTACTGGTTACCATAGGGATTGAACCTTGGCATGTCACTTGGATGACTGAGTTCTTGGTTGTGAAGATAGGCTCACCTTACAATGCCATCATAGGGAAGCCGACCTTTCACACACTCAAGGCAGTCGTCTCTTCTTACCACCTCACCATAAAGTTCCCCATGGATCATGGTTTAGGGGTAGTTTGGGAAAACTAGCAATCTGCCAGATAGTGCTACATTGTGGCGCTAAATGGCAAGATCAAGGAAACCCTACCACTGGAGGGGCCTAACCTCAAGGATGAACCGTCTAGTCGAGGACCTCATCATGGTTTTCCTAGACAAGGCTGAGCATGAGAAAATGATACGAGTTGGGTCTCGCCTCCCTTAGGACATACTTTTCAAACTGGTAAACTTCCTCAAAGCCAATACTAATGTGTTTGCTTGGTCCATTGCTGATATGCTAGGAATTAACCCATGGGTCATTATTCACAGACATGCTAAGGGTGGATCCGAGTTGTAGGCCAATTCGACAAAAGAAGAGAAACTTTGCACCAGAGCGTTGGAAAACCATCGAAAAATACTAATTTATTACGACTTGTAACTACAATTTGAACCAAGACAGGCTAAAATAGACTTAAGACAGTAATATCTTAGTAGTAAAGAAATATTTTGAACTACTTCATGAGCAATAAGCCCCTAATATATGTTCTAACTAAAAGTGTACAACCCCTACATAAACCATGTATGCTAGACCTGAAAAATACATGAAACATTGTGTAAGAGTTGATACCAATAGAAATTAAATTAAGAGAGAAATATTTATGTGCAAACTGTACAAAACAGAACAATGCATTAAGTTCCTATCATGTGTTGAAGGTTAGCAATAGCCAATTAATCAAGAAATTGATTGGATTATATTCTTCAACTAATCAATGCATTAACATATCTAGGTTGAAATATGTAAGATTTTGGAGTTGGGGATTTCAATTTGATTTTTCATGAATTTGTATGTTCACCTTCTTCACGAACAGCTTACATGTTCATCTTAAAAGCCTAAAATTGAGCAAGCAGGAAGCAAAACCAAAGCTTTAGGCATTACCAACTAAAAGTAACTTCTTTAAACCAAAAACCCCCCACCTCCATTTTAGCCTAGATGATTTTCTTTCCAAGACAAGTAAAACTGAAAAGGTAAAGAAAGTTAAGCAATTTATGAGAAACCTTATAATTAAGAAAATTAAAAATTGTTCAAGTTCAATTGAAATTAATAGTTTAAAACCATTAAATTATTAGTAATGTTGACACTTAGATAAAAAATGACGACTACCACATGAAGGTTGCAGAAGCAAGCAAGCATCCAACAAAATCATGTTAGTTTCATTTATCCACAAGGTTTATATATCCAAGTTACTCCAATTTAACTTGCTCGATCGGTGAATTATGCATTTGATTTTCACTGCTGTCACCTTCCTCCAATTTAACTCAAAGAAAGTTCAGGAAAATAAAGGAAAACTTCCTATCAAGCTAAAACTTCCCACGGAAATTAAAATATCTACATTATTCATTAAAGAAGAAAATTATTTTGAAAGAGAAAACATATCAGTTAACTAACTCTTTGAATTCATTAGTAAGAGAATCAATAATGTTGGTACCATCAATTGTATAAATGACAATTGGTATTCTGGAACTTAAGCTTGCCCTAGCTTGAAGGGTGTAGCCGTTACCCTTTTACCATTAGTATCAAACAAAAACATTTGAGCTTTTTTATGTAAAAAAGATGTAATACATACGTACCTCGATATTGGGGGTTTAGGGAGAGAGCAAGGCGTATGATGACAAAGAATTAGATTGGAATTAGACTACAAAGACATCCCTAGAGCTTCGAAGAAGAAGATTGAAAGAGTATTGCATACTTGATGGAAGGGGGAATATAAATTAACATTGAACTCACCTGTTGCAGAGTAACGTATATTGGATTTAAGAAGCCATCAAAGCCAACCGTTACTTGACTAAAAAATGTAGCAGAGTAAGAAAGTAATAGGGGAAGAAAGATTGAAAGATTGTAAGAGAATAAAATTATTTTAAGGCACTCATTTTTATGAAAAGACTAAAATACCCCTCCATCTTTAATGATAAGGAATTACTTAACACTAATGGTAGAAATGTAATTTTAAGTTTTTAACAACATTAAAAACGGCAAGTGTTAACATAAAAAATAAAGGATATTATTATGTTTTAGTTTTTAAGTAAAAATTATCCACACGTGTAAGAAGCAAGAGATGAGAAGCCTTCGTGTGAGCATTGTGGAGCAAGACCCTTCATATAGGCAGATTTAATACAACAACACACTAATTCACCTCTCCTCTTTCCTGTTTATTATATAGATATAGACTAGCAAAGTGCAGGGTAGAATACAATAATACACAGATTTAATGTCAATTATTTGAGTAAATAAAACAAATTAGTTTAGTGTTATTTAATTCGTTAATTTAACTTAATTAATAAACTATGGTAAATAAGACATTTTAATACTCACATTTTAAAATAAATAAATTTACAATTATAAATAATAACTTTAAAATAATTAATAAAATCTTAAAAAATACATTTAATTAAGACATTTTAACAAGTGTATACTATTAAAGAGGTTGGGGAAATGGGGGCAGGAATGGGAGGAAGTGGTTGAATTCTTGGAGAGAAGAGGAAATGTTTTAAAATGTTAATTTGCTTTTGTTCCATCGATTTCAATTGAGACGTTAAAGAGGTGTAGATGAAAAGGCCTAGCTTAATAAAAAATTCTAGGCTTGGTCCTAAGTTTTGTCTTTACACTTGGTATGGCCCTACAAATTTTTACTCCAAGCTTTAGCCCATACTGTAGCCTAGCCCGAGCTCACATTAGACTTACAGATTTCTAATTCAATGTCCATAATTTTAGACCCGGCTCCAAATTAATTCGTGACAAGGTGGAACCGGCTCCGACCTAATAAGAATTGTGACAATATGTCATGAACTGAAAACCAAATTGACCCAATCGATTTGGGCACATCAGGTTCAACCCAACCCATTGACTAGGGATGCAGGTGGATCAAATCGGATTTGAATAAGGAGTATATCCAAATCTGATCCAACACTATTAATTGTAAATCCAATCTGAAGAACTAATAGGATATGATAGAACATGGGCCTAAATTCAAATCCGATGTGCAAGTCGGATTTTCTGAATATGATTCGATCCGATTTGATTTTTTAAAATGTAATAAATTATTAAAATAAAATTAAAATATAACAATTTAAATAAACAAAAACAAAAACTACAAGTATCTTTTCAACTATTTTCATCAAATATACATGCTTTTTATAAAAAAAATAAAAATATTTAGTTATTTAACTAAATGTTTAAAATCTATTTATTATAATTCAAATTTATTCAATAACTATTTAAATTATATTATTAATTGATTAATAATATTAATTTTGATATTTTGTTATTTAAGATATTTATTTATTGAAATATTTAAATAATATTTCGTTTTTAGTGTTGGATTTTTATTATTTGAATAACATTTAGATTGAATAATCTAGAAAATCACAATTTATTTTGTTTGTACATAATTACATGATGAATTTTGTAAAAATATATAATTATTAATATATGAATATTATTAAATCAATTATATTTTTTTTGCCTTTTCAATATATATTTTAAAGTTATTATATAATTTTGTTATAATATTCAAATAATTCTTGAATTTTTTAATTCAAACTTTCTTTAAATAGATGTAGATAAAAAGTGGGGGAGAAGATAAAGAAGAATTAGAGATAATTTAAGAGAAAAACTATTTACTAAATTAGAGATAACTTAAGAAAAAGTTGAAAATAGTGGGAAATGTTGTTCGGGAGAAATTTTAGGATATTAGATTATTTAGGTTATTGAAACGTATGAGAGAAATTTTATTTAATTTAAAAACATATATATATATATATATATATATATATATATATATATAATATGTACAGCTAGACCTGTTCATGGGCCAGGTAGCCCGATGGCCCGACCCGCACCTCAATCGGGCTCGGTCATGTAAATAGGCCCGCGGGCCTGACCTCGGGCCTAACATAGTAAGCCCGACTGTGTTTCGGGCCAGGCTCGGGATTCGTAAAAAAGCCTACCCCGAACCCGGCCCGATCCGACTCAGCATTATATATTTTATAAAATATATATTTATAATTTAATATATACATTTTTATTATTTTCTTTATAATTTTTTCTCTCTTTCTCTTCAGCCGCTTCAGCAATAGTAACCGAATGAGCTAAATTTCATGCTCGAGCTCAGACCTTAGAAAAATCTGATAATACAAAGTGAAAGCCAAACCTGAGCCCGACCCAGCCCGGCCCATGAACAGGTCTATGTGCCGCCAATCTACCATGTTGATTGTAAATTGTAATTGTATCTTTCTATATAGATTGAGATTGGCTCAAAGGCGTAAAAAAAAAAGAGATTCGCTGCTCCTGATCATTGATGGATAGGTCCCACTAATCGAACGACCAATAAACAAAGATGTTGGTCAATCCTTCGCATGGCCGAGCAACACAATAACTATGATAGGGAAGTTGGCCGATTGCCATCCGATACGTAATCCTTTCCCTTACTAGGTTTTATACACTCCTTTTTCTGCCCCCCCTCCACTCTCTCTCTCTCTCTCTCTCTGACAGAGAGGTTTACTCTAGGGTTTCTGCCGCTGCAGCCATGGCGAACTATGATCTCACTCGAATAATCGCCCCTCACCTCGACCGTCATCTTGTCTTCCCTCTGTTGGAATTTCTGCAGGAGCGTCAGCTTTACCCTGATGACGAGATCCTGAAAGCAAAGATCGAGCTTCTTAACAAGACTAATATGGTCGATTACGCAATGGACATTCACAAGAGCCTCTACCATACTGAAGAGGTTCCTCAAGGTTCGACGTTTTCTCCATGAACATGACCGAGTTCTCACCATGGTTGTTATTGCTGTTGCAGCTGCTTTGAGCTTGCTGCTTTGTCCGATTTTTGAAGGTTTTGAATTTGGGTTTTGTTTTGGCAGATATGGTTGATAGGCGTGTCGAGGTTTTTGAGAGATTGAAATCACCGGAAGCCGCACCACTAATTTCGTTTCTGCAAAACCCTAACTTGGTTCAGGAACTCCGCCATGATAAACAGTACAATCTCCAGATTCTGAATGATCGATTCCAGGTTCGTCTTCTCTTTTATCTTCACTTATTTTTTTCAACTCACTTTGAATTGTCTTAATTAGTAAAATTACTAATTAAGAATGCCTAAAATATATTTTGCGACCTTGGCTGTTGGTCCATGCAACATACCCCTTTTGTGCTTAAATTTGCCAAGTTTCTAGCTTATGTAAGGAATTATAGAAAAAATGGTCGACTTATTTGTTATTTACTTCAGTTTACTGCTTTAAAACTGAGACATCATTGATTTTAAAAGAAATTATAGTTTTAGTTGCCAGAACTACTGTGACCTGTGTCTTACTCTGATCTTTATCACTAGCTGGAAAGGGAACTAATATTTGAACATTCTTAAGCTAAGTTTCAAATGTTCACTATTGAAGGGAAAAAAATAACAGTAGGCCTTGAACCTTTACCATTTGCAACCTATCAAAAAAACCTTTACCATTTGCTATTTGGGCAATTTTTCTGTGGGATAAGGAAATCAAGTTGATGCTTTTAAGTTTGGAAGTTCAACAATTGAGTTATACAACCTCAGAATAAAAGGAAGAAGAGTAAAATGCATTGCCCTTGAATTACATGCATTGTAGAGATGAAGTGGAACTGTGGAACGACCTTAGCTTATTTATAGTTGTTGAGCAATTTCTTTTGATAGTAATATTGTTGTTGAGAAAAATTTCTATACCATTCTTTGTAATGTTTATGGCACCTTAACGTGCACTTTTAGTTATTTTTTATCTGTTATATAGGTGACTTATCTTCTTATATGTCTTCTTTTTTAAGATGTTTTCCTCCCTACTTTTTAAATGTGAGAGGCACTATAAAAGCACAAGGACATTCTAGTGCTCAAGGCGCAAGGTTGCTGAGTCACACACCTGGGCAAATCAAGGCACAAGATTTTATAAAAAAGAAAAAAATAATAACATTAATACATAAAAATCTGCAAACGGAATTTTAAAAGAAATTACATGTTTTAAAAAGCTATTAGCTTAGTCCAAAATACATAAGCATGACATATAAAAATTCAAATTCAAAGTGAAAGGAAACAGATATGGATCATATCAAGTGATTTAAGCACTATACGATTCAACCATGTGAATTACTCAAATGTGTTTGTTTATCTCCTAGTTGCATCATTTCAATGCAAGATGTCACTTGCATTCCTAATCCAATGAGGTCGAGGTTGGGGCCTTAACAGCATGGGTTCAAAGGTGGCGGCACCCCTAATCCAAATTTTGGGTGTTTGCATTTGTTGTCTCTAGTGGAAATTTTGCTGCATGAATCCTATCGGAACTAGGGCACAGACAGCAATAAAAGGTTATTTGGAAGTCAATAGACTATTACAAAGGATTAAAACGCAAAACAGTATATAAAATAGTAACTGCAAAGGAAAATTTATAAAGGCTTTAATGGAAATATGCCTTAATGGAAACAGTATATAAAATAGTAACTGCAAGCCTCCACCTTAGCCCAGGCATGTGGCTTTTCAACCTAAGGTTCAATCGAGGTGCATGTCTTCAAATATGCCTTGTCTCTGCACCCAGGGTGCCTAATATGCACCTTTCAAAAAAAATGTTTACCCTGGCATTGGAGCCACTTGTTTTCATAATTCTCATCTTCATATCACCACATTATTTGAATAATTTATAGGTTTCTCACGTAGCTTTTTTACTAATTACTTACTGAACTTTACAAACAGATTGGTCCAGACCAGATAGAAGCTTTATATCAATATGCCAAATTTCAGTTTGAATGTGGCAATTACTCTGGTGCCGCTGACTATCTACATCAGTACCAAGCTTTGTGCACAAACACTGACAGGAGTTTGAGTGCATTTTGGGGAAAGCTAGCAGCAGAGATATTGATGCAAAACTGGGATACTGCTCTTGAAGATCTTGATCAATTGAAAAAAATAATTGACTCAAAGGTTAGTGTTGGTTCCTGCTTTAGTGGATTAAGTCAGTCCTATTGCCTCTTTAATCGTCTTTACTGGCTATTTTTTTGCAGAATTTTACATCACCATTGAATCAGTTGCAAAGTAGAATATGGTTAATGCATTGGAGCCTTTTCATATTTTTCAACCATGATAGTGGCAAAAGTGGTCTCATTGATCTATTTTTCTATGACAGGTCTACCATATTACCCTATCTTTCTCATTTGCATTCTTGTTTTTATGTCTTCTAAGGTGCTTTCTTCAAATCTGAATATCCATGATGTTTTTCTTGTATATGCCAAGTTCAAAGATGTTTTCTTACCCTATCCAAAAATAAAATAAAATAAAGAAAGGCCATCAGTTTGCAAAGCCTTTTTTTATTTTTCAAACTTACTTCAAAAGATTAAGAAACATAATGTTAACATAATAATCTTCCTTTTGTAAACTTTTCTGTGGATCTTCTAGCTTTTAGTATGGTATGCTAGATTTGAGTTTTTTACTTGCTTATAATAATTGAGTAAGCAAGACTATTAAAAACAATGGGTAATCAAAATCATTGTTCACCATGTTTAATATCCCCCAAGAATGTATGTTTACCTGGGGTTTAGGTTTGCCTGGTTAAGGGAATACATTGTCATAAAAAGTAATAGATACATAAAGAAAATGAGAAAAAAAGCATGCAGGTCCCCTAAAAGAGTTCAATCAGTATATCTGGAATTTTCTAAAAATCTCTAGAATATGTCCATTTGTCTGTCAATCAGTATAGAGAATAGATGAAAGTTACATCATGATTGGAGTTTATAATCAATACGAATAATAAGTGGAAATTTTTAATCAGTAAACAAAGCGAAAGTTAAAAGTTTGTACAAGAAGTTTGGGGTAAAAGTAGCCCACCTTTTTTTATTAGTAAAGTGGCGTACATGTGCTGCAGTTATTGCTATCATCCGAATAGCAGCACCCATTCAATCATTAGAAGACCCGCATTTTTTTGATTGGTAAAGTAGCCTACATGTGCTGCAGTTATTGCTATCATCTGAATAGCATCACCCATTCAATCATTAGGAGCTACCATTTGCACAAAGTAGCCACCCTGCTCAGTGAAATTAGCAATCCCACAGCCATATTTAGGACCTATTCTGTTCTGAGGAGGGCATTTGTCGCCTAAACTTGTGCACAGAGAGCTTATAAACATTAGAGTTTTACCAATTATTTTTGTACTATATAATATAGCAGATCCAGTTGTGCAAAGAGAACCGTGTTAGGGGCTGAATGGAAGAAGTGTTTTTCTTCATTAATTGGAATAAGTGTTTCTTTTCTCTAAGCAAATTAAGATTGCAATGCAAAGTTGAATGGATTTTACAGAAAAGTGAATGGATTTTCATAAATTGGAAAAGAGTTACAGACTACAGACTACAGAGAGACATTTATAGGAATGGAAAATGCTAAATTGTCCATCAAGAGATTGAAAATATTCTGAGGAAGGAGTTTATATTAAGTTCATGCTAGCTATCTTCTGTCGACACTATTCTCCTTGAAAATTGAGCTTGTTGAAGCAATGCTTTTGCAGATTGATCTATAGAAGGCTTGGGGTCTTGAAGCAGTGTATGTGTTATACACCTTTAAGCCTGCAAACTTTTAAGCCAGAGTATGTGGGAGGGGAACTTTTGTGTTTTTTTTTTTTCCGGATGAATGAGGGGAACTTTTGTGTTGGTAAGGGTAGGACTGGTAGGTTAATTGTAGTTTCTTGTTTTTTTTCTCCTAAAGGTTTTCTCTACACCCTTAATCATCCATGACTTTCTTTTATAATACTTCAATGAAAATATCATCTACAATTCTGAACTTAACTGGTTTTTGGCATGGCTTCTAATATTTGACTTCATGACATTTCCATTATATGTATTTGCCACACCAGTGTTAGGAAATAGGCAAAATTGTGTTTTCTGACACTCCCTCAAAATAAGCATGCAATAGTTGCCTTGGATCTCATGCAAGAGGGGTGATTCTTGAATCATCATTATGATGGTTTCAAGAATCAAGGGGTGTTCTTGCAAGTTCCAAGCGACAAAGCATTTAATGAAAAGTGAAATGGAAAGAACATAAAAATGGTTATTGTTACAAACCAGCAATGGTGCAGGACCAATTTTTTTGAGAGAAATGTGGTGTTGGAGTTGGAAAGATGGTCAAAGATCTTTGAAGCTTAGAAGAAGAGGTCTAATGCGGCTAAAAGATTTAATAGCTAGAAGTTTTCTCAAACAATCTAAGTATTAATTAAAAGTGTTTATAAGATTGGAAGGGGGTTCGTTTCGAATTGGACCTACTAAGGTGAAGAAATCAAAGAAAGTTAGCAGAAGCAAAGAGTTTCCTTTTTAAGTTCGTGGAGAGTCGAGTCTTTTTTTTTTGTCATTGAAAAATGCTGTTTGTGTGTGAAGTGGGGGTGAATGTTTTTGTGTTTGTTTGTGGTTGCTTTTTTTTTTTTTTTTTTTTAAGATTTTGGGTCTGGGTTTTGGGAGTTAGGCCATTGCTTCTTCTTTTGGGTGACTAGTTGTTACCTTTGTTTGTACATTCTTTTTCCATTTTATTAAAAATTTTCTTTTATTACCAAAAAATGCTATCCTATGCCGTTAATGTTATTGTTGCACTTTAGTTAAGTTCAGCATTGTATTAAAGTTAGGTTTCTTTCTACAGGTACATAAATGCCATTCAGACAAATGCCCCTCATCTTTTACGTTATTTGGCCACTGCCTTTATTGTTAACAAAAGAAGGCGACCTCAGCTGAAAGAATTTATCAAAGTCATCCAGCAAGAGCAGTATTCTTACAAAGATCCCATCACAGAATTTTTAGAATGTTTGTATGTGCACTATGATTTTGATGGTGCTCAAAAGAAGTTACGAGAGTGTGAGGATGTAAGTTGTCTGGCCTTAAACTGTCTTGCTTTTTGCTATTTGATGGTAAATCAATAATATGGTGCATTACATAGATTTGGGTTTGGGCATATACAAATCTTGTACACAAATTAAACTATGTATTTGTTTATTATAAGTCAATATATGCTGCACTACATGGATATTGGTGTATATGGAGTTATGGGCATATCATACATTAGAAAACAAAATGTTAATATCCTAAGACTAAGACCACTGTATGACAATTTACTTGCTTTTGTTATTGGTATTGTTATCTGGTAAAAAGATAATTAGTAAAAGAGAAGTGCAATAATGAACTTGCAATGTCCTAAAACTAAGACTGCTGTAAGCCAAAAATCCACATGCATTAGCTTATTGGACATCTGTACATTCTAGTTCCAACTTGAAGTCTTGAACTAGAATGATCCACAGTGCATCAAAGTTTCTAGTGCTTTATGGTTTTATACTGATTTTCTAATTTGGAGACTTACTGCTCATTTCTAGAAGTTATTTGTAAGAAGCCATTGCAGTCAACACTTGGGTTCTTTTTATTGGGGGGTGGAGGTGGGGTGGGGGAGATTGGGAAGTGCTGTAATGTTTGTGTCAATTTCTCATTTTCTCGACATCTGCTCATCTGCTGCCTATTGGATTTCCGGATGCATACTTCCTGAAAGTGTATGTTAAGCTAAGAAGTTGAAAACTCTTATACAGGTGATATTGAATGATCCCTTCCTCGGAAAACGAGTTGAAGAAGGAAACTTCTCTACAGTCCCATTGAGGGATGAGTTCCTTGAAAATGCACGCTTGTTTATCTTTGAGACATATTGCAGAATACATCAGTGCATTGATATGGGGTGCGTATGAGCTTCTTGACTCCTGAACCATTTCCATTTAACTTTTATTGTGAGTAGCTGTTGCTTTTAATTTTTAACCCTTTGTATCCTGGCTATCTGGTGTTGGAACCGGTGGACTGAATACAGACCTTACCCTTACCTTGGGCATTTTTTGGTGTACAAAGTGGTTGCTCTCAGGCCTAACCTGCATTCTCATGCTTGTTAGCCCGGGATTTTACCATTATACTAAGTAATGGCCCTTTGGGGGGGGGTGTGTGTGGACCCTTTATTTCGTTTTGTTTTTTGCTTTTTCTTTTTGTCCTCTTTTTTTTCCTGTTGATAATATTGGTGGTGATTATACTGCAGTTCCTGTATTTGACATTTACTTTAGGAATGCTTCTGGGCATGTTCCAATTTGAATTATTCTCCTTTATTTCTGAATTAGGAGCAGAAAATACTTAATTCAATTTAAACTTCCAGATGTAATTGTGACCTATGTGGCTTATAATATTACTAGTTTAGTGTATCAATTAATAAACAATAACATGTAGAGTTTTTTTTTTTGTTATGATATGACATTACTAGTTTTTTTGGCTAGGCTGATATTGCTAGATTCGTGTATTGATGAATAACATGTTGACTTTTATCTTTCTGATCGGTAAACATTTATACTTGGAGTTCAAGTTACCCATTTGCCTCAGTCATGGTCTGTACTAGATTTTCATCTTTTCCTGATTGACTGCTTATTCGTACTGTCTCTTTATCTTGAGTCTTTTTAAAGAATATATATATTAAAAATTATATTTGCCTTCACTTTGCTCTGTAGTCCACTGCTACATTTACTCTTAATTGTCCTAGCATTTCATATTTTCTCCCATGCACCGTTGATTTGACTTGGAATCCCCAAGCTATCACATTAGCATTGACAAATTGTCTCTATAGGTAGATTCTTCCTTGCTCAGCCTTGCTCAGCCTTTTGGCATGGCTTTTGTGGTCCAGCATGTAACCCAGAGCCATTATATCTAATGCTAGATCAAGGTTTTAAAAACCGATCCGGAAATGGAACCGTTCTACCTACCGGTTTCCAGGTCAACGGTTCGACTGTCCGGGTCAAATGGTTCTGACGGTTTGCATATTGGGGCAACTATTTTATATGAGTTATGAGATTTGAGAAAGGAGAGATGTCGGCTGAGAAAGAAAAAAAGAAAGAAAAGAAAGAAAGAAAGGAGAAAGGAAAAAAAGAAAAGAAGAGAAAGGAAAGGAAGGAAGGAGGAGAGTAGTTCGATGCTCACTGGCGACGATAATGGCAACGGCGAGGCGGCGGCAACATACACGGATCTGAGTTCTCAGATCTTCTTCTTCTTCTTCTTCTCTCTCTTCTTCTTCTTCCTCAGATCTGAGACACGAACTCGGATCTGAGTTTGTATGTTTTCTGACGAAGAGAGTTCCTGGGTCAGAACTGCTCTCTGGGTCAAACGAGTTGATGGTTCGACCATCTGGGTCAGCAGTTTTCTTACAAAGTCAATGGTTTTTTACCCAAGAACGGGTTAGGGGTGAAACGGAACCGGTTGCTTGGACAGGTTCCAGGCCAAACGGTCTGACCGTCTGGGTCAACGGCGGTTCAAAAACATTGTGCTAGATAAGTAAAAGAAAAAAAAGGAGAGAGAGAGGGAATGCCTTGGTTTATACACCATTTTTTTTCCTTATTTGTATGTAATGCATTACATTAACCACTCACCAACTGGTGTGTCAACTCCCAAGCCATTATGCAGCTGTCTTCACTATATCTGAAATTACTTGAAAATGCCTTTCAAAATTGACGTTTTAAGTTTATACATCCCACATTAAAAAAAAAAGAAAATCTTTATGGGTTATACGTCCTACCCTTCAATTTTTCCATGTACTACCTGTGAGATGTTCATGAAAAAGTGTCCTATTGTGCAATACTGCAATGGAGTTTTTTCTTTTTGTTGTTTACAATTTAGCTAAGATGGTTTTCTGTTTATATCCAAAAGCAGTCCTGGAAGATTGGCTGAATGCTTTGTAAATTAATGGATTTAGAATTAGGCTGTCCTGTTGTATGTTTCTTTTTCCCATGGTGTCTTTAACAGTTTTGTGCCCTATTCTCTCTCCCTCTCTCTCCTTTACACTATTTAGCCACTCGTTGCTTGAAATTGGAATTAAAGTTTGATTTAATTTCTTTTGTTTTGGATTTTTTAGGATGCTTGCTGAGAAGCTGAATTTGAATTATGATGAAGCTGAGGGATGGATTGTGAATCTTATACGGAATGCAAAGCTCGATGCTAAGATTGATTCCAAATCTGGGACTGTTGTCATGGAACCCAACCATCTCAATGTGTAAGTTAACAATGATTTTAAAACAAAGTAATGTTACTGAGCTTCATTCTATAGATTGTTCTCTCAGAACCAACTTCTCTTGCTACAAATCTTGTTTTCTCTTCAGGTACGAACAAATCATAGAGAACACCAAGTCACTCTCGATGCGTACATACAAATTGGCAAATCAGGTTCTTGAAGCTGCACAGACTCAGGCTCGATAAGGAGTCGGGGTGGTGCTGTTGCTTGAAAGTTATCCCTTTCCATTTTAGGCAATTTTTTCTTTGGCCGTTGTCGGTTGAGTGCTAGTAGAAATTTTTGTCAACCGAAATGTATTCCTTTTATTGGTAGAAGAAATTTTTATAGTTAACATCCATTTGATTAAGCTCTGTAGACACAGATACACAGAATATTTGAGACTTTGAGCCCCGCAATGTTTCCCATCTTCATTTTACCATTGCCATATTTCGTTTTTATTTTATCCGAATACAAGAGCCTTTCTTCAACCAATGACCTTATTAAACAAAACACATAGTATTCACCAGTTTTCAAGTTGAGACAAGCCGATATGGAGACGTACTTGGATGGTGATACATCAATCACATGGCAATTACCAGTCGTGTAGAATTAGAAAGGGAAGATTATATATATTTTTTTCTAAGAAAATAAAATGATTTCATCCTGCTCCTAATTCCGAATTCCTCCATGAAAGATGCTCGAGTTCAAACTGGAACCTGCCGTAAAATATTATCTGCATGAAACGGATATTAACAGGATAACTTCGTTAATTCCCGTTAACTTGCCTGTTAAGCCATTACTGGTGACGTGTTCAACGCATATTGGTGGGTTCATGCCTCCCGTGAACCCGTGGGTTCACAGAATGTAAACTCGGAAATATCATATGGATGGTCATTGATCCAGATGAAAAGAAGGAAAGAGAAGATCGGTAAAGATCACAGACGGAAAGATCAGTGAATCAAACGAGATAAAATCTACATTAATCCAATGATGACTGAGAGGCAGCTACCGATGTCAAGGCCGTGACTGCTCAATAAGACATTAACCAACGAAAAAGGCTATACTCATTAAAAATAATTTAATCACTAATTTTCATATTCAAACAAAACTGACTTTCAGAATCTCTAGAGTAATCAGATGCTGCCATTCCGCCTGTTGTCTAGTCTAGATTCCTCTTTTTCATCAATTTCCAGTGCCAGCAAATTACATTATATCCAATCGACGTACAAACCAAACACTTCATGACAGAACCTTTCTTGATAAGCAAGAAATGCAATTCTCACCCACGCAACTTTTCCACAGCATCACAAACAATAGGCAAAAAAAAAAAAAAAAATCTGCACTTGTGGACCCTTTAGCCCACCAAGTACATCAAAAACCCATTTCTCCCATCTTTCACCTCACCAGCATCAGCCAAAAAACTTGGAAACAACTGAGGCCATTTAGCTTTGTATGCTGTACAAATGGCCAATGTAAGATAGCAGAGTCAAAAACCTTTTCTGTATTGTTTTCTTCCTCCCACGAGGTTTTTTTTTTTTCGTTCTTTCTCTAGCTCTTCAATATCTGCAACTTCCACCCAAGGGCCAAAGCTCTTCATTCTTTTTATGGAATGACCCAAGACGTTGCCTATATTCTGCAACTCTTGGAATGGAAAGCAATGTATAATGGAGCTGTATAACAAGGTTATCTTAATTGCCCTGGACCATGTTGATAACCTGACCTGAAGCCGCACAATTCCATTCAAGAATACCTGTTTGAACGACATGCCTCTGACCAACGAGTATGTGAGTTCCCAGATGACCTCCACACATCCCGCCATTGCCGCCTGCTGCTGTTTCTGTCAAATGGATGGTTAAAGGCATCTGATTGTGCCCTTGGGATGCTGCTTCCATTGCCTTTCTTCTGGGCATTCCTCACGTCCTCTTCAAGATCATAGCGTGAGCGCTGCAAATGGAAACTACTAGATCAAAACCAATCAAGCCATATGAAAGAAACGAAATAGAAAGGAATGATAAGTAATTTTGTTGTTGACTGGTAGGGGTGCAAAGTCGGGTTGCCAAAGTTGAATCCCAACTACATCAGCCTCAATTTTGGGCTTAGACCCATTCAGAATTAACAAACGCTCAACTAAACCCAAGTTGCACCTTGCTTGGCCTAAATTAAGTTCAGTGTCTTGTTATGGGAGTGCGTGTACAAAATTTCTACTTTCATGATGCAAGGGATCAAAGGATTTTAATAGTATGGCTACTCTATAGAATATCAGCATGAGTGGTTCGACGGGCAATGAAAGTAATTTCAGAAATTTAAAGAGCCATGCAAAGATTAGGAACACAATTATGCATAATCCACATGCAAATTAGATGCATGTGATTTGTGAACCTTGGCAGGGTCTGAAAGTATGGCATATGCTTCTCCAATCATTTTGAAGAGCCTGTCAGCATCCTTGTGGATCTCTGCACAAATTTCTTTCCACAACCCATCATCTCCATTATCACTTCTTACCAAGAATTGACCAGCCTATATTCCACCACAAACACATGTTAGGAACAAGCATAGACCATAGAGAATTGAAAATCAAAAGTGAAATTTTAATAGCAGATATGAGGCTAAAGACCTTATCTGGATGATGCCTAAGGGCAGCTTTACGATAGGCCTTCTTGATATCCGATGCTATGCTTGATGGTTCAATTCCTCTAAATTAAGATTTAAGATAAAATTACATTAGAAGCTTGAAATAAGATTTATTCAGTAAAACGCAAAAAAAGAGGGAGGGGGGAGGCGGGGAATCAAGAAAAAAGCCCCATTCCTGGAGGACAGTGGTGAATGGAGAAACAGAAAAGAAAAATATGGTATCAACAGTTTCAAGCATTTAAAAGAATCCATCAAAATCATAATTCTTGAAGTTCACAGATTTCCTATGGATTTTTTCAATGTTTTTTGGAGATTGACATGATACATAAATATAACAATTTCCAACCGATTTTGACCTTTCAGTGCATTGCATGTTGTTTTTCTCTGAAATTCTTTGGCATGCATTGAGATGTTATTGAATAATAGAAACCTGACAATCAAGTGTAGGCTTTTCTCCTTGTTTTGTACTTTTAGTCCATTTCTGAGAGAAGTATAATTGTATTAAAGCAAAAAAAGGTCCTTTGTACAATGAGAAGCTATACAAGAAGCTGCCAACTTCTAATAGCCCCTGATGCCAAATTGATGACCTTGGCTTCAGAAGAAGCTGTGGTAAAAAATTCTATTGTTCGTTTCTTTCCAAACAGCCCACAGAATAGCCAACAGAATGGAGGACCAGCACACTTTCCCTTTCTTCGTCAACCCAGATATGTTCCATTCCTCCAACAGAGCTTTCACTGTGATGGGCATGCACCAGCTCAGGTTCAGGGCCTTCAAAAAGTGATTCCAAATTGACGTGCTCAATGTTTTAAAACACAGAGGCTTGACGCAAGGCATTCCACTACCTAGAGGCGTGAGGCATAGTTCAGAACGCAAGAGGCATAAGCCTCCTGAACACAAAGATGCATAAGCCTACTTAAGAGGAGGAGAGGGGGGGGGGTGTCTTGTTCAATTTATCTAGCTACTTATTAGTTGTTGTTGTTAAGTTTAAACTATGCTAGATTTTCATTAACAGTCAATCATCACCCATTTCCAATCAATCATATTCTAATGACAAAAAAAAAAAAAAAAACAGAGCATCAATGTAAAAAAGCACATTTATATTTGTAACTTAGATATACTATTAAATAAAATAATAAACTAAGATAATACTTCAAACCTGGAATGTCATCCATGATGTCAGACTGAAACTACAACCCATGAGTACAATATAAAGTAATTACACCAAGTAACCAACTCTGCTAAGAAATATGCACCACTTTTATAGAAGCATTCAGTAATCAGTAGTGTTGTCAGATTGTATCTTTAATGGGATTTGGATTTTGGTGGATCCAGATTTGATCCTATCATAAAAATAGAATGTCAGATATTTCAGATCCATATTAGTCTTAATCGAATTAGCTTTGGATTTAAACCTGAACAATCAAATACCTTCCACGTCCCTGCTTTTACTATTCTATAATATTAAATTTCAAGGCTTCATCTTCAAGAAAAAAGTTAAATAACAACTCCATTATAAATAAAAAAGAGAATACAACAGGAAGGTGATAATATATCATGGGAGAGAAGAAAAGACGAACTGAGACACAACTTTCACAAAACATAAGCAAACTACAAAACTCTAACAAAATAGAAATCTAACACATCCAGGACCAGATCTTCAGACAGATTTACAGAACCTACAACGCAAGCAAAACAAGCCTAGTGGAAATGGGCCCCTAATCTTCCCCTTCAAACACCTCACCCTGCCCATCATCATCTTCATCCCACACCTCCAATTACATCTTTCTTCGAGCCTTCTTCCCTCTTCCTCCTCTCAAACTCTTCAAAGGGTTTCCTGGTAAATTCCTCACCGCCCCAGAAGAACAGGACAAGGCTTTTGCCAATCTACATCTTTTTTAGCAGCTTTCTCAAAAGAAATACTTCCAGATTTCTCCACCTTTTCAAGTCTCTCATCAAGATCTCTTGCAGTAGAAACAGATCCACTATCTATTACTTCTTCATGCTGACGAGTCTCCAGCTGAATACCCAGGTTAGATACAACCCAAGACTCCTCATCATCAACAACTTTGCTTGTCGGCAGAGTAGTCTTACTGCCCCTTATTTTATACACCCTCTTGTAGTTCTTTGTAGGACCAGCCCCTACCTACCCAAGTTTAACCTAGAAAAAACTTTGGTGACGTGAACAGTATGTGAATATCTTATTCCAGTACCTCCACGAGATTTTTTGAAAGTTACTGTTTCAGCCACATCTAAATCATTCTTAGCTCCCCTCCTGCTCAAATCCATACCTATCTTTCCAATCACTACCTCCTCAAATAATTGGTGATCAGCATCGGCACCCTCAGTTTGGGTCAGGGCACAATGGTTCGTGACAAAGTTTCCACTTCATCTTCAAGTTTTTCAAGATCAAGAAATAATCTGATTGGATAATTCGAACTAGATGATTAAATCATTTTGAAAATCCCAAAAGACTAACACTGTTCTTTATAAAAGGTCCTTACATTGATGTTTAGAGGCATCCCATCAAGCTAATATATATATAACAGAAATCTTTATTGAATTCAACTAAGAATAAGTTAGAGAAAAGCAGGGGGAGGTGAATTATCTTAACTCCCCCAAAACAAAGAAAAGAACAAGTACAGAGTTAGAAATAAGACCAAAACAAAGAATCCCTATTCACCCCTTGCTTAGCTAGCCAATCGGCGAGGGAATTTGCAGTTCTTTTAACCCAGCTGTACTTTATCTCAACATCCCTTGCCAACCAGTTGAACTTTTTCCTCTCATTGCTGTATTTCCACATTCCAATCTTATCTTCCTTTAACCAATTTACCACTACCTCCGAATCACCTTCAATAATCAGTCTCCTAATATTCAGTTCTCTTGCCCTTTGAATCCCTTCCAAGGGTGCTAAAATCTTAGCCCTAAGAGAGTCACCCTCACCAATCGGGCCAGAGATAAGGGCTAAGGCATTCCCTTCCTAATTTCTGAAAATTCCCCCAATACCATCAAACTAATATATTGTCTCTTTTATATTAACTGTACTAGATGTACTGGTGTATGATAACAATGGGTAATAGCACCAAACAGAACAGAATGGCAGAATGGGATTCACGTAGTGGATACCATATAGTTGGGACAAGGCTTAAATGATGATGATGATGATGATGTGTAGTAATATGGGGCTCTCCCTTCTTTTCCAATATAGAAATATAATATTCTCTACCATTTATCAAAGAATTGGGTCAGATTAGAGCATTACCCAACCCAGCCATCTGGGGTCTTAGGAGAGGTAGACTGGGCAGTGGGTACAGTCCTAACCCTTGGCATTTTTTTTGCACAAAGTGGCTGCCCTCAGACTCAAGCCCACGTTCTCAAGCATGTCTGCCCAAGATTTTACCATTATACCAAGCAATGTCCCTTGGAGCATTTCCTAACTAGATTCCATTATAAAAGAATCTAGCATTGGCATCCATATTTGGAGACTATGCTACCAGATAAGAGAAGCAAGATTCACAGCATACAGAGAAGAGTAAACCCAGTATTCATTGGTTTCCTAGATTGATGAATTGAGTTGCATATTATATTTTAGGGTTTTCTTTTTCACCTAACAAGTTAATGGCTTCCTAAATTTTGTATGGGGGATCCATATGAGAGTCTTGGACAACCCCAAGCCAATTTTTTCTTTCCCATTCTTTCTTTTTTTTTCGTATGGGGCACCAGGGCGGGGGGATTTGTGGGCACAAAGTTGAAAAATTAACTGTAGATCATATAATTTGCAGTTTGGCGAGAATAACTTACAAGATGAGATACATATCCAAGGGTATTCCTTTTTTGGCTTCTTCTTCCATTGTGGAAAGTCGAAGGCGAGCTTGTCTTAAATCATTGACACTGCTAGATGACCTAGTTCCAGATTGATTGGCTCCATCATCTGGTTGCTTTTCAAGAATAGATATAAGTCTCTCAAGATCACTAGCTGCTTGTCCATAATCTCTTATCATCTCATGTAAGGTAGCTCTTCTAGAAATTGCCTGCAGAAGTACAACAGAAATTAGGAATGTGATGTTTGCTCAAATACATGTATAAATAAAGGGTTCTCCATGGAAAGCAATTCATTTCATTCTCCTTCTCTTGGTCCCTTGTATAAAGTATGATGTTTGCTCAAATAACAATGTTAAATCTGGGAACATGTATGGAGAAAACAATCTCCCTTAAAAGATCAATTGTCATTTATTTTTTGCTATTTCTACCTACGAAGGGGAAACTATGACCAAGTTTAGTCTCCCTACCTCCTCAAGATTGGGATTTGGGTTTCAGAAGGGGTTTTAGGGACTCTAAACTCCCTAGTGTACCCAACCTCCTACAAATCCTTGATGAAGTATTGTTGGACCCTTCTAAGTCTAATGGTCAAATTTGGACTCCATCTCCTTGGATTCTTTCTCTCATTATTCTTTCTTTAAGGTTGTAACCCAATCTCCCCTTCCCCTACAAACTTTTCCTGCAAAAGAGGTTTCGTGTAGACCTATCCCACCTAGAATTGGAGCTCTCATCTGAGAGGTTTTTCTGTGAGAAAAAATTATACTTGCGATTTGCTCAAAATAGGAGACCTGATCAATGCTTATCTCCTCATTGGTGTGTCCTTTGCAAAGCTAATGGTGGCACCTGCTATCACTTATTAATCTCCTATCCATTTGTTACTTGTATTTGGGATTGGTTTTTCTCTTTATTTAGGTGTGGGTAGGTTCCTTCATCAAGCACACCAAGCCTCTTTTATCCTACAAGTTTTATGTGGCCAAAGAAAAGGGGAAGGATAATGTGGAGATACACCAAGGCAGCTATCATTTGGACAATTTGGGTACAAAGGAATGCAAGAATTTTCATGGAAAAGGACAGGAATAAGGAAGCAGTAATTAAAAGTGTCTCTAATAGGATCATTGAGTAAATGGAGAGAATTTGTAGGCCCATTCTCAAAAAAGAGCATAGTTTGTAGAAGTTGGATGCCACCAGCAAAGGGATTCATGAAACTCAACTTTTATAAGAGAAATATGGGGAATCCAGGAAACTCACTAAAGGCTGAGATTATGGTTGTAATGGAAGCTTTGCAAAGACAAGATAGAGAAGCAACTCTATGGACTTACAAGAGATATGGAAGTAAAATAAAGGGTGCAAAGGGAAGCTAACTGCATGGCTTATACTTTAGCAAAGCAAGGGGTGGGGAGAGAACAAAAATTTTGGGCACAATTGTAAAAATTGAAAGGGGAGAGATAATAGGTTATCTCTCAAAAGGGAAGATGTATATATGTACACTTTATTGTTATGTAATTTTAACAAAACTGATGGTTATTGATCAGAAAAATAGTAATGCAAATAAAGAGCATATAATATGAACAATAAAGAAATGTCATTAACTAAAAAAAATTCTGCAAGGCTGCATGCATAAGACATCAAATTCCAACACTAATGACTTGGATCAATGGTTGAACAACATTATATCGTAAATAATTAAGATGAAATGTGAATTTGATTACTTCCAAAGGAAATTTCTACTTTTGCCAAGAGTAAAATCATTTTCATTGTCTCCACAAACAAATCATGGAAGTAGGGGATCTACACACAGCCCAACAAACGCAAACACTTCAAAAAGTAACCCACTTCAGAACCTAGGAAATTGGCTTAACCCTCCAACTATTCATTCTTAAAATTGAGAAACACCACCTGCTTTTGCTAAGATTAACCCTCAACCATGATACATATTTAGAAAACATTGGATGGTAGCTCTATATTACAGACAGGATATATAGGGTAACCACACAAAAAAAGAAGGCTTTGATGTGTGCCCACCCCAGAATCCCAAGCCTAGCCAACCATCTCATAAGTCCTAGACCTTCTCTTTTGGTGTCAAGTCCCTCACTTGAAGCTAGCTGACTGACCTCTTAGCCCACCCCATGCTTGAACAAGTCTTGGAACCAGAGAGAAAGAAGAGAAAGAGAATGCTCAAAGAAGGTGCTACAGGATATTTTGTATTTTATTTATCTTTTAGCATGTAGATTAAATGGCGAGTAGGATCAGGGTTGTTCTACGGATTGAGTAAGATCAGTGTTACTTCTCTTTCTTGAAATAGATATTTAATAAGTAAAATGGACTTTATTAATTTCTTGTAAGCAGTACAAGCATGAGGCATGAGATGAGACCTCTCTCATAATATTTAATAGTTACAACTTACACTTCTTTCTTTAAATGGCTGTATTCTCTTTCATTGGAAGTTAGTGATTGAATGAAGCTTGAATGAAATTGGTTTCCCTCCCTCTCTCTCTAAATTTCTTCTCCTTCCTGAAACTTTTTCAAGGTGCAGTAGTATAGCCCTTCCTCAATAGGCATAATGCACCATAGCAGATCTCCTGCAAATTCAAAAATGGGAAGAGCATATTTGTTTAGCTTTAGCTCCATTTCCACATGATTTTTGTAGCATGGGGGTATGTATGAGCTAAGAAGGCAGCATACTTCATTTCCTTTCTGATGAGAAACTGTGAAAAACTGCACGTCTGTACAAACTCATTACCTTTAATATGGTTAGCCATGGATAATCACCTATATAGTCTCAATTACAATTCCCTCCTTTGGGTATTAGACGCCAAAACATCTGATTCCTTGTTGCCCGTTGTAAGGCCAGACCATCTGCAAAATTGTTTGCAGACCAAGACACCCATTTGATACATACTCTTATCTCCTTCACCAGTTGTTGAATCTGCCAAAAAGCATGTCCATACATCCAAGATCCCTCCTGATTTCTCTCTAGCCATGCTGTAATGACACATGAATACACCTTCAATGATGAGGTTCCTACAGTTCGGTAATTTTGTGTTTTGCCCATCTCAAGCCCCTGTAGTACAGTTTTCAAATCTACCTTTTTTTTTCTGAAGGATAAAGAAAAAGAAATTTTATTAAAATGAAAAGGAGTTACAGATCAATTCTACTCTCGTTGAATCACCTTCCCCTATGGGACCAGAAAACAGGGAGTGTATATATTTCCTTCACTATTTCTGAATACTCCCCAACCATAGAGATTCCTTTCTTATCCAAGTTGCAACCATCAAGATTCAGATGCCGTATTTCATTTTAACATGAGTTTGATTCACATATCCATGATCACAGTCTCAGTTAAGGAGTTCTCAGGATTAGTCTACTTAGCTTTGGGCTTGGCACTTTTTTTTTGCTTTTTTTTGATAGATGGCTTGGCAGATAATCTTACAATTGATTCTTCTTAGACAATATCCTTTCGACAAACCAACACAAGTGACTATAGTAAGTATTCCTAATCTTTTTCTATGATAGTGAAATTATAATGTTTCTTTTTTTCTAGTTTTTTATTTTTCCTTAAAAAGATACAGCTAAAATATTTCCTGACACATTGAACATAAGTAAACCATTTCAAAGATCTTCTAGAACCATTGCATACAAGTGCAACATGGAATATACTATCCTAACCTTTGGGTAATTCCCATCAAGAGCTATTGCTACACTGCAATCTGCAATAGCATCAGTAATTTGGCCCAGAGCTTGGTATGCCGCTGCTCGATTGCAAATACAGATTGCGGCAAAAGGACGTGATTCAACATTGCATGATAAAGCAGCAGTATAATGTTCAACTGCTTCTGAATGCCTTCCTGATTGAAATGCTTCATTTCCGGCAGCCTGCAGTCAAGAAAAAAAAGTCATTATGAGGAATATTTTAAATCCTAAACCCATTCAGTTTTGCAGCAGCAGTACCAAAAAATAAAATAGATAAAGTGAGCTTATGCATAAACAAATATGGATGGGCAGGAAATATTAACTGCATGAACAAAGTACGCTATTCAACTTATTCCCAATAAACAAGTATCACTTTCTGGCAAGAACATCATGCATATAAAACATGTAAGCAATCATATGTAACTAGACCACACCTAGACCTTGTAGTAACTAGGTGGCTTGTGAAATGTGTGAGGAGAGACAGTGTATTAACTAGCCAATGGTGCTGGGAACAAAAACAAAACCAATATAAGAGAAAGGAAGAAAAGGACATATGTGACAAGGTCACCTTGTAATCTTAATAAATAGAGATAAAGGAATCAGTACCAAGGGAGTATATACCTGCACATTGAACATAATACTGCCTGATTTGGTTCAGTCAGTGTTTTAAAAGCGCAAGGTGCAAGGGCCAATTTGTGCCGAGGTGAGGTATGCACCTTTTTGAAGCAAGGTGCAAAAATACAAAAAAAAATGCTAAAAATAAAATAAAAAATCAGAAAATTCAAAAAAATGCTAAAAATAAAAAAATATATATTATACATAATATTAATAAAAAATATAAACTTAAATTTTAAAACTAATGTTTTAAAAAACCTATTATCTAAAATTAAAATACATAAACATAACATGTAAAGCGTATTCAAATGAAAATTTAAAAATAAAATCAAACATATAAAACATTTTCAAGCATGTAAGTAGGATGGAGGTCTAGGCATTGGGAATGCAAGGAAGAGAAACTTGCCTCTACTAGGGAAATAGCTGTGGAGATTTTCATTGGAAAAGGAAAAACTGTGGGCTAAGAAAAACTGTTTTATAAAATCATTTCAATTATCAAAAAAAAAAAAAGAAAAACTGTGGGCTAAGATAATATGTAGTATTCACGGGCTTGCGGAGAATGGATGGGACTCTGGGATTTTGGCCAAGACTACAAGGGCATCACCTTGGAAAGCAATCCAAGCTATTCCACCTTTATTTTCTCCTTGGATCAGGTATGACTTGCACTCAGGTAATCCCATTAAGTTTTGGGAACATGTTTAGGTTGGGGATTCTCCTTTGAAAGACCAATTTCTAGCCCTCTTTGCTATCTCCACCTTCATTTTTTGGCTAGGACTACAAGGGCATCACCTTGGAAAGCAATCCAAGTTATTCCACCTTTATTTTCTCCTTGGATCAGGTATGACTTGCACTCAGGTAACCCCATTAAGTTTTGGGAACATGTTTAGGTTGGGGATTCTCCTTTGAAAGACCAATTTCTAGCCCTCTTTGCTATCTCCACCTTCAAAAATGAACCACTTACCACTTTCCTTGTACCCTCGAACTCAACCTCTGGGTTTGGATGGAACTTGGGTTTTAGAAGAGTTCTCAGGGACACATAATTGGATACTACCTTAACTCTCATGTCCATAGTCCATTCTTGATGGGGTTTTCTTGGAGCCTACAAAAACAAATAGTAGGACTTTGACTCTTTCTCCTTCAAGTTCCTTTACTTGTGCCTCCTTTAAAGCCCTAATACAACTGGTTGTTCCTATTGGCTTTTCATTCCCTACTAAAGAAGTGTGGTGTCAACCTATACCTCTAAAGGTTGGAAGTTTCTATTGGGAAGTTTTCCTAGAAAGAGTCAACACAGGTGATTTGCTTCAAAGAAAAAGACCCAATAGATGTTTATCTCCTCACTGGTGTGTTCTTTGTAAAGCTGTTGGTGAGTCTGCACACCACTTACTAATATCCTGTCAGTTTGCAAAAAAAAAAAAAATGGGGAATGGTTTGCTTCTTTGTTTGGGTGTAGGTGGACTTCCCTAATGAATATGCAAAGCTTGTTTACTTCATCTTCTTTCAACTGCCCAACAAAAAGGTCAAGGATCGTGTGGAGATATCTTAAAGTTGTTGTTTGTTGGACTATATGGGAAGAAAGAAACTCATGGATTTTTTTAGAAAAGGAGAAGTTTGGAAACCATGCTAGAATTGATCCATATAAGGGTAATACATTGGTTGAAAACAATGGATTTCTTCACAGATTTTTCAACAGATGATTTGTTAAGAAAATGGAAAGAAATTGCACGTTCAACCTCAGTTAAGAAGACCTCGATTCCCAACTGGAACCCTCCACCTCTTGGATTTATCAAACTTAATTTCCACACAAAAAATAATGATTTTATAATTTTAATTGCCATTTAAGAAGATATTTTATTAAGATAAATGAATGAACAACATTAGCAAATAGGGGGTTCTCGGAGCTTTGGTGAGCGAACAAATAAAGACATGCTTCTTGGGCTTGCCTTGAGGGGTGTGGTTGGGGGTCCAAGGGTGGAGCCCCCAGCCCAGCTACTAGGTTAAAAAAAAAAACGTAAATTTTTCAAAAGGTGCATGCCTGGATTAAGGCGCAAGGCGCATCAGGTTTTGAACCTAGGAACTAGGCAAGGTGCCTACCCTAAAATGCACCTCGCCTGCGCGCCTTTTAAATCACTAGGTTTAGTTCAAGAACTTCAGTCATTCTATGAGACCTTTGCAGGTACAAACTCCCTCCCCACACCCACACCCCCAGCCCCACCCTCCTAAAAAGAAGGGACAAGGAAAATAGAAAAATAGCCCTCAGTGCCAGCTGGTTTATAGCACACTTGCATTTAGTCAGAAATATTGTTTTTCCTGGTATATATAGTAGAATCGGACAGTAGTGAGTTCTCTCACTGCACCAAAAGGTATACAATAAGAGATATTTCACTGCATCACGCAATAACACAAGGCCATCTCACATCCAATATGTTAGACCCAAGTCCCAAGCTATTTTATTTAACAGAGGAAATGATATTAAAACACCCATCTGGACAACTAAAACATGATGAAATCAAGACAGACAAGAAAAAAGGCCTAATAGGAGGGTAACTCATAAAAAAAGTAGCATAATTATGATGAAACAACAGCATCCTGTGAAACAACCATGGTTTATGTTGCTGAAGACTACTTTTTTCTAGTATTAAAAGACAATAGTACTTTTTAAGAGGTGACCTTCCTTTATGGTTCCATAACCAGAAATATAGGTTAGCTAACAAATTTTGCCCCTTTCCTTTATAATATTGCAGAAAAACAGAATGAACCTAGTCACCTACCAACAAAATGTTATTTATATTTGAAAAATAAAGCCAGATATACAGTCTTGTATGAAACTGGAAGACTTGTGTATCAGTTAATGTCAAGATTTCAAACTGATTCTCATGATATAGAAATAAAATAAAGCATGGCATATATGGGTCAAACATAAAGATAGCAAGACTAAGAACATCTTAAACTATATTAGTTTGCATTGCAATTATAAAAATGTCAATGAACTGAAAGATGCTTATGCATTGACTGGCAATACCTTGTGACGTAATAGTTCACGCACAGTAATAGCCAATGACATTAATGAGTCTGGGTTCTTGCCTCCATTCCTGGAATTATTTGTAAATTAGAAACCTCAAGTGCATATGATGAACATCCTGCTTCAACTTAACAATAGAAAATACTACTATAACAATATGAAATTTTTATTACTTTTCAGTAACAGATTCTGCTTGCTCTTGCCTCTCAAGAAAATCAAGGGCCTCTTCAAGCTTTCCGGAATAAAAGTAGGACTTGGAAATCAAGCGCCATCTCCAAAGCTTTGCAGGAGAGTGCTCAGTGCTTTCAGAGCTATCCATGTTTTCTGGCTGGCCATCAGCACTTTCTGTGGCAGAATTCTTCTCTGCAGAATCAAGGGTCTGCTCACACAGCTGAATCACCTCATCATACTTCCGAAGCTGTTATATTTCCAAAAGTAAATCAATGGCAGGGCCAAGTTTTCCAATGAACAAATAAAGTGGTTGAATAACAGATAATTAGATTCCAAAACTAATGAGCTAGATTAATGAAAATGTAAACAAGGAACCCTCAGCTCTGTGGAGAAGACTAATTGAAGCAAAATATGGTTCAAGGAACAGATGTTGGGACCTGGGGATGATGAATTCTTCATATGGTTGTGCCATGTATGTGACAAGGAATGGAATATGTTAACTTCTGGAGTGACAGATGGTGTACAGAGAGGCCTCTGAAGGAGATTTTTCCCGCTCTTTTTGATATTGCAGTAAATAAAGACCTCAATGTTATTGGAAAATTCCACTTTGTGCATAAGTCATAAGCTATTTAAAAATATAGGCTTCAATTCCTTTTTTGTACATGAAAATCTTTTTGTAAGGCAGGATTGAGGGGTATAGAGCTGCCAGGGCAGAATCTATGTAGTCCCTGTGTACATCATCTATTTGTACAAGTTTGGTTTATTAATACAAACATACTTTACTTTCCTTCAAAAGTAAAATGACAGTATTGTGTAGTGCCCCCTGTTTAGAAGAAGCTTGAATGATGGGAAGTTGAATCCCTAATGGAGCCAATGCAGCTGTTGTATACTTCTGACTTGAAAAGAAACCAGGGTGATAAGAGAGAATGGATATGGGAACGGTATAAAAAATTCTGAGTCAGATGTATAACAATTTACTTACTAATTGTCATAGCTCATTCCCAAGTACGAAAGTGTGGCATACTGCTATTCCCTCCAAAATCTCTTTTCTTATGTAGGTAGCCTTAGAAATGCCTAACTACTGAGAATTTCATGAAAAAGAGAATGGTAGTAGATAGTCTGAACTGTAGATTCTGAAACATCTGCATTGAAACATCAGATCATATATTTCTTCATTACAGATTTGTTGCAGAATCATGGAATAGGGTGTGAGGCATTTTTGGACTTCAAGGTTGTTTTCTAGAAACAGTTCTGCAGTTTTTGAAGGCCTAGGACTTTAGAGTAGCAAGAGAAAAGGATAGTTTGGAGCATAATTCCAGTGGGCTGGGTTTATGGGAGGAAAGAAACGTTCAGATGTTTTTTTACTTGCATGGTTGGGCAATAGCTCTTCATTCAAAGGAAGGCCTTATAGCAGTTTTTTTGTTACTCAGATGTCATTTTTTGTGATCAGGTGTAATGAGTTTAAATGTTTAATATTTCTTTTTGTATATTCCCCAATGTATAGTCTCCTGTTGTACATGGATTTTCTTTTTTGCTGTTAATATAAGTTATACCATACCGGTTCCAAAAAAAAGGCTTTACAGTAATGAATTTTCTATGTAGTGAGTTAAAAGCAGCACAGACCCTTAAGAGAGACTCTGCCTTCATTTCCATTAATTTCTCCGAGTATGGACTCATTGACAAACCCTCAGAAATTATTTCCAATGCATTTTCTGCATCACTAGATGTTCTCCTTTGCAAGAGTTCAGTAGAACGATCCATATGCTCAGCCACTTTCTGCCATTCAGAAATGTCAAATAAAAGTTAATCACTACACCATTTCACCTATTGGCAAAGCCTACAGTACTAGAAAAGGAAAAAAAAAAAAAGCAGAAAGAAGCACCACATCACTAGAACAAAAAAGGATAAGAGCTCAGCTCCAAAATAAAAGGCTTCATTAACTATAACTATATTCCTTAGTAGACAGAACAATACCAAAAAGGTCACATTCCATTCCTTCTTTTTTGTTGGTAACAGTTTGAGAATTTTATTGCCAAAAAAGACAGAATAAACATGCTTCAATAACTATAACTACACACCTTACTAGCCAGAATAATACTAAAAGAGCATTTTTCATTACTTTTTTTGTTGATAACAGTTCAAGAATTTTATTTCCAAAAACAACATAGAAGAAACATGCTTAGCTATTGTCAGAATGCATGCATAGAGTACATAAAAAGGGCCAGAATCCAGCATTCTTTATATTTCAATTGTCTACCCTCCAAGTCAGACCCCCAATATAGACCAATTCCATTAGCCACTTTGCTTCCCTTACAAGAGAACTCAACAGGGGAATTTAAAACTCCCAAGGATGCATTTCATTGAAATGATCAACCTAGATCTCAAGGATCTTTCCCCCTTCCATGCCGTGGGTATATATTCAAGGAACAAATCTTTCACCCTTTAACTATCCAATTACAACCTTTGGATCCCCTCCTACATCAACCACCCAGCCGAAGAGGACACAAGAATTTGGCTTTGGGAGAAAGATGGTGTTTTTTTCTTCAAAATCCTTCTTCAAGAGACTAAACAACAAAGTATGGACTTAGGTAATACTAAAGTATTGCCGCAGACTAGCCACAGTAACAGGACTACAGGCTCAACGGTAGTCTGGTTAATAGCACTTGTCTAAGGAGGACCACAGAGGCTAGTCGCAAACACTCTTTAAAACTCAGACCTGAACCACAGATACCCTTTGTGGGATGCAAGACAAGTAAATAAAGCATGTTATGTTCTAGAGAGAAAATAACTAAAAAGGTTGTGCATGACAGATGCGTATGGGAATCAGAGTGCATATGCTCCATGCATCACAGCCTGACACATATCCTCATCAGAGCAACCTAGGGACTAGAGCCCTTAACCACCTAAGCAATATTCTAGAATTTTTTATCCTTGCCCATGCACAAAGCGAACCCCCACTTCATCTATAAATAGTAGGATTTATGACATGAAAGAGGGTCATTTTTTTGAGTCATTTGATACCTTTGGAGTTAGATTGTCACCAGTGACCTAACCCTAGAGTTCCTTCAGCTCCAACTGTTCTATCATTCTGAGTAGTTGAGCATTCTAGCCCTAGCATCATTCCGTCCTTTATTCCCGAAGAGTTCTATTCTCATCTTCCAATCCAGTCTCGTCCCTAATGCCATGCTCTTCCCAGCATTCTACACTCTAACTCTAGAACTTGGACCATCTCTGCAGTGCCATACCTACACCAAGTTCCAACTTTTGGTATAGAGATGCTCCTCCCAAATTTCTTAAACATTGTGGATCATTGTACTGGGTAAATGTTTCACAGTGGATAACCTAAATGGGAGAGATATAGGTCTTCCAGATACCTCTTAACTTTTGTGTTTTATGCAACTGAGAGGCAGAAACTCCAAACCATTTGTTTCTTCACTACAATCTAGCCATGGTTTTATGGAGCTGTCTTTTAGGGGCCTTTCATGTGAATTTATGCTTTCCAGGGAAGAAGTTGTTGGATAGCAGCTTAGCTTTAGCCAGAACTAGAGAATGGAATTCATATTATGATTCAAAAAGAAATAAAAGTACAACTTCGCCCCTGATTGGTAACATGACCGTATGCAACAAAAAAAAAAGGCCCAATAACTTAAGGCCCAGAAATAAACTTATAACATAAACATAAGGCCTACAAAGGGTTCAGCTCTTACAACACTCCCCCTCAAGCTAAGCATAGAAATCCATCATGCCCCACTTGCCAAGTAGTCCATGAAATTTCACCTAAGGCAGGTCTTTAGTGAGAACATCTGCAAGTTGCATCTCGAAAGGTATGGGAATACTCAATTCACCTAAAACAATTCTATCCCTTACAAAATGCCTATCAACCTTAATGTGTTTGGTTCTGTCAAGTTGTACTGGATTAATTGCAATGTTAATTGCAGCCTTGTTGTCACAATATAGCTTTAGAGGACTATCAACCCTTATTATGAATTCACTAAGTAAAATCCAAAGCCACAATAGTCCTGCAACACCATGAGCCATTGCCCTATATTCAGCCAACACTTGATCTTGCAACTACATTATGCATCTTACTCCTCCAAGTAACCAAGTTTCCTCGAACAAAGGTACAATAACTAGACATAGAATTTCTATCACCCATGGAACCTGCCCAATCAGCATTAGTGAAAGCTTTAACCTCAAGTTTGTTATGCTTCTTGAACAAGAATCCCTTTCCGAGACAAGTTTTTAAGTATCTAAGAATTCTCTCAACAACCTCTATGTGTGGAACCTTGGGTGCATGCATAAATTGACTCACCACATGAACATCATAAGCTATATTTGGCCTAGTAAGAGACAAATAAAATAGTTTTCCTATAAACCATGATTTTGTCCATTGATATATGCATATAACTTCTTTGGACCTTAAAACCTCAATTCCAAGAAAGTACCTAAGATGGCCCAAATCTTTGATTTCAAACTATGATGCTAAGAACTTCAGTCTCATTATCTCTTCTGGATCATTCCCAATGATGACCATGTCATCCACATACACTACGAGAGCAATAAGATTTTTGCCTTGCCTCTTTATAAATAATGTATGATCAGCACCACTCTGAATGTTCTTCATGGTCCCACAAAGCCTTTCAAACCAAGCATGGGGAGACTACTTTAGCCCATATAGAGCCTTCTTTAGTCTGCATACTTTCCCTTGGAAGTCATGCCTAAGATGAGGATTCTTGAACACTCATGTAATTCCCCATTTAAGAATGTGTTCTTTACATCTATTTGGAGTAATTCCCAAGCGTAATTTGCTACCAGGAACAACGGGATGTAAAGTGTTCACCTTTACAAATGGGGCAAAAGTCTTCTTGTAGTCAATTCCTTCTTTCTATGTGAACCCTTTTGCTACCAACCAAGCATTGCACCTTTTCACAATACCATCTGCTCTAATGCTTCATAGTAAAGACCCATTTAAATCCCACTATACTCTTTCCTTTTGATAGATCCACTAATTCCTAAGTTTTGACTTCCACTAAGGCCATCATTTCTTCATTCATTGCCTCACTCCATTTAGAATCATTTATAAAGTATCTGGAAGGAAACATATTTGGCAAGAGGATGTCTAGTAGTGCAAGAACAAATTGGTTTACAAAGTGCAATCGAAAGGTCTAAATCAGAAATCAAAGAAGAAAAACGAGCACTAGAATTACCTGGATCAACAGGATCAGATTGATTGGAGTCTAGTCGGTCGACATCACAAGCTAGAGGATCCCTTTTTCTCTTCCTATAGAATGTTTTCAGCTCCTTCTGTTGATTGAGATTATTGCTACCATTCCTAACATCATCTCCTTCATCATAATCATTAGTAGGAGTAGTCCCATCAGCTTCATCTAGGCAAGTACTAGAGCTAGAGAGGTCAGGAGTAGAAGGTGGAGGGCTAGAAGATGAACAAGAGGTGGCACAAAGAATGAAGAAGAAGAAGAAGAATCCTCTTCCACCCCACTAGTCTCTCCCTGAAGAGAATTTTCGGAAGACTGAAAGTAAGATTGAGATTCATGGAAGACAAAATCCTTGGTTACAAATTTTCTGCCAAAAACAGGACCATAACACTTGAACCCCTTCTGTGTAGAAGAATGCCCCAGAAAGACATCCCAGATAGCCCTAGGATACAATTTAGTTTATGATGGATCCTTGACATGGACATAACAGACACACCACCCCAACACTTTGAGAGGCAAAGAAAAATCATTTTGAGTAGGACACAAAACATAGAAAGGAGTTTCCCTATCCAACACCCTAGAGAGCACATCCTATTTATTAGTTATAAAGTTGAAAGAACTACTCGAGACACATACTTCTTATGTACCTTGTGCCAAAATAATAATGCCTTTGCAGTTCCCAAAAGGTGTCTATTCTTTCTCTCAACAACCCCATTCTATTGGGGGGTACAAACTCATGAAGACTGATGAAGTTCACATCCTTCTTCTAAGAAGATATTGAAGGAACCTTTAAAATATTCAGCTGCATTGTCAAAGTGAAACTGTTGATTCTTTTATTAAACTGTGTCTCGACCATCTTATAGAAAAGCATTATTGTCTATCTATGGTACATTAGCACAACATTTCAACAAATATATCCAAGTGCATTGTGAACAGTGATCGACAAAACTAATAAAATCACGATAGACATCCATAGAAGCAAGGGGTGAAGGGCCTGAAACATCAAAGTGAACCAAATCAAAAGGAGCACAAATTTTATTATCTAAAACTGAACATGTAGTTCTACATTCTTCCGTCCTTTCCTTCCTTCCTTCCTTCCTTCCATTCTTCCTTTCTTTCTTTCTTTCTTTCTCAGCCAACAACCACAGATGTCTCTCTTTTCTCATAAAAGACTAAAAGAGTAATGATATATTTGCCCTAATTTTCCAATCTAATCAAAACCACTTGAACCATTCAACCCGGATGGTTGAACCGCTGACCCGAAAACCGATGGCCACAGTGGTTCCATTTGAGGGTCGGTTTTTAAAACCTTGCTAGAAATAACATTTTCAAAAAGGACAAATGACCCAGCCTAGCATGCCACAAATGCAACCTAGTAAGGGACTCCTAATTGTTGCTACCACTGAATGAAGATGTATGCAGGGTCGAACTAATATCTTCATTGAAATAATATAGGCCTCCAGCTTTGTGGCTGACCGCTCCCAATCATTCTCTTCGTCAATCTGTCCTAAAAGATACAATGAGTAAGAGAAAAAGTTATACTGCAATTCAAATTATTAGTAAGCTTAGAAACGGATAACAGGTTTGAAGCAAAATTAGGAACATGTAGAACTGACTTAAGAGAGAGATCATCACTGAGGTTCATCTCCCCCTTACCATAAATAGTGGAGAAGGAACTATCAGCTACTCTCACCTTACCCTGGCCAGAAATTAAATGATAAGAAGTACCCGAATCAATAATCTAATAGTTGGGGTTGAATGGAGCTAGTAACACTATGGAAAAAGGCAGTACTTGCTTTAGCAAAAGAAGATAAAGGAATGAAGTTGCTTCTAAACCGAGTCATAGCCTGACTAAGAATTTCAACCTCATCAGCCATTAAGTCCAAGAGGGCTCCTAGAGGAACTAGTGGTCTGACCTGTTAGGGAAGCAGTAACCATAGATGAATTCTTCTGCCATCAGCAATATTAGACATAGCCGTATTTCCCCTTACACCCGTCTTTTTTATGGCATCTTTTATTTTCTTAATTCAGCTGGTTTCAGGTGTGGATGAAAAATCCAACATGTCTCTTTAGTGTATTTTTCACCTCCACAATTAGAACACTTACGGTGCTTCTTATCAGCCCCCTTCCCTCCCTTTGGAGCTGAGGATACAAGGGCAGAATGCTCCAACTGTTGCAACTAATTATCTACCTACATCTCCTTTCTTCTCATCTCTTCATTTATCACAAGATAGTAAACATGTTGGAGATCTAGGAGTTCATCTCTACCCAAAATCTGTGATCTTATCCCTTCATATGTTGGATCCAACCTTGCTAAGAATTTAAAAGCTTGGCCTTCTTCTGTTTGCTTGTCATACTTCTATTTATCACTAGTTCTATTGCAGTAAATCACAAAATGATGATCATGTTCTTCCCATAATCCCTCTAGAGTAGCAAAGTACATAGCCACAGACATATCTCCTTGCTACAGAACAGCATGTCTTGAATCAGTCTATATATTCTCGCATTATTTTTGTGCAGTCCACAACTCTTAGTGACCTTCTCCCAGATTTTAAAGGCTGCTGAGAAGTGCTGGAGAGTTCTGGCCACCCTTGGAGTCATAAATGCTAGCAGCCAGGACATAACCATAGCATTTTCTCTTCACCAAGCTAGATATTCATCACCATCCACTTTAGGCTCCTTTTTTCATTAATATATCCCAAAAGTCCATTTCTAGTTATGACTAAATTGGCTGAAACAGATCACTCTCTGAAATTATATTAATCCAATAAAACACTAGTAATCTGTAATCGCTGCATGCTGGCAACTTCAATATTAGAAACCCCCCAACAGACCAATTGTTCTTGGAAGACACTTCCTCTACAGCTGCTGTATCTGAAACTGAAGACATCTCTTTAAGAACAAATACCTTACAAACCGCTTCTCACAAAACACCCTGGAGTTCTTATGCTCTTGAGGAATACTCCTGCAACAGCCAACAGAAATCTGAACCCTAAATATAGAGTTAAGTTAAAACTAGGACTATCTAGTTAGTCCTTATGGACCTGTTCTGGACAGATCTCCTTAGTAGCTGAATGGCTACAGGCTTCAAATAGTGTCTAGTAGGAAATACGTCTAGGTAGAAAAACTCCCCTTGGTCCATACACCCAAAGGGAAACCCTAGGAGCAAGTCAATGGGTTATACCTGTCCTAGGTCAATCCAAACAGCAAACAGAAAAAAGAGGAGTGAAGAGAGGAAAAAAAAAAAGAAAAGATAAACAGCAGGTCGAACGAAGAAAGATCTCCAATGCTCTGATACCATGTTTGCTAACCTGAAAAGAAGATTTGGAGAGAAGGGAGGAAAAGAAGAAGAAGAAGAAGAAGAAGAAGAAGAAAAGAGTTGTTGGGCAGCAGCTTAGCTTCAGCCAGCCCTAGAGAATGGAATTTATATCAAGATTCAAAAAGGGATATAAGTACAACTCTGCACCTGATTAGTAATAAAACAGGCCCAATAACTTAAGGCCCAGAAATAACTTATAACATAAACATAAGGCCCACGCAGGGTTCAGCTCTTACAACACTATCGAATGAAGGAAACCTGTGCATTTTCAAGAATAAAGGCACACTTGAAGATGATCTCTTAGGGCTTGTTCGTTTGCTCTGACGTCTGACATCTGAAAGTGCAATAATTACATTAAGAGGTATATTGGTATTGGTGAACTTTTCTTTCCTCTAAACTTTGAATGCAGAGAATGTTGTTCTGAATTCTGAAAATTGTCAAGTATCCATTTTAACCCCATAGATGAGAACTTTTGTTTGCCTTTTGGGATTATCATTAGAAAACAAAAAGTTGTAAGATTCCACTTTAAGAGATAAGAGATAAGTAGAAACAAACACTCATTTTCCTCTTGGAGTTATAAGGTTCCTCTTAAGAGATAAGAGTTGAGAGGAAACAAACAGACCCTTAAACTAGGTAGTTGGTATGCTTAGATCCTGGCTGGTGATCAAGCATCTTTCTAGGGATGTTTGTCTCCACAACTTTTTTTGATTATGTTACTATTTCTAATGCTTTTTGTGCCCATAATTTGACAATGGATATGGCACTGAATAGAACAGAATGACAAAACAGGATTCATGTAGCTGACCCCATAAAGTTGGGACAAGGCTTAGACGATGATGATGACTATTTTTAATACTCTTTGATAAGTAGGTTCTGTGATCTAGATTTCTTTTTGGACAGAAATATCTTTCGATCAGAAACACAGAAAACTTTATCAATTACTTGAATTAGAAAAAAGGTTACAACAAGAGGTTGTGAAAACTGAGAAACCTGTAACAGCAACAAAACCCCATCACTCTGTTACAATTAATCCCAATACATTTGATGTTTATGAACTTCTTGCTTAGCCAAAACATTTACCAAACAATTAGCTGACTTTCTTACCCATCTTATTTCAATTTCTTAAAAAAGTAAGGTTTTCTATTATTGAGCAGAAGAGGAAAGTACCATGTTCAAACTTCAAAACTGTGATACAGATGTGAAAAATCTAACACATATGACATATCAATGATGCATAGATTTACAATTCCCAGAATTAGGAAAAGGGTAGTCAACTAATCTCAGGAACCCAAAAAAACATATGAAACTAACAAACAATCAGTATTTCTCTCAAAAATGCAATTGTGTCTCTTCCTTCCATACTCATCAACATACTACAATGGAGCTATATCCATAGGATCCAAGCCATTTTTTATAGCATCTATAGGAACCAAACTTTAGCACCAAAATCTCACTAATCTATCATAGAACCCAACCCCTCTGGTGAATAAGCGAGCATCACATTGAATTGCACTTCAATTCCTGCCAAAGGGAAGCCATCTCTAATTTCTTTTCATTTACAGGCATTTCGCTTAAAGAAAAAATGGAAAATAAGGAACCCAGATATTAATGCTTCACTCAATATTTGTATAGACATGTGAATCCTGTTAAGTGATGATCAAGCATTCTCTACAACCTCAGCATACATAAATTATAAGGGACATCACAAATAAGTGACTCTATCTACTTAAAATGAAACCAGACATGGATGTCGCACCTTTTTAAATTGAATAAAACTCAGCTAAGAAAAATCTTTCCTAATTTGGCATCATGATATGCTAAACAGGATAATGGTTTGCAAGCATGTTCAGAATCAAGTAAATAACAAAAATAAATAAATGAATAAATAAAAAGAGTACAGTACCAGAGCTTTTTGAAGACCATCAGAGGACTCTATTACAAGTTTACGGTCCAAGCATACTTCATTTCCTGACTGCAAGCATTTCTTGAAATATTTCACAGCATCTTCAATTTCCCCCAATGCAAGATAACAGCTGGAGTAGAAAAAGAAAAGGTGAAATTAAAGGACATCAAATTGTCTTTCATTTCTTATGTAGCTGCCCAATTCTAAGGTAGCCTCTGATGAAATAGAATACATAGAACATTCTTATTGACACAACATGACCATGCAAAATAAGGAACAATTAGGAGCAAATGAGTTATTTTAAAGTCAAAATAGCTGGATGAATAGAGGTCCATGAAAACATCATCAAAACCTTTACTATGTTTCTTTTAAGCAAAAATCACATAACACATTGTCTATGACCAATTGGTGGATCTCAACTTAATGTGTCAAATCATGTCCATATGAATATTCTGAAACAGCACATTTGTATAGTGATTAGTTTCTACGCACAGCCATCTCAACCTTAAAGTATGTACTTCAAATCAAACAAGGGGAAAAAGCAATGAAACTGTAAACCACCTCTCTACTTGTTAATACTAGAAAGACCATTTGCTTACTCCAAAGAAAGTGCAGAAACTGGTCAATTTCCCCTCATGTGTGTGTTCTTTCCTAAAGAATGGGGAAAGCACTAATCATATGTTGCTGCATTGCTCCTATGCTTCTCGGGTGTGGCCAGTGATTTAAAAGGTGTGCCTGGGCACACAGGCGAGGCGCATTTTGGGGTATGTGCCTCGCCCAGGTCCTAGGCTCACCTCTTTCAAACGGCGCGCGCCTGGTGCGCCTTGCGCCTCAGCCCAGGCGTGCACCTTTTTAAAATTTTGCACTTTTTGCTTTTTTTTTAGCCTAACGACTGGGCCTGGGGCTCCGCCCCCGGACCCCCAACCACACCCCTCGAGGCAAGCCCGAACAAGTCTATGTTAGGGTCTGAAATTATTTCTCACATAAAAAATAATGATTTTACAACACTCATTGCCTTTCAAGAAGATATTTTATTGCAATGAAAGAATGAACAACATAAGCAAATAGGGGATTCTCGGAGCTTCGGGTTATTTCCCACCCAGCCACACTCTTCTGTCATCTCTGGTAGGGTTAATATGAGTACTATGAAGCTTTTGCAACAAACAAGCAGAAAGTTTAATCCTACAGTCATTTAAAGCTCTTCTGAAAAGGGGATTCCAAACGCAATTTCCCCTGGAAAACTGCAAATAATCTGCTGCTACTTAGCTTCCTTATCCACTGCTACAACAAATAACTCAAGGAAATCATCTTTCAAAGGACTGCCTCCACACCAGTAAACCTTCTAGAACCTGATCTTGGTTCCATTCCCCACTTCAAAAATGCTTTCCTTGCAGAAATGACTATAGGTTTTTCTCTATCCCTTTCTATTCAAAGCAACTATATGGTTGACTTGCTTCACCTGGCTCCCAACCCCTGCTTCTTAGGCTATATTTTGCTTTAATTACTGTCCTCCACAGGCTATTCTCTTGCTCTCCAAGTCTCCAAAACCATTTACTAAGAAGGGCAATATTCAAATCTCTCAATCTTCTTATTCCCAAACCTCCATTTTTCTTGTTCTTGCAGACCCTTCCCCAGTTTACTAGATGAATCTTCTTATCGTCCTTCCAGCCTTTCCATAAGAGCTCCCTCGTTCTCTTTTCAATAGGGGCTGCCATCCCCACTGGAATTGGGCACATGAACAGTAAATAGCCCATTTTGATAAATATTTGGACTTCCACGCAGCCAATTTCTTTTCCACCTCTCTACGATAGGTTCCTAAATAGATTTTGAATTGCATTTAGCCCCTAATGGCATTCCCAAATATTTGATTGGCAGCTTCCCCACCTTGAAACCCCAACATTCTGCCCCATCTTGCAATTCCTGAACCTCTCCCACTGCCACCAATTCATTTTTAAGGATATTCAGACGCAGCCCTGAGACTGCTTCAAACCACCAAAAAATTCCCATCAAATACTCTAATTGCTCACAGAAGTATTACAGAAAAACACTGAATCATCGTATGTAAAGAATTTTCTGGCATTCCTCTTAATGATTTATTGAGAGGTTGGAATATTGTAGCTGGTTTTTCCACAAGTAACCCCCAAAGGTCTACGGTGTGGTCTCCACTGTTCTAGGAAGGTTTAAATTGAAATTCAATGGGGGATGCTTGGACAATCCAGGAATGTCTGGAGTAGGAGGAGCGATGAGGGACGGTCAAGGCATCATCATCCTTAGTTATTCAGGTCCAATTGGGGAACGAAATTCCTAAAGAGCAGATTTATTGGCTCTAATTCAAGGCTAAAACTAATAATGATGTAAAGTTTGGAGAAATGTGGAGGTGGAAGGCAATTGTCAAACAGTGGTAGGCTGGTTGGATTCTCTGACTCACTCACCTTGGCAGTTCAGACCATTGGTGACACTGAACAGCTCTCTAGGTTCCATTTTGAACCCCTCGTTCAACTCGGTACCTAGAAGTGCTAACACAGTAGCAGACTCCTTGGCAAGATCTGAGGTGGGGAAAGTTTCTTTCAATTGGGGTTATCCTGGACCGGGCTTTAATCTGTAGATTTTTTCTCTTTTTTTCTGAGTGGTTTTTGCTTTTCTCTTAAGCTTGTATTGCTCTTTGGCCAGCTGCTTGTTCTAGTGTAGCTGGCCTCTGTTTCTTTTTAATGAAATAACTTCAGTTATTTATCAAAAAAAAAAAGGTTAAAGATCTAATATTTATTCCTGGTACCTCAAGGAATATCATATTTACTTGAAAGAATGCACCTACACGAAGAGAATTCATGAGAATATGAGATTTTCACAATATCAAAAGTGTTCGTTAGTAAAAATCGAAATGTCAGCTAAGGTCTTCTGTAATCATGTAAACTGATAATACTTCCACAGTTCCACTAATAGGTGATGAAGCACCATCCTATGACACACCAAAGAAGCACCAGATAACATACTTTACAATAGAAGCATTATATAGGACAACTCAAGAAAAGATGGGAGATATTAATTCTTCACAACATTGAAGAAGCTATAACAGTGTATAGTACGGTTAGTACCCTACTTCCTAACCATAATCTTGTGATTAACATCTTGACAATCCAGAGGAAAAACAATGATGATGAAGGCTCGTCAGTCGTCACAACCAAATATAACAGTACCATTTCGTAAAAGAAGTAAATGCAAGACAATAAAGAAGGGACGATGATGGATTTCCATTACCACCAAATAGAATTCAAGACCAAACACGGTTGTAAAGCCAAGAATGGAATCATCGTCTTATTTTAGATGTAACCATAGTTGTCGAGGTGACGCCTAGGCGACAAGGCGCCCTTGGAGTCTCGCCTCGCCCAGTCGCCAAGCAGTTTTTCATACTGTGTAATAAAACACTTTTATATTGTTATTTTTTTGAGATTATAATTATAAAATAGACATTATTAAAGAAAAATATTCATTTTTGTGTTTATAAATTAATTTCTTTTTGTTATTTTCTTATTTGTTAGGGTTTAATCAACACAAGCATTGCTAACTGCTGTATTGAACCCTCAATGACTTCAAAATCTGAACCAGTAAGGGAAGAACTTAAAATTTTGTCTAATCAACACATTTCTTCTTCTACCTTTTCTTTTCTTCTTTCCCTATAACGAAAATAGAGGTTCAGCCCCTATATTTTTTTTTTATTTTCTTTCCTTTCTTATTTTTCTTCTCATAAATATGTTGATTTTGTATACTTAAACATGAAGTTTATAATTTTCATAGTTATTAAAGAAAGTTGGTTATGGAACCTAGGGAACTACCCTAGGATATTTGATTTTAACTTAAAAAAATCCATCGCCTAGGCAATGCCAAGGCGCCCCCCTGTCGCCTAGCCTCGCCTTCGCACCTTGAAAACTATGGATGTAACTGAAGTTCTATTCCATATGAAAAGCTGATTTATGTAACAAGCAACACAAATGAAGAAAACTCAAAGAGAGAGAGAGAGAGAGAGAGAGAAAGAGAACAAAAAAAGAAAGAAAAACTAAGAGGAAAAGGTGAAGGTAACATGGTTGGGCCTAAGGACATTGTGTTAAATCATTAAAAAGAACGCACAAGAAAAAAAAAAAAAAAAACTAATATTAAACTGCTAATTGTACTACAAATCCACACTGTTAAAGCTTTGATGTGGGAGATACTAATAACCCTTTCAATATGATTACCAGACAAAACCATCTCTTAAACACCTTTTTATTTAGTCAAACTTTATAATATATATAATTCAACACACAAATGAAGTCCTTTTAAACTGCTGGTCAGGTTGCTTAATGATATCCACACACACGCACACATATGAAGCCCTTTTAAGTTATTAGCACAAGAAGTTTGTGTTCCTTAGCCTTTAACCATTTAAGTTAGGGGTAAGATCCTTCATAGTGCAATACTACAGTTCCTTTAGATACCTTGACACACTATTGGATCTGTCTCAGAAGCCTAAGTAAAAAATCAAGCAATTGAAGAGATGCAAAGACAAGGTCCTTATAGGCTTCCCCACATCTGTCCAGCAACAGGCCACCTTTGTTACCAGCCCATATGTTCTTCTTTGTTTAATAAAAGTCTTTTTATCATAAAAAAGGCAACAAAAAAGGGAATTCTTACTTTGCAGCTCTAACTTGAACCTTCATAAAATTGGGATCTAATGCAGCAGCTGCCATAGAATCCCCTAGTGCTTCTCTCATCCTCCCAAGAGTCATCCTTGTGGCTGCGCGGTTGCTATAGCACAATACCAAAGCCTTAAGGCAGATTCTGGATGTCTCATTTGGAGAAATACAATTCACACCCCGTGTATAATAATCCTCTGCTTTTGATAGAAAACCATTAGCATAAGCTTGGTTGCCCCTGATAAAAATCAAATACAGCACTGTCAGTTATGGCTCACAAAAAGTATATCTTGAAAACTAATCAGGCAAAATCTAAAAGAGAGAAAACTAGAAATAAGATTTGATTCATAAGATGGTTAGCAAAACGATCACACTGTATAAATATAAAAGAACCTGAGTCGCCACTTTTCACAGGTCTCCTGAACTGCAGCAGTTTCAGCTGTTGTTGAGATTGACCCTTGTTTGACTTCTGATTCTTTATATGCTTCAGGTATATGCTCCCCTTTGCTTTGAGAAATTTGTTCTGTTTTACCCTGCCCAGGGCCTGAAGGAAAAGAAATACCAGCAAGTGGAAAAAACTGCACGGAAGGAGATGGAACCTGAACTTTTGAGGTAGGGGTAAACGTATACGAATCTTGACCAACTTTCATTCGATTTTTCTTTCTATAACCACGCTTCGCTGCTGAAACATGACCTTGGCCAGAGGACGATGCAGCAAAAGTGAAGTTAGCCTCACCAGAATCTTCCGAGCCTACAAAACAAAATTGTGCCCCGGCATCACCTTCTTTCCTCTCTATGTTTGAGCAAAAACTACGGTCAGCTTCTGCAGTAGAAACACTACAATAACTGTTAACATCCACCTTCTCAGATTCAGACTTTGAACACTCATTTTCAGCTGCAGAAACAAAATCATCTGAAGTATGTTCACAACCAACACTTTGCTCAATACAACAATTGACCTTTTCCTCATTTAGTTCTCTGCACTTTAGATCATGTTTATTGATACCTGGATGTTGTTTTGCAGCAACAAAACCCTGAGCTGCTGCATCAGTAGAAACTGTTGGATATGTATCAGTTGACATATGTTTTTGGTTAAGGTGGATAGATTCGTCTGATGCCACTGAAGTTTCTTTGGAACATTGATCAGCTGCTAAAGTTTCCTGACAAGGAGAAAAATCCATGGGTGAATAGCTTCCAGGAGACTCTGGGTTTTCTTGGGAACTTTTTTCCCTTGAAAACTGATCTTTCCCAGCCCAACGGTGCTCTGAGGCAGACTGCCTCAACTTTCCCTTCTTTTTCTTTAACTTTGTGTCCTTGACCGTGTCCCTCTTTGCACTAAATTCCAAGTTTTGGTTTAACCCAGCAAATAGGCTTCCTGTAGAGGAAAAATAATCATCCTGTTTTGGTGTTTTGAGGTCCACATTAGGTGTCCCAGGTCGATTCCCTGTGCTTGTAAACACAAAGCCAGCCTTCTTACGGTCTTATCATTGGGTTTAAGATTATCTACTCTATTCTTCTCAGCACCATCAGCCATGCCAGAGCCTTCTATGTTCAACTTCTTCTTCATCTCATCAGGTAGCGAAGTGGCTGAATTTTTACCAAATGAGCTGGCATTGTCCTTACTACTTCCAAAGACAAAAACATTCTTATGATTGGTTTTAGGGTCAAATTTAGCATCATTAGACTTATTAGTATCATCAACATTACCAGGATCTTCTATGTTCAATTTCTTCATCTCATCTGGAAGCTTAGATTCCACACTTCTTTGAAAACCACCAGTTGTATTACTACTACTTCCAAAGACAAATGTCGGTATTCTATCATTAGCCTTGGAGTTAAGATTAACATCCTCAGCCTTCTGAACACCCTCACCACTCCCAGAGTTTTCAATGTTCAATTTTTTCATCTCATCTGGGAGCTTCGATGCTGCACTTCCATCAAAATCAGAGCTTTTCTGATTGCCACTTCCAAATACAAAAACACCGCCACTTGAATCCTTACCCAAATTGAAACTTTCTCTTCCACTGGTACCAGAAACAAACGGAGCATCTTTTTCCTTCCGATTCTCTGATTCGATTCCAATGTCCAACCTCCTCGTGTCATCTGGAAGCGATTTGCCCACCATATCACCAGGGTCGCTGTTACCTACATTTGAACTCGATACCAGATTGCTGTGATTTGCTCCAAATACAAAAGTCGTTTCACCTGACTGACCAAACTTCTGATTAATGGTGGAACTTGAAGCACCTGAAGTACTTGATCCTCTACTATTGTACGCAGAGTCAGGTGAGAATGGATTCCAGCTTTGCCACTGATCACGCAACTCCTTCATTCTACAATCATCGTCAATGCGATCCGAACTCTCGGAAGCTGGACGAAACGGATTAAAACCCTGATCAACTCGAGTCCCCGAGAGTGGTGTTGACCTTCCGAGGTGAGAACTCAAGTTTTTTCGTACCTTCACTAACCGGGGCTTCGACAGCCCCGACTGTGGTGCCAAGGAGGGCTTCTCAGAACCAACCCGCGACCCAGACGGCGAAGTAAAATTGATATCAACACCACCCTCATTGGCATTTCTAGAAGTAGAAGCACCACGACCGAGATTCGATGAATTCATCATCTCAGAATCGGTCTGCCACGACTTCCCTCGTTGCTCCGCGAGATTCTTTGAAGCAAAACTACCGATATCGAATGAAGAAGGAGAAGAAGAGATCTGACCTTTGGGGTTAGAGCTTTGAAGAGACGAGCTCCTTGATTGCATTTGCGGGGTGGTCGCCGGATTTCTGAAATCTACCAACGTCGGCGACATTTCAGGCTAGGATTCATGAAAACGGACGGCAGGGAATGCAAATTTTCTCCGATTGATGGGATGCCGAAAGGACGAAATGGTTAACGGCGCCGGTGATTGAAGATGTGGTTGGTTCGATTTCCTGCGGATCGTTGTTGTTCTCTCTTCGTCCCTTCGCTTGCTTTACAGGGAAAAGGAGAAATGTCACGAGGGGTTGGAGGTTTTTTTCTCCTCCTTTTTCTCTCGTGTAGTTTTTGATCTTCTTTGAAAGGAGGTTTTTCCGTAGTGAACCATTGCCATTAGCAATAGACCCTGATCTTGTTGGAATTTACGTGGGATTTAATTATTGGCCAGAGATCTCCATCGTTTCAAAATTATCTGGACCGGTGGTCAAACCGGGCCTGACTCCTAGTAAAATTCCAACAACACCAAGCAGTGTTTATGTTGAATGAAATGAATAAGAACAAGAACAAAAATAAGGACAAAAGCGAATCATTTGAATAATTCATCAGTTTCCAATCACATGGAGCTTAGGTGGCATTTGATAAACTTGACGTATGATATATATGAAAAAGGAGAAAAGTTCTTTTTTATGAAAAATAGCAAATTTGTTCTTTTGTTTTTCTCCTTAAATTGAGACATTTTAGTTATTATGAGCCATGTAAAACACGTCTAATTACATTCCACACATCGACCACCTTTTACCAAATCATATATATATATATATATTGCATCTTGCTTGGGCCCTTTCAAAAGTTAACAAAGCTCACGAGCCTGGCCCAATAAGTTGCATGTTAGGTTTTAATCTCTGTTAATTGGGCTTATATATTCAATGAAACAATTGCATTGATGGGCTATCTTGTAAATGGGCTAAATCAAGTGATTCATTTAAGCAAAGCTCATAGACTTCAACAAGGGTATGGGGCTTAATGAGTGAATACCACATTTTGGCCCATATAGACTTAATGGGATCCTATTAGGTCAAAATATAAAGGCTCCTAGGTTATGGTTCCCAATATGTTAAATCATCTAACAGCCCTCTTGCTCTACCCCATTAGAGTCAAAGAGCTGAGAAAATCTAAGGAAGAAGGAAGATTTAACTAAGGAAAACCACAATTCGACCTACCATTGATTCATCACTCATTCCACAAGGGTTTCAACTACTGCAATGAATACAAGTATTTACGTTTAAACATCTTTGATAACTGCAGCATGATATTAAAAAAACAAAGACACACTGATGATTCAATGCGATTTCGGTTTTAGTCGACAAAAAAAAACAAAAAAAACAAAGACGCATTGTGATGATGATTCAATGCTGTTACGATGCATCTTTGGAAGCAAAAAAAAAAAAACAGAAGACGCATCGGTGTTGCGTCTTTGGTTGCGATGCATCTCTAGAATCGGTGTTGCGTCTTTGGAACCCAAAAAAAAAAGAAGAAAAAACAACGATGCATCAGTGTTGCGATGTGCCTCTGGAACCCAAGAATGAATTCGCATCGCGTCTACAAAACTGACTCAAAAGAAAATTTGGAATCGTGATTTGCATGCATGTAAGCAATTTGCATGCATCCGCTTTTCTCTCATTTTGCATGGAAGTAACCTTGAACCTTTTTGACTTTGTCATGCATGCGATGAATATAGTTTTGGATGAATATTTTTCTCTTCTTTTCAAATTAAATTGATTGAAACAGCATGTTACCAAAGTAGCCTCTACAGTGTAAAATTAATTTGATTTGAAATATAAAGATTTTGTGTGTTCATTGTCCATGCAGACATTGGTCAGCCCAAAGGAAGGTTGATGTTTGGTCGGGCAGTGAACACACATGCAATGATTTGAAATATAAAGATTTTGGGTGTTCATTGTCCATGCGGACATTGGTCGGCCCAAAGGAAGGTTGATGTTTGGCTGGGCAGTGAACACACATGTGGTGATGAATACTGATATTGTAAAGCTATTATCCATGTGAATAGTAGTTGGTCCAAAGAAAGGCTATTGTTTGACAGGATTAATTATCAATGTTTGATTGTTGCGTTGAGAAATACAATTCACATATGTGTTATGTCATTTGACCGTGTGACTCATATGACCCGAAAACAAAACCATTATACCCACCAGTTTTTAGGTTGATGGTTAGACCGTCCGGTTCGAATGGATAGCCCATTTTGACAAAAAAATTAAAAAAGGTCAAAAATTATTGAACGAGTCAATGGGTTGATCGATTCAACGGTTTTTGTCCAGGGATCAGGATTGGGGTAAAATGAAACTGGTTGCTTGGACGGTTCCCAATTAAAAAAATAAAAGTGGTGGCTCAAGCGTCCAGTTCAGACGAATGGCCCATTCTAACAACAAAAATTATAGGCAAAAAATTGAGTGTGTGAGGTCCCTTAAGTAGTATCGTATGTGTTATGTCATTCGAGTGTGTGACTCATACGACCCAAAAACAGAACTATTCTAGCCACTAGTTTTCAGGTCAACAATTCGAACAGACGACCCATTCTAACAACAAAAATTAAAAGAAATAAAAAGCAACCAAAACCATTGAACGGGTCAACAGGTCGACAGTTTGACCCCCTGGGTTAATGGGTCATTGACTGATTCAACGATTTTTGGCCAGGGACTGGGATTGGAATAAAAATGGAACCGGTTTCCTAGACGGTTCCCAATAAAAAAAATAAAAAACAGCCAAAAACCATTTAATGGGTCAACAGATCGATGGTTCGACCGCTCAGGTCAATGGGTTGTTGACCATTTCAACAGTTTTTGTCCAGGGAATGGGATTGGGATAAAACGGAACCAGTTGCCTGGACGGTTCTCGGGATGAAATGCCTGTCCATCCGGGCCAATGGTGGTTCGAAAACCATGGTTTTTATGCTTTTGGATTTTCATTATTCAAATGTTTCTTTTACTGTGGGCTTTATTCGAGCGTGTGCAGTATGTTCTTTTTTTTATCATATTCTGCTTTAGTTTTTTTTTTAATGTGTTTGGTCTTCTTCTTCAAGATCGTCCAAAACGGTTTAGGGTTTACCACTATTTTATTTCTTCCCTTTTGTTTTTTCTTTGGGTTTTCTTGTGCAATTTTCTTTTTTTAGTTTCTTACAGTACGATCTACTTTGTATCTTTCTTTGATTGCATGTATGTTTAGTTCCGTCTCAAAATGGAACTTTGGACTCGATTTTCTATTTTTTTTTCCTTGGTTTTTCCAGTTTGGTGGATTTATGGCCAATTTTTTCTATGTTTAATGTCACTTTGGACTTATCTTTCAAGGTTTTTGAATCCCTTGCAATGTCCACCCTTCCCATGATTATGACTACAAAATTATTTCGTCTAATTATTGACATCTAGAAAAAACAACCCAAAAACGGAACTGTTCTGGCCACCGGTTTCCAGGTTGATGTTCGAACGGATGGCCCGTTCTAAAAAAAATTAAAAAATGAAAAATGGCCAAAAACCATTAAATGGGTCGACAGTTTGGCCACCTAGGTTAATATGCCGTTGATTGATTCAATGATTTTTGGTAGGGGCTGGGTTTAGGGTAAAACGAAACCGCTTGCCTAGACGGTTCCCAAGCCAAACGGTCTTACCGTCCAGGTGAACTAGGAGTTCTTTATGTGAAAGAAAGGACAAGTATGAAGTATAACTCAGAATTATCATTGTATGATCGTGTTCTTTTATATGAGATGTTTTGTTGAAGCAATATTTAAAAAACGAGCACATGATGATCTCTTTTAAGTCTTTATATGAGTTTCAAGACTTGAGTATTTATAATTACAAGTTTCTTATTAAGAAACTATTATCTTTTTTAATGTAGCAAATAGAAATGTTACAATTCCATTCCAGCCCCTGCGAAGCAAGGGTCCCTCTGCTAGTGTTAAAGAATGTTAGAATCTCATTCCCATTGTTAATGGAATGGCATTAATTATCTCTTAATTTCAATTCCACCATTCCAATTGTCAGCGTTAACTAATGGGTAGGGCTTTTTTTTTTTATAATCAAATCAAATTGGATTTGAACCATATATCCGATTTTTTAAACAAATCGATTTCGGATACACCATATTTTCTATCCGATTTTGGATAGGGCTACAAATGGGCTGAATTGAGCCTATATCCGATTTTGATTTTATTACATTTGAATTCAAATTGGATCATATCTAGCGGATTCCTTTGAATTCCAATTACAATTGGATATTAAATAGTATAAATAAATTAAAGTAAAGATGATCAAAATATCTATATCTATATAAATATATTAAGCTGAAATGTGTACGAAGGAAAGCGTGAAGATGCAAGAAATGGAATATAATATTAACTTTTGCCTTTTTTCCTTAGAAATTACAAGAATGTCACATAAATACAAACCCCCTAGTGTGATTGACTTGTAATTGCCCATATGTTATTCGAAAAATACAAGACTACCACATATAAGACAAACAATTCAACTTGTAATTTCTTCTATGATATTTGAAAATTACAAGACTACCACATATACGACAAACCTTCCAATTTAATTGACTCTAAGGCATTCAAAAATTACAGGATTGCCACATATAAGACAAATTTATGCCCCTTACAGCAATGGCTCTATGATATTCGAAAATTATAATAATGCCATATATAATTCTTTACGATTATGCCATCCTACAAAATAAGATGTCATCTCTCTTCTCTCTCGCTTAATTTTCTCTCTCCTCCTATTCTTTATTATTCATTTATTTATTTTATTATTATTATCTAAGTAGTTATTTATTTAATAAAATTAAATAAATTATTTTAAACCAATAAAATAAAAAAAATATTTTACATTGAGAGAAAAATTTTAATAGACATTTATTTATTTATTTTATTAATTTTATTATTATTATTATTATCTAAGCATTTATTTAGTTAATAAAAGTAAATAAATTATTTATAAATTAGTAAAAAAAAGGAGATTTGACATTAAGAGAAAGATTTTAATATATCAAATTATTCTCTCCCCTTGAGTCCAATATTTATATATTTAATATATATTATACATAAATATTTATTTTTTATTTATTATAGTTGGGTCTGTTGGGTCGAACCCGATTGTCTCGAGAACCAATCGGTTTAACTCTGGACCAAAAATTACAAATCCTATTGGGTCCGGGTCTAGATCCAAGTCCTCAACATTTCATGTTGGGTCGGTTCTAGTTCCAACTAGTTTCAACTAGACCCGCCTCATTGATAGTCCTATATTTAGGGTAATCAATTGGTAGGTTTGAACTCAATATTTATAAGGAGGGTGGGGGCAAAATGTAAGTGGAATGGAGGCCATGGCTTCCATGAGTCCCCTTAGCTCCACCCCTAGGTTAGGATTAAACATATTCACAAGTCACGTCAGGATGTGACTAGAGGTGGATTCGAGTTGAGCCGATCCGAACATTTGAGTATTCGAGCTTAGCTCGGTAGGAAAATGCAAGGCTCGAGCTCGATTCAAATTGGAAATATAAGCTCGAGATCGGTTTGATTACATAATTCATAGGTTCGAGCTCAATTCGGCTCGAGCTCGATAATGAGCCGAGCCACAGAGTTTTTGTCGATTTGGGGTTCTTCTCTACAGACTACAAAATTCACAGGTTTGAATGTGAAGCTTTGGTTTAGTCACCCTTATTGGGGTTAATTTCACAGGGTTCTTGTCGATGCAATTAATCCTTCCAAGTTCTGGGTTCCAAGTCCCAACTCCCAACTGTAGTATGTAGAGAAGAACCCCAAATCAGAAGAAGAAGAAGAAGAAGAAGAAGAAGAAGAAGAAGAAGGAGGAGGAGGAGGAGGAGGAGGAGGAGGAGGAGCAAACCATTGCCGTTGGACATCGGTTGTGAAAGCATTGAGAGCGATGCCTACTTGAAGGAAACCAAGAAGCCTGCGAGTCCCAGTCGTTCGACTTTGTTTGATATTGATTGTGTTTTGATTTTCATGGATTTTGTAGTAGAGAGAGATTCGGAGGCATTGAAATGGCAGTAGAGGAGAATGAAACTTTGAGAGTTGAGAGCTGAGAGCTTGAGACCGAAAGGCTCCTCCCACCTTCGAACAATATTGGCCTAACTTGGTGAGAGCTGAGAGCTTGAGACTGTTGACCGATGAGAGTTGTGAGAGCAAAGGAGAACAAAACTCTAAGATTGAAGTTTGAAACTGAAAGTGAAGAACAGGAAAAGAAAGGGTTTAGGTTTTGACTTTTGATCGAAGAGGGATATTTTCTCCCTCTCTCTCTAATCTCTTTTACAAAGAAGTATATTATGTGTAGGGATCGTGATATAACTGTTTCCCTACCAATAAAATTTTCTAAAATGGTATAATACATATACACTTATATACATAATACATAATATATATATATATATATATATATATATGCTCGATAGGCTCGCGAGCCTAACGAGCCAAACTTTAAAATGTTTGAGCTCGGCTCGATTGACAGATGAGCCAATACGAGGCTCAAATTCTGCTCGAAGCTCGATCTGGATCAAGCTGAGCCGAGCTCGAATAGCTCATGAAAAGATTGGTTCGTGTCCACCCCCTAGATGTGACCTTTGCCTTTATATCAATTGAACATATTCAAGTCCAAGTTTGAGCATGACTAGACCATCGGGCCTAGACCTTGAGCCCAAGCTGGACCCCATTTAAAGCTCGTAGCTCAACCAAGAAATTGAGAAAAAAATTTGTATTCTTTATTTGCAATAAAAATGATTTATTTATATTAAATTAACTTCAAAAGTGAATATTTAAATTATTTATTTATTGTTTTATTTTATTAAATTAAATATATTATTATCCATAATTTTTATTTATTTAATTCAACATGTGCCTAATATTTAGGGTTGTCAATGGGTTGGGTTTAGTTCTAGATAACTTGGACCAATCATGTCCCAATAATAAATGAATAGTTACTTGTTTATTTTATTACAATAAATAATTGATTTATTTATTTTACAAAATTGAGTAAATTATTATCCATAGACTTCTATTTATTTAATTTACTAAATTATTCAATTAGTTAATAATTTATTTTACTAACAAATAGTTTCTCTTTCTCCCCGAGCCTAATAATTTAGGGCTATCAATAGGTTAGGTCTATGTTGGGCAGGGGCAAAGCTAGAAATTTTTTATGAGGGGTGCCAAAATCTAAGTGAGTTGGGGGGGGGGGGGGTAGGGGGAATAAATATGAATGACCATTGGGGGGGTGGGGGGGAATATACATGAAGAGTGGGGATTTGTTGGGATTAAACCTATTCATAAGCCACTAGGCTTTGCCTTTATATCAACCGAACATATTCAGGCCCAAGCCTTGAGCATGACCGGACCATCGGGCCTAGATCTTGAGCCCAAGCTCGACCCCCATATAAAGCCCAAAGCCCAGCTAGGAAATTGAGAAAAAAAAAGATTTGTATTCTTTATTTAACAACAAAAATGAGAAAAAAGATTTGTATTCTTTATTTTATTAAATTGACTTCAAAATTGAAATTTTTATTTATTTATTTTATTAAACTAACTATATTATTATCCATAAATTTCTACTTATTTTAAGTAAATCATTTTTCTTAAAAACTATTAATTAAAAAATTTACCTTTTGCAAATTCATTTTTTCCTATACAATAATTTAGCTTTTGCAAGCCTGTACAACCCTCTGCTAGTTATTTTATTAATGGGTAACATTATCAACCTTTAATTGGCATTTAATTTAATGAAAATAAATTTTAAAACTAATAGATTTGTATAATCATCTGAAGTTACTTTTCATGGTCATATAGAAAATTCCATATTTTTCCAGAATAGCCATTGATTAATGAGTTACAGATTTTTTTTTTGTCAAAATTAACTATTATTTATCTATTAATTAATTATTAGTTGTGGTTCAATACCTTGCTTTATGCTAATAGCACTATTCTTTCTTGAACCTTCTGACATTGTTGCATCCATCTAAAAATTGGCTTCTAAATTTACTATTCCCTATTACATTGACCATAAAGTTCATAAAATTTGTGTTGTTTTTCTCTACAATTTCTGTATATTTTATTGAAATTTATATATGATTATATTTAACTTGGTACGGGCTTGAACTGTGTTTATGTGACAAAGCCCAAAGCTGAGCATATCGGTCTAAAATTTTGTCCAAACCTAATAAAAATAGATCGGCCGGGTCGGACTACCCGACAAATGAACAGGTCCATTATCGCCCACGTTCCACAAACATATCTTTTATTGGCGAATAGAAATTCATTAAAGAGTAAAAGTACAGCAGATAGTCATCTACCAATACATATTTACTCATAGCTCTAAAGTGCCCATTAAAATATTCGATGCCTTGCCTCATTCAAAAACGTGTCTTTGTGCATTAACTCTAATTTATGGCCAATTGATGGTGGGTCAATGTAAACCCGAATGTCCTTTCTTCTTCACCGGACATCACATATGGGTTAACCGGAATACGTTTAGTTATTGTATTACCGGCAAGATCAATCATAAAATGGTCGGCAGTGGTTTCCTACCAAACATTGGCCACTTTATCAAATCAAAATTGCGTGTTTACCTCTTTAGACCAACTCTTTCCCTAATTCAGGAATAGCATTGTTTTAACAATCTCGCTTGGAATCGCTACTTCCAAATAAAACACAAACCCTTTTAAACCTGAAAAACTCTATAAAATCAGTAGTATACCTGCAATGCAAAAAACTTTCCTTTTAAGGAAAACTACGGGACTGTAACCAAAGTGGCAACTTTTCTGCCCCAAAAAATAAAATAAACATATGGAAGCTAAAATCTTGAAGCAAATGTTTCAAACTAATCTTTATTTAAGCAAAAACTTAAAACTAACCTTAATGAATGGGTTTACCTGCAACATTCCTACGACCCCTTATGTGATCGATGATTTCTTTTATACTTAATTTCTATTGCATTAGTTTCAAGACATGTTGCACTGAGGGTGCGTTTGGTTCGTGGACAGGACCAGAATCAGAATCAGAATTGGAATCCCCAGGAATCCGAATTGGAATCATCTATTCCTGACATCTGTTTGGTTCAGTCAGAATTTAGGTTTCTACTATTTGGTTCAACTAGAAACTGGAATCGGAGTCAGTCAGAGTTTCCAATTCTGTTCCTGTTGAAAGAACCTCAAAAACATCCACTAATTATATATTTTCGATATATACACACATTGGTAATCTGATACCAACTGCATATATGGAGAAAATATAAAATAAAGAAACAAAAAACACATAAACAAACAAAAATCACAAAAAAAATATCATTCTCCATAAAAAATGAAAAGATAAATGCATAAATAAACAAAAATCTCTCATAATGGTGAAAATATTATTGGGTACAATGAAACAGGGTAGACCCTTGATATCTTCTTCTGTCACAAACAACCACCTAGACATTTTGAAGACATATGTCAATGAGTACAATGATTTACACCCGTCAATAATAAATCTTGTTGAGGTAAGAGGTAAAGATTTTCTACTTTTGATTGTTCTCATCCTCACTTAGGTCCCTCAGTCTTTCCTGCATTTCTCTACAACAAATTGAAGTATCAGCACAACCCAATGACTGCAAGGGAGATATCGATCTACCATAACAACTGACAAAAAATACAACCTTATGCAATCATCTAGTCTCTACTCCTCCATGGAAAGGTTTTCAACTTCTGCCTGCAGAATAAAATCAGAACATAAAGTCTCTTTCTTCTTGGAAAAAAAAGAGACCAATTTCTTTTAGAATCAAATCGTGGTTACTGTAGCATTGTGGAGAATGCAGCATTTCTTGAATCCAATGCAAACTGATATATCCAACAAACAGAAAAATATGAAGGCATGGTAGCACAAGCCATCCGAGTGTGCATGTCTATAGAACAATATCAGCTTATGTGCATACCTGTAACATTGGAGACCGGATCTGCTCCTCACACACATCCTGTCATACATTGGGAACATCTCTCGTACTTATTTGTTATTTATTCACAGGAAATGTTCCCAATGCACGATGGATGTGCATGTGAGGCGCCCATTTGTGAGGAGCAGATCCCATCACGTAACATTGTGGCATCATCATCTTCTTCTCCTGGCCTTAAGACATCAAGTCCCCTAATCAACCAATCAATCCTCAAATGAATTCCCAATGGCTCGTCTACAGAAATAGAAGAAGACACCCAAGTCCTAATGAATGTAAAATAGCAAGCCCCATTCTTCCAACGTATTATGTTCTAAGCTTCTTCTCTATGAGCCCAATTCCTTCCAGGACATTTGTTATGTCATATATTCGCCTACCTATAACAACAGGAATCTGCATGTTTGATCAAATTGAACTTTTTTGTTAAGAGACCTAAAAGAGAGTTTGTTGGGACACAAACTAAAGAAATACAAGTGTATAAGAAAAAGCCATGACAGCCTTTAAAGATTGTAACTAACAGCCAACCACTAGATCAAAGCTTGTAACAAACTAGACACGTGGACTAACAAGTGGAGAGGCTGGTACAACAGAACTGTAACAGCTGTATAACAACAGTGTATAAATAACAACAAGCTATAATTGAATGGGATTATTGAATTGAGAATACAACCTCTCTTCCTTTCTCTCTCTCTCTCTCTCTCTCTCTCTCTGTCTCTCTCTCTCTCTCTTTCTCTCTCTCTCATTCTGGAGGCAGGCTCCCTCGAAAGAGTCCCTAAGTTAGGCAGTTCCTAACAAGTTGGTATCAGAGCCAATTTAGAGCCAAGATGCCAAGCATAATTTCATCAGCAATGGAGAACATAGTTGATTACATGGAAGGAGAAATGCAAAGAATATCAGCCGATGTCAAAGAAATCAAATAAAGCTTTGCATCATTGTTGGAAAGACTGGCCCAGGCACCAACTGCGCAAATTCAGGAAGAACACAGTGACACCAGTCATCGAAGTGGATCAAGAACTGCAAGAATCGAGTTTCCCATCTTCACAGGAAGAGATCCCACTTCCTAGCTTTTGCGAACAGAAAGATACTTCGATTACCACAACACACAAGGCCATGATCGTGTTCCACTAGTCTCTGCAAACCTGGAAGGAGAGGCGATTGTCTGGTACCAATGGTACCAGCGACGACACCCAAGAGCCATATGGGCTGACTTCACTGACGCCTTAACCATGCGATTTGGGGTATCAGCCTTTGAGAATTATGACGAAAGCCTCGCTAAGCTACGATAGACCGGCTCCGTCCAAGATTATCATATGGCGCTTGAAAGATTGGCAGTAGGCATGCAAGGCTGGCCAAAAAATGCACTTGTCGGCAGTTTTGTTGGAGGACTTAAGGTGGAATTGCGGCTGGAGGTAAAAGCCATGCAACCCACCACCGTTCTTGAAGCAGCAACAATAGCTCGATTACATGAAGACAAAATAAACCAGGCAAGAAGGATCAGCCGACCCCTAGGAGCTGCAATCAGACCTGGTGTAACCAACCAAAACCTAGAATCTTGGGTAAACCAGAGCCTGGATCAGGAGTAGGAATCACAGGCAAGGATGCCAGCTCTGGTTCAGGCCCCGACTTAGCCAAGAGGTTAACCTGGGCTGAGATGCAAGCCCGATGAGAAAAGGGCCTTTGCTACGCATGTGGAGACAAGTTCGGGTAGGGCCATTGCTGTAAGGTCCCGCAAGTTTTCTTCCAGCAAACTGAAACTGAATATATCGAGCAATCAACCGACATTGAGGAGCTAAAGGGATGACCAAGAATGGGTACCAAGGACAAAGGAATACTTGTATGTATACCTGCAAGCCTTGACTGGTCTTGCTTCTTCTCAAATGATGCGAGTAAATGGACTGATATAGAGGTGCCATGTATCGGTTCTGATAGACAGTGGCAGCACACTCAATTTCATCACCCAAACCTTGGTCAAGCAACTAGAGTCGGTGATATGTGATTGGGCCCGCCTCACCATGGATTTCCAAATGGGTAGCTCACAGGTACATATTCAAGGGCAACGATCTAAGGGCCCAGGACCTATCAGCCTCGCCTCCCTAAGGAAGCAAGCGACAGACCTAACCCACATCGTTTTAATGCAGATAGACTCCCACACAAATGGCCCCATTCTAGCCCAAGAAAACAGATCCAAAGAGGGCCGCAAACAACAACAACAGCTCCTTCAGAAGTTCTCAATGATCTTCCGAGAACCTAAGGAACTACCACCAAAGCGTGCCCATGACCATCACATCCCCTTGCTGCCCGGGGATGCACCTACAAATGTAAGGCCCTATCGTTACCCGTATTTTCAGAAACTGGAAATTGAGAGGCAAGTGCAAGTGATGCTTGATAGAAAAATCATACAACCCAGCCAAAAGCCCATTTTCCTCGCCATTATTACTTGTGAAAAAGAAGGATGGGATGTGGCGGTTTTGCATAGACTATAGGGCCTTGAACAGTATCACTTTGAAAGATCGGTTTCCGATACCAGTAATCGATGAACTACTGGATGAACTTGGCAGGGCCACCATATTCTCCAAACTAGACTTGAGATGGGATATCATCAAATTCGGGTCCATGAAGGAGACATCCACAAGACTGCCTTTCATACACACGAAGGGCATTATGAATTCCTGGTTATGCCGTTTGGGCTGACCAATGCGCCAGTTACCTTCCAGGCCCTTATGAATGACATATTTTGACCCCATTTGTGCAAATTTATACTTGTATTTTTTTATGACATACTTGTATATAGCGCTATATGGGATGAACACCTAATACATTTCCAAATCACATTGGAATTGTTAAGGACTCATAAGCTCCTTGCAAAGGAGTCAAAGTGCGCATTTGGACAAACACAAGTACATTATTTGGGGCACGTGGTCGAGAATGGCAGGGTAGTAGCAGACCTGGAAAAGATCTCAAGCATGACAAATTGGCCCTGACCTCAAAATGTTAAGGAGTTACGAGGCTTCTGGGATTAACAGGATACTACCGGTGATTCATTAGAGGGTATGGATTGATTGCTGCCCCCTTGACCAATTTGCTTAAGAAAGATGGGTTCTGTTGGACTAAGGAGGCCCAACAGGCCTTCGAGACACTCAAGACAACTGTCTCCTCCCCGCCAATGTTCGCACTTCCCGACTTCTCAAAGGAATTCATCATTGAATGTGATGCATCAAGCCAAGGAGTGGGTGCAGTCCTCATGCAAGAAGAAGGACCATTAGCATTTTTCAGCAAGGCAATGACCGCACAAAAATGGGCCAAATCGGTATATGACCATGAATTGGTAGCAATTGTTATTGCAGTTCAGAGATGGCGTCCCTACCTCTTGGGAAGGAGATTCATCATACGAACTGAATTGATAGCAATTGTTATTGCAGTTCAGAGATGGTGTCCCTACCTCCTGGGAAGGAGATTCATCATACGAACTGACCACCAGAGCTTGAAATTCCTGTTGGAACAGTTTGTACTCTCCCCGGAACAACAACGATGGATAGCCAAATTACTTGGCTATGATTATGTCATTAAATACAAGGCCGGGCATGCTAACAAGGTGGCAGATGCATTGTCACGCCAGCCACAACTGTTCCCATTACTTCTCACTGGCCCTACATGTTCCATCATGGGACAGCTAAGGGAGGAAGCAGAAAGGCACCCACAATTGTGCAAGCTGTGCACAGAGATCCAAGAAGACCCTACTAGCCACCCAGGGTACACAGTGGAAAACAACTTGCTACTATATAAACGCCGAATGGTGATACCACAGGATTCAACCCATATTCATTAGCTCCTGGAATTGTTCCACTCATCTCTAGCAAGAGGGCACTCAGGGATCCTACGCACTTACAAGAGACTAGCCACCCAATTTCATTGGAAAGGCATGAGAAATTCAGTCCAAAAATTCATAGCCGAATGCGTCATTTGCCAGAAAAATAAGGCGGATACCCAATCTCTAGCAGAACTGCTACAACCACTCCCAATCCCGACACAAGTATGGGTAGATATATCCATGGACTTTATAACGGGACTCCCCCTTTCCTATGGCAAGTTCACCATTCTCGTAGCAGTTGACAGGTTCACCAAATATGGCCATTTTCTCCCTCTGCCCCACTCCTTCACAGCCTCCATGGTTGCAGAAATTTTTACTAAGGAGGTGGCACGACTGCATGGTACCCCCAACTCTATTGTCTCCGACCGCGACCCTATCTTTATGAGTCAATTATGGGCAGAACTTTTTCGACTACAAGGAGTGCAACTCTTAAAATCTACCAGTTACCACCCTCAAACAGATGGACAGACTGAAGTGGTCAACCGGAGTTTGGAAACCTACCTAAGGTGCTATGCAGGGGAAAGGCCCCGCCAGTGGCTCAAGTGGCTTCATTGGGCAGAATGGTGGTACAATACCACATATCACAGTGCAGCCGGAATGACTCCCTTCCGGGCTCTATATGGTCGGGACCCACTTCCCCTACTTCCCTATGAGAAGGGGTCTACAGTAGTAGCCGCAGTAGAAGACCAACTCCTCCAACGAGATAGGGTGTTTCAAGATCTCAAATCCCACCTCCAGCGAGCCCAACAATGGATGGCGGACTCCTACAACAAAAGACATAGGCCTGCCCAGTACCAAGTCGGGGAGCAAGTCTTCCTTAAATTACAACAATACAAGCAGGTTTCAGTAGCAAGCCACCGATGGGACAAACTGAGCCCGAGGTACTTCGGCCCATTTCGGATTGTGGAGCGCATCGGATCAGTGGCATACAGGTTGGACCTTCTAGCAACATCAAAATTACACCCTGTATTCCATGTATCTCTATTAAAGAAAATGGGATTATTAAATTGGGAATACAACCTCTCTTCCTTTCTCTCTCTCATTCTGGAGGCAGGCTCCCTCGAAGAATCCCTGAGTTAGGCAGTTCCTAACAGAGTTGAAGTACATTATTAGCATGTAGTCCTTGCTTTCAAGTATGAATCCTATATAAGCCACTTAATGATGCAAAAAGCAAGCAACTGATAGTAAATAAACTTATTATTGATCAAAAGAAAAGGAGAGAAAAAACAAAAAAAAATAAATAAAAATGAAAAGAACTAGTAGAGCAGGGACAAAACGTCCAAAAGGCAACAACTAATTAACTTACCTAGAGAGCTGCCATAACGACAAGTACCAACTGGAGTAAGAGTATTTCCAGATGGTGAACCTGCAAATTAGACATCAAAAATATGTATTAAAAAATACGTGTTTTGCTAAATATTTTATTGATCATTGCTAAACATTTTGCCTTTGGGTGTCAGTGGCGGAGGAGATGGAAGCAAGGGCTGAAGAGAAAAACCACAGGGAGAATTAATGCCAAAAAAGAAACCATTGTAGAGACACTTCTCACCTGCATTTGGCACAGGGGTTTGAGGCCCTGATTTTCTATGCTTTGGAACCTTTGACTTGTTGTATACCCTGCCCCCTTTTCCTGATACTGGTCCACTCATGGAAGCCTTCACAATCTTCTGTTTCACTCTTCCGCTTCAGAGGCTGAGAATCAACAATTATGTTTGCAGAATTTTAATAAGCAATTTGAGGAAACAAATTAACTGCATCACTAAATTGCAATATGTTCATAGGCATACCATTTTATGATGAAATAACTAAAATGAAGCACAATTGTAAAATAACTGAAATAACTGAATAGTTTAGTTTAATAATGTCTATTTTATGTATTATAACTGGCACTATTCATGGCCAGATTGTTGGTGAGTGGGATGCGAAGGCAACCAGTGACCTATAGAGCAACCCATGCTTCGCCTTGGAAAGACATCTCTTTGATGTATATCCTTCATCCCTTCAACATGTTCACTATAACTTTTCCAATGGAAACAAAGTGAAATTCTAGGAAGACCTTTGATGAGGAAACAAACCTTGGGAAGCAGACTTGGCTTATCCCTCAGGGAGTTTAACTCCTATCCATGATTGGCCGGTTGAGAAATGCACAGTATGTTCTAAATGCCAATATAGAGACTATTTTGTTGAAGCCTTGGTTTTTACCTAGCAGACATTCAGGAATTAGGAGCAAGTAGCATAACACCTCTTCTAACTGAACGTCCACTTTCAATATCAGAAAATCGTGTAGACAGGTTGCAACGGGTCATCCTAGCTGCTGTTAAACATTTGAATCATTTATAATTTTAGTACTCATGTCATTTGAATTATTTCACATGTCTCTATTTTAAATTTACTTACGCTGTTCTTATTTGGTATTTTCTTAAGATTTGTTAATTGTTTCTTTACTAGGTCAACGGCTGCACGAGATGTCTGAATCCTCCTCCTACCAAAACTGGCAGCCTTTTGCCTATCGTGAGTTTTCTTTTTTCCCCTAGTATATATATTTAATAGATTTCCAAGATATTTTGATTATAGTTTTTATTGAAAAAACACTTAACAAGGCAATGACCAATTCTGGTTGTTTCCTAGTTTTCCTTGCAGGGTTTCTTAGAAATGAAGTATTTTTAAGAATTGATATCTTAAATTGTGTACTGCGGATATTTTATAGACTTTCTCATGTGGCATGCTTTACCTTTTATGTCAGGTGTCTGTTTTTCATCAATTCAATGTCTATGAATGAAAATATTAGAAGACAACTCCTCTTAGTTACATTTGTGTTGCTACTGTTCTAGGTTGCCCAGTCAAAGCTGTCTCTCATAGCGGTGGCAGAAGCAACTCCCCTTATTATTACCATGACCTGCTCAAGATTAGAAGCACATGGGTTCATAATACTTAATCCACCCCCTATTTTCTTTGTCTCTCGTTTATATGCATGAGTGTATTTTGGTGAAACTTTTGATTTAGTTTAGCAGACTACTCTGGTTCAATCTGGGCTTACCATAGTCTGAACCCATACTAAACTGTTGCTGTGGCCTCACAAGTGAAAATGATAAGTAAAAGAAAGAGGAAGGAATGTGTTATTGAATCATCATTAGACTGGATGGTTTGCACATTTTCCCACGCAGATAATCTGGTTTGGCATTTCTCTGTCTATTACAGCATTTCAATTCAATTTGCCAACCAAATAGGAACCCTGACAGGGAATACTCTCCTAGTTCAACCTGATCTAAGCAACCACTCTAGTCCAGTTTTTACAACATTATAACATATAGGTTGATTGGTTCAGAACTTAGACAGGTTACTTTAACATGGATTGGTCAAGAAACTTTATATAGTTATCAAAATATATATGAGATTGCTTTCAAGGGTTTTACCTTTGTAAAAAAGCTACTAATTTATTTGCATTTTTTGTTGGGTTTCTAATGTTTCAGACTTCACTGAGAAGGAGGTGAAGATGATGACTGAAGCAGGTGCTACTGCTGTTGGGCTTGGGCCAAATCGTCTAAGGGTTGAGACTGCGATAATGACACCTTTGGCAACTCTGATGTTATGGCCGGACTCTCAACAGCAACAAGATCCTTAACTAACTGGTCCAGTCATTAGTCCATTTCTAGACCCATGTATGTGCATTTCTCTTACACCTTTTAAAATTGTTGGATCCTTTGTCATCCTTAATCCCCAAATCATTCTACATGAAGGCTATACAATGTTATGGACACACCGCCCGGCAGCGCACTGCGGTGCAGTCATAGGCAGCAGCACGCCCAGCAGGCCGCACAGTAGCAGGCACCGCCCGACAGCGCACAACACGCACCGCCTGGCAGCACGCAGCACGCACCGCCCGGCAGCGCACAACACGCACCGTCCGGCAGCGCGAAACACGCAACGTCCGGCAGCGCGCAACATGCACCGCTTGGCAGCGTGCAGCACGCACCGCTCAACAACGCACAGCACGCACCGCCTGGCAGCGCGCAGCACGCACCGCACAGCGGCAGCACTAGGCAGCAGAACGCACCGCATGACAGCAGCACGCACCGCACGGCAGCAGCACCGCGAGACGCGCGCTCCGCCCGACAGAAGCAGTAGGGCGGGGCCCACATGACAGCTCATCAGGGTGGGTCCACACTTATCTTACCACATCAGCTCTGCCCGCCAACTCGCCTCCAGCTACACCATTCCTCATCCATTATCCTTATCCTTATCTTATCTTATCGTAAGTAAGAGTTGTGTTACCATTAGGAGTAGGTAATTAGGAGTTTGAGTTCAAGTTGGAGTTTGAGTTTAATTAGGAATTTCCTTCTGTAATCTCCTATTTAAGGAGCCACTAATTGAAATAAAGGCATTCAGTTTTCGAGTAAAGAAAAGAGTGAGGAGAGTTTGGGTGGTCTCTTGGACAAATCACCCATTCAGTTTCCGCAATAGGGTCTGCACGCAAGGGAAGGCACAAAGGAAAGCAGGGCTTTCTCCCCATGGACTGACCCGTGATGAGATCCTATGCTCAGGCCCATAACATTCTGGTATTAGAGCCAAACATCATGGGCGATATGGAGCAGCTATCATCCAAGGTCCATGAATTGGAACATAGGCTAGTAGAAACCAGCATGGAGGTTCGTGAAATCAAGGAAGATGTCCGGGGCTGCGATGCCTACTGGAGGCATTCCTATCCAACAAAGAAAGGAGTTCTGAGGGAATCGCCAACACAAACAGTCGCCGTCCGGACTGGGTAGAGGCACCCAACGAACAGTAGATCGCTGCCTTGACAGCCGCAGTTATTCCCAAATATAGCCGTTTGGAGTTTCCCTCATACAGCGGCAGTGGCGACCCACGGGGAGGGCTGTACCGCTGCGAGCAACTCTTTTGTAATCAGTACACGAGGGATGAAACTGTAAAGTCTCCTCCTTTGGCTGGGGACAATGTCATATTGGTACCTGCAAAATGCGCTATTGGGTCGAAGACAGGTGGACTTGGCAATGTTGCTGGGACTTTACTGAAGGCCTTGGCTCGGCTTGAACATAGAGTTATGGTTGTGGCACCACAGTATGGTAACTATGCAGAAGTCCAAGAAACAGGAGTGCGCAAGAGATATAAGGTGGATGGGCAGGATATGGAGGCTGCTCTTGAGGTTCTCTTTTGTAAGTATACCCGGTGCGTTCTTGTGATCCACAACATAGCACACCAGGGTCGTGGTCCAGTAAGTGGTTTTCGTTATGTGGATCTTCCAAAAAACTACATACATGACCCAGGAGGTGGGGAACAACTTCTCAGACATTTTGAGAGTCAACACCATGACAAAGTTAGGGGTTGGGTCGGTTTCTCTGTGAAAATGGCTCATCGGATAACCGTTGGTGCGGACATCCTACTCATGCCTTCTAGATTTAAGCCATGTGGACTGAACCGGCTTTATGCACTGGGCTACGGGACAGTCCCTGTTGGTGGACTGAGAGATAGCGTGCAGCCGTTTGATCCATTGGCAGAGTTCCAAGCCACATGTCCGGAATTCGAGCTTGAGGAAAAGCTCGTTGTCCAGGAGGGGTGCGATGTTATGGACACACCGCCCGACAGCGCACTGCGGTGCAGTCATAGGTAGCAGCACGCCCAGCAGGCTACACAGCAGCAGGCACCGCCCGGCAGCGCCGCACTACAGCAGGCACCGCCCGACAGCGCCGCACAACAGCACGCACTGCCCGGCAGCGGGCAGCACGCACCGCATGGCGACAACACTAGGCAGTAGCACGCGCCTCACGGTAGCAGCACGCACCACACGACAGCAGCATGCACCGCACGGCAGCAGCACCGCGAGACGGGCGCACCGCCCGACAACAGTAGTAGGGCAGGGCCCACATGACAGCTCATCAGGGTGGGTCCACACTTATCTTACCACATCAGCTCTGCTCGCCAACTCGCCGCCAGCTACACCATTCCTCATCCCTTATCCTTATCCTTATCTTATCTTATCGTAAGTAAGAGTTGTGTTACCATTAGGAGTAGGTAATTAGGAGTTTGAGTTCAAGTTGGAGTTTGAGTTTAATTAGGAATTTCCTTCTGTAATCCCCTATTTAAGGAGCCACGAATTGAAATAAAGGCATTCAGTTTTCGAGTAAAGAAAAGAGTGAGGAGAGTTCGGGTGGTCTCTTGGACAAATCACCCATTCAGTTTCCGCAATAGGGTCTGCACGCAAGGGAAGGCACAAGGGAAAGCAGGGCTTTCTCCCCGTGGACCGACCCGTGATGAGATCCTATGCTCGGGCCCATAACATTCTGGTATCAGTGCCAAACATCATGGGCGATATGGAGCAGCTATCATCCAAGGTCCACGAACTGGAACATAGGCTAGAAGAAACCAGCATGGAGGTTCGTGAAGTCAAGGAAGATGTCTGGGAGCTGTGACGCCTGTTGGAGGCATTCCTCTCCAACAAAGAAAGGAGTTATGAGGGAATCGCCAACACAAACAGTCCCGTCCGGACTGGGTAGAGGCACCCAGTGAACAGCAGATCGCTGCCCTGACAGCCGCAGTTATTCCCAAATATAGCCGTTTGGAGTTTCCCTCATACAGTGGCAGTGGCGACCCACGGGGAGGGCTGTACCGCTGCGAGCAACTCTTTTGTAATTAGCGCACGGGGGATGAAACTGTAAAGTCTCCTCCTTTGGCCGGGGACAATGTCATATTGGTACCTGCAAAATGCGCTACTGGGTCGAAGACAGGTGGACTTGGCGATGTTGTTGGGACTTTACTGAAGGCCTTGGCTCGGCTTGAACATAGAGTTATGGTTGTGGCACCACAATATGGTAACTATGCAGAAGTCCAAGAAACAGGAGTGCGCAAGAGATATAAGGTGGATGGGCAGGATATGGAGGCTGCTCTTGAGGTTCTCTTTTGTAAGTATACCCGGTGCGTTCTTGTGATCCATAACATAGCACACTAGGGTCGTGGTCCAGTAAGCGATTTTCGTTATGTGGATCTTCCAAAAAACTACATACATGACCCAGGAGGTGGGGAACAACTTCTCAAACATTTTGAGAGTCAACACCATGACAAAGTCAGGGGTTGGGTCGGTTTCTCTGTGAAAATGGCTCATCGGATAACCGTTGGTGCGGACATCCTACTCATGCCTTCTAGATTTAAGCCATGTGGACTGAACCAGCTTTATGCAATGGGCTACGGGATAGTCCCTGTTGGTGGACTGAGAGATAGCGTGTAGCCGTTTGATCCATTGGCAGAGTTCCAAGCCACATTTCCGGAATTCGATCTTGAGGACAAGCTCGTTGTCTAGGAGGGGTGCGATGTTATGGACACATTGCCCGACAGCACACTGCGGTGCAGTCATAGGTAGTAGCACGCCCAGCAAGCTGCACAGCAGCAGGCACCGCCCGACAGTGCCGTACAATAGCAGGCACCGCCCGACAACGCCGCACAGTAGCACGCACCACCCGGCAGCGCGCAACATGCACCGCCTGGCAGCACGTAGCACGCACTGCCCGACAGCGCGCAGCATGCACCGCCCGGCAGCGAGCAGCACGCACCGCATGGCGGCAGCACTAGGCAGCAGCACGCACCTCACGGTAGCAGCACTCACTGCACGACAGAAGCACGCATCGCGAGACGTGCGCTCCGCCCGACAACAGCAGTAGGGTGGGGCCCACATGACAGCTCATTAGGGTGGGTCCACACTTATCTTACCACATCAGCTCTGCCCGCCAACTCGCCGCCAGTTACACCATTCCTCATCCCTTATCCTTATCCTTATCTTATTGTAAGTAAGAGTTGTGTTACCATTAGGAGTAGGTAATTAGGAGTTTGAGTTCAAGTTGGAGTTTGAGTTTAATTAGGAATTTCCTTTTGTAATCTCCTATTTAAGGAGCCACGAATTGAAATAAAGGCATTCAGTTTTCGAGTAAAGAAAAGAGTGAGGAGAGTTTGGGTGGTCTCTTGGACAAATCACCCAAAAGGAGAGTTCTGGTGGCCTCTTCGACAAATCACCCATTCAGTTTCCGCAATAGGGTCTGCACGCAAGGGAAAGTAGGGCTTTCTCCCCGTGGACCGACCCATGACGAGATCCTACGCTCGGGCCCATAACATACAAAGGGAAAAAATGAACATGAATAGGGGGAAAACGATTAAAACCATAACAGCCATATATTTGAGGATTTATGGAAAAACATTCTACCAAAAAAAATTATCATAGGAAATCCTATAAAACACCCTATTCACTCCTGTCCAAGAGGTAATTCTGTTCCTCGACTAAGTGAACAACCCATCTTCTATTTCAACTTTGTTTTCAAAAGTTTTGGAATTCCTTTCCATCAACAAGATCCCAAAAGAACAGCAGATGATGAAATCTTTCATATATTCTTTCCTTCTTTCTTAAGATCCTTGAGCTTCCAACACTTGATAAAACCTTCCTACAGATACAAGCATGCCAAATATATGGTGTTGCAGTAGAAGGATGGGAGAACTGTGTAGCAGCTAAACATGAGCTTCAGAGCTAAAGACATAGCAATGCTTATTGAACTATTTATGCCATTTCTTGGTAGCCATTTCTAAGCACTTAGAACAGTTTGAACATTTATGCTTTTTAAAAAGATGCTCACAAGACCAGTTTGATGTCTTTAAGAGAATTAGGGCATAGGATACTTGGGAAGATAATAATTCCCAGAGGCTAAACATCTCAAAGTGATATTTAGGGAATTAGAGCATTGGATCATTCTGATAGCTATCCTTTAGATCCATCACCAAAGTTGCCTCTCTGCCTCCAACATAATTGACTTGGCCAACTACTCCAAACAGAACAAACAAAAAGGATTCATGAAAATGATTCAGAAACACGGGTTGAAGGCCTTTTAAATAATGTGCCCAATAACCATCATCTAAGTAATATAGGGATGCAGTTCCAAAACTGTTGTGCTATGTGCAAATCTTCAGAAGAGTTGATAAAATACTAATTTATTTTGTCTACCACTTCCTCTGGTTTTTGTCTTTATCCTTATTCCAGATCTTTTGATCTTGCCCCCATTGATGAGAGAAGTGATGCTACCTTATCCCATGGTGTCAATAGGTGGTAGGGTTTTTTTATTCTATCCATTATTCCTGTTTACCAACCAAACTTACATCAATCAAAATATTTCATATCCTGCAGATATACGCAAGCAAGTAGCAAGTAAATCTAGTAGAACACTTCTGACGTGTGAATGATGCATACTTGTAGAGATTCTCACTGTATGGGGATTCTTCCCTCTTTACACAAACATTAATTAATGAAATTAATTAATCGGTATGGGGACTTCCATCGGTAGCAAGGAGCAAGTAAATCTACTATTTAATGAAACTAGTAAAACACTTCCATCTTATTTCTATGAATCGCAGAAATGGGGACACCTATGACACGTTGAGGAGTTGGTTACTTGAAACTAACCAACCATTAGTAAAAACCGAACAATTCAAGTTGTATCGGTCAATGCTTTCAAAACCAATTTAAAGACCGAGTCGCTTTTGCATATGGGTCACGGTCACCGGTTCAACCATCTTGGTCGAATGGGTAAGACCATTCCATATCAACATTCTATATATATGTGTGTGTGTGTGTGTGCATATATGTATATATGTGTGTAAATACATATTTGATCAATAAATAGTATATAAATGTTTTACATATAATATATATTATTTTATATTTTATTTATATTTTTAATTTTTTTGTTTATAAAAATGTTAAGAATTGTGATTTAAAGTTTTTTTTGTTGCAAAAATAGTGGGGCAAAACACCATGACGTGTTAGGACGCATAGATCTTGGAAAGTTACCCCAAAAAAAAAAAAAAAACAAAGATTACCTTAATCGGACATCGGAGTGCAAAGTTATGGCCTTCGAAAGTTTGCACATGCAATAAGTACGCAACAATTTGTGACTAGTGATTGGGTCAAACGTGTCAATATTTGAACCGTCCAAATCGGGTTATTTTTTAGCAAGTCAATGGTTTTTGATTGAAGGGCGGGTTTCAATAGAACTAGACCTAGAATCAAGGTAGGGTGACAGTTTGAACGATTCAATCGATCAGGTTAATGGTGGGTTGAAAACATTAGTATCGATTTGGGCCAATTTCAATTTGGTTTGTTGGTTTAGAAGATTTAAACTTAAAAGTTTAAATTACATCTACAGAATACAATGATATTACTAAAAGAATAAATTTAAAATTTGAGTTTACAATATAAAATTTTTTACAATAAGAAATATGAGAATTTTTCCACTCTTCATGTATTAAAAAATTATATTTGAAATATAAAATATTAATATATTCATGATCATGTTGGTTCAATTTTGGTCGGTTTATAAATGGTAAAACCAAAACTAACTTGACTTGGTTGAATTGGGAAATTGTTAAATCAAAGCCGATTAGAAATACTAGAAAACAACTAACTTGAGTCAAGTTTAGTCAATTTGATGAACATCCTTAACTGAAATTAATTATTATTATTTTTGTATCACAAATAATTATTAAAAAATAATATATAAAATATACATAATTATAATTATTTAAAATTTAAATTATAAAACATGTATTTCTATTATTTATCTTTCCCTTGGAAAAAGTCCGTGCATTGCACGGTCCCCGCTAGCCTTCTGTACTTGGTGTGGAGGTTTGTAAAGCAAGCAAGTGGGTCAAAGTTTGTTTGGAGCTTCACTGTGGTAGGCCAAACTATCCCTTTTATTTCCTTTTACGTATCCATGTAAACTGCTACTTTTATATTGAGTTATTGACAAATCCGTCTCTTGATGCCCGTGGCCATGGAACAGTAGCAGAGACACCAAAGGATGACCGAAGAACACGAAGAAGTAGAAGAGATACAACACGGCCCTTTTCCGATCGAACAACTTCAGGTAATTGTGTTGGAAATTCAAGCAACTAATTCTATTAGAAAAATCCGGGTGCAGATTTTGGGAAGTAGGGAACTTCCTTCACTTCAGGAAGTATATGCTCTGGTCCAATATGAAGAGAGCAGAAAAAATCTCATGAATGCTTCTGAGGGGGAGCAACCTGTTGCCCTAATTGCAAGAGGGGGTAACACATGAATGAAAAAGGGGGAACCAAAGAAAGGTGAAGATAAATGCTAACTGTGGTGTACTCATTGCTAAAACATGTATTTCTATTATTTATCTTTCCCTTGGAAAAAGTCCGTGCATTGCACGGTCCCCGCTAGCCTTCTGTACTTGGTGTGGAGGTTTGTAAAGCAAGCAAGTGGGTCAAAGTTTGTTTGGAGCTTCACTGTGGTAGGCCAAACTATCCCTTTTATTTCCTTTTACGTATCCATGTAAACTGCTACTTTTATATTGAGTTATTGACAAATCCGTCTCTTGATGCCCGTGGCCATGGAATAGTAGCAGAGACACCAAAGGATGACCGAAGAACACAAAGAAGTAGAAGAGATACAACACGGCCCTTTTCCGATCGAACAACTTCAGGTAATTGTGTTGGAAATTCAAGCAACTAATTCTATTAGAAAAATCCGGGTGCAGATTTTGGGAAGTAGGGAACTTCCTTCACTTCAGGAAGTATATGCTCTGGTCCAATATGAAGAGAGCAGAAAAAATCTCATGAATGCTTCTGAGGGGGAGCAACCTGTTGCCCTAATTGCAAGAGGGGGTAACACATGAATGAAAAAGGGGGAACCAAAGAAAGGTGAAGATAAATGCTAACTGTGGTGTACTCATTGCTAAAAGCCTAGACACACTTGAGAAACCTGTTGGGAGTTAGTGGGAAAGCCCAAGTGGGCAACCAAAAATCAAGACACTTCAAAGAAGCTTCCTCAGAAGAAATTTACTTATGCAAATCTGGCCACACAAGACTATCAGCGGAAAAATCAGACTATTGTTTTTCCCCAAGAACATCCTAGTGGTTCCGATCCCAAGGAAGACATCATCAACTCCTTCAGAGATCATTTGGAATTGTATGGTAGGACACTCGAATAGATAGATAGGTTGGTTCCTACCCCTTCTACCTCATTCGCTTCTACATTAGCTAAAGATGCTTTTGCATTTCATGTATGTACCTCTACTCCTGAGTCACCTTGGGTCATTGACTTAGGGGCATCAAACCATATGACTGGTAAGTCCAATCACTTTCAGACGTACACTCTTCTCTCTGGAAGGGATAAAGTGAGACTTGCTGATGGGTCTCTATCCACCATTGCTGGTCAGGGATCTGTATCCCTTCCTGATGGCCTTGTCTTATCCAATACCCTTCATGTTTCTAAGCTTCTTATTAATTTGTTATCTATAAGCAGTATTACTCGGTCCTTAAATTGTTGTGTAACCTTTTTTTCCCCATTCTTGTGTTTTCCAAGATTTAACTTCGGGGAGGATAATTGGTAAAGTATATATGGTTGATGGTCTCTACATCTTGGAGAATAAAGCTGGTCCTGCGGCATCGGTCTCTGTGAGTCTTATGAGTCAGTCAAAAAATAGTCAACTGTGGTTATGGCATAACCGCCTTGGTCATTTGTACTTTGAGTCTTTGAAAGTTGTGTTTCCTAAATTGTTCAAGTCAGTGTCTATTACTAGTTTACATTGTCAAACGTGTCAGTTGAGCAAGCATTGTAGAACATCTTTTTCTTTAAATAATAAAAGATCTATTTTGCCTTTCCATGTTGTCTTTTCTAATGTTCGGGGCCTTGTAAACATACCTACTGAGGGCGGGTATAAGTACTTTATCAACTTTATTGATGACTATTCGAGATACACTTGACTATATCCCATGCATTCAAGAGAAGAGGTTCCCAAGATTGTGCAAAATTTCCATTGCATGGTTTTCACTCAATTTCATGTTGAAGTCCAAACCTTCCAATTGGATAATGCAAAGGAGTATTTCCATCATGATTTAGCCAAGTTTTTCTCCTCTCATGGATCTCTTCATAGAAGCTCATGTGCCAGAACACAACAATAGAACGACGTTGTTGAAAGGAGGAACCGCCACCTCCCCGAAGTTGCCCGCAGTATGATGCTTCACATGCATGTTCCAAAACGTTTTTGGGTTGATGCTATGATGGCTACAGCTTATGTTATTAATCGTATGCCATCGTGCCTCCTGTAATGCAAGGCCCCACATCAACTTCTTTTTTCTTAATCCCCTTTATTTTCCATTCCCCTACGTGTGTTTGGGTGTAAGTGTTTTGTTCATGATCTTTCTCCCAGCCGGGGTAAATTGAATCCTAAATCTGTCCCATGTGTTTTCTTGGGTTATCCCTCTTCCCATAAATGTTACAAATGCTTCAATTCGGTCATACATGAGTACTTTGTGTCGATGGATGTGTCATTTGAATCTGAACCCTTCTTCCAAGCCTCTCCTCAGGGGGAGAATAGTGTGAAGGAGGAGAGGCAAGCTCCAACTCCTCAAATTCCTTTTCCCTCTATTCCTGACTCCTCTCCATTTTGTGTCTTCTTGAGGCGCCGTAAGGGACAGCTGAACTCAAAGGCTATGGAGCAACTTGAGACTAATACATCCAACACCATCTGATTCCTTGAAGGAAAATCTAGGTACCCTTGTTCCTTTTGATATTACTGAACCTATTGCTATTGAAGACTCTACTAATGATCTTGATATCCCAATTGCTCATAGAAAAGGAGTTCGATCATGTACTACTAAGCATCCTATAGCTCAATTCTTGTCCTACGAAAACATTGCTCCCTCATTTTGTGCCTTTTTTACTGCCATTGATTGTGTCTCCATTCCCAAAAGTGTTGCAGAAGCCTTATCTTTACCTGAATGGGTAGAGGCAATGAAGGAAGAAATTAGTGCTCTTCACAAAAACAAAACCTGGGAGTTGGTGAATCTTCCTAAAGGAAAAGAGCCAGTGGGATGCAAGTGGGTATTCACAGTAAATCATAGAGCAGATGGGTCAGTTGAGAGGTATAAAGCCATGTTAGTTGCAAAAGGGTATACTTAGGTGTATGGGTTGTGATTACGGGGAATTGGGACTCTGAGATTAAGAAGGTAAAAGAATCCCTTGCTATGTAGTTTGAGGTGAAAGGTCTACGACAACTACGTTATTTCCTTGGTATTGAGGTTGCTCGCTCACAAAAGGGCATCTTCATTTTCCCAAAGAAGTATGCCCTAGATCTTTTGCAGGACACAAGAAAGTTAGGAGCAAAGCCTGTAGATTTTCCTATTGAGGAAAACCATCGGCTTGGTGATTGTACTGGAGAACTTGTGACATATGTCAAGAAATTTCAAAGGCTAGTAGGAAGGCTTCTTTACCTATTGTAGAGGAGATGGGCTGAATGGCCCATAGATTGTCATTTTATGGGCCTTATTCTGGGCCCATACTCTGTAATGTTCTGTTTTTTGTATTTTTCTGCCTACTCAAGGGCCTCTTTGTAATTTATCAAAGATTAACACCTTAATAAAATGTTTAGAGTGTTAGAGTGAGGTTAAGTTTGAAACTCTCACTCTCTAACACTCATTGCCGCCAGCTCTCTCTCTTTCTTCTCTTCCTCTCTTGTTTGTTTAGTTTCTATTTGCATCTAATCTCAAATAGTTCCATACATCAAGTGAACTGTTTTTCAAATTGGTATCAGAGCGGGTCATTGCTTGGCATGTCCCTCATGTGGTTCTAGTTCAGCCAACTGCATGAGGAGGTTCTAGGCCTGAATGTTTATAGTCATTTGCCTGGTTCTTGGAGGTCATTGGAGGGTGCCCAAGTTTCTATACACTTGGAGAAAGGTTTGGTGACTAGGAAGAATCAGAGAGCAAGTTTTTCAGCCTGATTTGAAATCAGAAAAAGGGGATTTCGAAGCTAGCTCAGAGAGCAAAGTGTTCGGCCTGGTTTGAAGTTCAAACCAGAGATACTGTAAGTTGTTTTCTCAGTTCTTTGCTGAGTTATTTTGTTATTTGGGAGGACTGTTAAAGCATTCAAAGCACACCTTCATTCGACCCACTGTTGCTGGATTGATTCTACTCAGAAACTTCTGGGTTATTCTGGAAGTGTGGTTCGACTGTTATTGAACTTCCAAAACTGCTGAAAACTGATCTAAACTAAGTGATACAAGCCTCTACTTTAGTTCAGCTACTTCTTGGACCTAGACGGAGTGTTCTTAAAGTGATTTCTACTGGGTTAACAGTGAAGTGTTGACTATTGCATACATAGTGTTTGTAAAAAGTCCTCTTAGGTACTGTGGATTGTATTTTTTGTTCTCCTTGGGAAATTATTGTTGGGAACCAAGAATACATATTGTTTGGAAGCCTGCTAATTGTTCCTTGAAGGCTGAATCTGGGTTTCTTCTCCTTGAAAGTGCTGCCACTGTACTTGGTTCTCACGACTGTCAGATCTAAACTGAGTTTGTGTGTTGATGTGTTTGCTATTGTTTCAACTCGATCTGAGTTCTTTGAAATCAGGTCACTTTTGGAAGGCTTGCCGAAATCCTAATTGAAGCTGTTACATAATGAACTTCTCAGAAATTGAGAACAAGAGCATTGCTGAATATGGACATGATTCGAGAACTACAACTGATTCCTTGTTGGCTGTAACTACAGTTAAACTGGATGGAACCAATTATTTGGCCTGGTCACAATCCGTAAAAATTCATATTTGCAGTAGAGGAAAGTGGGGTTTTATCTTTGGGAGCAAGAAAGCTCCCCAGAGGAGGATCCCTCTTATGAGAAATGGGTACAGGAGAATTACACAGTGATTGGGTGGCTTGTGAACTCAATGCAGCCACAGATTAGCCAACATTATCTGTGGATGAACTCGGCTAAAGAAATCTGGGATAGTGTTGCAGAAACTTACTCCCAGAAGTTGAATGTTGCCAGAGCCTACAAACTGAGAAGTGATGTGAAGAATCTAAGGTAGGGGGAGAAGTCACTTGTAGCATACTTCTCAACCCTGAAATCTCTATGGCAAGAGATTGACTTGATAGAGACTGTGACATGGGATACCCTCAAGGATGCTGAAACATACAGGAAATTGGTTGAAAGGAATAGGGTCTTTGAGTTATTGACAGGGCTGAACTCTGAATATGACATTACAAAGCAAAACATCTTGTCCAAGGAAGATGTTTCATTGTCACAAGCATATGCTTTGGTCAACAGTGAAGAAAGTAGGAGGCAAGTGCAGGTTCAAGGAGTCAGTATCAATGATCATTTTGCAAATATGAGAATTAAACCCAAAGGGGTTACAGAAGCTCACAGTGGCACAGGAAAGAAGGAGGTGGTGTGTGAATATTGTAAGAAGCCGAAACACACAAAGGACAAGTGCTGGAAATTGCATCCTAATCTTGTTCGTATTAGATTCCAGAAGAAGAATGATAGTAGAAAGACAGGAAGTGCACATGCAGCTACAAGCACAGATACAGAGGTTGAGTCTACCAGTGCACAGTTGGCAGCCATGAAAGCTGAATATGAGAAGTTTGGAAAGATTATCAGCCAGCTTGAAGGGTAACTTCATCATTCAACCCTTCTGGAAGTCCAGCCACCACCGCATTTGCTCACTCAGGTATAAGGGCTCCTGCTAACCATGCATCCACCTCAGGTAATCTCAAAACCCCTTGGATCATAGACTAAAGTGCTTCTGATCACATGACCAACCTTTCCACTTTGTTTGTTTCATATGATTTACTTCCTGGTCGTGAAAAAATCACCTTAGTTGATGGTTCTCTTGCCCCTATTTCTGGAAAGGGAACTGTCAAGGTTACAGACTCCTTACTCTTATCTTCCACTCTTCATGTACCTAAATTAAATACCAACTTATTATCTATAAGTAGCTTGACCAAGTCATTGAATTGTTGTGTAACATTTTTCCCTTCTCACTGTGTGTTTCAGGACCTGAAGTCTCAGAAGGTGATTGGGAATGGCCTTGAAGCGAATGGAATATACCTGCTCGACACCCCTGGCCAATGCTTTGATCATCCCAAGAATGTTGCTTTTGGTTCTACTTTTCCAGAGTCTGTCAGTCAAATTATGTTGAGTCATTGTCGGTTGGGTCATTTACCTTTTTCTGCTTTAAGTCATTTGTTTCTCAAACTATTTAAGGGAGTCAGTGTGTCTAGTCTCAATTGTGAGTCTTGTCAGTTGTCAAAGCATTGTAGAAAAAATTACCCTGTGAGCAATAAAAGATCCTCTTTTCCTTTTCATATTGTGTACTCTGATGTGTGGGGGCCTTACCACTTATCCTCTATAGGGGGTTACAGATATTTTATCCTGTTTATTGATGACTTTTTTAGATTCACTTGGATATACTTAATGAAATCTCGGGATGAAGTCCCAAGACTTGTGAGGCAATTTCATGAGCTTGTTTTAACTCAATTTGATACCAGAATTAAGGTTTTCAGATCTGACAATGCAAAAGAGTATTTTGAGAAGAGTTTATCCTTGTATCTCTCTGACATGGGGGTTATTCATCAAAGCTCCTGTATTAGAACCCTTGAACAAAATGGAGTTGCTGAGAGGAAAAATAGACATATTGTTGAAGTTGCAAGGAGCCTTTTGTTTGTTTCACATGTTCCCATAAGATTTTGGGGTGATGCTGTACTTACTGCTACCTATCTCATAAACCGTATGCCATCTAGGGTTTTAGGGTTTAAATCCCCCTTCCGTCTTCTTCATCTAGACAAGGATCTCTTCCCAATTCCTCTTCGTGTATTTGGCTGTACCTGCTATGTTCACATTCCAAGTGTGCAGAGACATAAGTTTGAACCGAAAGCCTACAAATGCATCTTCCTTGGTTACTCCTCCACACAAAAGGGTTATTGTTGTTTTGATCCAAAGACTAGCACTCGACATGTCTCTATGGATGTTACTTTTGATGAACTTTCTCCTTTTTATGGTTCCTCTCAGAAAGGACATTGTCCACAGGGGGAGAGTCTGTCACAAGTTTTTGCTCTTCCTCTTCCTGTCCCAGTTGAGCCTCTTGACAAACCTGCATCCTCACCAAATGAATCGAAGGAGGATCAATCACTTCATACCTCTTGTTCTAGTGCCCCTATTTCTTTACCTCCTTGTCCTACCCATAATCCCAAAGTGTATCAAAGGCAGAGATCCAGGAATGAGCAAGTCGTTTCCCTTACAACAGACGAGGCTCATACATTCCCAATCACAGATGAGATAACAGGTACTGCTTCAGCTCCTTTGGAATCATCATTCCCAGACCTTGATGTCCCCATTGCTATTAGGAAAGGGAAGCGGAAGTGTACTGCACACTGCATTTCCAAACACCTTTCTTATGACCTGCTTTCTCCTTCATACTTTGCCTATCTCTCTTCTGTTGCTTCTAACCTCATTCCTAGGTCTGTCTCAGAAGCTCTTGGGATTCCAGAATGTAGAGATGCCATGAAGACTGAAATTGATGCTCTACATGCAAATGGTACTTGGGAGGTGGTGGATTTGCCTGAAGGAAAGGATCCAGTTGGGTGCAAGTGGGTTTTTACCATTAAATACAGGGCTGATGGAACTATTGAGAGGTACAAGGCCAGACTTGTTGCAAAAGGATACACACAGACATATGGGATTGACTACCTGGAGACTTTTGCCCCTGTTGCCAAGATGACATCTGTGAGGGTTCTTTTATCTCTGGTAGTTCACTTTGATTGGCCTCTCTATCAGTTAGATGTAAAGAATGCATTTCTGAATGGTGACTTACATGAGGAGGTCTACATGTGTCTTTCTCCAGGAATGTATGGGAAAGATATGCAAGGAAAGGTATGTAAATTGAAGAAATCACTTTATAGTCTCAAACAATCTCCTAGAGCCTGGTTTGAGAGATTTAGAGCTACACTTGTTAAATTCGGCTATGTTCAGACACAGTCAGATCATACTCTGTTTGTGAAGAAAAGTGGATCTCTAGTAGTGTATCTCATTATGTATGTTGATGACATTATAGTGACTGGTGATGATGCCTCAAGCATTCTGGCCCTTAAGTCTTTCCTCCGTACAGAATTTGAGATTAAGGATCTGGGGGAGTTGAGATACTTCCTTGGCAATAGAAGTTGCCAGATCCAAGGATGGGATTCTTATTTCCCAAAGGAAATATGTCCTTGATTTGTCGTCTAAAACTGAAAAACTGGGTGCAAGACCAGCTGCAACTCCCATTGATATGAGTCACAAACTTTCAGCTTCGGATGGAACTTTGTTGGAAGACAAAGGGGTTTTTTAGAGACTTCTTGGGAAGCTTCTGTATCTGTGCATGGCTAGGCCAGATATTGCGTATGCTGTCAGTTGCATTAGCCAGTTCATGCATGCTCCTAGAGATACTCATATGGCAGCAACAAAACGGATTTTGTGCTATCTGAATGGTTCTCCAGGAAAATGAATTCTATTTACCAAGCACGGCCATCTGAAGCTTGAAGCCTATACTGATGCTGATTGGGCTGGAAATATTGATGATGGAAGATCTACTTCAGGGTATTGCAGTCTGGTGGCTGGTAATGTTGTTTCTTGGAGGAGTAAGAAACAATCTGTTGTGGCCCGATCCTCCGCAAAAGCAGAGTATAGAGCCATGGCACATGGAGTCTCGGAATTGTTGTGGCTAAGGTCCTTAATGGAGGAACTTGGGACTGATCATGACAAACCCATGATGTTGTACTGTGATAATCAGGCTGCCATCAACATTGCTCACAACCCGGTACAACATGATCGAACCAAACATATTGAGGTTGATCGACACTTTATTCGAGAAAGAGTCTCCTCCGGTGAAGTGTCTTCCATTCATTACTTCTGAAGGACAATTGGCAGATTTTCTCACCAAGGGCATTTCCAAGGCAAGGCTTCAACATGACACTGGCAAGCTGGGCATGATTAACATCTATGCTCAGCTTGAGGGGGAGTGTAGAGGAGATGGTCCGAATGGCCCATAGACTGTTATTTCATGTTATATTATGTTTCTCTTTATTATGGGCCTTATTCTGGGCCCATACTCTATAATGTTCTGTTTTTTGTATTTTTCTACCCACTCAAGGGCCTCTCTGAAATTTATCAAAGATTAACACCTTAATAAAATGTTTAGAGTGTTAGAGTGAGGTTAAGTTCGAAACTCTCACTCTCTAACACTCATTGCTGCCATCTCTCTCTCTCTCTTCTCTTCCTCTCTTGTTTGTTTAGTTTCTGTTTGCATCTAATCTCAAACAGTTCCATACATCAAGTGAACTATTTTTCAGCTCCTATCAATGATTCGGCCAGATATAGCCTATGCTGCTGGTGTACTTAGTCAGTTTATGCATGCACCAACATCCTCTCATTTAGAGGCAGCTGAGAGGGTTCTCAGTCATCTGAAGAAGTACCCAGGAACTGGGTTGCTTTTCAAGAAACATGATCATATGAAAGTGGAAGTCTACATAGATGCAGATTGGGTTGAGGCAGTTGATGACAGAAAATCAACTAGTGGATACTGTACCTTTGTTGGTGGAAACTTGGTTACTTGGAGAAGCAAAAAACAAAGTGTTGTGGCCAGATCTTGTGCTGAAGCCGAATATAGAGCCATGGTGCATGGAGTTGCTGAAGTACTATGGGTAAAGAATTTGATTGGAGAATTGGGTATCTCTGTTGGTGGCCTAATGTCTCTCTACTGTGACAACAAGGCAGCCGTTAATATTGCTGCCAATCCAGTTCATCATGACAGGACCAAGCATATTGAAGTTGACAAGCACTCCATAAGGGAGAAACTTGAAAAGGGGGAAGTCTGTACTCCTTACATCAGTTCCAAGGAACAACTAGCAGATGTTCTTACAAAGGGCCTTCACTTTCTATAGCATAATGAACTGTGTGACAAGTTGGGCATGATTGACATATATGCTCCAACTTGAGGGGGAGTGTTGTAATGTGTAGCGGCCTGTGGCCTAGTAGGGACATTTCTGCCCTTTCCTCTTGTATTTTTTATGAGCTGTCGCCCTAAGTATATATACTAACTTAGGCACCGCCAGCTTTAGGATTGAGAATACAATCTTCTTTTTCTCTCTTCTCTCTTCTCTGTCGAACTACAGAATCTACTGGCATTTTCATAAATATAGCCAACCTTTAAATTGGCTTAATTTCTGTTTTTTTCCCTAAAGTTGTTTTTATTCTTAGTTGAAACCATAGAGAGTCTGTAAAGAGTTTTGGTTGTGTTGAGAAGTCGTTAAGCATGGTTTCCGCATTATCTCTATGGACTAATGAGTCACAAGGGTTCTTTTTATTTCATATATTGGTTATAGGGTGTTTGGGTGATTCTAGGTGACAGTGGAGCACCTAGTTGCCTAGCAGGTGCTTGGTGATGCCTTGGCAACAGAATTTTACAAACAAAAAACTAAATTAGAGGATAATTCCCTAATATTACATACCGATTAGCATGCATATAAATTGAAAAAATAACAATACTCTTTTCTATTAATATTTATATTCCTCTCAAAACATAGAAAATCATTGTATCTAAAAGACAGCAGCATTTTAAATCAATTAATTTCAAATTTCAAACGTAGTGCTATAACATAATAATAAGTATTTAGTAGAATAGTTGTGTCAAAAAAAATATTAGCGATTAGAGAAGTTTATAATTTGCTAACAACATCTATTTCTTAACATTGTATATCATATTTAACCATCTTCATTCTCACTTTCTAACTTCTTTAGTTCAAAACTGCATGAAATTCTTGTCACTTTAAAGTTGGTCTCTTGATATTTCATACTTCACCCATCACTGTGCATATTTTAGCAGGCCTTATTTCATTAGTCTAGCTCAAAAATATGCTGTACTTATCAAAAAGAAAATGCTGTATGTTTTTTCATATACCAGTTCCACTGGGTAAATTTGGTTAGTTTGTTCAAATATGCTACTACAAACAAGATGGCCTGCTCTCTTGTTCTCTCTACCTACTTTTCTTTTAGTGGTTCTGCTCTAACCTGTTACCAAATTTGGTTCTGCTTTCTCTTAATCATTCAGCGAGTGCTTTTCTTGTATACTTCGCATCAATGACTATGGTTTATTGTGTGTGTCCTGGTGTCTCCTGAACATTTCTTTAAAGCTTATGGACTAGAGAGGAGGTAATGATTTGCTGTTTGATACCATTTTATTGTGCAGAAAAGTAAGTTTTGACAGTTACTTGCAGATATGTTCTTGGATGTCTGAGTTGCCCATTTGAAAGTTCCCATTTTATTTGTGGAGTAAATTGTGCTGTATAGCACTTTCTAACTTATTGTACATTTGTAAGAAAAACTAAACCGTCTTGCCTTTCTCACTAAGTCCAGCCAGCTGCCAGGCCTTAAAAACTTGCCTAAATCATCATCATCTAAGCCTTGTCCCAGCTACATAGGATTGGCTACATGAATCCTGTTTTACCACTCCATTCTGTTCGGTGCCTAAATAACAATTTTACGTAGATTTTCCTAATTTGGATAGGCTTTGACTGAATTTTAGTGCAGTCTGACTATGAGAGGGAGGGGATGCAAGAAGGCTGATACTTCAGGGGGTGAAAGATTGAACAAGGGAGGTTGAACTTCCCAAGGGAAGAGGGTAGAGATGATAGCAGGCTGTGATCATTCCCCTGGGGAGGATGTTTGCATGGTTGATTATGGTTGTAGCCTAGTTTTTGATTTAGTGTTGGTGCATTGGTTGTGTTGTTGCTGCATCCTTTGGTTGGGCTTGGCCCCTGCTTGACATGGCCTGCTTTTTATAAGCTTTCCCTGCTAGGTCACAAACTCACCTCATTACAAGTGTGCTGGGTTTGGATTTTGCTTTTAAGAAGGCGCGGCTCTTGATAGAATGCAATTGCAATTGCAGGATGGGATTTGGTAGCCAACCCCCAATAGTTGGGTTTAAGGCTGAGTTTAGTAGGCTTTTGTTTTGCATAAAGCCTTTAGTACCATACTGTTCTATGGTTTCTTACTATAAAGCAATTGAAGTTGTTTGTATATTTAATGGGTTTTTTTTTCACAGTCCACTGTGATAATTGTGCTTGACAGCTATTGTTTTATTAGGTTCATTTGGAAGGGTTTCTGCAGGTGCTTGGCAGAAAAGAAATAATAAATACAAAAATGAATCTTTTGTTCCATTTTGATTCAATGTGGTCCATCAATGAAACCGTTAGTGGAATATTTACATGGTACTATCTTCTATATTGTTTTTGCAAGGACTCCTTTGAAAGCTCTTCACTCTGGCCACAATTGCCATTCTGTTTACTGCATCCGAAAATCACATAGAATTTGTCTTGTTACGTCTTATTTGGATATTTGGAAAGTTCCAATTCCTATAATCACGAAATTAGCAGCTGTGAGAGTTGATTAAAGAAGAACAGATTTATGGTCTGGACTTCAACAATATGTATATCGAACATCCACTTTGCATGGAAAACCATATTGGTGTACGATGGAAGGAATTTACTCAACACAGTGATATTCTTAATCCATCTAGAAATTGACTGTGATCTGTAATTCATGAGGAATAGGAAATTCTTACTTCTAAACAGTGTGGGGGTGTGTTTTTATTGAGCACATCAGCAGATGGGATTGCTTGAGTTTATTCAAGTCTTGCTGCATTACCCCTTTTTATATTATTGACTATTTCTGTAGTACCATGTATCTTAAAATAACAGTGATTAAAGGATTTAAAATATGTTTTGATGCAATGCATGCATGTGTGAGAACATGCATATCTGTCCAATATTTTAATTTATTTGCAACGTTTTTATGAGCACTAGGACTAAGTCATTTACTAATGAGGTGCTGAAATGTAAGAACACTCCATCTCTACCTAAGAGGGAAAAGGAGTATAACCAAGATATTTCCAGGCTACCATAATATGATAATTTAAAGGAGCAAAATCAGACTCATCTTATTCTTTGGGGAATGGCCCCTCCAATCATTTCTTTCCAACTTCTGGCAGAAGATAAAACCAGACAGAACATAACAAACTATTTTCTGCATATCTGAAGTAAGGCAGGCATTTGTATTTAGAAAGAAAAAAGTGACTTCTAGTGCAGATTAATATATACTTTCAATGCTTCTTATTCATGTATATGTTTCATTTCAATGATCAAAATACTTCAATTTACCTTGGTGCTTTTTGGCAAAAATTTAAATGAAGGCATGACATCTAGAGTGAAGTGGATAACAGTACCACTACCATCTGCCTCTCCTCCTCTCCAACATGCATTCATCCACATAATCATTTGCCTTTCATTTTTATCTTATTTATGTATATTTAAGAAACAGGCTCTATCAGCCCCAGAGTACGTTGAGTTCCATGGTCCTTACCCTTGTAATTCAATGGTTAATAAGTATATGGATATTGGCGTAGCAGAACATTATCAGTGCAAGTGTAGTAATTTGAATTTTGGAACTATATGATGATCTGTGGTGAAAAGGGTACAATCTGGGTTTTGGTCGATGCAAAATATATCAATGACATGCCTAATAAAAAAATATCAATGACATGGAAACAAAACAGTGTTTTACTATTCAACATCATCATCTCTAACAGTTCTAGCACACACACACACACACACACATTCTATGTTATGTATGATGTACTGAAAGAGCCCATAGATTTTACTTTCTTTCTTTTAAAGTTGATTTTACTCTTTATCTTTTTGAAAGAGGGCTTTCCTTAAGGTGAAGTTTGAGGAAAATTGCTAGAGCCCTAACCTTTGAGCACATGCATCAGAGTGTGGGGTTCATGGATTCATGCCTCAAGACCACGAATCTTTCTCTGTGTGTGTGTGTGCAATTTTCATATATGTTTAAAAGAACAATTTAATATCTTGACATAATTGACCCTTTAAAGCAATAGACTTTCTCTACTACATACCAAGGGATTTTAGAGCTTCCAGCCTGAAGTTTAATATCACTGGAAGTTTTGATTTCATTAGGCATTTTTCTGTGTAATTTCATTGGGAAATTTTTGATAATCTTCATAGACTTCTCGTAGAATGCTGGAGGACCTGAGGAAATTGGGAAACATTAAAAATATTACATAGATTGTGCTCATAAAACTTAAAGATATGTTAAGAAAGTTATGACCACACGCAAACTTAAAAGAATAACAACCCACCATATACCACAGAAGATTAAAAACTTAATAGGAATCAATTGAAACATCTAATTATTTTCAGGCATGGTGGCATCCTTGAAAACCAATTTAGCTCTTACATATCCCAACTCCTTCACTTTGAGGTTCTTTAGAATAATCTCTATCTTAAATTGTGTGGCCAATGTGAGCTTGTCTTATATTGCTGGTTCCAAGCCCATATAAAGGGGAGGGGGAGGGGGGGGAGTGTTAGATTAGAGAAGCATATCCTTGGGAAATAACCAGGGAACTGGATTTATCTTGATATTTTATTTGTAGCTGTGTTTCTATTCAAAAGTAAATTTTTACATTTATGTCTTCATGGTCATGCTGGGATTACCACTTTGACTCAGATTCTTGAGCTTAGATGGCACCTGCAAGAATAAAGAAAGCATGAGAAGTGAAGTGGTAGAATCTGCTATTTGGGAGGTGAATGTGGAAGATGGCCCAAAAAACATACTCAACACCTAGGAAAAAGCTGGAAGCTAACATGGTTGATAACCCAAGTGGGGAGGGTCCTAACAAGGTTCTCCATTAGGAGATAGCAATACTGCAGGGGAAGTGAACATGGAAGCCTTACATAATGCCTGATGGTGTTATACAAACTGCTGGATTTGGAAAAAGTGATGATGCTAGTACCTTCCTGTTGTAATTGGTTCAACTGACTTTGAAGGTTCTCTTCATGATGCCTGGGATTATGACACACTGCAGGGAGAAATATGCCGTTTGGGTCTCAGGTGGAAAGATGCTGTAGAGACAGGGGGTTGATGCTGTTATTTCTTTAGCTTAAGTTACTGAGTTGTTATCTTTGTATATTAAACATAAAAATGAAACTCAGGCCCCGTTTGGTTTGCAGGAATAGGGGTCTGGAATCGAAATCTCATTCCCATTTCTGCTGGAATGGCATTTGTCCATTTGAGGGAATGGCCATTCCCTGCCCCTCCCTTGGGAAGGAAATCCCATTCCTGCTAATTTCAATTCCCATTCCCATTCAATGTCTGAACCAAACAGACTATGACTGTGAACCAAACGGACCATTCCGATTCCCATTCCCAGGTATGCTTGTGATGAATTTCTATATAAATAAGTTGGGCTGACTCTTATTCAGCTATTCGACTCTCTTATACAAATACTTGGTAAATTCTTGCCGACAGGTAGTATTACATTTCATTTTTGAAAGCATTAGGGAACAAGAAATCTAATCACTTCCTCGTAAATATCCTCATATTGGTGCTTGCTCTACAATATGCTTTTTCAACTAACATGATAAACATTATTTACACATTGCAAATTTGATGCTTTTTGAACCCCTTTGGAAGTCAACTTTAATTTCATATTTGGAACCTTTTGATCCGATGTGTCAACAAAATGTGAAGCAATACTGCAGCCTTCCCGTTTTGCACACCAGTTACAACTGTCGTGGGGACCCATCAAGCTATGAATTTTAATTATTAGATATACAGTTGGTTCTTCTGGGCTATTTGTTGTACGGCCCCTTTCCATAATTAATAGCCGGTTAATGAGAAGGGCATAGCCTTTCGAAATATTTTCTGGCCTGGAGTTAGGATAGCCAAAGGGTCATAAGCAGATTTCCTCTGTACGAAGGTTTCCCAACGAGGGCCAAAGTGGGCTCGCCATTCTTCCTGGGTGGTGTAATGGGGCAGATACTGCTTAATTCCCAGACGGGCTGTTTCGCAGAAGTCTAGAATTCTTTTGTTCTGGGTTAAAATGTGCTCTAAGCCATCAGTTCCTGTAGAAGAAGGCACGGCAGAAGAAAGAAATGCCACTAGGTAGAAAATATCTTCATTTGGAATGACTGTAGATGTTCTACTGTCCCACCTGCAAAAAAGGGAAGAAGAAGAAGAAGAAGAAGAAGAAGAAGAAGAAGAAGTGGGTTAAAAAGTTGTAATTTATGGGATTTTCATGGAGTAAGGATTTGTTTTTAAGTCAGTTGTGGGTACTTGGATCTGTGAAGTGGATAGATGAGGACGGGGCCGTTGCTTGTGTCTGTAAGAATCTTGCCAAAGACCTCCTCAGCGAAGTCATGGATTCTGCTTCTAGGAATGAGAAGATTTAGCCATGGGTGTGGAACTTCCCACAACCCTTTCGATCGTAGTTTTATCTCAGACATATGCACTCTGTCCAGGAACTCCACATATGAGACTTCTGATGCGAAAAGCGTGGATGGAATGTAATTCAGTTGTGACAACAGACTCTCGACTTCCTGCAACCAGAGGACAGGGAGAAGAACTGAGGATCAGGTAAGTGAGGAAACAATCATTATACATGCACTTCTGGAGGAATGATGTACTTTTTCAGTATCTCACCTGGTTCATGACATCAGTTTCATCTGGGTTGAAGTTTTTGGTCATTTCTAGACAGAAGAGAGTTCTTCCATCCGATTTGAATTGGCTGGCTTTAAGTGGGTCTTGGGGGTTAAAGAAAGATCTCCAGTTATTGAGGAGACCTGTTCTGTTTATTATCACGAAACCTTCGATGTAGTCGAATGTATTCTCAGCAGAAATTAGATACTCTTGGTCCCTAGTAAACATGGAGAAATCCGAGTACAGAACTCTAATCCATTTCACCTGAAAAAAGCCAAAAAACTGATGGATCAGTTGTATTACAAAAACGGGAGCGCAGGATATTCCAACTAACGTTTTAAAACACATTGCAGGAGATGGCCAGAAAAGGATATTCACTACTCATACCATCTTGGGTGCCGGTTCAAGGGCAATTTTAGCTTGGGCGATGATCCCGAACTGACCGAGTCCTCCCAGAACGCCATGAAACAAGTCTGCATTTTGCTTCTCCGAACAGCTCACTACTTCTCCTTTGCCTGCAGCCCAACCAGAAGGTTGGTGTCAATGCTGATGCTGGCTGCTAGAACAAGTTAAAAGATGTATTTGTCTTAGTTAAATGAAACAAACCTGTAACAACCTCCAGCTGGTAGACATTACTGATTTGGGGTCCATGCCGAAATGCCTGTCCACTGATTCCAGCATTGGACAAAGTGCCACCGACGGTGAGATGTAGGTAATCCGTCCAAGATTTTGGTGCCAGCCCGTATTTCAGGCTCTCATGCAGGATATTTATCCAGAGTTCTCCGCCAGAAACATCTACGTAGGGGAGCTCTCCGGTGTGAACCTGCATTTTTGGTTCCTGAAGCGACTCCATATTGATAACGACGCCTCCGTGGGCTTGAGCCTGCCCTTGGAGTGAATGTCCATGGCCTCTAGCTGCAATAGTGAGTTTTGAGCTAGGACCCAGTTGCAAGATATGCCTTATGGTTGTAGCAATATCTGAAACCGACTTTGGACGTAGAATTGCCGATGGTAGGAACTGGTATCGGTTGCCGAAGTCCCTGGCTGCATGGTGAAGTTCATCGAAGCTGAAATACCCATCAAGAGTCAGTGTTTTCAGTGAGGAGAGGATGTTGGGGGAATCGGAGCCGGAGACACTGGGAATGGTGAAAGGGAGGTTGGAGTAAAGATTGATTCTGGCAGTGATGCAGCTCAAGAACAAGACTGCCAAGCATCTTAGCAATAAAATGCTGTTTTGTTGAAGGAAACTGAAGAAGGGTAGCAGTAGTGATGAACTCATGCTTCTTCTAAGGAGATAGATGAGACAACAGAGTAGAGCTCCAAAGCTGTTTTTTATTGGTGAAGCTGAAGCAAAGCAAAAGGAGAGGTGTAGAAGAGCCAAGGAAACGAAAGGTAGAGGAGAGAATTTAAAGGGGAGGTTTGGAAATCTAGTCAACTCATCTTCAGTGGTGAGAGGAGTACCCAAAAAGAAAAGAACTAGAAAAAAAAATCTTCAGTAGTGACTGGTGAGACTCCGTATGACGACTGCCTACTTGGGTGGGGCAATTTCAGGAATTTCCTTTTGGTTCTGCTTTTTGGGTTCTTTTTGTTTTATGGAACCATACAAGCCAAGTTGAAGTGTTTTGGAGAGAAAAAAGGCAAAATGGCCAAATACCAGAGTTAGTTGAATTTGGTGTTTTGGTCAGTCAGTCACTCGGTCGTAGTCTTTCTTCCCATTTCCCACTGCATGGACACGGCCACAGGGCCACAGGGCCACAAGGCCACACGGGTTCGCGTCAACTGCACATAACATGAGGACGTAGCCTGCTAATCGATTTCCAAGTACCTGAGCATGGATTTCCAAGTACCTGCTGAATGAATGAAAGTGATAAGAAAAAAAACTCAAAAAAGAAAAGGAAAAAGTTTCCCAGAAAGAGAGTTTCACATTTCCCACCCAAATTCTCACCTTTTCCATCAAAGACAAGCATGCCCTTTAATTTTTTCTAAGCACCCTCTGAAGTCTTGAGGTTGAGGATACTTTTGCCATTTTGGGAAAAGATGTATATTTCAAGGAGCAAAAGGACGATTTTTTGGCGGCAAAGTTCTGGAAAATTACCTAGGGAACCTCTCCTTTTCTCAATATTTATGGCTATGTCCTCCATATACCAGATTCAGATGCGTATACTTTTTCTTTGATGAGCTCAAATCAGGTGCAAACAATGTCGTCAGGAGTAGTACATGAGGTATCGGTTTTCCAACCGGAGCAGAGTGATCGGCGGGCCGGCCCCCTCTCGTTTGCATGAGAAGAGAGTTAAGTGAGGTCATGGACTCATGGGCGAGGCAAAGGGGGGCCAGATCTGGTGGGTCAGTCTGGCACGTGGCTTTCATATGGGGTGCAACTGGGAGTGGGTGGGTGGGTGGAGGGGTAATGGAATGAAAGAAGGATATATTTTACTCATACCCTATAGAAGAGTGTGTGTAGGGGCCTGATGAGTTGGGTCTGTGTGAAGGCCTAACCAGGCAGAGAAGTGGATATGAGAGATGACAGTTTGAACTTTGAATGGAGGCTAGCTACTCTAATCTACATGCTACATTGGCCATAGAGCCACTTAGCTCCCAGCATTGAGACAGGCTAGCTAGAATGAAAAGTGCTTTGTGGAAGTTGTTCCATTTTGGATTTGTTTACTGAGGTTTTGGTGTCCACCCTCTGGAAGTTTGAATTTGCAGCTTTTGTATGTGGGAAACCATCATCTGGAATACCTCTTGTTAGCAGAATTTGGCTTTAACCTCCCAAATTATGGACTAAAATACCTCCCCACACCCACCCCACCATTGTGGTGAAGAACCAAATCTTGGTTAAAAGTCTTCTAGAAAGAAACCGACCATTAATAAAGAATTGGGTAAAGATAAAACAGGCCAGACAAAAACAAAGCAACACTTGTCCATATCAGCAGCTCTGCTGGCATTTTATAGGCAATGGTACTTGAGGAGAAACCAATAAAAATCTGTCAAGTGGGTGTGGTGCCATTAGGTTGACTGTGGTCGTTGGATCGCCACGTCATGATTGACACCGCCTTCATCATCATACCATGGTGACTAAGGGTCTAGAGGGGTTGATAGGACAAATTGATCTAGCATCCTCAAACCTATGAGACTATAAATAATCAAATTAATATAATCATGTCTCCTATCCCACTTACATTCCACTCCAATCATGTCCTTTTGTCTCTAGACACCCCAAAACTGCTCTTTTTTTACCTTGTTCTCATTGGTCATTACTCTTATTCTCAAGGATTCCTTCCATCAAGTTGCTTAAAGCAAATTAGTGCCTGTAAATTAAACCTTCTCTTTCCTCTTTCTCTCTCTCTCTATGAGCCTTCCGCAAACGGTTCCTCTGTCATACTAGTTCATTAGATTTTCTCATGCAACAAGTTAAGAACTAGAAAGAATAACTGGGCTAATCTTGGACTGGTTGTAAAGGAGGGTAAAACATCATGTAACAATGAGAATATTGGAGAGAGAATCACTGTGGGAAAGTAAAGAAAGAATGACCCAATGCAAATTGCATTATTTACTGTAGATAGCTTTGGGTAAAGGACCCATCTCTTAAAGGGACCCACCTTTAAAATCTCCTATACCATGTCAGATGACAGTGAAGTGCCAGTTCAAGGCCTTGTTTTGGATGGTGAAAAAAATGGGAAAAAAGGGTGATGATTTCTAAAATAACTCTTGTTGGATTATAGGCTGTCAACGAGTGGAGCTGAGCCAAGCTTTACCTAGCTTGGTTGGGGTTGGGGCTCGTCCCTTGGTCGGGCTTGGGTGCTCAGGCTTAGCAGTTGGCTCAGGTCATCAAGAGTCAAAGGAGAGCCAAATGCCCGTCTGGCATTAAGCTTGTTTAGCTAAATGAGCTTAATTTGAGGCTCAGGCTGGACTGGGATGCTGTAAAATTATATTCAGCCCAGGTTCAGTTGACAATTCTAGTCTTTTGATTGTCAAAATTTACCAAACTTTCCGAGCTGTAAGCTTTTTAAAGATGGTGTTCGTTGAAAGGAGAGACCGTTGGCATTTCTCTTGACGGGGACCGGAATAGCCTTGGGGCTTAACTGACAACATACAAACTTGTTATGGGTAGGGGCCCTCAAAAAACGATTCTCAACCCACAGAAATGTGCATGTCTTATATGATATTTTATTACTAAAAAAAATCAGATACCATAAACTATCTCTGTTTTTTTGGTCCGTGAGCTGAGGGCTCAGAGAGGCCCATGCATTTATCCAGCTGAGTTCATGCTTTTGATTAAAAGGAAAAAAATACCATAAACAATTAATAATCTGGCTAAAAGGGGGAGTGTATGATAGATTATTCCTGTAGCTTAGTAATGGGATCTATACTCCTTTGCAACCATTTTAGTGGCTGCACAAAAGGATCGGACAGTGTCCGTTGCAAATCTCTTGAACTCATGTGGCAAATTTCAGTGTAAAAAAAAAATGCTTTGCTATCTACGGAGGAAAAGAAATTTGTTCATGATGTTTAATTGGAGTCCGGATCTGTTCTTCATACAGCGCACCTCACACCGATCTCACAGTCACATACCGAACATATGGGATGTAACCGACGTTTGAGGTGTGCTGTGTGAGAGGAACAGATCCCAATTCGTTTAATTGACTGTTCTAGACATATCATGTAAGAGTATAATCTTGTTACTACCCTTTGTTATCTATGTGCTTTTCGGATCTTATGCATGCACTGAGTGGGTTAGAAGAGGAATTTTGGACTTCTTGTTGGGACTGGTTTGGGGGGACGCATTGTGTAGCTTCTGTACTACCAGATTTTGACTACTGTAGGAAATCTAATATCCATAATTATATAATTTTGTTAATCTGAAGCATTCCATGTTGGAGATTTTTAACACAAAAAATGGTCAAGAAGCAATTATAGAACACTTGAAAACAAGCTATACTTATTTGATTATTAGAGGCTAATTATTCAAACAGTTTGTTTGGTTAGTATATCTCCTACATGGGTTCTAATATTATATTTTGTTTAGAAAGATTTTGCTACCATTTTTCTCTAGCAAACTTTCACTAAATACAAGGGTTACTGAATGCTTTCTCTTTTGCTTAGACTAAAAAAATGCAAAGCTTCAAGGAGTATAAACTATAAAGTGGAGCTCAACACCCCTCCAAAAAAGAAAAGAAGGAAAATAAAGAAAGGGGAAAAAACTGAAGTAGATTGGCTACCAAACAAGTTCCTTACTCTAGAGGACCACTCATTTGACAGGCTATGGTTCACAATGTCATTGTTCCATGTGGTCAATTAAATCTTCCTCTCAAGGGAAACAGGACAAATTTACGGTTTGAGTGTTGCAGAACTCTAATGCACGAGCCCAATGAGAGGAAAAATGCCATAGTTTTACTGGTTAGAATATGAAAGGACCATTTTGTTTAGTGGAGCTAGACAACAGAAACTACTTTCTTCCAATTAGTAATTGATTCATGGGCTGAGCTTAGATCAATTCATAATATACCTGAGGAAAAAGGAAGAAAAAAAACCATGTTGTATGTACATAAAATTCATCAACCACTAAATCATGAAGTTTATCACCCCCCCCCTTAAAATTTTCTTTTTCTTTGTTAAGGGGCCTTAGTTCTTAAATGGGGTAGCCCTAGCTTTTCACCTTATAAAAGTAGAGCAACCCATTTCATATAATCACATTGTGTTACCAACAATGACATGTGTTTATACTACCTTTTGTGCTCCTCCTACCACAAAGTCAATAACACTACTTGGAAAAAATTAGCACCCTAGATTTTCTTTCTTCAAGGGATCTAGACTTAATGCAATTTAGTTTCATTTATGCCAACTTGTTCGGTTGTTCTCATCATTCATGACATATATAGAAAAACAAATTTGATAGGCTACTTTAAAAAAAAAAAGAAAAGAAATCAATGGAAGTGAGTAATAAAATAGACCCATTTCGCATGCAAATCACACACATACAAAAAGGGAGAAGAAATAAATAAATAAATAAATAAAAAGAAACAGGTAATGATTCAGTGAGAGCCCTTGTGCTGAGTAATTGTGTGGTCCCTACTGTGTTGATCACTCATTTGCCCCTTTAATTTTGATGGGGTTTTAAGGCAAGTTTCTGTTCTTATGGAGCTTTCATTTTTAATTGCAACACGTGTAAGTTATGACTAGATTTTTAAAGTCATTTTTCTGAAGATTATTACAGGAATAATACAGAAGTGGTTACCCACACACGAGTCTCAAATTGAGAGGCTGAAACTAATAAGCATCTTTAGTTTTTGTAAGCATATTCAATCACAGGCTTCTAGTGACTGTTGAATCTATTTTCTGGACTTCTGGTAGTCTAACTTCTTAGACCCACCAGCGTCTCCTTCTCAATCCAAACAATAGTCTATTATGGTTTGAATGTTCTGTCATTTTATTGCCACATACGCGTATTTGGGAACCCATGTGCTACCCATAGATTGGTTAGGTCGATGACCGATTACAATTGTTGGAACAAGAAAGGGACTCTGAAAATTACAGATATGGTGGTAAAACCTTTATGAATGAAATTAGTCTAGAAGTTTTGAATTTGGCGAGGACCAATTTGTATTAACCACTGCAACCTGATCCTCTCATCACCACCACCACCACCACCATCATCATCATCATCAAATCCTTGTCCCAATTATATGGGATCGACTATATGAATCTTGTTTAACTTGCCATTCCATTCTGCTTAGTACCATATTTATTGTTAAATTATGAGTGCTTAAAACAATCCATTCTGTTTGGTGTATATTGACTTTCTAAATCCAAATTATTATTGTTTGGATGTATGAAACTCAGATTACATATGTAGATATATGTACGTAGATAGTACGAAGGCAAAAGTGTGCAAGATACTCTTTAAATCTGCCTTTCTCATGGTATGAGAACAAAATTGGAGCCACAAGATTTCTAAGAGGGGCTTTGGCAGAAAATTTTTGTTAGCATGTAAGAGAAGACTTAAGATAGTACTCTTCTTTGTCTATATAAGGCTCTTCCTTTGCAAGTTTCCAAAAGGTTTCTCCTTCCATCAATGCCATAAATATTTTTGCATACTTCATTTAATAGGATTCTTTGTTTGGTTAAGATCTTTCAAAGTCATATCCAAAAGTTTTTTTGTTTTTGGGTTGACAGATATTTATACGTTTCTTTGATCGGATCCTCAATTGGTCCCAATATCTTTTGATTTGACATAACTTCGCTTTCAAGAGGGTTGATATTTTCTTGATTGAAGTGGCTTTGGCCAACATTCTCATAACCTTTCCTCCTATACCAAGAGACTTATTTGGAAATCAATTGAGCTCACATTTCTACATTAGAAGTCTAATTCTTAATTAAAAATCTTTTTTCAAGTATGTCTTAGATGGATTTTATTCTGCACCAATTTCTGGTCATTTGTGTTCTTTAATCCATGGGGTTTTGCTTTATATCAAGACAAACAGGGATAGAAGCTCATCAGGACTACACTTTGTCTACAGCGGTGTCATGTGTTTACTACATATTGATCAACAATCTAGTTATATATACACACATCACACACACATGTATGTATATATATAATATATACATATATATATATATATATACATATATATATATATATATATATATATATATATATATATATATATATATATATATATATATAGATAATGATGATAAACTGTTTTAAGTAGTTATCCATTTGATTTAATTCTTTTCAAAGCATTCAATTAATTCATTTTCATGAGTTATATATATATATATATATATATATATATATATATATATATATATATATTCTTGTTTAAGTGGAGCATGACAACCATTTTATATAAAATATCATACATGATAATATCCATACGTTCAAAGCATTCAATTAATTCTAATTATTGGAAGATGATGCATGCATGTGCATGTTGATAGAGAACAGATACCATGAGGACACATTTAATGACTCGCCAAGCTAGCTAATGCATCGCCGTAGCAGAGTAGCTAGCAGTGACCCCAAACCATATATGCATGGGACCATTTTCATCAACTTTCCAACATCAATAGCTTCCTTGGTTTTTAACTTTCATATCAAATCAGCCATTCAACATGGAAGAATGGACAAAAGAAGGAATCGTCGAATCAGTGATGGGCAATTGTGGGGTGGACAGCACTCACTAGAGCTAGTTCACCCGGCCAAAGTGACAAGAAGGATCCTTTTCAGCAACGGATCTGGGCCTTGTTTGGTGTTACTTGCTCTATGTTGTACAAACTAATAGTACGCATTTAATGAGAGAAGTACTTTTGATTTTATACAGCTTGGATCTTTGAAAGTGAAAGTTCTTGTTTGCCAAACTTGTCCATTTTTTAAAAGTTATTAAGATGGGAGATCAAAGCATTCTTGGAGGGGAAGCGAAGCAATCTTTTACTTTCCTTGATAGAAATTACAGTTGTCTCATTTTCCAACCATGCTAGGTATATTTGCAAAGGACGATACGCTAGAAGAAGTATCAAAACCATATACCTTTTCTTTGAAAGCTAGCTATGTGTGGTCCACCTAACCTCAGGCTTTGCCAGCAGCTGCAGAAAGAAAAAAAGGGTTCAAACAAGTAATCTCTAGTCCAATTTCATTAATGCAAGTTTCTTTAAAATCTGGTTTCCTGTGCATGTTTTAATTTTAAAGCTAATGGATCGAGAAGCATCATATCTGCTGTTCACTTACTGATATAAAAGTGAAGAGCTAAGTACCCAGTGATGATGGTCCCTGCTGCTATTGGGAGCCCTTGGAGTAGTAGACTGGATAGGAACCTATCTACAGTTTCAAATTAGAGAGACACGGGAACAATCATGCATATATACATGCCACAAAAGAAATTTCTATTGAGATTTCAGCACAATGAAGATGAAATGTGGGATATGTAGAAGAAATGGACTATTTATTGAGAACTAAATGCATGGATGAAGGTGTTGGGATTAGTAATTAATCTCGACTGTTGCTTCTTACTTGTCACTGTGCTTCAGGCTCTAATTATGGGTATAATCAGCCGTTTCACCACATGACGACACGTGACACTACCTAAGGGCAATCTTGTCACACTCAATCTCGGCTAGGGGTATTGTCATAATTTCCCCGAATCATTATCGTGGGGCATTTATTACACGCGTTACGATCTCGGCTCAGCTCACTCCTCCTGCCTTATAATGGGGTAATGCTCGACCGTCGTTTACCGGTTGTCCATTACTACTCCCTCGGGCGACTCCAACTATAAAGGGCAATAAAGCCTAAGGTATACTCTCACACGCACACTTGAGTTCTCCACTCTATTTTCTTCCTGTAACTTTAGCTTTTCATCAACCCTCGACTAACCTAACTGTTAGGAGTTTTCGCCCTTGAAAATACTTTTGGGGTTTCTGACATCTTTTCATTCTTTATAGATGGCACCCTTGACTCTCAGCCTCAGAAGTTACCAAGCATTTATATAAGCTAACATGTTATTTAAACTTTAATAGTCTACATATGGAATTTCATATGGGAACTAATAAAACAATTGATTAGAACACTAATCCATGATATATCACGTATAGTACAGGTTACTCATTAATCCTGAGTTAGTTTCATTCAAATATGACGTATTTGAGAGTTTAACACTTGCTCTTGGTGCCCTATTATATAGATATATGTACATCTATACCGACAGTTGATTACTTGAATGTTCCCATCATATGTTTGTATATATTATTAACTTGGTGTTGGGGTCCCGTTGAAATTATATCTTGACCTTGTGTTTATCTATTCTACTTTTTGTGCTAAGAGTGCATATTAAGGAATCTGAGTATGTAATCAAAGTCTTGAGAGATTAAAGTATTAATGGTTTGCCACCTTTTTTATGTGATTAGTCTGTACAAATTGTAGGCCTAATAAGTTGATGTCGGTAAAGTGTTATAATGATGATGATTTTTCCCACCAAATAGAAACACCGATGATTATATGCTGTAATGCTAATGGCCGGCTCATTTTACTAAGAGAATCAGTCCCTAGCAAAATATCGTTCAATCTGTTAATGACTTGTTGATCTGAGCGGTCGAATCGTCGACGTGTTTGACCCATTCAATGGTTTTTGACCATTTTTTATTAATTATTATTATTTTTAAATTTTAAAAATCTTTGTTGTCAAAACATGCCATCTATTTGAATCGAATGGTTGAACTGTCAACCTGAAAACCAGAGGCCAAAATGGTTCCGGTTCTGGGTCGTTTTTTAAAACATTGTACAATAGTCAGCTTAGAAATAGAAGTTTATCCAAATTGGGTTGTAATTACTCAAATTACATTTAATTTGTCTTCTTATAGGGACATCTCACATATCTTATACTTGGAACATATATTGTTGGGATCCTTCTATGTGATGCATTGCACTTTTATTTAAGATGCTAATCTCTCTCTCTCTCTCTCTCTCTCTCTCTCTCTTCATATAAACAAACCATTTAAGAATTCAATGGGCTACGACAAGCTCGAAAGACCGAAAACTGATATTTTTCCGTTTGATAACTAAAAGTTAAAAAGACTCGAAGATACATGTGCAAAAAGACTCGAAGATACCGAAAACACCGAATTTCAAGAAGCTTAAATAAAGCTTTCTGGTCTTTTTGTGTGATAAATAGCCTCTAATTAAGTGGCCGTTTGGCAAGTATTTTTTGAAAGATCTTCTGGAAATCTAATAGTCAAAAGATGATGTGAGCTTTGTGTCAAGATCTTAACAGCTTGAAGATTATTTAGTTAAGGTGCATCTGTCTGTGCATCTTTTCACACGAAAATAAGTTGAAAATAAGACAAAAAACTCTATTTGGAGCTTCCCGAAAATAGCCCAAAATGGGCTTCTCGTGTCTTTTTGGGGCTATAACTTTCGGCAATTAGATTTTTTCCCAATTAAATGGGAAAAGGCCAAAACGTAAGCTGTCAAGCTTGTAAAAAACCAATAGTTCATGCGAAAAGACACGTCAAACGGAAAAACTGAATCGCTTAACAAACGGTCTTTAGACCTCAAAATCTCAGTATATCTATTTTGGCCATTTGGGTTATTGGAAGATCATTCTAAAAACATTTATCATACAGTAACAACTTGTATTCCCATGGGAATGCAACTTGAGAGTGATGAGATCGGCTGGCCAAAGTTAAACAATTTTGGACGAGTTTTGATTCTCTATCTGTATATCATTTTTTGTATATAAATCCCAATGATACATTTATGAAATTCACATTCTGCAATCGTTTTATAATAAAGGCCTTGGCTGCTGTTAATTAGTTTGGATAATCCTCTGAACATTATCAATTAAACCCCTAAAGTTAATATATTTGTGGCCTAAACAATTCTTTGGTGGCTTCAAATCCAGGATTTTGCATCAGTGGTTGGTATAGAGTTTTGTTTTCTTCCTTAGATGAGATAAGTAGTTAGCTATTATAAATTTATAATTGTTCTTGTTTATCCGACTAGTAGGTTGCAGCTGAGATAAGTAGTTAGCTATTATAAATTTATAATTGTTCTTGTTTATCCGACTAGTAGGTTGCAGCCCCAAGGACCATAGCTAATATGACAAATAATAATTGATGGTCATTTATCAGGAAAGTATAGGTCTCGGGCCCATCAATAATGAATTAATTAGATAGTATGTTATATTTTAACTCGAATCCATAATTCCATGGTTAGAGTAGATTTTATATAATAAAATATTACTCACAAAAGTGATAAATTAATGGATTTTGTGTTTTATTTTTATCTTTTCTTATTTTTTCTGTACTTTCAATAATTGTATAGGATATATGTACAGTACAATTACAAATTAAAGAGATTTTTTTAAAGAACCAGAAAATGTATGGGGAAAAATTCTTGAAGGATTTTGACGCAGCGTGACACACTCGATTGGACTGATATCATGAGCACCGGACGATGAATCGGCTTCGATCTTGAAGCCTTACGAAAACTAGGCGTAGCCCTAGTAGAGAGAGAAAAGATGGCAAAGGGAATTCTTGTGTTTCTATTTGCTTGGAACTAATGATATTTATAATACATTTGAAAACTCAGAGTAATTAGGAAAGAAAAGTTGTAAAGGCCTAAAACAACTAAAACACCTAGTCTTCTAGCTAGGATCGAAGTCCTCCTTGATGCTGCCTTGATATCCACCGTCCGATAGCTACCACCCTCAATGCTTATCCAATGCATGGAGTTGTCGCCATTATCCTATAGGTGTTGGATCACGTAAGGACTCTAGAGGGTGTTGTCGTCAGTTGGTGAGCTGGCCCTCCATCATTCTCCCCCACTTGGAAAGAACTCAACTCGAGTCATGACTGAGATATGCAAGTGTGGCTTCTGGTAAGTAACAATGAAGATCAGCAACATTCAAAGTTTTGGAGATACCCATATGATCTGGCAAGTCCACAACATAAGCATTGTCGTTGAATTTCTTAATGATCTTGTATGGACCGTACTTCCGAGGTTGTAGCTTGTTTTACTTTCCCACGGGTATGCGTTCCTTCCTTAAGAACACCATGACTTCATCCCCGACGTCAAACACTTGGTGCCGACGATGCTTATCAGCTGCAATCTTGTACTTGGCATTGGCTCGCTCCAGTTTTTGCTGCACTGCTTCCTGGACTGACTGGATCTGTTCTATAAGCTGTTCTACAGAAGTACTGAGGCCGGGTACTTTGGGTAGCTTTACTAAGTCCAACGCATGGTTAGGTACCTTCATATAAACAATGGAGAACGAGGACCTACCTATAGAGTTATGAACTGCATTGTTGTAGGCGAACTCTGCCTGTGCTATGGCAAAATCCCACTGCTTCGATCTCTCCTTGTAGATAATGCGGATCAAGTTACCTAGGGTTTGATTCACCACCTTTGTCTATCCATCTGTCTGTGGGTGAGCTGTACTACTGAAACTCAAAGATGAGTCAAATAGTCTCCACAAGGTCATCCAGAAGTGACTTAAGAACCTCGTATCTCGGTCTGACATGATGGTTTTAGGTACCCCGTGTAAACGAACAATCTCCCTGAAAAATAGCTTAGCTGTTGCTGTTGCATCTACGGTCTTCTTGCATGGGAGGAAGTGAGCCATTTTGGAGAACCGGTCAACCACTACGAAGACGGAGTCCATATTCCTTGGAGTTTTTGGCAAGCCTAGCACGAAATCCAAGGACAATCTTCCCAAATCACAGTAGGAACAAGTAGAGGCATGTAAAGGCTAGTATTATGGGTCTGTCCCTTAGCTGTTAGACGGATATAGCATATACTCACAATAGTGGTCACATCCCTCCTTAATTTAGGTTAGTAGTAAATGTCCCTTGATTGCTTCAATCGTTTTGTCTCTTCCGAGGTGTCCTTGTAATCCACCCCCATGCAAATCCTTGATGATCTTTTCATTGAGGGAAGTGTAAGGGATGCACAACTGTTCCCCCTTCATAAGGAACCCATCATGAATGTAGAAATCACCTGCTGACTGTCGACTTATGCACTTTTCTCACACCTATTTGAAGTTTTCATCCTTAGCGTACAGGTCTTTCAAGCATTCAAAGTCCACTATTTCAATGCTGAGAGTCTTGATGAGGGCTACACGCCTACTTAGAGCATCGGCCACTGTGTTTTGCTGTCCAACCTTATACACAAATTTGTATGGGAATTTATCAATAAAAGCAGACCACGTAGGTCACTCCTCAACTGCTTTTGCTTACTGAGATACTTAAGAGCTTGGTGGTTGGTGTAGAGACCAAATTCTTTAGCAATTAAATAATGTTCCCAGGTTTTCAGTGCTCTAACAACAACATAGAATTCTTTGTCATAAGTGGACCACTTCTTCCTGGCCTCGCATAACTTTTCACTAAGAAGGCAATTGGTCTCTTTTCTTGTGACAGTACGGCCCCTATGCCAACTCCATTGGCATCGCATTCAACCTCAAATAGTTTGTCAAAACTTGGTAATGCAAGGACAGGAGCGGTGCATAATTTTTCTTTGATGAGAGCAAAACTCTGTTCCCATTCTTCTCCCCATTGAAACTTTCCCTTTTTTCAAACACTCAGTGATGGGAGCTACAGTACTACTAAAGTGTTTGATCAATCGCCTGTAGAAAGTTGCTAACCCATGGAAACGTCTTATGTCCGTGACGTTTGTTGAGGTCGGCCACTCCCTAATGGCTCTCACTTTTTCCTTGTCCACTTTAATGCCGTCTTTACTTATAATGAACCCCAAGAATAACAAATTATTGTTCATAAAAGTGCACTTCCTTAAATTATCATATAATTTGTTCTCCCTTAATGCACTCAATACCTCCCTGATATGTCCTATGTGCTCAATGATAGATTTGCTGTAAATCAAGATATCATCAAAATATACCACAACAAATTTACCAATAAAAGGGCATAGTACCTAATTCATTAGCATCATGAAGGTGCTGGGTGCATTAGTTAGTCCAAAAGGCATGACTAACCATTCGAATAGTCCATCTCTGGTCTTGAAAGTTGTTTTCCATTCGTCTCCGGGACAGATCCTGATCTGATGGTAACCACTCCTGAGATCGATTTTGGAAAAGACCACAACCCCATCAAGTTGATCAAGCATGTCGTCCAGCCTGGGAATGGGAAACTTGTAGCCAATAGTGATCTTGTTAATTGCTCTGCTGTCGACACACATCCTCCAACTCTCATCTTTCTTGGGTGTTAGTAATGCTGGCATTGCACAAGGACTCATGCTGACTTGGATATGCCTCTTTCTCAATAATTCTTCTACCTTCTCCCGTATGATCTCGTTCTCTTTAGGACTCATCCTGTAGTGTGGTAGATTAGGTAGGCTAGCACCAGGGACAAAATCAATATGATGCTGGATATCTTGCATGGGTGGGAGCTCGCTAGGTAACTCATCAAGAACCACATCATGGAACTCATTGAGTAGACATTGTACTTCCACTAGGATTTTGTTCCCCTCCAGTGACTCATTCAGGCTCTCTCCCTTTACCACTAGCAAGTGGACCTCGCGGGTATCCTTACATTCTTTTACAAACTCAAAATGGTGATGTGTTATGGTAAGGAAATTTCTCTCTTTTGCCTTTGGAGCCTTGTGTTGGTTCGTAATAACGTATAGCGTACACCCTCTTTCTCGAGCTAGTATGTATTATTCCTGCCCAAGTGTTTGGCATCTGCATCGAACTGCCAAGGCCTACATGGCAAGCATCCATGTCCACAATATCACAATATACCTCATCAGTGTACTTACCAATAGAGAATGAAACCTTGTAGCGTTCCTCCACACATACGCCTCCGACTTCCTTGATCCACCCAATTGTGTACGAGTTTGGGTGCTTCTTAGGAAGTAGTTGCAGTTTCTGTACCACATCCCTGCAGATAATATTTTCCTGACTGTCACTATCAATAATTAAATCAAATAATTTACCCTGTATAGTACACCTAGTGCGAAACAGTCGGTGTCGTTGTGTGGTATCTTCGCTTCTCTGAGATAGCATTAGCTTCCTCACAACACACGTGTACCCTTCATGATCATAGGTACCTTCTTCGTCTTCTCCATCGGGTCCACAATATACTTCATCGTCACCCTCTTCTTCCTCCTCTCTCTCTACCATGTTAATTGCCTTTCTTCTGGGACAGTCACTAGACCTATGCCCAACTTCATTGCACTTGAAGCATTTAAAAGGGGCAGGTTTTGCATAGGGATTACTGGATTTAGGAGGGTTGGAAGTGTTACCTCGAGTGTTTCCTCCCGTGGCGGCCTTACTGGCATTAGCTGTACTCGACGGGTGGGAGGGTTGTACTCCTGGGGCTGGTTTTCTCTTGTCGACTGCTGTCGGCCTGTTGTCGCTCCCACTGTACCGTTGATAGTTATTGGCTCAGGTCCTTTCTTGGAACATTAACTCAGCCTTCAAAGCTAAGTTCCTTGCTTCCTGTACACTTAGAACCATTTGGACTCTAATCTTGTCTCTGGTAGCGGGTCTCAAACCAGTCAAATAACGGGCTGCCTGTTGATTGTCACTTTCTGATAACTGGTTTCGTTCATCCAATCTAAAAAATTCTAAGGTATATTTGTTCATACTTCTTGTTCCCTGCGCACACCATTGATATGACTAGACATATACTGCTCATAATCAGGGGGTAAAAATCTACCTCTTATTAATTGATTCATACGCCTCCATGTTTGAACTGGACCTCATCTTTCTCTGATCCGAGTCTCCCTCATTCATTCCTACCAGACAGATGCTCCTCCCTTCAGTCGAAAAGCTACTAATTTCACCATTCTTTCTTCTGGGATCTCCATGCACTCGAAGAAACGGTCGACCTCGGTAGTCCAATCCAGAAGACCCTCTATATCCAGATCTCCACTAAAAGTAGGAATATCCACCTTGAGTTTAAACTCATCATTATTCCGACGGTGATTAAAATTGCCAGGATTTTGCCAATTCCTACCGTTTCTGTCGTCACCGGGAATAACTGGAGCAACACCGAGTTCTAGTTTTTCGTTGCTATCATCATCAAGAACATGATTCTTGGGTGTAGGATTGATGAGTTGTCTACCGTGGTCGTCTCCTTCGGTTGGGTATGGGTTATCCCGTTTCCTTGGAACATCCTCTCGTAACAAAGTCTGCAGTTGTCCATCGATCTCTGCCAACTGCTGCTCAATGTTACGCGTGGCTGTGCGCTGCTCTTCGAACACTCTCCAAACAGCTTGTAACCCCTGATCTCCATTACGAGGTTGGTTGCGACTGCTACTATCTTGGTTGGCCATCTGACTGGGCAAACTCTCGCTCTGATACCACCTGACGCAGTGTGACGCACTCAATCGGGCTGATCTCACGAGCACCGGATGATGGATCGGCTTCGATCTTGAAGCCTTACGAAAACTAGGCGTAGCCTTAGTAGAGAGAGAAAAGATGGCGAAGAGAATTCTTGTGTTTTTATTCGCTTGGAACTAATGATATTTATAATACATCTAAAAACTCATAGAGTAATTAGGAAAGAAAAGTTGTAAAGGCCTAAAACAACTAAAACACCTAGTCTTCTAGCTAGGATCGAAGTCCTCCTTGATGCTGCCTTGATATCCACCATCCGATAGCCACCGCCCTCAATGCTTATCCAATGCTTGGAGTTGTCGCTATTATCCTATAGGTGTTGGATCACGTAAGGACTCTAGAGGGTGCTTTCGTTGGTTGGTGAGCTAGAGGGTAATTGATGTGGAGTATTAAGGGCTTTAAAGAAGCGGATTAGATGTATCTTCCAATCACATTTAGGCGGTGTTTGGCATCGATGTCGTTGCTCCAGAAAATGGTGACATATTAGTGTTACAATCGAAAAATCGGTGCTCCAGAAAATGGTAATATGTTTGGAGCCGTTTTCATAAAAAAATAATGCTCCAAACTATGCCTTAGAAATCGAGAAGGCGTGGTCTAAGGAAAGGCCGAATTCAACGTTTTTTCAATTTGCAACTCATTGTTGAACGAGGACATGATGTGGCAGTGATGTGGACTTCTTATAATGAGTTTCAGTGTTGAAAACAGATATGAAGCACTAGTACCAAAAAGAAGGTGTTTCTATTGCCCCATTAAACGTCCTACCTGGCAACAATATTTCCAAAAAAAAAAACATCGTTTTCTTAGAAAATGATGCTTTCAACTCACACATATACAAAAAACGGTGTTGCTAGCATTGATGCCAAACATATACTTAGAGAGAGCATATGCTTCCAATAGAAAACGCTTTCAACACGTTCCAACAAGATTGAACACCACACATCTCAGACATGGTGGGTTCCAATATATATCATGGTGAGATCTGTGGTGTGGTGGTGTCAGATGATGTTGGAATGCTTCGGAAGCATTTTTGTTGAGAGCAGATCCCAACTTGCAAAAGGCAAACCAAGCTGCTAATTGGCTTGTTAACATGGGTCTTTTTGGTCTTATTGATTTGCTGTAAATTTGTTGTCTTTAAAATATATTTGTTTTTGTGATTCTTGGAGATAATGCTACCCTCATTGTGTAGACACTTTCTCTTTTCACCCTCTCCCCAAAAATGCAATTCTATATCTAATTCTTTCTCTTTCTCTCTCTCTCTCTCATACATTCATTTGGCACTCAATGGAGCTTCATGAAATCTATGCCAGCACATGCTGCTGCATAAAGAGATTAGAGATTGTATAATCATCAATAATTGCTGCTGAGTGTGGACAGTATTCTAACAATGACACAATGGCCTTTTTAAAAAGTATTTTCTTCAAGCATAAGCTGGCTGCTTTTCTAGAACTAACTTTCTAATAATCAATTTATGATGAAAATATGAATCAGTTTCAAGTTTCAACCACATTAGGCTTGTAGACCCAAAAGAAGAAAAGAAGATACAAAGTTGCACATGGAAGAAACAAACACAACTCTTGTTAATAAAGCAGCAATCTCAATCAAGTATCCACCTGAAGGCACTCCCCAGAAGACAAAGAACCGAAAGAGAGTTTAGATTTAGTTAGTGACTCTGGCAACTATCCATAATTGCGGTGACAAGACCTTAGTAGAGGGATACAAGTTTTTCTCTAGCCTTTAGTTCTTTTTGCCAACCCCTGACACACGTATGGTTTCAGCATTTCGTGCTGATTTTAGCTAGGGATGTTGCCCATCAAAATCTAGTAAAAGTAGAGACCCTTTCTTTGGCTTTCCGACAATAATGTGACCCTCTCTCTTTGCTTAGTGTTGGACAATTGCGTTTGAAGAGGACCCCCCTCTTCTGTCAAATAGTTTGCATTTGACACCTGTCCATTATGTTGTCATTGCCACTTGTAACTGTGGAAGGAGAAGTCATCAAGGGGTCTGAATTGTGATTGCTGAAGTGAATTGCTTTTTTTTGTGTTTTTATTGCATTTCACCGAACACTTTTCTCCATAAAGCACTTTCTACCACATAATTTCAATAGTTATTGACTGACTGTTTGGGGGAGGGTTGATGCAGTGGGTTCTGTTGTTGTAGACTTGTAGGAACCAACATATCTGGAAAGTGGTGAAGTCTTGTTTGGTGAAAAACTGGAAACTCTAAAATAGGTATACATGAGCCTAAAAATCGACTTTTTCTGCGTAGCTATGTAAGTGGCTTCGTAGAAGTGATTCTATCTCAATCACCTCAGACCATTTAAGAGTCTGGACCTGCACATGAGTTGAAAAACTTACATGTGCTATCAACTTAATGGAAATTTAAGAGATTCCATTTCTTTACACTCAATTATTCCAATATTGGGAGGAGAAATATGGCCCGAAAACAAAGCACCGACCTATTTTGATCGTAAAGTAGGGGTCTATAATGATTCAGAAAACTACAAAACAAGTTTTGAAATATACATAGAGATCTAGTTTTAACGATGCATTGATTTTGACTAAAGCTATTGATAAAAAAATTCTTGAATGAGGTATTCAACTCTAGGGATGAACCGAAAAAGAAATCTTTATTGTTTCTACCTCCTAGAATGAATCCGTTTATCAAAGGATCAGAAAAAAATCGGTCCCGAACTCTTGCGGGAATAATTTGGAAGATGCAAATCTAAAAAGAATAGTATTTATTAACAACAATGGAGGCAGTCAATCAACATACATCGATACAAAATCTGCTTCAAATCCAATATAGAACTTACAGATACATAAGAAACGTAGAATGAATTTTCACCAATTCCCTGTAACTCAGTTTATTAGCAAATTAAATTCGATGAAAAATCTTTTCGAAGATGTAATTCTCTTCCACCAAAGTTTCAAATGAGGACAAAGATGAAGAAACGGAGGTCTCTTATATATCTATTAAGTAATTCACACATATAAACCATTTAAACAGTATGACACTGACGTGTTGCATTTTAAAGAAGTAACACAAGAAGATGTATAGGGAGGGCTTCTATACAGTGGCTTCTAATTTGAGCGAAAAAACCTAAAAAACCCTTAAATTATGTTTGGTAAAAAACTGAAAAGCCAAAAATAGGCTTATATGAATCCAAAAAAAACAAAAAAAAAAAAACTAAAAGAAGTTTTTGTTTTTCTTTTGCATGCTCGTGTACAAATGCCATATGTGGATGCACACATACTGGGTTGCACGTGCCTTAATGGAGAATTTAAGAAAAAAAGGTAAAAAGGAAGCCGTGAACCAACTAACCCTAGCAAGCCTAGGGGACAGCTTGAGTTGAGATAATGTGGTATTATTATATTACTAAATACCAAATCCTAAAAGCACTCAATAGTTTGAAGCCTTCATTGAGGTGATGAAGACTCTGGATTGTTGGGTCTCCTGTTTGGTTTGCCTCGGCATATGATCAATTGGTCTAATGAATTAATCCAATCATCAATGGAAGCTGTCGGCCACAGAAAAGGTAAAACGTAACAAAAGGAGATTGGAAGTTTATGGCGTCTTTCTCCTTGGTAAGTGAATGAATTTATTGCTCAAATGCATATGGCTGGTCCATGGGGGCTTCTTCTTACCAAACAGATCTTTCTTTTGGGTAAGCGAGCCCACCCCAAATAGTTGGAGTAACGGTGCAGCCGGTTTGGTCAGTTTGCTGCCCACATTTTGTGTTTGGATTGGCATTGACCAGAGTATCTACTGTCACTGTTGAGTGGCTTTTGGGTATGGGTCTACCTTTTAGGCAAGTCAGTGGTCCAAGGAATATGGGCGGTGGATTAGGATTTGGGGAACTACTTTGATTTAAATTCGGGTTATTCCACCAACTTGATCTGACTCTGTGACTCACCACCAGCCTGACCAATTTGATCTGACTCTGTGATTCTAATTCCACCAATTGCTCTCTATGTGTCTCTGTAAGAGAGAGAGAAATTAGGCCCAAGCCCAAGCCATTGATGAGTTAGTTTAATTCTCTTCTTCCTTTTTTTTTATTTGTTTCTTGAATTCCTTTTCACTTGAAACTCAACTGTCTGCCAGAAATAGGACAAGCTCTATTAGGCCCAATTAAACTTCATCTAGGCCCGTCCAAAAGCCAGGTTAGATAAGTTGGGCTACTGCTTAGCTTGACCCAACAGCCCAAGTTATATCCTCTATTTTCAAAGCTATTAAAATAAGATGAAATCTTTGTGTGGTACAAAAGTGTATCTTCGGCGATGCGGTATGACTTAATAATAAAAAAGAAAACAATGTTCACGCACAAATTATTTATAATTCTCAAGCATGGTCTTATGTGCTATTGCTGTCAGTGGATTGGATCAATATTATTCAATTGAATCTGAATCCAACTTGGTTGGTTCTGTCTATTGCAAAACTTAAATGCTTAACCCATTTATATAATTGGATTCAATTCAAACCCATTATGATCTGATTCCATAATAAATATTGCTTTACATATAAATATTTGTATATAATATCCAAATCTGATCTGTCGGAGTCTAACCAAATGGGCATACAAACCAATTTGTTTGCCAATTGCCCAATTAGGTGCTTTTTCTATAGCAAAGCTTATTGTGTTTAGTGCTCCACATAAAGTTGGTTTTGTTAATTTATTGTAGCCCCAACGACCATAGGTAATGGACCAAACAATTGATGGATATGTATTTATATATTGGTCCAAATCCAACATATTTCCTGCATGACCAATATAATGCATTAGATAAATCTGGTTTCTATGCTAAGGTCCTTAATTATATTCTTTTTTAAATTAAATTCCCTTGTTTTTCAAAGATTACTTTTCCTAGGTTGTGGAGGTAAAATATATTCATAATATAAGTATGGAATTCACGTACCACACATTAAAAGCTTTTCAAATGTCAAATAATAAAAGTATGAAGCAAATTCCTTTGTTGTTCATCATGCATTAGTAGTTACTTTTTTTTTTATCTCTTTAGAAGATCAATTCTTGAGGATCATTTCTTTTTTTTCTTTTTTTTTTTTATTTATCTGGTAGACTGGTAATAAGGAAATGATCTATATATACTAAGCCCACAAACCTTCTCAATTTTGAAGCAATGAGTGATCGTCTCTCATTCTCAGAAGGTGAGAGTAGTTAATTAATTAATGTCCATGGCCACCCTCATTGTGGTGAGATGCCATTGATGTCATACTGTCATACTAGGGGGAGAATGTAACCGAACCCCCAGATGATTATTATCAAGTGGCATGGATTAACAGATGAGCCAATGCCATGGCATGAGTGGAAGGTCTAGAGCATGCCATGATCAATGAAGTAATATAATTAAAGATCCATTCGCTTCTTAGTCTCATTCAGTTGTTACATAATGTCTGGTTTAGAAGGTGTGATGATAAAAAAGGAGCTTATCAGAGAGAGGGAGAGGGAGAGAGAGAAGAGAAAAGGATGGATCAACTGACCCTAGGACATAGAGATAATGCGTGGTATTATCCGGCCTCAACAATAAGTTCAGAGGGATGTGGAAGCACTAAGGTAAGTTTCGAGGAGGCTTTAGTCGGCCAATTAATTGGGTTTATCACTCAAAAATGTGTGGAAGCTGTCGCCCAGAGAAAAAGGTAAGATAGAGAACAAAAGAAGTTAGAAACTGAAGGCAGGAAAAAAGGAAGATCTTCTCTTATCATTTCCATCGATCACTAGCTACCACAGACAGGGAAAGCTACTTGCATGATCGATGCGTTGTAGCCCATGAGCGTTGCACTGTTTAGCTATAGTTCTCTCATGTAGACGAATTAATCCATGGCTGCGAGGCGATGAGCTGATGAGTGCAACTGCCAACTGGTCAGGGCGCTGTGGGTTAATTGCTTATGTCTGATCGATCAGTCGTGTTTGCTTTTTCTAATTGCCTTTGATTGGCAAAATTAATTCAACCCACTATGAAGGGGACGTCTACTCATGATTGCTTCAATCTCTATTCTTTAGACTTGGACCATTGACCAGACTTACTAGCTTTGGTTCGACCCTCGCTCTTTACTAGTTCATGCATATATATTGAAGTGCGGGTGATATGGAATGGTTTTGATGGCCCAAAAGGACTCTCTCCACCCTCTCTATTCATGCATGGAATATGGGGCAGTTTTAATTTGTCCACTAGGACTCAACCTGAATCAGCTTATCCCTTTTCTGTGGGCTTTCTACTGTTTTCTTTTTCTTGAAATATATATAGCAAATTAGTTGAGAAAAGCAGGTTGAAGGCTCCAATGAAATGTGGCATGCATCTACGATTGACATATATTGATGGAGGGCATATGGTCCTCTTCTTCAGCTGAGTGTTTCCTCATTCCAACCAATGAGATGATCCCACGTTAAAGGGTGGTATGAGGTAAGATTAAGAGGAAAACTTTGGCTCATATATGTCTGTTGGAGTGTTTTGGTCCTAGCTAGCTACTGACCAATGGTATGATCCCACGTCAAAGGGTTGTCTGATCAACAGTGAACGGGAAACAATTAATGTCCTCCACTAAATGTGGAGAGGAGAGGGAGTTGAAGGGACTGGACAAAACAAGGGATTTATTTCATGCTCTCAAAGTTAAGTCAATTTACTTCTTAATCTGACATGACCACCTTTGATTGGACTCAGTGTATGATCGAGCCAAATTGAACACAACACCAAAAACAGTCTTTTGTCAAGTTAGGGCGGACATCAATGCCAGATTAATTTAATGGACCCTAGCTAACTTTGATGGGGACTCTTAATTTCCTGTTAACAGTTGAGTTTCCTTTTTATTAATCTGGCGACCCTATACCAATTACCACCCTTTGATATGGGATCGCCTCATTGGTTGATATGAGGGAACACCCCTACAGATGTATGATCGAGTATCACATTGTATATCCCATAGTTTTTAAAATCGAACCGGTCAGGGGTCTGATTACCGGTCCGAATAGTCTGACTGATATACCCGAATGTCCAGCCCATTCTGACAAAAAAAGTTTAAAAATTAAAAAAATGATTGAAACCGTTCGAATGATTAACTAGCCGGTTCAACAGTTTGCTAACAAAAATCAATGATTTTGGAAAAATAATAGAACTGGTCAAGTGACCAGTTCCTGATTTTTCCGGCCCAGGGTCCGACCTTTCGGTCCGGTCTGGATTTGAAAACCATGGTATATCCTGTTTTCAACCATTGGCTCTCAACATCTTCAATTTGTCTTTTTAATGTAGGAGTGGCGAGGGCTTAATTTTGGGTTGAAACGTGTTTCATTAATGGAAGGTTTTATATACGTCGATTACTTGTCTCTTGAACCACAACCATGCTGCAATGTGAGGGTGCTAAGGTCATCTAGACTTCTCTAATTAGAGCTGTCAATGGGTCGGGTGACCCCGTGTTATCGATGGATCTATTGTCCCGATTATTATTGGTTTAGAACTAGTTCTACCTAGTCTGGTCTGAACTGATTCACACCTGATTCAAGTGACATATATAATCCGGTTTATTATAATTAGTTCCATTGGGTAGATCTGTTTGTGCTGGGAACTGATCAGTTTGATTTTGGATAGATTCTACATGGTATGGTTTGGTTCTGATTCTTTAATATTTTTTTGTCGGATTGGTTCCGCTTCTATACCCAGACCCAATCCGTTGATAGCCCTATATATAATTGGATGTGAAAGAAAAGAAGAGAAAAAAAAAAGATAAGAAAATAAAAAAAAGTGAAAAAGAAAATAAAAAGGGGTTTCTTTAAGGAAAGAATGGGACCGGTTTTGCTTAATCTCAACTGTCTTCTTCTGTATTCTCTACCTTTTTAAGATCGAAACTAAAAGAGGTCCAAGAGAAGCCTTACTTTCCTCGTCAACTAAACAAAGGAAAGTCTTTTTTTTTTTCTTTTTTTTTTTTAATTTGTTTCTCCCTTTCTTTCGTTTTCTTCACAATAAAAGGCAACACAAATGCCTCCACTAGCAATCAAATTCCTGTGTGTGTATATATATGTATTAATGTATATATGGGTATGTGTTATTAGACCTAGCTCAGACCAAACCAAATTGAAACTCAGCTTTAGTTAAAAATTAGGCCCCCGACTAGCCCATTCAAAGTAGGGCTTGGTTAGTTAATCCGGGGCCAACTGGCCAAGTTAAGCCCCAATACAAGATCAAAACTTTTACACAGAGGTACTGAAATAAACAAAGGACCGGTTTTTTAATGATTTAAACTTTAATTTATATTACATAATTGGCTTAGTTTTGAGTAGATGACCTTAGGTTGGGATACACTAACTCAACTTTTGGAAAACAATGGCACATTCCCATCCATCCCCAATTCCCCACTAAAAGCTTGGCTCACCCACAAGGCAATGTAAACTGTAATGAATACGAACCCCACACTATTAATACCACCATGGGCACAAAAAGTAGAAGGAGACTAATTTGGGCACATGAAATTTTTGGTAAAGGGTGTATACCTCTAATCATGAGGGTTGCAAATTTGAAAAGATTGCCCCATGTTTTGACGTTTGTCAAACAATTGTTTCCACGTCTTTTCATTAGGGGTGGGCCTTGTTTAAACCCAGAAATGTTCAAGCAAAACCTATCCTCTCAAAGAAAAAACACACTGTGTTTGGATTGGATGTAAATGGAAATGCAAGAGGGAAGAAAAGGAAAGGGAATTCAGTCCTTTGTATATTTTTCTGTTTGGCTATAAAACGAACTCTTACATAATTTGGAAAGTATTAGATTTCTTGTTGCATATTCCACTATTGTGGCATATTATTGAATCCATCATTTATGCTATGTTTGATTTGAGGGAAAAGGTAGAGAAATTTATACAAGGTTTACAAAGGTTTTCTTACCTTTCCTTTCATTTCCCTACTTTTTCCTCCAAACCAAAGACAACCTTAGGGAATTGGGAGTAATCATTCCATTGGGTTGCATATAATGTTTGTGAAGCATTCTTTACTAAAAACAAACAAATAAACATAAATTTTTGGAACCTGACATTCCTTTTAAATTTTCACAAGACATTTGGAGCAGGCGATGTTGATCGTCTAACAATTTAATTACATCTTGAAAAATTCATATATTTGTCATTTTTAAGGTTGTTTTTCCAAGTTAAGTGAAGTATTAGAAAGAATTAAGAATAAGATTTATTGTCCTACTGAATATTATTTTTCCTAGAAAATTAATCATTTAATTTTCTTTTTTTTTTTTCATGTTGCAGTTGCAACCACAGACATCCTTGATGAGAATATAAGACATGACAAGGTTTTTAAAACTGAACCGGTCAGGGGTCTGGTTCCTGGGTCGAACGGTCTGACCATTCAAACCGAATGGATGGTCCGTTCTGATAAAGAAAAATACAAAAACAGTCAAAACCATTGAACGGTTCAAACAGTTCACTCACTCGGATTAGTGGTTTGCTAACCAAATCAATGTTTTTTGACAAAATTCCAATTTTGAGGAAAAATGAAACCAATCACCTGATTGATTCCCAGTTTTTCCAGTCCGGTTTTAAAAACCATGAGACATGCTTTTCAACACATTTGGGTTGGATGCAAGGATGCAGTCAAAAGAAAACGATAAATTATTTCCCTGACCGGTGATTGTTTGACCCCAAGACTTGAGGTAAGAGGGTGGGCCTTGGTGCAACCGGTGATTGCAACCTGGGTGGCCGAGGTTCAACTCTTGGAAACAACCTTTCTATGTCTGTCCCACCCCGGACCCTGCATTGTAGGAAGCCTCATATGCATCGGGCAGCCCCTCATTAGATTTCTTGAGGTGGATCTGGGTAACATGACCTCAGCCTCAAAATATTTGCAGTTGTCCATAACTTATAGGCTCCATTTGGATAGTTTTTGCTTTTCAGCTTTGGCATATAGGAAACAAATGAGATAAATGTGCTTAGCTTTTTTTGTAAAGTTTTTCACCAAAACACTTTTAAGCACCAAAGCACAAAGGGCCCATTTAGAAGGGCTGAGCTGAAGATTTAGCTAACCTGGTTCAACTGCTCTTCAAAGAGGCTGAAGCAGACAGCCTTTCAAATGATGATAGACTGACAGCCAATTGGGCTCTTCAGCCCTCCCAAACAGGCACAGATCCTAAAATTGAGGCTTTGTGATTTTAGGCTTTAAAAGTACAAATCCTGAAGCTTTTCCAAACGCAACCTTGCACATTTGTAGTAATCATGATGATATCATGGATATTACCTCCTTAAGCCTAATAATGGAATAAACAATTTATTTATTTTTTTAAGGTTGTTACAAAAGAATGACATTTTTAATTTCACGCCAACAGATGTGCTATGCATCATGTCCCATTTAGGGACAGCCTTTCAGACGGGAATACTCACATAGGCTCAGTTTGGAAGGAGTATAAATACGAAACAGCAAAACCTTGTATTTTGTATTATTTGGTATATATTTGCATTTGTACTCCTTCCAAAGTCCAAATTGAGCTATAGGGAAAAGCCTTCTGTTTTTTACCCATCTTGATCATCATTCACAAGGAATAATTAAAACATGGGAAGCTTAGATTGCAATCTGTTATTGTTTATTTTTTCTTTTGGAGCCAATGGGTTACAAAAGACAAGGGGACAATATTAGGAAGAGCATTAATGTTATTTTAACCTAATTAATCATCATACCATTTCCATTTTCTTTATCCTGGTCCGGTCCCAAACTTCACTTCAGGTGGAGTGGCCACCTTGAATTTTTGTTTTACTATATATTAAAGGAGAAAGGAGACAAATGTGATGTGAAGTGAATACTGAATCACCTATATATACTACTCAACTCAGAGTAGTGAATCATAGATATAAGACACAATTCATGGACCAATTGATTCCAAGAGACAATCAATTGATATCAAGTGCTAGCAGTATCCTAACATTTGAGTATATGACATCCTTATTCCTTAAGGTTCCATTCTCGTCTATGAATCAATCAAACAAAACCATTTCAAAGTTGAAGGCATCTTTTCAAATTAAAGCAAGATACCTTCTAACAATTGCTATCAGTAACAAGCTTGGTGGTGAAAAATACTTGCATTGAATGAATATAGCTTGTAAAGTTGCACTATTAAGAAAATGGGTAGTTGGATAGTTGCTTTACTATATAGGTTTGTGTTGAATTCATAGGTAATACCCCTTCTAGTTCTAGCTATGGGTAGTTTCTAGCAGCGGATTTGGAATACTATGGGCAGCTATTCCCTGCCAATGCCCCTTGTATGTGTCAAAGCTTATAAGATTCCCCCCAATATTAAGCTGATGCTGAGCCAATTTTGTGGGTCAAAGAGCTATGGTCGAATCTTCTAGCTTCAGTATGAGGACCCCCACCCATTTAGCTAAAAAGGGTCCAATGAACTAGAAGGGGTCTGGTTTAGTTTTGACTCAACATATCTTCCTTTTGGATAGATTATATAGGCAATCGACTTGAACCAAGTATGACGGCCGAGCTTGCAAAATCTTTGATAAAATCTTCTCATATTCTTCTCATAGTCTCGAACTGAGGCCTAGTCCAACAAAAAGCAAAGTTCCCTTCTATATCCAGACCAAATTGGGAATGGTTTGGCCAACTACACTCACAGAAAGTAGCTTCAAAAAGGTCCTGCATTTCTGCACTCAGAATTCCTTTAGCACTACTAATTAGAGAGAGGTGAGACTATGACATGCTATTAATTGGTCAAAGTCAAGGGCTGAATGAGTTAGCTGTTAGGCCTTGCTAAGTGCTGATTGTAGAGAGAGAGAGAGAGATGAAACTTTTTTTTTTTCAAAATTGAGCCAGTGAATGACAAACATATGGGACTAAATTCCACTTCTGATCGACAAAACATATATTTCCAAGAACGGAGTCATTAATGGGATAGGAAGGTGTTGTCAATCATGATCAACTTAAAATTTTTTCTCTGTTTAGATACAGGTTTGATGCTTTATTTTCATGTGGAATGGTTCAGTTTGGAGGTGGTTTAACCAAAAGGAGGCCATTAGATATAAAGAAAGAAAGCGATGGATCAACCAACCTTAGAGCCTTAGAGGGGGCAGTTTAGAGATAAAGTGCTAATATTCTAGAAGTGAGATTTGTACGTAGAAGCAATAAAGTTTCTTAATTCAAGCTTTCAGTCGGCCTCAGATTTGTGGGTCAATGATAAGGTCCTCTTTTTACGCCTGGGCATCAATCTGGTTTTGGATCAACAACGTGTGGAAGCTGTCGAATACAGAAAAGATAAAAAGAGAAACACAAGATCTCACAAATCAAAAAGCATTTACCCAAGGAAGATCTTCTCTTATCATTTCCATCACTAACACTGACTAGGAAAACTACTTGCATTGCATGCGCACAATGAAATATATACAGTCGATGATCCTTGTACTGTTTAGCAACTTGGGAGTACATAAACTGAGGATATATGGATGAATATCCTATCCATTTTTTGTCCTTTAACTTAGTTTTCTGGTGCTGTAGTTGAATCCATGGCTGCCAGTATTGCAACTAGTCAGGGACTCAGGAGTGGTTATTGCTTTCTTATCCACTGTGGATGGAGAGTCTTAGAACACGATCAGGGTGCTCTATCAATAGATGAGGAATCTAATTCCTTTTGGCCTTTTGGGCATTGACCAGAGTAACTTTTTTGGGTCGATACGTGGGTGCACATATAGAAGAAACAAGGTGTGGTGGCATGGATTGTTTGGATGACTAGACCAGAGGAATCTTCCATGTGGTGGCAAATTTGGAAGCCCAAAAGGTCTCCACGTGTTCTCTTCTGTACCCTCTAATTCATGTGGCATATTTCAACCTCAAAGCTTTGTTCGCATAGAGAAGAAACCTAATTGGATTGATCAGGGTTGTTTGCATTCGAGTGGTGTTGTTTGTTGTTGTTGTGGTGGTGGTGGTGGTGGTGCTGGGGGGTGGGGGACAATTTGCTATTTGGGTCTTTAAGACAAAAGGTGTAAATGACCCAAGAATCTTCAATGTGGCCGCATGGCTTCGGACCCAAAAGGGTCCCACCTATTTTCCTCTTCAGCCCCTAGCTATATTCATTGGCAAGTTTCAGTAGTCTTACTACTCTCCACAGTTCATATCACTTAAGTGCTGATTATTTGTCCAGGAAGTTAGAGAATTAGAGGAAATTTTAGAGATTTTCAGAAAAGCTGTAAAAGAAGTGTATGGTTGGACTAAGAAAAGTGGGTGAGATCCACAACAGCATTTTCTTGATTCCAAAAGCTTTCCTTTAACTAGCTGAATTTACAAGAAAATTGACTGTGACGTGCAAAAATAAATGACAAGGTTTACAAAGTACTACATTGTTTTAAGCTTTTTGGTTAAGGTACCTAAATAGTTTTTTTTTTCCCTCACACATCCCTCTCGTGAAAGCCCATTGGGCTTGAAGCATGGACAAGTATAGGCCCACCCACACCTCCTTGTACTGAAATCTAATCTAATGTATATATATATATAGTTGTTTACATTTTCAAAGAGAAAACCCATTCCTCATTTACATAAATTGCTTTTTATCACATTTAAATTTTTGAACTCTATGACAACTGTCATACATTCAATAATAGTTCTTTACAAAGACATGAGAAGTGGGAAGCTCCCATTCTTATTCATTCATAAAAAAAAAATGCAAGAAATGTAGAAGTGGTTATCCACTACTTCTGCCTACAACCACTTCAGTCTACCGTCTGCGATTTCAATAATTAGTTTTATTTGAATTTCAAATACAAATATAATTATTAGACAAATAGTGAAGCTCAAATAAAATCTTCTGAAAAAATTCAAATAAAATAGTATTACTATATAAAAGAAAAAGAGTAAAAACAAAAATGATACATATGTGTGGCCGTCCCATAACGGGGTCACATACTAGATAAAATATGGTAAGTGTCTTAAATCAAACAAAAATCTATCAAAACAATAAATGAAAAACCTAATCTAAGTTTTTAATATAAATGATATAAAAAATTGAAAATTGAAAATAGTTCATATTAGTGGCCCCGTGGGAGTCATGCCTAGTTTAATTAATTATAATGGGGCCACAAGGATATAACACTAAATCACTTTGTCAAAGAGGCTCTGATTCCAGCTTATGAACCATTCAACGCAAAAGGTTAAGCTGTTAGGTGAGGTCTCTAAATGAGATTTTATTCTCTTAACAGCCTAAGAGAATATACTCTAGTAGAGCGTGAGACATTGAATTACAACAGTTCTACATTGGCGACTAATTATCAAATTTTTAGTGGGTTAGACAAGAAGATTAGGTGACCTAATTACTCAAGTTTTTAGTGAGCTTAGTTGGCCTAAGGAAGCCTCTATACTGGGATAGTGTGGTGAATTAAGAGCAAACTTTCAGTTTGGGCCAATAGGAGCCCAAGCCCGACCAGTTCTGATAAAAACAAAACCTTTAATCAGCCCATTGTCCATGCACCGAACTTAAAATGCTGTCTAGGTGAAGAAAGATTTGTTTGAAGAGATGCAGATGCTGAATAAACAACTGATGGTGCTGATCATATTAAATCCAATAGAAAATTCATTGTTGTTTTGAATATGAATTTCAGTGACCCTTCAAAGTATAGGAATGCCTTTCTGACGATGAACAGTTTTCTTAGCTAATTATGAAAACTAGAGTCTGGCTTTCAAGCACACATTGTTTGTCGGGTACCATATAAGAAATAAAGCCAATGAAAATGATGAATACAACCATTCCCCACTCTGGAGAAAGCTCAAGACATGAAAGGACTTTCCAAAAGGCAAGTTGGTTAGCTGCCTAGCTATGGCTGGTGCCTGGAGGAAGGTGATACTGTGAAAGCGCCTCTGACGTACAGGAACACCGACATCTGCACCTGCACAGTCATTTCTTTTGAAACTGGGTACACGTTTCGCCTAGCCATGCCATTGGTGACTGGTGACTGGTGACTGGTGAGGTGGGTCTTGGTCTGGTCTCGTTACACTTACACTACTTTCAGTAGCGACTGGCTAGAGTTAAGCCTTATGGGTGATTGTAATGTAGAGTACTTCATGTTGGCTTTGACGGGACGCTGAAGACTATGACATCTAATTTGCTCATGCCAACAAAGAATATGTCGTCATTCATTTATCTCCTTTTAGGTGGAATTTTGAAAATTTTGTTTTTCAGAAGTTGTTGGGCATACTTTCTATTCCCCATATGAATTCAGGGTCCGTTTGATTAGCAGTTAAAATTGAAATGGTCTATTTTTATAGTCTGTTTGGTTTAGAAATGATTAAAAATATGAATTAAAATCAGTAAAAATGGGATTTCATTCTTAAGGGAGAAGCAGGGAATAGTCATTTCCTCAAATGGGGTGAATGCTATTCCAGCAAAAATAAAAATGAGATTCTAATTCCACTTAATTATCAAACAGTTAGAATCCGAATAAATGGGGCCTTAGCCTATTGGTTAAAACAAATAAATTGGAGCTTCCTTATGTCTTAATGTAGTGGAGTGAATCATCATAGATAAAAGAATCCATGGACAGATGGTCAATACTGGCTAGTGTCATCGTCTCAGCTGTAGTGAGACCTAAGGCATTAAAGAAGCTTTGGGTACATTAAGTACTTTGTGATACATGAATTAGTCCACACAGCCTTGGAGCTACTGGAACGTAAAAAAGGCATCTCTCTAAAGGAGGACATTTTTCTATGATTGCTAGCACTACTACTGTCCTGTTTAGCAACTTTGGGACGGTCCTCTGTATATATGATGAGGTAGAGATTCTTTTTCCCGTGCAATTGATCTCATTTGTACGATCCCACTGAAAAGCAAGTATGTTTATATTGGGCTTGTATCTCATGTCTACATCATAAGCTAGCCTAATTTAGGTCAACTTTGTTAGGGTGGCCAACAAATCGAATTGAATCGGATATAGGTGGATTCAAAATTGATTTGTTTATATTCAAATTTGAGTTTGGATTATATAGATTTAGATTTCAATTGGATATTAAACAGTGTTAATAAATAAAATTAAAATAGATCAAAATAGGGAAAATTTCTTAAACTATCCTTATGATTTAGTTAATTAACTAATTCTATCCTGTTTATATATTATCTTAGGGTACCCCTAAGTTTTCTGATAATTGACTAAATCCTCCTTACCATTAACGTCTGTTAATGGAAAGAAGAAAAAAACTGTTTTATCCATTATTTTTGTTCAAATTTTCAAGCCTCAGTTTATTGTAGTTTGACATCATCAATTGACGGAATCATGGCTGCAGCTACCCTCGGCTACAGTCATGAAGAAATGAACCAAAATAACATGTATGAAACTTGAAGCCATGACAATTTAGTAACAGCACAATATCCAAACCAACTTTACAAGTAGGTACAGTGTAAATTAATTGTAAGTATCATCATCCAAGCCTTATCTAAACTATATGGGGTCAACTATATGAATCCAGTTTTATTAATCCATTCTGTTTAATGTGATATCCATCGTCAAACTATTGGTGTTTAAATCATTTCTAAGTATATATGAGCATATATATTTAAGCCAAATCGAATCATGAGATTTTATTAGATCATATAGGGATGAATCCATATGTGATACAATTATAAATGAATCAAATTTGAAACACCCTTAATGGGTTAAAGTTCGAATTCAAATATACAGACAAACAATGCCATTTCCAAGCCTACTAATCATTCTCATCTCCACTTAGTTCTTCCACTTCTGTATTATTATTTTACATGGGTCCTCTCACCTCATACGCATGTACTATGTGTTTCCTCAATTCCTCCTATATAACAATGAGATGATCCCACATCAAATGGTGGTTCACAGCAGATTAAGATAAGATGGAAACTAAACTCGGGACAAGATTTCTGACTTCGTAAAGATTTCCCAACAGAATGTGACTTGGGGTCATGTCTAAGGTGCCATTAAGGGATGGCCCTTTAGGCACTGCCAATGCTAGGCATGCCCAGAGGCCAGAGCACGCTCACATGGGGAAAGGCCATAGTGATCGCCCTTAGTTCACCGTTTATTGGCTCAAAATTTAGAAGAGAAGACAGTTCTTTTAGCCTGAATTTTGTAGCCAGTGAATGTTTCACACGAGGGGCTCCTATGGACTTCTCCCATTCGATCGTGGGATATGAAATGAACTCGATTGTTTCTGGTAAACCATGCCATGATTAATGCTGCAAGTATTTGGGTACAAGCTTGTGTTTCTGATGTCTGTGCTTGAGTGTTGTTTGAACTTCCACTTCTAATGGATCAGAGATACAAGGAAAAACATTAATAGACCAACCAATATAGCCCTAAACTCTAGCTAGCTAGTAACTAGGTCACAGGTGATATAAAATGCTATATATATTCTTCTCGGTCATTCTCTGTTTTGGCCTAAAGAAGCCCTAACTAATTTCTGTTTGGTCTGTGAATTAAAAGAAGCATTGTTGAAGCTGTCGGCCATTGAAATGACAAAAGAAAGAACAAAAGAAAAGTGGAGAATATTCAAGCCATTTCAACAAAGAAAGGGCCGTTTCTTATTTCTCATCACTGTTGGTGAATGGTGAAAGGAGGCTTTTCTTTACTTGTCTCATTTGCTTGCCTTGCCTCCATGACTGTGCAAGATCAAGCAGTGCAACTATTAAGGCCCTGTTCGTTTTTCTTTTTTGGCCATTTACCTAGGTAAGCTTTATTTATTTGTATCCTTTTATTCCCTAAGTGAATGAAATTATGACTATTTTATCTTTAGAAGACAAATTATGACAATATTGTGTCATTATGTACTGTCAATTTTCCTATCTAGGTGATAAAGCTATTTACCTACTTGGGAGATAACTTTTGGGTGGGTCTTATAAGATCAAAAAAAAAAAAAAAAATTGTTGGTTAATGAGAACCATTTTCCTCCCCTCCCCCTATGTAACCTAGAGGTAGAGGTGGAAATCGAGTTATGCCAAACTATTTTTTCAAATAGTTCTCAAAGGAAAGTTAAATATTTTAGTTTTACTTAACAAAAAATAAAAATAAAATAAAAAAATGTCATAAAAAACCAGTCTGGCCTGGTTCGGCCCATGCCCAAGGCCCGACCTATCGCCTACGACACAACTTGCAGCCCATCCGGCTTAGGCCCGTGCCATGGGCTTGGGCCGTGGGCCATGTCGGACTGACCTCCCAAATTATCCTTGAAGAAGGTAGCATGGCCCAAGATGACTTATGAACTGGTACGACACGGCCCACATTTGCATGGGCTACAAGTGGGTCATGCCATACCGGCCCAGCATGACCCATTTTACACCTCTACCTGTAAGAGGGTTTGGTGAACCCATAACTTGCCAGGTGTCCCATGTATAAAAGAACCGGGATCCACTATTGAATGATCTAGCCGGAAGAAAAAATGAGCAAACCTTTGGGCTTTTCATATAACCCCAACTAATTGAATGCTCAAGGTAAGGTTGGATCCATCTCATCCTCACTAAATTAGGCCCAACTCAACATAGCTCGTCATAAGCTTATTTGGTTACTGAACCGTGGGCCAACAAACCCATGTTGAACGCATTATTTAGAAGACCATAAAATGAATTGTTTCTAATATAATTATTTATTTATTTCCTTTAAACAGTAGGAAATGCCTCCTAGAGGATTGAAATAGAACTGTTTTGTCTACTTTCAACCATAATTAAATATTTAGGTTGTTTTTGGTTTAGTGTAAATTACGAGAAACAGAAAGTCGGGGGAAAGGCATCTTACAGGGGGAATTGGAATGCCAATGTGGGAACAGATATTATCTAATTCAAATGAACAAAATTCCATAGAATTTCTAGGGGTGCAAATGGACCGGATCATGGTCCGATCCAAATTTGAATCTGATTCTATTTTGTAGATTCAGACATTTCCGATCCAAATTTGAATCTGATTCTATTTTGGATCCAATGTATATATTATTTATTTATTTATAAATATGTTTATATTACATTTTTATAAATTTTTATATTATTTACTCTTTTATAAAAAGCCATGCATATATACGATGAAAATAGTTAAAAAGGCTTTCATTTTTTGTTTTTATCCTTTTAGTAATTTGTTAAATTTACAGAAATTAAATCAGATCAGATCATATTTAGATATCCAATATCCTTAACAGATTCAGATTCAAATTAACTTTTGTAAGATCTGATTGAATCAAATATAAGATTTATATTATTGATTGGATTTGGATATACCTCAATTTGAATCCAGTCCAAGCACCTAGGGTGGATTTGAGCCGAGCCAAGCCGAATAGTACGAGGCTCGAGCTCGACTCACCAAGGTAGTATAAGGGTTGAGCTAGAACCTTGAGCTTGAGCTCAGCTCGAGTCAAAAACTCGTAAGGTCAAGCTCGATTTGAGAAAAATGTTTTATAAAAATAAAAAATTATATATAAAAAATATTTTTATTTGATATTTAAAAATTAAGAATTATAACAATTTTATTATATATATATATATATTATCTTTTATAATTCTCTCTCTCTCTCTCTCTCTCTCTCTCTCTCTCTCTCTCTATATATATATATATATATATATATATATATATATATATATATATATATGTCACCCCTAAGAATTTCTATTCCTATTTATTTTTTGTAGGAATTGGATTTAACGAGCAGCTCAGTGCATGAGAATTATACATATATAACACCCCTATGAATTTCTATTCCTATTTATTTTTTGTAGGAATTGGATTTAATGAGCAGCTCAGTGAATGGGTTACACGTTTTGCTTAATAATTGGCTTTCTTTGGTGAATGGTTTTATGAAGTGAGTCTTGAAAAACTTGCTTCACCTTTTCAAGGGGTAACACATTTTGCCCAATACTTGGATTCAGGAGGTGGATATTCATGTACTGACCTTTTCTTGATAGGCTACTGATGTTATCTCTTTAAGCCTGTAAGTCTTTCTAAAAAAAATGTGACATGTCTTCATGTCTCCCTATAATTTTGCAAGACCAAAAACCTTAGACCCAGTATATGTTTGGCATCGATGCTGCAGATGCAGCACCGTTTTCTGAGAAAATGGTGCCTTTATTTTTGTTTGATATTATTACTGCCAGATAGGATGTTTCCTGGAGCAACAATAACTTTTTTTGTTTGGTGCCATTGCTCCAGAAATCATTTTCAGCACCGATATCCATTATCCAGCAACGGGCTGCAGCTCTAGGAAATGCCAAATTTGATACTGCTCTAAGCCATGGCTTCCCAATTTCCGAGGCATGACTTGGACCACCATTTTTTATGAAAAAACGATTCCGAACAAATGCCCATTTCCTAGAGCATCACTTTTTCCTGTGACATTGATGTGGTGCTGTTGCTCTAGGAAATGGCAACGATGCCAAACAGCCGCCTAGAATCCTGGTACTGATGGAAGGGTGATGATCCTGGATTTGTTAAGTGTTGAAATGTCAGACAAAATGTACAAAACAGAGTCCTATTGTGTGAAAGAGATTGGCTTAGGAAAAAGAAAAAGAGTGATGATACAGTGAATGCCCTATTGTGGGTATCACTTACTGGTTTGAAAAGATAAAATCTCATTGGTTTGCCACTAGACTAAAGGTACAACTTGGGCGGATTGGGTAGGGTTGAGGGTCAATGGAGGCTCAACCTTAAAGACTCAGACCTCGGGCTTGGGATGGTTCAACCCCAGGTCAAGTCCAATTTTAACAAACCCAGTCTGACACCAGCTTAACTTAATATAATATGGGCCGGGTTGGTCACAGGTGGGTTCGGTCAGGTTTTTTAGAATGTATTTTAGCAAATCTACCTTTGTTGGGTGATCACTGCACAATCATTGAATGTTTTAAAATCACCTCCTTTAATGGTGCCACGGCAAAGAAATTATGGTCTTTCTACAACAATATGTTTAATGTCTCCACTATTGAATCCTAACATGTATTAGATAGAATATATATGTTGCAGGGTCTCGTTGCAAGCAACTCTCAGCTTCATCACTTTTGTATAATTTTGCCATCTATTCTCAGTTGGGTGATATGGAAAGAAAGATGCCCGTGTAGATATGAAAGAAAGGGAGTGCCAGCCTTAACCCTCGTAAGGAAAATTAGTAAGTGGATAAGAGGAATTAGTATGCCCCATGGAAAACCCTCTATATTTAATAACTCTTCGATTTTTAACATTCTCAGTATTTCTACTAAACTTATGGAGTTAAAATAAGATGGATTTATTGGTAAATTTCTACTGTTTTCCCTTATGCTATATTTGGTATAAAATAAAAGGTAGGGAAGGTAGACGTAGAGAAACCTAAACAAGCAACCCTATTTTTCAACTTTCTAAGGTAGGGAAACCCATCCACATTCGACTTTCCATGGGGTTGCATACTTGCATCTCTTCCAAGTATAATGCCTTTCAAATACCTGTTATTACCTCTCAATCTCGATTTCATAAATACCATTGTCAAAACAAATTTTAAGTCCATTATGAAGAGTATGAAATTTAGCAAGAATGAGGGAACCAAAGCCATAGAAATTATAAAATGCCAAGCAAAAATCCTCACCACATTACCTCCTCCACCCTCCCCCAGAATAGAGAAATGGATGCAGTAAATTAATCCTCTATTAAAGATTTCCTCAAGATCAAAGATAAAGCTTCAATCAATAGCAGGCTATTCTTTGTATGGGTTTATAGATCATTCCCCCCAAAAATTACAAAGATGAGGCCTGAGGATAGTACATGTTAATCCAGTTCCTGTTAGTTTCTATAAATTGAATGTGGATGGTTCAACTCATGGAAACCCTATTCCAAGTGGTGGCAGGGGCGTTATACACAAGGTGGAAGAAAGAACTTTGTCTTGGCTTTTCCTAAAGCATATGGTTCTAATACAAATCTTATAGCTGAGGCAAATGCTCTTCTTGATGGTCTAGAATTGGCACGGACCATGGGCGTTACAAATATTATGGTAGAGACAGATTCAAAGGTTTTGTTCAAAACTGTGCACTGCAGGCTAAATCTAAACTCCCCTGAAAGTTGTGGTATTGGAAGGAAAATTTTGATGATCATCTGTTATTTGCGGAGATTACTCTTGTACATATTTTTAGAGAAGCCAACCAAGTAGTGGATCGCTTTCAAAACAGGCTTGTGAGTAGTCATCGCACATAATCTACAACTGTTATGATGATTTGCCGATGGAGGTGAGTTGATTAGTAAGGGGATGATGATTCGGGTATTCCTGTTTTGTGTTATACATAGATATTTCCTCGATATCAGAAGAAATGATATACCAACGTTGATAACGTACATCAGAGGAAAAGCAGTGGATCAACGTCATATCAACACATTACAAACAAATTCTGGTGAAGAAATGAAGAAACCAACTGAAGAGAAGGATAAAGAACATCAGGCCCTTGGGTTTTCTGATGAAACAAAACCAAAGTGAGAATACAAAAATGAGAACGCTACCACTGTGTCTATGCGCCTATCATATCGTAAATACATTTAAAAATCTCGTGAACAATGAAATAACATTTTTCCTCTCTTATAAATCAAAATCCATCTACTGATGTTACCTCTTTTTTCATGTTGAACATGGTCCCAGTTCACCAATGCCCCCTAATCAGCGTATAGAACATGATAGGATTACAGAAAGACCTTAAATCCCGATAATCCGGTATGATGTTTAGATTTATATCATGATGGGGTGCTTGAAGCCAACTTCTTTTTTGGTGGTGGATTTCCTCCAGAAATTAGTACATAGGAGTAGAAACACAACATTGCAGCGCTGACCATGAGGAAAACCCAAAACAGTTAGCTTTGCATTTGGTAGTCCTCCGTGCTCAATATTATAAGCAAACAAAAACAACAGACCAGAATAGGCAGTACCTAACAATGGCAGAAAGCCCTGTAGGGAATATTTTCCTTGTCTGCATTCAGAATATTAGATTATGGTCAATGTTAGGGAATCAACATACTGATGGTGGAAGATAACAATGTGGTGATGTATTACCAAAGAGTAAGTCTGGAAATGCTTTGAAAGAAGGGCTGCAGAAAGTGCTGCAAGATGATGAAAGCAGAGGTAACTTGTACTACTCTACAAATGAGAATAAGTTAAACTTGAAAGATGGAAGGTGAACATTTTTTATTTAAAAAAAAAGAGATAGGTCAAGATAATACAGGGCACTTAAAACACATACTGATGCAAACACTTTAAGCATTCCAAGATGATACTATCATCATATGCCCCAAGTTACAACTAAACATTTAGGCTCATAAAAGTACTCAGTATGTTCTATGGTTTCAGATTAAAATTCTCTCTCACCAGATGTATAGATATAACTCACTGTTCTTATGGAAGGGAAAGTCAATCCAACACTGCTATTAGATGGTTCTGTAGAAATGAAATTCATGAATATGGCTCGTTTATGAAAATAACCATTTTATGGGTTTTACATTGACAGCCATAAAACAATGATAAGTCAAGATTTGGGTTTACATCCCTTTCCTCACTAACTGTCAAAGAACTTGTAGGTATTGCTCCGTTTAGGAAGAGTACAAATACAAATATGTAAAGTGCAAATACAAATATTGTCGTTTGTCATGAACCATACATATTTGAATTTGCACTGAACATATTTGCATTTCCTCTCTTCCCAAATGGAGCCTATAGCACAATTTAGATTTTTATTATATCCTCTCTATGTCCATTAACTTCTAAGCAGTGTTGATTGACCATAAAAAGTTAACTTCTCAAAGAATTTCCATCGATGCTGTCTGGAATGGAAATGAATTACTACAATTGTTTAATTTTTGAAATTGATAATTATTGTGAGAGAGGTACTTAGAATTGGGATCTGATATTGTTTAATAAACAGTGAAAAGAATGGACCAGACAGAAGTTGAAAAAAGCTCAATTCATGTATTGAGGTATAACAGTTTTTTTTTTTTTTATCAGCTATTTAGGTATAACAAGTGTCAGCTGGAATATTCACAAAACTAACTTCAGTATGCATTTTTACGAAGAGTTTACTTCAGAGATTTAGTTCAAGTTTCAGTTTGTTCTACGAACTTTTTACAACCTTGAGGCAAAGGATAATTCTTCAGACCCTAAGATGACCAACAATAATTTAGACAATTAGCTAGCTATTGATGGTCCGTTCAAGGACTTTATTTAACTTGATGGTTCTTACTATTTTTTTATAATCTTTTCCGTTAGGGTTTGACTATGACATGGAAAAACTTATACCAATTAACTAGTATCATAAAAGTGATAACCAGAAGAGAAGGGTTAATATTGCATGCCTCCAAGAAACAAAATGGAAGGGTAAAAAAGCTTAAGAAATTGATGGCTACAAATTATAATATACGAAAGAGGTGGATAATAAAAATTGTGTAGCAATAATAGTAGATAAGGATTTAAAAAACAAAATTGTAAATGTTAAAAAATTGGGGATAGGATAATTTTAATTAGACTTGGTTTAGGTGAGGAAATCATTAACATAATTAGTGCTTATGAACCTCAAGTGGGTTTAGAAGAAAACATTAAAAGGCAATTTAAAAAAACAAAAGAAGGATTAATCCAAGAAATTCCAAATGAAAAGAATATTTTTATAGGAGGAGACTTTAATGGGCATATAGAAAAAAGAAGTTAAGATATGATATGGTACATGGAGGATTTGGATTTGGGGAGAGGAATGAATCAGCCATCAGGAGGTACAATATTAAATTTTGTAGTAGCTTATGATATGGCAATTCTAAACACCTTTTTTCCAAGAAATGATGAAAACTTATTAACATTTAAAAATGGATTAAACATAAGTCAAATAGATGTTTCCCTTACTAGGAGAATAGAAAGAATGATTTGTAATGATTGCAAAGTTATTTTGGGAGAAAGCTTAACAACACAATGTGTGCATTAGGAAATGGAAGAGAAATAGGGAAGAAAATAGGTGTTCAAGAATTAAGTGGAAAAACTTAAAAGGAGAAAAGCTAGCTCAATTTAGAAAAAAAGTTGATAATAAAAGGGACTTGGAATTTAGATGGAAAGATTAATGATATTTGGCTTGAAATGGCAAGCAACATAAAGATAGTACCAAACAAGTTTTTAGAAGAATTTAAAGGGAAATGGAAAAGTACAAAAGAAACTTGGTGGTAGAATGAAAAGGTTCAAAGTATGTGTTGCAAAAAATGGCAAAAAGATAGAAATAAAGAAAATTGAGAAAAAAATATAAAATCATAAGTAAGGAGGTTAAAAAGAAAGTGAATGAAATTAAATGTATATGATGAGATTTACCATAAATTAGGCACTAGAGAAAAAAGGTAAGGTATAAACTAACAAAGTTGAGAGAAAGGAAATGGAGATATTTTTGAGAGAAAGGTATGAAAATATTAAGAAAACAAAAAACAATATAACAAGCTGCTATACAAAAAAGGGTGGATGCAGTGATGCACAGCCAATGCCCATACGACCCTAAACCCCCCACCCTCTGCTTTACAAAAATATTATAATATACAAAAAAGGAATTGAGATTTCTTTCCCTACATATCCATAGCCAGCCAGGAAAACAAGTTCCCCAAGATTTTCTGGAAACTGAATCTACCGAGCTGCTCTTGTTTTTGAACATTCTTGAGTTTCTCCCTTGCCAGACACCAAAAAACTGATGCAGGAGTATATTCCATGCTACCTTCCCCCTTTCGGTTAGACCAGCTATACTACAGCTCAGTAAGAAGTCCACCACTGATTCTGGGTTGCAGGTTTGCACCTCAAACATTTTCCAAATCCTTGAACAAATCTCGTGGGCAAAGTCACAGTGTAACATCAAGTGGTTAATTGATATGACGTGCTCACCGCACAACACACAATTATTGGACTCCAAAGGCAAGGCCCCTCCTAGTTAAGTTATCCCTGGTTAGGATTCTGCTGAGGTAGGTGGTCCACACAAAGAAGGCTTACTTTGACGGTGCATTTTTGCACCAAATGATGTTTGCTGGAAGCCTGTTCCTCTGATCTGGACACATGATTGTAGAAGGATTTGACTGTAAAACTTCCAGATTTATCCCACTTCCACAGCCTTCTATCAATGCTCCCAATCTCCACCTGAGTGCTATATAATTTGTGAAGCATTTCCATCATTGCCTCCACCTCCCAGTCATTTAGGTTTCTTCTGAAACGAAGAGTCCAGACTACATTCCCATTCTGCACCTGTAAGTGGTCTGCCACCCAAGTTTCTTTGTCTATTGCCAACTCATACAGGGCAGGGAAAGACCCATTCAGTGGTCTGCCTTCACACCAGGAGTCTCTCCAGAATGTCACCTAATGGCCATCAGGCCCATCACCAATTTTGAAACTTTTTGTCTATTTAAACCATGTTAGGTGCATTAAAGATGAAGATCTAAGTGTTGGTAAAAGATGAGGAAATCAAACAAATATGGAAAAATTATTAAATGTAGAACAAGGAGAGGGTGCTAATGGAGGAGAAACTAGCAATACTAATAATATTAAAAATAATATGGACTTTAATAGAGTTAGACCTACTAAAGTAAAAGAAGCAAATAAGATGAAGGAGAATGTGTTAGGACCTGATGGGATTCCAATAGTGTGGAAAGGTATGGGAAAGGCAATGGTAGACAATGGGTGGGATGTTGGTCTTGATCCTAGGGCATCTCATTCTTCTCCCTGGAAAGTGATCCATGGTTTATTGCTTTCCTTGATATATCAGGTATGATGCTTGTGCAAGCAATAAAGTGTGTTTCTAGGAAGAAGCTTGGTTTGGGGCAAGGTTCAAAGTATCAATATGATATGCATATCGGCAGTATCGTATCGGTACTTAGAAACGGCCGAAACTCTATTTTTTTAGTTTTTTTTTTTCAAATTTCGGTGTTTTGGGAAGCTAAAAACATGTTTTTTATTATTAAAAAAAGTTGGGGTTCCGAAACACCTGGAAACAGGCATTTCGGAGCATATGTTTTTCAAAAGATACAATACGATATGCCCGATACGGGACGTATCGTATCGATACTTTAAACCATGGTTTGGGGATCCCTCTTTTAAAGATAGATTTCCGTCCATCTATTCCCTTTCCCCAAACAAAGGGAGAATAATATCCTCTGTTTTTGGTAATGAAAATTCTTGGGACTTGGGATTAAGGAAAGGGTTAAGGAAATCTGAAATCGGGTTGGTAGATGAACTTGTTTCCCTTCTCAGAATAGTGTTCCTGATTCACTCTTGTTTGGACGGCAAAATTTGGTCAGTGTCCTCCTCTGGTTATTTTGCTTCCTTCTTCACTGCCCTCTTTCACTCTTCTAACATGGTAGGTTCTTTTCCAACAAAGGAAGTTTGGTGTAACCATGTACCCCAAAGATAAGGGCTTTTCGTTGGGAGGTGGTGCTCCAGAAAATCAACACCTTGGATAAGCTACAAAAAAGAAGGCCAAATTGCTACCTCTCCCCTAATGTTTTATGTTTTTGTTTGGGTTGTGGTGAGACAATTACACATCTATTATTATCTTGTCCTTTTTCTTCTTTTGTTTGGAATTGGTTTTCTTCTCTCTTTGGTTGTAGGTGGACCCCTCCTTTAGATGTGGCAAACCTTTTTGAAACAAACTTTTTTAGACTACCAACGAAAAGTGGCAGGGTGATGTGGAGAGCCATGAGAGCAGCTATCTTGTGGTCAATATCAGTGATTTAAAAGGCACGCTTAGGTGCACAGGCGAGGTGCATTCTAGGGTAGGCGCCTCGCCCAAGTCTTAGGCGCAGCCCTTTCAAAAGGCACATGCCTAGTGTGCCTAGGCGTGCACCTGGTGCGCCTTGCACCTCAGCCTAGGCGTGCACCTTTTGAAAATCTGACACTTTTTCCTTTTTTTGAGTCTAGCAGTTGGGCCGGGGGCAGAAAATTTGGTAATGTTGTCCATTCATTCATCCTAATAAAATATTTTCTTAAAAAAAATTAAAGCTATAAAATCATTATTTTTTCTGTGAAAACTAAGAATTTAAGACCCCCACATGGACTTGTTTGGGCTTGCCTCTAGGGGCGTGGCACAAAGGCGGCTCATGGAATTAGGAAATGTAATATGTCACATTAGCTACTTTAAGTAATGTAATTGAGAAAAAAAGAGATTGTGGGTTTTATATGCTTGAAAATGTTTTAAATGTTTGATTTCATTTTTAAATTCTCATTTGAATATGCTTTACATATTATGTTTATGTATTTGAATTTTAGATAATAGGTTTTTTAATACATTTATTTTAAAATTTAAGTTTATATTTTATTAATATTATATTTTATAATTTTTTGCATTTTTGAAAATTTTGGCATTTTTTTTATCTTTTATCTTTTTTTGTTTTTGCGCCTTGCCTAAAAAGGAGTGTGCCTCGCCTTGCGCCTCAGATACAAATTGACCCTTGTGCCTTTTTTGTTTCTTGCACTTTTAAAACACTGGTCATTATCCAAGGAACAAGTCATTGACTGCATACTTATTAAAGTCATACATTGGCTAAAATCAACTGAATTATTCAAAGATTATTCAGTTGAGGACATTTTCAGAGGATGGTCGGTAGTGGCAAATTCCTCAATAACAAAGAATGTGGTCCAGCCTCAATGGTTACCTATAGCACATCAAAGGATAAATTGAACTTTCACGGAAGTTCTTTGGGCAATTTGGGACACTCGGGAGTTGGGGAGTATTCAAGGATGAGGAAGGACAATATTGAAAACTAAACTACTGTAGCCGAAGTAGCAAAAAGGAGAAGAAGAAAAAGAGATGCTGGAATGTCGAACTGTCCTTGCCAGTCGACCATGTTATTATTTATATTTGAATGTAGTACAAGATACAAGTAATTACTGGAATGCCCCTGATTAGTGATGGGACACCCAGTAACTTAAAACATTAAACAGGCTTAGGCCCATTAACACAGGCCCAGTTATAGGATAACTTGAACTTAAGTATGGGCTAATAAGACCTCTTATCAGCCGAACACTCATATAAAGAGACATCATTCAACATTCTAACACTCCCCCTCAAGCCAAGCATAGATATCAATCTTGTTTAGCTTGCCAAGTATGTCCCTGAACTTTGTTGTTGCCAGCCCTTTAGTCAATACATCTGCAATTTGCATCTCTGATGGAGTATAAGGCACACAGAGTTCTCCTGAAACAATTCTCTCTCTGACAAAGTGTCAATCAATTTCAATATGTTTTGTTCTGTCATGCTGCACGGGATTGTTGGCAGTGTTGATAGCAGCTTTATTATCACAATACAGCCTGAGAGGACCCTCAGCCTTAATACCAAGCTCATTAAGAAGAGTTCTGAGCCATAAGAGTTCAACTACCCCGTGTGCCATAGCTCGGTATTCTGCTTCTGCACTTGATCTAGCCACAACATTCTGCTTCTTACTATGCCATGTGACCAGGTTCCCTCCCACAAATGTATAATGTCCTGAAGTTGATTTTCTGTCTCCCACAGAATCAACCCAATCTGCATCAGTATAAGCTTCAATTTCAATTCTATTGTTTTTCCTGAAGAGAATTCCCTTTCCTGGGCAAGTCTTCAAGTACCTAAGAATCCTTTCAACTACTTTCATATGAGGGATCTTTGGAGAGTGCATAAATTGACTGACAACATGCACAGTATAAGCAATATCTGGCCGAGTGAGGAATAAGTATATCAGCTTCCCTACCAATTTTTGGTATCTCTCTATCACAGTAGTCCTCCCCTACTGATCCTGCAGGCCATGATTCTGTTCTATTGGAGTATCTGCTAGCCTACACCCCATCATGCCTGTTTCCTCTAGGAGGTCAAGAACATACTTCTGCTGACATATGTAGATTCCCCCTCTTGACCTGGCAACTTCAATCCCAAGAAAATATATCAAATGACCCAAGTCTTTGATCTCAAATTCAGAAGCTAGAAACTCCTTCAATCTTTTTATCTCTTCCAAGTCATTCCCGGTAATTACCATATCATCCACATAAACAATGAGTGCAGTAAGTTTGCTATCCTGTCTCCTTATGAACAAGGTATGGTTTGCACCACTCTGAGTGTACCCCACTTTCTTCATGGCCCCACAAAGCCTCTCAAACCATGCATGGGGAGATTGCTTCAACCCATATAATGCTTTCCTCAATTTGCACACCTTTTTACCAAAGTCATTGCCTGGTGGAGGTTCCATAAATACCTCTTCATGAAGGTCACCATTTAAGAAGGCATTCTTCACATCTAGCTGATGAAGTTCCCATGAAAAATTTGCTGCTAGTGACAATAGAACCCGAATTGTGTTGAGCTTTGCTACTGGGGCAAATGTTTCTTTGTAGTCAATCCCTTCTTTCTGAGTAAACCCCTTTGCCACAAGTCTGGCCTTGTACCTTTCAATGGACCTGTCCTCCCTGTGTTTTACAATAAACACCCACTTGCACCCAACAGTGGTCTTCCCCTCTGGCAGATCCACTAATTCCCAAGTTCTTGCTTTCATTAGGGCTTTCATCTCTTCATTCATAGGTTCTTTCCACCTTGGATCAGACACAGCCTCTGAGTACCTAGAAGGAACACGCATAGAGGAAAGAGCAGACACAAAGGAATGATAGGCAGGAAATAAATGTGAATAAGAAACAAAATCAGCAATGGGGTGTCGGGTGGTGCAAGAGCGAATAGGCTTACGGAGAACAATAGGAAGATCCAAATCAGAAGTATGAGAGTTGGAATTACCTTGGATTGTAGAGACAGATTGATCCGAGTCCAACTGGTTGTTGTCATGAGGTTGAGGGCCCCTTTTTCTTCTGTTGTATGTAAGTATCTCTTTTTGTTGCCTACTAGAGCCTTCAGGAACATCTGCAGCATCATGAGAGGTAACCGGCATAGTGGGAGCCTCACTGGGTTGACCGGGAATGCCACAACAAGGAGTAGGAGGAGAGGATGGAAAACCCGAGGCAGATAGGGGAACAAAAAAAGAGGGAGAATGAGAATCCTCTTCCATCCCACTAGTCTCCTTGTTATGGACACATTCCTCAGGAAGACGTACCGTCGCCACCGGTAGCAACAGGCACCTGACCCACCGCCAGCAACAGCAGTGATTCAATGATTCTCATCCTACCCAGTTCGGCAACAACAACCTTATCTAGATTAGATTAGATTAGATCATCTTGCTTGTTCTTATCTTATTCTATTGCTCTTATCTTATCTTGTTAGTAGCTTATCAGATTAGGATTAGCCTATCTTATCCTTAGCAAGATAGAACTGGAAGTCTCCCTATTCAGCAAGGAGACTCCCTTTGATTAGGACTCTTGTAATCTCCTATTTAAGGAGACCCCATTATTGAATCAGGATATCAAATTTCCAGTCAAGAAAGAGAGTAAAAGGAGAGTTCGGTGATCTCTTGGACAAATCACCCATTAGGGCGCCAAGATAGGTTTAGCTAGGAAGGGGAGGAACAAGGGAAAACATGAGCTTTTCCCTGTAGACCGACCCGTGATGAGATCCTACGCCCGAGCCCACAACACTCCCCTTGAAAAGGATTCTGAGAAGACTGAAAATAGGGTTGAGACTCAAAGAAGACCACATCTCTAGTGACATACTTTCTCTTGGAGACAGGGTCATAACACTTGTAACCCTTTTGTGTAGGAGAGTACCCCAAGAATATTCCCTTTGTAGCCTTAGGATCCAGCTTGGTCTTCTTTGGATCCTTCACATGTATGAAACATATACAGCCAAAGACTCAAGGAGGAAGGGGAAAGTCTGGAAGAGTGGGGCACAAAACAGAGAAAGGGGTTTTCATACCCAACACCCTAGATGGCATCCGATTTATCAGATATGATGTAGAAAGCACAGCTTGAGACCAGTATTGCTTGGGGACTTTGTGCTGGAATAGTAAGGCTCAAGCTGTCTATAATAGATGTCTATTCTTACGCTCAACAACCCCATTCTGCTGCGGAGTATTAGCACAGGATGACTGATGTAATATGCCAACATCTTCTATGAATAAGTTCAAGGATTTTTCAAAGTATTTAGCAGCATTGTCTGACCTGAATTGCTTAATCTTCTTATTAAACTACGTTTCAATCATCTTGCAAAATGCCATGGTTATCCGTGGTACTTCATCCCGTCCTTTTAACAGGTAGATCCATGTGCAATGAGAGTAGTGGCCAATAAAACTGATAAAGTACCGGAAGCCATCAAAGGAAACAATGGGTGAAGGGCCCCAGACATCGGAATGAACCAAATCAAAAGGAGCACAAATTTCATTACTGGAAATTGGATACACAGTTCTACATTGTTATGACATTTGACATACTTCACAGGTTAAACTCTGACTTGGAATGCCCTTAAACAATTCGGGAAACAATATTTCTAATGAAGAGAAAGACACATGACCTAGCCTAACATGCCAAAGATGTAGCTTAGCTATTGACTCCACACTCTCCGGACTACTGGTAGCAGATGCTTGTAAGGCTGAACCGATGTCTGCATCAAGATAGTAGAGGCCTCCATACTCATGATCGCACCCAATCGTTCTCCTTGTCAATCTGTCCTGGAAGACATAATGAGTAGGAAAAAAGGTTATACTACAGTTCAAATTTTTGGTAAGTTTTGAAACAAACAAAAGATTTGAGGTAAGACTGGGAACATGTAAAACTGATTTAAGAGAGGTCCTTGCTTAGGTCAACCACTCCCTTTCCAAAAATAGTGGAGAAAGACCCGTCAGCAACTCTCATCTTATCCTGATCAGACAACAAATGATATGAAGAGAATTGGGAAGACATATGTGTCATGTGGTCAGTAGCACTGGAATCAATAACTCAAGAAGTAGAGCCAATAGAGCTAGTGGCACTGAAGGCAAAGGCTGTACCTGATCTGGCAAGAGATGTAGAAGCAAAAGAATTATTCCTTAAACGGGCTAATGCCCTACTAAGGACCTCTACCTCACTAGCAGTGAAGCCCAAAGTACCAGTTCTAGAGGAATCAGCAATCTGTCCCATAGGAGAAGAAGACACTGTTGGTGTATTTTGTGAGTTGTCATCATTGTTGCTGGTGACAAGATTCCCATTTGCCGCAGGCCTGTTATCTCTAGAAGAAACTTCTCTGGGTATTGAAGACATCTTGACTGCAGCCACTGTGCAGTCAGACTTGCCGAAATGATTAAGACTAGCTGAAGCAATTCTGAAGGTTCTGAACCAGTTCTGGAGCAGATTCTAATTAGCCGAAATGATCATAGCAGGTTCTGACAGCACTCGACATAGTTTCAGACTTGCCGAGACTGCCACAGTTCTGAAACAGTTCAGTTACAGCAGCAAGCAAGGAGTTCAGGGCTGGTAACCGACCTGAAGCTAAGGATTCTCAACTATTGTGCTATGCAGACTCCACTTGAACTTCGAGTACTGCAATTGTAAAGAGAGTGCCCCTCCTTGCGGCCAATACTAGGACTGCTGAATCAGTCCTCAACTAGGGTTCACAGTGCTGAACAATCTGGAGCTGGCAGCACCCTAGGTAATCTCACAGCAGTGGTGAGGGGTTTCGGACTGATAACCAACCTGAACTTGGAGCTGTTTACCACTTTGCTATGCTGGTAGACGTGTTCACATGCTGGTAGAAAACTAGGTAGACTTCACTTGGGCTGAACCGAAACTGCAACAGTTCGGGTACAGTAGCAAGTGAACAGTGGGCTCTGTAGAAGAAGCTAAGTCTGCGAGTCTTGCTGGAGCACCGAAGCTGCAACTGTAGAAGAAGCGCTCCCCCTTTCGGCTAGTGCTAGGACTGCTGAAATCAGTCCTCAACTAGGTCTATCCTATACAGACCTCTCTTAGTAGCCAAATAGCTACTATTCGTTGGAAATAACCTAGTAGGACATCTACTTCTGGGTCTTACTTCCCTTGAGTCCTACAACCAAGAGAAACCCTAGGTTCGAACTTGCTTTACTCTCTTACACCCCTAGGTCTTCACTGCAGCAACCCAGAAAAGGAAGAGAGAAGATGAAAAGACAGCAAGAGAAGAGAGTGTGCGCCGGCTGAAACCAAGAAGAAGCTAATGCTCTGATACCATGAAAGCTAAATTACTGTAGCCGAAGTAGCAGAAAGGAGAAGAAGAAGAAGAGATGCTGGAATGTCAAACTGTCCTTGCCAGTCGACCATGTTATTATTTATATTTGAATGTAGTACAAGATACAAGTAATTACTGGAATGCCCCTGATTAGTGATGGGACACCCAGTAACTTAAAACATTAAACAGGTTTAGGCCCATTAACACAGGCCCAGTTACAGGATAACTTGAACTTAAGTATGGGCTGATAAGAACTCTTATCAGCCGAACACTCATATAAAGAGACATCATTCAACATTCTAACAAATATCACTATACTCTGGCCCAATGGTTGTTGGAGATTCATTATCTGAGGTTATGGCCTTCAAGGGTTGCAGATGGCCAAGCAATGGAGAATTCATAACTATGAGGTGGAGGGAAACTCTAAGCTGCTAAAAGGATGGCTGCAGACAAAAAGTTTGGGGGTGTGGACATTTAGACAGCAGATGAGGGAGATTTTTTGCTTAGCAAGAGAAGCTGGAGTACTCTTTAATTGGACAAGGAGGTCAGCCAATGGTGTGGATGGTTCTTTGGCAAAGCAGGGGACCCAAAGGGAGAATCTTTTTTTTGGGCCGTGTTGGTCAACAGTCATGCTATGAGTGGTTGACATTGTATGTTCTTTTTGTTGGTTTAATGAAAGTGACCTTTTCCAATAAAAAAAAAAGTATCAAGCTTTCTGGCATCATAAATTTACCCTTTCCTTTATTTAGAATTCAGCTTCATATAACACCAGTTTATCAATGTAATTGAGGTGATGATATTGAATAAACCTCATAGATAGGATGATATAGAATATAAATATGCAATAAATGAATGACACAGAACATTCAGATTAGATCTCTGTTTTGCAAACATGAGAAAGAAAGGCTGGAAGGAAGTTGCAAGTCTTGCTTTTCAAAGAAAGAGCGTAACCATGACTGGTTAAGGTATCCCTTGCTTGTGGCAACTCTGTACAAGCACACCAATGTTTGGAAGAAAACTTAAAAGAACCCCTTCTTGATTGTCTTCTTTATCTTGTGCCATATTTCTAATTGTCTATTTGATACATCGTTAACCAACCACATGCCATCATAAATACATAAAGCAACAAAACGCATATGACAAAGGAAAAGCATATACTATATTATTTTAAATAATTACTCATAAAAAAAAATCTTATTTTAAATAATTAGAGAAAATCACAAACAAATAAAGCTTTAAACTAACTTTTGGTTGACTAGTTGACCTAATCATTGCTTAGTTGTCCAGGTGACTGAATAATGAGTGTTGATTGACTGGCTAGTGATGATGTTATCCCTGAATTGCTATTTGGTTGACTAACGATACTTTTTATGACATAGTTTTAAGTAACAGAAATTCAATATATACCTGCTTGTCCCAATATGAATGGTAAGCTAGATTTTCCTTGCCTCCAAACCTTTAAACTAAAAGTACTCAAGGCCAACAATGCACTTCCAAAAAGAATCCCAGTGCTCAGAGTAGTGAGATTTCTTGAGAATAGAAAACCAACAATCCCTCCACTTAAAACAAGTCCACCTGTGACACAACCAAATCTGTAAATTTAACAAATGAGCTAAAACTTGATATTTACTTCATTTTACAAAAACAATGACAAATATCTATTTTGTAAAAATAATCATGGTAGCTTTTTTTTGTTACACAGGAATAAATCATGGCACAATTTGACCAAGAATTCTCTTTTTATTTTTTATGAAGATTTCACCCAAGAATTCAACCATTCAAGATGTGTTTTAACCTAAAGCACCAATTAAAAAGCAAAGCACACGGTATGGAAAATATGGATAAATTGCATATTGTATAAGTTATAGGCTAGAAAGATAGAGAAAATGGCTAATGCAAAAGAAGAAAACACCTCAACAAATGCTTTCAATATTTTGCCCATTAAATGGTTCCAACAACAAGGATATATCTCAAGAGAATAGTTCCAAAGGATGATATTTGGATGGCTGAAATTTAAGCCTTTCCTTCTGTAAAGGAAAAATAATCAAACTTCAGGAACTACTCAGTGAGCCTTGAAGCGAATCATGTGATTAAAGGAGTACACTCTATTAGCATACAATGCAAATTCAGTGCTCGTCACTGATGCAGAAGCATACTTACCGAAAGGTATTCCAAAACAGAAGTCATGGATCTTTGCACACCTTTTCTTTTGGGTGACATCAGTTTCATTTAATGGTTCACCCATTCCTAGGTTTCCACCAACCTGTTCTTCTGGATTGGAATATGATTTTGTTGTTCCCTCTAGAGGTGACCTTGATGTGTCAGCTGTATACCTTAAGGTGGTTTTGGTCTCTGAACTTTGACGTTCTGTGCCACTTCCATCCAAGTGCATAGAAACTGACAACTGGATAAAAAGACTCCTTTCAGCAATTAGTACCACTTCATGTTATTTTCCATAAATATTTCCATGGAGTTTTTTTTTTATGAATAACTGATTAGTCCATTGAATTTAAAAGACAGAATACAAGAGAAAGTGAGAGAGAGACAAGCTCTCTTATCTCTCCCTTTTAACTTTCCATGGAGTTAACTGATCTAAAATTAAATTCAAGTCACTTGAGTAACTGTCAAGTAAACATCAACTGAGAAATATGGGAGAAAAATATAATCAACAAGAGAAAGAACACAACCAGTGATTCTCATGTTAAGAGAATGTGATCATACTTCCATAGTACTACTAAGGTATAAAAAAGGCTATACAGGTACAAATAAAGAACTTCAAAGACTTCAAATAGCTGCAAAATAAATATTCAGAAATAAAAGCCCATTATCCCAACTTTGGTAAAACCATAACATAAAGAACAACCTTTTCACTAGTCTTTAAAAAAAATCTATCCACCTTCACTTTACCACTAATCATCTAGAATCTGTAACCTTTTATTTGCGACCTCCATGCATTCTAGCCAAGTAAAGCCAAGTTATTTTTCCTATTCAAGACAGAACAAAAATAAATGAAAGAGTGAAAATGGAAGAATTACTACAAAAATATCTCTCCATTAATCATGAAATCCAGAGTCCAGAGATGCATAATATATGGTTGGACAGGCAAATTACAATGGCTGGGCTTGTCAAAAGACACCTTTCTTCCAATATTCTACTCTTATCTTGACCATCATCTGTAGAAGCATAGTGCAATTCTTTATTTTATGGGTGTTGTCCTTAGATTTCAGTCTGAACACTGAGGTGCTGAAACATGAGCTGAAAGGTTAAATAAAGAAACACTTCAAAGAACTAATACCAATATGACCAATTCCTATAGAGGGTTAGAAGCTCTTGATGTGAAGGTTTAAGCAGCTCACTAGAAATGGTATTGTTTATACTGAAACTTGGTTCAGTATTTTTTATTATTAGTTTATTTAGTAGAGCCAAAAGAAATTATTTTCTTATTAAGTAATCTCTAAGGAGGTGAAAAGAAATGATGAGGTGCTTAGGAAACAAAATTCTATTTTGGGAAGATATTTGGTGTGGGAACACTCCCCTAAAGGATAAGTTCCCTTCTTTGTATTCCCTTTCTTTGAATAAATTCAAGGTAGTCTCTTCCTTCCATGGGTCTGATCATTTGAGGGCTCCTGGAATTTGGGCCTAAGGAGGGGTTTGAGAGATTCAAAAGTGAGTAGTGCAGACGAGATGTTCTCATTGTTATCTTCAGTCTTCCTAGACCAGTCTTGTTAGGATAGTAGAATTTGGTCAGAATCCCCCTCGGGGTCTACTCTAGTTCCACCAAAGGTTAGGGCTTGTCGTTGGGAAGTGGTGCTCGAAAAGATAGAAACCTTGGACGTGCTTCAAAAGAAAAAAGCTAGATTGGTGTTTGTACCTTAACGCCTGTTGCCTTTGCCTAAGGAATGGTGAGAAGGTTGTAGACACCCCATTTTTGCACCCTTCAAGCTTCAAGCATGCTTCAGCTAACCTGGGGGCAATCTTGGATTTTTAAAAAAGTTTGAACCTCAAGAATCCAAGGCCATAGGTATGTAAAGCCCAAAATTCCAGATCCAACAACACCAAGATCATCAAAATCCGACACCGTTTATCCCTTCATCTTAGGACTCGAAGCCAGAACCGATTCAGAATATTTAATCAGTCATTTTGATCATGAACCTCATTTCACATCAAATCAAAAATCCAAGACCATAGGTATGTAGAGCCCAAAAATCCAAACCCGACGTCACCAAGATCACTCAAATTTGACACAGTTTACTCCATCTTAAGATCCAAAGCCAAGATTGATTCCAATCATCCGATCAGAGTCATTTTGATCCTAAACCTCATTTTACATCAAATCAGAAACCCAAAACCATAGGTATGTAGAGCCCAAAAATCGAAACCCAATGACACCAAGATCACTCGCATCTGACACTATTTACCCCTTCATCTTATGACCCCAAGTCGGAACCAACTCCGATCATCTGATTGGAGTCATTTTGGTTATGAACATCATTTCACATCAAATCAGAAACCCAAACCATAGGTACGTAGAGATTGAAAATCCAAATCCGACAACACCAAGATCACCTAAATCCAACACCATTTACCCCTTTATCTCAAGACTCAAAGCATAAACCAATTCTGATTGTCCGATCAGGATCATTTTTTATCCTGAACCCTATGCCACGTGAAATCTGAAATCCAACCTTGTAGATGGATAGAGCTTGAAATTTTGAGTCCAACGGTACTAAGATCATCCAATTCCAACACCATTAACCCCTCCATCTTGAGACTAGAAGATAGATGCGATCCAGGCCTTCCGTTTGGAATCCTCTTCAATACAACTTCAAACCTAGGGCAGCCCACGATAGGGGTGATCATTTCAGCCCGACCCTGAAATTCCGGGCTTGGGCCTGGGTTTTGTGTTTAGGATCGGCCTGGGCCCAAGCCCATATCAGGTTCGCAAATTTTAGGGTCAGGCTTGGGCTTAATACTTCAAGCTCGACCAGAGCCGAGCCTGGCCCGCATATATTTAAATTTACACATTTTGTGTATAATGTATACATATGTATACATGTTAATTTACGTTATATTATATATTTTATATATAAATATTATAACATGACATGTATAATTTATATTATATGTAATATTTTATATTATATAATATATAAAATAAAAGTTTATATGCATGTTATGTCATTTATCATAAAATATTATAGATATATAATGTTTTATATATGAAAGACGTTGACCCGAAATCAGGCCTAGCCTGGCCTAGGCTCGTGTAGACCAGGGCTAAGGCTTATGTTATAGGACCAAAACCTCGGCTCGGGCCTAAGCTTTAGCCCTTATCATAAGTGCAAAGCCCGGCCTGGGCTCGGCTCGGCCCGGCCCTTGATCACCCCTACCCCACGATCAGATTTTTCTCCTAGACTCTGGAACCATCTTAAAATTTAAAATTTAACCATCTAATGAGCCTTCAATCAATCAAGCCAATCGCCTAAACTTGGAATATCCAATTTAGGTAAATTGGTGAAATTTTCCTCTTATTATCTTGATTGATTGAGAGGATCTCTCCAAAAGCTGTCTTGACAGCCCATTCCCTTTATCAATCTCCCTCCAAAAATTCTTTAAACCTCAGCCATTGATCTCCCTAGTTTTTTTTTTTTTGATCAATAATTGATCTCCCTAGTTTACCAATCTCAACACTCCATTTCCTTCTAGAATCCTCCCTTTCCTCACTCACAAACACACAATCTAGCTCAGGGAGAGAGTTCTACCCCTATTAGCCTAGAGAATACCCCTCTTCACATCCCAAATCCCCCCCACTCACTCTTCAATGTCCCTTGAGTTTCCCTATATCATTTTGAAGTCAAGAAACCCCTTGGGGTCATATACACATTGAAGAGACGAAGCTGAAAGCATTCTTAAAGCAACACAATACAACAAAAGTGATATCTGATCCAGCAGTGTTTTCTCACATCTTGGGCTACATAACCAACGTCATTAGCCCTCCAAAATGAACAAAAATTCATCCTAAATCTTGGGGGGTTCTCAAGGAGCAAAAGGTATTCAAAGAAGTGCAGCAATTGTGTGGCAAAATGAGGTTGATGGTTTTGGTTGCATGTTTGAATATTGTTGAATGTAGCAATGAAGGAGTTAAGGCATTAGAAATCAACCAAGACATATGATACTTAACGACTTACCAAGCAGGTTGTTTGATATTCAGTTCTTTTCTCCTTTTCTTAATTTCTTGTTTTTTTAAGTAGTTGTATAGGATTAAACAACGAATTTTGTTGTTAAGATCTCTACATTTCTTGTTGAATGTGCATCACTAGTATTTGAAGTTTCTATTATTCGGTTAGTTTAATAGTTGTGGTGGCTCTTCCTTTTATCTTTGTAAACAAGTTTCTTTTTTTTCCTTTCATCATTTCTTTCTTCTCCCTTAATTAGAAACATCGTCACCTACCTAATCCCATAGGGAAGTTTTGACATCGTTAGAAAAGAAATTGTAACTATCCTTCATCATGTAGTTAAGCACCCAAGTAGGACCCACTTCAATTTAACAACCACCATTATGCTTCCCTTTCTTTCCTATTCATTTAGATTTTAGTCCCGTTGCATTTATTTATTTTTTTAATCCTTGCATTTTGCATCACGTTAGAAATAAATGAACTACTTTTTTGCATTTGCATCACTTTAGAATTAAATCTGCCATGCCATACTTGTATTGGTATTAGTTTTATCATAATTTGCTATTAATTTGTTTGTTTGTTTTTTTTTTTTTGGTCTTAATCCCCATTAGCAACCCATTTAGTAATCGGTCCCACCATATTCATCTATGATCTCTTTGTTAGTTTTATTCCAAGTCATTTGTTTTCATTAGGAATTTAGATAAAAAAAAGCTTTATCTTCATTTTCCTTGCATTAGAAACTGGGGTGCTACTCTAATCCTCCTTTAACAGTCCCATGCTTGATATTTTAGATGTATCAATTCAACCAATATTCTCCATTAACTTGGTCTTTTTTTTTTTTTTAAATAGCTGCATCAGTTTTTGTTTTAATGTTTTTTTAGTCCTTGGTGAATTAATAGAGTGGTTCGTTTCAGTCATCTAGTTCTTTAAAAAAATTGTCATTTGTTCACTAGTTTGCATAGATCGATTCTTGTCCCTTCTTGTCCTAGTTTAGCTCACCATCACTTAGCTTGTCCACCATTTCTCTAGTTTTTTAGTTGTTTTTCTGGTTTGCTTCCATTAGTTTGTCAATTGTTTAAAGTATTCAATCACCACATTTAGATGCTATACAATTATTTAATTATTACAATTTCAATTGTTAGCTTGTCATAATGTTATATTTTCATTCATTCTCATTTAATTTTATAATTCCTCATTAAATCATGTTAGTGTGTGTGAATTAAATTTCAAGCCCAAAAATATGAAAGTTTCCTTGGAACATTGGTGAAGTAGAGGCCAGTTTAATCAGGCGCATGTGAGGTGCCTAGCACCTTCCTACACCGTACCTTGGTCCCCAGACCCTAAGAATCTCATCCCCATTGGGAAACGAGTCACTAAGAAAACATAAATTGTTTTTCTTGAAAAATCTTGGGTTTTCCTAAATTCCCAAAAATTTAGGTGGTGACTCACCTACATTTGGGACTGCTTTTCTTCTCTTTTTGGTTGTAGCTGGAACCCCTCATCATGTGTGCTAAGCCTTTTTGACCCTAGCTTTTTCCTTCAACCAAAGAAAAGGGGTAGGGTGATGTGGAGAATAACAAGAGCAGCTGTAATTTGGTCGGTTTGGGAAGAAAGAAACAACATGATCTTCCAAGGGTAAGAAAAATCAAAGGAAGCAATTGTTGAGGGCATCACCATCACAATTTTATATTGGCTGAAAATTCTGCAACTCTTCAAGGACTTCTCTTATCATGATTTGATTAGAGGCTATAGTACCATAGCTACTTCCTCCTCCACTTCTCATATAGAGCAGGAGAGTTGGTCCCCTTCTCTACAGGCTAGAGTGAAGCTGAATTTTGGTGGGTGTTCTCTAGGCAATCCAGGTCCGTTAGGCATGGGGGGAATTTTCAGAGATGACGAAGGCAAAGTGTTGGCCCTCTTCTCGGGTCCAATTGGGATGGAAGACTCACTTCGGGCAGAAATAAAGGCCTCACTACAAGGTCTTAGACTGGCTAAGCAGTGGGGTATCCAACAGATAGAAGTGGAAGGTGATTCAAAACTGGTAATAGGCTGGATGCAAGCAAGGAAGTTAGGTGTATGGCCTTATAGACAACCGTTAAGGGAAATTTTGTACTTAGCGAGGGAGTTAAGGGTTCAGTTTATGTGGAAAAGAAGATTAGCAAATGGAATGGCTGATTTTCTAGCAAAGCAATGAGTAAATTGGGGGGCTTTATTTTGGGATTGCTTGTATACTTTTTATGCTTTTGGTCTTCTTAGCCATCCTTAGGGTGGTGACAGCTTTACCTTTTTATTCTTCTTAATGAAAGTTACCATTTCCTATAAAAAAATAGGTACCATGTCTATGCTAAAAGAATCTATTTGTTTATTAAGTAACTTTCTAAACATGGTTGTCAAGGAAACACCTAGGAGACTGGGTGGTTTTAGATGGTCACGATCACACAGTAGGTTTCATAAAAGGCGCTTGCCCAACTTTTTAAGCACTCGCCTATGTGACAAGGCAGGCACCTAGGAGACTAAGATAACTGCACAGGCAGTTATTAGCACTTTTATTATCTATTTATTCAGTGATTTACAGGATTTTCAGAACCCAGTTAACTCAAACCACTACTGGACTCAGCAGTTATAGAAACCCATTAAAGAGTGTTATAAACTCGGCTGGTTCATTGGTCTACATAAGTATTTTATTTGCTTACCAAAATGAAAATGCAATGCAAAGACTGAAACCTTCATAGGCATAGAGATTAAGACAAAGACTGTCAAGCCATGTAACAGATATGTCTTATAGATCATAAAATGTACTATATAGGGTTATATACATACTGAGCTTTATAAACTAAATGCAGAACTAAACAGTTAATTATGACATCATAGGTAATTAGGTTGGCATAATGGTTTGATGACTGATCCATTGTCCATTAGCTAGATGGGTTTGTGAATGGTCCAGATTTGACAACATTTGCTGCTGTATTTTCCCCAACAGTTTTTTTTTCCACAAAGTACATTTTTTCTCTTCTTTTAATTGGTCATGTTATGGAGGCTTCTAACTTTCATTCCAAGATATGTTATGGCATGCTTAAAACTGTGTCAATACATGTATAGATCCATCTGCAGGTTGACATGTGTCAAAAAAATCCTACTCATTGTAAGTAGCAATTTCCTCCAAATCAAAGTTGATACCTAGCTCTTGATCATCCAGTATACCTAGTCTTAGTACCCCATTATAATCAACTCTTGAAATCCATCCCTTTATGGGCCCATCACTCATTGAATTAGTAGACTTCATAATTAAGCTGATCAGGATGTTCAGATTGGAACCAGGGATATGGCCTCTCTTTGTAAGTATTTGAATCTCAAAAACCTGCTAAACTCATTTATCAGATACCTGATTAAAGCCTAAGAATCACTCCACCACAAGCCATTCAAACCCAAGGGGGCTCAAACCCTGCAGCCCTGGAGCAAGGCTAAGAGCTCCTCTTAAGGTCCCAAGGGAACACTCACTCTCCCTCCCTCCCTCCCTTCCTTATTGTCCTTGGAAACACCAACAACCTTGGTAGCATCTCCAAGGACATGTTTGTTAGGTAAAATGGAATGGAATTTAAGTTTATCATAGTAATAATTCGCCAATTAAATGCTTATTCAAGCTTTCACAGAAAATATCAAAATCAAATCCATCTGCAAATGTTCTCTAATATGCATAAGTTTTACTCAATTTGAACATTTCATCTTGTTTGGAGTTCAGATTCCATCCATGCTTAATTTGATGAAGACGCATCCAGGGGCTGTATAAGTCTATATGCTTTTCACAACTGATGAAATTATTAACATTTAACTACATCCTCAAAGCACTATGTTGCACAAACCATACATCTATGGCCTTGAACAATTTCCTCCCCATTTATCAAAAAAAAAAAAAAACAATTTCCACCCTCTTAGTTTTTTAATTTAATTGGAAATTGGCTCACTGATTGCAAATATAGTGATGCTGTTAAACCTCATAACCAGTGCTATCTAATTTCTCTGACGGCAGCAATTTCATTGCTATGCCATAATTTCACCTAAGTTCACATCCCTGATAAAGGAGCAAACTAAGCATGACGAACTATAAAACAGTTCAGTGAAGGTAACAAAACCAAATCACGCTAAAATTCCAACGAAGATATAACCAGTTATAAACACACTTATCAGTTAGACTGTTCGCAAATTCCTTGCGGTTCAATTACGGCTAAATTTCTTCAACTTTAGATGTTCACACTGGCGTCAATTATTCCATGAGAAATCAGTTGTTTAGGATTAATTTTATTTAAGACCATTAATTGGAAGAAAAATGAAATAAAAAAGGTAATTAGGGTTAGAAAGCACAGAAAGGTACCTTGGAACGAAGAATTACAGGTGGGATTGATAGCTTCCGCGGCTGGAGTTTGCGACTGATTGAGGAGAAGCATGAAATCTGAGAGATTGCGGAGCTCATGATGATGGTGATGTTACTGGCGACTCAAAAAAAGGTCGTTTCAGATCGAATTAGGAACTGAAATCCCCGAGCAATAGACCTCACCGCGGCGACTGGTCTCCGGAGTCTGATCAATCACTGGGGTTAAGCTCATGCCGTGCAAATTACGTCTCATTCACATTCATGAGTCAAAACGCTCGCTTGTTGGCATGTAATCGGATCGGATGTATGTAAATCCAAGTTCGATCCAATTAAGAACTGTCTCCTCCGAATTCGACCCCAAATTTGATCGGATGCATGGCGCATGGGTCTATGGGAAGTGGATTCGAGTTCGAATTCCATCGGATTTTGGATTTTCATCCGACACTCCGAGTTCGATTGCATTTTCACACAGGCATGAAAGACATTTCTTTTTACCTATTCACCCTTTAACTTTTAAATAAATTACATGCGGTAATGGTCAAGGCCTCAAGGTTATTTGATTAACACGTAATGAATCCAATGATAAATATACTAACCCAATAGGAGTCCGTTTTTTCTTTGATCAGATTGGGGTGCATTCGAATTCGATTCGATTGGTAAATCGGATTATAGTTGCTCCATCCGAATTCAATCAATTAACGTAAAAAGCCCATCTGAGTCCGAGGGTGATTGAATCGGGCTTTGGATTTTCGGATATCATGGACATTCAGCGCTCAGACACCACGTGGTACTCTTGTACCTGCGACCGGGGGTTCAACTTCCTCCACACAAAAGGCCTTGAAAAGTAAAAAGTTCCGTGAGATCTTCAATTGGATGGTCCAAAAAAATAGTCATGGTTCAGGCAATCTAAGGTGGGAACAGTGTTGCCAATTCCGTGTTCCGGTTCGGGGTCACACGATCCGCATCGAGTAACGCGTACCTGGTAGGATCCGCCTTGGTTAGGTTAGCTCACACCTCGAAGCGTAAAGCAACGTTTTCGGACCGTTCGGACCGGAAACCGGTCACTTGAACGGTTCTGGGTTTACCTCAAAGCGTCAATTAAGAAATTTTTTTTGAAAAAGTCAAAAAACCGTTGACTTTTAAGGTTTTGTTTTGCCAAACCCAAAACCAAAAGCCCCTTGCCCCCTTTAGGCGTTCACCGAACATGACGGCGGTGATACATTGGCACCACCCTTCCCAAAATCCGAGCAAGCACTCGTCGGCGACCAAAGCTGTAGTGGCAGATGGCGGCTAAAGCTTCAACTTCGAGCCTTTCACTCTTTCTCAACCGCATATTGAAAGGAATGGCTCCGACGACTATCTTCGTTGCGGCTACTGGTGACCACTGTGATTTTTTAAGTAACTAAGTGAGCCGACGACCACTGTTCGGTTCAGAACCACCATTATTCAGTTCAGAACTTTAGATTTCAGTTCTTATCTCTCATTTAGTCATTTTAATGATTTTTAATCAACTCTTTTTTTTTTTTTTCTTTTGCAATGCTATGATTTTTCAAGGAACCAAACCACCATTTGCGCTTGTGACCACTCCACTGGAGCTGAGAGCCACTACAGAATTTAAGGTTGAGGCATCCCTTATTTTTCAATTTTGATTTGAAGCTTAAACTGGTTTATTTCTTTCTTATTTGAACTTTTGATGCTTAAAGCCTTAAAAATTGGAATTTAATATTCTATATAATGCATCTTGCATTGTTAGTACTTGGTAGTAATAATTCTAAAACAACATAGAGAAACAAGATTTTTTTGTCACATTTAGTTGGTATACTCTATAAAATTCTCGGTTGTAAAAATTTTCAGTCAAAAATGTGAGGAGACTCTTTAGCTAGTTTTGTGAAATCTAAATGCTCAAGAAGACAAACTACTTAGTGGTTTAAGCCTGATTTCATTTGATTTGTTTAAAAGTATATATTTTAGTTTGAGCAGACAAACTACTTTAGTGGTTTAAGCCTGATTTCATTTGATTTGTTTAATAGTATATATTTTAGTTTATGAGTTTAATTTTTGGTTGTTTAGCTATTTTACAATTTTATTTTTGGTTGTTTAGTTGAATTGTGTAATCATATATTCATATATTCTAGTTTCATTGGTTGTTTAGTTTAATTTTTGGTTGATGGGTGTTTGTGATTCTTATGTTGAATAGAGATGGAAACAAGCACAAATAATGATCAATTTGATCTACAACCAACAACCGAGTTTATCTTCTCAAATGTTAGGGCCAGAAATAATCCTACATGGGAGCATGCCACCCTTAAAGTAGATCCTATTAGAGGAGTAAAGTCAATAACATGCATGTATTGTCAAAAAACTTTTAAAGGGGGAGGCATTAATAGGATAAAACAACATCTTGCACAAAGAAAAGGAGAAATTGTAGTTTGTCAAAAAGAATCATATGATGTTAGGTTTAAAATGGAGCAATTGTTAAATGAAATTATTGAAAAGAAAAAAGCTTCTAGCTCTGAATTTGGTTTGGATGGTGCTGAAACAAGTGATGATATTGATGTTAGGGAAGTGCATCCATTTGGTACAAATGGAGAGAATTTGAGGAATAATCAAGGGAAAAGTCAAATAAACCCTTATAGCCTGTTTGGTTGCTGCGACGCAGATGAGAAATATGGAACATTTGGGTTAGATTCTTTGAAACCTGTGTTTGTTTGATGGAATGGTGTGAGAAACGATGGGATATCACATTTCAAAAATTGGGATGTAGGGTCTCACTAAAATGGTGAGACCCCGGTGAGAAAAGAAAAACTCGCGACTCAACACCCTGTGACAGCCACCACAACACCAAATAGAACATGCCTCTAAACACCAAATGGTTGCCTAACCATTTGGAACAACACCAGACTAAACTCCCGATGGCCATCGTGACTCACCCACCATTTCAATTGACGGCCAGGTTTCCGACCCCCAAATGCTTCTGTTGAACACCATTCTAATGCCAAAACCAATGGTCATTGATGTCATTAACCAATTTCTGATCCCCAAACTGAACATCCTCGCATCAACTCCATCTCAAAAGCAAAGAAAACTAAAGAAGTAATATGCAAAAACCTAGAGGAGAAAAGAACTTGTAGCACAAAGAGAGAAAATGTGTGTGTGTGTGTGTGTGTGAGAGAGAGAGAGAGAGAGAGAGAGAGAGAATGGGTGGGGAGATCAATAACTTCATCAAGGTATGGATCTTAGTTTTAGCATCTTTAAGCTTCCATTTCATCTGTCTCTCTGATCCATCCGTCTCTCTCTTCCGTTTCATCTCCTTAGCCTATTTTTCTATCAAAATAAAAAAACAAAATCCATCAAAGGAAGACGATGAACAAAATCCATTTAGCCAAACAAGTAGGCTTGTCAATGATACTTGAAATTTCATAACTTGATCCAATTATTATATATTTAGATGATGTATTTATGTAATCAAATTTGGATTTTGCAATCTGCATTCAATTAATATCCAGAATTGCCACGTGCAAAATAAGTGCACGCTAACTAGTATATTATGGTATGCATGTGTGCAACACATGACCCATGCCCTCAAATAGTTTTGACCAAATGGTAGATTTTACTAAAATCGAACATTGAATCATGGTCAAGTGATGGTTTGAACGGTTTAATTGACCAGGCCAACGATGATCGCTTAATAATCAAATTAGATGTATTTACATAAAATCAAATCAAATCTATCAGGTCAATGGCCCAAAAGATGTGTTTACATAATTGGATTGGACTTAGATTTTGCAATCTACATCTGATTAATAATTGGATGGGATTTGAATTTGGCTCCATTTGATCCGATTAAAATCCGAAATTGATTATATTATATTGTAATATTTATTGATTTCAATATATAAAATCTATATAAGTATATTTAAAATTATAATATATATTATATTTATGTATATTATATATTTTATATTATTTATATATTATAAGTAAATATATATTGGATCAGATTAGAAGTTGACTCCATCCAATCTGGTTAAAATTCAAATTTGATTATATTATAATATTTATTCATTTTAAAATATATTAAAATTATAAAAAATTTCTTATATTATATTTTATATATATATATATATATATATTTATAAAAAAATTTAGTATATTTTATTTATATTAACTTTTTATTTTATTTTTGTATTTTACAAAATTAAAGTGGGGTCGGATTGTATTTCGTTCTATGAAGCAAATGACTTGAATAGGGGAGACCTTTTCTTATGAGTAGTCTCTCTCTCTCTCTAATATTCTTTTCCTCACCGATTCACCCTCTTCCCTTTGTCACGGATTTTCTTTCTCTGCCTTCGCCATTTCATTCATCATTTCTCTCTCTCTCTCTGAGATTCTCTGCCTCACTAACTCACCCTCTTCCATTTGCCTATGTTTTTCTTTCTGCGCCACTGTCATTTCATTCATCATTTAACGAATGTTGGTAGACTACTATTTTACTCTTTGTTTTGTTGTAAATGAAAAATAAAGCAAAGATAATAAAACAACAAAAATATATCTTTAATATTTCTGTCTAAAAATTTTTCTGCCCATTTTGCAAATTTAAGTAAAAAGGAAATTAAAAAAAAAAAAAAGATTGCTTTTGATTCAAATCAAACTCATATAACGCTCCATATCTACTTGCATAGCACAACTGTCATTTTATACCTTTTAATTTCAAATGCAACAAAAAGCAAGATCAAGAAAAAATCTATGGTCAAGAAGAAGACACATGGCTCTTAGGATCTATCATTCATTTCTATCAGATATCAGTTAGGACAAATGTGTATTGAATAAAAATTAGACTGACATAAAAATATATTTAATAAGGCTGACATGCCATTTAGGTGCAGTTTGATCATAAAAATTGCATTTATGTTGATGTGCACAACTTATGTCAATGAACACTAATATGGGGTGTCAATTGGACTGGATTTGGTCCAACCCGATCCATTCCAATGTGAGCCCATTATAAATGGACCAGGTCCAATCCAACCTAATGAATGTTTTGGATCAATTTGAGCCGTTCCAATTCAATGTCTAGACCATCCAATTTGTTCAAATTCATTTTGATTTAGATTGGTTTCAACCCAAACTTGGTCTATTGGCACATATATTCTTATCTTATATCAATAAACCAAATATTGGCTTAATCCAACATAAATTTGTTGAGGGCGGACCAAGTCCAATCCAATCTAATAAATATTTTGGACTAGATTGGTCCAATCCAATGTCTTATTGGTCCATTCAATCCATCCAAATTGATTTTGGACTGGACCGGGTCCAATCCAAAACCAGTCCATACAAAGGATACCTTAGGATGAATTTAAGAGAAATGCTGAGTCATAGTTTGTTCACATTCCATCTTTGTTTATAGAGGATAAACAATGTTAAGGCTGGTAATCCTATACCTAAATTTGATCCTTGAATATTTAAATTCATGTTGTACTCAGGTAGAACTTAGCTAATAAATAACATTAATGAATTAAATTGAAACGATTAAAATATCATTTATCATCAACATAATGATCTGAAAATTAATGACTTCGATATTGCGTATCATGGATAAAATGATTTGAAAATAACTTCTAGGAGGGAGACCTTTTCATATGGCGCCATGGATAACTTCTACAGGCTTGAACCTATGACTTTTATATATTTTATTTTTGAATCCCAAAGGCTGAATCAGTCATTTATCATTCCAGATTGCATCTCAATATCTCATCCATGAGTAATGACTCTAAAAAAGTGGATCATTCAAAGGTTCTGTCTTATCAAAATGAGCTAGCCCGTGAGCTGGATCGAAGAGTATGAAATATTTAGAAGACAGGATGATGATTCCGATCATAAATGCATTAAATTAGAAATTGTCTTTAGTCAATTTAATTTGAACTTGAAATTGGACAAATTGATCAATTTGCAGAAACAACCTCACAAAAACTTTTGTTGATGCCAATGTGCCTTGATTATCAAAAATAGGATGTGTCCAAATCAATCAACTATTACAAATTGGAAACAAATGGAAAGTGTTAGCCTTGTTAAAGAATTCATACAAGCCACCCACTTAAGCGCAATATAATATTAAATATACATTGCAACTCATTTATTTCTCGACTTTCAAGAGCATAAAAATCAGGCAAAAGATGTATTATAAGCTGTTTGTTAACCAGTCATGAAAAAGAATAATTTATTACAAAATTAGGGTAAGTTTAAGAATAAATATATATAACTTGTAGCTGATTCTGATGCTTTGAAAAGTAGAAAAAGTAAAGGGTTGTAGGGTTGCTACTATTGCCCAGCAATGCACTTGTTAAAGCAATCCAACCACAAAATCAAATAAATATGCATGTATGGGAGATTTTTTTTGGGCAAAAGTATGAGAGACTGAGGGTCTGTTTGATTTGTAATTGGAATTGAAATTCTTTGGAATCAGAATTGGAATGATTTATTCTCAAAGTCTGTTTGATTCAGACATGAATAAAAATGAAAATTGTAATCAGTAGAAATGAGATTTCATTCCCAAAGGAGGGGTAGGGAATGACCATTCCCTCAAATGAGGGGAATGCCATTCTAGAAGGAATGAGAATTCCAATTAACCAAACAGTTGGAATTGGAATAGCCCATTTCAATTCCGATTCCAGACCCCTATATAACTGCAAACCAAACAGGGCTTGAGTGTGTTTAAGAATAATAGAAAGAACTAAATTATGGTCAGCCTGAAAGGATGTGCTGTGTTGTGCCTTGAAGTCATGGATGTGAGTGTTCCATGACCCATAACTCTTATTTGTGAAGGAAAACCCAAAGGCTGTGTTTGGAAATAATGCAAATAAGTGTGAATGCAAATATGTAGAGTTTAAATGGTCCATTTAAATTGCAAAGTTGGGTTAGTTTTGCATTGCCAAATTTACCTTCTTACAAAACAAACTTTTAGCTATAATGGATACAAACACGAAAACAAAGCATATGTTTTTTTTTTTTTATTAAAAGCCCACTTAAATGCAAATTTACTTCTTTTTTATTATTGATGTACTTTTACATCTTATTATTAATGTAAATATGCATTGAAAAATGTGTTTTCTGGCATTTGTCAATGCATAAATGTAATGTTTCCAAAACACAGACAAAAGTGAATAAGAGTGCAAATTTACCCTAAATCGGGACTTACACTCCATTTGCATCATTTCAAATGTGGTCTTAAGGCTCAGTTTGGAAGGAGTATAAATGCAAATTTATAGAGTGCAAATACATACAAAATAATACAAAATACAAGGTTTTACCCTCTACAAATTTGCATATGTATTCCTTCCAAATTGAGCCTAAGGAAAAAAAAATTCAATTAGATCTATTGTGAATGCGGAGGGTCCAATATACCTTAAGACTTAATTTGGAAGGAGTACAAATAGAAATATGTAAAGTGCAGAGCCTTGTATTTTGGATATATTTGTACTGTTCATATTTGTATTTGTGCTCCTTTCAAACAGAGCCTTAAAGGGTATAAATACAAATATATTTTGCTATGTATTTATATTGTATATATTTGTATCTATACTCCTTTCAAATTGATCCTGAGAAGGGGTTTTAGGCGTAAAGGGTGCTTAGGGTTTGAGAGACTCTGCTCATACTTGTGCTCCATTAATTATTGATTATAATGGATTTCTACTCCTCACATGGGTGTAGATATAGGGCCGAATAAATCTCTGTGTTGTTGAGTTGCTCTATTCTTTTCATTTTTTCTTTCTATTTACCAATCCGATTTAAATCTTGGGTTGCTATTTCGTAACAGAGATGGGCATATAGCCTCATGGGCCATGGCCAGCTTGAGGGGTGTGGACTTCAAAGCCCTTGGAGTACTGGATTAAATGGTCAAGGGTTGAAGACTTGGATGGAATTCAGAACAAGGCAACCTAGCTCCTTTTACAAAAATATCATGCAATTAATCATCCATTTTTAATTCCAAAATTTCTCGAACAAACGTTTGCTTCGAAGTTCAAACATTTGGCCTTGGAATTTGGACCAATTCTAATAACTGCAACTCTACTTCAATTCCGTAAATCTAACCTAACTATATTGCCAATCCATATTTCTCGTTCGGGTTCAGACTTGAGAGAATAAGCCATGTATATAAAAGATGAAAAGTCAAGAAAATTGAATAATAAACTTCTCTATTTCCAGTTTTCCACATCCAAATGTTTGGACCACCTCCACTGACAAAAATATTAGAGATCAATTCCGCAAAGTCTTACATTGAACGAGATAATGGAGAATAAAAAAGACAAGTTCCTATAGTTGTAGCCACCGATGGGCTGATTAAGAAAGATCCCCTACCATCAGCCATCACTTCCATTGTTTTTCTTTAATTATTGAAGCTTCTTGGCTGCCCACCGAGTTATTAAATGCACAACTTGAATGAACTTGTGATGGACGTCAAGCGTGGAAGCTAGTAATCTGGTAGACTAGTCAATATCTTGTAGAACATGTTCCCATCATCTCTGGATTTATCTTATGGAGCTGTATTTGAAGGTGCTTTGTATAATCCTACTATGCTCAACACCACAACATATTGGTCAGTTGGTGCTACATAGAGGGATCTCTTCTCTCTATATATATGAGAGCTACATGTCCATTCTCATCACACAGGGCGATTTAGAGCAAATTTGGTGCTTCAGTTTGCAGGAAGCTGACATTGCTTTGAAGTGGAAATATAATTCTCGAGACAAATATTTCCGAACAATGGCAGGTATATTTCTTGAGCTTATTCCTTATCTCTATGTTTTGTTAAGTGGGTCTCAGTAATACAAACCGTTCTATCTATTGGTGTTCAAATTTGTCTAATTCCTTGCTAAATCACAATCTATAGGTGTTTGCTATGGAATGCTAGGCAACAATTTACCACCCCCAAATGAAGCTGTGGATCTCTTTCAGAGAAACAACATTCGGAGGATTAGGCTTTATGCTCCAAATGATGCTGTCATTCAGGCGCTTAAAGGCACCAACATTGAACTGATGCTGGATGTCCCAAACAATGAACTTCAGCGCATAGCATCAGACAATCTCACTGCTGCCTATGACTGGGTCTACTACTATATTGTGAACAACAGGGCTGATGTGAAGTTCAAATACATTGTTGTGGGTAATGAAGTAAGCATGAATGACTGGAGATATGTCCTTCCTGCCATGAAGAACATTTACAGTGCAGTTCAATCAGCTGGCCTACAAGACCAGATCAAGGTTTCGACTGCGATTTACTCAGCAAACCTCAGTGATAGTTATCCTCCCTCCAGATCAGTTTTCAGAGGCGATTTGCTGCAATACCTACAGCCAATTGTTGGCTTCTTGGTGGAGAAAAGGGCACCATTGTTTTGCAATTTGTACCCTTATATCAGTTATCTTGAGAACCCAAGAGATATTAGGCTTGACTATGCCTTGTTTACTGCTCCATCGGTTCTTGTATGGGATGGCCAGTATGGATATCAGAACCTCTTTGATGCCCTGCTGGATTGTGTCTATGCTGCACTTGAGAAGGTGGGTGGATCCTCTGTGGAGGTGGTTGTATCTGAGAGTGGTTGGCCGAATGCAGGTGATTTTGCATCGACTACAGAAAATGCTCAAACTTATTTGAACAAGTTGATTCAACATGTGAAAGGCGGTACTCCCAGAAGGACTGGTAGGCCCATTGAGACTTACATCTTTGCAATGTTTGATGAGAATACCAAGACTGGACCAGAGAGGGAGAGACACTTTGGGCTATTCACTCCATATAAGCAACCCAAGTACAACATCAATTTCTACTAAGAGCCTATAAATGGGTGTTGTGTTCTGATCTTGAATAATATAATAGATGGGGCCAATGAGGCCTCTATTTGTTTTATCTTAATTTTGCCATTTCTTTGAGATTATGTATTGAAATAAAGCCCATTCAGAATCTTGTAATCTTTATAATGGTTTGTCTTTGTTTTTGTTATTGTTTAAATTTAATCTTTTAGGCCCTCGCTTTTGGGTAAGTTACTTACTTTATCCATGTTCTTTTATTTCCTAGGTAAATAAGGCAATGACCATCTTATTTATAAAAATTCATTATTAAATCGGGCATTTTTGTCCCATTCAAGTGCTGGCAACTTTTCCCCCACGTGGGAAAGTTATTTACCCACTTAGGAGATGGGTATTAGAAAAATAAACTTTCCCTAATCCTCACATAAATCTAAAAAAAAAGAACATGGGTTTCTTGATCAATGGAATTAAAATCTCATTGACCAACTCCCCCCCTTAAAAATCCAAAAAAAGAAAAGAAAAGCATGCCCCCTTATATTTATCATTTGATGAGTCTATATGATTGGCACAAAATGAGCCAAGTTTTATTGTTGGGATACATTTCATATGTTTTCTATATAAAGTAATATTTATTTGTCACAACTCGTTATATGGTGCTTAAAAATTACAAATTACTACCATATACTTTAGGAGTAGTGACATTACCCTCTGAACTTTTATTTGCAACCAAGACCTTCCTGAACTTTCAGATTCCAACAAAGACCTCTTCTTTATTAAGTTGAGTGATAGAAGTTAATTTACCAAAATAACCATTCAAGAAACTTGTATATAAAATGAGAATTGCAACAAAAAAAAAAAAAACAAAGAAACTTCTATGAAAATCTAGATTTGCAACAAATACAACATGCAATTATCATCAATTAAACCATTAACAAATGAAAATTGAAAAAACACTAAAGAATTAGTTGGAAAAAGGGTAGTCTGGGGATTTATAGAAGTTTAAACAGTCACATGAGAATTTTTTGAAAGTTTGGGGGGTAATTGTCACTACCCCAAAGTACAGGATAATAATTTGTAATTTATCTTAAAAGTTATTAGCATTATTAAATATTAACATTACAAAACTGAGAAGGAAATAGATAGAAGTTAAGCCAGATCTATGGTGCATCAACTACGTACGTTGTGAAGCAAAAAACTTGAGCCAGTAATAAAGTGACAATGTTACAGTTGAATCTTTAATTTTGTTAAAATCTTTAATGATAAACACACCTTGTAAAAATATGAAATAATGAAAAAAAAAGAATGTGATGATATTTTTAAGTCCATGGATATTTGTTGTACATCAGAATGGATAATCCATCCCTAAACCCCAATCCCTTATTTTGATAGGCGTTATCATTGATTCCACTAAACAGCTAATTTGAATTATGATTATGGGGTATATGTACTTGATGACTGATGTGAGGTTTCATTATTAGTTACACAACCCTTAGCACAGCCATTAAATTCAGCTAATTTGGACTCTTTACCAGCAAATCAGCTGATACCTTCTTCCCTAATCATTATTCTTGACAATTTTCATAGATTCTTCCTCAAAGTTAGATATAGATTTGTATTTCATATGGCTCAATGACTCAAAATTGAGTATTGGGATTGCAGCAACAAAACTGAGTACAGAGAGTTTTAGGTTTTTTGTGAAGGTGGAGCATCCATGGTGAAAGAGATAAATAATGTTTGAGCTTCCAATGGTTAGCAAAAGTAGTTCACCATTTTTTTTTCCTCTTTGGTGGTTGAATGCTCCAAGAACCTAAACAATGCAAAGAGTCTTATAATGTAAAATCTCTTTATTTCCTTTTGAAGGAAGCTCAAATACAGATTAAAAAAAAGAAGCTAAACTTAACCAAATTACTGTCACATTAGGATCATATGACTGTAAAATCACACCATATAACTATTATACTATCAACCATCTCTAATGATTCCATCGGCAGATGTTAATGTGATAAAAACCATGATGGGCGGCCAATTTGGACACATCAAGAAAAGCAAATTGGTTAACTCTCTTGAATAGCTAGCCATTTGTTCAACTTTCCAGTCTATTGGTCACCTTTATTAATGTTTTCCATAAGGCTCAGTTTAGAAGGAGTATAAATACAAATATGCAGAGTGCAAAACTTGTATTTTGTATTATTTTAGATATATTTACACAGTACATATTTGTATTTGTACTCCTTCCAAACTGAGCCTAAGAGATATAATTTTAATACAGGTTTGTATTTGCACAAAATGAAAAGATATAATTTTAATACAGGTTTGTATTTTTGCACAACATCACAAGAATCACCTCTATTCTTTTACCCTTATATCATCTAAGAAGGGGTGAAAGTTTGATACCCGTTTTGAAGAATTGATTTACACAAATTACAATCAACTTAAATTTTCTCCCTTCTATTTAATCTTATTCAAAGGTAAAATAACAAAACCAAGTTAACATTTAATGTCATAATGTACCAACTCCATATAGTTGGAACAAGTCAGAGGACTTTGCTGAGTTGCAAAGTAAACAATACGACGTGGGAGATTTCCCATCACAAATTTATCATTCTTGTCTCTAAAATTTTTAAACTAATTCTCATTTCAGAACAAACGCATGCTTAATAGTTAATAATACAAGTAGGTATAGAATTTAGACCAATTCCAAGAGTTTGTATCCCCACTACATCTACGTGAATCAAACCCAACCTAACGAAATTTTCAATACCGTCTCAAGGATTGAAAGAACAAGCTATGTACGGTATAGGTGTGGGGATATGTATCTTATCTTATCTAGAATGATAAAATATTAAAACAGCAACAAATATTTGAAGAAGGGTCAATTGCAATTCCGCATCCTAAACATACTACCAAACTTTTGGATCCAACTCCAGTCTCAAAGTATTTCACATTAAATTAATCAATTCAAAAAGCAGTTTCTCTAACTTATCTCCCATTAAAAAAATGAAGAGTAAGGTTCTGAGTCTTATGACGATGGAAGCCACAATAACATTTATGTCTGCTCCGACATTTTGGACGCAGACTCCAACAGTGCTATTTAATTCATAACTCAATTGGGTTTGTGATGAAAGTCAAGACTGGCAGCTAACCTTCATTGATGATGGTTAATTATAGTCTTTCTTGCGTCTTCATCTGGACCTTATCCTCTTCTATATGGGCCATATTTATAATATTGTTAGTAATATATAGAAGGGGTTAAGGGCTACAAGTGAAATCTAACTCAGAAACATATACAAAGCATATATACCTTGCATAGAGTCACCCCATCAAGTAACCTATCTCCATTATTTTGCAGGAAGCTGATATTGCTTTCTATTTTTGGTAGAACATCTGATACTGCTTTCGGGCCTGGTTACAGTTATTGAAGCAATGGCAGGTACATTTCTTAAATTCATTTCATCATCATCATAAATATCCCAATTATATAGCTAGGGTAGTTTACATAAATCTTATACTTAAATCATTTTGTCTACTCTTAACCCTTTCAGCCGCTTCAATTCGTAACTGATTACTTTTTCTTAACCCATTGATGTTACAATTCATCTAATTCCTTGCTAAATCACAATCTATAGGTGTTTGCTATGGAATGTTAGGCAACAATTTGCCACCCCCAAATGAAGCTGTGGATCTCTTTCAGAGAAACAACATTCGGAGGATCAGGATTTATGCTCCAAATGATGCTGTCATTCAGGCGCTTAAAGGCACCAACATTGAATTGATGATGGATGTCCCAAACCATGAACTTCAGCGCATAGCATCAGACAATCTCACTGCTGCCTATGACTGGGTCTACTACTATATTGTGAACAACAGGGCTGATGTGAAGTTCAAATACATTGTTGTGGGTAATGAAGTAAGCATGGATGACTGGAGACATGTCCTTCCTGCCATGAAGAACATTTACAGTGCAGTTCAATCAGCTGGCCTACAAGACCAGATCAAGGTTTCGACTGCGATTTACTCAGCAAACCTCAGTGATAGTTATCCTCCCTCCAGATCAGTTTTCAGAGGCGATTTGCTGCAATACCTACAGCCAATTGTTGGCTTCTTGGTGGAGAAAAGGGCACCATTGTTTTGCAATTTGTACCCTTATATCAGTTATCTTGAGAACCCAAGAGATATTAGGCTTGACTATGCCTTGTTTACTGCTCCATCGGTTCTTGTATGGGATGGTCAGTATGGATATCAAAACCTCTTTGATGCCCTTCTGGATTGTGTCTATGCTGCACTTGAGAAGGTGGGTGGATCCTCTGTGGAGGTGGTTGTATCTGAGAGTGGTTGGCCGAATGCAGGTGATTTTGCATCGACTACAGAAAATGCTCAGACCTATTTGAACAAGTTGATTCAACATGTGAAAGGGGGTACTCCCAGAAGGCCTGGTAGGCCCATTGAGACTTACATCTTTGCAATGTTCGATGAGAATACCAAGACTGGACCAGAGAGGGAGAAACACTTTGGGCTATTCACTCCATATAAGCAACCCAAGTACAACATCAATTTCTACTAAGAGTGATAAATGGGTACTCTACGAGGTGTTCTTGTCTTGAATAAGGGATAAATAAATTGAGGGTCCCAAGGGGCCTCTAGTTATTTGATGTCAATCTTGTTCTTTGTTTCTTTCAAATTATGTATTGAAATGAAGCCCATTTAGGGTGTTGGTCATGTTAGTAGTTGGGTGTGTTTTCTTTTGTTGTTTAAATTTGATTTTTTATATAATGAAAAAGTTTCTTCTTTAATTTTATATATATAAATAGATGGAGAGAGAGAGAGCTCTTTTTTATTTTTTATTTTTTTTTAAACAGCCCTAAGGCTAAATTCGTTGCACCAAATCTTCTTCCAGTACAGGAATAAGAATGTCAAGAGGTGAGAACCAAGTAGTGATCCTACAAACATGACAAGCAAATTTTGCAATTACATGGGCAGCTCTATTCCCCATCCGAGATATAAAAGAGATTAAAACATAATAAAATTCTTACAAAAAATTCCTACAATCAACAATAACTGTGTAAAATCGCCAAGAAACATCTCGAGAAAGGGAGCTCTTTCCTTATTAGAGCAAATATGAGCAGTGGTTAATTTCAATTCTAGTTACAGCTAAGAATAAGATGAACCAAACCAGGCTAATTATAATTATCCCGAGAGAGAATGAGGAATCCATCTACTTATTGTATGTACGGTAAATGCTAGCACTACCAGAATATCCATCACTGATCCAAACACCGTTTGTGTTTAGACTTTTTGTGATTTGAAAGCCCACTGAGGGACTGGGCCTATGATGATGGCATTGTTGTTAAATATTTCACTTTTGAGTATAAACAAACACAAGTTGTTCGATGACTTGAAAGCAAAAATTGAAAAAGATTATTAATGCTATTAAAAAGAATTAAAAATTGTTGTAGCCACCGGTGACGATGACTAAGAAAGGTCCACTTCCACCACAATGATTACTTTGATTGATCAACCATAGCAATTGGGTTTCTCATAAGAAAAGTCAAGTTTGACAGCCCATCTTCATGGAGTCAATGGTCTTGCTAGACCCACTGTCCGAATGATCTCTTACACACTTACCCTACACGTATAAATGAAGACATATCACATACACTGATTGTGATTGGTTATTGTAGAAAGTGTAGGAGAAAGAGATAAATTTGCTCACCAAATAGGTCATCAAGAGTTGTTCGATGAGAATGAACCCGACCGGGAGATGGGCAATTTGGTCTATTCAGTTCATGTAAGTATAACAACCTCTGTCCCATATCAGTTTCTTCGAAGAGCGATCTGTTGGACCCATATGTAGCCCATTTGTATCCAAAATAAAAATCTACTGAGCCCATCAGCCTGCCAAACCTTTACAAATATTCTTTCCACTAAAAAATGGACAAATCTGGTTGCCATGGGCTATGGGCCTATGTATTGGAAATTAGCCCATTGCTTTCTTGTTTGATATAACATTTGACCCCACTGATCTCGCACTTCAAAGAAAGGAGCTAGGATGTCCTACCCATAAACTCTTTCCACATCCCTCCTTACCCACAGCACACTACATGTGCGAAAGTCTGTAGAGTGTGGAGTGTGGGTAGGAGATCCGATTGAAAAGAGAAATCTCAGATTACAAGAAAGAAAGGAAAGAAGTTAGTCATTGAAATTCCCCAACCCGAATTTCCTGAAAACAAAAACTCTGAAAACACATCCAGCCACGCATTGAGAATATCTCTTAGGTGGTACAAATCGGCCATTTGAAAATTTGCAACAATTTTGAATTCAGTGCATGGGTTACAGTAAATTACATCTCTTTGTGACACATAGGAGATCACATCTGCGCCTCACAAACGTCCCACATGCACATCTCAGCATAAATTGAGAACATCTTCCAAAGTTATCAGTGAGTTGCAAGGGAGTCCTGACTATGCTTACAACAAAGTTGTGTTAAGACATGCTCAATTAACGCAACCCCAAGAAATGTTGATAATTTCCTCTCACGTGGATTACAAAGAGGCAGTTTGTGAATTAAGATCTAGTAGCTATTGGTTGCTTCATTAGATTCAAGCTTAAGTTCAATTCGCATATGAGCCTATGTATTGAATTGAAGCTTAGCTTAGACTGAATCGAATCAAGCTATATTTGAATATATAGTTTGTAAAAAGTTCATTTGTGTCCACTTCTATTCACGATTATAGATATCGTTGATGTTGTTGCTAGTTGCTAGCAAACATCTTAGGTTGTCTCAACTTTGGACTTAGAGGCAATGGCGTTCTTGCACCTTGTCGATGTAGCATTCCTTTTGTGTATACTCTTCTTCCTTATTTTCTGGTTACTTAAGAAGAAATGCTACCCCTCGTCTTTTGTACAACTTTTTAATTGCATTAAGATGATTACTAATTATAATCATCATCTATCTATGCTGATTCTACTGGGTGATCAGTTAGTCGTAGGGCCCATTTGAGGGTGGGACCTCATAGTCATAGAAGAAGCAATGGAGCATAGAACAAGTGGCAAGTTATGGGCCCCAAACCCATCTTATAAGACCCAAGATATGTCCACTCCTGCCCTTCCCCTCCTGTTTTTTACAAATCCATAGACCATAGTCCGCAGTTACTATACAACGTGAGCATTTAATCTCTTGTGTTTGTGTACAACAGACATGGTGACTTGCAAGTAAGGGGAATGCTAGATGAACCTTTCTAGGTTCAGAGGTGATTCTCAAGCCAGATTGGCAAAGCAAAGAGTCATGCCCTTGATCACCTTCAGAGTGTCCAGACATGGCGTATCTTCCATCTTGCGTTGCTTGTTTCTTCCTTCACTTCTTGTTCTCCATTGCTCATCAAACACAACCCAACCTTGTCTGAGTTGTCTATCATGGTCTTCTCCCAATGGGCCGAATGGCCATTAATATCTTTCTTTTCTTTCTCCTCCTTCCTTGGTTACGTGAATCGATGACTTGATAGCTAGTGTTCAAGTTCCTTCAGGTAGCATACAATTATCACTGAAGTTAGATGCACTACTTTGAGATATAAATTGGATACGAGGCACAAGTGCTTGTGATCATCAGAGTTTGACAGACTTAAATCTTGAAGGTGCCAATCGATCTATGTCTGTTCAGTCCTGTTAGGAAAATTACAGTCGATCCAAAGATGGGTGACTCTGTAACTTGGATGGCTCCATTCAAGGGCTTGTTCATCCTCTGGCTCTCCTTCCAATTTGGCATGTTAGTTTGTGGAGGGAGAAATAAACTTGACTATTCATTCCTTGAAACCTCTCCAATAGTGACAGGTAAACTTTTCAGCTCTTGTTCTCTTTCCCTGTGCTTTAGAGTTTAGACTATGAACCCACTGGATTTTCATGGCTTTTAGAGTCACCATGGTTGTAAATTTTAATGCCAGAGTCAAGTCTGCAATCTATTGATGTTTCAGCTCATCCTGCCCTTGGTAAATTAAATGCATTGCAGGTGCACAACCAGTAGGTGTTTGCTATGGAATGCTAGGCAACAATCTGCCACCCCCAAATGAAACTGTGGATCTCCTCAAGAGAAATAACATTCACAGGATCAGACTTTATGCTCCAAATGATGCTGTCATCCAGGCTCTGAAAGGCTCCAACATTGAACTCATACTGGGTGCCAATGAATTCAACGCCTAGCGTCGGACCCCGGCGCTGCGTGCGACTGGGTGAACCACTATGTGCTGAACAACAGGGATGTGAGGTTCAGGTATATTGTGGTGGGTAATGAAGTAAGCATGAATGAATGGCCGTTTGTTCTCCCTGCCATGAGAAACATTTACAGTGTAATCGAGTCAGCTGGGTTACAGAACCAAATCAAGGTTTCAACTGCGATTTACTCAGCAGTCCTCACTGATACCTACCCTCCTTCCAGATCAGTTTTCAGACCTGAATATCTGCAATTCTTGCAGCCAATAGTTGGCTTCTTGGCGGAGAAGAGGGCACCACTGCTTGCTAATCTGTACCCTTACTTCAGCTATATCAATGACCCAACAGACATTAGGCCTGAGTATGCCTTGTTCACTGCTCCATCAGTTGTGGTGCGGGATGGTCAGTTTGGATACCAGAACCTGTTTGATGCCCTGGTGGATTGTGTGTATGTGGCACTTGAGAAGGTGGGTGGATCCTCTGTGGAAGTTGTGGTAACTGAAACTGGTTGGCCGAGTGCTGGTGATTTTGCATCAAGCACGGAAAATGCATAGACTTATTTGAATCAGCTGGTTCAACATGTGAACGGAGGAACTCCCAGGAGGCCTGGTAGGCCTATTGAGGCTTACATATTTGCAATGTTCGATGAAAATAACAAGTATGGGCCAGAATCGGAGAGACACTGGGGGATATTCTATCCAAGCAAACAGCCTAAGTACCGACTCGGTTTCACTAATTCAGAGCCATAGATGGCTTTTCCAAGTGGTGGTATGATATTTTTCAATAAGAGGTATAGACTTGTATCCCATTATTTAGTGGCCCATGGGCCAATATGGACTTTATTTTCCTTTCTTTTGAACTATGTATATGTATGCCCTATATAAAGGATTGTAACCATAAAAGATACCTTAATAAAGGTATTTTTGTGGATAAATAAAGAAATAAATAAATAAATAAAGAGGGTATATTTACTTGAACACTTGAAGGTGCGAATTGGCTCAGTTGGTACTAAGGTCTCTATCTTGTTGTATAATCCCGCCTTTACCAGGGTTGGGGAGCCATGGGTTTGGGGGATGGGCTATCCCCTTTGTGTAGCCCCAGTCAAAGTTAAAAGTATTGATGAGTCAAAAACTATTTATTTATTTTTTTTGTGTTTTAACAACGGGCTTATAATATTATTATTTAACACTTAAAACATCACTTTTTTTTAAAAGCCTTAAAATTGTCATTTCGGTGATTTGTGAGAACAATACATGTGTTTGATATGAGGAATATTATATCGATATTTTGAACCTTGGTCCAATAGAATCCAAAAAAAAAAAAAAAAAAAAAGAAAAAAAATCTCCTTAAACATTTGATTGAAACCATTTTATCCCCTAAAAGGCTAATCACTAAATAAATAAGTTCAGTTCAGATTATTCAACAGATGTTCTAATGCAGGTGTGCAATCCATAGGTATTTGTCATAGAATTGCAATCAACAATTTACTATTCCTAAATGAAATTGTGGATCAGTTGGAAGGATAAGACTCTGCAATTAATCCAAACCAAGAAGCTCTTTGGCCTTTGGAAAGCTTCAAAACTTAAATCATGCTACATGCCCTAAAAAAATGATTTCATTTCTAGCAATCGCTCCGCTGCACCAGAACTAGTAATATTGGCGTCAACTTGGGTATGTTGGTCTGTTTCATGGCTAAGGTTTGTTTACTTTTTTTATTTTCTTTAGATTTTTAATTTTTTTAAGTGTGCCATGTTACATGGTATATATTCTTTGGTCTTTTCAATTCGATTAGAAAAAGAGTAAAATAATATTTGAGATAGAGCATTATTTATGTATATTTTGTACATATAGTTTGTATTAATGGGTTTCGAAAGAAACCCACACATTGGGTTGGGTAGGGTAGGGTAGGCTTGTACTGAGCCTAGTTTATCTATCAAAAATCAAAACCCAACCCAAATTTATCTAGGCCAGGCATAGGCCAGATAGGAAACTCAATCCGTGTACAGATTCTGTTGGGCTTCGTGACATTTGAATTGGGCCCCGACAATATCTCTTCTCACAAAACTGCAATTAGAATCATAAATGTGATAGTCAATCAGGTGTTATTTATCAAAATTCATGAGTGGGTTTTGATCGATTAAAATTCTCCCCATACCATATTTTTTCCGCACCATAGATTTTCCCCGTTATTTGTGATATCAAACAGTCAGCTCGGATGTTTATTTTCAGAATTCTTTAATTTCCTGTGTTGAACCCACTAAAATGGATGTCGGTACTCGAGAATTGAACATAGGGCATTTAGTGAGGGGTTGGGATCTACTTCCAATAAAATACGTTCCGAATACCCTATTGGAACCCTACTAACATGATCTGACACTGACAATCTCACCATGAAATTGTGAAATGTTATAAAAGTGTGACCCATCATGTGTGAGATGTGTGGTGTTGGAACTCTCTAGTGAGGGCCATCAGAACTGATCTCTTGTTTCTTCTATGTATAAGGGTGTCAATGTATGAGTAAGAGCTTTGGATTGGACCCCATCCAGTTCAAAATCAATTTGGACGGATTGGATCGATTAACAAGACATATCGGACTGGACCAATCTGGTCCAAAATATTTATAAGATTGGATTGGACCCGGTCCATCCATAATAAATTTATATTGATATAAGATAAGAATATAAGTGTTAATGAATTGGATTTGGGTTGAAACCAATCTAAATCAAAACTAATTTGAACAGATTGGACAGTCCAAACATTGAATTGGACTGGTTCAAAATATTCATGGACTGGATTGTGGACCTGGTCTATTTGTAATGAACTCACATTAGACTGTATTGGATTGGATCAAACCCAGTCCAATTGACACTAAGGCCAACTTATATATGAAGTGGGCTTGGGCCTAATTCAGGGCTACCCATTAATAGCGAATCAAACCATAGAATCCAACACATTTCAGATGTTATTACTATGGCTAAGTTAAAAGATTAAATGTAGAGCTAGTTTTCTTTCTTCCCATCAATATCTAAAAGCATACATACTCAAGAAATCATGTCCATTAACAGAATCCCCTATCTGGCTCTACTTGAGGCAGCGATAAGGACTGAGACTGAGTAGTCAGAGCTACCATTCTTTCAATTCTTTTTCTCATTTTCTGAGCACCAAGCTAAGCTATTACCAAACATTCTTGCAATAATAGTAAGCATCTGAATCATTTCAATTCTGTGCAGTAAGTTTCCTAACCAAATGAGTGAACTTGACTAGCAATAGTGAGGGAACGCTAGTTGTGCAGTTGTCATCAAGCGTTGTAGTTGTTAACCCATTAACGGTTGGCCTTTAAATTGGTATCGTCGACCCTAATGGAGTCAACGTAGAATATAGTGGACAAGATGGATCCTGTTCAGTTCACCCTCCGCACCATGATAAATAGAGCCCGATTTGATGGGCTTTGTCTCAATCTTCAATCCATATAGCCCACAGATTTAGATGGCAACATGGGTACTGAAATGGGCTGGAATTCTTTCCAAGTCATTGTCGATAACTCCTAGTGTGACTTTACTTCTGGGTCACATGGCAAACAGTTGTCCTGGGCCCCAAAGCGACTGCAATCCATGTAGAAGATTGTCAGTCCATAATATATTATTGTGAAAATTAACAGAAATCCGTTAAGATGAGCGTATCATCAATATTGGGAAACCAAAATATCAGAAAGGCATATTCCACAGAAGTTCTAGTTCTAGCCACTAACAAATGGCTTGATTATCAAACTCATGCTTGTTTTGGGTCTCGATACGTTTGAAGGAAAAACATTCAAATCTGGACCACTAATAATTGACTGATCTTTTAGACAATAAACATATTGAGGCTCAGTTTGGAAAGAGTAAAAATATATATAGTGTAAATACATATAAAATGTAAAATTTTGCATTCTACATATTTGTATTTGTATTCTTTTCAAACTAAGTTTGATGGATAATTAGTGTTGTTGGGTTGTGAAAAAAATACTCGACAGCTGAAACGAGTTTAACTTCAATCAGTGCAAGCCCATGTTCACATTGTTCGAACAGCCTCTTGCAACCTTGAACCCAGAAGAGTTATGTCTTATTTTCTATTGATGCGGATAGGTCTGTGCGTGGCTTGAAGAATTAGGCCTATCTTGGGCCCGGAAGTGGTTTGGTGCCAAGGGAATTGAGACTTTGGATAGACTGAACTATCATTCGGTCTATCCCCTGCGAAATGGGTTCTGGATGCCAAGAATCGAGACTTTGTGGGCTGGCCTGGATTGACCAAAGCACGTCCTTACAAGAATGACTCAGCTATTCACGGCGGCAATTCTGTTCTCACTTGCCCCAATCAAGAAGAAAACTGTAGAATTGAGGGTGCATTTGGTTTGTGGTCAGAATTGGAATTAGAATGATTTATTCTTCTCATCTATTTGATTCATATAGAAATCAGAATTGGAATTGGAATCAGTTGAAATGGATTCTCATTCCCAAGGGAGAGAATGAAAATAATCATTCCTTCGAATGGGCATGCCATTCCACTAAGAATGAAAATAGTATTTCAATTCCGTCCAATCAAACAATTTCATATTTGTTCTGATTCAAATTCCAGATCTCTATTCCTACAAAAGCAAACAGACTGCACATGGCAGAGTCTGGTTCCATTGTAAATGTACAGGATGATGATGCAGATTATCAGTTATTCTCTCTGATATAGAGGCTCTAATATGTACCGTATAAATACATACAAAATAATATAAAATACAAGAGAGAATAACTGATGACGTCAAGGTTGGTTTCACTTTGGATTCCTTTCTCCTCCGAGTACTTAACCAGTCTTGAACCTATGAACCCAATTATGCATGGATCCAAAATTTGTGGCCCCAGGCCTACTAAACTGGGCCAGATGTGTCAATGTAGCCCTTCCCACAGCCTGCAAGATCCACTATGGAACTCATATGGCCAAGATATGACTGGTGGTTTTCCATTATACGAGGGGATAATAAGTGTTACACCCGAAGTACAGTGGCTCCCTAATGTTCACCCTAGACCAATGATAAAAAAATCGTTATGTATTTGGTCCGTATCTTTTCGATACGTCTTTATAGGGGTTGTATTGGATCAGGGCCTGGTTCAGAGGGTAGTTGAGACTTAAACCGGCTCTTTTGAACCAAAATCGAAAAAAAGTAAATAGAATTAAAAAAAAAAGGCCGATGCTGACCAATATGCCTTATCGACGTATTAATTAATATCGATACTTTGAACCTTTCCCATGTTACATTCAGTTTCTTAACTGAGTTAGTTGTGAATGAGCTTAAATAGCTTCAAATTTAATTATATATTTTAACAAATTCAAAAAAACCACAAACTTCTAAGAGAGTTAGAAATCAGCACGAGAAATATGATATACACAGCTGCATTTTAAAATATAATATAAATAAATATGTTATTAATTTTAAAATTTTAATATCAAACAAACTTTGTTGTTCACTACGTACTTTGAATTTGGCTGTATTTCATTAATCATCTAGACTCATTGGTGATGATTATCCAAGTCATATCCAGGCTACACGAATCCTTTACAACTTTGGGGAGAATGTTCTAAGAATTTTATTTTTTCTGGTATCCTGATTGGATTATAATTGAAATTGAGATATCTCCAATTTGTTCACTCTCCTATGCTCTAAGATTTCTTTGTTTAGGTGGTGTTGTTATTCTATACTCCTTACATTCATCATAAATTACCATGTATTGCTTTTCTATTTTGATTCCATATACTTAAGGCTCAGTTTGGAAGTAGTACAAATACAAATATGTACAGTATAAATATAAGTTTAGAAATATAAAATATAAGACTTTGCACTATATATATTTGCATTTGCACTTTTTCCAAACCAAGCGTTAGTGCCATATGGATTATTTGAACTTAACATGCAAAAAATGTATTTAATTGGACAGATTTAAGTTAAAACTAGAATACCACATTTTGCACCGGGTTATATGCATAGGTGTGTTGGGGAGGTTTCTTGAATTTGGGGGCATTCCTACTACATTTTACACACAATTTCCTGAATTCTAATTCGGTTCCATTAAGGCTGATCTGAATTCGATCTGTTTATAATTAGATTGAATATTGATCTATTCCTATCCAATCTGATATAATTTGATTCAATTTGATTTAAATATATCTGCTCATATATATATATATATATACATATTATATTTATTAGTAAAGTTGGTCTAATGTTGTATTTTAAATAAATTTTTATAGTTCTTTACTGTATCCACTGGACATAATTATGAGCCAATTGAATACCTTGTATAGCTTTTTAGAGGGGTAAGGTTTTTATGTCCCCCCTTCTAGGTTTTTTTTCCATAATTAATAAAATTTAATGGTAGCCACCATGATTTAAAATATTGATATACCACTATGTAATGGTACTTAAAATAACACGTATTTATATTTTTATAGATTTTTTTTTTCAAAATTTGGTTTTTGGGCATATTTTTAACTATTTTTTATTAAAAGGAGGATGGTTCCCGAAACCCTTGTAAATAGGCATATCGTAAAGTATCCAATACAATACAATATTGATATATTATATCCAGTATGGGATGTATCATATCGAAATTTTGAACCTTGATAGTTGACCCTTTACTAGAAATATTTAGGATTAAAAAAATAATTTTTTATTGGTTCAAATTTCATATAAGTAATTTTCAATTCACACACATTTGTCCCTACACAACTTGCTTTTCCATGGCTTTTCCATGACCTTCACTGGTGTGGGCCCCATTGAAGGAATAGTTTCCACGGTCAGGGCTTGAATTCTAAGTTCCTACAGGCTACAGTGATGTGTGAGTCCCTCAAACTAACCCTCGTCTGTCCTTATAAAAGGAGCATCAATGCATGGAAGATGCAACGAATCTTGAGCTCCTCTCTCTCCTTTTCTCTCTCTCTCTCTCTCTCTCTCTCTCTCTTCGTTCTCTTCATGGCCATGTGTTACTTAGAAAGAAAAAGTAGGCTTTCCACGGCTTCTCTTATGGCGCTACTTCTTGGGTTGCTAATGGTTACTGCACTCTTCAGAGGTCTCTCTTTTCTCTATACACACATAAATATACACGTTAGTTATTGAGATGCAATTGTTGTTTATTCTTTACTTGTCTTCATATGCGTTGGGTGTGAGATAATTATTATATCCAGTGCAAGAAGAAAAGTAAGTAAAATAAAAAGCTTTATAGTAGTAGCAGTGCCTGACATACATGTGGTGGTGATTTGGCATCAATCTCAATGATTTAAGATTACCTATAGTTAGTTACTCATAATACTAGCCATATCATGATATGCCACATCAGCTATATAGACATAGGTCCCACATGTCCAGCTGAAATGTTGTATCATGACTGGCCCAGTAAAAATGAATTCTGACATGCAATTAACATTGTATTGAAGCCGCTGATTACTTGTTGTGTCCTTGATTTAAGGAGAATAATAAAACTCATATCCTCCTATTCCGGAACGGGATTGGGAAAACTATTATTTTTTTTCTTTTGTTTTGGAGAAAAGATCGGGACAAATTCTCAACTTGCAATGATCTGATTGATCCAACAATCACTTGTTTACGTTTCCTTCAGGTTTGTTTAGGATTAAATCGTAGAGCAAAATGATGTGGTCTCAACTTACGGAAAAAAATAAATGAAATTAAATAGGAGGGATATTTTTTGGAGGAATAAAACAGGGAATAGAATAGTGCAGTCACTATTTTAAAATGAGAGAGATAAAGGCAGAAAGGTGATGTAAATTTTGCATTCTGATGCCTTCATTAGGCTCAGTTTGTAAAAAAAAAAATATAAATATAAATATATACAGTACAAATACATACAAAATGATATAAAATATAAGGTTTTACACTCTATTAATTTGTATTTGTACTCCTTTGCAAACTAAGCCTTAAAAATTATCATGAAGTCCATCACCTGGTTTCAGATGACCTACAAACTGGTTTCCTTCCTGTGGTGAAATTGATTTTGATGGCTGCTATGCCTTCTTGAGGCCATTCATCTTTGTAATTGTGTGAAGGGGTCTCAATAATGCTGTTTTTGTCCATAATTAAGATAAAACATAGATCAGAGCCAGAGAGAATTTGCAAAATTGATCGATCAAGGACTTTACCCACATAACCCCAAAAAGAAAGACTCATGGGCCCAATTGTCAATTCAGAGACAATGGCCCGCAATAAAAGCCAAAGCTTGTCCGCGAAGCAAGATAATACACAATAAAGAGAAGTAGAGCTGCAGTTTTAGCCTAGGTTAGCCAAACCCAACACCAACCCCCCCCCCCCCCAAAAAAAAAAAAAAATAATAATAATAATAATAATAAAAGGTTCTTGTCTATTTAAAATTGAATAATTTAAATATCATAGTTCGCCAAATCCGAATATCCTATTAGGTTTCACGTTCAAATTTCTATTTCAGACATAATCTAAACTAAAAGTTGTCTTGGTCTCTTGGTTATCTCTTTTCTCTGTATAAGTTGTCCAAGTGAGGACAAGTGCTATACGTACATCATGGCTATCTATTATGTCTATTGAGATTACAAACATCTTAGTAGACCTTGCTTAATTTGTTTCTGTTGCAGGTGCACAATCGATTGGTGTGTGCTACGGAATGCTAGGTAACAATTTACCACCACCGAATGAAGTTGTGGATCTCTTTAAAGCCAACAATATACAGATGGTGAGACTTTACGATCCAAATCGAGATGCTCTTCAGGCTCTCAAAGGCTCCAACATTGAAGTAATGCTTGGCGTCCCAAACAGTGACCTCCAGGGGTTTGCCGGAGGCGACCTCACTCCGGCTTTTAACTTCGTCTATGGCAACGTTGTAGACAACAGAGATACCATCAAATTCAAGTATATCGTGGTTGGGAATGAAGTTAGTCTCGAAGATTTCAAATATGTCCTTCCAGCAATGAGAAACGTTCAGAGAGCAGTTGAACAAGCTGGGTTACAAAACCTAGTGAAGGTGACAACTGCAACTTACTCTGGAGTCCTGGATAATACCTTCCCTCCTTCCAATTCCGTCTTCAGAGCTGAGTATCTGCAATACATGCAGCCCATCATTGGCTTTCTAGCTGAAAAAGGGTCACCACTATGTGCTAATATCTACCCTTACTTCAGTTACAGTGGGAACCCAGCTTCTATTAGGCTTGATTATGCCTTGTTTACTGCTCAATCTGATGTGGCAGAAGATGGTCAGCTCAGATACAGGAACCTTTTTGATGCCCTCTTGGATTCTATGTATGCTGCTGTTGAGAAGGCAGGCGGGGGTTCTGTGAAAATTGTTGTATCGGAGAGTGGTTGGCCAAATGCTGGTGAGTCTGCAGCAACAACACCAAATGCACAGACTTATTTGAACGGCCTGATCCAGCATGTGAAAGGAGGTACTCCCAGAAGGCCCAATGGCCCTATTGAGACTTACATATTTGCAATGTTCGATGAGAATATCAAGCCTGGAGCAGAGACAGAGAAACATTTTGGGCTGTTCTCCCCCAATAAACAACCCAAGTACCAGATCAATTTCAATTAAGGGCGATTGGAGTTTGAATGTGGCCACTGGCCAGAGTGGCCACAGTTTACTTCTGTTTTAATGTATTTTTCGTATTAAATAAATGGTTTTGGTTAGACACGTAGGAATCACAAGAGTAAGGAAAAACGACTCTAGTGATATAATCTGACGTCTAGTCTGTGGCTTCTCTGATTTTGAAGATATCTCATAATAATGAAGTTTTTACTGTTATGATAATATCTTATAATTTTAGTTTAATGTTTGAATTTGACGACCTTCTAGCTTTTCTTCAAAGATTGGTCTTAGTTTTAATTTTTGTTGAGTTTGATAATTTGCTTCCCATTATATATAATTCATAAGTGGTAGATCATGCCATTCCGGCATCATACATTTATCCTCTATATGGTGATTAAAAAGGAAGAGAAAATTGGAGATTGCTTTTGATTGATATTTGATAGCCTTTTGACATTTATAGAAAACTAGAACAAGTCGATGAGGTTTAGAACATATAACTCCACATCTATGCAGGTACAAACCGACCGGCTACCGTATCAATTGAGCCATAATAAAGGCATTTATTTTTCATTAACTTACATGCATATTTGTAATATTATTTAATCGTTTGATTCGTGAGGAGCTGGATGAAAAGAAACTCTCATGTCCAATTCTGCAGTAGAGATAGAATTGAGGCCCCAAAAGAATCAGATTTCGTAAACAACATAGAGGAAGAATGAAGGGACGAGGCAATCGTATTTGTTTCGGTTTTTAGGCGTTGTATGTTTTGAGATACTATACAATACAATCAATCAAAGGGAATCAACTAGGTTCAATAAAAAAAAAAAGGTTCAGTAATCCCCCAAAAAGGAAATATTTCTATCTATTTTGTATCGTTTTGGCGGCATGGCCGAGTGGTAAGGCGGGGGACTGCAAATCCCTTTTCCCCGGTTCAGACCTTCCCACGGTTTTAATTATTTATAAGTGGAAAATTTCACTTTAGTACCCTAAACTTTGGGGGTAGTATTAAGTTAGTATCCGAATTTTTAAATGTTATTTTAGTATCTAAATTTTCAAAAAGTGTCAAGTTGGTCTCTACCATTAACTGACCCCCAGTTATCTATTGAAATTGTCAAAACTACCATTCAAAAGAAGATACTGTTCATTATCTTCTACCTTGAGATTAGGGGTGTCAATTGACTGGTTTTGGATTGGATCCAATTTGATCCTAACCTTATCAAATCGGATTTGGACAGTCCACTATTATTATTGGATTGGGCCAATCCAAAATAAATTGGTCCATATTCTTATTGGTCTAAATTGGACCTAAACCAAATTTCCAATAATCGAATCATGAGGCCAAATCCTTGTCCAATTAAAAAATGGTCAAAACTAAAACCAGCATAAAATCACTTTTATGAAAGCATTTTTATGAAAGTAATTTATAAAAGCACTTCTAGGAAAGTACTTTTATAAAAGTACAAAAGCACTTATAGGAAAATACTTTTATAAAAGCACTTCTATGAAAGCACTTTTATAAAAGTACTTATATGAAAGCACTTTTACAAAAGTGTTTTTTTAATACCAAAAGGGTATAGTTTTGTAATTTTTAGATTTTCTTCCTTTTAATATATTTTTATAAATTTTTATATGTTTTGTTTTTTATATTTCATTTGGTTTGGATTTGGTTTGTATTGGATTTGGACTAGATTGGGTCCGGTCCATTTGTAAGTGGACTCACATCGCAATGGATCAGGTTGGACCAAATCCTGTTCAACTGACACCTCTACTTGAGACTGAACCTCCCAAAAAACAAAAAGCTCAACCATCATCCAACCAAGCCACACCCTGGCTTGGCTTGCTCCTTCAAACGTCACCCCAAGAATAGACTTTAACGGACGAAGAAAAAAGTCATAAGCCTGGTTTTGCTCCACCTCTTCTTCCCTTTCTGCCCCTACCCTTGGATGAATTCTTCTTACATCTACTTTCCTTATCCACCTTATTGATTGCAAAATCCACGATAACCTTCTCAATGTTTGGCTTCCAAGAGGCAATTGCAACCCCCCAAACTTAGAAAGCTTTGTCTGCTTTATCTAGAGTGAATAAGTTCTCAGCCTCTTCTAATTTCGGGTCTGATCTCGATTGTTTAGCTGTTCTTTCCTCTTCACTCTCCCTCTTGAGCCTCCCAAATGCCTCTTCGGTGGAGTTGCCTCTGCCCACAAAGCAAAGTTCCAACTCCCAACATGTTCGCCACCTTGATCTTATTTCCAACTCTTTTAAGTATGTTAACCTAGAAACTGGACTCCATTCCAAATCAGGTTCCAACTTCTCTATTCTACGAGCACGAAACACATTCTCCTCCTCTGACTTCCCCTACTCACAAGAAAACCCAAATTCATTTGACGTTTGCCAGGAACTGATCTCTTGCTTTCCTCCTTAGAGCTTGAAAGTTGAAACCTCTATCGGAGATACTGTCTTTGGTTTTTGATTCTCCACAGCCTTAGATCAGTCCATAGCTACCATCTTGTACCCCCTTAGAGAATCCACTGCTATCAATTCTGGACCGTTCACCAGTACCCTCACTACAAAATCATATCCTTACCCGGAACTTGGACCGAAATCGACTATGGCAAGTTTAAAGGAGCATGAGCTTAGACTACCAACGTCCTCACTGCTTTGACTTCTTTCAATTGCAGATTTTCCTACGCTACATCAATGAAGCCCCCCAAGCATATCTAGGGGTGTCCATAAAAAAATGAAAAATTGAGAAAACTAAACCACGAAATGTGGTTAATCAAACCGATTGGTTCAGTTTTGGTTCAGAATTTTTGAAAAATTGAAGGATCAATTCGGTTTTCGGTAAACCTACAAAATAATTGACGGTTAACTGAATCGACCGGTATATATATTTATATGTATATTTTATATATTTTTAATATATGATGCATATTTTCTATGTATTATGTATAAATATATATTCATTATATATATAAATAAATACCTATGTTATATTTATAATGATCTATTTATAAATATATTTTATATATTATATATTTTTAAAATATTTATAATATATTACATATCATTTATTATTTATAATATAATATTATACATATATTTATATAATATATATTATAAATATAAAAAACCAAAAAACCAAAGAACCGAACTAGTCAAAAATCGAAACTGGTGGACCGGTTTACCGGTGGTACCGGTTCGGTTTCAGTTTGGCGAAATGGAAAAACCAGTACCACTGTTTCAATTTACAAAAAAGGGCCATGGTTTTGTTAACCGTACCGTGGACACCCTGATATCCCCTAACTCTTTAAATGTCCTCCAACTCCAGGCATGTAAAGACACATCGAAGCAACAAACCTTCCACCTTTGGAAACCGTCTAGCACTCTGCCTCTTTCTTTCTCTAGGGACCATCTATGGAGGACCAGATTTACACCATTACACCGGAAGGGGCTCTATCTTGCAAGTCTAATGGCCTCCACCTCTGAGTAGTGAGTCTAGCATCGATAAAAACTTGCCTTTAGTAGGAAATCTAAAAGACATACTACTCTGCTTGCAGCTTGAAAGTGTTAGCCACCTCTATAAAGTTGATTCACACACCTTAACGTCCTACGCCTCTCCTACTAAACACCTCCTTCTCCCTCACTCCCTTCAAGCCTACACACAGCCTCAGCCCAACCTTTGTCAGCTTCACCTTCCTTCGAAAAGTACATTGTTTACTTCTTATGTTTTTTCTCTCTTTTTCTTTGAAGATAACTGGTCCAGTCTCACGGTAGAAAACAATGAATAGTGTCTTCTTTTGAAGGGTACTTTTGACATTTTCAACAGATAATTAACGATTGGTTAATGATAGGAACCAACTTGATACTTTTTGAAAGTTTAGGCACTGTAGTGACACATTTGTAAGTTTGGGTACTTACTTGACACTACCCCCAAAATTCAGGGTACTAAAGTGGAGTTTTCCCTAATTATAAAGCAATGAGAATATTAATATGGTATGGTATTTAGCTTGTTGGTTGGCGGGTTGTTCAAATTTCAAGTTTTGATTGCTATTTTCATGAGGGCGATCCCCTATTTTATTATTTTTTTCGATGAGGAGCTCGGGTAGACCTTTATGGCTCAACTCAATTTCTTTGGGTAGACTGCCCATCGTTGAAGGCATTAGGCTGGGCTAGTTAGACTTATTGTTGAAGCCCATTTCGGCAGGTGCCTCACTCTTCAGGTATACAATATAGGGCCTTGATTCGGGTCAAATGCCTAGGATTCAAGGCCCTGTATTGTACACTCGAAGAGTACGAGTTGAGATGTCCAAGTTTCGATGAGAGAGTCACCTCGGCTCGGCTAGGTGAGTTTTGTGTTTATGAGTACAGCTTTATGGCTGGGCTGAGGTTCCCTTGAGTGAGGGGATGGCCATGGTGCTGAGGTGGTTCGAGACATCTTGGATTGGATAACATCACCCACAAGCTTTATTCCCCCTAAAATCTGTATGCTAGAGGCTAGAGAGTCTCAAGGTCTCTCTATGAGGCACTAAAGATTTCTTTGCTTGCCAAGACCCTTCACCCGAATCTAAAAGCAGTGTCGACTTGCAGCCAAGTCTCCCTTTGGAGATAGACATGATAGTGTTAGACTTACAAGAGACAGAAGGTTGCTCCGCTCAGGGGGTCGTTGCAGCTCAGGTAGATCAACTGATGGACTTTGGGAAGTTTCTTTGGGTATTCCTACACAGTGGAGCAAGAGCCCCAGTTACGAGATTGGTTTAGTTTCTCTTTAGCTAGTGATGTGAAGGTTCATATCCCTCGAAACGACAGGTGCTCAGAACCGAAAGCAGAGGTGGAGAAAGAAAGTTCCTAGTCAGATGTCTCCTCTACACCTTCGGGGCCATAGGAAGAAGCACTTCAGCCAATTAGGCTCTATTTGGCATCACTCCAAAGATTCATTTTTGATAATTCTCACGATTCTTCGAAATAGAATGTTGTTTGGGTTTATCGGCTTCGGAGAATCACTTTGTTTTTGCACAGAATTTCTCATCCGAAGGCGTAATTCTTTGAATCCATTATCTGCTTTTCGCTACGTCCTATGACTCCTATCTTAAAATCTCAAACACATGTGCCATGTTCCACGTGTGAACATGGGTTTTCACATCATTTTGCAGTTTAAACACCTACGGGATGAGAAAAAATCGTAGATCAAAGTATCAAACAGGACTTAAAATCAGCCCCCCACAAGATAATTTCCCACAACGTCTCACAGCACATATCTGTGAGATGTTTTTGGTGAGTGATTTGCGGGGGGCTTATTTGAACTCATTGAACAGATGTAATTTTTTCGGGTTAAGATTGGAACTTTGTCAAAATTTCAATGGGCTCAGGCCGAAGCTCGAACCCGAACAGTGTAAACTGTTAACTCCAGCCAACCCGACTTTTACTCGTTTCGGCTCTCCTTCCCCAACCTCTCTCTACTCATTCTCTTTTCACAGGAGGAAGTTTTTAAGTAAACCGAGTTCTTCCTTCTTCATTTTTTCTCAGAAACACTCTCTTTTCATAGTTCAGAGGTCTTCTTCGTTTTTACCTTTCCAAGGATGCACAAGAAACGATTCAAATGTCTAAATCCTCTCTTTTCACGGTTCAGAGGTATTCTATGTTCTGCTCTTTCCAAGCGCGCACAAGCAACGGTTCAAAGATCTACATCCATAGGTATGTTTTGAACTTTCATCATTTTTTTTATTCTTCCTCAGATATTCATTATATATCTATCTAAGTTCAAACTTTCCTTTCCTTTCTTTCTTTCTTTCTTTCTATGTATCGTTCTTTCCTTTTGCAACGGATTTCTGTTTCTTGTGAAATGAATGAGAGGGACGAAGAACCAAATCCCCTCTTCTCCTCTTCTTACAACCATTAGCCTCCACTAATCGAGATTCATCTGATAGACATTCAACGAGAGAGCATAAATAATAACACTCTTAAGCTATTCGATTGAAGGTCTGAGAGAGTCAGAGAGAAGTATTTTAATGAGGTTGGGATGATAAGACCACGCCTCTGTTATTGCAGTTGTAGATGGGATACGAATGTGCAAAGCGGGATCTAGAGGGTTGTAAATGGATTCCACTAGGATCTAGAGGGTGTGTTGCGTTGTATACCTCTTATCCTTTAAAAAAGAAAAAAAAAAAAAGAATATCAATATGAGATAGGAAGAGGTAACAAATGATAATAAATAGATCATGATGAGGGGCGATAGTGAAGCCTTAAGTAGAAATGGAAGTGAATCAATGGTTGTTGTGGAACAGCTAAAGACTTGAGAAAAAGGTCAGGGTGAAGAGAAGGTTGAAACAGGTGGTGGTTGAAAATTGAAGTCTTGGTACATTATTTGATTGTATAGATTAGATTAATTGAACTTTTGGTAGTCCGTTTTGATGGCTGAGATTAGAGGATGTGGTGAAGGCAAGTGAAACCGAAAATAATTAGTGAACCGATGGTTGAAATCTTGGTTTAGAAAATTCTGACTCGTTTCTTCGAGCTTTAGCATTAATATAATATTTAATAGTAAAGATTAGTGAAAGGGTGAATTACAGGCAGCCACCTTGTTTATTTTCTTTAAAACCAACTACCCTTATGTCATCTTATGAGACCATTTTTCTTTTAAATATATTTAAAACACCAAACTACCCTTATGTCATCTTATGAGACCATTTTTCTCTTTTAACTTAGTTTGTTTTTTCATGTTTCTTTCAACTTTCTTTCAATAAAGTTCATCTTGAACTCCTAGAAAACAATTTGTGCTTTAGAATGATTATTTTTTCATCATTTTGATATTTGATGTTATAATCCCATAGCATCTCAAATGAGCAATTTAGTAAGTTTATTTTCACAGTGAACCCCGTTGGCACATCAGGGGGTAAATTGTTGGAATATCTAGATATTCATGGAGGCCTTTGTTGCAAAACAAACTTAGAGGGCAAAGTGTTACTACCTGGCCCCTATGTGCAGGGTGTCAATTTACCCTTAATAAGAAGAAACAGAGAAATGAATAACCAATACTTTTCATCAGTGGCGAGATAGATTTAAAAAGTTTAAAATCTTATCTGATTAATTTAAAATCTTAGTAAATATTACATTACAGGAGATAAAATCCTTAATGCTGGCTGAATTGCATTGCGTGTTTGTTTCAGCCACATAAAGGAGTTTCTCACTGCTTAAATAACTTATTCATTATACACAAAGCGATAAACCATTCAGTTGAGTCATAACTCCCTGTTATAAAACTGGCATTAAGTTAGCCTCCTCAATCTTTATTTATAAAAGGAGCATCGATTGCGCTGAAGAGTTTACGAATCTCAACCTTTCGCTTTCTCCATGGTCTATATAGTATGTGCTACATAGCAAGAAAAACAGCCCGTCTATGGCTGCTACTGCAATACTTTTCCTTGAGCTGATAATGGTTATTGGATCACTGAGAGGTCTGTGTTTGTGTGTGCTACTGCAATACTTTATGTACTCCCATTAATTCATAACCAGTGCAGTTTCAATTTCTATTTCTCCATATATGATCATTCTTTAGTAGTTAAAGCCTATGTTATTGATTTAATTTCTTGAGTGTTTTGTTTCATTCATTTTTTGAAATTGGGCCTGAATATAATTTTATTTTCTCCAACATATTATGCTTTTCAATTTGATTTACTAAAACAAAGCAACAAGTCATTCAGTTCAGCCACTACAAATTGGACATCTCGATCATTAGTACTATTGGCAATTCAAAAATTAATTATTAGGTAATAATTTAATTCATCTTAATTATTATTAACTAGAATAATAGTAATAATAATAATAATAATAATAATAATAATAATAATAATAATAATAATAATAATGATAATAATAATAATTAAAAAGAACTGAGATCTATGATTGAATTAGAAGGAGCAGCTAGCAAAATTAGGAGAAGAGATCATCGACCTTGCCATGGCTTATATCTAATACTTATCATCTTGAAGATACAAATAATCATGCATGTTGATAATTAAACCTTGCTCTCTCTATGTTTTACAGGTGCAGAATCGATAGGTGTATGCTATGGAATGCTGGGAAACAATTTGCCACCGCCCGGACAAGTTGTGGCTCTCTACAAAGCCAACAACATCCAGATGATGAGACTCTACGATGCATATGATAAGAATCGAGACGCTCTTCAGGCTCTGAAAGGCTCCAACATTGAAGTAATGCTCGGCGTTCCAAACAGTGATCTTCAACGCATGGCCGGCCAAGACCTCACCCCGGCCTATGATTTCGTCTATGGCAATGTGGTAGACAACAAAGACACCATCAACATCAAATATATTGTGGTTGGTAATGAAGTTAGCGTCCAAGATTTCCCATATGTCCTCCCCGCCATGAAAAACATCCAGGGAGCAGTAGAGAAAGCCGGTTTACAAGACAGAGTGAAGGTGACAACAGCCACTTACACAGGAGCCCTTGTTATTACCTACCCTCCTGCGGCCTCTGTCTTCAGTGATGAAATCAGGCCATACATGCAGCCCATTATTGCCTTCTTAGCACAGACTGGGTCACCTCTCTGTGCTAACATTCACCCTTACTTCAGTTATATGCTCTACTCACAAAATATTAGGCGTGATTATGCTGTGTTCACTGCACCATCCTTTGTTGAAGAAGATGGAAATCTCAAATACCAGAACCTTTTCGATGCCATGTTGGATTCTGTGTATGCTGCTATTGAGAAGATCGGCGGGTCCTCTGTGAGGATTGTTGTGTCTGAAACTGGTTGGCCGAATGTGGGTGATTTTGCATCAACCACGGAAAATGCACAGGATTATTTGAACGGGTTGATCGAACATGTGAAAGGATCAGCAACTCCCAGAAAACCCAATTGGCCTATTGAGACTTACATATTTGCAATGTTCGATGAGAATACCAAGCCTGGAGCAGAACCCGAGAGACACTGGGGGCTATTCTATCCAAATAAACAACCCAAGTACCAACTCGGTTTTTAATTATTGTGTCATGACATGATGTTTTAATTTGGATCGTAATGTGAAAATAATTGCTAGTACTCTTTTTTTATCAACTTATGATCTTCGATCCAAATCCTTTACTGCAAAGTTAGACCAGTGTGTTCACCGTCGTTGACCCGAAGGGTCGGACCGTTTGGCCCAGGAACCATTCAGTCAACCGGTTCATTTTACCCTTAACCTGGTCCTTGTAAAAAAACTGCTGATTTGGTCAGTGACCCACTGACCCAGGTGGTCCTGTTGACCCATTCGACTCATTCAATAGTTTTGACTAATTTTCTATTTTAATTATTTTTTAATATTTTATTTTTGTAAGTTGAAATGGACCGTCAATTCGATTTCGAACTGGTGACTAAAACGGTTCCGGTTTCTGATCAATTTTTAAAACCTTGATTAAATCAGAAGACACTAGAAATAGAATCCCCCATTCACTAAATTTATTTTAATATATTCTTAAATTTAATTTTATTATTTTATGTGTCAACGGCACATAATAGGTTTTCGTGCCATCTCTCATTGCAAATGCTTCTATTTTGTCCTTTTTAGAGTACCCGTGCTTGCTTATTGCCAAAAAGAGCTAATTCTTTTCTTTTATATAGGAAGAAAAAGTTTTAATGCAGTGGAAAAACAGAAAATACAGGCAATTTAAAGTTATTAACCAGTGTATCTGCGATTTAAAATATAAAAAAAAATTAAAATAGTATATGTTAGCTTTCTACTTTGTACTTCCATCCGGTTAATTCTAATAAGGGTAAGGAAATGGTTGGATCATATATTCAACTTGGTTTTGCAACAGAAGGTCATAGCTAGCCATTGATGATAATAGAGTGGATTTAAAGAGAATAGGGAGGAGGACTCTGTAATTACATTACTTCCTCAAGGGAAACACCCGTTTCATCTCTCTCTCCCCTATGATTAGTGGTTTGTAAAGCATCACAGTTAAGGAATTTAATAAGTATGTGTTTGGAGATGATACAAATAAGTGTGAATACAAATATGTAGAGTGTAAAACAGTTCATATAAATTGTAAAGTTGGATTAATTTTGCTCTGACAAATTTATTTTCTTAGCAAACAGATTTTATTAGCTGTAATGGATGCAAATGAGAATTTCAATAAAGTATATGCTTTTTTTATCAAAAACTCACTTGAATGCAAATTTACATCTTTTTTATTGATGTACATTTTACATCTTATTGTCAATATAAATAAACATTGAAAAATGTGTTTTCTTGTCATTTGTGAATGCATAAAGGTAGTATTGTCAAATACAGACAAAAGTGAACCAAAATGCAAATTTACCTTGAACCAGGATTTATACTCTATTTACATCATTTCCAAAGACAGCCTAAAACTTTTGAGGAGAATTTTCATATTTGTTATTTGTATTGCCACGGGTTAGCATTTCTTTGGCCATTTCTCAAAAATAAATAAATAAATAAATAAAGAAAGAAAAAAAAAAACCTAACAAAAAGGCTATACGGTAAGGCTTGGATGTCTAGTTTGGTTTCATTTGCATAGGCTTCTCAAGAGGTCTACTCCTGGTGCTCACATAAATTTATTTATTTATTTTTTTCGTTTTTCAGCAGCTTGATCTGTTCATGGTTGATGTTTACATATATGTTTGTACGGTTGGGTCATATCGCTGTGTGTGTACTAATGTTGTCTTTTGTAATGCAAGAATGTATGAATTTCACCTTTATAACTGAAAAAAAGGATTGGACCCTGTCAATCCTTTTTAATCACAACAAATAAGTGGGAGAAAATAAAGGATTCTAAGCTACTGTTCAACCTAAAAGCTTCATCGAGATAGTTATGGATCCAGTTTCATCAAGTAGTATAGTATTTAATTTTTGTTACTCTATTATAATTAATTAAATTTCAGCAAAAATTTAAATTTAACAAATCTAAAATTATTCACAACAAAATTTTGTTACCCCATTAGTGTGAGTGGGCATCTATATAAATAGATAGGTATTTTCTTTCTTGGAAAACAGAAAAAATATTTTCCCAATTACCATGGTCATCAAGATCGGATGCTGAGGTTTCAAACTTGAGTTGGCCCAGAGAAAATGCTGTTCAATGTAGACGAGAAAAAGAAGGCAATTACCAGGAAACCTGCCGTTGTCGTCACTTATTGACTAGAAACAGCGTGGCCACGACGAGCTTGATTAATCGATCCATTGGTTTCGGTTTTTCATATTTATAATATATATTATATAAATATATGTATAATATTATATTATAAATAATAAATTATATATAGTATATATTGTAAATATTTAAAAAATATATAACATATTTATAAATAGATTATTATAAATAAAATATAATGAATATATATTTCTATATAATATATAACCACCCAGTTTTTTTGTAGATTAATTGAAAATCGAACTGATCGGTTTGATTAACTACATTTTGCGATTCGATTTTCTCAATTCGGTTCGCTTTTTCAATTTTTTGGTTTTTCATGGACATCCCTATTCATTGTATTAATAATATTTACATTTTGTCAATAATATGTGCTAAAAGGACCATGATTTAAAAAGAAAAAAAATATTAAAAAGAAATCAATATGGAACCCTTGAAGGGGTGCCTCCTGTGATGGCCGGGGATGGATGCATGTTGGGACATGGAGGCTGTACATGTAATACTTAAGTCTTCTTATTTTTCATTCTTTCTTTTTAACAGTAGGTGGAAGGCTGGTGATCACCTTAAGGTTGTGTTCGGTTTAAAGGAAAAAGTAGAAAAAGGAAAGAAAAAATAGGAAAACCCATATAACATTTGTATAAGTTTCTTTACCTTTTCCTTCTTTTATATATATTTTTTTTCAATCCAAACACAATCTAGAATTTTATTAACTATTATCAAAAGGTAATTAAGTAAATGAATACATGGAAGGACTTGGCCTGCCTTGCCCCAAACCCAAAGATTCAATTAAACCACTCGATCTGCCCTTTCCAACGTCCCCAACAATATATATATATATAAAGAAACATCAAGAAATATCTAATCCCGGGAGTGGGAAGACCTCAAACATCCTTTAAAAGTAAAGCTTTAGTGGATTGACATGACTAAAAACAGTGATAAATGGAGAGACCACCATTGACAAATTGAAAGCATCAGCGACTCTATTAGCTTCCCATAGAAAATTAGGAGATTGTCACATTCAGCCTCAATATAATTAAGATTCCTGTTGACACAGCATTGAACGCCATCCAACAGAGCGAGCATTTCAGACTGTAATTATTATTGGCTAGGTGGGTTCACGTGTGGACCTCTAACCCTGAAAAAATTGATAAGTAAACGGAAATCTTATTTTGCTGTGCCTCTATAAAAGGGCTATCGATTGCACTGCAAAGATAACCAATTAACCAATTTTGGCTTGCTTTCTCTCCTGCTTTTCATGGCTATTTGCTACTTGGCATGTAGAAACAGTCCTACTGGGGCTACTGCAATGCTACTTCTTGGGCTCCTATTGGGTATTGCAACCTACACAGGTCTTTCTCTATCTCTCTCTACACGCAGTGTCTGTGTTTTTACCTGATTAATTCTTAAATCCATGGACTACGTCTCTTATTCTTTTCAATTTCTCATATTTCATTTAATTTTGTGTGGAGTTCTTTTGTATGTTTTCAAATTTAATTTTCGCATTTCTTTCGTTCCGTAATCATAATCATTTCATATTTCACACGTCATATTTGGCATCGTTCTATGAAATGATAATATTTTGTAGTATACCCCGGGAGAGACGATATGAATTATTAGCTTAAACTGCTTATTTAACTTGTAATATGGACAACAACACGTCTATTTATATCTTGTTTTAAATTTTAATTTATTATAACGAGGATTCAACACTAATTAAATCACTTACTACTGTAAACTGAGATTGTAAGTAGGTTATGGGTTATCATTCTCTAATGAGCATAACCCTGATTTTACTGAAAATAATTTAACATCAAAGAGCTACGCTTACTCACAAGTCAAAAAGTCAAGGGCTTGATTCCTACAAGGTCACAAGCAAAGCCGTGACTTGTCGCAAGTGGAGAGTAGAGAGTAGAGAGTAAACAATAAATGGGGAAGACCAAACCCATTTACTAATTACAAAAAAGAAAAAAACAAAACCCATTTACTCTTGACTTTCGGAGTGCTTATGTTATGATTGTGGGCTTGAACACAAAACTTCTGGACCCAAAAGACTCCAATCTCAATATAGAATTTTACATTGAAAAGGGGCTGGGCCCAGGTTTAATTAAGAGTTGCCTAACTGTGGAGACTTTCTAGAGATTTGATGAGCTCATAGCCTCCTTTTCTGCGTACGTCATGCGGCCTTAATCAAAACGGCTTTTGTTAAAAGAAATTAAAATCAAAAGAAAACATTTCCGATTGGCTGGTTAGTAACGTCTCTTGCGGGTTGTAGCGGAAATTTGGGGTCGAATTACATTTGCATCTGGGTTGGGGGATGGGCTACTCTCCATATTGTGTAGTACTACAAGTAAATAATAATAATAATAATAATAATGATAATAATAAATAGATAAATAAAAAGAAAAATTTTAGCAAAGATCCAACCCGGTCCATGTAGGGGTGTCGACTGGACTGGATCCAGTCTAATGTGAGTCAATTACAAATGAACCAGGTCTAATTCAATCTAATGAATAATTTGGACCATTTTGGACTGTTCCAATTCAATGTTTGAACCATCCAATTTGTTCAAATTCATTTTAATTTAGATTGGGTACACCTATACTCTTCTCTTATATAATAGACTGGATATTGGCTTAATCCAACCAAATCCAAAATAAATTTATTACCGATGGACCAGGTATAATAAATATTTTGGACTGAATTTGTCCAATCCAGTGTCTTTTTGGTCTGTTCAATCCGTCCAAAACCGATTCATTGACACCCTTAGTCCATGATCATCCCTACTAATTGGGTGGAACCAAATGAATCCAACTCAAGCATACGAAATTACGTAAAATCAACTAATTAATTAACCATGCTCTCTATCTTCTACAGGCGTACAAGCGATAGGTGTGTGCAACGGAAGGGAAGGCAACAATTTACCACCACCAAATGAAGTTGTGGCCCTCTTTAAGGCCAATAATATTAACAAGATGAGGCTTTATGAACCTGATCGAACCACTCTTCAGGCTCTTAAAGGCTCCAACATTGAAGTAATGCTTGGCGTCCCAAACAGAGACCTTCAACGCATTGCCGGCAATGACCTCACTCCGGCGTATGACTTTGTCTATGGCAATGTGGTAGACAACAGAGCTACTATCAACTTCAAGTATATTGTGGTTGGTAATGAAGTCAGCCTCCAAGATTTCCAGTATGTCCTTCCTGCCATGAGAAACATCCAGAGGGCAGTTGAAGCAGCTGGGTTACAAAACCAAGTGAAGGTGACAACTGCAACTTACTCAGGAGTCCTGGGGAATACCTATCCTCCTTCCAATTCTGTCTTCAGAGCTGAGTTTCTGCAATATATGAGGCCTATCATTGGCTTCTTAGCAGAAAAAGGGTCACCACTCTGCGCTAATATTTATCCTTACTTCAGTTATCATGACAACCAAAACGTTATCGGGCTTGATTATGCCTTGTTCACTGCACCAGGAACTGTGGTAACTGATGGCCAGCTCAGATACCAGAACCTTTTTGATGCCCTGTTGGATTCTGTCTATGCTGCTGTTGAGAAGGTGGATGGTTCTTCTGTCAGGATTGTTGTATCAGAAAGTGGCTGGCCAAGTGCTGGTGACCCTATAGCAACCACTGCAAATGCAAGGACTTATTTGAGCAGGTTGATCCAACATGTGAAAGGGGGTACTCCCAGAAGGCCCAGTGGTCCCATTGAGACCTACATATTTGCAATGTTCGATGAGAATACCAAGCCTGGAGCAGAAACCGAGAGACATTTTGGGCTATTCTCACCACAAAAGCAACCCAAGCACCAAATCATTTTCACTTGAGAGCGGTTCTCATATATATATATATATATATATATATATATATATATATATATATATATATGTACAAATAAAGGTTGCAAAGGTAGTTATATATCAAAGCTATTGTCATTGTAACCAAGTATTTACTACTGCAATAAAACCGTAATGTTTGAACAAAGGAGCTTTCTAATTGATGATGATTGCTTATCGTCGCTACAAAGCTAGATCAGATTAAATTTGTTGACTACTTGAAAATTTAATAAAAAGAGAATGACAACTAGGATACAAATGGAATCTATTTGTAGAAATTTGAATTTGATCTCATCAAAGGTGATCTGAATTTGATCCTTTTATTATGGTACCAAGTACGAATCAACCCCTATATATTCAACCCAAAAGATTTTATTCTATTCATTTTTGTTACAGAAAAACTCAAGAAAACAGATTCGAAATGACACTCGAATGAAAAAGAAAACAGAGATAAAAAGAAGAAGTACAGAGAATACACATATTTATGTGGTTTGGCTTATAGCCTTTGTTGATGGGTAAAAGAGGAACAGAAATCCACTATGTAGTTATTGGAGAAGAAATGTAGAGTTATGCTCTCACAGAAGCCCTAAGCCCCAAATACACCCAATGTCTCACACATTTCTCACAAGACTTAGACTTCTGTATACAAGAGAGAAAACCCCCGAAATATACGATTTTTCGTATTCAGTTTGGACTTATAGGATGAATATAGGTCAGGTCGTGTGCAAAACACAATGAAGTTTTGGTATATATATTGTTCATGAACAATATATATAGCAAGAGCCATATATCACAGTCATAACTGTATTCACAAGTAACATCTTACAGAATTGCTTTGACCACTGATTTTTGGGTCAAACGGTTTGACTGCTGGTTCAAAAGCTTGGCTGGACAGTTATTTTTTAGGTCCAATACTGGATTCAGACTCATAATTGATTTCCGGTCAATTGGTCCGACTGTTCGGTCGGGTCAGATTTTCAAAACCATGGTTGTAACAACTCATGACATCTCAACTGGACAAGTACTTTTCAACTCATACCTTTGGATTTTAATAAAGACATAAGGCTTAGTTTGGAAGAAGTACAAATACAAATATGAAAACCTTGTATTTTACATTATTTTATATGATTTTGCACTGTACATATTTGAATTTATACTCCTTCCAAACTGAGCCTAACTAAAGTGCAATTGAATTAAGAATTTCACTAATGGTCATTAATATCTTTCTTTTCTTTCTCCTCCTTCCTTGGTTACGTGAATCGATGACTTGATAGCTAGTGTTCAAGTTCCTTCAGGTAGCATACAATTATCACTGAAGTTAGATGCACTACTTTGAGATATAAATTGGATACGAGGCACAAGTGCTTGTGATCATCAGAGTTCGACAGACTTAAATCTTGAAGGTGCCAATCGATCTATGTCTGTTCAGTCCTGTTAGGAAAATTACAGTCGATCCAAAGATGGGTGACTCTGTAACTTGGATGGCTCCATTCAAGGGCTTGTTCATCCTCTGGCTCTCCTTCCAATTTGGCATGTTAGTTTGTGGAGGGAGAAATAAACTTGACTATTCATTCCTTGAAACCTCTCCAATAGTGACAGGTAAACTTTTCAGCTCTTGTTCTCTTTCCCTGTGCTTTAGAGTTTAGACTATGAACCCACTGGATTTTCATGGCTTTTAGAGTCACCATGGTTGTAAATTTTAATGCCAGAGTCAAGTCTGCAATCTATTGATGTTTCAGCTCATCCTGCCCTTGGTAAATTAAATGCATTGCAGGTGCACAACCAGTAGGTGTTTGCTATGGAATGCTAGGCAACAATCTGCCACCCCCAAATGAAGCTGTGGATCTCCTCAAGAGAAATAACATTCACAGGATCAGACTTTATGCTCCAAATGATGCTGTCATCCAGGCTCTGAAAGGCTCCAACATTGAACTCATACTGGGTGCCAATGAAATTCAACGCCTAGCGTCGGACCCCGGCGCTGCGCGCGACTGGGTGAACCACTATGTGCTGAACAACAGGGATGTGAGGTTCAGGTATATTGTGGTGGGTAATGAAGTAAGCATGAATGAATGGCCGTTTGTTCTCCCTGCCATGAGAAACATTTACAGTGTAATCGAGTCAGCTGGGTTACAGAACCAAATCAAGGTTTCAACTACGATTTACTCAGCAGTCCTCACTGATACCTACCCTCCTTCCAGATCAGTTTTCAGATCTGAATATCTGCAATTCTTGCAGCCAATAGTTGGCTTCTTGGCGGAGAAGAGGGCACCACTGCTTGCTAATCTGTACCCTTACTTCAGCTATATCAATGACCCAACAGACATTAGGCCTGAGTATGCCTTGTTCACTGCTCCATCAGTTGTGGTGCGGGATGGTCAGTTTGGATACCAGAACCTGTTTGATGCCCTGGTGGATTGTGTGTATGTGGCACTTGAGAAGGTGGGTGGATCCTCTATGGAAGTTGTGGTAACCGAAACTGGTTGGCCGAGTGCTGGTGATTTTGCATCAAGCACGGAAAATGCACAGACTTATTTGAATCGGCTGGTTCAACATGTGAACGGAGGAACTCCCAGGAGGCCTGGTAGGCCTATTGAGGCTTACATATTTGCAATGTTCGATGAAAATAACAAGTATGGGCCAGAATCGGAGAGACACTGGGGGATATTCTATCCAAGCAAACAGCCTAAGTACCGACTCGGTTTCACTAATTCAGAGCCATAGATGGCTTTTCCAAGTGGTGGTGTGATATTTTTCAATAAGAGGTATAGACTTGTATCCCATTATTTAGTGGCCCATGGGCCAATATGGACTTTATTTTCCTTTCTTTTGAACTATGTATATGTATGCCCTATATAAAGGATAGTAACCATAAAAGATACCTTAATAAAGGTATTTTTGTGGATAAATAAAGAAATAAATAAATAAATAAAGAGGGTATATTTACTTGAACACTTGAAGGTGCGAATTGGCTCAGTTGGTACTAAGGTCTCTATCTTGTTGTATAATCCCGCCTTTACCAGGGTTGGGGAGCCATGGGTTTGGGGGATGGGCTATCCCCTTTGTGTAGCCCCAGTCAAAGTTAAAAGTATTGATGAGTCAAAAACTATTTATTTATTTTTTTTGTGTTTTAACAACGGGCTTATAATATTATTATTTAACACTTAAAACATCACTTTTTTTTAAAAGCCTTAAAATTGTCATTTCGGTGATTTGTCAGAACAATACATGTGTTTGATATGAGGAATATTATATCGATATTTTGAACCTTTGTCCAATAGAATCCAAAAAAAAAAAAAAAAAAGAAAAAAAATCTCCTTAAACATTTGATTGAAACCATTTTATCCCCTAAAAGGCTAATCACTAAATAAATAAGTTCAGTTCAGATTATTCAACAGATGTTCTAATGCAGGTGTGCAATCCATAGGTATTTGTCATAGAATTGCAATCAACAATTTACTATTCCTAAATGAAATTGTGGATCAGTTGGAAGGATAAGACTCTGCAATTAATCCAAACCAAGAAGCTCTTTGGCCTTTGGAAAGCTTCAAAACTGAAATCATGCTACATGCCCTAAAAAAATGATTTCATTTCTAGCAATCGCTCCGCTGCACCAGAACTAGTAATATTGGCGTCAACTTGGGTATGTTGGTCTGTTTCATGGCTATGGTTTGTTTACTTTTTTTATTTTCTTTAGATTTTTAATTTTTTTAAGTGTGCCATGTTACATGGTATATATTCTTTGGTCTTTTCAATTCGATTAGAAAAAGAGTAAAATAATATTTGAGATAGAGCATTATTTATGTATATTTTGTACATATAGTTCGTATTAATGGGTTTCGAAAGAAACCCACACATTGGGTTGGGTAGGGTAGGGTAGGCTTGTACTGAGCCTAGTTTATCTATCAAAAATCAAAACCCAACCCAAATTTATCTAGGCCAGGCATAGGCCAGATAGGAAACTCAATCCGTGTACAGCTTCTGTTGGGCTTCGTGACATTTGAATTGGGCCCCTATAATATCTCTTCTCACAAAACTGCAATTAGAATCATAAATGTGATAGTCAATCAGGTGTTATTTATCAAAATTCATGAGTGGGTTTTGATCGATTAAAATTCTCCCCATACCATATTTTTTCCGCACCATAGATTTTCCCCGTTATTTGTGATATCAAACAGTCAGCTCGGATGTTTATTTTCAGAATTCTTTAATTTCCTGTGTTGAACCCACTAAAATGGATGTCGGTACTCGAGAATTGAACATAGGGCATTTAGTGAGGGGTTGGGATCTACTTCCAATAAAATACGTTCCGAATACCCTATTGGAACCCTACTAACATGATCTGACACCGACAATCTCACCATGAAATTGTGAAATGTTATAAAAGTGTGACCCATCATGTGTGAGATGTGTGGTGTTGGAACTCTCTAGTGAGGGCCATCAGAACTGATCTCTTGTTTCTTCTATGTATAAGGGTGTCAATGTATGAGTAAGAGCTTTGGATTGGACCCCATCCAGTTCAAAATCAATTTGGACGGATTGGATCGATTAATAAGACATATCGGACTGGACCAATCTGGTTCAAAATATTTATAAGATTGGATTGGACCCGGTCCATCCATAATAAATTTATATTGATATAAGATAAGAATATAAGTGTTAATGATATATCCTTGTTCTACAATATCATGAACAAAATGGTACCTCACATCAACGTGTTTCGTCATCTCATAGTACATTTGTTCCTTAGTTAGATGAATAGCACTCTGACTATCACAGTAAACAATAGTCGTCTTTGGATCCAAACTGAATTCACCAAACAAACCTCTCAATCAAATAACTTCTATAACTGCCTCAGTCACTGTCATATACTCAACTTCAATAAAAAATAAAGCAACTGTAGACTGTAAAGTAGCTTTCCAACTAACAACACAACAATTTAATTAATAATTGTTATCGGTCTTATTTACCCACTATTTTCTTTGCAAATAAACAATGGAACATGAAAATTGTCTACTATATTAGTGGTCCAAAACTTAACCTAGGATCATCCCCAATTAAGATTTAAAGGGAATTTTACTAAAACATTATTTTTAAATGTCTAAATGTATAACCTATGACCCATTGTTCAGCATGTGAAATCTACATACTAGTTGGCCGATTGTTTAACTAAAGGGCTCCCCTTCAACAAATTTGTATCTCTTCATTCCAAGTTACACGTGACATGCCCACATACAACTTGAGGGGGATAATAGAACACGCCTCTGATCTCAGATCTTAGTTGGGCTCTCAGTTTCCAAATCGTAATTAGCTCTTATCCCTTTTTGTAATTATCTCAGTTTCCAAATCGAATACAGAAATCAATTATCTTCTTCGTCTCAAGATGGTGATCTCAGATACAAGAACCTTTTTGGTTCCTTGATGAATTCTTTGAGAGGATTGACGGGTCCTCTGTGCGGATTGTTGTGTCTGAAATGTTGGGTGATTTTGCATCGACCACGCAAAATGCACTGGATTATTTGAATGGGTTGATCCAACATGTGAAAGGATCGGGATCGAACTCTGAGAAAACCCAGTTGGCCCAATGAGAATTACATATTTGCAATGTTGGATGGAAATAGAAAACAAGAGACATTGGGGGGCTATTCCATCCAGATAAACAACCTAAGTAATAGGTTAATATTGTGTCATGAGAGTTGATGTTTTAATTTCTAATCTTATAGTTCAATTGTATGTAATGTTCGAATAAATGTTCTTTCTTATTAAATGATGATGATCTCGAATAACAGAAATCTCTTTCCAGGGGGTCTGAAGTCGATCGAGTTGATCCAGAGCGAATGCTCTTCAAATGCAAATGCAGACAAGAAAAAGAAGACAGCCGGCCGGAAGACTGGCTAGGATGGATTCATGCACTTGACGTCGTGACCTATTGACTAACAATAGCAGCCTGGCTACGACCTTGACCCCTGACTACTCAATTGCCACAAGACTTGTGCATCTATTGCATTGAAAAAGTCTTTGTCATGTGAAACGGGGAATACCGTTGCATTTTCCTTGGAACTTGTCGTGTTTGGTTTGTGGGTCAGTAGTGTGGATCCTATGATCCTCACACACGCACACTGATTTCCTGCATTTATAAATTATTATTTACGGGAAATGTTCTCAATGCACGGTGGTGGATGTACATGTGAGACGCCTCTGTGTGAGGAGCAGATCTCGTCTCGGGCCAGAAGGGGTGTTTGTGGTGACTTTGAGAACCACAGAACTTGAGGATACATACGTGTTGGTACAGAGGCTGTGCAACATTCAAGTCTGGCTGCTCAGTTCCAATTGTGATTGACTAGGGCGGATTCATGGATCTCTAACCCTTGAAAAATTATAAAATTCGTATTTAGTGATGGCAATTTTTCTCTTTTCACTGATTCGTGTGAAGAATGGGCCAAGTTGGCATGAGGATGATTTTTCCTTTGTTTTCACAGGATTATAAATTATAATTATTTTAAGAAATTGGAATTGAATAAAAATAAAAAATAGAATGAATTTAATAATCATAAAAAATAACCAGTGGGGATTCTATGAAAATGGGGATGAAAAAAATGATCCTATCTGTTCCTCACACAAGGCGCCTCACACACGTCTGTCCTTGTATTGGACATATCCCCATATTTATAAATTATTATTCACGGGTGATATTCCTAATGTAAGTGGATGTGCCTGCCAGAGGCACATGTGAAGAGGAGCAGATCCCGTTCCCTCTAATAGATATAACAGTTATTTTAATTGAAAATTTGTGGATAACAGAGAGCTACGTTTCATAGAACTTAATTGTTGAAGAGTCAGGGGCTCGATTCCTACCAGTCAAGTCAGTGGTCACACCTCAAGTAAAACCGAGGCTTGTCGGCAGCGGGAGAGTAGAAAATAAACGATAAATAGACTCTTGACTTGGAAGTGGTAGATTCCTTGCCCGTACTCCGGATCTGCTACCTCACAAAATGTTCTCAGTCTTACCCATATCAAATGCGAGATGGGTAGATCTGTACACACCGTTCTAACCAACGTTTTCAAATGTTGTTGACTTGGACGGTTTAGTAATTGTCTAAGTAGCCATTTCTGTTTCTCAAAATTCAGAATTAGTCAAAAATTATTGAAAAAGTCAATAAATTAACAATTTGGATGGTGGAATCATCGATTCGTTCAACGGTTTTTAATAATTCTTTTTATTATTATTATTATTTTTTTTTAATTTTATTATCAGAACAGGCCATCCATTCGAACCAAATGTTGGATTGTTGACCCAAAAATCAGTGCCCAAAATAGTTCCATTCCCGAATTGTTTTTTAAAACGTTGGTTCTAACAATCTTTCCTAATCTTACATTAGGAATATCTCCCCATTAAATAAAGAATACAAGTATGGAGATATTCTCATTGCAAAGTAGTAAAAACTGATAGAAGCAGACCTCTTGAAATACTGAGTTTGGCTTCAGTCAGGGCAAAGCCCATTTCATAAGCCTTTACAGCCTGCATTCAGAATATCACCTTGCTTTATTTTATGGAGAGATTAGATATTTTCAATATAAGGTTGTCAAAGGCAGTTAGAACGGTGTCAGCATGGGCTTGCTCTGATGGAAGCTGATATCTGAAATACTTTCCTTTTTATTGGGAACAATTCCCTATGAGGCGATGAAGAAAAAGAAAATGAAGATATTCCTAATGCACAGCTGTTATATCCTGTGGGTAAGAATGTTGGAATAACTTGTGGGTACCTAGACCATTAGCCAGAATCTCTGAGAGTGGCTCCTCAACGTTTGATTTCATATACCATGCGTGTGAAGGGTACTTGAACATACCAACACAATTTCTAGACCCAAATGCTTTAATCTCAACATAGAGTTTCACATTCAAATTCAAATTTCATGACCCCCATTTTCTATAAAATAAATAATAATAATAATTAAGAATTGCCTATGTCTTTGCTTTTTTGCAGGCATACAAGCAATAGGTGTGTGCAATGGAAGGGAAGGCAACAATTTACCACAACTAAATGAAGTAGCGGGCCTCTATAAAGCCAACAATTTTAACAAGATGAGACTTTATGAGCCTCATCAACCCACTTTACAGGCTCTCAAAGGCTCCAACATTGAAGTAATGCTTGGCGTCCCAAACAGAGACCTTCAACGCATAGCAGGCAACGACCAAACCCCTGCATATGACTTCGTCTATGGCAATGTAGTTGACAACAGAGCTGCCATCAACTTCAAGTATATTGTTGTTGGTAATGAAGTTAGCCTCCAACAATTCCAATATGTCCTCCCTGCCATGAGAAACATTCAGAGCGCAGTCGAAGCAGCTGGGTTACAAAACCAGGTGAAGGTGACAACCGCCACTTACTCAGGAGTCCTGGAAAATACCTATCCTCCTGCCAAATCTGTCTTCAGAGCTGAGTATCTGCAATACATGCGGCCCATCATTGGATTCTTGGCTGAGAAAGGATCACCACTATGTGCTAATATTTACCCTTACTTCAGTTATCACGACAATACAAGATTTGGGCTTGATTATGCCTTGTTCACTGCACCAGGAGTTGTGGTAAATGATGAACCGTTGAAATACCAGAACCTTTTCGATGCCCTGTTGGATTCTATGCTGCTGTTGAGAAGGAAGGTGGCCCCTCTGTGAGGATTGTCGTATCAGAAAGTTATTCCTATTTTATTGTATTCTCATAAGAAATAAAGGTTGCTTACATTTTCTTGACTACTTAATTATTTGGTTGCTTCTAATAATTATGTAATTTAAAAGAAGAATTGAATAAAAAGAGAATGCTAAGGTAAACAACGTTAAAATTAAAGCCCTTTTCTATAATCTCCAAGGTATACATCTTACAACACTATCATAACTAGACTTACGTGCCATTTGATTTCACTTTTTAGAGGTTGAATCTGAAAATGCTACTTTTCAGACTCTCACCCCTAATTTGATTGTACCTCTTAAACTGGGTTTGAAACTGATTTTCAGATCTGAAAATCATAGACCTTGGGCTAGTTCTTAACGCACTCAGATGTGTTTCAGAGCCAGTCCAATGTCCAAAATATCGTTACAATTTTTTGTAAATGACCCGAGTTATCCCTGATACCCTTAAACCTAGAAAACCTAAACATTTGACCTCTCTCTCTCTTTCAATGCTTTTATTAATTATTAATTATAAATTATTTTAATATTTTTTATTAAACATTAATTATTTTTATTAACTAGTAAATTTTAATTATTTCATTAATTTTTAAAAAATTATTTCAATTTTTATTTGTGTAAATTATTATTTAGTAATTGTTAATAATTTTAATATTTTTATAATCATTAATTTTTTTTTAATATTAATTGTTTCATTTATTAATTAATAATTAATTATTTACTATTTTTTATTTGCATTGTTTCAATATAATTTTGAGGCTGAAAATTATTTTTTATGAGATAATGTAATTTGAATTCAACATTTCCAAATTGTATGTTTTAAGGGTAAAATAGTAAAATCAGTAAATTTCAGATGATAAAGGGTTGATCCAATACAAACAAACTTATGGATTTAGATCCTTTAAAAAGTAGAAAAGCAACTATGTCTCTTTTCAAATTTCAGACATTTAATATCTTTTTAACTTTTCAGATCTGAAATTTCAGATTTATCAAATGCCACCTTAGGGTATGTTTGGTTCATAGTCAGAATTGGAATCGAAATCGGAATGGTCTATTCAAATAACCTGTTTGATTCATACACGAATGAGAATGAGAATTGGAATCACCAAGAATGAGATTTCAATCTCAAGAAAGGGGCAAGGAATGACCATTCTCTCAAATGGGGGAATGCCATTCCTGCTGGGAACCAAATGAGGGAATGCCATTCCCATTCCAGCAAGAATGGGAATAAGATTCTGATTCCGCCCAACCAAACAATTGGAATCTGTATAGCTCATTCCGATTCCAATTCCAGTCCCCTATTACTGGGGCCTTCACCTTTTTCCATTTACCCCCTCCACTAAATAATAACAAAAAGTGTTATTATCTAAAACTTCCCTTAATTTTATTTTCTATTTCACTCAAACTTGATCCGACTTTTCAAAATCTCTAGAAACTCTCATCTCAAAGAATCTTTATTATCTAAAACTTACCTTCATCAGGTCATCACCATTAGTGACCAAAGTTATCTAGCTTGGACATTAATTATTTTTAATGAACTTGACCCCCTGTTAAATAACTGTTTAGAAAATAAAATAGGTAAAAACGTATTTCTTCTTTTTTTTTCTCTTGAATCTAAAGGTCCCAAGACCATTCAGATGAAGAGATGAACCCTCAAATTGCAAATAAAAGGTTTAGATAATGTCATTATCACATAATAAATTTAGTTTATGACAAATTGAAAAGGAGGGATGGTATAGTAAATTTGCAAAGATCATTCATATCTTAACTGCAAATCCATGCATGACATGCTAGGGTGTTTACTTGGAAGATTTGAAAAGTAAGGGTAAGATTGAGAAGTGGGAAGAAGTGAAGGAAATGAAAACGTTAGTGAAAATAAAAACATCAATGGAAAACAAAAAAAAAAAGACTTTCGTATACCACGAATATCATCTTATGAAAAATTTTCTTGAATTAGAAAATTAAAATCAAGAAGAAAAAGGTCATCATGCAAAGGGGATCTTGGATTAGATGCACAAAACCAAATATTAAAAACCATAGAAAGAAAAAGAAATTCAAGAACAACATAGAAGTGGAACTAGATTTCTTCCTGAAATGGCATTTGCTTTTTCAATTAAGATGGGGTGATCCTTTGAATAAAGAAAGATTGATAATATCAAATTATAATATCTCCTGCTTAAACTAATAAATCCAAAGATGCTATATCTTCTATTCAAAGAAGAGAAATGAGTCCTTGATGCAATGGTGATTTAGAAAGATCTAAATCTTACAATATTGATAAAAAGGAGGATATTATCACCTCTCTAAAATGGGATGGACAATTTATTATGGGGTTCGACTATAATATGAAACAGATGTGATATATGAAAAACTTCTAATCAGTCAACTAGAATCATAAAGTGGTGGCCAAAAGATATTATATCAAAATGTTGTTTTTGATGCTTACTCTAAAAATGAATTTCACATAATCAAAAGAAGAAAAAGTATAAAACAATACAAAATGCATATGATTCTGGTTTATTCGTCAGTTGTTTTTCGGATATCATATCCTATTCACCTCTCTAAAATGGGATGGACAATTTATTATGGTGTTCGGCTATAATATGAGACAGATGTGATATATGAAAAACTTCTAATCAGTCAATTGGAATCATAAAGTGGTGGCCAAAAGATATGATATATCAAAATGTTGTTTTTGATGCTTACTCTAAAATTGAATTTCACATAGAAAAAATATAAAACAGTAGAAACCTTATATGATTCTGGTTTATTCGTCAGTTGTTTTTCGGGTATCATACCTTTTCCATATCACAGACCCTAACTTCAATAGTTGAGATGGAATCGCACAATAAACTCTGTAATTCTCACTTGTATTTTGATCGATAAGGGCCTCTTGAGTCAATACTTTTGCAATTGTACCGAATTTCTGCATATTGATTGACTTGCGTGAGTCAATCCGCTAATTGCGTTAGCAGTAAACGTCATGGATTATCGTGCCTAACGAATGTTGAATGGATGGATGAGAGTGCTAGTAGGGCCACTCTATTATTGCAAACTTATCAACCTTCTCATCCTATGGGTTTCTTCTCCATTGTGGAAACAAAGTCCCACTTCATTTCATCTCTGACTGGAACAAATTAACCAGATGGATATTCAATGGAATTTCTTCTAGATTTTGCACTGGTGTGTTAATGGAGAGAGAGATGGATTCTGTTGTTTGTGCATATAAAATAAATTTTTATTAGAAAATATTCAATCTCTATCGGTCAAGAGAAAGATCAAATTATAACTCTAACGAAACAATTGAGACAAGAGGAAGAGGGACCCCAACTCAAGTTGTTTAGACTCCCATCACGTAAAGTAATTCTCTTCATTTTGAATACAACCAGGAAATTAAGCGCAGAGAACCAAGATGCCCCCTCTTAGACAAGGACTTGTGTATTCGAGTTAGGGATGCAAACGGTTCTAGGAATGGATCTTCCAATCCATAGTTCAAAATTCTAATAAATTATTAAAGAAAATATTATTCAATTGAATTCTTTTAAATTGAATAGAGGGTGGTCTAAATTCAATCAACTCAGTTTGGAAGGATATAAATACAAATATATAGAATACAAAACCTTGTATTTTATATGTATTTATACTCTTTTCAAAACTGACCAATTCCATTTTTCAGTTGGATTTATCCCCATCCAATCCAAAAATCCAACGAAGAGTTATCGGAATCTGATGATAGGATTGAATTTGGATAGAATCAGATCATGAAATGGCCCATTTTGCACCCCTAACTTGACTATATGAGGGTCGTCATCTCTTGATCAATAAATAATATTCTGCCACGACCTTGACTATCAATGACTGGGCCCACTAGTAGTTGCCTGGAGACTAGAGTGGATATCTACTAGAAGGGATTTAACCTAGGCCTGGGCCCACTAGTAGTTGCCTCGAGACTAGAGTGGATATCTACTAGAAGGGATTTAACCTAGGCCTGGGCCCACTAGTAGTTGCCTCGAGACTAGAGTGGATATCTACCAAAAGAGATTTAACCTAGGCCTAGGCCTGGGCCCAGTCCAGCTCGCCTCACAAAAACTTCTATAAAAAATTTTATTTATGGGTTCGACTATGATATGGAAAAGATATGATATCTGAAAAATTTCTGACCAGTCAATTGGAATCATAAACGTGGTAGCCAATCAGGTGTTATTTATCAAAATTCATGGGTGGATTTTGGTTGATCAAAACTCTTCCCATACCATATCTTTTCTACATCATAGATTTTCCCTTTATATACACATTGGTGCAACGTGAGGTGCTCAAACAGCGATGGTTGCACGAGCAAACCTTCCAGTCGAATGCCAGTCGAGAGACCGAACTCACTCACGAAGAACACTAAGCGTACGACTTCAACAGGACATTAGAATAAATTGATAAAGAAAATATATTATTGTTCCTAAAACCTAAAACAAAAGAAGTATTTATAACGTGTCTAATGACAAATTGTAAAATAAGTAAAATAACGCAGTTAGCCTTTGATGCTAAGTAGATAACTTAGTAAGTCTTTGATGCCCATCATCCGACGCTGGATATCACAAGGATTCCTTCTAAGACAGAACTGGCGCCGATTGGTCACGAGCTGGCACTCCATCATTCACCTCCACTTGGAAAGAACTCGACCTTGAGTCATGATCAGGATATGCGAGCGTCACCTCAGGCAAGTAACGATGAAGATCAACAACATTAAACATTTTGGAAATACCCATGTGATTAGGTAAGCCCACTATGTAAGCATTGTCATTAATCTTCTTAATAATCTTGTACGAACCATACTTCCTAGGCTTTAGCTTGCTAGGCTTCCCAACAGATATGCGCTCCTTCCTTAAGAACACCATGACTTCATCACCGACTTCGAACACCTTGTACTTTCGGTGCTTGTCAGCTGCAAGTTTATACTTTTCATTGGCTCTTTGAAATTTCTGCTTTACTTCCTCTTGTACTGATTGAATCTGACTTGCCAACTGCTTAGCTATAGTAAGACTTGGTACCCTGGGTAGCTTCACCAAATCCAAGGCATGGTTAGGTGCTTTCATATAAACAATAGAAAAGGGTGATCTACCTATAGAGCTATGAACTGCATTGTTGTAGGCAAACTCTGCTTGAACTACAGCGAAGTCCCACCGCTTCAGCATTTCTCCGCAAATACTACAAATCAGGTTACCCAAAGTTCAATTCACCACTTATGTCTATCCATGAGTTTGTGGATGAGTTGTACTGCTGAAATTCAACGACGAGTCAAATAGCCTCCACAAAGTCATCCAGAAGTGACTTAGGAACCTCGTATCTCTATTTGACGTAATGGTCTTAGGCACCCCATGCAAACAAACAACCTCCTTGAAGAACAATTTGGCTGTTGTGGTTGCATCCACGATCTTTTGGCATGGAAGGAAGTGTGCCATCTTGGAAAACCTGTCAACAACAACAAACACGGAGTCCATGTTTCGCGGAGTTTTTGGCAAACCCAACACGAAATCCATAGGCAAATCTTCCCAGATAGTAGTAGGAACTAGTAGAGGCATCTAAAGACCAGTATTCTGAGCCTGTCCCTTAGCTGTCTGACATATATGACACATACTCACGATAGTAGCCACATCTCTCTTCAACTTGGGCTAGTAGTAACGACCCTTGAGAGCCTCAATCATCTTGTCCCTTCCAAGGTGTCCTGCTAAGCCACCACCATGCAAATCCCTAATGACTTTCTCGCGAAGGGATGTGCAAGAAATGCACAATTGGTCTCCTTTCATAAGAAACCCATTATGCACGTAAAAGTCACCCATTAGTTGTTTGGACATGCACTTCTCCCAAACCTGCTTGAAGTCTTCATCTTGAGCGTACAGATCTCTCAAACACTCAAAACCCACAATCTCAATGCTAAGGGTCTTAATCAGGGCCACACGTCTACTCAAAGCATCTGCCACCATATTCTGCTATCCTGTCTTATACATAATCTTGTATGGGAATTTATCAACAAAAGCAAATCACCTAGCATGCAGATCACTCCTTAATTGTTTTTGATTACTTAGATACTTAAGGGCTTGATGATCGGTGTAAAGGACAAATTCTTTAGCAATCAAATAGTGTTCCCATGTCTTCAATGCCCTCACAATAGCATAAAACTCTTTATCATAAGTAGACCACTTCTTTCTAGTCTCACATAGCTTCTCACTAAAGAAAGCAATTGATCTCTTCTCTTGTGATAATACAGCCCCTATGCCCACTCCACTAGCATCACACTCAACCTCAAATAACTTGTTAAAGCTTGGCAGAACTAAGATAGGAGTGGTACATACCTTTACTCTTGTTCCTCTCCCCATCGGAACTTACCTTTTCTCAAACACTCAGTAATAGGAGCTACTATACTACTAAAGTGTCTAATAAACCGCCTATAGAAAGTTGGTAGCCCATGGAAACGCCTCACATCACTCACATTCTTTGGAGTTGGCCACTCTCTAATGGCTCGCACTTTCTCCTCATCTACTTTAATCCCATCCTTACAACGAAATCCAAGAACAATAAACTATCACTCATAAAAGTACATTTTGTCAAATTAGCGTATAGTTTATTTTCTATCAACGCTTTCAATACCCCTCGGATATGTTCCATGTGCTCATCAACAGATTTATTATAAATCAAAATATCATCAAAATACACCACAACAAATTTACCAATGAAAGGACGTAGTACCTGATTCATCAGTCTCAGGAAGGTGCTTGTGTGTTGGTTAGTCCAAAAGGCATGACTAACCACTCAAACAATCCATCTCTTGTCTTGAAAGCGGTCTTCCATTCATCTCCGGGACGGATTCTGTTCTGATGATAACCACTTCTGAGATCAATCTTGGTAAAGACCATAGCCCCATCAAGTTGATCAAGCATGTCATCTAGTCTAGGAATGGGAAACTTGTAGACAATAGTGATTTTGTTGATTGCTCTGCTGTCAACACACATCCTCCAACTCCCATCTTTCTTCGGTGTCAATAATGCCGGCACCACACAAGGACTCATGCTAACTTGAATGTGCCCTTTTTTCAATAGCTCCTCTACCTTCTCCCGTAAGATCTCATTCTCCGTAGGACTCATCCTATAGTGTGGTAGATTAGATAGACTAGCACCAGGAACAAAATCAATGTGGTGCTGAATGTCTCGCATGGGTGGTAGCTCATTAGGTAAATCATCAGGAACTACATCATGAAACTCGTCGAGCAATCCTTGCACTTCCACTGGAATTTTGTTCACTCCTAGTGGCTCACTCACACTCTCCCCTTTTCTAACCTGTAAGTGGACCTCGCGGGTATCTTTACACTCCCTTACAAATTCAGAGTGACGATGCGTTATGGTAAGAAAGTTACTCCCCTCCACTTTTGAAGCTTTGGTTTGGTTCTTTTCCGCCGTAGGCAACAATGTATAGCGCATACCCTCTTTCTCAAGCTGGTATGTGTTCTTCCTACCCAAGTGTTTAGCATCTATATCAAACTGCCAAGGCCTACCATGCAAAATATGGCAAGTATCCATATCCACAATATCACAATAGACCTCATCAGTATACTTACCAATAGAGAATGGAACCTTGCAGCGTTCCTCCACACGTACACCACCAACTTCCTTGATCCAACCAATCGTGTAAGGGTTCGGGTGTTTTTCAGGAATTATTTGCAGCTTCTTCACCACATCTCTACCAATAATGTTCTCCTGGTTGCCACTATCAATAATCAATTCAAATAGTTGACCTTGCACCGTACACCTAGTGTGAAACAGCCGGTGTCATTGTGTGTCATCCCCATTTTTCTTAGAGAACATAAGCTTCCTTACAACACACGTGTACTCTTCATGTTCATAAACATCTCTTTCATCCTCTCCATCAGGCCCACAATACACTTCATCACCACAAACTTCTTCCTCCTCCCTTTCTACCACGTTAACTGCTTTCCTCCTACGACAATCACTAGACCTATGCCCAACCTCATTACACTTGAAACACTTAAAAGTGGCATGTCTTGCATAAGGATTAATGTTTTTAGTAGGGTTTGAAGTGTTATCTCTAGTGCTTCCTCCCATTGCAGCCTTATTGGTGTTAGCTACATTAGGCGAGTTGGGGGGTTGCACCCCTTGAGTTGGCTTGCCCTTATTAGCCGCAGCCTGCCTATTATCATTACCATTAGACTGTTGATAATTATCAGCCCGGGTCCTCTCTTGAGACATCAACTTAGCTTTCAAAGCTAAGTTCCTCGCTTCCTGTACACTCATAACAATTTGGACTCCAATCTTGTCTCGAATAACGGGCCTCAAACCACTCAAATAACGAGCTTCTTGTTGATTGTCACTTTCTAATAGTTGGTTTCTCTTGGCCAGTCTCAGAAACTCTGAGGTGTACTCATTCACACTCCACATTCCCTGCGCACATCTTTGATATGATTAAAACATGTGTTGTTCATAATCAGGAGGAAAAAACCTACCTCTTATTAATTGTTTCATGCGTTCCATGTTCGAACTGGACCTCTTCCTTCTCTAATCCGAGTCTCCCTCATTCATTCCCACCAGACAGATGCTCCTCCATTCAATCGAAAAGCTACTAGTTTCACCCTTCTTTCTTCCGGGATATCCATGTACTCAAAGAAACGATCTACCTTGGCAATCCAATCTAGAAGACTTTCTTGATGGTGCGCAGTCCGTTCACTCCTAACTGGCACTTGCGTGGCTCCTGAAAGGTACCTGAGATGAGGAAGAAGAAGAATCCCCGGGGGGTTTGCCCAGCGAGAACACTCTGACGATTAAGTTAGTATTCTGTATAAGAAGCAAGGAAAGGATAAAGGCTAAGAGTGACATAGCGCAAGTGATCAAGAAGATACCCCTATTCTCTGAGAATTGGCTTCTTATAATAGAATTCCGTTGCATCAGGCCCACTGGCCTCTGACAGGGTAGGTACAATCGCCACTGTCAGCCTGCCACAGTCGTTACAAGCAGGGCTGAGGTGGCACGTGCATGGTCGTCATTGCAGGGTTCGTGCCTGTCAGGTGTAAGACACCCTCTAAAGGTGGCAGGCATGACGCTCTCTGACAAGGGACATGGCGGCTGTCCCAGATTTGTCAGGTACGGTGGTCGGGCAGGAGATCTTCCTACGGTATGCCGAACTACCTCTTCACGAGTTACCTTGCACCGGGCTATCCCGTAAGCGGCGAGCTGCCTGTGGCAAGCTATGCCGAACTGTCTGGCCCAAAGTGTTTTCACGTCGGAGTATCTATAGATGGATCTGTGTGTTCCTGTCTGGGAGTGGCCCGAGATCCATTGGAAGGAGCTCAGGCACTAGGAAGGGTCAGGGGACCCCGAGCTCGGAGGCAGCCTGAGGTGTCGTAGCCCCGGGGAGGAGGTGCAGGCCAGGCGGCTCCCGACGAGCAGTCCATTCCATCGAGTTACCGGGCTGAACTCAGTGGGACCTTCCCTCCGAGTTGCGGTTGCGTCTATTGCATTGTCACGCTGAGTCACTGCTTGAGCAAGGTCACACCCACGTGTACTCGTGCTATGAGGTCGGGCCAAATCACCCTCCATCAATTGCCCCTCACTCCCTGTGCTGGCGGCGTTGACCCAGTGACTTCATTGTTAGATGTCCCAAACTCAAAGCGTAGTGCGTACTCCAACTTCGTGCCACTTGGGCCGTGCAGAACTATTATGGCTCTGTTGCCCTGTTGGTTTGAGGAGCCATCTACGTGAAGGATCCAGGGTTCCTCATCCCAGTTCGCACTTGGCCTAACTAGGAGAGATGCCACACTGGTTGCTACCTCACAGGGCTCAGACTCAATCGGACTGAGAGCTTCGGGCTCACCCAAACTAGGGATCTCGTGCTCAACCGACCTGTGAACTTCGGAGCTGAACATGCACTTGACGAAGAAATCTATTAAGGCTTGGGCCTTAATAGCAGTTTGCGGCTTGTACTGGAGGTTGTACTCGTTGAGCTCAACAGCCCACTTTGTCAACCGACCAGAGACCTCGGGCTTGAGTAAGACTTGCCTCAGAGGTTTGTCGGTGAGGACGATAACAGTGTGAGCCTGGAAGTACGGGTAGAGCTTCCGAGCTGCAATCACTAGTGTGTATGCTAGCTTTTCTATCAGCGGGTATCTCGTCTCTGCTCCCTACAATATTTTACTAACATAATAGATGGGTCGTTGAACCCGATCTACTTCTTTTATTAGTACTGAGATGACCACTTCGTTGCTTGTCGAGAGGTACAGTTCTAAAACATCGGCCTTCTCGGGCCTGGTTAAGATCAGCACACTAGCGAGGTATTTCTTGAGCTCGTCAAATGCGAGCTGACAGTCTTGGGTCCATTCAAACCCTTTGCTTTTAATTGCCTTAAAGAAAGGTAGGCAGCGGTCCACTGACTTGGACATAAAGTGGTTCAGGGCGGCTATGCGGCCATTCAGCCTTTGAGCGTCCTTTAGCTTCCGGGGTGGTCTCATGTCTAAGATGGCCCTAATCTTATCTGGGTTGGCCTCAGTGCCGCGCCGGTTAACGATGTATCCTAGAAATTTGCCCGACGTGACACCGAAAACACACTTGTTTGGATTCAGTTTCATGTTAAATCATCTTAGAATTTGGAAGACGGAATGCAAGTCTTGTATTAATTCGTGTGAGAATTGAGTTTTGATACCATGTTGTCTACATAACACTCTACGTTTCTGCCAATTAACGGCTCAAACAATTTATTTACAAGCCTTTGAAAGGTCACCCCAGCATTTTTCAATCCAAAGGGCATAACCATGTAACAATATAGGCCAAATTCTGTGATGAAGGTAGTCTTTTCCTCATCGGTCGGGTCCATCCTAATTTGGTTGTAGCCCAAATAGGCGTCTAAGAAGCTCAACAGCTCGTGCCCCAAGGTTGCTTCCACCAAGCGGTCGATTCTGGGGAGTGGTAAGCAGTCTTTTGGGTAGGCTCGGTTTAGGTCGGTGTAGTCGACGCACATGCGCCACTTGCCGTTGGCCTTCTTTACCAGGACAAGGTTGGATACCTAGCTCAGGTAATGGACTTCTCTTATGAAGTCGGCTGCGAGGAGCTTTGCGACCTCCTCGTCGACTGCTTTCCATCGCTCCGGGGCTAGGTTGCGTTTCTTCTGTCTAATGGGCCTTACTACAGGATCGGTATTGAGTTTGTGATTCATAAGGTTAGGGTCTATACCGTGCATCTCGGTCGTAAACCATGCAAAAATATCTAAATTTTGAAGTAAAAAACTTATTAGTTCAGATCGTAAGGGTTCTTGGACGAAAGCATCGATCTGTAGCGTCTGAGTTGGGTCTGCTGCTGAAGTCGGGACAACGACTGTTTCTTTCATGGGCGTAGCTCGTTCTTCGCCTTGCACCTGGGCTTGCATGGTTTGCATGCACGTCGCTAGGGGGATGACAGTCGGTTCAGCAAAGGTCGTTTCAACAAAGGGAGGAAGGGGAACACCCACAGGCGTCGTTGCTTGTGGCATGTTCAGGCTGGGGACCCTGTCCACCGAGAGAGGAATGGTGAACTGCCCAATGCAAACCGTGGGAACCTGGGGTTGTTCCCTGGCATTATCCATCTCCATGTTGCATCCGATATTGCTTGAGGAAGCCATAAGTGTTGAGTCTTTAGAGTAGAAAGAACCGTAAAGGTTTAGAGGAAGGATTTTAGAAGCATTTCCCATAGACGGCACCAAATGGTGGTGCGCAATCCGATCACTCCTAGCTAGCACTCGCGTGGCTCCTGAGAGGTACCTAAGATAAGGAAGAAGAAGAATCCTCGGGGGGTTTGCCCGGTGGGAACACTCCGACGATTAAGTTAGTATCCTATATAAGAAACAAGGAGAGGATAAAGGCTAAGACTGAGATAGCGCAAGTGATCAAGAAGATACCCCTGTTCTCTGAGAATAGGCTCCTTATAACAGAATTCCGTTGCATCAGGCCCACTGGTCTCTGACAGGGCAGGTACAACCGCTACTGTCAACCTACCACAGCCGTTACAGGTAGGGCTAAGGTGGCACGTGCAGGGTTGTCATTGCAGGGTTCGTGCCTGTCAGGTGTAGGACACCCTCTAAAGGTGGCAGGCACGATGCTCTCTGACAAGAGACATGGCGGCTGTCCCAGATTTGTCGGATACGGTGGTCAGGCAGGAGATCTTCCTGCGGTATGCCGAACTACCCCTTTGTGATTTACCTTGCGTCGGGCTATCCCGTAAGCGGCGAGCTACCTGTGGCAAGATATGCCGAGTTGTTTAGCCTGAAGTGTTTTCACCTCGGGGTATCTAGAGATGGATCGATGTGTTCCTGTCTAGGAGTGGCCCGAGATCCGTTGGGAGGAGCTCGGGCACTAGGAAGGGTTAGGGGACCCCGAGCTCGGAGGCAGCTAGAGGTACCTTAGCCCCAGGGAGGAGGTGCAGGCTAGGCGGCTCCCGACGAGCAATCTATTCTGCCGAGTTGCCGGGCTGAAGTCGGTGTGACCTTCCCTCTGAGTTGCAACTGCATCTGTTGCGCTGTCACGCTGAGTCACTGCTTGAGCAAGGTCCCGCCCACGTGTACCCGTGCTATGAGGTTGGGCCAAATCACCCTCCATCACTTCTATATCCAGCTCTCCACTAAAAGTAGGGATATCCACTTTTAGTTTAAAGTTTTCATTATTCCGGTGTCTATTAAAATTGCCATGATATCGCCAATTCCTATCAGTCCTACCATCACTGGGATTAACTGGAGCAACGCCGAACTCTAGCTCATCGTCGCTATCATCATCAATAATAGGGTTCCTAGGTATTTGAGGTATAGGATCAATGATCAGCCTACCGTGGTTGTCTCCTCCGGCTTAATTTAATGCATTATTCCCATTCCTTGGAACATCCTCTCGCAACACAGTCCATAGTTGTCCAACGATCTCTGCCAACTGTTGCTCAATGTTACGAGTGGTTGTTTGCTGCTCTTCGATTGCTCTCCAAACAACTTGTAACCCCTGATCTCCTTCACGAGGTTGGTTGCGACCACTACTATCTTGGTTGACCATCTGATTGGGCGAACTCTCGCTCTGATACCACCTGGCGCAGCGTGAGGTGCTCGAACAACGATGATTGCACGAGCAAACCTTCCGGTCGAACAACGATGGTTGATAAAGAAAATATATTGTTGTTCCTAAAACCTAAAATAGTAAAATAAGTCTTTGATGCCCATCATCCTATGCTGGGTATCACAAGGATTTCTCTAGCATAGAAATTCCTCTCTAAGACGGAACTGGCGCCAGTTGATCACGAGCTGGCACTCCATCACACATAGTCATTATTGTTTAAAAGTCTTTGGCTTGTTAGGCAGGATGAAACAAAATGTGGGATCAATTGATTATTCTGGACTAACAATACATTAATAGTACATTTAAGTGATGGAAATTTAATTTGCGCCATGCAGAGCTTGCCGCTAAGCTCCCATAATAACACTGGCATGCATTGGTTATGTAATCTATTTTACATTAGCTCCGATTTTTCTTTCTAGAATCCTCTTCACACCCACCTCATAACACTTGCAAAAAATCAGATTTAGCCCTTACAAAATTATGATGCTCATACCGTTTTAAAAAATGCATTGAGAGCATTTTTATGCTTTAGGGGAAATATTCCTAATGCATGACTGAAAAGGGCCATGAAAACGGTATGAGGACCATTTTCTCCGGATTGAACCCGCCCTCAACTTGCAGCTGTGCATTGACCATTTTGTGAGAAAAAAATAGGGATTAGTTTGTTCTTTATTGACAGTGGATCCCACCATTTTGGTTGTATCAGAAGTCCCTTTCCTCTCCAACGATGGGCTGGGCTACTATTAGGGTGTTCAACAAAATTGCAATGTGAAAAGAAAGAACACACAATCAAATGGATCCAATTAAACATTTTTTCTAATAATGTTAGACCTTTATACAGTGATCATTAAGCTACTACTAGAGTTTTTCAATATATAATATATATATATATATATATATATATATATTTATATGGAACACCTGTGGAGCCCTGATGTGATCTCACCTATACCTACGTCAGACACATTGTGATTGAAAGGTTGATTAACTTATATACAGTATCCACATGCTGTTTTTTGCATGAATCCTGTGAACACATACAATTTATTCATTGTGAACAATCAATAACTCGACAAAATTCTAACCCAGTAAGAAACTCAGCAGCCACATTAGTTCTAATTCTAGAGAGCACGGTTGAAAGATTTTTAAATTGTCATTATGTGCTTAAAAGGCACATGGTTTTATGAGAAATTCAATAAAATGAAACAGAAGAAGCAGACAAACAGTACTTGTCAATATGCTAGCTCAACAGTGGTTTAATAGATTAAGAACTTGGGAATATATGCATCGTCTTGGCAGGCATATCTATGAATTAAGGCTGTGGAATATTCAACTCTGGCTGCTACTCTCTCTAGTCATTATTGTGTGGGAAGGTTCATGGACTTCTAAACCCTAGAAAACGAAATGAGATTAAAAAGTATCTTAGCCTCGTCCATCAACCTTATAAAAGGGGCATCAATTGCATTGGAAACATAACAAATCTTGAGCTTTTTCTTCCTCTTTAGTCTCTACTACTCACTCTTTATGATTATGTGCTGCTTTGCAAGAAGAAACAGCCATTCTATGGCTGCTTCTTCAGTGCTTGTTATTGGCCTGTGCCTGTTAATGTTTTCTGCATCCTTGGCAGGTCTCTCTCTCTCTCTCTCTCTCTCTCTCTCTCTTGTGTGCATGTGTTCGCCTGGATATGCATCTGCACGTTTAATAGTTTAGTAGGTTTATTCTTAATATCCTATCCAAAATGTGGGGTGGGATTCCTAAACTTAGATTGCTTTTGGTTGTAGTGCAAATTAAATCTACCGGATACAAATTTTAGAATCGGCTTAGTTCTGCATATGTTTGTTTGTAACTTTAGTTTATGCTTTCATCTAATATAGAGTTTGCATTTTTTATCTCTATTTCCACTCACTAGTAGTGTAAATTTTGCATCCCAAAAATTGATATTAAATTTGCAGTACCATCCTCCTACCTGAATTCGATTTCATTTAAAATGGGGACCACATTATCTTGCATATAAGGTGGGACCACACCATTTTACTTTCTATTTTATTACTTCTCACGGACAACCAAGATAAGGTTAAATTTGAAGAAAAGTGAGAGAGGTAGTTATAAATTATAATACGATAGGAATTCACTTTGTTTAGCCTGACCAGTCAAAACAGCCCCGTGAATTTTGATGAATTCTCTCATTGGTTTGTTTACAACTCAGCACAAAGCTTTAAGTTTCGGAGGTTGAGCCTCCTAATTTAAAATATATATATATATACTCACTCATCCAGATCATTGTTCATGCATTTTCATTTTTCATTCAGTTTGTGACAAGATGCTTCATTAGAATAAGCGTCTAAACGAATTGAGCTTCAATTAGGGCAAGGCCCACTCGGGCAACTTTTTCTGATTCCGTATTTGTGTGTTTTATTTAAAAAGGCTGTTAAAACGTTGTGGGTATAAATTTACCCTAATAGAAGCCGATCTCTGTCTATACACTCGTATGCATGAATTGGGTTATATTCCTCAGTGCACCTCATACCGACCCCACAGGCTCATGTCGCACCGTTTATTGTGAACATCTCGCGTGAATAATAACACAAGTATGGCAGTGCGAGGTTGGTGGAACACAAGTAGAATTAATTTCTAGACTGGAAGCCTTCAATTTCATCAGATAACATGGAATCGGGACGAGGTTTCAAGGTCAAATCAATTCCATTCCATTCCCGACTTGGAAGCTTGGCCACCCTTCTATTCTACCAATACAAGGGGCTAAGTCCTGAGATACCATAAAGCTGAGCTTCCTTTTACTGGATTGAACTGACGACGGAGCAGGAATCAATGGTTGCTTTTTGGCACTACCTCCCAAACCACGGTTTGGTCAAAGAAGCTTCCAGATTTTTATAGGGATGTGTGGTGGTGAAGGGTAGTTCTAGTGGCAGAGGGGTTTCGTAGGCAGTCTGAAAGTAGTCTCAGTTTAAGCTAATGTTTGGGTGTGTGTTCTGGGACCTTGTTTGATTTGTTTTAATGGGGGAGCTGTGTCTGGGTCTTGGGTGAGTTGGCTGGGACTGGGTGGTGGAGCGGGGTTGTTCAAGTGATCAGGCGAGTTCCTGGGCTTGAGATGCATGATTTGGGCCTGGGCCCGATCCTTTTCTGTCTATACCTTCTGTCATTAGCATACTCGTGTTTTTTTTTTCTTTGAATAAATTAATAATTATCACTATATATACCTTTTTTTTTCACAAAAAGTCCTCACTGTCTTCCATTTACAGGTGCACAATCGATTGGTGTGTGCTATGGAATGGTAGGTAACAACTTACCACCATCCAATGAGGTTGTGGCTCTCTATAAAGCAAATAATATACAGAGGATGAGGCTTTACGGTCCAAATCGAGATGCTCTTCAGGCTCTCAAAGGCTCCAACATTGAAGTAATGCTTGACGTCCCTAACAGTCAACTTCAGAGTGTGGCCGGCGACAACCCCACACCGGCGTTTGATTTTGTCTATGGGAATGTGGTAGACAACAAAGATGCTATCAAATTCAAGTATATAGTTGTCGGTAATGAAGTCCCTTCCCAAGATTTCAAATATATCCTCCCAGCCATGAGAAACATTCAGAGAGCAGTTGAAGCAGCTGGGTTACAAAACCAAGTGAAGGTGACAACTGCAACTTACTCTGGAGTCCTGGATAATACCTTCCCTCCTTCCAATTCCGTCTTCAAAGCTGAATATCTGCAATACATGCGGCCTATCGTTGGCTTCCTAGCTGAAAAAGGGTCACCACTATGTGCTAATATCTATCCTTACTTCAGTTACAGTAGGAACCCAGCTTCTATTAGGCTTGATTATGCTTTGTTTACTGCCCCATCGGATGTGGTACAAGATGGTCAGCTTAGATACAGGAACCTTTTTGATGCCCTCTTGGATTCTATGTATGCTGCTGTTGAGAAGGCAGGCGGGGGCTCTGTGAAGATTGTTGTATCGGAGAGTGGTTGGCCAAATGCTGGTGAATCTGCAGCAACAACGCCGAATGCACAGACTTATTTGAACGGGCTGATCCGACATGTGAAAGGAGGTACTCCCAGAAGGCCAAAGGGTCCTATTGAGACTTACATATTTGCCATGTTCGATGAGAATACCAAGCCTGGAGCACAGACAGAGAAACATTTTGGGCTATTCTCCCCCCAAAAACAACCCAAGTACCAAATCAATTTCAGTTAAGAGCGGCGCGCAACTAAATGGAAAGAGTTTTTGTTCTAGTGTATTACTACTTGAAATAAAGGTTGGACATGCATATGTACCACTAGAGGAACAACGAGTCTAGTGTTATAATGTGAAGTCTAGCTAGTCTCTGCAGTGATATAATTTTATAGTATCTCATATATAGTTCTACTGTAATGTTTGAACAAGAGAGCTTTTTCATTGGTGATCTTCTATGCTTGCTGCAAATTAGCTAGATTGATCAGAATCTAAAGTAATTTGTTTGGTGCTCAAACATATTTCTTAATTTTCATGTTTAAAAGTAGTGAAAAAAATAGAGTACATTAATTTTACTCTAAAAATTTCACTATTTTCAATTATTTAAAAAATATTTCTGCTGGTTAAAAATACCTTTTAACATTTTATGTTGAATTAAAAAAAAAATAAAAATAAAAAAGCATTTCATTCAATAATTAAGAGTTGCGAATATCTTGACTGACACTCATGCCATACGGCAAGAAGGGTGTTAGGGATAAAACTGCCATGGGATGATGGGAAGGTACAGAAAGAATAGCGCACCATACCATCGGTGAGATCCAATTTACTTCTCGACGCGCTTCACACTAACCTCATAGCGCATCACAGATGTGCATTGAGAACATATCCTATGTTCGCAATGCAGACTAGGATGAGCAGACGGACCAAGTAAGTGTAAGATGTAGTGGTTAATTCCCATAAAATGTTACTTTGTTGTAACCATTCTCAATTGGAAATAGCCAAACGCCACAACGAGCTCTACAGCACATTATCATACAAGGTCGAGAAGTGTTATGGGGCATTGGCCTGCCAACATCTTGTTTTTGCTCCTTGTCTGCTGATGGAGGGGCCATGGACGACGCTGATGAATGGATCAGTGGTTGGTACGGTGGTACGGATGTAGTTGGCGAAGGAACAATCAAATCGAACGGATGAGGAATTACCGATTATACATGTTCGAACCCTCCCTTCTGTCTCGTTTTCTAGGGTATCAGATCAGATATTTTTCACATACCTCAGCCCTCAGGTGGCAAACATTCCAGCTCAGCAACGCGGATCTCGGTTTGTTAGAGAGACGTTACCACTTATATGATGTAAGTGGGGCTAGGGATGGCAACGGAGCGGGTACGTAGCTAAAATCTCTACACTTGTCTCCGCCCTGTACTCGATATCAGGGTGAAATTCAACTCCCATCTCCACCCACTTCACAACCAATAATCTGGGGACGGGTAATCTCCGATATTTCCCCGCCCTGATGACTGTATTAAATAGCATTAAAAAATCAGATTTGATTTGATTCGTTTATATTCAGATTTGAAACCATCTTAGAATCAATTGGGTATTGAGTAGCATTAAAAAATCAAATTGAAAATGATCATATTACTACATATACTACTGTTCAAAATTTACTCAAAATGATTTAGGAAAATGATCACACTACTGTATATAATATAATATGCTTCAATCCAACATTTTCGGGAAATAATTAACATAGACGACAATGTCTATAAAGCCGTACAATAATACCAAGAGGGAAATAACATTGCACTAAATCGTAATCAGCAAATCAAACATTCTGCAGAAAAAAAAAAAAAGAATCTTGCTCATAGGTAACCAGCATATCTAGAGAGATGACAAACATCCTCGAGAGAACAAAACTGCAGGAAAAACCAAATGTATGCCAGTCACTTTGGAATGTCCAATACCTCAGAAATCAGTAGAGAGAACAGTCACTTCGAATTTCATATCAACACCAAAAGATAGAACTCTGCCAAATGTGGAAAACACAGAAAAATGCCTCATCAGCAATAAAAAACTATGTTATTTTTTTCTGTTATTTAACCAAGAAAAAAATGAACAGAAATCTAATAGCATATTTGATGGTTCAACTGGTTGATTTGCTTTGTGAAATTATCAAAATCACCCATATGGTGAGTTCTCCCTGTCACAAAGGGTCACCGGTTGATATACAAAAGTTATAAATAGTAAATCAATATAAAAGATAAAAATAAATATTTTTTTATTTTCTTCATTTTAAAAACAATGAGGTAGATAGACTCGGATCAAATCCGAATCAGAACTGAGACCCCACCATCCAATTAAATTTCGGGTCAGATTTGGATTTGAAGTACCAATAGTTGGATGAGATTTGAATGTGGTTGGATCTGAATTGAATCCGACCTGATTACAGCCACAAGTGTAAGACAAGTCTATGCTAACAGATTGTTCAAGACAAGTCTTTCTCCTAAACAAACTCCCACCATAAAGATATTCAAGTGGGATGGCCTCAATTAGATGAATAGAAGACAAGCAATGAATTTGAATTTTGAAAGTATGATGTTAAGTTTGCTGAGAAGCTAATTTTTAGGCTATAAATGATTTGAGTTGGGATGCAAATTTTGTAGTGTTTGAAGGTGCAAATTGAACCGCTCTAGCTCAAGTTTATACTGGACTGTAGTTAATATGCATGTGCAAGGAACATATGTTTACAAAGTAGCTGTTGTATTAAGAGTTTGCCCAGAACATCATTGAACCAAAAGTAGTAATTAATGAAAGAACCAAAAGTATTAAGAGTTTGCCCAGAACATCATTACCCATTACCCAGAAGCAAAAATTGCTCTATAAACCAGAAAATGAACTAAGAAACCAAAAATTTTAAGATATTGATTATCCTGTTTTTTAATGCAGCAGATAGAATTGGTAACCACATGCCATTCCACTTTTCAGAGAGTAATTGAATTGGTTTCATTCACAGCCTATAATGGGAATCTACACATCTAGCAGCTGGGATTTCAGAGAGTAGCTTAAGACGTATTGTTACTTTTAACCATATTGTAGCTCAAGGAAAAAATCCACTTACCCTGGACAACAAGAAGGATATTTGAAATACGTTATGCTTGCTGGAGAGAAGATTTCCTCTGAGGTTCTGTTTGCAGATTGCTGCATTTAGCACATGCTTATTGCTGTAAAATATTTGCTTTCTTAACCCAATTTTATCTATGGAAATTCTACAGATAGTAGATCAAGCACATGCTGTCATTTTAGCAGGGGCACTCCGCACTCTGCAGCCCATAGAGGAGACAAGGGAACGACTACTTCCCATGGTTACTGCCTGAATAGTTGAAGTTTAGTTCTTGTAGAAGAAGCTTTGCATGCATTGTTTTAGTTTTACTGTATCTTGTTACACAGTTTACATGCATCAGGGATGTGAAAAGTTGAAGGGGAATGAGGGAGTGAGTTAGTGAGAGAAAGGAAGACGTGTGATTTTTTCCTTGAGCTACTAAATGCGTGATAAGAAAAAAACAAACTGTAAATCTGTAAAACTGCAATGAGTACCAATTTGAAAAAAACACAGAAGAATGAAGACTGGGAGTCTGGGAAGTCTGCTGCTACGGCGGCGGCGGCTCCCGGCAGTCGACGGACGAACGGAGTGCAAGAAAGATCGAATGAAGATTGCAGATGCAGACTGAGAGAAGGTAAGAAGTCTTGAAGACGAAGACTGAACTGAAGGATTGCAGAGTGCAGACTGAGCCGCACCTCTGTGCAGTGTGCTACGGCGGTTGGCGGCCGACGGTATGCGCTTCCTCGGTGCTACGGTGGCGGCGGCGCCAGACGGTCAACGGTTGTGCGAAGGTTGAAGACTTGAAGGACTCCAAATCTCTAGGACTGTAGCTAGCGATTCTGCGAATGGTGACCTGTTGAACAGTTGGGAAGACGAAACACAGTAAACACTAAAAACACAACAAAATAACTGGACAGTCGATTCCTATCAGGTTTAGGGCTAATACGTTTTAACACACATATATATAAGGCTACATTTGTAAATATAAACCGGGGTCGGGTCGGGTTTGGGGATTTATAGGCAGACCCATCCCCGCCCCGTCCCAGTCCGGAGCAAAAAAAATTCCCTGAACCCGACCCGTATATGTTGGGGCGGATTGGATCGGGGACCCAATTATGTGGGTAAAATTGACACCCCTAAGTGCGGCCAAAGAGAATCATTTCGTTGTAAAGTTATTATGGTGGTAGGGATGTAGTTGGTAAGGAGAGGGATGGTAATTTTCCCCATTTTTCCATCATCGTGGGGATCCACCCGAATGGGCAAGGATGGGGATGGTTTCTCCCCATGGGAATGGGGATGGGAAAAACCGATTTTGATCCGTTATCGTTTATCCCTTCATCTTTAGACCCAAAATCAAAACTGATTCTGATCTTCCAATTAGAGTCATTTTGACCTTGAACCTCATTTCACATCAAATCAGAAATACAAGACCATAGTTACGTAGAGCCCAAAAATCCAAATCCAATACCATTTATCCCTTCATCTTAATACCTGAAGCCGAAACTAATTCCGATCGTTTGATCAGGATTATTTTTTATCATGAACCTCATTTCAAAGCAAATCAGAAATCCAAAACCATAGGTACGTAGAGCCCAAAAAAGCCAAATCCAATGACGTCAAGATCATCCAAATCTAAAACCGTTTACCCCTTCATTGTAAGATCTAAAGCCAAAATCGATTATGATCATCCGATTGGAGCCATTTTGATCTTCAACCTCATTTCCCATAAAATCCAAAATCTGTGACAATAGGTTTATAGATTAAAAAAATTCAAATCCAATGACACCAAAATCACCCGAGTTCGACAACGTTTACCCCATCATCTTAAGACTCGAAACTGGAACTGATTTTGATCGTTCAGTCAAAGTCATTTTGATATTGAACTTCATTTCACACCAAATCAGAAAATCCGAAACTACAAGTACATAGAGCAAAAAAATCCAAATATGACAACACCAAGATCACCCAAATCTGGCACCGTTTACCTATTCATCTCAAGACCCAAAGGTGGAACCAATTCTAATTGTCCGATCGAGATCATCTTTGATCCTGAACCTTATGCCTCATGAAATCTGAAATTCAACCTTTTAGATATATGGAACTCTAAATTCCACGTCCATCGATACCAAGATCATCCAATAACGACATCGTTAACCCCTCCATCTTCATCCATATATATATATATACGCTATTGGATTATTAAAAATATTGTAATTATTATTAATACTATAAAATATGTATAGTGCAAAATATTTTACTTTATATTATTTTATATGTATTTTCACTGTACATATTTGTATTTGTTCTCCTTTCAATTGAACTTAAGGCTGTGTTAGTTTGGCTGCAATTTAAATGAATTTGCATTGATGCAAAACCATGGTAGTGCAAATGACTTGAGTGCAAATTATGACCTATTTTTATTTCAAATCTAAGGCTGATAAATAAAAAGCATATGTTTTATTAAAATTCATGTTTGCATCTATTACAGGTAAAACTCTGTTTGGTAAGAAGATAAATTTACCAATGCAAAACTAACCTAATTTTACAATTTATATATAAACCATTTTACACTCTACATAATTATATTCAATGTGGGAGTATAAATACAAATATGTAGAATGCAAAACTTTTACTCTGTATTATATTTTGTATGTATTTATACTATACAATATATATTTATTCTCTTTCCAAACTAAGTGGCGACAGTTTCTGGTTGGATATTCATATGCAGTGGTGACTAGACGCCGGCCGGCCGGCAAGGCCAGCTACCTTGAATGGTGACAGCGTCTAGTTAGCATCTCAGGTGACGCCGGCAAGCCAGTATCTTGAGAAAGTAAAATCTTTGGACATGTGGCATCGTCTTTCTTTCCTGCTTCAGGACATATGGCATCTAATTAAGGTGTAAGTTGAATTAATTCTATTGCATTAGGAAAAATTAATAATAAAGAGAAAGTTGAATCATCAGGGAGAGAGTTAGGATCTCACGAGAGAATCACATTTACAAAATAATGTTAAGAGAAAAGAAAATGCTTTCTATCCCGTATCTTGTTGGTCTGGTGGATCGTGACCTTTCGAAAGAGAGACAGGAAGTATCAGTTAGGATGCCGGCTTACCTGCTCTCTAATTTCTTGATGAACTCGATTGCAACAGAGCAGTTGATAAAAGATAACAAATTTGTTTTTTTCTTTTTCTTTTACCTTCAAAATGAATAAAAAACTTTGTTTTTGCTCCTTGAATCAAGGACAATACCTATAAAAACAAATATTTAAGCTTTACAATGTCAGTTGTGTTTTCATCAGTTGAGTGAATTTTTATTGGGTCAAACATGACCCAATGTATCTGCTCTACATAGTTGATGTGGCATATTTATGGAGAGAGATAGAGAGAGAGACCTGTCAAGGTTATCGTAGTAGCCATTCATAGCGCAAGAAGTAGCATCATAACAGCAGCCATCGAAGGGCTGTTTTTTCCATCGAAGTAGCACACAGCCATGAAGAGGGAATAGATCAAGATTTGTTATATCCTTCGTGCATTGATGCCCTTTTTATAAGGGCAAACGAGGGTTAGAGCAGCCCACATCAATATATATGGGTCTGTTTGGCGTGTTTTTTTGCATGGTCTTCCAGTTATTTATGGACCGTTTTTTTGCATAGTCTTCCCGTTTGACACGCAGAAGATTTAGTCGCCAAAAGACAGGGCACCGAAAAGACACGAAAAGCCCATTATTTATTGAAAGATGCACATCTGTCAAACAGTCTTTAAACTGCCCAGATCTTATGTCAAAAGCACAATACATCTTTTAACTATCAGAACTACAAGAAAATCTTATAAAAAAAGACTTGCCAAAATAAGTCTTTTTCACATGTTCATGAAAAGAATGATGAAGTCACTTAATGACCTCAGCTCCCATGAGGTGAGATGCTGTGGTTTTAACACATAAATAGGACCCATTTAGATGACTATTCAGCCCATTTCACAACTTTTAGCCTCATCTTCACGTGGGATGAATCCGAACCGTAGATTGATGTCAAATCTATGGGCGGGAGGTAGTTTATAGGGGTGGCCTAGTAATAGACCATGGATGGCTATAATTTCATAATTCTGTAGTGTGCTGCAATGTATTTCTCTGTTTAAATTTTGGGGTCTTTCTTAATTTCTCTCTCATAAAGCTTTATGAATTTATATAGTTGGGAAGGTGAAAGAACCAATCACAGGGTACTATAACATAGCTAAGGTTTGAGACAATATATTTAAAAAAATGTAATCAAAATTTATGAGAGGTGGGGGGATCCACAAATTTCCCTTTGGTTTTTAACTTCACCTTTACATGACAAATACCTCCATCTCAAAGCTGAGGCAGAACTTTCTCCTCCCTTTCAAAATAATGAATCACGGACTCCAGAACTTTCTCCTCCCTTTCAAAATAATGAATCACGGACTCCCATGCGAGACCCTAAGGCTCAATTTGAAAAGAGTATAAATACAAATATGTATAATATAAATACATAGAAAATAATACAAAATACAAGATTTTACATTCTACATATTTGCATTTGTGCTCCTTCCAAACTAAGCCTAATGGAACACGAAGATGTAGAGAATGGATCTAGTCCTAGCAAAGGTAATGGCGAGATAAAAAACAAAATTACCAAAATACCCTTATTTTCCTGTTTAGTCAAGTACACTTTTTCATGTATTTCAATTTTGTTCTCTATTATCCAATTGGCCATGGTAATGCAAAACCTTTCTTTTGATCTTCATTTCATTTCAGCCAACTAAAAATTTTGTTCTCACCTAAACGTATACAATAATTTTTGGAGTGAAGGTGTATTTCTTTTGGTAAGAGGTGGGGTGTATTTCAATAGCTAGATATTAAAGCCATCTCCACCCTTAGGTTGTGTTTGGTTTAAAGGAAAAGGTAGGGAAAGAAAGAAAAAGATAGAGAAACCTTTACAAACATTCTATAGGTTTTCTTATCTTTTCCTTCCTTTTCTTACCTTTTCTTTCAAACCAAACATAACCTAGCCAAATGAGAATTTTATATATTTAAAACCATTGTCATCCAAGTCTTATATATCTTAATCAATTCTGCTTAATGTCATTTCCATTATTAAATTATTGACTCTTAAATCGTTTCTTACTATTTTTATCCATATACTTGAAGGTTTATCATTTCCGTTTTCAATTTAATCCCTTCAACTTGCAATAAATCAAATCTTTTATAGATGATATTGATGCTCTTCTATGCATATTTAAAATCATGACATCATCTTTTTTTCCATTAAAAGGATATCTTGGGGGGATATTTTTGGGTCATAAACCTATCTGGATCACTTGCCAATTAAAACGTCCCAACACCCTTCCAACATCATCTAACACTGCATACATTTCATACATGGAAGGTCCGGTCTCGTGATGAATGAGGAGTGTTCAATTATGTTGAAAGGGTGTTGGAATGTGTTTTATTGGCAGGAGAGCTAATTTGTTCTTATTAATAGAAAATTGAGATAAATTCTCAACTTGCAATGATCTGATTAATCCAATAAAGCTAACTGTCAGCCTCCATTTAAATTTCAAATTTGTGAGTGTAAATTTTTGTCTACTTTTGCTTAAGATTTTAGCTTTTTTTTTTCTATTATTTGTTTGGAAGGAATAATTTGGAGAGAAAACGACGTATTTCCAACTTAAGAGAAGAAAAACTTAAGGGTAAAGGTTTTTGTTTAGAGGAGCAAAATGAAAAATTAAACGATGAGATCTCCATTTAACATGAGAGAGAATGAAAAAAGGTGGTGCACATTTTACATCAATTTTTGCATGTAAAAATTGTTCCACCAATAAGTAACAATGCACACAGGTTTTTACATCAGATAATGGAACGATTCGAACTCATATATGCACCCAATGGAGGACACCCCACAAATGCCTCACAGCATATATTCCAATCATGTATTGGGGACATCTCCCGCTGACAATTTCGGGAGATGTTTCCATTGCACGCTGATATGTGCACATGAGGTATTTGTGGGGCGCAGATGTGATCTCGAACGATTCATAGTTGAAGAAAGGTGAAAGTATGCAAGTTTGAGCTAAGTGCAAATTTTACATCCTGTTTGGAGATCATGGAACCTTCACTAAAAATGAAGTATCACATGGTACATTTGGCTTTGGATGATCCACAAGCTTGTTATCTTCCTGACGTTTAGGGGTGAATACTAGCTGAATCGAGCCGGAATCGATTATTTGGACTCAGCTTCACAGAAAGTAATAAGGCCTGATTGGTCTTGAGCTTGATTTAAGCGAGAAATACTAAGATTCAATTCAGTTCAGCTCAAAAATTCATATATGTGAACTCAGCTTCACAAGTCGGATGATTTGTGTATAAATTGATTCGTGTCTACCCATGTTGATGCTTAGATTCTCACAGTAACAATTGTTATTGTTGGATTTTAATCTCATAAGAAATTAAATCCAATGAGTTTGATTGGTCAATTATATAAGAAATTGCACCTACACACTTGATTGAAAAATTAGTTTTTCTCTTATAAAACCTAGTTTTGAACTTGTCCCACATTGGAAAATTATAATCTTTGTTTTCAGTATTTTAATAGGAGTTGATTTAAACTCCTTACAAATAGTAGAGGAGAGTATGCGGGTTTGATACCGTGCAACGCGTGTACATGCATTGAGGTGCTTTAGAAGCACACTTTACTCGCACTTCGCGTGGCTCGCGAATGACAGCTTTGGTTTTGGTGCGATGCTAACCGTTGATCACCGTTGATGAGATCAACGGTCACGATTTGATCGGGTGTGATCAAGAGGCACAATTCAAATTTAACAGTCATTGACTGCTAACTACTTTTTAAACAGTCACAATTTCAAGCATTGTGACTGTTCAAGGTGCCTTCTCTAAACCAACACCTACCTTTTCTTCATACCTTTTCATAAACTATTTAAGGAGCATGAATCAAATTTCAAAAACACACATTTTCAAAATTCACTTTCTCTCTCTCTCTCTCTCTCTCTCTCTCTCTCTCTCTCTCTCTCTCTCTCAGTCTGGTCTGTTACAGTCTCACGGAAGGTTTATTTGCAGATTCTTCAACTTTGTTGGTTGCAGATTCTCGCCCAAGGCTCTGTTGTATCCTGGGAACGAATTTTCCTATAACTCAACAACAAACTCAGTGAAACTAAGGGGCAAATAACATTCTAAAGACAGTGTCTTCAGACACGCCTTAGAGCTTCTCCTCCAAAGTTACAGTGACCCCTTTTAACCAATAATTTTATAACGTTATTTTGCAATGGAGGCGGAAGCAAGTATGACTTCGATCAAGATGATGAACCAAGATCTTGTTTGGCTAAACCCGTTTGATGGAGCAAATTTCAGCCGATGGCAAGACAAGATGATCTTTTTTCTGACCACACTGAAACTATACTATCTGTTGGACCCGAATCTACAATCACTCCTTGAACCCACTGACAAAGACTCAGAAAAACTAAAGAAGGAAAGAGCAAAATGAGAAGAGAACTCACTTCTGTGTCGAGAACACATATTGAATGCCTTATCAAACCGGCTCTACAACTTCTACAAGGAACTTATATCTCCAAAAGAAATCTAGAAGGCCCTAGAATTCAAATACAAGGTGCAAGAAGTAGGTACGAATAAGTATCTTATTGCAGAATACTTTGACTTCACCATGAATGACCATAAACCCATACTGGAGCAAGTTCATGAACTACAGGTGATAGTCAATAAAATTTAATCCATTGACATCATCCTTCCTGAATCTTTTCAAGTGGGAGCAATCATTGCCAAACTTCCACCATTTTTGGAAGGATTATAGGAAGAATCTTCTACACAAGGCTGAAGAACTTACCTTGGAGCAAATTCAGCAACACCTTCGTATTGAAGAAGAGTCTCGGATTAGAGACAGTAGGGATAAGACCCTGGCCGGTATGCTGAACTCTAAGGTCAATTTTGTGAAAAACGGACCGAAGAAGACTAACCCTGCATTACAAGTACATAAGAAGGATGGGAACTTCAAGAAGAGCAACAATAAAAAAGGATCATGCTATGTTTGTGGAAAGAAGGGCATTATGCCCGAGTCTGCCGACATCGGAAAGGCGAAACCAAGTCTGCAAACATGGTAGAAGACAATCTAGTGGCAATGATTATTGAAGTCAACATGGCAGAATCGTCTTCTAGATGGTGGTTTGATTCAGGTGCCACAATCAATGTTTGCAAGGACAAGTCATTGTTTAAGACATATGAAGAAGTGACTGATAGGTAGGAGATAAATATGGGAAACCAAACATGTGCCAAAATTGCTGGAAGAGGCAGCGTAGAGTTGAAATTCACCTCTACAAAGACACTGACTCTCCTGAATGTTCTTCATGTTCCTGACATTAGAAATAATTTGGTCTTAGTAAATCTTGTCTGTATGAGGGGATTCAAAGTTGTCTTTGAATCCGACAAACTAATCCTATCCAAGAATGGGATGTTTATTGGAAAGAGATAATGTTATAATGGTATGTTCAAATTAAGTGTTAATGAAGGAAAAGTTTCTACTTATATTGTTGATTTTTTCTCTTTATGGTATGATAGATTAGCACATTTTAATTTTAAATCCATAAAAAATATGAGCAAACTTGATATAATTGCTTACAGTCAACTTAAAAATGTGAGATATGTGAAATCTAAAATGACTAAGAATTCAAAGCAAGGGACTTTTGAACTTAGAACTCAATGAATCATCCTTATTGCATTTATCTCCATCCTAACTAGAGAATAACTCCTCGGGCATTTAATTCTTTCTATAATTGCAAATCTAGATGTATGAATTTGTCCTTCAAAATACCTCAAACCGTACAACATCGCCATCCATATGTGAGTGCTGCGCAGCGGTCGGAAAAGTCACGTCTGCTGGCCTGAATATATCGAAAACTTGAAAATATATTATACTGCATCATTCGGCTTGTTTTTTCAAACCACAAGCTAGTTAGTCAATCGGATCCTACTCCACTAGAATATATTGGTCATCATGCCCTTTGTAGGAAATTTCTCGGAACTTTCTCTCGCTTTCCCGATGGCCAATCCATTAGTTTCTTAATTGGTAGGAGGTACCTCTTTTCATATAGGTCATTCAAGTCAAGTGCCAAGCTACCCACTCTCTACCCGCCGTTAGAAAATCCCAAATGCCCATTCATGTCAAGTCAATCAATAAAATTAGTCGTCGAATTTGACTATGAAGACTGGGGGGCTACCCATACTCGGATTAAAAAATCATGTTAAGTCGGTCCTTGGGACCATGATTAATTAGCATGATATATATTCACCATCGATCCGAAGAAACGTCGAAAAGGGCGTGAAATTCCAAATTCCTGGAAAGCAATCCATATCATCCTAAGCTTGCTAACGTAACTGCTTAGCTTAGGTTAAAAATTACTTCGTTATTGCTTAAGAGAGATTCTGAGGAGAAGAGACCAATCGGTTCCAGCTGCAAGAATGACAGAGCTCATGATTTTCAGTATTGTAGCTGCCTTCGTTTGTGCTCTTTCCTTCGTTGCTTGCATAGCTGCAGAGGAATACTGTTATCCGTCTTCATGCGGGAATATCAGAAACATAAGCTACCCATTTCGATTGAAGGGCGATCCACGCACCAACTGTGGCGACCCTCGCTATGAACTCGCTTGCGAGAACAACCGTACCGTTTTTTCTTTGTTCGAGGGAAAGTATTATGTGAAAGCCATCTCCGACGAGAAACGCGTAATTCGACTCGATCCTGGTCTACATGATGGCAATTGTTCCTCCATGCCTAGCTATTCATTGAACTATTATAACTTCACTCGCGTTGGCACAGGTTTATCTACAGTTGACTCATGAGAGCCATACGCCCTTGCTTCCTGGCCATTATGAATGTTGGGAAAGATGGGGTTACTATAACTTAGGAGGAGAAGTTCTGAAGCGCGTCTAAAGACACTGTCTTTAGAACGTTATTTGCCCCCACTCAGTTTTACTGAGTTTGCTGTTGGATTACAGGCAAATTCATTTCCAGGATACAACAGAGCATTGGACGAGAATCTGCAACCAGCAAAGTTGAAGAATCTCCAAAGAAACCTTCTGTGAGACTGTAGCAGACCGGACTGAGAGAGAGAGAGATAGTGAATTTCGAAATTGTATTTTTGGAGTCTGATTCATGCTCCTTAAATAACTTGTGAAGAGATATGAGGAAAATGTAGGTGCTGGTTTAGAGAAGGCATATTGAACAGTCCCAATTTCAACCATTGTGACTGTTTCAAAAGTTGTTAACAGTTGGTGACTGTTAACTTTGAATTGTGCCTCTTGATCACACCTGATCGAATCGTGACCGTTGATCTCATCAATGGTGATCAATGGTCATCAACGTACCAAAACCAGAGCCGCCCATCACAAGCCACGCGGGTGCGCGCAAAGTGCGCCTCTAAAGCGCCTCATTGCACCACACACACGCGCGCACACGCGTGCGCGCGTGTTGCGCGGTATCGAATCCCCATACTCTCCTCTACTAATTCTAAGGAGTGTAAATCAGCTCCTATTGAAATATTGAAAACAAAACTTATAATTTTTCAATGTGGGACAAGTTCAAAATTGGGTTTTTGTAAGAGAAAAACTGATTTTTTCAAACAAGTGTACATGTGCAATTTCTCATGTAATTGACCAATCAAACCCATTGGATTTAATCTCTTATGAGATTAAAATCCAATAATCCCCCACATTGATTGATCAATTACATAGTTCTCTCTCAATCCAAACTACTATGACACAGTTATGCATACAAAAGGTGTTTATCAACTTAAACCTCTTGTTAGTATAGTTATCTCAGAGCCTTGTCAAAGTTATTGGTGGTAAGACCTTAAACCAACAACTCTCAAGACAGACCGGAGACACCTATACACATAAAAATGTTCAGTCTCTACAAGAGTTTCAAATTTTGCTCAGCAATATTATGGCAATGTGCTTCTTTCCTGGTTTCATGAACAATCCCGAGAGCAAATCCAAACCCTTATGAGAAGCGACACCACTTCTATGTTCACATAGGTGAAGTTTCACTATGTGCTCCGTTATTTGACACATTTCAGAAATTCATTAAGAGTTTATCTCAACCTTTCATCATAACGGACAACACTGTTTATGTTGTGATGGGAAATTTCTCAATGTCAGTGCTAACAATCACATTGCTGTAACTTGTTGTTACCCATTAAACCCAATGCTTATGGCTTTTCAGTTTAGGTTGGATTACCATTACCGGTGACTAAGTAAAGGGTTTTAATCCCATCTCTTTGGTTGTCATTCTTACCAATTCTCTGGCTAAACCCTTGGTAAGAGGATCACCAAGTTTTTATTTGACCTCACATAAGTTATAGTGATGACTCCATCTTGAATCAATTGTCTAACAAATTCATGTCTTAGACTTATATGTCTGGACTTACCATTGTAGATACCACTGTAGGCCCTTGACAGAGTTGTCTCACTATCACAGTAAATGGAAATTTGAGGCATAAGACTAGGCCAAAGTTTTATATCCAATAATAAATTCCTAATCCATTCAGCATCTTTTCCAGCAACCGCTAAGGCTATGAATTTGAATTCCATGGTCGAGTGAGATATATACAAGTTTGTCTCTTGGATGCCCAAGAGATCGCACCCCCACCAAGGACAAAAATCCCCAGATGTGGACTTGTTATCTCCATTATCGGTAATCCAACTTGCATCAGTGTACCCTTCTAGTACAACTGGATAATCACAATAAAACAAGCCAAGTTCCAAGGTTCTCTTAAGATACCCAAGAACTCTCTCAATTGCCTTCCAGTGCTCTGCACCGGGATTACTTATAAACCGACTGAGTTTACTTACTGCAAATGCAATATCAGGTCTGGTACAAAGCATAGCATACATCAAGCTCCCTACTGCACTAGCATACTCAAGTTGTGCAATTGCTCTACTAGTATTTTCTAGTAGTTTTATACTAGAATCATATGGGGTGCTATATTCTTTAAAACCTAAATGCTTAAAATTCTCAAGTACTTTCTCAATATAATGTGATTGGCTTAGTGCATAGCCCCTACTATGCTTTTTAACTTTTATTCCCAAGATGGTATCTACTTCTCCTAAATCTTTAATCTTGAAAACAGAGGATAAGTAGTTTTTTGTTTCATTTATGCCAACCATATTTGTACCCACAATAAGCATATCATCCACATAAAGACACACAATTACTCCATAATTTTTAGTGAATTTTGAATAGATGCATCTATCAGCACTATTATGTTTAAAAACAAAAGGTAGAATGCAAGAATCAAATTTCTCTTGCCACTGTTTAGGTGCTTGTTTTAATCCATATAGTGATTTAACCAGTTTATAGACTTTCTTCTCGTTTCCAGGAAGAACAAATCCTTCTGATTGTTCCATGTAAACCTTTTCATTTAAATCACCATTTAAGAAAGCAGTTTTTACATCCATTTGGTGAACAGATAAGTGATAAATGGATGCTAATGCTATAAGTGTTTTAATAGAAGTTGTTCTAACCACTAGTGCATAGGTGTCAAAGTAATCAATCCCTTCCTTTTGACTAAATCCTTTGGCTACCAATCTAGCCTTAAAAGTTTGCACAATTCCATCAGTGTTGTATTTTCTTCTAAACACCCATTTACATTTTATTGGTTTTGATCCTGAAGGCAGATCTACTAGTACCCATGTGTTATTTGACATTATTGAATCAATTTCATCATTTATAGTTTCCTTTCAAAAGGCAGCATCTCTAGAGGTCATGGCCTCACTATAGGTTTTTTGGATCATTTTCAATGCTTAGTACAATGGGTATTTTATTTAAAATCTTCTCTCTATCAGCCTCAACTAAAAATACAATTGACTGAGTAGAGATAAAAATCTAAACCTAAGTGTTTCTCTATTCTTTGTCTTTGACTTCTTCTAAGTCCTATTTTAGGTGTTATAGTTGTGTCATTTATTCTTTCAGTCTCATTATTATCAACAGGTATTGAGATCTGAGTTTCTCTGTCATTTCCTATGGATTCACTTTCTACAGGTTCAGAACACAGTTTATTTTCAAAGAATTCAACATCTCTAGTTTCAATTATTATGTTGGACTCTTAAGTCTAGAAGCCTATAGGCCTTGCTATGTTCTGCATATCCAACAAACATACTTTTCTTAGCTATGAGTCTTAATTTGGTTCTTTTAGGATCTGGAACTCTATAATATGCTAAGCACCCCCACACTTTTAGATATGCTAAATTAGGTTTTCTTCCTGTCCATAATTCATATGGGCATTTGTTATTAACTCTAGAAACAATTCTGTTATGTAAATGGCAGGTTGTTAGCAGTGCTTCCCCCCACAGGTTTAAGGGCGCATTAGCTTTTAACAACATGCAGTTTATCATCTCTATAAGTGTTTTATTTTTTCTTTCAGCCAGGGTCTTATCCTTATTGTCTCTAAACCGATGCTCTTCTTCAATACGAAGGTGTTGCTGAATTTGCTCCAAGATAAGTTCTTCAGCCTTGTGCAGAAGCTTCTTCCTGTAATCATTCCAAGAGGGTGGAAGTTTGGCAATGATTGGTCCCACTTGGAAAAATTCAAGAAGGATGATGTTAAGGGATCGAATTTTGTTGACTATCATCTGTAGTTCATGAACTTGCTCTAGTATGGGTTTATGATCGTTCATGGTGAAGTCACTATTCTGCAATAAGATACTTATTCGTACCTGCTTCTTGCACCTTGTATTTGTATTCTAGGGCCTTCCAGATTTTTTTGGAGATGTAAGTTCCTTGCAGAAGTTGTAAAGCCGGTCTGATAAGGCATTCAGTATGTGTCCTCGGCACAGAAGTGAGTCCTCTTCTCGTTTTGCTCTTTCCTTCTATAGTTTCTCACAGTCTTTATCAGTGGGTTCAGGAAATGATTGCAGATTCGGGTCTAAGAGATAGAATAGCTTCAGTGTGGTCAGAAAGAAGATCATCTTATCTTGCCATCGGCTGAAATTTGCTCTATTGAACTGGTATAGTCGAACAAGATCTTGGTTCATCATTTTGATCGAAGTCATGCTTGCTTCCGCCTCCATTGCAGAATAACGTTCTAAAATTGTTGGAGAAGATGGGGTCATTATAACTTAGGAGGAGAAGCTCTGAAGCGTGTCTGAAGACACTGTCTTTAGAACGTTATTTGCCTCCACTCAGTTTTACTGAGTTTGCTGTTGGGTTACAAGAAAATTCGTTCCCAGGATACAACAGAGCCTTGGGCGAGAATCTGCAACCAGCAAAGTTGAAGAGTCTCCAAAGAAACCTTCTGTGAGACTGTAGCAGGCCGGACTGAGAGAGAGAGAGAAGTGAATTTCGAAATTGTGTTTTTGGAGTTTGATTCATGCTCCTTAAATAACTTGTGAAGAGGTATGAGGAAAATGTAGGTGCTGGTTTAGAGAAGGCACCTTGAACAGTCACAATTTCAACCATTGTGACTGTTTAAAAAATTGTTAACAGTGGGTGACTATTAACTTTGAATTGTGCCTCTTGATCACACCCAACATTGCCACCTCTGCCCACCAACGCCGTTGCTGCCACCACCTCTGGCAACGTTGTCGGAGGTGGAGGCGGAGGTGGCAGCATTGGGCATAGGAATGACCACCAGCGTCACCACTGCCTCTTCCTCCACCCACCTCTGGCATTGTTGCTAGAGGTGGAAGTGGGCAGAGGAATGACCACTAGTGTCGTTGTTGTTGCCTCTGCCTCCGCCCACCTCCGGCAAGGTTGTTGGAGGTGGGTGGAGATAGGCGAAGGCGAAGGCATTGGCGGACGGTGGCGTTGATGAATGGGTTGCAAGAGGAAGAAAATGAACAGTTTTTTTTACCTTAAATTGATATTATTTTTAAAAAGTTAACCTATTTTTTATTTTTTTTTTAAATATTACTTTTATTGATATAGATCCCAAAAGTTGCCCTTAATTCTGTTTATAATTAATTTAGAAAAAAAGACCTACATCTTCAACCTTGGAACAAATTTTCTTTCCAGAAACAACCTTGGAAAAATGAAATCTTGACAATGGATGGAACTGTATTCATCCACTAAACCATCTCTTTATCTCCCTCCTTGCAAATTAATTAAAAATAATCAGATATCAGAAATCTAACCGCAAATGGGTGTATTTCACAAACACATTTGGTAATTGTATAAATCTGCAAAAAAAAATTGCAAAAAATTATGAAAAACATTTTTTTTTTATAGACAATGCCCTCTGTTCAAGGTTGCCTTACAACGGTGAGGAGAGGTTTTTGGTACACAATTTATTTCATTAGAAGAACAAAGCTACATTTGTAGCTTTGTTCTTCTAATGAAATAAATTGTGGAGTAGTCGCATTCCAAATCATCTATCATCCTGGAACTAGACCAAACACAACCTTAGAGTTAGATTTGCCATATTTGTATGCGGGTTTGCTATCCCTGGGTAACTTAATTTGCGTATCAAAATTTCTACCACTTCTAACTTAAAAGGGCTTGTTTTCAACATGTACTAACAAGGTTTTGTCTAGGCTGAAATTAATATGCCTGATGAGAGAGAAATATGGAGGGGTACTTTAGCCCAAACCATGTTATCAAGTAGAAATTTCCTGGAATTAATTTTTCGTCTATAAGCTATATTGTTGATTCATGTAACCAGAATATAAAGGCTATCAACACCCAAGTTTCAAATCACGGGGCCATGAGTTAGGCTTTCCAATACCAAAGGCGTGAGATGTATATAAGATTGCTAGAGGTATCAGCTTCCTCAAGAGAGGAGTAATAGTAATCCCACAGGTGTATTCTTCCTCTCCATTTATCATGACTTGTATGTGCATGAGGTGTAGGAAACATACCAGTGTCCAGAGGTAGGGTTGATCATGGTCCAGGCGGGGCTTCGCACTTATAATAAGGGTTACAGATCAAGCCTGGGCCCATCCTTCTGGCCCAAAATATAAGTCCAGGCCTGGGTCTGTATGGGCCCAGGCTGGGCTAGGCCAAGCTTTGGGACTAAGGCATCATATAATGACAATTTAATTATTTATAAAATTTTAAATTAGATAATGTTCAGTACAAGAAAAAAGAAACAATTAAGTGGGTGTAAGATGGATCAGGTTTGTCTTGGCTCTAGGCCTATGACTCAAAAAAGGGAAATTGTCTAAAACTAACCATGAGTCAACTGATTAAACCACTCAACATGTTTACAAAATGTTATAAATATGAAAGACAAAATGAACATAAGACCTATATCAATGTTCCTTTCTTATACTCAGACCTTGTATTGCCATTTGTTTAAGGGAATACTGGTTTGTTCATTAGTTATATCCATGGTGGGTTGATCACCATGTTTAGAATCTTTAAATTTGCAATATTAGGAGCCATAATAAATCAATTAGTGTTGCAAACTCGAATTGGATAGAGACCATTTGGAAAGTGGGCTATGGGTTAGTTAAATGGTTCAACAACTCTGTTAAACGAATACAAAAGCTTATAAAAAAAAAAAAAATAATGAAAATGATCCAAGATTAGATTTTAAGGCTTGATTTATTTGTAATACAATTTCATTTGCATTGATGTAAAAGTCTGCTTTTGTTTCAGATTTCACGTTTGCATTGCAAATAAAGTAAAGTCTGGAACAAAGCAAAATAAAACCTAAAACGAAATGAATATCAAAGTTTGCACTTTTGTAAATATATATTTATAAAAATGAATTTGCATTGCAAACAATTAAACGGGGCATTAGGGATCATAGTTTTCACGGGACATAATATTTTGTTTTTTTTAGGGGATTCGTGGGACATAATCACTCTGCTCATGTCCATTACTACTTTATTATTTATAAAATTTAACATCATGATGATTGATGAAAACCATTATTTGAGCAAACTCGCAGTAGTAATTGAATAAAATAATGCGTGTGAACCATGACAGAATACCATCTAATGGGTGTCAAAAATAAATCCATTCTAAATTTCTGTATGATGGTAAACTGCAAAATATTAAAAAGGTGAAGTTCATTAAAAAATGCTCGGAATCTAGCTCAAGAAAAATACCATGAGAAAGTAAAGTCCCAACACAGAGAGAAATTAAACCAGAAAATAGGGACTTAAACCCATCACTCGGAACGATCAGAGAGGTGTAAAATTCTAGAAAGGAACGATCAGACAAAAGGAAATCCATTTTTCTACGGACATCACCACCGAGGGTTAATTTTAGAGAAACACATCTTTAATTAATGCTAAACCAAATACACAAAATTATGTAGTTATTTATTGTTGTTTTCGTGGTAATCAAATACTATGTTCCGTTACATCAATAACTCTTGAAATAAAAATCACTTGGAACTATTTTTTCTTGTACAATGACAAATCATATCATGAATTAAAAGCAAGGTTCAAACTATTGAAAGTATAAGATATATAAAAAAAAGATAATTTTAAGAGATGTATCCAATACATATATATAGACTAAAAATTAAGATGCACAAAATTACACTAAGAAACTCAAAATGAATCATAAGAAAAATATATTAATAGTAATATATAAATATAGGTTTAATATGATCACAAATAAATTATTTAATATACAAAAACATACTTTAGTGGTTTATATAAAATGAGATATTGTCATATAAACAGTGATTGTTAAAAAATGACCGAAAGATAGATATCTTAATTTTCATAAAATAAAATAAAATACTTTGATGCTAATATTATTTGTTAGTATACAAATTTTAATAATTAATCTTAACATTTATGGAGAAACACAAAATTTAATTAATAATCAAAATGCATATGATTATGACAAATAATTAAAATATCCATAATGATGAACTTAGGACAATTACCACATTACAAGAAGGAAGAGTTTAAGGTGGCGGTTCAAAGCCGGCGCTCCTTACGACCGCCGCCTTAGAGAAGGGTAAATTACCTTCCCCAACGCATGCTAAATTAAGGCGGCGGTCTTTGACACCTGGCATGAGTCTAAAACCTAAAATGCAAATGAGAGAAGTACCAATCAGATCAAAAATCTCTAACCCAAAGTACAGGAAAATGCATCCTGACCGTTAATTAATGTCAAATTTACGGACAGGATGTGATTTATAAGGGGCAGGGGGCTAGTAATAGTGGCAGAAATTCAGAATTCTGCATCGTGTCTTTTTGTACTCCCACTTTTGAACTTCTTTTTATTTCAGCAACTCACATCCTCTGTCTCGTTTCCCTCGTCTTTCTACTGGTCGACACCCAATAACTGCGCCGGTGTTAGGTTCTCTCTTTATTCCCGCCCTCTCTCTCCCCCCTCTGTCTCTCAATCTCAATCTATAAAACTTTCCCGAATAGGGTTTCAATGGCTTATCATTGAGTTCTCTCCCCGCCCTCTCTCTCCCCCCCTCTTTCTTCTACTGTCCATAACCGGTTGGCTTTCTCTCTTCTACTGTTCTGTCAGTCTCTCTTTTTCCCCTTATCTTTTTTTTTTTTTTTTTTCTTTTAATGAAACAAGATTAACGTTTGTTGTTCAATCTTATTCTGCCTTTGATCAAGTTGTTCTTTTTTCGGTTTTCGATCTCTCTATTTTCTTTGGGTTTTCATTAGAGAAGATTAGGTTATAATGGTCGTTCGCATCTTCTCCAGTGTTTTTTGGATAAAGTATACCTTTCTATTGTGAAATGGAATGCATCCATTTCCAGATCTGCAACTCACAAGGATAGAAACTATAGAGTAGTGTATTGTATTCATCGTGTAAAGCACCATATACAAAACATGCGCAGTGAATGTCTTTCCGGTGAGGCAAGAAATCAGTTGGTTCAGCTCTGGTGCATTTGCAACACTTTGGTTAGTGAATGTGCTTCACATCGTAATTTTCTAGTAATTTAGATTTTGGTGCTTTTGAGTCTTTTCCTAATTTACTGACTAGTTTGTTAGTGTCTAGAACAGGGTTAAATTTATTCTAGTTTACCTTTCCATCGTAATTTTCTGGTATTAACAGTCATTTTGGAGAGGTCTTAGAATTTTGAAAAGTTGAAGATGAAATTACATCCTTTTTCATTTAACTTACTTTCAAGGGATCATAACTTGCCCATTTTGCATGATTTCAGTGTCATTTGAGCTATCCATTCAATGGGACCAAGATCTTGTAAATCCGGCATGTCTTGAAAGAGGTATAGCCATTTTATTGATAGGGTGCCAATCTTTGACGATTTGGGTTTTTATATTTCTTTAAGTCAATGTTGGAGTTGTTTCAAGACATATTATGCAAAAGAGAAATTAGTGCATATGTTGAAAATTAAATTATGAAATAACAATAATAAGCCATAAACAAGAAGGACAAAAATCAAGAATAATTATAGAACGGAAGCAGAGATTCAAGAAAAAGAAATAAGATGGAAAGGTGAACTAGAATAAGAAAACAAAATAGAAGGATATCCAAAACAATGAACTGCAAATGCCATGTTTGGCTCCAAATCTGCATGACCAATGTGATAAAGATGAGATGGTCCCTCAGCATCTACATCTGCAAATATAATTCAAAACTTCAAACATTGTCCTAGATGCATTCTATTATTAGTGCCCAAAGCTCAAGTGTGCTACTTGGTTTGGGTTGGATTGAGAATTTGTAAATTTTCAATGGACAGTGTAGTTCGATGTACTTGAAATTCTTCAAATTGGGCAGCTCGATCCATATGCCATAGAATAATTCCTTTATAGAGAAATTTATGACTAATGGATCCATTTTGCTGGTTTAACTTGTGCTCCAAGATGTCAAGGAAAACAACAAATGCAGTTGTTTCAAATAGTAAGATAAGAATTTTGATAAGTAACATGGGGTCGAATAGAAATTTGGTTAGGATTCTATTAGCAAATTTAGATTTTGAAACCAATTCAAGTCCAGGAGTGACCCTTCACCTATGAATTTTGATAAGTAACACCTGATTGGCTACCGCATTTATGATTCACTTGATTGATCAGAAGTTAAACTGAAAGCACAAATCAAAGAATAAGCGTTTTTTGTCTAAAAACTGCATTTTGGCTTCATTTGTTTCTTTGTAAAGCTTTTCAGGATTAAATATATTTCAGCTAGTATTTCTACCTTTTTGTAGCCAGAACCTTGCTTTCCATCCCATATCTTTTCTGCATCATAGATTTTCCCGATCATTAAAAGGGGGGAGGGGGGTACCCTGTGTTCATTCTACATAATAGAAATTGGACAGGTTTGTCTAGCTTGAGGAATCTAATGAGAAGGATGTATAGAAGTCCCCCTGGCCCTAGGAGATCTTAGGCCCAAATGGATGGCCAGAAGAATATATGAGCTGGATGTTTTAATTATAGTTATATGGTGCATGAACTACCTAGTTGTTTCTGCTGAGTAGTGCCATTTGGCATTATTTATGCCTTGCCTCCACAAGAGGCACTTAACCATCAATGCCCCTTAAATTTTTTTTAGTAGGTAAAATATGGTTTGCAGAATGCATACAGATGATCAACATTAACATCAACCCAGTAGTTGGTGCTGGTCTAGATGGGTCTATCTGCATGATGTGAGGCATAGTTAGATTGTGACTGAGTTTGATATGAGCATACATTGCCCCAAGTATTTCTTCATCTGATATTTCACTATTCTTTTCTAGAACAAGTGACTTTCAATTGTAAATGTTTACTGTTCACAAAAGTCCTTGACAGGCATGAATTCTTTTATGATATTCCTTTTTCTTTTCTAGAATGAATAATTTTCAAATGTGGATGTTACCAACACAATATCAACTACTACTGTTCACCAAAGACCTTAGAAAAGTTAAAACCGAATTGCTCAAAGTTGCACAAGTAAACTATTCTCTATTCTTCTTTTGGAGTATACAATCTAATCAATCTCAGCCCTTTTGAAAATGATACAAATGAGGTTAGGTCTGGCCTAGTGCTGAACCAGATCTGCTAAATTTGTGACAAAAAATCACTCTACCATAGTAGAACACTGTGACAAAAAATCACTCTACCAGGATCTACCAGGCCTAGAAGCCATAACAGAACCAACAGATGCAGTCATGAACGTATACAAGTGGTTTCATACGAAAGATAAATCTGGAAAGTTGACCAAGAAGAATGCATCAACCGTATCCTTAAATGCACAGACTCAAAGAATTGCAGCATACAGTTACCCAGGTAGAATTTAAGGGGTTGGCTGAAAGATGAAATGACAAGAAGAGATCTGGTTTCTCTAACCACCTCTGCATAACCATATATGGTGTAGAATTAACATAATTACAATTGAAGATCTGGTTTCTCTAACCACCTCTGCATAACCATATATGGTGTTGAATTAACATAATTACAATTGAAAAAAAAAAAGAAAAAGGAGAAAGAACAGAAAGAAAGATCTGGTTTGACGATACTAACTTAGATTGTAGACAATAAAGAAAACAAAATAAAAAAAAAAAAAGCGGTACTGACTTAAGAACCAATAAAATATGGCAATGATACACCCACAGACACCCCTCCTTTGATTAGCAAGAACCCAATACCATATCCAAACGTAATCCCAGCCACCCACATAGAAGGTGTAGATGGCAACAATAGGGTAGGAAATAAACATTAAGCATCCAAAGTGGTTTCTAGATACCAACTACGATTAGCAAGAATCATCAAAAATGCAGAAACAAAGACAGAATTGAAGAAAAAAAAAAAGATTGAAAACACTTTCTATTGCAATTTGTCGAAACAAACGTTAAGCATCCAAAAACTAGTTTTGATATTGAGAAATGGTTCAAGTTCAGTAGCTTGGTGTTGAGAAAGTAAGTTACTGTTTTGTTGTATATTAATTTTTCAGTACTAGGGATTGAAAAGTTGAATAACAAATTTTTTTATTAGCTGTTTGTGCTCTTGAATCTATGCTTTGACACCAAGCGGAGTTGAGCAGTGTGATCCTTCCACAGTCTCTATTCACCCCTGTTACAATTTTCTGGAATGATTCTCAGAAATGCCTTGTAGATCTGTTGTTGCTTTGCCCTGTGATTAAGCTGTCATCATTAGCATCGTCAACATCATCATTGTTTGTTGCTTTAGAATTTGATTTTCTATATTATAGGCTTATGATTTTAATTAGAAATATGCTTATGGTGCCTTTTAACTATATCAATAAAATATGGGATAGGACACCTGACTAAAATCCCTGTCGAGTGTTTGTAATTTTTCATAAGCACAGTAATTGAAGAAGAATAGTTGTGACTACTCTTTCGTTGTTATAGGTGCTGGTGCTGTGGAATTTATTATATGCCATTCAGAGGTTTCAATTGCTTTTGTAGAGGAAAAGAAGATTCCTGAGGTATATGATGCTTTATGTTTACTTTTCATTCTTTAACTAGTTTGGAAAAAAGAATGGTGGTTATTTTCTTCTTAGGACTAGAGATATTAAAAAGGCTTGGTTGCACACGGGCTGACATGGCCCGGCACAACACAGTACCATGGCATGCCAAGCACAGCTCACACCCTCAGGCTGGCCTCTAGAATCTGACTCCCATGGGTGAATACCTGCCAAAAGCCAGTAAGTAACATGTGAAGAAAAAATTACTGATTCCTTACTCTATCATGCATCTATATATCCAAAGTAAGTTTGTCTGTAGTCTAGTGACAGTAACTGTTTGACAGAGGGGCCAGCATTCCATTATGGGGGTTTGAGCCCCCATAATGTGCCACTTATCCCCTCTTTTGAGCAGAGGGACTAGCATTCCATGTTTATTCTCTAAATTCTAACAGATCTTATTAGTGAAAGGGTTGATTTGGAAAATGACTTTTACTTAGCTAAGATTGGATGGTAATAGGAAGCAACTTCTTCATAATTCAATACTTGAGTTCATAGAATTTTATATAATATATTGATCTTACTAAGATAATTTCTCTTTGCAGGGTCTACATCTGGACAACATTCTTGTTGTTTTTTCTTGCCATATTCAATGCTTGCATTGCCATCACTAAATTCAGTAGGATTGCATGGGGCATTTTGGCATGTTAATATTATGGTTGTTCTTTTAATCCAAGAGGCCATCAAGGATTGCATTATATTTTGCATAGGTAAATATTTATTTTTATACATATTTTTATCAATATCTCATATACTTTATATTTTCTAACAGTTTATATGTTATGATTTGTAGGTTTAACATTATGTTAAGTGGATTTGCATTGGAAGATGTGGTACATTATTTGACAAATTGAATGTTTCTGAAATCCTTGTATTTTTTTTTTATATGTCAATTGGATATTGTATTTGAACAATTTTTTTCTGGATATTATAGTAATTAATTTGTAAATTACTAGATTTTGCTTTAAATTGCATTTTTATTTAAGTTGTTTATAATATATCAATTGTCATGAGATTTGTATCAAACATGTATTAAAGTGATGAATCTTGGAATTAAAGTGTAAGTACAAAAAAAATGATGAAATTAATCTAGTATAAAAATAATAAAAAAAAGAAATATCAATGCCGGTGGTCATCCTACCATTGGTTTAGCCATAAACAAAACCTAAGGCGGCAGTCGCATGAGATCTAAGCCGGCGGTTTAGACCGCCACTAAACGCAAGTGGCATTTGACAAAAGCTATGGTGGTAGTCATATGAGATCTAAGCCGGTGGTTTAGCGCCACCAAAAGATGCAATTTATGTTTGCCAGAACCCAAGGCAACGGTCATTCAGGATCTAAGCTGGCAGATTAGATTGCAGCCTTTATTGATGCTAAGCTGATATTTCTGATTGATCGTCGTTTTAGTGCATTTCGAACTGTGTCGGACCGGCCATTAAAGGCTGTGGTCTTTTTCATCTGAGCCGGCTGTCTTGATCTAAGACAGCAGTGGTAGATCAAGGGCGGCGGTCTTGACCATTTTTCTTGTAGTCCAATGAAGCTTCATGTCAATCCATCCATTTGACGTCGTAATTTCACATGTACCGATGACAGCCGGGAGGGAAGCCCATAGAAATATTATTGCTAGATACATGCATGGTCAATGAGACCAGATTTCCTTCTCAATATTGTATAATATCAAATGACATTATATTAAACCAAGATGAATAAAATCATTTGTGCACTTATTGTACCTCAAAAAAATCAGATGATTTGTGGTCCATGAGTGCATGTGATCAGCTGACAAGCATACATTCGATTTTATTCTGAGACGAAGACTTTTGTTGTTTATTCGTTTAGTCTTTCTCCAAACAGCTCAACTTCCAACCTCTGATACTTGGTGGGAAATGCCTGTGAGGTCGGTGTGAATAGCGCGCATGTAAACGAAAGAATCTTGACAAGTTGGTGAGGCCCAAACTTAAGTCTTAATTAAATTTAACACCTCATGATTCATAGTTCTATATAAGGGGCTCAGATGTTGATGAGGTTCATGCGATCGATAGTTCTTGGCGTCTCTTCAATAATATATTCCTTCTTTTGCTAATTTCTATTTTCCAATTTGTAGATACGTACGTGGAGTTTGTTATCCGAGAGTAGGAAGAGGGCCTGTTAATTTGTCAATTTCCTTAGAAACATAGACGGGATTATTGTTGCTTTATTTATTTATTTATTTTATGAAAAAATAAGAATCACATATCTATTGTGATCAGTATAGACGGGATTATCAGGGCAAAGCTGTATTTACACCATTCTAACAATCATTTTCACCCTTGCATTGGGAATATCTCCTCATAAAATAAAACATACAAAGCATAGACATATTTTCAATGCAAGGGAGTAAATGGTGCTGGAACCCTTTACTATAATAGGAAATATAATCAGATTCATAATTTAATTATTTGATAGATGAATTAATTATATATTGAACAAATAATGATGGATATTGATGGAGCGCAATCCGATCGGTCTTAGCTGTTAACGAATTCGCCTCTGAGCTGGAGCGTCGGGGAGCCTGAAACGGAGAAGATGAGAGAGCTCTGGGGGGAACCCGGTGTGATAACTCCGAAGCTCAAGTCAGTAATCTCTCAAAGGAAAAGTGTAGACTAGATAGCGCAAAGTTCACATACCTTGTTTGTTGGGGGCAGGGGGCTCTTATAATCACTTCGCACACTCACTCCGAGGCCCTTGTCAGGTCGGGTATGATTACCCTTGCGTCTGTCAATTCGGCCGCCGTCCTTTCTGCTGGGACAGAACCGTCACTGCCTAACCGTCTCTCTAACTAGAGATGGCGGTGGCAGGTGGCCGTTTAGAGTGCGGCCGTCAAGCGTCAGATCCCAAGCCAGTCAGGTGCGGCGCCCTTGGGTACGGACTTCCTCAGTGTCAGGCATGGTACGACTTGTTTGGTTTTGGTGCCCAGAAGGTGATGCGGAGTGGTGAGCGAGGCAAAGTCTTGAGTTCGGAGGTAAGTATAGGGCGGGCCCGTTCGGCAAGGTGTATCCCGAACTGTTACAAGGTTGGCCAGTTCGGCGAGGTATATCTGGAACTGAAGGTAGGCCAGTTCGGCGTGTACCCTGAACTGTTACAAGGTTGGCCAGTTCGGTGAGTACCCCGAACTGTTACAAGGTTGGCCAGTTCGGATTACTTTCTGTTTTGGGGCCAAGGGTGAGTTCAGGCCCCCAGTAGGGAGTTCGGTCCGCTGGTGTCTCCCCTTGGTGTTCGCGCCTTAGGCTTACTTTTGTGTCGAGCTGTTGTTTTTGCCACGTGTCACATAACTGTGAGGTCAGGCCAAATCTTCCTTCATCAATTGCCCCCCACTCCTCGTGCAAGGGTCTTGCCCTAGCGCGGGGAGTTTTGCGAGGTGGTAGGTGGATTTGTCCCGTCCTTTGAACCTTGACTGCGCGAGTTGCTTTTGCGAGGGTTCTTCGGTTTTCGAGAAGGCGGGAAACATGCCAGTAATGAATGTTAATGGTTGACAGTGCGAGTTTTGAATTTCAAAAATTCACGTCGCTGGGACGTGACAACGGGTCATTCAAACTTGAAAAAAGCGCGCCACTGCTGGACGTGCGCTGGCATTTGTCAGGGAGACGTGCGACGCGGTCAGTTTCAAAAAGACGTGCGTCAACGCGACGTCGGTTTCAAAAAGACGTGCGCTGACGTTTCGCTTTTTTCGGAAAGACGTGCGCCAATCACGTCTCGACCTCAGGAGACGTGCGATCAACGCGAATGTGGGCCGTCAGATCGTCTTTGATCTGTATGGTCGGTTCTTGGTTACTGTAGCTATAAATAGTGGGGGACCCCAATCGATTTGTCACTTCTACGGTTTGCCTATTGAGCTCGCGTCCAACTTTTCAGCTCGTGTCCAAGTTTTTTCAGCTCACGTCTAGGTTGGTTACAAAGCCTTCAAGGTTTTTTGGCTTGTTCCCATCTCCGGAGCATTCAAAACTTTCTTCAGGTGAGTACTTTCCTGAATCCACCTCTTTTCCTCAATGTCTAGCTTTGATAGCTTAGACGATTCTTCAAGTAGGACTGACGTAGGTTCTACAAACCGAGCCGTATCCCCCGACTGCCTCAGTGATCCTGAGGTGGAACTCGAGGACTATGAACCAGTAGGCCAAGCCCCTTCGGGCAGTTTGGCGTCTACCTCTCGCCGAGGTCGGATGCTAGACAGGTTCGGTCCCTCGACCATGACGCCTGAGGGGCTTCAGTCTATACTTATGTCTTACAATCTGCGTGGGGGGTATACATATTTTATTCCTTCGGGTAGCTTTCCTTGGGAACACGGTCCTGATGAGATTGTGATTTTTCGAGAGCAGCTCGCTGTAGGGTTGCGACTTCCTTTCCACCCCTTCTCGTCGAAGTCATAAACCACTTCGGTGTCACCATTGGCCAACTTCATCCAAACTCTATTTGGAACCTGGTGAGGACAGTCCCTTTTTTGTGAGCAGAATTTCCCTTTAGATTTAGAGATATTCTCCTCCATCTTGATGCTTAAGAGACAGGCGAGTTCTCTTCCTGGGGAAAGACGGGCGTATTACTTTTCTCCTCGCCCGGGCTTTAAGCTTCTGCACAATCTTCCTAATAAGGTCCCTGCGTGGAAGCGGGACTACTTCGGTGTGCGAAGTGCACAAGGATGGTCCTTTCAGACCGGGTGGGGTGAGGCCGCTCCTGATTCAGGTGTTACTCTCGACAAAGAGACGGTGAAGGGCCTCCGGCAATGGGCATGACAAGGTTTAAAGTGCCATCACTACTTAACGGAGGCCAAGCTTATTGCGGTCGGCCTGAGTTCGGGTAGGTTTCTAGTACTACGGTTTCTTGTTGCTTTGTTCCTTTATTTTTTCTGATGTCGAAATCGTTTCTGTAGGTGTGATGGACGCGGAGAGAACTCGTGGTGGGCGTCTATTCCAAGGTATGAAGAGGAGGAAGCGGGTCGCCAAGCGAACTCGTACCGAGTTGCCCCCGGAAGAGGAGCCTCAAGTTCTAGACAACACGTCGGAGGATCTGCCCAGGGAGCCCGAGGTGACTCCATCGATGCATGAAGCTGTCGGGGCGCCTTACGCTGAGACCACTTATACGGGCGCTCCTGCATACTCAAGTGCTCCTGCTCACTTTGGGTCCGCTCATACACAGGCTGGGCCCTCGGGTTCGGGAGCTCAAGGGGAGTTCAGGAGCGTGTTGACGCCGAACTACACTCTTCAGAAGAGTAGGGAGGCTACTTTCCCCGAGGAGATCGCGGCGTGGACCGATCTTCCTTTGAACCAGATCGCCTGCCGCGCCGTAACACATGCTATGATGGTAAGTCAGATTTCGTTTGCCTTTTTCATTTTGTCGCTTTTGCTGTCATTGCTCACTTGCTTCTTTTGGTAGGTGAATTCTTCAATTCATGCCTTGGCAGCCCAAGTGGAGAGGAGCTCGCGACAAGTGCGAGCTGCTGAGGCTGCTGCTCATGCTGCTGAAGAGGCTTTCCCTGCTGCAGAGGCGAATACCCGAGCTGCTAAGGCGGCCGCTTATGCTGCCGAAGAGGCTGCTCGCGTCACAATGGCCAGGCAGGCGAGGTCTCAGCATGATGCCGAGGCCATGGGGGTCGTTGTCAAGCACATGGCAGACTTGAAGTTGGATTTGTAGCATCAAGTCGAATATCTTCAAGAGGACATCAGGGAGAGAACGCATATTTTTTCCCAAGGCATTGAAGACGCCAAGAAGAAGGTCGTTGAAGACTACATTGCCTCTCCGCGTTTTGACGATCTGATGGTGGATTCTTACAAAAGGGGGTTCAAACTGAGCCGGTTGATGATCTGGAACATGTACCCCGACCTCGATGTTAGTGCCATATCCACCTCGCGTATAACTCAGGAGATGGCCAATGCTGCTGATGGCGAGCAGGACTCTGAAGGAGAGGCAAGGCCTTTGGGTGTTGTTGAAGTGCCTTCTGATGGCGAAGAAGTAGCTCCGGGCATGTAAAGATATTCTTTTTTTTTTTTTGAAGTGCCTTTTGATGGTCAGTGTACTCTTGTTTCTTGCAACGGAATAGATAATCCTTTTGCCCAAGTGTTCCTTTGTTCCTTTTTCCCGAACTGATTCTTTGTCGAACTGATAATATGCCACTTTCTTGTCCGGGTTATTATACTTCCGTGACCTGTTTTGCCGCGAATGCTTTTGCAGTGAACTGATTTTTTGCCGAGCTGATAATATGCCCCTTTGCTTGTTTACGCTGAGGTTCTTGGCTCGCATCGTGGCCCATATGACCTGATTTCGTCCACTTCGCTTGGCGGTTTATAGGTAGTATCGCCTTAAGTTCACGATGTTCCATGCTCGAGGTACTTGTTTGCCTTCCAAGGTTTCGAGTTCGTATGCCCCCCCGAGCGCTCTCTTTACTTTATAGGGCCCTTCCCAGTTTAGTCCAAGTTTGCCCACGCCGGGTTCAGGCACCATAATCTTACGAAGGACCAGGTCACCGACTCGAAAGCTTCGTTGCTTTACTCTGGCATTGTAGTAGCGAGCTACTTGCTGCAGGTATGCCGCTGTCCGGATGTGCGCGAGGTCCCTTACCTCATCCAGTAGGTCAAGGTTAGTACGTAACTCATCTCCGTTTGTCCGATCGTCGTATGTTTCTAGAAGCAATGTTGGTACTTCGATTTCCGTCGTGATCACTACTTCAGTGCTGTAGGTGAGGTTGAAGGGGGTTTCTCCCGTGGCGGTTTTTTTTGTAGTTCGGTGAGCCCACAAGACACTTGGTAGCTCTTCGGCCCACAATCCCTTAGCTCGATCTAGACGTGCTTTCAGTCCGCGCATGATGGCTCTGTTCATTACTTCTGTCTGACCATTTGCCCGCGGGTGCGCGATTGATGTGAAGTTTTGCTGAATCCCCATGTTCTGGCACCACTCTTGGAACTTGATATCCTCGAACTGCTTGTCGTTGTCGGAAATTAGTACTCGAGGTAACCCGAAATGACATACTATGTTCTTCCAAAAAAAGTTATGTATGTTTCGGGCCGTAACAGTTGCCAGAGGTTCGGCTTCTATCCACTTCTTAAAGTAATCTACTGCAACAACTAGGAATTTTCTTCCACCTGTTGCTGGTGGGAATGGCCCCAGGAGGTCGATGCCCCATTGTGCAAAGGGCCACGGGCTGGCGAGGTATTTGAGGTCGGAGGCAGGCTGATGGTGGATATTGGCGTGCTTCTGACACTTGTCGCATTTTCTGACAAGCTCAACAGCTTCTGCCTTCATTGTTGGCCAGTATTATCCTTGTCGAAGTGCTTTTTGGGCGAGTGCTCTACCCCCCAAGTGTCCGCCGCACAGGCCTTCATGAGTGTCGTGGAGTACGAACTCGGCTTCGGCAGGTCGCAGGCAACGCAAGTAGGGGAGCGTGTAAACTGTCGGTATAACCGTTCGTCTATTATGACGTATTTGGCTGCCTGGCGCTGCACCCTCTTGGCCGCACTGCATTCTGCAGGGAGGGTTCCGTCTATCAAGAAGCTCGCGAGTGAGTCGATCCAGCTCGGCTCTGCTTCGAGGATGGGAGCGACCTCCTCTGCCCCCCCGAGAATACTAGGCCGAGGTAAGTCCTCTATGTACACGGTTCTCATGTTGTTGTGACTTGTGCTGGCTAACCGGGACAGAGCGTCTGCCTCAGTGTTCTCTGACCTCGGGATTTGCCTGATGAGTGTGACAGGAAGTTGAGCAGGGCCTCTTTTACTTTCGCCAAATATGCGATCATGGAGAGCTTGCGTGCTTCATACTCGCCCGTAACTTGGTTGACCACGAGCTGGGAATCGCTGCAGATGACCAAGTGCTTTGCCTTTACCTTTCGCGCTAGGTCCAGCCCAGCTATCAGTGCTTCATACTCTGCCTCGTTGTTGGATGTCGCGAACTCAAAGCGTAGTGCGTATTCTAATTTGGTGCCGCTCGGGCCGCATAAAACTATTCCATCCCCGCTGCCTTGCTGGTTCGAGCAAACATCCACGTGAAGGATCTAGGGCTCCTCATCAAAGTTCGCGTTTCGCCTGACCAGGAGAGATGCCACACTGGCTGCTACTTCACGGGGTTCAAACTCTATTGGCTTGGGAGCTCCGGGTTCGCCCGAACTGGGGACCTCGGGCTCGACTTGTAGGGCTTCGTGGCTGAAAGTGCACTCGGCAATAAAATCTGCCAAAGCTTGGGCCTTAATTGCGGTCTGGGGTTTGTACTGGAGATCGTACTCGTTGAGTTCGATGGCCCATTTCGTCAGCCTACCGGAGACCTCGGGTTTCAATAGCTCGGGTCAATTGGTCACTGACTGATTCAACGTTTTTTTTTTTTTTTTGTTAGGGGCCAGGGTTAGGGTAAAACAGAACCGATTGCCTAGACAATTCCCAATTAAAAAAAATAAAAAGAAAACGATGATTTGACCATCTAGTTCTAACAGACGACCCATTTTGACAACAAAAATTACAAGCAAAAAATTGAGTGTATAAGGTCTAGTAAGCAATATCATATGTGTTATGTCATTCAAGCGTTTGACTCATATGACCCAAAAATTGAACCATTTTGGCCACTGGTTTTTGGGTTGATGGTTCGAACATTTAATTCAAATGGACAGCCTATTTTGACAAAAAAATAAAAATAAAAACTAAAAAAAGGCCAAAAACCATTGAACGGGTCAATGGTTTGACCACCCGGGTCAATGGGTCATTGACCGATTCAATGGTTTTTGGCCAGGGACCAAGATTGAAATAAAACAAAACCAGCTACCTGGACAATTCCCAATTAAAAATAAAAAATTGCAAAAAACCATTGAACAGGTCAACGGGTTGACGGTTCGACCACACGAGTCAATGGATCGTTGACCGATTCAATGGTTTTTGGCTAGGGATTGGGATTGGGGTAAAATGAAACTGATTGCTTGGATGGCTCCCGGGCTGAAATATCCATCCGTTCGGGTCAACGGCGGTTCAGTAACCATGGTTTTTTATGCTTTTGGATTTTCACTATTCGAAGGTTTCTTCTACTGTGGGCTTTATTCGAGCGTGTGTGGTATGTTCCATTTTATTTCTTCCCTTTTATTTTTTCTTTAGGTTTTCTTGTGCAATGCTTTATTTTTTATTTATTTTTCCTTAAAACACGATCTACTTTGTCCCTTTCTTTGATTGCGTGTATGTTTAACTCAGTATCAAATTGGAACTTTGGAATCAATTTTCTTATTTTTTCCTTGGTTTTTCCAATTTAGTGGATTAACCGCCAATTTTTTTTCATGTTTAAGCTCATTTTGGATTTATCTTTCAAGGTTTTGGAATCCCTTGCAATGTTCACCTTTCCCATGACTACAACTACAAAGTTATTTTGTCTAATTATTGACATCTAGAATAAACGACTTGGAAACAGAACTGTTTGGCCACCGGTTTCTAGGTTGACAGTTCGACCATCTAGTTCAAACGAATGGCCCATTCTAACAACAAAAATTAAAAAACAAAAAATGGGCAAAAACCGTTGAACGGGTCAACAGGTCAATCGCCCGGATCAATGGGTTGTTGACTGATTCAATGATTTTTGGCCAAGGATTGAGTTTGGGGTAAAATGGAGCTAGTTGCCTGGATAGTTCCCAAGCCAAACAGTCCTACTTTCCGGGTCAACTAGGAGTTCCCGATATGAAACAAAGGACAACTATGAAGTAGAAATCAAAACTATCACCGTATGATCGCACTCTTTTATATGAGATACTTTGCTAAAACAATACTTAAAAAACAAGCACATAATAATCTATTTTAAGTCTTTATATGAGTTTTAAGACTTGAGTACTTATAATTTCAAGTTTCTTATTAAGATATCATTATCTTTTTTGATGTAGCAAATAGCAATATTGAAATTCCAATCCTACCCCTACAAAGTAGGGATCCTCCGCTAGTTAATAATTAAACAGGGTAAAACCCTGATAGTGCTGTCAATGGACCAAATATTGATTGAACCCAATCTGATCCAATATGAGTCCATAACAGATGGGACCAGGTCCAATCAATTTGATAAATATTTTGGACTACACTGGTCCCTTCAATGTCTTATTGGACAATCCAACCTGTTGAAATTGGTTTTAATTCAGATCCAACACAAACCTGGTCCATTGGCACCTCTAATCTACCAGATATTGGTTCAGCCTGACCCAATCCAATATATATCCATAACATATGCACCAGGTCCAATCCAATCCAAAATTAAGTCTAATCCAATCTAATAAATACTTTGGACCATTAAGTCTGGACTGGTCTAATTCAATATATTTTATTGGAACATCCAACTTCAAGCCATTCAAACTGATTTTGACACCCTTGAACTCAGACGACATTGAGACCAACTTAACTCAATTGCCCAACCTAAATTATTGAACTCCAACATAACCCTCACAAACCCAACCTAATCTATCACTGAAAAAAAACGAAGACAAAAAGATTAGGAAAAAAAAAGAAAAAGACAATTATAACCTCCATATACCACTATTTCTAGGTTAAAGATCTTACATGCCGATGGGGACATGGACTCGTCCAATTGTGGAATCATTATATATGCCTGATTTAAACATTTTGTTTTAAGAATCAAGATAAATAGGTTGTTTGCCTACAATTATGAATTAATTACCCATATTAATTTGCCAAGGTCTCTACCAAAAATCGGTGTATTTTTGATAGCCACTCTCTAATAATACCTAATAAAAATTGGCAATGCTCAAAACCAAGTTATCTAACAATATTTGTAAAAATGAAACAACACTAAAATCCATTTGGAAATAATAAAAAAAATGATATAAATTTATCTAAGATTAGGTTGTGATCTCCTTCATTCAGTGTATTGATAACTATGTGGTTAGGGTGCTCATAAGAAATCGAGAAACAGAGTGAAACCAAAAAATGTGGTTCATCAAATTGATTGGAGTATATATATATATATAGATTTAAAAAAATTGAAAATCCAAAGAATTGAACCGGACAAAAACTGAATTGACAACTGGTTAACAAAGTGATTCTGTTTGGTTTCGGTTCAAAACATGGTTAAGCTAACTGAACTGTAAGCACCCCTAGCTCAATATTGCTAAGCATGCATGTTTAAAGTCTGAAAATTTTGCTTTTCAGAGGCAAGGGATGTTTGAGATTACATTTATTTCTAACATCTAAAAAGAGAAAAGACATTTAAAATGCTAAGACCCAGTCTCATACGCATTTCAAATGTGATGAAATAATATTAATACTCTTATTATTATTATCGATTTAATAATAATAATAATGATGATGATGATGACTGTGGGTATTTTGTATCATATATGATCAAATTTCAACTTCTCATTCTATTATAAGCTTCTGAACTTGAAGTATTGACAATGGGCATGGCCAAATAAGGGGTGTCAATTGGTCCAATCTGATCCAGTCCAATATGAATCCATTACAATGGATCAGGTCTAATTCAATCTAATGAATATTTTGAACTAGCTAAATTTAATGTCTGGACCATCTAATCTGTTCAAATTGTTTCAATTTAGATAGATTATAACACAAATCAAGTCCATTGACGCCTATATTTTTATTTTCTATCAATGAATCAGATATTGACTAATCCGATACAAATTCATTACAAATAGATGGAGTTCGATCCAATCAAAAAATACTTTGGATCGTTAAATTTGAACTAGTCCAATTAAATAGGTTTTATTGGTCCATTCAATCCGTCCAAATTGATCCATTGAAACCCCTAGCCAATACTAAAGTAGTCTGGCCTTCCCAACCACTGAATAATTTTCACCAAAAGATATAATCCCAAAGCAACGTTCAGTCCACAGGAAATGATTCCACTTGTTTCTTCCCCGTTTCATAAGCCAAAGAATTTTAAGCAGTGTGGAGGCAATTAATGGCTCAATTTCGTACCAAACTATATATCTTACTTGCTAGTTGGGACGAAGTTGAGGCAGAGGGAGCATTATGATATTATCAATTGGGCAAAGCCGGATCTGACCGTAACATTAATTTTGGGCTTTGTATTATTAAATTAAATTTTATTAATATATATATATATATATTAATATTGTGATTTCTTTAAAATTTTAATTAATAATAAACACTTATAACAATATTGATTCATTATTATTAAATAATAACCTTCCCATATTGAGTCATGCAGCTAAATGGTCAACGATCGAATATTTAATTGCATCCAGCCATCCACACTGATTAAGTCTTTGGATTATCAAGCGGGCAAGAAACAACAATTGGGATCAAATGAAAGATTTCCTATGGGCCAAAGCAAGATGGCTGTATAGGGATTATTTCTTTTAGTTATTGGAAATTGAAGGCCAGACTGGTTTAGTGTTGCCATGCGCAGTATACTGTCATTACGTAGAAGTGAAATTGAATATCAGTTACCCATGTAAGCATTTGTTATGGGGTCGAGTGCAGCATTTAGAGCCCCAGTGTACAAGATTTATGGGGTCAAGTGCAGCATTTGCTTTACGGGTATTTGTTAGAGAATAAAAATCTATTTAATTATGTTACTCGATAGCTAAAACTTTTAAGTTGAATGGTTCAGGTCTAATATTCCATCCTCCGTCGTTATAATTAGTAGCTTAAATAGTTTATTGAAATCATTAATTACAATTTGCCAATTTGTACCCGCTATATATGTCATAGCTTTGGTCTACAATTATAGAATTACATCGTGGGACAATGAACCGTTTGGTTTGATGAAAACGTATTAATAAATTAATCAACGCTTCTATTGATTGGGTCAATCTCTAACCCCAAAGATGGGGCAATATATGATTAAAGGGGAAGGCCATTGACTTCTTGTTATAGAAGTCTAACTATCTCATGATTCACCCGGGCAAGCTGGGTCTCTCTTGACTTTGATTTTAACTCATGGTGACGTTGACCAATTTCCCGTCCCAGAGAGAAAGAGAGAGAATGTATTTATATGTGAGTTTCCATGCGGTTGCCGAAGAAGGTGGCTGCTTACTTCCGAAATCATTAATTAACTAAAGCTTATAAAAAAAAAAATTATTAATTAGGTGGTGTTATGGTTCTCCCTAGTTCCACGTCTAACCAACTGTAAGGATTTCACCTCCATCGATTCCTATAAAATGGACATACACCAGATGGATTGATAGCATATCAAAATTTCAGCTCTAAGTTCTTAATCTCCTTTTCTACTTGTTATTCTTCATGGATAAGTTCTATGCAGAAAGAAGCAATGGCCCTTCTGTGGCTACAGCTACAATGCTCTTTTTTGTGCTTCTAATGGCTATCTCAAACATCACAGGTATCTCTCTCTCTCTATTAATTCATAACCCTCTTTATTCTGTTTAGTAATGGTCTCCACTGTGGGCCTCTTTCCCATTCTATAAACTCGTGTAGCCACCTTCAATTATTCTCCTTTTCTTCTAGCTAATTGATAATCTAAAAGCTTTATATTAGTTTTCTTTTTTTTTTCAAGCATCTCTAAGGTATAGAATAGAATCAACTATGTGTTGTAAGACTGCATTTGGCAGGATTTAATTCCTTTTTCGCAATTAAAAAGGAAACAACAAATCCTTAAGATAAGGAATGCGAAATGTTGACTTATGGTTACACATTTGGCCTCATCATTGTGTAAAGTTATCCAACCAAAAAAGCAGATCATTCAATATTCTGACCAAAGGCTACCACAGACCTGCTGCAAATTAAACCAAGGCTGTTATATAACCCATTGAATTAAAGGGTGGTCATTTAACCCCTACTCAGGCTGGTTTTATGTTTCCCTGACCAATTCAAAAAACCAACTTTTTCTTGGGAAATATCTTAAAATACTTTGAAGAATTGAAAATTTAAGCCCAATAACTTGGGGTTACAAGGACCACGGTCTCGGTTGACCATTGAATCGTTTCAATGATTTGATTATGCTAACTAGGCCATATATAAGTGCAATGGGCCCATATACCATATAAAATTGTTCCTCAAGGAACAATTAGTGTAATGAAGGCCCTATTATGTGAAAACCTTAACACAAGGATATCTAGAAGATCCAAAACATTAATTTCAACCTGAAACTTTACATCCGCCATAAGCCCGTTTGGGTGGCATAAATTTCTCATGTTGTAAGGTAGACCTCAAATGATGCCATGAATCATTGAAGTCGTGTTTGAAAAAAAAACACTAGCTATGAAGCTAAAAGTACATTAACAAGAGCCAAGAAATTGGCTCTGCGCTGAAGCTATGGTAAGTAGCTTCTCAAAAGTGGCTCAGTTATTGCAGCTAAATCAATGCTGAAGCCCACCCAAACGGTCTCTAAGAGGGGAGCTAGGTTTCTTGTTAAAGTTTCTATTAGGACCTCCAAATTAAGGTAGTGTTGAAACTACAGTTAAGACTCAGTTTTTCTCTATCTTCTGCAGCAGGTGCGCAAAGGATAGGTGTGTGCTACGGAATGTTAGGTAATAATTTGCCATCGAAAAGTGAAGTTGTGGCTCTCTACGAAGCCAATAATATACAGAGGATGAGACTTTATGCTCCAAATGAAGAGGCTTTTCAGGCCCTGAAAGGCTCCAACATTGAAGTAATGCTGGGCGTCCCTAACCAAGACCTTCAACGTATCGCAGGCAGCGACCTAACCCCGGCCTATGACTTTGTATATGGCAATGTGGTAGCCAATAAAGATACTATCAATTTCAACTATATTCTAGTTGGTAATGAAGTCGACTTCAAATATTTCCAATATGTCCTCCCTGCCATGAAAAACATCCAGAGCGCAGTTGAAACAGCTGGGTTACAAGACCGAGTGAAGGTGACAACAGCCACTCACGCTGGAGTCCTGGATAAAACTTATCCTCCTTCCAATTCCGTCTTCCGGTCCGAGTATCTGCAATTCATGCGACCCATCATTGGCTTCTTAGCAGAAAAAGGGTCACCACTCTGCGCTAATATCTATCCTTATTTCGCTTATATCGGAAACCCCAGCTCTATTAGGCTTGATTATGCCTTGTTTACTGCACCAGGGACTGTGGTAACTGATGGCCAGTTCAGATACGAGAACCTTTTTTATGCCATGTTGGATTCTTTCTATGCTGCTGTTGAGAAAGCAGGCGGACCCTCTGTGAAGATTGTCGTATCTGAAACTGGTTGGCCAAATTATGGTGAATCTGCAGCAACCACGGCCAATGCACAGACTTATTTGAACGGGTTGATCCAACATGTGAAGGGGGGTACTCCCAGAAGGCCAAATGGTCCTATTGAGGCTTACATATTTGCCATGTTCGATGAGAATGAAAAGCCTCCTCTAAAGACAGAGACAGAGGCAATGACAACAGAGAGACACTATGGGCTTTTCAACCCAAATCAAAATCCCAAGTACCAAATTAGTTTCAGTTAACAACGATGGTTCAACCTTGAACGTGACAAAGAGTAGTTTCTGTTCTAATGTATTTTCATATTAAATAAAGCTTAGACACATAGGAATCACGAGTGCATGGAATATGGAAAAATTAATGACTCTAGCCAGTAGCTATTTTATTTTTACCTTTGTGTGTGTTTGTGTTCTGTATAAGATATGTCATAATCAAAGTTTGTACTATTATAAGCAACAAATTGTAATTCAATTGTAAAGTTTGAATAAAAGAGGTTTCTAATTGTTGATTTTCTATCCCTACTGCAATGATAGATTATGATTTGTAATCAGTTCGATAATTTGCTCCTCATCTTTAAAATGAGAGTCGAAGAACAAGAAAAATCTATACTTAAAACTAGTGAGTGACCCCTCCGCACAATTAATGGTTTCAAATAATTAATGTGTGCAAAACTCAAGGAGATGCCTTGGCTATCTTCCCTCCACGTATCTCATCAGTAGGGCTGCAAGTCGGGTATGCTGGGCCAAGGTTCTAAATATCGATACGGGTCAAGACGCTGATCGGGCATATCGGCCTGTATCAGTGGTTTTTGTATCTTTTACTTAATTCTTTTTTTTTTCAAAATCGATTTTCAGCTATCCTCTGAAACAGTGGCTGATCCGATACATCCTTTGTAGGGGCATATCAGGAAGCCACTAGCACGATATGTATTGAACGATACGGGCCAATACGTATCGATATTTTGAACCTTGGGCTGGGCCAGGTTTAAGTTCAACCAAAGCCCAATCCTTAAAATTCGACTTAATGCCAGAGCCTGGCCCAAGCCCAAACTGTGTCCAACCTTTTCTTGTTTTAGCCTGTACTGAAATTTGATATAGTCATGTTGGGCTCGGCCCTATGTTGGTCCAACTTATTTAATGAGTATGCGCTAAAATTTGATATAAATGTATCTTTATATACCTTTATGTATTTATATGTGATTTATCAAAAAAAATGCATATATGCATATATGAATGTAAATATATTTCTATATATACATACATGTATGTACATAGGGGTGTCAATTGGACTGGATTTGGTCCAACCTGATCCAATCCAATGTGAGTCCATTATAAATGGATCAGGTCCAGTCCAATCCAATAAATGTGTTGAACCAATTTGGACCAGTCCAATTCAATGTCTAGACCATCCAACCTGTTCAAATTCATTTTGATTTAGATTGGATTTGATCCGAACCCGGTCCATTGACACATATTCTTATCTTATATCAATAGACCAGATATTGGCTTAATCCAACATAAATTTGTTACGGACGGACCAATTCCAATCCAATATGTCTTGTGGGTCCGTCCAATCCATCCAATTTGATTTTGGACTAGACGGGGTCCAATCCAAAACTGGTCCATTGACACCCTTATATGTACATAGTTGAATTGGATCAAGCTATTTAACGGTGAGGTCCAAGCCCAACATGAAAATTAAAACCAATCAAATTTTTTGCCCTAGACCTAGCCGTAAAACCAAAAGCCCAACTCACCCTATATACAATTATGGGTTTTTCATTGGAGTACAACGGTTCAGCCCAAGGTCAGAATTTTTAGGCCCAAAGTACAGTTAGGGTGGGTGCCAGCTCAGAATTGATGCCAATTCATGGGTGGGGTCAAGGTCAGGTTGGCCCGAGGTTGCACCCCTACTGATAAGAGTCTAGTTTATGGAATTGATTTCTCCGTACCAAAGTCAACACTTTTTTTAGTGCAGTGTTCTGTGGGTAGGAAATCCAGAAATTAATAGAGTTGGAATCTCCTTCCAAGAAAACATGTTCCAACCACCTACCAATTTGATCTAACACCGCATATCTCACCATGAAACTGGGGACCCAATATAAAAGTGGGATCCCCCATCTATGAGATGTGCGGTGTTAGATGATATTGGTAGGCTGCTGGAATGTATTTTGTTGGCAGGTGATTAGGACTTGAAGTTGTGATGGGTTCGAGGATAGGTGAATGGAAAAGAAAGTCATTCAATTTTTTTTTCTTGGGAGTCCATCCCCATATCCATAACCCTCCAACCCTGAATGGAAATAAGTCATTCCACATGAAGAGGTGATAAAAAAATTTTGAAAAGCTCTGTTTGGAGCTTCCCGAAAATAGCCTAAAATGGGCTTCACACGTCTTTTTAGGGAGACATCATTTGGAGGCGAGATCTTTTACCAACCAAATGAGAAAAGACCAAAATGGGGCCTAACTCATTCATTTGCTGTCAAATAGCTAATTTCTAATATGGCTTAAATACTTGTTTCGCACATTGTATTTGTATTGAAATTCAAATTCACAAGCTTAATATGTAAAATTTCTTTAAAATTATTTTATGTTGAATGTTTTTGAAGGATTTTTTAACATGCATTCACGCACTTAAAAGTTTTATTTGCCATTTATTGAGATATGGAGCAAGAGCAACATTTTCTGCACATTAGGGGTGTCAACAGATAGGATTTGGGTTGGACCTGTCCAAATCAAAATCAATGTCAACAAGTTGGACAGACTAAGACGTATTGAATTGGACCAGTCCAGTCTTAATTGTCCAAAGTATTTATTGAATTGGGTGGGAATAAATCAACGGAGAAATACACTGCCACCCACCGCAGAATTCTGAAATTACAACCCACCATAGACTATTAGTAGCCCCCTATAAACTGCATCCTGCTTGTGAATTTGGCATCGGTCCACTATCAGGATTCATCCACCATAGAATTTTGAGGTGGGCTGAACAATCATTCTCCTTTAAATCAATAACTAGTCCATTGACATAAGAAAAAGAGTACAATCAGGTTTGCCAAATTGATTAGATTGGAAGTCTAGACATTGAATTGTACCAGTCATGGTTTTCAAAACCATACCAGACTGGAAAAACTAAGAACCGGTGACCGGTTCCGTTTTTCCCAAAAACCGGATTTTTCCCCAAAATTGTTGCTTTTGGTCAATGAACCGTTGAACCGGACAATTAATTGTTCGAACGGTTCTGACTGTTTTTTATTTTTTTATCAAAATGGACTGAGCATTCGGTTCAAACAATCGGACCGTTCAACCCTGTAACCAGACCTTTGACCGATTCAATCTTCAGATCGATTTTAAAAACCATGACACAAATCCAGAATTATTCAAAGTATTCGTTAGATTAAATGGGCATCGTCTAATCGAAATGGACTCATAGGCATTGTCATTAATCTTCTTCACGATCTTGTATGGACCATACTTTCGAGGCTTCAACTTGTTGTAAATACCTACGGGAATTCTTTCCCTCCTTAAGAAGACCATAACCTCATCACCTACATCAAACACTTGAGACCGGCGGTGCTTGTCTACGACCATCTTGTACTTGGCGTTGGATTGCTCTAGCTTCTGCTTCACGGCATTCTAGATGGACTGAATCTGTTCTGCTGAGGAATTGGGGCTGGGTATTCTGAGTAGTTTCACTAAGTCAAGTGCATGGTTAGGGACCTTCATATACATGATGGAGAATGGGGATCTGCCTGTAGAACTGTGCACTGCATTGTTATAGGCGAACTCAGCATGGGCTATGGCGAAATCCCACTATTTTGGCCTCTCCCGACATATGTTGCGAATTAAATTCCCTAAGGTCCGGTTTACCACTTCTGTCTGTCCATCTGTCTACTGATAGGCGGTACTGAGGAACCGTGTGTCACGATCTGATGTGATGGTCTTGAATACCCCATGCAAGCGGACAATCTCCTTGAAAAACAATTTGGCTGTAGCGGATGCATCTGTTGTTTTCTTGCATGGGAGGAATTGAGCCATTTTTGAGAGCCTATCAACCACTACGAAGACAGAGTCCATGTTCCTCTGAGTCTTTGGCAAACCTAACACAAAATCCATGGACAGGTCTTCCCATATACACAATTGTTCCCCTTTCATAAGGAACCCATCATAAATAAAGAAATCCTCTGTTGGCTGCTTTTTCACATATTTCTCCCATACCTAATGGAAATCCTCATCCTGGGCATATAAGTCTTTGAGACACTCAAAACCTACAATCTCAACACTGAGGGTCTTGATGAGGGCTATACGCCTACTAAGTGCATCAGCCACTTTATTTTGTTGTCCCGTCTTATACACAATTTTATATGGGAACTTATCTAAGAAGGCAGACCATCTACCATGCAACTCACTTCTTAATTGTTTCTACCCAGTAAGATATTTTAGAGCCTGGTAGGGAACAAATTCTTTTGCAATTAAATAGTATTCCCATGTCTTTAAGGCTCTAACCATAGCATAAAACTCTTTGTCATATGTGGATCACTTTCTCCTGAATTCACATAATTTTTCATTGGAAAAAGCAATGGGTCTCTTTTGTCATATGTGGATCACTTTCTTATTAATGGTCCAGCATGTCGTCCAGCCTGGGAATAGGAAATTTGTACCCAATGGTAATCTTATTAATGGCCCTGCTGTCGACACACATTCTCCAATTGCCATCCTTTTTAGGTGTTAATAAGGCAGGTACTGCACAAAGACTCATGCTGATCTGAATGTGTTCATTTTTCAATAATTCTTCTACCTTTTCTCGTAAGATTTCATTCTCTTTAGGACTCATCTTGTAATGTGGGAGATTAGGTAGACTGGCACCTGAAACAAAATCAATATGGTGTTATATATCTCTCATAGGAGGGAGTTCATTTGGTAACTCCTCTAGAACTACATCACTGAATTCATCAAGTAGTCCCTCCACTTCCACTAGAATTTTATTTTCATCATTAACATTTTCTCCCTTTACTACTAAGAATTGTATCTCATGAATATCCTTACATTCTTTAACAAATTCAGCATGATGATGGGTGATGGTAAGAAAATTCTTCTCATGTGCTTTTGGAGCATTTGTAATATTTTTCTCAACTATGGGTAACAAAGTATAACGTGTACCTTCTTTTTCCAGTTGGTAGGTATTTTTCCTACCCATGTGCCTTGCATCTGTATCAAATTGCCAAGGCCTCCCTAACAAAATATGGCAAGCATCCATATCAACAATATCACAATGAACTTCATCATGGTACTTACCAATTTAGAATGGTACCCTACAGCACTCCTCTACCCGTACGCCGCCTCCTTCCTTGATCCATCCAATTGTGTATGGGTTAGGATGTCTTTCAAGAGGTAGTTGTAACTTTTGTACAATATCCCTGCAAATAATATTTTCTTGACTACCAATATCAATGATTAAATTAAATAATTTTCCTTTGACAGTACACCGGGTACGAAACAACCTGTGCCTCAGAGAAGCATCTGTATTTTTTTGGGACAACATTAATTTTCTGACAACATAGGTATATTCCTCATGTTCATATGGACCTTCTTCATCTTCCCCATCAGGTCCACAATATACCTCCTCCTTAATATCTTCTTCCTCCTCCCTTTCTATCATATTAACTGCCTTCCTCCTGGGACAGTCACTGGACCTATGTCCAACCTCATTACATTTAAAACATTTAATAGGAGCAAGTCTTGCATAAGGGATATTGGGTTTAGGAGGGTTGGAAGGATTACTTCGAGTATGTCCTCCTGTAGTAGCCTTACTGGCATTAGTTGTGCTTGCCGGGTGAGAGGGTTGTACGGCCGGGAATGATTTGTTCCTGTTGACGGTTGCCGGCCTATTGTCACTCCCGCAGTACCGACAATAATTATCACTGCATGCCTTGTCTTGGAACGTTAATTCTGCTTTCAAGGCTAGGTTCCTTGCTTCCTGTACACTAAGAACCATTTGTACACCAATTTTGTCCTTGATGGATGGTCTTAACCCGCTCAGATAACGAGCTGCCTGTTGGTTATCACTTCCAGACAACTGGTTCCATTTTTCTAATCTTAAAAATTCTGATGTGTACTCATTAACACTATGTGAACCCTACGCACACCTCTGGTAAGATTCAAACATATAGTGTTCATAGTCAAGAGGTAAAAATCTACCTCTGATTAATTGCTTCACGCACTTCCAGGTTCGAACAGGACCCCTTCCTTCTCGGATTTGGGTCTCTCTCATCCGTTCCCACCAAACAGATGCACCTCCCTTTAATCGGAAAGCTACCAATTTTACCCTTCATTCCTCTACTATTTCCGTGTAATCAAGGAACCTATCGACTTCTGTGATCCAATCCAGAAGTCCCTCTATGCCAAGATCTCCACTAAACGTAGGAATATCTACTTTAAGTTTGAATTCATCATTATTCCTACGGCGGTTGAAGTTATCTTGGTTATGCCAATTTCTACCGTTTCTGTCATTGCCCGGAAGGACTGGAGCACCACCAAATTCTAAGTCATCATCACTGTCATCGTCAAGAACTGGTCGTCAGAATGCAGTATTACTAGGTGGTCTATCGTGATCATCTCCCTCGATTCGATGTGGATGCTCCCGGTTTCGTGGGACAACCTCCCGTAACAAGGTTCGCAGTTGTTCAACCATCTCTGCCAACTACTGCTCGATGTAACCTATGGCCGTACGTTGTTTTTCGATTGCTCTCCAAACAGCAGGAAACCCCTTATCAGCGTCTTGACCCGTATCGATATTTAGAACCTTGGCCCAGCATACCCGACTTGCAGCCCTACTGATGAGATACGTGGAGGGAAGATAGCCAAGGCATCTCCTTGAGTTTTGCACACATTAATTATTTGAAACCATTAATTGTGCGGAGGGGTCACTCACTAGTTTTAAGTATAGATTTTTCTTGTTCTTCGACTCTCATTTTAAAGATGAGGAGCAAATTATCGAACTGATTACAAATCATAATCTATCATTGCAGTAGGGATAGAAAATCAACAATTAGAAACCTCTTTTATTCAAACTTTACAATTGAATTACAATTTGTTGCTTATAATAGTACAAACTTTGATTATGACATATCTTATACAGAACACAAACACACACAAAGGTAAAAATAAAATAGCTACTGGCTAGAGTCATTAATTTTTCCATATTCCATGCACTCGTGATTCCTATGTGTCTAAGCTTTATTTAATATGAAAATACATTAGAACAGAAACTACTCTTTGTCACGTTCAAGGTTGAACCATCGTTGTTAACTGAAACTAATTTGGTACTTGGGATTTTGATTTGGGTTGAAAAGCCCATAGTGTCTCTCTGTTGTCATTGCCTCTGTCTCTGTCTTTAGAGGAGGCTTTTCATTCTCATCGAACATGGCAAATATGTAAGCCTCAATAGGACCATTTGGCCTTCTGGGAGTACCCCCCTTCACATGTTGGATCAACCCGTTCAAATAAGTCTGTGCATTGGCCGTGGTTGCTGCAGATTCACCATAATTTGGCCAACCAGTTTCAGATACGACAATCTTCACAGAGGGTCCGCCTGCTTTCTCAACAGCAGCATAGAAAGAATCCAACATGGCATAAAAAAGGTTCTCGTATCTGAACTGGCCATCAGTTACCACAGTCCCTGGTGCAGTAAACAAGGCATAATCAAGCCTAATAGAGCTGGGGTTTCCGATATAAGCGAAATAAGGATAGATATTAGCGCAGAGTGGTGACCCTTTTTCTGCTAAGAAGCCAATGATGGGTCGCATGAATTGCAGATACTCGGACCGGAAGACGGAATTGGAAGGAGGATAAGTTTTATCCAGGACTCCAGCGTGAGTGGCTGTTGTCACCTTCACTCGGTCTTGTAACCCAGCTGTTTCAACTGCGCTCTGGATGTTTTTCATGGCAGGGAGGACATATTGGAAATATTTGAAGTCGACTTCATTACCAACTAGAATATAGTTGAAATTGATAGTATCTTTATTGGCTACCACATTGCCATATACAAAGTCATAGGCCGGGGTTAGGTCGCTGCCTGCGATACGTTGAAGGTCTTGGTTAGGGACGCCCAGCATTACTTCAATGTTGGAGCCTTTCAGGGCCTGAAAAGCCTCTTCATTTGGAGCATAAAGTCTCATCCTCTGTATATTATTGGCTTCGTAGAGAGCCACAACTTCACTTTTCGATGGCAAATTATTACCTAACATTCCGTAGCACACACCTATCCTTTGCGCACCTGCTGCAGAAGATAGAGAAAAACTGAGTCTTAACTGTAGTTTCAACACTACCTTAATTTGGAGGTCCTAATAGAAACTTTAACAAGAAACCTAGCTCCCCTCTTAGAGACCGTTTGGGTGGGCTTCAGCATTGATTTAGCTGCAATAACTGAGCCACTTTTGAGAAGCTACTTACCATAGCTTCAGCGCAGAGCCAATTTCTTGGCTCTTGTTAATGTACTTTTAGCTTCATAGCTAGTGTTTTTTTTTCAAACACGACTTCAATGATTCATGGCATCATTTGAGGTCTACCTTACAACATGAGAAATTTATGCCACCCAAACGGGCTTATGGCGGATGTAAAGTTTCAGGTTGAAATTAATGTTTTGGATCTTCTAGATATCCTTGTGTTAAGGTTTTCACATAATAGGGCCTTCATTACACTAATTGTTCCTTGAGGAACAATTTTATATGGTATATGGGCCCATTGCACTTATATATGGCCTAGTTAGCATAATCAAATCATTGAAACGATTCAATGGTCAACCGAGACCGTGGTCCTTGTAACCCCAAGTTATTGGGCTTAAATTTTCAATTCTTCAAAGTATTTTAAGATATTTCCCAAGAAAAAGTTGGTTTTTTGAATTGGTCAGGGAAACATAAAACCAGCCTGAGTAGGGGTTAAATGACCACCCTTTAATTCAATGGGTTATATAACAGCCTTGGTTTAATTTGCAGCAGGTCTGTGGTAGCCTTTGGTCAGAATATTGAATGATCTGCTTTTTTGGTTGGATAACTTTACACAATGATGAGGCCAAATGTGTAACCATAAGTCAACATTTCGCATTCCTTATCTTAAGGATTTGTTGTTTCCTTTTTAATTGCGAAAAAGGAATTAAATCCTGCCAAATGCAGTCTTACAACACATAGTTGATTCTATTCTATACCTTAGAGATGCTTGAAAAAAAAAAGAAAACTAATATAAAGCTTTTAGATTATCAATTAGCTAGAAGAAAAGGAGAATAATTGAAGGTGGCTACACGAGTTTATAGAATGGGAAAGAGGCCCACAGTGGAGACCATTACTAAACAGAATAAAGAGGGTTATGAATTAATAGAGAGAGAGAGATACCTGTGATGTTTGAGATAGCCATTAGAAGCACAAAAAAGAGCATTGTAGCTGTAGCCACAGAAGGGCCATTGCTTCTTTCTGCATAGAACTTATCCATGAAGAATAACAAGTAGAAAAGGAGATTAAGAACTTAGAGCTGAAATTTTGATATGCTATCAATCCATCTGGTGTATGTCCATTTTATAGGAATCGATGGAGGTGAAATCCTTACAGTTGGTTAGACGTGGAACTAGGGAGAACCATAACACCACCTAATTAATAATTTTTTTTTTTATAAGCTTTAGTTAATTAATGATTTCGGAAGTAAGCAGCCACCTTCTTCGGCAACCGCATGGAAACTCACATATAAATACATTCTCTCTCTTTCTCTCTGGGACGGGAAATTGGTCAACGTCACCATGAGTTAAAATCAAAGTCAAGAGAGACCCAGCTTGCCCGGGTGAATCATGAGATAGTTAGACTTCTATAACAAGAAGTCAATGGCCTTCCCCTTTAATCATATATTGCCCCATCTTTGGGGTTAGAGATTGACCCAATCAATAGAAGCGTTGATTAATTTATTAATACGTTTTCATCAAACCAAACGGTTCATTGTCCCACGATGTAATTCTATAATTGTAGACCAAAGCTATGACATATATAGCGGGTACAAATTGGCAAATTGTAATTAATGATTTCAATAAACTATTTAAGCTACTAATTATAACGACGGAGGATGGAATATTAGACCTGAACCATTCAACTTAAAAGTTTTAGCTATCGAGTAACATAATTAAATAGATTTTTATTCTCTAACAAATACCCGTAAAGCAAATGCTGCACTTGACCCCATAAATCTTGTACACTGGGGCTCTAAATGCTGCACTCGACCCCATAACAAATGCTTACATGGGTAACTGATATTCAATTTCACTTCTACGTAATGACAGTATACTGCGCATGGCAACACTAAACCAGTCTGGCCTTCAATTTCCAATAACTAAAAGAAATAATCCCTATACAGCCATCTTGCTTTGGCCCATAGGAAATCTTTCATTTGATCCCAATTGTTGTTTCTTGCCCGCTTGATAATCCAAAGACTTAATCAGTGTGGATGGCTGGATGCAATTAAATATTCGATCGTTGACCATTTAGCTGCATGACTCAATATGGGAAGGTTATTATTTAATAATAATGAATCAATATTGTTATAAGTGTTTATTATTAATTAAAATTTTAAAGAAATCACAATATTAATATATATATATATATATATTAATAAAATTTAATTTAATAATACAAAGCCCAAAATTAATGTTACGGTCAGATCCAACTCAACAACTTAAAATCTAAGTTTAAACTTTTGATACTATATGCCCATATCGGGCAACAGGCATATCATATTGGGGTACTGATAAAGGGAATAAAGGGTTTTGGGAATTTGGGCATTTGCACGGGGTAGGCATACTCCCTGGTCATAGATTGGGTTGGGCTGGGCCAGGGTTATCAACTATGAAAATGGTTATATATAGCTTGAACTTCAGGCCTGAAATGTAAGTCCAATTTCGGTTCATACTGCTGGCCCAATTAGTTTCAATTAGGCACGCGAGCTTTACAATCCGAACTCGAATGGCTCATCAAAAGTTCGATTTATTTCCACACTTAATATATTTTAAAATAAAATATTATATTATCTATTATATTTGTCATTTATAATGTATCATATAATATTTTGAGACACGGCTTATATGCCAATTTAGAAACTAGAAATGATCACACATGAATAGAAGACATGCCATCATAATAATGAAATCCTAATTAATCTTTAGTTGTATTGTTTACGAAGAATTGCATTCAGTCAGATCTGACTTTGTAAGTGCTTAATATAATTATTCGTTAAAAAAGGAAATGAAAAAGCAATATATCTATTAGTTGATCCATTGTGTGGAAATAAAAGAAGAATGAAAAAACCACCCTATTTAACTAAGGAGATGTTTGGAATCGTGGTCGTTTTTCTGAAAAATGGTACCATGTTGGATCTACATAGGTGTTTCAAAAAATATCAATATATATGATCGTTTGGTTCACACGTTTTTTGAAAAAATGCTTGAACTGTGGGCATTCCTTGTAAATTGGGACCCCACCTATGTATGAAATGTTAAATTTGATATTTCATGTATCGATGAACTGTTGCCCCCAACGGTTGATTGATTGACGATTACGTGTATGTTATGTGGTGCTTACCTGTTAGTGCATATATAAAAAACGGTGATAAAAATCACCTTATCAAACAACATAGTGTTGTTCACTGTCTATATGGCAGAATTACTCCAAAATAAAATTAAAACATTTTTTTTTATGAAAAATAGGTCTTAAAAACATGGACATTTTTTCTTAAAAATCAGTCCCAACAAAATCTCACCGTTCCAAACACCATCTAAAATGCGTGGACATAGTGCATAGCTTAGACAAAATAGGTGATAGTGGTTCCATGTAAAACAAGCATTTTCCTCTCTTCTCAAGAAGTTCAATTGGAGAGATCGGGCAGATATTGCTCTCCCATTGCGTATATATAAAGTTCTGTCCATGATTAATGACAAGAAATAAAACAAAACATGGCAAGGTCAGAGTGATGCTTTGAGCTCTTTAGTTGGATAATACAGCATGAACCCATTCACCAATGCGACAAGCAAGCTCTTCCTCCACATTTAGACCTGGCAAAAAATTTACCCAACGCACAAATCTGAACCAATCCAATCCAAAAAAACAGGGTTAGGGTCTCATATTTAACTACCTAAATATGAAAATGACCTGATTCGATTCAACCCGAAAAAATTGGGTAGGGTCATGGGTCAACCTGCTGGTTCGATTGTCAAGTCTAATTAAGATTATTTATGCATTATTAGAAGTTTCCACTCTTTAATTTTTTCTATTTAGTCTTTACTCTTTAAATTGTTAAATGTTCAATTTTTTGTATTTTATATTTGGAATTTTAAGATTAATTTTTTTAATTTTGGCATTTTATTTATAGCTTTTCTTTATTTTTTTAAATTTCGATTATTTTTTAGAATGACCTGAATTGACCCATGGGTCAATCCTGGCCTAGACATTTACGATTAGGTTTTGGCATTTGACAACTAAACCCGAAATTGTTAATCCAATCCAAATCCGACCCATCCAACCCAATTGCCAATTGCCACGTATGTCCACATCAAACCATTGGAATTTGTTAGAGCTGATGCATGATATGATCAACTCATCCCAAGTCTAAGAAAAATTTGTGAAGTACGAATACATCCGTTACAGAATTCTGAATTCCAGTCCCCCGCCTACTATTACCCCACTCCCCCTATAAACCACATCTTGCCCTTAAATTTGATATCGATTCATGGTGAGGATGCTTTCCCCTGTACTATGAGACTTATAATCTGGGCTAATTGGTCATTCTCCCAAAATTTTGCGTACTGGACCCTTCATTTCCATCCTCGTCAATCCTTACGCATAAAAGAAATATATGAATCGTTTGCGTGTATTGAATATCTCGACACCGTCATCACAGTTTGTGGAGTCCAGAAGACTTGCACGCTGATGAATGGCTACGTGCTTACATCAGGTCCATCTCTCTCTTAACAAAAAATAACTTCAATCCTAGCCATTGAAATTGTAAAACTGGTGAGCAATTATTGTATTGTTCTGAAGCGAACAAAGACGACGATCCATTTGATCATGTACTCTGTCACTGCAGATCTCCTTGATGGGTTAGTTCAGTCCACTCAAAGGGTTTGTACACGAATTTCAGTTGAAGAAAAGAAATTTTTGCACGCCGAGTGGTGCATCAAATTTAAGTGGGTTTTTAAGTCTTGCATTTATGTTGTCATTGGGAATGCTAAAAGGTTGCAATTGATTAGTCCCTGTGTTGACAGGATAAGGCAGTAAAGTAATCCAAAAGGATGAAGTTATTAGCTCTTAAGTTTTCAATTTTGGCACCTATAAAACGGACTCAAATGGTGATGAGCTACAAGAGATACAGATCTTGGCATCCTTCTTTGACCCAGAGCCACAATCAACCCCCTTCTTCTACTACATCTTGGACTGCTTCTGCTAATGGCTACAGCAGGTCTCTCTCTTTTTTCTGTGTATGTTTCTAGTTTTCACTTTATAGATGCGAGGATCTTGGTGTGTAACAGCTGTTTGTCCCTTTATATTTGTGTCATCAACATACTTGAATAAGTTGTGAGCTCCATTAAGTCATTTGGTTGTTATCACTAATCAGACGGCCAGCTTCCAAGGCTCAAAACCTTATTGTATTTGGATTGAAATTCAAATCCACAATTTTTTTTTGAGGAATTTTAACATTTGCTGCACAACCCATAACTTGTAATAGGAAATATCATGCGATAATCTGATTCTGTCTTTATGAGTAATATCTTTGATTCAAATTTGGATGAATAAACTAACGGAGTTCCAACCATGGATATATGAGTGCAGGCACACAAGCAATTGGCGTTTGCTATGGAATGAGTGGCAATAACTTGCCACACCCAGATGAAGTCATTGATCTCTATAAGAGAAACAACATTCAGAAGATGAGACTTTATGCTCCAAATGAATCTGTTCTTGAAGCTCTGAAAGATTCTAGCATTGAGCTCATGCTAGGCGTCCCAAACCATGAACTTCAAGTTGTAGCAAAAGATCAAAACAATGCATCCAAATGGGTCAAACGATACATAGTAAGATAAAAGATTCTATCAAATTCAAGTTTGTTGTTGTCGGCAATCAAGTCAGCCGCACCCATCCAAATGATTTCAAATATATCCTCCCTGCCATGAGAAACATGTACATTGCAGTTCAAACAGCTGGGTTCCATGACCAAATCAAGGTATCGACTGCAGTTTACTCAGGAGACCTCACTGATACCTACCCTCCTTCTAGCTCTATCTTCAAACCTCAGGTGCTCTCAGCAGGCATGCGTGAAATCATCTTCTTCTTGGTCCAAACGCGGGCACCTTTACTTGCTAATGTCTACCCCTTCTTCGCATATTTGCATAATCAAAGAGACATCAAGCCTGAATATGCCTTTACTTGCCAATCAGTGAATCAAGTTGATTACCAGAATCTATTCGACGCCATGGTCGATTCTTTCTATTATGCCCTTGAGAAGGTGGGTGGGCGCTCGTTGGATGTGGTTGTATCAGAAACTGGTTGGCCAAATGCTGGTGACTCTATTTCCACTTCAGAAAATGCAAGAAAATACTACAAAAAACCTCATTGGACATGTGAAGTCTGGAAGAGGCACTCCAAGAAAGCCTCGAAAGCCCATAGAAACATACCTATCTGCAATGTTCGATGAGAACAAGAAGGGTGAACCTGCTAGGGAGAAACATTTTGGGCTGTTCTTTCCAAATAAACAGCCCAAGTACCAAATAAGTTTCACTTAATATAAGAGTGAGATGTGAATACTGTGGTATTGATTAAGTAGGTCCTGCACTCCTGCTTGAAGCTTTGATGTATGTTCATGTTAAAGAAAGGGTAGGGTACACTTAAATTAAGGGCAGTAGGGCCCCTCATAGTTTATCCCCTCACTAGATGGTAATTTAATGGTAGGTCCTGCTTTGCTATTTCTATGTATGTTGATGCTTAATATAAAGCATAATATAGAAGGCCTTATCTCCAGAACTGCTCCACGTAGCTTGCTGTTTATGCAATCAGATATAATTGGAGTGATATGTCAAACAGAAAATTATCAACACCCTCCATTAAACTCTTTTTTTTTTTGTTTTTTATGTTTAAAATCATAGGGGAGATAATTTCCAAATGTGTTTCACTCTCACACCCAATCCATATCTGATCCAAATCTATACCCTGGCTGTTCACTGCTAACAACCTCAACCAACTCCCAGGCGAGCTCAAATGGATGTGTCACTCCCTGTGTTATTTTGGCTTTTTCTACTCTCAAGTTCTTTAGCACTTGAGTGACCTAGTCTAAGATCCAATCCCTTGATATGCAATTGACTAATTTGACCGTTGGAGTCCTTGCTCTTGTGATAATACCAAGAGTTAGCTCTTTAATCCTCATGCTGGACATTGAAACCCTTGGACAAAGTAAAATTATCTTATTGCCCTCGGCCCATCCTTGGCAGCAGCACCTTTAAATATGAAAAGAGCAGCACAATTTTTGGCTCCTTTCCACGGTGGATGAAAGAACCATGTTGCTGTGTGCTTGAGATAATCAAACCTTTCATGATAAACATGGATGGCGTTACTTTTGTTACCCATCGTTGAAAGGAGGATTCCCTTCTTTCTAGGAGCAAAAATGAACTCCTAAACAGAGGATGAATTATGAGTTTAGGCTCTAAAGTTTAAACGAGCTTGCATCAGCTGTGACTACCGTTTCCTAAGAATCTGATAAAAGCGTGGACAGATCTCACCTTTGATTCAGATTCAACATAGCAAGGTGATCTGGTTTTCTGTTCAGATAATGTTTAAACTTCAAATAATTGAGACCTCTCGCAGGGCTGGGAGGCAGGTCCAATGTCAGGGTTTAACCTGTGCAATATTCCAAGAAGATGAAGGTATTTTTTGTGTCTCCAATGGACTGGTTCAGCACCACTTTGGCCGGTCTAGCCTGGCCCATGTTGAAGACCTTTGTCTAAAATCTAAATTCTTAAGTAAATTGAGAATACCAAGTGGGTGTGGCCGTGTTGGGGTGGGTCCCATTGGGAATTTACTGTATGGTCTTTCAGTTCCTCTTCTCAACCAATTTCGGTCATGTTTGGACTTCTTTCCAAAAATCAGAATTATTGGTAGTACTAAACGGCATTAGAACTTTTTAGACAACAGAAACGTTGTCAAAAACTTGAGTTGAATGCAGTTTCGGGTTGGCCCAATCCAAGATGCACCCTCAATAAGAAGCCAGCAAAATCCAACCTAAAGCTGAACTTGGTTTGGCCCTAGTTACAGAGATCGACAGAATTACACGGTTATTTGGGCTAAGTTTGAGTGATATTTCAGAAATGTCTCTGAAACTAGTACCAATCACCAAACTTGGTACCGCTGCTAGGAGTCAGAGTCTGTGTTCTAAAAGCATTGGAATTTGGAGCAGGTTTTAGAGGGTAGAGTCCATCAGCATGCGTCAGGTCACTGTGGTGGAATCGGCAGGCAAGCTCGACGAGTTGATAACTTGATATGTTATCCCAACAAAGGAAACCACGGCCTTGAGGTGGAGTGGAGTCCACGACTCTGACAATCTAAGCAGAAATATTTCATCCTCCAAATGCTGATTCTAAACCCGCTTCCTTTGAAATTTTCATGCCCAAAACTTTGCCGACATAACAACTGACCTATTTGTTTGTTGGGTTGGGAAAAGAAATATTCCTACTATTTCTCAATTACCTAAGCCTGATATCAATTCATAAACTATTGTTCCATTAGTCTGAACTCTGAAGATTGTATTAACTATATGACAAAATATGAAAATGAAGACTCAATCTTAGAAAGCTATCAAATGAACTGCAAAACCTCTAGCATCATATTACATCCCCATCTTTTTGTCTCTGTTTACTACAAAAGTGTCCATAGTAGAATGATTATGTTAATGAGTGATTATTGTTCCAATAATACCCTAGCCTCTTAATTTGGTTTTAGTTGCTTGGGGGAAAAAATGCTTTGTCACCACTTGTCTGATTGAGCAGAATTTGATAATCTGTATGTGACAAAAAGAAATTTTTGGGTTACAAGGTACAAATCCGATTGGTAATGCTATGCTCACAAAAAAAAAAAAAAATAGTTGTTATGGAGCTTTTGAGAAAGTTCTAAAACAAGTGTTTGATTGGACTGAAAAAAAAAAAACAAAAACAAAAATGTATGTGAAATTTGACCATATATATTCCATAAATGGGTAATAACGGTATTTTATCTCTTGATTTTTTTTGAATTAGGGAAGTATAGGGAAACCTCATTCACTTATCAGAGAATTAGCTCTTCTACTAGTGCTGCAATCTTTTCTTTCTCTGCAATGCTGCAATCTTTAATTGAGAAAAGTGACATTTTTCAAGGATTCATCTGTGAACATAGGCACAAAATGTCATTTAAATCCTCTATTTTCTTCTCTATTGTTGCATTCTTGTTTTATTTGATCTTGATTTCTATAACAAACAGAGGTGTTTGTAGCTTAAATCATGAGCATTGGAATCAAAAGTATATCTGTATGGTGCCGTTTGTATTGAATAGTGCAATTATGAACTCTATACAAAATCTGCACCTGGTTTAGCTTTGCATCCATTTGTTTTTTACTATTTTTGCACTTATACCTGCTGGAAGTTTGCATTTTTTATCTCATTTGCACTTGGTGGCAATGCAAACTTTTAGCAAAAAAAGTGGGTGGCAAATATCCATAAAAATGAAAAGTTAGTTTAGTTTTACAGTGATAAATTTACTTTGTTGCCAAACGAGTTTTAATAGAAATGGATGCAAAGACAAATCCCAAGGCATAAATATGCCTTTCTAACATGGTAAATGATGTAACCGTTTTCGGCCACGTACCAATGTTTTGTGATGTAAAAATTTTTTGGCAAAGTACCTCGTTATTTGACCCGGTGGTGGCGTGCCTTAGTAACGAGCTACTTGGTGGCGAACTCCCTGGGGGAGAACTGCTTGGTAACTAACTGCTTGGTGGCGAACTGCCTGGTGACGAACTGCCTGGTGACGAACTCCCTGGTGGCAAACTGCCTGGGGGCGAACTGCCTTGGTGGCGAACTGCCTGGGGGCGAACTGCCTTGGTGGCGAACTGCCTGGGGGTGAACTGCCTTGGTGGCGAACTGCCTGGTGGCGAACTGCCTGGGGCCGAACTGCCTTGGTGGCGAACTGTCTGGGGGCGAATTGCCTGGGGGCAAACTGCCTTGGTGGCAAACTGCCTAGGGGTGCTGCCTGGTGGCGAACTGCCTGGGGATGAACTGCCTTGGTGGCGAACTGTCTGGGGGCAAACTGCCTTGGTGGCGAACTGCCTGGGGGCGAATTGCCTGGTGGTGAACTCCCTGGTGGCGAACTGCCTGGGGACGAACTGCCTGGGGGCGAACTGCCTAGCGAACTCCCTACTAGGCGGTCGATGCCTTAGAGAATGTTGGAGCTCCCTGGTGTGGCGCAATCCGACTACCCTCAGCATGAGGTGGTCTTCTTTCCTTTGTAGGCTGTAGGAGATGAGGGACCTACGAGAACTTCATCTTTTCCTCCTCTTTGTAGGTGGCGGGAGCTGAAAGACCTCCGAGAACTCCATCTTTTCCTCCTCTTTGTAGGTGGCGGGAGCTGAAAGACCTCCGAGAACTCCATCTTTTCCTCCTCTTTGTAGGTGGTGGGAGCTAAGGGACCTCCGAGAACTCCATCTTTTCCTCCTCTTTGTAGGTGGCGGGAGCTAAGGGACCTCCGAGAACTCCATCTTTTCCTCCTCCTTGTAGGTGGCGGGAGTTGAGGGACCTCCGAGAACTCCATCTCTACCTCCTCCTTGTAGGTGGGGGGAGCTGAGGGACTTCCGAGAACTGCATCTTTTCCTCCTCTTCGTAGGCGGCGGGAGTTTGAAGGACCTGCGAGAACTAAATCAGAGGTCCCGGGGGTACTTTCCTGGTGGGGGCTCTCTGATGCTTAAGTTAGCACTCTTATCCTAGAGAGCTTTGAAGATAATAGGAGAGAGCTAAAGAGCAGGGTTACTTCCCTTTCTTTTCCATCCCCCTCCCCTTTGGGGGGTGAGGTCTTTATATACTGGAGTCCTCGCGGGTTAGGTGGGTGAAAAGCCTCCAAACGGTAAGACTCGTTGAATCCTGTCAAAACCGGGGTACGGTGGTGAACTCCTCGAGGTCGTCAGGCTGGCGCTTGTGTCAGGCGGCTAGGTCGGCGCCTAGGCCGGGTTGTCAGAGGGGTGCCTGCGTCAGTCGGCGGGTCAGTGTTTAGGCCAGGTCGTCAGGTCGGCGCCTGTGTCAGTTGGCAGGGCAGTGTCTAGATCAGGTCGTCAAGCTGGCGCTTGTGTCAGTCGGCGGGTCAGTGTCTAGATTAGGTCGTCAAGCTGGCACCTTGGTCGGATCATGCGCTAGGCTGGTCCAGGTCGGCCAAGTCGCGCAGGCCGTGCGTATTCGCGCAGGCCGCGCGCTAGGCCGCACGCAGTTCGCGCACACCGCGCAAGTCGCGACAGGCCGGCCAGACAGGTGCCCAGGTGGGTCACCAACTTCGTAAGTTTGTTGGCTGGGTGTTTTCCTAGTTGTCACGGGGTGCCACGTGTCACAATTTTACTAGAGGGCCAAATCTGCCCTCATCAATAGCCCCCCACTCCCGAGCTGATAGTAACTCAGCGAAGGGAGTAGATTTCTTCTGGCCCGTAAGTCGATGAGCTAGTAAGTGGTGATCCAATTGCTAGTATGGCCCGTAGGCTTTGGGAGCGACTCGTAGTCTATTATTTTTTTGACTTTGCCCGTGCCGAAGAGGCGGCTGGGTCTTGAGCAGTAATGTGGCCCATAGGCTTTTGGGAGCGACTCGTAGTCTACTCTTTTTTGACTTTTGCCCGTGCCGGAGAGGCGACCGGGTCTTAAGCAGTAATGTGGCCCGTAGGCTTTTGGGAGTGACTCGTAGTCTACTCTTTTTTTACTTTTGCCCGTGCCGGAGAGGCGACCGGGTCTTAAGCAGTAATGTGGCCCGTAGGCTTTTGGGAGCGACTCGTAGTCTACTCTTTTTTGACTTTTGCCCGTGCCGGAGAGGCGACCGGGTCTTAAGCAGTAATGTGGCCCGTAGGCTTTTGAGAGCGACTCGTAGTCTACTCTTTTTTGACTTTTGCCCGTGTCGGAGAGGCGACCGGGTCTTAAGCAGTAATGTGGCCCGTAGGATTTTGGGAGCAACTCGTAGTCTACTCTTTTTTGACTTTTTCCCATGCCGGAGAGGCAACCGGGTCTTAAGTAGTGAGGTGGCCCGTAGGCTTGGCCTGCATCAGCTTCGTAATGCCGGTCACCTACTCCTACAAGAAGCTACTAGGGGCTCGACCTTCGGGGGCAACACCACTAACTTTAGGTTGCCAGCTCACACGGGAGCCTTGGAAGGCTCGACCAGTAAGGGCGCCTATGTAGTCAGTTAGCCGCCAACTCCCGCGGAAGCCACGAAGAGCTCATCTTTGTAGGGGGGACCTTGCGGAGAGGATTGATGTGGCATTATCTGAATTGAAAGTAATGTTAGTAGAGCTACTTAGTCCGTTAGCTCCCTGCATAGTCTCTGAGTTCATAGAAAATGTAAACTACAAAGTGATAGCTTCAATTTCTAAAAAGTGAGGACTTAGTTTTGGCAAGATGAGAACTTAGCTTTGGTAGGATGAGAACTAAGCTTTTTGTAGCGGGTTCCCACATACGGCGCCAATTGATGTAACCGTTTTCGGCCACGTACCAATGTTTTGTGATGTAAAATTTTTTTGGCAAAATACCTCGTTATTCGACCCGGTGGTGACGTGCCTTAGTGACGAGCTACTTGGTGGCGAACTCCCTGGGGGATAACTGCTTGGTAACTAACTGCTTGGTGGCAAACTGCCTGGTGGCGAACTGCCTTGGTGGTGAACTGCCTTGGTGGCGAACTGCCTGGTGACGAACTCCCTGGTGGCGAACTGCCTGGGGGCGAACTGCCTTGGTGGCGAACTGCCTGGGGGCGAACTGCCTTAGTGGCGAACTGCCTGGGGGCGAACTGCCTGGTGGCAAACTCCCTGGTGACAAACTGCCTGGGGGTGCTGCCTGGGGACGAACTGCCTTGGTGGCGAACTGTCTGGGGGCGAACTCGGCGAGTCAGTGTTTAGGCCAGGTCGTCAGGTCGGCGCCTGTGTCAGTCGGCAGGGCAGTGTCTAGATCAGGTCGTCAAGCTGGCGCTTGTGTCAGTCGGCGGGTCAGTGTCTAGATCAGGTCGTCAAGCTGGCACCTTGGTCGGATCATGCGCTAGGCTGGTCCAGGTTGGCCAGGTCGCGCAAGCCGTGCGCAGTTCGAGCAGTTCTCGCGTGCGCTAGGCCACGCGCAGTTCACGTGCGCCGCGCAGGCGCCGTCAGGCCGAGAGCAGGTCGTGCCAGGCCGGCCAGACAGGTGCCCGGGTGGGTCACCAACTTCGTAAGTTTGTTGGTTGGGTGTTTTCCTAGTTGTCACAGGGTGCCATGTGTCACAATTTTACTAGAGGGCCAAATCTGCCCTCATCAGTAAATTTTTAACATTTGATCAATTTTGAGTGCAAATGTACATTGATTTTTTTATATAAAATTCCCTCTTATTTTGGGTGCAAACATGCCTCGAAAACTGTGTTTTCTGTTATTGTAAATGCACAAATGTATTCTTGCCAAACACTAGAAAAACTGAACCAGAGTGCATATATGCACTGAACCGGCATTTGCACTCTTCCCAAACAGAGCCTAAATAAATAACCTTCCTCCTGCCTTTATTCTCTTTTAAATGAAGTAGGGACCACATCATTTTACTTCTCATAAACAAATAAAATAAAGTCAAACCTGAAACAAAACTAAACCAGAACTTGCACCATTTGCATCCCATGCATTTACACTTGTGCAGAACATGTGAGATAACATTTGCTTGTGCCACAATGTTCTTACGAATTCTCTTATTGGATGTTCACCCAAAAAAATTCAGAAAAAAAAAAAGAAACAATATCACTTATTGGATTAAGAATACTGGTATGATATTTCATTCAAAACCAACCGTACCTCCTGCACACAAAAGGGATACATCCTCCAAAGTTTCTGCAAAGAATATCATCAATCTGCAATTTACACTAACAAATGAACACAAGCAACCTCCAAAAAGAAGGGAAAAAAAAAAGCAAACAGAAAGACTGTCAAAAATTAAATTTACTCTTCAAATGTTCATCTAGGAACACCAGATATTAAGATATTCACAACTCCATCTCCATTGAACTGGTGACAGATTCTGTTCACTCAAGTCTTTAGGATATCTATAAGATCCATTTTTTAAGAAAACATAGTATCTTCAGCTTGGAGCTTTTGGATTGCACTGTTAGGTTTAGTAAACAACCCAGCAATCAACTGGCAGACGTGGTTGTTGGAAGTCAGCCAAAAGCTTTGTGTTGGTCCCAGTTTTGCAATGAAAATATGGAATCAAGGCTGAGATCTTTAGATGTCTGGTATGATTTTATTGGAGCTGAAATGCCTCTAATTCGTGGGGATCTCTGTTGACAACCACTCGGCTTGCAAATTCTATTGATGAAAGTTGCATCACTACCATTTGTAGAACAAAAGGAATGCCTACTCTTAGATGGAGAACCATGATCAGAATAAGCATCAGCAGCTCCCAGCCTCTGCCTTGGTGTGCTAATCGATCGCACCTTTGCTTTTGCAGATTCGGTTGCAGCCATGTAACTTGGAAGAGCAGAAAAACCAGAGAAAAGATCATTGTCCATGTTGTAGCTCCGATTTGATTGATGGAATGATCTTCTTGGAAGCGACAATGGGGAATTCATTCCTAGCAAGTCTTCATGTTTTTGAATTTCTCTTGGTCTAAGATGTACCACTCCTACATCTTTGTCTATGGCATTTAAATAGGCAATTCGGTCAAAATTCTCTAGTTGTTCCTGCTTCCATGCTTGGGTATCCACCCAATGATCTAACCAGTTGCTGAGCATCCCATCTACATTATTTGGTTCAGATTCTCTTCGCCTCCTCTCCTGAATAATATTAATTCAATCCCAAAACATCAACATAGGACTAAATAATTTAAAGGAATTCAAATGAAGCAGGCTTACCTGATGGCTGTATGAGTATCTTTTTATGCGTTCTCTCTTGATCATGGCGTCTTGCTTGCTTAGGAACATGGAATTTGTTTCTTCCTTTGTGAGCAAACTGTCACCCCACCTTCTCTGACTTTCCAATCTGAGTTTCCCCAACTACAAATTGAGCAACAAAAAATAAAATAAAATAAAGAAGACATGGATGATCTAACTTGTAACGTAGCTTTGACATTGCATCTTCTAATGCCCCAATGAATGAGGCAAAACAACGTTCATTGTCATCTCTTTGAATTGCATACAGATTAATACTTCACTTACCCTTGTTCCCATGTCTTCTAATTCCTTGTTTGGATCTATCAACTCTTTTTGCTCTTCACCCGTCCAATTATCCTCCACTATTCCAAGTCTCTTTGCACGAACCTGAGATTGGATCTTTACAAGGGACTGCAAACTCTTCAGTGTAGTCATAGCTTGGCGTCTCACAGCTCGACCTCGAACAATAGCCTGAAGCTTCACAAGTGCCTTGAGCGCCCTCAGTGCTTTCCTTGCCTGTAATACTTGTGGATATGAATTCATAGACAGAATGTAATAGGTGGAGATGGAAAAACCAAATTAACTTAGATATTACTTTTGTCTTTGTAGTTCCAAAATGTACAGATGCATAAATAGTACAGAAATATTATCAGTTAATGGCAATTAGTAGGATAGAGACTGCCAATTCATAGGGCCAAAACCATAAACAAGACAAAGAGGATGCTTTAACTCTGGTCTAGAGTCCCAAGAAGCTTACAAGATAACCACGGAAAGCGGTTTGAATTTTAATGGCAGCCCATTCTCGGCTTCTCCCTTCGCATAGAGCATATGATTTAGATGTCCCCCTGAGACGGACAACCTCAGCAGCAGCCTGAGCCGCAGCTACGGCAGCCTCAGCAGCAACCGCTGTTGCAATTGCAACAGTCATAGCATGTTTGTTCTGCTCATCTTCTACCTCGCTCAGTGTCCTCTCCTTTGTTGGAGATGCAGCTGCAAGTACATGAAGGCGCTTGACCTTGAACCGTCCAAACATCCATCTCCACCTCTTCTCCTTCTGCAGATGGTTATAAATATTAACATATAGAGATGCTCGAAAGAGCACAGCAGCACAATCAATGAAATTCACTACATATGTACCTTATCTGGTTTTGCCTTTGCCTCTGAAATAAAAAGCCTTCTCACCAGATTAAACCAGCTCTTCTTCTTTGCCATTGGAGAACCATCACATCACATCATACGAGGCAAGGAGAATATGAAGGATGAACAGACATCACTGATCTGACCAATTCAAACAGAAGAAGTATATTGTAATGGTGTCTACCAAATTTGTCTGACAATTATCAAGTAGACCTCAGTTTTATACAAAAGAATTCAGAACCAAACGATTCATTCACATAAATTAAACCATACTCAATTTTACAGAGTCATTCAAGTCAACAAAAAACCTAATTTCTACCAAAAGGAGAGAATCAGATCCAGAAAAAAATAAATAAATATAAAAAGGTAAAAAGAAAGAAATATCCATTTGATGATTTGCATAAAGAAACTCAGCTTTGTTTATGCTAAGACTATAACATCATCTTCTAAAATCCACAGTTCCTATCTTTCTCCTCATAATCTCTCAAACCCATTTGCTAAAGCAGAGAAATCCTGAATGAGGATTACGAAGAACTTCTAAAATCTTAAACTCTGTAGCCGTTGTCTGTGAATAAAACCCGAGGAGCTCTCTTACCCATTTCGAATAAGCATTGAAATTCGATAAATTAAACCAGAATCACAACATCAAGCAGCTTGGTTCCTAGAATTCACAGATACTGAAACATAAATACCAGTAACAAAAATCCCGAATTCAGAGGAATCCAATAGGTGTACCTGGAAAAAACTGCGCAGAAATGGGTTAACAGAACCAACTTTCCGGAAAACTCTAATTTTCAATTCAGAATTCTTCTCTTTCTGATCTGGAAAAACACCCGGTACCTGTTGAAGCAATCATCAGTGGATAATAATCAAAGTGGGTTTCCTTTTCTTTTGTTGAATTTATTTAGTTTTTTCATCTTCTTTTTCAGGATGAACTGAGCTACCAAAAACGTGGGCCTGCAGGCAAGAACTGTCAAGAAAAAGCCAGACCCATTTCTCTTCAATGATGGAGGGAGGGGTGCAGCTACTTTCTCATCTCATGGCTCTGTTACAGGGTCCTTTTAACTTGCTGGCTCTCCTTCTCTCTTACTATACCCCAACTCTCGCTTTCCCTTCTCTTTAAGTCTTAACTGTAACTGACATGTTCAAGTGTCTCTGAAAGTCTGAATTCTGACACCAAAATGACTGTAATGCCCCCTTCACATCTGAGGAAATCTTGCATGTGAAAGTGACCCATCGTGGAAAATGGTGCCTCTCCATGTTACATGTCAATTTTTTGTTGACGTTGGAGCTTGATTCAGCCACATCAACGCAATCTCATGCCTACAGCCACGGGCCCCATCTATTCAGAATTTTAGATCACTGTCATCAATAGCTTTTTGCATTTAGATCTCTCTCTCTAGTCTCTACCAAACCAAACGGGGTATGAAATTTTTATCCTGCCTGGTTTTAGAGTTCAGAAACAGAACATAATGTCTTCGAGAAATCCAGCAGCCGTGGGAACAAAGCATCCTGGAGTCCCGAAAGCAGAACAAGAGAAAAAGAATTATTCAATAGTTAAATATTATGTATGAAATTATTTTAGGAGTCAGGTCTTGGTGGGTCTCCTTTTGATAAAGAAAACTGAAAGAGGTTTCCACGTGGCAAATTGGTTTGATTCAAAACGGGTTGGGTGCTGGTTTTACCGGCTGTACCCGGGTATATTTGACTTTCAGGAACCACCAAATAATCGGTACCAATCCACTATTCTAAAAACAATAATTCTAAAATATAAATTTTATTGAATACGTATTGGGTTAGAAATAAATAGCAATATAAGATAAATATGCATTTTTACCTCCTATAAATTTCAAGACTCATATATATACTTGAATATTCATTGGTAACCAGGTCCGGCGGTGGACCCATTTGCTAGTACGTCTCAAATGAATGGATCCGCTTGTCAAAACCAATCCAAGATTTGTAGAATGTAGAAGGTATGTTGGATAGGCGGGTAATCGGGTAGCCCGACACCTTTGCCACATGGTAGAGCCTCAGAGGTCAGAACAGATTTTCAGTAGTGAATTTGTTTGTGGAAGACATCAATTAAAGTGGAGCAACAGGCTGATTTGGACCGAAGATCTGTATAAAGTGGACAGTCCAGAGGCTCGCCTAATTAGGGTCTTTTTTAGTATATTTATAGGTAGGGCTGTAAGTGGTATTTTGTTTGTTCAAATTCAAGTAAGAGTTCCATTACGTTAAGGGCGATCTGAATTCATTAGCTTTATAACTGGATCTAATATGGATTCACTTCTATCCGATTCAAATCTCATAGTTGTTTTTGGTTCATTTTATTCATGACCCACCAGCAATTACATTGCCAAAATTCAACTGTAAACGGAATTGCATCACTCTGTTTTCCACTTTTAAAGCTCCTGGAAAGCTTAGGAAATAGCACAATTTAATTAATAAATTAGAAGTCAATCAGATCATTCAGATTTTTGGTGTGGACATTCTCTTTGCTGGGCCTCCAGTGGTGGTCCTGATGCCCAGAGCCCTGAGCCCTGTAATATTTAACGCATCACAAACCGAAGTATCAAACATTCCTTTATTTTTCCTTTCTTTTCTGGCTTGATTAATCAGATGGAAGCATGGACCCTTTAATTATCACATAAAGCAGACTGAGACTGTCTTTTTAAAGAGGAGGGTGTTCTTGAATCATGTATCATTTAAGTGGGTCCAGGAAGGAGATTATCAAATCACACAAACCAAGAGATTGGAATCATATATCCTCGTGGGTATTTAATTTATTTTCATTTGAACACCGAAGAGTACTGAAGATGTAGAACAAGGTGAAGATGAAAGCTTCCATCAAGTCAAGAGCTGTCAATATTTCAAGCTACGTGAGCCTCTTCTAGGTCCAGACTCTGTACATTTTCCCTTTGTTGCTCTTTTTACTATACAGTAGTTGACATTTTTCTTGTCTAGAAAGGAGTGAGCTACGGATGGATTAGGGCTCAGCTATCAGGCCACGACGAGCAGTAGCCCTTCTGGCTACCACATTGGGCACCCTCATTGGCTGATGAGGAATAAACTTTAAGACTCCACATGGGCTGCTGCAATGGCAGATGTGCTTGTAAGTGGAACTTTAGCAAGGGAAAGTTCATCTGCAGAACAGGACCCACTACTATTGGAGAGTCTCCTTGTGACAACAATCAGTGAACTCTCTTTTGGCTTTGCTCTCTAGGTAAGTCCTATCCCCTTTAACTCGGACAGAATGAGCAAGGAACCCAAGTTTCAGATATAGCTTAGGCTCGGTTAACTAAACCAGCTTCAGTCAATGCTCAATCTTTGTTTATGAGATGCAAATTCAAGAACAATACTATTGGGATCTTAAAAATGAAATCAAATCGAAAATTTATGCTAACGGAGGTTCATCATAGTCTAATTGTAGCCATTTTATCACAATGAAGTAAGAGATTATGGATAAATATTGCATCATTGCCTTAGTCTTCAAAGTAAGAATCACCAAATTCCTTCTTTATACCAGAAGAAATTGATCCATTACATTTTTTTTAGTAAAAGGCGAAAGAATAATTTCTCTATGATCACTATGTAGCTGCCTTAATTTGAATCACAACCCACATGAGGACAAAATATAGATTTCCCTGCTTTATCATCACTTAATTCAGCACATTTATTAAATTAACCATGTTTAACATAAAAAAATACCAAATTGAAGAAATTAATAATTGTTCAATATGACAGTTAAGTAGTTAGCAACGATCATTTTGCTGGTGGCAACACATATTTAATCCTTCTAAGATTTGCTGTCAAATGGACGGGTTGGGTTTGGGCAGATCCAATCCTAAACTGATAAATACATATGCATAACCAGTCTCAAATCATATTTATAGGCTCAGAACCAACTAAAGCATCCTTTTTACTCAAATAAATAAGGCATTAGGACTCAACTATATTTGATAACTCTACTTTTAACCTGTATATAATTGGCTCGGGACTTTACTGGTTCCAAACTCAATATAATTGGGACGGGTGATTCAGAGCCAGATCCTATTAGGGTTGGTTTGGTTTGGTTTGGCTCTCTTGGGTAGCCTACCTTTTTTTTTTTTTGGCTACTTTCCTTTTATGTCTTCTTCCCTTTGAAGATAGGGTATGGAACTGCCACTAGAACAACGTTGGAAGTAAAATGCTGTATGAAGTCAAGGCAGAGAGTGCAGTCCAATGCTACAGGTTCCTGTCCATAAGGGGTCTGGGGAGGGACAGATGGATGAAGCCTGGCCCCTCTACAGACAGAGAGGTTGCTTCCAAAGGCAAAGAGAAATTGACAATAAAAGCAACACAAAACAAATTAAGTGATCAATGAGGAAAGAGAGAAATGCCTTATATGAAGTAATTCTTAAAAGTAATTTGATGTGTTGAATTTTGCTAAACCCGAATCTAAAATTAACCCAGTTAAGATTTAGGAACATACCGAGTGAATACAACTTAATGTCGCATTTGATTCAATAGAAAATAGAAGAAAAACAGAAAGTTGAAGGTCTTAAAACGGTTTGAAACAAGTTTTCTTATAATACCCTAAATGGTTTGGTATGATATTCACAGATGGGACCTTAATGAGTTTGTCTGAAGTCTCTTAATGTGCATGACATGTGAACACTACTATAACCAAAAGATAATGGGGCAGAAAATACTGTATAGAAAGAAATGACGTTGGTGCAAATTTAATTCATAAAACCAGTATAAGTAAGAAAACAAAATTGTCAAAATCACAGTATTCTTTTGGAATTAAATGTAGTGGCTATATTGCTTTCTTCACTCAAGGTTCTTCATGGTGCATACTTTTAAAAATAAAAAGAAAAAGACAAAAAATCAACTATTTCAATGTATAATTGACAATTATACTATGTATACGTTTGGTTTGAAAGAAAAGATAGGAAAAGGTAGGAAAACCTATACATTCAATGTGTTTAGTTGACAATTAGCATGTATGTTTGGTTTGAAAGAGAAGCTAGGGAAAGGATCTACGAAGAAAGCTCCAGCTTGAATCATCTAACTCTTTATTCACCGGCATAAACAAGCTCAATCGCCTAGACCTTGGTGCTGAAGCAACTGAAATTTCAGAACTTAAAGAAAAATACCCTATTTCCTTCTTGTCTGTGGATTGGGAGACCTCTTAATTCATCCCCCCCCCCCCCCCCCGCTCCCCCCCATCAAAGACTTTGAATTCATTCTCTTCCTCTTTGTGTATGTGTTTTATTTATAGTTAATTGGTAAATAACCTCTTCTTTATCAAATGGGTACTAAACTAGTAATTAAAGGAAATGGACTGAAAAGTTTATTCTTATCTCAAAAGTTAAATGAACTAGAGCTTTCATATACTATAGTGAAGTATATATCCATGGTTTATACTATAATTTCCCAACTCCCTAGCTGACTCTATGAATCCCTTATATTGGCTCCATCCAAGCATAGGGAACTGAGTCATAGTAATGTCTCCAACTGCATATGACCTCTGAGTGAAGTGATAGATTCCTTGGGGCAGGGCCAAGGAGCTAAGAGGACATGGTCCCCCACAAAGTATTGAAAACACCCTTTATATACACTGGGAGCTGGCGGAAGGTGGACCCATGCAAATGGAGTGCCCCCTTCCCTAATCCTGACTCTGCCTTTGTAAAACTCTAATTACTTCTTTGACTCCTAGTCCAGTGACAATCACTTGATTCCTGGTCAAGTCATTTTTCATTGATTCCTTACCCAGGACCAATATCACTATTTTGATGTCCATTTTACAACAGGAATGTTTTTGTTTTTTTCTTACTTGTGTTAAAATTCATTACATCAGCAGAAATTTTAAAACAAATTCTTCAACCATTTTGTTTCCAGAAAAAATCAATCAATATTTTTGAAATTATCCATGCACCAAAATAATAGTTTCTAAAACAAAAACAAAAATTTGGAGTAGAGAGATTACATGGTCTGTGATATAAGACATCAATCACCTGATAAAAACATTTTCTTTAAATCAGAAATTCAAGAACACAGTTTTGGGTCAATTTTGAAAATAAAAACCACATATGCAACCAAGAACATGTTTTGTATTTTTTGTTATAGGAATCAATTTGTTTTTGGAATTCATAAGGGAAAAAATAATTCACCTTGAAAAACTTGACAATAGGTTTATTCAGCTTGCACACATTTTTATATGATTTTCAAATAAATTAGCCCACTTCTGTTTAACTTATCCTGACTATTCAAAATCTCCAAAGATCCCTCCTCGTCAGAGATCCTGTTAGGAGGAATGGTCTTTTATAAATTTATTATACCACCCCTCCATTGAATTTTCTATAAATGAAAGTTGAATTATGCAATGATGAAATTTATTATATTGCCCCTCTATTTGTGATTTGGTGGTTCATCTGCTCATGCTGTACCTTTGGGTTGGAGGAGGATAAAAGAAGATATATATATATATATATATATATATATTACCTGCTTTCTTTTTTAAACAATTATTTAAGAGAGAATCAGAGTTAGTTTGGTCATTCAAAAATAATTAATAGACTAGCCAGATAGTTTTGTTAATGATCACTTATGGTGACCTAATGGAAGGTAAGTTTCTGATAACAAAAATTCTCTGACAGTGGGGTTTCTAGAGAGTTTAATTTGAAAAGTCAGGATAAATTTAAGATAATTAAAAGAAATGAGGAAAAGTTAAGGAGAGTTTTAGATATACAATAACCCAGTAAGAAAGGTTTCAGCATTAGGTCCTGTTTTTTTCCCAATAGATTTAAGTTGTATGAGTTGAGTTGGGATTCTTTTCTTTCACTTTCTTTTCAATGGTCCATCTACTTTTTTTGTTCTTCAACTTAAAGAACTTGTTTTGGTTGTTATTTGTTTTGGGGATGTATTTGTGCATATTTTCCTGTACAATGATTTTGGAGTGACATTAGGTAATTTCACCATTTATATTGTGCTTTTTTTTACAGTAAAAAGGCTTGCAAGCAAAAACTCTGAATGCAAGGGGTCCCGGAATAATATTGATACTGTTTTATATATATATATATATATATATATATATATATTTTTTTTTTTTTTTTTTTTTTTTTTTTTGAAACAGGTTCAGGGGGCCTGTTTAAGGCTCCTCTACCCCCTGAACCAGTCAGAACCCCGATACATCCATTATAGGGGCACAATGGGGAGGAGGTCTCGCGAACTGCACTTCGAAAAGACCCACGGTTACAGAGATGGAGCTCTTAATAGGGGGAGAGGTGAGAAAATGGAGGCACAAGAGGGAAAAAGGATAAATACTTAATATTTTAAATGAGAAGGGCAAGTTTGAGAATGGATTTTCCTGGGGAGGGGGAACTATAGAATTCTGGCCCAATATCAAGAATACAAAAGTGTAGAGGATTCAAACATGTCTTCCATGACCCTTCACATTTCTATTGTTGAATCCATCTAAACCACCAAATTAAGAATGAATTTCTACAACATCTTGTTGAATCCATCTAAACCATCTAGTCAGATCAAGGAGGTGATTAACTTCCTTATACCAACTAACTTATTTCTACAACATGCAGAGATTGAGGGGTTATGGATCTTGGGGATGGACTGCCAATGTTGTATCCCCACGAAAATAAAAAAATATGTATAGTCTACCAGATAGCTAGGTAACCCACTGCTTGATCCTTGATCCTACAATTTTTATCAGTCATACATACATATTGTATAATTCAAAAGGGAAGGGATAATGTACTTAGCTTAACAATTTTTTAAGTTTCAAGAATTGAATTAGGACATAATAAGGTATAGAGTTGATATAGATGATTAATCCAAAATGTTATTGTTTAGTGAGGTGAGCAGTCTTCAAATTATTATCTTTTAAGTTAACTCCCCACGATCATGGCTTTGTATTGTTTGGATCTTGGTACCTGAACAGTAGTACGAAATGGGGACAAAGCAAGGTGCACGTGAGGTCCCCTCATGGAGTGCCTGCAATTCCCAAGGTTTGATCCCACGTCTCTGCCATGGAAATGATGCCAAGTGACCCTCCTCTTGGTTTCTGGGTCTTTTCTTTAGACATTTTTTGTATTAATTCATTTCTCATGCTTCAACCACGCGGTTACATATATTCAGTATCAAACATCAAAACATTCTTCTTTTTCTCCACAGGATGTTCTTTTTTTTCTTTTTCGCTTTATTTATTTGATGGGGTGGGATTGAACTGTTGAAGGGGAGATGGATGGGTTTGAGGGCGCAGAAGAAGAAGGCCAAAAGAAATCTCTCATCATGCATCTGTTTTTCAACAAGTAAATGAACCATGATGCATAGTTGGGCTGTGAAAGCTGCAATTATTAGGTTATCTATGATGTGTGGAAGCATACAGTAAGATGAAACACATCTCTTTAATTTTCTTTTTATTAAAGAAAGAAAAGAAGGAAGGAAAAAAAATAAAAAAAGACAGACAAAATGAATGACTTATCTCTTCTCACATGGCCAATTGATGCTGGATTTGATCTTACAACACTGAAGGAAAGTGATGTGGAGAAGCTTGTACGACCTGCATCTTATCTGCACAAATTTCCAAGAACAAACCCAAACCCCTCTTTTACCTTGAACAGTATCTCATCTTACTGTAAAGAAGGAGAGAGATAGAGAGAAAGAGGTTTTGGTGATTGTGTGAGACATGAGACATGAGGGGCTTGTCATGACAGGTCTGGGCTTGGGCCCTTTCAACAGCTGTCATTCCCTTGCTAACAACTCATACACACGCATTATTCTCTTCTGCTTTTCAGAAAAAATCTCTGAGACCTCTTACCCACGTCAAATACTCTCTGTCACAACGACAACATGTTCCCACCGCATGTCTGCAGCCTGCCTAACCCTATACCCTTTCAATATCATTTAATATGTTTTCATGCCCATTACCAAAATCTATTTCTAACGTTCACAACTCCTCTAATTTGGACTATTTTCAATCTCCTTATTCAAATTATTGTATTACCAATTCAATACTCATTTCATCTTTCACATGTAAATTTAACCACGAATAAAAAAAAAGGGTTTCTTTTTTAGAAGCCTTAACATATTAAAACCCATCAGTTACAATAGTACTCAGCTTCTGTTAGAAAACAGTAGAACAACATAAAAGGTTTAAAAACAAAGCTAACTCTCTCTCTCTCTCTCTCTCTTCCTTCAGAAACCCATATCAATGCTACCATCAATATCTTTTGCAAGCTATATAAAATTTAATCGATATTTTCCAATCAATACATCCCTCTTTACCAATAGAGTTAAATCAGATGCCTGAAATTTTTCAACACTTGTGTTACAAGCTTTTTTTTCTTTTTTTTTTTTTTACCCCTTTCTTTTTGTTGTTGGGGGATCTTAGAAATATTACTCTAATAGACATGAATTTTGAAGAGTAGCACTTCTCAAATGCTGTGTTGTCAAGTTGAAATAATACTGTTAAGAACTTTTCAAGCTCTTTATCCTTGTAAAGGTGTAGTCTTGGTGTGAAAGAAAAAAACATGGATAAGTTCTAAGTTTGAGCAGTATCCAGTAATCCATTGGCCGGTTTATGGTTCTGGGAAAGGAAATATCCTTGTCATTGTTCTTCATTGGCAAAATGCCATGACAATAAGGCTACCGATTCAAGGAACTAATTATAAACCATGATAACTTCACTCAGAAATACTAAAAGTTGGTCGTCCATACATGCATATTCCATGCTGCTGTCTTTGTCCCAACTCTTCAGGTGTTAAAAATAGAGAGTTGGTGGCCAAGAAGCAATTATTCAGCTGGAGAAAGCCTTCACACCTCCATGAAGACAGGAAAGCATACTTCCTCTTAATCAATCATCATATATTACGTTTCAGTTACTAATTCATTAACCCAAGTGCAAGTCAGTCGGCTCCTTGAATGAGAGTTGCATGAACACGAGTTATGAAGGTTTTTAAAACCAACTCAGAGACCGAATCCGTCAGGAATCTGATTCTCGGGTTGAATGGTCAGTCTGTTCTGGCAAAAAAAATAAAAAAAATCAAATAAAAATTAAAAAATAAAAATGGATCAACCACCTGAGTCAGTGGTTTATTGATCAAATCAATATCTTTTGCAAATATCCGGTTTTTCTAGTCCAATCATCCGATCCAGTCCGATATTAAAAACCATGATCAAGGTGGAGCTAACCAAAAAGCCCAAATTTTATTATATTCTGGGGGTGGGGGAACAAACATGGATGGGGCCAACCATCCATAATATAAGTGGGGTTTCTACGTCATATGGGGGACCAAGGCTCCCCCGGTCCCCTCTGGCTCCGCCCCTTGATGTTCTAGGCCTGAGTAGTGCTTACTTTTTTCAGGCAGCTGGCGTTCGCCTTGATTACACATCTAGCAATAAAATTCTATTGAGTGTTCAATGCTTCTGACAGGGGATTAAGGGGTGGGGATAGAGAAGGATGCACAGAAGGTCCGTTGACCTTCTCATAGAGAACCTGCAGTCACGTGGCTTTGTTCCCGCACCTCAATACTTAGAAGGATGCCAAAGGACAATCTCAAGTTCTCAACTACTTGACCTTCAATAAAATACTCGACTTGAGTAACCACTGTGAGAAAAGAAATCTTACTACTACTTTGCCGGTATATGTGTTTGAGCCAGGTCTTCACCTATAAATATATCTGTTTATTTATTTGTTTGTTTATATACTTCATAGGCAAATGGGCTACAGAATGAGACTATAAGAAGTAGCCTTCTCCCAAATCCCAAGAACCCCTAACCCATGTGAAGACGAGAAACAATCCCAAGCTATTCGGATCAATTTGAGTTTTTTTCTTGCAATGGCCTCGATCCAAAACTGAGAGAAGCTGAGCTTATGGACTATATTGTTGCCTCCTGATCTCTTAGTCTTCATTTGTGAAGAGTGCACATACAAATATGCAAGCCAAGATGACAGGATTTGTATTTGCATTCTTCCCAAACATAGCCTTAATAATCAAGTTCTATAGGTTCTGATGAATTAGTAACATGCTTGGTCATTTACTTGTAGTTATTTTTCTTATTTTCTTACACTCTCTGTGTAAACAGCCAGGAGCTTTCACCAAGTATTCCTATGTGTTAAAAATATACGAGGGGCAATAAACAACCCATTTGACCCAGCCCAAGGATGGCAAAGGTAGGATTTCCTAAACAGAAGCCCGTTGATCCTTAAAAAAGGTCCATAGATGACTAACATATTTACATATAGACAGCTGCACCCTTCAGTTTATGTTAATTACAGATTGTATACAGATTTGAACAATAAGAAATTGTTTTCTTCTTCATTTTGATTAATTTTCTTTGAGGATATACGGGACAAGGACAAAACAGATCAAGAACTCAGGATAACTTCACTGTGCTTGGTACCATCTTCCATCCTTATCCATGACTTGATTGAGAAAGGCTTTTGAGTTAGCTCTATAATTCTTGCTCCCCTTGGCCAGTTTCCATAACCACCATAACCAGTGTGTCGAGCAAAGCACAACCAAAGCTTCTCATAGGGGCAGCACCAATCCAATCCATGATTATGACCAACAAAGACTGCCTACACGGATGCAAACATGACAACATATACAGTAAACTTTAAGCAAATAATCTGCGTCTTTTTTCTACAGTTGTATCTACAATCAGTTTATGCATGAATCACTGAATGCATGAGGGAAGCATGATAAATATTTTGCTCTATGCATGCAAGATAATTAACTCAGTTTGCATCTTTATGACTATAGATCAGCTTGGTCTCCTGGGCATTCATTTGGGCTCATCAAGTTTCATCAGCCCAGAACTCTTTTTGCTAGGTTCAATTCATTATTAGCCCAATTGAACGCCAAAAAAAAATAGGATTATAATTCTTCAAAACCCACTTCAACCAAGCTCTTTCTACCTTAGTAACAAATATCTGTTTTGCAAAATCAATTCGACTTATGGCTTAGACAGCACCTATCTCGTTACCTTGACTGATGACCTATTTACAAGGGATTCCATCACCCCCATTTCAATTTCTTGAGCAGCAACTCTCTCCTTGTTAATTGAACCAACACAGGGCTTGTGTATTAGAAACTTTGGAGCAACTTTCTTGTAAGCTTTACTTGGTATATGCCAAAAAACCATCTCAGGAATCCTAAAATATAAGTAAATATCAGACTTCCCTAGCTTCTAACAGTTTATTGCATTGAAATCTAAAAGAGAAAAGGAATTATTTTTCCATTTTATTTTACCTCAGGTCAGGGTTGATCTCCTGTGATTTTTGCTGAAACCATCTTGCTTGGGCGCTTGATATCATTTCTGGATAGGACCCACCACCAGAATCTAGAAAGTATAGAAATGCAATTGGTAATTCCTGATCACCTGATGAAGAGACTTTGAGTACATAGTTGGAAACACTGGGCCAAAGTTCTTTCGGTCCATCACTAGAATAAGACAACATATTGCATTCTATCTCATTCCTCATCAATTCCAAACGTTGTGTCCCTTTGAAGCTGCACTCTTCTGTTTCTGTGAAACGTTAGACACAAGCCCATGTTAAAAACTCCTTTTGCGTGTAGCAGGTGTTTCACCCAACTTTCTGCCAAGATCTGACAGGCACACAGGGTCACAATGACATACTTGGTCACTAGTGTGGAAAAATTCCAAATCATATTGATCAGATTAGGCCCCGTTGATCAAATTAAGTAGTTGGAGGTGAACCAAAATTAAGGTAATTAATAGGATGGTAAGTTGATGATCCAATCCTTCCAATCAATTAGTGTTTTTTAGATGGTTAACAACTTTAACTAGGATCAATTCCCCTTGGAGTTCTCATGGGGACTCTGTTGTACCTACTAAACATTCCAATCAAATTGAACTTGCTCGCAAAGAAAATGGAAAAGGAAGAATGAATCAAAAGACAATGACTTAGTATATGTTTGACATGGGTTCTGTTTGTTAAATAAACGTTTGTTGTTGATCTGTCTTCAAAACTGAAAAAAAAAAAAAAAAAAAAGTCATTGGTAAATGTTTTTCCGGGATTTGTTGACAACTAGACACCACTAGGTATCATTAGGCTTCACATCAGCAGAAGAGTAAATAAATGCTCAACAAACATAAATCAAGACCAACTTTTATCAATACCTCTGCGTACAAATTGGCATGATGGGATAAATGCTGATTTGCCGATAACATGACACTGTTTATCAAATAAATGGAAGCCATACCAAACTCCACCTTAATTTTAATTTTACTGAAGTAAATTCAAAATATCAAAATCAAGAGAAAAAGTTATGATAAGGACGGAAAATAATTTTTTACTTTGATTTTTGTTGCTTTTTCTCTCCTGAAAAGGTAGAAAAAGCAGAGGAAGATAGCAAAGAGTGAGAGACGGCAAAAATGAGAAGCTCATTTTCTTGAAGAAATTATTTTCTTTTCTTTTTTCATCCCGTTTACTTCAAACCCAAACACAGTATACAACAGTCAACAAGATCATCGTCAAAGATGTACAAAAATCTTATGGGCTAGAACCCCTTCTAAATTCGTGAACTGAATAGGAAACTGGACTGTGGATTAGAAAAGGCCCATGGAGGTCCATCTCCGGGCTGGGTTGAAAAATGTCTTCTCGATTACAAGATGGAGGCTAAACATTGGCTGTCCACGTTCGTCAGCCTGGACTGTCAAAATGGCATCCCCTGCGTGACACGTTAGTTTACCCTGCGATGTATCATGTATCCACCAAGACTGATAGCTGTGAACTAGCATACCGCCCGAGGTGAGCACCTTTGACAGCCAAGGCTGTCGAATTTAAGACAGCCAACTTTTTTTCCCGCAAAAGGCTAATCGCTACACCCTCTCAAGAACCATAATCGGTATTCAGGTTAATTCAGAGTACCAGAACGATCATGGAGACGACCCCCAAATTACCTATTGACGATTTTCTCTTGATCGAGTCTTCTTGCTTAAGAACTGGGTTGGGTGTGGATATTTAACAAGTCAAACAGGTAAATTCCCAACTTCTCACCTGGAAATGGAGAATTCTCCGGTGAGCAGTGAACTTGAGGAATTCCACTGGCTGAAAACCAATCAATTGGCCACACAAATGCTGCGTCGTCATGGTTCCCAAATACAGTCGCCCATGGTACACCTCTAGCTCTTGTTGGAGAGATTGCCTGGTCCCAGTACAGGCTTGCATTCGCAATTGGTAGATTGTTCGCTGTAATGACATCCCCTAGATAAATCACGAAGTCTGCAAAACAATTTCATCCTACAATTAAAACTAATCAGCAGATCAGAAACCCCATTTCATATGCTTCAGAGCATTAATCCGTCGATAAGGAAATGGAGATGAATGAGTTCGTTTTGCTCCAAATCCAGAAACGAAATGAACTCATTCTATGTATTTTCGTAATTGAGAAGAACTGTACCTGGAGTCTCCTCGTCAAGAATGGTCGACATAACCTTATTGGACTTGACATCCTGCAGAGGTCCCCAATCGGTCCAAGCATTCTCTCCGTAGTGCAAATCTGCGAACAACGCGATCTTGAACGAAGAACCCGACGAAAATTGGAGTGATTTCTGGGGTCTCGTTCGGAGAAGGAAGGTCTCTTGGCCTTCACCGTGGTTCAGCCCACGGCCATCGACTCCGGCGACGAGGAGAGACACGCATATGAAGGCGCAGACGGCAAAACAGCACGAAGAGCTTCCCATCGTACAGTTTGTCACCGGCATCACCGGAATATGTTTAGAATTTTATGACCAAAATGACCTCATCACTAGACATAATGACAATAGCATCCAAAGCATGGACGTGCACACAATATAACAAGCGATGGTTAGAGGAAGAGGGTAATTGAGTCATCGTAAGAAGCACCAAACAAGAAAACCAATTCCATGCGAATAAAATCTGGTGCGGATTTCTTTCTTCTGTTTCATCTCCAGGAGCATAATTTGTGGTGAGTTGTGACTCTTACAAGCGAGTCTAGATTAGCTGCAATTGATATGGCTGTGTTAAGGGCTGTTTAATCAGTAATAAGGCCAAAGACGGTCTAAATAAACTGCAATTGATGGTGGCTGTGTTATTGGAATTTTGGTGTAGTAATTAAATAGAGTAATCATTATAATAATTTTTTTACTATAGTTGCAATTTATTAAAATTAATTTTATTACACTAACAATTAAATTGTGTTATTTTCTAGAAAAATTACTAAAAATCAATGAATATACAAGGAATTATTATTACATTTGATAGATTTTAAAAAATCGTTTAAAAACTGTGCGGATTTCATTTTAAATTATTAAAGATAAATTAGTATTGGTAAACGAAAACGTTAATTTGAACCAATAATTACATAAATTATTTCTGTTATTGACATAAATTAGTATAATATCAGAAAATTTTAGAAAATGAAATTATTAATTAACTTATATTGAAAAATAAAAGATAAATTAATGTAATTTTGTAAATAATATATTTAAAAAAGAAAATAAATTATTTAATATATTTAAAAAATCAATAATTTAGTATATATACTTTTAGAAATTTACCAGGAACTGACATTGAATATATCATTTTGATCATTTTCACCAACAAATTAGACATTGGGTTTTCCCATGCATGGCATGGGTTCCCTACTGGTATTCACAAAAAGAAAATAAGGATCCGTTTGGCTTGCACTAAGAATCAGAAACATGAATAGTTTATTCCCATAGTCCGTTTGATTCAAATAATAATTGGAATAAACTGGAATAGGGATTTCATTCCCAAGGGAGATGAGGGAATGAGCATTCCCTCAAATGGGGGAATGCTATTTCAACAGGAATGGGAATAGGATTCTCAATTTTGATTCCATCCAACCAAACAGTTAGAATCAGAATGACCCATTCTGATTCCAAACTATTCTCACACACCAAATAGGTTATTCTGATTCCAGACCCTTGTTCCTGTGAACCAAACAAGACAAAGGGTATTTGCATGGGTTGAGACACTTACAAATTTAGATGAAAATAAAAGAAGAGAAAAAAAAAAAAACATTTCTCTTTGTAGATTTCACCTGTAATTCTTGCATGCTGTCACAACAACCAAAATCTTAATGAGAAAAATAAGAAATTCACAATAACCAAAGATCTCCATTTCAAAATGATCATTTAGAAGAAAAAGGGAATCTCTTCAAGGGACCCAAATATATAGGATTGGCTACATGAGCCTTGTTTCTTCGTTCCATTTGATCTACCCCTAACCCTTCTAGCCCCTCCAAGTTGTAACAAATCACTTCCTTTTATGAGTGCTACTGATGGTCTTACACCAACAGTCCTGAGCACAAATAAAAGAGGAGAGTTGTCTCGAGATGGCAGCTGAAACTAGAACTTTTGCCAATTCTAATCTATAAAATAGCACATAATATATATTGTATTTGTATAAACTATTACATATGTTATATGTTATGTAATATCAAATATTATATATAGTAAATATAATGTATTTAATGACTTAGGCCCAAAGTGGGTTTATATATATTTTAGGTCTAGGCCAGGCTGGACCCAGAGTTGGGCTATAGCTCTTATGATAGGTAAGCTTGGCCCAGCCGGCCCATGATCAGTGTTCTCATGAAAACCAACACCAATGTAGTGTTGATACTTGATACAGCCAAACAAAATCTCTGCTTGGGAGTCGTGAGACAGAAAGGCATCTGACTAGAGATACGTGGGACAGAACACTCATGAGCGCTTAATTAGAATAAACACTTATTTTTCAAATAAATACTCCCAAACACCGCTTAAATATGACTAATTGATCATGAAAAAGGTATTATTTCCTATAGATCTAAGTTATTGCTTTCTTGTGCATGTTCATCGCATGGTCTGTGTCACTACCAAGCTCACAAAGTATCATATTTATCCAATATTTTGACCTAAAGGCATGATCACACACCGGAATCAAGCCCACTCACAGTGAACAGTGCAGAAAAGGTGAAGCTTGAAGAGGAAAGGACACTAGCTAAATTGAGCTTTTTCTTCGTCTTCTAGTGCTGCAAGGCTGTACACTGTACAATGGGCTTGTGGGGAATCCTCTCCACTTTGGCCTGAAACTGAAAGAGTTAGCTAAATCAGTGCTACTGACACTGGCAAAGGGTCTTTAATTTCTTACAACGAATGGGCATAGCACATTGCACAAACGATGGAGGCCTGCCTTTCTTCACGATTTTCAACCCAGCCTCTCGTGTATCTATAGCCCATGTCATGTCATTAAGGTTGCAAGAGTTGGGTTGGGTTGAGACTTTGTTAAATTTTCAAATGGGCCAAATTCTAATCCCAATCTAATTGAAATTCCTCGAATTGGACAATCCAAACTTGTGTCTACTTGGAACATACATTTTGACTAACACAAGAAATTTGGCGTTTTGGGCATTTTAACAAGCATCTTGCTGGGTCATTGGAACCAAACATATCCTTCTCTCTGGTACTTTTCATCTTTGTGTGTGATACCATGCATTTAGGTCATATTGTACACCACTTGAATTAGGTAGGGTTGATTCTTATTTTCATGTTCTTAGCTCACATTCTTTCTCTCTCTGAACTAATAAATGCTCTTATCCAGGTTTAGGTCACATTGTTTTTTGTTTGATCCATACCCCTCAACCGGATTACTCAGCTTCACAATTACTGTGAAGGTTCATTATTCAGAAGATGGTTCTGACCTTATGGGTGGTCCATGTAAAAATAGTTTTAGCGCAAAAAATGAAGATGTACTCATGTACTTATCACTTGCAGCTCCAACAAACGATGGCCGGTCCCGGCCCATTGTAATTATAATTTTTTCAGCCTTACGTTTATCCATTCAACTCAAAACAGCACGGTTTTCGAACCACCATTGACCTGTATGGTCGGATCGTTCAGCCTACGTAATTGATTCCGTTTTATCTCAAATCCGATTCTTAGTAAAAAATTATTGAATTGTTTAATGACTCGTTGACCTGTTCAATTGTTTTTGACCATTTTTATATTTAATTATTTTTTATTTTTTTATTTTTGTTGTTAGAATGAGCCGTCTATTCAAGTTGGACGATCGAACCGGTGGCCAGAACGATTCCATTTCCGGATCATTTTTTAAAACCATACAGAATAGTTGCATATCACTCCCCATTGTAATTATAACAAATCTTTGAAAATAAATAAACAATCTTAGGTATAAGCTATAAAAGATAAGTATTTATTGAATAAGTATTTAAAAATAAACCCAAAATTTAAGTTTCTTAAATAAGTGTTTATTCCAAACTAACCTAAGAAGTGTTTATTCACCTTAGAAGTCGTTAATTGACCTCACATCACCTAACGCTAAGCCAACCTAAGAGCAACTAAGTTGATCAAACTATCTAACTTGTCCAAACCAACTTGATCGAATTCATCTTAGAAGACTATGCCAACTGTATTAGGCCAACCTGATACCAATTCAAAATATGTAGTACATCTAGTTAACCGAATAAGCAAAATGTGAATATCCTTACATCCATATAGATGCTACACATGGCCAAGCTTATCAAAACATTAATACCAACACATTCAATGCAGGTCCATTGCCTAATATGTGCACACATGTCTCAATTAAAAGCCTAACAAGTGGCTCAAGCTCCAACCAAAGGGATGGCAACTTTCCCCATCCCTGACGAGTATCTGGGCTCCCCAACCTGGTGGGGTCAGGTATGGGGAGTGCTTTGGCGGGGTTGGGGTCAAGGATGGAGCTAACACTGAATCCCTGATCGGGTTTAGGGATGGGGATGGGGAATGCAATCCCTGCCCCGCCCTAGCCCGGATATTTATATTATAATATTATTATGTTATATGTTATTTGGTTAACAAATAACAATTTCAATTAACAATTAATTAAACATTACACAAAAAACTCTCGAGAGTCTCTTGACTCTCTAGTCTCTTCTACTACCACTCAACAGATAGAAGAAAGAACAGAGGTGGCAGCTGAAACTCAAAACCCTAGTACCCTATTCTTCTTATATTCTTCATTTTTTGTCTATCATCACCAACCGCCATCACCTTGTCGGTACTCTCTTTCTCTATCTCTCAACTTAGTGCTTTCGATTTTTTATTTTTGAAGTATCAAATAGATTACAGATGTAAGATGTTACAGATCTGTATCTACTCACAAGTCTCAAATCTGAAGTCTCTCTCTCAAAGAGATCTAAGTCTACTTCAATACTTCCAAAGAGCAACTTCACAAGTTCCTGTAAAACTCACAAATCATAATCAGGGATTTGGGTCTCTAACGGGGAACTCATCCCCATCGGGGTCGGGGATGGAAGAGAAATTCTTTCCCCATCGGGGATCAAGGACGGAGATGAGGGGTGATTTGGGGGTCGGGGTTAGGGATGGAGAATGTAATCCCCGCCCCATTGCCATTCGTATTCAAACATATTTGAGTGATGTGCCCATTGTTAGATGAAACTCCTCTCCAATAAATAGGACAGCTTTTCATTTGTTTAAAGACATTGCGTCAAATACTATACACAAGGCATACATCCGATACCTCAACATACTGTACACCTTTAATGATCTCACTTTGTCTCTCCTCACCTCATATCATATCTCATCAAGCTATTCAGCTCATCTTATATACTTTTAGCATTGTTTACTTGACCTCAAAATCCACACCTCCGAAATCCTTGAGGTCTCTTGTGTTCTCTTCTAGTCATAGGTGTTCTGTAGCAACTGAAATACCAAGTTGAAGTGACACCCTCTCAGCCGAGATCAGAAAATTGCCAATTCTATCCTTCTTGCAATTTTTTATATGCACAATTTTCACATCTTTAAAAGGAAAATAATTAAAGAATATTTCAATAAAAATTTTTTAAAAATGATTCAGGATTTACTATTACAGTTCGGATTAGGTAAGTACATTGTTGTAAGCATGATAAATGAGTACTTAGAAAATTTTTTGACACCTGTCCCTTAAAACACCCCAGCCTACTCTTAAAAATAATTAGTATCCACTTTTAACAATTGTTAAAAGATTTTTCAAAGGAAGCAATGCATGAATATATACTGCATGGTGATTTGAGGTCGAGCCTGATATGGACAAATTCCATTATCAATTCACTTGTCAAAAGGTCTTTCATTCGAAATTCGATGATGATGATGATGATGATCTGATACGGTTTTTCAAATATCAACAGGTTTTTAATCCTTGTCATAAAAATCTCCGGTAATAAAATACAAAAACATATATATTATATATGACCCATGTGAAATGAGAGGAATGCTTTATATGATTAAAAATAGGGATGTAAATGGTCAGAATTCGGGTTAAAGATGACCAAATTCAATATTATGATTAGATTGAATATGAATTCACCGCTATTCAATTTCATTCAAATACATATGTTTGTATATCCTTAACTTTTATATTAAGGAATCAAATTTTATAAAAATGTTTTATAGTAAGTTACTTTTGATTCATTTTTTTAATGATATATAAAATTCGAGTTATTTTAATTCATTTTATTTAAATTTTAAAAAAAAAATTGTTTCAATATGTAATTTCAATCCAAATTCAACATAATTCCATTGGATAAGATTTGAATATTCACGTCCAAATACTTATAAGAAATCTCATCTGATTTGATTCTATCAGTTTGTAACCCTACTTAAATACAAATATGAAATACCCAAGGATTTTGCACTCTCTTAGAAGTTAGAACAAAATAAAGCATGAACGAAAAATATGAAAAGAGCAAAAGTATTATCTATTTATCTTTGTCTTGGTTTAAACTTCCATATAATTCTCTTAATAAGGCACTGAATGCAAGGAGGAAATGCAGAGTCGATTCCAAGACAAAAACTCTAATAAATATCACATTCAAGAGAGGGTAGTTGTGTAATAAATTAATGTGGTGCTGGTGCACACTCATATAAATCCAAAGGAAAAGCTTAGGCTTGCTAAGGCAACAGAATAGCCCCCCCAAAGCAACTCTGGGCCCATCACTGATTGGCCAAACAAGTAGCTTTTGATTAGAAAAGCAGTATTATTTGCTACAAGTGTTGTAAAGCTGACAAAGTTGAAAAAGCAGCAACACATGGCGATGGCGTGTGGTAGGGGTCTAAGCCGCCTCTCTAGTGTCCCATGAGCTATGGCCATTTGGTGGAAAGCCCCTTTCCATGGTTTTCTTCATTTGGAAGCTCAAAGAGTCAAGTCTGGAAACTTTGCCGACAGCTTACCACATTTGCTGTATTGGGTGATACACATGTTGTGAACTCGATCCAAATTTGTTCCACTTGTTTCACACTTCAGAGGCCACCTGGCAGTCTGTCTCATCATGATCAGTGCTACTCAGTACTCACATTTTGATGAATTATTATATTAGTTTAAAATGATCTTTGTAAAGTGGGATCTACTTATATTTTTTTTGACAGTTGGAGGGCCCACTTCAAAATGACACAATGTTTTAAAACCGAACCGGTCAGGGGTCCGGTTACCGGTTCTAACGGTCCGACCATTCCATTCGAATGGCTGGCCAGTTCTGACAAAAAAAAAATAAAACAATTTAAAAAATTAAAAAATGGTCAAAACTATTCGAACGATTACTCAGTCGATTCAGCAATTTATTGACCAAAATCAACAATTTTAGGGAAAATTAGTTTAAGAGGAAAACGGAACCTATCAGATGACCAATTCTTGATTTTTCCGGTCCAACCGTCCAATCCTGTCCGGTTTTAAAAACAGTGATATACGTGCATTTGCAAAGGCATTCAAAAACTCAAATCTGTATACCTAGCATTGCGCTTTGTATGGACAATCTCCTCATTTGGATTTTGGATTTGGACCCTTCACCCTTCACCCATCCCATGGTATATACATTATCCCCTTGAGGCAAATTATAAGTGATGGCCGACGAATCCTAACCAAGGACAAGTTTAGTTAATACATGTGCTGTGGGAGAAGGCCCATGTGATAAAAATTTTTAATATCCAAACTGTTCTAATATATTGTCTTTTCCCAAAGTATATTAACGTAAAAGTTCTGGGCCAAATGATAACGGATAGATTTCATGTTTTTATAAAATTCGAAATTATGATTCTATTTTTATATTTTTACTAAATGCATTTTGATACAAAAAAAATATATATTCAAAATCATACATTTTAACAGTAAAATTAATATATAGCATTTTTTTGGGCAGGCAATTAAGTGAGCAGAATAGGTCTAAATAAAATATTTACAGAGCCCATTTCTTCAACAAGTATTAATCTAGTCAAGATAGTGTTGCTATTGCCTGTCAAAAAAAAAAAAATACATTAATCTTTCGCAAAAAATAAGCTTTGTAAAATTGTTACACATTCAGCTTCAACGGGGCTGCACACATTATAAACCTTGTTACTCACAGCACAGAGGAATTGTAAGTTATTGTCTGGATAATTATACCATAAGTTCCCTGATTGTCATTGAGAGTGCCTCCATCAGATATTATATACAAAAGAGTTTGCATCAAAATTATTGAATGTTACATTCTGAAGAGTAGAGGTAAAGAGAACATTTGAATACTCCCACTCATCTTGAACATTGAAAACCTACCAAGGCTATTTGAATTTCACTTAAGATCCAGAAAATAAAATATTTTTCCTGTCATTCTTAAATTTAAGATGCCATTGTTTCTAGCTATCCATCCAGATGAAGTACCAAGCTACAGCTAACCAAGAAACTATTTGCTCTAACAAGAATTTGTCACAGAGATTATTTTCAAGGAACTTAAGGGCCCCTTGAAAAGATTCTATTTCGGGGGGCGGAAACGATCAACCAAGGAATGGCAAATATGACAGCTCTCGCATAAGGGGCAATGAAGGAAGAGAAGCAAAGCATTTTCCTCCGGCTTTTCACACAAGGTACTTCCAACCCACACATACTGCAGCATCTATGCTAAATATATAGTATGCATTTGGTTCGTTTGTGTTTTCTTCATTCAATATTTGTACTTTATTTGCTTGTAAAACTGAAAAAGATAATAATTACAATTGTTAATGACAACTACACACTACATCAACATAACAATGAAAAAAACACCTAACCATTTGAGGAACCTTTAAAAAATAACCATTTGAAGTGGCAACTATGTGATAGCTTTTATTGAATAAGTGCCCACAGAACAAACACCCTCATACTCTATCTTCCGTTTCCTTGGTACTTACCCACATGATGACCTTGAAAGCCTTAAAACCAACACAAAATCGGATATTTTGCAAACCATCCATTTTATCATAATAATACTAAATTTGGAGGGTATTTCGGTGAATATATAAGGAATGAATAGATTTGCTTTCGGTCATCGAAAAGCAACGTTCAAAATATCGATACGTTGGTAGGGGTGTATCGGGCGAATCAATGCTGTTTTTTGTTGCTTTTTTTTTTATTTTTTCACAATTGGTTCAGGGGAGTCGGTCTAGGGCTCCTCCACTCCCTAAACCGGTCAGACCCCCAATACACCCACTGTAGAAATGTATCAAAGGGGTTTCGGAATGATATGCATCGACCAATACATGTCAATACTTTGAACCTTGCCGAAATGGGGCATTGTTTTTTGAATAAATAATTAAACAAAAAGGGTATAAATTGCTTAAACCTCCCTAAAATATTTAATTGTTGCTGAAACCTCTCTATTTAATCATTGCAATTATCTTCTTAAACTTTCAAGTGTAATCTTCTAAAAATCATTAAAATGTCTAAGATATCTAAACAATTACTATGGAGGCTGATTTTTACGTAAAACAAAAAATAAAACAAATTTTATAAAAAAATCATTGATGTCAAAAGGATATGATATCAAAAGAGGTTTTGCCAATCAAAACCCACTCATGAATTTTGATAAATAAAATCTGATTGATTATCAAATTTATGATATTAGTTAATTAGTCATAAAATTTTCAGACATTATGTCGTTTCGGTATATGAAGGATAAATTTGAAAAAAAAATAATATTAGAAAATAAATATTTGAAAAATAAAATATTTTTATCAAAAGTAACAATATAGATAATTTTATCAAAAGTAACATTTTTCACTCTTTTCAGAAGAACTCCATCGTGATCTACTCACCATTATATCAGAAAATAGGAGAAGTATTACAATTACTAAGCTTTAGGGGAGGTTCAGCAACAAACAGAAACTTCGCGAAAGGTTTCAGCATTTTACCAAATAAAAATAATAAAATATGCTCCCCAATTCGGAAAGGGCCAAGGGAGAATTCCTACCTGGCTACCTTCATGACTTTCATCATGGCAAGAACGTAATTAAAATCAAAACCGAGGGGCTACAAAAATATTTTACTAGCGAAAACCGGAGATTTTCAGATTGGATTACAATTTACAATGTATAAACAGTCGAAACGTTCGTTTGAAAACCGCCACTTCGCGTCCATTCGTCTCGATGTCTACCTCAAATTTTCTTACTGTTATGTCTATCTGATCGATCGAAACTGGGCGTTGATCATCCTTTTGAGAAGAAACTTCGAAACCCATCTCTAGTTTTTGCGTAAGAAGAGGAGACTTGTGTTTTATGGGTGTTTCTTTTGATTTATGAGTAGAGGTTTGTTGCTTTAAATAAAACTTTGTTGTTCTTGCTTTTTGGGATTTTGATTGTGAAAAATGGACGATTGGAAAAGGCGCCAAGCTGATTATCATCATCACGAGGTTCCGAGGACACCCCCAAAATCACAGAACAGAAAACCACTATCTGGTACGTTCTGTTTCCTGCCAGGTGTGCTTTATTAGATTGTTATGCCGTTAAACGGTCGGCTAAAATTGTCGATAGATGTGTTCCTATTGATGGGTTTTTGATTGAGAGTGCTAAGCTTTTAGTGTTGAGAGATAGGTTGTTAATTTTCTTTTTGTTTCTTTGTTTGTAATGGATTAGCTTCCTTCAACAGTTTTTTTTTTTTTTTTTTGTTGAGTTAAGTTATTGTTTTAGAACTCTATCTTGATCCTAGTAAAAGATTTGATAGTTCGAAGATGTTATCTGAAGGAGTTTTCTGTTTGAAAATTTGAATTTTTGTTCAAGAATTTGAGAAACAGAGGTCCTATGATTTATATTGCTAGGGTTTTGAATGTTCTTTTGGTTTTTCCGAAAGAAAGAACGGATTTATTTGTTTTTCCTTTGGGCTTCTGCTTATGGTGCTTTCACTCTTTTTTTCTCCTTCCATCTTCGTTGGGTTCCTTTCTGTTTAAGGAATCTTTGTTTTTGTTTATTTTTGATCGAGGTGGGGTGCGGTTTGTATAAGCAAATAAGTTTTGTTGAAATTTCTTAATTATGTACAAAATGAAGAAAAGAAGATCTGCCTCCATTTGCTGTTTCTTACATGGAGATGAGCTTTAGGGACTAAGGACATAATTTGCATGGCCTCTGTTAAGTGGTTTTACTTATTTTCTTGCTTCTTTTTGAATTGTAATGTTTTTTATGGGCTGAGAAATATTTTTAGTTTGGCATATTCTGGGTGTTTAGTTTATCTTCTAAATTTCTGAATTGCAGAGATGGTTCCTCTTGTTTAAAGAAAACTTCGTTTTATGATTGTATTCAAAATTTGAGTTGTAAGGTTCTCTTAAATCACTTGTTTTCCGTAATGATGACTGTTTAGTCATGTTATTGTTTCTGGTGTCATGAAATCAGGGTTTTGGCAGCCCACTGTGCCTTCATGGGAGAAGAAGTTTTGCAGTTCTGTGGGTGCAGTTCCATGGAGAAGGCTTTTGGAGGCAAAGAAGGTAATGTCCTTCTATGAGAATGTGGTTCAGTGGAATGACTCGGCTGGCGAAGAGGCATTCAACAATGCAAAAAACCGTTTTTGGGCAAAGATCAATGGACTCCCCTGTGACATTTCTCTGCCTGACCCAGATATCTACATTGACGAAATTGATTGGAATTCTGACATTGATCCTGAGCTGATACTGGACCTTGATCGAGAACCCGCTGCTACTGATGAGGGGGAAAAGAATGGGAAAGCTGGTAGTCTTGGTGATTCTCTATTATGGTTGAATCGGCCAGTCCCATGCACTGGGTGGGATGATTTAGAGGAGGATCCTGTGAGAATGGCTAAAAATTTGTCATCTGATCCAGTTTTGGGAGATTGTGATCAGGAGGCTAATATTGATCACAATCCTTGGGAATCTGGCCACAATCCTCGCGGTCAAAATGCTAGCTTTGATCATAATCCTTGGGAATCTGGTAACAATCTTCAGGAAAATGAGGGTAGTCAGGATAAAACATGGGAAAACCATGGAGGTAATTCATGGAGTTTGAACCCGTGGGACAACAATGCTAATGAGTTAGAGAACTGCGAAACTAGACAAATAAATGGAGGTTGGGGGGTATGGAACAGGAATTGCAGGAAGAGAGAAAGTGCTGCTCAGTACATGTCAAGGTACAAGACCTCAAGATTCCATAGAAATGACTACCAAACAGATCGATGGTGGAAGAATGGCAGCAGAGGAAGGAGGAGGATGAATTTTGTTTATGATCGCCCTCTGATTGATAAGAAGCCTTTGGTTCCAAGTCGGTGGAATTCAGTCCATTATTGTGGGCCATTTAGTCATCATGGATCTGGTGATGCAGGCAATAATTGGGGCTGGGAAAAGCCCCCAGTTTCTTAAGCATTAAAGCAAGTTTTAAAGACCCTCTCTGTCTCTCTTTCTCAAGCTCCATAATAGTTGGAAGACTTGGTACCAGCCGGGCAGAGTTCTATAGAATCTGTGATGTTGTTTTTTGTCCTTTGCTTCTGAATAGTTGCCTCGTCTGAGATTTTCAACTGCGGGAGTTCTTTTCAAGTGTATGTAGCAGGTATATATTGTTCCATGTTGTGATTTTGATAGTGAAATGCTTGGTTTTCAGACAACAAATCTGTAGTCTGTCCTGTAAATTGCTTTCTGACCTTTTCTCCCTGAAACTTGCAATTATGCAAGGGAAAAATCAATCAATCAGCTCTAAAAGAGCTTCTTCAGAAATCAGAATCCTGACCGCCTGGTATCTTTGTTGATTTGCATGCATGTTTGCTTGTTTTATGGTTTAATGTGGGAGTTTCAACCTGTGGGGAAGATTCCCTCAAGTGATATTTACTGAGATATTTCCTTTCCAGACTGAATTTGTGGACTGAGAGTGACAGACAATGAGAACAGTATCTTATCCATATCCACAAGAGAGAAAAAGGGAAGAGGAACATGAACATGGTGCCGAATCCATCCATTTCCTTTTGGTGTTATTTCAGTTTCATGTGAAGTTGTGTTTTATGAAATGGGCATCGTACCTGCTGGAAAGTGAGTTACACCTAACGAGGCAGTTCATGTACTAGGAGGCTGTTGGGTGTTGAGGGTGGCTGTCGGTTGGATCTGGATTTATCCATGCTTTACAACTTGCTTACGGCTTTGCTTGCATTGGGGCCCCATTGGCCGTAGTTGGCCGGGCCCACTTTTATAAATTGAGAAGAATCTTAGTCCACATGCTTGGGTGACTCGCCAACTCAAGCCCAACCCAGAGAGTTCTAAAACGGGGAAAATTATCAGAGTTTATAGCACCAAATAACATTTGTAAAAACCGGACTCTGTAAAGCCCGTTTTTGTTGTTGAGTTCTGGACTCGATAGTCCAAAACTACCTGTACTGATCCACAAGGGCCACGAAAATGGAACCAAATTAAAATGAATGTAGAGTACTTAATTGTCATAGAACAATTGTACTTTGCCATGAGATGAGATGATTATGATCTGACTCCAGGACTCAACTGCTTTGCCTTTTCTCTTAAGCAATACTGACAATGAGTGAATCAGATGACAATCACGGGTATGGGTAAACTGATTAAATGATAAAACGTTCAAGAGTATGGCACTTTACCATACAACTTCAGCAATGAAGGAGCAGGCAACTTCATTAAAATTCATTGAGGTCTGTTTGCAATGTAAATTTTATTTGCACTGGTGTAAATGGTTGTAGTTCAGATGAGTATAAATTCTGATTCACTGTTACTTCATATTTTGCTTTGTGTTATTTGTTTGTGACTTCAAATTAAGAAGTAAAATGATGTATCGCCTTGAGGATTATTTACTTGAGAGAGAGAGGCAAGAAGTAATCAAGTAGGTCGAGTGTAAATTCTGATTTTTTTTATTTGTTTGTGCAAATTAAGAAGTAAAATGATGTATCTCCTTGTAATGTGGTGTCTGTTTTATACGAGAGAGAATTGTAGGACTGAGATGGTGCATCAATATGCATAGGTCACATCAGCGCCCCACCAGAAGCACCCTACAACGCCCCACAGCACATCTCAACCGCGAAGAGATGCATGTAGGGGTGCCCCACTGATGCATCTCAACCGTGTATTGGGAACATCTCACCCAAATTCTAAGATGTGCATGCAGAGTTGCCTCACTGATGTGATCTCCAATTTGCATCGTCAATGACTGCAAAAATGAGACAAAGTACAGGCTTTTTATTAGATAAGATTGCAAATCATACTTGGAAACAAACCAATGCAAAAGAAAAAGCATTAAGCTTTTGTTGGTAATAAAGTGCTAAAAGAAAAAGCAATAGGCTTTCAGCCACTTTTTTTATAGCGGTTGATACGTATCGTTTAGCCATTCCTCCGATATGCTCTTATAGTGGGTGTATCGGGGGTCGGACTGATTCACAGGGTGAAGGAGCCTAAATTGGTCTTCCTTAATCGGTTTTGAGAAAAATAAAAGTAAAAAAAAGTATCGATTTGTCCGATATGCCCTTACTGAAGTATTGGATGTATCAATATTTTGAGCCTTGGTTTGAAAATTTAAAAACATTCGAATTATGATTAGACAAGGCAGTGCAAGATGAACAAAATAACCTTGTTGAAGAAAAAAAAATATAGATCTGCTATCCACAAACTATTCTCACATCCCTAATTTCCTATTCATAGAACACCACCACCATGTACTGGAAACATTTCATGAAGGAGAAGGAAGATATTTCCAATGCTTAACTGTAATGTCAAGAAGATTCTAGATGAATCATTCACCCAAAAAGGTTCTCTCTCTCTCCAATAACCACCATCTTCTTCTAGCCTTTGGGGGTCAATCAGAATAGCCTTATCCACCATCTCACAACAAGAAGATTCTCAGTTTTGCAAAGTGTACAATAACAAGTAAACAACTCCAAGGGTTCATTTGGTTTACAGTCGGAATTGAAATTAAAATCGGAATAGTTTATTTCCATGAATCAGAATGGGAATTAAAATCTACTGGAATTGAATTTTATTCCCAAAAGGAGAAGGGAATGGCCATTCCACCAAGAATAGGAATAGAAAACCGATTCCACCAAACTAAAACAGTTAGAATTGGAACAGACCATTCCAATTCCAATTCCAAACCCCTATTCCAGCGAACCAAACAAACCACGACCTAACAGTATTTCTTGTCTCCACATCATTGGCATTTGTGATCTATTGTTATTCAATGCTTAGGGACTTTGGTACGAGATTGGAAAAGGATATATTTCAAAGCTCAATAAGAAAATGGGAAAGTTGATTGGTTTTAAGGGAATGCGGATGCCCTTTTGAGGGGTATATTTGTCAATAATGTGCATAGTTTTGTTTTTGGAAACAAAAACAGCTGCCATATAAGTAAAAGCAAATATAATGTTGATGTGTTTATTAAATCAGAAAAACTTACATGAAAATAAAAATACGTAGGCTTAAGCTATTGAGAGAATTGCAAAAAATACTAACCTGGGGTGCGCCAAGATGAATCGAACTTCAGCATATCTTACCTCAGTTCAGCTGTACTTTTAAATTTGAATTCGAGTTCAATTCAACAATTTTGAATTGAGATTGAAAATTAAAAAAAAAAAAAACTAATATATTTTTGCATTTTATATATATAATATTTTTATGATATATAATAGGGTAAAATACAAAAACCTCCCCTAAAGTTTTTGACAATCATAAAAACTTCCCCTATAGTTTTATTTTAACAAATACCTCCCCTGAACTTTTGAGAAACTCAACAAAAACCTCCCTTCAGTCACCTTTTCAGACAGAAAATGATAGATTGATGCACCAGTTTTTTTTCCAAATACCCATTTTACCCTTTTAAAAATTATTTTACATGCAAAATTACTGAAATAACCCTATTTTAATTTGACAAAAACCTCCTTTAATGATCATCTTCTAACTTTTTTTGTCGAGTTAAAGTATGGTTATTTTAATAATTTTGCTTGTAAAATAATTTATAAAAGGGTAGAATGGGTATTTGGAAAAAACGGCGCATCAGTCTAATGTTTTCCATCTGAGAAGGTGACAGAAGGGAAGTTTTTGTTGAGTTTCTCAAAAGTTCAGGGGAGGTATTTATTAAAATGAAACTATAAGGGAGGTTTTTATGATTGTCAGAAACTTCAGAGGAGGTTTTTGTATTTTACCCTATATAATATATTATATTTTATATTAGATTTGAAAAACTAATCAAAACATATCCTGAGATTTGAACTCCATTACTATCAAAGCTGAACTGTTCAATTAAAGCTCTATTTGATTGCACGCACCCCTACCCAAACCCAATAAGGTCACAATTATTCAGGCTTATCACCCGAATGAGGAAGGGTGTTCGACCGCACCAGAATTGAAGAATGAAAAATCTGCAAATCCGTTGGAAATCTACCACCCGAATCCGGTTCAAAATGCAATCAAATTCAGTAGGAGGTTTTCAACTTGAACAGAATTTGGGTGTCATCGGATCCAATATGCAATTATATGCTAGTTGCAATTGATTAGCAGGTTTTCCTTTTTCAAATTTTCATATGTTTTGTTGACCCTTACCTCCTAAGCAAAACCCCTGCAACTTCTTTTTTGCTTTACCCCTGCAACTTCAAGTCGTCAACTGTTCTGTAAGCAATTGCCAACTTTCTGTACATATAATCAAAAAGAGCTTTTAAAGAGAATCGATCAGTCAGAGGTAATGTCAATTTTATCCCCTAGAAAAATCAAATTGAGCTCTGATCATCTCTCTTTCCATCTCTAAGTTTCGAATGGAACTGTATGAGCTCATATAAATTACAAGTTTATATCATTACTAAATACAGAAATTCAGTTATTCTACAACTATCTTATACCATACAAACTCTGGAGTGTGAATAGATCTACATTCCGGATCAGATTATTATCAATACAAAACCAGCATTAAATTAAGAAACAGAAACCAAGTGAGTTGCCGAAATCTTCTACCCTGTCTCATCGACACCAGGGAATCTGACGATCATATCAAAAATCGTATAAAAGACCAAACACAGCTAATGTCTAAGCTCCTCGCTTTGGACGGTTTCGAGTGCGTGGAAGTGCAGGTTCCTCCTCTACAGAAGCAGGGAGAGCTTCATCGTTGTCTTCTACATCCTTCATTGCTTGATTAAGAGCGAGCTGATTTAAACAATAGTTCAGGTCAGCAACAATTTTTATCATTCATAGAGAAGATATCCTCTGACAGTTTTTATCATTCATAACTACAAACTCAGCCTTGAACCAGTAAATTGGTTCCTATTAATTCCCAAAGGACGAAAGAAATAAAGCAGAAAACTGAAAAGACAATGAAAGAAAAAGACCATCTCAAAATGATGATAATGCTAGTTTCTCCCGTTCTAATATTTCTTGCAAGCAGTTAAGCCTACGAGTGTGCTCTGCTGCTTTAGCCTTTAGTAACAAGCACAACTACATAATTACATTACATCCATCATAAAGGATCTCAAAATAATTTGCTACTTCAATGTTATGCTTAAATAAATATATCAAAAATCAACTGGAGTATTTAACTGGAAAAGAACTCCCAGGTTAATATGGTTTAAACAACAGATTGGCCAGTTTGAGATAACAGGGTCGTCATGTATAACATGCAAAAGATCACATTCTAAAATTTAAATCATGAAAAGCAGTCACATTAACTTCACATTTCTATTGAGGCTCCTTTTTAATGGAAAATTTTTATTATATTTGCAAATATAAAGGCGGTATTCTCTCATTAAAATAACATGCTTTAGAGAAACAGAATTATAAAGAAAATATAACTTCACATTTCTATTGAGACTCCTTTTTAATGGAAAAAAATTTATTGTATTTGCAAATCTAAAGGTGGTATTCTCTCAATAAAATAACATGCTTTAGAGAAATAGAATTATAAAGAAAATATAATTCTGCGGATCTTTTCCCATTAAATAAGAAGGCTGACACTGAAAAGAGTGCAAAGTTGTATTGCATAATAAATCATCTGTCCTTTATTTTTATTTTTGTTCAAATTGGTCTCACAGTGACCTAGATAGTTTGTAGCAGTCCCTGTCAAAAAATGGTTAGATTAAAATCACTTGGGTCAAAGGGTTAGCTATGGCTTTACTTGGACATTGACTTACACCTTTTGATACCACATTCACATACCCTGATTATTAACCTTCCCTTATCCAATGTCATGACCATGAGAAGAAAGATGAAGGTATCCATTGTGAACTTTATCTACTATAAAACTTCATTCCTCTACTTGAATGTTCTGAATTCAAACAAGCATATCAAATCTTAAAGTTTGTTGGCATCCCAACCAAATGGACCAATATGCCAAGCAAAATAAACTAAAGAAAACATGCGATAAGCCTGTTGAACCGGATAGAAAGTCGGTTACCATGCTGTCGTTGCTGGTGATTCATGATAAAATCATTAATCAAGCCATCTACCAACCAACGATATCAGTCAAAGACAGATGTTTACTCATACCCAGAAATCTAAATTCTAAAACAACAAAAGATAACTCCATTATACACTTATCCTCCACCAAAGATGCAATGGCTACCACAAATCAGGGATAAATTTGACATGACCAACTAAAACACCTCTAGTGTACAAAACCACAGATAGCATTTGATTTCATTCAAACAACAATATATCAATTCTTAAGAGTCTATTGGCGTCCAAATAAAATGGACCCAATATGCGGAGAGGGTTTCTTTTCAATATCCAAAAAATGAAAAGCGAAATACACTAAGAAAACATGTGCTAAACTGCTAACTGCTAATCTTGATGAACCAGAGAAAATATCGACTACTATATTCTTATTGTTCGTGATTGCTGATAAAAGCATAGAAACAACCACTATTTATAAACGGTATCAATCAAAGATTAACGTGCAATCAAACCCAGAAATCTAAAAAAAAAAAAAACAATTTCACACATATTCACCATCAAAAATTACCACACAGCAGAGCTAAATTTGACATGAACAACATAAAACGCCGAACTGGAATAATAGTCCCCTGTAAACTACATTGTTAATCAGGCTTATCCGGTCTTCAACAGTCAATTGCTAGCGATGACCCAAAATTCTCAGTTTAACATGAGTAATCACCAGAGAACATTAGGGAATTTCTCCGAACAACTGGCAGGTTGGATTTAGGTTTGAAATAACTTTAACCGGACACCACTAGGACACGGTGCAAAATCCTCCACCCAATTATCAAATCCAGGAACAATACGGGTTAACAACTCTCCACATCAATAGACATAAATTGATTTGGTACAAAGCTAATCATGAGTTAATTACCTCCTCGAGGAAATCCCTGTCCAGCTTATCAGCAATTCGTATGGAGGTGAAGACAGTGAAGGCAACAAGAGAGAGTGGAAACACGAACGCGAAGATGAGACTGTTCGTGCTTGGCCCCGCCCGTGTCACCACCTCTAACCTTCTAGCATTCTGGCGACGGCCCAAGTAGCCGGAGAAACGAACTTCCCGACAAGGGAAGACGTCTGACGTCCGGAATGATGCCTGCGTTGGTTTGCTCAGATGGAGAGAAGTGAAGACGGAGTTAGAAGTGGTGAGAGTGAGACTGGCCATCCTTCTTTTTGGTGGTGACTGGTGAGTCGGGTGGATATTATCATGCAAGCATTTATGTAGATAACAAAACCTTATTTAGATGTAAACACGTGACGGGCCATACTGAGAAACAGTACGCTTCAATGGTCCCACAAGAGATCCAATATATGTGAAGACTGAAGATCCGATGTCAACCTTTTGGACGGTGGATATAAGACAAAACTTGATACAGCCTACTAAATAAAATTCAGTAATAATCACTATTTATGTGCTAATGTGTCACTACAATGAAATCACAATGGATACGTAATGACATGATTTAAAACGAGGGCAGATTAAGTACTCACACCATTGTTTTGAAAACCGGATTGGACGAAACCGTCAGACTGTTTGACTCGGAAATTAGTCGTATCTCTGGATACATTTTTCTAGTAAATAATGTTGATTTGATTAGAAAACCGCTGAAGTATTCAACCAGACAGCGGTTCATGGTTTAAGAAAAAATTTATTTATTTATTTATTTATTTTGTTAGAAAGATTAAAGAGGAAAAGATAAGAAAAAGAGATGGGGGAAGGACTGAGATGGGATCTCCGGTCTAAAGTAACTATAATTGAGTGGGTGAGAGAGAAAGAGAGATCAGATATGTCGTAATCCCTACCTCCATTGTGGTTGCTGGTGAATATTATCTCTTCTATCTCATTCTTCTTCTTCTTCTTCTTCTTCTTTCTTTCTTTCCTTTCTTCCTTCCTTTTTAAGGGTTCAAATTTTCAAACTGTTTGACCTGAATGGTGGAACTGCTGACCTGAAAACCAGTGGTCAAAATGGTTTGATATCCAGGTTGGTTTTTCAAACCTTGGGACACAACAGGATAACCCATCTCCCTCCCTTAACCGATTATGTCAATGGGTCACGTCTATCTTATAGTACCAATCCAACCAAACCGATTATGTTCATTCTGATTATGTGGTTTTGTCCGGATTAATAGTTGGATTTGGACCAATTCTTGTTGTTTCGAATCCATTTAGAGTTTGGGAAGAGTATAAATACAAATATATTTGATACGAAACCGGTGTATATAATAACCTTATATTTGCATTATACATATTTGTATATGAACACTTTCCAAATTGAGCAAAAATAATTATATATAAAGGCCTTACCGTTTTTCTTCAATTTGTGTTTTTAACTAAATAATCCAATTGCTCGTCCTAGTTGCATGAATGCGGACATATAAGTAGGAATCTGATAAATGTCCAAGAGTTTATAGTATTAGTACAATAATTCTTTTTTAATTCTAAATTGTATACCTAAAAATAACTCTTAACATTGTAGTCTTTGTTGTCAAATAGCATTCAGTGCATAAAATAACAGTATCTTGTACATTAATTGTTCATTCATGTCAAAAAAGCTAGGCGACAAAATGAAAATGTTACATAAATGGAAATGCCCTTCAAAAACCTTGTTAAGTAATGGAATTTGGAACCCTACGCCTACAAAAGCTATTGCTTAAATGTGCCTTCTGAGATATCTGATTTGATGAGATTGGAACTTGGAAGCACCATATTGAGCCCTAGCCCTTTCTCCAACCAGCAAAACAGCAAAAGTATATTTTAAAGTGCGTTGGCACCTTTTCTTCTTCTTCTTGTGTCCACAGACCAGATTCTGGCATGGTCTTTGTCTGTTTGACATTCAACTTCCCATTATCTTAATTTCCATGTTCAGCCATATATACCTAATTCCTCTATCATGGTTCTCCAAAGAGAAAAAACGCTAGCACTACCAGCCTAGAGCTTAAGAATGAGACCAATGGGACAATGGTCACTGCCAGCAACATCCGGGAGAATGTATGAATCATGAACCTTGTCAGCTATAGATTCTGAGACAAGAAAGTAGTCAAGCCTCCACCCTGTTCCACATTAATAATGGAAGAATGCAAGAAAATGGAATTAATAAGGAGCACAAATCATTAAATAATATTTTACACAGTAAGTTAATGGAGGTCCATATTGGAAAATTAATTCCTAGAATGTTTTCAAGGAGCTCCTTGTTAACCAACACCGGAGGACACTGGCATGAACCACACTAGCTTTGAAAGAACACCCAACTAGCTAGAGAGACCATATAAGAGAGAGAGCGAGAGAGAGATTGTTCATAAAGAAAAGCAAGAAACTAAATGAAAGAGGGTCAAGCAACTTCATTGGAGCCAGATGAAAAAGCTCACCAACAATGTAAAAATCCAATAGCAGTCAGTTACAATGCTGTAACTCTTACCCAGTTCTATATATAATAATAGAAGCTACTTCCTCCTTTTTCCCAAAAAAAGCCCAAATGTAGGGTGGATATACGAGAAAAAGGACACAAATTTGGTAGCTATTATCAGCTCATTGCTTGAGAGATTTTTGGACATGGAATTCACACTAAAAATTGAAAAAATCCAACATGAGACCCATTATAGGTATTTGGTATCATAGATTGCTAGACTTACTTTAAATGCTTCACTCATTTTCGTTCAGATTACATAGTACCTGTATTTATCCAATGTTCTCTTATTTAAACCCAACAATAAATATTCCTCAACAAAGCAACCTATTCATTTCCCTGCTTGTAGACAGTAACTGTCAACATAATTGGTAGTTAGTACTCAGGCACATGGAACCACATCTTCCTATCCATCCATGCAACAAGGGATCTATATATAGATAGATAGATAGATATATGTGAAACCACATCAGTTTTTTCCTAAAACTCAAAAGGCGAAGCATATAACTGTATTAAAGCTCTTCATAATATTCTTTTGTTGAAATACCAAAAAAAATCAGCTAGAACTGCATCAAACTGTCAATCAGTACCCCCCCCCCCCACACACACACACAAAGACAAGTTTGTTAATCAGTACTTTACCCTTTTTATAATTATTATTTTTTTTATCAGTGAAAGAAAAATCCATTAAGTACTTTACCCGTTTTATTTAGAATATAAATTCTGTGGTTACCTCCCAAGGATTCCCAAAACCAATCTTTTCCTCAATCTGTAAGTTTTTTCTTTTTTCTCAACCAGAAAATAACTATTGTGCATTAATGTTGCCCTCATCCTTATATTACTGATGGCATAACATACTTTATTCATGGAAAAACAATATGTTTTTGCCTTTCATCAAACCATCAACTCTGAAGAATCAGCAATAAATTAATTCAAATTATCCTGAATTGCTTCACAAGTAATCATTTTGTATTAACTCTCTGTGTGATGAGGATTGTGATTATTCTCACCTATGTTATGATACCATTCTGCTAACTGCTTTTAATTCTGCAAAATCAAGAATAAACCAGATGGAACAGAAAATAGTGAAGAATTCGCACTAAATTCAGGAAGTGCAAAACAGGTCATGTATCGTGCATGTGGGCAATACAGAAGTGACCAAAAGCTTGTAACTTGGATATTTTTAGCACTAAATTTCATGGTTACACTTCAGAAATCTCAACCTCATATACATTTCACCAATTCTAGCCAAAAAGGTATGGATGGAATCTATTGTTTAGAAATATTATTTCCTTTTGAAATGAAACAAGAGCTAAGTTTTGCTGGGCTTCAGTTCCTCCAGCAGTGCTCTGGGCTGTGTGGCCAGAAAGAAACAGAAGATTGTTTTATCAGAAATCCACTTCCGAAGCGGAGGTCATCAATTCAGCCATAGATTCCATTAGGAGCTGGTTGTCAATACACATTGAATTCAGAGATGTTACTTCTGATCATACTTTTTTGAGAGTGGACTTTCTTTGAGGTCCTTTTTTGTACAGTTACTTGTTGTACACAAGACCAGTTATTAATACAATCATACTTTACCTTCTTTCAAAAAAAACAAGAGCTAAGTTTTTGGGTTCAACAATCAGTGTAACAAGTAGGAAATAATTAAGTGTAGCTGCAAAATTATGTATTTGATGTAAGCATAATATGCATTATTTCAAAGATCCTTGCGTGGTGCTGGTTTTATTAATCCTAATTTCGTGCAATAAAATTAACAAACACCCAAAAAGTATATCAGTAAATGTAGAACGTGAGATACCTATATTCTTCAGACGCCCACCATGCCTATAACCCCAGTAAGTATAGCCAACAACACCAGGATGCTGCCTTCTGAAGGTATCCACAAAACCCTCAGATAAGAAATTTCTTTCAAACGACTCCCTTTCTTCATCTGTAAATCCAGCACTTCGTCTATTTCCCTGTGAAATGATAATATAATTGCGAAGCATCGGAATGTTAAGAGCGGTTAATATTTAGGAATAATTGCTTATCTAGAAAAATTAAGCAAAGGCACCATAGTTAAAGGCACCATAGTTAACATCATTTGATCTAAAAGGCCAAGACATAGATACAAGAAACAAGAATACAACTCTGTATTTATTTGATCAATAACAGTGAATTGTATTAAGATTATGAAAATTACAAAGGGAGCTAAATAATCTTAACTCCCAAATACAACCAGTGAACACCAAAAGTAAAGCAATTACAACACAGCCCAAAAAATAGAGTTTCTGTTCACCCCTTGCCTAGCTAGGCCATCTGCCAATGAGCTTGCACTTCTCTTTACCCATGTGCATTGAATTTCAATGTCCTTAGTCAGCCACTTAAATTTCCTCTTTTCATTGCTGTAATTCCAGAGCCCAGAGTTATCCTCTTTTAGCCAGTTCACCACGACTTCAGAATCTCCTACTACGATCAACTTATTAATATGGTTATAACACACTTCTATATTTAGTTTTTAAGTTAAATATCACTTTTTAATACTTCCATCTTGCTAAATTGAGTATAACTTCTAGCATCTATAAATTGTTCAGGTAAATATTCTATTTTTTGACCACCAAAATTTACTTCTAACGGGGAGGTCACCACCTCTTATTTTACTAATGCAAAAATTGGAAACCTATGAGAAGGGATGTTGAAGCCTTACCTCCTAATAAAAAAAAATAACGAGATCATCATTTACTAAAAAGAAACCATACAAAAAAAAATAAAAAAAGATGGTCTCAGGACTGTGTCACAAAGAACACTTATTATTTCTTAAATATGAAATTCAGTAAGCTGGCCTTACATAACAAGATAGCCACCTTTGCCTGATTTAGCATAGTGGACAAATCCATGTATACTTCTGAATTTGACATGTCAATCATATTATCCACTAAGATGTCCCATTCACAAACTTTGTAAGTGTTCATGCTATCAAGAATACTCAGGAAGTATCCAATGTTTGTCCCAGTTATATGGAGTCTTTGGAGGGGCAGACTGGATATGACCTAACCATTGGCTTTATTTTTCTTTGGGCACAAAGTGGCTGTTGTCAGATTCAAAACCACATTCTCAAGCTTGTCACCCTAGACTTTTAACATTACACCAAGAAATGGCTACTAATAACTCTAGAAGCATCCATGCAATATCTGGTATCATATCAGGTAAGTATCATGCAAACATATTGAATTTTAATTTAATATATCTCTTTTTTATGGATTTCACTTATTTATCACCTTTGTATCAAAAAAAAAAAAACTTATGTATCTCCTTAGAGTAAGCTGCCCAACCATCTTCTTTAAATCCACTTCTTACTGCCATCTGAAAGTTAATTGGGTGCTATATTGTTGAGTTCATCTTCATAACTTATGTTTTGGGCCTCTGTAATTCCTTGAACAGTGTAACTCCAAAAACTCTTGCTGCATAACACTAAGTTGCTAGTTGAGCTTAAACAGAACTCAAAAACAAGAAGAGAAATTAGAGGAATGTAAACCTTTTTTTCTCTTAACTAGAATGTTAACCATAGAATATTGTGGATCACTTACAGCTGGGTTAAAAATGTCTATCTCTTGATGAGCACAGTTGAGATCACCGGTCAAAATGACAGGCTTTGACTTTTCTAGCTCCTGTATCATGTACACGAAGCCATTAGCACTATTCATTACAAACTAGAGATAATGGTTTACCAACAATTTCATTGTCAACTTATGCACTTAAACATAACTATAGGTACAAGGCAACAAGGCAAAGATCCAAAGTATAGATGGTTCTTAACAGTAACCAGATTTATGTACGTGCGGTGGAATTTGGTGATGCATACTTTATTTGAGAGGAATGAGAAAAAAGGGTAAAAGAATAAAAAACCAAAGCTACCCACTACCATATGAATTCTATTAACTTATTGAAAAGAGGGAATCCAATGGCTCCAATCTGTGGAGTCCCACTCTTTCATTCCCTTGATTACCCTTTTACTTTTTTTCATTTTCTTTTCTGTCCCTCTCTCCATAATCTTCAGTTCTCTTTCCCTAGGCAAACATTTAGTGTTCCACCAATTAACTCCTTGTGTTGATAGTTCTACCACCTCTCACCGTGTGTCTGTGTGTTACAACAGGCAATTCTATACTTATTTGTGGCAATGTTTTCCACCATACCTCCCTGATAGTTTCACACTTCTACATGCCCATCCTAGATCCTTAACACATGTTTCACATGCCTCAAGACTGGTATCATAATATAGAAAACTTTTGCTAGGGAGTTAGGACAAATGAGAATGGTATATTATTTTTGCAAAATACTAGTTCAAATAAAAATATCAAGTAATAATGGCACAATGCTTTGAGATCTTCTAAGAATCCTTGAAAAGTTGTGACCAGAAAAAAGAATGATATGAAATTCTTAGAATATTTAGCACAGTGGAATACCAATGGTTTCACTTACCAGAATTTACTTTAACTCAACAAAGCTTTATTCAAAATCCTGACTACATTATTTGCTGCATGAGTTCTATTTTGCCATTCCACTCTATCTAGGGCCACATCCATGGTCAAGCTCTAAGACCTCAAATCATTTTTAAGTACCTCAACCCATACTCTTTTTGTCTGCCCCTAGCTCTTTTAAATCCAATCACTTCAAAAAAACAGTATAACTTCTTGAAACATTTTTGTACAAACAAAAGAACAATAGACATTTACAGTATAATTGCTCAAATAACTATTTAAAAGACTAATTCAAAATAAAAATTAAAAAAAAAATAGCACACTGAAAAATAAGGATCAATATTTAGCATGGATGTGCAAAGCAATTCAAAACAGAGTGATGAACAATAGAAATTGACTGAAACATTATAGAAGATAGGAAACATAATTGTGAACATACAGTTAGGCTTCCTTGAACTGACACCATACCATGAAATCCAAGATATGGAACTCATTGAGATTAACCTATTTTAACCTATATAAAACGAAATATAGGAAGGATCCACTCACTTTCATGTAATTGCTAAGAGAAGGATCCCACTGCATAACCCTGTAAGTCTAGAATCCAATAAAATCCATTAGTCCAAGAAACTTTCCTATTATACAGTAAATACAAACAACTTCACGAGAACAGATGTAGTCAATAAGCAAAAATTTCAATACCAGCCTTCTCAAACCTTCCCCAGAATTAGGAACATATCCACTTATCAGATAAAATTTATCAAACTCCACTGTCACAAGCCGTCCTTCGCTATCATGATCTGAGATGCCTAGCCCATATCTCACTGAAAGTGGCTTTATCTGTCAGAGATATAATTGGTATTTAGCACCAATTAAATAGAAAGGTCGCAAAGCTATTAACCATATGAAATAAATTTTACCTATATATCATGCTGCACAATGTAACAGGGTTAGAAGAGAAGAAACAATCACATAGTATATCATCAACTCATGATGATTAAATGAAAACATAGAATTTCAGTGTCAGAACAACGGATACCTGAAGAGCCAGAACAATCCTGTCTTATTCAAAAACATGTACAAATTGGAGATCTATTAGGGTAAAAGAAACTACAACATAGACGACCAAAAAACTACAAAGGAAATATACAAGCATCCGATTTAAACAATCATACATTACATGTTGGATTAAACATAGAGGTTCTGATAAACAAGAAATTGTATACTGGTGTATACACTCCGGTACTCCCATCAGCTTTCTTTTGATAGAGTATATCAATGAGCTTCCATGTCTGTACAGTTATTTACTAGTAATAGGATTTTGGTACATTTACAAGTAATATTGCCAAAAGTTGCAAACTGATGAAGTTCATATGGTAAAATGAGTCAAATACATTTTGAAAACAACCATGACTAGCTCAAGACAGTCTAGATTTCAATGTGCATTTATGACCAGATCAACATCCAAACACTATTACATAATTAAACAAAGAAATAATTTCAGAATTGAAGTATCAAAGCTTGGTTTCTAAACCCTTCACAAATGGCTACTACAAATCAAAGAAGCAATATACCCGAGAAATAATTGCAGTACCAGAGTACCCAAGCTTGGAGACACTGCACGTCCAGAAGCTATTCTCATATCCATCTAGGAGACATTGCCTGACTTTCTCCACATCCTTCTCCTATTTTCAAAAGGTCCTTCAATTAGTTGGTCAATAGCAAAAATTTGAAGACCTTTCAAGTAATGAAGGAAATACAAATCTCACTGCTTAGTAAACACATAAGTGCTTAATTCACATAGATTGAGAATGCTGTATTTTAAATGTGTATCTCAAAATTAAATTATAATTTTTGCAGACATAATCTTTTGCTTGTTTTGACTAACTTGAAGGATTTAACACTATTATTTTGCCTTTAAAATACATATATTGCAATCTTCTTTTTGGAAGACACTAGAAGCCAATGACTTCTCCTCAACAATCAGTTCTACACATAAAAAGAAGAGAACTGAGCAAAGAATGAAGCTGAATTTTGATGGGAGTTCACTAGGCAATCCAGGATCCTCGGGTATAGGCGGAGCTCTAAGGGATGGAGGAGGCAGAATTTTGGCCTTTTTACTTGGGACCAATAGGGGTTGGAGACTACTGCAAGCTGAGGTGTTGACCCTCCTTCAAGGTCTGAAATTAACTAAACTGTGCCTCCATCAGATTGAGATAGAGGGAGATTCAAGGTTGGTAGCAGGTTGGATACAGAAAGAATCTTGGAATTTGGAGCCATCAACAAGACATGAGAGAATTTTGGAGGTTAGCAAGGACAATTGGAGTAACTTCTAGATGGGTTAGAAGATCAGCCAATGGTTTGGCTGACAGCTTAGCCAAACAGTGCTCAACTAGAGGGGAACTATGTTGGGCTGCATTTTAACCTTTGTATTCCCTATGGGGCCAGCACAATCTGTGGTGCTTATATCTTGTAATAATCTTAATTAATGTCCAATGAAAGTTATTGTTTCCAATAAAAAAAAGGATATAAATCATATTTCTCTTAGTAATATGATCTCAAAAGCAGTGTTTTAAAACGCGGAGGTGTGACGCGAGGCGTTCCACTACCTAGAGGCATGAGGCGTAATTTAGAACGCAAGAGGCGTAAGCCTCCTTAAGAGGAAGGGGGGTTAGGAGGATGAGGAGGAAGGGGGATCTCATTTTTTTCTTTATTTTTAATAAAAATCTTTTATACAAGACCCCCCCCCCTAACTCAAAAAAAAAAAACAAATTGGGCTGCATCGAAAAGGGGGCAGGGGGCAAACCATTTTCTTTCCCCTTATCTTTTCCTCCCTTCCCCTTCATTTTCTTTTCTTTCCTTTTCTCTTTTTTTCTTCTCTTTCTTTTCCTTTTCTTTCCCTTTCTTTTCTTTTCCTTTCCTTTCCTTTCCTTTTTTTCTTTTTTCTTTTTTTTTTCTGTATTTTCATATCAGATGTGCATGAGGTGCAAGAGGCGTACGCCTCTAGCACGCTCATGAGAAAAGTCAGCGCCTCTGGCATACGCTCAGGGCGTTTTGGGAGTGCCTCGCCTGGAGGCGTACGCCTCCCACGCCTTTTAAAACACTGCTCAAAAGCAACTTGGCAATACAAAAGGTAAAATTTACAACTTGTGCTCTCTTTTGCATGTGGGATAGCATGACAGGAAGAGTTAATAGAAAGGTCTTAGGGAAGAGTGACCACAAGGGTTCATCTTGAGTTCACATCACATGGGAAATATGTTTTGATCCTAAAGGCATGCAGGGACTTTTCTTTCCACAGCCCCTCTCTGACATAATTAACATTGTTCAACTGTCTGCCCTTATTTTCATTTTACTTCTAATAGAACTAAAAACAGTCTAATCCTTGTTCTCTTTCATTTCATTTTCTTCAACAAAGAATATTGATTCCAAATAATCAACTCATGGTTAAACGAACCACCCTAGAGCAGGGTTAGTAATTCATCTTAAAATAAAAGAAAATAAACCTTCAAGAAGCACTAATTAATCCTGCCCATCAGCTTAATTTCAATTAGCATGTAACCATTAAATTTTGCATTTAATTGACTAAATCTCTAACACATGACGTGATGCTGCAATCCAAATCAAATACTAACTTAAGCAGGTGGGAGGACAATAAGGCTGTGATCGGGTAGGAATCAGATTGGATATAGATATATCCAAATCCAATACGATTACCAAACTGTTAGATCTGAATCTGATCCAAAATCCAATTTATCGGAAACATGTCAGATTTGTATTTAACCAAGTTCAAATGATTGTTCTTAAAATGAATATAAAAATTATAAAGTTTTAAAAAGCTAATTACTTTTTAACTTACAAAAAATATATATACAATCAGAGGTGGCCTTTAATCCAATCGCATGGGTTTAAATCCGCATCTGATCTGATTGTTAATCAGATGCAAGTTATAACATCCAAATCCAAGATAATCGGATCATATGTCAGATCATAATTCAGACTTTTGGGGTTCATTGACATCCCTAGAGGACAATATTTCATAAGGCCTATTCAGATGGTTTGCTCTTGTAATTTGTTTCATCACTCAGAACAACTTCAAACGATATTCCAGTATCTACACAAACTTTTTCCTTCTGTTAAACACCACTCTTGAGCCAATATCATTTTTAATCTTGCAGCAACCCAGTTAGAGACCAGGTATCCAGAGAGCTAAATATAGTTACAATACTTGCCTGAAGTTTGGTCTCTTGTAAGCATAACACATCAAAGTTCTCCTTCTGTGCAAGTTGTAGTGCAGAGAAGGCCTCCAATTTGAGCAAAGCTCTCAAGCCATTAACATTCCAAGATAATATCTTCACAAATTCTGTATCATCAGTAAGAGGAGGAGGCCTCATGGTTCTTGGATTATATGGAATCCACCCTTGTTGTGGCTTCCTGTGTGTAAGCACAGTCCATGGTTCACTAGAATTAATGGAAACATCAACTTTATCAATAGTTCCATCATCCTCATTACAAATCTGCAGAGATTGTCTGCTCGCTCGGGAAGGCTTCTTACCTAGCATCATTAACCACAGAAAAATCCCATCAACCACGTTAAACGAATTTAAAGTCATTAATATGAAATAAATAATTAAGCAAATCATATACAACTATAGTAAAATGTGTGTTTCCAACTCTTGAACCCTACTAAGGATGACTAGAATCTGGATCCCCACCCCTATTGGTTCTTTCTCCTGTGCCTCCTTTAAAGTGCTAAGCCAGCCCACCGATCCTGTAACCCCCCCTTTCCCTGTTAATGAGGCTTGGTGCAGGTCAACTCCTCCTAAGGTTGGTAGTTTTTGTTGGGAAGCCTTTTCTAGAAAGAATCGACACTGGTGATTTGCTCCAAAAGAAGAGACCCAGTACTTGTTTGTCCCCTCATTGGTGTGTTCTTTGTAAAGCTGATGGAGAGACCGGTTTTCATCTTCTAGTGTCTTGCCAATTTGCAAAGTCTATTTGGGAGTGGGCTTTCTCTCTTTTTGGGTGTACTTGGATTCCTCCATCAAATTTACAAGGCCTTTTTGCTCCTTCTTTTTTCAGGTGGTGTATGAAAAGATGAAGGACTATGTGGAGAGGACTGAGGGCAGCAGTATGCTGGTCTTTATGGGAAGAAAGAAACTCCAGAATCTTCTTTGATGTAGAGAGAGGTGATGAAGAGCTGAGGGCCCTGATCCACATAAGGGTTATTTAGTGGATGAAGTCCCTAGAGATACTCACAAAATATACAATGGATGACATGCTGAAGAAGTGGGGTGAGATTGCTAGCCGTACCTACACTAAAGTAGGGATGAGTGTGTCTTGGACTCCCCCACCTACAGGTTTCATAAAACTAAACTTTGATGGAAGTAGCAAAGGGAACCCCGGACAATCAGGGATTGGGGATGTCTTCAGGGATGAGAATGGAGTTGTTTCTGCCATGTTCTCATACCCAATTGGAGTGGGTGACGCTCTCAGAGCTGAGATCCACACAGTTATGGAAGGTGTCCAGAAAGCTAGGGAGATGAATATCAGAAAACTCATAATTGAAGGGGACTCGGAGGTGGTGGTTGGGTGGCTGAACAAAGAAGATAGTGGTTTATGGAGTTATAGTATTCTGAAGAGGAAATTCAGATGGCTGGTTCGAGAAATGGAAGTTAAAATCAGTTGGGTAAAAAGATCAGCTAATTCTTTTGCTGACGGGTTAGCTAAACAAGGGGTGGACAAGGATGTCATGTTCTGGGCACAGATGTAATTTAATTTTCTTCTTTTTCTGTTTTCTCTTTCTCTCTTGTTTCCTCTCTTGGGGCTCATGATGTAGTTGGAAGATAAGAAAGTTTGTCTTCCTCTCTGTAATTTATTGTAATAATTAATGAATTGTGTTAATGATAAAAAAAATGTATATTTCCAACTAGTGGTGAAATAAAGGATAAAGAAGCAAGAACTAATGCAAGGAAGAAAGAATATACCGGCAACAGCATCAACTTTGACTGATAACTTTTGTTTTGTCATTACCATTTTCTTTTTAACTTCAACACCAGTACCAACCGAAGGTGCTTTTCCCCTTCTCTTAATTCCAGAAATCTCTGAAACAGCATTCACATTTTGCTTTTGATCTTCATCATATGAATTATTACGCTTCTGTTTAGATGAAACAGTTTCGGAACAAACTGATTTGATCATTGAGGTCCCATGTTCTTCTCTTACAACTGAACTTTGACCTGCACACCCTAGAAACTTAAGACCATAAAAATGACCCATCTACCCTATAAATATTACAGAGAGAACCCAAACTTATTTTGAAAGAGATGATAAGATACCATCATTTTCATTGGTCAGGAAATTCTTCAAGGTTGACACAAGATCATTTTTGCAACCTTTAGCAGGGATTCCAGCACTCCTGAAAATTTAATACAACATAATAGGAGTTTTTTTTCATCTTTATCAAAAATAATACACGACAGGTATCAGGAACCGTTTAGTGGGTGTTCAGCAAAAAAATGAAATACCAAATCTTCAACTGATTTTACAGTTAATTGGAGTTGTCAGGGAAAAAAAGAAACATAAATATCCAAAAGGAAGTATAACGATGTATCCACCATATGCAAAGCTTGGTCTGACAAAAGCAAAAATGATTTCCTTCATGTGCCATAGGATCCATGTACTGGATGTATCAGTTATGCTGCAAAAAGGTTTGTTATATTTTCTATAGTTAAGACACTCATATCCATTTATTTTTATATATGCAATGTTCTTCATAATATTCTAGAGTTCCAGCTTCATTCTGATTTCAATACCTGTTTGTTTAACCTTGATTAATGGAATACCAGGGCAGACATGAACATCCATCTCCACACACTATTATTTTACCTTATAACTGTTCTGAGTTCTTGTACTGTCATTGCTTTAAGTCTGGCTGGGTCATCCCCAATAGTCTGAATTTCAACTACTTGATTTCTCGCTGTGTTCTCCTACATGTCAACCAGTTAGTGTCAGAGAAACCATCTCCACTTGAAAAAACCAAAAAACAAAATCATACTACTTTAATGACAATGAAGATAACTATTCAATAACCTTGACAGCACTTTTTTCAGTATTGGAAGAGATACCCATCGATCCCCTCTTCTTGATATCTTTCTTGTTGTTAATGGTGGATGAAAAAGATGCTGACAAATTCAATAGGAAACGTTGAGACTCCACTGCTGTTGCTTTCAAACAAACCAATGCTCCAGGCCTTACATTCCTGGGAGATACTGCAAAACTAGAAGATACTAAACTTAAAACACGATTTCCTATATAGTATATACGCATGAATACCAAATTGAAGCTCCCCACATATCAGAGAATAAGTCAGCTAATTTGAGTAATGAATCTATAAAAAGGAAAACTTTCGAGCAATTGATTTCAACCAAACTTACATTCCACTATCTATAGTAATTTGTTTACAAAAGAGCAAGCCCCCAGACCATCCAAGTATTCATATCGGTTCTCATGAAACCCTAAAAATTGGTGAAGCTCAGACAAGTAATGGCTTTAGAACCAACAAATCCCCTCCCCCCCCCCCTCACCACCACCACCACCAAGAAGATAAAGCAATCGTTTTTCTTATTGAAATTCCAAGTTGCTGATCGAGTCAGAGAAGCAAAACCCCTTCATTCGTGTTTCTAACAACTCTGAAACCCTAATTATCTGGTACAGCTTATTGATTTGGTATGCAAGATTTAAAATACTAATTCTCGCTGATTTCAGTCACAGAAACAAGGAAACCGAATTACAGGAATCTGTTAAGCTGGACTTTAGAGTAGCGGCAAACAACAATAAAACAACTAAACAATTCGATGTAAAATACAATAAAATAAAGAAAAAAAAAGGCGAAATGGGGAATTGGAAGGTGATTGCGTACGTTAAGCAGGAGGAGGCGCAGGCTAACGGCATTGTCAAGCGAACCGCCAAAAATAGGACTCCGGACTCCGAACATCAAGACTGGGTTCACATCTGGCCCCCACAGATTGCCCCCCAAAAACGTCCCACGAAACCTAGGCGCGACGCGTGTCATGATACACGCGCACTAAGATGACTCGTGCGGTCTCTATTTCACCTTGTTTGTGTCACGTCTGTTAATTTTTTCTCGCCCTAAAGGGTTTATTCTCTCATTGAGTATTCTTTCTCCTATTCTACTGAATTAAAACCCTTAGCGCCCCTCTTTCGTAACCCACCCACCGGAGATAAACTCTTTCGAGTTCCGCCGGCAGACCCCACGAAACCTAGGCGCGACGCGTGTCATGATACACGCGCACTAAGATGACTCGTGCGGTCTCTATTTCACCTTGTTTGTATCACGTCTGTTAATTTTTTCTCGCCCCAAAGGGTTTATCCTCTCATTGAGTATTCTTTCTCCTATTCTACTGAATTAAAACCCTTAGCGCCCCTCTTTCGTAACCCACCCACCGGAGATAAACTCTTTCGAGTTCCGCCGGCAGACGCCAACAGTTATACAAATGGCGAGAGAAAGAGAGAGTATTAAGAATCGTTGTTGTAAAATCAATAATAATTTGATAATTTTATAGTAGAAACAATTCAATGTAGATTATTTAATAGATACAAAAGAAATTAAAAAAAATACAGATGATGAATATGAACAAAATTAATGAACCCAAGTAATTAATTTCTTTTATTTTTTTCCTGGGTCTTACTCTTTATTTTCATAAGTTTGAATTAAACCCTCAACTCCATGAATACAAAATGGTGGTCGCAGGTTGCCACCTTAATCAGCACGCTTTGAGAATGGTCTATGCATGTTCCTGCACTACCTTCCATGTCAAGTTCACATGGCGGTCCTCCGTAAGGCTTGCACCAACAACGAACCTGATCATGTAAACACCCCCAACCACCGCATGTGTCATGTATATGCACCCAGCTGAGTTGATCAACTCCAGCAACTTACGGTTGATCTCGTTTGCACGTTCCAACTCCAACGATTGCCGGAGCGTCTCATCCTCATGATCCTTCACCAGCGGCGGTAGCAGCCAAAAGCATACCATCGCGAAATTCCTCAGCACCACAATCTCAAACCTCTTGTCCATGGTTACCTTCTCTTCGAAGTGCTTAGCCATTTTCACGTGGGTCCAAAGGAAATTTCTTAGGTTAGCCACACCATAGCTCCGAAGCACCATCCAGAGCTTCATGGCTCGGAATCAACGACTGAGGGCTATTTGCCAGTCTTTGTAGTCTATCACTTTCTTTGATTCAGTAGCTTTGTTCCTCAAATACTCAAGACTGGTTGACAGGGCCTTAACAAGAGTGCTAGGGTCCTTGATCCAAAGGCAGCAGCAATAGAGAGTGGTGAAGAACCACTTATGTGCATTGAAACTGAACGAGTCTACATCCTCTACCCCATCGATGAAGTGTTTGGACTCAGGACATATGCATGCACTTCCGGCGTATACTGCGTCGATGTGAGCCCAAACTCCATACTCTTTGGCCACTGCGCATAGAGGAGCAATTGGGTCAACGGCTGTCGACGATGTAGTACCGACAGTAGCACAGAGGAATAATGGGATGAGCCCAACTTGTATATCTGCTTGGATTGTAGACTAAAGAGACTTGGGGGCCAGCCCGAATGAGGTGGCCTTACTCATTGCAACGGCACGGAAGTGGGTCTGATCTAATCCATAAACCACCAACTTCCCTATGTTCTCCCTACCAATTCTATTCAACGTCCGATCTCTGGCTGCTGTGAAAGTGCACAGGATGGCTTCATAGGTAGTCCCTTGTAGCACACCACCACCGTTTCCAGAGAAGAGGAAAGACTTGGGGAGCTTAATTGCCAAGCCAATCCATGACTATGCACTCCAGCTCTGTGGCCGCCGGCGACGACATCCAATTGAGCCCAACGACAGTAAATCCGGTGCTAATCATTTCGCCGAGAAAACTAGCGACGCTTACTTCCCTCCATTACAGAATACTTACCTTCTCGCCGTTTGTATGGCCGGCGGCGTCGGCCGGCGGAACTCGAAAGAGTTTATCTTCGGTGGGTGGGTTACGAAAGGGGGCACCAAGGGTTTCAGTTCACAGTAGAATAGGAGTAGAATAGGAGAAGGAATACGCAGAATGGGAGAGAAACCCTTTTGGGCGAGAGGGAACTAACGGACGTGATACAAACGGCGTGAAATAGAGACCGCACGAGTCATCCTAGTGCACGTGTGTCATGACACGTGTCGCGCCTAAGTTTCGTGCGAACCCATCAAGACTGGCCAAACCTGAGGTCAAATCCGAGTATCCAAGCCCAACGGGGGTGATCATTTCAGCCCGGCCCAGATATTCCAGGCTTGAGCTGGGTTTTGTGTTCTTGCCAGGCCCGTGTTGACTTTACATCTCTGCCCCACAACGCCCCACCTCACATTGCCACCGTGAATTGGTAACAACTCCCGATGATGACATCATCGGTTCTAGTATTATCATTGGGAGATGTTTCCAATACACAGTGAATATGTGGTGTGGGGCGGCTCTATGTGGGGCAGAGATGTGAACTCGCCCGTGCATTAGGCCTACAAATATTTAAAACATATAAACATATATATATTAATTATATTTATATATATTTATATATGAATATTATAATATGACACGTACAATTTATATTATATATAATATATAAAATAAGTGTTTTTGGTAAACATACATAAAATTAGTTTATATAATATTTTATATATGAAAGACAGGCCCAGCCCAACCCAAGGCCAAGTAGACTTGGGATCGAGCTTATGTTTCAAGCCTAGAACTCTGGGTTGGGCCTAGGCTATAGCTCTTATCATAAGTGCAAAGCCTAACCTGGTCTATAATCACCCCTAGATTAGTAAGATTGATTAGGTTTAAAAGAATTCATAATTTTATATAGTATTTTTTATTGGACTTTATGGTCCAATTTAAATGTGCAATCCAATCAAATTATGCACAAATTTTATTAACAAATGTAATATGCATATTTTATACATATATACATGTAGGAGTGATCATGGGCTAGGCTTTGCATTTGTAATAAGGTTAGGCTTGGGCCTGATTCAAGTTTTGGGCCTAAAACATAAGACTTGGCCCAGACCTACACGGTCTCATAAATCTTGGGCGGGGTAGGGCCAGGCTGAAAATGATCACCCCTATATACATGTTTATATAATTTGAAAAAATATATTCTTATATAAATATAATGCAGGTAAATATGCATTTGTTGGGGTAGACTTGAATTGGGTTGAGCCCAAGTTCAATTGGTTCAGGCTTTGGCTAACTAACCAAGGCCTCAACGTAAGCACAACCAAAGTTTACATCAAGCACAAGTTTTTTGGCCAAAGCCTAGACTACAAGCTGAAACTTAGGCTTTGTTTGGAAACAATGCAAATATGTATAGTGTAAAACGGTCCATATAAATTGCAAAATTGTGTTAGTTTTGCACTCACAAATTTACCTTCTTACCAAATAGGCTTTTAGTTGTAATGGATGCAAACACAAATTCTAATAAAGCATATGCCTTTTTTATCAAAAGTCCACTTGAATGCAAATTTACTTCTTTTTTATTAGTGTACTTTTACATCTTATTGTCAATGTAAATATGCATTGGAAAATGTGTTTTTGTCATTTGTCAATGCATAAATGTAATGTTGCCAAATACAAGCAAAAGTGAACCAGAGTGCAAATTTATCCTAAACTGCGATTTACATTCCATTTGCATGGTTTCCAAACACAGCCTTAGGGATAACATGTGCAAAAAACTCGGATTGGGTCAAATCCTTACAACCCAAATAGAAAATGTATTATAAAATAATTGTGTTAATTTATAAACAAATTATTGTAAAATAATAGTATAGTTAAGTTAATTAACCAAAATAAGAAAAAATGTTGAACAAGAAAATTAACAAAAGATGTAATGTAAAATATTTCTATTAATTAATAAAGAATATTGAAAAATAGTTATTGTAGATTAATTCAATTTAATGTTAAGCTTTCAATTTTATGTTAATTTATTTAAATGTACTATTATGTTTTCAATTAATTTTTGCCTTTACATTTATTTATTTATTTTACTATTAGTTACATATTTATTATTATTATAAATTAATTTTATTGTTAATCTTAATTTAATTTTACTAATAATTCATTTAATTAGAGCTAATTTTATAATGAAAGAACAAAGAAAATCAGCCAAACAAACTAGACTGACTTAGATCGGATCAATAGCTAAATTTAAATTTATTTACTTTTAATTAATTACAGTAGTTAATTAGCATTACTTTTATTGCTAATTTTATTTTTTGTCCCTACCTCAAGGTATCTCTATAGTATGAGGTTGGTCTAGGCCTTCAGTAGTTAGAAGCAACTAAAATTGGCCCCAATTATGTTTGGGAGACATATCAAAATAGTGATTGGTTACAATTAGTACATCTTACTTAGTCCTCATAGTCGATTTAATTTGGTTTACTTTTATAAGGTTTACTAGCCACATCGACAACTCTACTTCAACCTTTCTTGTTAAAGTCTATCATTGGCTGAGAGATGCTTGACAATACTATCATTGCTTATGAGATGTTTCATTTCCTTAAACATCAGCGTAGAGGGACAGGCCATGTGGCTATTAAACTTGACATGTCTAAAACTCATGATAGACTTGAATGACCTTTTAAGTCTTGCAAGTCTTAGGTTTTCTTAAGTTCTATGTCAACTTATCAAAAAGTGTATTTTGTCTATCTCTTTTGTTCTCTATCCTCATTAATGGAACTTCTAAGGGTCACTTTCAACCAACTAGAGGCCTCAGACAAGGAGACCCCCTATCCCCCTATCTCTTTATCCTAGCCATGAAAAGGCTCTCAAGAATGCTTTATTAGTTTAAAGAAGAATGGGGGTATAAAAGGAATCCAAGTTGCACCAGGAGCTCCCTTCATTTTCTATCTCTCTTCTGTGGATGCTATTCTTTTCTTTCTAAGAGCTCATCATAAAGAACTGGATAATCTTTGTAATATCTTGCAGCAATTCCAATCTACCTCAGGGTTAATTAATAAATTTTGATAAGTCTGAAATTTATTTTAGCAAAAACATTCATCCCAGGCACCAAAGAATGATCCGAAGGCAACTTCATATCAAACTTCTCCGCCCCCATTCCAAATATTTAGGGATCTCTCTTCTTTGGTAAAGAAACAAAAACTCATAGCTTTCCTATCTACTAAACAACATTAAAACAAAACTAAATACATGAAAAGCTTCATCTTTGAATCGAGCAAGAAAATATATCCTTATCCAATCAGTGCTCCAAGCAATCCCTAATCATACTACAAGTGTTGTTTAGTTTAACCAAAAAACAATCAATGAAAAAAACTTTTGGTGGGCAAAAACCAAATCAAACCCTCACCCTTTTCGATGATGTGATAGGGTATAGGAAAATAAAACTTGTTAATTTGATCATCTTAAAAAAATAGTCTAGAGATATCTAAATGAATAGCATAAGCTTTGGGCTCAGGTATGGAAATCCAAGTACCTTAAAAATAAACAACTTGTTTCCTTACTTGACATCATTGTCAAGATCTTTGTTTTAGATATATGCATCTCCCAAATTTGTGATCTGCTACCAGAAGTAGGTTTCTTGGTTTCTACAAACTCTAATCAACAGATTGACCAGGTTCCCTAGATATAATCTACCAATGGTTTTTAAATGCTAGTGCAGCCTATCTCCCCAAATCTTCGTAATCGTTCTTTTCCAATTTTAATCACAAATGATTCTTGAAATAGGAACTTTCTTGATCAACACATAGATCTTGTTTAGACTAATAATATCCTTAATACCTCCATCACAGAAAAGCAACATGTGCCATGGATTTGGACACCCCATGCCTCAGGAAGATTTTCTACAAAGCATGCCTATATTCAACTCTAGCAACCAAACCTCTCTATGCGAAATGATAATCTCAAAATTTGTTTAAAATGGATAGGGAAATTTCCAATTCCTCCTTAGTTCTAGTTGTTCTTATGGAAGGTGAATAACTATTATATTCTTGTAAGGGAACACATACTAGACTCTTCTCAATATCAGAATTGTGACTCTTGTAATTATAACTTGGAAACAATTAATCATTTATTCTTCGAATGCCCACAAACTCAAGCTATTTTATTTATTGACCCTCGAAATATAAATCTAAGTGTAATTTTCAATCTTCTTGGCTGAATTGCATTCATGATTTAATTAGATATCTACTTAACAAAGGTTTGATTTCCTAGATTTTGAGTTGGTATGCTATTTTTCTGTACTATATTTGGTTTTCTCGAAATGAAAAATGTTTTAAAGATAGGCAAATCTCTGTCCAATGGCTAGTCTCTTATATCAATTCCATGTTTGCTCAAATATCTTTTCAACAAGCCTCAACAAACTTATTAACAGCTAAAAATGCTAAATTTCTCTTAAAAGTGCATCCTTCTATTAACTGCATTATTTTTGTAGATGCAGTTGAATTGCATTCATGATTTAATTAGATCTCTGCTTGACAAAGGTCTGATTTCCCAGATTTTGAGTTGGTATGCTATTGCCCTGTACTATATTTGGTTTTCTCAAAATGAAAAATGTTTTAAAGATAGGCAAATCTCTGTCCAATGGCTAGTCTCTCATATCAATTCCGTGTTTGCTCAAATAGCGTTTCAACAAACCCCAACAAGCTCATTGACTACTAAAAATGCTACATTTCTCTTAAAAGTGCATCCTTCTATTAACTGCATTATTTTTGCAGATGCAGCTATGCAGGATTTGTTTCTCACTCATCATTTTCTTATGTGGAAATCTACCTATCTCCTTATTTATCTTGCTTACATATTATTGGACGCAAAACTAACATCAAATCTATTGTGGAAGCTGAATTATTTGCCATCTTGTAGGGAATCGAACAAGCTTCTCATATGTTCAAGGAAAACCTTTTAATTTGTTCGGATTCCCAACAAGTTATAAAGTCTGTATAGAATTAATCTTCTCTCCATTTCTTTTCTTTTGAAACTTATCCTAAGGGGATACCTAATGTTCTGAACTTTATTAATGTTTCTCCTAGCTAATATAGTTATTTTATCTTAAAAAAAAAGATTGCTTCAACATTTCTTATGTACATTGCTATTTCAACACAACACAATGGTTCAAAAGGCAAACAAAAAAAGGACCATAGACTTTTAATTATGGGCTAGTTTACTATTAATTAATTGATTATTTATTTAATAGTTTGATTATAATCACAACACCAAAGCCAACCAGTTCAATCAAATTGAATCAATCTAGACTGAATCAAACCAATGCTCTAAGCCATTGTAACTGGCATTTGAATTTAGTTCAAACCCAACCCACATAACTTATCTTCTTGACCTAATTTTGTGATAAGAGTGTTCACTCATTTCATCTAACAACCAAACTCAGTAACATGTAGAAGTCATAAATACAACCCCATTTGCTATCCAAAACTTGATAGATACGTTGTTCAGTCCCCATAATTCAATTTCTGATAGGAAATCGATTAAATGCCACAAAACAACAAAAAATCAGCCCAAGTATTGCCAACCTCTCTTTGTTTTAGAACTTAAACTAAGAATGATCAGGTGTACCTTGGAGAGATGCTTTTTTTCTTCCCTTCACACCTTTCTAAGTTGTTTGATGGGACAATCAAATTTGAAAAAAAAAAAAAAAACATATGAGATCAATGTGAGCTTTGTGTGTGAAACAAAAAGTTTGAAAATATAAAACAATATTAGCAAAAATGAACTTGGATGAAAATAAATAGTGAAAGAGAAAATAATTAAGTGTTATTGAAACATAAGAGAAAATAATTAAGTTTTTTATGCTTTTGTTCTTTTGGAAAACAAACATAGTAGAACAGGGGAGTTAACATCCTCAAATAGAAGGCATTCATGAAAAGATATCAAAAATCAAAAACAAAATTTAGAAAGGAAAACAAGGAAGCAAAAATCAAAAGGAGGGGAGAGAAGAAGAAGAAAATGGAAAATTTATCTCCACAACACTTGGTCCTATCCTTGTCCCTCTCTCTTTATAACTACCACATGTCATTTTGTCCCAAGGGTGTAGCTTTGATTGCATTTTCTGAGCATTTATTTTCAATACATCTTTAAATAAACAGCCCGTGATTTTCTCTCATTGGAAAGGGACAATGAGGGGTTTCGGGAAGCTGAAGTAGTTTCTTGAGATAGCAAGGAATTGTATAAGGAAGAGGGGCTATGAATACTATCAATTGGGCTAAGAGAGAAAGAAGTGGCCATTTGATGTGGTCATCTTTGTTTTAATATATACTAATAGATATGCAATCTAATATAACTAGCCCCACATAACATAAAGAGCCCACCTGCTAATGAAATGTTTAGTGCCATTTATATTAAAATCACATGCACATTATTTTTTGAGTAAAAGACTTAAACATACCTTTAGTTTTTATAAATTGATTTAAATATACCCTATGCTTTCAAAAATATGTAAATATATCTTGTGACCATTACATTTGATAGAATGAATTGAAAGACTTTTTAAATCTTAATTATTCTTCAAATTTACAATCATAACCAAAGAGAAGATGAAATTAGAAAGATTTTACGTTGAGTTGTTCCTGGGATGCAACAATGAGATTCAATATGTGTTTGGTATAGTTTCTGTTTATTAAATAAACATTTATACTTGATTTGTCTTCAAAATCGAGAAAAGTACTTGATAAACCATTTATTAACAACTAGACGCCACTAGGCGACACATTAGCGGAACAGTGAATAAACACTCAACCGTTGGGGAAGCGTTAAAATGAAGCTTCCCCCAACAGTTGGTGCACACATAAATCAAAACACACTTTTATTAATATAAATGCATACAGATGAACATGATGAGAAAAATGTTGATTTGTCGATGACATGGTGAAGTTTTGATAAACGCCTATCATAAAATGTTCACGGAACAAAACACACACTTAGACTCCTTTTACGAGTATTAGAATATTGTGGTAGTTTATTGTTTTTGGGAGATATACAAATACATTTATGACTAGAACAGCCATATCACATGAATCAATGCAACTGAGAAAGGCTTACCACAATAAATGCAAACCCATATCACAACGTCCCTAAAAAGATCTAATCTATGGACCAAATCTTCAAAATCACAACAAATGGAAACCAATATCTTACACATCTCAACTATCCCATATCATAGGATTCAATGCAACTAAAAAGAGGTTATCAAGTTTTGTTGTAGACCTTGTGGTTGTAGAAACCAGTGCTTTTGAACCTTCATTGACCCGTATTGTTGGACCGTTTAGCTTGATAACCGTCCAGCCAACCAGTTCCATTTTTACCCTAAACCCACTTCTTGGCCAAAAATCGTTGAATTGGTCAGCAACCTATTGACTCCGGCAATCAAACCGTCAACCTGTTCAATGGTTTTTTGTCATTTTTTATTTTAATTATTCTTAATTCTTTATTTATTAATTGGAATGGATCGTTCACTTGGAACAGATGGCTGAACCGTCGACTTGAAAACCAATGGCCAAAACAGTTCCGATTTTAGGTTGGTTACCTTGGTAGAAAATAATAAAATAGGATTTTAAAATAATAAAATTGGTGCAAGAAACAATATTACCCCTTTATGTTCAAAACATTGATATTTTTCAACTAAAATTTCTCAACTTAAACTCTAGATTAATCATGCTGCAACATCAATCCGTGTACAAATGTGAGAACCATTCACCAAAACTTAGATAGAACTTTTGAATTGCAGCGCCATTACAATGGGGTGTACAACCACTGATCAATCTTTCATTTAGCATTTATGACTAATGTGGGGCATTATCATTGGTTCTACAAAATGCTATGTACTGTTAAATTCAACTAATCCTGACTTGAGATTAACAATCCAACCAAAAAAAAATTGAGATTAACAGGTAACTTGTTAGTGTTTCTAAGAGTTCATTGTCTTTCTTTCTAACAACTCCCAACCAATCCTATAACAAAAGCTTACTTCATTTCTACTGCCAAATGCCATAGTGGTTTCATTTCCATAAAGGCATCTCCAACTTCATTTGGGCTCGGGTTGACCTTAACTCAACCCCACCTGCTCGACTTTCACCCATAATCTCAGCAAGGGACTCCCATAATAAAACACCTACACACCAGGTGAAAGAAACAATGGGTTACTGGCCTAAGGGCCTATTTAATCTAATATTCATTGAAGAATTTACATTGCATTGGGATAAGCCCTAGGGCCAAATCCATTTAAAATTTAAGAAATGCTCAACGTGAATTTCAACCCCAATTCACTTCTAGAAATCGTTGCACTTGTAGAGTCTAATCTACAAGTACTTTGAGTCATGGGTGACTTAACTTTTGAAAGCCTTTCAAGGCTTCAAGTTGGACAACAGAGCTCAACTTTCTAGATTGAACTATATATAACTACAACAAAATATACCAAGACCAACATATGACACCATTCCCAAATGTCATTGCTTTTACAAAAATAACACATTATTCTTGAGTTCAAAGCCTAACCCACAAAAGAGCTTTACAAGATGGTTAGGAAAAACTATCTCAACAGCATAGGTTGTTGGCCCCCAATAGGGCTGGCAATCTTGACCCCAACCCATTTGACCCACCCAACCCACCCAATCTATTGGTGGGTCAATACGGGTCAAGTAACCCATTAGGGTCAGTGGAAAAGGGTCAGGGGTGGATTGGGTTGAGTGTACCCATTAGGGTCAGGATGGGTTGGTTCGCATGGGTCAAGATGGGTTGGGTCAAATACAACTGTATCTATACTCGCCAAATCTCAAAAAAAAAAAAACAATTAAAATGACTAGAACTCAGGCCTACTAATTTGCCTACATCTCATTATACTTCCAAACCACCATGCCACATTTCATTTTGGGATTAAAAGTGAAATAAAATAGATTTTATTAAATTTCATGTTCACATGCAATTTTATACAAAAACACTTTTACAAAAGCAATTTTATGAAAAGGGCTTTTACGGAAGTACTTTTACATGAAAGCACTTTTGTGAAAGCGATTTTACAAAAGTAATTTTACATGAAAGGACTTTTATTAAAGTACTTTTATGAAAACACTTTTATGAAAGCATAAAAGCACTTTTATAAAAGCATAAAAGCACTTTTCTAAAAGTGTTTTTATGAAAGCACTTTACAAAAGTACTTTTATAGAAGTACTTTTGCAAAAGCACTTTTATAAAAGTTATGCTTTTTTTGCATTTTCTACAAATTTTCTGTTATTTTCCGCATTTTCTATAATTTTTTGGTTTTTTTTTTGCATTTTTGGTATTTTCCACATTTTCTAAAACTTTTTAGTTTTTTTGCATTTTTTACAATTTTTTGTGCTTTTCTGCATAATTTTTGCATTTTTTGGTGTTTTTCATGCATTTTCTACAAATTTCTGGTATTTTTTGCATATTTTCATTTTTTTTGCAAAAGTTCTGAATTTTCTGTAATTTTTTAGTTTTTTTGCATTTTTGTAAATTTCTGGTATTTTTGTATTTTTCTGCAATTTTTTGCAAATTTTCTACTATCTTCTATATTTAACTACAATTTTTGCATTTTTTGGTGTACGGGTTGACCTGACTTGTTTTTGTCACATGGTAGTCTTGAAAGAGATTATTCTCTCAAAATTTATTATTTTAGGTATATGGATCATCCTGACCCATTTTTATATTTATATGTGATGGTAGGTGGGTTATGGGTGAGGGTGGTTAAGGCTCCATTTGGGTGGGATGGGAGAGGATGAGATGAGAAAATGTGAAAATTTCACTTTCCATCATTTGGTTATACATGGGAAAATAATAGGAATATTCCTTTTTCCATGTTTGTTTTGTGAAAAAATAATTGAGAAAAAAATGCGTGATTTACTTTTTTTTGTCAACCAAACCCAAAAATAAAATATTATATTATATTCAAAAAGATTTGTCCATCAATGCCTAATGAAGGGAATACCACAAATCGATTCCCTTCTTACAAATAGTTTATGCTATTTTATGAGCTATCTAATTTTTCTGCAAATATCTTTATTACTTCATTCCTATATATTTTATCACACCAGTTACAATCTAATTTAGGATGTTTAAACACATAACTATATACATTGCATTAGAAAAAATATTTATTTGTTAGATTTTGCCTTTACAACATTAGAAAAAATATTTGCATGTCATTTAGATTTCAAAGGATTCAGATGTTGAGGTGTGCAACCTACCACTGCAATCACCCTGCAATTTTGCTTGATTAGCACACAAACTATAACAGCCCTATTAACATAAGATATAACCATATGTACATTCTCCATAACTACAGGTTTTAATAAAAGAACTCTATATTGTTGTATCCTAGTAGTAGTAGAAACTAGAAAGAGTGAAGTTTCTTACAACCATAGCTATAGCCATGGGATCAAGATTTATGTTTCCATGCAATCTTTTGTTTATAGCATCTTTCTTGTATAAACTAGAATACAATAGCAACCTTCTCCAATGCTTGTCTCTATTCAGATTTGGGCAATGTTTTTAATGAGTTTTAATCTGTTTCCATTCTGTGATGATTCCATGGAACATCTTAGTGCTTGCTAAAAGATGTTCAAATGGAGAGCCAACCAAATTTCTCTTGCAAAATGGCAGAAGAAAAATAAAGGATGCATTGTTTCCCGATGTACGGCACAGATAAGACATTCTTTATCTTCCATGTAAGAAAAAAAGCTTGTCCATAATGGGAATTGCATCCTAGTAAACTCTTCATAGGAAAACATGGAATCTAAATGAAATTTTAGCTACCATATATATTTCCATTGTACCACTTGATGAAAATAGCTGGGACAGGACTGTATAAAGAACTTGTATGCAGATTTTACTGTGTAAATGTAAGAATTTGAATGTTTTCATAGCAATTGATCAGGTGCAAGTGACTAGAAGGAATGGTTATTATTTCCTCTATACTACCTTGAGGGAAAATTTAAACAAGGGTTTGTAAATCCCATTGACCATTTGGTGGGGATGAAAATTCAAAACATCTTCTTGGCTTAAAAGAAAACAGAAAAAAAAAAAACTTCTTATTTAATACTCAGGGAGCATTCTTTTTTTGGATTTTGAGAGGGGGGAAGTTGGTCAATGGGATTTTGGTTTCCACTGACCAAGAATCTCATGTTTTTTTTTTCAGATTTCTGTGGGGAACAGGGAAAGTTTATTTTCCTGAGTATCCCATCTCCTAGGTGGGTAAATAACTTTCTCACCTAGGGAGAAAGTTGTCAACACTTGAATGAGACAAAAATGCCCCTTTTATTAATGAATTTTTATGGATAAAATGGTCATTGCCTTATTTATACGAAAAATAAAAGAACGTGGGTAAATGCACTTACCCGGATAAGTGTTTCCAAGGAAAAACTTACCCAGGTAACAGCATTTACCCGGATAAGTAATTTACCAAAAAGTGAACAAGGCCTCAAAATAAACTATGACCACAAAGAAAAACAAACAAAAGACCACATTAGTTAGATATTTAATCAGTGTGCATAATTAGTTACGAATCAATGAGCAACGAAGAATGCTAAGCCTAGTTTTGAAACTAGGAATGGAGGTTTGGTGGAAGGTGATAAATTTGACTAATTAAATTGAAACAAGGCAAAACACTAGAAATGAAACAGAGCAAAAAAAGTGCAGAATAATCATGTACAATACAGACCCGCCAATTTGAGGAATCTTGTACAAAATCAGCCTATGCATCAATGGAGGAGTTGGGATTGTTTTGAGACGTTGTAAAAAATAGAAATTAGACAAAGCCCTTTCATACAAGTGGGTGAAAAGTTCAGACCTAGAAAAACTGAAACCTGAGATATTGAACTCATGTCGGTGACAAAAACTCAGACCTGGCTTTTCTTATATTTAGTAAAAAGAGCTCAGAAAGGTATTGATGCATGGAAATGATTGACATAGGCCTACAAGGCAGCCGCAGTGGTGTTGTAGACCAAGGCAGCCACAGTGGTAATACCAATTAGTGAGTAAGTCACGAGTAGGGGTGGCAATTTTTCACCCAATCCGTTGAACCCATATAATCTGCCCATTTACTTGGTGGGTTGGAAATGAGTTGATCATCCATTGGGTCAATTTAAATGGGTTGGGTTGTGGATAATCATTGGGTTAACCACTACATAAATAAGTATCAATTCCTTAGCCATTTTTTTAATTTTCTTCATTTGAATGAAATAATTTATAATTAATGCATTGATTTTTTATTAATTATTGGCTAAAGTTAGTTTTGTCTTAAATCAACACACTTCACCCAAATCGACATAAATTCAAATCAAGATAGTCTAAATATGAACAGACCTAATCACCTCAGTTTGGTTCATTTGGGTCTGTCAACCCAGCCTGAAATCGACCCGACCCAAGACATGTCGATCCAGGTTGACCCGAATCCAAAATGGGTTCAGACATCTACCCCACTTGCCATGCCTGGTTTGGATTGTTTGGTCCAGCCCGTATCCACACAACCAAACCCGAACTCAGACTGGCCCGATTCACTTCTCTTGACCCACTTTGGGCCAATTGGTTTGGTTCCAAAACTAGTGCATGAACCTGACATGGGTCGGGCAAAGTCAATCCACCATTGACTAAACCAGTCTAGTCTAGTCCGATAGGACTGATCCAGATCTAAACAGTTCAACCACCCTTGGTGTGATTAGTTCAAAAAAAATCAAATTAGATAGTTCAAGTTGGTCTAACCGGTTTGAACCTAAGTAGTTTAGTCAAACCTGAAACCTAAACATAGTCAAATGGCTTCGCCGCTTTTGTAAAAATAACATGCATGCAATGTGATTTGAACATTCACCACTTGGGTAAATAACAACTACTATTACCATTAAACTATGACCAACTTATTTGTCAAGAGAGAGTTTTTTTTTTTTAAGTACATAAATATAAGGTTAATGGGTTTGGACGGGTCAGATTGGGTTAATGCAGGTTTGGATTCAACCCAATTCATTTAATTTTATATAATTGGGTCATTAATGGGTTAGCAGGTTAGATGGGTTGGGTTGACCCAACTCATCCAATTGCCACCGCTAGTCACGAGGAATCTAAATGTAGTCTTACCTTGACTAGGGAACATGAGAACAAAGTTTGTTATGTCATTTGTTGGAGAGATCTGCTTGACACATAAAATGGAGAAGATGAACCCTCTCTGACAAGCCCCGATAAAACTTCCCTCATTTTTCCTTTCCCACCGGGGTCGCATTGTTTTGGTGTGACCCCGCATTCCACTTTTTGAGAAATTACGTCCTACAATTTTCCTGTCCCATCTTTGTGCATCGATCCCACAAACCAAACTTGAGAAAATAAAATATTTAAAGAATATTCCTACTTTTTCATTCCTTTCTCGCAAACCAAATGTAACCTAAGGATCAATATAGATGGGTCAGGTGAATCAATATGGGTGAGTCAGGATGTATTAAGGTTAAGATCGGTTATGACCCTTTAACAATGATTGATGATGAATCGTGATGAATTTACATTCAACCCTTACCCAATCCAACCCAACCCAATCCACCCATTTACCACCGTAGCCCCCAACAGCCAAACTATACCCCCAATCAAAATCCCTAATCCAGTTCTATATATACTTGAGCTCAATCTACTGAAGCCTGGAAATTTTCAATTCAATCTTACCACCTTAGAAAACTAATGATAAAAATTTAAATTTTCAAGAAATCTAGTCCGTTTTCCAACCTTACTTTCTTTATAACATTTATTGATCCGGGTAGCGTAAAGAGATCAACTACAAATTAAGTTTCATCTGTTATAACACCACCCGTGCAACAGGCCAACAGCTAGTCAGTAACCATTACCTAAAATTTGTCAGATGGGATCGATGTGGATAATTCCTTCGGTCTTCCTAACGAATTTCGAGCCACCGCGCTTTTATTAATAAGTGATTCAGTTCAATCACTTTAGCCTTTTGGAAAATGCCAATTCAATTGAATGCCCTCTTTAATTAATTAGTTTATTTATTAAAGCTACGTCGACATTCAATCTCCATTCAATCTCAAAACTCAAAAGGGCGTTGAGGAAAACAGATTTCTCGTGACTCTCAGAGATGAAAAAGATGCATGAGCGATTTGGAGCTCGAAAAGAAAAAGGCCTTCACACGGCTCTATATAAAACCCGCCTTTGCCAGCATCTGACTTGCAGCAAGCAAAGCAAAGCAAGAGAAGGTAGAAGAGAGCGAGGAGAAGAAGTAGAAGAAAAGAAAAACGAGAGAGGACCGAAGGAGATGGCAGGTTGTAGCATTCGGATATTGATAATGGCAGCTCTGTTGATGGCTGCCGTGCACCTGCAGGTGTCAGCACAAGAATGCCAAAGTGATATTGAAGGTTTGATCAGGGAATGCACGAAATATGTGACCAAGATTGGGCCAAAAATTCCGCCATCCCAAGCATGCTGTGACGTTGTGAAGAATGCCAACTTTCAATGTGTGTGTCAGCACGTCACTCAGCAGGTGGAACAGATTATAAGCATCGACAAGGTGGTCTACGTTGCTGACTCCTGTGGCAAACCTCTTCCCCATGGCCAGAAGTGTGGAGGTACCTAGTTACCTACCTACCTATTTTTATTAATTAATTACCATTATTCCATTTCATCCATCCTGTTTCTGTAAATCTACTACACAATCAGCTTACATAAATTTTGGTTCATTGTTTTATGTTTTGTTTCAGACATCACCATCCCATAGGCATGAAGTGGATAGAAAGGTGGAGGAATAGATCTAGAGAATAATACTATTGTCTATCACTCTATTTGAGTGATGAATTCCTTCAATATTGTATTTTCTTTTCTGTTTCATGAATAAATGTTAGAATTTTGGAATAATATATCTAGAAGTTAATTTGTTAATTAACAGAAATTATATTAAAACAAAAGAAAAAAAAAAACATAAAAATGCATTGCCAAAGAACATACATAAGGTAATGCATGTGGATTAATGATTTGTGCCGCCCATGTCCAGGAGTTAAACGACTCTGCCAAATCTCACTTTTCTCAATAATGCAATAATTAATATATACAATTTAAGCATAAAAGTCAGTTGTTATCAACAATAATATATAAATTAGGTTTCTTTTCTATATTCCTAATTTGATTTCAAATCGTAAGGATACGTACCCTTATTCAGACTATATATGCATGGCCAAATTTCACATATATGGTCTGAATGATTGAAATTTGAAGAATGATGATATATAGATTTGACCCAATAGCCACGATGAGAAGTTGTTTTTGCCGAATCGATCATAGAAGTCTATAAAGTTGAATGGGTATGCATGGATGAGATGTTTTTCTTATACCAATTAAACTATAGAAATCTTCTTGTCCGTGGATTTTTCATATACTTCGTGCATGCTAAGCTCGCAAGCAAAAAACATATTGACTGTGAGCACAACTGTCTTCACAGAGGGATCAAAATATAGATACGGCCAATGAACAAAGTTGGCCAAGTTGGGTATCAATGCATATTGATATGATAAGTATTTTATATCTTTTTATTATTTAATAACAATCATAAGAATGTGATCGATCAATTATTCTAAAATTTTAAACCTTTTAAAATATGCATGTATTGGTGTATTTATGTATATAACTATCACCATGGGCAGCATGACTGATTCGGGATTTCCTACCCATAAGAAGTAGGGGTGGAGCTAGTATTTTTTCTTGGGGGGGCCAAAATCTAGAAAACGTGGATGGGGGCAAAAGATAGGAAATATAGGTAAGGGCATGAGATGTTCTCCATGTGTGGCTTTGATCTCATGTGGTTAAGTGTGGGTAGAGCCATCATTGCTGGGTAGGAAATTCAGACTCAACATGATCATGCCAAGGTTATATTAGGTCGTGCTGAGTTAGCACATCATGTCCCATGCAAAGTGTGGGTCGTGCTGTGTAAGCCCATGGGCCGAATCAGGTCGTGCTTTCCTCCCTAGGATATTTTGGGGTTTGGCCTGACACGGCCCATAGCCAGAGCCCACATGAGTTCGTGCCATGCCGCAGGCCAGGCTGGTTCGTAGACCGAGCCATGGGCCAGGCCAAGCCATGTTTTTTTTTTTATTTTTGAAGAAATAATGAAAATTTTAATATAAATTAAACAATATATACAAAAAAAAATAAAAAGATCTTAAAAACTTCTAATTTTTTTTATTCATTTTAAACATAATAAGATGTTTGCAATTTAAACCCAAACTTGATAAAAAATTCAACATGATAATCATATGCCAATGCAGATATAGATAGGTTTACTTTCGGTATTGGACAGGAAGAAATGCTGTTATTTTTGATAATTTACATGCTGAACCATCCTCGGTGCTAACTCATGCTCATAGGATCCAACAAGAATTGAGGCTGGTGAGCTCCCAGTGTGAGATAAATTAATCAAGAGTATGTACTGCATCCGTAGCGGTACCCCCACGATCGTTTTGCCTTAATTTGTTTGGATGGATGGATGGTAATTTGTTTGAATTTTAATCACAGATTCGAATGGATCCTTTATTACAGCTCAAGTAGCACCTAATATTTCAAGATCAGTAATCTTTTCGGAAGCTTATGTTATCTTACTGGGAACCCAGTTAGCAAAAAGGGTTGGAGTGAGATCTGTTACTATTAAGTGCGATAATATCACTCTCATCTCCTATTTCCAATCGAAGAAATCAGAAAAACACTCAGACATTTTTGGGTTTCTGTATGAAAACATTTTGCATGAAACTGCTGAGTTTGACGGTGTCAGTTAGGTCTATGTTAATCGATTATATAATAGTGGTGTTCATTTATTGGCTTAGTCCAAAAGTCCAATAGGGTATTTGGTTTCAGAATCCCCCAGCCTGGTTTTCTCGTTTTGCTTGCTTTAGAGAGCTTCTATCCTCTGATGAATCTTGTATGAACTATTTTTCTGGCTCTGAATTAATGAAATGAATAAATGTTTTACCAAAATAAAAAAAGTAACGTGTTCAGGTAATTAAACAAAATTCTCGTGAGCCGTGAGAGGATCAGGGATGAAAAGAGTGGCAGATGATTTAACGAAGGAATGCTTGCAGTAATTTCAAAGTCTGGGCCACAAGTTCCACCATCTCAAGACATGGGAAATTTGAAATAATAATAACAGTAAACAGAACAGGATTTTGAGAATGGTTCGAATGATGATTTTACCAGAACCATGATCAATATTTATAATTATAATGTTGAGTCAGAAGTACAAAACAAACTAGTATAGATTACAACAAGAGAGATGGGAGATAATGATTATCTAACTAGTTTATCTAGAGAAGAGAAAAATTCTAGATAAATTATAACTGAGATTAACCCGTTTGAGTGGAGTCTTGATATCTATCTGATGATGTGGTAACTACTGGTGATATGTCACCATTATCCTCGATATGCCCCCTCAAGCTAATGAGCATAGGAAATACAAGCAGCTTGTCAACTTTCAATGTGAACCATGGGGACGATAGAGGCTTGGTGAAAATGTTAGTGAACTGATCAAGAAAAGGAATATGTTGTATCTGAAGTGAACGCTTAAAAAGATCTCAGAGAAAGTGGAAGTCAACTTCAATATGGCGAGTGCAAGCATGAAAAATTGGATGAACAGCAAGATAGTAAGCACCCACATTGTCACAATGAAGAGTTGGAGTTGAAGGCAATTGAACTCCAAGATCTGTTAAGAGAGATTGTAACCAAAGTAGTTCGGTGGTGATATTGGCAAGAGAACAGAATTCAGCTTCCGTACTAGAGTGTGTCATTTTCTGCTGTTTCTTAGCACTCCAGCTGACAAGATGAGAGCCAAGAAAAATACAATAACCACCAGTGGAACTTCGAACATTTGGACAATCGGCCCAATCAACATCAGAGAATGCAGTAAGGTGGACAAATGACTTTGAGTAGTAAAATAACGCATGGTCCAATGTATGTTTTAGTTATCGAAGAATGCGTTTAACTATCGTCCGGTGTTCATCAATGGGATTATGTAAAAATTGGCAAGCCTTATTAATTGAAAAACTAATATAAAGCCAAGTGAGAGTGAGATACCGCAAGCCCCCAACAACACTCCAATACTGAAAAGGGTCAGAGAGTGGCGAGCCATGGAGCTTCGAAAGCTTAGTAGAGGCTGCCATCGGAGTTGAAAGTGGTTTAACACCATCAAGACCAGCACGGTGAAGAAGATCAATAATAGCTGGCCGAGATAGAAGCCATAGAAGATAGTTGTCACTGTTTAGTTTGATGGGCAAATAATGTGTGATGTTTGGCATCGATGTTGATGCTCTTGGAGTTATAACTGAAGTCAACAATCCGACTGTTGATAGCTCCTTCGGCTGAGCTATTGATTGACGACATGATGAAGATGCTTTGGTACCAAGTCAGAAATAATAAGAACAGTAAACATAATAGGATTTTGAGAATGGTTCGAACAGTGACTTTACCAGAACCATGATCAATATTTATAGTTGAGCCAAAAGACTCCAAGTACAACACTAACTAGTATGGATTACAAGATAGGAGGATAATGATTATCTAACTAGTTTGTCTAGAGAAGAGAAAATTCCTAGATAAACTATAATTGAGATTAACCAGTTTGAGTGGAGTCTTGATATCTATCTAATGATGTGGTAACTACTGGTGACATGTTACCATTATCCTCAATATGGGATATTGGGATTTAATCTCTCAAGAGTACTGTTAAACAGGGAAGTGTTCCAATGTGTGACATTATACAGAGATAAAGAGATTGAGGAAGGAAGAAATGAATAGCCAGGAACACAAGAACTACTAGGTCTGCTTCTTCGCCAACTGCTGAGAAAGGAGGATTTCTCCGGTATACCCGGCTTGATACAGAGATTATTGAGACAGTATAAGCTTAATTGCTTAGATCAGAATAAGTTTAACCAGTTGACTCACTGGATTGTGCTATTATGGGTTAATTTGCATGCTTAATTTCCTCTACATGAGAAAAAGAAACAACACAATGTGCTCATACCTAGGATGACTTGATGAGAACTCTTACAACAGTGGAATAAATGAAAGGAGAAAAGGAACAGATATATAATGAAACCTTTAAGAAATAAGCATTTGTTAATGTACATAAATCCTCCATTCCTGGCAAGTGCACAGGAATACCTATGGAACATCAATGTGGCAAGCCAACCTCTTGGGTTGGACATATAGCTCAAACAAGCAGACTGACTAAAGGGTCTCAGACATTACATTAATCTAGAATTTTGGAGCTGATAACCATATATAAGAAATAGTTCTACAACACAGAAGTGTGTAGTGTGTAGTCAGTTTAAGCTATGGAGCTATATATACATTAACCTAGAGCACCTACGACTGAACAATCTTAAGCGATGAATCATTCGTCGGTATGCCTCGTAAGGCATGCAGCAAGCTCGTACTCACAGAAACTGTAAATGTTGAATGTTTCATGAATCAGAGCCAACCAATTAGTGGGTTCCAACTAAGACCATGGATGTATAAAAGATCAGTTTAATGAGACTATGTTTCAACCATCTTATTTGGACATTCTACATAGAACTACGTGACTCTTAGGCAAACTTATCTCCATTTTTTGAATGCAGTAACAGCAGTGGGCTGTTAACATTCTGTACAACTACAAACTGATTTTCAGCCTAACGGGTCTCCCAATTTAGGTCCCATCTGGTGGGTTCAAATGCTAGAAACGTGTTACAGGTGGCAAGTTGGGATTTATAGTCCAAGAGGACCAAGACCCGCATATACATCTTGTGTCCCCAGATTCAGGGAAGTCAGGAAAGAGTTATGGCAATTGGCATTCATAAGATGTGTAAATTTACCAAGGTTTTGAAGGATCACCTCATAGACCATGACCGTTTTAGGGGAAAAGAACTTTCATCTTCTTACATTTCCTTAATTAATTCTTGTATTTTCTTAGTACTAGTGGAATGGCCTGTGCGATGCACGGGGTATTTGATATTGATGGTGATGTTTGACTATGCTTTTACATCTCGGGCATAGATGAAAGTTCATATACCGTTTAAGTCCTAAGACAATTATATAATACATAAAAAAGATTATCCTCACAAAATGCCAAGATCCAAGTTTTATAATTATAAAATGTTGGTTGCTAATGCATTAGATTGAAACATTAATGCACCAAATCAATGATAAAATTACATTCAATGACATTATATACAAATACAGTTCATCCCAATGAAACACAAAATTTATGGAGAACTGGAGATGCTACTCTTAACCGATTTCTTGTTTTGTGATAACCTAAAACTTATGAAAATAACTACTATTAATGGTTAGAAGTAAATTAAGCTATTATGTTAATTTACTCAATTAACTACTGAATAGCGGAAGTCATTATCTAAGATGACTATTAAAAACTTACATTTAAGCCTGAAAACATTTTCTTCATACTTTTTAACCAAGAGGAAATAAAGAAATTAGTTTGAAGCAAAATTTATCAACCAACCACTAGAGTAACATGTATGCAAATACTTTCTAGGCACGTTGAGCACCTTCACACATTTGTACAAGAATAAAACAATCGAACAATTCATAATGTATCACAATGTTGCATATAACTGAGGGCATGAGTTGCAGGCCCTACTTAACAACTGGCCACATGATAATATACAGTCCTAGTGGCCAAATGCCCTTATAAGACATCGGCCCAACTAACAAACATGTGTAGGGCCCATGGAATGAAATTTCTGTTTTTTTTGTGTAATTTTTGTTATATTTTTTCATTTTTTTATATTTTTCTATAAATTCTTGTTTTATTCTGCAATTTGTATTCATTTTTCTGTAATTTATGGTTTTTTGTTTGTTGTAATTTTTGTTATTTTTCATCATTTTTTATGGATTTCTACATTTTTGTAAATTTTTTTATGTATTTCTTTGTTTTTTGTAATTTATATTATTTTCTTCATTTTCTATATTTTTCAAAATTATTTTGCAATTTTTATTTGTTATTTAATTTATGTTATTTTCTACACTTTCTATCTTTATTTGTATATTATGTATTTTTTATAGTTATATTTTTTGAGAATTTATGTATTATGTGAAAAATTAATGGGTTAGGTTATGGTGGGTTTGGGTTGAACCCGGAATGGGTCATTAACAGGTTGATGGGTCAAGTGCCCCCCAATGGCCTTTTAGAAAAGACAATGTTTTTTTTTTTTTGCCAACAACTATCATGCACCCTCATATAGAATTGGGATATGTTGGAAAAACCAAAAAAAAAAAACTAAGGGGTAGAATTGGTATGAAAAATCAAGGTCTTTTGACCACACTAATTGAATCATTCTCATTTTTTATATATGGTAATAGATATAAATTCTTATTTTATTTTATGATTTTTGTTACTTTTTTTTTTTGTAATTTATGGTTTTTTTCTTCAATTTTTAGGATTTTCTATATTTTTTCGTAAACTTTCTATATGTTTCTTTGTTTTTTTTGTAATTTATATTATTTTCTTCATTTTTTTTTTGTGTCTTTTCCCAATTATTTTGCAATGACAATATATACAATCAGAAAAAAATAGAAAGTTTAGGGTAAAGTTAGAAAGTAATATAAGCATGTTTTGAGCAAACCAATTACAACATTCTTAGTTTTTAGTGTGGTATATAGAAATTTCTATGAATTTCTATATTTTTTTTGTAAATTTTCTATGTATTTCTTTATTCTTTTACAATTTATATTATTTTTTCATTTTATGTTTTTCATAATTATTTTGCAATGACAATATATACAATGGAAAAAAAAAAAGAAAGTTGAGGGTAAAGCTGAAAAGTAAATCGGGGTGTTTTGACCGAACCAATTGTAACAAGGTCACCATCAGAGAGTGTATGTGGCCATTTATGATAAGATCAAATACTTGAGCAATCAAAATAGAATATTGGAAAACAAAAATTATTGAGGATAAAGACAAAAAGTAAAATCAAGATACAGCCATCTTAACAGATTGCATTCTCATTTTTTATCATTGGAAAAAGTTTGATGGACAGCCACATGAATCATGATAGTTAAATTAAATACTGGAAAAACAAAAATTATAGAGGGTAAAAAGGGAAACTAAAATCTGGCTTTTTGACTAAAAGTTGTTACCATCTCATTTTTATAAATGGTTAATACTGGAAAACCAAAAATTATAGAGGGTGAAAAGGGAAACTAAAATCAGGCCTTTTGACTAAAAGTTGTTACCATCTCACTTGTATAAATGGTACAGATAATTGATCAACTACTAGATTAAGGTTTCTACAGAACAACATGAAAAATGCATAGGTAGATCGCTTTGAACCTGCCATTGACATGAATAAACATCTTTTGTTGTTTAATGAGCCTTCACTCTTCAAAATGTTATTCATTTTAATTTCTATTATCACAATGACATGTAAGATTTTGCAAGTAATTTCTCTCCACCTTTTAATTTTCCAACTGCTTTTTGGAAAGCCCAAAGACAAATCCATTCCACTCAAAATCTCACTTACATCAGAATACAAGACTGGAATATTGAGAAAATCAGGGGGTCAATGATAGCGTCTTTTCTGGTTGTTTGGGCCAAATGTATGGTTCAACCATTCAGGTCAACGACAGTTTTAAGACCTTGATACAATCTAATAGCAACTAATTTATAAAGATTAGAGATTAATTTAAGATGTTCTTGGTTACACTATCTACCCTAATACTTTGTATGTAAAATATGGCTTTGACAGAGCATAATGGTGACATGTTATCGACCTCAAATACTTGGGGTTAAGGCTGAGTTGAATGCATTTGATTGTATATTTTAATAAAATTCCTTGTTTAAATGTACTACTAGATTTTATATTAGTTATAAACTGTGAAGCAACTCAGACCAAATCCATGATGAGTGGCCCCTTATTAATAAATGGATCCCTCCTTCTAGTCAACCTCTGATTGTAAAATTTGATGCTTCGAGGAAGGAGAATGGTAGAGCTTCAGTTGGCTGTATCTGCAGGAACCAGGAAAGAAAAACATCAGGAGTCAGGATGAAATTGGGAGAAAGTCCTGGGCCTCTTGGCCCAACCACAATTAACGTGGCCAAGACCTGGGCCGCAAGAGAGGCCCATTGATGGCTAAAGCAAGTAGAGTCTCAACTATATGGATCCAGTGGGATTCAAAGCTTGCCATTGACAGTCTCAACTCTCAAGAGAAACACTCATCCGCTGTGTAGAAAAATTGCAAGCCTGATTGTCTTGAAATCGCTAGGGAAGCGGGATTGGAAATCAAGTACTTGCATTTATTTCTTCAGGAAAGCAAATCAAACCACGGATACAAGGTTTTGTACTCTACAAATTTATATTTGTACTCCTTCCAAACTGAGCCTAAGTATATATTACTTCGATGGATTTTGGAGGCAAGTATAATTTGATGGTGATAAGTGTATGTGATCAACCCTAGTTGGTCAGGCATTCTCCAAAGTCCAAATGATGGAAAAACCGCACTCGAATTTCATCAAAAGCTATGGACTATTAAATAACTAAAAAGAAAAGCATCGCATTACATATGCTGTCGTGGGTCGTGGCACAAAATTTTTCTTTGGTAGATTTAATTTAGACAATCCATTTGATATGGGACCCATATTTATCACATTTTTCCACCAAGAATAATGATCATTAAATTTTGTTGAATTAGTTCCCCAGACAATACGTGGGTGAATCATGTGAAAGAGTGTTTGGGTTGAAACTTGCTACATAGAAAAAGGGTGAGTGAGAGGTAGACCCCACATCTCATGTGTTGTGATTAATAACAAGTACATCACATGTGCAGCTGCTCTTAAATCTTAACTACTTGAATGATTTAATACATGGGACTTAACCAATACAAAATTACATTACAAATGGAGAATGCATTTCCTTTTCATTTTTTTTAGCTACAAGTGTTAAGTAAATTTGATGTAAGCACCCTCTCATGTAGGGGGACCATTCACCCTTGTCATGTCAAAACCCAGATCCAGACCTTCTGCGTTGGGAGTAGGTAACCAACCACCAAGAAAATGGTGGAGTTGGCTAGGGGCATAATTTCATGTCCAACTTACATAGAAGTCTGACTTGTCTCAGTTCACAGCTGGTAACCAAGTGGTTGTTTATAAAGTAGAATGCTAATTCGGATTCCATTGATCAATTCCCCTTAATTTATTCTGCAACTAACTTATGACTTATCTCATAAATCACAATGCAACAAAGTCAAAAGGAGAGATTTTCTTCCTTCAACCCTTATTCCCATGTTCCAATTAACTTCTTGTGTTAAGCCCTAATTTTCTTTAATGCCAATTCAAATATGGTTCATTACAAAGCATCCCTACCATTGTTTCAGAGATATACCAATATTGTAAGGCTCAGTTTGAATGGAGTACAAATACAAATATGTAGAGTATAAAATCTTACATTTTTTATGTATTTATACTGTACATATTTGTATTTGTACTCCTTCCAAATTAAAACTGAGCCTAAAAAGCATATTTAAGGTGCCATGAACAGGCCAATCTGATCAGTGAAACCACTGGAATTAGCGAGCTAGGACTGTATTTACTCTTTTCTTTTATTCTCACGCCCACGGCAACCCATGTTACTGAACTACCAGGACCAAGCTTAAGGTTCCCACATGTGCCTACCACTGAACGACTGTACCATTTTATAAGGAATGGTATATAATACAACTTTTGATTCTAGGAAATGGGTTGGCTGGGTGGCAAACGGACATCCAGGTTTACACTGCAAATCTCTTGATAGAATGACACCAATTCTTTACCACTGTCATACATTGTTTTAGGTAATTTCTGAAGGGCATAATTGCTCGTGATATATGCTAGGCGGTTTGGCACTAATGGGTCTGAATCAGCCAGTCAGGTATGGTAGTCTGTTCAAACAAGCCAGCCCCTTCAATTAGGGAATATACTCCATCTCAGAGTTCTACAATTCCATTGCAGATTTACAATAATTCAAAATCTCAAATACCTCCACCCAAGCATTAATACCCTGTGTATTGGCATTAATTCCAAGTTGGCACTTACTGTACAGTAAAATTAAGATATTGAACAGTAAAAAATTCCTTCAATTATTGCTTGTGTCCATGTAAGAGAGATTGATTGATTGGTTGAGAAATACAAACTTAAACCAACCCATTTATGAATCCTATTTATTCATGCTAAGCCGAACAGAGAAAACAAATGAAAAGAAATCAGAAGTTTGTTCATGATGGCCAAAACCCTAGTTTTATAGCAGAACGAGGCATTGAACAAGCCTGATCAAAGGAGTGCATATAGAAACAATGTTACCACATGTATTATTTTTGCTTAGGCTCTATCTATTTGTAGTACAATTTCATTTGCACAAATATAAATTCATGATAGTGCAAAAGAGAAGAATGCAAATTCTAGTCCGTCTCTACTTTGCTTCGGGTTATGCTTCACAAACAAATAAAATAAATGTTGGAACAAAAATAAATCAGAATTTGCAATCAAATCATTTGTATTTCCATGCTTTGCACTATTGAAAATGAATTGCACCACAAACAAACCAGGCCTTAGTGATATGCTATGAAGGACCAAAATATCCAGTTATTAATACTTGACCTCTTTTAAATGCTAAACAAATAGTCATTATTATTTATTATTTAGTGTTCCACTAGCTAATATAACTATAAATATTTCAATCTATTAGTGTGATACGCTCAAGTTATCTAACAAGAGGGAGAAGGATCTAGAATAAGGAGAAAAGAGAGAGAGAGAGAGTTTGTTTGTAGAAAAGCCAATGCCAATTCCATTCATTCCGACTATATTTATAACCTTATGGTGCTACAAACTGGGAGTAGAAATAGGAACTACTGACCCTTAATCTTAGGAGCTTATCAACAAAAAAACAGAATGCACTTATCTAGGAAACATAATGCACTTATCTAGGAACAGAAATTTAAGACTTATCTAATGCACTTATTTAGGAAACAGAATGCACTTATCTAGGAGCAGAATTGAAGACTTAGCTATTCTAACAGAATTAAAACTGAATGGATAAGGCTTATCCCAATTAAGAGCTAACATGACCGGGTCTTCTGCTGCTATCCACTTTGACCGGATCTTCGGCTGCTGCATGCATGCACGTATCATAGTGTTAATTAGAAACTCTAGGAGTCCATAATTTAACATTACACATGACACTAAATAGAATGGATAAGGCTTTATTGAGTTGAATTTATTTTTTTTGTCTCCCACCATTATCATCATAGAATAACATTTATATATTCCATGCTAACAGACGTGCAAAGCCCATTTGTGATGGAGTGATTAATTTATTTCCTAGCTTGTCCCTTTTTATATTTTATTCCTCTTCCTTACTTTTGACTTTACTTAATTAATAATTTACTATAATAAAAATATAGCTTTAAAATGAAATCCGAGTCAGGCCTCATCCACTGGTTTTTAGAATGCTAACGGCTGCAAGTTGCCACTTAGCATCATGGATTTGATTTTTATGATTAATCAACCCCCACAAAATAATATGTTCAAATGACAAATCAATCTACTTGTTTGGTGGCTTTACATCTTCAAATTTTATGAAGGGCAACAAATAAATCTGTGCATGTAAATAAAGAATTCAACTTGTTTGGTAGATAGGGTTTTGTGGCGCATACCCATGACCAAGCCCAAGCCTGATTTCCACTTTAACATCTAAGTAGGGTTATAAATGGACTTTGACCAAACAGGCCCTTTTGACATCCAAAGCTTAAGGAAGCAGTGTGTGATAGGTTTTGCATTGTAATATATAATGCAAGGGTAATATGGTTTTGTTTTTAAAAATCAAAACAAACTTACCATTTGGTCGTTACTATTTCTAATTTGAAATTTAATACATAGTCGGAGAAATCACAAGAAGAAGAGAAACCAAGACTATAACAGACTAGAAACCTAATTTCATATTATGATGCTGGAAAAACATGATTCGGGAAAAACTTATATCCAATCAGGTGGTTTTTCGTCAAAATTAAAGGGGTTTTGATTGGTCAAAGTCTTTAAGGTATCATACATTTTTCTTTTGATAAGAATATTTTAATTAAACAAAATAATTCTTTAAAACTAGAAACTATCTGTATTTCTCACTGAGGTTGGATTTTTCAATCCAATCCAATTGGCCAATAAAGATTCGTATATATTTGTATAAGGTATTTATAAACCTTGTATTTGCATCATACATATTTATATTTACACCCTTTCCAGCATATATATTTATAAGTTAAAAAAAACTGTAATTATCTAACATGGTATATAACATAGTGTTGACATGATAAGTGAAAAAAAAAAAGATTTTTCTCTAAAAAACAAAAAAAAAATAAGAATGATAATTTATTTTGTTTTTATCTTCATTTTATGCAATCATCTTTTTCTGCATTGTGCATTGATGTCAACGGGTCGGGTTTGACATTCTCAACCCAAATCTGACCTGAAGAACTCCTACCTGAACCTGACATGACTAGATAAAGATGGGATAGCCAACCTTCCCCACCCCATCTCATATATAATATTCAATGCTACAATATATAACAGATTGGGTTCAAGTGTTCAGCACAGGTTTTCCTTAACCCAAAACCCGAGTATGATGGGCCCAACCCTAACCCGATAAGATTGGGTTATAAATCGTCTTTTTATTCACTTTATAAACTATTATTATTTATTTATTTTCTCTTTTCCTCACTCTCATGCATTGCATAATTTATTTGACAGTTATGGCAATCTACACAGAGAACCTCTGACCCATTTTCATGGATCCAGGCATAGTAACCTTTTCGACATAGATAAAAAAAAAAAAAAAAAAAAAGAGGAATATTCAAAAAAAAAAAAAAGCGTTGCCCTCAAAAGATGCATGCCACCAGCCACTAAAAAAAAAAAAAGAAGAAAATCTTCTAAAATAATCTTATTAGGGCGACAGATTACTACATTTGAATGACAATGAGATTATTCAAAGTTTCAAATTTTTGTTCCCATGTGAAGTTTCTTGGTCAAATCGTGGTCAAATTAAAATTTTAATGGGGGCCCATTATGAGCCAACATATAAGATGTGACAGAGATACCTCTGATTTAAGGTGTCCAAACCGATTTACATATAGAGAATATTCCTCAGGTTTAACTGGTCTTTGATGATAGCCACGTCAGCAACAGACTCACAAACCCAATTAATAGTTTGGTTCAATTAAAATAATAAAAGCTGTATTTTTATCAATATTTTATATTTAAAAACCATCCATATGTGCCAACATGTAATTATATATTGCCAACATGATACAGAGAGCAGTATCGATGTTGACCTAATTTGTTCTATCGTACTTGATTAGTTTCTTGTGGCGGTTGGGCCTGGGGGGCCACGATTAGTTGTCACAAAAATCAACAGCAGTTAGCTCATCCTGGTTGGATCATATCTCAACCAATCTAGGCCCTTTATTACTGGGCCACAGTGCCTTATTTGTGCTTTTGAATGGTCAACCAACACTAAGCCTGACAGCACGTGGCTGGTCAGTAATTGTATGATGTTTGATCGTGATTAATAGTTGGTTTTAAGTTGCTTGTGTTATGGGCCTTGTGGACCCTCTTTTAACGGTGGGTACTGGGACTCTCGAGAAGGCACCTAAATCTCGAGGCAAGGATTTCTGGGGCAGGCCTGGGCTGGGCTCTGGCTAAAAATTCGACACGTGTTTGGTGATTCACTTGAAGGCTGAAGCTTAACGTGCACAACCACCGAGAGCGCCTAACCGTCAATAACCTAACAGATATCTACCACGTGGCATGCGGTCGTGCCAACCACACACTGAATAAGGGTCCCGTCTATGGTCCATCAATTTGATGGCCAAATGGACCAATTGTTATTAATTAACTAATTAATTAAGAAAGAAGAGAAGAGAAGACATGAGATGAGGAGCTAAATAATGTTTGATATGTTTATTGGTGCGCTTTTTCAGGTTTTTTTTAGCTCACAAAACCAAAAACTGTGTATTTTTCCTTTATTTGGCAATGAAAGGCATGAAGTTGAAAAATCCGCACTCCAGAAAGTTCACTAAATTTTAAAATGGCCAAAAATAAGAAGCTTCAAATAAAGCTTTCCATTTTTACCAAACGGTTTAAACTAACCAAAACCCGGTAAATTATAGTAGGCCAGCATAATTTTTTTTTAAGGTTAAAATCATATTTCATTCATTTAAGAAATTGATATAATTACATAGAATTGTCAATAAGGTCAATCAGAACTTAAATGCAATTTCTTAAGAAGAATAAAATATATAAATGAATACAGGAGAATAAATAAATTTTTACAGTCCAATAAAGGTGAAAATATCACCAACAGAAGTAGAACAGCACAACTCCAAACGGTTTTAACCCCAAAAAATAAGCACTTATTTTGACCACATGAATCGTGAATATCTTTCTAAAAAAAGACTTGTAGACTTGTTAAATCGGATATCAATTAATAATTATGGTGGGTTGGTTAATCTGGTTTAACTAAAATAGTGATTCGGGTCAATTTATTTTCAAATTACAAAGATCCATTAAAGTGACCCAAGCTGTTTAATCCATCATTTTGGCTGGTTTGTCTAATTTATGAAGTGTTCAATACTGTATTTAGTGGATGAGACTATTTTGGTCCCGTTCATGATAATAATTGGTGTTCAATTCGTTGATGATAGTCCCTGTCCCCTAATAATTCATAAGCAATGATTTTGTTTTTTCTTTCCATATTTTTTTGTGAATCCACCGGTGGACAAAAAGGGGCACGTAACGTCACATGCTTTAGTATTTTGTTGTTTTTTACCATTACACTCAAATCTATAATTTGATGATATACGTTTTATTCTTTTAGCATAAATTCTACTATTTTTATTGAAGTTTTGAATTATTTAAATTTTGTTAATAAACATATTTTTTAATTATTTTCTCACTTATTTTTTGTTAAAATAAATTTTAATGGTTAATATGAATTTATTCATGATATTTGCAAATGAATTTGGGTTATTGAATATGATTACTTATTTATAATCGATTGTGTAACTATTTTACAAATTGTATATGAGATATATAGAATAAAAAAGTGTGGTATGGATGCAAACGATAAATTCACACAACTTATCCACAATTTAGAACATTTGTGGAATGTGGCATGATGTAAATTGATTTCTACCATAATGATATAGCATTAACCAATCAATACCCACCAAACCAACGAAGTCTACACAACTAGCCCCCCTCCCCCCCCTTTTTTTACCCTACGGTGAGTTTTTGCTTATTGGATTGCTCGGGTAAGACTAAATCCATCAACTCAACTGCGGTCCATGGGAACGGTAGCGATCACTATGGTTCAACTGAGAGTGGTAGATCGGACAGTCCAGGATCAAGATCTGTAATCGTCAATTTCTCGAGATGTTAATGACTGATATATTGAATTTCTCCGGATTGTGTTTCGCTGTTTCCATTCACGAGAGCATTTACGATATGAAATAAATGCCCCCACTATTTTTTGTTTTAATTATCAAAAATTGAATTAATTACGAAATCTTCCCCCGGGAGAAAAAAGTAGATCGTAAGATGAAGCTTTTAGCTTTGAGCTTAGCTGGAATTAGAAGAGAGCAGCTGTCACGTACTATTGTGGATAAGGGGTCGATTTTCAAGAAAAAACGTTCGTACTTTCAAGATCTGTTTTTCACAAAAAAATGTTTCTGCCATGAAGGTAGTGAACAATATTATCCTGTTTGGTAAGGTGATTTTCATCACTATTTTTTATGTATGTACTGACAGGTAAGCATCACATAGGATACATATCAGTCAATCATTGGAGGAAATGGTTCACCAATGCAATGGCGTTTCATGCATCGGTGGGGTCCCGATTTTTTAGGCATGCCCAGTTTTTTAATAATCGGGTGAACCAAACAATGAGATACATGGGTGTTTGTTGAAATGCCTATGTGGATCCGACATGGCACTGTTTTTTTGAAAAACGGCCATGGCTTCAAACATCCTCATAGCTACCATCGTCGTTGCCACTTGCCATTTCGTTTCCCATAAACATTAAATACAAGTAAAGGAGGTATTTTAGATGCAGACTATGCAATCGAAACATGCTATGAGGTCTGTGTGAGGTGCATTCTATAAGGAGAAGATTCAGACTCGTATTGAAAGTATCTCATGAAAAATAACAAACAAGAATGGAAAATGTTCTCGATATACATAGTTGAAATGAAGTGAGATCTGTTTCTCACACAGGGTGCCTCACAACAACCTCACAGGAACATCCCACTGTGCATTGGGAACATCTCCAATATATGCCAGTGAGGTCGATGTGAGGCGTCATTTGTGAGGAATAGATATGGTCTCAACTGAAATATGTTGTGATGTCAATGTGAGAAGCACTCTCTCAAGAGCAGGTCGAGATTTGTGCGCTCCGCTTCGCTCTGGTCTCATCTAAAAGAAAACTGGATTCAGTCAGTGTAGAGCCCGTTCAAATAGCCACTATAACTTTGTATTGGGAATATCTCCCCATAAAATAAAGCACAGAAGCAGAAAAGATGCAAGGCTGTAGAACTATTCGAACGACGCTTGCACCAACTGAAGCAGATCTCCGAAAGCTATAATATAGGAAAAAAATTTAAAAATAATCAGACCAAAACTCCATAAGCTGGATGGGAAACCTTTTAGGCTACCCCTACTCCTAATTTCTGTCGTGCTATGCCCTTATATTTCAACTTAATTCCAAAGTGGTACTAATTACTCTTAAATGTTGACACGTGGCAAGTTAAATTACTAAAATACCCTTTGAGTTTCACAAATATGTATTTTACCACCCTCGAGACTGAGATCAGGTGCATGAATAATCAAAAGGGGAATATGAGTTCACAAGCTGAATAGTTGCACAAATGACTTATTGGATTTAGTCAACATCTATGGAACTTGAACAAAGGGTATGTAGAGAAATACAAAATTGGGCACAGTGTATGTCTGCTTTAGTTTGAATTAAGACGAAGTAACGACATAGAGGCCGGCTATATAGCCTATACTTATAGGTTGTACTGGTCAATAGATTATTTATTCACAAAGGATGTGGACCTATAAGATGTCGTGGTTGCCAGGAATTTATTTCCTTAAAGCCAAAGTTTCCTCTGCATTTGTGGAGAGTGTGCAACTCATCAAAGTGAATTTATACTCAGTTTGGTTTAAAAAAAGTGTTGGATAAGGATGTGTCTTGCAGTCTTATCACTGAAAATTAAAGCAAATGTTTTTATTTTTTATTTTTTTACTTTTTGCATTTAAAATATGAGTAAAATTGGTCAATGTAAAAAAAAAGGTAGATTTTAATAATTTCAAAATTTGTGTTTATAGTCATCACAACCAAACAAATTTAATATGAATGTAAAATTTATCAAAAAAACAAATGAAGTTTGCATTTTCATGAACCCAACAATATTTGTATTTGCCTTTACACTCTTGCCAAACACAGTTTAAACTCAAGTTCTTACATGTTGAGTCTTATAAGCTTATTTAGACACATTTAGCACGTTTTGATTGATTAAAAGATCATTTTTTTCCTAGTAAACATTTATGCTCCAATCAATCAACCCTTCGAAGGAATCACAAGAGTGAAACAATGTGGCTTGTACAAAGCAAAAGATGGTGTACCTAAATACACTCGGATGCATTAATACATAGTTTTTTTTTTTTTTGAAACATTTAAAAGCTGGCAATTGTCTTCCCAACCCCTTGATCTTATAAATAAAATAAATAAAAAAGTAAAAAGGACAAACATAATACCCATGTTTGTATATCAATCATATCGATATTTTAATCCATGTGTATCAATGTACATCAATATTTTAATCCTTACTAGTGACTTGATTTTGCACATGTAGTTTGCATACACATAGGCTTTAATTTTCAAATCTATTCAATTAATGGAATAAATTGAAGAAATCATAACCAAATAGTAAGATTCAAAGTATTGGTACAATAACATCATCGATAGCTATTTTAGAGAGAGAGAGAGATCAGTCAATAGAACTTTGAACTTTGTAATATAGCTTGAGAATTTGGATGTGGAAAAAGCATGAGAACTAGAAAGGCTGAAAAGATGGATGATGTTTACCAAATTTATGTGGGAAGTAGTGTAACAATAACTTCTTCAAAGGTGCCAAAGCTGACCTAGTTTGAGTGCATATGTGAAGCCTTCGAATCGACTCAAAGGTAGCAAAGAAACAACAATGTCTGACAAATTAAAGTCATAATAAATCATTTGGAAGGCAATGTGTTGGAAGATGATTTGTGCTCAACGTTAATTAATTATATTGATGGTTCCTTTGTTAATAGTAACGATGTTGCTCCTAGCTTTGTTATTCTTGGATTTTGCCTAGTTCGATATATTGTAGTGTGTATTCTTGGAAAATTGTAAAATGGGATGAGCAGTCTATTTGAAGAAGTTGGTTATTTTATGAAATTTTTAGCAAAATGTAAAATTGTATGTATTCTTGTAAACAACAACCTAGTAGCACATGAACAAACTAATAGAGCTAGTTAGATTAGCCAAGTCAAATTTAGAATAGATTGATTTGCCTTCGGATTGGATTTTTTATCCATTCTTCCAATTCTGGAGAATCTTGTAATTCTGATATGAATGAATGAATTACTTTTCTTTTGTCCAAAAGAGAGAGAGAGAGAAATCAGAAAGAAGGAAAAAAAATCAATCCATCCTTTGATTGTTGTTTCTAGTGTTGGAAAATGGGGTCACTGTAATTTTGGAGGAGAAGCTCTGAGGCGCGTCTGAAGGCATTGCCTTTAAAAAGTTATTTGCTCCCACTCAGTTTTACTGAGTTTGCTATTGGGTTACAGGCAAATTCGTTCCTAAGATACAACAGAGCCTTGGGCGAGAATCTGCAACTAGCAAAGTTGAAGAATCTCTGAAGAAACGTTCAGTGAGACTATAGTAGACCGGGCAGAGAGAGAGAGAGAAAGAGAAAATGGATTTCGAAAATGTGTGTTTTTGAAGTCTGATTCGTGCTCCTTAAATAGTTTATGAAGAGGTATGAAGAAAAGGTAAGTGCTGTTTAAAAAGTAATTAACAATGCACCTCTAAAGCACCTCATTGCACCCCATACATGCGTGCACACGAATGCATGTGTGTTGCGCAATATCAAACCCCCATACTCTCCTCTACTATTTTTAAGGAGTATAAATCAGTTCCTATTAAAATACTGAAAACAAAGTTTATAATTTTCCAATGTGGGACAAGCTCAAAATTGGGTTTTGTAAGAGAAAAACTAATTCTCAATCAAGTGTGTGGGTGCAATTTCTCATGTAATTGACCAATCAAACCCATTGGATTTAATCTCTTATTAGATTAAAATCCAACATCTAGCTCCTTACTTTTATTTAAAATCTTTTCTAAAGCGTTATTTCATGAATTTTATTGTATGTTTCAATCTTGTTGTTGTTGTTGAAATGGTAGCCAATACTTATGTCTATTTTTTCAAAGCTATTGATGAGTCTTATAGAGCCTAGAGAACCATTCATAACTCATGTGACATTCACTTCTCTCCCAAGTTGCAAAAGTTTTTCCAAGAATTAGATTTTCTTCTTTTTCTTTTTTCTTTTTTTAGGTTTTCAAATAAATGTTTCTAATGAAATACATATTTGTTTCCCATTCTTATTGTTCTTCTGATTGCTTTAACTAACATATCTATCTCTCCTTCTCTTTAGTTTTGACCCTTCCCTCTATTGTAGTAAATGGTAAATGACACCTCCAAATAGAATAATTCTCCCTATCATTCTTCTTTATTCCTTTTCCCTCATTGCTATGTTATATTGGAGTTCGGCTTGTCTCAGGGCAAGTTGGTACTCGCACCATTCGAGCAGCCGCTTATTGCAACCTTGCATTGGAAATATCTCCAATGAAATAAATTATATAAGTACAGAAATATTCCCAACATAAGATTATAAAGGCTGTTGGAATGGGCTTCAGACTTGTTATATTGCTCCCATTACCATTCATCTTTCCGCACATGAATTGTAATTTCTTGTCTTAATGGAGATAGTTTTGACTTTTGAGCAGATGTCATGCATTGTTTTTTCATTGGTATTTATCATCTTTGTTTGTTGTTGTTTTAACTTTTTTTTTTTGGATTTTGATCACCATATTGATGATTAAAGTGGCAATAGCAATTGGGATACTCTATTTTTATATTTCCTCATGCAAATTTAATCTTTTTTTTTTTTGTATTTCAATGCTATTATGAAATCAATTTGATTTTTTTTTCTTTTTTTTGTTTCAATTAGCTAATTATACCAATAACTATTTCACATGCCACACCTTTATTACTTTGCATATAATAGACACCATGTGGGCTCAACAATTATTATGGTTTTATGGGACATCTAACATCATGAAGATCCTCTACATGAAATGTGTAGAACTAGAAAATACAAGGCATTCTAGTCCACAATTACTTGATTGAATTTTGTTTGATAAATTAACCTTGTCTCTCATTGTCCTTATTATAATTTATTTCTTATTGTCTCTTCATTTTAATAAGAATCCAACTAATGCATCAAAATTTCACATTAAAGAAATCATATAGTCTACTTACTTTTCGTTGGTTCACATTACACAAAGTGCATCTCCATGATGTTTTATAAGGTGTATTTGTCATCAGGACATTAACAACATTAAAGATATTATATATGATGTGTCATTTTATTATTGGTTCATGTCTTTTGCTGCTGGGTACATTTGATGCACCATATATTTTGCCTCATTTTTATTAGCTTATAACTAATTATTATATAATTTCCCATTTATATTCTTCTAGTTTTGTTATGTGTCTAGTAAGAGTGCAAAAAGTGAATGCAATTTTTTTTTTTAAATGGAAGGATGCAAACTCAAATTTTGCATGAATGAATTTTTATATTGCATTTACCAATTGAGTGGTGGAAGCGAATTTTGCTTTCATTTTAAATGCAAAAATGGTTGAAAAACCACATCAGTACAAAATTTATCCTAGTTCTGCATTTGCACCCTTACCAAAACGCAGCCTAAACATTTGAAGGATAACAGATCTCACCTAATTTGGACTGTTGTAGGTTGTTTTGTGGCGTGGGAGCATCGTCTTCTAATGTGGGATGTCACATACAATCTTTTTTTTTTTCCACATAAAATCAGGCATATGTGGTGTAGGAAGTGAATCTTATTTATGTCCCTGACTTTTTGAAACAGATTTTTCAAAAAGCACTTTTACAAAAGTAAAGTCCAATCATTTCCTGTTTGCATGTGTTATCTCCCTATTGGAGAGCAGGTCATGTCCATTAGTCAACAAATCATCAATATATTTGTTTAGTTGGTTTCCTCTGAAATTAATGGCAAAATCGTAATATCCAGTAAAGGAAATGCCAAATAGGTACTGAAAGCCCCTCCATTGACTCGAGTCAATTTCCAATGGCGTGGAATTCTCTAATGACAGAAAATGACAGAGGGAATTGGCAACAAATCTGTAATTGCCGAATTAGATTAAGGGCAAATCAGTCATTCCGTTTCAAAATTGGCAAACATCATTTCGCTTTCCAACACTACTTAAAAAGCAAACAAAGAACCTCTCCTTCTCCTCTCTCCCTGTCTTTCTCTGTCTCTCCGCTTGGCCTGTCTGTTTATCACTGCAACATCAATTCTCTTGGGCATTTAGTCGAACAGTTCCTCTTCACTGACTTCTTTCTGATTTCCTGCCGGGAAAAGCAATCCGGTCGACGCGAGTTGAAGTGAAAGAAGACATAAGAGGGAGAATGGAGTGATGAAAGTTTTTTTTTTTTATTTTTTTATTTTTAAGCTATGTCGTTTCCATGACTTGAGTGGTGGGGGGTGAAAGGTAGCGATGGGGAAGGTGGGCTTCGGTTTGGCTTTGAGTTGTGCAGTGGCGTCGTGTACGATCGCAGCTATATTGGTGAGTCGAAGAGTAAAGAGCCGGCGGAAGTGGAGCAGGGTGGTGGGTATCTTGAAGGAATTAGAAGAGGGATGTTCCACGTCGATAGGAAGATTGAAGCAGGTTGTTGATGCAATGGCCGTTGAGATGCACGCAGGGTTGGCATCTGAAGGCGGGAGCAAACTCAAGATGCTTCTCACCTTCGTTGACAATCTCCCCGACGGGTAATGAGTCTCTCTCTCTCTCTCTCGTCCTTTCTCTCTTTTATCTTTTGTTGAGGATTTATGGGTTTTACTCTTGTCACTGGGACGATTAATTGGATGGTCCATGCGTCTCCGCTTGTTCATTAGTTTCTCAGGTTTTAGCATTTCTAGGTTTTTTTGTTATTCTTTTGTGTTCTTTTGTTGATTGGAAGTGGTTTTGTCTGTTTTTTTATTATTTTTATTGAGGTTTTAATGTTTTATTAGCCTTCACTCTTTTGGTTCTATCTATTGGTGTCCACTTTCTGTGCTTTATAGAGTTTCATTTTTTAAATTTATTTTATTCTATTTTGCCTTGATTGTCATGTCTTTGACATTAGAATAGATTTGTTGTGTTGTTTTATTCTTTTCACCAATGTCTTTGCAATTTTGTTCTCCTGATTAATAGTTATTTGAAGGGTAACTTGTTCTTTTTCTGTTTCCTTATTGTTGTTGTGCAAATTGAACTCTTTTAAAAATCGTCACTGGTATTGCCTTGAGTTGTTAATTTTGAATTTGATAGAAGTTTGTTTTTTCATTCTTTTCCCTTTTGGTTCCACTGTTTCATTTCTTTATTGTGCATTTTATTATGGAAAACTGTCTTCTATTATTCATACTTTTTCCTTCAAGTGAAGAGAATAATATAATCTTCTTTTCCTAGTTATGGTGGCGGTTTTGTTTGTTTGTACGGAACTTACTGTATACTACACTGTAAATTAATCAAATGGATCTATCTGCAGTTTTCTCTCATTTGTTATTGCATATATTTGTTTAAATTGTTGTCAATGTGAAAGGAGGGAGGGACATGGAATCCTTATTTTTTATTGATTTCTTGGCTTCATTACTGAACTATTTCAGTGACGTGCACCGCTGATTGTTTGATCCAGCAACTATTCAGGACTTCTGATCGTTGCATTTCCACTTTTATATTGATTGAGAGGGAGGGAGTCAATTTATTGTTGTGATCTTTCCTCCAGGAATGAAAAAGGAACTTACTATGCACTCCATCTTGGCGGAACCAATTTTAGAGTATTGCGGGTTCAGCTAGGGGGGGAAAATTCATTGATCTTGGGACATGAGGTGGATCGACAACCTATTCCCCAACATTTAATGACTAGTACAAGTGAGGTACCCCACCCCCCTAAAAAAGGAAAAAGAAAAGAAAAACTTGTTTGGATAGCTCTAAAATCTTACAGTCTTACCAAATTTACATACTCCTCATGAATGCAGGGTCTTTTTGATTTTATTGTCTCAAAATTAGAGCAGTTTGTTGAGAGAGAGGGCAACGGCTCTATGTCTATGCTGGACAAAAGGAGGGAGCTTGGCTTTACGTTTTCTTTTCCTGTTAAACAAACATCTGTTTCATCAGGCATTCTCATCAAGTGGACAAAAGGATTTTCCATTGAAGACATGGTAAGTTGGATATTATTCCAAATATAGAAAAAATACATGTTACATAAACCTTTTCTTTGCTAAACATTTCTTTGATTTATATTCTTCATAACAGAATTCATTGAAAGCATCTCTTATCTCCCCAGTTGAAATTTAATTCTATATTATTTAATCTACTTGTGATTGGTAGAATTATGGTAAACCTTTTTTTAATAAATTTAACCACAAAGTATTATCTGCAATTAGAAATCATTTCTTGTTATATTTGCAAAATAGGTGGCTGCCCCTCCACCGGGAGTAAATTTTTGGGTTAAAAAAGAGTATGGATTTATGATTACTAATAGCATCTGAATCTGTCTAATACTTGAATGTTGATAGCAGCTTAAAGCGGATATCCTAACTTATAGGTTTCTACTGATGTAACTCAAGGATGTTTGGATCAATTGACTTTAAACATGAAGTTCAAGAAAATTAATAGAGAACCCGTAGTTAAGAAACATCAGAGTGCAAAACAGCCAGGTCCCAAGGTTCAAATTGTTCATGGCATAGGAAAAAAAATCACTACTTGTCCTTAGGTATGATGGACTGATGGCTAAAGAGAGGATCAAATAATTTGAATAATTTTTTAGTGTTTTTTCTAACTTTTCTATTTAATATTTTTTGGTCATGGCAGTTTAGGTGGTTCAATCCATGGCATTTAACTAGTTTTATATTCTAAAGATTTTTCTCCAATCCTTTGTTAATTTGGATAGTGCATAGAGCCGAAAGAAAAATAACAATTCAAATTGTTTAGAGTTTAGACCTATAAGTAACTTGCATCCTTTATTCTCATTCCAGAGAGTCAGAAGCTTTGCACTGTTAATGAGGATGATTTGTGACATCCTTGAAGCCTGAAACTTCTACATGTATATTCTTTTCTTTACATTATTTTTTTGGTTAAAAAATATGATCTAGATTGATTTTCTGTGATGATCCTTCCTCCTGCTAGATTGCATCACTAAGTTCTTATGGTGGATCTTTGATAGCATGGTAATTAAGATACTCTTAGGTGAGTTTGAATGTCCCTATAACCCTTTGCTATTGCAGATGGAGAGAATGCTAATTTTCTCTTCTGTTGTTGAAAATCCATATATCAGCTTTTGTTTTATTTCTACCTTTTTGAAGTTAAATAGATTCAGTGGATTCGGGAGATTTACTTGACAATCTTTTGTAGGCTTATCACACTATTAGAATTGATAAACATATTTTTGGAAGTTGGCTCCTTTTGTCATGTGCTTTTGCCTATTGAAGGAGGGGAAACATAGCTTTGCTAATTTGCTCCTTGGCTGAATGAAAGGTTATTATACACTTCTATCATGAAAAGTCCATGGAATAGTTTGGAGTTTTGAAAATAGATGAATGCTTTTCCTAGTTGGGAAACATAGTTTTTGTTGTCATCCATCTTCCTTGGAATTTGCCTTTTGTGGTAGGGAAAATTTTCTGTTGATCTTTGCCCTTTTCCTATATTATTGTGGTTCAGGATAGATTCTTACTTAGGGGCCATTGGGCCATTGCTTGGTTTAATGGTAAAATCTTGGGTTTGCAAGCATGAGAACGCAGGTTCCAGTCTGAGAGTAATTACTTTGTGCAAAAAAAAAAATATGCCAATAGTTGGGATTGTATCCAAGCTACCCCTCCCAAGACCTTAGATAGCTGGGATTAACATTGGGTAATGGTCTATTGGCCTTTCTATGTATCCTTATCTAGGGGCTGTTTGATAACAGATGGAGTGGCTCAACTGATTCTTAGGTCCTTTGTCTTTCAGTTGATAAATAAAATAGTTAAATGATAAAATATTTGAGGGTATAGCAATCAACCCAATTTCATCTCAAACCATTAAAGGAGGTCAAAACCCTACTTAATAACTTGTTTACTAAATCACAAAACAGTAAGCCTTTCAGTTCAGCTGCTTCAGCTGTCTTTTGGTAAGCTAGAAACCGAGCATGATGGTGAATTTAACTCTGGCTAATAAAATAAGTTATTTTGATTTTTTTGATCGGAAATGGTAACTTTCATTAACTTCAAAGAAAATAGAACGACTATCACCTTCAAAAAGGTGATCCCCAAATCATAAACAGTCTTACAAACATGCCCAAAATAAAATTTCCCTATTAACCCCTTGCTTTGCTAGAGCATTGGTCAAGGGATTTGCTGATCTTCTAGCCCATTTGAACTGTACCCTAAGCTCCCTTGTTAGATTCAAAATTTCCCTTACAGTTTGTCTAAGGGTCCAAGTGCCTAGCTATTTGTTTGCATCCAGCATATTACCAACTTTGAATCTCCCTCCACTTCCAGCTGCTGAAAGCCCAATTGTTTTGCCAATCTGAGCCCTTGCAGTAGTGCCATTACCTCCACCCTAAGTGAGTTACGCAGCCCAATTGGTCCAGAGAAAAGAGCCAGGTTTTTTCCTTCCACATCTCTAAAAACGCCCCCAACTCCAGAGGGGCCAGGGTTGCCTACAGAACTGCTATCAAAATTCAATTTTACCCTGTGCTGTAAAGAAGAGGACCAACTTTCAAGAATAGTAGTAAATGAGGAAGATGAGCCTGCTACTGCACTCCAGCCTCTAAGCAAGTCATCTACCGAAAAGGCCTTGAAAAGATTTAAAATTTTCAGCCAATGTATGACCTTGATGGTTATTCCTTCTTACCAATTCATCCTTTGATTTCTCTTGCCCTAGGAAAAGAAGCTCAAATTAGTAAACCAAGAATGAATAACTACTTAGAAACTATTTCTTAATCAAAGAAGCACCGTTTTGTAAAATGAACTTTTCACAAAAAATGGTGATCCAATAATGCCGTTTTGAGTGCAACCATATTACAAAATCCCATGGCACTGCTAGCTTTAACTCTGCAAGATTTAATCCAGTTTTTTTTTTTTTTTTTTTGAGAAAAGATAACTGATTGTATTAAAAAAAAAGAGAAAGTACATGAGATTGTGTACAGTGTACAGGAAGAACCAGCAATAGAAATTACAAAGGCAGGAATTCTTTTACTATACAAGTTTTCTCTAAAGATGCCCGATCTAGCCAAACCGTCAACTGTAGAATTTAGCTCCCTGGGAATCCAGGTTAGATTTACAGCCAAGGTGTCCAAAATATCTGTGGCTTCAGTCAGGTAGTGTGCCAGTCTCCATGGGCCTCCCTCCTCCATGTGAATCCAATTGTCCCAACTAAGCTTCATCTTGTTCTCCTGTCCCCAGAAAAAAAGATGTATATTTCTAGTGTAATGGTGTTATTGATCTATTGAGGAATCTTAAAATGATTCACAGCAAAAGCAGGGAAAGTGGCCAATACAGAACTGATAAACACGTCTTTGGAAGCTTTTCTGGGGTGTTAGCACTGGAGGAGACCTCTGACTTCTGGAAATTAATTAGCTAGCTTGATGCCCTGAAGTAGTCCTAATAAGTTGCATAAATTTTATGGCAATTAGAATGTTGGCTTTCAGAGTAGCACACTATTGTTGCAAAAAATATGCTTGAGAGGATCGTGCTGTTCCTCTGTAACCTAAGCCCTTTCAATTCACCATTTTTGATTGCAGAGCTAATCATAAGGGCAGGACTTGGGCCGTGAGGATGAATAGGTAGAGGGAGAAGGAATACCCTTGCTGGATCTGCTCGAGGGACAAATCCTACATTTTTGAACACTATTGAATGAAATTGTGAATGCAGTTGGAGAAATACATTGGTACACCAGGGATCTGCAATGGGCCTCAATGTCCAATTTCTCTGTGAAATTCCATTCAATGTGATCATTGGAGGGGTGGAATAGGTAACTTAGCCCAAAGCAAGGTGTAAGCAAGTTAATAGTTAAACCTGAGGGGAGGTCATAGTATTTGACCAAAACCCCAGGGGAAGTATAATTGGTTTACCCTCTTTAATTATCTGCGGAAAATGCTTGACTTGTTTGGACTTGTTTTCCTATCCAACTTACCATTTTTAATTGAATAAATTTTTATTTCCATTTAGATTAAATAATTTTATCATACAGGAATTGCAATAATTATTGATTTGATCTAGGGTTATTGGAACCATTTTGGAATGAACATATATGTATGACACAAACTATACACGTATGCAATGCATATAAAGTTCATGCACGCATTATACTGCATATGTATTCTGCAACCTCTTTCCTGATGTGTTATGTTTGCCTGTCAGATTGGAAAAGATGTTTCTGAATGTTTGCAGCAAACAATAAGAAAGAGAGGACTTGATATGCGGGTAGTAGCATTGGTAAGGCACCATCTTATTGATCATCATGATTTTCTGGATTTTGGGTGGCAGCATACATGAGCAAAATGCATGCTTTTTAGTTGTGTTGGGGCCACATAATTTAATTTGGTATGTTGCTTTCTTCAGTAGTTCAGATGGCTAGATTACTAGATTAGGGTCAGTGAAATCATTGTTCCTACTCTTCAGATATATGAATTGCTCATTCTTGGGTCTGTGAACAGATAGGATTTGGATTGAATTGGGGTACACTGGAGATCAATTTGGTTATTAGAATGTCATGTTTGAAACTTTGAATTCAATTTGTATTCTGATTAAAAAAATTGAATTTCCAAATTGGATCTGATTAAATTTCAGAACTCCCCCAAAAGGCCGACACTGAAAATAAGGAAAAAATTGTACACTTTTCACAGTGCAAATGATTTTTTTGGTGGATAGGTAACTAACTTTTTATTCAAAATTTTCTGTAACAGTAAGTTGTCAAAAAATTAAATATAGATAGGCTAAAATGACAAATATATGCAGGAAAGTGGTTTCACCCTATTTTTAATCTGTATCTACCGTATATGTACCTAAAACAGTAGAATTTATCCCATGTGCAATAGAAGCCTAAGATGATATAATCAAGTTTAACTTGAAAGTCAAATAATCCACAAACGGCTCTTTAACCTACATATGACAGAAAATGAACTAAATGCTTGGTCTTAAATAACGCAAATTAATCATTTTCTTCATTTCTTGTAAGTGCTTTAAAACAAGCCTCCCTTACAAAACTAATTATAAACCAAAAAAAATGACGAAAGTAGAGAACTAATTCTTAATTGAATTTATTTGAATCGTAGTGTATCATAGGAATCATATAAATCATCAGATTTATGCATCAAATTGTAGGATTCATACAAAAATTGTAAGGTTTTTGCAGAAAAGGATTTAGACATAAGATTCAAATCAAAACCCTTTGGCTTCATGATTCAAATCATGAATCGTACCATGAATCACAAGATTTTGACAATGACCAATGTTTTAGAAGGTAGAGGTATGAGACATCGTGCAAGGATCTTCCAATCAATAAAAGCATAAGCTTTGAGATGTCATTTTTATAAGGAAAATGGACTAAAATAAGTATAAGGATAATAATATGTATGAAGGGACTATAATTATATATAGAAATGTTTGGATGACTAAAGTTTTGAGAATTTAGAAGAACTAATTGCATTTACCCAAATCCATTGCTACTAGAAAGTACTTAACATAAAACAGAAATTTTTAAGTGGATGTTCAAATCAATGGTGATTGCTTATTCTCTTTTCTATGTGACGTTCATAATTTGACCATCTGGGTTGAATGGATCAAAACCATTTGATCAAAATAATAGATCTAAGCCATTAGATTGGAATATAAGGATAATAATATGTATGAAGGGACTATAATTATATATAGGAATGTTTGGATGACTAAAGTTTTGAGAATTTAGAAGAATTAATTGCATTTACCTAAATCCATTGCTACTAGAAAGTTCTTAACATAAAACAGAAATTTTTAAGTGGATGTTCAAATCAATGGTGATTGCTTATTCTCCTTTCTATGTGATGGTTCATAATTTGACCGTCTGGGTTGAATGGATCAAAACCATTTGATCAAAATAATAGATCTAAGCCATTAGATTGGAATATTAGGTCAGATTCTACTCAGTATTTTAAAAGTACAAGGTGCAAAAAAGCGTAAGAGACATTTTGCACCCAAGGTACAAGGTGAGGCACACTCCTTTTTGAAGCAAGGCAGAAAATGTAAAAAACATTTTACAGCAGATGAATTTTGGGCAGAAATGGAGGAACTGGGTAAAAGTTTGTATCACCTCTCCAAAGTTCTCAATTTTGGTTAATGGACAGTCCGCAGGCTGCTTTGATAGTTCCAGGGGTCTTAGATAGGGTGATCCTCTGTCTCCTCTACTCTTTATATGTGTAATGGAGATCCTCACTTTATTCTATACGAAGGCTGTTGTTTCCGGTGAGTGGGGAGGTTTTGCAATTGCTCCGAGGGGAGAGAAGGTGAATATTCTCCATTTTGCAGATGATACGTTATGCTTTGTGGATGCCTCCCTCTCACAAGTAGAGTTAATCCTTGGGATCTTATCTTGGTTTGAAGTGGTTTCTGGTCTAAAAGTCAATTGGAACAAGAGTCAAATTATCCCAGTGGGTCAGGTTTCCAATTTAGTAGATTGTGCTGGAATCTTGGCTTGTTAGATAGAGTCCCTTCCAGTCAAATATCTGGGGCTCCCTCTGGGGTGAGTGGTGGTTCTTCTGCAATTTGGGACCTGGTAATTGAGAGAATGGAAAGAAAGCTGGCATCTTGGAAGGCAAAATACCTTTCTTTTGGGGGTAGGGTGACTCTGATTAAGAGTACTCTCTCCAATTTACCCACCTATTTCCTGTCTCTTTTCTCTATTCCAAACAATGTTGCAAATCAGCTTGAAAAGCTTCAAAGGAGTTTTCTTTGGAGAGGTTGGGAGGAGGAGAAAAAAGTGCATTTGGTGAGTTGGGAGCAAGTCTGCCTCCCCAAAGATGAAGGGGGGTTAGGCCATAGTTTTCAAAGCGTCTAGGCGATTCTGGGCGACACTGGGGCGCCTAGTCGCTTAGGTGATAAAAATTTTATAATATGAAAAACTAACTTTTGGCTAGTTCCTAGTTTTATATACCATTCAGCATGTATGTTACTTGAAAAATAACAATTCTCTTTATTAAGAAAATTAAATTTCCTCAAAAAATGTGGCAAATCATCACATCTAAAAGATAAAAATCTTTTACATATATTACTTTCATTATTTTCAAAAATACTACTACTATAATAAGTATTTAATAAAGCAAATTTATATTAATTAGCAGCTAAAGAAGATTATTAACTTTATATGATAAATATTCAAGATGGAAAGTAAAATAGAAAAAAAAACAAGGATTGAGTTTCTGTTTTATTTAATTAGAGAGAGAATAGAAAAAAAGAACTTTATTATTCTATGGTTACTTTCCCCTTTCTTTTATTTTCTTTCTTTCTTTCTTTTTCTCTTCTTGAAACCCTTTGATCTTTTAAATTTCAATAGTAAAACAATAAAACAAAATATAATTGATATATATATATATATATAGCATATAATCAAATGTACTAATGCATACATTAATAAGATACAACAATATACTGATATTATAAAAGGCGCCTGCCTTGTCATTTTTGTCGCCTAGAAGGGCACCTAGTTGCTAAAAGTCAAGGCGTTTGGGCGAGGCGCCCAGCCAAGGGCACCTAGGCCCGCCCAGGTGACGCCTTGACAACTATGGGTTAGGCATAAGGAAGTTGAAATCTTTTAATTCTGCTCTCCTCTACAAGTGGATTTGGAGATTTGTAGCAGAAAATGATGCCTCTTGGAAGGCAAAATACTTTTCTTTTGGGGGTAGGGTGACTCTGATTAAGAGTACTCTCTCCAATTTACCCACCTATTTCCTGTCTCTTTTTTCTATTCCAAACAATGTTGCAAATCAGCTTGAAAAGCTTCAAAGGAGTTTTCTTTGGAGAGGTTGGGAGGAGGAGAAAAAAGTGCATTTGGTGAGTTGGGAGCAAGTCTGCCTCCCCAAAGATGAAGGGGGGTTAGGCATAAGGAAGTTGAAATCTTTTAATTCTGCTCTCCTCTGCAAGTGGGTTTGGAGATTGTAGCAGAAAATGATGCCTGGTGGAGATCTCTCATTGCTAGCAAATATGGTGTGGAATGGGGTAATTGGAGAACGAGGGACCCTCCTCCCATTTGGGATAACTCTTTGTGGAGAGGGATAATGAAGAAATTTTCAGCTCTGGCTGCTGGGGTCTCAATTAAAGTTGGCAATGGTATTAGGACCAAATTTTGGAAGGACTCTTGGTGCTCATATGAACCCCTTGCTGATTCCTATCCTCTCCTCTTCCAGTGTGCTTCGAATCAAGAGGCTTCAGTTGCAGAGTGCTATAGTATATCTGGTGGTTCAGTTCATTGGTCTCCTTCATTTAGAAGGAACCTTTTTGATTGGGAGGTGGCTGGGGTTTTGAATCTGTTGACCTGTCTTCAGAATCATGAGCTGGAGTACAGTTCAGAGGATAAGTGGCAGTGGAAGTGGAACTCAGATGGTGTGTTCTCTGTCAAGTCTCTGGCTTCTAACCTCTGTAGTAGTGGTGTTCCTGATTTCCTTGGCTGTCAAGTGTGACATCCCACCAGCCCAACTAAATCTAACTTCCTAGTTTGGACTATGGCTCTTAATAAAAGTCTTACTAGAGCTAGCCTTGTGAGAAGGGGCATTCAGATTTTGGACCTGTCATGCAGTCTGTGTGGGAGTAGTGATGAATCCACTGACCATTTGTGCATCAACTGCCCGTTTTCTGCTCAGCTGTGGAGTCATTTCCTCAGCTCCATGAACTTAAGTTGGTTTATGTCGAGGTCGGTTAAGGAGCTGTTGTGTTGCTGGAAGCTCATGGGTTTGAGCAAGAAAAAGAAGGCTGTTTGGAAGACGATTCCAATTGCTGTGTTTTGGCCCATCTGGTCTGAGAGGAATAGAAGGATGTTCTGTAACAAGGCTTTAAGTCCGGAAGAGCTAATTCAGAAAACAGTGGGCAAACTGATGTCTTGGGTGTCTGTGTCTGAGGATTTCAGAAATTGTAATGTGTCAGCTATTTTTCTTTCTAGTTCCTGGTGGAATGTTAATTGCTGATTTGATCAGTCGGCCTTTTCTGGGACCGATCTCAGCCTCCATTGTGTATTTCTTATCTTAATAAATATTACTTTACCTTTTCCAAAAAAAATGTAAATTAGGTTGACTGGTGCAGTGGTTTAGCTGTCTGGTTGAATGGCTTTTTGACGAAGTCAACTGTTTTTTGTGTATTGATGGGTTAAGTTGGATCAAATGGTCTTGGCCTCTTGGTTGTCAAATGCTTTGATCATCTTGGTCAATGATGGGCTGAAAACATTGGTTAAATTACAGAGTAATTAGAGTGCAAAGATACTTTTTTTTTAGAAAAGGTAATGTAATTTTATTGATAGAAAATACTAGTACAAAGGCCCCACAACTAACACCTTAGAAGGTGAAACAGCCCAAACATAGCAAAATTACAGATGCCAAAGGCTCCTAGAATTCAGCCCAGTCCCCAACTGAGCAGCCTGAATTCCCTTCATAGTTTTCAAGGCGATTCTGGGCAACACTGGGGCGCCTAGTCACTTAGGCGATAAAAATTTTATAATATAAAAATCTGACTTTGGGCTAGTTTCCTATTTTTATATACCATTCAGCATGTATGCTAATTGAAAAAATAGCAATTCTCTTTATTAAGAACATTAAATTTCCTCTAAAAATGTGGTAAATCATCACATCTAAAAGATAAAAATCTTTTACATATATTAATTTCATTATTTTAAAAAATAATACTACTATAATAAGTATTTAATAGAGAAAATTCATATTAATTAGCAGCTAAAGACGGTTATCAACTTTATATGATAAATATTCAAGATGGAAAGTAAAATAGAAAACAAAAACAAGGATGGAGTTTCTGTTTTATTTAATTAGAGAGAAAGAGGATAGAAAAAATAACTTTATTATTCTATTCTTTCTTTCCTCTTTCTTTTCTTTCTTTTTCTCTTCTCAAAACCTTTCGATCTTTTAAATTTCAATAGTAACATTAAAACAAAGTATAATTATATATATATATAGCATATAATAAAATGTATTAACACATACATTAATAAGATACAGCAATATAAATGATATTATAAAAGGCGCCCACCTTGTCATTTTTGTCACCTAGGTGGGCGCCTAGTTGCTATAAGTCAAGGCGTTTGGGCGAGGCGCCCAGCCAAGGGCGCCTAGTTGCCTAGGCGACGCCTTGACGACTATGATTCCCTTCGAAGCCGAGACCCAAGAAATCAGCTTTCCAAAAGAAATAGCTATCAGGTCTTTCGGATCCTTATAGATATTCTGAAATAATCTATTGTTCCTTTCTGCCCAAATGGTACTGATAACTGCCGCCAGAATGGACATCCACACTACTGAAGCAAGCTTTGACAATCCCTGTAATCCCCAGCTCCACATCATCTCCTTCACCGAAGCTGGCATTGACCAGGCAAGACCCACCGAACCAAGAAAGTGATTCCAAATACTAGCAGAAATTGAGCAGTGCAGAAACAGATGACTGGTATCTTCCACTCCCTGACCACATAACACACACCTCTGATCCTGAATATGAACCCCTCTCTTACATAGGTGGGCTTTAGTTAAACACCTGTCTAGAACTGCCGCCCACACTAGAGCATTGATTTTTGAGGGAGAGGTTGAATTCCAGATTCTGGAGGCAGGCATTTCTTCTGAAGTACTCATTGTCATGTGAGTGACAAATGACTTGACTGAGAAGAGGCCATCTGTACTCCAAGTCCAGGACCAGCTGTCTTCTTTGAGCAGATTTAGGGGTTGAAGGGAGAGCAGATCGAGTAGGTCAGCCAGGACAGGAATTTCCCAATCCTGAAAATTCCTTCTGAAAGAGTGCAAAGATACATAGAAAGCTCAAATTTGTCGTTAACTCGGTATTGTGGCCAGAATTGTCCATTTAATGTACGAAGCACTTCTTGTCATAACTCATCTAATGTGTAGGCATGGATGCATGTCCAATATACTTTTAGGTGTGAACCCCAATACTTAAGTCTGATTCCTCTCTCCTATTGAGTTATTTTTCCATTTCTTTATTTATTCAACGTAAGATCTGTAGATGGACACGATTGCTACTACAGTAAACAGGGATATGGTTTCTCATTTCTCAAAATCCAAGGCAAACTCAAATATTTCCAACTGATGGTAGTTGATTTTTTTTTATCCCTCTCCCCTTTCTTTTTAAAGGCCAAAACTATGGTTACAAAAAGGTGTGAAGGGTTTGTGGTGGCACAAAGAGCAAACACAAAAAGCAAACAAATTAGGACACCGTTTTGACACATAATTTCAAAACTATATGCCCAAAATATTGTTTCTATTTATGCCCATACATTTGTAGTTATGCATGCTATATATACTATAAATCTTTGTTTATATATTATATATTATTGTATTTACAGATGCTAGTAACGTAGCTAGGCCATATGAGCATAATTCTCTGGTCTATGTAAGCAGGTGAATGATACTGTGGGAACATTAGCTCTTGGACATTATCATGATGCGGACACTGTTGCTGCAGTGATTATTGGAACAGGCACAAATGCTTGCTATGTGGAGCAGACAGATTCAATTATCAAGTGTCAAGGCCTTCTGACAAAATCTGGAGGCATGGTATCTTTTCTTCGTAGCTCTAATTCATAATGATTTAATAACTGAATTCATGTACAGTTGTACTGTTTATGTCTCATTCTAAGCCATCTGCTGTTAATCAGGTTGTGAACATGGAATGGGGAAACTTCTGGTCAACCCATCTGCCAAGAACTTCGTACGATATTGATCTAGATAGTGATAGTCCTAACCCAAATGATCAGGCAAGAGCCAGCTACTATTGAAAAACATTTTTTTTTTCTCAAACTTGCCTTCCTCATGGATTTAGTGTATGACATGGCCTTGTAATTTTGGCTTCAGGGGTTTGAGAAGATGATATCAGGAATGTATCTGGGTGATATTGTAAGGAGGGTAATGCTTAGGATGTCAAAGGAATCAGATATTTTTGGGGATGCTACTTCTAGGCTATCAGTGCCATTTATCTTGAAGTAAGTTTCATTAATAGATTTTTCTATCTTAATATAAACATCTGGTATATCCCCCTGCTCAACATCTAGAGAATCTCATCAATGATAAGCCTATAATTGGGTGAGTGAAACATTGGTCATTGTATGGAAATCCTCTTTCTCTTTATATTCCTACAAGTATCTGCAATTTATATTGATGTTGTTTTCTTGTTTTTAATATTCTGATTTCAACATTGCTTAATTTCTATAGGATTTTAAATAACCTGATCTTTAATTGTATTTATTGCTTTTGATAGTTCTTCCTATGACATGAACATTCTTTTCCCCCATTGTCACCCTATATCTTGCCCCTCACTTGATTTGTGTCTTGGTGCTGTGGCTGCAGCTATCTGTTTAAGATCCTTTGTCCTTCCTTTTCTTTTCTGAAGTTCTAAAACCTAGGTCTCAAAGTTGTTCGTAAGGTGCAATGACGCGGTCTAAGCAGCAGTTATTGACACCTTAGGTATCCTGAACTTTACTCTCTATTTCATGATAGGCACAGTTTTTCTTCTATGTTGCTCATTCACAGTACATGACCATTTGCTGTCAGTTAGCCTGTGGTTACATGGATTAATATAGAGAGCTGCTGCTTTTCACCTCTGTACCATGCTGATGCAAATCAGCCAAATGGAATAACTAAGTGATCCAACCTATCTGCTTAGCTGTAACATCAGTTGCAAAGTCTTTGGATAACTTACATGAGAATTTTGTGCGTTCTTTATATGCCACATGAATGAAGTTTACCGGAGAGAATCTTGTGTTGGAGCACCAGGGCCAGGGATTGAGTTCTAAAGAATTTATTCTGATAAAAGATGGTTTGCTGAGCCTGGGCTGTTTTGTACTTGTACCTTGCTATTTTCCCCTTTGGATGGTAAAGTGATTTCTAAGTATGCAATAAAAGTCAAATTTACTATTGACTATCCAAAAAAAAATGCATGAATGAAGTTTATCGTGACATTAAGTAGTAGAAATAGGACATCAGAATTTTGTATATGATAAATCTAGACAAGTTGGGGAGCATCATGCATGTAATGTAATGTAATACCAGAACCTTTCATTGCATATCATTTTTATATCATCATCATTATTTTGGAATGGGATAATCATTTCAATCATCTAGTGGCATCTGTATTTCTGTCTATCCACCATCCATGCATGTGATTATACACTATTATACACTATTGATATGCTTATAAGTATCCACATGGTTTTATATACAGAATGCAAACTGGGAGTTTTATCACACAAAGACATCTCAGAGGCCTGTTTGGTTCATGGGAATAGGGCTCTGGAATGGGCTATTCTGATTCCAGCTGTTTGGTTGGATGGAATTGGAATCCCATTCCCATTCCTGCTGGATTGGCCATTCTCTGCCCCTCCCTTAGGAATGAAATCCCATTCCTGCTGATTTCAATTCCCATTCCCATTTATGTCTGAACCAAACAGACTATGGGAATGGCCCATTCCAATTCCGATTCTGGAGGATTTCGATTCCAATTCCAATTCTGATTCTGACTGCGAACCAAACGGACCCCGTGTAAAAGTGCATGAATATTTCTTTGCGTGCATTGCAAATAATTTCAACTATCAAAGTGGCTGAGCTCTCATTCATCTTTGTAATTGAAATGATGAAACAGACCTTTTCAGTGATATTTCTTTGCGTGCATCCCATGCATTTAATTTCTTAGGTTTCGTTTGTTTATAGTGAAGAATGCAATTTCTGATTTACTTTTTACTTCGTGTTTTATCTATTTTTGGTTTCATTTTTTTTTGTACTTCATTGGTAATGCAAACAAATAAGATGAGACAAGAGCTGAAACAGAAATGAACCAGAGTTTGCACTCAAATCATTTGTATTCCCATATTTTTGCATCAGATGAAATTGCACTGAAAACAAACTAGGCCTTAGGTTTTTGAGAAAAAAACAAGGATTTTCAGCTCATGACAACCAAAAGGGAAGATCAAATAGAATAGCCATCAAAATTCCAAATTCTGACTGATTTTCTTTTAATATTTCTTTCTTAAGAACGATTAAATGACCGTTGCATGATGATTAATCAACTTTGATCTGTTTGCTTTATGTTGGAGAAGATTTGGCCTAAAGACTCGACATGGACCCAAAAATTTATTCTTAGAAAGATATAAAACCCATATCCAGCCCAATCACAAGAACACTAAAATGGAACTGAAATGAAGCCCATTTTGTCTGCTCGTCACACTATTATATTATTATCTCTCTGGGTCTGTGAAGGAGGGCATTTGTTGATAAAAAGCATAGTGTAAAGTTTACCTTTTTGTTGGTTTACTATTACATACCCTGTTGTTGGGTTTGTTTTTTCGTTTTTGTTTTTACCACTCTAGCATAACAGCCTTAGATTTCCTGTGGAAAGGGAAAATGTCCTAGCTAAGAGGGAGAAGAGATAGGGACATGAAACTTGGGCAGGGAGAAGAGATAATAATAATGTACAAGAAAGTCCCTTGTGGTGGGTGGCATGCATAACCATGCTAATTATCAGCTTTTCTTTAAGCAATGGCAATTAGTCTTTTCCTTTTTCTTCTCTCTACATAATAATTATTTAGCATCTTTACTGTTCATGCTTAGTTATACCCACCGTCCACATTATTCTCTGTCATAACATTTTGGCATTGACTCCCTTATTGATCACTTCGGGTCAGAATTCTTTTGTAATTTTATTTCTGTTGGTAGTTTGAGAAAGTGAAGCCATACAGCTTTCTGTCTACTAAGATCTACAATTGCAGAAGTACACGCCATGTTTGATAGTATTTAGAAACTTCAGAAGACGAAATATTTGAAAGTTGAGGGCCAAGGGCACGCCTGCCTGGGCGTCACGCATTGTTGCCCCCTAGTTGCTGCATTGACCTGGATATCTAGCATTCAAGTGGTCTGATATGTCAATAGTTATGAAGAAATTCTGCAATGTACTATACGGATTGTAAATGGATGAAACTCATTCTGGACTATGTTAACCTTCCAATTACCATTCAAGTGGTAAAATCATTGGTCCAATAGCTAAGAATTGGAGTCTCTTCTGGATGGACTCCATATATGATTTAGTGGAATCAGATAGAGATCAACTATCAGGCTATTCATCTGAATCTCTTTCTCATTTGATCTAATTCAAACAGGGTAGGCCTGCCTTTAGTGGTTGTTTTGGGTTGTCCATAAATGTAATTGAGACTCAACTGCAGGTGTAGGGAAAGATGTATGGGTTGCAGATATGATAGTAGTTTGTAATTTTTTTTAACTCTGCATCTTTCCTTGTGCGACTTCTTTTGGAATCCTTCTGTATCTGCTTTGAGTTCTGCATTGTTCTCAACATCATGCGAATAGTCTTTCTATTGTTGTTAAACTCTATGGCTTTTGCACAGCTTTTGTTGTACTCCTGGCAATGTAGCCAATGGAATTCTTTTTAACTTGGAAACATTAGATTTGTCCGGGATTATACGTTATAGGCATTAATCAGGAGTACATGGATGTCTATTTAATCTTCTTAGAATTCTTGTGTTACGGAGTTAATACCATCTTTAACGACTTAAAGTAGCATCTATTGACAGTTGCACACCAATGTGTTATATTTATTGGATTTACATATCGCCATTGGATTTTATACACTTGGAAAGACCTTTCCGTTCATTAAATTTTCTTTATCTGAATCTCGTAGACAAATATGCAACAAATTTTTACTCGAGTTCTAAATGTATGTATAGGACGCCTCTGATGGCTGCCATGCATGAAGATGATTCTCCTGACTTGAAGGATGTATCAAGAGTCTTGAAAGAAAATCTTGAGGTACAATAGTTGTCTACTTTGTTCAGATGTGTTTATTTTTCCTTCTACCTTGTATAAAAAATTTCTGTTACAACTTACCTTTTTGTCTGGTTTTGTTTTTTTGGATGAATTTTGTAGTCTTATTCTCTCTTTGAATGATAATGATATGCCTTTTTTAGATATCTGATGTCCCACTGAAGGTGAGGAAGCTGATCGTGAGAATATGTGATGTGGTGACCCGGAGGGCTGCCCGATTGGCTGCTGCAGGTATCGTAGGGATCTTGAAGAAAATTGGAAGGGATGGGAGTGGTGGCATTATGAGTGGAAGAACCAAGAGTGGTGAAACATCAAGCAGTAAGAGAAGAACAGTCGTGGCGATAGAGGGTGGTTTGTACACAAGTTATTCCTTATTCAGGGAGTACTTGAATGAAGCTGTGGCTGAGATTTTGGGGGAAGAAATGGCTCCGTATGTTGTCCTCAAGGTTTCAGAAGATGGCTCAGGAATCGGATCTGCTCTGCTTGCTGCTTCTCATTCTTATCCCAGTATTGGTCCTGTAAACGTTGCCATAAAATGATAAAAAGTAGTCTTATATATATATATATATAGAAGCTTCCATGTTGTGCAATGCCTTCATAGATATTGCATGTGAATATCTACTTTTTTCTTCTTTTCATTTTTGTTACAAAAATCACCAATCCATTGCCCGTTGTTGATTGTTCGCTACCCTGGCAACAAGTGGGATCTGAATTCAAATTCCACGACTGAAAATCATAAATTCTATTCTCTACCCGTTTTTTATTGAGCCCATATACCTAAACAAGCTTATATTCACCCCAACGTTAGCACCATATATACTGCTGACTCTCAGCACAAGTTGAACCCCAATATAGTTGTGGGCTAGTAAGGATGTCTTTTACAGTTGAATATGATTTGTGTCATACGGGGAGTGGAACATGCTCACACAAATTTTGCGATTCCAAGAATTAATTTTTAAGTTTGGATGCATGAGAAATCTTCAAAACAAGTCTTGTTTGTGTTCAAAACTCATTTTAAAAATTGATTCTTGAAACTGAGAAATTTAGCTTGGAAAAATAATCATTTTTAGTTCGAAACTCGTTCATCAAATAGTGATTCTTTGGAGCTGAATTTTAACTAAGCTGGATTGAATCATGCCATGTCATCACACAAAGAAGAGTTAGTATTATCCAGGTGAGGAAAAAGCATGGAATATGTGTCAATTAGAGTTTCCACGTGGCTAAATTTATGGCACACATCATTTAAATGACCATATTAGTCATCAAATATGCCATGTCAGCTGGTGAAACGTCAATACTGATAATATATGATTTTATCAAAATGGGATCAAGTCATGCATCCTGTCAAAAATTTCCCCACTTAAATACTGGAAAATGAATTTTATCATATACTTGGTCTATGCAAGTGGCAACCTAATATGCAGGATGCCAAACAGAACAAGTTTTTCATATACTTGATCCTAAGAATTCCAATTGAAAAGAAAAAAGAAAATTACCTAGGAGCCCTAATTATTGAGGGAAGAGTAATCAAAAGAGACTTTCAAAAAAGTAGAGGATAATGTAAACAAAAAGCTTGCAGGATGGAAGAGAAACTCTCTTTCTCTACGAAAAAGGGTCACCCTCCTAAAGGCTTCTATCGCAATGACGCCACAGTTCCTAATAAGGTCCTTCAAGTTTCCTAAAGAGTTGGTAGAAACCCTAAAAAAGAAACAGAGAAACTTCCTCTAGGGAGGTAAGGAAAAAAAGAGCATAAGTTTGGTAAAATGGGACACAATTTGTAAGCCCAACTAAGATTGTCAATGGACTGGTTTTGGATTGGACCCTGTCCAGTCCAAAATCAATTTGGGCGGATTGGATGGACCAACAAATCATATTGGATTGGACCAATCCGGTCCATAATATTTATTAGATTGGATTGGACCTGGTCTATTTGTAATAAATTTATATTGGATTGGATTAAGACAATATTTGGTCCATTGATATAAAACACTATTCATTTTCTTTTCTTGCAATCCATTCATCAGAGTCACCGTCTGCCACTGCCTCCGGCAACACTTCTGCCTATCTCCGCCCACCTCCGCCTCCGCTTCTGGCAATGTTGCTGTAGGTGGGCAGAGGCAGAGGTGGCGGCAGCGACGCTGGTGGTCATTTCTCTACCCAACGCTGCCACCTCTGCCCACCAGTGCCACCGCCGCCTTTGCCTTTGCCCACCTCTGGCAACGTTGCCGGAGGCGAAAGTGGAGGTGGCAATGTTGGGTAGAGGAATGACCACCAGCATTGCCACCACATTTGCCTCTACCCACTTACGGCAACGTTGTTGGAGGCGGAGGTGGCGGCGTTGGGCGGATGAATGACCACCAATGCCGCCACCGTTGCCTCTGCCTCCGCCCACCTCCGGCAACATTGCCGGAGGCAGTGGTGGGCATTGGTGTTGATGAATGGATTGAAAGAGGAAGAAGATGAATAATGTTTTTGCCCTAAATTGATATTATTTTTAAAAAGTTAAACCTATTTTTGAATTTTTTTAAATATTACTTTTATTGATATTAGGGCCCAAAAGTTGCCCTTATCTGCTATAATCCATAGAGAAATTCTAAAAAAAGGAATTGGTTAGAATATATGAAATGATCAGTCTATTAATTTGTGGAAAGATATTTGGGTAGGAAACTCTCCTTTAGAAAGTGTTAGGACCTAGGGAGATGTCATAAATGACAAAAAATTAGAATAATGACAAAATATTGGGCCTACTCCCTCAGAACCTATGGGAAAAAATCAGAGCCATCCCATCCAGATGAGGGAGCAACAAGATTCCATGATTTAGAAACTTGATCCTAAAGGAAAATTTTCAATAAAGATAGTCTATCGACTGATGGGGGAAGGTTATGACCATGATGCAATGGAAAATAGACAGAGTAAACTATGGAAATTAATATGTCCGCAAAGGATCATATTCTTCCTCTACCTCTGTTTAAAAAAGAAGATTTTAGCAAACTCAAGGTTGAAAAGCCGGGCCTTAAGAGGTGATGCTGATTGTCCCTTATGTGGGCAGGAGGAGGATAATGAGCATTTGTTTATGTACTGCCAAGACTCAAAACAAGTATGGGAGACTACAGGGGAAATTAGGCTTACCCCAATCTCTAATTAGTCGATGATGGAGTGGTGGGATAGGATCCGACGTAACACAACAGAAAATAAGCATAAATATGATTTAGAAAAAGTTTGGTTTATTCTATGGAATATATGGGAAAAAAGAAATGAGAAGATATTTAACAATAAGTATGTTCCCCCAGTATAAGTATAATTAGTGCAAAGATCAGATCGGAATTTGATAAATATCTTAAGATTTTCAATCTTGGTAAAGAGATAGCAAGGAAGGTGAAATTAAATATTGGATGGGCCAAACCAGGAGTGGAGACTGGAGAGTTCAAAATAAACTTCGATGCCTCCCACAGGATGAATGGCAAATGTGTCATAGGAGCAATTATGAGGGATGAATTAGGTCAGTCCATTTATTTGGACCAGTTGTAGAGATATAGGTGATTGTTCGATAAACGAAGCTGAAGGATGAGCCGCTTTTGAAGCCCACCAAATTGCATGCAAGTTCCCCCAGCATAAACTATGATGATTCGACACTTGTCATCAACTACCTCAACAAGAAGACAGAGCCTCCATGGAACATCAGTAATTTCATCGATGGATGCCACAACTTGCAAGACCTCAATAATCAGAGAAGCAAATAGCGCAGGTGACAGATTGGCAAACTTGGGACACCTAAGAAGAATTTCGAACCCCTCCTCTAGTGACTCGGATTTGGCTTTTATCTGTTTACTTGATGCTTGTGGTTTTTCTTCTCGTTTGTCGAAGGTGTAATTTCCCTTCTTCTGGTTTCTCCTTGTAATTAATTCCAACTACTGAATGACCCCGTATTAATTACGGAGAATCAGTATTATTAAATTTATATTATAGAATTAATAATGTTAAATTTTTATTTATTAATATTTTAAATAATTATTAAAGTTTTAAGAAATATATTTAAAAAAAATAGTTTTTCAATATTTATTAGAATATGGATTGAAAGTGATTGTGGATAATCACTTTTATATTTTTTGTATTTTTTAGAAATAGATTGAAAATGGTGGTAGTGGATCTAGGCTTTAACAACAATTTTTTAAAAAATGCCACATATCTAGCTTTTCAGATAAATGAGAAGGCCATGTATTTGAATAATGGGAAGTTGTAACCCGATAATGAATTGTGGGTTTTAATAGGAATTTCTCAAAAATTGCCAAGTGTATAATTTTCAAAAAAAATGAGATGGCCATTTATTTGAAAAGTGATAGTGGGATGTGGGCTTTAATAATAACTTATCAGAAAATGCCATATGTCTAAATTTGAAGAAATCAAATGGTGTAGACCGTAGGGTTGGAAATTGGGTAAGTTGTAAAAGATTTTCCATCGTATCCAACCTGGGCTTGGTTTGGGCTTCTTCAAATTTCACTCATTGATGGTTCTACTTCTGTATACCGTAGCCTTAGGCCCAAGACGTTCCCTTGTGAGTTTGGACTCTTGCTACCCCATGTCTATAGAGTATAGAGAAAGATACAGAACACAATTGTCTCTCGCTCGCTAGTGGTGTTCTTCCGTGACTGTGAACCGTAAGCTGCGCAGTCTCTGAATCAACTCCTATGGCCGGTGAAAGCAAACCCAACGTCAAGAGCAAGAAGAGGAGGCAGCGTTATCTTCCCCATAATGTGAGTCCTCTCTCTCTCTCTCTCTCTCTCTCTATATCCATCTATTGATCCCAGAAGAACCCTGAGAACTGTTTGATATATGATCTCAATTAAACTTCTCTTACTCATTTATTTTTCCTCTTCTTGTCTTTTGTCTTTCAGAAACCCGTAAAGAAGGGTTCCTACCCATTACGACCTGGAGTTCAGGGTTTCTTCCTCACCTGTGATGGTGGTAGAGAACGCCAAGCCACTAACGAGGCCATTAATGTCATTGATAGCGTATGCTTCTTTCCTTCTCTGTTTGTGCGTGTGTGAGTTGTCTTAGTATTTTCCTTAATCTTTTAGCTCTCCAAAATGGGTATACTATGGCTTCAAAAGTTCCAGCTTTTCATAGATAAGTTATCAATTTTGTTTTGTTTTTGAGGGTTGAATTTTGATTTTGTACAGAAGCTAAGAAGTTGTTTTTTCCTTGTAACTTCGAATTCTTCTGTTGATTTTGTACAGAAGCTAAGAAGAAGTTAGTAGTGTATGTGGTCTTTCTAGATTGCCATTTTGGTGTTGTAGTAAATTCAACTTACCATTTGTAACTGATTATAGTTCTAGTGTTTGCAAATAATTGGTTGAGATATATGTTGATTTATGAAACAACCAGTTTCTCTTCGTGCAGCTGAAATCCTGGTGGCAGGAGGTAGTTGAAGTCGTGAATAACTTTCTACTTGATGGCTTATTATATGTTTTTGCTTCCAGAATATGGAATCATTTGTTGTCTATCTTCATTTCACAGTGGGATTCATTTGAATACGAGAGCCTTTTTGGGACGATCTCTATAATCATGCAAAAGGAGTTAATGTAGTGGAAATCATCAAGAAACGGAGTAGGTTGAAGAAGTTATTTTGCTTTGAGTGTATCCAGCCATAGAGACAATATGTTTTCTGATGTTTCTCTGCCCGTGTAACTCTGTTTCTGCCTCCTAAGGCCTTGTACTTTGTTAACTTTCCTCAGTTAACTCTTAATAAAATCTAATCTTTCTATTGGAATCTGATTCAGATGGAAAGGTGGAAGCTTGCTTCCCAGGGAAAAAAAAGGAAAAATCTCCTCCAATTAGTATTAAAATTGGTACCAATGTTCTCTGCTAGATGATTTTAAATGCTATTTAAGTGACACTTTCTGTTGATTTTTTCTTATGCCTAGTATTAGTCTTTTATTTTTCCGTGTTTTACTCTTCTTAGTGGTGCCTGAATTTTGGTGCCCCCTCCAACTGTTAACTGCTGCGGTTTACAGTTATGATTCTTAAGAACCACATTTATTTTTTGGTTGGTGAGACCATTGCTTCTTCCTGAGGTAGAAGTGGAGCTTCTTTATTTTCCAGTGGGGTATCTTGAGATAGTGTGGCAGTCTAGTACAATTTACCTTCTCCTGATTCTATTTCAAACTCTTATATGGCTTATTGACTGGAGAGGATATTGAGATTCATGTTGTATCCTGCCTTTTATTCAGTACTGTTCCTTTTGATATTTTCTAGAATGTTTGAGCATCTCTTCTGTTTGCCTCCTTTACTAATGCTTGCTGCTACATTTGAGCTGGTATTAAAATTAAAACACTGCATTCATGGCCTCCTATCAACATTCAGTTACAGAACTTCAAAATTGAGACATAGGACCATCCAGATCAAGATAAGGACTTTAAACACTATTCTTTATGGAGGCAAGATGAAATTACTTATTTGGTTGCTTTTCGTATTGGAAAATTAGTTACTCAATGCAAGAAGTGAATAGATGGATGCGATAACATGTAGAAAAAGCCAGAAGGCACACTAACATCACACTTCAATTGGTGATCTGTCCACGAATTGCAACCTAGTTGCTATTTCATGAAATATTTAGAATTCAGAAAGATAAAGGTGGGATTTGAAACTTGCTTTATCTCCTTAGATTAAAGAACATTCTAGAAAAGTTAGGGGTTTTGATCTTTCTGGTTTGAAAACTTTCATCATCTTCTTTGATGAAAGTTAGCTGTATTTAGGACACTGATAAGTTAGCTGATATTTTGCACTTTCACTCATGGAAATACCAATTTCCATGACTATGAAGGTTAGGACACTGATAAGTTAGCTGATATTTTGCACCTTCACACTCATGGAACTACTCGTTGCTTTCAATGTGCAGAGAAGATAGCAATATAAAATAACCAGAAAAGTTAAATGAAGTGACAGATTTAATGTAGTTTTTCTTGGTAGCCTACATCCATGGGGGAGCATCAAAATACCACTACTTGTGGAAAAGTAGAACATACAAGGATGATAAATTGAACCCTCTCCTATGCAACACAAACAACAAAATAGAAATCCACTGGTCACAACTATGCATCTAGTGAACTGCATTGCTAGGATTGATGTTCAAATGTTTACATGAAAAAGGCTTCTAGTAGCAATAATCTAAAACTTGGAATCAAGTGTTTTTTGTGTCAAGTCTTGGGACTTCATACTTGCTTATGCTCACTAATTTCTCTTATTAATTCAATACTTTTACTCTTACAATAAAAAAAGGAATTCGGGAGCCAATATTAGTGGATAGTGGATAGTGAATAGTGGATTGAAGGAGATCCCAGCACCCAAGCTTTTGTTACTTCAGTCATTGGGGTATTAGCATATTTGCAAGACATTGTCAGTGATTTTTCTTTATTTAGGTATTCTTGTATATTAATACATGCCCTATGCTTGTAATGCATAAAAAATAAGAATAGAAAGACTTGAGCACTCATTAATATGCAAAATGAATTTGATGTGTTTTTTTTTTTTTCAAAGTTTGGAATATTCTTTTATTAGCAGTCTAAACTTGGCAGAAAGCTTGCTGTTAGATTAAAATTCCTGTTTGTTCTTGCTTTATAACATCTTACATCTATCAGCTTCATATTGTGATTTAAGTAGCCTGTCTTTTAAGTTAGTGAACTCTCCTAGGTTTTCCATGTGTTGCATCATCTCAGAATCATTCACACACCATGTACACTTCCAAGTGAAAGAGAAAGAACTGGATCATGCTTATTTTACCTTTGGAATCTCTAGATTAGTTGCATTAAGTATTGGATCTTAACCTATTTATCTGTGATATTGTGCTGAATAGTCATTATCTCAATGCTTCCTCTAAAACAAAATCTTATTTTTTTTATTCGTACCATCCTCCATTTTCTAAACATGTCTAGAAAATGAATGTGACAGAAATGCAAATGCTAAGATGAATAAGTGGAAAAACTAGAAAGGATAGGATTAGGAATAAAGTTATCCATAGGAACCTAGGAGTAGTTCCAATAGGTGATAAAATGAGAGAGAGTAGATGGTTTGGGCACGTGCATAGAAGATCACTAACTGCGCCAGTTAGAAGAAGTGAATTGTTGCACATTGAAGGGGCTAGAAGATCTCAGGGTAACCAAAATGGACATGGGTAGAAGTAGTAAGAAATGATTTAAGTACTAATAATTTAACAGTGGATATGGCTTCAAATGGAATGGATTGGTGAAACAGGTTGACTCCATATGGTTGGGATAAGGCATGGATGATGATGATGACCATCCTCCATTTTTATGGACTCCATTAAGTGAATTTGACCTTGATCTAGCGTAGGCCTTTTTAATTATTTGTATAGCTACTATAGCATCAAAAACCCCATTCCTTGTCAATCACAGGGTTGGAGACTATCTTGCGTTTGAGAAGAATTTTCTCTCAGCTCATGAATTCGTGGTCTGAGCATGAGAGTTTCTTTGTTACAATTCACAAAGAATATGGTGCTAAAAGTTTTGACCTCTTGTTATGTTCATGTTATGAAAAGATTATGTGACATTTTGATGGAAGTCATTGGTTTTGAATTTAACTTTTCCCCTTGCATGACCCTGAAATATGCTTACAATATTTATGCCCGTGGGTTCAACCACTAAATAAATTGTTTTCCCCTCACTTTGAGATTTGAATAGATTTTGTACTCCCACAGTTAGCATTTCTTTTTATTTTGCAGTTCTATGAGGAGCTAGTCCATGGAGAAGGCATGTGTGTGCAGCGTGCAGTGCTTCCAAATAAGCCCATGAACAAAATAACTAAATTTTCAGATTCTGATTCTTCAAGTGCAGAGGATGGTGATGACAGTGATGAGGATAATGAGTCAGATCCTCATAAAGAGGATGACACAAATTGTGAAAATCCAGAAATAAAAAAATCTGATGCTCAGAAAGAAGATGCTGCAAATCATGAAAATGAAGAAAATGAAGAGTCAGGTTCTGCAAGCCAAGCAAATGAAAAATCAGATCCTCAAATAGAGGATCATGCAAGTCATGAAAAAGGAAATTCTGATCCTCATAGGGAGGAAACTGCTAATGATGAAAATCAGTCAAATGAAATAGTTGAGGCACCGTCAAAAAAACAACGCCTAGATACTGAGACATCAAAATGTGAAAATGCAGTCTGTTACAAAAAGGAAGAAAAATCCATTGATAAGCTAATTGAAGCTGAACTCAAAGAGCTGGGTGATAGGAACAAGGTGAGCTTATAAAATAAACTGAATTTTTCTATACAATTTTGGTTTATATTATTTTTAGAAAGGATATGCGAAAGAGGTATGTGGGATTTTTATTTGGCTCTTCATTACTTCTTTTCTTTTTTCCTCATGTTTGTTTCTTGAAAAAAATAATGGTGTCAATATGTCTTCCCTTTAACAGATTTTTTCCTTTGTTCTGTTTAATATGCTGAGATATTTCTCATTTATAATGTCCTGATCTTCTTAGATTTATTTTGTTCTGCGGAGGAAGTAGATGATGCCAATTATAGATTGATTAGTCTTTAAGTTGTTATTTTTTAATTAACCTATGGGTGTTAACTTTTTTTTGATATTTCCTCTGCTTTTTTTCTTGCTTGATTCTTCTACCTCCTTTATCAATGTGTAGTATTTTTTTTTTTATCAATATATTAATGCTAGCTTGTGAGCTGGTCATTGTCCCTAATCTCTTAGTAATCTTCAATACATGTACTGAACTCAATTGACCTACATACCCACTTTTGGGGTCAGCTATGCAAATCCTGTCCCGCCAATATGCTCTATCAAGAGAAATTTACATTTTACATTACATGTAATTTCCTAATAATCGATATACGTTATTAATCCCTAGATTGTCATCCCAATACATGATTAAAAACAATGTTTTCAAAACCGGACCAGACCAGACGGTTGAACCGGAAAATGGTAACCAGTCACCTGACCAGTTCCGATTTACCTCAAAACCGTTATTTGGCTAAAAACCATTGATTTGTTTAGCGAACCACTGACCCAGGTGGTTGAACCGTCAAACCATCAAACTGGGAGTGGTTTTTGGCCATTTTTTGGGTCCTTTAAATTTTTACTTTATTTTTTATTTTTTTTTTGTCAAAGCTGGCCGTCCGTTCGGACTGTTTGACCTGGGAACCAGACCCAGAACGCTTCCCTGTCCGGTCTGGTTTTAAAAACCTTGATTAAAAAGAGTCAGATGTATTTTCATCTTGTTCAACATAGGACCTTTCTCTCAAACCCCTTTGCTAGGGATGCCAACTGATAGGATATCAGAAAGACTAAAACTCCTCTTTATAGTAAAGTAAAATTTATAAACAGGAAAGCTAAAATAAAGCCACATAACACATTACAATATCTACAAATAAAGTGACATACATACAACCACCATAACTTACAGAGCCAACTCTCAATTGGTGCCAACAAATCAATTTCTAAACCTAAGACTGGAAAATTTTAAAGAGTACAACTACAAGCAAACCCAACTAAATCTGTTTAGTGTGGAGATCAACCTCTGACAGAAGCATTCCCAACACTGTTTGAGATTGCCTAGAACAAAGAGTGTTTGGCAGCAGATGCTTTCTCTGTTGGCAGTGAGACAGGTGATTGGTGCCCCATTTTTAGAAGGAATTTAAATGACTGGGGGGTGGAACCTTGGATGGAGTTGCAGCAAAGGCTAAACTTGATAAGACTTGATAGTTCAAGACAAGATAGAAGAATATGGATGTGATAGACTTAAGGAAGATTTACAGTCAAACCCATTCTATTATAAGCAGATTGGTGCTGAGACAGAAATATTCCCGGAGGTTGGAGTGTGGAAATCAGAAGCCCCTGTGAAAGTAGTTTTCATGGTGTGGAAAGCTACACTGGTGAAATGCCTCACAGTTGATAATCTGACTAGGAGGGGAATGGTGGTGAGTAACAATGCATAATGTGTGGTGAGGCAACAGAAGAGGCAGACAATTTATTCATACAAAATGCAGCTTTGCAAGAAGTTTATGGGTAAATGTTTTGTGAGTATTTGGGATACAGCTATGTTTCCCAAAGTCTTATCAAGTTTCCCACATTGGTGGAGCTGTTGTTGAGCTGGCAACAGAAGAGAACTGATGGAGGTGGGAGATGAAAACATCAGAGGCTCCAAAGACACACATGGTGTTCCCCAACAGAGCCAGCTGTTTGGCCATCACCTGAGCCACACTGCAAATCCGAGCTTGAGCATGGTTGCCAATCAGGAGAGATCTTGTTCACCCCTAGAACTATCCCTTATCCTTTCTTCAATATGTGGAAACCTAGCCAGGTTAAATTTTTAAACGTGTTCTAGTAAAAATATAAAAACTTGCTGAAGTTAAACTGGATAAAGTCAAGCACCTGAGTCTTATTTTATTCTTAATGTTCTCAGCTTCTGTTAAAAATTTAACCTGGCTAGGTTTTGTGGTTGAAAGACTACTAACACTGAACCCGGGACAACCAGGCAAGGAGAAAGAGTCGTGTAGGCTCTGTCATCTCATGAAAAAAGTATGAAGCATGTCATCCACATTTACATTGGCTAACAATTCATAGAATAAAGAGGGAGATTAATCCTTTTGAACCAGGGGCAACCAGGCAAGAAGAGAGAGTCATGGGCTTTGTCATCATATGAAAAAATTATGAAGCATCATTTACATTGACTTACAATTCATAGAATAAAATCTTGTTAACAACATTTTAACTGATAAAAAAAAAATTTCATAGAATGAAGAGGGAGATTAATCCCTTTTGAGGACTTCCCTTGTAATTTTCTTCATCCATGTATTTTCCTTTGAGTTCACTTCTGCTACGACACTGTCGTAGCGCAGGGCTAACACAGAAAATCATGGCCTTGGATCTACTGCAGTGGCCCCACCAATCACTTCATCTAATTCAAGGTCGGGCCATGACAGCAAATCAAAGGCTTTGATTTACTTGTTTCAGTGCAGGGCTACGACACTGTCGTAGCAAATGTGGGTTGTTTTCCTTTTTCCCCAGTGCTGCATTGCCTGCTCCTTTTACCAACTGTTCTTGTTCCTTATTTATGTTAATAAAGATGTCCCTGTTAATGATTAAAATATTGTGATGAATTGGATTACCTTTCCTTTTTTATTTGCAAGTATTATTCAGCTTCTTTTTATGGAGACTTTTCTATGTACTTTAATTTTTAGCCTTCTTTTCTATTGTGGGCCTTGGACTGTTTTTGCCCTTCTAGACTCTAGTGCATACACAAGGAGTGGTTTACTCTTGTGCTGGGACTGACTTATCTGTGAAACAGAGGCGTTTTGTCAGTCTTGATTCAGGTTGTAATGGAGTTGTCTTTGTCCAAATGCATAAGAGAGATGGGGACCCTAGCCCCAAAGAGATTGTTCAGCACATGATGACATCAACTGCTTCCACTAGGAAACATGTTTCAAGGTAGGTATATCCTATGTTTCATCTCTTTCAAGTTAAATTTATCTGAAGGATCAAAGATACATTCTTTGTTTTGTCTGCATTGCACAAAATATTTGTATTTTGGTGCCTATTTGCTGAACTGAAAATATATCTTGTAACATATGCAGGTTCATCTTGCGAGTATTGCCAGTTGAAGTTACATGCTATGCTTCAGAAGAGGAAATCTCAAAAGCAATCAAACCTCTTATTTCCCGATACTTCCCAGCAGATGCTCAGATGCCACAGAAAGTATAGTTAAAACACTAATTTTCTGTTGTTGTTAATGCATGACTGGTAGCTTTAGGCCTTCCTCTAACATAATGATCTTTATTTTATTTTATTTTAACTATTTTACCTTTATTGTCAGTTTTCAGTATTATATGAAGCACGTGCAAATAGTGGCGTTGAAAGAATGGCAATTATAAATTCAGTTGCAAAATCTGTTCCTGGACCCCACAAAGTGGATCTTAGTAACCCAGATAAGACCATTATAGTTCAAATAGTGAAGGTAACTAAACTTCTTATGGTGTGTTTGGCCTTGGATATTTACAAATTCATCTTCTCCATTATACAACTGTTCCTTTATAGAAATTTTGTGCTGGCATTTGGATAGAATATTGTGGTTTAAGTGTTGAATTAGTTCCATCAATCTAGTTTTATTACTTTAGTTATGTTTGGCCTTATCCATCAGTGGCAACTTTAGTTAAGGTATGGAAGATGCACCTTCCAGTTATTCGATGCCTTCTTTAATGCTTATTATAATTTTGATCATAATGCCAGATGGGTGGACCTTTCTACTGGGATGATATGAGAATAATAAGTTATCTTGTTATTATGGGAGAATTGTGCATACCATATCTAGACCTCTATAATCTAGGGACTCAATATAGCTCTAATACATAGATTATGGTGGTTATCCTTTGATTACTTTTCAATCTCTGGTACTTGAGGGGTTCAAATCATCAAGTAGGGAGCTTCCCCTGTCTGGTTCTAGGGGAAAAAGTGAGTCCCTTTAGTTTTTCATTTCATTGAGCTTGGATTTTAGCTAATTTTGTACTGTTTCCCTGCTGGTTAACCTTTCCTGCTTCCTGCTGTTTTTGCATTACATTTTGGCCTCTGGATTTTTTGGATGCAATGCCGAAATTGTATCTTTCAGACAACAATGTGGTGAAATGTTATGCATTATAGAATGTTGGAAATCTTTACCTGTAATATAATCATCTTGAATTGAGCATTAGTCTTGGAAATAATCTGTCTGTGGTTATGGGATCTGTAGAACTGCCTGAGGCCCTTGTAACTGTGTTAATTTTTAAGAGAATTCTACTTTGAATGGGTATCTTCTAAGGTACCAAATGGACCAAAAATCAGCTTGAGATATGATTGCTGCTATGTCTTTTAACTGCATAATTAAATTATGGATAGGGGGGGGGGGAGGGTTCAGAGAATGAGAGAAGGTAAATACCTCCTGAAATAATGCATAGATCAAAGGTTAAGGATTATTCATCAAGTATGATCCTTTGGTGCAAGAAAGTTCTCATGGGAAACCCATCCAGATGTTGCTCTTGGCTGGCCATTAGGACCTGTGGTATGTGATGCAATCCTATATGCTGGTCCTGTTTATCAAAAGCCTAGATACTACATGCCTGAGGGAGGGTTCAGAGAATGAGAGAAGGTAAAGACCTCCTGAAATAATGCATAGATCAAAGGTTAAGGATTATTCATCAAGGATGATCCTTTGGTGCAAGAAAGTTCTCATGTGAAACCCATCCGGATGTTGCTCTTGGCTGGCCATTAGGACCTGTGGTATGTGATGCAATCCTATATGCTGGTCCTGTTTATCAAAATCCTAGATACTACATGCCCTTTAATTTTGAGATCCAAGTTATTCATCTAAATAAATTAGCCTGGGAATCCTAATTTCAGATACCCTCAGCTCAATAGAGTTTGAGATCTGGATGAGGTATGTAATAACATTGCCTGTTTTAATCTATTTACAGGACCATCTAAACTAGGTATAAAAATTAGCTTTTAGCGTTTTTGACATGATTGCTTAATGGGACAAAGAAAATATGCATTAATGTGACATGATGATCCGTAATCTTGGGTGCAACCCAAACAGTGGTGATTACCCCTCAGGCTGATATTTATAAACATGGGTGATGTTGCTGTCTATAGGACATCCTGGCTTGATCCTTTGGGATTTCGTTGGAAATTTTTGGTGCATGCATTAAAGTTGATATGCTTGTTTGACAACTGGGTTGTTCCTAGCCCAAATTTATACTTATATTTGATGTACGGATTTTTAGCTTTTCTGGTTGAGGAAGGAATTTATAGGGCCGAATGCTTGTGGTTGCCTTGGTAAACTAATTCTTAGACAAAACAAAGCAACCAGAAATAAAAAAAAAAAAAAAAAAAAATCTTAAGAGACCATTTGCTGAAATTTGAATGGGCCCAGGCCCCAGGCCAGATGCAATTTAAATTCTTAAAAGTCTCCCCAACTTGCACGGTTGCACCCCTACTTTTTGTTACATTCATCCAAATGGCTATATACCCATTTCCTGTGTGCTTCATTTCTCCTGCTTATGGATAATAATCACTATAGCACTTGGGATGAGAGTCTATATAGCATTTGATCAATATGCTTGTGCCTTGTTAAAAGTGGTCTTAGTCATTTGTACCTAGAAAAAGAAATAGAGAATGCTTTGTCTAATTCTGATATTAGTGCATTTGCTGATTGCTTTCTTTCATTATTATTTCTTTTTTCTGAACTCCATTTAATTAATGCCCTTTTTTTGATAGATCATTTAACTAATGTCCTTGAGAATTCTGACTGCCATATTCTGTTTCATATTTTTTCAGACAATGTGTTTGATTGGGGTCGTTGAAAAGTACAAGGAATTATCTAAATACAATCTGAGGCAGCTCACATCCCCAAAGCCGTAGCTTTATGACATTTCAAATTTGAAATTAGTTGGTTTCTTCAAGTTTGAATAAACTGTAGGAAACCCTTTCCCCGGTTAATTTTACGAGTGATAACTTCTGATTGCAGCCTGTGTGCATGTAAGAGTTAAAGAAAGTATAGGACTTAGGGAGCAAAAAAAATTACAAATACATCTAAATTTTATAAATAGACATGCAAGCCAAACGTTTTATCTGAATTTTGATTTGTAGCCCTGTAATTGGCATGCTAGAACTCTCCACTTATTGAAAATTAGAGTTGTTTTTTGATCTTATCCTTTGAGAAACTATTGCAATGTTATCATTTATGATGATATTTAGGGAAAGTTTTAGTCGCCATTAACATGTTTCTGGATTCAACCCCAATTTCCTTATTCGACTCTGTGATGTGAATATGATACGGATGAGCATGCTGGATAGATCAAAATTTGGACCCATAGTTTTCTTTTCTTTGCTCTTTCTTTCCAGGGTGGCGTGAGTATGGTTTATTATTATTATTATTGTTATTATTATTATTTATTACTTTTTATTGAAGCATCCTCTACCATACCTGTCTTCCACATGGGCTCAAAGCCCGTCCTTTAATCTAGTCAAGGCGCTGGCAACAAAGATATGGCGAATTGACAGCACCACGCTTCAATCCCTTTTTCTTTGGAAATGCATTTATTGTAAGAGTAAGCTCTTTTTTTTTATATATAAAAAAGACTTTAAAAATCTCTCTTTCCTGAAGGTCTCAAAATGGATGGTTCTTGCACTTTTTTAAGTGGTCCTTTGTGAAATCTCAGCAAACGATTTCTGAATTGGGTTGTAGGTCGATTGATAACATCTCTTGCGTCTGTTCCCGGCACGGCCACTTGCTTTCATGTGGATGTGGGATAAACGTATCTTCTTTTTCTTGTTGAAGCCCTTTGGGTTCGGTGGTCCAGTCCAAGAGGTGTTGGTCTCCACTTTTCCTCGTCGTTCTTTAGAGTGCAAGAGAATTACTGCCAGTGCCAGTCATATATAAACAAATGGTTTTCCGTTTACATTGTCTTAATTCTTACGCCTGTAGTAAGAATTTAGTCCTCTCCTTTAAACTACAGTTTCCATATTTAGGAGTTCGTATTTCTTCTTCCCAGAATCCTCCTCCCACCCACCTTGCAGTGCTCTTATTGTAAAATTGAAGTTTTGGCTCTACTGGAGGCCCTCAAATTGATTAGCTCCCTAAATCTTCATCATGTCCTCCGTGGCGTATCTTTAACGTTATTGCTGATTTCAAAGTCTTATTTCATAACATCCTCCATTGCTCATTTTTGTATGTTATTAGATCATGCAATGGGTTGCACACGTTATTGCATTTTCACTCTCCCTCGTTTAACTACATGGTCTAACCCTCCTGACTTCACGTTAAATGCTTTGTACTCTGCCCGAGATTTGAGCAATGAATGAGTTTAACCATCTGATATTTAACCGTTTCCGTATCTCAAACCATCTTTAGTATCCTATATGGTTTGATTTTCAAGAGATAATCAGACTGATTTACAGGGACTAAGGTTGCCGCTATTATTTAAAACTACTTTTATGTATTCTTTATTGGCAGTAAAAAGATCCATTTAAATCATTATTACAAGCTTCTTGGCCTATTAATCTGAATTGTCCAACACCCAAAAAGTTGGCCTAGAATAATTCTTCACCCAAGTAGTTAGAAGATTTGCTTAGGAGGCAAGGTATATTTTGGAATCTTCATTCAAAAACTTTGAGCAAAAGCATATTGTTTCCTGGGAGAACAACATATTTGTGAAAAATGACTAGAAAATTTCTTATTATTTTTCCGTTGAATGAAATCCTTCAAACTCTAATACATTTTTTCAACAAATAAAAATGGAATACATATTAATCACAATTCACAAATACCCCCAAACCCCAACCCCCACCCTAACCATTGTGTTGTTACTGGCATATCTTCTGCCATCTCTTTTTTCCAATTCTTATAGCCAAAGCCCATCAGCCCAAGGACTAGGGACTATCCAAAAAAAAAAAACACCAAATCCCAAAAACCAATTGAAGTACCCCTAAGGCTTGTATACTTTCTTATTCATTTACACCCAAACCCTTGTAACCTCAGTACCTCACAAACTCCTTTGTAAAGAAAGAAAATCCAACTGCAAGATCATTCTGGGAAGCACTGCAAACACAAAAAAAGAACAATGCCTCCCCATCCTTCCTAGCTTCAAAGAAAGCTGCAAGAAAACCAAAAAGAAATAGAAAAGGAAAAAATAAACAAAACAACTCAACTCAACTACTCAAGATGTATTTTGTATTTGTACTTTGTATAGGAGAACAATCCCCTTTCTTTTCCCATTTCTCTTTGGGAACCCACCAAACCCTCAAATTCTTATCAAGTCCCCCACTGTACAGCAAGAACCCACCACCAATACTATTAGGTGAGGCCTGTAGGCACTTCACTGGTCCTTCATGGCCCCTTAGGACTCCAACAATAGTAAGCCCACCACCAGCCTCTCTCTTCCATATACCTATGCTCTTATCAGCTGAGCCAGTGCACAAAAACTCCCCTTTGGAGCACATACACAACACAGCCATTTTATGTGCTTTTAATTCACAAACCAATTCCCAACTGCCAACATCCTCGTCTCCCTCCCACCCCATCACACACCCATCTGATCCACCTCCATATACCATCCTCCCATCCTCACAAACCACCACTGAATTCAATGACACATCCCTGTGACCTTCCAACACTCCCTTCAGACAATGTGAGTTCTGCGTACCTTTGCACCAAACCTTAATCTTTCCATCCGCAGATGCCGAGTACACAAGTCCCCTGTGCGCAACCAACCCATTAATCGCATCGTCGTGGGCTTTAATGGACTCCAAGCACTTGAGGTCGGAGACCCTCCAAACCTTCAACGTCTTGTCCCAGGATCCTGAATAGATGATGCCGTTGTAGATTGCCAGACAAGAAATGCTATCAGCATGCTCAATCCATAGACGCCGGTGGTTCCGCCGTGTTTGGACATAATTGCTCTGCTTCATGAATTTGCCCAAGTAGTCCTTGGTCGTGGGCAATGTAGCAACAAGCCTGAAAATGTTCTCCGAGCTCCTCGACACCTTCCAAACTCTAATCCTGCTATCTTGGTGCGCTGTGAATACTTTGTTGCCTACAGTCACAAGGGCCTTGACAGAGCCATCACCCTGCCCGAACTTAGCGAACTGCCTGAGGTCGGGCTGTTGCCACACTATTATGTCCTTACCTTGTGAGGCACTTAGGATGAACTCACCACAGATCGCCAAGCAAGAGACTGATCCTATGTGCCCGGATAAGACGGCCAAGGATCGATAAGACCCGCAGATGGGTATGCCTCGAAATCGAAATTTAAGATCTTCTGACGCGAATCTATATGAAGTGTGGGGACTATCATCGGAATCACTGCTGCTACTGCTGCTTGCGGTTGCTGAGAGTAATGGGGTAGAAAGTGTTGCTTCTGAAACAGGAGAATCTGTTGAAGAGACCATCTCCTGGCTTATGGATTGAGAGAATATGAGATGATAGTGTAATAAACCACTCAATCTGTAGTGGGTTTATAGAGAGCTTAGGACCAAGAGTACAGGAACAGAGAGAGAGAGAGAGAGAGAGAGAGAGAGAAAGCCGTTGGTGAGGAATATAAATAAAAAGGGGGAGCCTCCTAACACAGAATGCTTGTGGAGATGGTTTTGTATATATTTTAATAGGGGGGGGGGGGGGTGCAACGGCTACTTTGAATAAAACTAAGTTCCAAAGTCATTTAAAGGACCACATACTTTAGGGGCTGTTAAAGAGAGGTCTGTCAGCATCTGTGGGTAACTGGGTATAGTATACACATTTTTCGTTGTTGTTGTTTGACCAAATAGCCCTCAGGATCTTTGGGGACTGCATGGGACAAACAATTTAGTGGATCCCACATATAATTCACTCTAAGTGCAAGGATCAACATGATCAATGAACATTTAAATGGAACATCTGTCACTGTTTTGCCTGGACATCTACCCATTTGTCTGCCAGGTTGGGGCAAGTTGTCCGACCGTTCAGAGTTCAGATTGAAACATTTTTTTGGGTAACTAAGTTCAGACTGAAACTTGGACCCAGTCGGATTTCACCAATTTGAAAAAATGTGGATAGACGCTTCTCAGGGATTAAAAAGGGTATGGTGAGAAAGGAATGGAAGAGCCATTTGATTTTGATAGAGGAATAGATTCAGACCTTTTATTGCAGCACATCTCATCTCATAGTTCTATTCAATGAATACGGCCCATGATAGGCTGGAATAGCAGAGCAGGGTTCATGTACCCGATCCAACAAATATTGTTGGCAGAGTTGAGCTGAGATATCATAGTTTTGATTCATTAAATATGGGTCCCATCTGTAGGGCCCAATTCGTAAATGAAAAACCCTTTTCGAATGTTAATTTAGCTCTTGACTTAGAATCTAAAACAATGGATTGGGGGACCCGTTATATCGCTGACACACCTTAGAATCACCATATTTACTTCTTTTTATTTTTTGGTTAAGCAAGATATCTTTCGACATGATTGGTGTTTCAGTAATTTTACTTCTAAAGCTTTTAGGTTATGTTTGAAGTTTGGTCTGTAAGATCACCAGCCCTAATTATTGAATCAACTAGCTCAACTATATTTTAATATTTGATTATTTGAATATGCTTTTCTAAGTTTTACGTAGAAGGTGTCGGTCACTGGCAGTCATACTTGTACATACGGTAATAGTAACACATGTAATATAAGGTAGAGAGTAGTAGAAGCTTCTTTCTTTTATCTATTGCTACAAACCTGGATCAATTTGTCCATTTGAACCATTAAACAAGCTGGTCCAGGACAAACTATCAGACCCGAGATCCAGGTAGAGCAGAGCTGATCATTGGATCATATGGTTGGACCCATTGGTATACTTGGCTAACCCATCTCTGATTAGTACTTGGACATGCCCTCTGTAGAAGGACAACTTTCCAAAGAAATGGGTGAGAAGAAAAAGCAACCAGAGAGTATGGTCAAAGGTATGGGTTTCAAATGGAACTAAACATCAGTATAGTAATAACTGAATAAAATTTTGGTAGAGAGGCTATATCAACTACCATATACAAACAAAAGGGAAAGACATCATTCAATTGAGACATTTAATTAGTGGTGAGCACTTTTAGAATATTACAAGGAAAAGCCGACAGAAAATTCATTATTTTTGTTTGTTCCATTGTTTTGTTGGTGGGTTAGGCGAGGTTGTTTGGTATAGGAAGAAAGCTACAAAAACTAGAACATGGTTCATTGCTTAATTAACTGGGAACAGAACTCAATTATATGGAATCTAAATAATGCTAGACTTTGGTTATATTTCATGTAGGCAAAGAAGAATTTAGAAGAAGCAGCCATACTAGGTCAAATTATGGGTATGTGATAAATATAACAAATATGACAAACAAGAAGAACGAATTGACAGGTTTATGGCTTTATGCCATGTCCAGTCTTAGGTTTTATAAACAATTAGAACATTCACATGAAGACCTAAAAGAGTATTAGTTATGTTGTTGGATCTTGGGGATGGGAATATGTTCTAATTTCAGATTGTTTGCCTAAATTCTGGGTATTTTTTATACTAATCTCAATGTGTTTTTGATTTAGTAGGTGTTTGGCATTGGTGCTGGGAATATTGCATCATTTTCTCATAAAAACAGTATTGGGCATGTGAGGTTGAAAGATTTTTTATTTGGAAGTGTACTGCTATATAGGTGTTTTCTGATAAAACAATATTAGTTTTATTTGGTACTATTGCTGGCAGCAATATTTTCAACATTAATCTATATTATCCAATGTCCAAGATGATGCTACATTGAAGTCACATCATTGCACCGCTGACAACATGTCGTTTACTCATAAAACATTGAATTTGACGTTGCTCCAGATTACACTTTCCCAATTTCTAAGATGATTTGGAGCAATATTTTTTATTTTGAAAAAACAGTACCAAATAAGAGAGCGTTGTTTGAAGCTCCACTTTCTCTGATGCAACACCTATGTGGCACTTTTTTCTCAAAAATCGACATCAATGCCAAACATCACCTTAATCAAGGGATCTATGTTAATAAGGTATAAATGGCAAAACGAGACACGTATATTTGTGAGGCGGGCTTCCATTTTGACATTGAAAAAGAAAAGCAAGCTCTAACCTTCACTTGATATTAACTTATTAAGAAATCTCTCTGGTATTTATATAACGAAAATCATGAGACCAACATGCCCCTCTTTTTATAGATTGAATGATAGAACAAGTATCTTGTATTAGAAGAGAAGGGACAAGTTACAAACAAAAACAGCTAAAAGCTGTCAGTGTTCAGGGTGGAAAAGGGGCTCCAAATCAGGAAACCTTTGAACAACGCCATTTGCTAAGGATGCATTCCCTGGATTGAGAATAGTGAATTTCATAGGAGTTTGCCATGGCCGTACGCACAAAACACTGAACCATGTTATAAGGCTTAAACCTTGTATATTCCTTCTGTTTATACCGTCTACTCTTAATTTCTTGCAGCACGATATTAAAAGAAAAAAAAAAAAAACCCAATAACATCCCTTTGTTTCTTTGCTGTACCGTAATTTCCTCATGAAGAAATGATAAAGCAGCCTAATCTTGATCCCCCCACCCCATTAATTAATATTGGTATAGTGGTCCCAGTCTATTCTCTATATTTTTGCTCAAATAGTCGAATACTCGAATCAACTACTGAAAGTAAGCAAATTTATCCAACCAACAGCTGCACTCGAATCAACAAAACACTCTCGCCAGTCCCAATAGCCACTGTAGCCGCACATTGGAAACATCTGCCCGTCATTCATTGAGAGATGTTTCCTGTGTTTGTTTTAGAATTTGATGTGAATATGTAGGCTTTGAACCCAACCCACCCCACCCCACCCTCAAATAAGGGGAGGGTATATTAGAGGACTTTGCATTTTCATATTTGTAGACTCTTAAAATCCAACCTGCTACAGATTTTGAGGGTACAGGTTGAGAAATCTGAGGTAGGTAGGATTTAGAAATCACAAAACCCCCAAACCCCGTTGCCATCACTAGAGAGTAGAGACCATCTAACTAGCTTAGAAAATTACAAGATATTGATACCACCTCGTTCGGGTTCTTAGTCAAGCAATCATGTTGGACAGTCGGCCAATAGTAAAATCAACATTTGCCGACTTCCTCTATGCTGTAAATATGGTAACAAACCAGATACCCTTGTTTGACAATTTTGGACCAAAATGCGGCATTAAAATATATAGCATATATAGAAACTTTGCTCCCATTCACAAGAATCATGAATAGACGTATCTACATGTTTGAGAAGCTTGGAGTGCACTAGAGAGGTTCTGCAAACTGAGCTGCCTCCAAATCAAGCTCCTGTGTCATGACACAATTCATAAACCAGTCGCTATTGAAAATCCATATCCCTCTCTTTGAAGCCAAAAGTGCCTCATCCATGTCTTCTTCACTTGCAACAAAGATTGTTCTTGATGGCTCGTTAACTTTATCCAATCCACAAAGAACCTGTAAAATTCAAAGTAATAACACCAAGCAATGCTATAGTGCTACGTGTATACAATAACCTAGGCCACTGTCAATGCAAACTTAAATGAAATTCAATATTTGCAACGCTGCACAACCATGTTTGTTCTCGTCTTTCTTATGTGGAAGCACAAACAATGAATTCTCATCAATTCATACAAGGTAATTGAAGTCACAAATAGGGGTGAGGATTATTTGGTTAAAACAAAAAAAAATTGGTTTCAGTTCAGTTATTTCAGTTTTTGAATTTTGGAAGCCTAACTTGTAATTGGGAAAACCAAATAAAACGAATGCTCACCCTTAGTCATAAATTCCATCAATGGTCCTAACTATATTAAATACAAGAGATTGAATCCTAAATCAAACAAATTCAAACATTTAAAAAAATGGATCTTTTAACTAACAAGGAGCCATTATTTGGTAAATGGGATATTACCCAATGTTGGTCACAGCTATAGGGTCTTGGGAGAGGTGGACCAGATATGGACCCAATTATTGACATTCTTAGCATAAAGGTGTCATTGCTTGACATGATAAAATCTTAGGCTGGCAAACATGAAAATGCAGACTCAATTCTGCAAGAAGCCACTTCATGCTAAAAACACCAGAGAGTAGGTCTTTTAAGGTGTGAGCAATGTTAAACAACACAAACACACATTCACATATTCAAAGGATAAAGTTGTCAATAATGGAAGATTGATGAAAAAACAAGGTTTTAAATTGTGAAATTATTCCTGTTTGAAATCAAAACGAAATAACTTTACCCAAAAAATCTAAATGAAATGATAATGTTTCAAATTGCTATCATTAATTGAAATATCTGAAATGCTTTCAACAGGGCTAACCAACATTAGTTTTCTCAAAAACTTAAAAGTCGACAATTTAGCACTCTAACCTACATGAACAATTACAACTCCATCTTGCAGAAATGCCAATTTCTTATATTGTTGGCTAAGGTTCACATGTCAAGGGAGAGGATTATATCCAAAAATCAGTCAATATGCAAGCTCTAGAAGGTAAAGCTGCATATCATAAAGCCACCACCTCCATGTCAAATGCCTGGAAAGAAAGATCTGAGGCAATTTTCTATTACCATCTGAAATAATTTGTCTACCTGCTGTTCTGTTTTCCTTTCAGAACCTTCAGTTAAAATATATCTTTTAGCCATAAGTAATTCTCACTACATTCTTTGCATTTGATGATTGTTCCACCTTTTTTTTAATTTTGTTCAAAATTTAAAGAATAGATATATGCAAGTTTGTAAAGATGCATCAAGTAAAATATAAACATTCTATGTGATAACATGTATGATATGTTAATCATTTTGCTCATGTGAATTTTATTCAGATCGAACAAATATGCATCACCAATTGAGAATAGGCACTCTTAAAAACCAGTGGATCCAAACATTCATAATTTAGTGCAACATTATAAACTTACATTTCCACCAGCAGTCTCAATAATGATTGAAAGGACATCAACAGGAGGCTGAAGATGTTTAGCAAGATAGATGTCGTATCCTTTAAGCAAAGATTGGGGACTTGTTTTTCCCTTATGAACAGCATCCTTCAATTCCATTCTGTATCTCAATTCATACTCTTCATCTTTTAGAATGAATTGTAATTCATCTGTAAAATGAGAAGAGTGGTTAATGGAGGATCATTAGAGTGCTTTACCAAGTATTAAATACTAAGATGTACAGGCGATTTGACACACCCACAAATCTGCCTTCCTTGAAGCTTGCTTTTAACCAACTTGACGAGACTATCCAAGCTCTGCATGGTTGATAATAATTCATAAGCACCATGAGTGTATAATGACAAATAGCTCATAAAGATGACCAATACATAAAGGTGTGAAGACAAGTAAAGGTCGAAAATATTTATATTTTCCATGGTCTGATTAGCTCAACGGGCTCTGAGAGCTGAGTTTTTGCTTATGCTTTAGATTCTTAAGCTGACACACTCTCCTCGGATTTTGATAATGTAGAGGGTGATCAATAGACTGTCATTGTATATATGTGTTATGGTTCTAGAATGACTGTACAGTAAGGTTGGTTAACTTGATTGAACAGTCTTGCCAGGAGAGAGGCTAGGAGTGAATTATTGGGGTATGGATCCTCCAGGGCAACATTTATTCTTTGTTTTTTGTGGAATACTGTGCATGTTCTTTTGTGTACATGGAACAGTTCACATTACACATGCTGAATAACAAACAATGCTTTACATATAACTGCAATTTAGACAAAAGATGGTTAAAGATTTTTTAATTAGTGCAACAGTCAAGTTTTGGCAAAAATCTACAGATAGATGATGGCACAATGAAATAATAAAACTAGAAATGAAATAGAGTAAGTTTACTAAACACCAGTGGCCCCAAAAAATTCTGAATTACATTGTAGACACAATATGCTGAATAGATGTCTTGTATTCTATGGGTTTATTTACACACTGAGAGAGACAAGGTGGGGTATACTGAAAGCAATGAGATGAGAAACTCTATTCTTCAGGAACTAACAGGAGAGAACTAGGGTTCTACACTTCTTGAGAAGATAGTAGAATTTCTTAAGATCCGTCTTTGGTTTTACACGCCCATAAAGATATTTTCATGTACCACAGAGAGGGGGCATGTATAACTAACAGCACTAAAAGAGGGTTAACTTGCTCTGCATCTTTGGTAACCATTTACAACTAATTCTTCTCAGTACAGATGGAAACTCTGCACCTTGCATTGGCAAAGCACTATGGAGTATGGACTTTGTTCAAACCTTTTTTTGAAGATCTTTTAGATTGAGCTGAGCACACCTAGATGGTTAGCACTGAATGTTGTTTGCCTCGACTTTGGAAAAAAGGTAATGGAAAGCTATATTAATGGCACCAATGCATGTATAATGATGACAAATATTCAAGATCAAGTATTTAAATATTGGTAAAGTTGGGTTGTACGTGCTAATAAAAAATGCTAATAGTAAGACAACGAAGCTTACCATATATGTAGGAGAACTGATTTTTTATCAGCAACAGAAAAATATAATTTAAAACAGAAACTTTAAGTATAGAAAAGAAAGCTAAGATAGATTTCTGGAACGTACAAGAATTCAAGTAATTAGCTCAACCCTACACAATGAAAAAACCTAGAGTGGTCTTGCCCACAAGGCAGTAAAAAACACATGGTTGGCACTTCCCCATCTCACTGCATATGATACAATGATTTGGAAACTAAAATCCCCCTTGGAATCCCCCCATAACACAGTTAAGATTGGAGCTTCTTAAACCTAATTTTTGCTTCATACATTGAACACTTAAAGAGGAACTCACAGTTCTGAAGGCCTGCCTTATCAGTTTTAAATGTGTATGCAAGGACTTGCCCACAAGGCAGTAAAAAACACATGGTTGGCACTTCCCCATCTCACTGCATATGATACAATGGTTTGGAAACTAAAATCCCCCTTGGAATCCCCCCATAACACACAGTTAAGATTGGAGCTTCTTAAACCTTATTTTTGCTTCATACATTGGACACTTAACACGGAACTCACAGTTCTGAAGGCCTGCCTTATCAGTTTTAAATGGCGTATGCAAGGACTTCCTTGGTAAAATTGACTAGAAAGTTTGCCTCCATAGCAATTTTATTCTTCACGGCATTTTTTGCACAAAGTGACTGCTCTCAAACTTGTACTTGTATTCAGTTGTTAGACCAAGATTTTACCATTGCACTAAACAATGGTCCCCATCCATAATCATGCATCATGAACCAATTTTGTCCTAGGCCATCACCCAATTTTGGTCCCATCTATCTGTGGCCTTGGGATGGGTGGACTGAATATGAACCTAACCTTTATTTATTTACTTATTTAAGCACAAAGTGATTACTCTAGGAGACTCAGACTAAAGGGGATCATGGACTGGGCCAGGAAAGCTTAGCACCTTAATAAGGACTATAGCCCAGGTCTGGGTGCTGCCAGGACTGGGTTCTGGACCTAAAATGTAAGCCTAGTCCTAGGCCGGGCTGGATTCTGGGCCTATGACTTTAATTTATAAACTATTAAATATATAATATTTAATATGAATTATAGGTGTCATATTATAATATTCATGTACAAAATAAAATATAGTATGTATATAAGTGTGTGTGTGTGTAGGCTGGGCCAGGCCTAAAGTATTGGGCCCAGGCCCAGAGTTAATGGCCTGGGCGGAAAATTATCATCCCTATCTTGGACTTCAAACCCATGTTCTCATGCTTGAAAATCCAAGATTTTACCATTACATCAACTTAAAGCTACTTTTGGAATTGTTTTTGGTGTCTTTTTAGGAGAAGAAAAAGTAACAGTTGTTTTTAGGAAACATTAGGGTTTGTTATTTCTCCCAGGGCCCACAATGCCCAGACTGGCCCGTCTCAAGAACTTCGGTGCCCAGGCAGCAGTTTTTCTTCCAATCCTAGCCCACCCCAGAAGTTTTGTTGTGTGTTGTTAAATAAAATATGTATATAAGGCCATTACTCCATGTTGGTCCCAACTATTTGTAGTCTTGGTTGGGAGGGGTAGACTGGACTCAGTCCCAATCTTTGGCATTTTTTGCATACAATGGCCACTCTCAAACTTGAACCCGCATTCTCACATTTGCGAGCTTGAGGTTTTACCATTAAATAATACATGTATTTATAATTTGTATATATGTATTTGTGTATATAAAGAAAATTTTATAATGTGTACATACATATGCATAATAAATTTTTATATATATTTTCTGTAATTTTAATTATAAACTTGAATTGAAATTTTAATTTTTAAAATATAATTTTATTAGTTTATACAGGGAGGACCGGATGCCCAGCCTGGCCCAGCCCAAGTCCAAGCCTGGACATATATTATCAGGCCTGGGGTGTGGGCCAGGCCAGACCCAAGCAGCCCCAGATGTTGTTACTACTATATTAAAACCTGGCCTAGTCCCGGCCCATGATCATCCCTAGGAAAACATTCTACATGTTAGAAACCACATTCTATATCTAGAAAATGGTAAAAAGAAAATATGTCAGTGCTTCTACAAAACAGGAAGCAGTAGAACAGACAATAGATTAGTGGCACTATATGATGGTTAAGATGAAAAGCGAAGGAAATAGATTTACTAATATACACTTGAGAACCCTATCGAATATCGATAAATATATATATATATACACTTGAAAATCCCATTGTAAATCAAAACATGATCTAAACTTTTAAATAAGATACAAATAGAAGGCTTGATGTGATTAACTTTTTCTTTAGGAGAGAATAGAGGAAAATGTAATAAACTTTTAGTAGAAATCAAACATAATTTCTTTGTCATGACCTATGCAGTACATAGAATACTAACCCTGAACACAAGGCAGTGCAAAAATTCAGAGTCCTTCTTGCTTTTCCTGTGACAACATGAGTGCTCACTCTCCCATCAGATGTAACACCACCACCAAGGCCTTCAATAATCTATGATATCCACATCCATGCCCAAGAATTATAAGCCATAAACAACACCAAGTAAAAGAAGATAACAAAAGTTCAACTGTAAATGAAATACCCACTAAAGCAGACATCCAAGATTGATGCTTTATTACATGATACTTGGTCTATCGAAGCAAGCATGAATAAAATGTTCAGGTAACTATGTAAGAAGAACAATAACTAATCCCAGCGCAACTAGAGAAATTAGAACTTGTCATGCATTTTCTGAGTGAGTTCTTACAAGTAAACTCCAATGGCAAATGGATGCTGACTCAAGTTTTCAACACATATCATCTCTTTTTCTGATGCCATTACCAAGTGTACAAAACAAAGAGATTAATACACTTGGTAAATATAAAAGACTAAGAATGCAACAAAACCATTGTGATATCTAAACTACCATTAACTGTTTAAATACACAGAAGAAATCGCAGGGGTTCTAAATAATGTTACATGTGCTATTTTGTCCATTCTCATAAAGAAAATCTATGATTTAAGACACGAGCCTAGTGAATGTGTCTAGTGTGACCAAGGAGAAAAATGAAAATAAATTAATAACTTTCCGGCAGGAGTTAGAAATTATAACAATGCCTAAACAAAACTATGCTTTACTAGATTTCATCTTCTTTGTCCAAAAGCCATAGAAATTGAGTGAGGAAAAAATACAAAGTGGATAAGTAGGGAGAGAGTGAGATAGCAGCTGTCAACTAGGAGAAGAAATGGACTCTAGGGTTAAGATCAAGTTCATGATAAAGATTTTATATTAGAGAACAATAATTAAAGAGATTTAGGAGAAAACACACACAATCCTGGAGAAGGAACTGCCAAAAACTCAAGTCATCATGCCATTACATTGAAAAAAAAAACTACAAGAGATATTTATCAATGTTTTGGTAACTGCTAACTGGAAAAGACCAGTTATAAGTTGTCTAAAGGAATGTCGAAAGTTATAGGTAGTTAATTAAAAAAGAAAAGCAAAGAAAAAACTATAATGGCAATTGTGCAACTGCTTAACATCCACAACTTTGACCAATTCTTGCACTTTTTTCCTGATCTGCAAAGGGATTTAACTCCTATTTTATTAAAAGGTTGAAGTAGATTGGGTCTCACCAGCCTGAAGAAATATGTAGTAGTGAAAGTCTTGGTTTAAGGACCATGTACTTACAAGGAGTGGACCACTAAAGCTTTCATAAAATGATAAGTTTAGACACATTGACACTCTGCAAAGTCTTACAAGCATTGCATTTTATTGATACATAAAAATGACAAAGTTCAATCTCTGATTATTTCAGAACTTCCTTATATACACAACTGAGTTTTCATTTACAGCAATTGAAATTACAAATCCACAAATTCCAAATCAAATTATGCTTTGTGTGCACCGATGATAACAGAACCTACCTTTGTAAGATGCATTTTCTTAACCTCATCTGCTATATTCATTAGCATAATTCTATGGCATTCCCCTTTTGGCTGATGTTTCTCACTTGTATTATATTCAATTGGCATGATATGAAGTGGAGGACTTTCTTCAACATGGGATGCCAAAGAACTACAATTCAGAGCATCTTTGTGATTAACTTCCACAAGAGTTTTATCTACAGAAGTACCCAAGGAGTAACCACCAACAGAAGAATCATTTCCTCGTCCATTTTCAGAAACAAGTTCCCAATTAGAATCCAAATGACAGCCAATATGATGACCACCCTTTACTTTTTTTGATTTCAAAGAGGACAAGGATGCTTCCCACACCCGTTTCTTTGCACCTTGTCTAGAACAAGAACAATACTTTACATCAGTACCATCTCCAGTTTCAGCTGCATCTGGAGCAATGGTAGTGTTCTTGCAATCATCCCACAGAACCACATCCATGCAATTCTTTACAAAATCACTAGGAGAAGAACCTGCAGTGTAGGGAGGGTTTTAATACTACATATTAGTAATTGAAGAACATTTGATTGTAGAAATGAATTACTTAATTCTAAATGTCCTGCCAAATACATAGAGAATATAGAAAGAAATGAAAGAAACCAAAAAGAATATTTTACCTACCATCCACTAAACATCCACCATTCCCCAAGACCTGACACTGACTTTTGGTTTGGGGACCAATTTGATTTAGTGCTGCTGCTTCCTCCAAACAATTATTTGTCATAGGATTAGACAATTCCCCTATACCCACAGGTTCTTGCATTTCAACAGGAAAAGATGATGTTGATGGAGCATGAGGCTTTAATGGAAAGCCCAATTCAAACTGTTTTGAATGATTAGCAGGAAGATTGATATCCTTATTAATATGAGAAACCATAAGGATGGAGCCACCAGGAAAGCATAATGCTCTCCGAATATCAGCTCTAATTGGAACCTTGCGAACTTTACCCTTGGTATCCACTTCTGCTACTGATACAAAACTCTGCATTGCAATCCATTTTAAGGATAATTAATCATCAGATATTATGAAAACAGTTTCTCTGTAAAAATTGGTTCCAGCATTCTTCTCTTTCTGAAAATGACAGATGGTGAAGCATCAATCATAAAAATGACAAATGGTGAAGTTTACAATATTTTGACTGGTTGTCTTCATCAACAAGCCTTTCACATAAAGAATGCTGTCACCAAAATTGACAGGTAAATAGAAGTGAAGGCGATCAAATTGCAAATTTGCAATCTGATCTAAAAAATGGAGACTTGTAAAATTCAGGCTTCACTCAAAATCTAATTATTACTTCAGTTCCATATTCTTCTTATGGAAACTATATTAGATTAAAGATTTGGATGGTACCAAGGGAGTTGTGTTTCACTCACTGAACAAGAAAGTGACCATTTTCAGAAATTGGCACTCAAGATGCTTATAAACAATTATAAATAGGACATCATTGGAAATCCAGCCGAAAAGGACATATGTCCATAATTTAGCAATGTATACGGCACTGAACAGAATGGAATGGAGAAACAGGGTTAATGTAGGTGATCCCATATGGTGAGGACAAGGCTTAGATGATGATGATGATGACATCATTAGAAGACCATCAGAATTGAGCATATCAACCAAGAAATATGACATGATCCTAAATATATTTATACCCATTTCAGTTCAAGTCCAGTCAAGATACCTGTTTAAGCCAAAAGCCTTCAGATTCTTTGTCTGCCCAACAAAATATTGTACGTACACCAACACTCTGAAGTCTCCTTTTCAGCTCTGTGTAGAGAAGGTGGCCAATCCCCTGAAAATTGCCCAGATCCGTCAAATGTAAAGAAAGTGTCAGATGTGCCAGATTTGTTCAATACATTAAATTAAGAATCTGATTATGACTGAGAACCAAAAAAATGCATTCTACAATCCAAAATTATGGAAAATTACAGCTAATAAAATATTCAATTTTATCAGCACTAAATCACTAATAAAATATTCAATTGGACACATTTAAACAAAGAACACCATTGTCTTATGTTGGAACATTGTAAATCTAACATGAAAGTCAAGAGAAGATCTCCCTAGATATATAGACTCCAATATTTTGAAGAACAAAAAATATAAGAATTGGAACTTATGGTTCAATTATGTTTATCTGTCAATCCCTTCTTGCCACATTGAGAATTAACAGCATTTCAACCAATGCGACAATTTTAAAAACAAAAATACAACAATGGAGTTCAAATATAGCACTCAACATGAAATCTTTGTGCATTAGAAAAAAATACAGAGTGCTCTCTGGCCTCTGCAATTTAAATAGAAACTGACAAAACTTTGCATGAAGACAGCATGTAGATGAAACAGAAACCGGAAACAACTAAACCTTGTGTTGGTAGTTTGAACTTATGGCAGCAACAGGGATCTCAGCATACTGTGTGTCAACAGGAATTATTTGATAAGTTATTGCACCTACCACCTGTATAAATAAAATGACAAAGAATAATACATCAATATTAAAAGTCAGAGAGCTATTCTGTTCAATTTAGATACATCACTAAGAGCAAGCAAAAGTATGCTCATATCCCATATCATTTAGGAAATACAGTCTACTAGAGAAGTTGTTTTTGTTAATCAGGAAAAGACAATAGGCATTATGTCCTCTGTTTGTCTATTTCCTTTTTTTGAAAGTAAAAGTTTATTGAAAAAGAAGAAAAAGAAAAAAAGGATGAAGCAAAATCCTGACAATCAACCAGACCCAAACAGCAAGATGGACTCCTAGAAAAAGTTTGTCTTGCAGAGGAAACAGAGAACAAGGGACTAAATAGGAAAAGGAGCTTTTTGGGATGTCTTGAGATTAGCAGAAAGATGGACTCCTAGAAAACCCGCTTACATTAACCAAGACTAGGTCATATAAATTAAGTAACAGAGAAACATGTCCATAAAAAATAATAGATGTATTTGTGCTAATTTCATAAAGATGGAAATAATAGAAAAATAAAAATAAATATTAAATAGATTTCCCATGCATAGATTTTTGTGTCCATGTTAAGCAAAACTGAGATAACCACAACCTAGCAGTTCTTACATTATTGAACAAGCATACAAATTGTTTATTGAAAATCCAAGTATCTGTATCACATAACACCATTGCCAGTTTACCACCAAGAACACTTCTAGACGTGATGGTAATTGGGTGCATGGAAAAATGAGACTCAGGTGAAGCATGATTATAAAGAACTTTGCCCAGAATGGAGCAGGAGAGTGCTGTTTGTGGATAGAAAGAGCACAAATGATCCAATTGTAATAGCTATATAACAGCACCAAGCACTCCACAATTTGATAAACCATGGCTTAAATGTAATTACACCAATGGAAATAAAGAGACATTACTTACCTCAGTAGATCTTTCGCTAGAATTTGATTTCAACAACAAGGTACAGTATTTTCTGCAGGATGAAGCACAACAAATTTCAACAGATTAAAAACTTGGAATACACATAAACTGCAGGATGAACCACAACCAATTCTAAAATTCTACCTTATTAATGACACAAGCGGTGAACTAGTTTAGATGTATTTAAACAAATGCCAATACAATTACATTTACATCCAGTAGCAGCACAATTCACAGATATAATCTTCCTTTATAGGTTTCTACAGGCATATCAAAAGCATGGAGAAAAGCAGATATGGGAAGATATTTCTTACCCATTCAGTACACATTTTTCAAGGAACAGTGATTCCTTTCCAGTATTTGCAGCATAATTCATTGACGGTAGTTCTTTCGTGTAAATCCCTAGCACTTCCTGGAATTCCATCAACAAACAACTTTAAAAAGAGTGGATAGAATTCCCAACATGACCACTTGCATAACTTCCTGGTAGATGTATTTGTGTGTTAAAATACACAACAAATGAGCTATTCTGTGACCAAGAACCAAGGATCAAATGCTTGCATCGTGACTCAAGAGGACAGTAATAAAATCATACTTCAGCTTCCTTTTAGGGGCCAATTTTACTTCCATTAAAAACAAAAACACTACTCACATTTACTCATATAGTGAAAGAGAAGGTACCTGCAGCAGGCATTTGCTACGACTATCAATATCTTTGGGATTAATGAGCAGGAATAAGTAATTCCCCATAGAGAAACCTCCCTCTCTTTCCACTGAAGAATTCGAAAACATCATAAAAAATACCCAATTGCATATAGATATCAAAGGCCATCTAAAAATCCAAACGCTATATGAATCAAATGAATAAACATAATCTTTTACCTCTTTCTTCAGAATCCTGGTGCTGAAGCTCATTACAGTGCTTCTTTGCCATGCATTTTCTTGAATTGTCCACTGATTCAGGAAAAAAAAGAGTCTTACAGAATAATAATCTGGCTATTGGAGTTAAACGACAAAGTGTGTTGTTATCTTAAAAAAAATTGGCGGAATTATCACCTGAAATTTTGATTTTTACGGTATCTGAAACTGAGATATGGAGATTGTTTCTGCTCGATTTGCAGACGAAGTCGCTTCCTTCAATCTCGACGTTGCAGTTCCCTGGAAAAAAATTAATAATAATTATAACAATAAGCCTTGCAAAAAGTACCAATGAGAAGAACATGGGAGTTTCCTCCCTGTTCATTTTAAGTTTTGGGAGGACTAGGGCTCCCTTCTCTAAGTTCTAGGGTTTGTTTTCCGGTTACCAATCGGAATGGGTGAGGAAGACGAAGAGCTCTTTCTTCTGCAGCGCCTTCTTCCCGCCATGACTGTTCACAAATTACGGTTCAACTAGAAAAAAAGAAAATGAAGTTTGAGCCTTTATAAATGGGCGCGAATCGGCACAACCGTAAATTTATTAATATGTAGGGCCGTAGAGGGAATTTTACAGTAACACGGGGTTAAACGGGCGGGTTGAGTCGGGTCAAGAGCAACGCAAGCCCAACCCTGGTCTTAAGGCCCAAGCCCAAACTGAGCCTGAGGTCAAGATCTGTCCAACATATGCCCAGGCCGAATGGAAATTTGACGTAATTGGATTGGGTCTATGCCTGAGTTGGACTTGGACGACCTATTAACTTCAATGTAATAAAAAGTTTAATAAAACTATGGGTTTTATGCATGTCATAAAAGTTAAATTTGACTATATAATATTAACTTATATTTTAGCTTTTCCTTTAGACACGTACATGTCCTTACACCAGTTATCATTACATAAACCTTTATATATTTTGCTTTTATCCATGCATATGTATTTATGTATGCCTATAGACAAGTTTTAGTAATCGGCCCAGCTTGGATTTGGCTAAGATCAGGCTTCAACTTGGGCTTGGGCCTCTTAAAGATAAAGCCCGGGCTAACCTAAAAAAATAGGAAGACCTGAGAATTTGGAGCTAGGCCCAACCCATGAACAAAACATCTAAGTTCAGCCCGTATAAAATCCTGTGTTGAATAAGTCTGGGCTCGGATTGGGCCCTCCCAAGTCCCAAGGTGCACCCCAAAGCAGGACTCTACTCATGGGTCCTAGTCCAACAAACTCGTTAATTGGGAAGTAGAAGAAAGTGAAGAAACACCAGTCCAGACAACCTCGGGCAACCACTAGAAAGTATCAACCAATGAAAATGTACATTTAGTTATTTCAAATATATATCCTTGGGAAATGCCCTTTGTGAGGGATTTTACACAGCACAGCATTGTGCCATTGCAAGGTATTCCCCACATGGAAAGCTGTGCAGCCGTGATTGACGAAAAACCTGGAAAGCCAAACAAGCCCATAGGGTTTCATCTGAAACCTCCATACAAGTAGATGAAGCAACTTTTGATCATAATCTCCATAAAAGTTAACATAGGTCCGTAAATAGGATTGACAAAAGGCTACAACTTGAGTGAACCGGTCTGGATTGGGCTGTGAACCTAGACCCAACACCAGCAAATGTGAAACCGAAGGCCCAAGCCCGAATTTGAAGACCTGGGCCCTAATCCCACCGCTTTCGGGCCTGTGTCAGGTTAGGCTTGACCTGGATGCTCTTACCTAACCACATGGCCACGTTGAAGAATCTTTACCAAACACACCCAACTGGTAGGGCCGTCCCACGAATCACCATCCATGTCCCATCTCCATTTTTCCTGTAACCCACTCCGAAGACCAATATAGCTTGATATCATTATTGTTGTTGGCTGGCTTATAAAGTTGAATCCGTTCACTAAACAAAAGGACTTAACCGTTCATTTGGCAATCAAACAAAATAAGCCAAAATTCGAATAAAAAATAAATCAGAATTTACACTCATATCATCTGTATTATTATAGTTTTAGTTTTGCATCAGTGCAAATAGATTTACATTGCAACCAAACGCAGCCTTGCTTATAAAATTACAATCTAATAAACTACGTCAAATTTCAATTCTATATATAGGGTTCATCCCAATTCGTCTAGGCGAATCAACATCATCACCTTTTGTTCTAATAATGGCCGGAATTCTCCTGAAACCAACTTCATTGCTCATTGTCTTAACATGCTTCTTCTCCTCCAGTGTTGCCACTAGTGGTGCTGGAAAGCCACATCGCTTCTCCCGGACTCTATTACCGAAGTCCGTGGGGCTAAAGCAGGAGGAGACTGCAACCCACCTTCACTTCTACTTCCATGACATTCTTGGTGGCACCAACCCTACTGCCGTCCCCATTGTGGAAGCAGCAGCAACGAAGACATCTGCCACAGCGTTTGGCCGGGTCATAATGATGGATGACCCATTAACTGAAACTCTGGAGGCTACTTCGAAGCTTGTAGGGAGATGTCAAGGACTCTATGCCTATGCATCACAAAGTGAGTTTAGCTTCTTAATGGTCATGAACTTTGCCTTCACAGAAGGGGAGTACAATGGCAGCACGCTTAGTGTGTTAGGGAGAAACCCTGTTCAGTCGACGGTGAGGGAGATGCCGGTGGTGGGAGGAACTGGGCTTTTCCGGTTCGCTCGAGGCTATGCTCAGGCCGAGACTCGCACTTTCGACCTTAAAACTGGTGATGCAGTTGTTGAATACAATGTATTTGTAGTTCATTAATCCGTTATTTAAGGGTCCATGGCTTTCTCTTTCTATGTACTCCCTTTTTATTTTCTAGTGTTATCGTTACTGTTATCTTTATTTCACAACCACAACCGGGTAGTAAACAATTACCAAGTTTGTAGACAAATTGAGATGCAATAGAATCAGCCTGAGAATAAATTCCTTACACAGCTTCAATTGGTCTTTATGGAATACAAATCTCTCTCTCTCTAACACAGGAGCAAGTAAGTAAATGTCACTTCCCCTTATAAATGATGAGTGATGACAAAAACAATTTCTAATGAGAAGAGAAAGAATATATTTGTAGTTCTCCGTTATTTAAGGGTCCATGGCTTTCTCTTTCTATGTACTCCCTTTTTATTTTCTAGTGTTATCGTTACTGTTATCTTTATTTCACAACCACAACCGGGTAGTAAACAATTACCAAGTTTGTAGACAAATTGAGATGCAATAGAATCAGCCTGAGAATAAATTCCTTACACAGCTTCAATTGGTCTTTATGGAATACAAATCTCTCTCTCTCTAACACAGGAGCAAGTAAGTAAATGTCACTTCCCCTTATAAATGATGAGTGATGACAAAAACAATCTCTAATGAGAAGAGAAAGAATATATTTGTACACTCAACTGAGAAAAATCACTGAAAACTCAGAACTCTTTAAGCAGCAGGTTTGTATAGTTTCTCCACCATCTTTCTGTATTCTGTAAAACCAACCAACGACAAAATCAGAAAGATATTATTAGAACTCTTCCATATAGAAGGAATGGAAGCCCATAATTTGTACTTATGAATTGATGTCTTTATGTTGAACTTAATAACAGTCACTAACCTTCTTGATTGATCCAAAGCGCAGCTGCCTGGGTATTAAGAGGTGAGCTTGTGTTTGGTTCTGAATCCACAAGGCAGAACAATTTAAAAATCAGTAAATAAAGAATTACTGAAATGGGCCAGTTTTAATTCTTTTAAGAACTTAAAATCCAAGCTAAATGGGACAAATTACCTCCAAGCAGACTTTGGATTGATAGCAGTATCGTTCTCACATCATATGCAGATGACCATTTGTCCTGTAATTCCAGGAAAAGAAAGTTGACTCTTAGATACGATTAGATTAAAAATAAGAAACTAATTTAACAATTCAGTTCCTTAAAATAGGCGGAAAAGCAACTAATATATGTACCTGAAGGATGTCTAAGCAAATGTTGCCATAGACATCCACATTGGGATGGAAGCAACTGGTATCGAATTTCACCTTCGGAGGCTTGAATGGATAATCAGCCGGAAAGGAAAGGGAGAGCTTGTACTCTGTTCCTTCGAACACTGTACCTTTGCTTCCACAGATGGTCCCCTTCCAACAGAATATGTTGTCTTCCTCCGGAAAAGCAGATATACCAGAATCTCCACTCATCTGAGAACAGAAGAACGAACCAAGATTGTCAAAGCCAACATAAGAGGAAATTGAACTACTTGAAATTTCTGAAGTCTACAGGGAAAAAACGATTTCGGGGTTTTGAAACTCTAACAAGCATGACTCTTAGTTCTTACCATAAGTGCCATCAGTTCGGACTGCAACCTGTTTCCATGAAGCAATAGCAGAAACAGAAGAAACCAACATCAGAAAAGTTGTTGAAGAAAATCATGACTGAAATTCAAATCCAATCAGCAAGGAAACGCAATATGAACAAGCCCTAATCTCAACACGAATCCAACGGAGAAATAAATAAAAGCAATCCAGGAAAAAGAATTAAAGAGACCATAAAGATCAAAAAATAACATGAGAAACAGCCCGATAAAGAGAATAAAGCGGTTCATCTTTATTACGGATCTAGAGAATTTAATGTACCTCTTCAAAACAGACTGGGTATCGACGCTCTTGGCCACAGGGACAGACTGCTTCGAGGTCGTGATCGCGGTAGAGATAGCAGGGGCATTGTTGTAGCCCTGAGTTTCGGTTGTCATCTTTACAGAGAAATTGAGATTGAGAAATCAAAGAGTCGGCAATCAATAGGAGAAGATCAAGGGAGCTAATACAGCGCGAGAGGAACAAGAGCGCAAGAGATGGGAATGAAAGGCGTCGGAATTAATTTAAAACGCTCTCTCCATCAACCAAACGCAAAGCGACAGATTTCGAAATTTTCGAACGTTAAAGGTGTTGTTGGCTTCCTTACAACGGCTAGTTAACCTTTTAAAATAGAAAGCTTTCATCCGATGCCAGCAAATCACATTTCTCTCTCTCTCTCTTGAATGAATGAATGAATGAATGAATTCACATATGCGTGATGAGTTGTTGAGTCATGTTACTCTTGCGGATCATTATGACATGGGTCAACTCATAAGAATAACAATCTACCAATTGGACGGTTATTATGAAATTACCAAGTGTCCGTTTGGATCACAATCAGAATAAGAATGGTCTATTCTCGTACTATATTTGTGGAAATAAACATGGAATGGGATTTCATTCCCAAAGGATGGAGAGAGAATGGTCATTCCCTCAAACAGGGAATCCACTAAGAATGAGAATGAGATTCTAATTTTGCCCAATCAAATCATTGGAATGGGAATGGGTCATTCTGATTCCAAATCCACCAAGTATAGCATGATGAAAATGTTGGATTTGTGTCCTCACTTGTTTTTTTGCAAATGACATTTATATGTTCACAAGGGCGAATCCAAGGGAGGGACAATTCTTTCTAGAGTCTATCACATGTTATGAAAAAACTTCAAGTCAAAAGGTAAATCTAAAAAAATCTAAAATATTTTTTTTAGTAAAAACTTGCATCATAAACTCCAAAAAAATGATTGCTTCAACCATGGGAATGAAGAGGGTACTAGACCTATTCATGGGCAGGGTAGCCAGTCAAGTTTGGTCATAATTTTAGGCCTGCGGGCTCAAGCCTAAAGCATGGGGCCTAACGTTATTTTGGGCCAAGCTCGGGCTTTCTAAAAAAAGCCCGGCCCGAGCCCGAGACCGACTTGATACAATATATTAAATAATAAAAATATATTTTATTTAATAAAAAATATATATACAATCTTTTTTCTTTGCTCTTCTTCTCTTTTCTTCCAAGTAATAGTGAGATGTTTATTATTTTTGAGTTTTGAAGGTTTTTAATATAAATAAAACATTTTTTATTGAATAAAAAAAGAAAAAAATTTGTTTTCAAATTTTTGGTCGGGCTTGAGCTCGGGCTCAAGACTTAGGCCCGATGGTCAGGCCGGGCTTGGGCTCGAGCATAAGTGTATTTTGTTGATACATATACAAAGCCCAACCTGGCCTGACCCATGAACAGGTCTAGGTGGAATATCCTTCAATATACTTGGGGTTACCAACTAAAACAGGCAAAACTAAGAAGGCTCTTTTTAGCCATCTAAGAAAGAGCAGTGACAAAAACAACTAGTTGGCAGGAGAAATTCCTATCCCAGGTAGGAAAGGAAGTGCTATTAAAGGTTGTAATTGCTGCAATACCATCTTACACCATGTCATGCTTTTTGCTTCCAAAAGGAGTGTGTGATACACTCCAAAAAAAATCCAAAGGAGATTTTTTTTATATATATATAAAAAGAAAGATCCATTGGGTAAGTTAGGCTAATTCAAGTAGAAACAAACTAAATGGGGGTATGGGGTTTAGGGACCCTCACCATTTCAACCTAGCCTTGCTTGCTAAACAGGCGTGGGTTCAAACAATAAAAGCTAAATAGTTAAGAGGAAAAAGTTCTTATTGAGTTTGGGTTGATGTTAAGTTATTAGGCCCAACTTTGTTTATTTTTTATTTACCTTATTTAGTTAGGAAGTTATTGGGCCTTAGGCCCATCATCTTATGTTAGTTTAAGTTATGTCTTTTCAACTATTTACTAGTAGCCGACTTACTAAGGGTATTACTGTACTTATTCATTCTTTTATAAAGTATATAAATCAAAGGAAGGGGGCAGCCAGAACTAATTTCTTTTTGGCTACCACCCATTCTCTTCTACATCCTCTTCTCTTTTTTTCTCTCTTGTTAAAACCTTTCAGCTTTTGCTTCTTTTCTTCACAAATATTATATCAAAATCAACTATCAACAACTTCTATTTGGTATCAGAACAATCATGAGGTTACTTGAGCTGCTCCACCATGCAGCCCTAGATCGACTGACTACATGGTGAGGTGAGAGGCTAATCGAAGACCTCAGGTAAGCCTAATTTTTGGATTTTTTTGGTGGATCTGCATTGTCTTGTAACTGGTCTAGGGTTTTTCATCAAATTCAGGAAGAACTGGAGAAAAAGAGAGAGTCTTGTTTTTGTAGGACTCTTAATTTTTTACCTAGGGAGTGGCACCCTAGTTTTTTTTTTTTTTTTTTTGGTTCCTTAAAGTTTTCTAAAGGGGGCGGTTCAAGTCCCACCTATTTTGGAGGCCTCTAGAGGGAGTAGTTGCTTATTCTCTCTATTCTCCTACTCCCACAAAAAATGAATCTTTGGAGGGAGGAGCTTCTAGGGTACTAGAAGGGTGTTTGTGGTGCCTAAAGGAGATAAATACCTATTTTTTCATCTTAAAGTGATTTTCTAACCCTTTTTTTGGGAATAATGGAGGGTTACGGAGTTAAAAACAAACCTAGGAGTGAGATGGGACAAGTGGGAGGAGGTGTTGGAGACCTTTTCGGGGCTAGGACCACCACTATAGTTAAGTTAGATGGTACAAACTATTTAGAATGGTCACAATTTGCAAAGATGACCATTGGTGCTCGTAGGAAGTTGGGGTATATTACTAGTGAGGAAGTGAAACCCGAGACTAATTATTCCTAATGGGTATAGGAGAACTATATGGTAATGACTTGGTTGTGCAATTCTATGATACCTCATATAAGTAAAAAAATTTTGTGGGCTAACACAGATAAGGAGATTTGGGATGTGGTTGTAGAAACTTATTCATAGAGTGAGAATATTGCTAGAGCCTACTAGTTGAAAAACCAAGTAATTGCTATCAAACAAGGAGATAAACCTATTGTTGTTTATTTTTTGACCATCAAAACCTTGTGGCAGGAGCTTGACCATTTAGAGATTGTGAATTGGGAAAGTAGCAAGGATGTAACAACCTATCAGAAGCTTTTAGAGAAGAATAGGGATTTTGAATTTCTTGTTGGACTTAACCTCAAGTATGGCATTGCACGACAACATATCATTTCTAGAGATATTGTTACTCTTTCTCTCAGGCATATGCCTTTGTATTAGGAGAGGAGAGTAGGAGGAATGTGATGATGAGGAATCCAAGTCTTGAGCAGTCTACTATGGTTAGCACAATGAAACCTAAGCAGAGCGGGGATAGGAGTGAAAATGAAATCAGGAAGGAAGGTAAGAAGGATTTGATCTGTAACTATTGTAAGAAGCCTAAACACGTGAGAGATATATGTTGGAACCTTCACCCTCAACTTGTGCCGAATAGACTTAGAAACAAGAAGGAAAATGTGAACATGGCAGTAACCAGTGACTTGTCTGGACCTCCTACTACAATTACTTTGGAGTCGGTTACAACTGTTGCAATGAGGCCCGAACTAGAGAGGTATGTGAAGTTACTTAATCAGCAAGATACAATCAGACATAATCCATTATCAGGTAGACAGATAGGTACAGGTGGATCAGGAGGTGGACATTCTACTTCTTTTGCTCATACATGTACTTCACATGCCACTACAAACTATGTTTCTACTATAGGTAAGGAGGGACCTCTTTGGATTATAGGTTCTGGAGCCTTAGAGCATATGACCAATATTTCCACCATTTTCTCCTCTTACCAATTCTACTTTGGTAGAGATAGAGTTTCAACAGTTGATGGATCTCATGTTCCCATTGCTAGGAAGAGGTCTGTCAAGATAACTGATTCCATTTCCCTACACATTGTCCTCCATGTTCCCAGACTATGTACTGATCTATTATCTGTTAGTAGTTTGACAAAGAATTTGAATTGCTTAGTGATTTTCTCTCCTGGCCATTGTGTTTTGTAGGATTTGGTTTCAAAAAGATGACGAATGGGAGTAGTCGTGAGGTGAATGAAATCTACCTTTTGGATGTGCTTCGTAGCCATTAGAGGCATCTTGTCAGCAGGGATTTTGAGTCAAGGTCTGTGGGTCAAATTATGCTTTGGCATAATCGGTTGGATCATTTTTCTTTTCTTTCTTTGTGTTTCTTATTTCCAAAGTTATTTGAGTCTTTTAATTTGCCCAGTTTAGAATGTGAATGTTGTCAACTTAGAAAACATTGTAGATATTCCTTTAAATATAGTAACAAAAGATGTTCATCTGCCTTTAGTGTTATTCATATTGATGTGTGGGGACCATACCATGTTCCTTCTATGGGTGGTTATGGATACTTTCTTTTATTTGAGGATGATTTTTCTTAGTATTCTTGAATATACTTGATGAGATCCCGTAATGAGGTGGCATCCTTGGTTCGACAATTTCATCAAAAGGTGCTAACATAATTTGGGGTACAATTGGAAGTGTTTAGTTTAGACAATGCCAATGAATATTTTAAAAAGAACTTTGCTTCATACCTATCAAAGTATGGAGTAATTCATTTGAGCAGTTGTTCTAACACTCCATAGAAAAATGGTATAGCAGAAAGAAAGAACAGACATATTGTAGAGATTGCAAGGAGCATGATGATAACATCTACTGTTCCAGTTCAATTTTGGGGTGATGTAGTTTTTTTTAATCAATAACAAGAAACCTTATTAAAGATATGAAACTATGTGAAGCTTAGGTACAAAGGGGAGGTAAAAAGACTTAACTCCCCACCAAAGAATATAAGGAAAATTCAAAAATTAGCCCAAAAAGTCAAAACCTTATCCACCCCTTGCTTTGTTAACCCATCAGCAAAAGAATTAGTAGTCTTTTTCACCCAGTTGTAATGAACCACAATATCCCTACTCAGCTAATTAAATTTATTCTTTTCATTGTTATAACTTCATAATCCACTGCCTCCCCCCTTTAGCCACCTAATCACCACCTCCGAGTCACCTTCAAGAACCAAACATCTGATGCTCAACTCCCTTACTCTTTGGATACCTTCTAGGGCTATGAAGATCTCAATCTTAAGAGAGTCTCCTTCCCCAATTGGGCTTGAGAACATAGCAATAATAGCCCCTGCCTCATTCCTAAATACTCCCCCAATCCTAGAAAGCCCTAGGTTCCTTATACAACTACCATCAAAATTCAATTTTGTGAACCCAAAAGGAGGAGGGGACCACGAAGGACTATAGGTCCTCTTATAGAGGGCAGAGGAGGCTATCTCCTTCTAATTTCTCACCACATCAGCCACAGAATAATCTGAGAACAATTCCACAGTTTTCAACCAATGTGCAACTCTTAACAGGATTATATCTAATAAGTTTCTAATGGTTCTTTCCTTATCTAAAAATATTCGTGAGTTTCTTTCTTCCCATAGAGACCCAACACACTGCAGCCCTAATGTTTCTCCACATAGTCTTCCCTCTCTTCTTTGGCCATATGAAAAAAGATGGAGAGAACAAGCTTTGGACACTCCAAGGGGGAATCCAAACACACCCAAAAAGGGAAAAGACCCACTCCCAAACTGATTTAGCAACCGAACAAGTGACCATAAGGTGGTAACTAGTTTCCCCATCAGCTTTACAGATAGTACATCTATTAGGAAGTAAACAATAGTTGTGTCTCTTCTTTTGAAGTAGGTCATTTGTGTTAATTCTTTCCAAGAAAGTTTTCCAACAAAAACTACCAACCCGAGGAGGAACGGGCCTACTCCAAATTTTTTTAACCGGGAAAGACAACCCAATGGGATCAGAAGGCTAAGTTAAAGTCTCGAAAAATGAGGCACAAGAGAAAACACCTAAAGAGGAGGGAACCCAAAATCTGGTGTCCTCCTTAATGGGATCCAAGAAGACATTTTCAAGAATGGTTAACAAAGACAAAATGTGGTCCAAGTCTGTGTCCCTAATTGCCTTTCTCAGCCATAGGTTCCACCCAAACCCTGAAGGAGAGTTTGAGGGGGTTAAGAAGGAAGAAATGGGTTCATTTTTTAAATCAGAAGGAGCATACAAAGAGGGGAATTGTTCCATTAGAGGTGAGTTCCCGACCCAAAGTTGGTCCCAAAATTTTATTTTATTACCTAAGTAAGCCATCGGCCAATCCGAGGTTGCACACCCTAAGACATCTGCATACTCTCTAAGCTCCCTCTCCAAATTTACACCTGCCAAACTACTTTTATCCAAATTCTCCTTGAGATTGGATACCCGTTCAAAGAGTTGTATTGCCAACTTTAGGTTCCGAATCCACTCAATGTCCTCACCTTCACAGAAAAGGAAAGTGTCATCTATGAACTGTAGATGAATAAGAGGTATCTCCTCCCTACTCTCCATCATTTTATTAAATTCCTTGAATCTGCTCTCTGAATTAGTCTCCCAAGTACATCAGCAATTAGAGTGAATAGGAAAGGGGATAGTGGATCACCTTGTCTTATTCCTCTCGAGGCAGGGAAGAAATCCACCACAATTCCATTCACCAAGATTGAGTAGTGGCAACTTCTAATACAACCCCAAATCCAATTACACCAATTGTCTCCAAAGTCAAAACTTTTCAATACCTCCAACAATGACCAATCAACCAAGTCATAAGCCTTCTCCAAGTCCAGTTTACACACCACTCCTTTTTTTTTGGATTTCTTAAAACTCTCCAGACTCTCATTTGCAATCAAGATTTGATAATTAATTTGTCTTCCAATCACAAAAGCACCTTGGTTAGGTGCAATTATAGAAGGAAGAACTTATTTAACCTTAGAGACAACACTTTTGCGATTATTTTGTACAAACTGTTCACCAAACTAATAGGTCTAAAGTCCCTTGGTTGTGAAGCCTCTTTCTTCTAAGGAACTAGAGCAATGGAAGTGGAGTTCAAGCCCGAGTTGATTATTCCCCTTCTATGGAATTCCTCAAACATTGACCCAATATATTCCTCCACAATACCCCAACAATCTTGATAAAAAGCCATTGTGAACCCGTACGGATCTGGAGCTTTTGTTCTATCCATTGAAAATATTGCTTCCTTTATCTCCTCCAAATCAAATCTCCTTTCTAACCACTCTTTATTTTCTAGACTTAGAGTCAGCCAATCTAAACCCTCCAACTAGATCCTTTCATTTAAAGGTCTTTTGAAAATAGATTTGAAATGGCCAACAAAGGTTTCTGCTATTTCTACTGGGTGGGAAATAATTGTTCCTTCAACTTCCAAATTCGAAATGAAATTCTTCCTTCTTCTATTGTTTGTCACTAAGTGAAAGAATCCGGTGTTTCTATCCCCCTCCTTCAACCACTTGCACCTAGATTTCTGCCTTCAGCTTATTTCCTCATTAATCAAAAGATCATCTAATTGCTTCCTTACACTCCATCTCCTTTCTCTGTTTTCTTCACCAAAAAGATTCCTTCATTCCTTCATATCCAGCTCTTCTATCTGCTCTATCAACACTTGTTTCCTTTCCTCAATTCTCCCAAACTCCAACTGTTCCACTCCTTTATTTGGGATTTTAAGAACTGAAGCTTTTTATGGAACCTCATTCCTTCCCATTATACTAGCAGATTATAGTGTTGCCACCAATCCTTGATTTTCTCAATGAAGCCCGGGTGGGTCAACCACATGTTTTCAAATCTAAATAGTGCAGGACCATCACCTCTCGGATTCTCCTTACACATTACTATAGGCCAATGGTCTGAGGTAAGCCTCGGGAGCACCCTAGATATTAAGTTACCCCAATGTGCCTCCCAATCTATAGAAAAGAGAAACCTGTCCAACTTAGAGCAAATTGGGCTTGATTGGAGGTTGGACCAGGTGCAAGTATTGTTAAGCATTGGGAGTTCTTTAAGCTCAAATGAATCCACAAACTGATTGAACTCCTCATACTTGTTGTGACTCTCTATCTAGGGTTGTTGGTTTCCTCTATGAGTCTCACTACATTAAAATCCCCTCCCAAACACCATGGTCCTTTCCAAGGCCCCTAATATCATTATACTCTTCCCACAGTTTCTTTCTTTGCGTATAGTCATTGGGCCCATAAACATTTGTTATAACCCATTCGAAACCATTTTCCACCTGCCTAAACTTCAATGAAACAGAATGATCCCCTATCAACTCCTCTAGTCCTATAAGCACATCTTCTTTTCACAAAGTCACAATACCACCTAAGGACCCCCATGATAGAGCAGCCGCCCACTTAATCCTCTAGTCTTATAAGCACATCTTCTTCTCGCCCACCTACAGTCAAAATCCATTCTTTTGGATTCCTGAAGTAATACCACATCTGGATTGAACTTCTTAAACACCTCTTTGATTGTTGCTCTCTTTCTAGCACTACCTAGCCCCCTCGCATTCCAACATATGATTCTCATCACAATTTTGTAAGAATCTACCCTATCACCGCCAAAATCTACTTGGACCCTTTTCTTTTGCCCCCTCTGGCCCCAAACTTTTTATCCCCCTCAATATCTCTTTTTAATCTCTCAACCTCACTCAATTTTCTTTTCTTGAACTTTCTATCCTCCTTTTTTTCGTAGAAATGCTTTTAAATCATTTGGGTTCTTCAGTTTACACCCCTAGCTTTTCCACAAATTCTACCACTAAATCTTCCCTACAATTCTCCTTTTTATCTAGCTTTCCAAGCTCTCCACATCTACCCCTCTCCTCATTCATTTTCTCTTTCTCTCCTCTAGGCACTCTTTTTGTCCCACTTGTACCCTCCCTTTGCAAATCATTCCTTTCCACTTCACCCATTATCCTCTCAATGATACCCCATATCCTTTTATCCTTTCCCTGTAATCCTACTATTGTCTCCCCCTCCTCCCCTTGTAATCTCATTGCGGTTTCCTATCCATGGGCCTTTAACTCGAGGTTGGAAAAAGAATATGGAACAATTGACATAGAACACTCATTAGTAGCACAAATTGAATTGAAAGAGTTGTCAGAGTTACCTGGTTCCAACTGAGGGTTATAGGAAAGGGGCAGATGAGGGTGGTTGGTTTTCAAACCCTGTAAAGAACAATTAGAGCTTCCTGTCTCCTCGGGTTGGAGGGAACTATTCCCCGTCAACTGGTTTACACAAATACCTTTTTCTCTACCCAGTTGTCCACCTCTCTGTGATGTACTCTCTCTCTTCTATTATACCCCTATTGTAGTGTGGGTATGGGCGATCTTCTACACTGGAAGCATGCTCACCACAGTTCGAACAAAGATTCTAGCTTAGGAGCACCTTCCTCCGCCTGTTTGCGATTTCTGATAGCCTTGAGAAGCAAACAGATCGGGCTCCTCTTTTCTGGATGAAGATAAACAGATGTTTCCATCTACAGTCGAATAGAGCTTGTCCTGCTCCACGTGATGATTTAAGTCATTGCGTGGCTCGCTATAAGTGGTGAGTAGACCAAAAGATGGCTCGACCAATCTTACACCCGGTTTAGAAGTGGTGGCTCTGTTAAGACGTGTCGAGTTACAATCTTTTCTGGCTACATCAACATAGGAAGGGCCACCTAAAACTCTTGAATTTAATTCAAAAAATTTGAATTAATTGCTTTTAAAGGAAGCTTTGAGAGGTGGAAAAACCCTATGATTGATCACTTATACCAGGCTCCATCTGATCACTTATCACTTCTGGCCACGTTTCGTCACCGGCCAAACCTTATACCAGGCTCCATCTGAAAGAATTTCGAGAGCACGAGGCAAGCTCTCCGACTTCAGCCCTGCAACTCTGATCTTCACAGCACGCAAGTTTCTCAAGTTCAACTCCAGAAGAACACCCCCTAAGGCTCTAATGATTCTTCCTAAGGCCTGTTCATTCCAGATATTGAAAGGGAGTCCTAAGAGTTTCATCTAGAAGTTGCAGTCCTTTAGCACAACTTTGTTAAATAACGAAACCCATTTTATATTTGTATCAATCCTCCATATACTTGGACTGTATTGAAACTCAGTTTTTCATCACTTGTATCGAGGATGGCTTTAAATCGGGTGCCTTCTCGTGTTCTTAGATATATAGCACCCCGTTCAGCCTTCTTTTTCCTGAGGGGGAGGTATTCCATATTCCTCTCAAGGTTTTTGGTTGTGTTTGCTTTTTCCATGTTCTTGGTCCTTACCGCTCGAAACTTGATCCAAGGCAAAGAAGCGTGCATTTCTCGGGTATGCAGAAAACCAAAAGGGATATTGTTGCTATGACCCAGTCTCTAAAAGTTGGTATTTATTATGGATGTCACCTTTTTTAGTCCACACCTTTCTTCCAGAGGGGTTCTTCTCAGGGGGAGTGTTTTGGGGAAGGAAGTGAGCAATCTATTCCTCTTTCAGTTCCAATCCCTGTTGTCTACTCTTTTATCTGACCCGCCTGTGTCCACTCCTGCATTCAACCCTCCTATGTCACCTACTTTACCACCTCCCTTGTGTCATGTTTCTCAGTGCTTTTCACGACAACGCCTTTGACTTCACAAGGAGGTTGATTCCATAGCAGGAAAACCCACATAACTTCCGGAGACTCCAAATTCGGTTGACACTGACCCAGGTTTGCCTCTTGCTTCCTCTGATGTTTTAGTTCCTATTGATTCCACTAACCCCATTATAGATGACCACCTTTTTCCTATTTCCAGGAGATCAGGTGATTCCTTAAAATGGACTTACAAGCATTGTCACACCAATGTTCATTGAAAGGAAGGGAAAGTTATTTTAAAATGCAGCTATAATAAATCAAGGACTGCAATCTAGCAAGCAATTATTGGGGTCATGACAGAAAAAAATAAAAGAAAATACAGGGGGCATCAGACTGCAAGGCTAGCTCTACCTGGGTAATCCATTTTTGGTTGCAGCCTTGCAGGGTTTGAGATTGTACTATTATCATTTGAAAACATAAAAACATGTGTATATTTTCCTTTTCCTCCTCCAACCCATTCCACTCATCAACCCCTCCCTCAAAGGAAAAGAAAAAAGGTGTTTTCCCTTGCATCAGATAAGTTGTAGCTACTCCCATGTCCAGATGCACCTTGCATGCATTGAAATTAATCATAAACCCCAAAACAACATCAACAAATGAGGTTGTGTTAACTGAGAAACATAGATTCGCAGAAGAAGCCCCTTGTCAAAAACAATTGTGATCTCTACATGGGAAAGTTCAGTGCAACCAGTTTGGCGGGCGAGAGGATTGAGAGATCGATGACTGATTCGCCAGTGTGCCTCAAGTTCACAGTCTGAAAAAGGGCAGCCACTAGTTTCTGAAAAGGATTCATCCCATCCAAGCCTTGTGAATTCCATTTCAGAGAGCAAAAGAGTGTAAACTGAACCAGTATGAACTCGAAAACAGTAACAACCAAAAGACAAGAATGCAAACTAGGAAGCAAGTGAAAGTATTTCATCTCTCTTGTATTCATCAGCATGTACTTGAACTCGGGCTTCTTAATAAACCACCCCAAAACCCATATCAGAAATCTCAAGCAAGATGGGTATAATCTGTTCCCAAGAAGAACCTGAGGAATAAGAAGTAGGAGTCCAGAGTTCTTGCTGAAGACAATCAAGTTCTTATTTGTAGGAACAAAACCACAACTTGCAAACGTAGAGACAGTAGTGAAGACAGAGAATGTGGGGATCTGAAGACCCTTGTTCCTGAATACATCTCTTGCACTTGTAACAAGGCTCACATATAGTGCAACCAATGCAGATCCCCCTATATGAACCACTAGAAGATAACCCAGAATTACAAAAACCAGATATCTTATTGATTTATATCTCAAATCTTCTTCATTAGTACTCAAGATTGATCCGACTGTAGACACAAGGTCGACACTACTGGGTTTCCTGGATTCAGTTTCAGACAAAGTTACCATCCCCAACTCTATCTGATCCACGGGATTCATGGGACTCATGGACTCACTATTTGTAGAACAGACTCTGCTATGGTTTCATCTGTGTTCCAGATGGTTCACATCATCAGAATCTTCTCTTCTTCGTTGCATAAACAAGTTCCTTGCTCCATATACTTCAATTGTTTTGAGAAAGATGCCAACTGCTCCTCTGTGAGCTTTATTGAACAAACCAGTAGGGGAAGGAGATAAATAACCCCATTTCTACGTTAAATAAAAAATAGGATATCTGTCTATATCCATAAATGTGCACAATATATAGCAAAATATTGCAGCAACAATAGCAATGTGTTGTTTAATAATAAAGATGATTTCATTATTTCTCTCATTATGTACATGATAGCTCCAATCTGTAACCAATATTCAGCAATAGTATAATTCATGATCTATACTCACATTTACTGCAGCTCTAGCATTATTATCAAGATCAACCTTGCTCTCACCACTGAACACAATGAGAAAAATAAGTTAATTTTAATGCAAAACTATGACATAAAGAACTCAAGATTCTGAGACTTTTTTCATTGCACACAAGACTTCCATATAATAAGAATTTTTAATTTATCTATTTAACACTCTAACTAAATAGCTACTGTGCTTTTTGAGTGCATTTGAACCTCTCTCCAGTAGCTAAATCACCCTTGTTGCTGGAATTAGGTTTATCAGTGCCGGATGATTCATCAGACCCACCATCTCCTGAACGTGCAAAATGTGCCAAAACAGGTGCCAAGTTAGCCATAGAACAAAGTTTAGTGACAGTGCCTAGTGACTATCTGGTTTGAGGGCAACTAACCGAAAAAGCACATGTTTATAGCTTTGGTGTGCTGGTTCTTGAGATTGCATGTGGTAGAAAGAACAGTGTCTTCACACAAGACACTGGTTCTGTTCTACAAATAGTAAGATTCTTTGCCCTGTTGTGCTACATATTAAGAAGTGATTGATGAGTTTGATTTCAACTGTTAAGCATAGATGTGTAAAGCATTCATTCCATTTGATAATGACATTCATTTTGTCCACAGGTTTGGAATAATTTTAAGTCAAATACACTGCCAGAATCTGTAGACAAATGCCTGAATGATGAATTTTCAGTGAAAGAAGCATCCAAATGCCCTCCAAATTGGGATTCTATGCACACAGACTTCAGTTTCCTTAAGGCCATCCATGTCTGATGTTGTTCAAATGCTAACTAATGAAGGTTTCCCTATTCCTTTGCCAGTGCAACCTCCCTTTCTGAATGCAAGTGTAATGGGTGCACCCATGTCTATTGGCATGGGGAATTACACCCAAGTGTAATGAATGCAAATGCTAGCTACATTCTCAGGACCGATTGGCATGGGGAATTAATTCACTGAAGGCTGAACTTTTGGTCCGAGGAAGAATCAGCAGGCCACAAGATATTAGCTGCTCTTGGTTTTGATAATGAAAAAGCTAAAGAGTTGGCCCAGTCTGTAAGTTCTAACTGAAGCTGGGACTTGATTCCATACTTGGAACAGCTGTCATAGGTTGTAGGTGCCTCCATGTCTGATTTCCTCAGTACAATCTACTCCAGGCTAGGATTGTAGTTGCACTATACAACTTTTTTAAATAAGTTAAGTTGTATTCAATAATCAAAAACAGGGGGAAGGATGTACAAAAAATGGCCATGGAAACGCACACAAGCCCAAACTAAAACATGGACATTGTATTTGCACTATACAGAGAGTCCCTCCCCAACCCAGATTTAGCTAAGCCATCAGAAACCTGATTTAGCTCCCTTGGAATCCATCTGAAACCACAGTTAATAAGAGATGAGATCTCTAGAAGAATGTGAGAGAGATTCCAGGGGCCTATACCCAGATTCTTGACCCAACTTATAGCAATCCTGAATCTCCTGCCACTACTAGAGATCTAAATTGAAGTTTAGCAATCCTAAGCCCCTCTAGGAGGGCACGCATCTCATCTCCAGCAGCATTTGAAACTGAAGTAGGACCACTGTAAGCCCAAAGAAGGTCCTTGGGCAATGTGGAATTGCAGAATACAATGAGAAGCCCAAAGAAGGCTTCTCAAAAAAATTTATTATAATTGTTTTTTGCTTCTAAATAATAATAAATCACGTGCTTTGATGAAACTGTTTTCCTATTCTTGGAATGAATTTGATTAGTGAAATCTGATGTAAGGAAAATATATTTTTAATCATCTTTCTTACTTCTGTGGTACCAGATACCAGATAAGTCTGATTAATGATACATATACATCTCTCTCTCTCTCTCTCTCTCTCTAAAGTAACATCAAGAAATTTTTTAGCAAAATAAAATGCAATAAACTATCCAAATTAGGGTAGCCAAAAGCGATAAAGTAAAACAACATTTTGCTGATTACAGTACAGCAGAAGTGATAATCACTCAGGAGATCTCAGACAGAAAAAGGTCAGTCAGCCCTTTTAATTAGTCTTCTAACTAGAATACTAATTTAGAGGTCAAGTGCATTTGCCCATTGTTTTTTTTCTGGCTGCCCCATTTACCAAATGATACCCCAAATAAGAACAAGTACCGAAGAGATTTTCTTTTAGACAGTCAACAGGAGTAATCTGTATTAGACCTTTTAAAACTTGCTATCCAAAAATTGAAATAGTAAGAACAAGTACATAACAACTTATAGTTGACAACTAACGCATTCTCTGTTACATTAAAACCATTGAAGAGAAATGTTGCCAAACTAGTGAATAAGAAGATGTCATGGCATGGAATTCATGTCTTCGATTACCCAAATAAAAGAGAAAAGAATTCATCCTTCAGTTTTGAAAACAATTACATCTACACAGAGAGAACACACAGAGTTTCAAGTATTGACAAATCTGAGCAATAATAATCCACGTAAGAGTAAACTTATCCATATATGCATTATTGCCTGCGGGACCTTTGGGCTTTGGTGCCATCCAGTGAGAAGTTCCAACACAAACATCAAGGGGAGGTTTTCCAACATGAGCAATACAGCATGTATGTAAGGACGACCTAAGTGGAACTGCTCTGTCAAAACTACATAGCTTGACAATTGGAGTGTCATCAAATCTCTTACCATCCAAATTAATCAAGATGTTTTCACTTTCATGAATAATGTGCTTAGAATGCAGTTTTGACGAGGCAGATGCAATATCCCTAACAATAAATAATGCTAACTCCACCAGAGCATGTTTTGAACCAATTTTTGATAGCTTCTAATTTGGCAACTCTTTTCTAGAAGATATGTTACAAGATCTAATGGTTACAAGAGAGGGTGAGATTTTGTAAATAGATCTTGGAAGAACAAAGACTGCTTGGTTGAAATATTTTACATAGATCTTACAAAACATCATAAAAGCTAGAACACTATTTGGTAATGTGAAATGTTTTGTGTGTGGGCCAACAAACCTTTCATTTAACACATGGGACCCACATACCATGGACATGTATGTGGGGCCCACATACATTTTATAAGGTGGACCCCATATGCCATTGGTGGACATGCATGTGGGTCCATGTGTGGACAAGTATGTGGGGCCCACATACATTTTTCAAGGTGGGCCCTACATACAATTAGTAGACATGTATGTGGGGTCCATGTGTGGACATGTATGTGGGACCCACATACATTTTATAAGGTGGACCCTACATGCCATTGGTCGACAAGCATGTGGGTCCATGTGTGGGCATGCATGTGGTGCCCACATACATTTTTCAAGGTGGGCCCCACATACCATTGGTGGATTTGTATGTAAAGTCCATGTGTGGACATGTATGTGGGGCCTACATACATTTTGCAAGGTGGGCCCCACATACCATTGGTGGACATGCATGTAGGTTCCATGTGTGGACATATATGTGGGGCCCATATACATTTTACAAGGTGGGCCCTACATGCCATTGGTGGATATGCATGTGGGTACGTGTAGACATGTATGTGGGCCCCACATTTTACAATGTGGGTCCCACATAATACCTAATGTGGGCCCTACATACAATTTCTAAGGCAGACCCCACATACCATTGGTAGGTTCCACTTACACATTCAAATAGTTTTTGTGGAAAGAAAATCCATTTTCTCTCAAGCATGTACATCATACCACACATTCAAAGAAGATAGGGCGCTAAAAGACCGTAAAAGCTTCATTTGAAGCTTCCTAAAAAAGCCCAAATTTGAGCTTTTGGCATCTTTTATGGGCTGGAGTTTTTCCGAATAGATCTTTCTATTGCCAAATGGGAAAGCCCATAATTCAGGCTTCCAGGCTTCTAAACAGCCCGAAGCCCATGCAAAAAGACTTGCCAAACGCAGCCTCTATTTCACAAAGAGAGTCACAGACTGGATGATAAGAGAAACAAGAAATAAAAACAATAATATAAAACTTAAAAACAAAATTGCCTTTAAGGTACAATCTTTTACATACTCCATCACAATGTTAGACTGGAACATCCAATGCTCTTTATCACCATTTTATAGAGAAACCCACTTTGAAGAGATTTGATGCCCATAAATTTCCACAATATAGGGATTTTTTTTTTAACCTTAACATTCTAGCTTCATCCAAACAAACATGCTCACAATTCCTTATCCCCCACATTCTTCTAAAGTGCACACCTAGATCATTGAATACCAGGAGATGTACTTTGGAGAAGATTAAATCATTTGAAATTGTAAATGCACATACTACAAAAAAAGAGCGTAATACAATATATATGATCACCAAAAGAGACAATAAATCATACAAACATAATAGAGAATGAAATAATTTCACACAAGCAGCTAGTTTGTAATGACAATCAACAAAATCAAGCTTCTACTTAAATAAATTAAACCAGTAAATAGTTATTTTCTGATTTAAAAAGGTTGAAAAGAAAAAGAGAAAGAAGGGTCACAAATAGAAGAGGAAAAGGAGAGAGGAAGAGGAGGAGTAGGAAAGGGTTCGGCAGAATTATTGTTTCTAGTTGCCCACTAAGATGTATTTATATTGTAATCTATTACAATGATTAATTACCATAATACCCTTAAAAAATAAAAGAAAGACAAATAATGCCCAACCGACCCAATTATTCTAAATAAAAAATAAAATAAATAGCAAGTATAAAATGTGGGATTGGAACCCCACAAACACTAACGGCTTATCAATTATCTCTACACTCCCCCTTAAGTTGGGAGTAGATATTTGTCATACCCAACTTGCGTAAATTTATCTCCAACCTGAATTTTGTGACCGCTTTAGTAAAGAGATCAACTAGCTGCATGTCTGGGGTAATATAAGGAAGACACACTTCTTGAGATGCAACACACTCTCGGATAAAATGTTTGTCCACCTCGGTATGTTTAGTCCTGTCATGCTGTATTGGGTTATGGGCAATGTTAATTGCTGATTGATTATCACAATACAACATCAAAGGTTTCTCATAGTCAATTCCAAGTTCATCCAACAAAGATTTCAGTCATAACACTTCTACAATACCATTGGCCATAGACCTATATTCAGCTTCAGCACTAGAACGAGCAACAACATTTTGTTTATTGATTCTCCAAGAAACAAGGTTCCCCCCACAAATGCACAATACCCCAAGGTAGGTCTTCTATCATCAATAAATCCAACCCAATCAACATTTGTATATACCTCTATCTTCATTGTGTCCACTGTTCTTGAAAAGTATGATTCTCCTAGAGCATTTCTTCAAATAATCAAGTATCCTTTCCACCGTAAGAAGGTGAGTGGTCCTAGGAGAATGCATGTACTGACTGCCAACATTGACAGCATATGAAATGTTTGATCGTGTTAGGTAGAGACAAAGAAGTGTCCCAACCAACCTTTGACACATAGCCCTGTCATCAAGAGGTTCTTCACCTTCTGCACTTATTTTATGGTTCAACTCAATGGGTGTGTCACCAGGCTTTACTTCTAACTTTCTAGTTTCTTCCAATAAGTTAAGGACATACTTTCTTTGAGAGATGAAGATGCCATGCTTAGATCGAGCCACCTTAATTCCCAGGAAATAACATAGTTCTCCCAAGTCCTTTACTTCAAATTCTTTGTGAAGATTCTACTTAAGAGCATTTATCTCATTAATATCACTTCAAGTCACCACAATATCATCCGCATAGACAACAAGTATGGTCAAAGAGAAGTCTGTCTTCTTAAAGAAGAGTGTAATTTGATTGAACCTGCATGTAGTCGAACTTTTTCTAATGCCAATATAAACCTATCAAACCAAGCTCTCGAAGATTGTTTCAACCTATACAAAGCCTTCTTTAGTCGACAAACTTTCTTTCTTGCTTCTATATTGTAAAAACCGGGAGGTAACTCCATGTACACCTCCTCCTACAAATCTTTGTTTAAAAAAGCATTCTTGATGTCCATTTGAAAAAGTGGTCAAGAGAAGTTTGCAGCCATAGATAGTAGGACCCTAATTGTGTTCATCTTTGCAATTGGTGCAAAGATCTTCATATAGTCTATGCCATAAGTTTGTGTGAAGCCCTTTGCAACCAATCTGGCATTGTATCTCTTTACAAAGCCATCAACATTATATTTCACTATAAACACCCATCTGCATCTAACAAGTTTCTTCCTCTCAAACTAGTCAACTAGTTCCCAAGTGTTGTTCTTAATAAGTGCATCCATCTCTATTTGTATTGCTTCCTTCCATTCAAGTATCAGAAGAGCCTCTTGCACTATTATGGGTATAGGAATGGTAGAAATAGATGCCAGAAATGATCTATAGGATTCTGAAAGACGACCATAAGAGAGAAACTGGGAGATACAATGAGCAGTGGATGAAGTACAACAATGCTTTCCTTTACGAATTGCAATTGGGAGATCAAGATCATCTGAAGGAAGGGACTGATGCTCAACAGTGTTAGGTGAAGTATCTAAAACAGTGGGCTCAACAATGGGTGTAATGCTTGGATCTGAAACTGTAGGAGGTGTTGAAATCAGCCTAGACTACTGTGAATGAGAATCAACCTGCCTCCACCACTATTTGTAATACACTCTTAACTCCTTGCACTTTTGACAACCTTCTTCACGGCACTCCCCCTCAATAACTGGGATAGGTAATGGAACTTCTTGGGTTGAAATCCCTTCCTCACGACTCTCTTCCTGAGGAGAGGCCCTATGATAGTAGGGCATATCCTCAAGAAAGGCGACATCCTTGGACACATAACGCCTTCCCGAAATAGGATCATAACAACAATACCCCTTTTGATTTTATGCATACCCAAGGAAAATACATTTAGCAGCTTTGGGATCAAATTTGGAGCAATGAGGTCCCAAGATTTGAACAAAGCAAGTAGACCCAAAGGTCTTAGGGGAATAGTGAATAAGTTCTTATTTGGATATAGAAGGTTGAATGGTGTTTTCATGTCCAAAACCTATGAGGGAATTCGGTTAATAAGGTAAACAACAGTACGGATTGCATTCCCCCAGAAGCGTATAGGAACATTTGAGTTGAGCATAATGCTTCTGGCTACTTCCAAAATATGTCTGTTTTTTCTCTAGCAACCCCATTCTGCTAAGGTGTACAAGGACAAGTGCTCTGATGAATAACTCCAGGTCTAGAAGATATGATGCTAGGGGTTTTGCAAAATACTCATTGGCATTATCAGATCTAAGAATTTTGATCTTGATTTCAGATTGGGTCAATACCATCTGATGGAAAGCTTAGGTCAATGAAGGAACTTCATCTCGAGAGTGCATAAGGTAAATCCACGAGAAACGAGTATAATCATCAACAAATAACAAGAAGTATTTGTACCCCCCCTGGCAGGAGTACGATATGGCCCCCAAACATCAGTATATGCAATTTCAAAGGGAATATTGCTTCTTTTATTGCTCAAAGAATAAGTTGACCTACAATGTTTTGCAATTTTGCAGTTTTCACACCTCAAACTAGACACTTGGACTGACTTAAACAAACTTGAAAACAGACTCTTCAAAGCCAAAAGACAAATGACCTAATCTTTTATGCCAAAGCATAATCTAACCCAAGGACTGAGAAACAAACAATCTCCCAACTTTATTTTCCCTCCCCTATGGATGCTCAAGCAGGTAGACTCCATTCGTTTCATGGCCAATCCCGATCACCTTCCTCGTTTCTAGATCCTGAAAAACACAATGATCGGGAAAAAAGTCACTGAACAATTTTGATTCTTAATAATACTACTAACTGAAAGCAAGTTAGCACTAAGCTTAGAGACATGCAAAATTGAGGACAAGGAAATTACATCCGATAGTCTGATGTCTCCCTTGCTAGAAATAGGAACAAGAGAGCCATAGGCAATAGACACTTTGTCTTTGCTTGAAAATAAACAGTAGGTGATAAACAAGGTGGATAAACTAGTCATATGGTCAGAAGCACATGAATCTACTACCCAAAAGGGTCTAGTGTTACTTGGGGCTGAAGTGTGATATGTTGTAGCTCTTGTACCTGAGGAAGCAAAAGCTGAAGTAGGAATGGCAGGAGTAACAATTGAAGACTGAGATGATCACCCGAAAATACCAGCTTCATTCTCTAATTGTGTCAAGGCAGCCTGGTCGGCAGCTAAGGCATCTAGAGATGTGGTTCTTGTATTGGAAGATGATGCATTGTTGGTGTTGACTGCCATATTAGCACTTCCTTTCTTATTTTTGAATCTAGCTAGAACAAGATGGGGATGCAACTTCCAACAAGTATCCCTAGTATGGTTGGGCTTCTTACAATGATCACAAAACATCTCCCTTTTATCTTCCTTCTTTATTTCCTTTTCCTGATCTTTCCCAGATTTCTATTTTATTGCTATTAGGGCTGATTCCATGGGTTGAACTTGTAACATCACTTTTCTTCTACTCTCCTCACTATGCACTAGTGAATAAGCCTGAGACAAGGTCACACTATCCCTGGTAAGAAGTTGTTGTCTTACTATGTCAAATTCTGAATTTAGACGTGCTAGGAATTCAAAAATTTTGTTTGTTTCAACAAACTTGCTATAGGTAGTTGCATCTCTCTGACTTTTCCATTCAATGGTTTCCAAATGGTCAATTTCATGCCACAGATTTCAAAGTAGCAAAGTAAACGAAGACTGGTCCCCCTGCTTGAGTTTTTCACTTCATAATTCAGTTCATAAGCCCTAGCAATATTAAGAGGTTGGGAGTAAGTCTCTTTCATATTATCCCATATTTTCTTAGCCGTTTTGGCCCATAAATAATTTTGGCTAATGTAGGGCTGCATTGAATTACACAGTCATGTCATCACCAAATAGTTCTCTTGAACCCATTTGGCAAGTGATGTGTCTTTGTTTGCTGGTTCTTTATATCCCTCGTTACATAGCCTAATTTACCTTTACCCCCAATAGCCATCATGACTGATTGTGCCCACTCCAAGTAATTTGTTCCATCGAACCTAACAGTTCTAATTTGAAAAGAACATTCAGTCATACTTCCAACCCCTAAAAAACCTTCCCTGGAGTCTTGAATTCATTTCCAACTTTTTCCATTTTAAAGAGGATGTTAACAGTCACTACTTTGATTAAAAAAAAAAAACTCTTTTATAAAAAAGTCTTTGCTGAATTAGAAAACATAGCTGGGAATCTTCACAGTCAAGAAAAATTACCCAGAAATCAATTTTAGATTATTGGTAACTCCTAAGAAACACTCCTCAATCGACAAGAACACATAGAAATCAAAAAATCAGATTATTGTAGCTACTCAAGAACCAGTCATAGTCACAAAAAATGTGGGAACAATAGTTGACTGTGGGATTTCATGGAAAACTCAGAGAAACTAGCAGATATATCAAAAAATTTCTGAATTAAGGTCGATCTCTATCAGAAAACTAACATCAATAATTGATTTAAATCAGAACTGTCAAAACCTATCAAAACTACTCCTTTTAAGGTCGATCTTTGTCAAGAAACCCTAAAGAAATGGAAAATGAGACATAATTCTATTAACCACTACTTCTAGAAGGTTAAAAATTGTTCCCTTTAAGGTTGACCTCAATAAAGATGAGTTCTTTCTCAGAAAGAATTTGATCGCCACCTTTAACCTTCAGATTAAGTCCTAATCTTTGACTTACCTGACTTCTCTGACTCTTCCTGGTCATCGAGCACTCTCCAAAGGTCGTATAACCCCTTGGGCACAATTCAAATCTCTAGTGATCCTCCAAGAATCAGGCAAAGATGCAATACTTCAGATTCAATAGCTTCTCATGTTGTCGACTGGGCTAGGCTCACATTAGAGCCCTAAATTGCTCTAGTTTTGGCTCTGATGCCAACTTGAATAAAGTTGTTTTTTGATTTAAAAAGGTAGAAAGAAAAAGAGAAAGAAGGGTCACGAATAGAAGAAGAAAGGGAGAGAGGAAGAGAAGGAGTGGGAAAGAAAGGGTTCGGAAGAATTATTGTTTCTATCTGCCCATTAAGATGTATTTATATTGTAATCCATTACAATGACTAATTACCATAATACCCTTGCTTAAAACAAATAAAAGAAAGACAAACAAGGCCTAGTCGGCCCAATTATTCTAAATAAAAAATAAAATAAATAGCAGGTATAAAATGTGGGGTTGGAATCCCACAAACACTAACAGCTTATCAACTATCTCTACATAGTAGAGAATGAAATAATTTCACACAAGCAACTAGTTTGTAATGACAATCAACAAAATCAAGCTTCTCATTATAATGGATATGGAACTAAACAAAATGTAATGGAAAAGCAGGATTTATGCAGCCAACCCTGTGAATCGCAAGGTTAGTTGCAAAAATGGGGACACCTATGAATTGTAGGAAAAAAAATAGGAGCAGATCCATCAATGTATGAATATTTTGCAGACATGAACTATACTCACTGATTGCCTTGATCTGGTGTGAAAAACCGTCAATGGTAGCAGTGAAGAAGTAGATCGACCCCAAATAGAGTAGGAGCAGATTTGCAAAAGATAAAACCAGTCGGTTAGTAAAAAAAAAAGAAGGAAGAATGAGGAAGAGGAGGAGAGGAAGAAGAAGATTCAATCAGTGGGCGGTTGATTTTGAAGAAGAAGGAGGAGGAAGAGGAGGAGGAGGATAATGGTTCAGTAGTGGTCTTACCTCACCAGAGGTTGGTTTGGCTGGCTCTTTGTTTGGCGATGGAAGATGGCGATGGAGTTCTCCCAATCTCTTCGACTGGATTGAAAATGAGGAGGATAATGGTTCATTAGTGGTCTTACCTCCCTGGAGGTTGGTTTAGTTGGCTCTCTATTCGACGATGGAGTTCTCCCAATTTGTTTGGCTCTCCCAATCTTTTCGACTGGATTGAAAATGAGGAGGGTAATCTTGTTAGACAAAATAAAAAAGATATTCATAGTCCGAAATGGGAAATGCATTCCCTAGGGAGGGGTCGGGAATGGCCATTCCCCCATACGAGGGATTTCCATTCCACCTGAAATGGGAATGGGAATGAGATTCTCATTCCGATCAACTAAACATGGGAATTGGCCATTCCGATTCCGATTCCAGACTCCTATTCCTTCGAACGAAATAGACGCTTAGCTTTTATGCCGAATGAAATTCCTTTTTATAGTAAGAAAAGAAACATTTTCCACATTAATTGCACGGCTGTAATTGGCCCTACTCATGAGTCAAGCTTGAGGCCTCACTTTGCACTATGTTTGGCTTGGGCTTTGATTGTGAACCCATTCGACAAAAGCCAAGCCAAATCCTGGCCATAAACAAGTCTAGCCATGATCATTCTTTGTGATTTACTTTGGGAGGGGGGATTGGGGGAAGATTGAGGCATATCAAATATTTTTATAATACACCTATAAGAAATATTGTCCATATCAAAGTTTATCTTAAGTTAAGGTTAAACAATATAAACTTCTTTTTAACTTTGGGTTGGGCTAAGATTGAGGCATTATCCAATATAACCGTATGAAATAAAGTACATAAGTCATTACAATCTGGGCCCAATATGAAATCCAATTCAAACAAATTGGACTGAAAGAAAAAGGGTAAATTATAAAGACCCCCTTACTATGGCATCGATGACAAAGACCCCCTATATTTGTTTTTGCGACGAAGACCCCTCCGTTAGTCCATTAGTTAGCTTGAAAAAAGATTATCGTCTGACTGTTTAAACTTTTCTGAATGCGCAAACTACCCTTTTCTTTGGAATACCACTATTGTCTTGAGAAAAACAGACGAAGGAGAAGACTACTTGTGCTGAGGATGTGGCGCCGAGGAAGAAGGAGGAAAAGGAAGAAGTTAAGGAGCAAGAGAATCCGGCGGACAAGTAGACTTCACAGGCGTTGGTGGCGGCAAAGTGAACTCATGCTTCCGAAACGTTTGCTGGATGAGTTGCTTGAACTCCTGAAGAGCCCTTCTTTTCATTCTCAAGAAGATCAGCAACCACGTTTGTCTCCTCTTTGAACAAAACAGATTGAGCAAGCATTCCCTCCTCAGCGGGCTTTGTTTTCTCCACTTCCAATGGATCCTCCACTAGTCATCTCACTAGTGGTCGTTGTCCCCCTTTCCATGATCCCTCCAGAAGCATGAGTTCATAGTCGAACACTAGTTTTTTTTTTCCCGGTATCAGTCGTCGAATCCTAGTTAACAAAACACTGCATGTAAAACAAACCACTAACAAATATGTAAGTATCCCGCTTAAACAAGAACTAAGGAGTCAGACACGTAATTAAATTGAAATCCAAGAACGGAAAACTAAATTATACAACAACCCAGTAAATAAAATCAGGGAAAAATCGAGTAATTCATCACGGAACCAAAAGATGTAAAAAAAGGGAAATTTTCAAAATAGTATCCTATAAATTGGGCCTAGTATCACTTTAAAACAAGCCAATCCGTGCGAATTAAATTTTGAAAATGACAAAATTACCCTATAAAATCACTGTTCATCATCTTCTTCCACAGAATAAGACACTGTTCATGTGTGTCGTGTCCTAGCTGCAACTGCTTCCTCAAGACAATCCCGTTAATTGCAGCTTCAGGGTTGTTCTTCACATCCTCTACCACCCGAGTGGCTTCATCCTCCCACTTCTTCCTAAACACCGGACACCTCTGCAGCGATGAATCTCCTCTTGAAAAAAAAAAAGCTCATAGCGCTCTTCTTCACCATCGTCCTAGCTATCACCATCTCTAAACTACGCGGGAAGCGCTTCAACCTCCCTCCAGGTTCCTTGCCCATCCCAATCTTCTGCAATTGGCTCTAAGTCGGGGATGACCTGAACCACCGTAATCTGACTGACTTAGCCAAGAAGTTCAGTGACATCTTCCTACACACTCAAGGGGTTGAGTTCGGTTCACAAATCCAGAATGTGGTCTTTGATATCTTCATGGGGAAGGACCAAGACATGGTGGTCAAACGTTTCTTTTGATTCGGAATTGAATTTTCAAAGAAATCATGAATGCCATTAGGGACAACAGGAATATCTACAATACCAAGATGGGCATGGGCTATGGCGTCCCATTATCAGGAACCACCGCTGACACGCTTCTCCCCGTCTACAATTCTGTTAACTCCCATTTCGGAATCGAGTTGTCTCTTGTGCTCTGTTGCTTAGCAAGACTATTGGCATTTCTTAAAGAAATCCATAATTTCTTTCATGAAAAAGAAAAGAAAAGAAAAGAAAAGAAAAAGTATAGAAGAAAAAGAGAGAAAGACAGAGAGCTTGTATTTGCGTCTGTAATTGGGTGTGGTTGTTTTTTCCTTTTTTTTAACCTTTTGTTATCATTCTGATACGTACACAAGAGGGGAGCTGAGGTTTGCTGATCAGTGTGGTTTTAGCGCAGGAAACTCAAATTTCGATTTTTCACATTGGAAGAAATGAAAGCAGGAAAACATGACAACAGGTCCAAACTTTATTTACAAGCAACATGAGAACGAAGAAAATCGGCATAAGGTGCGTAGAAACAGGAGAACATGCATGATATCTTGCCACTTAGGGCTGCAGATAAAATCAAACTAAATAAGTCTATTCAAATTTTATAGGCGAGAGGGCCGGAATTGAGTTGCTGTAATGCTGATGGGAAAACGTTAGGTGCGTTTTTCGAGGGTGTGGGGACAAAGATATGATTAAGATTTATCGATAGTTACGGGAGTAGTAAGAAAGGAAAAAAATTAATTTGATGATTGATAAAGAAAATTAGATGAGGTCGAAGTGCATTATAGTGGTGGTTAACGGTTTTGTATTAAATTTATACATTTTAAAATTTTAATAATGAATTGACAAGTTTGGAGACGAAACTGATACCAGGCCCATAGTGTGAAGGTGCTACAAGAAATGAACAAAAGCTTCAACTTAGGATGCCCCCTGGGGAAATCCCGTTCTGGGTCAGAGCAGAAGAAAGCCTGACACATCGTTCTAGCATTTCTCTCCATGTATACCGGACGCTACCATAAACTACAGATGTTCTCTCTCCATAAACACGTGTTGAGCATCGAACGAGGCCCTCCATTAGTTTCTCGAAGTCTGATTCCACTTTCTTGGAGAAATGTAGTAATTGAGATGTTTGAGTGAAACATGAAAATGTTCTGAGAACGGTCCAGCGAATTCGATGCTGCAATGATTTAGAAAGAAGATTCATTTTAGAAGATGGAAGAATCCCAGAGTTTCCAATCTCTCGTTCGAAAATTTGTTGTATTCAGTAAAAAGAGAGGTGTTGGGTAAAATCCTTTCTGTTGTATTTGTTGCTGTTGTAAAGATGTTAACCATTCTGAGATGGTGTCATGGATATAGGCTTTGGTGATATGGAATCTGCGTAATTTTTCTTCAGTATGCTGACTTAACTGTGTAAACTCGTGAATTGTTTTTGTTTTCAAATGAATTTGTCATTGATCAGTTTTGGTTGCGATTCGATGGATAGAATGTGTGAAATGGAGGTCAGGCTGGTTCAGACTAGGCGGCCCAATGAAAGACCAAGAAGACCACTAAGACGCCTGAAGAAAGAAGAAAAGAGATTGAGGTGTGTTGCTGCTGCGAGGTCATTGCAACACAAATCTAACTCTTCCCAATCCGAGATTGAGGTGTGGATTGTCCCATCAAGTTGGAGAGCGCAGCAAGTATGCAAATTTACAGAAGATTTTTTCTTCAGCGGACAGAATGGATCAAGTTCGATCTAAAACCCAATTGAATTTAGCTTGATTTTGTTTGGTTGGTTTTGATTTGGAGCTATTTTTTGGGTTGGTTAGGAATTAAGAAATAAATGGCAAGAAAAAGAAAAAGAATAAGAAAATGGAGGAAGTTGAGTAGTGTATTTTTGGTAATTTAATGCCTTCAATTTTATTTAATACAGCAATAGTGATTTCATTGCTCAAATAGAGTTTCAACACCCTATAATAATTTTCATTTTCATGGTCGTCTGTTCCACAAAATCTAATTAATTTATAGTTAATTCTTCCTCAATTACACTTGTTCCCTTTTAGTTTATATATTGATAAATATAATTGTCTTGTTATAAGATATTCATTATCAAAGATAGATGTTGATTGTTCACATAAAATGGGTCCTGTATGCACAAATGGGGAAGTGACAAGCGATGTCTTTTTTACAATCAATCAGATCCAGATATCCAATAGCATTTTTTTTACCATATTAATATCAAGGAAAAAACATTGTTTCAGTAAGATCTGTATACCAAAGAACAAAATAGAGACAAACCATAGGGCATTGAAACTTGTCAAAGGCTCCTTCGGGTCATAAAACATTAATCACAGTGATCCAAGTCACTCTTCCATATGATTCAATGTCTTACCATACTCTGAACTAAGCCTTACTCCCATGGGTATTCACATTCACAGAGATCATACAAAACTAGAGACAAATTATTATCCTCTTCTACCTGTAATTTTAGCTGTCTGAGCAATCTCAAAGGCGGCCCCATTTGTCAACTACCAACCTCATAGACCCCTTAAACATGTCAATTTTAGCGTTACATATTAGACAGTTTTATATGCCTTTAGCTACAATCAGTTTTGATGTATTTTTGATATTTAATGTAAATAAATAAAGTATATGTTTGATTCATGTTATGTGACACTAAAACTAGACACTTAATGAGACTTGTGTTAGTTTTAAATGTTCACAGTCGTTGGATAAGTTTGAGGAGATTTATCATGTCAAGGCTGACACTGGTGTGCTGCCAACTGTTGGGGTGGCTTGCCTCAGTTGTCAGGGTGAGACCCAAAACACACGCAGTGTAGGATTACTTGAACCCTTGAATCAGACCAGATTTCCAGTATTGCCCTAGACCTTGGAGATTGATGGGCAAAATTGAAAAGTTACACTTGACCCCTAGACCCGATTATGGTATTGCATTAGGTGTCGGATTGAGCTATCTTTGATATGCCAATCAGTGAAATTCTTAGCGGGGTTCAAAACCTGGGTATGTTGGGACAGTCTTAGAATTCATCTAAGTGGGTGATCATAGTGACAGGATCAGCCCCTTTGTCGAACAAAGGTAATGATAGGGGGTACACTCTCTCTGATGGAAACCAAACTGTCGGCAGTTGATTTCAATCGTTGGAATTTTGTTTTGCAAAATTTTTATATATATGATATATACTTATATATGGTTTTAAATTGTTTGTAAATGGTTTTAATTCCCGATATCCATGTGAGTAGAGAGTGCATCACTGTTCCTAGCAGCCGAGGGAGAGGTCCTCTCTTGTCGGGCAGTGCTTTGTCATTATAGGCTGAGAGGTTAAGTGTAAGGCCATTTAGGATAATACCGGATGGGCTAATCTTGCATCTGCCCACAATCCCTGGGTTATTATAAGATGTCTTGGTTTAGGGATCACTTAGTGTAAGTGTTGGGCCCATAGGGTCCATGTGGTGGGCTCAAGGGGTTCACTGGGCTTTCTAATGAATTTGGCTAAGCCTTGTAACAAAGGATGGGCCGAACCCATGTGGAGATCAATGCTTGGGTCCCACGCCATATAAAGAAGCCCAACTGGGGCAATAATTTGGAATCTTATTGAGCACTAATTACTTATTGGGCCTAAAAGCCCATTTCGAACTGGGCTGATATGATCACCCACTTACAGGGGAAAATCTGCAGATAGGATTAAGATTATCCTCTATCCAAATACAGATTTGGATTGGGATAACTCCTAATTGGATTAGGAGGTTTCCTAATCACTAAGAAAGGAGAAAACCCTAAAAAAAAGAATTACAAGAATTCGACCTAGGGTTTTTGCAGTTAACACTCTTTGCAATTTGAGATAGGATCTCATCCTCCTTAAGCTGAAAACTGCATTCATGCCACTTTCAGCTTAGGGATCTCCTCCAGCCGCCGCCACCTTGCTGCATAGTTCGAACTTCATTGAAGGGAGAATCAAGAAATCTGTTCTCGATTTCAGTCTTTGCTGAAAGACTGATTTGGTTCGATGCTCTAAGCCTCCAACGAGTTCTTGTGAAGATTTTGGTATGTGAGACGTACACTGTTGGTTCTGCCCCACCATCGCTGTGTCATCTTCAGCGGGAGTAGATCTTGGATTTTTCTTTGGGCGTGAACGCCGATGTTAGGAGATTTTGAGTCTCCGTATCAGGTATAACCCTTCCCCTGATCTTTGGTTCAGATCTGGTCTGGTTTGATTCGAGTAGATCCTTGAATATTTGTTTCTAAAATAAAGGAATGTGATTCCCAGTTGGAAGAAATGTAGGAAATTTTTGGCATTCGCCCATCCATTCCGCAACCTTTTTGACGTCGATACGATGGATCCTACCATTCTTCCATTACATGGATTCATTGTGGTGCCTGACTTCATCAAGGTCAATTATCTTGGTCATTGCAAGTAGTGGAGACATTCAGCAACACAGGTGCGGTTAAATCGATGAGACACCATCTTTAAACTTATGACCTTCACTGTTAGGGTATGGCCACTGGTATCAGGCTTCAACTGGTTGACCTTTGTAAAGACTGTCCTCCACACCTTTGTAAAGACTGTCCTCCACAATTTATCTCTCCAGATCACCTACTATGTTTTTGACAGTTTCCTTTATAGTCTTCAATTCAATTTCTCATTTTTACAATCAATCATTTTATTTAATTTACTCAGATTCAAACAACCTCTTGAGCTGGCGGAGTACAACTTCAGACTTCTTCATGAACCATTTAGTAAACCTTAAGAAACATATAAGACCACGTTGTGTATATCAAAAAATAGCAACCCAGATGAACAATGAAAGCCATATATTAAGAAAAAATCATGGAAAAGAAAAAGAATATCAGACCATAGTATACTACAAGTTAGAAAAGAAGAAGATGAAGAAAAAAAAAAAGAACAAAAACTCGTTTGAGTTGATTGATTATTTCTCCGTTTTGGTGATTTAGGACTCACACAACTTTAGACCTATGTGGAATATGAGTTCTTGTTCTATGCACCCATGGGTAATGTTAACCCACCAATCACGTTTGACCACATTGATTGAGCGCAGGATGGGTAATGTTAACGTGGGTTTGGTGGTCAATCGATGAAATTCAGTTCGGACGCAAAAAGACAAAACATCTATTTTCATTTCGTACTCACCTGGTTCATATGAACAACCACCCACCTGGTTCGTATGAAGAAAAACCACCCACCTGGTTCATATCTTGCCTATGAGCCTAGGCACATCTTTTAAAACATGGTTCTGAGTACATCTATGAAGACACACATTTCAGTTATGAATACATGCACCATATGTCCATGTGAACTCTCGCTTCCCAATCCACTTGATAGCTGATAAAGGATTTGCCACTTGCCCTGCCTAACCATTGTTTGAACTATCATGTACAGATAAATTTAGGTTTTTGTAATTATTCAATGTTAATTCTTCAACCATTACCCCAATGTCATTAATAGAATGAGGGCTAGCACATTTAGGTTCTCATCCAGCTAAAGAGGTTACACATCTATTTAAGCTCCAACTCTGTAAAGCATCTGTAAATCCTTGGGGCGAGCTCTTGGCCCAACCACTTCCCAGAGATAAAAACATGGCAGATGGATCCAACACATTGTGGTTGCTTGGTTTCAGGGCATGATCGTTTTCTTTCCTTCTGAGGTGTATACCTTCCACGGCATCATTTGCAGTCACTTTTTCACCTGTTCCTTCCATCCAGTACAAAGAGACTTCATTTGCATGTACTATGTTCTCTGCAAAACGAAGAGGTTCAGTCAGAAATTAAAAGAACCATGGAGAGGGCCACCGGTGGCTTCATCGTTCACGGGGGCGCCGGTGTGAAGTGAAGGCACCAGTGAGCTGTTGTTGTGCTAGGGTTGGAAATGAGGATAGGGATGGGGAGTTGTGAAATAAAAATGGATGTTTTGTCTTTTTTGTGTCCAATTGAACCGGCCTCCATTGATTGATGGCCAGACCCATGTTAAAGTTACCCATCCCACGCTCAATCGACATGGTCGAACGTGTTTGGTGGGTTCACGCGTCCAATGCACTAATGGGCGCACAGAACGGGAACTCATGGAATACAGCCTGATTACACCGTAAGTAACTAGTTGAAAGTTCCAACACCTGATAAAAAAAAACAACAGAACCCTACCTCTACCACCTGATTAATTATAAAGCACAACCCTAATTCTACCACCAGGCTTCTAGGCCTCAACGGTTGAGCTTATGCATTTTGAGCTCTGTCCTCTGCGTTTTGCATTTGTACTTGCATTTAAAATCAAATTCAAATTCTCGTTTTGGCCAATTACCAACTTCGCCATCGGTAGCTGGCCTAAACGATTCAACCGACCATTCTTTCTAAAAACAGAAATAGATGCCCCTTACATGTGTTCAGTGATTTCTGTCGATTAAGCAATTCAACTTCTTTCAAAGTAATCAAATTAATGAACATTCACCCAAATTTTTGTACCCAAGGCTAGTGCTTTGAAATAGAAGGTAGGGAAAAGGCAGGGAAACTTTAACAAACCTTGTATAAGTTTATCTCCCTTTCCTTACATTTTCTTTCAAACCAAACACAATGGGGAATGGGAATTAGAAAAGCCCAAGATATAATATAAGGCATAATTAGGATTAAAATAAAATGTTACATGAAGATCTCTGGTTTGTGTCTTGGTAAGTCATTTATTAGGGTAAGGGTGCAAATGGATTGGATTAGATCCAAACTCTAATCCTATTTTGCTAGGTTCCAATATCCCCATTTCAGGTTTTTTTATCAGATTGGATAATAGGATCTGATTAAAATTCGAATTGTTTTTTATAATGCATTTTTGTATATATATATATATATATATATGATGAAAATAGTTGAAAAAATACTTGCATTTCTTGTTTTTCTTTATTTAATCTGTTATATTTTTCTTTTTAATAATTTATTTTTTAAGCTAAATTGGATCAAATCATATTCGGATATCTTGCATCCTTATTGGATTCTAACTCGAATAATCAGATCTACGGTTTATAGTATTGGATTGGATTCAGATATATCCTGATTTGAATTTGATCCAATTAGTCTGCATCCCTATTTTTGGGAAACAATTTGAGTAAGTGCACTTAAAAGTGTTCTTTTATTCAATAGATAATTGTACAATGTCCGTTTTATTCAAAAGAGTGACATTATTGTAGACTTAATTTTGTCACATCGCGTATTAGCAATCTTTGGCATGGATGACAAAGTGATTTACCTAAGTATGAGGTGTGTATTACTTGTCTAGATAAATGAGCTACCTATAAATTGTTCTTTTCCTTGGAAAGTGATGACTTACACATAACTAAAGTCCTTTGACCTATACAATAACATAGCCATGATTTCATTTTTTTGAAGAAGAAAATTGGGGGAGATTATTTTGAAGTTGCAAGTACAGAAGTACCATAAAAATCAGGTTATCTCAATAGAACTACTTAACACAGATGTACTAATAATCAATAAAAACTAGTCTTACTCCAGCACTCAATGTGTTCAAAACAAGGAGGAGCCTACTTTGACCAATGGAGGGTACTTACTTCTTTTCTAATGGATACCATGGTAATTGCTTATGCAACTTCAACAGGATGGTTACCGAGCTTTGTAAAGCAGGCATGTGTTGCTATACAGGAGGGCTAATTTCATTTTGGAGGAGTCACAAATAGATCCAAAGAATCCTTTGAGCTCTAATTCCTAGGGATGAAATGGGATTTTGATCAAACTAGGAGGGGGGATTAGAAGATTTTCTAGTTTCATCTGTGTAGAATGTGTTGAAATCAACACTGTTCCTGATAGCACCCCTAGCGTACCTCAGCAGTTTGTTGACAAGGATGTAGATGTGTATAGTTGTGATACAAGGTTATAGTAAAAGGACTGAAAACTTACACACTTTTAACCCTCTCCATAATAAAATCATTACTTCAAAGAAAATCAATCTCCTTATTCTTATGAATGTTTTGGTTTGTAAGCTAGTCTCTTTCTTTTCTTTTTTTTTTGCAAAGTTTCCAAGTTCTATAATATCTAAGGGTGGATACACCCTTCATCCAGGGTAGAAATTGGACATGGAGTGAACTTTGAGGCTGAAAAAAAGTCATTTGTCTTTTAAAATCAAATGAAATACTAGGATATATAAGAAATGTATGGAAACAATTAAATTGGATGCCAGAACATTAAGACACATTGCCAAAATCCCAGCTCAAGTTAGATTAGAATACAATCTCATATAAGCATATTCTACTACACTAAAAGACTATTTTTCTTCCACCAAGGTTTCCATTGTCTTATCCAGAACGGCTAAATTAAAGACAAACTAGTTTGATACAAGAGTCCATATCAAATGCATATTTCACTTAAATGGGACAAGCGTTCATTGCACAATATTAATAGGAGAGAGAGAGAGAGGACCATTTCATTTATATTGTTTTTTTGCATACTTTGACTCCTTTGTGGGGTATAAAAAAAGATTAAAACAGAAAAATTTTATTTAAATTTTTACTCAACTATGTTGCTATTGCTATAAAACTTTCCCTAGTTTATGAATATTTATTGATATCTCCCTCATTGACTGATATGGCATTACTAGGACTCCCCTTTCCATTAGTCATCTATTAAATGTTATTCTAATCAGTATTCATCCAACATCAAAATTAATTGCAAAGAACCCAAAATTACATTGAGGATAATCACCATGATCTTGATTCTATATATATGTTTATTCCTCCCGATAGGTTAAGCAAAATATCATATTTGAAATTCCCATCAAAAAGGTGGATAATAGATTCTAGTATACAGATTTGACCAGTCATCATAAGCTTTAATCAGGGCTCAAGATAGAAAAATATGCATTCTGCTTCTGTCAAAATCTAGGGAGTAATGAGAAGAGAGTGTGAAATCTAATAGAAAAAGAAATCACCGTGGTCTGGTCTACAATAGAAAGACGGGGGAGGAATGAAAAAGAGTGAGAGAGAGAGAGAGAGAGAGAGAGAGAGAGAGAGAGGAGAGGAAGAAGAAGAATAGGAGAGGAGAGAGCAACATTGACAGTGACTTACTTTATCGTCATCGGAGCGTCAATCCAAATCCGTTCTTCTTCACTTGGAAGGAGAGAGAGACGAAAGATGAGTGAGAGAGGGGTTTGGAGTCTGGTAGTGAAAAAGGTTTGAGGGCTTTAAATGTAATTTTATTTTTTATTATTTTAAAAAACGAGAATAGAATTCCGATTCCCATTAGGGATTGTCATTCTACCCAATTAAACGCCTGAAATTTAGAATGATCCATTTCGATTCTGATTCCATACCCCTATTCCTGCAAATCGAACAAACCCTGAATTTTTCTTTGCAGGCAATGGGTCCTTGGCCTTTATGGGGGATAGACGTTTTCTTTGTTCCTAACCCCTAGGCTATGTAATGCAAAGGTTGCTAGGGGTTGTGGCGACAACATCCCCTGCTCCCTCTATCACCGATATCCACCATTTACAAGAACCAATCATCCTTATGGTTACTAGCGGTTTGGTTGGAGTTGTGGTGACATCCCCTACTCCCTCTTATCACCGGTATCCACCACTTACAATAATTAATCACTGTTGTGGTCATTGGCAATTCGGTCAAAGTTGTGGCGACATCCCCTACTCCCTCTGTTATTCACTAGTATTCACCACTTACAAGAATCAATCACCGTTGTGGTTACTGGCGATTTGGTCGGAGTTGACATCCCCTACACCCTCTATCACCGATATCCACCACTTACAAAAATAATCATTGTTATGGTCATTGGGTGATATGGTTGGAGATGTTTTTTCATGTTCAAATAAATATGAAAAAAGTCCCCCCTTGTAATATGGGGTCAGTGACAAAACCCTCGTTTTTTATTTATTTTTATTTTTTTTTTGCGATAAAGACTCCCTTGAGCTTTAAAAAAACCCTTTCGTTAATGTTCTGTCAGTTAATTTCGAAAAAAAAATCTTCTGACTGTTTAAAGTTTTTTAAATATCCAAACTATCCTTTTTATACTGTTCATTGTCTTCTCCATTGAATTTAGGTGAAATGATATAAAAGCAACAGTTTTGAAACATTCCACGGAGAACATTAACGGAATAAAGGGGACTCCTATTATGACGAATATGGGAAAAATGATGAATTCGAAGACTTAACTAGAAACAACTTCAAGGCCATAATCATGGTATATGAAGTGAAACTTAAAAAGAAGAAAAACAATTACTGACCCACCAAACCAAATTTATATATTTTACCGTTTCCTAGGCTAATAGGTTTTAAGAGAAAAAGAGCAAGAAACAGAAAAGATAAAAAGTTTAGTGGAGTATTTTGGTAATTTAACGCTTTTCGTCATATGACTTAACTGTTAAGAGGGTTTTTGTCTAACGGCTAAAGTTAAAGGGGGTCTTTGTCACAAAAGAAAAAATACAGGGAAGACTTTGTCACTATCTTTAATTTACCCAAAGTTGAAATAACTGAATAAGAATCTTTTTGTATCTAACTAGTAGAATGCTAACTGAAGGGCCTTTGTCTAACGGTCAAGGTTTGAGAGTCTTAATTGAAAAAAAGTACAAGAGATACTTTGTCTGGGGTTACTTTGGCTGTCGGGGGCCAATAACCTTTGTCATGGGTTACTCAAAATAAATCAGAACTCAATTACTAATTTGCCCACTCTCATGATAACCTGCCCAATACAGAAACTCTCTCAACAGTAACAAGGCTGTTCGCCCCAGTAGCCAAAGTTTTTCCCTTTGTCATAGGTGGGGTCTGTGTAACTTGAGTTCACTTTTTCTACGACAGTGCCATCACAAGGCTAAAAGAAAAAAAAAAAAAAAAGGTCATGGCCTTCATCTAATTTAAAGTGGGGCAAAGATAATAAATCGAAGGTTTTGATTTTCAAGCGCTACAACACTGTTGTATCAAATGTGGTTTGAGAAGAGCCCCTTAACTTTGGAACTTCTCTCTTATTTCCATCAAACCACACACTATGGAGACTAAGAACGACAGTAAGATTTTATTTTGGACTAATAATTGGGTATGCAATGAACTTCTCAACCAAACTGGTGGTTGATTCACTAAATTCAAATATAAACCTGAAGCTCAGACTGAGCTACCTTATTGACTGTGAAAAATAATGGAATTTAACGAATTGACAAGCTGTGTAGCTAAGAAGACAATTCAAACAGATTAGAACAATTCACAACCCAATAATTGATGGGGAGGACACAATTTGGTGGGGGCATGAATCAAAGGGTAACAATTGGCAACCTAGCTCAACCAGTAGGGGTGTTAATTGAACCAGATTTGATTCGATTTGTTCTGGCCCAATTGAATCCATTACAAATGAATTGGGTCCAATCCAATCCGATGAATACTTAAAACTATTTTAGACTGGTCTAACTTAATGTTTGGCCGTTCAATCTGTTCAAATTGATCCTAGTTTAGATTGATTTCAACCTTAACCTGGTCCATTGACCTGTATTCTTAATAGACTATATATTAATTCAATCCAACCCAATCCAATATAAATCTATTATACACAGACTACGTCTAATTCAATCCAACCCAATTAGTACTTTGGACATTACATCCAATCCAATCCAATTAATACTTCATACATTAAGTCTGAACTGTTCCAATTCAATGTATCTTATTGATCCGTCCAAATTGATTTTGATGATTTGAACAGATCCAATCTAAAACCGGGCAATCAACACCCTTAGCTCAATGCAAATGCCACTCAAGAATTCGGATAATTAAATATCATAAAAAAAAAGAAAAATCCATGATGATGCAGAAAAGACATGTATCTTCCCTGCTATATTCATAATCTAATGGATGATTGCATGAGTTTATTAAGACATCTCCCTCCCTTCTCTATCAATCCGCCATACCCGTAGAGCATGTTCCTACAAAATGCATTCTTATAAAAAAAATAGGATTCGTTTGGTTCCCGGGAACAGACCTAAAATCGAAATTGAATGGATATCAGATTCCCAATACGAGGGTGATGGTTATTCCCTCCCCTCCCCTATTGGATTGAGAATCCGTTGATCTAAATTCCAATTTGAACCAAACACTGGGAATAGACCATTCCGATTCCAACTGTGAACCAAACGGACTGTAAGTCATCAGTTCCGATAGCTCCCTCAACATCAGCCCAGTATGGTTTATTTGATTATATTGAAGTTCTTATCTGTTTACTACTTTGAGCCGATGTCGGCAGGATTTTAAGTTCTGTTTCTGGGGCCAAAGCCAATGGATTGATTTGTCCTTCGTGGATTCCTCCTCACTTGTTTTAGGATCAAATAATCAAGTTTATGGACAAATAGCTCCCGGCACAAAATAAACTAACAATTAACAAGGCATATTTTTTGTTAATTTTACATTCTCTTTTTCTTTTTTATACATTTTGTTCTTCGGATGGATTGTTCAATATGAGACACAAACAAGAAACAAGACAGGAGGAATTGCTACATTGCTACATCCTAGCAGGGAGTTGTCACCTTGTTCTATACACGAGATGGACACAGAAAAAACAAACTATTTACTTTGACGGTAATGTTAAAGAGAGCTTCTACAAGTTGTTCTTTGATTTCTTTCAACGGGGCTGATGGATGCGGCGAGGGCTACATTTGGGGCTAATAGACTGTGGGGCCTTCTCTCGATACTTCGCAGGTTCCATCTGAGACTTGGGGACTTTTGGAGATTTCATGGAGGTCGTCATCAGGCTCTTCATCAGCGCTTCGGTATTCATCTCCATGCCTGCTTTTCCAAAACAATTACAACATTAATAGAATGAAAAATTGAAATTTCACTTAGAACGAAAATATCGTCATCGATGGAGAACATAAACGCATACCATTTACCGGCTTGGAAGCAAACAGTGCTGACCCATTTTGTTGAGGATAAGATTGAACAAACTCCTCGAATTGGGCATCCACGTTGTACAATTCTTCATCGACATCGAAATCGAACGACTCTGGGAGCAGATCGGCAATGTCAACGCCATCATCGTCGTCATTTGGAGTGCTGATAAAGGTTTCATCTTCCTGATGCTGGGCGAGCCAGTAGTCCCGGAACCAAGTTGATGTCTTCACCAGCTCCCACCATTCAGGAGAGAAATCCTCCACTTGCCTGTAAGCTGCTGGGATGAAGAGAGGGGCGTTCGGATTAAGTGTAGATCTTCCTCCAGATACTAGTGCCATCACTACTTCTATATAACCTTAACTTCCCCTGTTCTCGTACCAGTCACGTTCAAACTTGCCTGGATAGAAGCATTAGAATAGATCACAACCATGACATAGGAAATCTGGAGAAAAAGGAAGGACGATAACGTGGAAAATTCTGGAATTCCAAAAATAACCAAATTGTTTTAGATCTAGCCAAGTTATTTTGTCTAAAGCGTCAAATCTTTTCTTGTTATCCACAAAAAACACTAGTCATAGCTATTAAGACTTCCACAGCTGAAGGTTTCACTTTCGATAATAAATTCCGCGCCTTTTACCCAACAATCAAACATCGAAGAACTTAGATCTCACTGGTAATGCAAATTAGAAGTAAAAAAAAAATAAAAAGAAACTCAACTACAGAACGAAAGCCGCTTTGCAAAAACTAAAAACATTTCGAAATCAAAAAATCAGACACCTAGGCCCTGCAAATGACGAAGTTCCTTAAAGATCGGCCGCAGTCCTCACAAAATTTTGAAGTTCCTAGCCGATCTTCAAGATCATAGGCCTAATGGACCAGATCCACCATGAACTTCAACCGGAAGCACAACTCCTACTCCTTCAAAATCAAACATCATCGCAAGCAGACCTCATGACAAAAACAAACCTCCGATTCATCTAAACCATAAAATCCAAATTTCAGAGTCAAGAGAGTCAAGACTGCATTACCTCACCCAGAATTGAAAATCTCACCATCAGATCTCATGAAAAACTTAACACTTCACAAAAATTAAAAAGATCGCGAAATAAAACCAAATCGGAGACACTCCTGAAGAAGATCTACGTATTCCCCTGAAGCGATTAGGATTTACCTTTAGGACACAGAGAGGAAAATATCTCGCCCGGACGAATGATGAGACCAGAACTGTTCTACGGTTTGTCTGATGCTTCAAAAGTCCTATATATAGACCGAGGGAGGGGATGTTACGAACCTGATTGCTTCGGTAATCCGAACCTGAGGTTCGAAAGGGACGGAATTTTCAATTAGAGGGAGTGGTTTTACAGCCTACAGCCTGTCGAAATCGGTGAGAAGCTCGTCACCTTCGGCATAATTGGGCTGGGCTGTAGCCTGTAGGTGTTTAAAACGCGTGGGGCCAGCTGATGACTACGGAAAGCTCCGTGCTCCCAAACAGGTTATATACCTGGAAAATGATTAAGAAAGAACCTTCCTGATAAAAGATCAAGCTGAAATGTCATTAGATTCTAATCAAAAGGCTGGGGTCCAGTTTGTGATTGAATCTTCTTATGATGTTTCGTTCATGAACAATTGATCATTGACTCGGAAAAGATGTTATGTTTAATCAACGGTCAGAATCGGTCGAACGAGTCACTAAGCGGTCAACTGAAGGAATTGGGTGGAGCTGCCAAAGGAAACGGGCGTGGGGAATCGAAAAACGTACAATAGATGAAAGTTGAAAAAGGACTCCTTGTGGAAAACGATAGTGCTGGCGCCATGGTGCTATTTACGAGTATGAACCATATACGGTTCGGCGGCACTCGGTTTATTGCTGATTATGGTTTATGGTGGAAATCTGGCGGTTTGGTTGGGTCGGTTGTACCGACTTTAACATGCATCCATTCTTGGTTTAAGAGGGGTGTTCATAAAAAACGAAAAACCGAATCGAATTGGAAAAATTGAATAAAAAATTGCATTTAACTGAATCGGTCGAATATTCGAATCCATAATTTTAAAGGCAAATTCTTTAAACTATTTTTAAGGTTTAGAAAATTGATTAATTATATCTTTATTGTTTTATTACTGTTTTAAAGTATCTTAATATTTTTGGCAATTAACTAAAATCTTCCTTATTTGATGTTTGTTAACGAAAGGATTAAAAATATAATTTATTTATCATTTTTTTTATTTTCAAAATCCTTATTTAAAATGAAAACTTCAAACAAAACTTGTACGAAGAGGCGCACCTAGAACCATGATTTAATTTGTAGATGAGAATAATCATGATTTATAGATGAGACCAAGCAGGATCAAACATTAAACTTGGTCGACCCAGAAGTAACAAATTCGACAAACATTATCAATGTTTAACAGGGAGCGTGAATTGTCTCAACTTGTCGAGGCTTATCGAACCAGCCTCTTGTTTGTTTGTGCCAGAAAACCAAATGAGCTCAAAAATTGGTTATTAATGTAAATTTTTGGTGGGTTTCTGGTTTTGAAGAGAGATTGTTAATGAGTTTTTTTCGTTTGTTAACCGTTTATGTTCAATATTGTTTGGGTCTTTTGGTTGTTTCCGCCACCCAATGAAGAGGGCGACTACTAGAACAAGAAAAGAGGAATCGAGGCCAACTCCAATTAAAATGGCTAGTTTCTAGGCCTTGCTTTCCCTAGAGCAAAGCTTGTCGGATTGATAGAAGTAAAAAAGAAAGGAGAGGAAGAGAGAGAAAGAAAGAGAGAGATACTTGATGGAGCGCGATCTGGCTGGTCTTAGCTTTCTGCTGCCTTGCTTTCGAACGAGGTAGCAGGGATCCTGAAATGGGAGAGATGGGAAAGCTCTGAGGGGAACCCGGTGTAGAGGCTCCGAAGCTCAAGTTAGAATCTTTCAAAAGCAAGGTAATACCAGATAGCGCAAAGTTTTTGCATACCTCCGTTGTCGGGGGGGCAGGGGGCTCTTATAGTCGCTTCGCGTACTCGTCCCGAGGCCCTTGTCAGATCGGGTATGATTACTCTTGCGCTTGTCAACTCGGCTATCGTCCCTTCTGCTGAGACAGAACCGTCACTGCCTAACCGTCTAACTGGAGAGGGCGGCGTCAGTGGCGGTGGCAGGTGGCCGTTTAGAGTGCTGCTGCCAAAACGTCAGATCCCAAGTCAGTCAGGCGTGGCGCCCTCGGGCACGGAATTCCCTGGTGCCAGGCATGGTACGACTTGTTTGGCTTTGGTGCCTAGAAGATGCGAAGTGCTGAGCGAGGCGGTCTTGAGCTCGGAGGTATCCCGAACTGCAACAAGGTGGGTCAATTCAGCAAAGTGTGTCCCGAGCTGTTACAAGGTGGCAGTTCGGTGAAGTGTGTCCCGAGCTGTTACAAGGTGGCAGTTCGGCGAAGTGTGTCCCGAGCTGTTACAAGGTGGCAGTTCGGCGAGGTCTACCCCGAGCTGTTACAAGGTAGTTCGGCGAAGTCTACCCCGAGCTGTTACAAGGTAGTTCGGCGAAGTCTACCCTGAGCTGTTACAAGGTGGCAGTTCGGCGAAGTCTACCTCGAGTTGTTACAAGGTGGTAGTTCGGCGAAGTCTATCCCGAGCTGTTACAAGGCGGTTTAGTTCGGCGAAGTGTGCCCTTCCCGCCTAGGCTTGACCCCTTTTGCCGAGCTGTCGCTTCTGCCACGTGTCTCATAATAAAGAGGTCGGGCCAAATTTTCCTTCATCAATTGCCCCCCACTCCTTGCGCCGAGGGCCTTGCCATGGTGCGGGGAGTTTTCAAGAGGTGGTTGTAGATTTGTCCCGTCCTTCAAACCTTCACTGTATGAGACGCTTTTGCTAGGGTTTTTTCAGTTTTCGAGAAGGCTGGAAACGTGCCTTACTCAAGAACGCTGGTGGTTGTGACCGTGCGTTTTAAATTTCAAACCAACTCGCGCAGCTGGGACGTGACAGCGGGTCATTTCAAAAAGGCACGCCACTGCTGTACGTACGCCGTCGACTGTCAGGGAGACGTGCGGCGCGTCAGATTCGAAAAGACACGTGTCAAAGCAACGTCGGTTTTAAAAAGACGTGTTGACGTTTCGCTTTTTTAGGAAAGACGTGCACCAATCACGTCTTGACTTTAAGGGTTGCAAGGTTGGTAAGAACATGGGCCGTCGGATCGTCTTCAGTCTGCACGGTCGATTCTTGGTTACTGTAGCTATAAATAGTGGGGGACCCCGGTTGGTTTGTCACTTTTGCGGTTGTCTATCGAGTTCGCGTCCAACCTTCCAACTCGCGTCTCTCTTCCAGCTCGCGTCAAGGCTGGTTATACAGTCTTCATGGTTCTTTAGCTTGTTCTTCAAACTTTCCGGTGAGTACTTTCTTGAATCTATCTTTTCCCCAATGTCTAGCTTTGATAGCTCAGACGATTCTTCGAGTAGGGCCGACGTAAGTTCCACCAACCGAGCCGTGTCCCCAGACTGCCTCAGTGACCCCGAGGTGGAGCTTGAAGACTATGAACTAGTGGGCCGAGTTGCTTCGGGCAGTTCGGCATCTACCTCCCGCCGAGGTCGGATGCTAGACAGGTTTGGTCCTTCGACCATGACGCCTGAGGGGCTTCAATCCATACTTCTGTCCTACAATCTTCCTGGGGGGTACACATATTTCATTCCTTCGAGTAGCTTTCCTTGGGAACACGGTCCCGACGAGATCGTGATTTTTCGAGAGCAGCTCGCCGCAGGGTTGTGACTTCCTTTCCATCCCCTCCTCGTCGAAGTCATAAACCACTTCGGTGTCACCATTGGCCAGCTTCATCCGAACTCTATTCGGAACCTGGTGGGGACGATATCCCTTTTTTGCGAGCAGAATTTCCCCTTGGACTTAGAGATATTCTCCTCTATCTTGATGCTCAAGAGACAGGCGGGTCCTCTTCCTGGGGGGAGACGGGCGTATTACCTTACTCCTCGCCAGGGTTTTAAGCTTCTGCACGATCTCCCTAACAAGGTCCCGGCGTGGAAGCGGGACTACTTCGGCGTGCGAAGTGCACAAGGATGGCCCTTTCAGACCGGGTGGGGTGAGGCCGCTCCCGACTCGGGCGTAACTCTTGATAAAGAGACGGTGAAGGGTCTCCGGCAGTGGGCACGGCAAGGCTTAAAGTGCCACCACTACTTAACATTGGCTAAGATTTTTGCAACCGGCCTGAGTTCGGGTAGGTTTCTGGCTATGCGGTTTCTTGCTTGCTCTGTTCATTTTTTCTGATGTCGAACTCGTTCTGCAGGTGTGATGGATGCGGAGAGAACTTGCGGAGGGCGTTTGTTTCAAGGTATGAAGAGGAGGAAGCGGGTCGCCAAGCAAACTTGTAACGAGCTGCCCCTGGATGAGGAGCCCCAAGCCCCAGACCATACGGCAGAGGATCTGCCCGGGGAGCCCGAAGTGACTCCACCGGTGCACGAGACTGCCGGGGCGCCTTTCGCTGAAACCACTCATACGGGCGCTCCTGCGTACTCAATTGCTCCTCACTCCGGGTCTGCTCATACGCGGGCTGGGCCCTCAGGCTCGGGAGCTCAAGGGGAGTTTAGGAGCGTGTTGATGCCGAACTACGCTCTTCAAAAGAGTAGGGATGCTACTTTCCCCGAGGAGGTTGCGGCGTGGACCGATCTTCCCTTGAATCAGGTCGCTTGCCGCGCCGTAACACATGCCATGGTGGTAAGTGAGATTTCGTCTTCCTTTTTTATTCTGTTGCTTCTGCTGTTATTTGCTCACTTGTTTCTTTTGGTAGGTGAATTCTTCAATTCATGCCTTGGCTGCCCAAGTGGAGAGGAGCTCGCGACAGGCGCGAGCTGCTGAGGCTGCTGCTCCTGCTGCTGAAGAAGCCTTCCGTGCTGCAGAGGCGGCTGCTTACGCTGCTGAAAAGGCTGCTCGCGTCGCGATGGCCAGACAGGCGAGGTCTCAGCGTGACACCGAGGCCATGGGGGTAGTTGTCAAGCACATGGCGGACTTGAAGTTGGATTTGCAGCATCAAGTCGAGTATCTTCAGGAGGACATTAGGGAGAGAACACAGATTTTCTCCCAAGGCATTGAAGACGCCAAAAAGAAGGCAGTTGAAGACTACATTGCCTCCCCGCGTTTTGACGATCTGATGGTGGACTCTTACAGGAGGGGGTTCAAGTTGAGCCGGTGGATGATCCGGAATACATACCCCGACCTCGATGTAAGTGCCATAACCACTTCGCGCATAACTCAGGAGATGGCCAATGCTGCCGATGGCGAGCCGGACTCTGAAGGAGAGGCAGGGCCTTCGGGTGTTGTTGAAGTGCCTTCCGATGGCGAAGAAGTGGCTCCGGGCATGTAATTTTTTTTTTTTTGCCAATGTACTGTTTCTTGCAATGGAGTGTCTTTTTCCCTTGCTCATCTTCCCCGAGCTATTTCTTTGCCGGGTTTTTAGATTTCCGTGGTCTTTTATGCCGCGAACTGATTTTTTGCCGAGCTGATAATGTGCTGAAGTTCCTCGGCTTGCCTTGTGGCACGGCCTGATTTCGTCCACTTCGCTAGGTGGTTTATAGGTAGTATCGCCTCAAGTTCACGATGTTCCACGTTCGGGGTACTCGTTTGCCTTCCAAGGTTTCGAGTTCATATGCGCCCCCGAGTGCTGTTTTTACTTTATAGGGACCTTCCCAATTAGGTCCAAGCTTGTCGACGCCGGGTTCGGGCACCATAATTTTTCGGAGGACCAGGTCGCCGACTCAGAAGCTTCGTCGATTTACTCTGCTATTGTAGTAGCGAGCTACCTGCTGCTGGTATGCCGCTGTTCGGATGTGCGCGAGGTCCCTTACCTCGTCCAGTAGGTCGAGGTTGGTGCGTAACTCGTCTCTGTTCGTCCGATCGTCGTATGTTTCTAATCGCAACGTTGGTATTTCGATTTCCGCCGGGATCACCGCTTCAGTGCCGTAGGTGAGGTTGAAGGGGGTTTCTCCCGTGGCTGCTTTTTCGGTCGTTCGGTGAGCCCATAAGACACTTGGTAGTTCTTCGGCCCACAATCCCTTAGCTCGATCCAGACGTGCTTTCAGTCCGCGCAGGATGGCTCTATTCATTACTTTCGTCTGACCGTTTGCCTGTGGGTGCGCGACTGACGTGAAATTTTGCCGAATCCCCATGTCCTGGCACCACTCCTGGAACTTGATATCCTTGAACTGTTTGCCGTTGTCGGAAATTAGAACCCGAGGTAATCCGAACCGACATACTATGTTCTTCCAAAAGAAGTTCTGTATGTTTCGGGCCGTAACAGTTGCCAGATGTTCGGCTTCTATCCACTTCGTAAAATAATCTACCGCAACAACTAAGAATTTTCTCCCGCCTGTTGCTGGTGGGAATGGCCCAAGGAGGTCGATGCCCCATTGTGCAAAGGGCCACGGGCTAGCGAGGTATTTGAGGTCGGAGGCAGGTTGATGGTGGATGTTAGCGTGCTTCTGACACTTGTCGCATTTTCTGACGAGCTCGACAGCTTCTGCCTTCATCGTTGGCCAGTAGTATCCTTGTCGAAGTGCCTTTTGGGCGAGTGCTCTGCCCCCCAAGTGTCCGCCGCACAGGCCTTCATGAGTGTCGCGGAGTACAAACTCGGCTTCGGTAGGTCGCAGGCACCGCAAATAGGGGAGCGTGTACGACCGTTGGTATAACCGTTCGTCTATTATGACATATTTGGCCGCCTAGCGCTGCACCCTTTTGGCGGCATTGCGTTCTACAGGGAGGGTTCCGTCTATCAGGAAGCTCGCGAGTGGATCGATCCAGCTCGGGTCTGCTTCTAAGATGGGAGCGACCTCCTCTGTCCCCCCGAGAATACTAGGCCGAGGTAAGTCCTCTATGTACACAGTTCTCATATTGTTGTGACTCGTGCTGGCTAACCGGGACAGGGCGTCGGCCTCAGTGTTTTCGAACCTCAGGATTTGCCTGATGATGTGTGACTGGAAGTCAAGCAGGGCTTCTTTTACTTTGGCCAAATATGCGATCATGGAGAGATCGCGTGCTTCGTACTCGCCGGTAACTTGGTTTACCACGAGCTGAGAATCGCTGCAGATGACCAAGTGTTTTGCCTTTAACTTTCGTGTTAGGTCCAGCCTGGCGATTAACGCTTCGTACTCTGCCTCGTTGTTGGATGCCGCAAACTCAAAGCGTAGCGCGTACTCTACTTTTGTGCCGCTCGGGCCGCACAAGACTATTCCAGCTCTGCTGCCCTGCCGGTTCGAGGAACCATCCACGTGAAGGATCCAGGGCTCCTCATCCCAATTCGCTCTTCGCCTGATCAGGAGAGATGCCACACTGGATGCTACTTCACGGAGTTCAAACTCTATGGGTTCAGGAGCTCCGGGTTTGCCGCAAATGGGGACCTCGGGCTCGACCTGTGGGGCTTCGTGGCTGAAAGTGCACTCGGCGATAAAATCTGCCAAAGCTTGGGCCTTGATAGCAATTCTCGGTTTGTACTGGAGATCGTACTCGCTGAGTTTGATGGCCCATTTCGTCAATCGACCGGAGACTTCGGGTTTGAGTAAAACTTGTCTGAGAGGTTTGTCAGTTAGGACGATGACTGTATGAGCCTGGAAGTACGGGCGGAGTTTCCGAGCTGCTATTACTAGGGCGTATGCTAGTTTTTCTATCTCCGGGTACCTTGCCTCTGCTCCCTGCAAAATTTTACTAACATAATATATGGGTCATTAGACCCGGTCTGTTTCCTTTATTAGTACTGAACTGACCGCCTCGTCGCTTGCCGAGAGGTACAGTTGTAAGACCTCGCCCACCTCGGGCCGGGCTAAGGTTGGTATACTAGCGAGGTAACCTTTTAGTTCATCGAACGCGAACTGGCAGTCCTGGGTCCATTCGAACCCTTTGCCTTTGACTGCCTTGAAGAAGGGTAGGTAGCGGTCTGCTGACTTAGATAAGAAGCGGCTTAGGGCGGCTATGCGGCCGTTTAGCCTCTAGACCTCTTTTACTTTCCGAGGTGGTTTCATATCTAGAATGGCTTTTATTTTGTCCGGGTTGGCCTCTATACCGCGCCGATTGACAATGTAGCCTAGGAACTTGCCCGAGGTGACGCCGAAGACACACTTGTTGGGATTCAACTTCATGCTAAAGTGTCGCAGGATTTGGAAAACAGAATCTAAGTCTTGTATTAACTCTTGTGAAAACTGAGTTTTGACGACCATGTCGTCTACATAGCACTCTATCTTCGTACCAATCAGGGGCCGAAATAGCTTATTTACAAGTCTTTGGAAAGTTGCCCCGGCATTTTTTAGTTCGAAGGGCATGACTTTGTAGCAATACAGGTCGAACTCGGTAATGAAGCTGGTTTTTTCCTTGTCGGATGGGTCCATCCTAACTTGGTTGTAGCCCGAGTAGGCATCCAAGAAGCTTAGCAACTCGTTTCCCGAGGTCGCGTCCACTAGGCGGTCAATTCTGGGGAGGGGGAAGCAGTCTTTTGGGCAAGCTCGGTTCAGGTCGGTATAGTCGACGCACATGCGCCACTTGCCGCTTGCCTTTTTTACCAACACCGGGTTGGCCACCCAGCTCGGGTAGTCGACCGCTCTCCAGCGTTCTGGGGCTAAGTTGCGTTTCTTCTGTCTAACGGGTCTGACTACAGGGTCAGTATTAAGCTTGTGAGTTATCAGTCCGGGGCTAATGCCGGGCATGTTGGCCGCGGACCAGGCAAAAATATCTAAATTTTGGAGTAAAAAACTTACCAGTTCGGCTCGTAGGGGATCTTCGATGGAAGCTCCGATGCTTAGTGTGCGAGCTGGGTCCGTAGCTGAAGCCTGGATTGCGACAGTTTCCTCCGTGGGCGAAGCTCGCTCCTCACCTTGCTCCGCCGGCCGCTCCAGCTCGAGGTCGTCGGCCGCCTTGGTTTTTCCCTTTAGGGCGGCAACGTAGCACTTGCGGGACTCGAGCTGGTCGCCCCGCGCTACCCCTATACCGAAGTCCGTAGGGAACTTCATGGCCAAATAGTAGGTGGAGACCGCCGCCCGTAGGACATGCGTGATCGGCCGCCCTATTATGGCATTGTATGGGGAGGGGGTCGCGACTACCAGGAAATCATGGTTGAGTCTGACCGCACAAGGCCATGTGCTGACTTCCACAGAGACAGTTATTTTCCCGAGGGGCCTAACTTCCTCTCCGCTGAAACCTACCAAGGGAGTGTTCGCGGGCTTCAGCTCGCTCCTCTTTAACTGCAGCTGGTCAAATGCCGATTTGAAGGGGATGTCCGCTGAGCTGCCCGAATCTACGAGCACGCGTCTGACCTCAAAATCGCTGATCCTTAGCTTAATGACAAATGCATCATCATGGGGGTAGTGGACTCCTCGTGCGTCGTCCTCCGTGAAAAAGATTGGCTCTTCGGTCTTTGGCCTCTTTGGGGGGTTCCTTTCTTCGAGGGCCACTTCGCGAACTGAAGTCCGGGCTGCTGCCGAGGTACACCCCGCTACTACGGATCCTCCCACTATTACATGGATGGTTCCCCGAACTGGCCTCTCTTCCGGAGGCTGCTTCTGCAACGGTTCGGCAAGTCTGTTGCTAGACTCGAGTGCATCCTTTTCTTGCTCCCCTTGCCGACCTGCTTTATTGTTATTGTTGTGCTGTACAAAATTTCTCAAGTATCTGCGACGGATGAGTCCCTCTATCTCGTCCCGGAGGTTATTACACTGCTCGGTGCTATGACCATGGTCTCTATGGAAACTACAATACAAATTCTTGTTTCTATCGTTCGGATTTCCCTTCAGGCGAGGTGGCTACTTAACGTACGGAGCGTCTTTGATCGTCATTAAGATCTCTGTCCGCCTCGTGTTCAACGGCGTGTAGTCCGTCCGAACTGCTAAGGGGGCCTGGAAGGACTAGTTCGGCTTCAGCTCCCGGATCGGGTTTTTTCTACTCACCGGGTTGGGGAGCTCGCCTTCTCTCTTTCTTTTCTTGTTCCCGCCTTCGGTTTGTTGGTTGATCTCTTCCTCAGTCCTCATGAACTTATCCGCGAGTTTGAGGAATTCGGCCACGGTCGCGGGCTGGTTGGCCACCATGTGCCATTTGAACTCTTTGTGCGTCACCCCTCTTTTGGCCACCGCGAGCTGCACTGCGGGGTCCAACCGTGGTATTTGCAAGCACGCCTCATTGAACCGCTTGATGTAGCCCCGAATAGACTCTCCTTCTCTTTGGACCACTCCGAAGATGCTTTCCTCTGTCCTGGGGCACCGTCGGCTGGTGACGAAGTGCGTGGTGAAGACTTGCACGAACTGGGCCCAGCACTTTATCGACCCGGGGGCCAGGTTCCTGTACCAAGTGCGGGCTACCCCCCTGAGGGTGGTGGTAAAGGCCACACACATGCACGATTCGCTAGCCCTGGCGAGGTGCATTTGCGACTGAAAGGCGTCAACGTGGTCGTTGGGGTCGAAGGACCCGTTGTACTTGTCCAGAGGTGGGAGTTTGAAGTCTCTGGGTAAGGGGACCGCCAGGAGTTCCGACGCGAGGGGGGAAGGAACGGAGAGAGCCGGGGTAGCCCCTGCCTCGTCCGAGCTCGTGGCTTTGCCTCTGACTTCCGACAAGGCGCAGGTGGCGGTCTGGCGGCTTCGCCGGCGCCTTCGCCGTTGAGCGGGCCTTGTGCTGGCACTACTAGCCTCCGTGTTACCGACCTCGATGGGCCCGGAGTGCTGGTAGTCCGCCGCTAGGGCGCTGAATAGAATTTCGGTGAGCGGGAGCTCGGGCTTGGAGCGCCGGGGTGTCGACCTCGCGGGCGCTGTTCCCGACCCACCCGCGGGTTGCGAGGCGGGGATGACATTTCTCTCTCTTCGGCCTGGGGATGAGGCCTGGCTGTTGGGGTGGTTTTGGGGCCGGGATGCTTTCGCCTGGCGGGGGCGCCTATCCTGCGGGGAGGCCTTGACCAGCCTCGGAGTGGGGTGGTGAGGTGGAAGTAGTGGTTGGTTCAGTGGCAGTTGGGGGAACTGCTGTTGGTAGTGATACTAGGAGATGTTGTGCAGCACTTGGTGCTGGTGAAGCTGGTGTTGCTGGAACTGTTGCATTTGGGCTTGCATTGCCCGTATGCAGTGCACCAGGTCCTCCAACCGGTCCTGGCTAGCTGTTAGGGGACGGCAGTTGGTTCAGTGAAAGTTGTCTCAATGGGGAGATGAAAGGGGACGTTTGTGGTAGGAGGGTTTACGGGTGCCACTGCTTGTGGCGTGTTCAGGATGGGGATCCCATCCGCCGAAAGGGGGATGGTGAACTGTCCAACGCACACTACGGGGACCTGAAGTTGCTCCCCGGTGGCGTTTGTCTCCGTGCCGCATCCGGTGTTGCTGGAGGAGGCCATGAGTGTTGGGATTTTTGAAGAAAGGGGGTATCTAAGTTTGGAGGGAGGCTTTTTGAAGCGTGTTCCCACAGACGGCGCCAATTGATGGAGCGCGATCCGGCTGGTCTTAGCTGTCCGCTGCCTTGCTTTCGTACGAGGTAGCAGGGATCCTGAAACGGGAGAGATGGGAAAGCTCCGGGGGGAACCCGGTGTAGAGGCTCAGAAGCTCAAGTTAGAATCTTTCAAAAGCAAGGTAATACCAGATAGCGCAAAGTTTTTGCATACCTCCGTTGTCGGGGGGGCAGGGGGCTCTTATAGTCGCTTCGCGTACTCGTCCCGAGGTCCTTGTCAGATCGGGTATGATTACTTTTGCGCTTGTCAACTCGGCTATTGTCCCTTCTGCTGAGACAGAACCGTCACTGCCTAACCGTCACTACCTAACCGTCTAACTGGAGAGGGCAGCGTCAGTGGCGGTGGCAGGTGGCCGTTTAGAGTGCTGCTGCCAAAACGTCAGATCCCAAGTCAGTCAGGTGTGGCGCCCTCGGGCACGGAATTCCCTGGTGCCAGGCATGGTACGACTTGTTTGACTTTGGTGCCTAGAAGATGCGAAGTGCTGAGCGAGGCGGTCTTGAGCTCGGAGGTATCCCGAACTGCAACAAGGTGGGTCAGTTCGGCGAAGTGTGTCCCGAGCTGTTACAAGGTGGCAGTTCGGCGAGGTCTACCCCGAGCTGTTACAAGGTAGTTCGGCGAAGTCTACCCCGAGCTGTTACAAGGTAGTTCGGCGAAGTCTACCCCGAGCTGTTACAAGATGGCAGTTCGGCGAAGTCTACCCCGAGTTGTTACAAGGTGGTAGTTCGGCGAAGTCTATCCCGAGCTGTTACAAGGCGGTTTAGTTTGGCGAAGTGTGCCCTTCCCGCCTAGGCTTGACCCCTTTTGCCGAGCTGTCGCTTCTGCCACGTGTCTCATAATAAAGAGGTCAGGCCAAATTTTCCTTCATCAATACTGTTTGCTGAATCTAAATATTCCTAGACAAGGTATTCCTCCTCTCCCATTCTTTCTCAATCTCTCAAGATGGTAAAAATGTCGTCAACTCTTGCGATTTCTAGCATATCGTTCTTTTCGCAGGGGTTTTTTCTTTTCTTCCTTTATTATTATTTTTTCTTTATTCCAGGCTTTGTCTCCTACATTAAAAGTTGTTGGGAAGAGTTATTGGAAGGAGAGGGACGATTCCAATTAAGAGCATGTCGTCGACCTCCTTGAAGCGATAGTGGTAAAGGAGGGATCTATTGCTTCCTTTGCTTTTTTCTTATTTATTCCAGTTTTATCTCCTACATTGAAAGCTGTTGGGAAGAGTTATCGGAGGAGGGGCGATTCCAAGTAGGAGCATGTCGTCAACCTCCTTGAAGCGGCAGAGGTAAAGGAGGTGATAAGCCTCGGTCTTGGTGACGAAGCCGCAACCTCGATGACGATGACAAGCTCCTCATCATGTTTCATCCCTAACCTACACGCACATTAAACGTAAAAATCATGCATCCCTTTCATTCTCCCTTTCTTATTCTTCTCAAAGCAGAACCCCGTTCTGTAAAGGCATAAAAATAGGTATGAAATGATCGGCAATCCGCTGCCTCCATTGCCCTTGGCATAGAAAAGGTTGAACTTTCCGAGGGAGCTCGTGTTTCAAGCTTTGGTTTTTGGAAGAAAAATGAATAGGAAATGACATTGTTGGAGTGTAGGGGTTTACAAACCTTTGCTCTGACCAACGACAATGGATCTGATCATTTAAGTATCAGTTAGATTTCAGATCTGGGTTTCTTGCAAATCTAAGAGATACTTAGGCACCCAACCTTCCATTGATGGAAGGTTAATGAATGATAACAGTAAGGGTAGAGTTGGTCAATTGTTAAAAACAGTAGGAATACTTTAAGATAATTCCAAAACAGTAAAGATATAGTTAATCAATTTCTTAAACTTTAGGATTAGTATAAGAAATTAATCCTAATTTTAAAAGGAAAATATTTAGTTTAGTACCCTGAACTTTGGGCATAGTGTCGAGTTAATTAATACCCTAACTTTAAAACGTGTCTAAATTTTTGAAAACTATCAATTTAGTCTAAATCCGTTAATAGATGTTAAGTGACATGTGAAATGTCACAAATGCCCTTTCGACATCATCTAATTTTCTTTACAATGCCCTTTGTGAAAATGACATAAATACCACGTTTTGAAAATGTGTATTCATTATCTTATTATGAAAATTTAAAATTTAGACCACGAGGAAAAAAGAAGAATAGGTATTGGAAGGGAGGAGAACGGAGGGAAGGTCTTTGGTAGTGAGTGGTAGTTCTATAGTATACAAGGAGTCATTTTTATTGTTACATATGAGGTTGCCATAGCCTGTGAAGGGCTCCACCGAGGTTAGTGGAACTGGATCATGATTTCATTCTATATTCTTGTCTGACTCATGCCAATCCATGGGAGCATCATTTACATGTCGGAGGGGGATTATGCCGATGATGACTGTGCTAAATAATCATTGGGCCTTGAACAAACCTTAACGTTATGGCAGGGTTATGGCGAACCCATATGCAAATCCTCCCTCTCATGCACGAGGCGCAGTGCCAGTCCATGCTGATAACCATTAACCTCGACTATTCCACAAGGCACTTGATAAGGTTGATCACCCCTATTTAAAGAGGACATTAAGTTTTTAGACTCTGCCGGGAGATAACATGAAAATGCCATAAAATTGTATTGTAAAATTCATGATAATACCACTTAGCGTAGCCCACCAAGTATACATTAAAGTCTCTTCTTAGTTGTCGCATGGACTTGAGATTGAATTCTGCTGCATCAGATTTGGAGGTTTGGGTTAGGGGAATGGTAGAGGTGTAAATCGGGTTGTGCTTGTTACTTCTAAGATACTTTAAAGGTCTAACCCGGCATGGGCTCAGGCTAACCTAAGTCATGCCATAGGTTGGGCTGGTCTCTGTGCCAAGCCTTGGGCTAGGATGAACCACGGATTGGGTCAAGTTATAACAGGTATATTTAAAAAAAAATAGAAAAAATAAAGAAAATTTTAAAATATATTAACAAAATAGATAAAAAATCAAAAATAAAATTATATATATATTATTATATAATTAAAATATATATTTATATATATATTATTAGTTCGTGCAGCTGGTCCCTTGACCCAGAGTTCTCTTCTCCTTCTCCGGCACCGAGGATCTACAACGACAATCGACGGGTACTCTCCAGTTCACCTCTTTCATACATTTTTTTTTCTGATATTTTCGTTTTCCAGAAATCAGAGAAACCGACGGCAGAGTTCTCTTCTCCTTCTCCAGAACCGGCAGGTACTCTCCAATTCACCTTTTTTCACACATTTCTTCTTTTTTCTGATATTTTCGTTTTCCAGAAATCAAAGAGCGGGTGGGCATCAACTGGGGTGGTTAATGATAAGATCAAACGGTGAAGCAGAAAAAGGTGGTTAATGATAAGATCGATATAGTTGAATAATTTAACGTGGAAGGTGGAAATGGATGCATCAACTAGGGACTCCCGGCCTGTAATATTGATCACGGAGAAGAAAGTAGATTTGATGGAAAAATCTATGATGCCGGAAAGCGATGATACCGATTGATTGGTTGTAAGTTTTTCCAGCATAGTGTGGGGCCTTGAGGGGGGTCATGGACCATGAGGAGTTGCCACAACTGGGGGCTTCATACATGTACATGCACATAAGACTTGTACACAAGAGATGGACACCACTTACAACCCAAAAGCCTAAGCTATTGAATTATGGACCACTCTTGTATATAAGTCTTTTGCACTTCTTGTGTCTTTCCAATGTGGGACTCTCTATCATTCCTCATTTCATATACCTATTCACACGTGTATCCCAACAATTTTCCCCTCATATGTGAGTTTCTTTAACCACTCCCCCTTGAACGGAAGTCGATTACCAAGCTTGACATGTACCATACTGCATTGCATGCACAACACCAAGAGCCATTGTTCACAACCATAGGGTGCTTGCCACCTCATGCTACCTATCTGAACACACGTAACCATGGGTGGTATCATGAGAACCATGTACATGCTCTTGAAAATCGCTCACCAATTGCTCTCACCCAACCCATTCGACCATGGGTAACTAGTAGAGCCATGAGAGAGCTATCGCATGCAAACTAGTCAACCATGGGGAAAGGAAGCAAAGCCATGGGAATCATCATCATGTTCATCTGTCAACACTTGCACCCAGTCGAACCTTCAGCTCTGATACCATTGTTACCTTGTCCTCGGTCTCTATCATTGTTTCTCCCCCTGTTTTCAGTAATCAAAACCTCTGATTGAGAAGAGGATGCTTGCTAAGTTCATCGTCTGACTTCTTCATTCAAAACAGCAGCTTTTACATATTCCAAGGTCACTACACGATCAGGAGCAGAACTGGACAAAGTCACGCGCAAATTTTCCCAAGAGTCAGGTAGAGTATTAAGCAACCAAAGTCCCAAAATTTTACCTTCAAATTTTATACCCATGTCGGACAATTGATCAAAGCACCCCTGAAATTCACTTATGTGATCAGAAATAGGAGTACCTTCCTTGTACCTCAAATTCATAGTCTGTTTCAACAGAAATAATTTATTGTTCCCAGATTTAGAAGCATACAAAGTCTCAAGCTTATCCCACAAGGTTCTGGCATGCGAATCATTAGCAATATGATTCAAAACATTATCATCTACCCATTGTCGAATAAAGCCACAAACCATCTCATGCTCAAAAGCCCATTCTTCATCAGATTTATTTTCAGGTTTTTGAGTAGAAAAAATTGGTAAATGTAACTTTTTCACAAATAGTAGATCATTCATTTTTCCTCTCCACTTGTGGTAATTGGTGCCATTCAAACTAATCATTCTACCATAATTAGGCTCCATTATGCAATCAAACAAATCCACAAACAAATAACTTGGCTCTGATACCACTTCAGAGAACCATTCAACCTAAAAGCTTAAGTTGTTAGGTGTGGTCCTTGAATACGTTGATATTCTCTAACACGCCCCCCTCACATGAAAACCCATTGGGCTTGAAGTGTGAGCAAGCATAGGCCCACCCATACCTTGTGCTGAAACTTAATTAATTATAATGGGGTAATGATGATTGAACACTTTGCAGGGGGAGTTGTGGCCTAGCAGTCTAGGTTGCAGAAGTGTGTTGCATTGTCTACGACTGAAGCTGAGTTCATCGCTATTACTGAAGCATGTAAGGAGTTGCTGTGGATGAAAAAGTTTGTGCATGAACTTGGTTTCACTCAAAAGAGGTATGTCTTATATTGTGATAGTCAGAGTGCTATTCATCTTGGTAAGAATCCAACATTTCATAATAGATCGAAGCATATTGATGTAAGATATCATTGGATTCGAGATGTTTTGAACTCCAAGTTGATTGAACTTGAAAAGATTCACACTGACAAAAATGTTGCTGACATGATGACAAAAGTGGTGCCACGAGAGAATCTTGAACTGTGTGCCGGAGCAGTCGGCTTTAAATTTGCATAGTTGCCTTTTTTGAAGTGTCTCCCTTCTCTCATGGGCTGGAGGGGGAGAATTGTTGGGCCCAGCCCATTATGGGATATTGACCCATATTATAGCACACTCTCCTTCAGCCAATTGTTTTTTTCAAAAAAAAAAAAAGAAAAGAAAAACAAAAACTAGGGTTAGATTTTCTTTTGCGCGCGGGGTGTTGAAGAGAGAGAGGAAAAGAGAGAAATCGAAATACTGTGCAGATTTCTCAGTGCACAGAGTTCATCAAACGGATAGAACTTTCCGATACACCGTCCGATCGATCAGAAATTTGGAAAATAAGTGGATAACTCATTTTTCTTCATTCTGAACGATCGGATCTTTGATTGGAGATCTGAATCGCCGGTTATTTGAGGTCGAACAGAAGCAACTCGTAGTTGTTCGGGGAAAAGAAAACATTTCGCGGTAGTCTTCATCAATTATTCTGATCAAGGGTCATTTGTGGTTCGATTTGGCTGAAATTTGGTGGGATTGTTCGAAACTCACAAACCTACGATCGGAACGGTAGAGATCTGATTTAGAGTAGTGAAGGTCTCCATGTTGTGGACTGAACAGTAGCCTTGTTTGTGAGTTTTTCTGACTGTTATTTTCACCGCTTTTGGTATTATCGTTTGTATGTTTGAGAATCTGTATTTGCTCTAAGTTTGTGAGCATATTGTGGTGTTTGAGTTGCTATAATTGTTACCTAAAGTTATTAGTGGAGATTTTTGGTTGGGTCTCCTTAGCCCCGTGGTTTTTACCCCTCACATTGGAGGGGTTTTCCACGTTAAATATCGTGTGTGTCGTCTCCCTTTGCTTGGCTTATTATTGTTTTTGTTGACATCTTATTTGGAATTGTGATAGCTGAATATCTACAAGTTTTTATTTTTGGGAGAGAAATAATTTGTGGATAAACTTAGTTTCTTCCCAACACATAATTGAACGCTGCCTGAGTGGATTCCGATTGAAGAAGTGAAAAGCTGGTTCTTACGCTCGTGAGGAATCCGTTGAATCTCTACCATAGAAGAAAGTAAACAAGATTTTGGATAGGAAATAATACGAGAAAACGTTCTCAGACAAGATCTCTGGACAATGTTTCTGAAGGTCGTGTTACCACTGCTACTGTGCCTGTTTGTTTTTCTACTCATGTCCTCGGTGGCCTTGGAAGATGCTGGCTTTATCTATAATGGATTTCGAGGTGACAAAGTTAGCCTGGATGGCGAAGCACAGATCATACCCAACGGGCTCTTGATGCGAACGTATCAATCTAAACGACAGTTGGGCCATGCCTTCTATTCCTATCCTCTCCACTTCAAGAATCTACCAGACGGCAATGTTTTCACATTCTCTACCACTTTTGTATTTGGGATCCTCCCCAAGTTCCAAAATTTTTATGGTCATGGAATTGCTTTCGTGATCACACCTTCAAGAGCGCTTCTCGACCGACCCAGTATCTAGGCATCTTCAATGAATCCAACAACGGTAATCTGTCCAATCATGTTGTTGCAGTAGAGCTCGACACCATCAAGAACAGTGAGTTCTCAGGTATCAATGACAACCATGTCGGTATCGATATTAACGGCTTGACGTCTGTTTCTTTTGCCCAAGTATCGTATGCTATCGATCAAAGTGATAACCGTAAGAATCTAAGCCTGGTAAGTGGGAAACCAATTCAAGTATGGATAGAATACAATGGCGTAGAAGGACAGATGAATGTAACGTTGAATCCAATTGATGTTTCTAAACCTCATATCCCCCTTCTTTCCTATTCTCGCAATCTTTCTCCGTTCATGGAGGATTCCATGTACGTTGGCTTCTCATCATCGACGGGCTCCTTTTCTACTTCCCATTACGTGTTGGGATGGAGCTTTAAGATGAATGGACCTGCTAAAGAGCTCACCATCTCCCAGCTTCCTAAGCTACCTCGACTAGGACCGAAAAAGCAATCCAAATCAGAGAGCGGATGGGCATGTGCTCCTATACCAAAGAGGTACCTGCCGGTGCCGGAGAAGGAGAAGGAGAAAGGAGAAGAGAACTCTGCCTCCGGTTTCTTTGATTTCTGGAAAACGAAAATATCAGAAAAAAAAGAAAAAATAAAAAATGTGTGAAAAAGATGAGCTGGAGAGTACCCGCCAGTTGCCGTTGTAAATCGCCGGTGCCGGAGAAGGAGAAGAAAACTCTGGCGAGATGGAGAAGAGAACTCGGGGTCAGGGGACCAGCTGCACAAACTCGAGATAGGATTTTGAGATTTCGAATGATAAGAGTTTTGGGGGTAACGGGAGGGGCTAACGGACATCCCGTTAGCCCTGCACGCGCTACAAGCGGAAGCCGTGTGAAGGGACAGATGGCACACTACGGGCGTGTGGGGCACTTGTGAGGCGAGAGCGGGTGGGGCGCAGATTTGAACTCACACATGAATGTCGGATCCGGGCTCACGGGTGGGTCCGGTCACTGGTGCGATACCTTATCATGTGCTGCATATTTCATAGATTGGGGCCCATTATTTCTATTGCATATTAATGGTGATAAAAAGTTAAAATAATGTTGTTGGTGTAATATCATGAAAAAGTGTGGTAGGACCCATTAAGCAATAAACCTCATCGCTTTGGTAATGGATCAACCTTGTTACAAAGGGGACAAAAGATAACCAAATCTCTATTATCTTTTAACTGTTGGATGACTGGGATCATAAAAGTGGATCGGTTCAACGGTATTTGAGACACAGGAGCTTCTCTAATTGCGTTTGGATTTGGGTGGATTGAGAATTGGGGTTGAATTAGGTTTGCCTAATGATCAAATAGATTACAGCCAAAAGTGTGTTTAGTCTTCTTTGTGATGACTGAGCTAAGTAGACAGCTCTTCTAATGACTGGCTAAGTGCATCTTTGAGATGGTTTTTACGCAGCGGTTTCTGATGTTGCAAGAGTCAATAAATCTTAAAACTCATCAAACCATCTCATCACAATTCCGAAGTCAACTGTACTTGGACAAGATTAGTATTTGTTTTATCCAAAAAATAAAACTTGTTTCATGAAAATTCGGAAAATTGAAGAAAAGACTTTAATGAGCCCAAAAACGACTTTGGGTGAAGCCATTGTAGGTAATTTTTCAGAAATGGCTCATTCAACACAGCCCAAAAACGACTGGACATTTTATTGCCGTTTAAGTATCTTATGCTCTCATAGAATTCAAATACTTCTCAGTAGAAAATTAATCATTTCAAATTCACGGAATCAAAATACAATTTAAATTCAAATCCATACCACTCCTGGAGTCAAAATGCAGCCTAATAGAATTGATATTTGATAGCTGGCTTTTGCCAGCTAACAAACCAAACCCATCCATCAAACCTCTAAGTTTAGCAAAAAGTACTAGCAGCTATCATCCCCATTCTTCCTAGATAGCTAGTAGGCATTAGCTTTATGGTAAAGAATTTCTGGGATTTCTATCTTGTTGGGGCCGGGCTGTTTGTTTATAGCATGGTCGGTCTTTCTTGGTATTTGGTAGGTCAAGATAGTTTGGAATTTGTGAGATACAAGGCTTTCTGCTGGCTGAAAATGTGCTTCCCAGGTTCATTCAGGGGAGAAATGGGGTGAGAGTCTGGTAGTTTGGAAATGAGATAGAAGATGAAGAAAAATATGAGAAGCCTTTCATAGAGTTGGACCTTGTTTACTTGATTTTAGTGATTGAATAGTTAAAAGATATGACTTGAGAACTTTGGGAAACAACTTGGAGGTTGGGAAATGAGACGGGCGACCTAACAACTGAAAGATTATATCAGAAAGGTAGGGAAACTGCTTAGAGAATTCCTTCTTCACCACACTTGTTTTCTTCAATTAGCAATGATTGGTTAGGAAACTTGAGAGAATTCCTCCAGGAGAGAAAGGAAGTTTTGTTTTCAAGCTGAGGTGGCAAAAAAAAAAAAAAAAAACTGGAGCATTGCCAAATTGTCTGGCTTACGAAGGTGGTCATCAATATCATAAGCTATGTTTGGTTTGTTCTTTTGAGCTTCTTTAACTTCCAAGCTTCTGTATGTATTGCACCTTTTTTTAGCTTTCTTAGAGTTAAAATGAAACAACAGCACAATTGAAGAAACAAAAGTAATAACTAAAGAAAGGATACCTTTCACTTTTTAGGAGTGCAAATTGGGTATCCTATTTGAAGAATTTACATTGCATTGGTCTAGACCCTTCAAATTTTGACAAATGCTCAACCCAAGTCCATTCAAATTGAGGGAAAGCTCTTAAAGAATTTTACAGAATTCAATTTGTCAAGAAGTTTCCCTCAACTTAATTATTGTTTCTCTCTAATTTTCTGTCCAACCAAACGTGGCCTTAGTCTGCCTTAATTTTGGATTTTTTCCTTACCTCGTGATTGAATTGACAAAGCATGTTGATGTGCTGCTCATCGCCAAATAGATTTGATATAATTAATCGAAGAAAAGCAAAAGTAACGCTAGCGAAGCAAGCAAAAACAGGTGTTATGTCTCATCAGTAAAAAAAAAAATAATAATAATAATAAAATAATACACACACAGAAAGACAACAAGTTGAACATGTCAATAATCAATACAATATAGCAGGTTAAAGCATATTCATCATTTTTTCTTTTTGTGCTTTACATGGACACATCCATCAGTCCTTTCACTACCACAAGAAAAAAAAAAGCCACAAAATATCAGCGTTGATCGAAATTATTTTCTTCTTTTTCGAAGAATGAAACCGGGAAAATGATTTCACTGTTTGGCAGGTGCCATGTCTGCAGACAAGCTGTCAAGCTTCCAACTATGAATTAAGATGCTGATGAGACTTATTCAAGAAAATCTAATAATACAAGTTAAATAAATCATCAATGCGGCACCTAGTGAAAATACAAAAATACCCTTATACATTATAACTATACAAGGGTAGTTTTGTCTTTTCAGAACACCTTTTTAATCACTAATTGAGGGGTTTACCCAAATCAATAGGGGGGAGCATGTGCATGACTAAACTATAGATGTATATATATCTTTTCAACTATTTTTTTTGCCACTACTTGTGCCTATCAAAATCTCAACAGATTATGAGCTCTATATAAACAATTCCCATTTTCATAAAAAAGAAATTGAATAAAATAAAAGTTTGGGGATGACTTTATTATTAACTTCACTTGCCTTTATCTTTAATGATCCTAAGACTACTTTTAAACGTATAATTAATTATTAAATATAACAATTATATAACATGCACATTCATTGTCTAACATCTGCCTTTACTGAACACTGTGGGCTACCTACCATATTTAAATTATTTAATGCTTCTTTTTTAGATTAAAAAAATTGCAAAGGCTGTTCAACCTCAACAACTACCTCTTAATTAGGGATTCAGTTACTTGGTTTTGATAAACTAACTTTTATTACTAAACCAAACTGGTTTATACTTTCTATAGAACTGTCTAAGTACTTCAAAGTACTTAGTTGTAGTTTTAAATCAGTGGAAGGATCCTACAATGGGCGCTGAAGTTTTTGTAACTTTGTTCTAGTAAAATGGGCAGAGAAAACAAAGTTTACATTGTAAAAGGGTCAAAATTGAAAACTTTAAGGTCCCTTAGATGCCCCATGCATACTGTGCTTAGCCTGAAACTTCATTAAGTTTCATGAATTTCAATCAATACAGTGTTTAGAACCCCACACTTTCCTCCAGGTCAACGGGTCAATTGTCACTAATATATCTTTTAATGGTTTTTAATTAGTGATATAGAGAGTTAGAGGTTGACCTGAATCGGAATTGTGAACAAATCACCGGTCGGACTGGCTGGGTCAAAAAGGGGTTGAAAACACTGATTGTGTGAATGTGAATACTGTATGAAAAATCTCGTAGTGAAAAAGAATGAGAGGTGCAAAAGAAGATTTGTATACAAGAGTGGTACATCTTTTATTTCCTTTTACATGTGAAGGGATTTTCATGTTCCCAACATCATGGTTCCAACATCATCACAACAAGATACTTCATCAAGTGGTTAATAGATAGTATTTCACATTATTCTTATTATTTTAAGATTTTCAACATTTATTCATGAAATTGAAAAAAAAAACGCATTTAAGCGTTCAAGACATTCACTGAATGGACAATATTAATCCATTTATTCTTCTCCACCTTAATCAACTTCATTTCTTTGGGATGGTAGTGTCTGAAACAAAACAAATGAAAAAAACAATGAATCAGAACTCATGTTAGATTGTATACATATTGAAAAAGCTGAATACATATTAAAATTTGAAACCATTTATTAAGATCATAAATCAGAATAAAAAAGAAAAGAAGAAGACAAAATAATAAGAAGAAAAAATTAAAGATGAAATGAGATCTTACCTCCACACTTCAATCCATGGGGAAGATCTCTGCCGCAGTATTTAGTAACATAGACCACCTTGGCCATGCTAATTGTCTGCTCCATCTCTTTGGTGATGTTCTGGCACACACATGTTATGTTGGCTTTCTTCACAACGTCACAACACCCTTGAGATGGTGGAACTTGTGGCCCAGACTTCTTAATGTACTGCAAGCATTCCTTCATTAAACCATCGATATCAGCTTTGCAATCCTGTGCCCACACCTGGTGTACGGCAACCAACAAAGCAGCTGCCAACACCAAACTCCCAACCTTATAATAAGCCTCCATCTCCTTCTCTCTCTCCTTTTTCTTTTCTTTTATCTTTCTCTCTTTACTCTCATTCCTTTGTATGGTGTAAGTTGCATGAAAGGAAAGTATATATAGAGCTATTTGAAGGTAAGGACTGAGGGCATGTTCTGAATGACATTAACCATATGAACTCGGAACTCCAAATTGCCACTCTTTTGATCATCCCTGGAATCTGCTCCTCTCACGGCTCATGAGAAATTTGTTTAGTTACCTGAACACGTTACTAGAATTCAATCAAGTGTAGGGCTGTAATTGGATGGGATTCAAATTTATCTATACCTCTGCATCCGCAAATTTGGATTTAAACCATAAACATTTTGTTGTGTTTTAAATGAATAAAAAAAATTAATTTTTTTAAATATTAATTATTTTTAATTTATATATACATAATAATAAATGTTTTAAAAACTGACTTGAAATTGAAACCATTTTAGCCACTCGTAACAGTTCGTTGCAAAACTGAGTTGAACGGATCAACAGTTTGAGACTGAATAGAACTATTTCCAAACCAATAACAATTCGAACAATATATCAAAAACCAGAACGACCCATTGGTACCAGATTGACAGATCCTGAACCGAAAACCGACCCACCAGCACTAGATCCTATAATTGGAACCGACCCAATCAGTTTGGGTCCATTGTGTTGGACCCGCCCATTGTCAACCCTAAGTTGGGCCTAAAGGTGCTAAGATCGAGGGAAAAAGGTGTGAGTATCCTGGGCCTTTAAAACGGAATCTCTGATTGATTAGATAGATTAAAGGCTCAAATTTAGTACAGAAGGGCCTCACTAGGTATGTCTTGACCTTGATGACCATTGACAAGGCAAAAGGTTTCTAGACTAAAAGCCATGACCAATGAGAAGAGAGCGGGTAACAAGGTTAAGGGTATGTAAAATCTGCCTAGGACTACATATGGCATGGCAATTCCATGGACTGCCCAGGCCTAGGTAGGGTTTTAAGGCACTGGTTCAGAATGCAACCCTGGCGCGTGGCCTGTGCATGTTGCGCCCTTGTGATAGAGATACACTAAAACATGCATATTTTAAAAGGTTTAATTTTTTAAAATGAATCATCCCATCTCTATAATTTTTATGAAAAACTAATAGAAAAATATTAAACATTGATCATATCAATATGTAATGATACTCAATTTAATAGAAAAATATTAAATTGATTATTCGAATTTGAATTCTAATTCAAACGGATATTAAAAATTAAAACCTGAATTCGAAGTTGACTAGATAATCGAATAATTGAATATTCGATTAATTCTAAATCGATGGATTACATCCTAATTCTTGAAATCTAAGAATGAGCCCTCTTATTCCATTTGAATGAATTATGCGCTATTCATTTCTTTGAAATCTCTTCTATGAAAATCAGCAAAACCAGATGTCAGGGAGGAAGTCAATGCAGGGGAATGAAAAAAAAAATGAGATATACAAGGGAGGGAAAGGGGGGTGGGGGGAGATGAGACAGAACAGGTTGAAGCAATTAATGCACTTTTATCACCTATCAACTAATGAAAATATAAGTTTGAACCAAGTGGTCTTATCATGGTAGAAGCAATTAGTTCTTTTTTTTTTTTTCATATTAAAATAAAAGTATATAATAAAAAGTTAAAGACACTTGACCAAGGTTCCAACTTTTAAGACACGTATCTTTCTTTTATATTATATTATTATAGTAATCGAATTTGGATGATTATCGAATCGAGTCGACATATATTTGAATTTGACTGTTTGCATCATTTGAATTATTCAAATTCGAACTGATTACATTGGATGTCGAATTTGAATTTGAATTTTTGAATACCGTTGACACCTCTGAACACACTTAGCCTGAAGGGAGCCTCTCATCTGGGCTCTCCTTCACCTTCTTCCTTCTGGTTTCTCTCCCTCCTCCCTCTCTCTCTCTCTCTCTCTCTCTCTCTCTCTCTCTCTCTCTCTCTCTTTTGAGAGAGCCTCCCTCTCAAGTTTTCTTAAGGTTTTTCTTTTGAGTTTTCTCAATGTTTTGTTTTCTCTATTCGTGGTTTGATTTTGTTCGAGGTTTTCACTTAAGCTCATTCTTCGCAGGCGAATCAGTCTGTTTCCTCCTCTGTCAATTTGCATTTCTCTAGCAGTTGCTGTTCATTGTGAGTCCCGTTCGCGGTTTTTCAGTTGATGCTGCTCATAGTGAGTTTCCGGTGATGACAGTCTTTTGGATTCCTCCTCTGTCAGCTTCGTTCGCAGTCTGTGGCGGATTGATGGATTGGAGATGTATTTGTTTTCTTCTGTTGGTGATTTGACCTCACTGTTTTCTCGTTTGTAAAAGATTTTTTGATCCTCCTTCATCCATTGTCTTATTTCGTTTTCTTGAGAAATTGTTCCTAGGTTTTCTGATTGGCCTCATCGGCCCTTTTTTCTATCAATTTCTTGATTGAATCAAATATGATGCTTATGAGCGATTTCAAAAAAAAAAAAATGATCGATTTGGCATAAACAACTTCTCATCCTGTTATTGGGTTACATCTATATATCATCATTCTTTAAATTTCAATCATTCAGACCATATATGTGAAATTTGGCCATGCATATATAATCTGAATAAGGGTATACAACTGCCTTTTATGCTTAAATTGTATATATTAATTGTTGCATTATTGAGAAAAGTGAGATTTGGCAGAGTCGTTTAACTCCTGGACATGGGCGGCACAAATCATTAATCCACATGCATTACCTTATGTATGTTCTTTGGCAATGCATTTTTATGTTTTTTTTTTCTTTTGTTTTAATATAATTTCTGTTAATTAACAAATTAACTTCTAGATATATTATTCCAAAATTCTAACATTTATTCATGAAACAGAAAAGAAAATACAATATTGAAGGAATTCATCACTCAAATAGAGTGATAGACAATAGTATTATTCTCTAGATCTATTCCTCCACCTTTCTATCCACTTCATGCCTATGGGATGGTGATGTCTGAAACAAAACATAAAACAATGAACCAAAATTTATGTAAGCTGATTGTGTAGTAGATTTACAGAAACAGGATGGATGAAATGGAATAATGGTAATTAATTAATAAAAATAGGTAGGTAGGTAACTAGGTACCTCCACACTTCTGGCCATGGGGAAGAGGTTTGCCACAGGAGTCAGCAACGTAGACCACCTTGTCGATGCTTATAATCTGTTCCACCTGCTGAGTGACGTGCTGACACACACATTGAAAGTTGGCATTCTTCACAACGTCACAGCATGCTTGGGATGGCGGAATTTTTGGCCCAATCTTGGTCACATATTTCGTGCATTCCCTGATCAAACCTTCAATATCACTTTGGCATTCTTGTGCTGACACCTGCAGGTGCACGGCAGCCATCAACAGAGCTGCCATTATCAATATCCGAATGCTACAACCTGCCATCTCCTTCGGTCCTCTCTCGTTTTTCTTTTCTTCTACTTCTTCTCCTCGCTCTCTTCTACCTTCTCTTGCTTTGCTTTGCTTGCTGCAAGTCAGATGCTGGCAAAGGCGGGTTTTATATAGAGCCGTGTGAAGGCCTTTTTCTTTTCGAGCTCCAAATCGCTCATGCATCTTTTTCATCTCTGAGAGTCACGAGAAATCTGTTTTCCTCAACGCCCTTTTGAGTTTTGAGATTGAATGGAGATTGAATGTCGACGTAGCTTTAATAAATAAACTAATTAATTAAAGAGGGCATTCAATTGAATTGGCATTTTCCAAAAGGCTAAAGTGATTGAACTGAATCACTTATTAATAAAAGCGCGGTGGCTCGAAATTCGTTAGGAAGACCGAAGGAATTATCCACATCGATCCCATCTGACAAAATTTAGGTAATGGTTACTGACTAGCTGTTGGCCTGTTGCACGGGTGGTGTTATAACAGATGAAACTTAATTTGTAGTTGATCTCTTTACGCTACCCGGATCAATAAATGTTATAAAGAAAGTAAGGTTGAAAAACGGACTAGATTTCTTGAAAATTTAAATTTTTATCATTAGTTTTCTAAGGTGGTAAGATTGAATTGAAAATTTCCAGGCTTCAGTAGATTGAGCTCAAGTATATATAGAACTGGATTAGGGATTTTGATTGGGGGTATACTTTGGCTGTTGGGGGCTACGGTGGTAAATGGGTGGATTGGGTTGGGTTGGATTGGGTAAGGGTTGAATGTAAATTCATCACGATTCATCATCAATCATTGTTAAAGGGTCATAACCGATCTTAACCTTAATACATCCTGACTCACCAATATTGACTCACCTGACCCATCTATATTGATCCTTAGGTTGCATTTGGTTTGCGAGAAAGGAATGAAAAAGTAGGAATATTCTTTAAATATTTTATTTTCTCAAGTTTGGTTTGTGGGATCGAAGCACAATGATGGGACAGGAAAATTGTAGGACGTAATTTCTCAAAAAGTGGAGTGCGGGGTCACACCAAAACAATGCAACCCCGGTGGGAAAGGAAAAATGAGGGAAGGTTTATCGGGGCTTGTCAAAGAGGGTTCATCTTCTCCATTTTATGCGTCAAGCAGATCTCTCCAACAAATGACATAACAACCTTTGTTCTCATGTTCCCTAGTCAAGGTAAGACTACATTTAGATTCCTCGTGACTAGCAGTGGCAATTGGGTGAGTTGGGTTGGGTTGAGCTTCAACCCAACCCATCTAACCTGCCAACCCATTAATGACCCAATTATATAAAATTAAATGGGTTGGATTCAACCCAAACCTGCATTAACCCAATCTGACCTGCCCAAACCCATTAACCTTATATTTATGTACTTAAAAAAAAAATTAGTTCTCTCTTGACAAATAAGTTGGTCATAGTTTAATGGTAATAGTAGTTGTTATTTACCCAAGTGGTGAAGGTTCAAATCACATTGCATGCATGTTATTTTTACAAAAGTGGCGAAGCCATTTGACTATGTTTAGGTTTCAGGTTTGATTGAACTACTTAGGTTCAAACCGGTTAGACCAACTTGAACTATCTAATTGGATTTTTTTTGAGCTAATCACACCAAGGGTGGTTGAACTGTTTAGATCTGGATCAGTCCTATCGGACCAGACTAGACTGATTTAGTCAATGGTGGATAGACTTTGCCCGACCCATGTCAGGTTCATGCACTAGTTTTGGAACCAAACCAATTGGCCCAAAGTGGTCAAGAGAAGTAAATCAGGCCATTCTGAATTCGGGTTGGGTTGTGTGGATACGGGCCGGACCAGACAATACAAACCAGGCATGGCAAGTAGGGCAGATGTCTGGACCCGTTTCGGATTCGGGTCAACCCGGATCGGCATGTCCTGGGTCAGGTCGATTTTAGGATGGGCCAACTGACCCAAATGAACCAAACCGAGATGATCAGGTCTGTTCATATTTAGACCAACTTGATTTGAATTTATGTCGATTTGAGTGAAGTGTGTTGATTCAAGACAAAACTAACTTTAGACCCAAATGAAGTGTGTTGATTTGAATTTATGTTGATTTGTGAAAACAACCCGCCCATCCAAGAATGGAGGTTTTGTGTCTGCAATAACATACTAGTATGAATAGAAATATTGTTTTAGGTTGGAAAGACTACCTATTCTATATTCAAACATACCAGTTTCTTGGCCAATTCTGACTCTTTCTTTTGGAATGAAGACTCATCCCAAAAGAAAAATGAGAAACTATCACCATCCAATATTGTATTACCTTCTTCTCTATCGTACCTAAATGAAAACAAAAAATAATAAAGGTTAGGACAATTGTGTAGATATTATGATTTGGCATCACTACGTTTTACATGTGTTCTGTTTTATCAAGAATATGGAATTCTCCTGATTATGCACCATTAAAAAATCTGAAAAGCTGTCAGCTTTTTTTCAGATTCCATTATTTTTCTGACTAGACTAGTAAATAAAACTTTCATAAAAATACTGATATTTTGAAAGAGTACACATGAAAGGATGTTGTCATTATACTGCAAATGCAAAATGTTATTTGTTAAATGGACATAAGAAGAAGTTATAGCTCCATCCTATACCCAAGTTTAGAGAGTTCTTACATCAATAACAACTCTGGCATACTGCAACAGCTCCTCCTCATTTGGAGCTCCACTGTATTCTGCATAGTTTTCAAGCTCCGAAGCATAACCTAAATCTCCAACCTAATTGGACAGAAAATATTGAAGAATTTTAGCATGCAGGTGGGAGAAAAAGTGAAATTGTGGAATTTCAGCCACATGAAATATGAAACATTCCAGCAATTGAAAGGTGGGAAATGGTATAAAGACCACTGCTCACCATGCACTTTTCAACCAGGCATTAGCAGAGATATACCTAGGCAATCAAAGAAAATGAAGTAGCATTAGAAGGACAAGAAATGAGAAAACTTACAATATCAGCATATATAACACTTGCACCACCACCTGCTATTATTGTTCAGATTCGTCCTTTAGGGTTCAAAACATTGAACTTCAAGGACGCGCTTGTCCGCAATGTAACCCATGCATCAGTTCACAAATCTGCCTCTTATAACTTTTGAGACAGATTCTGTGCTCTAAAATACACCCCATAAGAACTAATAGAATGTTAAAGTTCATGGAAGAATAATAATCAAGAATTAAAAAAAAAAAAACAAAAACAAAAACATGGGAGAATTAACAAAGCTTTTCGTAGGGCTCAGGACTTTGCCAAAAGGCAGTGGGAACTCAATGTTGCCCCACCTGCAAAGTATAGCACAACTTTATAAGATTAATACACCTTTTATGAACTCTCCAATTTTGTCTTGAACCTGAGCCAAGTAAAATATATAGGTATACCTTAAGTGTGGAAGACAGTAATATGCTCAAAAACAAAGCCAACTAGAATACATTGTACATGAAAACTGTTGAAGACTCAAATAGAGAAATAACTTCTTCATTGATCAAGGGCAGAATACATTGTACATAAAAACTGTCTCACACTATGCAGTAAACTTGGACCACCCATTATCTATCCCAAAATCTTTCACCATCCATTGCATGGTTTGAATTGGAGGGACACCAAAAATCACAAACTCCAGCAAATTTAAATTAATATTTAAAATCTTTAGATAGATATTTCCTTTTATTTCTTTCTAGATCCTAAAATGTTGGTGCACTAAACTGACAATGATTATTCATCATGTACTGCAGGCATCACTGGCCCTCTGGTTGAACAATGGCATACAAGCAGGCCACATATGCATAGGATGATGTATCATTTGAAAACAATGAAAACAACATGATTGAAAGTACCTCCAAAGGAAGTGTAGCAATCAATGGGGCACATGCCTCTGATGTCATAGGCTTCTCTGAAAAAAAAATTCATTGCCCAATGATGGTCCCGAAGATCTTCTATAAGAGTACACATGAACAAATACTGATCAGTAGAAAAAAAAATTAAGATATTTTAACCTTATTCTCAATTTTGATAAACTAATTCTTTAAACATAATACAACTTACAGATATGATCCAATGATGGTCCTAAAGATCTTCTATAAGAGTACACATGAACAAATACTGATCAGTAGAAAAAAAAATAAGATATTTTAATATTATTCTCAATTTTGATCAATAGCTATGACCTAAAAACTAATTCTTATAAATATAATACAACTTACAGATATGATCCTCTCCTTCAACCTATTGCAGTAACTGAAGTGATCCCATTGCTGAAACTTAGACACAATTTTCTATGACAACAACAATAAGCAACCTCAACTTTAAATAAACTTATCTTCATAAAGCTTTAAATAAACTTTAAAAAAATCTAACAGTCCAAGTTCAAATACAATTAAGTGTGATTTGAGTTCAGCGCAAAAAAAATATACTATTAGTCAAACAAACGTATTACATAGCTCGAGGAAAGAGATTCTTTGACTTCAATACCTTGGATAGTTGGTGAGTTAACAGCCGAAAGAGCATCGTTACTATCAAAAGCAGGGTAATTTGATGCACTCTTTTCAAGGGTTCGATGAATATCTGAAACTTCACCAGTTTTCAGGGGATAAAAGAATTGCAGAGTTCCTTACTTTCCTTTTGGTTCGTGATTGGTTCAAGAGAAATTGTAGAGTTCCCTTCCACTGTGGCATCTTCATCGTCCCTACTCGGATCTTGATGTTGTCACCCCTCTAAATTCTCTTCGGAATTAAGAAAAGAAACCTCAGCTAAATCATCAAATATAAAGTTCAGTTTCTTTTTGTTGGCTTCTACAGACAAAAGTTCTTCGAGCCGCTAACCATTCCCATCTCTATCAAAATTGACCTCTCTATTCATGCCTTTCATCAAATCGACCTCTCTGAAACGGTTGAGTATTCAAATCGACCTCCCTGTTCGTGGCTTCATAGTTCTTTGAATCGGTGGAGGAAGAGAAATAGTAAGCTCGGTGGAGAGTATTCCGAATGAAGGAGATACAGTAGTTCTCTGAATCGGTAAAGAGAAAAGAATAGGCTCGAAGAAGATAATGGAGATTTAAGGATTCAGTTCTCTGAATCGGTGGAGGAAAAAAGATGTATATACTCAAAGAAGGAAGAAGATATACCATCGAGGTTCATGGAAATCAAGATATTCTAGCGAGGGATTCGTCATTCGGTATTAACGATAACGACTCCCTCTCTTGTGCAACTAAACCATTTTGGTGGGACCCCTAAAATTTTCATCTATCTATTTTTTTATTTTATTTGCAAATAACAACCATTGGGACGCATGGTGCGGTACGTGACCTATTTTACTTAAAACTTGACCACCGGCTCTTGAACGGGTAACATTTTTTTGATTTGCCGATCATTGCTGACATTTACATAAGGCTACCGACAGAAATGTCAAAACATGAACATTGTGGCCGGCATGGTTAAGGGAATGGTAATATGGTTTTTGAACCGTTGTTAATCCAGATAGTTGGATTGTTTGGTCTGGGAACCATTATACAATCGGTTTTGTTTTATTCCAAACTTGATTTCTAAAATCATTAAATCTATCAATAACCTATTAATTCAGGCGGTCAAATTGTCGATTTGTTCAATCATTTTTGGTTGACTTGTATTTTAACTTTTTTGTTAGAACAGACTATCCATTCGAACTAGATGATTAAACTGCCAATCCAAAACCCCAAAACAATTCCGATTCTATATTATTTTTTAAAACATTGAATGAATGGTCTAACCGTCAGAGGTTTGAACGGATGGCCAAAACAGAACCATCAGAGGTTTGACCATCCAGTCTGAATGGATGGTCTGTGTGTTGTTAACAAGTCAACAGTTTTTCGGAAAAGAAACAATTCAATTGTAAAACGAAACTATTTGATTAACGATTCTGGGCCCAATGGTCTAACCGTCCAGATCAACGATGTTTTGGAGACCATGTTATTAACTGAACCATCCTGTATTGTGGGTTAGGCTTTGAATTCATGAGATCAGCTTCTGTCAGGGAAAATCTGTGTCCACATTGTTCTAATAGTATTTTACAGCTTTGCATTGGGAATATCTCCCCATGAAATAAAGCATACTAGTATGGAGATATTCTCAGTGCAAGGCAGTAAAGATTGTTAGAATGGGCTTTGCCCTGACTGAAGTCGAACTCTGAACTCACGAACTAATTATCTTATTTTTGTAAGAGCAATGACATTTTGGAATGATGTCCATTGTAGATATATATAGTTCAATCCAGAAAAGTTGAGCTCTCTTGAGGCCTTAAGGGCTTTAATCAAAAGTTCAGTCGCCTATTAGCCATGACCCAATTAAAAGATATTGCAGATTGGACTCTACAAGTGAAACGGTTTCAGGAAGTGGATTGGGGAAGTCGGGCTGGGTTAGGTCGGGTTGAGGCCAATCCTAGTCCAACCCTAAGTTCTAAACCCCAACTGTAATCCTACCCAACCAATTAACCCAATCCTAACCCTAATCCTAACTAAATTCCTTCAACCCTAAGACTTGGGATGGGCCCAACCCAACCTTCTTTCCATCCCTTAAAACCTTATATAATTTCTTGATTTAGATCTTAACTCAATTTTCACTGCATATATTAATCCTATGTTTCATTAGTATTTGTTTGTTGATGTTTTTTTTTTCTAATTTTTTGGTACAATTCAGAAAAACAAGTGTTAGAAATGACTATAGTTTATTATGAGTTATGACTTACGATAAAACATAAAATATTTTTTTTTTAAATATAAAATAATGTTATTAAAGTTTTAGTCTTACTGATTAGGATTAAATGAAGCGATTATCTTATAAGAAATACATGATACTATATGATGGGGGCTATACAAATATCATGCATCTAAACAAATTAATATATGTTATATATTTATATATGATATATTACTATAGAGTCGGTTTCGAATTGGCTAAGGGATCAATCCTAACCCAACCTAAAGGAAAATCGGGTTTATGAATTTCAACCCTAATCCTAACCCGAACATCAATCAGAACCCAGCTTTGGATTGGGTTCGGGCCAACACACTATAATCAAGAGATCATGATCATGTGTTGTAAATCTTTTTGAAAGACGCCTGCTTGTGTTTTTACGATCTTTTGGATGGTTGGGACGATCCAACTTTGGTGTTAGATGTGGGGACCGGGAGGAAGAATTATACATGTGTCCATGAGCTCTGCTTCATGTGATCGAAACCACTCTTGGAGGCCGTTTGCTAATAGTTGAATTGTTCCAAACTGATTTCTTTTTGAAGCCTGATAAGGCGAATTCAGTGCTCAAAAAAATATCATTGGCAATACAAATTGCCCCATACAGAATTTTTTTTAAGTCCGATAAGGCAAATTCATTACGTGCTCAAAGAAATATTATTGGCAATGCAAACTGCCTCAAACTGATTTTTTTGAAGTCTGATAGCGAGTTCATTAAGTGTTCAAAGAAATATTATTGACAATACAAATTGCTTCAAACTGAAGTTTTTTGAAGCTCTGATTAATTAGGTGCTCCAACTTCCAAGAAATATTATCGGCAATACAAATTGATTTTTTTTTTTTTAAGACTGATAAGGCAAATTCATTAAGTGCTCAAAGAAATATCGGCAATACAAACTGCCTCAAACTGATTTTTTTTTTCAAGCCTGATAAGGCGAATTCATTAAGTGCTCAAAGAAATATTATCGGCAATACAAACTGCCTCAAACCGATTTTTTTTTAAGCCTCATAAGGCGAATTCGTTAGGTGCTCAAACAAATATCATCACCCCAAACTGAATTGCTTTGTCAGTTATATATTTTTTGGATATGGTTGCAACTATGCAAGATTCACTACATATATTAATCCTATGCATATTAGTCCAAATGTGCAGGTCGGTAAATTCTTCGATGATAATATTAAATAAGCTCTTAAGTTAGTATTTAAGGGTATCAATGGACTGGTTTTGGATTGGATCCATCCAGTCCAAAATCAATTTGGACAGATTGGACGGACCAATGAGACATATTGGATTAGATCAATTTGGTCTAAAATATTTATTAGATTGGATTGGACCTGATCAGTCCATAATAAATTTATATTGAATTAGGTTGGATTAAGTTAATATCTGGTCCATTGATATAAGATAAGAATATAGGTGTCAATGGACCGAGTTTGTGTTGAAACCAATCTAAATCAAAACAAATTTGAACAGATTGAATTATCTAGAAATTGAATTGAACCGGTCCACAATGATCCAAATATTCATTGGATTGGATTAGACCTGATCCATTTATGATGAATTCACATTGAACTGAATCGGATTCGATGAAATCCAGTCCAATTGACACCTCTAATAGTATTTAACCCTATGTTGGTTTCACCTGCTGTGCAGGTGGATTTATTATGGAATCTCTTTCTGAGATATGGGGTGTAAGTCGAGCAGGTTGAGTGAAATTTAAAGTCAACTCAGGCACAACTCTAACTATTGGGTTCAAGGTTGAACCTGTACAGAGCTTGGGGTCAAGTCCAAACTTCCCAACCCAGACCCAGCTCGAACTGAAATTCGACATATTCAGATGGGAAATAGGCACGGGTTAGGTTCGGGTTAATTGGATTTAAGTGAGCCTGTATGAAAAAGTTGAGTGAACCTATGTATTATTAATAGTTTAAATTTTTTTATATTATATATATAAGAATGTTTGCATGTGTATGTATATACATGCATACGTGTGTCAACATATGTATCAAGCCCAGCCCAATAAATAAAAAGTCGGGGTTTGGGGGCCAAGCCCAGCCAGAGGACCCAAGAGATGATAAAAAATCTACCCACTGCCGAGGGCAAGGTAAGACTACCGGACGGCAGTTTGATCCACTGATTGTCTGATTCTATAGTTTGGTAATAACAACTTCTCGTCCATGCATTTCTATTCAACTTCGTAGACTTGTATCTTATGATTTGGCATGAAAAACTTCTCATCCAGGGTTGGTCACAACTCCATTCAAATTTCAATCATTCAGAGCATATATGTGAAATTTGGCCATACATATATAATCTGTTTAGGATTAGGAATGTGGAAGAGATACCTAATTTGTTGATAAACCAACTGACTTTTTGTGCTTAGATTGCATTGTTGCATTGAGAAAAGTGAGATTTGGCAAATGTTAATCCCTTGACATATTTAAAAATCGTTAAACAAGATTTTCTTATGTTTAATTTCTTTGGCAATTAATGCATCTTTTTTATGTTTTTTTGTTTTTTTTTTCTGCTAGAATTAAAACTCTGAATCTGCTTACAATAAGGTAATTGTTAGATATATATATTATTCCACGAAACTGATAAGAAATTACATTTAAGGAATTCACTCAATAGACAATATTAATTATTCCCTCTATTCCTCCACCTTTTCGTCAACTTCATGCCTATGGAATAGTGATGTCTGAAACAAAACATAAAACAATGAATCAAGACTCATGTGAGATTGTGTAGATAAAAAATGAACAAAAGAACAAAAAGGGAAATTGTCTAAAATTCAATGTCAATAACTTGACATTAAACAGACTAATGGTATTAATATATTATCATTTTAGACTTTATAGAAAAATATTATATATATTAATATTTAGACATGAAAAAGGGAAAAAATTCATAAAATATTTTCAAATATAAAATACATAAAAACAAAGAAACTACAAAAAATATAAAAAAAATTATAGAAATTGAAAACAAAATAAAAAAAATATTTTTAAATTATAGAAACTATAGAAATTGAAAAACAAAATCAGAAAATAAAAATTGTAGAAAAAACACAAAAAAAATTATAGAAAAATACAGAAATTGCAAATAAATAAAAAAAATACAGAAAAAATTATAGATTGTAGAAAATAGAAAATGAAAAAAAAAAGAAATTGAAAACTGAAAATGACCATTTTCCTCTAATACATCATTCATGAGTAATTTGGTCATTAAAATTGTTATTTATGCTGACGGGGACACCTTTATTAAGAGGCATTAACAGTGCGTTTTTGAAAAATAAAAAGTTATTGACATGATGAGTTTTAGACATTTTAAAAAGTTATGGTAAATTTAAGAAAAATGCTAAAAACTCATGATAAATTTTAAACAATTTCTGAAGAAAAAAAAGAAGTGAGTGATATTAATAAGGATTGAATGAATGAAATGGTAATTAATCACCTCCACATTTCTGGCCATGGGGAAGAGGTCTGCCACAGGAATCAGCAACATAGACGGCCTTGTCAATGCTAATCAACTGCTCCACCTTGCGAGTCACGTGCTGGCACACACATTCTAAGTTGGCATTCTTCACAACGTCACAGCATCCTTTAGATGGCGGAATTTTTGGTCCAATCTTCATAACATATATCGTGCATTCCTTTATTAAACCTTTAATATCTTCTTGGCAATCCTGTGCACAGACCTGGTGCACAGCAACCTGTAACAAAGCTGCCAACACCAAAAACGACCGAATAGTAGAAGAAGCTGCCATCTCCTTAGTCCTTCCTTCTCTCGTTTTTCTTAATTACCTTTCTCTCCTCTCACACTCTTCCCTTCTTGCTTTGCAGCAAGTTAAATGCAGGGCGGGTATATATAGAATTGTGTGAAGGGAAGGACCAAGCATATGCATGTAAGGGGCCGCTTTAAATGAAGCCTAAGGAGATTTAACTGAATCAAGTATTGCTTTGTCCTTTATTAATTATTATTATTATTAATTATTATTATTATAAACCAATTTGGTGTAAAGTCCCGTTTGTTAATTAAGAATTGCAATTTCAGTTTCAAACAATTAATTAATTGTTATCTGACGGTATCTTATTCTTGATTTGTCATTCAATTCATTAAAGGGCCAAATTAAATGTCAATAGCCTCTATTGGCAAGCAGACCAGACTTGCTTGCATGTGTCCTTGAGCTTTTCTTCATGTGAAACCATGATTTTCAAAACCGAATCGGGTCGGACTGGAAAAATTCAGAATTGATCGGTTCCGTTTTATTTTAGAACTGTTGTTTTTCCAAAAACTATTGATTTGGTCAGCAAATTGCTGATTTGGGTGTTCGAACCATTCGAACTATCCAATGATTTTGGCGGTTTTTATTTTTTTGTCAGAATGGGTGGTCTGTTCAATTCGAATAGTCAGACCGTTTGACCTGGGAACCGGACCCTAACTGATTTGTTGCCCAATTCAATTTTAAAAACCTTGTGTGAAACCACTTTTTGAGACCATTTGCTAATAGTTGAACTGCTTCAACAGAATTGTTTTGTCAGTTTTTCTTCCTAAACATGGGTGCAATTAATTTTGCAAGGTTCGGATTGAGAATTTGTTAAAACTTGAGAGCAGTGTTTTCCAACGGCTATTGACCCAGATGGTTGGACCATTTGGTCCAAGATTTGTCAAGGCAACCGGTTCCATTTCACTCTTAACCCAGTCTTTGGCAAAAAACTGTTGATTTAGTCAATGATCTGTCAAGTTAGATGATTAAACTGTTGACCCATTCAACGATTTTGGCCATTTTTATTTTAATTTTTTTCAATTTTTTTATTTTTTAAGTTAGAACGAGCTGTCTGTTTGAACCGTCAACTCAGAAACGGGTGAGAAGAATGATTCTAATTCTGGGTCAATTTTTAAAATCTTGCTTGAGAGGATTTTTAACCCAAGGGCCTGGCCCAAGGCAGTGTAAATTCCTCAACCAATATTAGGTTTGGAACCCTTGAGGCCTTCAAATCAAGTTGTCAGTCACTCTTACAGCCATCAACCAAAGGCAATATCACTGGATTTAAACTTTCCATTTTGTCAAAAATAGTTGCAATATTTCAGTTAATTTTCTTAATGTTGAAGTTATTTTGAATCTTTTGTGCCGGAAGCTGGATACATTAGTCTTGCACATAGTAAACAGTATTAGTGCTGCCTTTCCAAACACTCGGGAAGAAACCCCACTGTCATAAGTAGTCTTCAAACGAGACCGGATATCCTCACACAGGGCGTCTCAAATAAACTTTACACGCACATTCTACCATGCATTGGGAACACCTCCCGTAATTATAAGTTATTATTCATGGAATGCACGGTGGATGTGCCTGAGAGGCACCCATGTGTGAGGAGCAGATCCTGTTCCTCTTCAAACACATTGTATCCACCGCCGCCATTGACAAGAAGATGATGATTGATGAACAATGTGAAGAGGACGCAGGGGAAGCCAAAGCAGACACCGAAAAAGTAGAAATAGAGCAGTAGTTGTTTTTATTTGAAAATTGATTGAAGGTTAAAATAATCTTTTCAATCTTTTCATTAATGGTAACAAATTATTGTCAATTGTCAGATAACGTAAGGGTATTTTAAGTCAATTTCTAAATAGTAAGAGTAAGTCAATTTCCTAAAACTTTTGGAGTACTTTGACAAATTTGCCTTTGTTTATTTTGGGGGCCTAAATGGTGTTATAATTAGAGGCCTAATGTGGGATGAGACCCCATGTTGGAAGAACGTTAGATCACTTACCTTAATTCTAAGCTTACATGTACTTCATATTATAAGGTTTTACCAACAAGGAATAGCTTGACGTCCTATGCACAACTAACAAACTATCAAATAGAATATGAGGAATTAAAATTGTGAAAAAAGAAAAAAGATAAATTATAGACATCCACTCTATACTTAGGGGTGGTAACACTTCCCCCTCAATTTATTTATACATTTATGATAAAGATACTACCAACTTCTACATTTTAACACTTTGCCCGAGTTGTAACAAGGGAACTCTTCACCACACCATCAAATGCCATCATTGTGACCGTTATGTGTCATCAAACTGCCATCAAGTGTGTTTTGGGTGGGGTAATACATGTATTTTGTATGGGGCAATGCCTATGGCATTATTATAATTACGCAGTATGGTTTTTTACCATATTGGTATTTTTTCTGTCACTCCCCCAAAAGCTTAACTTACTCTTTGAGGGGAGGTAGATAGTTGAGTGAATCAAGAAAGGTTAAGCATGAGATCCCCTAGACACTAAATTAACTGTGTGTTTGTGCTTGCCACCATTTTATGCAATACAAAGAACCTTTTGACTAATTTGTGTGCCATCGTTGTTGTCTCTGTTGCTTGTTGTTTTGTTTCGTAGGCTTTCTCGATACAATCAAGTATCACATGAAGCCTCGTCAACTAGCCTCGTGACAATTGGTAACAAAACTAGAGCTCACTTCACACTACGAACCAAGCACGTGACCCTTAATAGTAGCGACAACATGAAGAATACTCAGGACTTTGAGGAAGAGATACGACAAGAACTCTTCCCCACCCACGAGGCCAATGATGTACCTAAAGATGACCCTGGCAAGGACAAGGCCCCAAAGGGCCGGACATCGAAATCCAACAAGCACGAGAAATCTACGGATAGGCTCGCCAACATTGACACCCACATGCTACGCTATGAAGTAACAGTGGGTGAGACATGTGATCAAGTATAGGAGCTTCACCTCACCATGGAGACGGTCGAGTCGATGGTGGAAGTGTGCAATGTGATGAATGGAACCCTTAAGGAGGTCTTGAGCACCTCGCGTTGGCAAGAAGCAAGCTCATCCTAATCGCACATTCAAGACATGCTTGACAAATTTCATGCACGGCTCAAGGAAATGAAAGATGAATGGGCAAGGTGGAAGATAACCATGTCAACATCCTTGGCTGTTCAGGCCCAATTTGAGGTAATGAAGGAAAAATGGGCAGCCATGAAGTCGGCCATGTGCACCTCAACCAACATGCAGGCCCAACAAGATGAGATTAGGGAGGAGTGTAACATCTTAAGGAGAGGAATCGCCAATTCGATTGGCAATCCCTGCAATGACATTCACTCTTGACCACATCAAAATTCGGGAGCAAACTCCTTATTCAAGCGCACGTGATGCGCATGAACATAGAACTCCTTATTCAAGCACACATAGCACATGCACCATTGACACTTGGGCCGAGTTCAAAAGAGAGCTAAAGAAACATTTCTACCCAAAGAACGTAGAATACCTGGCCCTTAGAAAGCTGAAAGGACTCCGACACAAGAACTCACCCCATGAGTACGTCAAAGAGTTTTCAGCTCTCATGCTCGAGATCAGTGACATGTCAGAGAATGACTTACTCTTTAACTTCATGGACGGTTTACAACCATGGGCGGAAGTAGAGCTTCAATGTCGAAATGCTCAAGATCTTGCATCAACAATGGTCATAGCCAAACAACTCACTAACATGAGAATATCATATGACGAAAATCCTCCAAGCTCGTGTGCCCCGTGCTTAAGTGGGGGAGGATGACAATCAAATCCCTCACAAGAGAAGCAACCCCACTACAACATTCTAGCTGAGTATCGTAAAGGGACGAAGTCACAAGGAGACCACAACACTTACAAATACAAGTGGCTAGCCACCCCATCACAACCATGCTTCATTTGCAATAAGATGCATTGGACAAGCGACTACCCTATAAGGAAGAAACTTAATGCTCTCTTCACCAAGCTCAGTGATGATGAACAAAGCGATGAGGATAAGCCTACTCCGGTGCCAAGCAACTTAACTTGGCTACATCCAAACAAGCAGGGTGGATCAAAGCGATCAACTCCAACGCCAAAGAAGTGGAAGGCGTAGCTCATGGTGTAGAGCTCCAAGTAGGACCCCGGAAGGGAAGCATCAACTTATCTGTGATATCCTTGGATGATTTTCAAGTTGTCCTTAGGATGGAGTTCCTGACACAAGTGGAAGTAGACTTGATGCCACACATTAACAACCTCTTTATCCTGAACGGGAGCTCACCTTGCATGATCCCGGTGACAACTGTATAGTAAAGGTACTTGGGAAGCAAGTTTTAGCATTACAGTTGTACTAGGAAGAAAACACCGTCAATGCCAATGCCATACCAGCAGTAGAGAAGACCCCCACTCCAGCATCTCACACTTGCACAAGGACGGACTGGGAAGTCATCATCAAGAAGCGGTCTCCACCAAAGCCGTTCTAATGCCATCATCAATGTAGTAACTACACGGTGATGAAGACATCAAGAAGACACCAAGGCCATCTTTGACAACAAACCCATCTACAGCCAAACCAACATGGGAGAGAGAGTGCCAACCACCCGAAATAGGGACCATAACACAACTTGGCCTCAACCCAACACATTTAGTAGCCCTGTGAAGACACCCCTTTGGGAAAACATTCATGGACACCATTTCCCTAAGGATCCAAACCATCTTTTTGACCCGACACTGGTCTTAACTTCTCCAATCACCAAAGCAGAACACCCAAAATCCTACCTTGAAGCAGCTAGGAAGGGACTTAACTTAGGAATTAGCCATAGGTTCTCCCACCATCAAGAACACCTTCAAGCCTTCCACCCAACCTTGTACCAAGGCATTGGAAGAAATAATGTTCGCAGAATAGCCAAAGAATCCTTCTTCACCAACAATAGATCTAAGCAGCAAGTAAAAGCTAATTTTCAATGACAAAGACTAAATTGAGTGGGGGAGGCTGTCGCAAGGGAACTCTTCGCCATGCCATCAAGTGTCAGGGACGTGCCATCATGCTACCATCAAGTGTGTCTTGGGTGGGGCAATACATGTATTTTGTATGGGAGAAATGTTCATGGCATTTTTATAATTATGTAGTATGATTTTTCACCATTTTGATGTTTTCTTCTGTCACTCCCTCAAAAGCTTAACTTAGGGCCTATTCGTTTGGTTTGAAGTTTGATATCTGAAAGTACAATAATTACCTTAAGAGGTATATTGGTATTGTTGAACTTTTCTTTCCTCTGAACTCTAAATGAAAAGAATGTTGTTCTAAATTCTGAATTCTAAATTCTGAAAATTATCAAATGTCTATTTTAACCCCATATATGAGAGTTTTTGTTTGTTTTTTTTGGGATATCATTGAAAAAACAAAAAGTTGTATGATTGCACTTTAAGAGATAAGAGATAAGAGGAAATGAACAACCATTTTTCTCTTAAAGTTAAAAGGTTCATCTTAAGAAATAAGAGTTAAGAGGAAACGAACAAGCTTTTACTCTTTGAGGGGAGATAGGTAGTTTTAAGCACGAGATACCCTCGACAATAAACTGTATGCATGTGCTTGTCACTATTTTATGCAATACAAAGAACCTTTTGAATAATTTGTGTGCCAGCATTGTTGCTTTAGTTGCTTGTTGCTTTATTTTGTAGGTTTTCTTGACACAATTGAACGCCACAGAGGGCCTCGTTGACTAGCCCCATAACACCATGGCTCACTATTGGTTGATATTGTCCATTTGTCCAATTCAACCGAAGCATTAAGTGTGTAATTGCACTCCAATAAGCTATTCAAAGAGATTGAAGCAGACAATCCCTTCAAATGACATAATGGCAATTGATTTGGGCTCTCCAGTTTTTTTGCCAAATACAGCCTATTAGTTGTCCATGTGGATCCTACCTCAGAAAGCCAAAAGCCGATGCACTTCAGCCCTCCCAAATAGTCAAAGTTGGGTATTTGGATAATTTTGCTACTTTATCAGCTAAACTACATCTGCCAGAAGGTACAGGGAGGTCCATATATACCAGTATGTACCCAATTAGAGCTTATCTCTTAAGCTGCGGTAAAAATTTAATTGAACCATCTTTTGGAAGGGATATTAAAGTGGGCTTTTGAAAATCCAAGCAAGTCATCTGTTGCGCATGCAGATGAAGTGTCATAGTTTTTTGGGCTATGGCTTGCTAGTTTGTTTAGTATATAACTATAAAGATAAAAAGGTAGAATGAAAGGTATTATGAGAACTAAGAGTCTTAACGAATTGAATATTCAAATATTTAATCGAATTCGAATTCAAATTTTACTTATCCAATAATTGGAGAACTCCCTCGTTTAACAGTCCAAGTCATTAATTAATTATTCGCTTTAATTAATTAAGGGTTCGAACGAGTCTCATTGAGGAGTAAGATGGAGCATGTTGGACTCACATCCCACCGATGGATTGTTCATATGGCCCACTTTGATATCCGACCCTCTACATAGCATTTTCCCAAACACAAAATACTTGGATGAAAATAAAATATGAGAACTATATATTAGTAAGTGTGGGTACATAGAACAAATGAAAATGGTTGTTTCTCGTACAAAATCTTGCCCACTTCATTTATTAAGAATACAAATTAATATTTTCCTTTATTCCTTCTACTTCTCTCATCTAACTCCATTCCTTTGGGAGTGTGCAATTAACCTGAAAGCAAAAGAACAAACAGTATTTAATGAATCAAAGCAATTTTTACTTAGGAGAAAGGAAGAGAATGACAAATTAAATGAGATAACTGATGATGGATTGGTTAAAGAGATTGAATCTTGCTTACTTCTTCCGCATGGGGTTCCTTGGGGAATCGGATTGCCACAGTATTTGGCGACGTAGAAGACCTTATCTATGCTTATCATCTGCTCCACCTCCTTGGTGATGTGTTGACATACACATGGAATATTAGCCTTCTTCACAACATCACAACAAGCTTGCGATGTTGGAACCTGTGGCCCAACCCTGTGCAGATACCTGATGGCCGGAAATTAGAATTCCGGCAACCAACGACACTGCCAAGGCCAAGCAACCATACTTAGAACCAGCCATTATCTCTTTCTCTCTTCTTTCCTTTCCTCAATCTCTCACTCACTCTGTCTCTCTAAATTTGGTTTTTGGTGCAATCGTTGGGCCTCTCTCATGGCCGCCATATATAGAGCTAGGAAAAAGGACGTGGGCCAAATTCACTGCCACGTTGTTATCTCACCATGAAACTGGCTCCACCTTATTGAAACTTGTAATCATATATAATATACGTTATATTTAATCCCCATAATGAAATGGTAGATCACGTTACGAGTCTGGTCTAATTCATTGTGTGTGACTAACAAGGCTAGTATTTGAGGGTGGGCATTGTTAGAATGAAAGAGTGGTGAGAATCAAGGCCTGTTTGGTCTGTAGGAATAGATACTTGGAATTGGAATTAGAATATTGATGCGTCATTCCAATTCCAACTGTTTGGTTGGGTGGACAATGCGAACCCATTAGAATGTTCCTGCAATGACAAGGCAGAAACTGCATTAGCAGAACTTATTACTTCGTGCAAATCCAAAATCAACTTCACAGGACAAAATCTTATGCTTCAATAACAAAGGTACAAACTTCGAGTATGGTTTTGAAAGGTCAGTACAAGTCCGAAGGGAGAAGAAAAAGGGATACCAACTTTGCTGCAACACAATCACTCTCATCGTTCATGTTCTTGAAGGGGCTGTCAACGGTTCAGGTCTACCCGACTAGCCCGAATAGACCCAACCATTTATAAAGGATCCGACTCCATGATTATGTTGAAATAAATAATTGGGTCGGTTCCGGTTCTTGTCCCTCCTGAATCGATTCATGCCCAAAACTGATTATTTTGTTAGCCATATATATTATTTCCTTCGTTTTCTTATAGTTTTTCTCTTATCATAGGTTTAAAGTGTCGAATCTGATAGACAAATAAATATAGGTGTTTAACGTTTTAACATATAAGTAACTTAGTATTTCTCTATCAATTTTATTAGCGATATATGATTAAAGTTTAAATTTTAGTTTGTGATTTAAATAAGAAAAGTGGTTTTTTTAGCTTAAATGGTTCGGTTTTAAACCTATGTTATTGTTTCAACCTAAATTTTAAGTTAAAATGGACGGTTTTGGGTCTAAGATTTTGTCCCAATTAATGATCTATACGGCAGTGCTTCTACCTAAACCGGACCCGGATCCCACCCGTTAACAACCCTATCTTGAAAGGTGGCCAATTTCCGATCAAGCCACCACTCAAAGCTTGATGAGAAATAGTCGGTCACTTATCCGAAGGAATTAAAAGAAAATGGAAGTCCTTTAAGCAAGGGATGTGTCCTATATACTTACATTATTAACGGAAACCAGAAACAATAGTATGGCGCAATAGTCGGAATGCCCTCCCCAAAATTAGCAACGCCTCAAGCAATGCAAAACTACACATATAACCAGAGAAAATTAATAAGCCATAAACTCAAAACAGGACACAGAATGAAGTGGAGAGTTGAGAGGTTTACACCGAAGATTGAACCAGCTTCATTATAGTAAAGTCGTGAGAGCTTACACAGTTTGCCTGCAAATCGAGCATTCTTCGTACCTTCCCATAGGAACCAAGGATATTATGGCCACCTCCACAACCGGAAAACTTATATTCCAAAAGTGTTAAAATCTAGGAACGTGGACATTCTACAACAAACACATACCCGTGCCGCTTCAAAATCCGTATCAATTCCGAGTCTCCTTTTCGCGCCTACGCCATTCACCTATCAAGAATATCTAATCAGAAATAGGTGGAGAAGAAAAGGTTTAAGAGTGTATATAGAAGAAATGGGTTGGAGGGGCTCATTTTGGACTCCAGCGTATGCGAGGCCATGGCTGGTTGCTGCAACAATTTGAATGCTTGAATCAGCTCCGCGGATTCAAAATTCTTGAAAGCAGCAATGCCTGAATATGCCAGTCAAGAGGAGTATTTGAGAATTAAGAAATGTTACATGCACAACTACCGGAATAGAGCAATTAGTAACCCTCACACCCCAAGAAACATCCAGTCACTTATCCTACGGTATTAATAGATAAAAGAAGTCAATTAAGGTAGGGATGTTTTGTATACTAACAATGAAATTGAAAACCAAAATCAATTGTAAGGCGCAGGAGTCGGCAAGCCCATCCCCAAAATTTGCAATGCCTCGAGCAATCTATAACTGCACATATAACCCAAGCAATTTAGAAACCAATACAACCACAAGAGAACACCGAATGAGCCTAAGATTCGAGAAATTTACATCAAAGAGTTGATCGGCTTCCTTATAGTATTGCCGCGAGAGGTTGCACATCTTGCCCGCAAGTCGAGCATTCTTCGTGCCTGCACCCATAAGAACCAATGATATTATTGTCACCTCCACAACCAACAAACATTTTCTTCTAAAAATTTTAAAATTTAGGGGTGCACACATTCGACAACAATCACATACTTGTGTTGCTTCCGAATCCGTATCACTTTCAAGTGTCCTTTACGGTTCTCACCCCTTCGAATTGATTCAAGCCCAAAACCTATTATTTTGTTAGCCATATATAATATTTCCTTTGTTTTCTTACAGTTTTTCTCTTATCATAGGTTTAAAGTGTAAAATTTGATAGATAGATGCATAAAGGTGGTCAACGTTTTAACATATAAATAATTTTGGATTTTTCTATCAATTTTATTAACGATATATTATTAAAGATTAAATTTTAGGTTGCAATTTAAATAAGAAAAGTGGTTTTTTTTAATGTTTATATGGTTTGGTTTTTAACCTATGCTATTGTTTCTACCTAAATTTTAAGTCAAAATTGATGGTTTTGGGTTTATGATTTTGTCTCGATTAATGATTGATTTGGGAGTGCTTCTACCTAGACCAAACCTGGATCCCACCCGTTGACAACCCTATCTTGAATGGTGGTCAATTTCCAGTCCATCCACCACTCAATGCTTGATGAGAAACAGTGAGCCACTTATTCCAAAAAATTAAAAGAAAATGGAAGTCAATTAAGCATGGGATGTGTCTATACTTACATTGTTACCAAAAACAGGAAATAATGGTAAGGCATAGGAGTCGGAAAGCCCTTCTCCAAAAGTAGTAATGCCTCGAGAAATCCAATATGTGTGACCATAATCCATTTTTTCCATTCTCTGTACAACTACTAAATTTCAGAGGCACTAGATTTGTAAGTAAATTTCGTAGGTGTATATGTTAACTGCTGAAATATAACCAGAACTCAATTTTTAAATGCATATGATATTTTGTTGGTGGAAAGAACACCATAGATAAGGCTATATTACATATCAATGGCATAATAACCATATAGTAAGATGAGACCAATATATGTAAAAACAAAAACACCATAGATAAGGCTAATATTACACATCAATGGCATAACAACCATATAGTAAGATGAAACCAATATATGTAGACACAAAAACATGCATGGTATTGTGCAATTTGACTAGCAAATCACTAAGCACATGAGGAGAACACATTCAATTCAGTAACTTCTATCTACTTCTTGAGAAATTTGAAACCAATACAAGGATAATATCGATTCGAGATGATAATAATAAAATTGAAGATGCATAACAATTGCTTAAAAGAAAATTCCAACCTCTCCCTTATAAAGCTTAAAAGAAACATCACTCATAAAGCACAAAAGTTACTCAAGAGAGAGAGAGAGAGACATAAGATAAATTCCAACCTCTCTCTCTCTCTCTCTGCACATAACAATTGCCTATCACCATTTGTTAAATATTGAATCCATAATGTAGATCAGAAAATAATAAAATCAATTCCCTAATTGTACAGGTTTGGTTTCCTTCAAACCAAACACAGCCTTAGTTTTTCCAAACTTTCTAAACTTTTGCCTTCTTCACCTTTGACCCTAAACCAGGTACACTTTACTAAGATTACCCAGTGATCCTACATCAATTTGGTATAGAGCATTTTTTTTGCTAAAACTCCCATGTCAGTCCAACATTTTTTTACTGCTTGGGGTTGGGGGTCAGCATAGTATTCTTGATTGTTGAATAAAATGAGCACAATATGTAAAGGGTTTCCTTTGCCAAAGCAATAAAATATCCACATAACAAATTTAGAAAGTAAATAATACTTATCCCCTAACCAATAAAGCTTTCATCTTCCTATCTAACTTGGAAGTTGGGACCAACCTAACCCTATATATTATTAAGCTGACTCAGGCAAGACAACCTTCATCAAATACCAAGTACTTAACAAAGTTCCCATCTTCTACCCTAATAAGTAAAATTTTGTTAGGTAATTAGATTCAGTAAGCAATTTTTTTTTTTTTTGATAAATGGATTCAGTAAGCAAATTAATAACATCAAAGAGTTGCAATACATAACTATGCACACAAGCATGTTAGTTGCTGGAATCTAATGGAGAAAGGCCCAATTAAATCATTCTTAACATTCCATTCATCTACTTCTTTCTCTCTACAAGTAAAAGAAAGGTCAAGAAGAATCCCAACAACAACAAAATGTAGATAACAAGGTCGATGTATATTAAATAGTTTTGGGTCCAACATACTTGTTGTGCAAGATGGAATTAAGAATTCAGGCCCAGTTAATATTCCATTCTATTTTGCTGTCCCAATGGTTCATAAATTCTAACAACCAACCAGCATGGTGGCCTAATAGTTGGTTGGGTTTTAAGTTTTGTAACATTTGGCTTCTCAGAAAGGGCAGTCTCATCAACAGTTTAATTGCATTATTCAGTTAAAGAAAAGAATATTTTCCTTTAACAAACAACCTGCATCAAGAAGAAAAAAATCTGGAATGATAAAAAATTGTAGCAGCACTTGGTTCTCTAGAAAATAGCACAAGTACGAAGTTCTAGGTTCTGAAAACACCCCAATATGCTAAAGACTGCACAAACTTGTACAGGTATGCTTATTCCATAAACAAGTTTCTTCCTTTTTTAAATAAAAAATTCTTTTCTTAATCAATTTCATTAGATATAAATATAAGTGATGTACTAGGATGACTATGTCTCCCCAATATTTGGAAATTTACAAAAAAAAAGAGGCAAAAAGAAACAAATATAACAGCAAAGTCTCCCGTTTGTTATCAAAGTCAACCCTTGTTTGGTGTAAATCTATGATGCTGGAATGGTATGATACCTACTTAGAGATTGTTATCAAAGTCTCCCATTTGTCACAAAACACTAATTTGAATGGTTAGGTATTTCATTTATCACAAAACACTAATTTGAATGATTAGATATTTCATTATTCAGAGGTATCTGTGTGCATGTGTTCTAGTGTGTATGTGTGTGTGTGTCTGAGAGAGAGAGAGAGAGAGAGTATGTGCTGTACTACCATAACATTTAAGAAATAGCAAACCGGATCATTGGCCACCTCTTTTATTCCCCATCCTCCTTTCATTTCCAAGTTTCATAGAAGATCCAGTAGTACCAAGATGGCAAAAGAATGGTATATGGTTTGTCCTATACTTACAGTGTCAGCAAAAAACCCAATCAGAATGGTAAGGCACAAGAGTCAGAAACCCCTTCCTGACATGACAATAAACAAAAGCTCACCCATGGAAGCCCCTTTTCTTCTAAGCTTTCTTATGGTTTCATGTGGAAAGACTGAAATAGACATATATCCAATAAACAAAAGCTCAGCCGTGGAAGCCCCCATTGGTAGCATTGAAAGAACCCTAATGGACTGGACCTCTATATTAAAATACTTTGAAGGCCAGAAGTACAAAACTTTAGACATCAATAGGATGGAAAAATATTTTTGCATCTTTCGATAAGTGTGGAAAAATAAAGAGGAAGAGAAGAAGAAATGAAGAGGGAGAGAAGAAGAAATACTTTTGTATTGATAATGTGTTGATAAAACATGTTGAGCATACAACTTAAATAAGAAAAGATAGGAGAGACAAACTCCTAGGATCTCTCTCAATTACTCTTAGATTCTCTCTCAATTAGGGATTGATTAAATCTTTCCCTTAATCCTAGGATATGACTTTCCTAATTTTATTCAAATCTAATCTTTCCTAAATTTAATCAAATCTGTAATCAAATCAAATCTGTAATCAATCAAATCAAATCTTTCTAAATTTGCAGCAAATCATATCTTTCTTAATTTGCCGCAAATCATATCTTGCTGACACTCCCCCTCAAGTTGGTGCAAAGATATCTATCATGCCCAACTTGCTAACTTGAAGTTCAAATGGCTGTCTCAACTAGCCCTTAGTCAAAACATCTGCAACTTGCTGCGTGGTTGGTACAAACGGAGTGCAAATTATTCCTTATTCAAGTTTCTCCTTTATAAAGTGTTTGTCAATCTCAACATGTTTAGTCCTGTCATGTAGAACATGATTATGAGCAATGCTGATACCTACCTTGTTATCACAATACAGTTTCATAGGAAAACTCACTGGTCTCTTAAGATCTGCTAGCACCCTCTTTAGCCAAAGAACCTCACAGACTCCTTGAGCAAATGATCTGAATTCAGCCTCAGCACTACTTCTAGCAACTACACTTTGCTTCTTGCTTCTTCAAGTAACTAAATTGCCCCAAAGAAATGTGCACTACCCCGAAGTTGACCTTCTATCAGTGGTTGAGCCTGTCCAATCCGCATCTGTATACACTTCAACCCCTCTCTTCTCATTTTTCTTGAAGAAGATTCATTTTCCTGGTGTGCCTTTTAGATACTTAAGAATTCGATACACAGCTTCAAGATGTTCTTCGTACGGGGAGTGCATAAATTGACTCACCATGCTCATAGCGAAGGCAATGTCAGGATGTGTATGTGACAAGTAAATCAATCTTCCTACCAGCCTTTGGTATCTACCTGCATCTACTGGAACCCCATCTTTAACTTCTCCGAGTTTAGCCTTAACTTCTATCGGAGTGTCTGAAGGTTTGCATCCACTCATTCCAATTTCTTTCAAGAGGTCTAGAATATATTTTCGTTGCGAAACCACAATGCCCTTCTTTGATCTAGCCACTTCCATTCCAAGAAAGTACCTTAGCTGGCCTAAGTCTTTAATCTTGATTTCCTTGGCTAAGCTCTGCTTTAGTCTGCTCATCTTTTCAATATCATCTCCAGTCAAGATTATGTCATCAACATAGACAATCAGAACCGATACCTTGTCTTTGGTGGATCTTTTTGTGAAAAGAGTATGATCAGATTGTCCTTGACTATATCCTTGACTTTTAACAAACCTTGTGAATCTTTCAAACCAGGCTCTGGGAGACTGTTTAAGTCCATATAGAGATTTTTTTAGCTTGCATACCTTAGTTCCAAACTTCTCAGTGAAACCAGTTGGAGGCTCCATATATACTTCTTCTTCCAAGTCTCCATTCAAAAAGGCATTCTTCACATCTAGTTGATTCAGTGGCCAGTCAAGGTTAATTGCAACAGATAAGAGTACTCGAACTGTATTTAGTTTCGCCACTGGAGAAAAGGTCTTAGAGTAATCCACTCCATACGTCTGAGTAAAGCCTTTAGCTACTAGGCGAGCCTTATATCTCTCTAAGGATCCATCTGAGTTGTATTTCTGAGTGAACACCCATTTACAACCAACAACTGTCTTTCCATCCAACAGATCCACTTTCTCCCAAGTAGCATTCTTTTCCAAAGCTCTCATCTCCTCAAAAACAGTTTCTTTCCACTCAAGAACATTTAGAGCCTCCTGTATACTATTAGGAATGGATACACTAGACACTTGTGAAATAAAGGCACAATATGAAGGTGAAATATTTTTGTAAGATACAAAATTTGATAGAGGATGTTTTGTACAAGACCTAACACCTTTCCTAAGAGCAATGGGAAGATCAAGCTGACTGGAAGAATTAGAATTACCTGGAGGAATATTTTTAGGTATTTTTGGAGAATTATCATGAATTTCATGATCCACCCTCATATCAGATTCTTGTTGATGCTGCGGAATAGTGCCTCTCCTTTTCAGTGCTAGATGTTCCCTTGAATATACAAGGCCTTTATACTATTTCGCATACGTCTCTGTTGTTTCAGCTTTTTTATTTTGAGATGGCATCACCGGAGGTTGTTCATTTTCAATATTTAATTCATTTGTTTCCACTGATTTTGTATTTTTTGCCTCGCTTTCTTTCGATGACTGGTTGTGAGGAACATCATTATGAACAAATTCAAACATTAAATCAGAACCATCTAAAAGACCATCTTCACTAGTGTTGCTCTCCCCCTGAAGATGGGAGTGTCTGTAGTATGAGGTTCCTTCAAAGAATGTGGCATCCATAGTCACAAACATCATTTTCAAAATTGGATCAAAGCATTTGTAACCTCTCTGATTAGTGGGATAGCCTACAATATACATTTATGTGCTTTTGGATCAAGTTTTGAACATTTAGGATCATGGTTATGAACAATGGCCACACTTTCAAAAATTTTTAAGGGAATGTTTGTCACTAGCCGAGAGTTTGGAAAACAGTCAATGAAAACCTGTATGGGTGTTTTAAAATCCAAAATTCGTGCAGGCAGTCTGTTAATCAAATAAGTGGCTGTTAAAACGGATTCTCCCCAAAGATACTTAGGAACCTTAGTTTGAAAACTTAGGGCTCTAGCAACTTCAAGGAGATGTTTGTTTTTCCTTTCAACCACCCCATTTTATTGAGGTGTATTATTACATGAACTTTGGTGTACAATTCATTTCTCAGCAAAAAAATTCCCTAACACATTGTTAAAAAATTCCTTTCCATTATTACTTCGAAAAATTTTAATCTGAGTCTGAAATTGTGTTTGAACCATGTTATAGAAAGTTTTAAACACAGTTTCAGCATCTGATTTCTCTTTTAAAAGGAAAACCCAAGTGACCCTAGTATGATCATCAATAAAAGTAATGAACCAACACTTTCCAGAAAGAGTTGTTACTCTAGAAGGACCCCAAACATTACTATGAATCATGGTAAATGGTTTTGATTTTTTATATGGTTGGGAAGGAAAAACAACACGATGATGTTTTGCTAATTCACAAGATTCACACTTAAAACACAAATGATTTTTATTCATGAGTAACTTGGGAATTAGATGCTTTAAATATTGAAAGCTAGGATGTCCTAACCGATAATGCCATAACAAAACTTCACTGTCACTAGAAACAGAGATAGAACTGAAACAAGTCTGTCGGTCTTGCCTTCCAACGGTTGATCCTTTATTAAAGAGGTAGAGGCCACCATCCAGTTTAGCACCCCCAATCATCTTCCCCGAGGTTAAATCCTGAAATTCACAACAAGAATACCAAAAATTAATCCGACAATTATGATCAAGGGTTAGTTTGCTGACAGATAAGAGATTGTAATAGGTTAGGAACATGTAGGACATCTTTAAGGTTTAGAGAAGGAGAAATAGACACAGTTCCTTTCCCAGCAACAGTAGCAAGGGAATCATATGCAATTTTAACCTTTTGATTCCCTACACAGGGTGTATATGAAGAGAAGAATTGTGAAGTGTCGGTCATATGATCAGTGGCACCTGAATCTAATATCCAGGAGCCATTAGATTTGGTACAAGCAATGGCTGCAGTGAAAAAATTACCTAACTGGGCTAGAGAGCAGGATGGGTTAGAGTTTCTTAATGATTGAGATTGAAACATTTTATATAAGTGCTCTATTTGTTCCTTTGTGAAAGGAAGAGACTCTGAGGATGATTGCTGCCCTAGATCCGAATTGCTTACTTGAAGGCGGACATCTCCCCCTGACTGGTTGTCACTGTCTGATTTTTCTTCCAACCTGTTGGTTTCCCATGCAGCTTCCAGCAGGTTTCCCAAGTATGCCATGGCTTTTTACAATGATCACACCAACGCCTTTGCTTTCCTCCTCGTTTATCTCCATCTACATCTGCACCTCGGGCCACAAGAGCGGACCCTTCATTCTCAGTTTTTGTTTCATTAACATTCTTCAACATCACTTGCCGCTATGCTTCTTCTTTACGCACTTCTGAAAAAACTTCTCTTATAGTAGGCAAGGGCTTTCGCCCTAAGATACGCCCTCGGACCTCATCGAGTTCTTTATTCAAACTAGCCAAGAAGACAAAGACCCAGCCTCTTTCTATCTTCTTTTTTCACCGAGCACTGTCACTCAGACTTTCCCATTCTTCTTCTTCAAATAAATCCAGCTCCTGCCAAACAGCCATCATCTCATTATAATAAGCTGTTACTTCACGCTTACCTTGCTGCATCTTCCACATTCGGGTATTCAGTTCGAACAGTTGTGAATGATTGTCCAGATCTGAATAGGTTTCCCTAACAGCTTCCCATACATCACGAGCAGTCGGCAGGAACATGAATGGTTTTCCAACCACAGGATCCATAGAGTTGATCATCCAGGCGGTAACCATAGAATTTTCAGAACGCCACTGCCTGTACTTTGGATCATCAGTGGCTGGCGGTTTTACTTTGCCATTCAAATAGTCGAGTTTCCCTTTGTCGTTGATCACCAACTGCACGGACTGAGACCATTCAAGATAATTCTTTCCATTAAATTTGTGAATGGTAATTTGAAGAGAATTCTCAGAAAGAGAGATGGTCGCTGACTGAATACCTCCCTCCAAAGATGTCACACCACTGGTAGCATCCGAAGAGGATGAACCAGAGCCAACCATGGTGGCCTTAAAGTTCATGATCGGACCCTAAAGCTCTGATACCATGTGGAAAAATAAAGAGGAAGAAAAGAAGAAATGAAGAGGGAGAGAAGAAGAAATACTTCTATAGTGATAATGTGTTGATAAAACATGTTGAGCACACAACTTAAATAAGAAAAGATAGGAGAGACAAACTCCTAGGATCTCTCTCAATTACTCCTAAAATCTCTCTCAATTAGGGATTGATTAAATCTTTCCCTTAATCCTAGGATATGACTTTTCTAATTTTATTTAAATCTAATCTTTCCTAAATTTATTCAAATCTGTAATCAATCAAATCAAATCTTTCTAAATTTGCAGCAAATCATATCTTTCTTAATTTGCCACAAATCATATCTTGTTGACAATAAGCACAAATACTTATTATATAATTGCATATGACTTTCATGGTGTATACTAATCAACCATGTATAGATTGTATGTCTGGGGACAAGGATCGTTTATTGAGCTGCTATATTAAATTACTTAATATGTTTTTTTTTTTTTTTGACAAGAGGTAACTTTCATTGAGAACCAAAAGGAGTGGGTGTGCATGAGAGAATGTACAAAAACAGAGAGCCCAAAAAAGCCAAAAAATTACAATGGAAATGTGTTACCACTATACAATGAAGCCCTATCTACCCCTGATTTTCTAACGAATCAGCCATATTCAGTTCCCTAGAAACCCATCTAAAAGAACAAAAAGCTCTTGTGTGTCGTTGAGCAGGTGGGCCAAAATCCCAGGACCCCCCTTCTTGATTAGCACCCCATCCTATGGCATTTCTTCAAATCACCCTCCACCACAAAGGGGGCAGAGTGAATAGTTCTACCCATCCTTAAGCGATTAAGCCCATAAAAAGTTCTCTGACTTCAGCTTCAACCACGTCTGTAATGCCAATAGGTTCACTATAAGCCCACAATACTGTCCCAGCAGAGTTGGTTATGAGAAAACCAATCCCTGCCACCCCCTACCATCTGAAATTATTCTGCAACTTCCAACAAAGTTTAGCAGGAAGTCACAACTTGGCCTTGGAGATAACTTAGGAGGGAACAAAGGAACAAACCTACAAGAGAGGAGGACCAGAACTTACCTCCTTAGAAAGAGTTCCCACCCTCGTCAAAGGGGAAATATTGGGAGAAGGACCAGAACTTACCAAGTTATTCAGACAGGCGATGACCAGCCGGCGAACCTCTCTGCTAAGATGAACTTTGGCTCCGATCCTTTGCTTTATTCTTGTGGCGTTAGATGCATTGTCGCCTCTGAATCCCCTGCCTTCTGCCACTCAACTCACCTGCATCTTTTGGCTATTCATCGCAGTCCCCCTACTTCAACTCTTGTTATCAGAATGGGTTCTTGGACCCTTCACTCCAGGCCAAAGCCCCCTATTTCTACGCTTGCTATCAGAATGGGTTCTCGGACCCTTCACTCCCGGCCAAAGCCTTCGGTAAAGGAAATCAAGATCGTATCGAATTGGATCCTCTTAACGGTTAAATTGGATACTCGTCGATCTCAAATCGGATCCTGTAGACGTTAATAAACTAAAAAATGACGTTAATATCATATGCCATCACCAAGTACAAAGATGTGGAGTGCAAAACCTACATTGTATTAAACAAAAATGAAATAATAGAAATTATAGGCAAATGAAATAAATCCAATTAGTTGACAAAAATATAAGATGATGTATATTGAAAGTTAATATAGTTTTACTAATTTTATGATAATTTTTGGTAAATCAATACTAATTTTATGATCTATATTACTGATTTATCAATAGTAGTTATCTGTAATTTTGTGCTAATTCTTGGTAATTTATTAATAATTTCAGGACATTTCTACTATTTTCTGATAATTTGTGGTCAAATTCTACTAGATTTTTATACTAATTATAAGATAACTTATTGGTAATTTATTGTATTTTCTGGAAATAACAGGTTATATTTGACAAAGTTCTCCTAATTTCTAGTATTTTCTATTGTATAGTTATATTTTTTAGTGTTTTCAAAACCAGACCAAACCAAACAGTCGGACCCGAAACTAGGAAATTATAACATGATAGGTTCTGTTTCACCCCAAAACCGGTTTTTGGCAAAAAAACGTTGGTTTGGCCAACAAAACGCTGACTTGAGCGGTCAAACCATCGAATCGTCAGCCTGAATAGCGGTTTTTTGCTGTTTTTTGTTTTTTTTTTTTTGTCAGAATGGTCGTCCATTTAGGCCAAACAGTCAGACCATTCGACTAGGGAACCGGTCCCCAAAATGGTTCTTGTTTGGTCCAGTTTTAAAAACCTTGATATTTTTGGACATTCTTACTATTCTATGATAATTTCTACTAGTTCCTAGAAAATTCTACTATTTTAAGATAATTTTTGACAATCATTGGTAATTTATTTTGGTTATTTTATTTGAAGATTTCATGTAATTTCTAGTAATTCAGTTCCTACGAATTTATGATAATTATTGGTAATTTGTAGAAATTTAGTTTCTACTAATTTATGGTTAATAGAAAATATTATTAATAATAATTATTAATATTTTTTTATAATTATTTATTCATTGTCATAAATTACTGGTTATTTTGGTAAGTTCTAGTAATTTATTTTCAACTAATTTATTATCATTATTTATTAATATTAAGAAATATCAAATATTATTAGGATGATACTAATTAATTATTATTAACAATAATTACAATAAATTATTAATAATTTCATATATTATTAAATTGATAATATTTTTAGAAATTGTAGAATTTTCATAAATATTTAATAAGTACTACTTGCTATTAATATTTTCAAAGATAAATAATTACTATTAATATCAATACTATTATAAAAATTTAAATAATATCAGATATTATCAAAGGAATATTAATATCATTATCAATATTATTATTAAAAGTTATTATCATGAATATTTTTTATAATTTCTATTAATTGCTAATAATTGTTGTTAATTGATAATTATTAATTACTATTTCAAATAATTATTATAGAAAATATAAAATATTGTAGTAAATAATTTTGAGTGGATATAAAAATTGTCATAAATCAATTTTCATTTTCTATTAATTATCTGAAATATTAATTTTAATATGAATTATCATTATAAAAAATTATCAGATGTATTAATGTAATATTAATTATCATTAACTAATTATCTTGATTCAATTGTTGGTTTTTGAATAATATTAATTATCATAGATGATTAATTTTAATAACCATTTTGATAATTTTAATATTGATTGATTAGTTAAATAATTACTATAGGTAATTTTCCATAATTTAAAGGAAGTAATATAATGATGGTTTTGTTAATAAAATTTTCCTAAAAATTATGGTAATTTGTTCATGTTAATAATTTTTTATAATTATTAATAGTATTTCTAGACTTATTAATTATTAACAATAATTTGGGTTAGGGGTGTTCACATTAAATGTCAAACCGACCAAATTGGCCCAACCCAACCCGAGTTGGTCAGTTTTTCAAAACCACCGGTCAGTTTCAGTTTGTGTGAGAAAATAAACCGACAACTCGGTTCATTTTTTACTTTCATGTATGAAAGTCAAACCGATACTTTGTTTATGTAATCACTAATTAGTCCCTACCTTATATGTTAAAGGTTGATATATTTTATTATGGTTACTTATGATAAAACAAAAAAAAAAAAAAAAAACGCAAAACCAATACAAATATAATATAACGGTACAATATTTAGTTCAGTTTTGTATAAATTTAAATATATATTGACAAAAAAGTCAGTTTTGTACAAGATAACTAATCAAATTAAATATATATTTTGATCTTGCATAAAAACTAAAAAATAAACTTTAATATAAATAGATATTTTGATATAAATATTTCAGTTTAAAATATATTTAAAAATCGACTAAATCGATAAACCGACCCTTCATGTTTGTGTCAGTTTAACTTCAAGGTCAGTCAATTTCGGTTTAATCAATAAGTAAACCGACAAAGTCGAGTCGATTTAAGAAAATCACTCAAATCGATCCAACTCGATCCGTGAACACCCATAATTTGGGTTGGTCGGACCACTATTAACTAGGCCTAAGTTGACAAGTGTGGTCAAACCATTGTTAATTGGGCCTGAGTTGATAGAATGAATGACAAGTTGGTCGGGCCTGAGTTGTTTGGACTTAGAAAACAGCATAGACTGATTGGCTAGACTGAATATCACTAATGTAAACATGGATATGGGTTGGGATCCGGTTTGAATTGTCCAAACCCAATGCAATATCTCCTTCCTTTCTCATTTTTTAGCTACAGTGGTCATTCGCGATCACAATAACAAAACAAACTGGTATTTTAAACAAAAAAGCACATTTTTTTACAATGTTTTAGCTCCTGAAGATACCCAAAGGTTATGTTGGCCAATATTTTCATGAAAAAAAATCCCAAAATATCAAGTTGTTTTGTTCAGCTATAGTGATTGTTTTTTGATGCAGCGCGATCCGGGCACTCCTAGCTGGCGGACGTCTGGTTCCTAACTGGCGATGGACGGTACCTGAGAAGAGGAAGGTGAAGGATTCCCGAGGGACTTGCGCGGTGGGAATACTCCGATGCTTAAGTTAGAATACTTGGGAGAGTTGTAAAGGATGCAAAGAGAGCTAAAAGTGCGGATAGCGCTAGATCAGTTCAAGTTCAGTTACCCTCGCCCCTTCGAAACTGGGGCCTTTAAATACAGATGTTCTTGTCAAATCGGGCATAACCGCCACTGGCCCTCTATCGCAACCGTTATTTGCCAGGGCTGCGCAGGTAACCGTTGCAGAGTACTGGCCAATCAGATGAGAGACACGACACCACCTGTCGAGAGACGTGGGTGCAATATGCTAGGCTGGCAGGGACTACGCCGTCAGTTAGGAGACGTGGAGCAGTCTGACGGGTACGGTCTCGTCAGATAAGAAGCTTCCTGAAAATGCCGCGTTGCTCAATAGCGAGCTGCCTTGTAGCGAGCTCCTGAAGGTATCCCGAGGTGATTCCACCTTAGGTTGCCTTTGGGGCAATCTTCTTACCTAAGTATTGGAGCGAGTTGATTCTCCCTACTCGCGAGCTGGGATAGAATTGGCTTGGGGTACTCCCTTTCAGCATACTGGGGTCCTTGAGCTCGCATTGTAGCGAGCTCGTTCCAAGGCGAGCTGACCTGCGAGGACTTTAACGAGCTCATTACTCAGTTGTAGCCTGGCTGTCATGCTGAGTTGTCGCTTATGTTGAATCACGTCCACGTGTCGCATTCTTAGGAGGTCGGGTCAAATCACCCTCCATCATTTTTCATAGTAACTTGGCTGCCAAATATTGCCCAAATAATGGTTTGCCCATTATTTGTATCAAAACGATTTTAAATTGGTGCAAAGAATTACCTCAAAGTTTGTATTTTCTTAATAATTAAAGTTTGTATTTGTACCAAAGTTTGTATTTGTATCAACATGAGTGAACCAGCTCCACCCAATTTTTTTCATTCAAAACGGTGAGGGAAGTTGGGAAGAAAAAAAACGATGAGGGAAGAGGGATATGAAGAATAAATGTTGCTTAATTTGTCCAAAACAATAAGGGACAATGGGAAAAAAACAAGGCAATAATTTCAATGTACAAGGATGGAGATAAATTTGGATATAGAGAGGCGTGATTGGCGTTAGTTTCCTATTGGATCATGATTTACAATCCTGAAAGATTTTGTTTCTAAATTTTTGGGGCATAAAAGAAAAATATTGCCATGCTGAGGTGCCAACTCCTTAGGCTCTGAGAGTGAATAATGTAGATCATCTAGAATGTAGGGTTGGGGTAAGGGAGCAAAGAGAGGTCATCTTATGTGGTCATCAATGTTTTAATATATATTAATAGAATTTGTTACAAAAAAATATTTAATAAGATTGATTGAGAATTTTAGGGGTAGTTTTGGTCATTTAAAATGCTTAAATGCTTATATGGACAATTTCTTTTAGTGCTTAGATCTGTTCGTGGGCCGATTAGCCCAATGGGCCAGCCCGACCTAGTTCAATTTAAGTCAGGCTTGGATAGGATTTCAGGCCCGTGGGTTCGGGCTCGAGCCTAGAATATCGGGCCTGACCTTTTTCGACTTGGGCTCGAGCTTTCTCAAAAAAGCTTAGCCTGAGCCCAAGCCCGACTTAATAATATATTATATAATAAAAATATATTTTATATAATAAAAAAGCATATATATAATATAGTTTTTCTTTATTTTTCTTCTCTTTTTTTCAAGTTATAATGAGATCTTTCATTAATTTTTTAAGGTTTTGAGGTCTTTTAATACAAATAAAATAGTTTTTAATTGAATTAGAAAGGAAAAAAAATCTTTTTTTCCAAATTTTGGCCAGGCTCAGGCTTGGGACTGAGCATATTCTGCTAATGTAGAGGCAAAGCCCGGCCCGTGAATGGGTCTATGCTCACCAATGTGGCCTAAAGGAAATATAACATAAGGTGAGTCATAGACAATAAAACTCACTCACGAGCGGCTCCCTAGAGATTTTGAAAATGGTGAGTTTAAGAGATATGTGAAAAAGTCATGAAGAATTAAGGATTGACACTTTTGACCCCAACCCACCCATCTATCATGTGGGCCAATATGGGTCAAGCAACCCATTTGGGTCAAGAGGGTGGGTTGGGTCAAGGGTACCCATGGGGTTGGTCAAAGTCATGACAGGTTTGGTAAAGTCATCTAAGGCTTGGGTCTATGCTCCTGTATTTGATTTTTTTTCACTGTTGATTTTGCTGATTCCCTATTTTCATGGCTTGAATCATGTCTTAAACGTTGCTTAGAGTATCTTCGCTGACATATTTTTTCTCCAGCAACTTCCCTCTTTTTGCTCTCTCCTTGCGGTTGGTAAACAACAAGAACTGATTGAGTGGATCATAGAAATTTAGGTGCAGGTAATGTGGGTAAATATGGATTCTAAAAGTGAGGCACGCATAGGGCTTTAGGACATGATTCATGAGTTAATCGTCAAGAGATCAGTGCTGATTTAGTTGCCTACATCGGTGGATGGTGTTGGTATAGTTGGTGAAGTGGTGACATCAACTTTAGCAGTCCAACGGCAGCATTAGAGGCAATTGACAGTTCTAAGTTCTAACAATGATTTATGGCAAACTTGGGAGATCACATCAGTCCTACATGCACATCTATAGGAACATCTCCCGTACTTGTCACTGGTAGATGTTCCCAATACACGGTTCGTATGTGTTGTGCAGAGTTTAACATAAAACTTTTAGCTACTATTAGGATCATTCGACATCCAATAAAACGAACTTGGCAGCTGGCATGAAATAAGAGCCCAGTGGGTTACATCCAATGCAGCGAACTTGGCAATTGGCATGAAATAGGAGTGCCAAGGGGTCAGATAACGGACGGACCGATGGTTGTCCCATTATTTTACTACTATGGAACACGTGTACCGAAAATCTCCTCCAAAAACTTTACTGTTTATTAGAAATATATTTCCTTCTCTCCTCCCCCTCTCCTCACTTTTTTCATTTCCCCTCTTTCTTTGGGAGAGAAAATTGCAGTTACAGCTACAGAAAATAAAGTGAAGACTAGTTAGGACTCATACGACGCTTGGACTTTATTTATAAGCAAAGTTGAAGATGAAGCTCTATGACATTTTCAATTAAATAGTATCCATCTAAATTCAATTAAAGTATTATTTTTGGGGGTTATGTTTGGTTTTGTCCAATCACAATATAAATTCCGCTTTAATGAGAGTGACAATTTCCTATTCTCTAGATAATTTTGTATTTTTTTATATCTTAATGCTAATTTTATTGGTTTGTTATTATTTTTATATTATTATTAGGTAAAATTATAAAAAAAAATATCTTCTTATAATAATTTTATAAACCACCTTTGTGTTTTGACCCTAACAAAAGCCTCCCCCATAGTTTTGAGAAAAAAGTGCAAATACCTCATTTCCCTTGGCTTTTTGGCAACAAAGGCATTGAAGTTATCAAAATACTATTATCCTTGTTAGTGCATTATCATACATAATTACAGTTTTAACTTTACCCTCCACTAATTTATTTTACTAGACAACTTTCAAAGAATAATTCTCCTTGCTCTTCTTGGACAAAGGTAAAAAGGCTGATGTGAAGTAAAATTCATGCATTACATCAATTTTTTTTTTTTATTTGGAATGTTGACAAAAGGAAGGTATTTGCACCTTTTCTTCAAAACAATAGTGAAGGTTTTTGTTGAGGTCAAAAAAGTGGGGAGTTTCATAAGTTTTTTAGAAAACCCAATGAGTTTTTTTTATAATTTTCCTTATTTTTAATTGAATTTAAATTGATTTTAAAATAACCAAACTATATTAAAATTAATAATTGTTTGATAATTGATTTCAGTAGAACTTAAGTTGGTTCTAAATTGAATTTAATTATAAAACTAATAATTGTTTGACAATTCCATCTTAGTTTTTAATTTATCTTATTCCTTTTATTAATTAAATTCTTTTTATTATATTAATAAAAATATTTTTATCAATAAAAATAATTATTAATTATTTTTTTTTATTTAAGTAACTTACTATAATATTTTTATTATGGTTAATTAATTTTTATTTTTTTTCAAATGGAATATAAATGGATTATAATTTCAAATGGAAGTAAATAATTTAGTGCAATTATATATCATGGAATATCCCAATTTCAATATAATTAATCTTTAATAATAATTATAGTTCCGTGCGAATATATCTAATATATAAAATTATAGTTAAATTGAAATGGATATATAAATAAAGTTAATGTATTTTATGCAATTTAATAGAGTAACTGAGATGAGAGAGAAGTAGTGGCATGAGTTATTGAAGGAGATAATTAATGCCATAATTAATGAACAGAGATTATTAAAAGAGTTAATGGGAGAGAGAGAAAAGATAAGTTCCTTTTGAGTAGAAATGGCTGTTTATTGCAACACTCTTGCAGGTTTAGGATATTCTTCATAGTCTTACTCAGGTCCTTATGTGTCCAAGATACGGGTACCTGATATTTTTCCAAATCCAGCTTCAGCTGTTTAATGATGTGGACCGACGAATCCAGAAAAACGAGGAATCATTAGAAACATCTGCATACGCAGAAGTGGAACTTGAAGAAAGATGAGGTGGACGGGGTTGAAGGGGCAAAGGAAACAAGGGATGTGGAAGAGCTGTTGAGGAGCATAGGAGAAAAAAGGGGATAGAGGTTTAGCATAGGAGAATGGAGGGGAGAAAAAATTAGGGATTGAAGGAGGGGGGAAGTGAGGGTGAAGGAGGCAAGATTAGAAGTGAGGTTAGAACATATAAAAGAAAAAATATAGAGCATTTCCCTTGCAGCCCATTTGGCTCGCGCAACATGGATGAGAAAATAGGAATATTTGCCGAATATTTCTATTTTCTCATGTTCGTTTCGAGAGATATGATGCGATGAGATGGGATTAGTATTCTCAAAATAAGGGACGCGGGGTTTCACCAAATAGGTGCGGCCCTAGTGAGACACAAAAGTTGCATGACGAGTGAGAAAATTTTGTTGAGAGTGGATTGTTCTCATCTCCCACCTCTGCAACGGTCCAAACTCCAACCACTTTATCTTTCATCTCCAACAAGGTTTACGACCTTCGGTAAATACTCACATCCCCTTTCAGGCTTTCATGCTATTTGGTGTTTTGTTCTATAGAAAATACCCTTCTCTTCCTCCATCAACTTTGATCTTAGATCTCAGACGACAAGGAGATAGGATATTGTCTTTGTCTTCTCTAGCGAAGGTAGCCTTGTCTTCATCTTCTCAGACGGCAATGAGACAGGATTCCGTTTCGCACATCATCCATGTTTTATTTTTGCATTTTTTTTTATCAAGAACGTTTTTCCTTCCATGTGTTTTAGGTGCTTAGCAGACAAGGAGCATAGGTTCGTCTCTGGAAATTGGAGTTCTCATCCTCATCTTCTACAAAGGTCTGTTTTCATCCTCATCATCTTCCCATATCTTCTCCCTTTGCTAACCCTTTGTAATTGGGTTGATCCTAATCTGATCCACTTTCTGGTCGGATCATATTATCCGATGTGAAGATCTGAACAGAGGTGAACCAAATTCAATCAAATAGGACCGAATCGGATCATGATCCAATCCATTTGCACCCCTAGTTATGCTACTGCACCATGCAGTTTAAAATCTAATCTAGTTTGGTCCACATGAAGTTATAACAAATAGCTGGGTGTAGGTTCTTGAAAATTGGTGACCCTTGTCAAATCTAACAACAATGGAATATGAATGGTTTTAAGGAGAAAATTGGGTTTTAAAAAGTTACAACAATCACGTGCCAATGGAATGTGACAGTATTGGTACAATTAGTCAATTGTTAGAATGTAGAAGGCATTTTAAAGGATTTGGCAAACAATCGGGTGTATAACATATTAGTCCATTTCCTAAAACTTAGTTATAACTTAAGCCCATTTGGTGGAACCGAAGCCTGTGTTCTCTAGACACGATGATGGCTAAATATCAGTTCTTTTAAACATGAAAATTGAGTAATTAACAGTGGTAAATATCTTAGTTGGTAATGTTTGGATCAGTTCTTTTCAGACTCGAACCTGATACAAAACCAAAATCCTTGTCGGGTCATGGGTCAAATCTTTTGAGAATTATATTCATGTGTCAAGGGCGAATCCAGGATATGTGACTTCTGCCTAGGAGTTGATCTAGGCTAAAGTGTGGGCCTGTTTGTTTCCTCTTAACTCTTACTTCTTAAGAGGATCCCCAGTCCCCTCTTGTTACTTGTTAGTTTGTTGTGCGATCCCATTTCCATGTTTGTAAACAAATTGACTATTGAGTGCAAATTCTGGTTTATTTTAGTTTTGAGTTTCAGCATGGGTTAGTTTGTTTCAGTATGGATCAAGGAAAATAAAATATGAAGCAAAGCAAAGAAAAACAGAAGTAGACCAGATTGCACTCAAATGAAACTACAATGAGAACAAATGGAGTGCCAAGAAATGCAATACCAGCGTCCACCAATATTTTAACAATTTGTTGGAGTTCATCAGCCTCACTCAAATCGATAATTGATACGTCTTTAACTCGTCAAAACAAATGCATAATCTTTATAGTTAGTAGTTGTACTTTTGTTCATTCACAGACATCAACTGAGAATAAGCACGACCACTCAATGAATTTATACTAATTCTGCTCTCTATTTCAACTTTCAAACACGCAAACACACAGATGAAATGCAAATGGGAAAGAACTGAAGAAGAAGCTATGAAGACATGTCATCCTAGCAGCAACTTACCCGAGAAGATATAAGGGAAGAATAATGGTAGACTTCTAATTGTATATACACACAAAAAGCTTATGATGTTATGCACAAGGCAGTGCAAAACTGCAAATATAATTTTTGAAATGTTGGATGAGACTTGATCACTTGACGGTGTAAGGCCCGTGGCCTTTGAAAATGCACTTTCTTTCTATTTCTTCTTTTCAGTTATTCTTGATATAATGTTATGCCCCAAAAAAATAGGAAAATCATGAGGAATACAATCAATACAAAGATTATCTTAATCATCAGCCACCGGTTGGATGAGATAATGTTGAGATTGAGTTCTCATTTGCCAGTGTGTCGTCCATGTTCTCATCAATCCTGTCATGTTGAGTTCAAACAGAAGGAAGGTTAGATATCATTAACATATCCTTGACCACAGATTCCATTCTATATTTTAATGCAAGAAAAATAAAATAACCATCAAATCACCGTCATTAACATATCCAATTGCTAATTTTGTATAGGATTTCTTAAGAATTAGAATGGATATTGAATGGTCAGACATTCAGACTGCCTACATATTTATGTGAAAGAATAGACAGTAATTTTTGCCCACAGACTAGAGATTGCTCAATCTGGCCATGAATATATTTGCTAAGCATATAAATAAATCATTCTGAGGCCATGGTTTAGTTGAATTGCTGGCAAAACAGGGGGTGACGAGTTCTATGTTTAGGGGAATGCAACAAGGGGGATTTGTACTTAACAATGAACCTGAATTTGAAGGTTAGTTGAGGCTGACCATCCTTTCAATCTTTGTTTACTTTATCTCTACTCAATGTAATAAAATTATTCTTCGTTCCTGAGTTTCTATACTTTAAGATTAAGTTTACACTTATGAAAATCATGGACAATTATCACGGAAATACAGTTGCTAGTTGCCATGGAACCTAGTGAGATATCCAAGGACAATTTTTACTTAAAAAAAAAAATCACCTAGGCAACTACAGAGCAAGATACCAAAACATAATTAATAAGCAATATTTCAGATTTGGGTGGGGGTTGTTAAATGATCCATAATACAACCTAGGTAGTTCAACAATTTGAGATGTTTGTAGCAGTCTAGCAGATGTGCACACATATTGAATGGGACCAACTTCAAAGATTGGATGGGCTAATAATAAGCCAAACCAATGATTGCCAACCTGTAATTATAAACATATTATTTTTGAAACAGAATATGTAACTATATACATATTATTGGGTTCATTTGTCTGGTGGGAAAGAGCTCTACTGCAACTTAAAGGAAACCAGGAAATGCATAGGTTGATTATAATATATGCAGTCTCCAATGAAACCTATGGGACGCATGGTGTATCAGGGTCCCAAACCATCTACAAGCCTTATAACATATCACCTGATAAAGTAAGAAATGAATAAATACATTGAAGGGAACCAATACTTTGGTTTAATTTTGAGCAATAAATATCGTAAGTTCGAGAGTAGAAACGTAGAATATAAAACCTGATTGCAAGCTCTCCTTGCTGAGAGTAAAAACAAAAGGAAGAGAAACCAATACAACCACAAGAAAACACCAAATGAACCGGATGTTTGAGAAATTTACATCAAAGAGTTGATCGGCTTCCTTATAATATTTGTTAGACAGTTTTTGTATGCCCTTAGCTTCAATCTGATTTGATGTATTTTTGTTATTTAGTGGAAATAAATAAAGTGCATGTTTGATTCATGTTGTTTGATTTAATTCTGTGTAAAACCCTAAAACTGGACATTTATAGAGACTCGTGTTAGTTTTAAATATTCACAGTCGTTGGATAAGTCTGGGGAGATTTATCCTGCCAAGGCTAATATTGGTGTGCCACCAAGTGTTGGGATGGCCTGTCTCAGCCACTAGGGTAAGACCCGAGGCACATGCAGTATGGGATTACTTGAATCCTTGAACCGGACCAGATTTCCAATCTTGCCCTGGATCTTGGAGATAGATGGGCAAAACTGGAAAGTTACACCTGACCCCTAGACTCGATTATGACACTTCACTAGGTGTTGGATCAGGCTGTCTTTGATATGCCAATCAGTGAGATCCTTAGCGGGGATCAAAACCTGGGTATGCTGGGGCAGTTTGAGAATTCATCTAAGTGGGTGATCATAATGACAGAATCAGTCACTTTGTCGGACAAAGGGTAATGATCGGGATTGCACTCTCTCTGATGGAAACCAAACTGTCGGCAGTTGATTTCAATCGTTGGAATTTTGTTTTGCAAAATTAATATATATATATATATATATGTACGGTTTCAAATTGTTTGCAAATGGTTTTAATTCCCGGGATCCATGTGAGAGGAGAGTGCGGCACTGTTCCTTGCAGCCGAGGGAGAGGTCCTCTCTTGTCGGGCAGTGCTTGATCATTAAGGGCTGAGAGGTTAAGTGTAAGACCATTGAGGATAATACCTGATGGGCTAATCTTGCACCTACCCACAGTCCCTGGGTTTTTATAAGATGGCTTGGCCCAGGGACTACTTAATGTAAGTGTTGGGCCCATAGGGTCCATATGATGGACTCAAGGGGTTCATTGAGTTTTTCAGTGAATTCGGCTGGGCCTTGTATTAAAGGCTGGGCCGAACCCATGTGGTTGGTGTGTAGATCAATGCTTGGGTCCCACGCCATACAAAGAAGTCCAACTGGGCAGCAGATTGGAAAGTAATTAGACACTGAACACTTAATGGGCCAGAAGCCCATTTCGAGGTGGGCTGATATGATCACCCATCCTTGGGGCGAATCTGAGATTAATGTTAGTAAAAGGATTGGGCCTTTAGCCTTATCCACTCTTGGAGACCAAATTCAAATTAGATTTGAATCTGGTAACCTCCTGATAAGATCAGGAGTAAGCTAACTTTATCTGCAGATAGGATTAAGATTATCCCCTATCCAAATACTGATTTGGATTGGGATAACTCCTAATTAGGAGGATTTTTAATCAAGAAGAAAGGAGGAGAAACCCTAACCAAGAAAGAGAGAAATACATCAGATTTTGAACCACCTTGAAGAGATATAGGATATCTCCTGCGAATTGAGATAGGATCTCATTCATACTCCAGAAAAAGAAGAAGAAGCAGTTCAGCCCTTTTTCGCCCTTGGAGTTCTCCTCCTGCCGCCGCCATCTGCCCTTCCAAGATTTGATCTTTGCAGAAAAAAAAGAGTCAAGAAATCTGTTCTTGACATTAGTCTTGCAACAAAGACTAAAAGGATTCAGTGTTTAGTGTTTATAGTGGATTCTTGTGAAGGATCCAGTGTGTAGGACGCACCCTGCTGGTTCTGTTCCATCCACAGCTATGTCATCTTCAGCAGGAACGGATCTTGGAGCATTCTTTGGGCGTGAACACCAACTTTAGGAGATAGTGCTTCTCCGGATCAGGTATATTCCTCCCATTTGTCTTTTGGTACAGATCTGGTTTGATTATGGTTCAAGTAGGATCCTTGAATATTGTATTCTAAATTTAGGGAATATGATTCCCAGTTGGGAGAAGGTAGGAAAATTTTTGAAATTCGCCCACCCATTCCGCAACCTTTATGGCGTCCATTAGATGGATCCTACCATTCTTTCAGTATTGCCGTGAGAGGTTGTGCATCTTGCCGGCAAGTTGAGCATTCTTCGTGCCTGCACCCAGAAAAACCAAGGATATTATTCTCACCTCCACAAATGACAAACCTTTTCTTCAAAAAATTTTAAAATTTAGGGAAGTATACATTCTACAACAAACACATACTCGTGCCGCTTCCAAATTCGTATCACTTCCGAGCCTTCTTTCCACGCCCACGCCATTCACCTACCAAGAATATCTAATTAGAAATAGGTGGAGAAGAAAAAGCTTAAGAGTGTATACAAAAGAAATGGGTTGGAGTGGCTCATTCTGGACTACAGCGTATGCGAGGCCATGGCTGTTCACTGCTACAATCCAAACGCTTGAATCGGCTCCGTGGATCCAATCTCCTAAAAGTGGCAATGCATGAAGGTGTCGGTGATGAGGATTATTAATAAATTCAGAAAAATTACAAGCAAAACAATGGCAATATAGCAATTAGTAACCCACACACCCACAAGAAACATCCATTCAGTTATCCTATAGAATTAAAAGAAAACGAAACTGAATTAAGCACGGATGTTTCCTATACTTACATTGATATCGCAATTTAGTAACCCATAAATCCAAACGAAAACACCAAATGAATAAGAGAATTAAGAAGCTTACACCGAAGAGTTGATCGGCTTCCTTATAGTTTTTCCGCGATAGGTTGTGTATCTTGCCCGCAAGTCGAGCATTCTTCGTGCCTGCACCCATAAAACCCGAGGATATTATAGCCACTGCCACGACTGACAAACCTTGTCTTCCAAAACTGATATAATTTAGGTATGCAGACATTGAACAAAAAACACATACCTGTGCAGCTTCTGCATCCGTATCGCTTCCGAGTCTCCTATGCGCTCACGCCCTTCACCTGTCAAGAATATGTAATCATAAACAGGTGGACAAGAAATAGTTTAGAAGTAAATATAGAAGAAATGGGTTAGAGTGGCTTATTCTGGATTCCAGCGTATGCAAGGCCTCGGCGGACTACTGCCCCAATTCGAACGCTTGAATCAGCTCCAATGATGCAATCTCATGGAAGTGGCAATGCCTGTAGAAGTCAAGGGGAGTATTAGAACATTAAAAACAAGATACAAGCACAAAAACGACAATGAAGCAAGAGAAGACCTTATAAAAAGTTTCAACAGATATAACCAATGTTGGGTTACACTATCATAGTCATTTTGATACGGCAGTTGACAATGCGAACCCATTAGAATGATAATGCAATGACAAGGCAGAAATTGCATTAGCAGAATTTATTAATTCGTGTGAATCCAAAATCAACTTCGCAGGACAAAATCTTATGCTTCAATAACAAAGGTACGAACATCGAGTGCAGTTTTGAAAGGTCCTTACCTCGAAATACAGGTCCGAAGGGAGAAGAAAAAGGGATACCAACCTTGCTGTAGCATAATCACTCTCATCGTTCATGTTCTTGAAGGGGCTGTCAACGGTTTAGGTCTACCCGACTGGCCCGAATAAACCCAACCATTTATAAAGGATCCGGCTCCATGGTAAAGTTGAAATAAATAATTGGGTAGGTTCCGGTTCTCGCCCCTCCCAAATTGATTCATGCCCAAAACCGATTATTTTGTTAGCCATATATATTATTTCCTTCGTTTTCTTATAGTTTTTCTCTTATCATAGGTTTAAAGTGTCAAATCTGATAGATAGATAAATAAAGGTGTTTAACGTTTTAACATATAAGTAACTTAGTATTTTTCTATCAATTTAATTAACGATATATGACTAAAGTTTAAATTTTAGTTTGTGGTTTAAATAAGAAAAGTGTTTTTTTTTAGCTTAAATGGTTCGGTATTAAACCTATGTTTTTGTTTCAACCTAAATTTTAAGTTAAAACGGACGATTTTGGGTCCAAGATTTTGTCCCAATTAATCATCTATTCGGGAGTGCTTCTACCTAGACCGGACCCGGATCCCACCCGTTGACAGCCCTATATTGAATGGCGGCCAATTTTCGGTCGAGCCACCACTCAAAGCTTGATGAGAAATAGTCAGTCACTTATCTGAAGGAATTAAAAGAAACTGGAAGTCCTTTAAGCAAGAGATGTGTACTATATACTTACATTATTAACGGAAACCGGAAACAATAGTATGGCGCAATAGTCAGAATGCCCACCCCAAAAGTTGCAACGCCTCGAGCAATCCAAAACTACACATATAACCTGAGAAAATTAGTAAGCCATACACAAAAAAGAGGACACAGAATGAAGTAGAGAGTTGAGAAGCTCACACCGAAGATTGGACCAGCTTCCTTATAGTAAAGCCGTGAGAACTTGCACAGTTTGCATGCAAATCGAGCATTGTTCGTGCCTACCCATAGGAACCTACGATATTATGGTCACCTCCACAACCGGCAAACTTATATTCCAAAAGTGCTAAAATCTAGGAATGTAGACATTCTACAACAAACACATAACTGTGCCGCTTCCGAGTCTCCTTTCCGCACCCACGCCATTCACCTGTCAAGCATATCTAATCAGAAATAGGTGGGGAAGAAATGGTTTAAGAGTGTATATAGAAGAAACGGGTTGGAGTGGCTCATTCTGGACTCCGGCGTATGCGAGGCCATGGCTGGTTGCCGCAACAATCTAAACGATTGAATCAACTCCACGGATGCAATTTCCTGAAAGCAGCAATGCCGAAATATGCCAGTCAACAGGACTATTAAAAAGTTAAGAAAAGTTACATGCACAATGACAGGAATAGAGCAATTAGTAACCCACACACCCACAAGAAACATCTAGTCACTTATCTTACGGATTTAAAACATAAAAGAAGTCAACTAAATTAGGGATGTGTCAAATATTTACATTGATACCGAAAACCGGAATCAATGGTAAGGCGCAGGAGTTGGTAAGCCCATCCCTAAAATTTGCAACGCCTCAAGCAATCTAAAACTGCATATATAACCCAAGCAAACTAGGAACCAATACAACCACAAGAGAACATCGAATGATCCGGATGTTTGGGAAATTTACATTGAAGAGTTGATCGGCTTCCTTATAGAATTGACGTGAGAGGTTGTGCATGTTGCTTGCAAGGTGAGCATTCTTCGTGCCTGCACCCATAAGAACCAAGGATATTATTGTCACCTCGACAACCGGCAAACCTTTTCTTCAAAAATTTTAAAATTTAGGGATGCACACATTCGACAACAATCGCATACTTGTGCCGCTTCCGAATCCGTATCACTTTCGAGTCTCCTTTCCGCACCCACGCCATTCACCTGTCAAGAATTTCTAATCAGAAACAAGTGGAAAACAAAATGTCTAAGAGAGAATAAAGAAGAAATGGGTTAATCATGAGGATGCACCCACGCCATTCACCTGTCAAGAATTTCTGATCACTACTACAATTCGAACGCTTGAATCAGCTCCGCGGATGCAATCTCCTGAAAGTGGCAATGCAAGAAGGTGTTAATCATGAGGATTACTATCAAATTAAGAGAAGTTTCAAGCACAACAACGGCAATTGAGCAATTAGTAACCCACACACCCATAACAACATCCAGTCATTTATCCTACGGAATTAAAATAAAACGGAACTGAATTAAGCACGGGATGTTTCCTATACTTTCATTGGTATCAAAAACAGGGAACAATGGTAAGGCGCAGGATCCGGCAAGCCGATCGCCAAAAGTAGCAAAGGCTCGAACAATCTAAATCTATGCATATAGCCAAATCAAAATAGTAACCCATACACCCAAACGAGAACACCAAATGAAGTTGAGAATTGAGAAGCTTACACCGAAGAGTAGATCGACTTCCTTATAGTATTGCCGCGAGAGGTTGCGCATCTTGCCCGCAAGTCGAGCATTCTTTGTACCTGCACCCATAAGAACCAACGATATTATGGTCACCTCCACAACCGGGATGTTTCTTATACTTACATTGATATATTAAACAGGGAACAATGGTAAGGCATAGGATTTGGTAAGTCGATCACCAAAAGTAGAAATGCCTCGAGAAAATAAAAAACTACGCATATAACCAAAGCAATTTAGTAACTCATACATCCAAACGAGAACACCAAATGGATATGAGAATTGAGAAGCTTACACCTAAGAGTTGATCGGCTTCCTTATAGTTTTTCCGCGAGAGGTTGTTTATCTTCCGCAAGTCGAGCATTCTTCGTGCCTGCACCCATAAAACCCGAGTATATTATAGCCACTGCCTCGACCGACAAACCTTGTCTTCCAAAAATGATATAATTTAGGTATGCAGACATTGTACAAAGAACACATACCTGTGCAGCTTTTGCATTCGTATCGCTTCCGAGTCTCCTATGCGCTCACGCCATTCACCTGTCAAGAATATGTAATTAGAAACAGGTGGACAAGAAATAGTTTAGAAGTAAATATAGAAGAAATGGGCTAGAGTGGCTTATTCTGGACTCCAGCGTATGCAAGGCCTCAGCGGACTACTGCTCCAATTCGAATGCTTGAATCAGCTCCAATGATGCAATCTCATGGAAGTGGCAATGCCTGTAGAAGCCAAGGGGAGTATTAGAAAATTAAAAGAGGTTACAAGCACAACAACGTCAATAAAGCAAAAGAAGCCCATATAAAAAGTTTCAACAGATATAACTGATGTTGGCTTACACTATCGCAGTCATTCTGATATGGCAGTTGACAATGCGAACCCATTAGAATGTTCCTAGAATGACGAGGCAGAAATTGCATTAGCACAATTTATTAATTCGTGTGAATCCAAATTCAACTTCCCAGGGCAAAATCTTATGCTTCAATAACAAAGGTACGAACATCGAGTGCGGTTTTGAATGGTCCTTACCTCGAAGTACAGGTCCAAAGCGAGAAGAAAAAGGGATACCAACCTGCTGCTGCACAATCGCTCTCATCGTTCATGTTCTTGAAGGGGCTGTCAACCCGACTGGCCCGAATAAACCCAACCATTTATAAAGGATCCGGCTCCATGATTATGTCGAAATAAACAATTAGGTTGGTTCCGGTTCTCGCCCCTCCCGAATCGATTCAAACCCAAAACCGATTATTTTGTTAGCCATTTATATTATTTCCTTCATTTTCTTAAAATTTTTCTCTTCTCATAGGTTTAAAGTGTCGAATCTGATAGATAGATAAATAAAGGTGTTTAACGTTTTAACATATAAGTAACTTAGTATTTTTCTATCAATTTAATTAACGATATATGACTAAAGTTTAAATTTTAGTTTGCGGTTTAAATAAGAAAAGTGGTGTTTTTTAGCTTAAATGGTTCGGTATTAAACCTAAATTTTAAGTTAAAATGGACGGTTTTGGGTCTAAGATTTTGTCCCAATTAATGATCTGTTCGGGAGTGCTTCTACCTAAACCGGACCCGGATCCCACCCGTTGACATCCCTATCTTGAATGGCGGCCAGTTTCTGGTCGAGCCACCACTCAAAGCTTGATGACAAATAGTTAGTCACTTATCCGAATGAATTAAAAGAAAATGGAAGTCCTTTAAGCAAGGGATGTTTCTTATATACTTACATTACTAACGGAAACCGGAAGCAATAGTATGGCGCAATAGTCGGAATGCCCTCCCCAAAAGTAGCAATGCCTCGAGCAATCCAAAACTACACATTTAAGTAGAGCAAATTAGTAAGCCATACACCCAAAAGAGGACACAGAATGAAGTGGAGAGTTGAGAAGCTTACATTGAAGATTGACCAGCTTCCTTATAGTAAAGCCGTGAAAGCTTGCACAGCTTGCCTGCAAATCGAGCATTCCTCGTGCTTGCCCATAGGAACCAAGGATTTTATGGCCACCTCCACAACTAGCAAACTTATATTCCAAAAGTGTTAAAATCTAGGAATGCAAACATTCTACAACAAATACATACTTGTGCCGCTTACGAATCCTTATCAGTTCCGAGTCTCCTTTCCGCACCCCCGCCATTCACCTGTCAAGAATATCAAACCAGTAATCGATGGAGAAGAAAAGGTTTAAGAGTGTATATAGAAGAAATGGGTTGGAGTGGCTCATTCTGGACTCTAGCGTATGCGACGCCATGGTTGGCTACTGCAACAATTCGAACAGTGGAATCAATTCCTTGAACGCAATTTTTTGAAAGCGGCAATGCCGGAATATGCCAGTCAAGAGGAGTATTAAAAAATTAAGAAAAGTTACATGCACAACGACAGGAATAAAGCAATTAGTAACCCACACACCCACAAGAAACATCTAGTCACTTATCTTACGGATTTAAAAGATAAATTAAGACAATTAAGCTAGGGATGTGTCGTATATTTACATTGATATCGAAAACCGAAATCAATGGTAAGGCACATGAGTTGGAAAACCCATCCCCAAAATTTGCAATGCCTCGAGCAATCTAAAATTGCAAATATAACCCAAGCAAATTAGAAACCAATACAACCGCAAGAGAACACCGAATGATCCTAAGATTCGAGAAATTTACATCGAAGAGTTGATAAGCTTCCTTATAGTATTGCCGCAAGAGGTTGCACATTTTGCCTGCAAGTCGAGCATTTTTCCTGCCTACACCCATAAGAACCAAGGATATTATTGTCACCTCTACAACCTGCAAACATTTTCTTCTAAAAATTTTAAAATTTAGGGATGCACACAGTCGACAACAATCACATACCTGTGCTGCTTTCGAATCCGTATCACTTTCAAGTGTCCTTTCCGGTTCTCACCCCTTCGAATTGATTCAAGCCCAAAACCTATTATTTTGTTTGCCATATATAATATTTCCTTTGTTTTCTTATAGTTTTTATCTTATCATAGGTTTAAAGTGTAAAATTTGATAGATAGATGCATAAAGGTGTTTAACGTTTTAACATATAAATAATTTTGGATTTTTCTATCAATTTTATTAATGATATATTATTAAAGATTAAATTTTAGGTTGCGATTTAAATAAGAAAAGTGGTTTTTTTTAATGTTTATATGGTTTGGTTTTTAACCTTTGTTATTGTTTCTACCTAAATTTTAAGTCAAAATGGATGGTTTTGGGTCTACGATTTTGTCTTGATTAATGATTGGTTCGGGAGTGCTTCTACCTAGACCAAACCCGGATCCCACCCGTTGACAACCCTATCTTGAATGGCGGCCAATTTCCGGTCCATCCAACACTCAATGCTTGATGAGAAACAGTGAGCCACTTATTCCAAGAAATTAAAAGAAAATGAAAGTCAATTAAGCATGGGATGTGTCTATACTTACATTGTTACCAAAAACAGGAAATAATGGTAAGGCACAGGAGTCGGAAAGCCCTTCTCCAAAAGTAGCAATGCCTCATGAAATCCAAAACTACACATATAACCCAAGCAAATTAGTAACCCATACACCCACAAGAGAAACAGGTGGAGAAGAAATAGTTTAAAAGTAAATATAGAAGAAATGGTTTAGAGTGGCTCATTCTGGACTCCAGCGTATGTTAGGATATGGTTGATTTCTGCTACAAGTGGCAATGCCAACTAAATCTCCTAAAAGTGGCAATGCCTGAAGATGTCTGTCAAGAGGAGTATTAAAAAAAATTAAGAAAAATTACAAGCTCAACAACGGCAATAGAGCAATTAGTAACCCACACACCCAGAAGAAACAACCAGCCACTTATCCTACGGAATTAAAATAAAACGGAAGTCAATTAAGCACGGGGTGTCTCTTATACTTACCTTGATATTGTAAATCGAGAACAATGGTAAGGCACAGGAGTCAGCAAGTCCATCCCCAAAAGTAGCAGCTCCTCGAGCAATCCAAAACTACACATATAGCCCAAGAAAATTAGTAACCCATACACCCACAAGAGAACACCAAATGACATCGAGAATTGAGAAGCTTACACCAAAGAATACACCGAATGAATAGAATGTATATTTGGGGACATGGAATATTCTTGAGCTGCTATTTTAATTACTTAATGTGTATTTCTTTTTTTTTTTTTTTGACAATAGGTAACTTTCATTAAGAACCAAAAGGAGAGGGTGTGCATGAGAGTATGTACAAAAAACTGAGAGCCCAAAAAAGCAAAAAAATTACAATGGAAATGTGTTAGCACTATACAGTGAAGCCCTATCCACCCCTGATTTTCCTAAAGAATCAGTCATATTCAGTTCCCTAGAACCCATCTAAAAGAAGAAAAAGCTCTTGAGTTTCGTTGAGCAAGTTGCCCAAAATCCAAGGAACCTCTTCTTGGTTAGCAGCCCATCATATGGCATTTCTTCAATCACCCTCCACCACAAAGAGGGCAGAGTGAATAGTTCTAGCCATCCTTGAGCAGTTAAACCCATAAAAAGAGCTCTGACTTTCGCTTCAACCACGTCTGTAATGCCAATAGGTCCACTATAAGTCCACAATACTGTTCCAGCAGAGTTGATTATGAGAACACCAATCCCTGCCACCCCCTACCATCTGAAATTATTCTGCAACTTCCATTAAAGTTTAGCAGGAACTTTCAACTTGTCCTTAGAGATAACTTGGGTGGGAACAAAGGAACTAACCTAGAAGAGAGGAGGATACAGCTTAGATTCCTATTAAAGTACTTACATGTTAGGGCCCATTGAATGAGGGTTAGGGCTGATAGAATATTAGATTCCTTTGTTGGTATGCCCTCAGACTTTCTAAGGGGTTAGGCCTTTCACTAAGTGCATCAGGAGATCCAGAACTGATGCCAAGTGTTATATCCTGTCTTTGGCAATCAGGGTTGGATCATCTAGAGGAACTACTTGTCTTCTAGTACAATCATTTTGAAGGCGAACAACAAATAAAATCTTTGATTCTTTCGATGGTAGGCCCTCAGAATTTCTAAGGAGTTAGGCCTCTCACTAAGTGCATCAGAAGGGCTAGGATTCATGTCAAATGTTATAACTTGTCTTTGGCAATCATGGGTTCGATCATCTAGAGATGACACAAACCCCATTTTACTTGCTCCAGCTGCTAAACTACCAAATCCTGGTGTTACATGATTGTTGATGCCTGCAATAACGTCTAATCCATAAGCCTTAGGTAGTAATGGTAAGATGTGGTAGTAGACAAAAAAAATTGCATCTGCCCATAAAAAAAGGTCACACACCAAAATGCAGAGCTCCTGTACATATTAATTATCGACTCAGTTTAAGGGTCCTCTTTGGGAAATTCCCACAAGAGGAAGAGATGAAAGAGTGTCCATAGACTCAGAAGTCGCAGAAAAATCTACCACCACCATTTTTAAACATCACAGGACTAAAGACATTCCGGTGCACACACACAATTCAACTTTTAGACTTTTGTTTGATCTTAGCTTTGACATGGTAATGGACCTAGTTTGAGTTTTGTTTGGGTGATTAGAAATCAATCCTTTTGGTTTGAATGAAATGGAAAATCAGGATATATTGGGTGGAAGTAATAACATATGATTTAAGTTGTATTTGGTTTGATAAAAAATAAGAGAGAAACAGAAGGTTGATATGTAGTTTGTTTCAACTTAGGCTGTTGTGCACTTAATGAAGTTTGTTTGAACAAGAGAATATGTGTGACCATGATCCATTTTTTCCATTCTCTGTACAACCACAAAATTTCAGAGGAACTAGATTTCTAGATAAATTTCGTAGGTGGATTTCTTAACTGCTGAAATATAACCAGAACTCAATTTTTAAGTGCATATGATATTTTGTTGGTGGAAAGACCATAGATAAGGCTATATTACATATCAATGGCATAACAACCATATAGTAAGATGAGACCAATAAATGTAGAAACAAAAACATGCATGCTATTGTGCAATTTGACTAGCAAATCACTAAGCACATGAGGAGAACAAATTCAATTCAGTACCTTACTATCTACTTCATGAGAAATTTGAAACCAATACAAGGATAATATCAATTCGAGATGATAATAATAAAATTGGAGATGCATAAAAATTGCTTAAAAGAAATTTCCAACCTCTCCCTTATAAAGCTTAAAAGAAAGATCATTCATGAAGCACAAAAGTTACTCATCAGAGAGGGAGACATAAGATAAATTTCAACCTCTCTCTCTCTCTCTGCATAACAATTGTAGACCATCATTTTTTAAATATTGAATTCATAATGTAGATCAGAAAATAATAAAAACAATTCCCTAATTGTACAGGTTTGGTTTGTACAGGACCTACAGGTTTCCTACCTTTTCCTTCAAATCAAACACAGCCTTAGTTTTTCCAAACTTTCTAAACTTTTGCCTTCTTCACCTATGACCCTAAATCAGGTATACTTCACTAAGATTACCCAGTGATCCTACATCAATTTGGTATAGAGCATTGTTTTTGCTGAAACTCCCATGTCAGTCCAACATTTCTTTACTGCTTGGGGTTGGGGGTCAGTATAGTATTCTTGATTGTTGAATAAAATGAGCATAATATGTAAAGGGTTTCCTTTGTCAAAGCAATAAAATACCCACATAACAGATTGAGAAAGTAAATAGCACTTATCCCCTAATCAATGCAGTCTTCATCTTCCTATCTAACTTGGAAGTTGGAACCAACCTAGCTACCCATATTATTAAGCTGACCCAGGCAAGACAGCTTTCACCAAATACCAAATACTTAACAAAGTTCCCATCTTCTATCTTAATAAGCAAAGTTTTGTTGGGTAATTAGATTCAGTAAACAAATTAATAACATCAAAGAGTTGCAATACATAACTATGCACATCAACCAATTAGTTGTTGGAATCTAATGGAGAAAGGCCCAATTAAATAATTCTTAACATTCCGTTCATCTACTCCTGCTCTCTACAAGTAAAATAAAGGTCAAGAAGAATCCCAACGACAAAAAAATGTAGATAACAAGGTTGATAAATATTAAATATTTTTGGGTCCAACATGGAGCCTTTTTTAACTTCTCTATTTATCTACCTTTTCTTGACTTGATCAATTCAGACATTACCATAATCCAGCCAGCAGCAGAAAAACCCACAGATGCCACTAACCTAAGAGGTGTTTGGTGAGTCATTTTAGGAAGATTTTCCAAAAGCTCAATATCTCAACAGACTGGTGAGCTTTCACAGGTAGATCCTCAAAGACCAAAGAGACTGTTTGGTTGCAAAATTTTAAAGATCTTTTCAAAAGCTAGAAAGACCAAAAGACTATTTGGCAAGCATACTTGTCAATCCCTCTTACATACATATTAAATGTCATGTTCGGGACCCAATAACACATTCAAACATGAAAATATTATTTGTGGGTCTCACTTATGCATTTACCTATGCAAAATATTAAAATGGGCCCTACTCACACATTTACCTATACAAAAAACTTAATTGGACATTAAAGAGGTAACTGGGTATGAGGAAAAGTGTGTAAGATACAAGTTCCAAGAACAAATCATATTTAAATTATCAGTGTGACAACAGTTGTAGGGGTTCATCTTTCTGGCAAGATTTAGTTGTAAACCAAGGTACGCCACCCTTCCTAAATATCAAATCCACAGTCAAAAGGCGGAGCTCCTGTACATATTAATTATTGACTCAGTTGAAGGGTCCTCTTTGGGAATTTCCCACAAGAAGAAGAGATGAAAGAGTGTCCATAGACTCAGAGGTCGCAGCAAAATCTACCACCTCCATTTTTAAACATCACAGGACTAAAGACATTCAAGTGCACACACAATTCAGCTTTTAGACTTCTGTTTGTTCTCAGATTTGACATGGTAATGAGCCTAGTTTGAGTTGTGTTTGGGTGATCGGAAATCAATCCTTTCGACATGGTAATGGACCTAGAAAGATTGAGTAAATCTGAAACTGTTGGAAGACCAATTTGTTTGGCATCTAATGAAAACAGTTTGAAATCAGATCTGTTATCAGATCTCTGTATGACAAAACTTGGACAAATGTTATTAGATCTGTTATCGGATCTCTGAATGACAAATGTTGGACACCAAAACAAATTAAATCCCACCCAAGAAACTAAAAAGACAGATACACCCATGCATGAAAACCTTTTGAAAAGGTTCATTTGGTAAGAATACATTAGTACTTGCATGGGTTAAACCAGGATAGATTTCTTACCCTTGAAGATAGCAAAGATTTACAGGGAGAGTTTCAGACGCACTAGTCAGTACCATCAACAGGAATGTTCATTCCAATTAAAAATTCGAAAAATACACAAATGTGGTATGAATGAAATGGAAAAACAGGATATATTGGGTGGAAGTAATAACAAATGATTTAAGTTTTATTTGGTTTGATGAAAAATAAGAGAGAAACAGAAAGTTGATATGTAGTTTGCTTCAACTTAGGCTGTTGTGCACTTCATGAAGTTTGTTTGAACAAGAGAATATGTGTGACCATAATCCATTTTTTCCATTCTCTGTACAACTACTAAATTTCAGAGGCACTAGATTTGTAGGTAAATTTCGTAGGTGTATTTCTTAACTGCTGAAATATAACCAGAACTCAATTTTTAAATGCATATGATATTTTGTTGGTGGAAAGAACACCATAGATAAGGCTATATTACATATCAATGGCATAACAACCATATAGTAAGATGAGACTAATATATGTAGAAACGAAAACACCATAGATAAGGCTATATTACACTTCAATGGCATAACAACCATATAGTAAGATGAAACCAATATATGTAGACACAAAAACATGCATGGTATTGTGCAATTTGACTAGCAAATCACTAAGCACATGAGGAGAACAAATTCAATTCAGTAACTTCTATCTACTTCATGAGAAATTTGAAACCAATACAAGGATAATATCGACTCGAGATGATAATAATAAAATTGAAGATGCATAATAATTGCTTAAAAGAAAATTCCAACCTCTCCCTTAAAAATCTTAAAAGAAACATCACTCATAAAGCACAAAAGTTACTCATCAGAGAGAGAGACATAAGATAAATTCCAACCTCTCTCTCTCTCTCTCTGTACATAACAATTGCAGATCACCATTTGTTAAATATTGAATCCATAATGTAGATCAGAAAATAATAAAATCAATTCCCTAATTGTACAGGTTTGGTTTGTACAGGTCCTACAGGTTTCCTACCTTTCCTTTCCTCTCCCAACCTTTTCCTTCAAACCAAACACAGCCTTAGTTTTTCCAAACTTTCTGAACTTTTGCCTCTTCACCTTTGACCCTAAATCAGGTATACTTTACTAAGATTACCCAGCAATCCTACATCAATTTGGTATAGAGCATTTTTTTTGCTAAAACTCCCATGTCAGTCCAACATTTCTATACTGCTTGGGGTTGGGGGTCAGTATAGTATTCTTGATTGTTGAATAAAATGAGTATAATATGTAAAGGGTTTCCTTTGTCAAAGCAATAAAATACCCACATAACAGATTGAGAAAGTAAATAGCACTTATCCCCTAATCAATGCAGCCTTCATCTTCCTATCTAACTTGGAAGTTGGAACCAACCTAGCCCTATATATTATTAAACTGACTCAGGCAAGACAGCCTTCAACAAATACCAAATACTTAACAAAGTTCCCATCTTCTACCCTAATAAGCAAAATTTTGTCAGGTAATTAGATTCAGTAAGCAATTTTTTTTTTTGATAAATGGATTCTGTAAACAAATTAATAACATCAAAGAGTTGCAATACATAACTATGCACACAAACATGTTAGTTGCTGGAATCTAATAGAGAAAGACCCAATTAAATCATTCTTAACATTCCATTCATCTACTTCCTTCTCTCTACAAGTAAAAGAAAGGTCAAGAAGAATCCCAACAACAACAAAATGTAGATAACAAGGTCGATGTATATTAAATATTTTTGGGTCCAACATACTTGTTGTGCGAGATGGAATTAAGAATTCAGGCCCAGTTAATATTCCATTCTATTTTGCTGTCCCAATGGTTCATAAATTCTAACAACCAACCAGCATGGTGGCCTCATAGTTGGTTGGGTTTTAAGTTTTTTAACCTTTGGCTTCTCAGAAAGGGCAGTCTCATCAACAGTTTAATTGCATTATTCAGTTAAAGAAAAGAATATTTTCCTTTAACAAACAACCTGCATCAAGAAGAAATAAATCTGGAATGATAAAAAACTTTAGCAGCACTTGGTTCTCTAGAAAATAGCACAAGTACGAAGTTCTAGGTTCTGAAAACACCCCAATATGCTAAAGACTGCACAAACTTGTACAGGTATGCTTATTCCATAAACAAGTTTCTTCCTTTTTTTAATAAAAAAATCTTTTCTTAATCAATAACAGTAATTTCATTAGATATAAATATAAGTGGTGTACAGAAATAGGATGACTATGTCTCCCCAATATTTGGAACTTTACAAAAAAAAAGAGGCAAAAAGAAACAAATATAACAGCAAAGTCTCCCATTTGTTATCAAAGTCAGCCCTTGTTTGGTGTAAATCTATGATGCTGGAATGGTATGATACCTAATTAGAGATTTCTAGATTACTTAGAGATTGTTATCAAAGTCTCCCATTTGTCACAAAACACTAATTTGAATGGTTAGGTATTTCATTTGTCACAAAACACTAATTTGAATGGTTAGATATTTCATTATTCAGAGGTATCTGTGTGCATGTGTTCTAGTGTGTATGTGTGTGTGTGTCTGAGAGAGAGAAAGAGAGAAAGAGTATGTGCTGTACTACCATAACATTTAAGAAATAGCAAACTGGATCATTGGCCACCTCTTTTATTCCCCATCCTCCTTTCATTTCCAAGTTTCATAGAAGATTCAGTAGTACCAAGATGGCAAAAGAATGGTATATGGTTTGTCCTATACTTACAGTGTCAGCAAAAAAACCAATCAGAATGGTAAGGCACAAGAGTCAGAAACCCCTTCCTGACATGACAATAAACAAAAGCTCACCCATGGAAGACCCTTTTCTTCTAAGCTTGCTCATGGTTTCATGTGGAAAGACTGAAATAGACATATATCCAATAAACAAAAGCTCAGCCATGGAAGCCCCCATTGGTTGCATTGAAAGAACCCTAATTGACTGGACCTCTATATTAAAACACTTTGAAGGCCAGAAGTACAAAACTTTAGACATCAATAGGATGGGAAAATATTTTTGCATCTTACGACAAGCATGAATACTTATTATATAATTGCATATGACTTTCACGGTGTATACTAATCAACCATGTATAGAATGTATATCTGGTGACAAGGATCGTTTATTGAGCTGCTATATTAAATTACTTAATATGTATTTTTTTTTTCTGACAAGAGGTAACTTTCATTGAGAACCAAAAGGAGGGGGTGTGCATGAGAGAATGTACAAAAACAGAGAGCCCAAAAAAGCCAAAAAATTACAATGGAAATGTGTTACCACTATACAATGAAGCCCTACCTACCCCTGATTTTCTAACGAATCAGCCATATTCAGTTCCCTAGAAACCCATATTCAGTTCACTGCTACAATTCGAACGCTTGAATCGGCTCCGCGGATGCAATCTCCTGAAAGTGGCAATGCATGAAGGTGTTGGTGATGAGGATTATTAAAAAATTCAGAAAAATTACAAGCAGAACAATGGCAATAGAGCCATTAGTAACCCACACACCCACAAGAAACATCCATTCAGTTATCCTACGGAATTAAAAGAAAACGGTACTGAATTAAGCACGGGATGTTTCCTATACTTACATTGGTATCGAAAACCGGGAACAATGGTAAGGCACATGAGTCAGTAAGCCGATCGCCAAAAGTAGCAACACCTCGAGAAATCAAAAACTATGCATATAAGCAAAGCAATTTAGTAACCCATGCATCCAAACGAGAACACCAAATGAATATGAGAATTAAGAAGCTTACACCGAAGAGTTGATCGGCTTCCTTACAGTTTTTCCGCGAGAGGTTGTGTACCTTGGCTGCAACTCGAGCATTCTTCGTGCCTGCACCCATAAGACCCAAGGATATTATATCCACTGCCACGACCGACAAACCTTGTGAAAGAATGGTAGGATCCATCTAATGGACGCCATAAAGGTTGCGGAATGGGTGGGCGAATTTCAAAAATTTCCTACCTTCTCCCAACTGGGAATCATATTCCCTAAATTTAGAATACAATATTCAAGGATCCTACTTGAACCATAATCAAACCAGATCTGTACCAAAAGACAAATGGGAGGAATATACCTGATCCGGAGAAGCACTATCTCCCAAAGTTGGTGTTCACGCCCAAAGAATGCTCCAAGATCCATTCCTGCTGAATATGACACAGCTGTGGATGGAACAGAACCAGCAGAGTGCGTCCTACACACTGAATCCTTCACAAGAATCCTCTGGAAGTACTAAACACTGAATCTTTTTCAGTCTTTCTTGCAAGACTGATGTCAAGAATAGATTTCTTGACTTTCTTTTTCTGCAAAGATCTAATCTTGCAAAAACAGATGGCGGCGGCAGGAGGAGAACTCCAAAAGCGAAAAAACTGAACTACTTCTTCTTTCTTTTTCTGGAGTATGAGATCTGATCTCAATTCGCAGGAACCTTTCTTGCGATTTTTCTTGATTCGAAATCTGTTGTATTTCTCTCCTTTTTGGTTAGGGTTTCTCCTCCTTTCTTCTTGATTAAGAATCCTCCTAATTAGGAGTTATCCCAATCCAAATCAGTATTTGGATAGGGGATAATCTTAATCCTATCTGCAGATAAAGTTAGCTTACTCCTGATCTTATCAGGAGGTTACCAGATTCAAATCTAATTTGAATTTGGTCTCCAAGAGTGGATAAGGCTAAAGGCCCAATCCTTTTACTAACATTAATCTCAGATTCGCCCCAAGGATGGGTGATCATATCAGCCCACCTCGAAATGGGCTTCTGGCCCATTAAGTGTTCAGTGTCTAATTACTTTCCAATCTGCTGCCCAGTTGGGCTTCTTTGTATGGCGTGGGACCCAAGCATTGATCTACACACCAGCCACATGGGTTCGGCCCAACCTTTAATACAAGGCCCAGCCGAATTCACTGAAAAACTCAATGAACCCCTTGAGTCCATCATATGGACCCTATGGGCCCAACACTTACATTAAGAGGTCCCTGGGCCAAGCCATCTTATAAAACCCAGGGACTGTGGGCAGGTGCAAGATTAGCCCATCAGGTATTATCCCCAATGGTCTTACACTTAACCTCTCAGCCCTTAATGATCAAGCACTGCCCGACAAGAGAGGACCTCTCCCTCGGCTGCAAGGAACAGTGCCGCACTCTCCTCTAACATGGATCTCGGGAATTAAAACCATTTGTCCCAATTAATGATTTGTTCGGGAGTGCTTCTACCTAGACCGGACCCGGATCCCACCCGTTGATAGCCCTATCTTGAATGGCGGCTTCCGAATCCGTATGACTTCCGATCCTCCTTTCCATGCCCACGCCATTCACCTGCCAAGAATATATAATTAGAAATAGGTGGAGAAGAAAAAGTTTAAGAGTGTATATACAAGAAATGGGTTAGAGTGGCTCATTCTAGACTCCAGCGTATGCGAGGCCATGGCTGTTCACTGTTACAATTCAAACGCTTGAATCGGCTCCGCGGATGCAATCTCCCGAAAGTGGCAATGCATGAAAGTGTCAGTGATGAGGATTATTAATAAAGTCAGAAAAATTACAAGCAGAACAATGGCAATAGAGCAATTAGTAACCCACACACCCACAAGAAACATCCATTTAGTTATAGAAAATGGAACAGAATTAAGCACAAGATGTTTCCTATACTTACATTGGTATCGAAAACCGGGAACAATGGTAAGGCACAGAATTCAGTAAGCCGATCGAAAAAAGTAGCATTGCCTCGAGAAATCAAAAACTACACATATAACCAAAGAAATATAGTAACCCATGCATCCAAACGAGAACACCAAATGAATCTGAGAATTAAGAAGCTTACACCGAAGAGTTGATCGGCTTCCTTACAATTTTTCTGCGAGAGGTTGCGTACCTTGGCCCCAACTCGAGCATTCTTCGTGCCTGCACGCATAAGACCAAAGGATATTATAGCCACTGCGACGACCGACAAACCTTGTCCTCCAAAAATGATATAATTTAGGTATGCAAACATTGTACAAAAAACGCATACCTATGCAGCTTCCGCATCCGTATCGCTTTCGAGTCTCCTCTGCGCTCACGTCCTTCACCTGTCAAGAATATCTAATCAGAAACTGGTGGACGAGAAATAGTTTAGAAGTAAATATAGAAGAAATGGGTTAGAGTGGCTTATTCTGGACTCCAGCGTATGCAAGGCCATGGCGGAATACTGCTCCAATTCGAACGCTTGAATCAGCTCCAATGACGCAATCTCATGGAAGTGGCAATGCCTGTAGAAGCCAAGAGGTGTATTGGAAAATTAAAAGAAGTTACAGCCACAAAAACGACATTAAAGCAAGAGAAGCGCTTATAAAAAGTTTGAACAGATATAAGCAATGTGGGCTTACATTATCGCAGTCATTCTGATACGGCAGTTGACAATGCGAACCCATTAGTGTGCTCCTGCAATGACAAGGCAGAAATTGCATTAACAGGATTTATTAATTCGTGCGAGACCAAAATCAACTTCGCAGGACAAAATCTTATGCTTCAATAACAAAGGTACGAACATCGAGTATAGTTTTGAAAGGTCCTTACCTCGAAGTACAGGTCCGAAGGGATAAGAAAAAGGGATACCAACCTTGCTGCAGCACAATCGCTCTCATCGTTCATGTTCTTGAAAGGGCTGTCAACGGTTCAGGTCCAGCCGACTGGCCCGAATAGACCCAACCATTTATAAAGGATCCGGCTCCATGATTATGTTGAAATAAATAATTGGGTCGGTTCCGGTTCTCACCCCTCCTGAATCGATTCATGCCCAAAACCGATTATTTTGTTAGCCATATATATTATTTCCTTCGTTTTCTTATAGTTTTCTCTTATCATAGGTTTAAATTGTCGAATCTGATAGATAGATAAATAAAGGTGTTTAACGTTTTAACATATAAGTAACTTAGTATTTTTCTATCAATTTTATTAACGATATATAACAAAAGTTTAAATTTTAGTTTGCATTTTAAATAAGAAAAGTGTTTTTTTTTAGCTTAAAAGGTTCGGTTTTAAACCTATGTCGTTATTTCAACCTAAATTTTATGTTAAAATGGACGGTTTTGGTTCTAAGATTTTGTCCCTATTAATGATCGATTCGGGAGTGCTTCAACCTAGACTGGACTCGGATCCCACCCGTTGACAGCCCTATCTTGAATGGCGGCCAATTTTCGATCGTGCCACCACTCAAAACATGATGAGAAATAGTCAGTCACTTATCCAAAGAGAATAAAAGAAAATGGAAGTACTTTAAGCAAGGGATGTGTCCTATATACTTACATTATTAATGGAAACCGGAAACAATAGTATGGCGCAATAGTCGGAATGCGCTCCACAAAAGTAGGAACGCCTCGAGAAATCCAAAACTACATATATAACCAGACAAAATTAGTACGCCTAAACCCAAAAGAGGACACGGAATGAAGTGGAGAGTTGAGAAGCTTACACCGAAGATTGGAGCAGCTTCCTTATAGTTAAGCCGTGAGAGCGTGAAAAGCTTGCCTGCAAATCGAACATTCCTCGTGCCTGCCCATAGGAACCAAGGATATTATGACCACCACAACAACCGGCAAACTTATATTCCAAAAGTGGTAAAATCTAGGAATGCAGACATTCTACAACAAATACATACCTATGCAGCTTCCGAATCCGTATCAGTTCCGAGTCTCCTTTCCGTGCCCACGTCATTCACTTGTCAAGAAATTCTAATAAGAAATAGGTGGAGAAGAAAAAAGTCTATGAGAGAATAAAAAAGAAATGGGTTAAAGTGGGTCATTCTGGACTCCAGCGTATGCGAGGCCATGGCTGTTCACTGCTTTAATTCGAACGCTTGAGTCGGCTCCGCGGATGCAATCTCCTGAAAGTGGCAATGCATGAAGGTGTCAGCCATGAGGATTATTAACAAAGGAAGAGAAGTTAAAAGTACAACAACGGCAATTGAGCAATTAGCAACCCACACACCAACAACAACGTGGAATCATTTAACCTACGGAATTAAAATAAAACGGAACTGAATTAAGCACGGGATGTTTCCTATAGTTTCATTGATATCGAAACCGGGAACAATGGTAAGGCGCAGGAGCCGTAAAAGCGATCGGAAAAAGTAGATAAGCCTCGTAAAATATAAATCTACACATATAACCAAAGCAAAATAGTAACCCATACGCCCAGACGAGAACACCGAATGAAGTTGAGAACTGAGAAGCTTACACCAAAGAGTTGATCGGCTTCCTCATAGTATTGCCGCGAGAGGTTGCGCATCTTGCCCGCAAATCGAGCATTCTTCGTGCCTGCACCCATAAGAACCAAGGAGATTATGGTCACCTCCACAACTGGCAAACCACATATTCCAAAAATGCTAAAATTCAGGGATGTAGACATTCTACAACAAACACATACCCGTGCCGCTTCCGAATCCGTATGACTTCCGAGCCTTCTTTCCACACCCACGCCATTCTACTGCCATGAATATCTAATTAGAAATAGGTGGAGAAGAAAAAGTTTAAGTGTGTATACAGAAGAAATGGGTTAGAGAGGCTCATTCTGGACTCCAGCCTCTGCGAGGCCATGGCTGTTCACTGCTTTAATTCGAACGCTTGAATCGGCTCCGCGGATGCAATCTCCTGAAAGTGGCAATGCATGAAGGTGCCGGTGATGAGGATTATTAATAAATTCAGAAAAATTACAAGCAGAACAATGGCAATAGAGCCATTAATAACCCACACACCCACAAGAAACATCCATTCAGTTATCCTACGGAATTAAAAGAAAACGGAACTGAATTAAGCACGGGATGTTTCCTATACTTACATTGGTATCGAAAACCGGGAACAATGGAAACACACAGGAGTCAGCAGGCCGATCGTCAAAAGTAGCAACGCCTCGAGAAATCAAAAACTACGCATATAACCAAAGCAATTTAGTAACCCATGCATCCAAACGAGAACACCAAATGAACCTGAGAATTAAGAAGCTTACACCGAAGAGTTGATCGGCTTCCTTACTGTTTTTCCGCGAGAGGTTGTGTACCTTGGGTATTTTAAGCACTGCAACGACCGACAAACCTTGTCCTCCAAAAATGATATAATTTAGGTATGCAGACATTGTACAAAAAACACATACCTGTGCAGCTTCCGCATCCTTATCGCTTCCGAGTCTCCTTTACGCTAACGCCCTTCACCTGTCAAGAATATCTAATCAGAAACTGGTGGACGAGAAATAGTTTAGAAGTGAATATAGAAGAAATGGGTTAGAGTGGCTTATTATAGACTCCAGCGTATGCAAGGCCACGGCGGAATACTGCTCCAATTCGAACGCTTGAATCAGCTCCAATGACGCAATCTCATGGAAGTTGCAATGCCAGAAGTAGCCAAGAGGAGTATTGGAAAATTAAAAGAAGATACAGCCACAAAAACGGCATTAAAGCAAGAGAAGCCCTTATAAAAAGTTTCAACAGATATAAGCAATGTGGGCTTACACTATCGCAGTCATTCTGATACGGCAGAACGCTTGAATCAGCTCCAATGACGCAATCTCATGGAAGTGGCAATGCCAGAAGAAGCCAAGAGGAGTATTGGAAAATTAAAAGAAGTTACAGCCACAAAAATGGAATTAAAGCAAGAGAAGCCCTTATAAAAAGTTTGAACAGATATAAGTATTGTGGGCTTACACTATCGCAGTCATTCTGATACGGTAGTTGACAATGCGAACCCGTTAGTGTGTTCCTGCAATGACAAGGCAGAAATTGCATTAGCAGAATTTATTAATTCGTGCGAGACCAAAATCAACATCAACTTCGCAGGACAAAATCTTATGCTTCAATAACAAAGGTACGAACATCGAGTATGGTTTTGAAAGGTCCTTACCTCGAGGTACAGGTCCGAAGGGAGAAGAAAAAGGGATACCAACCTTGCTGCAACACAATCGCTCTCATCGTTCATGTTCTTGAAGGGCTTGTCAACGGTTCAGGTCCAGCCGACTGGCCCGAATAGACCCAACCATTTATAAAGGATCCAGCTCCATGATTATGTTGAAATAAATAATTGGGTCGGTTCCGGTTTTCGCCCCTCCCGAATCAATTCATGCCCAAAACCGATTATTTTGTTAGCCATATATATTATTTCCTTCGTTTTCTTATAGTTTTCTCTTACCATAGGTTTAAAGTGTCGAATCTGATAGATAGTTAAATAAAGGTGTTTAACGATTTAACATATAAGTAACTTAGTATTTTTCTATCAATTTTATTAACGATATATAACTAAAGTTTAAATTTTAGTTTGCGTTTTAAATAAGAAAAGTCTTTTTTTTTTAGCTTAAGTGGTTCGGTTTTAAACCTATGTCGTTGTTTCAACCTAAATTTTATGTTAAAATGGACGGTTTTGTGTCTAAGATTTTTTCCCTATTAATGATTTGTTCGGGAGTGCTTCAACCTAGACCGGACTCGGATCCCATCCGTTGACAGCCCTATCTTGAATGGCGGCCAATTTCCGGTCGAGCCACCACTCAAAGCTTGATGAGAAATAGTCAGTCACTTATCCAAAGAGAATAAAAGAAAAGGGAAGTACTTTAAGCAAGGGATGTGTCCTATATACTTACATTATAACCACACCAAATTAGTAAGCATAAACCCAAAAGAGGACACCGAATGAAGTGGAGAGTTGAGAAGCTTACACCGAAGATTGGACTAGCTTCTTTATAGTAAAGCCGTGAGAGAGTGCACAGCTTGCCTGCAAATCGAGCATTCCTCGTGCCTGCCCATAGGAACCAAGGATATAATGATCACCTCCACAACCGACAAACTTATATTCCAAAAGTGGTAAAATCTAGGAATGCAGTCATTCTACAACAAACACATACCCGTGCCGCTTCCGAATCCGTATCAGTTCTGAGTCTCCTTTCTGCCCCCACGTCATTCACCTGTCAAGAATTTCTAATCAGAAACAGGTGGAGAAGAAAAAAGTCTAAGAGAGAATAAAAAAGAAATGGGTTAAAGAGGCTCACTCTGGACTCCTGCGTATGCGAGGCTTTGGCTGATCACTGCTACAATTCAAACGCTTGAATCAGCTCCGCAGATGCAATCTCCTGAAAGTGGCAATGCATGAAGGTGTCAGCCATGAGGATTGCTAACAAATGAAGAGAAGTTAAAAGCACAACAACGGCAATTGAGCAATTAGCACGGGATGCTTCCTACACTTTCATTGATATCGAAAACCGGGAACAATGGTAAGGCGCAGGAGCCGTAAAGGCGATCGCCAAAAGTAGAAAAGCCACGGAAAATCTAAATCTACGCATATAACCAAAGCAAAATTGTAACCCATACGCCTAGACGAGAACACCGAATGAAGTTGAGAACTGAGAAGCTTACACCGAAGAGTTGATCGGCTTCCTTATAGTATTGACGCGACAGGTTGCGCATCTTGCCCGCAAATCGAGCAGTCTTCGTGCCTGCACCCATAAGAACCAAGGATATTATGGTCACCTCCACAACTGGCAAACCACATATTCCAAAAATGCTAAAATTCAGGGATGTAAACATTCTACCACAAACACATACCCGTGCCGCTTCCGAATCCATATGACTTCCGAGCCTTCTTTCCATGCCCACGCCATTCACCTGCCAAGAATATCTAATAAGAAATAGGTGCAGAAGAAAAAGTTTAAGAGTGTATATAGAAGAAATGGGTTAGAGTGGCTCATTCTGGACTCCAGCGTATGCGAGGCCATGGCTGTTCACTGCTACAATTCGAACGCTCGAATCGGCTCAGCGGATGCAATCTCCTGAAAGTGGCAATGCATGAAGGTGTCGGTGATGAGGATTATTAATAAATTCAAAAAAATTACAACCAGAACAATGGCAATAGAGCCATTAGTAACCCACACACCCACATGAAACATCCATTCAGTTATCCTACGGAATTAAAAGAAAAGGGAACTGAATTAAGCACGGGATGTTTCCTATACTTACATTGGTATCGAAAACCGGGAACAATGGTAACGCACAGGAGTCAGCAGGCCGATCGTCAAACGTAGCAACGCCTCGAGAAATCAAAAACTACGCATATAACCAAAGCAATTTACTAACCCACGCATTCAAACGAGAACACCAAATGAACCTGAGAACAAAGAAGCTTATACCGAAGAGTTGATTGGCTTCCTTGCAGTTTTTCCGCGAGAGATTGTGTCCCTTGGCCGCAACTCGAGCATTCCTCGTGCGTACACCCATAAGACCCAAGGATATTATAGCCACTGCCACGACCGACAAACCTTGTCCTCCGAAAAAGATATAATTTAGGTATGCAGACATTGTACAAAAAACACATACCTGTGCAGCTTCCGCATCCGTATCGCTTCCGAGTCTCCTTTGCGCTAACGTCCTTCACCTTTCAAGAATATCTAATCAGAAAATGGTGGACGAGAAATAGTTTAGAACTGAATATAGAAGAAATGGGTTAGAGTGGCTTATTCTGGACTCCACGTATGCAAAGCCACGGCGGAATACAGCTCCAATTCGAACGCTTGAATCAGCTCCAATGACGCAATCTCAGGGAAGTGGCAATGCCTGTACAAGCCAAGAGGAGTATGGGAAAATTAAAGAAGTTACAGCCACAATAACGGCATTAAAGCAAGAGAAACCCTTATAAACAGTTTCAACAGATATAAGCAATGTGGGCTTACACTATCACAGTCATTCTGATACGGCAGTTGACAAAGCGAACCCATTAGTGTGTTCCAACAATGACAAGGCAGAAATTGCATTAGCAGAATTTATTAATTCGTGCGAGACCAAAATGAACTTCGCAGGTTAAAATCTTATGCTTCAATAACAAAGGTACGAACGTCGAGTATGGTTTTGAAAGGTCCTTACCTAGAAGTACAGGACCGAAGGGAGAAGAAAAAGGGATACCAACCTTGCTGCAACACAATCGCTCTCATCGTTCATGTTCTTGAAGGGGCTGTCAACGGTTCATGTCCAGCCGACTGGCCCAAATAGATCCAACCATTTAAAAAGGATCCGACTCCATGATTATGTTGAAATAAATAATTGGGTTGGTTCCGGTTCTCGCCCCTCCCGAATCGATTCATGCCCAAAACCGATTATTTTGTTAGCCATATATACTATTTCCTTCGTTTTCTTATAGTTTTCTCTTATCATAGGTTTAAAGTGTCGAATATCTAATTAGAAATAGGTGGAGAAGAAAAAGTTTAAGAGTGTATACAGAAGAAATGGGTTAGAGAGGCTCATTCTGGACTCCAGCCTCTGCGAGGCCATGGCTGTTCACTGCTTTAATTCGAACGCTTGAATCGGCTCCGCGGATGCAATCTCCTGAAAGTGGCAATGCATGAAGGTGTCGGTGATGTGGATTATTAATAAATTCAGAAAAATTACAAGCAGAACAAAGGCAATAGAGCCATTAATAACCCACACACCCACAAGAAACATCCATTCAGTTATCCTACGGAATTAAAAGAAAACGGAACTGAATTAAGCACGGGATGTTTCCTATACTTACATTGGTATCGAAAACCGGGAACAATGGTAACGCACAGGAGTCAGCAGGCCGATCGTCAAAAGTAGCAACGCCTCGAGAAATCAAAAACTACGCATATAACCAAAGCAATTTAGTAACCCATGCATCCAAACGAGAACACCAAATGAACCTGAGAATTAAGAAGCTTACAACGAAGAGTTGATCGGCTTCCTTACAGTTTTTCCGCGAGAGGTTGTGTACCTTGGCCGCAACTCGAACATTTTTCGTGCCTGCACCCATAAGACCCAAGGATATTATAGACACTCCCACCCGTTGACAGCCCTATCTTGAATGGCGGCCAATTTCCGGTCGAGCCACCACTCAAAGCATGATGAAAATAGTCAGTCACTTATCCAAAGAGAATAAAAGAAAATGGAAGTACTGTAACCAAGGGATGTGTCCTATATACTTACATTATTAATGGAAACCGGAAACAATAGTATGGCGCAATAGTCGGAATGCGCTCCGCAAAAGTAGCAACGCCTCGAAAAATCCAAAACTACACATATAACCAGACCAAATTAGTAGGCCTAAACCCAAAAGAGGACACAGAATGAAGTGGAGAGTTGAGAAGCTTACACCGAAGATTGGACCAGCTTCCATATAGAAAAGCCGTGAGAGCGTGCACAGCTTGCCTGCAAATCGAGCATTCCTCGTGCCTACCCATAGGAACCAAGGATATTATGACCACCTCCATAACCGGCAGACTTATATCCCAAAAGTGGTAAAATCTAGGAATGCAGACATTCTACAACAAACACATACCCGTGCCGCTTCCGAATCCGTATCAGTTCCGAGTCTCCTTTCTGCGCCCACGTCATTCACCTGTTGAGAATTTCGAATCAGAAATATGTGGAGAAGAAAAAAGTCTAAGAGAGAATAAAATAGAAATGGGTTAAAGTGGCTCATTCTGGACTACAGCGTAAACGCTTGAATCAGCTCCGCGGATGCAATCTCCTGAATGTGGCAATGCATGAAGGTGTCAGCCATGAGGATTCTTAACAAATGAAGAGAAGTTAAAAGCACAACTACGACAATTGAGCAATTAGCAATCCACACACCAACAACAACCTGAAATCATTTAACCTACGGAATTAAAACAAAACGGAACTGAATTAAGCACGGGATGCTTCCTATACCTTCATTGATATCGAAAACCGGGAACAATGGTAAGGCGCAGGAGCCGTAAATGCGATCGCCAAAACTAGAAAAGCCTCGGAAAATCTAAATCTATGCATATAACCAAAGCAAAATAGTAACCCATACGCCCAGACAAGAACACCGAATGAGGTTGAGAACTGAGAAGCTTACACCAAAGAGTTGATCGGCTTCCTCATAGTATTGCCGCGAGAGGTTGCGCATCTTGCCCGCAAATCGAGCATTCTTCGTGCCCGCACCCTTAAGAACCAAGGATATTATGGTCACCTCCACAACTGGCAAACCACATTTTCCAAAAATGCTCCAATTTAGGGATGTAGACATTCTACAACAATCACATACCCGTGCCGCTTCCGAATCCGTATGACTTCCGAGCTTTCTTTCCACGCCCACGCCAATCACCTGCCAAGAATATCTAATTAGAATTAAGTGGAGAAGAAAAAGTTTAAGAGTGTATACAGAAGAAATGGGTTAGAGAGGCTCATTCTGGACTCCAGCGTATGCGAGGCCATGGCTGTTCACTGCTTTAATTCGAACGCTTGAGTCGGCTCCGCGGATGCAATCTCCTGAAAGTGGCAATGCATGAAGGTGTCAGCCATGAGGATTATTAACAAAGGAAGAGAAGTTAAAAGTACAACAACGGCAATTGATCAATTAGCAACCCACACACCAACAACAACGTGGAATCATTTAACCTACGGAATTAAAATAAAACGGAACTGAATTAAGCACGGGATGTTTCCTATAGTTTCATTGATATCGAAACCGGGAACAATGGTAAGGCGCAAGAGCCGTAAAAGCGATCGGCAAAAGTAGATAAGCCTCGTAAAATATAAATCTACACATATAACCAAAGCAAAATAGTAACCCATACGCCCAGACGAGAACACCGAATGAGGTTGAGAACTGAGAAGCTTACACCAAAGAGTTGATCGGCTTCCTCATAGTATTACCGCGAGAGGTTGCGCATCTTGCCCGCAAATCGAGCATTCTTCGTGCCTGCACCCATAAGAACCAAGGATATTATGGTCACCTCCACAACTGGCAAACCACATATTCCAAAAATGCTAAAATTCAGGGATGTAGACATTCTACAACAAACACATACCCGTGCCGCTTCCGAATCCGTATGACTTCCGAGCCTTCTTTCCACGCCCACGCCATTCACCTGCCAAAAATATCTAATTAGAAATAGGGGGAAAAGAAAAAGTTTAAGAGTGTATACAGAAGAAATGGGTTAGAGTGGCTCATTCTGGACTCCAGCGTATGCCAGGCCATGGCTGTTCACTGCTTTAATTCGAACGCTTGAGTCGGCTCCGCGGATGCAATCTCCTGAAAGTGGCAATGCATGAAGGTGTCAGCCATGAGGATTATTAACAAAGGAAGAGAAGTTAAAAGTACAACAACGGCAATTGAGCAATTAGCAACCCACACACCAACAACAATGTGGAATCATTTAACCTACGGAATTAAAATAAAAAGGAACTGAATTAAGCACGGGATGTTTCCTATAGTTTCATTGATATCGAAACCGGGAACAATGGTAAGGCGCAGGAGCAGTAAAAGCGATCGGCAAAAGTAGATAAGCCTCGTAAAATATAAATCTACACATATAACCAAAGCAAAATAGTAACCCATACGCCCAGACGAGAACACCGAATGAGGTTGAGAACTGAGAATCTTACACCAAAGAGTTGATCGGCTTCCTCATAGTATTGCCGCGAGAGGTTGCGCATCTTGCCCGCAAATCGAGCATTCTTCGTGCCTGCACCCATAAGAACCAAGGATATTATGGTCACCTCCACAACTGGCAAACCACATATTCCAAAAATGCTAAAATTCAGGGATGTAGACATTCTACAACAAACACATACCCGTGCCGCTTCCGAATCCGAATGACTTCCGAGCCTTCTTTCCACGCCCACGCCATTCACCTGCCAAAAATATCTAATTAGAAATAGGGGGAGAAGAAAAAGTTTAAGAGTGTATACAGAAGAAATGGGTTAGAGTGGCTCATTCTGGACTCCAGCGTATGCCAGGCCATGGCTGTTCACTGCTTTAATTCGAACGCTTGAATCGGCTCCGCGGATGCAATCTCCTGAAAGTGGCAATGCATGAAGGTGTCGGTGATGAGGATTATTAATAAATTCAGAAAAATTACAAGCAGAACAATGGCAATAGAGCCATTAGTAACCCACACACCCATAAGAAACATCCATTCAGTTATCCTACGGAATTAAAAGAAAACGGAACTGAATTAAGCACGGGATGTTTTCTATACTTACATTGGTATCGAAAACCGGGAACAATGGTAAGGCACAGGAGTCAATAAGCCGATCACCAAAAGTAGCAACGCCTCGAGAAATCATAAACTACGCATATAACCAAAGCAATTTAGTAACCCATGCATCCAAACGAGAATACCGAATGAACCTGAGAATTAAGAAGCTTACACGGAAGAGTTGATCGGCTTCCTTACAGTTTTTCGGCGAGAGGTTGTGTACCTTGGCCGCAAATCGAGCATTCCTCGTGCCTGCACCCATAAGACCCAAGGATATTATAGCCACTGCCACGACCGACAAACCTTGTCCTCCAAAAATGATATAATTTAGGTATGCTGACATTATACAGAAAACGCATACCTGTGCAGCTTCCGCATCCGTATCGCTTCCGAATCTCCTTTGCGCTATCGCCCTTCACCTGTCAGGAATATCTAATCAGAAACTGGTGGACGAGAAATAGTTTAGAAGTGAATATAGTAGAAATGGGTTAGAGTGGCTTATTCTGGACTCCAGCGTATGCAAGGCCACGGCGGAATACTGCTCCAATTCGAACGCTTGAATCAGTTCCAATGACGCAATCTCATGGTACTGGCAATGCCTGTAGAAGCCAAGAGGAGTTTTGGAAAATTAAAAGAAGTTACAGCCACAAAAACGACATTAAAGCAAGAGAAGCCCTTATAAAAAGTTTCAACAAATATAAGCAATGTGGGCTTACACTATCGCAGTCATTCTGATACGGAAGTTGACAATGCGAACCCGTTAGTGTGTTCCTGCAATGACAAGGCAGAAATTGCATTAGCAGATTTTATTAATTCGTGCGAGACCATAATCACCTTCGCAGGACAGAATCTTATGCGTCAATAACAAAGGTACGAACATCGAGTATGGTTTTGAAAGGTCCGGAGGGAGAAGAAAAAGGGATACCAACCTTGCTGCAACACAATCGCTCTCATCGTTCATGTTCTTGAAGGGGCTGTCAACGGTTCAGGTCCACCCGACTGGCCCGAATATACCCAACCATTTATAAAGGATCCGGCTCCATGATTATGTTGAAATAAATAATTGGGTCGGTTCCGGTTCTCGCCCCTCCCGAATCGATTCATACCCAAAACCGATTATTTTGTTAGCCATATATGTTGAAATAAGTAACTTAGTATTTTTCTATCAATTTTATTAACGATATATAACTAAAGTTTAAATTTTAGTTTGCCTTTTAAATATGAAAAGTGTTTTTTTTCTTAGCTTAAATGGTTCGGTTTTAAACCTATGTCGTTGTTTCAACCTAAATTTTATGTTAAAATGGACGGTTTTGGGTCTAAGATGTTGTCCCTATTAGTGATCTGTTCGGGAGTGATTCTACCTAGACCGGACTCGGATCCCACCCATTGACAGCCCTATCTTGAATGGCGGCCAATTTCCGGTCGAGCCACCACTCAAAACATGATGAGAAATAGTCAGTCACTTATCCAAAAAGAATAAAAGAAAATGGAAGTACTTTAAGCAAGGGATGTGTCCTATATACTTACATTATTAGTGGAAAACGGAAACAATAGTATGGCACAATAGTTGGAATGCCCTCCGCAAAAGTAGCAACGCCTCGAGAAATCCAATACTACACATATAACAAGACCAAATTAGTAAGCCTAAACCCAAAAGAGGACACAGAATGAAGTGGAGAGTTGAGAAGCTTACACAGAAGATTGGACTAGCTTCCATATAGAAAAGCCGTGAGATCGTGCACAGTTTGCCGGCAAATCGAGCATTCCTCGTGCCTGCCCATAGGAACCAAGGATATTATGACCACCTCCATAACCGGCAAACTTATATTCCACAAGTGGAAAAATCTAGGAATGCAGATTTTCTACAACAAACACATACCCGTGCCGCTTCCGAATCCGTATCAGTTCCGAGTCTCCTTTCTGCGCCCACGTCATTCACCTGTCGAGAATTTCTAATCAGAAATAGGTGGAGAAGAAAAAAGTCTAAGAGAGAATAAAATAGAAATGGGTTAAAGTGGCTCATTCTGGACTCCAGCGTAAACGCTTGAATCAGCTCCGCAGATGCAATCTCCTGAAAGTGGCAATGCATGAAGGTGTCAGCCATGAGGATTCTTAACAAATGAAGAGAAGTTAAAAGCACAACTACGACAATTGAGCAATTAGCAATCCACACACCAACAACAACATGAAATCTCCTGAAAGTGGCAATGCATGAAGGTGTCGGTGATGAGGATTATTAATAAATTCAAAAAAATTACAAGCAGAACAATGGCAATAGAGCCATTAGTAACCCACACACCCATAAGAAACATCCATTCAGTTATCCTACGGAATTAACAGAAAACGGAACTGAATTATGCACGGGATGTTTCCTATACTCACATTGGTCTCGAAAACCGGGAACAATGGTAAGGCACAGGAGTCAGCAGGCCGATCGCCAAAAGTACAACGCCTCGAGAAATCAAAAACTACGCATATAACCAAAGCAATTTAGTAACCCATACATCCAAACGAGAATACCAAATGAACCAGAGAATTAAGATGCTTACAACGAAGAGTTGACAATGCGGGTTTACACTATCGCAGTCATTCTGATACGGAAGTTGACAATGCGAACCCGTTAGTGTGTTCTTGCAATGACAAGGCAGAAATTGCATTAGCAGATTTTATTAATTCGTGCGAGACCAAAATCAACTTCGCAAGACAGAATCTTATGCTTCAACAACAAAGGTACGAACATCGAGTATGGTTTTGAAAGGTCCTTACCTCGAAGTACAGGTCCGAAGGGAGAAGAAAAAGGGATACCAACCTTGCTGCAACACAATCGCTCTCATCGTTCATGTTCTTGAAGGGGCTGTCAACAGTTCAGGTGCACCCGACTGGACCGAATATACCCCACCATTTATAAAGGATCCGGCTCCATGATTATGTTGAAATAAATAATTGGGTCGGTTCCGGTTCTCGCCCCTCCCGAATCGATTCATGCCCAAAACCGATTATTTTGTTAGCCATATATATTATTTCCTTCGTTTTCTTATAGTTTTCTCTTATCATAGGTTTAAAGTGTCGAATCTATTAGATAGATAAATAAAAGGTGTTTAACGTTTTAACATATAAGTAACTTAGTATTTTTCTATCAATTTTATTAACGATATATAACTAAAGTTTAAATTTTAGTTTGCCTTTTAAATAAGAAAAGTGTTTTTTTTTTAGCTTAAATGGTTCGGTTTTAAACCTATGTCATTGTTTCAACCTAAATTTTATGTTAAAATGGACGGTTTTGGGTCTAAGATTTTGTCCCTATTAATGATCGATTCGGGAGTGCTTCAACCAAGACCGGACTCAGATCCCACCCGTTGACAGCCCTATCTTGAATGGCGGCCAATTTCCGGTCGAGCCACCACTCAAAGCATGATGAAAATAGTCAGTCACTTATCCAAAGAGAATAAAAGAAAATGGAAGTACTGTAAGCAAGGGATGTGTCCTATACACTTACATTATTAATGGAAACCGGAAACAATAGTATGGCGCAATAGTCGGAATACGCTCCGCAAAATAGCAACGCCTCGAAAAATCCAACAACAACATGAAATCATTTAACCTACGGAATTAAAACAAAACGGAACTGAATTAAGCACGGGATGCTTCCTATACTTTCATTGATATCGAAAACCGGGAACAATGGTAAGGCGCAGGAGCCGTAAAGGCGATCGCCAAAACTAGAAAAGCCTCGGAAAATCTAAATCTATGCATATAACCAAAGCAAAATAGTAACCCATACGCCCAGACGAGAACACCGAATGAGGTTGAGAACTGAGAAGCTTACACCAAAGAGTTGATCGGCTTCCTCATAGTAATGCCGCGAGAGGTTGCGCATCTTGCCCGCAAATCGAGCATTCTTCGTGCCTGCACCCATAAGAACCAAGGATATTATGGTCACCTCCACAACTGGCAAACCACATATTCCAAAAATTCTAAAATTCAGGGTTGTAGATATTCTACAACAAACACATACCCGTGACGCTTCCGAATCCGTATGACTTCCGAGTCTTTTTTCCACGCCCACGCCATTCACCTGCCAAGAATATCTAATTAGAAATAGGTGGAGAAAAAAAAGTTTAAGAGTGTATACAGAAGAAATGGGTTCAAGTGGCTCATTCTGGACTCCAGCGTATGCGAGGCTTTGGCTGATCATTGCTACAATTCGAACGCTGGAATCAGCTCCGCGGATCCAATCTCCTGAAAGTGGCAATGCATTAAAGTGTCAGCCATGAGGATTATTAACAAAGGAAGAGAAGTTAAAAGTACAACAACGGCAATTGAGCAATTAGCAACCCACACACCAACAACAACGTGGAATCATTTAACCTACGGAATTAAAATAAAACGGAACTGAATTAAGCACGGGATGTTTCCTATAGTTTCATTGATATCGAAACCGGGAACAATGGTAAGGCGCAGGAGCCGTAAAAGCGATCGGCAAAAGTAGATAAGCCTCGTAAAATATAAATCAACACATATAACCAAAGCAAAATAGTAACCCATACGCCCAGACGAGAACACCGAATGAGGTTGAGAACTGAGAAGCTTACACCAAAGAGTTGATCGGCTTCCTCATAGTATTGCCGCGAGAGGTTGCGCATCTTGCCCGCAAATCGAGCATTCTTCGTGCCTGCACCCATAAGAACCAAGGATATTATGGTCACCTCCACAACTGGCAAACCACATATTCCAAAAGTGCTAAAATTCAGGGATGTAGACATTCTACAACAAACACATACCCGTGCCGCTTCCGAATCCGTATGACTTCCGAGCCTTCTTTCCACGCCCACGCCATTCACCTGCCAAGAATATCTAATTAGAAATAGGTGGAGAAAAAAAAGTTTAAGAGTGTATACAGAAGAAATGGGTTAGAGAGGCTCATTCTGGACTCCAGCGTATGCGAGGCCATGGCTGTTCACTGCTTTAATTCGAACGCTTGAGTCGGCTCCGCGGATGCAATCTCCTGAAAGTGGCAATGCATGAAGGTGTCAGCCATGAGGATTATTAACAAAGGAAGAGAAGTTAAAAGTACAACAACGGCAATTGAGCAATTTGCAACCCACACACCAACAACAACGTGGAATCATTTAACCTACGGAATTAAAATAAAACGGAACTGAATTAAGCACGAGATGTTTCCTATAGTTTCATTGATATCGAAACCGGGAACAATGGTAAGGCGCAGGAGCCGTAAAAGCGATCGGCAAAAGTAGATAAGCCTCGTAAAATATAAATCAACACATATAACCAAAGCAAAATAGTAACCCATACGCCCAGACGAGAACACCGAATGAGGTTGAGAACTGAGAAGCTTACACCAAAGAGTTGATCGGCTTCCTCATAGTATTGCCGCGAGAGGTTGCGCATCTTGCCCGCAAATCGAGCATTCTTCGTGCCTGCACCCATAAGAACCAAGGATATTATGGTCACCTCCACAACTGGCAAACCACATATTCCAAAAATGCTAAAATTCAGGGATGTAGACATTCTACAACAAACACATACCCGTGCCGCTTCCGAATCCGTATGACTTCCGAGCCTTCTTTCCACGCCCACGCCATTCACCTGCCAAAAATATCTAATTAGAAATAGGGGGAGAAGAAAAAGTTTAAGAGTGTATACAGAAGAAATGGGTTAGAGTGGCTCATTCTGGACTCCAGCGTATGCCAGGCCATGGCTGTTCACTGCTTTAATTCGAACGCTTGAATCGGCTCCGCGGATGCAATCTCCTGAAAGTGGCAATGCATGAAGGTGTCGGTGATGAGGATTATTAATAAATTCAGAAAAATTACAAGCAGAACAATGGCAATAGAGCCATTAGTAACCCACACACCCATAAGAAACATCCATTCAGTTATCCTACGGAATTAAAAGAAAACGGAACTGAATTAAGCACGGGATGTTTTCTATACTTACATTGGTATCGAAAACCGGGAACAATGGTAAGGCACAGGAGTCAGTAAGCCGATCACCAAAAGTAGCAACGCCTCGAGAAATCATAAACTACGCATATAACCAAAGCAATTTAGTAACCCATGCATCCAAACGAGAATACCGAATGAACCTGAGAATTAAGAAGCTTACACCGAAGAGTTGATCGGCTTCCTTACAGTTTTTCGGCGAGAGGTTGTGTACCTTGGCTGCAAATCGAGCATTCCTCGTGCCTGCACCCATAAGACCCAAGTATATTATAGCCACTGCCACGACCGACAAACCTTGTCCTCCAAAAATGATATAATTTAGGTATGCTGACATTGTACAGAAAACGCATACCTGTGCAGCTTCCGCATCCTTATCGCTTCCGAATCTTCTTTGCGCTATCGCCCTTCACCTGTCAGGAATATCTAATCAGAAACTGGTGGACGAGAAATAGTTTAGAAGTGAATATAGTAGAAATGGGTTAGAGTGGCTTATTCTGGACTCCAGCGTATGCAAGGCCACGGCGGAATACTGCTCCAATTCGAACGCTTGAATCAGCTCCAATGACGCAATCTCATGGAAGTGGCAATGCCTGTAGAAGCCAAGAGGAGTTTTGGAAAATTAAAAGAAGTTACAGCCACAAAAACGACATTAAAGCAAGAGAAGCCCTTATAAAAAGTTTCAACAAATATAAGCAATGTGGGCTTACACTATCGCAGTCATTCTGATACGGAAGTTGACAATGCGAACCCGTTAGTGTGTTCCTGCAATGACAAGGCAGAAATTGCATTAGCAGATTTTATTAATTCGTGCGAGACCAAAATCAACTTCGCAGGACAGAATCTTATGCTTCAATAACAAAGGTACGAACATCGAGTATGGTTTTGAAAGGTCCTTACCTCGAAGTACAGGTCCGAAGGGAGAAGAAAAAGGGATACCAACCTTGCTGCAACACAATCGCTCTCATCGTTCATGTTCTTGAAGGGGCTGTCAACGGTTCAGGTCCACCCGACTGGCCCGAATATACCCAACCATTTATAAAGGATCCGGCTCCATGATTATGTTGAAATAAATAATTGGGTCGGTTCCGGTTCTCGCCCCTCCCGAATCGATTCATGCGCAAAACCGATTATTTTGTTAGCCATATATATTATTTCCTTCGTTTTCTTATAGTTTTCTCTTATCATAGGTTTAAAGTGTCGAATCTGATAGATAGATAAATAAAAGGTGTTTAACGTTTTAACATATAAGTAACTTAGTATTTTTCTATCAATTTTATTAACGATATATAACTAAAGTTTAAATTTTAGTTTGCCTTTTAAATAAGAAAAGTGTTTTTTTTTAGCTTAAATGGTTCGGTTTTAAACCTATGTCTTTGTTTCAACCTAAATTTTATGTTAAAATGGACGGTTTTGGGTCTAAGATTTTGTCCCTATTAATGATCTGTTCGGGAGTGCTTCAACCTAGACCGGACTCGGATCCCACCCGTTGACAGCCCTATCTTGAATGGCGGCCAATTTCCGGTCGAGCCACCACTCAAAGCATGATGAAAATAGTCAGTCACTTATCCAAAGAGAATAAAAGAAAATGGAAGTACTGTAAGCAAGGGATGTGTCCTATATACTTACATTATTAATGGAAACCGGAAACAATAGTATGGCGCAATAGTCGGAATGCGCTCCACAAAAGTAGCAACGCCTCTAAAAATCCAAAACTACACATATAACCAGACCAAATTAGTAGGCCTAAACCCAAAAGAGGACACAGAATGAAGTGGAGAGTTGAGAAGCTTACACCGAAGATTGGACCAGCTTCCATATAGAAAAGCCGTCAGAGCGTGCACAGCTTGCCTGCAAATCGAGCATTCCTCGTGCCTACCCATAGGAACCAAGGATATTATGACCACCTCCATAACCGGCAAACTTATATCCCAAAAGTGGTAAAATCTAGGAATGCAGACATTCTACAACAAACACATACCCGTGCCGCTTCCGAATCCGTATCAGTTCCGAGTCTCCTTTCTGCGCCCACGTCATTCACCTGTCGAGAATTTCGAATCAGAAATATGTGGAGAAGAAAAAAGTCTAAGAGAGAATAAAATAGAAATGGGTTAAAGTGGCTCATTCTGGACTCCAGCGTAAACGCTTGAATCAGCTCAGCGGATGCAATCTCCTGAATGTGGCAATGCATGAAGGTGTCAGCCATGAGGATTTTTAACAAATGAAGAGAAGTTAAAAGCACAACTACGACAATTGAGCAATTAGCAATCCACACACCAACAACAACATGAAATCATTTAACCTACGGAATTAAAACAAACGGAACTGAATTAAGCACGGGATGCTTCCTATACCTTCATTGATATCGAAAACCGGGAACAATGGTAAGGCGCAGGAGCCGTAAAGGCGATCGCCAAAACTAGAAAAGCCTCGGAAAATCTAAATCTATGCATATAACCAAAGCAAAATAGTAACCCATACGCCCAGACGAGAACACCGAATGAGGTTGAGAACTGAGAAGCTTACACCAAAGAGTTGATCGGCTTCCTCATAGTATTGCCGCGAGAGGTTGCGCATCTTGCCCGCAAATCGAGCATTCTTCGTGCCTGCACCCATAAGAACCAAGGATATTATGGTCACCTCCACAACTGGCAAACCACATATTCCAAATGTGCTAAAATTCAGGGATGTAGACATTCTACAACAAACACATACCCGTGCCGCTTCCGAATCCGTATGACTTCCGAGCCTTCTTTCCATGACCACGCCATTCACCTGCCAAGAATATCTAATTAGAAATAGGTGGAGAAAAAAAAGTTTAAGAGTGTATACAGAAGAAATGGGTTAGAGAGGCTCATTGTGGACTCCAGCGTATGCGAGGCCTTGGCTGTTCACTGCTTTAATTCGAACGCTTGAGTCGGCTCCGCGGATGCAATCTCCTGAAAGTGGCAATGCATGAAGGTGTCAGCCATGAGGATTATTAACAAAGGAAGAGAAGTTAAAAGTACAACAACGGCAATTGAGCAATTAGCAACCCACACACCAACAACAACGTGGAATCATTTAACCTACGGAATTAAAATAAAACGTAACTGAATTAAGCACGGGATGTTTCCTATAGTTTCATTGATATCGAAACTGGGAACAATGGTAAGGCGCAGGAGCCGTAAAAGCGATCGGCAAAAGTAGATAAGCCTCGTAAAATATAAATCAACACATATAACCAAAGCAAAATAGTAACCCATACGCCCAGACGAGAACACCGAATGAGGTTGAGAACTGAGAAGCTTACACCAAAGAGTTGATCGGCTTTCTCATAGTATTGCCGCGAGAGGTTGCGCATCTTGCCCGCAAATCGAGCATTCTTCGTGCCTGCACCCATAAGAATCAAGGATATTATGGTCACCTCCACAACTGGCAAACCACATATTCCAAAAATGCTAAAATTCAGGGATGTAGACATTCTACAACAAACACATACCCGTGCCGCTTCCGAATCCGTATGACTTCCGAGCCTTCTTTCCACGCCCACGCCATTCACCTGCCAAAAATATCTAATTAGAAATAGGGGTAGAAGAAAAAGTTTAAGAGTGTATATAGAAGAAATGGGTTAGAGTGGCTCATTCTGGACTCCAGCGTATGCGAGGCTTTGGCTGATCACTGCTACAATTCGAACGCTGGAATCAGCTCCGCGGATGCAATCTCCTGAAAGTGGCAATGCATTAAGGTATCAGCCATGAGGATTATTAACAAAGGAAGAGAAGTTAAAAGTACAACAACGGCAATTGAGCAATTAGGAACCCACACACAAACAACAACGTTGAATCATTTAACCTACGGAATTAAAATAAAACGGAACTGAATTAAGCACGGGATATTTCCTATAGTTTCATTGATATCGAAACCGGGAACAATGGTAAGGCGCAGGAGCCGTAAAAGCGATCGGCAAAAGTAGATAAGCCTCGTAAAATATAAATCAACACATATAACCAAAGAAAAATAGTAACCCATACGCCCAGACGAGAACACCGAATGAGGTTGAGAACTGAGAAGCTTACACCAAAGAGTTGATCGGCTTCCTCATAGTATTGCCGCGAGAGGTTGCGCATCTTGCCCGCAAATCGAGCATTCTTCGTGCCTGCACCCATAAGAACCAAGGATATTATGGTCACCTCCACAACTGGCAAACCACATATTCCAAAAGTGCTAAAATTCAGGGATGTAGACATTCTACAACAAACACATACCCGTGCCGCTTCCGAATCCGTATGACTTCCGAGCCTTCTTTCCACGCCCACGCCATTCACCTGCCAAGAATATCTAATTAGAAATAGGTGGAGAAAAAAAAGTTTAAGAGTGTATACAGAAGAAATGGGTTAGAGAGGCTCATTCTGGACTCCAGCGTATGCGAGGCCATGGCTGTTCACTGCTTTAATTCGAACGCTTGAGTCGGCTCCGCGGATGCAATCTCCTGAAAGTGGCAATGCATGAAGGTGTCAGCCATGAGGATTATTAACAAAGGAAGAGAAGTTAAAAGTACAACAACGGCAATTGAGCAATTTGCAACCCACACACCAACAACAACGTGGAATCATTTAACCTACGGAATTAAAATAAAACGGAACTGAATTAAGCACGGGATGTTTCCTATAGTTTCATTGATATCGAAACCGGGAACAATGGTAAGGCGCAGGAGCCGTAAAAGCGATCGGCAAAAGTAGATAAGCCTCGTAAAATATAAATCAACACATATAACCAAAGCAAAATAGTAACCCATACGCCCAGACGAGAACACCGAATGAGGTTGAGAACTGAGAAGCTTACACCAAAGAGTTGATCGGCTTCCTCATAGTATTGCCGCGAGAGGTTGCGCATCTTGCCCGCAAATCGAGCATTCTTCGTGCCTGCACCCATAAGAACCAAGGATATTATGGTCACCTCCACAACTGGCAAACCACATATTCCAAAAATGCTAAAATTCAGGGATGTAGACATTCTACAACAAACACATACCCGTGCCGCTTCCGAATCCGTATGACTTCCGAGCCTTCTTTCCACGCCCACGCCATTCACCTGCCAAAAATATCTAATTAGAAATAGGGGGAGAAGAAAAAGTTTAAGAGTGTATACAGAAGAAATGGGTTAGAGTGGCTCATTCTGGACTCCAGCGTATGCCAGGCCATGGCTGTTCACTGCTTTAATTCGAACGCTTGAATCGGCTCCGCGGATGCAATCTCCTGAAAGTGGCAATGCATGAAGGTGTCGGTGATGAGGATTATTAATAAATTCAGAAAAATTACAAGCAGAACAATGGCAATAGAGCCATTAGTAACCCACACACCCATAAGAAACATCCATTCAGTTATCCTACGGAATTAAAAGAAAACGGAACTGAATTAAGCACGGGATGTTTTCTATACTTACATTGGTATCGAAAACCGGGAACAATGGTAAGGCACAGGAGTCAGTAAGCCGATCACCAAAAGTAGCAACGCCTCGAGAAATCATAAACTACGCATATAACCAAAGCAATTTAGTAACCCATGCATCCAAACGAGAATACCGAATGAACCTGAGAATTAAGAAGCTTACACCGAAGAGTTGATCGGCTTCCTTACAGTTTTTCGGCGAGAGGTTGTGTACCTTGGCTGCAAATCGAGCATTCCTCGTGCCTGCACCCATAAGACCCAAGTATATTATAGCCACTGCCACGACCGACAAACCTTGTCCTCCAAAAATGATATAATTTAGGTATGCTGACATTGTACAGAAAACGCATACCTGTGCAGCTTCCGCATCCTTATCGCTTCCGAATCTTCTTTGCGCTATCGCCCTTCACCTGTCAGGAATATCTAATCAGAAACTGGTGGACGAGAAATAGTTTAGAAGTGAATATAGTAGAAATGGGTTAGAGTGGCTTATTCTGGACTCCAGCGTATGCAAGGCCACGGCGGAATACTGCTCCAATTCGAACGCTTGAATCAGCTCCAATGACGCAATCTCATGGAAGTGGCAATGCCTGTAGAAGCCAAGAGGAGTTTTGGAAAATTAAAAGAAGTTACAGCCACAAAAACGACATTAAAGCAAGAGAAGCCCTTATAAAAAGTTTCAACAAATATAAGCAATGTGGGCTTACACTATCGCAGTCATTCTGATACGGAAGTTGACAATGCGAACCCGTTAGTGTGTTCCTGCAATGACAAGGCAGAAATTGCATTAGCAGATTTTATTAATTCGTGCGAGACCAAAATCAACTTCGCAGGACAGAATCTTATGCTTCAATAACAAAGGTACGAACATCGAGTATGGTTTTGAAAGGTCCTTACCTCGAAGTACAGGTCCGAAGGGAGAAGAAAAAGGGATACCAACCTTGCTGCAACACAATCGCTCTCATCGTTCATGTTCTTGAAGGGGCTGTCAACGGTTCAGGTCCACCCGACTGGCCCGAATATACCCAACCATTTATAAAGGATCCGGCTCCATGATTATGTTGAAATAAATAATTGGGTCGGTTCCGGTTCTCGCCCCTCCCGAATCGATTCATGCCCAAAACCGATTATTTTGTTAGCCATATATATTATTTCCTTCGTTTTCTTATAGTTTTCTCTTATCATAGGTTTAAAGTGTCGAATCTGATAGATAGATAAATAAAAGGTGTTTAACGTTTTAACATATAAGTAACTTAGTATTTTTCTATCAATTTTATTAACGATATATAACTAAAGTTTAAATTTTAGTTTGCCTTTTAAATAAGAAAAGTGTTTTTTTTTAGCTTAAATGGTTCGGTTTTAAACCTATGTCTTTGTTTCAACCTAAATTTTATGTTAAAATGGACGGTTTTGGGTCTAAGATTTTGTCCCTATTAATGATCTGTTCGGGTGTGCTTCAACCTAGACCGGACTCGGATCCCACCCGTTGACAGCCCTATCTTGAATGGCGGCCAATTTCCGGTCGAGCCACCACTCAAAGCATGATGAAAATAGTCAGTCACTTATCCAAAGAGAATAAAAGAAAATGGAAGTACTGTAACCAAGGGATGTGTCCTATATACTTACATTATTAATGGAAACCGGAAACAATAGTATGGCGCAATAGTCGGAATGCGCTCCGCAAAAGTAGCAACGCCTCGAAAAATCCAAAACTACAAATATAACCAGACCAAATTAGTAGGCCTAAACCCAAAAGAGGACACAGAATGAAGTGGAGAGTTGAGAAGCTTACACCGAAGATTGGACCAGCTTCCATATAGAAAAGCCGTGAGAGCGTGCACAGCTTGCCTGCAAATCGAGCATTCCTCGTGCCTACCCATAGGAACCAAGGAAATTATGACCACCTCCATAACCGGCAAACTTATATCCCAAAAGTGGTAAAATCTAGGAATGCAGACATTCTACAACAAACACATACCCGTGCCGCTTCCGAATCCGTATCAGTTCCGAGTCTCCTTTCTGCGCCCACGTCATTCACCTGTCGAGAATTTCGAATCAGAAATATGTGGAGAAGAAAAAATTCTAAGAGAGAATAAAATAGAAATGGGTTAAAGTGGCTCATTCTGGACTCCAGCGTAAACGCTTGAATCAGCTCCGCGGATGCAATCTCCTGAATGTGGCAATGCATGAAGGTGTCAGCCATGAGGATTCTTAACAAATGAAGAGAAGTTAAAAGCACAACTACGACAATTGAGCAATTAGCAATCCACACACCAACAACAACATGAAATCATTTAACCTACGGAATTAAAACAAAACGGAACTGAATTAAGCACGGGATGCTTCCTATACCTTCATTGATATCGAAAACCGGGAACAATGGTAAGGCGCAGGGCCAAAACTAGAAAAGCCTCGGAAAATCGAAATCTATGCATATAACCAAAGCAAAATAGTAACCCATACGCCCAGACGAGAACACCGAATGAGGTTGAGAACTGAGAAGCTTACACCAAAGAGTTGATCGGCTTCCTCATAGTATTGCCGCGAGAGGTTGCGCATCTTGCCCGCAAATCGAGCATTCTTCGTGCCTGCACCCATAAGAACCAAGGATATTATGGTCACCTCCACAACTGGCAAACCACATATTCCAAAAATGCTAAAATTCAGGGATGTAGACATTCTACAACAAACACATACCCGTGCCGCTTCCGAATCCGTATGACTTCCGAGCCTTCTTTCCACGCCCACGCCATTCACCTGCCAAAAATATCTAATTAGAAATAGGGGGAGAAGAAAAAGTTTAAGAGTGTATACAGAAGAAATGGGTTAGAGTGGCTCATTCTGGACTCCAGCGTATGCGAGGCCATGGCTGTTCACTGCTTTAATTCGAACGCTTGAGTCGGCTCCGCGGATGCAATCTCCTGAAAGTGGCAATGCATGAAGGTGTCAGCCATGAGGATTATTAACAAAGGAAGAGAAGTTAAAAGTACAACAACGGCAATTGAGCAATTAGCAACCCACACACCAACAACAACGTGGAATCATTTAACCTACGGAATTAAAATAAAACGGAACTGAATTAAGCACGGGATGTTTCCTATAGTTTCATTGATATCGAAACCGGGAACAATGGTAAGGCGCAGGAGCCGTAAAAACGATCGGCAAAAGTAGATAAGCCTCGTAAAATATAAATCAACACATATAACCAAAGCAAAATAGTAACCCATACGCCCAGACGAGAACACCGAATGAGGTTGAGAACTGAGAAGCTTACACCAAAGAGTTGATCGGCTTCCTCATAGTATTGCCGCGAGAGGTTGCGCATCTTGCCCGCAAATCGAGCATTCTTCGTGCCTGCACCCATAAGAACCAAGGATATTATGGTCACCTCCACAACTGGCAAACCACATATTCCAAAAGTGCTAAAATTCAGGGATGTTGACATTCTACAACAAACACATACCCGTGCCGCTTCCGAATCCGTATGACCTCCGAGTCTTCTTTCCACGCCCACGCCATTCACCTGCCAAGAATATCTAATTAGAAATAGGTGGAGAAAAAAAAGTTTAAGAGTGTATACAGAAGAAATGGGTTAGAGTGGCTCATTCTGGACTCCAGCGTATGCGAGGCTTTGGCTGATCACTGCTACAATTCGAACGCTGGAATCAGCTCCGCGGATGCAATCTCCTGAAAGTGGCAATGCATTAAGGTGTCAGCCATGAGGATTATTAACAAAGGAAGAGAAGTTAAAAGTACAACAACGGCAATTGAGCAATTAGCAACCCACACACCAACAACAACGTTGAATCATTTAACCTACGTAATTAAAATAAAACGGAACTGAATTAAGCACGGGATGTTTCCTATAGTTTCATTGATATCGAAACCGGGAACAATGGTAAGGCGCAGGAGCCGTAAAAGCGATCGGCAAAAGTAGATAAGCCTCGTAAAATATAAATCTACACATATAACCAAAGCAAAATAGTAACCCATACGCCCAGACGAGAACACCGAATGAGGTTGAGAACTGAGAAACTTACACCAAAGAGTTGATCGGCTTCCTCATAGTATTGCCGCGAGAGGTTGCGCATCTTGCCCGCAAATCGAGCATTCTTCGTGCCTGCACCCATAAGAACCAAGGATATCATGGTCACCTCCACAACTGGCAAACCACATATTCCAAAAATGCTAAAATTCAGGGATGTAGACATTCTACAACAAACACATACCCGTGCCGCTTCCGAATCCGTATGACTTCCGAGCCTTCTTTCCACGCCCACGCCATTCACCTGCCAAGAATATCTAATTAGAAATAGGTGGAGAAAAAAAAGTTTAAGAGTGTATACAGAAGAAATGGGTTAGAGAGGCTCATTCTGGACTCCAGCGTATGCGAGGCCATGGCTGTTCACTGCTTTAATTCGAACGCTTGATTCGGCTCCGCGGATGCAATCTCCTGAAAGTGGCAATGCATGAAGGTGTCAGCCATGAGGATTATTAACAAAGGAAGAGAAGTTAAAAGTACAACAACGGCAATTGAGCAATTAGCAACCCACACACCAACAACAACGTGGAATCATTTAACCTACGGAATTAAAATAAAACGGAACTGAATTAAGCACGGGATGTTTCCTATAGTTTCATTGATATCGAAACCGGGAACAATGGTAAGGCGCAGGAGCCGTAAAAGCGATCGGCAAAAGTAGATAAGCCTCGTAAAATATAAATCTACACATATAACCAAAGCAAAATAGTAACCCATACGCCCAGACGAGAACACCGAATGAGGTTGAGAACTGAGAAGCTTACACCAAAGAGTTGATCGGCTTCCTCATAGTATTGCCGCGAGAGGTTGCGCATCTTGCCCGCAAATCGAGCATTCTTCGTGCCTGCACCCATAAGAACCAAGGATATTATGTTCACCTCCACAACTGGCAAACCACATATTCCAAAAATGCTAAAATTCAGGGATGTAGACATTCTACAACAAACACATACTCGTGCCGCTTCCGAATCCGTATGACTTCCGAGCCTTCTTTCCACGCCCACGCCATTCACCTGCCAAAAATATCTAATTAGAAATAGGGGGAGAAGAAAAAGTTTAAGAGTGTATACAGAAGAAATGGGTTAGAGTGGCTCATTCTGGACTCCAGCGTATGCCAGGCCATGGCTGTTCACTGCTTTAATTCGAACGCTTGAATCGGCTCCGCGGATGCAATCTCCTGAAAGTGGCAATGCATGAAGGTGTCGGTGATGAGGATTATTAATAAATTCAGAAAAATTACAAGCAGAACAATGGCAATAGAGCCATTAGTAACCCACACACCCATAAGAAACATCCATTCAGTTATCCTACGGAATTAAAAGAAAACGGAACTGAATTAAGCACGGGATGTTTTCTATACTTACATTGGTATCGAAAACCGGGAACAATGGTAAGGCACAGGAGTCAGTAAGCCGATCACCAAAAGTAGCAACGCCTCGAGAAATCATAAACTACGCATATAACCAAAGCAATTTAGTAACCCATGCATCCAAACGAGAATACCGAATGAACCTGAGAATTAAGAAGCTTACACCGAAGAGTTGATCGGCTTCCTTACAGTTTTTCGGCGAGAGGTTGTGTACCTTGGCCGCAAATCGAGCATTCCTCGTGCCTGCACCCATAAGACCCAAGGATATTATAGCCACTGCCACGACCGACAAACCTTGTCCTCCAAAAATGATATAATTTAGGTATGCTGACATTGTACAGAAAACGCATACCTGTGCAGCTTCCGCATCCTTATCGCTTCCGAATCTCCTTTGCGCTATCGCCCTTCACCTGTCAGGAATATCTAATCAGAAACTGGTGGACGAGAAATAGTTTAGAAGTGAATATAGTAGAAATGGGTTAGAGTGGCTTATTCTGGACTCCAGCGTATGCAAGGCCACGGCGGAATACTGCTCCAATTCGAACGCTTGAATCAGCTCCAATGACGCAATCTCATGGAAGTGGCAATGCCTGTAGAAGCCAAGAGGAGTTTTGGAAAATTAAAAGAAGTTACAGCCACAAAAACGACATTAAAGCAAGAGAAGCCCTTATAAAAAGTTTCAACAAATATAAGCAATGTGGGCTTACACTATCGCAGTCATTCTGATACGGAAGTTGACAATGCGAACCCGTTAGTGTGTTCCTGCAATGACAAGGCAGAAATTGCATTAGCAGATTTTATTAATTCGTGCGAGACCAAAATCAACTTCGCAGGACAGAATCTTATGCTTCAATAACAAAGGTACGAACATCGAGTATGGTTTTGAAAGGTCCTTACCTCGAAGTACAGGTCCGAAGGGAGAAGAAAAAGGGATACCAACCTTGCTGCAACACAATCGCTCTCATCGTTCATGTTCTTGAAGGGGCTGTCAACGGTTCAGGTCCACCCGACTGGCCCGAATATACCCAACCATTTATAAAGGATCCGGCTCCATGATTATGTTGAAATAAATAATTGGGTCGGTTCCGGTTCTCGCCCCTCCCGAATCGATTCATGCCCAAAACCGATTATTTTGTTAGCCATATATATTATTTCCTTCGTTTTCTTATAGTTTTCTCTTATCATAGGTTTAAAGTGTCGAATCTGATAGATAGATAAATAAAAGGTGTTTAACGTTTTAACATATAAGTAACTTACTATTTTTCTATCAATTTTATTAACGATATATAACTAAAGTTTAAATTTTAGTTTGCCTTTTAAATAAGAAAAGTGTTTTTTTTTTTAGCTTAAATGGTTCGGTTTTAAACCTATGTCTTTGTTTCAACCTAAATTTTATGTTAAAATGGACGGTTTTGGGTCTAAGATTTTGTCCCTATTAATGATCTGTTCGGGAGTGCTTCAACCTAGACCGGACTCGGATCCCACCCGTTGACAGCCCTATCTTGAATGGCGGCCAATTTCCGGTCGAGCCACCACTCAAAGCATGATGAAAATAGTCAGTCACTTATCCAAAGAGAATAAAAGAAAATGGAAGTACTGTAAGCAAGGGATGTGTCCTATATACTTACATTATTAATGGAAACCGGAAACAATAGTATGGCGCAATAGTCGGAATGCGCTCCGCAAAAGTAGCAACGCCTCGAAAAATCCAAAACTACACATATAACCAGACCAAATTAGTAGGCCTAAACCCAAAAGAGGACACAGAATGAAGTGGAGAGTTGAGAAGCTTACACCGAAGATTGGACCAGCTTCCATATAGAAAAGCCGTGAGAGCGTGCACAGCTTGCCTGCAAATCGAGCATTCCTCGTGCCTACCCATAGGAACCAAGGATATTATGACCACCTCCATAACCGGCAAACTTATATCCCAAAAGTGGTAAAATCTAGGAATGCAGACATTCTACAACAAACACATACCCGTGCCGCTTCCGAATCCGTATCAGTTCCGAGTCTCCTTTCTGCGCCCACGTCATTCACCTGTCGAGAATTTCGAATCAGAAATATGTGGAGAAGAAAAAAGTCTAAGAGAGAATAAAATAGAAATGGGTTAAAGTGGCTCATTCTGCACTCCAGCGTAAACGCTTGAATCGGCTCCGCGGATGCAATCTCCAGAAAGTGGCAATGCATGAAGGTGTCGGTGATGAGGATTATTAACAAAGGAAGAGAAGTTAAAAGTACAACAACGGCAATTGAGCAATTAGCAACCCACACACCAACAACAACGTTGAATCATTTAACCTACGGAATTAAAATAAAGCGGAAATGAATTAAGCACGGGATGTTTCCTATAGTTTCATTGATATCGAAACCGGGAACAATGGTAAGGCGCAGGAGCCGTAAAAGCGATCGGCAAAAGTAGATAAGCCTCGTAAAATATAAATCAACACATATAACCAAAGCAAAATAGTAACCCATACGCCCAGACGAGAACACCGAATGAGGTTGAGAACTGAGAAGCTTACACCAAAGAGTTGATCGGCTTCCTCATAGTATTGCCGCGAGAGGTTGCGCATCTTGCCCGCAAATCGAGCATTCTTCGTGCCTGCACCCATAAGAACCAAGGATATTATGGTCACCTCCACAACTGGCAAACCACATATTCCAAAAGTGCTAAAATTCAGGGATGTAGACATTCTACAACAAACACATACCCGTGCCGCTTCCGAATCCGTATGACTTCCGAGCCTTCTTTCCACGCCCACGCCATTCACCTGCCAAGAATATCTAATTAGAAATAGGTGGAGAAAAAAAAGTTTAAGAGTGTATACAGAAGAAATGGGTTAGAGAGGCTCATTCTGGACTCCAGCGTATGCGAGGCCATGGCTGTTCACTGCTTTAATTCGAACGCTTGAGTCGGCTCCGCGGATGCAATCTCCTGAAAGTGGCAATGCATGAAAGTGTCAGCCATGAGGATTATTAACAAAGGAAGAGAAGTTAAAAGTACAACAACGGCAATTGAGCAATTAGCAACCCACACACCAACAACAACGTGGAATCATTTAACCTACGGAATTAAAATAAAACGGAACTGAATTAAGCACGGGATGTTTCCTATAGTTTCATTAATATCGAAACCGGGAACAATGGTAAGGCGCAGGAGCCGTAAAAGCGATCGGCAAAAGTAGATACGCCTCGTAAAATATAAATCTACACATATAACCAAAGCAAAATAGTAACCCATACGCCCAGACGAGAACACCGAATGAGGTTGAGAACTGAGAAGCTTACACCAAAGAGTTGATCGGCTTCCTCATAGTATTGCCGCGAGAGGTTGCGAATCTTGCCCGCAAATCGAGCATTCTTCGTGCCTACACCCATAAGAACCAAGGATATTATGGTCACCTCCACAACTGGCAAACCATATATTCCAAAAATGCTAAAATTCAGGGATGTAGACATTCTACAACAAACACATACCCGTGCCGCTTCCGAATCCGTATGACTTCCGAGCCTTCTTTCCACGCCCACGCCATTCACCTGCCAAAAATATCTAATTAGAAATAGTGGGAGAAGAAAAAGTTTAAGAGTGTATACAGAAGAAATGGGTTAGAGTGGCTCATTCTGGACTCCAGCGTATGCCAGGCCATGGCTGTTCACTGCTTTAATTCGAACGCTTGAATCGGCTCCGCGGATGCAATCTCCTGAAAGTGGCAATGCATGAAGGTGTCGGTGATGAGGATTATTAACAAAGGAAGAGAAGTTAAAAGTACAACAACGGCAATTGAGCAATTAGCAACCCACACACCAACAACAACGTGGAATCATTTAACCTACGGAATTAAAATAAAACGTAACTGAATTAAGCACGGGATGTTTCCTATAGTTTCATTGATATCGAAACTGGGAACAATGGTAAGGCGCAGGAGCCGTAAAAGCGATCGGCAAAAGTAGATAAGCCTCGTAAAATATAAATCAACACATATAACCAAAGCAAAATAGTAACCCATACGCCCAGACGAGAACACCGAATGAGGTTGAGAACTGAGAAGCTTACACCAAAGAGTTGATCGGCTTTCTCATAGTATTGCCGCAAGAGGTTGCGCATCTTGCCCGCAAATCGAGCATTCTTCGTGCCTGCACCCATAAGAATCAAGGATATTATGGTCACCTCCACAACTGGCAAACCACATATTCCAAAAATGCTAAAATTTAGGGATGTAGACATTCTACAACAAACACATACCCGTGCCGCTTCCGAATCCGTATGACTTCCGAGCCTTCTTTCCACGCCCACGCCATTCACCTGCCAAAAATATCTAATTAGAAATAGGGGTAGAAGAAAAAGTTTAAGAGTGTATATAGAAGAAATGGGTTAGAGTGGCTCATTCTGGACTCCAGCGTATGCGAGGCTTTGGCTGATCACTGCTTTAATTCGAACGCTTGAGTCGGCTCCGCGGATGCAATCTCCTGAAAGTGGCAATGCATGAAAGTGTCAGCCATGAGGATTATTAACAAAGGAAGAGAAGTTAAAAGTACAACAACGGCAATTGAGCAATTAGCAACCCACACACCAACAACAACGTGGAATCATTTAACCTACGGAATTAAAATAAAACGGAACTGAATTAAGCACGGGATGTTTCCTATAGTTTCATTAATATCGAAACCGGGAACAATGGTAAGGCGCAGGAGCCGTAAAAGCGATCGGCAAAAGTAGATACGCCTCGTAAAATATAAATCTACACATATAACCAAAGCAAAATAGTAACCCATACGCCCAGACGAGAACACCGAATGAGGTTGAGAACTGAGAAGCTTACACCAAAGAGTTGATCGGCTTTCTCATAGTATTGCCGCGAGAGGTTGCGCATCTTGCCCGCAAATCGAGCATTCTTCGTGCCTGCACCCATAAGAATCAAGGATATTATGGTCACCTCCACAACTGGCAAACCACATATTCCAAAAATGCTAAAATTTAGGGATGTAGACATTCTACAACAAACACATACCCGTGCCGCTTCCGAATCCGTATGACTTCCGAGCCTTCTTTCCACGCCCACGCCATTCACCTGCCAAAAATATCTAATTAGAAATAGGGGTAGAAGAAAAAGTTTAAGAGTGTATATAGAAGAAATGGGTTAGAGTGGCTCATTCTGGACTCCAGCGTATGCGAGGCCATGGCTGTTCACTGCTTTAATTCGAACGCTTGAGTCGGCTCCGCGGATGCAATCTCCTGAAAGTGGCAATGCATGAAAGTGTCAGCCATGAGGATTATTAACAAAGGAAGAGAAGTTAAAAGTACAACAACGGCAATTGAGCAATTAGCAACCCACACACCAACAACAACGTGGAATCATTTAACCTACGGAATTAAAATAAAACGGAACTGAATTAAGCACGGGATGTTTCCTATAGTTTCATTAATATCGAAACCGGGAACAATGGTAAGGCGCAGGAGCCGTAAAAGCGATCGGCAAAAGTAGATACGCCTCGTAAAATATAAATCTACACATATAACCAAAGCAAAATAGTAACCCATACGCCCAGACGAGAACACCGAATGAGGTTGAGAACTGAGAAGCTTACACCAAAGAGTTGATCGGCTTCCTCATAGTATTGCCGCGAGAGGTTGCGAATCTTGCCCGCAAATCGAGCATTCTTCGTGCCTGCACCCATAAGAACCAAGGATATTATGGTCACCTCCACAACTGGCAAACCACATATTCCAAAAATGCTAAAATTCAGGGATGTAGACATTCTACAACAAACACATACCCGTGCCGCTTCCGAATCCGTATGACTTCCGAGCCTTCTTTGCACGCCCACGCCATTCACCTGCCAAAAATATCTAATTAGAAATAGTGGGAGAAGAAAAAGTTTAAGAGTGTATACAGAAGAAATGGGTTAGAGTGGCTCATTCTGGACTCCAGCGTATGCCAGGCCATGGCTGTTCACTGCTTTAATTCGAACGCTGGAATCAGCTCCGCGGATGCAATCTCCTGAAAGTGGCAATGCATTAAGGTATCAGCCATGAGGATTATTAACAAAGGAAGAGAAGTTAAAAGTACAACAACGGCAATTGAGCAATTAGGAACCCACTAACAAACAACAACGTTGAATCATTTAACCTACGGAATTAAAATAAAACGGAACTGAATTAAGCACGGGATATTTCCTATAGTTTCATTGATATCGAAACCGGGAACAATGGTAAGGCGCAGGAGCCGTAAAAGCGATCGGCAAAAGTAGATAAGCCTCGTAAAATATAAATCAACACATATAACCAAAGAAAAATAGTAACCCATACGCCCAGAAGAGAACACCGAATGAGGTTGAGAACTGAGAAGCTTACACCAAAGAGTTGATCGGCTTCCTCATAGTATTGCCGCGAGAGGTTGCGCATCTTGCCCGCAAATCGAGCATTCTTCGTGCCTGCACCCATAAGAACCAAGGATATTATGGTCACCTCCACAACTGGCAAACCACATATTCCAAAAGTGCTAAAATTCAGGGATGTAGACATTCTACAACAAACACATACCCGTGCCGCTTCCGAATCCGTATGACTTCCGAGCCTTCTTTCCACGCCCACGCCATTCACCTGCCAAGAATATCTAATTAGAAATAGGTGGAGAAAAAAAAGTTTAAGAGTGTATACAGAAGAAATGGGTTAGAGAGGCTCATTCTGGACTCCAGCGTATGCGAGGCCATGGCTGTTCACTGCTTTAATTCGAACGCTTGAGTCGGCTCCGCGGATGCAATCTCCTGAAAGTGGCAATGCATGAAGGTGTCAGCCATGAGGATTATTAACAAAGGAAGAGAAGTTAAAAGTACAACAACGGCAATTGAGCAATTTGCAACCCACACACCAACAACAACGTGGAATCATTTAACCTACGGAATTAAAATAAAACGGAACTGAATTAAGCACGGGATGTTTCCTATAGTTTCATTGATATCGAAACCGGGAACAATGGTAAGGCGCAGGAGCCGTAAAAGCGATCGGCAAAAGTAGATAAGCCTCGTAAAATATAAATCAACACATATAACCAAAGCAAAATAGTAACCCATACGCCCAGACGAGAACACCGAATGAGGTTGAGAACTGAGAAGCTTACACCAAAGAGTTGATCGGCTTCCTCATAGTATTGCCGCGAGAGGTTGCGCATCTTGCCCGCAAATCGAGCATTCTTCGTGCCTGCACCCATAAGAACCAAGGATATTATGGTCACCTCCACAACTGGCAAACCACATATTCCAAAAGTGCTAAAATTCAGGGATGTAGACATTCTACAACAAACACATACCCGTGCCGCTTCCGAATCCGTATGACTTCCGAGCCTTCTTTCCACGCCCACGCCATTCACCTGCCAAGAATATCTAATTAGAAATAGGTGGAGAAAAAAAAGTTTAAGAGTGTATACAGAAGAAATGGGTTAGAGAGGCTCATTCTGGACTCCAGCGTATGCGAGGCCATGGCTGTTCACTGCTTTAATTCGAACGCTTGATTCGGCTCCGCGGATGCAATCTCCTGAAAGTGGCAATGCATGAAGGTGTCAGCCATGAGGATTATTAACAAAGGAAGAGAAGTTAAAAGTACAACAACGGCAATTGAGCAATTAGCAACCCACACACCAACAACAACGTGGAATCATTTAACCTACGGAATTAAAATAAAACGGAACTGAATTAAGCACGGGATGTTTCCTATAGTTTCATTGATATCGAAACCGGGAACAATGGTAAGGCGCAGGAGCCGTAAAAGCGATCGGCAAAAGTAGATAAGCCTCGTAAAATATAAATCTACACATATAACCAAAGCAAAATAGTAACCCATACGCCCAGACGAGAACACCGAATGAGGTTGAGAACTGAGAAGCTAACACCAAAGAGTTGATCGGCTTCCTCATAGTATTGCCGCGAGAGGTTGCGCATCTTGCCCGCAAATCGAGCATTCTTCGTGCCTGCACCCATAAGAACCAAGGATATTATGTTCACCTCCACAACTGGCAAACCACATATTCCAAAAATGCTAAAATTCAGGGATGTAGACATTCTACAACAAACACATACTCGTGCCGCTTCCGAATCCGTATGACTTCCGAGCCTTCTTTCCACGCCCACGCCATTCACCTGCCAAAAATATCTAATTAGAAATAGGGGGAGAAGAAAAAGTTTAAGAGTGTATACAGAAGAAATGGGTTAGAGTGGCTCATTCTGGACTCCAGCGTATGCCAGGCCATGGCTGGCATCGAGTATGGTTTTGAAAGGTCCTTACCTCGAAGTACAAGTCCGAAGGGAGAAGAAAAAGGGATACCAACCTTGCTGCAACACAATCGCTCTGATCGTTCATGTTCTTGAAGGGGCTGTCAACGGTTCAGGTCCACCCGACTGGCCCGAATATACCCAACCATTTATAAAGGATCCGGCTCCATGATTATGTTGAAATAAATAATTGGGTCGGTTCCGGTTCTCGCCCCTCCCGAATCGATTCATGCCCAAAACCGATTATTTTGTAAGCCATATATATTATTTCCTTCGTTTTCTTATAGTTTTCTCTTATCATAGGTTTAAAGTGTCGAATCTGAGAGATGGATAAATAAAAGGTGTTTAACGTTTTAACATATAAGTAACTTAGTATTTTTCTATCAATTTTATTAACGATATATAACTAAAGTTTAAATTTTAGTTTGCCTTTTAAATAAGAAAAGTGTTTTTTTTTTAGCTTAAATGGTTCGGTTTTAAACCTATGTCTTTGTTTCAACCTAAATTTTATGTTAAAATGGACGGTTTTGGGTCTAAGATTTTGTCCCTATTAATGATCTGTTCGGGAGTGCTTCAACCTAGACCGGACTCGGATCCCACCCGTTGACAGCGCTATCTTGAATGGCGGCCAATTTCCGGTCGAGCCACCACTCAAAGCATGATGAAAATAGTCAGTCACTTATCCAAAGAGAATAAAAGAAAATGGAAGTACTGTAAGCAAGGGATGTGTCCTATATACTTACATTATTAATGGAAACCGGAAACAATAGTATGGCGCAATAGTCGGAATGCGCTCCGCAAAAGTAGCAACGCCTTAAAAAATCCAAAACTACACATATAACCAGACAAAATTAGTAAGCCTAAACCCAAAAGAGGACACAGAATGAAGTGGAGAGTTGAGAAGCTTACACCGAAGATTGGACCAGCTTCCATATAGAAAAGACGTGAGAGCGTGCACAGCTTGCCTGCAAATCGAGCATTCCTCGTGCCTACCCATAGGAACCAAGGATATTATGACCACCTCCATAACCGGCAAACTTATATCCCAAAAGTGGTAAAATCTAGGAATGCAGACATTCTACAACAAACACATACCCGTGTCGCTTCCGAATCCGTATCAGTTCCGAGTCTCCTTTCTGCGCCCACGTCATTCACCTGTCGAGAATTTCTAATCAGAAATATGTGGAGAAGAAAAAAGTCTAAGAGAGAATAAAATAGAAATGGGTTAAAGTGGCTCATTCTGGACTCCAGCGTAAACGCTTGAATCAGCTCCGCGGATGCAATCTCCTGAATGTGGCAATGCATGAAGGTGTCAGCCATGAGGATTCTTAACAAATGAAGAGAAGTTAAAAGCACAACTACGACAATTGAGCAATTAGCAATCCACACACCAACAACAACCTGAAATCATTTAACCTACGGAATTAAAACAAAACGGAACTGAATTAAGCACGGGATGCTTCCTATACTTTCATTGATATCGAAAACCGGGAACAATGGTAAGGCGCAGGAGCCGTAAAGGCGATCGCCAAAACTAGAAAAGCCTCGGAAAATATAAATCTATGCATATAACCAAAGCAAAATAGTAACCCATACGCCCAGACGAGAACACCGAATGAGGTTGAGAACAGAGAAGCTTACACCAAAGAGTTGATCGGCTTCCTCATAGTATTGCCGCGAGAGGTTGCGCATCTTGCCCGCAAATCGAGCATTCTTCGTGCCTGCACCCATAAGAACCAAGGATATTATGGTCACCTCCACAACTGGCAAACCACATATTCCAAAAGTGCTAAAATTCAGGGATGTAGACATTCTACAACAAACACATACCCGTGCCGCTTCCGAATCCGTATGACTTCCGAGCCTTCTTTCCACGCCCACGCCATTCACCTGCCAAGAATATCTAATTAGAAATAGGTGGAGAAAAAAAAGTTTAAGAGTGTATACAGAAGAAATGGGTTAGAGTGGCTCATTCTGGACTCCAGCGTATGCGAGGCTTTGGCTGATCACTGCTACAATTCGAACGCTGGAATCAGCTCCGCGGATGCAATCTCCTGAAAGTGGCAATGCATTAAGGTGTCAGCCATGAGTATTTTTAATAAAGGAAGAGAAGTTAAAAGTACAACAACGGCAATTGAGCAATTAGCAACCCACACACCAACAACAACGTTGAATCATTTAACCTACGGAATTAAAATAAAACGGAACTGAATTAAGCACGGGATGTTTCCTATAGTTTCATTGATATCGAAACCGGGAACAATGGTAAGGCGCAGGAGCCGTAAAAGCGATCGGCAAAAGTAGATAAGCCTCGTAAAATATAAATCCACACATATAACCAAAGCAAAATAGTAACCCATACGCCCAGACGAGAACACCGAATGAGGTTGAGAACTGAGAAGCTTACACCAAAGAGTTGATCGGCTTCCTCATAGTATTGCCGCGAGAGGTTGCGCATCTTGCCCGCAAATCGAGCATTCTTCGTGCCTGCACCCATAAGAACCAAGGATATTATGGTCACCTCCACAACTGGCAAACCACATATTCCAAAAGTGCTAAAATTCAGGGATGTAGACATTCTACAACAAACACATACCCGTGCCGCTTCCGAATCCGTATGACTTCCGAGCCTTCTTTCCACGCCCACGCCATTCACCTGCCAAAAATATCTAATTAGAAATAGGGGGAGAAGAAAAAGTTTAAGAGTGTATACAGAAGAAATGGGTTAGAGTGGCTCATTCTGGACTCCAGCGTATGCCAGGCCATGGCTGTTCACTACTTTAATTCGAACGCTTGAATCGGCTCCGCGGATGCAATCTCCTGAAAGTGGCAATGCATGAAGGTGTCGGTGATGAGGATTATTAATAAATTCAGAAAAATTACAAGCAGAACAATGGCAATAGAGCCATTAGTAACCCACACACCCATAAGAAACATCCATTCAGTTATCCTACGGAATTAAAAGAAAACGGAACTGAATTAAGCACGGGATGTTTTCTATACTTACATTGGTATCGAAAACCGGGAACAATGGTAAGGCACAGGAGTCAGTAAGCCGATCACCAAAAGTAGCAACGCCTCGAGAAATCATAAACTACGCATATAACCAAAGCAATTTAGTAACCCATGCATCCAAACGAGAATACCGAATGAACCTGAGAATTAAGAAGCTTACACCGAAGAGTTGATCGGCTTCCTTACAGTTTTTCGGCGAGAGGTTGTGTACCTTGGCCGCAAATCGAGCATTCCTCGTGCTTGCACCCATAAGACCCAAGGATATTATAGCCACTGCCACGACCGACAAACCTTGTCCTCCAAAAATGATATAATTTAGGTATGCTGACATTGTACAGAAAACGCATACCTGTGCAGCTTCCGCATCCTTATCGCTTCCGAATCTCCTTTGCGCTATCGCCCTTCACCTGTCAGGAATATCTAATCAGAAACTGGTGGACGAGAAATAGTTTAGAAGTGAATATAGTAGAAATGGGTTAGAGTGGCTTATTCTGGACTCCAGCGTATGCAAGGCCACGGCGGAATACTGCTCCAATTCGAACGCTTGAATCAGCTCCAATGACGCAATCTCATGGAAGTGGCAATGCCTGTAGAAGCCAAGAGGAGTTTTGGAAAATTAAAAGAAGTTACAGCCACAAAAACGACATTAAAGCAAGAGAAGCCCTTATAAAAAGTTTCAACAAATATAAGCAATGTGGGCTTACACTATCGCAGTCATTCTGATACGGAAGTTGACAATGCGAACCCGTTAGTGTGTTCCTGCAATGACAAGGCAGAAATTGCATTAGCAGATTTTATTAATTCGTGCGAGACCAAAATCAACTTCGCAGGACAGAATCTTATGCTTCAATAACAAAGGTACGAACATCGAGTATGGTTTTGAAAGGTCCTTACCTCGAAGTACAGGTCCGAAGGGAGAAGAAAAAGGGATACCAACCTTGCTGCAACACAATCGCTCTCATCGTTCATGTTCTTGAAGGGGCTGTCAACGGTTCAGGTCCACCCGACTGGCCCGAATATACCCAACCATTTATAAAGGATCCGGCTCCATGATTATGTTGAAATAAATAATTGGGTCGGTTCCGGTTCTCGCCCCTCCCGAATCGATTCATGCCCAAAACCGATTATTTTGTTAGCCATATATATTATTTCCTTCGTTTTCTTATAGTTTTCTCTTATCATAGGTTTAAAGTGTCGAATCTGATAGATAGATAAATAAAAGGTGTTTAACGTTTTAACATATAAGTAACTTAGTATTTTTCTATCAATTTTATTAACGATATATAACTAAAGTTTAAATTTTAGTTTGCCTTTTAAATAAGAAAAGTGTTTTTTTTTTTAGCTTAAATGGTTCGGTTTTAAACCTATGTCTTTGTTTCAACCTAAATTTTATGTTAAAATGGACGGTTTTGGGTCTAAGATTTTGTCCCTATTAATGATCTGTTCGGGAGTGCTTCAACCTAGACCGGACTCGGATCCCACCCGTTGACAGCGCTATCTTGAATGGCGGCCAATTTCCGGTCGAGCCACCACTCAAAGCATGATGAAAATAGTCAGTCACTTATCCAAAGAGAATAAAAGAAAATGGAAGTACTGTAAGCAAGGGATGTGTCCTATATACTTACATTATTAATGGAAACCGGAAACAATAGTATGGCGCAATAGTCGGAATGCGCTCCGCAAAAGTAGCAACGCCTTAAAAAATCCAAAACTACACATATAACCAGACAAAATTAGTAAGCCTAAACCCAAAAGAGGACACAGAATGAAGTGGAGAGTTGAGAAGCTTACACCGAAGATTGGACCAGCTTCCATATAGAAAAGACGTGAGAGCGTGCACAGCTTGCCTGCAAATCGAGCATTCCTCGTGCCTACCCATAGGAACCAAGGATATTATGACCACCTCCATAACCGGCAAACTTATATCCCAAAAGTGGTAAAATCTAGGAATGCAGACATTCTACAACAAACACATACCCGTGTCGCTTCCGAATCCGTATCAGTTCCGAGTCTCCTTTCTGCGCCCACGTCATTCACCTGTCGAGAATTTCTAATCAGAAATATGTGGAGAAGAAAAAAGTCTAAGAGAGAATAAAATAGAAATGGGTTAAAGTGGCTCATTCTGGACTCCAGCGTAAACGCTTGAATCGGCTCCGCGGATGCAATCTCCTGAAAGTGGCAATGCATGAAGGTGTCGGTGATGAGGATTATTAAGAAAGGAAGAGAAGTTAAAAGTACAACAACGGCAATTGAGCAATTAGCAACCCACACACCAACAACAACGTTGAATCATTTAACCTACGGAATTAAAATAAAACGGAACTGAATTAAGCACGGGATGTTTCCTATAGTTTCATTGATATCGAAACCGGGAACAATGGTAAGGCGCAGGAGCCGTAAAAGCGATCGGCAAAAGTAGATAAGCCTCGTAAAATATAAATCAACACATATAACCAAAGCAAAATAGTAACCCATACGCCCAGACGAGAACACCGAATGAGGTTGAGAACTGAGATGCTTACACGAAAGAGTTGATCGGCTTCCTCATAGTATTGCCGCGAGAGGTTGCGCATCTTGCCCGCAAATCGAGCATTCTTCGTGCCTGCACCCATAAGAACCAAGGATATTATGGTCACCTCCACAACTGGCAAACCACATATTCCAAAAGTGCTAAAATTCAGGGATGTAGACATTCTACAACAAACACATACCCGTGCCGCTTCCGAATCCGTATGACTTCCGAGCCTTCTTTCCACGCCCACGCCATTCACCTGCCAAGAATATCTAATTAGAAATAGGTGGAGAAAAAAAAGTTTAAGAGTGTATACAGAAGAAATGGGTTAGAGAGGCTCATTCTGGACTCCAGCGTATGCGAGGCCATGGCTGTTCACTGCTTTAATTCGAACGCTTGATTCGGCTCCGCGGATGCAATCTCCTGAAAGTGGCAATGCATGAAGGTGTCAGCCATGAGGATTATTAACAAAGGAAGAGAAGTTAAAAGTACAACAACGGCAATTGAGCAATTAGCAACCCACACACCAACAACAACGTGGAATCATTTAACCTACGGAATTAAAATAAAACGGAACTGAATTAAGCACGGGATGTTTCCTATAGTTTCATTGATATCGAAACCGGGAACAATGGTAAGGCGCAGGAGCCGTAAAAGCGATCGGCAAAAGTAGATAAGCCTCGTAAAATATAAATCTACACATATAACCAAAGCAAAATAGTAACCCATACGCCCAGACGAGAACACCGAATGAGGTTGAGAACTGAGAAGCTAACACCAAAGAGTTGATCGGCTTCCTCATAGTATTGCCGCGAGAGGTTGCGCATCTTGCCCGCAAATCGAGCATTCTTCGTGCCTGCACCCATAAGAACCAAGGATATTATGTTCACCTCCACAACTGGCAAACCACATATTCCAAAAATGCTAAAATTCAGGGATGTAGACATTCTACAACAAACACATACTCGTGCCGCTTCCGAATCCGTATGACTTCCGAGCCTTCTTTCCACGCCCACGCCATTCACCTGCCAAAAATATCTAATTAGAAATAGGGGGAGAAGAAAAAGTTTAAGAGTGTATACAGAAGAAATGGGTTAGAGTGGCTCATTCTGGACTCCAGCGTATGCCAGGCCATGGCTGTTCACTGCTTTAATTCGAACGCTTGAATCGGCTCCGCGGATGCAATCTCCTGAAAGTGGCAATGCATGAAGGTGTCGGTGATGAGGATTATTAATAAATTCAGAAAAATTACAAGCAGAACAATGGCAATAGAGCCATTAGTAACCCACACACCCATAAGAAACATCCATTCAGTTATCCTACGGAATTAAAAGAAAACGGAACTGAATTAAGCACGGGATGTTTTCTATACTTACATTGGTATCGAAAACCGGGAACAATGGTAAGGCACAGGAGTCAGTAAGCCGATCACCAAAAGTAGCAACGCCTCGAGAAATCATAAACTACGCATATAACCAAAGCAATTTAGTAACCCATGCATCCAAACGAGAATACCGAATGAACCTGAGAATTAAGAAGCTTACACCGAAGAGTTGATCGGCTTCCTTACAGTTTTTCGGCGAGAGGTTGTGTACCTTGGCCGCAAATCGAGCATTCCTCGTGCCTGCACCCATAAGACCCAAGGATATTATAGCCACTGCCACGACCGACAAACCTTGTCCTCCAAAAATGATATAATTTAGGTATGCTGACATTGTACAGAAAACGCATACCTGTGCAGCTTCCGCATCCTTATCGCTTCCGAATCTCCTTTGCGCTATCGCCCTTCACCTGTCAGGAATATCTAATCAGAAACTGGTGGACGAGAAATAGTTTAGAAGTGAATATAGTAGAAATGGGTTAGAGTGGCTTATTCTGGACTCCAGCGTATGCAAGGCCACGGCGGAATACTGCTCCAATTCGAACGCTTGAATCAGCTCCAATGACGCAATCTCATGGAAGTGGCAATGCCTGTAGAAGCCAAGAGGAGTTTTGGAAAATTAAAAGAAGTTACAGCCACAAAAACGACATTAAAGCAAGAGAAGCCCTTATAAAAAGTTTCAACAAATATAAGCAATGTGGGCTTACACTATCGCAGTCATTCTGATACGGAAGTTGACAATGCGAACCCGTTAGTGTGTTCCTGCAATGACAAGGCAGAAATTGCATTAGCAGATTTTATTAATTCGTGCGAGACCAAAATCAACTTCGCAGGACAGAATCTTATGCTTCAATAACAAAGGTACGAACATCGAGTATGGTTTTGAAAGGTCCTTACCTCGAAGTACAGGTCCGAAGGGAGAAGAAAAAGGGATACCAACCTTGCTGCAACACAATCGCTCTCATCGTTCATGTTCTTGAAGGGGCTGTCAACGGTTCAGGTCCACCCGACTGGCCCGAATATACCCAACCATTTATAAAGGATCCGGCTCCATGATTATGTTGAAATAAATAATTGGGTCGGTTCCGGTTCTCGCCCCTCCCGAATCGATTCATGCCCAAAACCGATTATTTTGTTAGCCATATATATTATTTCCTTCGTTTTCTTATAGTTTTCTCTTATCATAGGTTTAAAGTGTCGAATCTGATAGATAGATAAATAAAAGGTGTTTAACGTTTTAACATATAAGTAACTTACTATTTTTCTATCAATTTTATTAACGATATATAACTAAAGTTTAAATTTTAGTTTGCCTTTTAAATAAGAAAAGTGTTTTTTTTTTTAGCTTAAATGGTTCGGTTTTAAACCTATGTCTTTGTTTCAACCTAAATTTTATGTTAAAATGGGCGGTTTTGGGTCTAAGATTTTGTCCCTATTAATGATCTGTTCGGGAGTGCTTCAACCTAGACCGGACTCGGATCCCACCCGTTGACAGCCCTATCTTGAATGGCGGCCAATTTCCGGTCGAGCCACCACTCAAAGCATGATGAAAATAGTCAGTCACTTATCCAAAGAGAATAAAAGAAAATGGAAGTACTGTAAGCAAGGGATGTGTCCTATATACTTACATTATTAATGGAAACAAGAAACAATAGTATGGCGCAATAGTCGGAATGCGCTCCGCAAAAGTAGCAACGCCTCGAAAAATCCAAAACTACACATATAACCAGACCAAATTAGTAGGCCTAAACCCAAAAGAGGACACAGAATGAAGTGGAGAGTTGAGAAGCTTACACCGAAGATTGGACCAGCTTCCATATAGAAAAGCCGTGAGAGCGTGCACAGCTTGCCTGCAAATCGAGCATTCCTCGTGCCTACCCATAGGAACCAAGGATATTATGACCACCTCCATAACCGGCAAACTTATATCCCAAAAGTGGTAAAATCTAGGAATGCAGACATTCTACAACAAACACATACCCGTGCCGCTTCCGAATCCGTATCAGTTCCGAGTCTCCTTTCTGCGCCCACGTCATTCACCTGTCGAGAATTTCGAATCAAAAATATGTGGAGAAGAAAAAAGTCTAAGAGAGAATAAAATAGAAATGGGTTAAAGTGGCTCATTCTGGACTCCAGCGTAAACGCTTGAATCGGCTCCGCGGATGCAATCTCCTGAAAGTGGCAATGCATGAAGGTGTCGGTGATGAGGATTGTTAAGAAAGGAAGAGAAGTTAAAAGTACAACAACGGCAATTGAGCAATTAGCAACCCACACACCAACAACAACGTTGAATCATTTAACCTACGGAATTAAAATAAAACGGAACTGAATTAAGCACGGGATGTTTCCTATAGTTTCATTGATATCGAAACCGGGAACAATGGTAAGGCGCAGGAGCCGTAAAAGCGATCGGCAAAAGTAGATAAGCCTCGTAAAATATAAATCAACACATATAACCAAAGCAAAATAGTAACCCATACGCCCAGACGAGAACACCGAATGAGGTTGAGAACTGAGAAGCTTACACGAAAGAGTTGATCGGCTTCCTCATAGTATTGCCGCGAGAGGTTGCGCATCTTGCCCGCAAATCGAGCATTCTTCGTGCCTGCACCCATAAGAACCAAGGATATCATGGTCACCTCCACAACTGGCAAACCACATATTCCAAAAGTGCTAAAATTCAGGGATGTAGACATTCTACAACAAACACATACCCGTGCCGCTTCCGAATCCGTATGACTTCCGAGCCTTCTTTCCACGCCCACGCCATTCACCTGCCAAGAATATCTAATTAGAAATAGGTGGAGAAAAAAAAGTTTAAGAGTGTATACAGAAGAAATGGGTTAGAGAGGCTCATTCTGGACTCCAGCGTATGCGAGGCCATGGCTGTTCACTGCTTTAATTCGAACGCTTGATTCGGCTCCGCGGATGCAATCTCCTGAAAGTGGCAATGCATGAAGGTGTCAGCCATGAGGATTATTAACAAAGGAAGAGAAGTTAAAAGTACAACAACGGCAATTGAGCAATTAGCAACCCACACACCAACAACAACGTGGAATCATTTAACCTACGGAATTAAAATAAAACGGAACTGAATTAAGCACGGGATGTTTCCTATAGTTTCATTGATATCGAAACCGGGAACAATGGTAAGGCGCAGGAGCCGTAAAAGCGATCGGCAAAAGTAGATAAGCCTCGTAAAATATAAATCTACACATATAACCAAAGCAAAATAGTAACCCATACGCCCAGACGAGAACACCGAATGAGGTTGAGAACTGAGAAGCTTACACCAAAGAGTTGATCGGCTTCCTCATAGTATTGCCGCGAGAGGTTGCGCATCTTGCCCGCAAATCGAGCATTCTTCGTGCCTGCACCCATAAGAACCAAGGATATTATGTTCACCTCCACAACTGGCAAACCACATATTCCAAAAATGCTAAAATTCAGGGATGTAGACATTCTACAACAAACACATACCCGTGCCGCTTCCGAATCCGTATGACTTCCGAGCCTTCTTTCCACGCCCACGCCATTCACCTGCCAAAAATATCTAATTAGAAATAGGGGGAGAAGAAAAAGTTTAAGAGTGTATACAGAAGAAATGGGTTAGAGTGGCTCATTCTGGACTCCAGCGTATGCCAGGCCATGGCTGTTCACTGCTTTAATTCGAACGCTTGAATCGGCTCCGCGGATGCAATCTCCTGAAAGTGGCAATGCATGAAGGTGTCGGTGATGAGGATTATTAATAAATTCAGAAAAATTACAAGCAGAACAATGGCAATAGAGCCATTAGTAACCCACACACCCATAAGAAACATCCATTCAGTTATCCTACGGAATTAAAAGAAAACGGAACTGAATTAAGCACGGGATGTTTTCTATACTTACATTGGTATCGAAAACCGGGAACAATGGTAAGGCACAGGAGTCAGTAAGCCGATCACCAAAAGTAGCAACGCCTCGAGAAATCATAAACTACGCATATAACCAAAGCAATTTAGTAACCCATGCATCCAAACGAGAATACCGAATGAACCTGAGAATTAAGAAGCTTACACCGAAGAGTTGATCGGCTTCCTTACAGTTTTTCGGCGAGAGGTTGTGTACCTTGTCCGCAAATCGAGCATTCCTCGTGCCTGCACCCATAAGACCCAAGGATATTATAGCCACTGCCACGACCGACAAACCTTGTCCTCCAAAAATGATATAATTTAGGTATGCTGACATTGTACAGAAAACGCATACCTGTGCAGCTTCCGCATCCTTATCGCTTCCGAATCTCCTTTGCGCTATCGCCCTTCACCTGTCAGGAATATCTAATCAGAAACTGGTGGACGAGAAATAGTTTAGAAGTGAATATAGTAGAAATGGGTTAGAGTGGCTTATTCTGGACTCCAGCGTATGCAAGGCCACGGCGGAATACTGCTCCAATTCGAACGCTTGAATCAGCTCCAATGACGCAATCTCATGGAAGTGGCAATGCCTGTAGAAGCCAAGAGGAGTTTTGGAAAATTAAAAGAAGTTACAGCCACAAAAACGACATTAAAGCAAGAGAAGCCCTTATAAAAAGTTTCAACAAATATAAGCAATGTGGGCTTACACTATCGCAGTCATTCTGATACGGAAGTTGACAATGCGAACCCGTTAGTGTGTTCCTGCAATGACAAGGCAGAAATTGCATTAGCAGATTTTATTAATTCGTGCGAGACCAAAATCAACTTCGCAGGACAGAATCTTATGCTTCAATAACAAAGGTACGAACATCGAGTATGGTTTTGAAAGGTCCTTACCTCGAAGTACAGGTCCGAAGGGAGAAGAAAAAGGGATACCAACCTTGCTGCAACACAATCGCTCTCATCGTTCATGTTCTTGAAGGGGCTGTCAACGGTTCAGGTCCACCCGACTGGCCCGAATATACCCAACCATTTATAAAGGATCCGGCTCCATGATTATGTTGAAATAAATAATTGGGTCGGTTCCGGTTCTCGCCCCTCCCGAATCGATTCATGCCCAAAACCGATTATTTTGTTAGCCATATATATTATTTCCTTCGTTTTCTTATAGTTTTCTCTTATCATAGGTTTAAAGTGTCGAATCTGATAGATAGATAAATAAAAGGTGTTTAACGTTTTAACATATAAGTAACTTACTATTTTTCTATCAATTTTATTAACGATATATAACTAAAGTTTAAATTTTAGTTTGCCTTTTAAATAAGAAAAGTGTTTTTTTTTTTAGCTTAAATGGTTCGGTTTTAAACCTATGTCTTTGTTTCAACCTAAATTTTATGTTAAAATGGACGGTTTTGGGTCTAAGATTTTGTCCCTATTAATGATCTGTTCGGGAGTGCTTCAACCTAGACCGGACTCGGATCCCACCCGTTGACAGCCCTATCTTGAATGGCGGCCAATTTCCGGTCGAGCCACCACTCAAAGCATGTTGAAAATAGTCAGTCACTTATCCAAAGAGAATAAAAGAAAATGGAAGTACTGTAAGCAAGGGATGTGTCCTATATACTTACATTATTAATGGAAACAAGAAACAATAGTATGGCGCAATAGTCGGAATGCGCTCCGCAAAAGTAGCAACGCCTCGAAAAATCCAAAACTACACATATAACCAGACCAAATTAGTAGGCCTAAACCCAAAAGAGGACACAGAATGAAGTGGAGAGTTGAGAAGCTTACACCGAAGATTGGACCAGCTTCCATAAAGAAAAGCCGTGAGAGCGTGCACAGCTTGCCTGCAAATCGAGCATTCCTCGTGCCTACCCATAGGAACCAAGGATATTATGACCACCTCCATAACCGGCAAACTTATATCCCAAAAGTGGTAAAATCTAGGAATGCAGACATTCTACAACAAACACATACCCGTGCCGCTTCCGAATCCGTATCAGTTCCGAGTCTCCTTTCTGCGCCCACGTCATTCACTTGTCGAGAATTTCGAATCAAAAATATGTGGAGAAGAAAAAAGTCTAAGAGAGAATAAAATAGAAATGGGTTAAAGTGGCTCATTCTGGACTCCAGCGTAAACGCTTGAATCGGCTCCGCGGATGCAATCTCCTGAAAGTGGCAATGCATGAAGGTGTCGGTGATGAGGATTATTAACAAAGGAAGAGAAGTTAAAAGTACAACAACGGCAATTGAGCAATTAGCAACCCACACACCAACAACAACGTTGAATCATTTAACCTACGGAATTAAAATAAAACGGAACTGAATTAAGCACGGGATGTTTCCTATAGTTTCATTGATATCGAAACCGGGAACAATGGTAAGGCGCAGGAGCCTTAAAGGCGATCGGCAAAAGTAGATAAGCCTCGTAAAATATAAATCAACACATATAACCAAAGCAAAATAGTAACCCATACGCCCAGACGAGAACACCGAATGAGGTTGAGAACTGAGAAGCTTACACCAAAGAGTTGATCGGCTTCCTCATAGTATTGCCGCGAGAGGTTGCGCATCTTGCCCGCAAATCGAGAATTCTTCGTGCCTGCACCCATAAGAACCAAGGATATTATGGTCACCTCCACAACTGGCAAACCACATATTCCAAAAGTGCTAAAATTCAGGGATGTAGACATTCTACAACAAACACATACCCGTGCCGCTTCCGAATCCGTCTGACTTCCGAGCCTTCTTTCCACGCCCACGCCATTCACCTGCCAAGAATATCTAATTAGAAATAGGTGGAGAAAAAAAAGTTTAAGAGTGTATACAAAAGAAAAGGGTTAGAGTGGCTCATTCTGGACTCCAGCGTATGCGAGGCTTTGGCTGATCACTGCTACAATTCGAACGCTGGAATCAGCTCCGCGGATGCAATCTCCTGAAAGTGGCAATGCATTAAGGTGTCAGCCATGAGAATTTTTAACAAAGGAAGAGAAGTTAAAAGTACAACAACGGCAATTGTGCAATTAGCAACCCACACACCAACAACAACGTTGAATCATTTAACCTACGGAATTAAAATAAAACGGAACTGAATTAAGCACGGGATGTTTCCTATAGTTTCATTGATATCGAAACCGGGAACAATGGTATGGCGCAGGAGCCGTAAAAGCGATCGGCAAAAGTAGATAAGCCTCGTAAAATATAAATCAACACATATAACCAAAGCAAAATAGTAACCCATACGCCCAGACGAGAACACCGAATGAGGTTGAGAACTGAGAAGCTTACACCAAAGAGTTGATCGGCTTCCTCATAGTATTGCCGCGAGAGGTTGCGCATCTTGCCCGCAAATCGAGCATTCTTCGTGCCTGCACCCATAAGCACCAAGGATATTATGGTCACCTCCACAACTGGCAAACCACATATTCCAAAAATGCTAAAATTCAGGGATGTAGACATTCTACAACAAACACATACCCGTGCCGCTTCCGAATCCGTATGACTTCCGAGCCTTCTTTCCACGCCCACGCCATTCACCTGCCAAAAATATCTAATTAGAAATAGGGGGAGAAGAAAAAGTTTAAGAGTGTATACAGAAGAAATGGGTTAGAGTGGCTCATTCTGGACTCCAGCGTATGCCAGGCCATGGCTGTTCACTGCTTTAATTCGAACGCTTGAATCGGCTCCGCGGATGCAATCTCCTGAAAGTGGCAATGCATGAAGGTGTCGGTGATGAGGATTATTAATAAATTCAGAAAAATTACAAGCAGAACAATGGCAATAGAGCCATTAGTAACCCACACACCCATAAGAAACATCCATTCAGTTATCCTACGGAATTAAAAGAAAACGGAACTGAATTAAGCACGGGATGTTTTCTATACTTACATTGGTATCGAAAACCGGGAACAATGGTAAGGCACAGGAGTCAGTAAGCCGATCACCAAAAGTAGCAACGCCTCGAGAAATCATAAACTACGCATATAACCAAAGCAATTTAGTAACCCATGCATCCAAACGAGAATACCGAATGAACCTGAGAATTAAGAAGCTTACACCGAAGAGTTGATCGGCTTCCTTACAGTTTTTCGGCGAGAGGTTGTGTACCTTGGCCGCAAATCGAGCATTCCTCGTGCCTGCACCCATAAGACCCAAGGATATTATAGCCACTGCCACGACCGACAAACCTTGTCCTCCAAAAATGATATAATTTAGGTATGCTGACATTGTACAGAAAACGCATACCTGTGCAGCTTCCGCATCCTTATCGCTTCCGAATCTCCTTTGCGCTATCGCCCTTCACCTGTCAGGAATATCTAATCAGAAACTGGTGGACGAGAAATAGTTTAGAAGTGAATATAGTAGAAATGGGTTAGAGTGGCTTATTCTGGACTCCAGCGTATGCAAGGCCACGGCGGAATACTGCTCCAATTCGAACGCTTGAATCAGCTCCAATGACGCAATCTCATGGAAGTGGCAATGCCTGTAGAAGCCAAGAGGAGTTTTGGAAAATTAAAAGAAGTTACAGCCACAAAAACGACATTAAAGCAAGAGAAGCCCTTATAAAAAGTTTCAACAAATATAAGCAATGTGGGCTTACACTATCGCAGTCATTCTGATACGGAAGTTGACAATGCGAACCCGTTAGTGTGTTCCTGCAATGACAAGGCAGAAATTGCATTAGCAGATTTTATTAATTCGTGCGAGACCAAAATCAACTTCGCAGGACAGAATCTTATGCTTCAATAACAAAGGTACGAACATCGAGTATGGTTTTGAAAGGTCCTTACCTCGAAGTACAGGTCCGAAGGGAGAAGAAAAAGGGATACCAACCTTGCTGCAACACAATCGCTCTCATCGTTCATGTTCTTGAAGGGGCTGTCAACGGTTCAGGTCCACCCGACTGGCCCGAATATACCCAACCATTTATAAAGGATCCGGCTCCATGATTATGTTGAAATAAATAATTGGGTCGGTTCCGGTTCTCGCCCCTCCCGAATCGATTCATGCCCAAAACCGATTATTTTGTAAGCCATATATATTATTTCCTTCGTTTTCTTATAGTTTTCTCTTATCATAGGTTTAAAGTGTCGAATCTGATAGATGGATAAATAAAAGGTGTTTAACGTTTTAACATATAAGTAACTTACTATTTTTCTATCAATTTTATTAACGATATATAACTAAAGTTTAAATTTTAGTTTGCCTTTTAAATAAGAAAAGTGTTTTTTTTTTTAGCTTAAATGGTTCGGTTTTAAACCTATGTCTTTGTTTCAACCTAAATTTTATGTTAAAATGGACGGTTTTGGGTCTAAGATTTTGTCCCTATTAATGATCTGTTCGGGAGTGCTTCAACCTAGACCGGACTCGGATCCCACCCGTTGACAGCCCTATCTTGAATGGCGGCCAATTTCCGGTCGAGCCACCACTCAAAGCATGTTGAAAATAGTCAGTCACTTATCCAAAGAGAATAAAAGAAAATGGAAGTACTGTAAGCAAGGGATGTGTCCTATATACTTACATTATTAATGGAAACAAGAAACAATAGTATGGCGCAATAGTCGGAATGCGCTCCGCAAAAGTAGCAACGCCTCGAAAAATCCAAAACTACACATATAACCAGACCAAATTAGTAGGCCTAAACCCAAAAGAGGACACAGAATGAAGTGGAGAGTTGAGAAGCTTACACCGAAGATTGGACCAGCTTCCATTAAGAAAAGCCGTGAGAGCGTGCACAGCTTGCCTGCAAATCGAGCATTCCTCGTGCCTACCCATAGGAACCAAGGATATTATGACCACCTCCATAACCGGCAAACTTATATCCCAAAAGTGGTAAAATCTAGGAATGCAGACATTCTACAACAAACACATACCCGTGCCGCTTCCGAATCCGTATCAGTTCCGAGTCTCCTTTCTGCGCCCACGTCATTCACTTGTCGAGAATTTCGAATCAAAAATATGTGGAGAAGAAAAAAGTCTAAGAGAGAATAAAATAGAAATGGGTTAAAGTGGCTCATTCTGGACTCCAGCGTAAACGCTTGAATCGGCTCCGCGGATGCAATCTCCTGAAAGTGGCAATGCATGAAGGTGTCGGTGATGAGGATTATTAACAAAGGAAGAGAAGTTAAAAGTACAACAACGGCAATTGAGCAATTAGCAACCCACACACCAACAACAACGTTGAATCATTTAACCTACGGAATTAAAATAAAACGGAACTGAATTAAGCACGGGATGTTTCCTATAGTTTCATTGATATCGAAACCGGGAACAATGGTAAGGCGCAGGAGCCTTAAAGGCGATCGGCAAAAGTAGATAAGCCTCGTAAAATATAAATCAACACATATAACCAAAGCAAAATAGTAACCCATACGCCCAGACGAGAACACCGAATGAGGTTGAGAACTGAGAAGCTTACACCAAAGAGTTGATCGGCTTCCTCATAGTATTGCCGCGAGAGGTTGCGCATCTTGCCCGCAAATCGAGAATTCTTCGTGCCTGCACCCATAAGAACCAAGGATATTATGGTCACCTCCACAACTGGCAAACCACATATTCCAAAAGTGCTAAAATTCAGGGATGTAGACATTCTACAACAAACACATACCCGTGCCGCTTCCGAATCCGTCTGACTTCCGAGCCTTCTTTCCACGCCCACGCCATTCACCTGCCAAGAATATCTAATTAGAAATAGGTGGAGAAAAAAAAGTTTAAGAGTGTATACAAAAGAAAAGGGTTAGAGTGGCTCATTCTGGACTCCAGCGTATGCGAGGCTTTGGCTGATCACTGCTACAATTCGAACGCTGGAATCAGCTCCGCGGATGCAATCTCCTGAAAGTGGCAATGCATTAAGGTGTCAGCCATGAGAATTTTTAACAAAGGAAGAGAAGTTAAAAGTACAACAACGGCAATTGTGCAATTAGCAACCCACACACCAACAACAACGTTGAATCATTTAACCTACGGAATTAAAATAAAACGGAACTGAATTAAGCACGGGATGTTTCCTATAGTTTCATTGATATCGAAACCGGGAACAATGGTATGGCGCAGGAGCCGTAAAAGCGATCGGCAAAAGTAGATAAGCCTCGTAAAATATAAATCAACACATATAACCAAAGCAAAATAGTAACCCATACGCCCAGACGAGAACACCGAATGAGGTTGAGAACTGAGAAGCTTACACCAAAGAGTTGATCGGCTTCCTCATAGTATTGCCGCGAGAGGTTGCGCATCTTGCCCGCAAATCGAGCATTCTTCGTGCCTGCACCCATAAGAACCAAGGATATTATGGTCACCTCCACAACTGGCAAACCACATATTCCAAAAATGCTAAAATTCAGGGATGTAGACATTCTACAAAAAACACATACCCGTGCCGCTTCCGAATCCGTATGACTTCCGAGCCTTCTTTCCACGCCCACGCCATTCACCTGCCAAAAATATCTAATTAGAAATAGGGGGAGAAGAAAAAGTTTAAGAGTGTATACAGAAGAAATGGGTTAGAGTGGCTCATTCTGGACTCCAGCGTATGCCAGGCCATGGCTGTTCACTGCTTTAATTCGAACGCTTGAATCGGCTCCGCGGATGCAATCTCCTGAAAGTGGCAATGCATGAAGGTGTCGGTGATGAGGATTATTAATAAATTCAGAAAAATTACAAGCAGAACAATGGCAATAGAGCCATTAGTAACCCACACACCCATAAGAAACATCCATTCAGTTATCCTACGGAATTAAAAGAAAACGGAACTGAATTAAGCACGGGATGTTTTCTATACTTACATTGGTATCGAAAACCGGGAACAATGGTAAGGCACAGGAGTCAGTAAGCCGATCACCAAAAGTAGCAACGCCTCGAGAAATCATAAACTACGCATATAACCAAAGCAATTTAGTAACCCATGCATCCAAACGAGAATACCGAATGAACCTGAGAATTAAGAAGCTTACACCGAAGAGTTGATCGGCTTCCTTACAGTTTTTCGGCGAGAGGTTGTGTACCTTGGCCGCAAATCGAGCATTCCTCGTGCCTGCACCCATAAGACCCAAGGATATTATAGCCACTGCCACGACCGACAAACCTTGTCCTCCAAAAATGATATAATTTAGGTATGCTGACATTGTACAGAAAACGCATACCTGTGCAGCTTCCGCATCCTTACCGCTTCCGAATCTCCTTTGCGCTATCGCCCTTCACCTGTCAGGAATATCTAATCAGAAACTGGTGGACGAGAAATAGTTTAGAAGTGAATATAGTAGAAATGGGTTAGAGTGGCTTATTCTGGACTCCAGCGTATGCAAGGCCACGGCGGAATACTGCTCCAATTCGAACGCTTGAATCAGCTCCAATGACGCAATCTCATGGAAGTGGCAATGCCTGTAGAAGCCAAGAGGAGTTTTGGAAAATTAAAAGAAGTTACAGCCACAAAAACGACATTAAAGCAAGAGAAGCCCTTATAAAAAGTTTCAACAAATATAAGCAATGTGGGCTTACACTATCGCAGTCATTCTGATACGGAAGTTGACAATGCGAACCCGTTAGTGTGTTCCTGCAATGACAAGGCAGAAATTGCATTAGCAGATTTTATTAATTCGTGCGAGACCAAAATCAACTTCGCAGGACAGAATCTTATGCTTCAATAACAAAGGTACGAACATCGAGTATGGTTTTGAAAGGTCCTTACCTCGAAGTACAGGTCCGAAGGGAGAAGAAAAAGGGATACCAACCTTGCTGCAACACAATCGCTCTCATCGTTCATGTTCTTGAAGGGGCTGTCAACGGTTCAGGTCCACCCGACTGGCCCGAATATACCCAACCATTTATAAAGGATCCGGCTCCATGATTATGTTGAAATAAATAATTGGGTCGGTTCCGGTTCTCGCCCCTCCCGAATCGATTCATGCCCAAAACCGATTATTTTGTAAGCCATATATATTATTTCCTTCGTTTTCTTATAGTTTTCTCTTATCATAGGTTTAAAGTGTCGAATCTGATAGATGGATAAATAAAAGGTGTTTAACGTTTTAACATATAAGTAACTTAGTATTTTTCTATCAATTTTATTAACGATATATAACTAAAGTTTAAATTTTAGTTTGCCTTTTAAATAAGAAAAGTGTTTTTTTTTTAGCTTAAATGGTTCGGTTTTAAACCTATGTCTTTGTTTCAACCTAAATTTTATGTTAAAATGGACGGTTTTGGGTCTAAGATTTTGTCCCTATTAATGATCTGTTCGGGAGTGCTTCAACCTAGACCGGACTCGGATCCCACCCGTTGACAGCGCTATCTTGAATGGCGGCCAATTTCCGGTCGAGCCACCACTCAAAGCATGATGAAAATAGTCAGTCACTTATCCAAAGAGAATAAAAGAAAATGGAAGTACTGTAAGCAAGTGATGTGTCCTATATACTTACATTATTAATGGAAACCGGAAACAATAGTATGGCGCAATAGTCGGAATGCGCTCCGCAAAAGTAGCAACGCCTTAAAAAATCCAAAACTACACATATAACCAGACAAAATTAGTAAGCCTAAACCCAAAAGAGGACACAGAATGAAGTGGAGAGTTGAGAAGCTTACACCGAAGATTGGACCAGCTTCCATATAGAAAAGACGTGAGAGCGTGCACAGCTTGCCTGCAAATCGAGCATTCCTCGTGCCTACCCATAGGAACCAAGGATATTATGACCACCTCCATAACCGGCAAACTTATATCCCAAAAGTGGTAAAATCTAGGAATGCAGACATTCTACAACAAACACATACCCGTGCCGCTTCCGAATCCGTATCAGTTCCGAGTCTCCTTTCTGCGCCCACGTCATTCACTTGTCGAGAATTTCGAATCAAAAATATGTGGAGAAGAAAAAAGTCTAAGAGAGAATAAAATAGAAATGGGTTAAAGTGGCTCATTCTGGACTCCAGCGTAAACGCTTGAATCGGCTCCGCGGATGCAATCTCCTGAAAGTGGCAATGCATGAAGGTGTCGGTGATGAGGATTCTTAACAAATGAAGAGAAGTTAAAAGTACAACAACGGCAATTGAGCAATTAGCAACCCACACACCAACAACAACGTTGAATCATTTAACCTACGGAATTAAAATAAAACGGAACTGAATTAAGCACGGGATGTTTCCTATAGTTTCATTGATATCGAAACCGGGAACAATGGTAAGGCGCAGGAGCCTTAAAGGCGATCGGCAAAAGTAGAAAAGCCTCGTAAAATATAAATCAACACATATAACCAAAGCAAAATAGTAACCCATACGCCCAGACGAGAACACCGAATGAGGTTGAGAACTGAGAAGCTTACACCAAAGAGTTGATCGGCTTCCTCATAGTATTGCCGCGAGAGGTTGCGCATCTTGCCCGCAAATCGAGCATTCTTCGTGCCTGCACCCATAAGAACCAAGGATATTATGGTCACCTCCACAACTGGCAAACCACATATTCCAAAAGTGCTAAAATTCAGGGATGTAGACATTCTACAACAAACACATACCCGTGCCGCTTCCGAATCCGTCTGACTTCCGAGCCTTCTTTCCACGCCCACGCCATTCACCTGCCAAGAATATCTAATTAGAAATAGGTGGAGAAAAAAAAGTTTAAGAGTGTATACAAAAGAAATGGGTTAGAGTGGCTCATTCTGGACTCCAGCGTATGCGAGGCTTTGGCTGATCACTGCTACAATTCGAACGCTGGAATCAGCTCCGCGGATGCAATCTCCTGAAAGTGGCAATGCATTAAGGTGTCAGCCATGAGAATTTTTAACAAAGGAAGAGAAGTTAAAAGTACAACAACGGCAATTGAGCAATTAGCAACCCACACACCAACAACAACGTTGAATCATTTAACCTACGGAATTAAAATAAAACGGAACTGAATTAAGCACGGGATGTTTCCTATAGTTTCATTGATATCGAAACCGGGAACAATGGTATGGCGCAGGAGCCGTAAAAGCGATCGGCAAAAGTAGATAAGCCTCGTAAAATATAAATCAACACATATAACCAAAGCAAAATAGTAACCCATACGCCCAGACGAGAACACCGAATGAGGTTGAGAACTGAGAAGCTTACACCAAAGAGTTGATCGGCTTCCTCATAGTATTGCCGCGAGAGGTTGCGCATCTTGCCCGCAAATCGAGCATTCTTCGTGCCTGCACCCATAAGAACCAAGGATATTATGGTCACCTCCACAACTGGCAAACCACATATTCCAAAAATGCTAAAATTCAGGGATGTAGACATTCTACAACAAACACATACCCGTGCCGCTTCCGAATCCGTATGACTTCCGAGCCTTCTTTCCACGCCCACGCCATTCAGCTGCCAAAAATATCTAATTAGAAATAGGGGGAGAAGAAAAAGTTTAAGAGTGTATACAGAAGAAATGGGTTAGAGTGGCTCATTCTGGACTCCAGCGTATGCCAGGCCATGGCTGTTCACTGCTTTAATTCGAACGCTTGAATCGGCTCCGCGGATGCAATCTCCTGAAAGTGGCAATGCATGAAGGTGTCGGTGATGAGGATTATTAATAAATTCAGAAAAATTACAAGCAGAACAATGGCAATAGAGCCATTAGTAACCCACACACCCATAAGAAACATCCATTCAGTTATCCTACGGAATTAAAAGAAAACGGAACTGAATTAAGCACGGGATGTTTTCTATACTTACATTGGTATCGAAAACCGGGAACAATGGTAAGGCACAGGAGTCAGTAAGCCGATCACCAAAAGTAGCAACGCCTCGAGAAATCATAAACTACGCATATAACCAAAGCAATTTAGTAACCCATGCATCCAAACGAGAATACCGAATGAACCTGAGAATTAAGAAGCTTACACCGAAGAGTTGATCGGCTTCCTTACAGTTTTTCGGCGAGAGGTTGTGTACCTTGGCCGCAAATCGAGCATTCCTCGTGCCTGCACCCATAAGACCCAAGGATATTATAGCCACTGCCACGACCGACAAACCTTGTCCTCCAAAAATGATATAATTTAGGTATGCTGACATTGTACAGAAAACGCATACCTGTGCAGCTTCCGCATCCTTATCGCTTCCGAATCTCCTTTGCGCTATCGCCCTTCACCTGTCAGGAATATCTAATCAGAAACTGGTGGACGAGAAATAGTTTAGAAGTGAATATAGTAGAAATGGGTTAGAGTGGCTTATTCTGGACTCCAGCGTATGCAAGGCCACGGCGGAATACTGCTCCAATTCGAACGCTTGAATCAGCTCCAATGACGCAATCTCATGGAAGTGGCAATGCCTGTAGAAGCCAAGAGGAGTTTTGGAAAATTAAAAGAAGTTACAGCCACAAAAACGACATTAAAGCAAGAGAAGCCCTTATAAAAAGTTTCAACAAATATAAGCAATGTGGGCTTACACTATCGCAGTCATTCTGATACGGAAGTTGACAATGCGAACCCGTTAGTGTGTTCCTGCAATGACAAGGCAGAAATTGCATTAGCAGATTTTATTAATTCGTGCGAGACCAAAATCAACTTCGCAGGACAGAATCTTATGCTTCAATAACAAAGGTACGAACATCGAGTATGGTTTTGAAAGGTCCTTACCTCGAAGTACAGGTCCGAAGGGAGAAGAAAAAGGGATACCAACCTTGCTGCAACACAATCGCTCTCATCGTTCATGTTCTTGAAGGGGCTGTCAACGGTTCAGGTCCACCCGACTGGCCCGAATATACCCAACCATTTATAAAGGATCCGGCTCCATGATTATGTTGAAATAAATAATTGGGTCGGTTCCGGTTCTCGCCCCTCCCGAATCGATTCATGCCCAAAACCGATTATTTTGTAAGCCATATATATTATTTCCTTCGTTTTCTTATAGTTTTCTCTTATCATAGGTTTAAAGTGTCGAATCTGATAGATGGATAAATAAAAGGTGTTTAACGTTTTAACATATAAGTAACTTAGTATTTTTCTATCAATTTTATTAACGATATATAACTAAAGTTTAAATTTTAGTTTGCCTTTTAAATAAGAAAAGTGTTTTTTTTTTAGCTTAAATGGTTCGGTTTTAAACCTATGTCTTTGTTTCAACCTAAATTTTATGTTAAAATGGACGGTTTTGGGTCTAAGATTTTGTCCCTATTAATGATCTGTTCGGGAGTGCTTCAACCTAGACCGGACTCGGATCCCACCCGTTGACAGCGCTATCTTGAATGGCGGCCAATTTCCGGTCGAGCCACCACTCAAAGCATGATGAAAATAGTCAGTCACTTATCCAAAGAGAATAAAAGAAAATGGAAGTACTGTAAGCAAGGGATGTGTCCTATATACTTACATTATTAATGGAAACCGGAAACAATAGTATGGCGCAATAGTCGGAATGCGCTCCGCAAAAGTAGCAACGCCTTAAAAAATCCAAAACTACACATATAACCAGACAAAATTAGTAAGCCTAAACCCAAAAGAGGACACAGAATGAAGTGGAGAGTTGAGAAGCTTACACCGAAGATTGGACCAGCTTCCATATAGAAAAGACGTGAGAGCGTGCACAGCTTGCCTGCAAATCGAGCATTCCTCGTGCCAACCCATAGGAACCAAGGATATTATGACCACCTCCATAACCGGCAAACTTATATCCCAAAAGTGGTAAAATCTAGGAATGCAGACATTCTACAACAAACACATACCCGTGTCGCTTCCGAATCCGTATCAGTTCCGAGTCTCCTTTCTGCGCCCACGTCATTCACCTGTCGAGAATTTCTAATCAGAAATATGTGGAGAAGAAAAAAGTCTAAGAGAGAATAAAATAGAAATGGGTTAAAGTGGCTCATTCTGGACTCCAGCGTAAACGCTTGAATCAGCTCCGCGGATGCAATCTCCTGAATGTGGCAATGCATGAAGGTGTCAGCCATGAGGATTCTTAACAAATGAAGAGAAGTTAAAAGCACAACTACGACAATTGAGCAATTAGCAATCCACACACCAACAACAACCTGAAATCATTTAACCTACGGAATTAAAACAAAACGGAACTGAATTAAGCACGGGATGCTTCCTATACTTTCATTGATATCGAAAACCGGGAACAATGGTAAGGCGCAGGAGCCGTAAAGGCGATCGCCAAAACTAGAAAAGCCTCGGAAAATATAAATCTATGCATATAACCAAAGCAAAATAGTAACCCATACGCCCAGACGAGAACACCGAATGAGGTTGAGAACAGAGAAGCTTACACCAAAGAGTTGATCGGCTTCCTCATAGTATTGCCGCGAGAGGTTGCGCATCTTGCCCGCAAATCGAGCATTCTTCGTGCCTGCACCCATAAGAACCAAGGATATTATGGTCACCTCCACAACTGGCAAACCACATATTCCAAAAGTGCTAAAATTCAGGGATGTAGACATTCTACAACAAACACATACCCGTGCCGCTTCCGAATCCGTATGACTTCCGAGCCTTCTTTCCACGCCCACGCCATTCACCTGCCAAGAATATCTAATTAGAAATAGGTGGAGAAAAAAAAGTTTAAGAGTGTATACAGAAGAAATGGGTTAGAGTGGCTCATTCTGGACTCCAGCGTATGCGAGGCTTTGGCTGATCACTGCTACAATTCGAACGCTGGAATCAGCTCCGCGGATGCAATCTCCTGAAAGTGGCAATGCATTAAGGTGTCAGCCATGAGGATTTTTAACAAAGGAAGAGAAGTTAAAAGTACAACAACGGCAATTGAGCAATTAGCAACCCACACACCAACAACAACGTTGAATCATTTAACCTACGGAATTAAAATAAAACGGAACTGAATTAAGCACGGGATGTTTCCTATAGTTTCATTGATATCGAAACCGGGAACAATGGTAAGGCGCAGGAGCCGTAAAAGCGATCGGCAAAAGTAGATAAGCCTCGTAAAATATAAATCAACACATATAACCAAAGCAAAATAGTAACCCATACGCCCAGACGAGAACACCGAATGAGGTTGAGAACTGAGAAGCTTACACCAAAGAGTTGATCGGCTTCCTCATAGTATTGCCGCGAGAGGTTGCGCATCTTGCCCGCAAATCGAGCATTCTTCGTGCCTGCACCCATAAGAACCAAGGATATTATGGTCACCTCCACAACTGGCAAACCACATATTCCAAAAATGCTAAAATTCAGGGATGTAGACATTCTACAACAAACACATACCCGTGCCGCTTCCGAATCCGTATGACTTCCGAGCCTTCTTTCCACGCCCACGCCATTCACCTGCCAAAAATATCTAATTAGAAATAGGGGGAGAAGAAAAAGTTTAAGAGTGTATACAGAAGAAATGGGTTAGAGTGGCTCATTCTGGACTCCAGCGTATGCCAGGCCATGGCTGTTCACTGCTTTAATTCGAACGCTTGAATCGGCTCCGCGGATGCAATCTCCTGAAAGTGGCAATGCATGAAGGTGTCGGTGATGAGGATTATTAATAAATTCAGAAAAATTACAAGCAGAACAATGGCAATAGAGCCATTAGTAACCCACACACCCATAAGAAACATCCATTCAGTTATCCTACGGAATTAAAAGAAAACGGAACTGAATTAAACACGGGATGTTTTCTATACTTACATTGGTATCGAAAACCGGGAACAATGGTAAGGCACAGGAGTCAGTAAGCCGATCACCAAAAGTAGCAACGCCTCGAGAAATCATAAACTACGCATATAACCAAAGCAATTTAGTAACCCATGCATCCAAACGAGAATACCGAATGAACCTGAGAATTAAGAAGCTTACACCGAAGAGTTGATCGGCTTCCTTACAGTTTTTCGGCAAGAGGTTGTGTACCTTGTCCGCAAATCGAGCATTCCTCGTGCCTGCACCCATAAGACCCAAGGATATTATAGCCACTGCCACGACCGACAAACCTTGTCCTCCAAAAATGATATAATTTTGGTATGCTGACATTGTACAGAAAACGCATACCTGTGCAGCTTCCGCATCCTTATCGCTTCCGAATCTCCTTTGCGCTATCGCCCTTCACCTGTTAGGAATATCTAATCAGAAACTGGTGGACGAGAAATAGTTTAGAAGTGAATATAGTAGAAATGGGTTAGAGTGGCTTATTCTGGACTCCAGCGTATGCAAGGCCACGGCGGAATACTGCTCCAATTCGAACGCTTGAATCAGCTCCAATGACGCAATCTCATGGAAGTGGCAATGCCTGTAGAAGCCAAGAGGAGTTTTGGAAAATTAAAAGAAGTTACAGCCACAAAAACGACATTAAAGCAAGAGAAGCCCTTATAAAAAGTTTCAACAAATATAAGCAATGTGGGCTTACACTATCGCAGTCATTCTGATACGGAAGTTGACAATGCGAACCCGTTAGTGTGTTCCTGCAATGACAAGGCAGAAATTGCATTAGCAGATTTTATTAATTCGTGCGAGACCAAAATCAACTTCGCAGGACAGAATCTTATGCTTCAATAACAAAGGTACGAACATCGAGTATGGTTTTGAAAGGTCCTTACCTCGAAGTACAGGTCCGAAGGGAGAAGAAAAAGGGATACCAACCTTGCTGCAACACAATCGCTCTCATCGTTCATGTTCTTGAAGGGGCTGTCAACGGTTCAGGTCCACCCGACTGGCCCGAATATACCCAACCATTTATAAAGGATCCGGCTCCATGATTATGTTGAAATAAATAATTGGGTCGGTTCCGGTTCTCGCCCCTCCCGAATCGATTCATGCCCAAAACCGATTATTTTGTAAGCCATATATATTATTTCCTTCGTTTTCTTATAGTTTTCTCTTATCATAGGTTTAAAGTGTCGAATCTGATAGATGGATAAATAAAAGGTGTTTAACGTTTTAACATATAAGTAACTTAGTATTTTTCTATCAATTTTATTAACGATATATAACTAAAGTTTAAATTTTAGTTTGCCTTTTAAATAAGAAAAGTGTTTTTTTTTTAGCTTAAATGGTTCGGTTTTAAACCTATGTCTTTGTTTCAACCTAAATTTTATGTTAAAATGGACGGTTTTGGGTCTAAGATTTTGTCCCTATTAATGATCTGTTCGGGAGTGCTTCAACCTAGACCGGACTCGGATCCCACCCGTTGACAGCGCTATCTTGAATGGCGGCCAATTTCCGGTCGAGCCACCACTCAAAGCATGATGAAAATAGTCAGTCACTTATCCAAAGAGAATAAAAGAAAATGGAAGTACTGTAAGCAAGGGATGTGTCCTATATACTTACATTATTAATGGAAACCGGAAACAATAGTATGGCGCAATAGTCGGAATGCGCTCCGCAAAAGTAGCAACGCCTTAAAAAATCCAAAACTACACATATAACCAGACAAAATTAGTAAGCCTAAACCCAAAAGAGGACACAGAATGAAGTGGAGAGTTGAGAAGCTTACACCGAAGATTGGACCAGCTTCCATATAGAAAAGACGTGAGAGCGTGCACAGCTTGCCTGCAAATCGAGCATTCCTCGTGCCTACCCATAGGAACCAAGGATATTATGACCACCTCCATAACCGGCAAACTTATATCCCAAAAGTGGTAAAATCTAGGAATGCAGACATTCTACAACAAACACATACCCGTGTCGCTTCCGAATCCGTATCAGTTCCGAGTCTCCTTTCTGCGCCCACGTCATTCACCTGTCGAGAATTTCTAATCAGAAATATGTGGAGAAGAAAAAAGTCTAAGAGAGAATAAAATAGAAATGGGTTAAAGTGGCTCATTCTGGACTCCAGCGTAAACGCTTGAATCAGCTCCGCGGATGCAATCTCCTGAATGTGGCAATGCATGAAGGTGTCAGCCATGAGGATTCTTAACAAATGAAGAGAAGTTAAAAGCACAACTACGACAATTGAGCAATTAGCAATCCACACACCAACAACAACCTGAAATCATTTAACCTACGGAATTAAAACAAAACGGAACTGAATTAAGCACGGGATGCTTCCTATACTTTCATTGATATCGAAAACCGGGAACAATGGTAAGGCGCAGGAGCCGTAAAGGCGATCGCCAAAACTAGAAAAGCCTCGGAAAATCTAAATCTATGCATATAACCAAAGCAAAATAGTAACCCATACGCCCAGACGAGAACACCGAATGAGGTTGAGAACTGAGAAGCTTACACGAAAGAGTTGATCGGCTTCCTCATAGTATTGCCGCGAGAGGTTGCGCATCTTGCCCGCAAATCGAGCATTCTTCGTGCCTGCACCCATAAGAACCAAGGATATTATGGTCACCTCCACAACTGGCAAACCACATATTCCAAAAGTGCTAAAATTCAGGGATGTAGACATTCTACAACAAACACATACCCGTGCCGCTTCCGAATCCGTATGACTTCCGAATCTTCTTTCCACGCCCACGCCATTCACCTGCCAAGAATATCTAATTAGAAATAGGTGGAGAAAAAAAAGTTTAAGAGTGTATACAGAAGAAATGGGTTAGAGTGGCTCATTCTGGACTCCAGCGTATGCGAGGCTTTGGCTGATCACTGCTACAATTCGAACGCTGGAATCAGCTCCGCGGATGCAATCTCCTGAAAGTGGCAATGCATTAAGGTGTCAGCCATGAGGATTTTTAACAAAGGAAGAGAAGTTAAAAGTACAACAACGGCAATTGAGCAATTAGCAACCCACACACCAACAACAACGTTGAATCATTTAACCTACGGAATTAAAATAAAACGGAACTGAATTAAGCACGGGATGTTTCCTATAGTTTCATTGATATCGAAACCGGGAACAATGGTAAGGCGCAGGAGCCGTAAAAGCGATCGGCAAAAGTAGATAAGCCTCGTAAAATATAAATCAACACATATAACCAAAGCAAAATAGTAACCCATACGCCCAGACGAGAACACCGAATGAGGTTGAGAACTGAGAAGCTTACACCAAAGAGTTGATCGGCTTCCTCATAGTATTGCCGCGAGAGGTTGCGCATCTTGCCCGCAAATCGAGCATTCTTCGTGCCTGCACCCATAAGAACCAAGGATATTATGGTCACCTCCACAACTGGCAAACCACATATTCCAAAAATGCTAAAATTCAGGGATGTAGACATTCTACAACAAACACATACCCGTGCCGCTTCCGAATCCGTATGACTTCCGAGCCTTCTTTCCACGCCCACGCCATTCACCTGCCAAAAATATCTAATTAGAAATAGGGGGAGAAGAAAAAGTTTAAGAGTGTATACAGAAGAAATGGGTTAGAGTGGCTCATTCTGGACTCCAGCGTATGCCAGGCCATGGCTGTTCACTGCTTTAATTCGAACGCTTGAATCGGCTCCGCGGATGCAATCTCCTGAAAGTGGCAATGCATGAAGGTGTCGGTGATGAGGATTATTAATAAATTCAGAAAAATTACAAGCAGAACAATGGCAATAGAGCCATTAGTAACCCACACACCCATAAGAAACATCCGTTCAGTTATCCTACGGAATTAAAAGAAAATGGAACTGAATTAAGCACGGGATGTTTTCTATACTTACATTGGTATCGAAAACCGGGAACAATGGTAAGGCACAGGAGTCAGTAAGCCGATCACCAAAAGTAGCAACGCCTCGAGAAATCATAAACTACGCATATAACCAAAGCAATTTAGTAACCCATGCATCCAAACGAGAATACCGAATGAACCTGAGAATTAAGAAGCTTACACCGAAGAGTTGATCGGCTTCCTTACAGTTTTTCGGCGAGAGGTTGTGTACCTTGTCCGCAAATCGAGCATTCCTCGTGCCTGCACCCATAAGACCCAAGGATATTATAGCCACTGCCACGACCGACAAACCTTGTCCTCCAAAAATGATATAATTTTGGTATGCTGACATTGTACAGAAAACGCATACCTGTGCAGCTTCCGCATCCTTATCGCTTCCGAATCTCCTTTGCGCTATCGCCCTTCACCTGTTAGGAATATCTAATCAGAAACTGGTGGACGAGAAATAGTTTAGAAGTGAATATAGTAGAAATGGGTTAGAGTGGCTTATTCTGGACTCCAGCGTATGCAAGGCCACGGCGGAATACTGCTCCAATTCGAACGCTTGAATCAGCTCCAATGACGCAATCTCATGGAAGTGGCAATGCCTGTAGAAGCCAAGAGGAGTTTTGGAAAATTAAAAGAAGTTACAGCCACAAAAACGACATTAAAGCAAGAGAAGCCCTTATAAAAAGTTTCAACAAATATAAGCAATGTGGGCTTACACTATCGCAGTCATTCTGATACGGAAGTTGACAATGCGAACCCGTTAGTGTGTTCCTGCAATGACAAGGCAGAAATTGCATTAGCAGATTTTATTAATTCGTGCGAGACCAAAATCAACTTCGCAGGACAGAATCTTATGCTTCAATAACAAAGGTACGAACATCGAGTATGGTTTTGAAAGGTCCTTACCTCGAAGTACAGGTCCGAAGGGAGAAGAAAAAGGGATACCAACCTTGCTGCAACACAATCGCTCTCATCGTTCATGTTCTTGAAGGGGCTGTCAACGGTTCAGGTCCACCCGACTGGCCCGAATATACCCAACCATTTATAAAGGATCCGGCTCCATGATTATGTTGAAATAAATAATTGGGTCGGTTCCGGTTCTCGCCCCTCCCGAATCGATTCATGCCCAAAACCGATTATTTTGTAAGCCATATATATTATTTCCTTCGTTTTCTTATAGTTTTCTCTTATCATAGGTTTAAAGTGTCGAATCTGATAGATGGATAAATAAAAGGTGTTTAACGTTTTAACATATAAGTAACTTAGTATTTTTCTATCAATTTTATTAACGATATATAACTAAAGTTTAAATTTTAGTTTGCCTTTTAAATAAGAAAAGTGTTTTTTTTTTAGCTTAAATGGTTCGGTTTTAAACCTATGTCTTTGTTTCAACCTAAATTTTATGTTAAAATGGACGGTTTTGGGTCTAAGATTTTGTCCCTATTAATGATCTGTTCGGGAGTGCTTCAACCTAGACCGGACTCGGATCCCACCCGTTGACAGCGCTATCTTGAATGGCGGCCAATTTCCGGTCGAGCCACCACTCAAAGCATGATGAAAATAGTCAGTCACTTATCCAAAGAGAATAAAAGAAAATGGAAGTACTGTAAGCAAGGGATGTGTCCTATATACTTACATTATTAATGGAAACCGGAAACAATAGTATGGCGCAATAGTCGGAATGCGCTCCGCAAAAGTAGCAACGCCTTAAAAAATCCAAAACTACACATATAACCAGACAAAATTAGTAAGCCTAAACCCAAAAGAGGACACAGAATGAAGTGGAGAGTTGAGAAGCTTACACCGAAGATTGGACCAGCTTCCATATAGAAAAGACGTGAGAGCGTGCACAGCTTGCCTGCAAATCGAGCATTCCTCGTGCCTACCCATAGGAACCAAGGATATTATGACCACCTCCATAACCGGCAAACTTATATCCCAAAAGTGGTAAAATCTAGGAATGCAGACATTCTACAACAAACACATACCCGTGTCGCTTCCGAATCCGTATCAGTTCCGAGTCTCCTTTCTGCGCCCACGTCATTCACCTGTCGAGAATTTCTAATCAGAAATATGTGGAGAAGAAAAAAGTCTAAGAGAGAATAAAATAGAAATGGGTTAAAGTGGCTCATTCTGGACTCCAGCGTAAACGCTTGAATCAGCTCCGCGGATGCAATCTCCTGAATGTGGCAATGCATGAAGGTGTCAGCCATGAGGATTCTTACAAATGAAGAGAAGTTAAAAGCACAACTACGACAATTGAGCAATTAGCAATCCACACACCAACAACAACCTGAAATCATTTAACCTACGGAATTAAAACAAAACGGAACTGAATTAAGCACGGGATGCTTCCTATACTTTCATTGATATCGAAAACCGGGAACAATGGTAAGGCGCAGGAGCCGTAAAGGCGATCGCCAAAACTAGAAAAGCCTCGGAAAATCTAAATCTATGCATATAACCAAAGCAAAATAGTAACCCATACGCCCAGACGAGAACACCGAATGAGGTTGAGAACTGAGAAGCTTACACGAAAGAGTTGATCGGCTTCCTCATAGTATTGCCGCGAGAGGTTGCGCATCTTGCCCGCAAATCGAGCATTCTTCGTGCCTGCACCCATAAGAACCAAGGATATTATGGTCACCTCCACAACTGGCAAACCACATATTCCAAAAGTGCTAAAATTCAGGGATGTAGACATTCTACAACAAACACATACCCGTGCCGCTTCCGAATCCGTATGACTTCCGAATCTTCTTTCCACGCCCACGCCATTCACCTGCCAAGAATATCTAATTAGAAATAGGTGGAGAAAAAAAAGTTTAAGAGTGTATACAGAAGAAATGGGTTAGAGTGGCTCATTCTGGACTCCAGCGTATGCGAGGCTTTGGCTGATCACTGCTACAATTCGAACGCTGGAATCAGCTCCGCGGATGCAATCTCCTGAAAGTGGCAATGCATTAAGGTGTCAGCCATGAGGATTTTTAACAAAGGAAGAGAAGTTAAAAGTACAACAACGGCAATTGAGCAATTAGCAACCCACACACCAACAACAACGTTGAATCATTTAACCTACGGAATTAAAATAAAACGGAACTGAATTAAGCACGGGATGTTTCCTATAGTTTCATTGATATCGAAACCGGGAACAATGGTAAGGCGCAGGAGCCGTAAAAGCGATCGGCAAAAGTAGATAAGCCTCGTAAAATATAAATCAACACATATAACCAAAGCAAAATAGTAACCCATACGCCCAGACGAGAACACCGAATGAGGTTGAGAACTGAGAAGCTTACACCAAAGAGTTGATCGGCTTCCTCATAGTATTGCCGCGAGAGGTTGCGCATCTTGCCCGCAAATCGAGCATTCTTCGTGCCTGCACCCATAAGAACCAAGGATATTATGGTCACCTCCACAACTGGCAAACCACATATTCCAAAAATGCTAAAATTCAGGGATGTAGACATTCTACAACAAACACATACCCGTGCCGCTTCCGAATCCGTATGACTTCCGAGCCTTCTTTCCACGCCCACGCCATTCAGCTGCCAAAAATATCTAATTAGAAATAGGGGGAGAAGAAAAAGTTTAAGAGTGTATACAGAAGAAATGGGTTAGAGTGGCTCATTCTGGACTCCAGCGTATGCCAGGCCATGGCTGTTCACTGCTTTAATTCGAACGCTTGAATCGGCTCCGCGGATGCAATCTCCTGAAAGTGGCAATGCATGAAGGTGTCGGTGATGAGGATTATTAATAAATTCAGAAAAATTACAAGCAGAACAATGGCAATAGAGCCATTAGTAACCCACACACCCATAAGAAACATCCATTCAGTTATCCTACGGAATTAAAAGAAAACGGAACTGAATTAAGCACGGGATGTTTTCTATTCTTACATTGGTATCGAAAACCGGGAACAATGGTAAGGCACAGGAGTCAGTAAGCCGATCACCAAAAGTAGCAACGCCTCGAGAAATCATAAACTACGCATATAACCAAAGCAATTTAGTAACCCATGCATCCAAACGAGAATACCGAATGAACCTGAGAATTAAGAAGCTTACACCGAAGAGTTGATCGGCTTCCTTACAGTTTTTCGGCGAGAGGTTGTGTACCTTGGCCGCAAATCGAGCATTCCTCGTGCCTGCACCCATAAGACCCAAGGATATTATAGCCACTGCCACGACCGACAAACCTTGTCCTCCAAAAATGATATAATTTAGGTATGCTGACATTGTACAGAAAACGCATACCTGTGCAGCTTCCGCATCCTTATCGCTTCCGAATCTCCTTTGCGCTATCGCCCTTCACCTGTCAGGAATATCTAATCAGAAACTGGTGGACGAGAAATAGTTTAGAAGTGAATATAGTAGAAATGGGTTAGAGTGGCTTATTCTGGACTCCAGCGTATGCAAGGCCACGGCGGAATACTGCTCCAATTCGAACGCTTGAATCAGCTCCAATGACGCAATCTCATGGAAGTGGCAATGCCTGTAGAAGCCAAGAGGAGTTTTGGAAAATTAAAAGAAGTTACAGCCACAAAAACGACATTAAAGCAAGAGAAGCCCTTATAAAAAGTTTCAACAAATATAAGCAATGTGGGCTTACACTATCGCAGTCATTCTGATACGGAAGTTGACAATGCGAACCCGTTAGTGTGTTCCTGCAATGACAAGGCAGAAATTGCATTAGCAGATTTTATTAATTCGTGCGAGACCAAAATCAACTTCGCAGGACAGAATCTTATGCTTCAATAACAAAGGTACGAACATCGAGTATGGTTTTGAAAGGTCCTTACCTCGAAGTACAGGTCCGAAGGGAGAAGAAAAAGGGATACCAACCTTGCTGCAACACAATCGCTCTCATCGTTCATGTTCTTGAAGGGGCTGTCAACGGTTCAGGTCCACCCGACTGGCCCGAATATACCCAACCATTTATAAAGGATCCGGCTCCATGATTATGTTGAAATAAATAATTGGGTCGGTTCCGGTTCTCGCCCCTCCCGAATCGATTCATGCCCAAAACCGATTATTTTGTAAGCCATATATATTATTTCCTTCGTTTTCTTATAGTTTTCTCTTATCATAGGTTTAAAGTGTCGAATCTGATAGATGGATAAATAAAAGGTGTTTAACGTTTTAACATATAAGTAACTTAGTATTTTTCTATCAATTTTATTAACGATATATAACTAAAGTTTAAATTTTAGTTTGCCTTTTAAATAAGAAAAGTGTTTTTTTTTTAGCTTAAATGGTTCGGTTTTAAACCTATGTCTTTGTTTCAACCTAAATTTTATGTTAAAATGGACGGTTTTGGGTCTAAGATTTTGTCCCTATTAATGATCTGTTCGGGAGTGCTTCAACCTAGACCGGACTCGGATCCCACCCGTTGACAGCGCTATCTTGAATGGCGGCCAATTTCCGGTCGAGCCACCACTCAAAGCATGATGAAAATAGTCAGTCACTTATCCAAAGAGAATAAAAGAAAATGGAAGTACTGTAAGCAAGGGATGTGTCCTATATACTTACATTATTAATGGAAACCGGAAACAATAGTATGGCGCAATAGTCGGAATGCGCACCGCAAAAGTAGCAACGCCTCGAAAAATCCAAAACTACACATATAACCAGACCAAATTAGTAGGCCTAAACCCAAAAGAGGACACAGAATGAAGTGGAGAGTTGAGAAGCTTACACCGAAGATTGGACCAGCTTCCATATAGAAAAGCCGTGAGAGCGTGCACAGCTTGCCTGCAAATCGAGCATTCCTCGTGCCTACCCATAGGAACCAAGGATATTATGACCACCTCCATAACCGGCAAACTTATATCCCAAAAGTGGTAAAATCTAGGAATGCAGACATTCTACAACAAACACATACCCGTGCCGCTTCCGTATCCGTATCAGTTCCGAGTCTCCTTTCTGCGCCCACGTCATTCACCTGTCGAGAATTTCTAATCAGAAATATGTGGAGAAGAAAAAAGTCTAAGAGAGAATAAAATAGAAATGGGTTAAAGTGGCTCATTCTGGACTCCAGCGTAAACGCTTGAATCAGCTCCGCGGATGCAATCTCCTGAATGTGGCAATGCATGAAGGTGTCAGCCATGAGGATTCTTAACAAATGAAGAGAAGTTAAAAGCACAACTACGACAATTGAGCAATTAGCAATCCACACACCAACAACAACATGAAATCATTTAACCCACGGAATTAAAACAAAACGGAACTGAATTAAGCACGGGATGCTTCCTATACCTTCATTGATATCGAAAACCGGGAACAATGGTAAGGCGCAGGAGCCGTAAAAGCGATCGCCAAAACTAGAAAAGCCTCGGAAAATCTAAATCTATGCATATAACCAAAGCAAAATAGTAACCCATACGCCCAGACGAGAACACCGAATGAGGTTGAGAACTGAGAAGCTTACACGAAAGAGTTGATCGGCTTCCTCATAGTATTGCCGCGAGAGGTTGCGCATCTTGCCCGCAAATCGAGCATTCTTCGTGCCTGCACCCATAAGAACCAAGGATATTATGGTCACCTCCACAACTGGCAAACCACATATTCCAAAAGTGCTAAAATTCAGGGATGTAGACATTCTACAACAAACACATACCCGTGCCGCTTCCGAATCCGTATGACTTCCGAGTCTTCTTTCCACGCCCACGCCATTCACCTGCCAAGAATATCTAATTAGAAATAGGTGGAGAAAAAAAAGTTTAAGAGTGTATACAGAAGAAATGGGTTAGAGTGGCTCATTCTGGACTCCAGCGTATGCGAGGCTTTGGCTGATCACTGCTACAATTCGAACGCTGGAATCAGCTCCGCGGATGCAATCTCCTGAAAGTGGCAATGCATTAAGGTGTCAGCCATGAGGATTTTTAACAAAGGAAGAGAAGTTAAAAGTACAACAACGGCAATTGAGCAATTAGCAACCCACACACCAACAACAACGTTGAATCATTTAACCTACGGAATTAAAATAAAACGGAACTGAATTAAGCACGGGATGTTTCCTATAGTTTCATTGATATCGAAACCGGGAACAATGGTAAGGCACAGGAGCCGTAAAAGCGATCGGCAAAAGTAGATAAGCCTCGTAAAATATAAATCAACGAATATAACCAAAGCAAAATAGTAACCCATACGCCCAGACGAGAACACCGAATGAGGTTGAGAACTGAGAAGCTTACACCAAAGAGTTGATCGGCTTCCTCATAGTATTGCCGCGAGAGGTTGCGCATCTTGCCCGCAAATCGAGCATTCTTCGTGCCTGCACCCATAAGAACCAAGGATATTATGGTCACCTCCACAACTGGCAAACCACATATTCCAAAAATGCTAAAATTCAGGGATGTAGACATTCTACAACAAACACATACCCGTGCCGCTTCCGAATCCGTATGACTTCCGAGCCTTCTTTCCACGCCCACGCCATTCACCTGCCAAAAATATCTAATTAGAAATAGGGGGAGAAAAAAAAGTTTAAGAGTGTATACAGAAGAAATGGGATAGAGAGGCTCATTCTGGACTCCAGCGTATGCGAGGCCATGGCTGTTCACTGCTTTAATTCGAACGTTTGAGTCGGCTCCGCGGATGCAATCTCCTGAAAGTGGCAATGCATGAAGGTGTCAGCCATGAGGATTATTAACAAAGGAAGAGAAGTTAAAAGTACAACAACGGCAATTGAGCAATTAGCAACCCACACACCAACAACAACGTGGAATCATTTAACCTACGGAATTAAAATAAAACGGAACTGAATTAAGCACGGGATGTTTCCTATAGTTTCATTGATATCGAAACCGGGAACAATGGTAAGTCGCAGGAGCCGTAAAAGCGATCGGCAAAAGTAGATAAGCCTCGTAAAATATAAATCTACACATATAACCAAAGCAAAATAGTAACCCATACGCCCAGACGAGAACACCGAATGAGGTTGAGAACTGAGAAGCTTACACCAAAGAGTTGATCGGCTTCCTCATAGTATTGCCGCGAGAGGTTGCGCATCTTGCCCGCAAATCGAGCATTCTTCGTGCCTGCACCCATAAGAACCAAGGATATTATGGTCACCTCCACAACTGGCAAACCACATATTCCAAAAATGCTAAAATTCAGGGATGTAGACATTCTACAACAAACACATACCCGTGCCGCTTCCGAATCCGTATGACTTCCGAGCCTTCTTTCCACGCCCACGCCATTCACCTGCCAAAAATATCTAATTAGAAATAGGGGGAGAAGAAAAAGTTTAAGAGTGTATACAGAAGAAATGGGTTAGAGTGGCTCATTCTGGACTCCAGCGTATGCCAGGCCATGGCTGTTCACTGCTTTAATTCGAACGCTTGAATCGGCTCCGCGGATGCAATCTCCTGAAAGTGGCAATGCATGAAGGTGTCGGTGATGAGGATTATTAATAAATTCAGAAAAATTACAAGCAGAACAATGGCAATAGAGCCATTAGTAACCCACACACCCATAAGAAACATCCATTCAGTTATCCTACGGAATTAAAAGAAAACGGAACTGAATTAAGCACGGGATGTTTTCTATACTTACATTGGTATCGAAAACCGGGAACAATGGTAAGGCACAGGAGTCAGTAAGCCGATCACCAAAAGTAGCAACGCCTCGAGAAATCATAAACTACGCATATAACCAAAGCAATTTAGTAACCCATGCATCCAAACGAGAATACCGAATGAACCTGAGAATTAAGAAGCTTACACCGAAGAGTTGATCGGCTTCCTTACAGTTTTTCGGCGAGAGGTTGTGTACCTTGTCCGCAAATCGAGCATTCCTCGTGCCTGCACCCATAAGACCCAAGGATATTATAGCCACTGCCACGACCGACAAACCTTGTCCTCCAAAAATGATATAATTTTGGTATGCTGACATTGTACAGAAAACGCATACCTGTGCAGCTTCCGCATCCTTATCGCTTCCGAATCTCCTTTGCGCTATCGCCCTTCACCTGTTAGGAATATCTAATCAGAAACTGGTGGACGAGAAATAGTTTAGAAGTGAATATAGTAGAAATGGGTTAGAGTGGCTTATTCTGGACTCCAGCGTATGCAAGGCCACGGCGGAATACTGCTCCAATTCGAACGCTTGAATCAGCTCCAATGACGCAATCTCATGGAAGTGGCAATGCCTGTAGAAGCCAAGAGGAGTTTTGGAAAATTAAAAGAAGTTACAGCCACAAAAACGACATTAAAGCAAGAGAAGCCCTTATAAAAAGTTTCAACAAATATAAGCAATGTGGGCTTACACTATCGCAGTCATTCTGATACGGAATTTGACAATGCGAACCCGTTAGTGTGTTCCTGCAATGACAAGGCAGAAATTGCATTAGCAGATTTTATTAATTCGTGCGAGACCAAAATCAACTTCGCAGGACAGAATCTTATGCTTCAATAACAAAGGTACGAACATCGAGTATGGTTTTGAAAGGTCCTTACCTCGAAGTACAGGTCCGAAGGGAGAAGAAAAAGGGATACCAACCTTGCTGCAACACAATCGCTCTCATCGTTCATGTTCTTGAAGGGGCTGTCAACGGTTCAGGTCCACCCGACTGGCCCGAATATACCCAACCATTTATAAAGGATCCGGCTCCATGATTATGTTGAAATAAATAATTGGGTCGGTTCCGGTTCTCGCCCCTCTCGAATCGATTCATGCCCAAAACCAATTATTTTGTTAGCCATATATATTATTTCCTTCGTTTTCTTATAGTTTTCTCTTATCATAGGTTTAAAGTGTCGAATCTGATAGATAGATAAATAAAAGGTGTTTAACGTTTTAACATATAAGTAACTTAGTATTTTTCTATCAATTTTATTAACGATATATAACTAAAGTTTAAATATTAGTTTGCCTTTTAAATAAGAAAAGTGTTTTTTTTTTAGCTTAAATGGTTCGGTTTTAAACCTATGTCTTTGTTTCAACCTAAATTTTATGTTAAAATGGACGGTTTTGGGTCTAAGATTTTGTCCCTATTAATGATCTGTTCGGGAGTGCTTCAACCTAGACCGGACTCGGATCCCACCCGTTGACAGCCCTATCTTGAATGGCGGCCAATTTCCGGTCGAGCCACCACTCAAAGCATGATGAAAATAGTCAGTCACTTATCCAAAGAGAATAAAAGAAAATGGAAGTACTGTAAGCAAGGGATGTGTCCTATATACTTACATTATTAATGGAAACCGGAAACAATAGTATGGCGCAATAGTCGGAATGCGCTCCGCAAAAGTAGCAACGCCTTAAAAAATCCAAAACTACACATATAACCAGACCAAATTAGTAAGCCTAAACCCAAAAGAGGACACAGAATGAAGTGGAGAGTTGAGAAGCTTACACCGAAGATTGGACCAGCTTCCATATAGAAAAGCCGTGAGAGCGTGCACAGCTTGCCTGCAAATCGAGCATTCCTCGTGCCTACCCATAGGAACCAAGGATATTATGACCACCTCCATAACCGGCAAACTTATATCCCAAAAGTGGTAAAATCTAGGAATGCAGACATTCTACAACAAACACATACCCGTGTCGCTTCCGAATCCGTATCAGTTCCGAGTCTCCTTTCTACGCCCACGTCATTCACCTGTCGAGAATTTCTAATCAGAAATATGTGGAGAAGAAAAAAGTCTAAGAGAGAATAAAATAGAAATGGGTTAAAGTGGCTCATTCTGGACTCCAGCGTAAACGCTTGAATCAGCTCCGCGGATGCAATCTCCTGAATGTGGCAATGCATGAAGGTGTCAGCCATGAGGATTCTTAACAAATGAAGAGAAGTTAAAAGCACAACTACGACAATTGAGCAATTAGCAATCCACACACCAACAACAACATGAAATCATTTAACCTACGGAATTAAAACAAAACGGAACAGAATTAAGCACGGGATGCTTCCTATACTTTCATTGATATCGAAAACCGGGAACAATGGTAAGGCGCAGGAGCCGTAAAGGCGATCGCTAAAACTAGAAAAGCCTCGGAAAATCTAAATCTATGCATATAACCAAAGCAAAATAGTAACCCATACGCCCAGATGAGAACACCGAATGAGGTTGAGAACTGAGAAGCTTACACGAAAGAGTTGATCGGCTTCCTCATAGTATTGCCGCGAGAGGTTGCGCATCTTGCCCGCAAATCGAGCATTCTTCGTGCCTGCACCCATAAGAACCAAGGATATTATGGTCACCTCCACAACTGGCAAACCACATATTCCAAAAGTGCTAAAATTCAGGGATGTAGACATTCAACAACAAACACATACCCGTGCCGCTTCCGAATCCGTATGACTTCCGAATCTTCTTTCCACGCCCACGCCATTCACCTGCCAAGAATATCTAATTAGAAATAGGTGGAGAAAAAAAAGTTTAAGAGTGTATACAGAAGAAATGGGTTAGAGTGGCTCATTCTGGACTCCAGCGTATGCGAGGCTTTGGCTGATCACTGCTACAATTCGAATGCTGGAATCAGCTCCGCGGATGCAATCTCCTGAAAGTGGCAATGCATTAAGGTGTCAGCCATGAGGATTTTTAACAAAGGAAGAGAAGTTAAAAGTACAACAACGGCAATTGAGCAATTAGCAACCCACACACCAACAACAACGTTGAATCATTTAACCTACGGAATTAAAATAAAACGAAACTGAATTAAGCACGGGATGTTTCCTATAGTTTCATTGATATCGAAACCGGGAACAATGGTAAGGCGCAGGAGCCGTAAAAGCGATCGGCAAAAGTAGATAAGCCTCGTAAAATATAAATCAACACATATAACCAAAGCAAAATAGTAACCCATACGCCCAGACGAGAACACCGAATGAGGTTGAGAACTGAGAAGCTTACACCAAAGAGTTGATCGGCTTCCTCATAGTATTGCCGCGAGAGGTTGCGCATCTTGCCCGCAAATCGAGCATTCTTCGTGCCTGCACCCATAAGAACCAAGGATATTATGGTCACCTCCACAACTGGCAAACCACATATTCCAAAAATGCTAAAATTCAGGGATGTAGACATTCTACAACAAACACATACCCGTGCCGCTTCCGAATCCGTATGACTTCCGAGCCTTCTTTCCACGCCCACGCCATTCACCTGCCAAAAATATCTAATTAGAAATAGGGGGAGAAGAAAAAGTTTAAGAGTGTATACAGAAGAAATGGGTTAGAGTGGCTCATTCTGGACTCCAGCGTATGCCAGGCCATGGCTGTTCACTGCTTTAATTCGAACGCTTGAATCGGCTCCGCGGATGCAATCTCCTGAAAGTGGCAATGCATGAAGGTGTCGGTGATGAGGATTATTAATAAATTCAGAAAAATTACAAGCAGAACAATGGCAATAGAGCCATTAGTAACCCACACACCCATAAGAAACATCCATTCAGTTATCCTACGGAATTAAAAGAAAACGGAACTGAATTAAGCACGGGATGTTTTCTATACTTACATTGGTATCGAAAACCGGGAACAATGGTAAGGCACAGGAGTCAGTAAGCCGATCACCAAAAGTAGCAACGCCTCGAGAAATCATAAACTACGCATATAACCAAAGCAATTTAGTAACCCATGCATCCAAACGAGAATACCGAATGAACCTGAGAATTAAGAAGCTTACACCGAAGAGTTGATCGGCTTCCTTACAGTTTTTCGGCGAGAGGTTGTGTACCTTGGCCGCAAATCGAGCATTCCTCGTGCCTGCACCCATAAGACCCAAGGATATTATAGCCACTGCCACGACCGACAAACCTTGTCCTCCAAAAATGATATAATTTAGGTATGCTGACATTGTACAGAAAACGCATACCTGTGCAGCTTCCGCATCCTTATCGCTTCCGAATCTCCTTTGCGCTATCGCCCTTCACCTGTCAGGAATATCTAATCAGAAACTGGTGGACGAGAAATAGTTTAGAAGTGAATATAGTAGAAATGGGTTAGAGTGGCTTATTCTGGACTCCAGCGTATGCAAGGCCACGGCGGAATACTGCTCCAATTCGAACGCTCGAATCAGCTCCAATGACGCAATCTCATGGAAGTGGCAATGCCTGTAGAAGCCAAGAGGAGTTTTGGAAAATTAAAAGAATCTACAGCCACGAAAACGACATTAAAGCAAGAGATGCCCTTATAAAAAGTTTCAACAAATATAAGCAATGTGGGCTTACACTATCGCAGTCATTCTGATACGGAAGTTGACAATGCGAACCCGTTAGTGTGTTCCTGCAATGACAAGGCAGAAATTGCATTAGCAGATTTTATTAATTCGTGCGAGACCAAAATCAACTTCGCAGGACAGAATCTTATGCTTCAATAACAAAGGTACGAACATCGAGTATGGATTTGAAAGGTCCTTACCTCGAAGTACAAGTCCGAAGGGAGAAGAAAAAGGGATACCAACCTTGCTGCAACACAATCGCTCTCATCGTTCATGTTCTTGAAGGGGCTGTCAACGGTTCAGGTCCACCCGACTGGCCCGAATATACCCAACCATTTATAAAGGATCCGGCTCCATGATTATGTTGAAATAAATAATTGGGTCGGTTCCGGTTCTCGCCCCTCCCGAATCGATTCATGCCCAAAACCGATTATTTTGTTAGCCATATATATTATTTCCTTCGTTTTCTTATAGTTTTCTCTTATCATAGGTTTAAAGTGTCGAATCTGATAGATAGATAAATAAAAGGTGTTTAACGTTTTAACATATAAGTAACTTAGTATTTTTCTATCAATTTTATTAACGATATATAACTAAAGTTTAAATTTTAGTTTGCCTTTTAAATAAGAAAAGTGTTTTTTTTTTAGCTTAAATGGTTCGATTTTAAACCTATGTCTTTGTTTCAACCTAAATTTTATGTTAAAATGGACGGTTTTGGGTCTAAGATTTTGTCCCTATTAATGATATGTTCGGGAGTGCTTCAACCTAGACCGGACTCGGATCCCACCCGTTGACAGCCCTATCTTGAATGGCGGCCAATGTCCGGTCGAGCCACCACTCAAAGCATGATGAAAATAGTCAGTCACTTATCCAAAGAGAATAAAAGAAAATGGAAGTACTGTAAGCAAGGGATGTGTCCTATATACTTACATTATTAATGGAAACCGGAAACAATAGTATGGCGCAATAGTCGGAATGCGCTCCGCAAAAGTAGCAACGCCTCAAAAAATCCAAAACTACACATATAACCAGACCAAATTAGAAGGCCTAAACCCAAAAGAGGACATAGAATGAAGTGGAGAGTTGAGAAGCTTACACCGAAGATTGGACCAGCTTCCATATAGAAAAGCCGTGAGAGCGTGCACAGCTTGCCCGCAAATCGAGCATTCCTCGTGCCTACCCATAGGAACCAAGGATATTATGACCACCTCCATAACCGGCAAACTTATATCCCAAAAGTGGTAAAATCTAGGAATGCAGACATTCTACAACAAACACATACCCGTGCCGCTTCCGAATCCGTATCAGTTCCGAGTCTCCTTTCTGCGCCCACGTCATTCACCTGTCGAGAATTTTGAATCAGAAATATGTGGAGAAGAAAAAAGTCTAAGAGAGAATAAAATAGAAATGGGTTAAAGTGGCTCATTCTGGACTCCAGCGTAAACGCTTGAATCAGCTCCGCGGATGCAATCTCCTGAATGTGGCAATGCATGAAGGTGTCAGCCATGAGGATTCTTAACAAATGAAGAGAAGTTAAAATCACAACGACGACAATTGAGCAATTAGCAATCCACACACCAACAACAACCTGAAATCATTTAACCTACGGAATTAAAACAAAACGGAACTGAATTAAGCACGGGATGCTTCCTATACCTTAATTGATATCGAAAACCGGGAACAATGGTAAGGCGCAGGAGCCGTAAAGGCGATCGCCAAAACTAGAAAAGCCTCGGAAAATCTAAATCTATGCATATAACAAAAGCAAAATAGTAACCCATACGCCCAGACGAGAACACCGAATGAGGTTGAGAACTGAGAAGCTTACACCAAAGAGTTGATCGGCTTCCTCATAGTATTGCCGCGAGAGGTTGCGCATCTTGCCCGCAAATCGAGCATTCTTCGTGCCTGCACCCATAAGAACCAAGGATATTATGGTCACCTCCACAACTGGCAAACCACATATTCCAAAAATGCTAAAATTCAGGGATGTAGACATTCTACAACAAACACATACCCGTGCCGCTTCCGAATCCGTATGACTTCCGAGCCTTCTTTCCACGCCCACGCCATTCACCTGCCAAGAATATCTAATTAGAAATAGGTGGAGAAAAAAAAGTTTAAGAGTGTATACAGAAGAAATGGGTTAGAGAGGCTCATTCTGGACTCCAGCGTATGCGAGGCTTTGGCTGATCACTGCTTTAATTCGAACGCTTGAGTCGGCTCCGCGGATGCAATCTCCTGAAAGTGGCAATGCATGAAGGTGTCAGCCATGAGGATTATTAACAAAGGAAGAGAAGTTAAAAGTACAACAACGGCAATTGAGCAATTAGCAACCCACACACCAACAACAACGTGGAATCATTTAACCTACGGAATTAAAATAAAACGGAACTGAATTAAGCACGGGATGTTTCCTATAGTTTCATTGATATCGAAACCGGGAACAATGGTAAGGCGCAGGAGCCGTAAAAGCGATCGGCAAAAGTAGATAAGCCTCGTAAAATATAAATCAACACATATAACCAAAGCAAAATAGTAACCCATACGCCCAGACGAGAACACCGAATGAGGTTGAGAACTGAGAAGCTTACACCAAAGAGTTGATCGGCTTCCTCATAGTATTGCCGCGAGAGGTTGCGCATCTTGCCCGCAAATCGAGCATTCTTCGTGCCTGCACCCATAAGAACCAAGGATATTATGGTCACCTCCACAACTGGCAAACCACATATTCCAAAAATGCTAAAATTCAGGGATGTAGACATTCTACAACAAACACATACCCGTGCCGCTTCCGAATCCGTATGACTTCCGAGCCTTCTTTCCACGCCCACGCCATTCACCTGCCAAAAATATCTAATTAGAAATAGGGGGAGAAGAAAAAGTTTAAGAGTGTATACAGAAGAAATGGGTTAGAGTGGCTCATTCTGGACTCCAGCGTATGCCAGGCCATGGCTGTTCACTGCTTTAATTCGAACGCTTGAATCGGCTCCGCGGATGCAATCTCCTGAAAGTGGCAATGCATGAAGGTGTCGGTGATGAGGATTATTAATAAATTCAGAAAAATTACAAGCAGAACAATGGCAATAGAGCCATTAGTAACCCACACACCCATAAGAAACATCCATTCAGTTATCCTACGGAATTAAAAGAAAACGGAACTGAATTAAGCACGGGATGTTTTCTATACTTACATTGGTATCGAAAACCGGGAACAATGGTAAGGCACAGGAGTCAGTAAGCCGATCACCAAAAGTAGCAACGCCTCGAGAAATCATAAACTACGCATATAACCAAAGCAATTTAGTAACCCATGCATCCAAACGAGAATACCGAATGAACCTGAGAATTAAGAAGCTTACACCGAAGAGTTGATCGGCTTCCTTACAGTTTTTCGGCGAGAGGTTGTGTACCTTGGCCGCAAATCGAGCATTCCTCGTGCCTGCACCCATAAGACCCAAGGATATTATAGCCACTGCCACGACCGACAAACCTTGTCCTCCAAAAATGATATAATTTAGGTATGCTGACATTGTACAGAAAACGCATACCTGTGCAGCTTCCGCATCCTTATCGCTTCCGAATCTCCTTTGCGCTATCGCCCTTCACCTGTCAGGAATATCTAATCAGAAACTGGTGGACGAGAAATAGTTTAGAAGTGAATATAGTAGAAATGGGTTAGAGTGGCTTATTCTGGACTCCAGCGTATGCAAGGCCACGGCGGAATACTGCTCCAATTCGAACGCTCGAATCAGCTCCAATGACGCAATCTCATGGAAGTGGCAATGCCTGTAGAAGCCAAGAGGAGTTTTGGAAAATTAAAAGAATCTACAGCCACGAAAACGACATTAAAGCAAGAGATGCCCTTATAAAAAGTTTCAACAAATATAAGCAATGTGGGCTTACACTATCGCAGTCATTCTGATACGGAAGTTGACAATGCGAACCCGTTAGTGTGTTCCTGCAATGACAAGGCAGAAATTGCATTAGCAGATTTTATTAATTCGTGCGAGACCAAAATCAACTTCGCAGGACAGAATCTTATGCTTCAATAACAAAGGTACGAACATCGAGTATGGTTTTGAAAGGTCCTTACCTCGAAGTACAGCTCCGAAGGGAGAAGAAAAAGGGATACCAACCTTGCTGCAACACAATCGCTCTCATCGTTCATGTTCTTGAAGGGGCTGTCAACGGTTCAGGTCCACCCGACTGGCCCGAATATACCCAACCATTTATAAAGGATCCGGCTCCATGATTATGTTGAAATAAATAATTGGGTCGGTTCCGGTTCTCGCCCCTCCCGAATCGATTCATGCCCAAAACCGATTATTTTGTAAGCCATATATATTATTTCCTTCGTTTTCTTATAGTTTTCTCTTATCATAGGTTTAAAGTGTCGAATCTGATAGATGGATAAATAAAAGGTGTTTAACGTTTTAACATATAAGTAACTTAGTATTTTTCTATCAATTTTATTAACGATATATAACTAAAGTTTAAATTTTAGTTTGCCTTTTAAATAAGAAAAGTGTTTTTTTTTTAGCTTAAATGGTTCGGTTTTAAACCTATGTCTTTGTTTCAACCTAAATTTTATGTTAAAATGGACGGTTTTGGGTCTAAGATTTTGTCCCTATTAATGATCTGTTCGGGAGTGCTTCAACCTAGACCGGACTCGGATCCCACCCGTTGACAGCGCTATCTTGAATGGCGGCCAATTTCCGGTCGAGCCACCACTCAAAGCATGATGAAAATAGTCAGTCACTTATCCAAAGAGAATAAAAGAAAATGGAAGTACTGTAAGCAAGGGATGTGTCCTATATACTTACATTATTAATGGAAACCGGAAACAATAGTATGGCGCAATAGTCGGAATGCGCTCCGCAAAAGTAGCAACGCCTTAAAAAATCCAAAACTACACATATAACCAGACAAAATTAGTAAGCCTAAACCCAAAAGAGGACACAGAATGAAGTGGAGAGTTGAGAAGCTTACACCGAAGATTGGACCAGCTTCCATATAGAAAAGACGTGAGAGCGTGCACAGCTTGCCTGCAAATCGAGCATTCCTCGTGCCTACCCATAGGAACCAAGGATATTATGACCACCTCCATAACCGGCAAACTTATATCCCAAAAGTGGTAAAATCTAGGAATGCAGACATTCTACAACAAACACATACCCGTGTCGCTTCCGAATCCGTATCAGTTCCGAGTCTCCTTTCTGCGCCCACGTCATTCACCTGTCGAGAATTTCTAATCAGAAATATGTGGAGAAGAAAAAAGTCTAAGAGAGAATAAAATAGAAATGGGTTAAAGTGGCTCATTCTGGACTCCAGCGTAAACGCTTGAATCAGCTCCGCGGATGCAATCTCCTGAATGTGGCAATGCATGAAGGTGTCAGCCATGAGGATTCTTATAAATGAAGAGAAGTTAAAAGCACAACTACGACAATTGAGCAATTAGCAATCCACACACCAACAACAACCTGAAATCATTTAACCTATGGAATTAAAACAAAACGGAACTGAATTAAGCACGGGATGCTTCCTATACTTTCATTGATATCGAAAACCGGGAACAATGGTAAGGCGCAGGAGCCGTAAAGGCGATCGCCAAAACTAGAAAAGCCTCGGAAAATCTAAATCTATGCATATAACCAAAGCAAAATAGTAACCCATACGCCCAGACGAGAACACCGAATGAGGTTGAGAACTGAGAAGCTTACACGAAAGAGTTGATCGGCTTCCTCATAGTATTGCCGCGAGAGGTTGCGCATCTTGCCCGCAAATCGAGCATTCTTCGTGCCTGCACCCATAAGAACCAAGGATATTATGGTCACCTCCACAACTGGCAAACCACATATTCCAAAAGTGCTAAAATTCAGGGATGTAGACATTCTACAACAAACACATACCCGTGCCGCTTCCGAATCCGTATGACTTCCGAATCTTCTTTCCACGCCCACGCCATTCACCTGCCAAGAATATCTAATTAGAAATAGGTGGAGAAAAAAAAGTTTAAGAGTGTATACAGAAGAAATGGGTTAGAGTGGCTCATTCTGGACTCCAGCGTATGCGAGGCTTTGGCTGATCACTGCTACAATTCGAACGCTGGAATCAGCTCCGCGGATGCAATCTCCTGAAAGTGGCAATGCATTAAGGTGTCAGCCATGAGGATTTTTAACAAAGGAAGAGAAGTTAAAAGTACAACAACGGCAATTGAGCAATTAGCAACCCACACACCAACAACAACGTTGAATCATTTAACCTACGGAATTAAAATAAAACGGAACTGAATTAAGCACGGGATGTTTCCTATAGTTTCATTGATATCGAAACCGGGAACAATGGTAAGGCGCAGGAGCCGTAAAAGCGATCGGCAAAAGTAGATAAGCCTCGTAAAATATAAATCAACACATATAACCAAAGCAAAATAGTAACCCATACGCCCAGACGAGAACACCGAATGAGGTTGAGAACTGAGAAGCTTACACCAAAGAGTTGATCGGCTTCCTCATAGTATTGCCGCGAGAGGTTGCGCATCTTGCCCGCAAATCGAGCATTCTTCGTGCCTGCACCCATAAGAACCAAGGATATTATGGTCACCTCCACAACTGGCAAACCACATATTCCAAAAATGCTAAAATTCAGGGATGTAGACATTCTACAACAAACACATACCCGTGCCGCTTCCGAATCCGTATGACTTCCGAGCCTTCTTTCCACGCCCACGCCATTCAGCTGCCAAAAATATCTAATTAGAAATAGGGGGAGAAGAAAAAGTTTAAGAGTGTATACAGAAGAAATGGGTTAGAGTGGCTCATTCTGGACTCCAGCGTATGCCAGGCCATGGCTGTTCACTGCTTTAATTCGAACGCTTGAATCGGCTCCGCGGATGCAATCTCCTGAAAGTGGCAATGCATGAAGGTGTCGGTGATGAGGATTATTAATAAATTCAGAAAAATTACAAGCAGAACAATGGCAATAGAGCCATTAGTAACCCACACACCCATAAGAAACATCCATTCAGTTATCCTACGGAATTAAAAGAAAACGGAACTGAATTAAGCACGGGATGTTTTCTATTCTTACATTGGTATCGAAAACCGGGAACAATGGTAAGGCACAGGAGTCAGTAAGCCGATCACCAAAAGTAGCAACGCCTCGAGAAATCATAAACTACGCATATAACCAAAGCAATTTAGTAACCCATGCATCCAAACGAGAATACCGAATGAACCTGAGAATTAAGAAGCTTACACCGAAGAGTTGATCGGCTTCCTTACAGTTTTTCGGCGAGAGGTTGTGTACCTTGGCCGCAAATCGAGCATTCCTCGTGCCTGCACCCATAAGACCCAAGGATATTATAGCCACTGCCACGACCGACAAACCTTGTCCTCCAAAAATGATATAATTTAGGTATGCTGACATTGTACAGAAAACGCATACCTGTGCAGCTTCCGCATCCTTATCGCTTCCGAATCTCCTTTGCGCTATCGCCCTTCACCTGTCAGGAATATCTAATCAGAAACTGGTGGACGAGAAATAGTTTAGAAGTGAATATAGTAGAAATGGGTTAGAGTGGCTTATTCTGGACTCCAGCGTATGCAAGGCCACGGCGGAATACTGCTCCAATTCGAACGCTTGAATCAGCTCCAATGACGCAATCTCATGGAAGTGGCAATGCCTGTAGAAGCCAAGAGGAGTTTTGGAAAATTAAAAGAAGTTACAGCCACAAAAACGACATTAAAGCAAGAGAAGCCCTTATAAAAAGTTTCAACAAATATAAGCAATGTGGGCTTACACTATCGCAGTCATTCTGATACGGAAGTTGACAATGCGAACCCGTTAGTGTGTTCCTGCAATGACAAGGCAGAAATTGCATTAGCAGATTTTATTAATTCGTGCGAGACCAAAATCAACTTCGCAGGACAGAATCTTATGCTTCAATAACAAAGGTACGAACATCGAGTATGGTTTTGAAAGGTCCTTACCTCGAAGTACAGGTCCGAAGGGAGAAGAAAAAGGGATACCAACCTTGCTGCAACACAATCGCTCTCATCGTTCATGTTCTTGAAGGGGCTGTCAACGGTTCAGGTCCACCCGACTGGCCCGAATATACCCAACCATTTATAAAGGATCCGGCTCCATGATTATGTTGAAATAAATAATTGGGTCGGTTCCGGTTCTCGCCCCTCCCGAATCGATTCATGCCCAAAACCGATTATTTTGTAAGCCATATATATTATTTCCTTCGTTTTCTTATAGTTTTCTCTTATCATAGGTTTAAAGTGTCGAATCTGATAGATGGATAAATAAAAGGTGTTTAACGTTTTAACATATAAGTAACTTAGTATTTTTCTATCAATTTTATTAACGATATATAACTAAAGTTTAAATTTTAGTTTGCCTTTTAAATAAGAAAAGTGTTTTTTTTTTAGCTTAAATGGTTCGGTTTTAAACCTATGTCTTTGTTTCAACCTAAATTTTATGTTAAAATGGACGGTTTTGGGTCTAAGATTTTGTCCCTATTAATGATCTGTTCGGGAGTGCTTCAACCTAGACCGGACTCGGATCCCACCCGTTGACAGCGCTATCTTGAATGGCGGCCAATTTCCGGTCGAGCCACCACTCAAAGCATGATGAAAATAGTCAGTCACTTATCCAAAGAGAATAAAAGAAAATGGAAGTACTGTAAGCAAGGGATGTGTCCTATATACTTACATTATTAATGGAAACCGGAAACAATAGTATGGCGCAATAGTCGGAATGCGCACCGCAAAAGTAGCAACGCCTCGAAAAATCCAAAACTACACATATAACCAGACCAAATTAGTAGGCCTAAACCCAAAAGAGGACACAGAATGAAGTGGAGAGTTGAGAAGCTTACACCGAAGATTGGACCAGCTTCCATATAGAAAAGCCGTGAGAGCGTGCACAGCTTGCCTGCAAATCGAGCATTCCTCGTGCCTACCCATAGGAACCAAGGATATTATGACCACCTCCATAACCGGCAAACTTATATCCCAAAAGTGGTAAAATCTAGGAATGCAGACATTCTACAACAAACACATACCCGTGCCGCTTCCGTATCCGTATCAGTTCCGAGTCTCCTTTCTGCGCCCACGTCATTCACCTGTCGAGAATTTCTAATCAGAAATATGTGGAGAAGAAAAAAGTCTAAGAGAGAATAAAATAGAAATGGGTTAAAGTGGCTCATTCTGGACTCCAGCGTAAACGCTTGAATCAGCTCCGCGGATGCAATCTCCTGAATGTGGCAATGCATGAAGGTGTCAGCCATGAGGATTCTTAACAAATGAAGAGAAGTTAAAAGCACAACTACGACAATTGAGCAATTAGCAATCCACACACCAACAACAACATGAAATCATTTAACCCACGGAATTAAAACAAAACGGAACTGAATTAAGCACGGGATGCTTCCTATACCTTCATTGATATCGAAAACCGGGAACAATGGTAAGGCGCAGGAGCCGTAAAAGCGATCGCCAAAACTAGAAAAGCCTCGGAAAATCTAAATCTATGCATATAACCAAAGCAAAATAGTAACCCATACGCCCAGACGAGAACACCGAATGAGGTTGAGAACTGAGAAGCTTACACGAAAGAGTTGATCGGCTTCCTCATAGTATTGCCGCGAGAGGTTGCGCATCTTGCCCGCAAATCGAGCATTTTTCGTGCCTGCACCCATAAGAACCAAGGATATTATGGTCACCTCCACAACTGGCAAACCACATATTCCAAAAGTGCTAAAATTCAGGGATGTAGACATTCTACAACAAACACATACCCGTGCCGCTTCCGAATCCGTATGACTTCCGAGTCTTCTTTCCACGCCCACGCCATTCACCTGCCAAGAATATCTAATTAGAAATAGGTGGAGAAAAAAAAGTTTAAGAGTGTATACAGAAGAAATGGGTTAGAGTGGCTCATTCTGGACTCCAGCGTATGCGAGGCTTTGGCTGATCACTGCTACAATTCGAACGCTGGAATCAGCTCCGCGGATGCAATCTCCTGAAAGTGGCAATGCATTAAGGTGTCAGCCATGAGGATTTTTAACAAAGGAAGAGAAGTTAAAAGTACAACAACGGCAATTGAGCAATTAGCAACCCACACACCAACAACAACGTTGAATCATTTAACCTACGGAATTAAAATAAAACGGAACTGAATTAAGCACGGGATGTTTCCTATAGTTTCATTGATATCGAAACCGGGAACAATGGTAAGGCACAGGAGCCGTAAAAGCGATCGGCAAAAGTAGATAAGCCTCGTAAAATATAAATCAACGAATATAACCAAAGCAAAATAGTAACCCATACGCCCAGACGAGAACACCGAATGAGGTTGAGAACTGAGAAGCTTACACCAAAGAGTTGATCGGCTTCCTCATAGTATTGCCGCGAGAGGTTGCGCATCTTGCCCGCAAATCGAGCATTCTTCGTGCCTGCACCCATAAGAACCAAGGATATTATGGTCACCTCCACAACTGGCAAACCACATATTCCAAAAATGCTAAAATTCAGGGATGTAGACATTCTACAACAAACACATACCCGTGCCGCTTCCGAATCCGTATGACTTCCGAGCCTTCTTTCCACGCCCACGCCATTCACCTGCCAAAAATATCTAATTAGAAATAGGGGGAGAAAAAAAAGTTTAAGAGTGTATACAGAAGAAATGGGATAGAGAGGCTCATTCTGGACTCCAGCGTATGCGAGGCCATGGCTGTTCACTGCTTTAATTCGAACGTTTGAGTCGGCTCCGCGGATGCAATCTCCTGAAAGTGGCAATGCATGAAGGTGTCAGCCATGAGGATTATTAACAAAGGAAGAGAAGTTAAAAGTACAACAACGGCAATTGAGCAATTAGCAACCCACACACCAACAACAACGTGGAATCATTTAACCTACGGAATTAAAATAAAACGGAACTGAATTAAGCACGGGATGTTTCCTATAGTTTCATTGATATCGAAACCGGGAACAATGGTAAGTCGCAGGAGCCGTAAAAGCGATCGGCAAAAGTAGATAAGCCTCGTAAAATATAAATCTACACATATAACCAAAGCAAAATAGTAACCCATACGCCCAGACGAGAACACCGAATGAGGTTGAGAACTGAGAAGCTTACACCAAAGAGTTGATCGGCTTCCTCATAGTATTGCCGCGAGAGGTTGCGCATCTTGCCCGCAAATCGAGCATTCTTCGTGCCTGCACCCATAAGAACCAAGGATATTATGGTCACCTCCACAACTGGCAAACCACATATTCCAAAAATGCTAAAATTCAGGGATGTAGACATTCTACAACAAACACATACCCGTGCCGCTTCCGAATCCGTATGACTTCCGAGCCTTCTTTCCACGCCCACGCCATTCACCTGCCAAAAATATCTAATTAGAAATAGGGGGAGAAGAAAAAGTTTAAGAGTGTATACAGAAGAAATGGGTTAGAGTGGCTCATTCTGGACTCCAGCGTATGCCAGGCCATGGCTGTTCACTGCTTTAATTCGAACGCTTGAATCGGCTCCGCGGATGCAATCTCCTGAAAGTGGCAATGCATGAAGGTGTCGGTGATGAGGATTATTAATAAATTCAGAAAAATTACAAGCAGAACAATGGCAATAGAGCCATTAGTAACCCACACACCCATAAGAAACATCCATTCAGTTATCCTACGGAATTAAAAGAAAACGGAACTGAATTAAGCACGGGATGTTTTCTATACTTACATTGGTATCGAAAACCGGGAACAATGGTAAGGCACAGGAGTCAGTAAGCCGATCACCAAAAGTAGCAACGCCTCGAGAAATCATAAACTACGCATATAACCAAAGCAATTTAGTAACCCATGCATCCAAACGAGAATACCGAATGAACCTGAGAATTAAGAAGCTTACACCGAAGAGTTGATCGGCTTCCTTACAGTTTTTCGGCGAGAGGTTGTGTACCTTGTCCGCAAATCGAGCATTCCTCGTGCCTGCACCCATAAGACCCAAGGATATTATAGCCACTGTCACGACCGACAAACCTTGTCCTCCAAAAATGATATAATTTTGGTATGCTGACATTGTACAGAAAACGCATACCTGTGCAGCTTCCGCATCCTTATCGCTTCCGAATCTCCTTTGCGCTATCGCCCTTCACCTGTTAGGAATATCTAATCAGAAACTGGTGGACGAGAAATAGTTTAGAAGTGAATATAGTAGAAATGGGTTAGAGTGGCTTATTCTGGACTCCAGCGTATGCAAGGCCACGGCGGAATACTGCTCCAATTCGAACGCTTGAATCAGCTCCAATGACGCAATCTCATGGAAGTGGCAATGCCTGTAGAAGCCAAGAGGAGTTTTGGAAAATTAAAAGAAGTTACAGCCACAAAAACGACATTAAAGCAAGAGAAGCCCTTATAAAAAGTTTCAACAAATATAAGCAATGTGGGCTTACACTATCGCAGTCATTCTGATACGGAATTTGACAATGCGAACCCGTTAGTGTGTTCCTGCAATGACAAGGCAGAAATTGCATTAGCAGATTTTATTAATTCGTGCGAGACCAAAATCAACTTCGCAGGACAGAATCTTATGCTTCAATAACAAAGGTACGAACATCGAGTATGGTTTTGAAAGGTCCTTACCTCGAAGTACAGGTCCGAAGGGAGAAGAAAAAGGGATACCAACCTTGCTGCAACACAATCGCTCTCATCGTTCATGTTCTTGAAGGGGCTGTCAACGGTTCAGGTCCACCCGACTGGCCCGAATATACCCAACCATTTATAAAGGATCCGGCTCCATGATTATGTTGAAATAAATAATTGGGTCGGTTCCGGTTCTCGCCCCTCTCGAATCGATTCATGCCCAAAACCAATTATTTTGTTAGCCATATATATTATTTCCTTCGTTTTCTTATAGTTTTCTCTTATCATAGGTTTAAAGTGTCGAATCTGATAGATAGATAAATAAAAGGTGTTTAACGTTTTAACATATAAGTAACTTAGTATTTTTCTATCAATTTTATTAACGATATATAACTAAAGTTTAAATATTAGTTTGCCTTTTAAATAAGAAAAGTGTTTTTTTTTTAGCTTAAATGGTTCGGTTTTAAACCTATGTCTTTGTTTCAACCTAAATTTTATGTTAAAATGGACGGTTTTGGGTCTAAGATTTTGTCCCTATTAATGATCTGTTCGGGAGTGCTTCAACCTAGACCGGACTCGGATCCCACCCGTTGACAGCCCTATCTTGAATGGCGGCCAATTTCCGGTCGAGCCACCACTCAAAGCATGATGAAAATAGTCAGTCACTTATCCAAAGAGAATAAAAGAAAATGGAAGTACTGTAAGCAAGGGATGTGTCCTATATACTTACATTATTAATGGAAACCGGAAACAATAGTATGGCGCAATAGTCGGAATGCGCTCCGCAAAAGTAGCAACGCCTTAAAAAATCCAAAACTACACATATAACCAGACCAAATTAGTAAGCCTAAACCCAAAAGAGGACACAGAATGAAGTGGAGAGTTGAGAAGCTTACACCGAAGATTGGACCAGCTTCCATATAGAAAAGCCGTGAGAGCGTGCACAGCTTGCCTGCAAATCGAGCATTCCTCGTGCCTACCCATAGGAACCAAGGATATTATGACCACCTCCATAACCGGCAAACTTATATCCCAAAAGTGGTAAAATCTAGGAATGCAGACATTCTACAACAAACACATACCCGTGTCGCTTCCGAATCCGTATCAGTTCCGAGTCTCCTTTCTACGCCCACGTCATTCACCTGTCGAGAATTTCTAATCAGAAATATGTGGAGAAGAAAAAAGTCTAAGAGAGAATAAAATAGAAATGGGTTAAAGTGGCTCATTCTGGACTCCAGCGTAAACGCTTGAATCAGCTCCGCGGATGCAATCTCCTGAATGTGGCAATGCATGAAGGTGTCAGCCATGAGGATTCTTAACAAATGAAGAGAAGTTAAAAGCACAACTACGACAATTGAGCAATTAGCAATCCACACACCAACAACAACATGAAATCATTTAACCTACGGAATTAAAACAAAACGGAACAGAATTAAGCACGGGATGCTTCCTATACTTTCATTGATATCGAAAACCGGGAACAATGGTAAGGCGCAGGAGCCGTAAAGGCGATCGCTAAAACTAGAAAAGCCTCGGAAAATCTAAATCTATGCATATAACCAAAGCAAAATAGTAACCCATACGCCCAGATGAGAACACCGAATGAGGTTGAGAACTGAGAAGCTTACACGAAAGAGTTGATCGGCTTCCTCATAGTATTGCCGCGAGAGGTTGCGCATCTTGCCCGCAAATCGAGCATTCTTCGTGCCTGCACCCATAAGAACCAAGGATATTATGGTCACCTCCACAACTGGCAAACCACATATTCCAAAAGTGCTAAAATTCAGGGATGTAGACATTCAACAACAAACACATACCCGTGCCGCTTCCGAATCCGTATGACTTCCGAATCTTCTTTCCACGCCCACGCCATTCACCTGCCAAGAATATCTAATTAGAAATAGGTGGAGAAAAAAAAGTTTAAGAGTGTATACAGAAGAAATGGGTTAGAGTGGCTCATTCTGGACTCCAGCGTATGCGAGGCTTTGGCTGATCACTGCTACAATTCGAATGCTGGAATCAGCTCCGCGGATGCAATCTCCTGAAAGTGGCAATGCATTAAGGTGTCAGCCATGAGGATTTTTAACAAAGGAAGAGAAGTTAAAAGTACAACAACGGCAATTGAGCAATTAGCAACCCACACACCAACAACAACGTTGAATCATTTAACCTACGGAATTAAAATAAAACGAAACTGAATTAAGCACGGGATGTTTCCTATAGTTTCATTGATATCGAAACCGGGAACAATGGTAAGGCGCAGGAGCCGTAAAAGCGATCGGCAAAAGTAGATAAGCCTCGTAAAATATAAATCAACACATATAACCAAAGCAAAATAGTAACCCATACGCCCAGACGAGAACACCGAATGAGGTTGAGAACTGAGAAGCTTACACCAAAGAGTTGATCGGCTTCCTCATAGTATTGCCGCGAGAGGTTGCGCATCTTGCCCGCAAATCGAGCATTCTTCGTGCCTGCACCCATAAGAACCAAGGATATTATGGTCACCTCCACAACTGGCAAACCACATATTCCAAAAATGCTAAAATTCAGGGATGTAGACATTCTACAACAAACACATACCCGTGCCGCTTCCGAATCCGTATGACTTCCGAGCCTTCTTTCCACGCCCACGCCATTCACCTGCCAAAAATATCTAATTAGAAATAGGGGGAGAAGAAAAAGTTTAAGAGTGTATACAGAAGAAATGGGTTAGAGTGGCTCATTCTGGACTCCAGCGTATGCCAGGCCATGGCTGTTCACTGCTTTAATTCGAACGCTTGAATCGGCTCCGCGGATGCAATCTCCTGAAAGTGGCAATGCATGAAGGTGTCGGTGATGAGGATTATTAATAAATTCAGAAAAATTACAAGCAGAACAATGGCAATAGAGCCATTAGTAACCCACACACCCATAAGAAACATCCATTCAGTTATCCTACGGAATTAAAAGAAAACGGAACTGAATTAAGCACGGGATGTTTTCTATACTTACATTGGTATCGAAAACCGGGAACAATGGTAAGGCACAGGAGTCAGTAAGCCGATCACCAAAAGTAGCAACGCCTCGAGAAATCATAAACTACGCATATAACCAAAGCAATTTAGTAACCCATGCATCCAAACGAGAATACCGAATGAACCTGAGAATTAAGAAGCTTACACCGAAGAGTTGATCGGCTTCCTTACAGTTTTTCGGCGAGAGGTTGTGTACCTTGGCCGCAAATCGAGCATTCCTCGTGCCTGCACCCATAAGACCCAAGGATATTATAGCCACTGCCACGACCGACAAACCTTGTCCTCCAAAAATGATATAATTTAGGTATGCTGACATTGTACAGAAAACGCATACCTGTGCAGCTTCCGCATCCTTATCGCTTCCGAATCTCCTTTGCGCTATCGCCCTTCACCTGTCAGGAATATCTAATCAGAAACTGGTGGACGAGAAATAGTTTAGAAGTGAATATAGTAGAAATGGGTTAGAGTGGCTTATTCTGGACTCCAGCGTATGCAAGGCCACGGCGGAATACTGCTCCAATTCGAACGCTCGAATCAGCTCCAATGACGCAATCTCATGGAAGTGGCAATGCCTGTAGAAGCCAAGAGGAGTTTTGGAAAATTAAAAGAATCTACAGCCACGAAAACGACATTAAAGCAAGAGATGCCCTTATAAAAAGTTTCAACAAATATAAGCAATGTGGGCTTACACTATCGCAGTCATTCTGATACGGAAGTTGACAATGCGAACCCGTTAGTGTGTTCCTGCAATGACAAGGCAGAAATTGCATTAGCAGATTTTATTAATTCGTGCGAGACCAAAATCAACTTCGCAGGACAGAATCTTATGCTTCAATAACAAAGGTACGAACATCGAGTATGGATTTGAAAGGTCCTTACCTCGAAGTACAAGTCCGAAGGGAGAAGAAAAAGGGATACCAACCTTGCTGCAACACAATCGCTCTCATCGTTCATGTTCTTGAAGGGGCTGTCAACGGTTCAGGTCCACCCGACTGGCCCGAATATACCCAACCATTTATAAAGGATCCGGCTCCATGATTATGTTGAAATAAATAATTGGGTCGGTTCCGGTTCTCGCCCCTCCCGAATCGATTCATGCCCAAAACCGATTATTTTGTTAGCCATATATATTATTTCCTTCGTTTTCTTATAGTTTTCTCTTATCATAGGTTTAAAGTGTCGAATCTGATAGATAGATAAATAAAAGGTGTTTAACGTTTTAACATATAAGTAACTTAGTATTTTTCTATCAATTTTATTAACGATATATAACTAAAGTTTAAATTTTAGTTTGCCTTTTAAATAAGAAAAGTGTTTTTTTTTTAGCTTAAATGGTTCGATTTTAAACCTATGTCTTTGTTTCAACCTAAATTTTATGTTAAAATGGACGGTTTTGGGTCTAAGATTTTGTCCCTATTAATGATATGTTCGGGAGTGCTTCAACCTAGACCGGACTCGGATCCCACCCGTTGACAGCCCTATCTTGAATGGCGGCCAATGTCCGGTCGAGCCACCACTCAAAGCATGATGAAAATAGTCAGTCACTTATCCAAAGAGAATAAAAGAAAATGGAAGTACTGTAAGCAAGGGATGTGTCCTATATACTTACATTATTAATGGAAACCGGAAACAATAGTATGGCGCAATAGTCGGAATGCGCTCCGCAAAAGTAGCAACGCCTCAAAAAATCCAAAACTACACATATAACCAGACCAAATTAGAAGGCCTAAACCCAAAAGAGGACATAGAATGAAGTGGAGAGTTGAGAAGCTTACACCGAAGATTGGACCAGCTTCCATATAGAAAAGCCGTGAGAGCGTGCACAGCTTGCCCGCAAATCGAGCATTCCTCGTGCCTACCCATAGGAACCAAGGATATTATGACCACCTCCATAACCGGCAAACTTATATCCCAAAAGTGGTAAAATCTAGGAATGCAGACATTCTACAACAAACACATACCCGTGCCGCTTCCGAATCCGTATCAGTTCCGAGTCTCCTTTCTGCGCCCACGTCATTCACCTGTCGAGAATTTTGAATCAGAAATATGTGGAGAAGAAAAAAGTCTAAGAGAGAATAAAATAGAAATGGGTTAAAGTGGCTCATTCTGGACTCCAGCGTAAACGCTTGAATCAGCTCCGCGGATGCAATCTCCTGAATGTGGCAATGCATGAAGGTGTCAGCCATGAGGATTCTTAACAAATGAAGAGAAGTTAAAATCACAACGACGACAATTGAGCAATTAGCAATCCACACACCAACAACAACCTGAAATCATTTAACCTACGGAATTAAAACAAAACGGAACTGAATTAAGCACGGGATGCTTCCTATATCTTCATTGATATCGAAAACCGGGAACAATGGTAAGGCGCAGGAGCCGTAAAGGCGATCGCCAAAACTAGAAAAGCCTCGGAAAATCTAAATCTATGCATATAACAAAAGCAAAATAGTAACCCATACGCCCAGACGAGAACACCGAATGAGGTTGAGAACTGAGAAGCTTACACCAAAGAGTTGATCGGCTTCCTCATAGTATTGCCGCGAGAGGTTGCGCATCTTGCCCGCAAATCGAGCATTCTTCGTGCCTGCACCCATAAGAACCAAGGATATTATGGTCACCTCCACAACTGGCAAACCACATATTCCAAAAATGCTAAAATTCAGGGATGTAGACATTCTACAACAAACACATACCCGTGCCGCTTCCGAATCCGTATGACTTCCGAGCCTTCTTTCCACGCCCACGCCATTCACCTGCCAAGAATATCTAATTAGAAATAGGTGGAGAAAAAAAAGTTTAAGAGTGTATACAGAAGAAATGGGTTAGAGAGGCTCATTCTGGACTCCAGCGTATGCGAGGCTTTGGCTGATCACTGCTTTAATTCGAACGCTTGAGTCGGCTCCGCGGATGCAATCTCCTGAAAGTGGCAATGCATGAAGGTGTCAGCCATGAGGATTATTAACAAAGGAAGAGAAGTTAAAAGTACAACAACGGCAATTGAGCAATTAGCAACCCACACACCAACAACAACGTGGAATCATTTAACCTACGGAATTAAAATAAAACGGAACTGAATTAAGCACGGGATGTTTCCTATAGTTTCATTGATATCGAAACCGGGAACAATGGTAAGGCGCAGGAGCCGTAAAAGCGATCGGCAAAAGTAGATAAGCCTCGTAAAATATAAATCAACACATATAACCAAAGCAAAATAGTAACCCATACGCCCAGACGAGAACACCGAATGAGGTTGAGAACTGAGAAGCTTACACCAAAGAGTTGATCGGCTTCCTCATAGTATTGCCGCGAGAGGTTGCGCATCTTGCCCGCAAATCGAGCATTCTTCGTGCCTGCACCCATAAGAACCAAGGATATTATGGTCACCTCCACAACTGGCAAACCACATATTCCAAAAATGCTAAAATTCAGGGATGTAGACATTCTACAACAAACACATACCCGTGCCGCTTCCGAATCCGTATGACTTCCGAGCCTTCTTTCCACGCCCACGCCATTCACCTGCCAAAAATATCTAATTAGAAATAGGGGGAGAAGAAAAAGTTTAAGAGTGTATACAGAAGAAATGGGTTAGAGTGGCTCATTCTGGACTCCAGCGTATGCCAGGCCATGGCTGTTCACTGCTTTAATTCGAACGCTTGAATCGGCTCCGCGGATGCAATCTCCTGAAAGTGGCAATGCATGAAGGTGTCGGTGATGAGGATTATTAATAAATTCAGAAAAATTACAAGCAGAACAATGGCAATAGAGCCATTAGTAACCCACACACCCATAAGAAACATCCATTCAGTTATCCTACGGAATTAAAAGAAAACGGAACTGAATTAAGCACGGGATGTTTTCTACACTTACATTGGTATCGAAAACCGGGAACAATGGTAAGGCACAGGAGTCAGTAAGCCGATCACCAAAAGTAGCAACGCCTCGAGAAATCATAAACTACGCATATAACCAAAGCAATTTAGTAACCCATGCATCCAAACGAGAATACCGAATGAACCTGAGAATTAAGAAGCTTACACCGAAGAGTTGATCGGCTTCCTTACAGTTTTTCGGCGAGAGGTTGTGTACCTTGGCCGCAAATCGAGCATTCCTCGTGCCTGCACCCATAAGACCCAAGGATATTATAGCCACTGCCACGACCGACAAACCTTGTCCTCCAAAAATGATATAATTTAGGTATGCTGACATTGTACAGAAAACGCATACCTGTGCAGCTTCCGCATCCTTATCGCTTCCGAATCTCCTTTGCGCTATCGCCCTTCACCTGTCAGGAATATCTAATCAGAAACTGGTGGACGAGAAATAGTTTAGAAGTGAATATAGTAGAAATGGGTTAGAGTGGCTTATTCTGGACTCCAGCGTATGCAAGGCCACGGCGGAATACTGCTCCAATTCGAACGCTCGAATCAGCTCCAATGACGCAATCTCATGGAAGTGGCAATGCCTGTAGAAGCCAAGAGGAGTTTTGGAAAATTAAAAGAATCTACAGCCACGAAAACGACATTAAAGCAAGAGATGCCCTTATAAAAAGTTTCAACAAATATAAGCAATGTGGGCTTACACTATCGCAGTCATTCTGATACGGAAGTTGACAATGCGAACCCGTTAGTGTGTTCCTGCAATGACAAGGCAGAAATTGCATTAGCAGATTTTATTAATTCGTGCGAGACCAAAATCAACTTCGCAGGACAGAATCTTATGCTTCAATAACAAAGGTACGAACATCGAGTATGGTTTTGAAAGGTCCTTACCTCGAAGTACAGGTCCGAAGGGAGAAGAAAAAGGGATACCAACCTTGCTGCAACACAATCGCTCTCATCGTTCATGTTCTTGAAGGGGCTGTCAACGGTTCAGGTCCACCCGACTGGCCCGAATATACCCAACCATTTATAAAGGATCCGGCTCCATGATTATGTTGAAATAAATAATTGGGTCGGTTCCGGTTCTCGCCCCTCCCGAATCGATTCATGCCCAAAACCGATTATTTTGTAAGCCATATATATTATTTCCTTCGTTTTCTTATAGTTTTCTCTTATCATAGGTTTAAAGTGTCGAATCTGATAGATGGATAAATAAAAGGTGTTTAACGTTTTAACATATAAGTAACTTAGTATTTTTCTATCAATTTTATTAACGATATATAACTAAAGTTTAAATTTTAGTTTGCCTTTTAAATAAGAAAAGTGTTTTTTTTTTAGCTTAAATGGTTCGGTTTTAAACCTATGTCTTTGTTTCAACCTAAATTTTATGTTAAAATGGACGGTTTTGGGTCTAAGATTTTGTCCCTATTAATGATCTGTTCGGGAGTGCTTCAACCTAGACCGGACTCGGATCCCACCCGTTGACAGCGCTATCTTGAATGGCGGCCAATTTCCGGTCGAGCCACCACTCAAAGCATGATGAAAATAGTCAGTCACTTATCCAAAGAGAATAAAAGAAAATGGAAGTACTGTAAGCAAGGGATGTGTCCTATATACTTACATTATTAATGGAAACCGGAAACAATAGTATGGCGCAATAGTCGGAATGCGCTCCGCAAAAGTAGCAACGCCTTAAAAAATCCAAAACTACACATATAACCAGACAAAATTAGTAAGCCTAAACCCAAAAGAGGACACAGAATGAAGTGGAGAGTTGAGAAGCTTACACCGAAGATTGGACCAGCTTCCATATAGAAAAGACGTGAGAGCGTGCACAGCTTGCCTGCAAATCGAGCATTCCTCGTGCCTACCCATAGGAACCAAGGATATTATGACCACCTCCATAACCGGCAAACTTATATCCCAAAAGTGGTAAAATCTAGGAATGCAGACATTCTACAACAAACACATACCCGTGTCGCTTCCGAATCCGTATCAGTTCCGAGTCTCCTTTCTGCGCCCACGTCATTCACCTGTCGAGAATTTCTAATCAGAAATATGTGGAGAAGAAAAAAGTCTAAGAGAGAATAAAATAGAAATGGGTTAAAGTGGCTCATTCTGGACTCCAGCGTAAACGCTTGAATCAGCTCCGCGGATGCAATCTCCTGAATGTGGCAATGCATGAAGGTGTCAGCCATGAGGATTCTTATAAATGAAGAGAAGTTAAAAGCACAACTACGACAATTGAGCAATTAGCAATCCACACACCAACAACAACCTGAAATCATTTAACCTATGGAATTAAAACAAAACGGAACTGAATTAAGCACGGGATGCTTCCTATACTTTCATTGATATCGAAAACCGGGAACAATGGTAAGGCGCAGGAGCCGTAAAGGCGATCGCCAAAACTAGAAAAGCCTCGGAAAATCTAAATCTATGCATATAACCAAAGCAAAATAGTAACCCATACGCCCAGACGAGAACACCGAATGAGGTTGAGAACTGAGAAGCTTACACGAAAGAGTTGATCGGCTTCCTCATAGTATTGCCGCGAGAGGTTGCGCATCTTGCCCGCAAATCGAGCATTCTTCGTGCCTGCACCCATAAGAACCAAGGATATTATGGTCACCTCCACAACTGGCAAACCACATATTCCAAAAGTGCTAAAATTCAGGGATGTAGACATTCTACAACAAACACATACCCGTGCCGCTTCCGAATCCGTATGACTTCCGAATCTTCTTTCCACGCCCACGCCATTCACCTGCCAAGAATATCTAATTAGAAATAGGTGGAGAAAAAAAAGTTTAAGAGTGTATACAGAAGAAATGGGTTAGAGTGGCTCATTCTGGACTCCAGCGTATGCGAGGCTTTGGCTGATCACTGCTACAATTCGAACGCTGGAATCAGCTCCGCGGATGCAATCTCCTGAAAGTGGCAATGCATTAAGGTGTCAGCCATGAGGATTTTTAACAAAGGAAGAGAAGTTAAAAGTACAACAACGGCAATTGAGCAATTAGCAACCCACACACCAACAACAACGTTGAATCATTTAACCTACGGAATTAAAATAAAACGGAACTGAATTAAGCACGGGATGTTTCCTATAGTTTCATTGATATCGAAACCGGGAACAATGGTAAGGCGCAGGAGCCGTAAAAGCGATCGGCAAAAGTAGATAAGCCTCGTAAAATATAAATCAACACATATAACCAAAGCAAAATAGTAACCCATACGCCCAGACGAGAACACCGAATGAGGTTGAGAACTGAGAAGCTTACACCAAAGAGTTGATCGGCTTCCTCATAGTATTGCCGCGAGAGGTTGCGCATCTTGCCCGCAAATCGAGCATTCTTCGTGCCTGCACCCATAAGAACCAAGGATATTATGGTCACCTCCACAACTGGCAAACCACATATTCCAAAAATGCTAAAATTCAGGGATGTAGACATTCTACAACAAACACATACCCGTGCCGCTTCCGAATCCGTATGACTTCCGAGCCTTCTTTCCACGCCCACGCCATTCAGCTGCCAAAAATATCTAATTAGAAATAGGGGGAGAAGAAAAAGTTTAAGAGTGTATACAGAAGAAATGGGTTAGAGTGGCTCATTCTGGACTCCAGCGTATGCCAGGCCATGGCTGTTCACTGCTTTAATTCGAACGCTTGAATCGGCTCCGCGGATGCAATCTCCTGAAAGTGGCAATGCATGAAGGTGTCGGTGATGAGGATTATTAATAAATTCAGAAAAATTACAAGCAGAACAATGGCAATAGAGCCATTAGTAACCCACACACCCATAAGAAACATCCATTCAGTTATCCTACGGAATTAAAAGAAAACGGAACTGAATTAAGCACGGGATGTTTTCTATTCTTACATTGGTATCGAAAACCGGGAACAATGGTAAGGCACAGGAGTCAGTAAGCCGATCACCAAAAGTAGCAACGCCTCGAGAAATCATAAACTACGCATATAACCAAAGCAATTTAGTAACCCATGCATCCAAACGAGAATACCGAATGAACCTGAGAATTAAGAAGCTTACACCGAAGAGTTGATCGGCTTCCTTACAGTTTTTCGGCGAGAGGTTGTGTACCTTGGCCGCAAATCGAGCATTCCTCGTGCCTGCACCCATAAGACCCAAGGATATTATAGCCACTGCCACGACCGACAAACCTTGTCCTCCAAAAATGATATAATTTAGGTATGCTGACATTGTACAGAAAACGCATACCTGTGCAGCTTCCGCATCCTTATCGCTTCCGAATCTCCTTTGCGCTATCGCCCTTCACCTGTCAGGAATATCTAATCAGAAACTGGTGGACGAGAAATAGTTTAGAAGTGAATATAGTAGAAATGGGTTAGAGTGGCTTATTCTGGACTCCAGCGTATGCAAGGCCACGGCGGAATACTGCTCCAATTCGAACGCTTGAATCAGCTCCAATGACGCAATCTCATGGAAGTGGCAATGCCTGTAGAAGCCAAGAGGAGTTTTGGAAAATTAAAAGAAGTTACAGCCACAAAAACGACATTAAAGCAAGAGAAGCCCTTATAAAAAGTTTCAACAAATATAAGCAATGTGGGCTTACACTATCGCAGTCATTCTGATACGGAAGTTGACAATGCGAACCCGTTAGTGTGTTCCTGCAATGACAAGGCAGAAATTGCATTAGCAGATTTTATTAATTCGTGCGAGACCAAAATCAACTTCGCAGGACAGAATCTTATGCTTCAATAACAAAGGTACGAACATCGAGTATGGTTTTGAAAGGTCCTTACCTCGAAGTACAGGTCCGAAGGGAGAAGAAAAAGGGATACCAACCTTGCTGCAACACAATCGCTCTCATCGTTCATGTTCTTGAAGGGGCTGTCAACGGTTCAGGTCCACCCGACTGGCCCGAATATACCCAACCATTTATAAAGGATCCGGCTCCATGATTATGTTGAAATAAATAATTGGGTCGGTTCCGGTTCTCGCCCCTCCCGAATCGATTCATGCCCAAAACCGATTATTTTGTAAGCCATATATATTATTTCCTTCGTTTTCTTATAGTTTTCTCTTATCATAGGTTTAAAGTGTCGAATCTGATAGATGGATAAATAAAAGGTGTTTAACGTTTTAACATATAAGTAACTTAGTATTTTTCTATCAATTTTATTAACGATATATAACTAAAGTTTAAATTTTAGTTTGCCTTTTAAATAAGAAAAGTGTTTTTTTTTTAGCTTAAATGGTTCGGTTTTAAACCTATGTCTTTGTTTCAACCTAAATTTTATGTTAAAATGGACGGTTTTGGGTCTAAGATTTTGTCCCTATTAATGATCTGTTCGGGAGTGCTTCAACCTAGACCGGACTCGGATCCCACCCGTTGACAGCGCTATCTTGAATGGCGGCCAATTTCCGGTCGAGCCACCACTCAAAGCATGATGAAAATAGTCAGTCACTTATCCAAAGAGAATAAAAGAAAATGGAAGTACTGTAAGCAAGGGATGTGTCCTATATACTTACATTATTAATGGAAACCGGAAACAATAGTATGGCGCAATAGTCGGAATGCGCACCGCAAAAGTAGCAACGCCTCGAAAAATCCAAAACTACACATATAACCAGACCAAATTAGTAGGCCTAAACCCAAAAGAGGACACAGAATGAAGTGGAGAGTTGAGAAGCTTACACCGAAGATTGGACCAGCTTCCATATAGAAAAGCCGTGAGAGCGTGCACAGCTTGCCTGCAAATCGAGCATTCCTCGTGCCTACCCATAGGAACCAAGGATATTATGACCACCTCCATAACCGGCAAACTTATATCCCAAAAGTGGTAAAATCTAGGAATGCAGACATTCTACAACAAACACATACCCGTGCCGCTTCCGTATCCGTATCAGTTCCGAGTCTCCTTTCTGCGCCCACGTCATTCACCTGTCGAGAATTTCTAATCAGAAATATGTGGAGAAGAAAAAAGTCTAAGAGAGAATAAAATAGAAATGGGTTAAAGTGGCTCATTCTGGACTCCAGCGTAAACGCTTGAATCAGCTCCGCGGATGCAATCTCCTGAATGTGGCAATGCATGAAGGTGTCAGCCATGAGGATTCTTAACAAATGAAGAGAAGTTAAAAGCACAACTACGACAATTGAGCAATTAGCAATCCACACACCAACAACAACATGAAATCATTTAACCCACGGAATTAAAACAAAACGGAACTGAATTAAGCACGGGATGCTTCCTATACCTTCATTGATATCGAAAACCGGGAACAATGGTAAGGCGCAGGAGCCGTAAAAGCGATCGCCAAAACTAGAAAAGCCTCGGAAAATCTAAATCTATGCATATAACCAAAGCAAAATAGTAACCCATACGCCCAGACGAGAACACCGAATGAGGTTGAGAACTGAGAAGCTTACACGAAAGAGTTGATCGGCTTCCTCATAGTATTGCCGCGAGAGGTTGCGCATCTTGCCCGCAAATCGAGCATTTTTCGTGCCTGCACCCATAAGAACCAAGGATATTATGGTCACCTCCACAACTGGCAAACCACATATTCCAAAAGTGCTAAAATTCAGGGATGTAGACATTCTACAACAAACACATACCCGTGCCGCTTCCGAATCCGTATGACTTCCGAGTCTTCTTTCCACGCCCACGCCATTCACCTGCCAAGAATATCTAATTAGAAATAGGTGGAGAAAAAAAAGTTTAAGAGTGTATACAGAAGAAATGGGTTAGAGTGGCTCATTCTGGACTCCAGCGTATGCGAGGCTTTGGCTGATCACTGCTACAATTCGAACGCTGGAATCAGCTCCGCGGATGCAATCTCCTGAAAGTGGCAATGCATTAAGGTGTCAGCCATGAGGATTTTTAACAAAGGAAGAGAAGTTAAAAGTACAACAACGGCAATTGAGCAATTAGCAACCCACACACCAACAACAACGTTGAATCATTTAACCTACGGAATTAAAATAAAACGGAACTGAATTAAGCACGGGATGTTTCCTATAGTTTCATTGATATCGAAACCGGGAACAATGGTAAGGCACAGGAGCCGTAAAAGCGATCGGCAAAAGTAGATAAGCCTCGTAAAATATAAATCAACGAATATAACCAAAGCAAAATAGTAACCCATACGCCCAGACGAGAACACCGAATGAGGTTGAGAACTGAGAAGCTTACACCAAAGAGTTGATCGGCTTCCTCATAGTATTGCCGCGAGAGGTTGCGCATCTTGCCCGCAAATCGAGCATTCTTCGTGCCTGCACCCATAAGAACCAAGGATATTATGGTCACCTCCACAACTGGCAAACCACATATTCCAAAAATGCTAAAATTCAGGGATGTAGACATTCTACAACAAACACATACCCGTGCCGCTTCCGAATCCGTATGACTTCCGAGCCTTCTTTCCACGCCCACGCCATTCACCTGCCAAAAATATCTAATTAGAAATAGGGGGAGAAAAAAAAGTTTAAGAGTGTATACAGAAGAAATGGGATAGAGAGGCTCATTCTGGACTCCAGCGTATGCGAGGCCATGGCTGTTCACTGCTTTAATTCGAACGTTTGAGTCGGCTCCGCGGATGCAATCTCCTGAAAGTGGCAATGCATGAAGGTGTCAGCCATGAGGATTATTAACAAAGGAAGAGAAGTTAAAAGTACAACAACGGCAATTGAGCAATTAGCAACCCACACACCAACAACAACGTGGAATCATTTAACCTACGGAATTAAAATAAAACGGAACTGAATTAAGCACGGGATGTTTCCTATAGTTTCATTGATATCGAAACCGGGAACAATGGTAAGTCGCAGGAGCCGTAAAAGCGATCGGCAAAAGTAGATAAGCCTCGTAAAATATAAATCTACACATATAACCAAAGCAAAATAGTAACCCATACGCCCAGACGAGAACACCGAATGAGGTTGAGAACTGAGAAGCTTACACCAAAGAGTTGATCGGCTTCCTCATAGTATTGCCGCGAGAGGTTGCGCATCTTGCCCGCAAATCGAGCATTCTTCGTGCCTGCACCCATAAGAACCAAGGATATTATGGTCACCTCCACAACTGGCAAACCACATATTCCAAAAATGCTAAAATTCAGGGATGTAGACATTCTACAACAAACACATACCCGTGCCGCTTCCGAATCCGTATGACTTCCGAGCCTTCTTTCCACGCCCACGCCATTCACCTGCCAAAAATATCTAATTAGAAATAGGGGGAGAAGAAAAAGTTTAAGAGTGTATACAGAAGAAATGGGTTAGAGTGGCTCATTCTGGACTCCAGCGTATGCCAGGCCATGGCTGTTCACTGCTTTAATTCGAACGCTTGAATCGGCTCCGCGGATGCAATCTCCTGAAAGTGGCAATGCATGAAGGTGTCGGTGATGAGGATTATTAATAAATTCAGAAAAATTACAAGCAGAACAATGGCAATAGAGCCATTAGTAACCCACACACCCATAAGAAACATCCATTCAGTTATCCTACGGAATTAAAAGAAAACGGAACTGAATTAAGCACGGGATGTTTTCTATACTTACATTGGTATCGAAAACCGGGAACAATGGTAAGGCACAGGAGTCAGTAAGCCGATCACCAAAAGTAGCAACGCCTCGAGAAATCATAAACTACGCATATAACCAAAGCAATTTAGTAACCCATGCATCCAAACGAGAATACCGAATGAACCTGAGAATTAAGAAGCTTACACCGAAGAGTTGATCGGCTTCCTTACAGTTTTTCGGCGAGAGGTTGTGTACCTTGTCCGCAAATCGAGCATTCCTCGTGCCTGCACCCATAAGACCCAAGGATATTATAGCCACTGCCACGACCGACAAACCTTGTCCTCCAAAAATGATATAATTTTGGTATGCTGACATTGTACAGAAAACGCATACCTGTGCAGCTTCCGCATCCTTATCGCTTCCGAATCTCCTTTGCGCTATCGCCCTTCACCTGTTAGGAATATCTAATCAGAAACTGGTGGACGAGAAATAGTTTAGAAGTGAATATAGTAGAAATGGGTTAGAGTGGCTTATTCTGGACTCCAGCGTATGCAAGGCCACGGCGGAATACTGCTCCAATTCGAACGCTTGAATCAGCTCCAATGACGCAATCTCATGGAAGTGGCAATGCCTGTAGAAGCCAAGAGGAGTTTTGGAAAATTAAAAGAAGTTACAGCCACAAAAACGACATTAAAGCAAGAGAAGCCCTTATAAAAAGTTTCAACAAATATAAGCAATGTGGGCTTACACTATCGCAGTCATTCTGATACGGAATTTGACAATGCGAACCCGTTAGTGTGTTCCTGCAATGACAAGGCAGAAATTGCATTAGCAGATTTTATTAATTCGTGCGAGACCAAAATCAACTTCGCAGGACAGAATCTTATGCTTCAATAACAAAGGTACGAACATCGAGTATGGTTTTGAAAGGTCCTTACCTCGAAGTACAGGTCCGAAGGGAGAAGAAAAAGGGATACCAACCTTGCTGCAACACAATCGCTCTCATCGTTCATGTTCTTGAAGGGGCTGTCAACGGTTCAGGTCCACCCGACTGGCCCGAATATACCCAACCATTTATAAAGGATCCGGCTCCATGATTATGTTGAAATAAATAATTGGGTCGGTTCCGGTTCTCGCCCCTCTCGAATCGATTCATGCCCAAAACCAATTATTTTGTTAGCCATATATATTATTTCCTTCGTTTTCTTATAGTTTTCTCTTATCATAGGTTTAAAGTGTCGAATCTGATAGATAGATAAATAAAAGGTGTTTAACGTTTTAACATATAAGTAACTTAGTATTTTTCTATCAATTTTATTAACGATATATAACTAAAGTTTAAATATTAGTTTGCCTTTTAAATAAGAAAAGTGTTTTTTTTTTAGCTTAAATGGTTCGGTTTTAAACCTATGTCTTTGTTTCAACCTAAATTTTATGTTAAAATGGACGGTTTTGGGTCTAAGATTTTGTCCCTATTAATGATCTGTTCGGGAGTGCTTCAACCTAGACCGGACTCGGATCCCACCCGTTGACAGCCCTATCTTGAATGGCGGCCAATTTCCGGTCGAGCCACCACTCAAAGCATGATGAAAATAGTCAGTCACTTATCCAAAGAGAATAAAAGAAAATGGAAGTACTGTAAGCAAGGGATGTGTCCTATATACTTACATTATTAATGGAAACCGGAAACAATAGTATGGCGCAATAGTCGGAATGCGCTCCGCAAAAGTAGCAACGCCTTAAAAAATCCAAAACTACACATATAACCAGACCAAATTAGTAAGCCTAAACCCAAAAGAGGACACAGAATGAAGTGGAGAGTTGAGAAGCTTACACCGAAGATTGGACCAGCTTCCATATAGAAAAGCCGTGAGAGCGTGCACAGCTTGCCTGCAAATCGAGCATTCCTCGTGCCTACCCATAGGAACCAAGGATATTATGACCACCTCCATAACCGGCAAACTTATATCCCAAAAGTGGTAAAATCTAGGAATGCAGACATTCTACAACAAACACATACCCGTGTCGCTTCCGAATCCGTATCAGTTCCGAGTCTCCTTTCTACGCCCACGTCATTCACCTGTCGAGAATTTCTAATCAGAAATATGTGGAGAAGAAAAAAGTCTAAGAGAGAATAAAATAGAAATGGGTTAAAGTGGCTCATTCTGGACTCCAGCGTAAACGCTTGAATCAGCTCCGCGGATGCAATCTCCTGAATGTGGCAATGCATGAAGGTGTCAGCCATGAGGATTCTTAACAAATGAAGAGAATTTAAAAGCACAACTACGACAATTGAGCAATTAGCAATCCACACACCAACAACAACATGAAATCATTTAACCTACGGAATTAAAACAAAACGGAACAGAATTAAGCACGGGATGCTTCCTATACTTTCATTGATATCGAAAACCGGGAACAATGGTAAGGCGCAGGAGCCGTAAAGGCGATCGCTAAAACTAGAAAAGCCTCGGAAAATCTAAATCTATGCATATAACCAAAGCAAAATAGTAACCCATACGCCCAGATGAGAACACCGAATGAGGTTGAGAACTGAGAAGCTTACACGAAAGAGTTGATCGGCTTCCTCATAGTATTGCCGCGAGAGGTTGCGCATCTTGCCCGCAAATCGAGCATTCTTCGTGCCTGCACCCATAAGAACCAAGGATATTATGGTCACCTCCACAACTGGCAAACCACATATTCCAAAAGTGCTAAAATTCAGGGATGTAGACATTCAACAACAAACACATACCCGTGCCGCTTCCGAATCCGTATGACTTCCGAATCTTCTTTCCACGCCCACGCCATTCACCTGCCAAGAATATCTAATTAGAAATAGGTGGAGAAAAAAAAGTTTAAGAGTGTATACAGAAGAAATGGGTTAGAGTGGCTCATTCTGGACTCCAGCGTATGCGAGGCTTTGGCTGATCACTGCTACAATTCGAATGCTGGAATCAGCTCCGCGGATGCAATCTCCTGAAAGTGGCAATGCATTAAGGTGTCAGCCATGAGGATTTTTAACAAAGGAAGAGAAGTTAAAAGTACAACAACGGCAATTGAGCAATTAGCAACCCACACACCAACAACAACGTTGAATCATTTAACCTACGGAATTAAAATAAAACGAAACTGAATTAAGCACGGGATGTTTCCTATAGTTTCATTGATATCGAAACCGGGAACAATGGTAAGGCGCAGGAGCCGTAAAAGCGATCGGCAAAAGTAGATAAGCCTCGTAAAATATAAATCAACACATATAACCAAAGCAAAATAGTAACCCATACGCCCAGACGAGAACACCGAATGAGGTTGAGAACTGAGAAGCTTACACCAAAGAGTTGATCGGCTTCCTCATAGTATTGCCGCGAGAGGTTGCGCATCTTGCCCGCAAATCGAGCATTCTTCGTGCCTGCACCCATAAGAACCAAGGATATTATGGTCACCTCCACAACTGGCAAACCACATATTCCAAAAATGCTAAAATTCAGGGATGTAGACATTCTACAACAAACACATACCCGTGCCGCTTCCGAATCCGTATGACTTCCGAGCCTTCTTTCCACGCCCACGCCATTCACCTGCCAAAAATATCTAATTAGAAATAGGGGGAGAAGAAAAAGTTTAAGAGTGTATACAGAAGAAATGGGTTAGAGTGGCTCATTCTGGACTCCAGCGTATGCCAGGCCATGGCTGTTCACTGCTTTAATTCGAACGCTTGAATCGGCTCCGCGGATGCAATCTCCTGAAAGTGGCAATGCATGAAGGTGTCGGTGATGAGGATTATTAATAAATTCAGAAAAATTACAAGCAGAACAATGGCAATAGAGCCATTAGTAACCCACACACCCATAAGAAACATCCATTCAGTTATCCTACGGAATTAAAAGAAAACGGAACTGAATTAAGCACGGGATGTTTTCTATACTTACATTGGTATCGAAAACCGGGAACAATGGTAAGGCACAGGAGTCAGTAAGCCGATCACCAAAAGTAGCAACGCCTCGAGAAATCATAAACTACGCATATAACCAAAGCAATTTAGTAACCCATGCATCCAAACGAGAATACCGAATGAACCTGAGAATTAAGAAGCTTACACCGAAGAGTTGATCGGCTTCCTTACAGTTTTTCGGCGAGAGGTTGTGTACCTTGGCCGCAAATCGAGCATTCCTCGTGCCTGCACCCATAAGACCCAAGGATATTATAGCCACTGCCACGACCGACAAACCTTGTCCTCCAAAAATGATATAATTTAGGTATGCTGACATTGTACAGAAAACGCATACCTGTGCAGCTTCCGCATCCTTATCGCTTCCGAATCTCCTTTGCGCTATCGCCCTTCACCTGTCAGGAATATCTAATCAGAAACTGGTGGACGAGAAATAGTTTAGAAGTGAATATAGTAGAAATGGGTTAGAGTGGCTTATTCTGGACTCCAGCGTATGCAAGGCCACGGCGGAATACTGCTCCAATTCGAACGCTCGAATCAGCTCCAATGACGCAATCTCATGGAAGTGGCAATGCCTGTAGAAGCCAAGAGGAGTTTTGGAAAATTAAAAGAATCTACAGCCACGAAAACGACATTAAAGCAAGAGATGCCCTTATAAAAAGTTTCAACAAATATAAGCAATGTGGGCTTACACTATCGCAGTCATTCTGATACGGAAGTTGACAATGCGAACCCGTTAGTGTGTTCCTGCAATGACAAGGCAGAAATTGCATTAGCAGATTTTATTAATTCGTGCGAGACCAAAATCAACTTCGCAGGACAGAATCTTATGCTTCAATAACAAAGGTACGAACATCGAGTATGGATTTGAAAGGTCCTTACCTCGAAGTACAAGTCCGAAGGGAGAAGAAAAAGGGATACCAACCTTGCTGCAACACAATCGCTCTCATCGTTCATGTTCTTGAAGGGGCTGTCAACGGTTCAGGTCCACCCGACTGGCCCGAATATACCCAACCATTTATAAAGGATCCGGCTCCATGATTATGTTGAAATAAATAATTGGGTCGGTTCCGGTTCTCGCCCCTCCCGAATCGATTCATGCCCAAAACCGATTATTTTGTTAGCCATATATATTATTTCCTTCGTTTTCTTATAGTTTTCTCTTATCATAGGTTTAAAGTGTCGAATCTGATAGATAGATAAATAAAAGGTGTTTAACGTTTTAACATATAAGTAACTTAGTATTTTTCTATCAATTTTATTAACGATATATAACTAAAGTTTAAATTTTAGTTTGCCTTTTAAATAAGAAAAGTGTTTTTTTTTTAGCTTAAATGGTTCGATTTTAAACCTATGTCTTTGTTTCAACCTAAATTTTATGTTAAAATGGACGGTTTTGGGTCTAAGATTTTGTCCCTATTAATGATATGTTCGGGAGTGCTTCAACCTAGACCGGACTCGGATCCCACCCGTTGACAGCCCTATCTTGAATGGCGGCCAATGTCCGGTCGAGCCACCACTCAAAGCATGATGAAAATAGTCAGTCACTTATCCAAAGAGAATAAAAGAAAATGGAAGTACTGTAAGCAAGGGATGTGTCCTATATACTTACATTATTAATGGAAACCGGAAACAATAGTATGGCGCAATAGTCGGAATGCGCTCCGCAAAAGTAGCAACGCCTCAAAAAATCCAAAACTACACATATAACCAGACCAAATTAGAAGGCCTAAACCCAAAAGAGGACATAGAATGAAGTGGAGAGTTGAGAAGCTTACACCGAAGATTGGACCAGCTTCCATATAGAAAAGCCGTGAGAGCGTGCACAGCTTGCCCGCAAATCGAGCATTCCTCGTGCCTACCCATAGGAACCAAGGATATTATGACCACCTCCATAACCGGCAAACTTATATCCCAAAAGTGGTAAAATCTAGGAATGCAGACATTCTACAACAAACACATACCCGTGCCGCTTCCGAATCCGTATCAGTTCCGAGTCTCCTTTCTGCGCCCACGTCATTCACCTGTCGAGAATTTTGAATCAGAAATATGTGGAGAAGAAAAAAGTCTAAGAGAGAATAAAATAGAAATGGGTTAAAGTGGCTCATTCTGGACTCCAGCGTAAACGCTTGAATCAGCTCCGCGGATGCAATCTCCTGAATGTGGCAATGCATGAAGGTGTCAGCCATGAGGATTCTTAACAAATGAAGAGAAGTTAAAATCACAACGACGACAATTGAGCAATTAGCAATCCACACACCAACAACAACCTGAAATCATTTAACCTACGGAATTAAAACAAAACGGAACTGAATTAAGCACGGGATGCTTCCTATACCTTCATTGATATCGAAAACCGGGAACAATGGTAAGGCGCAGGAGCCGTAAAGGCGATCGCCAAAACTAGAAAAGCCTCGGAAAATCTAAATCTATGCATATAACAAAAGCAAAATAGTAACCCATACGCCCAGACGAGAACACCGAATGAGGTTGAGAACTGAGAAGCTTACACCAAAGAGTTGATCGGCTTCCTCATAGTATTGCCGCGAGAGGTTGCGCATCTTGCCCGCAAATCGAGCATTCTTCGTGCCTGCACCCATAAGAACCAAGGATATTATGGTCACCTCCACAACTGGCAAACCACATATTCCAAAAATGCTAAAATTCAGGGATGTAGACATTCTACAACAAACACATACCCGTGCCGCTTCCGAATCCGTATGACTTCCGAGCCTTCTTTCCACGCCCACGCCATTCACCTGCCAAGAATATCTAATTAGAAATAGGTGGAGAAAAAAAAGTTTAAGAGTGTATACAGAAGAAATGGGTTAGAGAGGCTCATTCTGGACTCCAGCGTATGCGAGGCTTTGGCTGATCACTGCTTTAATTCGAACGCTTGAGTCGGCTCCGCGGATGCAATCTCCTGAAAGTGGCAATGCATGAAGGTGTCAGCCATGAGGATTATTAACAAAGGAAGAGAAGTTAAAAGTACAACAACGGCAATTGAGCAATTAGCAACCCACACACCAACAACAACGTGGAATCATTTAACCTACGGAATTAAAATAAAACGGAACTGAATTAAGCACGGGATGTTTCCTATAGTTTCATTGATATCGAAACCGGGAACAATGGTAAGGCGCAGGAGCCGTAAAAGCGATCGGCAAAAGTAGATAAGCCTCGTAAAATATAAATCAACACATATAACCAAAGCAAAATAGTAACCCATACGCCCAGACGAGAACACCGAATGAGGTTGAGAACTGAGAAGCTTACACCAAAGAGTTGATCGGCTTCCTCATAGTATTGCCGCGAGAGGTTGCGCATCTTGCCCGCAAATCGAGCATTCTTCGTGCCTGCACCCATAAGAACCAAGGATATTATGGTCACCTCCACAACTGGCAAACCACATATTCCAAAAATGCTAAAATTCAGGGATGTAGACATTCTACAACAAACACATACCCGTGCCGCTTCCGAATCCGTATGACTTCCGAGCCTTCTTTCCACGCCCACGCCATTCACCTGCCAAAAATATCTAATTAGAAATAGGGGGAGAAGAAAAAGTTTAAGAGTGTATACAGAAGAAATGGGTTAGAGTGGCTCATTCTGGACTCCAGCGTATGCCAGGCCATGGCTGTTCACTGCTTTAATTCGAACGCTTGAATCGGCTCCGCGGATGCAATCTCCTGAAAGTGGCAATGCATGAAGGTGTCGGTGATGAGGATTATTAATAAATTCAGAAAAATTACAAGCAGAACAATGGCAATAGAGCCATTAGTAACCCACACACCCATAAGAAACATCCATTCAGTTATCCTACGGAATTAAAAGAAAACGGAACTGAATTAAGCACGGGATGTTTTCTATACTTACATTGGTATCGAAAACCGGGAACAATGGTAAGGCACAGGAGTCAGTAAGCCGATCACCAAAAGTAGCAACGCCTCGAGAAATCATAAACTACGCATATAACCAAAGCAATTTAGTAACCCATGCATCCAAACGAGAATACCGAATGAACCTGAGAATTAAGAAGCTTACACCGAAGAGTTGATCGGCTTCCTTACAGTTTTTCGGCGAGAGGTTGTGTACCTTGGCCGCAAATCGAGCATTCCTCGTGCCTGCACCCATAAGACCCAAGGATATTATAGCCACTGCCACGACCGACAAACCTTGTCCTCCAAAAATGATATAATTTAGGTATGCTGACATTGTACAGAAAACGCATACCTGTGCAGCTTCCGCATCCTTATCGCTTCCGAATCTCCTTTGCGCTATCGCCCTTCACCTGTCAGGAATATCTAATCAGAAACTGGTGGACGAGAAATAGTTTAGAAGTGAATATAGTAGAAATGGGTTAGAGTGGCTTATTCTGGACTCCAGCGTATGCAAGGCCACGGCGGAATACTGCTCCAATTCGAACGCTCGAATCAGCTCCAATGACGCAATCTCATGGAAGTGGCAATGCCTGTAGAAGCCAAGAGGAGTTTTGGAAAATTAAAAGAATCTACAGCCACGAAAACGACATTAAAGCAAGAGATGCCCTTATAAAAAGTTTCAACAAATATAAGCAATGTGGGCTTACACTATCGCAGTCATTCTGATACGGAAGTTGACAATGCGAACCCGTTAGTGTGTTCCTGCAATGACAAGGCAGAAATTGCATTAGCAGATTTTATTAATTCGTGCGAGACCAAAATCAACTTCGCAGGACAGAATCTTATGCTTCAATAACAAAGGTACGAACATCGAGTATGGATTTGAAAGGTCCTTACCTCGAAGTACAAGTCCGAAGGGAGAAGAAAAAGGGATACCAACCTTGCTGCAACACAATCGCTCTCATCGTTCATGTTCTTGAAGGGGCTGTCAACGGTTCAGGTCCACCCGACTGGCCCGAATATACCCAACCATTTATAAAGGATCCGGCTCCATGATTATGTTGAAATAAATAATTGGGTCGGTTCCGGTTCTCGCCCCTCCCGAATCGATTCATGCCCAAAACCGATTATTTTGTTAGCCATATATATTATTTCCTTCGTTTTCTTATAGTTTTCTCTTATCATAGGTTTAAAGTGTCGAATCTGATAGATAGATAAATAAAAGGTGTTTAACGTTTTAACATATAAGTAACTTAGTATTTTTCTATCAATTTTATTAACGATATATAACTAAAGTTTAAATTTTAGTTTGCCTTTTAAATAAGAAAAGTGTTTTTTTTTTAGCTTAAATGGTTCGATTTTAAACCTATGTCTTTGTTTCAACCTAAATTTTATGTTAAAATGGACGGTTTTGGGTCTAAGATTTTGTCCCTATTAATGATATGTTCGGGAGTGCTTCAACCTAGACCGGACTCGGATCCCACCCGTTGACAGCCCTATCTTGAATGGCGGCCAATGTCCGGTCGAGCCACCACTCAAAGCATGATGAAAATAGTCAGTCACTTATCCAAAGAGAATAAAAGAAAATGGAAGTACTGTAAGCAAGGGATGTGTCCTATATACTTACATTATTAATGGAAACCGGAAACAATAGTATGGCGCAATAGTCGGAATGCGCTCCGCAAAAGTAGCAACGCCTCAAAAAATCCAAAACTACACATATAACCAGACCAAATTAGAAGGCCTAAACCCAAAAGAGGACATAGAATGAAGTGGAGAGTCGAGAAGCTTACACCGAAGATTGGACCAGCTTCCATATAGAAAAGCCGTGAGAGCGTGCACAGCTTGCCCGCAAATCGAGCATTCCTCGTGCCTACCCATAGGAACCAAGGATATTATGACCACCTCCATAACCGGCAAACTTATATCCCAAAAGTGGTAAAATCTAGGAATGCAGACATTCTACAACAAACACATACCCGTGCCGCTTCCGAATCCGTATCAGTTCCGAGTCTCCTTTCTGCGCCCACGTCATTCACCTGTCGAGAATTTTGAATCAGAAATATGTGGAGAAGAAAAAAGTCTAAGAGAGAATAAAATAGAAATGGGTTAAAGTGGCTCATTCTGGACTCCAGCGTAAACGCTTGAATCAGCTCCGCGGATGCAATCTCCTGAATGTGGCAATGCATGAAGGTGTCAGCCATGAGGATTCTTAACAAATGAAGAGAAGTTAAAATCACAACGACGACAATTGAGCAATTAGCAATCCACACACCAACAACAACCTGAAATCATTTAACCTACGGAATTAAAACAAAACGGAACTGAATTAAGCACGGGATGCTTCCTATACCTTCATTGATATCGAAAACCGGGAACAATGGTAAGGCGCAGGAGCCGTAAAGGCGATCGCCAAAACTAGAAAAGCCTCGGAAAATCTAAATCTATGCATATAACAAAAGCAAAATAGTAACCCATACGCCCAGACGAGAACACCGAATGAGGTTGAGAACTGAGAAGCTTACACCAAAGAGTTGATCGGCTTCCTCATAGTATTGCCGCGAGAGGTTGCGCATCTTGCCCGCAAATCGAGCATTCTTCGTGCCTGCACCCATAAGAACCAAGGATATTATGGTCACCTCCACAACTGGCAAACAACATATTCCAAAAATGCTAAAATTCAGGGATGTAGACATTCTACAACAAACACATACCCGTGCCGCTTCCGAATCCGTATGACTTCCGAGCCTTCTTTCCACGCCCACGCCATTCACCTGCCAAGAATATCTAATTAGAAATAGGTGGAGAAAAAAAAGTTTAAGAGTGTATACAGAAGAAATGGGTTAGAGAGGCTCATTCTGGACTCCAGCGTATGCGAGGCCATGGCTGTTGACTACTTTAATTCGAACGCTTGAGTCGGCTCCGCGGATGCAATCTCCTGAAAGTGGCAATGCATGAAGGTGTCAGCCATGAGGATTATTAACAAAGGAAGAGAAGTTAAAAGTACAACAACGGCAATTGAGCAATTAGCAACCCACACACCAACAACAACGTGGAATCATTTAACCTACGGAATTAAAATAAAACGGAACTGAATTAAGCACGGGATGTTTCCTATAGTTTCATTGATATCGAAACCGGGAACAATGGTAAGGCGCAGGAGCCGTAAAAGCGATCGGCAAAAGTAGATAAGCCTCGTAAAATATAAATCTACACATATAACCAAAGCAAAATAGTAACCCATACGCCCAGACGAGAACACCGAATGAGGTTGAGAACTGAGAAGCTTACACCAAAGAGTTGATCGGCTTCCTCATAGTATTGCCGCGAGAGGTTGCGCATCTTGCCCGCAAATCGAGCATTCTTCGTGCCTGCACCCATAAGAACCAAGGATATTATGGTCACCTCCACAACTGGCAAACCACATATTCCAAAAATGCTAAAATTCAGGGATGTAGAAATTCTACAACAAACACATACCCGTGCCGCTTCCGAATCCGTATGACTTCCGAGCCTTCTTTCCACGCCCACGCCATTCACCTGCCAAAAATATCTAATTAGAAATAGGGGGAGAAGAAAAAGTTTAAGAGTGTATACAGAAGAAATGGGTTAGAGTGGCTCATTCTGGACTCCAGCGTATGCCAGGCCATGGCTGTTCACTGCTTTAATTCGAACGCTTGAATCGGCTCCGCGGATGCAATCTCCTGAAAGTGGCAATGCATGAAGGTGTCGGTGATGAGGATTATTAATAAATTCAGAAAAATTACAAGCAGAACAATGGCAATAGAGCCATTAGTAACCCACACACCCATAAGAAACATCCATTCAGTTATCCTACGGAATTAAAAGAAAACGGAACTGAATTAAGCACGGGATGTTTTCTATACTTACATTGGTATCGAAAACCGGGAACAATGGTAAGGCACAGGAGTCAGTAAGCCGATCACCAAAAGTAGCAACGCCTCGAGAAATCATAAACTACGCATATAACCAAAGCAATTTAGTAACCCATGCATCCAAACGAGAATACTGAATGAACCTGAGAATTAAGAAGCTTACACCGAAGAGTTGATCGGCTTCCTTACAGTTTTTCGGCGAGAGGTTGTGTACCTTGGCCGCAAATCGAGCATTCCTCGTGCCTGCACCCATAAGACCCAAGGATATTATAGCCACTGCCACGACCGACAAACCTTGTCCTCCAAAAATGATATAATTTAGGTATGCTGACATTGTACAGAAAACGCATACCTGTGCAGCTTCCGCATCCTTATCGCTTCCGAATCTCCTTTGCGCTATCGCCCTTCACCTGTCAGGAATATCTAATCAGAAACTGGTGGACGAGAAATAGTTTAGAAGTGAATATAGTAGAAATGGGTTAGAGTGGCTTATTCTGGACTCCAGCGTATGCAAGGCCACGGCGGAATACTGCTCCAATTCGAACGCTTGAATCAGCTCCAATGACGCAATCTCATGGAAGTGGCAATGCCTGTAGAAGCCAAGAGGAGTTTTGGAAAATTAAAAGAATCTACAGCCACGAAAACGACATTAAACCAAGAGAAGCCCTTATAAAAAGTTTCAACAAATATAAGCAATGTGGGCTTACACTATCGCAGTCATTCTGATACGGAAGTTGACAATGCGAACCCGTTAGTGTGTTCCTGCAATGACAAGGCAGAAATTGCATTAGCAGATTTTATTAATTCGTGCGAGACCAAAATCAACTTCGCAGGACAGAATCTTATGCTTCAATAACAAAGGTACGAACATCGAGTATGGTTTTGAAAGGTCCTTACCTCGAAGTACAGGTCCGAAGGGAGAAGAAAAAGGGATACCAACCTTGCTGCAACACAATCGCTCTCATCGTTCATGTTCTTGAAGGGGCTGTCAACGGTTCAGGTCCACCCGACTGGCCCGAATATACCCAACCATTTATAAAGGATCCGGCTCCATGATTATGTTGAAATAAATAATTGGGTCGGTTCCGGTTCTCGCCCCTCCCGAATCGATTCATGCCCAAAACCGATTATTTTGTTAGCCATATATATTATTTCCTTCGTTTTCTTATAGTTTTCTCTTATCATAGGTTTAAAGTGTCGAATCTGATAGATAGATAAATAAAAGGTGTTTAACGTTTTAACATATAAGTAACTTAGTATTTTTCTATCAATTTTATTAACGATATATAACTAAAGTTTAAATTTTAGTTTGCCTTTTAAATAAGAAAAGTGTTTTTTTTTTTAGCTTAAATGGTTCGGTTTTAAACCTATGTCTTTGTTTCAACCTAAATTTTATGTTAAAATGGACGGTTTTGGGTCTAAGATTTTGTCCCTATTAATGATCTGTTCGGGAGTGCTTCAACCTAGACCGGACTCGGATCCCACCCGTTGACAGCCCTATCTTGAATGGCGGCCAATTTCCGGTCGAGCCACCACTCAAAGCATGATGAAAATAGTCAGTCACTTATCCAAAGAGAATAAAAGAAAATGGAAGTACTGTAAGCAAGGGATGTGTCCTATATACTTACATTATTAATGGAAACCGGAAACAATAGTATGGCGCAATAGTCGGAATGCGCTCCGCAAAAGTAGCAACGCCTCGAAAAATCCAAAACTACACATATAACCAGACCAAATTAGTAGGCCTAAACCCAAAAGAGGACACAGAATGAAGTGGAGAGTTGAGAAGCTTACACCGAAGATTGGACCAGCTTCCATATAGAAAAGCCGTGAGAGCGTGCACAGCTTGCCTGCAAATCGAGCATTCCTCGTGCCTACCCATAGGAACCAAGGATATTATGACCACCTCCATAACCGGCAAACTTATATCCCAAAAGTGGTAAAATCTAGGAATGCAGACATTCTACAACAAACACATACCCGTGCCGCTTCCGTATCCGTATCAGTTCCGAGTCTCCTTTCTGCGCCCACGTCATTCACCTGTCGAGAATTTCTAATCAGAAATATGTGGAGAAGAAAAAAGTCTAAGAGAGAATAAAATAGAAATGGGTTAAAGTGGCTCATTCTGGACTCCAGCGTAAACGCTTGAATCAGCTCCGCGGATGCAATCTCCTGAATGTGGCAATGCATGAAGGTGTCAGCCATGAGGGTTCTTAACAAATGAAGAGAAGTTAAAAGCACAACTACGACAATTGAGCAATTAGCAATCCACACACCAACAACAACATGAAATCATTTAACCCACGGAATTAAAACAAAACGGAACTGAATTAAGCACGGGATGCTTCCTACACCTTCATTGATATCGAAAACCGGGAACAATGGTAAGGCGCAGGAGCCGTAAAGGCGATCAACAAAACTAGAAAAGCCTCGGAAAATCTAAATCTATGCATATAACCAAAGCAAAATAGTAACCCATACGCCCAGACGAGAACACCGAATGAGGTTGAGAACTGAGAAGCTTACACCAAAGGGTTGATCGGCTTCCTCATAGTATTGCCGCGAGAGGTTGCGCATCTTGCCCGCAAATCGAGCATTCTTCGTGCCTGCACCCATAAGAACCAAGGATATTATGGTCACCTCCACAACTGGCAAACCACATATTCCAAAAGAGCTAAAATTCAGGGATGTAGACATTCTACAACAAACACATACCCGTGCCGCTTCCGAATCCGTATGACTTCCGAGTCTTCTTTCCACGCCCACGCCATTCACCTGCCAAGAATATCTAATTAGAAATAGGTGGAGAAAAAAAAGTTTAAGAGTGTATACAGAAGAAATGGGTTAGAGTGGCTCATTCTGGACTCCAGCGTATGCGAGGCTTTGGCTGATCACTGCTACAATTCGAACGCTGGAATCAGCTCCGCGGATGCAATCTCCTGAAAGTGGCAATGCATTAAAGTGTCAGCCATGAGGATTATTAACAAAGGAAGAGAAGTTAAAAGTACAACAACGGCAATTGAGCAATTAGCAACCCACACACCAACAACAACGTTGAATCATTTAACCTACGGAATTAAAATAAAACGGAACTGAATTAAGCACGGGATGTTTCCTATAGTTTCATTGATATCGAAACCGGGAACAATGGTAAGGCACAGGAGCCGTAAAAGCGATCGGCAAAAGTAGATAAGCCTCGTAAAATCTAAATCTACACATATAACCAAAGCAAAATAGTAACCCATACGCCCAGACGAGAACACCGAATGAGGTTGAGAACTGAGAAGCTTACACCAAAGAGTTGATCGGCTTCCTCATAGTATTGCCGCGAGAGGTTGCGCATCTTGCCCGCAAATCGAGCATTCTTCGTGCCTGCACCCATAAGAACCAAGGATATTATGGTCACCTCCACAACTGGCAAACCACATATTCCAAAAGAGCTAAAATTCAGGGATGTAGACATTCTACAACAAACACATACCCGTGCCGCTTCCGAATCCGTATGACTTCCGAGTCTTCTTTCCACGCCCACGCCATTCACCTGCCAAGAATATCTAATTAGAAATAGGTGGAGAAAAAAAAGTTTAAGAGTGTATACAGAAGAAATGGGTTAGAGTGGCTCATTCTGGACTCCAGCGTATGCGAGGCTTTGGCTGATCACTGCTACAATTCGAACGCTGGAATCAGCTCCGCGGATGCAATCTCCTGAAAGTGGCAATGCATTAAAGTGTCAGCCATGAGGATTATTAACAAAGGAAGAGAAGTTAAAAGTACAACAACGGCAATTGAGCAATTAGCAACCCACACACCAACAACAACGTTGAATCATTTAACCTACGGAATTAAAATAAAACGGAACTGAATTAAGCACGGGATGTTTCCTATAGTTTCATTGATATCGAAACCGGGAACAATGGTAAGGCACAGGAGCCGTAAAAGCGATCGGCAAAAGTAGATAAGCCTCGTAAAATATAAATCTACACATATAACCAAAGCAAAATAGTAACCCATACGCCCAGACGAGAACACCGAATGAGGTTGAGAACTGAGAAGCTTACACCAAAGAGTTGATCGGCTTCCTCGTAGTATTGCCGCGAGAGGTTGCGCATCTTGCCCGCAAATCGAGCATTCTTCGTGCCTGCACCCATAAGAACCAAGGATATTATGGTCACCTCCACAACTGGCAAACCACATATTCCAAAAGAGCTAAAATTCAGGGATGTAGACATTCTACAACAAACACATACCCGTGCCGCTTCCGAATCCGTATGACTTCCGAGTCTTCTTTCCACGCCCACGCCATTCACCTGCCAAGAATATCTAATTAGAAATAGGTGGAGAAAAAAAAGTTTAAGAGTGTATACAGAAGAAATGGGTTAGAGTGGCTCATTCTGGACTCCAGCGTATGCGAGGCTTTGGCTGATCACTGCTACAATTCGAACGCTGGAATCAGCTCCGCGGATGCAATCTCCTGAAAGTGGCAATGCATTAAAGTGTCAGCCATGAGGATTATTAACAAAGGAAGAGAAGTTAAAAGTACAACAACGGCAATTGAGCAATTAGCAACCCACACACCAACAACAACGTTGAATCATTTAACCTACGGAATTAAAATAAAACGGAACTGAATTAAGCACGGGATGTTTCCTATAGTTTCATTGATATCGAAACCGGGAACAATGGTAAGGCACAGGAGCCGTAAAAGCGATCGGCAAAAGTAGATAAGCCTCGTAAAATATAAATCTACACATATAACCAAAGCAAAATAGTAACCCATACGCCCAGACGAGAACACCGAATGAGGTTGAGAACTGAGAAGCTTACACCAAAGAGTTGATCGGCTTCCTCATAGTATTGCCGCGAGAGGTTGCGCATCTTGCCCGCAAATCGAGCATTCTTCGTGCCTGCACCCATAAGAACCAAGGATATTATGGTCACCTCCACAACTGGCAAACCACATATTCCAAAAATGCTAAAATTCAGGGATGTAGACATTCTACAACAAACACATACCCGTGCCACTTCCGAATCCGTATGACTTCCGAGCCTTCTTTCCACGCCCACGCCATTCACCTGCCAAAAATATCTAATTAGAAATAGGGGGAGAAGAAAAAGTTTAAGAGTGTATACAGAAGAAATGGGTTAGAGTGGCTCATTCTGGACTCCAGCGTATGCCAGGCCATGGCTGTTCACTGCTTTAATTCGAACGCTTGAATCGGCTCCGCGGATGCAATCTCCTGAAAGTGGCAATGCATGAAGGTGTCGGTGATGAGGATTATTAATAAATTCAGAAAAATTACAAGCAGAACAATGGCAATAGAGCCATTAGTAACCCACACACCCATAAGAAACATCCATTCAGTTATCCTACGGAATTAAAAGAAAACGGAACTGAATTAAGCACGGGATGTTTTCTATACTTACATTGGTATCGAAAACCGGGAACAATGGTAAGGCACAGGAGTCAGTAAGCCGATCACCAAAAGTAGCAACGCCTCGAGAAATCATAAACTACGCATATAACCAAAGCAATTTAGTAACCCATGCATCCAAACGAGAATACCGAATGAACCTGAGAATTAAGAAGCTTACACCGAAGAGTTGATCGGCTTCCTTACAGTTTTTCGGCGAGAGGTTGTGTACCTTGGCCGCAAATCGAGCATTCCTCGTGCCTGCACCCATAAGACCCAAGGATATTATAGCCACTGCCACGACCGACAAACCTTGTCCTCCAAAAATGATATAATTTAGGTATGCTGACATTGTACAGAAAACGCATACCTGTGCAGCTTCCGCATCCTTATCGCTTCCGAATCTCCTTTGCGCTATCGCCCTTCACCTGTCAGGAATATCTAATCAGAAACTGGTGGACGAGAAATAGTTTAGAAGTGAATATAGTAGAAATGGGTTAGAGTGGCTTATTCTGGACTCCAGCGTATGCAAGGCCACGGCGGAATACTGCTCCAATTCGAACGCTTGAATCAGCTCCAATGACGCAATCTCATGGAAGTGGCAATGCCTGTAGAAGCCAAGAGGAGTTTTGGAAAATTAAAAGAATCTACAGCCACGAAAACGACATTAAACCAAGAGAAGCCCTTATAAAAAGTTTCAACAAATATAAGCAATGTGGGCTTACACTATCGCAGTCATTCTGATACGGAAGTTGACAATGCGAACCCGTTAGTGTGTTCCTGCAATGACAAGGCAGAAATTGCATTAGCAGATTTTATTAATTCGTGCGAGACCAAAATCAACTTTGCAGGACAGAATCTTATGCTTCAATAACAAAGGTACGAACATCGAGTATGGTTTTGAAAGGTCCTTACCTCGAAGTACAGGTCCGAAGGGAGAAGAAAAAGGGATACCAACCTTGCTGCAACACAATCGCTCTCATCGTTCATGTTCTTGAAGGGGCTGTCAACGGTTCAGGTCCACCCGACTGGCCCGAATATACCCAACCATTTATAAAGGATCCGGCTCCATGATTATGTTGAAATAAATAATTGGGTCGGTTCCGGTTCTCGCCCCTCCCGAATCGATTCATGCCCAAAACCGATTATTTTGTTAGCCATATATATTATTTCCTTCGTTTTCTTATAGTTTTCTCTTATCATAGGTTTAAAGTGTCGAATCTGATAGATAGATAAATAAAAGGTGTTTAACGTTTTAACATATAAGTAACTTAGTATTTTTCTATCAATTTTATTAACGATATATAACTAAAGTTTAAATTTTAGTTTGCCTTTTAAATAAGAAAAGTGTTTTTTTTTTTAGCTTAAATGGTTCGGTTTTAAACCTATGTCTTTGTTTCAACCTAAATTTTATGTTAAAATGGACGGTTTTGGGTCTAAGATTTTGTCCCTATTAATGATCTGTTCGGGAGTGCTTCAACCTAGACCGGACTCGGATCCCACCCGTTGACAGCCCTATCTTGAATGGCGGCCAATTTCCGGTCGAGCCACCACTCAAAGCATGATGAAAATAGTCAGTCACTTATCCAAAGAGAATAAAAGAAAATGGAAGTACTGTAAGCAAGGGATGTGTCCTATATACTTACATTATTAATGGAAACCGGAAACAATAGTATGGCGCAATAGTCGGAATGCGCTCCGCAAAAGTAGCAACGCCTCGAAAAATCCAAAACTACACATATAACCAGACCAAATTAGTAGGCCTAAACCCAAAAGAGGACACAGAATGAAGTGGAGAGTTGAGAAGCTTACACCGAAGATTGGACCAGCTTCCATATAGAAAAGCCGTGAGAGCGTGCACAGCTTGCCTGCAAATCGAGCATTCCTCGTGCCTACCCATAGGAACCAAGGATATTATGACCACCTCCATAACCGGCAAACTTATATCCCAAAAGTGGTAAAATCTAGGAATGCAGACATTCTACAACAAACACATACCCGTGCCGCTTCCGTATCCGTATCAGTTCCGAGTCTCCTTTCTGCGCCCACGTCATTCACCTGTCGAGAATTTCTAATCAGAAATATGTGGAGAAGAAAAAAGTCTAAGAGAGAATAAAATAGAAATGGGTTAAAGTGGCTCATTCTGGACTCCAGCGTAAACGCTTGAATCAGCTCCGCGGATGCAATCTCCTGAATGTGGCAATGCATGAAGGTGTCAGCCATGAGGGTTCTTAACAAATGAAGAGAAGTTAAAAGCACAACTACGACAATTGAGCAATTAGCAATCCACACACCAACAACAACATGAAATCATTTAACCCACGGAATTAAAACAAAACGGAACTGAATTAAGCACGGGATGCTTCCTACACCTTCATTGATATCGAAAACCGGGAACAATGGTAAGGCGCAGGAGCCGTAAAGGCGATCAACAAAACTAGAAAAGCCTCGGAAAATCTAAATCTATGCATATAACCAAAGCAAAATAGTAACCCATACGCCCAGACGAGAACACCGAATGAGGTTGAGAACTGAGAAGCTTACACCAAAGGGTTGATCGGCTTCCTCATAGTATTGCCGCGAGAGGTTGCGCATCTTGCCCGCAAATCGAGCATTCTTCGTGCCTGCACCCATAAGAACCAAGGATATTATGGTCACCTCCACAACTGGCAAACCACATATTCCAAAAGAGCTAAAATTCAGGGATGTAGACATTCTACAACAAACACATACCCGTGCCGCTTCCGAATCCGTATGACTTCCGAGTCTTCTTTCCACGCCCACGCCATTCACCTGCCAAGAATATCTAATTAGAAATAGGTGGAGAAAAAAAAGTTTAAGAGTGTATACAGAAGAAATGGGTTAGAGTGGCTCATTCTGGACTCCAGCGTATGCGAGGCTTTGGCTGATCACTGCTACAATTCGAACGCTGGAATCAGCTCCGCGGATGCAATCTCCTGAAAGTGGCAATGCATTAAAGTGTCAGCCATGAGGATTATTAACAAAGGAAGAGAAGTTAAAAGTACAACAACGGCAATTGAGCAATTAGCAACCCACACACCAACAACAACGTTGAATCATTTAACCTACGGAATTAAAATAAAACGGAACTGAATTAAGCACGGGATGTTTCCTATAGTTTCATTGATATCGAAACCGGGAACAATGGTAAGGCACAGGAGCCGTAAAAGCGATCGGCAAAAGTAGATAAGCCTCGTAAAATCTAAATCTACACATATAACCAAAGCAAAATAGTAACCCATACGCCCAGACGAGAACACCGAATGAGGTTGAGAACTGAGAAGCTTACACCAAAGAGTTGATCGGCTTCCTCATAGTATTGCCGCGAGAGGTTGCGCATCTTGCCCGCAAATCGAGCATTCTTCGTGCCTGCACCCATAAGAACCAAGGATATTATGGTCACCTCCACAACTGGCAAACCACATATTCCAAAAGAGCTAAAATTCAGGGATGTAGACATTCTACAACAAACACATACCCGTGCCGCTTCCGAATCCGTATGACTTCCGAGTCTTCTTTCCACGCCCACGCCATTCACCTGCCAAGAATATCTAATTAGAAATAGGTGGAGAAAAAAAAGTTTAAGAGTGTATACAGAAGAAATGGGTTAGAGTGGCTCATTCTGGACTCCAGCGTATGCGAGGCTTTGGCTGATCACTGCTACAATTCGAACGCTGGAATCAGCTCCGCGGATGCAATCTCCTGAAAGTGGCAATGCATTAAAGTGTCAGCCATGAGGATTATTAACAAAGGAAGAGAAGTTAAAAGTACAACAACGGCAATTGAGCAATTAGCAACCCACACACCAACAACAACGTTGAATCATTTAACCTACGGAATTAAAATAAAACGGAACTGAATTAAGCACGGGATGTTTCCTATAGTTTCATTGATATCGAAACCGGGAACAATGGTAAGGCACAGGAGCCGTAAAAGCGATCGGCAAAAGTAGATAAGCCTCGTAAAATATAAATCTACACATATAACCAAAGCAAAATAGTAACCCATACGCCCAGACGAGAACACCGAATGAGGTTGAGAACTGAGAAGCTTACACCAAAGAGTTGATCGGCTTCCTCATAGTATTGCCGCGAGAGGTTGCGCATCTTGCCCGCAAATCGAGCATTCTTCGTGCCTGCACCCATAAGAACCAAGGATATTATGGTCACCTCCACAACTGGCAAACCACATATTCCAAAAGAGCTAAAATTCAGGGATGTAGACATTCTACAACAAACACATACCCGTGCCGCTTCCGAATCCGTATGACTTCCGAGTCTTCTTTCCACGCCCACGCCATTCACCTGCCAAGAATATCTAATTAGAAATAGGTGGAGAAAAAAAAGTTTAAGAGTGTATACAGAAGAAATGGGTTAGAGTGGCTCATTCTGGACTCCAGCGTATGCGAGGCTTTGGCTGATCACTGCTACAATTCGAACGCTGGAATCAGCTCCGCGGATGCAATCTCCTGAAAGTGGCAATGCATTAAAGTGTCAGCCATGAGGATTATTAACAAAGGAAGAGAAGTTAAAAGTACAACAACGGCAATTGAGCAATTAGCAACCCACACACCAACAACAACGTTGAATCATTTAACCTACGGAATTAAAATAAAACGGAACTGAATTAAGCACGGGATGTTTCCTATAGTTTCATTGATATCGAAACCGGGAACAATGGTAAGGCACAGGAGCCGTAAAAGCGATCGGCAAAAGTAGATAAGCCTCGTAAAATATAAATCTACACATATAACCAAAGCAAAATAGTAACCCATACGCCCAGACGAGAACACCGAATGAGGTTGAGAACTGAGAAGCTTACACCAAAGAGTTGATCGGCTTCCTCATAGTATTGCCGCGAGAGGTTGCGCATCTTGCCCGCAAATCGAGCATTCTTCGTGCCTGCACCCATAAGAACCAAGGATATTATGGTCACCTCCACAACTGGCAAACCACATATTCCAAAAATGCTAAAATTCAGGGATGTAGACATTCTACAACAAACACATACCCGTGCCACTTCCGAATCCGTATGACTTCCGAGCCTTCTTTCCACGCCCACGCCATTCACCTGCCAAAAATATCTAATTAGAAATAGGGGGAGAAGAAAAAGTTTAAGAGTGTATACAGAAGAAATGGGTTAGAGTGGCTCATTCTGGACTCCAGCGTATGCCAGGCCATGGCTGTTCACTGCTTTAATTCGAACGCTTGAATCGGCTCCGCGGATGCAATCTCCTGAAAGTGGCAATGCATGAAGGTGTCGGTGATGAGGATTATTAATAAATTCAGAAAAATTACAAGCAGAACAATGGCAATAGAGCCATTAGTAACCCACACACCCATAAGAAACATCCATTCAGTTATCCTACGGAATTAAAAGAAAACGGAACTGAATTAAGCACGGGATGTTTTCTATACTTACATTGGTATCGAAAACCGGGAACAATGGTAAGGCACAGGAGTCAGTAAGCCGATCAGCAAAAGTAGCAACGCCTCGAGAAATCATAAACTACGCATATAACCAAAGCAATTTAGTAACCCATGCATCCAAACGAGAATACCGAATGAACCTGAGAATTAAGAAGCTTACACCGAAGAGTTGATCGGCTTCCTTACAGTTTTTCGGCGAGAGGTTGTGTACCTTGGCCGCAAATCGAGCATTCCTCGTGCCTGCACCCATAAGACCCAAGGATATTATAGCCACTGCCACGACCGACAAACCTTGTCCTCCAAAAATGATATAATTTAGGTATGCTGACATTGTACAGAAAACGCATACCTGTGCAGCTTCCGCATCCTTATCGCTTCCGAATCTCCTTTGCGCTATCGCCCTTCACCTGTCAGGAATATCTAATCAGAAACTGGTGGACGAGAAATAGTTTAGAAGTGAATATAGTAGAAATGGGTTAGAGTGGCTTATTCTGGACTCCAGCGTATGCAAGGCCACGGCGGAATACTGCTCCAATTCGAACGCTTGAATCAGCTCCAATGACGCAATCTCATGGAAGTGGCAATGCCTGTAGAAGCCAAGAGGAGTTTTGGAAAATTAAAAGAATCTACAGCCACGAAAACGACATTAAACCAAGAGAAGCCCTTATAAAAAGTTTCAACAAATATAAGCAATGTGGGCTTACACTATCGCAGTCATTCTGATACGGAAGTTGACAATGCGAACCCGTTAGTGTGTTCCTGCAATGACAAGGCAGAAATTGCATTAGCAGATTTTATTAATTCGTGCGAGACCAAAATCAACTTTGCAGGACAGAATCTTATGCTTCAATAACAAAGGTACGAACATCGAGTATGGTTTTGAAAGGTCCTTACCTCGAAGTACAGGTCCGAAGGGAGAAGAAAAAGGGATACCAACCTTGCTGCAACACAATCGCTCTCATCGTTCATGTTCTTGAAGGGGCTGTCAACGGTTCAGGTCCACCCGACTGGCCCGAATATACCCAACCATTTATAAAGGATCCGGCTCCATGATTATGTTGAAATAAATAATTGGGTCGGTTCCGGTTCTCGCCCCTCCCGAATCGATTCATGCCCAAAACCGATTATTTTGTTAGCCATATATATTATTTCCTTCGTTTTCTTATAGTTTTCTCTTATCATAGGTTTAAAGTGTCGAATCTGATAGATAGATAAATAAAAGGTGTTTAACGTTTTAACATATAAGTAACTTAGTATTTTTCTATCAATTTTATTAACGATATATAACTAAAGTTTAAATTTTAGTTTGCCTTTTAAATAAGAAAAGTGTTTTTTTTTTTAGCTTAAATGGTTCGGTTTTAAACCTATGTCTTTGTTTCAACCTAAATTTTATGTTAAAATGGACGGTTTTGGGTCTAAGATTTTGTCCCTATTAATGATCTGTTCGGGAGTGCTTCAACCTAGACCGGACTCGGATCCCACCCGTTGACAGCCCTATCTTGAATGGCGGCCAATTTCCGGTCGAGCCACCACTCAAAGCATGATGAAAATAGTCAGTCACTTATCCAAAGAGAATAAAAGAAAATGGAAGTACTGTAAGCAAGGGATGTGTCCTATATACTTACATTATTAATGGAAACCGGAAACAATAGTATGGCGCAATAGTCGGAATGCGCTCCGCAAAAGTAGCAACGCCTCGAAAAATCCAAAACTACACATATAACCAGACCAAATTAGTAGGCCTAAACCCAAAAGAGGACACAGAATGAAGTGGAGAGTTGAGAAGCTTACACCGAAGATTGGACCAGCTTCCATATAGAAAAGCCGTGAGAGCGTGCACAGCTTGCCTGCAAATCGAGCATTCCTCGTGCCTACCCATAGGAACCAAGGATATTATGACCACCTCCATAACCGGCAAACTTATATCCCAAAAGTGGTAAAATCTAGGAATGCAGACATTCTACAACAAACACATACCCGTGCCGCTTCCGTATCCGTATCAGTTCCGAGTCTCCTTTCTGCGCCCACGTCATTCACCTGTCGAGAATTTCTAATCAGAAATATGTGGAGAAGAAAAAAGTCTAAGAGAGAATAAAATAGAAATGGGTTAAAGTGGCTCATTCTGGACTCCAGCGTAAACGCTTGAATCAGCTCCGTGGATGCAATCTCCTGAATGTGGCAATGCATGAAGGTGTCAGCCATGAGGATTCTTAACAAATGAAGAGAAGTTAAAAGCACAACTACGACAATTGAGCAATTAGCAATCCACACACCAACAACAACATGAAATCATTTAACCCACGGAATTAAAACAAAACGGAACTGAATTAAGCACGGGATGCTTCCTACACCTTCATTGATATCGAAAACCGGGAACAATGGTAAGGCGCAGGAGCCGTAAAGGCGATCAACAAAACTAGAAAAGCCTCGGAAAATCTAAATCTATGCATATAACCAAAGCAAAATAGTAACCCATACGCCCAGACGAGAACACCGAATGAGGTTGAGAACTGAGAAGCTTACACCAAAGGGTTGATCGGCTTCCTCATAGTATTGCCGCGAGAGGTTGCGCATCTTGCCCGCAAATCGAGCATTCTTCGTGCCTGCACCCATAAGAACCAAGGATATTATGGTCACCTCCACAACTGGCAAACCACATATTCCAAAAGAGCTAAAATTCAGGGATGTAGACATTCTACAACAAACACATACCCGTGCCGCTTCCGAATTCGTATGACTTCCGAGTCTTCTTTCCACGCCCACGCCATTCACCTGCCAAGAATATCTAATTAGAAATAGGTGGAGAAAAAAAAGTTTAAGAGTGTATACAGAAGAAATGGGTTAGAGTGGCTCATTCTGGACTCCAGCGTATGCGAGGCTTTGGCTGATCACTGCTACAATTCGAACGCTGGAATCAGCTCCGCGGATGCAATCTCCTGAAAGTGGCAATGCATTAAAGTGTCAGCCATGAGGATTATTAACAAAGGAAGAGAAGTTAAAAGTACAACAACGGCAATTGAGCAATTAGCAACCCACACACCAACAACAACGTTGAATCATTTAACCTACGGAATTAAAATAAAACGGAACTGAATTAAGCACGGGATGTTTCCTATAGTTTCATTGATATCGAAACCGGGAACAATGGTAAGGCACAGGAGCCGTAAAAGCGATCGGCAAAAGTAGATAAGCCTCGTAAAATCTAAATCTACACATATAACCAAAGCAAAATAGTAACCCATACGCCCAGACGAGAACACCGAATGAGGTTGAGAACTGAGAAGCTTACACCAAAGAGTTGATCGGCTTCCTCATAGTATTGCCGCGAGAGGTTGCGCATCTTGCCCGCAAATCGAGCATTCTTCGTGCCTGCACCCATAAGAACCAAGGATATTATGGTCACCTCCACAACTGGCAAACCACATATTCCAAAAGAGCTAAAATTCAGGGATGTAGACATTCTACAACAAACACATACCCGTGCCGCTTCCGAATCCGTATGACTTCCGAGTCTTCTTTCCACGCCCACGCCATTCACCTGCCAAGAATATCTAATTAGAAATAGGTGGAGAAAAAAAAGTTTAAGAGTGTATACAGAAGAAATGGGTTAGAGTGGCTCATTCTGGACTCCAGCGTATGCGAGGCTTTGGCTGATCACTGCTACAATTCGAACGCTGGAATCAGCTCCGCGGATGCAATCTCCTGAAAGTGGCAATGCATTAAAGTGTCAGCCATGAGGATTATTAACAAAGGAAGAGAAGTTAAAAGTACAACAACGGCAATTGAGCAATTAGCAACCCACACACCAACAACAACGTTGAATCATTTAACCTACGGAATTAAAATAAAACGGAACTGAATTAAGCACGGGATGTTTCCTATAGTTTCATTGATATCGAAACCGGGAACAATGGTAAGGCACAGGAGCCGTAAAAGCGATCGGCAAAAGTAGATAAGCCTCGTAAAATCTAAATCTACACATATAACCAAAGCAAAATAGTAACCCATACGCCCAGACGAGAACACCGAATGAGGTTGAGAACTGAGAAGCTTACACCAAAGAGTTGATCGGCTTCCTCATAGTATTGCCGCGAGAGGTTGCGCATCTTGCCCGCAAATCGAGCATTCTTCGTGCCTGCACCCATAAGAACCAAGGATATTATGGTCACCTCCACAACTGGCAAACCACATATTCCAAAAGAGCTAAAATTCAGGGATGTAGACATTCTACAACAAACACATACCCGTGCCGCTTCCGAATCCGTATGACTTCCGAGTCTTCTTTCCACGCCCACGCCATTCACCTGCCAAGAATATCTAATTAGAAATAGGTGGAGAAAAAAAAGTTTAAGAGTGTATACAGAAGAAATGGGTTAGAGTGGCTCATTCTGGACTCCAGCGTATGCGAGGCTTTGGCTGATCACTGCTACAATTCGAACGCTGGAATCAGCTCCGCGGATGCAATCTCCTGAAAGTGGCAATGCATTAAAGTGTCAGCCATGAGGATTATTAACAAAGGAAGAGAAGTTAAAAGTACAACAACGGCAATTGAGCAATTAGCAACCCACACACCAACAACAACGTTGAATCATTTAACCTACGGAATTAAAATAAAACGGAACTGAATTAAGCACGGGATGTTTCCTATAGTTTCATTGATATCGAAACCGGGAACAATGGTAAGGCACAGGAGCCGTAAAAGCGATCGGCAAAAGTAGATAAGCCTCGTAAAATATAAATCTACACATATAACCAAAGCAAAATAGTAACCCATACGCCCAGACGAGAACACCGAATGAGGTTGAGAACTGAGAAGCTTACACCAAAGAGTTGATCGGCTTCCTCATAGTATTGCCGCGAGAGGTTGCGCATCTTGCCCGCAAATCGAGCATTCTTCGTGCCTGCACCCATAAGAACCAAGGATATTATGGTCACCTCCACAACTGGCAAACCACATATTCCAAAAATGCTAAAATTCAGGGATGTAGACATTCTACAACAAACACATACCCGTGCTGCTTCCGAATCCGTATGACTTCCGAGCCTTCTTTCCACGCCCACGCCATTCACCTGCCAAAAATATCTAATTAGAAATAGGGGGAGAAGAAAAAGTTTAAGAGTGTATACAGAAGAAATGGGTTAGAGTGGCTCATTCTGGACTCCAGCGTATGCCAGGCCATGGCTGTTCACTGCTTTAATTCGAACGCTTGAATCGGCTCCGCGGATGCAATCTCCTGAAAGTGGCAATGCATGAAGGTGTCGGTGATGAGGATTATTAATAAATTCAGAAAAATTACAAGCAGAACAATGGCAATAGAGCCATTAGTAACCCACACACCCATAAGAAACATCCATTCAGTTATCCTACGGAATTAAAAGAAAACGGAACTGAATTAAGCACGGGATGTTTTCTATACTTACATTGGTATCGAAAACCGGGAACAATGGTAAGGCACAGGAGTCAGTAAGCCGATCACCAAAAGTAGCAACGCCTCGAGAAATCATAAACTACGCATATAACCAAAGCAATTTAGTAACCCATGCATCCAAACGAGAATACCGAATGAACCTGAGAATTAAGAAGCTTACACCGAAGAGTTGATCGGCTTCCTTACAGTTTTTCGGCGAGAGGTTGTGTACCTTGGCCGCAAATCGAGCATTCCTCGTGCCTGCACCCATAAGACCCAAGGATATTATAGCCACTGCCACGACCGACAAACCTTGTCCTCCAAAAATGATATAATTTAGGTATGCTGACATTGTACAGAAAACGCATACCTGTGCAGCTTCCGCATCCTTATCGCTTTCGAATCTCCTTTGCGCTATCGCCCTTCACCTGTCAGGAATATCTAATCAGAAACTGGTGGACGAGAAATAGTTTAGAAGTGAATATAGTAGAAATGGGTTAGAGTGGCTTATTCTGGACTCCAGCGTATGCAAGGCCACGGCGGAATACTGCTCCAATTCGAACGCTTGAATCAGCTCCAATGACGCAATCTCATGGAAGTGGCAATGCCTGTAGAAGCCAAGAGGAGTTTTGGAAAATTAAAAGAATCTACAGCCACGAAAACGACATTAAACCAAGAGAAGCCCTTATAAAAAGTTTCAACAAATATAAGCAATGTGGGCTTACACTATCGCAGTCATTCTGATACGGAAGTTGACAATGCGAACCCGTTAGTGTGTTCCTGCAATGACAAGGCAGAAATTGCATTAGCAGATTTTATTAATTCGTGCGAGACCAAAATCAACTTTGCAGGACAGAATCTTATGCTTCAATAACAAAGGTACGAACATCGAGTATGGTTTTGAAAGGTCCTTACCTCGAAGTACAGGTCCGAAGGGAGAAGAAAAAGGGATACCAACCTTGCTGCAACACAATCGCTCTCATCGTTCATGTTCTTGAAGGGGCTGTCAACGGTTCAGGTCCACCCGACTGGCCCGAATATACCCAACCATTTATAAAGGATCCGGCTCCATGATTATGTTGAAATAAATAATTGGGTCGGTTCCGGTTCTCGCCCCTCCCGAATCGATTCATGCCCAAAACCGATTATTTTGTTAGCCATATATATTATTTCCTTCGTTTTCTTATAGTTTTCTCTTATCATAGGTTTAAAGTGTCGAATTTGATAGATAGATAAATAAAAGGTGTTTAACGTTTTAACATATAAGTAACTTAGTATTTTTCTATCAATTTTATTAACGATATATAACTAAAGTTTAAATTTTAGTTTGCCTTTTAAATAAGAAAAGTGTTTTTTTTTTTAGCTTAAATGGTTCGGTTTTAAACCTATGTCTTTGTTTCAACCTAAATTTTATGTTAAAATGGACGGTTTTGGGTCTAAGATTTTGTCCCTATTAATGATCTGTTCGGGAGTGCTTCAACCTAGACCGGACTCGGATCCCACCCGTTGACAGCCCTATCTTGAATGGCGGCCAATTTCCGGTCGAGCCACCACTCAAAGCATGATGAAAATAGTCAGTCACTTATCCAAAGAGAATAAAAGAAAATGGAAGTACTGTAAGCAAGGGATGTGTCCTATATACTTACATTATTAATGGAAACCGGAAACAATAGTATGGCGCAATAGTCGGAATGCGCTCCGCAAAAGTAGCAACGCCTCGAAAAATCCAAAACTACACATATAACCAGACCAAATTAGTAGGCCTAAACCCAAAAGAGGACACAGAATGAAGTGGAGAGTTGAGAAGCTTACACCGAAGATTGGACCAGCTTCCATATAGAAAAGCCGTGAGAGCGTGCACAGCTTGCCTGCAAATCGAGCATTCCTCGTGCCTACCCATAGGAACCAAGGATATTATGACCACCTCCATAACCGGCAAACTTATATCCCAAAAGTGGTAAAATCTAGGAATGCAGACATTCTACAACAAACACATACCCGTGCCGCTTCCGTATCCGTATCAGTTCCGAGTCTCCTTTCTGCGCCCACGTCATTCACCTGTCGAGAATTTCTAATCAGAAATATGTGGAGAAGAAAAAAGTCTAAGAGAGAATAAAATAGAAATGGGTTAAAGTGGCTCATTCTGGACTCCAGCGTAAACGCTTGAATCAGCTCCGTGGATGCAATCTCCTGAATGTGGCAATGCATGAAGGTGTCAGCCATGAGGATTCTTAACAAATGAAGAGAAGTTAAAAGCACAACTACGACAATTGAGCAATTAGCAATCCACACACCAACAACAACATGAAATCATTTAACCCACGGAATTAAAACAAAACGGAACTGAATTAAGCACGGGATGCTTCCTACACCTTCATTGATATCGAAAACCGGGAACAATGGTAAGGCGCAGGAGCCGTAAAGGCGATCAACAAAACTAGAAAAGCCTCGGAAAATCTAAATCTATGCATATAACCAAAGCAAAATAGTAACCCATACGCCCAGACGAGAACACCGAATGAGGTTGAGAACTGAGAAGCTTACACCAAAGGGTTGATCGGCTTCCTCATAGTATTGCCGCGAGAGGTTGCGCATCTTGCCCGCAAATCGAGCATTCTTCGTGCCTGCACCCATAAGAACCAAGGATATTATGGTCACCTCCACAACTGGCAAACCACATATTCCAAAAGAGCTAAAATTCAGGGATGTAGACATTCTACAACAAACACATACCCGTGCCGCTTCCGAATTCGTATGACTTCCGAGTCTTCTTTCCACGCCCACGCCATTCACCTGCCAAGAATATCTAATTAGAAATAGGTGGAGAAAAAAAAGTTTAAGAGTGTATACAGAAGAAATGGGTTAGAGTGGCTCATTCTGGACTCCAGCGTATGCGAGGCTTTGGCTGATCACTGCTACAATTCGAACGCTGGAATCAGCTCCGCGGATGCAATCTCCTGAAAGTGGCAATGCATTAAAGTGTCAGCCATGAGGATTATTAACAAAGGAAGAGAAGTTAAAAGTACAACAACGGCAATTGAGCAATTAGCAACCCACACACCAACAACAACGTTGAATCATTTAACCTACGGAATTAAAATAAAACGGAACTGAATTAAGCACGGGATGTTTCCTATAGTTTCATTGATATCGAAACCGGGAACAATGGTAAGGCACAGGAGCCGTAAAAGCGATCGGCAAAAGTAGATAAGCCTCGTAAAATCTAAATCTACACATATAACCAAAGCAAAATAGTAACCCATACGCCCAGACGAGAACACCGAATGAGGTTGAGAACTGAGAAGCTTACACCAAAGAGTTGATCGGCTTCCTCATAGTATTGCCGCGAGAGGTTGCGCATCTTGCCCGCAAATCGAGCATTCTTCGTGCCTGCACCCATAAGAACCAAGGATATTATGGTCACCTCCACAACTGGCAAACCACATATTCCAAAAGAGCTAAAATTCAGGGATGTAGACATTCTACAACAAACACATACCCGTGCCGCTTCCGAATCCGTATGACTTCCGAGTCTTCTTTCCACGCCCACGCCATTCACCTGCCAAGAATATCTAATTAGAAATAGGTGGAGAAAAAAAAGTTTAAGAGTGTATACAGAAGAAATGGGTTAGAGTGGCTCATTCTGGACTCCAGCGTATGCGAGGCTTTGGCTGATCACTGCTACAATTCGAACGCTGGAATCAGCTCCGCGGATGCAATCTCCTGAAAGTGGCAATGCATTAAAGTGTCAGCCATGAGGATTATTAACAAAGGAAGAGAAGTTAAAAGTACAACAACGGCAATTGAGCAATTAGCAACCCACACACCAACAACAACGTTGAATCATTTAACCTACGGAATTAAAATAAAACGGAACTGAATTAAGCACGGGATGTTTCCTATAGTTTCATTGATATCGAAACCGGGAACAATGGTAAGGCACAGGAGCCGTAAAAGCGATCGGCAAAAGTAGATAAGCCTCGTAAAATATAAATCTACACATATAACCAAAGCAAAATAGTAACCCATACGCCCAGACGAGAACACCGAATGAGGTTGAGAACTGAGAAGCTTACACCAAAGAGTTGATCGGCTTCCTCATAGTATTGCCGCGAGAGGTTGCGCATCTTGCCCGCAAATCGAGCATTCTTCGTGCCTGCACCCATAAGAACCAAGGATATTATGGTCACCTCCACAACTGGCAAACCACATATTCCAAAAATGCTAAAATTCAGGGATGTAGACATTCTACAACAAACACATACCCGTGCTGCTTCCGAATCCGTATGACTTCCGAGCCTTCTTTCCACGCCCACGCCATTCACCTGCCAAAAATATCTAATTAGAAATAGGGGGAGAAGAAAAAGTTTAAGAGTGTATACAGAAGAAATGGGTTAGAGTGGCTCATTCTGGACTCCAGCGTATGCCAGGCCATGGCTGTTCACTGCTTTAATTCGAACGCTTGAATCGGCTCCGCGGATGCAATCTCCTGAAAGTGGCAATGCATGAAGGTGTCGGTGATGAGGATTATTAATAAATTCAGAAAAATTACAAGCAGAACAATGGCAATAGAGCCATTAGTAACCCACACACCCATAAGAAACATCCATTCAGTTATCCTACGGAATTAAAAGAAAACGGAACTGAATTAAGCACGGGATGTTTTCTATACTTACATTGGTATCGAAAACCGGGAACAATGGTAAGGCACAGGAGTCAGTAAGCCGATCACCAAAAGTAGCAACGCCTCGAGAAATCATAAACTACGCATATAACCAAAGCAATTTAGTAACCCATGCATCCAAACGAGAATACCGAATGAACCTGAGAATTAAGAAGCTTACACCGAAGAGTTGATCGGCTTCCTTACAGTTTTTCGGCGAGAGGTTGTGTACCTTGGCCGCAAATCGAGCATTCCTCGTGCCTGCACCCATAAGACCCAAGGATATTATAGCCACTGCCACGACCGACAAACCTTGTCCTCCAAAAATGATATAATTTAGGTATGCTGACATTGTACAGAAAACGCATACCTGTGCAGCTTCCGCATCCTTATCGCTTCCGAATCTCCTTTGCGCTATCGCCCTTCACCTGTCAGGAATATCTAATCAGAAACTGGTGGACGAGAAATAGTTTAGAAGTGAATATAGTAGAAATGGGTTAGAGTGGCTTATTCTGGACTCCAGCGTATGCAAGGCCACGGCGGAATACTGCTCCAATTCGAACGCTTGAATCAGCTCCAATGACGCAATCTCATGGAAGTGGCAATGCCTGTAGAAGCCAAGAGGAGTTTTGGAAAATTAAAAGAATCTACAGCCACGAAAACGACATTAAACCAAGAGAAGCCCTTATAAAAAGTTTCAACAAATATAAGCAATGTGGGCTTACACTATCGCAGTCATTCTGATACGGAAGTTGACAATGCGAACCCGTTAGTGTGTTCCTGCAATGACAAGGCAGAAATTGCATTAGCAGATTTTATTAATTCGTGCGAGACCAAAATCAACTTCGCAGGACAGAATCTTATGCTTCAATAACAAAGGTACGAACATCGAGTATGGTTTTGAAAGGTCCTTACCTCGAAGTACAGGTCCGAAGGGAGAAGAAAAAGGGATACCAACCTTGCTGCAACACAATCGCTCTCATCGTTCATGTTCTTGAAGGGGCTGTCAACGGTTCAGGTCCACCCGACTGGCCCGAATATACCCAACCATTTATAAAGGATCCGGCTCCATGATTATGTTGAAATAAATAATTGGGTCGGTTCCGGTTCTCGCCCCTCCCGAATCGATTCATGCCCAAAACCGATTATTTTGTTAGCCATATATATTATTTCCTTCGTTTTCTTATAGTTTTCTCTTATCATAGGTTTAAAGTGTCGAATCTGATAGATAGATAAATAAAAGGTGTTTAACGTTTTAACATATAAGTAACTTAGTATTTTTCTATCAATTTTATTAACGATATATAACTAAAGTTTAAATTTTAGTTTGCCTTTTAAATAAGAAAAGTGTTTTTTTTTTTAGCTTAAATGGTTCGGTTTTAAACCTATGTCTTTGTTTCAACCTAAATTTTATGTTAAAATGGACGGTTTTGGGTCTAAGATTTTGTCCCTATTAATGATCTGTTCGGGAGTGCTTCAACCTAGACCGGACTCGGATCCCACCCGTTGACAGCCCTATCTTGAATGGCGGCCAATTTCCGGTCGAGCCACCACTCAAAGCATGATGAAAATAGTCAGTCACTTATCCAAAGAGAATAAAAGAAAATGGAAGTACTGTAAGCAAGGGATGTGTCCTATATACTTACATTATTAATGGAAACCGGAAACAATAGTATGGCGCAATAGTCGGAATGCGCTCCGCAAAAGTAGCAACGCCTCGAAAAATCCAAAACTACACATATAACCAGACCAAATTAGTAGGCCTAAACCCAAAAGAGGACACAGAATGAAGTGGAGAGTTGAGAAGCTTACACCGAAGATTGGACCAGCTTCCATATAGAAAAGCCGTGAGAGCGTGCACAGCTTGCCTGCAAATCGAGCATTCCTCGTGCCTACCCATAGGAACCAAGGATATTATGACCACCTCCATAACCGGCAAACTTATATCCCAAAAGTGGTAAAATCTAGGAATGCAGACATTCTACAACAAACACATACCCGTGCCGCTTCCGTATCCGTATCAGTTCCGAGTCTCCTTTCTGCGCCCACGTCATTCACCTGTCGAGAATTTCTAATCAGAAATATGTGGAGAAGAAAAAAGTCTAAGAGAGAATAAAATAGAAATGGGTTAAAGTGGCTCATTCTGGACTCCAGCGTAAACGCTTGAATCAGCTCCGCGGATGCAATCTCCTGAATGTGGCAATGCATGAAGGTGTCAGCCATGAGGATTCTTAACAAATGAAGAGAAGTTAAAAGCACAACTACGACAATTGAGCAATTAGCAATCCACACACCAACAACAACATGAAATCATTTAACCCACGGAATTAAAACAAAACGGAACTGAATTAAGCACGGGATGCTTCCTACACCTTCATTGATATCGAAAACCGGGAACAATGGTAAGGCGCAGGAGCCGTAAAGGCGATCAACAAAACTAGAAAAGCCTCGGAAAATCTAAATCTTTGCATATAACCAAAGCAAAATAGTAACCCATACGCCCAGACGAGAACACCGAATGAGGTTGAGAACTGAGAAGCTTACACCAAAGGGTTGATCGGCTTCCTCATAGTATTGCCGCGAGAGGTTGCGCATCTTGCCCGCAAATCGAGCATTCTTCGTGCCTGCACCCATAAGAACCAAGGATATTATGGTCACCTCCACAACTGGCAAACCACATATTCCAAAAGAGCTAAAATTCAGGGATGTAGACATTCTACAACAAACACATACCCGTGCCGCTTCCGAATTCGTATGACTTCCGAGTCTTCTTTCCACGCCCACGCCATTCACCTGCCAAGAATATCTAATTAGAAATAGGTGGAGAAAAAAAAGTTTAAGAGTGTATACAGAAGAAATGGGTTAGAGTGGCTCATTCTGGACTCCAACGTATGCGAGGCTTTGGCTGATCACTGCTACAATTCGAACGCTGGAATCAGCTCCGCGGATGCAATCTCCTGAAAGTGGCAATGCATTAAAGTGTCAGCCATGAGGATTATTAACAAAGGAAGAGAAGTTAAAAGTACAACAACGGCAATTGAGCAATTAGCAACCCACACACCAACAACAACGTTGAATCATTTAACCTACGGAATTAAAATAAAACGGAACTGAATTAAGCACGGGATGTTTCCTATAGTTTCATTGATATCGAAACCGGGAACAATGGTAAGGCACAGGAGCCGTAAAAGCGATCGGCAAAAGTAGATAAGCCTCGTAAAATCTAAATCTACACATATAACCAAAGCAAAATAGTAACCCATACGCCCAGACGAGAACACCGAATGAGGTTGAGAACTGAGAAGCTTACACCAAAGAGTTGATCGGCTTCCTCATAGTATTGCCGCGAGAGGTTGCGCATCTTGCCCGCAAATCGAGCATTCTTCGTGCCTGCACCCATAAGAACCAAGGATATTATGGTCACCTCCACAACTGGCAAACCACATATTCCAAAAGAGCTAAAATTCAGGGATGTAGACATTCTACAACAAACACATACCCGTGCCGCTTCCGAATCCGTATGACTTCCGAGTCTTCTTTCCACGCCCACGCCATTCACCTGCCAAGAATATCTAATTAGAAATAGGTGGAGAAAAAAAAGTTTAAGAGTGTATACAGAAGAAATGGGTTAGAGTGGCTCATTCTGGACTCCAGCGTATGCGAGGCTTTGGCTGATCACTGCTACAATTCGAACGCTGGAATCAGCTCCGCGGATGCAATCTCCTGAAAGTGGCAATGCATTAAAGTGTCAGCCATGAGGATTATTAACAAAGGAAGAGAAGTTAAAAGTACAACAACGGCAATTGAGCAATTAGCAACCCACACACCAACAACAACGTTGAATCATTTAACCTACGGAATTAAAATAAAACGGAACTGAATTAAGCACGGGATGTTTCCTATAGTTTCATTGATATCGAAACCGGGAACAATGGTAAGGCACAGGAGCCGTAAAAGCGATCGGCAAAAGTAGATAAGCCTCGTAAAATATAAATCTACACATATAACCAAAGCAAAATAGTAACCCATACGCCCAGACGAGAACACCGAATGAGGTTGAGAACTGAGAAGCTTACACCAAAGAGTTGATCGGCTTCCTCATAGTATTGCCGCGAGAGGTTGCGCATCTTGCCCGCAAATCGAGCATTCTTCGTGCCTGCACCCATAAGAACCAAGGATATTATGGTCACCTCCACAACTGGCAAACCACATATTCCAAAAGAGCTAAAATTCAGGGATGTAGACATTCTACAACAAACACATACCCGTGCCGCTTCCGAATCCGTATGACTTCCGAGTCTTCTTTCCACGCCCACGCCATTCACCTGCCAAGAATATCTAATTAGAAATAGGTGGAGAAAAAAAAGTTTAAGAGTGTATACAGAAGAAATGGGTTAGAGTGGCTCATTCTGGACTCCAGCGTATGCGAGGCTTTGGCTGATCACTGCTACAATTCGAACGCTGGAATCAGCTCCGCGGATGCAATCTCCTGAAAGTGGCAATGCATTAAAGTGTCAGCCATGAGGATTATTAACAAAGGAAGAGAAGTTAAAAGTACAACAACGGCAATTGAGCAATTAGCAACCCACACACCAACAACAACGTTGAATCATTTAACCTACGGAATTAAAATAAAACGGAACTGAATTAAGCACGGGATGTTTCCTATAGTTTCATTGATATCGAAACCGGGAACAATGGTAAGGCACAGGAGCCGTAAAAGCGATCGGCAAAAGTAGATAAGCCTCGTAAAATATAAATCTACACATATAACCAAAGCAAAATAGTAACCCATACGCCCAGACGAGAACACCGAATGAGGTTGAGAACTGAGAAGCTTACACCAAAGAGTTGATCGGCTTCCTCATAGTATTGCCGCGAGAGGTTGCGCATCTTGCCCGCAAATCGAGCATTCTTCGTGGCTGCACCCATAAGAACCAAGGATATTATGGTCACCTCCACAACTGGCAAACCACATATTCCAAAAATGCTAAAATTCAGGGATGTAGACATTCTACAACAAACACATACCCGTGCCACTTCCGAATCCGTATGACTTCCGAGCCTTCTTTCCACGCCCACGCCATTCACCTGCCAAAAATATCTAATTAGAAATAGGGGGAGAAGAAAAAGTTTAAGAGTGTATACAGAAGAAATGGGTTAGAGTGGCTCATTCTGGACTCCAGCGTATGCCAGGCCATGGCTGTTCACTGCTTTAATTCGAACGCTTGAATCGGCTCCGCGGATGCAATCTCCTGAAAGTGGCAATGCATGAAGGTGTCGGTGATGAGGATTATTAATAAATTCAGAAAAATTACAAGCAGAACAATGGCAATAGAGCCATTAGTAACCCACACACCCATAAGAAACATCCATTCAGTTATCCTACGGAATTAAAAGAAAACGGAACTGAATTAAGCACGGGATGTTTTCTATACTTACATTGGTATCGAAAACCGGGAACAATGGTAAGGCACAGGAGTCAGTAAGCCGATCACCAAAAGTAGCAACGCCTCGAGAAATCATAAACTACGCATATAACCAAAGCAATTTAGTAACCCATGCATCCAAACGAGAATACCGAATGAACCTGAGAATTAAGAAGCTTACACCGAAGAGTTGATCGGCTTCCTTACAGTTTTTCGGCGAGAGGTTGTGTACCTTGGCCGCAAATCGAGCATTCCTCGTGCCTGCACCCATAAGACCCAAGGATATTATAGCCACTGCCACGACCGACAAACCTTGTCCTCCAAAAATGATATAATTTAGGTATGCTGACATTGTACAGAAAACGCATACCTGTGCAGCTTCCGCATCCTTATCGCTTTCGAATCTCCTTTGCGCTATCGCCCTTCACCTGTCAGGAATATCTAATCAGAAACTGGTGGACGAGAAATAGTTTAGAAGTGAATATAGTAGAAATGGGTTAGAGTGGCTTATTCTGGACTCCAGCGTATGCAAGGCCACGGCGGAATACTGCTCCAATTCGAACGCTTGAATCAGCTCCAATGACGCAATCTCATGGAAGTGGCAATGCCTGTAGAAGCCAAGAGGAGTTTTGGAAAATTAAAAGAATCTACAGCCACGAAAACGACATTAAACCAAGAGAAGCCCTTATAAAAAGTTTCAACAAATATAAGCAATGTGGGCTTACACTATCGCAGTCATTCTGATACGGAAGTTGACAATGCGAACCCGTTAGTGTGTTCCTGCAATGACAAGGCAGAAATTGCATTAGCAGATTTTATTAATTCGTGCGAGACCAAAATCAACTTTGCAGGACAGAATCTTATGCTTCAATAACAAAGGTACGAACATCGAGTATGGTTTTGAAAGGTCCTTACCTCGAAGTACAGGTCCGAAGGGAGAAGAAAAAGGGATACCAACCTTGCTGCAACACAATCGCTCTCATCGTTCATGTTCTTGAAGGGGCTGTCAACGGTTCAGGTCCACCCGACTGGCCCGAATATACCCAACCATTTATAAAGGATCCGGCTCCATGATTATGTTGAAATAAATAATTGGGTCGGTTCCGGTTCTCGCCCCTCCCGAATCGATTCATGCCCAAAACCGATTATTTTGTTAGCCATATATATTATTTCCTTCGTTTTCTTATAGTTTTCTCTTATCATAGGTTTAAAGTGTCGAATCTGATAGATAGATAAATAAAAGGTGTTTAACGTTTTAACATATAAGTAACTTAGTATTTTTCTATCAATTTTATTAACGATATATAACTAAAGTTTAAATTTTAGTTTGCCTTTTAAATAAGAAAAGTGTTTTTTTTTTTAGCTTAAATGGTTCGGTTTTAAACCTATGTCTTTGTTTCAACCTAAATTTTATGTTAAAATGGACGGTTTTGGGTCTAAGATTTTGTCCCTATTAATGATCTGTTCGGGAGTGCTTCAACCTAGACCGGACTCGGATCCCACCCGTTGACAGCCCTATCTTGAATGGCGGCCAATTTCCGGTCGAGCCACCACTCAAAGCATGATGAAAATAGTCAGTCACTTATCCAAAGAGAATAAAAGAAAATGGAAGTACTGTAAGCAAGGGATGTGTCCTATATACTTACATTATTAATGGAAACCGGAAACAATAGTATGGCGCAATAGTCGGAATGCGCTCCGCAAAAGTAGCAACGCCTCGAAAAATCCAAAACTACACATATAACCAGACCAAATTAGTAGGCCTAAACCCAAAAGAGGACACAGAATGAAGTGGAGAGTTGAGAAGCTTACACCGAAGATTGGACCAGCTTCCATATAGAAAAGCCGTGAGAGCGTGCACAGCTTGCCTGCAAATCGAGCATTCCTCGTGCCTACCCATAGGAACCAAGGATATTATGACCACCTCCATAACCGGCAAACTTATATCCCAAAAGTGGTAAAATCTAGGAATGCAGACATTCTACAACAAACACATACCCGTGCCGCTTCCGTATCCGTATCAGTTCCGAGTCTCCTTTCTGCGCCCACGTCATTCACCTGTCGAGAATTTCTAATCAGAAATATGTGGAGAAGAAAAAAGTCTAAGAGAGAATAAAATAGAAATGGGTTAAAGTGGCTCATTCTGGACTCCAGCGTAAACGCTTGAATCAGCTCCGTGGATGCAATCTCCTGAATGTGGCAATGCATGAAGGTGTCAGCCATGAGGATTCTTAACAAATGAAGAGAAGTTAAAAGCACAACTACGACAATTGAGCAATTAGCAATCCACACACCAACAACAACATGAAATCATTTAACCCACGGAATTAAAACAAAACGGAACTGAATTAAGCACGGGATGCTTCCTACACCTTCATTGATATCGAAAACCGGGAACAATGGTAAGGCGCAGGAGCCGTAAAGGCGATCAACAAAACTAGAAAAGCCTCGGAAAATCTAAATCTATGCATATAACCAAAGCAAAATAGTAACCCATACGCCCAGACGAGAACACCGAATGAGGTTGAGAACTGAGAAGCTTACACCAAAGAGTTGATCGGCTTCCTCATAGTATTGCCGCGAGAGGTTGCGCATCTTGCCCGCAAATCGAGCATTCTTCGTGCCTGCACCCATAAGAACCAAGGATATTATGGTCACCTCCACAACTGGCAAACCACATATTCCAAAAGAGCTAAAATTCAGGGATGTAGACATTCTACAACAAACACATACCCGTGCCGCTTCCGAATCCGTATGACTTCCGAGTCTTCTTTCCACGCCCACGCCATTCACCTGCCAAGAATATCTAATTAGAAATAGGTGGAGAAAAAAAAGTTTAAGAGTGTATACAGAAGAAATGGGTTAGAGTGGCTCATTCTGGACTCCAGCGTATGCGAGGCTTTGGCTGATCACTGCTACAATTCGAACGCTGGAATCAGCTCCGCGGATGCAATCTCCTGAAAGTGGCAATGCATTAAAGTGTCAGCCATGAGGATTATTAACAAAGGAAGAGAAGTTAAAAGTACAACAACGGCAATTGAGCAATTAGCAACCCACACACCAACAACAACGTTGAATCATTTAACCTACGGAATTAAAATAAAACGGAACTGAATTAAGCACGGGATGTTTCCTATAGTTTCATTGATATCGAAACCGGGAACAATGGTAAGGCACAGGAGCCGTAAAAGCGATCGGCAAAAGTAGATAAGCCTCGTAAAATATAAATCTACACATATAACCAAAGCAAAATAGTAACCCATACGCCCAGACGAGAACACCGAATGAGGTTGAGAACTGAGAAGCTTACACCAAAGAGTTGATCGGCTTCCTCATAGTATTGCCGCGAGAGGTTGCGCATCTTGCCCGCAAATCGAGCATTCTTCGTGCCTGCACCCATAAGAACCAAGGATATTATGGTCACCTCCACAACTGGCAAACCACATATTCCAAAAATGCTAAAATTCAGGGATGTAGACATTCTACAACAAACACATACCCGTGCTGCTTCCGAATCCGTATGACTTCCGAGCCTTCTTTCCACGCCCACGCCATTCACCTGCCAAAAATATCTAATTAGAAATAGGGGGAGAAGAAAAAGTTTAAGAGTGTATACAGAAGAAATGGGTTAGAGTGGCTCATTCTGGACTCCAGCGTATGCCAGGCCATGGCTGTTCACTGCTTTAATTCGAACGCTTGAATCGGCTCCGCGGATGCAATCTCCTGAAAGTGGCAATGCATGAAGGTGTCGGTGATGAGGATTATTAATAAATTCAGAAAAATTACAAGCAGAACAATGGCAATAGAGCCATTAGTAACCCACACACCCATAAGAAACATCCATTCAGTTATCCTACGGAATTAAAAGAAAACGGAACTGAATTAAGCACGGGATGTTTTCTATACTTACATTGGTATCGAAAACCGGGAACAATGGTAAGGCACAGGAGTCAGTAAGCCGATCACCAAAAGTAGCAACGCCTCGAGAAATCATAAACTACGCATATAACCAAAGCAATTTAGTAACCCATGCATCCAAACGAGAATACCGAATGAACCTGAGAATTAAGAAGCTTACACCGAAGAGTTGATCGGCTTCCTTACAGTTTTTCGGCGAGAGGTTGTGTACCTTGGCCGCAAATCGAGCATTCCTCGTGCCTGCACCCATAAGACCCAAGGATATTATAGCCACTGCCACGACCGACAAACCTTGTCCTCCAAAAATGATATAATTTAGGTATGCTGACATTGTACAGAAAACGCATACCTGTGCAGCTTCCGCATCCTTATCGCTTCCGAATCTCCTTTGCGCTATCGCCCTTCACCTGTCAGGAATATCTAATCAGAAACTGGTGGACGAGAAATAGTTTAGAAGTGAATATAGTAGAAATGGGTTAGAGTGGCTTATTCTGGACTCCAGCGTATGCAAGGCCACGGCGGAATACTGCTCCAATTCGAACGCTTGAATCAGCTCCAATGACGCAATCTCATGGAAGTGGCAATGCCTGTAGAAGCCAAGAGGAGTTTTGGAAAATTAAAAGAATCTACAGCCACGAAAACGACATTAAACCAAGAGAAGCCCTTATAAAAAGTTTCAACAAATATAAGCAATGTGGGCTTACACTATCGCAGTCATTCTGATACGGAAGTTGACAATGCGAACCCGTTAGTGTGTTCCTGCAATGACAAGGCAGAAATTGCATTAGCAGATTTTATTAATTCGTGCGAGACCAAAATCAACTTCGCAGGACAGAATCTTATGCTTCAATAACAAAGGTACGAACATCGAGTATGGTTTTGAAAGGTCCTTACCTCGAAGTACAGGTCCGAAGGGAGAAGAAAAAGGGATACCAACCTTGCTGCAACACAATCGCTCTCATCGTTCATGTTCTTGAAGGGGCTGTCAACGGTTCAGGTCCACCCGACTGGCCCGAATATACCCAACCATTTATAAAGGATCCGGCTCCATGATTATGTTGAAATAAATAATTGGGTCGGTTCCGGTTCTCGCCCCTCCCGAATCGATTCATGCCCAAAACCGATTATTTTGTTAGCCATATATATTATTTCCTTCGTTTTCTTATAGTTTTCTCTTATCATAGGTTTAAAGTGTCGAATCTGATAGATAGATAAATAAAAGGTGTTTAACGTTTTAACATATAAGTAACTTAGTATTTTTCTATCAATTTTATTAACGATATATAACTAAAGTTTAAATTTTAGTTTGCCTTTTAAATAAGAAAAGTGTTTTTTTTTTTAGCTTAAATGGTTCGGTTTTAAACCTATGTCTTTGTTTCAACCTAAATTTTATGTTAAAATGGACGGTTTTGGGTCTAAGATTTTGTCCCTATTAATGATCTGTTCGGGAGTGCTTCAACCTAGACCGGACTCGGATCCCACCCGTTGACAGCCCTATCTTGAATGGCGGCCAATTTCCGGTCGAGCCACCACTCAAAGCATGATGAAAATAGTCAGTCACTTATCCAAAGAGAATAAAAGAAAATGGAAGTACTGTAAGCAAGGGATGTGTCCTATATACTTACATTATTAATGGAAACCGGAAACAATAGTATGGCGCAATAGTCGGAATGCGCTCCGCAAAAGTAGCAACGCCTCGAAAAATCCAAAACTACACATATAACCAGACCAAATTAGTAGGCCTAAACCCAAAAGAGGACACAGAATGAAGTGGAGAGTTGAGAAGCTTACACCGAAGATTGGACCAGCTTCCATATAGAAAAGCCGTGAGAGCGTGCACAGCTTGCCTGCAAATCGAGCATTCCTCGTGCCTACCCATAGGAACCAAGGATATTATGACCACCTCCATAACCGGCAAACTTATATCCCAAAAGTGGTAAAATCTAGGAATGCAGACATTCTACAACAAACACATACCCGTGCCGCTTCCGTATCCGTATCAGTTCCGAGTCTCCTTTCTGCGCCCACGTCATTCACCTGTCGAGAATTTCTAATCAGAAATATGTGGAGAAGAAAAAAGTCTAAGAGAGAATAAAATAGAAATGGGTTAAAGTGGCTCATTCTGGACTCCAGCGTAAACGCTTGAATCAGCTCCGCGGATGCAATCTCCTGAATGTGGCAATGCATGAAGGTGTCAGCCATGAGGATTCTTAACAAATGAAGAGAAGTTAAAAGCACAACTACGACAATTGAGCAATTAGCAATCCACACACCAACAACAACATGAAATCATTTAACCCACGGAATTAAAACAAAACGGAACTGAATTAAGCACGGGATGCTTCCTACACCTTCATTGATATCGAAAACCGGGAACAATGGTAAGGCGCAGGAGCCGTAAAGGCGATCAACAAAACTAGAAAAGCCTCGGAAAATCTAAATCTTTGCATATAACCAAAGCAAAATAGTAACCCATACGCCCAGACGAGAACACCGAATGAGGTTGAGAACTGAGAAGCTTACACCAAAGGGTTGATCGGCTTCCTCATAGTATTGCCGCGAGAGGTTGCGCATCTTGCCCGCAAATCGAGCATTCTTCGTGCCTGCACCCATAAGAACCAAGGATATTATGGTCACCTCCACAACTGGCAAACCACATATTCCAAAAGAGCTAAAATTCAGGGATGTAGACATTCTACAACAAACACATACCCGTGCCGCTTCCGAATTCGTATGACTTCCGAGTCTTCTTTCCACGCCCACGCCATTCACCTGCCAAGAATATCTAATTAGAAATAGGTGGAGAAAAAAAAGTTTAAGAGTGTATACAGAAGAAATGGGTTAGAGTGGCTCATTCTGGACTCCAGCGTATGCGAGGCTTTGGCTGATCACTGCTACAATTCGAACGCTGGAATCAGCTCCGCGGATGCAATCTCCTGAAAGTGGCAATGCATTAAAGTGTCAGCCATGAGGATTATTAACAAAGGAAGAGAAGTTAAAAGTACAACAACGGCAATTGAGCAATTAGCAACCCACACACCAACAACAACGTTGAATCATTTAACCTACGGAATTAAAATAAAACGGAACTGAATTAAGCACGGGATGTTTCCTATAGTTTCATTGATATCGAAACCGGGAACAATGGTAAGGCACAGGAGCCGTAAAAGCGATCGGCAAAAGTAGATAAGCCTCGTAAAATATAAATCTACACATATAACCAAAGCAAAATAGTAACCCATACGCCCAGACGAGAACACCGAATGAGGTTGAGAACTGAGAAGCTTACACCAAAGAGTTGATCGGCTTCCTCATAGTATTGCCGCGAGAGGTTGCGCATCTTGCCCGCAAATCGAGCATTCTTCGTGCCTGCACCCATAAGAACCAAGGATATTATGGTCACCTCCACAACTGGCAAACCACATATTCCAAAAGAGCAAAAATTCAGGGATGTAGACATTCTACAACAAACACATACCCGTGCCGCTTCCGAATCCGTATGACTTCCGAGTCTTCTTTCCACGCCCACGCCATTCACCTGCCAAGAATATCTAATTAGAAATAGGTGGAGAAAAAAAAGTTTAAGAGTGTATACAGAAGAAATGGGTTAGAGTGGCTCATTCTGGACTCCAGCGTATGCGAGGCTTTGGCTGATCACTGCTACAATTCGAACGCTGGAATCAGCTCCGCGGATGCAATCTCCTGAAAGTGGCAATGCATTAAAGTGTCAGCCATGAGGATTATTAACAAAGGAAGAGAAGTTAAAAGTACAACAACGGCAATTGAGCAATTAGCAACCCACACACCAACAACAACGTTGAATCATTTAACCTACGGAATTAAAATAAAACGGAACTGAATTAAGCACGGGATGTTTCCTATAGTTTCATTGATATCGAAACCGGGAACAATGGTAAGGCACAGGAGCCGTAAAAGCGATCGGCAAAAGTAGATAAGCCTCGTAAAATATAAATCTACACATATAACCAAAGCAAAATAGTAACCCATACGCCCAGACGAGAACACCGAATGAGGTTGAGAACTGAGAAGCTTACACCAAAGAGTTGATCGGCTTCCTCATAGTATTGCCGCGAGAGGTTGCGCATCTTGCCCGCAAATCGAGCATTCTTCGTGGCTGCACCCATAAGAACCAAGGATATTATGGTCACCTCCACAACTGGCAAACCACATATTCCAAAAATGCTAAAATTCAGGGATGTAGACATTCTACAACAAACACATACCCGTGCCACTTCCGAATCCGTATGACTTCCGAGCCTTCTTTCCACGCCCACGCCATTCACCTGCCAAAAATATCTAATTAGAAATAGGGGGAGAAGAAAAAGTTTAAGAGTGTATACAGAAGAAATGGGTTAGAGTGGCTCATTCTGGACTCCAGCGTATGCCAGGCCATGGCTGTTCACTGCTTTAATTCGAACGCTTGAATCGGCTCCGCGGATGCAATCTCCTGAAAGTGGCAATGCATGAAGGTGTCGGTGATGAGGATTATTAATAAATTCAGAAAAATTACAAGCAGAACAATGGCAATAGAGCCATTAGTAACCCACACACCCATAAGAAACATCCATTCAGTTATCCTACGGAATTAAAAGAAAACGGAACTGAATTAAGCACGGGATGTTTTCTATACTTACATTGGTATCGAAAACCGGGAACAATGGTAAGGCACAGGAGTCAGTAAGCCGATCACCAAAAGTAGCAACGCCTCGAGAAATCATAAACTACGCATATAACCAAAGCAATTTAGTAACCCATGCATCCAAACGAGAATACCGAATGAACCTGAGAATTAAGAAGCTTACACCGAAGAGTTGATCGGCTTCCTTACAGTTTTTCGGCGAGAGGTTGTGTACCTTGGCCGCAAATCGAGCATTCCTCGTGCCTGCACCCATAAGACCCAAGGATATTATAGCCACTGCCACGACCGACAAACCTTGTCCTCCAAAAATGATATAATTTAGGTATGCTGACATTGTACAGAAAACGCATACCTGTGCAGCTTCCGCATCCTTATCGCTTTCGAATCTCCTTTGCGCTATCGCCCTTCACCTGTCAGGAATATCTAATCAGAAACTGGTGGACGAGAAATAGTTTAGAAGTGAATATAGTAGAAATGGGTTAGAGTGGCTTATTCTGGACTCCAGCGTATGCAAGGCCACGGCGGAATACTGCTCCAATTCGAACGCTTGAATCAGCTCCAATGACGCAATCTCATGGAAGTGGCAATGCCTGTAGAAGCCAAGAGGAGTTTTGGAAAATTAAAAGAATCTACAGCCACGAAAACGACATTAAACCAAGAGAAGCCCTTATAAAAAGTTTCAACAAATATAAGCAATGTGGGCTTACACTATCGCAGTCATTCTGATACGGAAGTTGACAATGCGAACCCGTTAGTGTGTTCCTGCAATGACAAGGCAGAACTTGCATTAGCAGATTTTATTAATTCGTGCGAGACCAAAATCAACTTTGCAGGACAGAATCTTATGCTTCAATAACAAAGGTACGAACATCGAGTATGGTTTTGAAAGGTCCTTACCTCGAAGTACAGGTCCGAAGGGAGAAGAAAAAGGGATACCAACCTTGCTGCAACACAATCGCTCTCATCGTTCATGTTCTTGAAGGGGCTGTCAACGGTTCAGGTCCACCCGACTGGCCTGAATATACCCAACCATTTATAAAGGATCCGGCTCCATGATTATGTTGAAATAAATAATTGGGTCGGTTCCGGTTCTCGCCCCTCCCGAATCGATTCATGCCCAAAACCGATTATTTTGTTAGCCATATATATTATTTCCTTCGTTTTCTTATAGTTTTCTCTTATCATAGGTTTAAAGTGTCGAATCTGATAGATAGATAAATAAAAGGTGTTTAACGTTTTAACATATAAGTAACTTAGTATTTTTCTATCAATTTTATTAACGATATATAACTAAAGTTTAAATTTTAGTTTGCCTTTTAAATAAGAAAAGTGTTTTTTTTTTTAGCTTAAATGGTTCGGTTTTAAACCTATGTCTTTGTTTCAACCTAAATTTTATGTTAAAATGGACGGTTTTGGGTCTAAGATTTTGTCCCTATTAATGATCTGTTCGGGAGTGCTTCAACCTAGACCGGACTCGGATCCCACCCGTTGACAGCCCTATCTTGAATGGCGGCCAATTTCCGGTCGAGCCACCACTCAAAGCATGATGAAAATAGTCAGTCACTTATCCAAAGAGAATAAAAGAAAATGGAAGTACTGTAAGCAAGGGATGTGTCCTATATACTTACATTATTAATGGAAACCGGAAACAATAGTATGGCGCAATAGTCGGAATGCGCTCCGCAAAAGTAGCAACGCCTCGAAAAATCCAAAACTACACATATAACCAGACCAAATTAGTAGGCCTAAACCCAAAAGAGGACACAGAATGAAGTGGAGAGTTGAGAAGCTTACACCGAAGATTGGACCAGCTTCCATATAGAAAAGCCGTGAGAGCGTGCACAGCTTGCCTGCAAATCGAGCATTCCTCGTGCCTACCCATAGGAACCAAGGATATTATGACCACCTCCATAACCGGCAAACTTATATCCCAAAAGTGGTAAAATCTAGGAATGCAGACATTCTACAACAAACACATACCCGTGCCGCTTCCGTATCCGTATCAGTTCCGAGTCTCCTTTCTGCGCCCACGTCATTCACCTGTCGAGAATTTCTAATCAGAAATATGTGGAGAAGAAAAAAGTCTAAGAGAGAATAAAATAGAAATGGGTTAAAGTGGCTCATTCTGGACTCCAGCGTAAACGCTTGAATCAGCTCCGTGGATGCAATCTCCTGAATGTGGCAATGCATGAAGGTGTCAGCCATGAGGATTCTTAACAAATGAAGAGAAGTTAAAAGCACAACTACGACAATTGAGCAATTAGCAATCCACACACCAACAACAACATGAAATCATTTAACCCACGGAATTAAAACAAAACGGAACTGAATTAAGCACGGGATGCTTCCTACACCTTCATTGATATCGAAAACCGGGAACAATGGTAAGGCGCAGGAGCCGTAAAGGCGATCAACAAAACTAGAAAAGCCTCGGAAAATCTAAATCTATGCATATAACCAAAGCAAAATAGTAACCCATACGCCCAGACGAGAACACCGAATGAGGTTGAGAACTGAGAAGCTTACACCAAAGAGTTGATCGGCTTCCTCATAGTATTGCCGCGAGAGGTTGCGCATCTTGCCCGCAAATCGAGCATTCTTCGTGCCTGCACCCATAAGAACCAAGGATATTATGGTCACCTCCACAACTGGCAAACCATATATTCCAAAAATGCTAAAATTCAGGGATGTAGACATTCTACAACAAACACATACCCGTGCCGCTTCCGAATCCGTATGACTTCCGAGTCTTCTTTCCACGCCCACGCCATTCACCTGCCAAGAATATCTAATTAGAAATAGGTGGAGAAAAAAAAGTTTAAGAGTGTATACAGAAGAAATGGGTTAGAGTGGCTCATTCTGGACTCCAGCGTATGCGAGGCTTTGGCTGATCACTGCTACAATTCGAACGCTGGAATCAGCTCCGCGGATGCAATCTCCTGAAAGTGGCAATGCATTAAAGTGTCAGCCATGAGGATTATTAACAAAGGAAGAGAAGTTAAAAGTACAACAACGGCAATTGAGCAATTAGCAACCCACACACCAACAACAACGTTGAATCATTTAACCTACGGAATTAAAATAAAACGGAACTGAATTAAGCACGGGATGTTTCCTATAGTTTCATTGATATCGAAACCGGGAACAATGGTAAGGCACAGGAGCCGTAAAAGCGATCGGCAAAAGTAGATAAGCCTCGTAAAATATAAATCTACACATATAACCAAAGCAAAATAGTAACCCATACGCCCAGACGAGAACACCGAATGAGGTTGAGAACTGAGAAGCTTACACCAAAGAGTTGATCGGCTTCCTCATAGTATTGCCGCGAGAGGTTGCGCATCTTGCCCGCAAATCGAGCATTCTTCGTGCCTGCACCCATAAGAACCAAGGATATTATGGTCACCTCCACAACTGGCAAACCACATATTCCAAAAATGCTAAAATTCAGGGATGTAGACATTCTACAACAAACACATACCCGTGCTGCTTCCGAATCCGTATGACTTCCGAGCCTTCTTTCCACGCCCACGCCATTCACCTGCCAAAAATATCTAATTAGAAATAGGGGGAGAAGAAAAAGTTTAAGAGTGTATACAGAAGAAATGGGTTAGAGTGGCTCATTCTGGACTCCAGCGTATGCCAGGCCATGGCTGTTCACTGCTTTAATTCGAACGCTTGAATCGGCTCCGCGGATGCAATCTCCTGAAAGTGGCAATGCATGAAGGTGTCGGTGATGAGGATTATTAATAAATTCAGAAAAATTACAAGCAGAACAATGGCAATAGAGCCATTAGTAACCCACACACCCATAAGAAACATCCATTCAGTTATCCTACGGAATTAAAAGAAAACGGAACTGAATTAAGCACGGGATGTTTTCTATACTTACATTGGTATCGAAAACCGGGAACAATGGTAAGGCACAGGAGTCAGTAAGCCGATCACCAAAAGTAGCAACGCCTCGAGAAATCATAAACTACGCATATAACCAAAGCAATTTAGTAACCCATGCATCCAAACGAGAATACCGAATGAACCTGAGAATTAAGAAGCTTACACCGAAGAGTTGATCGGCTTCCTTACAGTTTTTCGGCGAGAGGTTGTGTACCTTGGCCGCAAATCGAGCATTCCTCGTGCCTGCACCCATAAGACCCAAGGATATTATAGCCACTGCCACGACCGACAAACCTTGTCCTCCAAAAATGATATAATTTAGGTATGCTGACATTGTACAGAAAACGCATACCTGTGCAGCTTCCGCATCCTTATCGCTTCCGAATCTCCTTTGCGCTATCGCCCTTCACCTGTCAGGAATATCTAATCAGAAACTGGTGGACGAGAAATAGTTTAGAAGTGAATATAGTAGAAATGGGTTAGAGTGGCTTATTCTGGACTCCAGCGTATGCAAGGCCACGGCGGAATACTGCTCCAATTCGAACGCTTGAATCAGCTCCAATGACGCAATCTCATGGAAGTGGCAATGCCTGTAGAAGCCAAGAGGAGTTTTGGAAAATTAAAAGAATCTACAGCCACGAAAACGACATTAAACCAAGAGAAGCCCTTATAAAAAGTTTCAACAAATATAAGCAATGTGGGCTTACACTATTGCAGTCATTCTGATACGGAAGTTGACAATGCGAACCCGTTAGTGTGTTCCTGCAATGACAAGGCAGAAATTGCATTAGCAGATTTTATTAATTCGTGCGAGACCAAAATCAACTTCGCAGGACAGAATCTTATGCTTCAATAACAAAGGTACGAACATCGAGTATGGTTTTGAAAGGTCCTTACCTCGAAGTACAGGTCCGAAGGGAGAAGAAAAAGGGATACCAACCTTGCTGCAACACAATCGCTCTCATCGTTCATGTTCTTGAAGGGGCTGTCAACGGTTCAGGTCCACCCGACTGGCCCGAATATACCCAACCATTTATAAAGGATCCGGCTCCATGATTATGTTGAAATAAATAATTGGGTCGGTTCCGGTTCTCGCCCCTCCCGAATCGATTCATGCCCAAAACCGATTATTTTGTTAGCCATATATATTATTTCCTTCGTTTTCTTATAGTTTTCTCTTATCATAGGTTTAAAGTGTCGAATCTGATAGATAGATAAATAAAAGGTGTTTAACGTTTTAACATATAAGTAACTTAGTATTTTTCTATCAATTTTATTAACGATATATAACTAAAGTTTAAATTTTAGTTTGCCTTTTAAATAAGAAAAGTGTTTTTTTTTTTAGCTTAAATGGTTCGGTTTTAAACCTATGTCTTTGTTTCAACCTAAATTTTATGTTAAAATGGACGGTTTTGGGTCTAAGATTTTGTCCCTATTAATGATCTGTTCGGGAGTGCTTCAACCTAGACCGGACTCGGATCCCACCCGTTGACAGCCCTATCTTGAATGGCGGCCAATTTCCGGTCGAGCCACCACTCAAAGCATGATGAAAATAGTCAGTCACTTATCCAAAGAGAATAAAAGAAAATGGAAGTACTGTAAGCAAGGGATGTGTCCTATATACTTACATTATTAATGGAAACCGGAAACAATAGTATGGCGCAATAGTCGGAATGCGCTCCGCAAAAGTAGCAACGCCTCGAAAAATCCAAAACTACACATATAACCAGACCAAATTAGTAGGCCTAAACCCAAAAGAGGACACAGAATGAAGTGGAGAGTTGAGAAGCTTACACCGAAGATTGGACCAGCTTCCATATAGAAAAGCCGTGAGAGCGTGCACAGCTTGCCTGCAAATCGAGCATTCCTCGTGCCTACCCATAGGAACCAAGGATATTATGACCACCTCCATAACCGGCAAACTTATATCCCAAAAGTGGTAAAATCTAGGAATGCAGACATTCTACAACAAACACATACCCGTGCCGCTTCCGTATCCGTATCAGTTCCGAGTCTCCTTTCTGCGCCCACGTCATTCACCTGTCGAGAATTTCTAATCAGAAATATGTGGAGAAGAAAAAAGTCTAAGAGAGAATAAAATAGAAATGGGTTAAAGTGGCTCATTCTGGACTCCAGCGTAAACGCTTGAATCAGCTCCGCGGATGCAATCTCCTGAATGTGGCAATGCATGAAGGTGTCAGCCATGAGGATTCTTAACAAATGAAGAGAAGTTAAAAGCACAACTACGACAATTGAGCAATTAGCAATCCACACACCAACAACAACATGAAATCATTTAACCCACGGAATTAAAACAAAACGGAACTGAATTAAGCACGGGATGCTTCCTACACCTTCATTGATATCGAAAACCGGGAACAATGGTAAGGCGCAGGAGCCGTAAAGGCGATCAACAAAACTAGAAAAGCCTCGGAAAATCTAAATCTTTGCATATAACCAAAGCAAAATAGTAACCCATACGCCCAGACGAGAACACCGAATGAGGTTGAGAACTGAGAAGCTTACACCAAAGGGTTGATCGGCTTCCTCATAGTATTGCCGCGAGAGGTTGCGCATCTTGCCCGCAAATCGAGCATTCTTCGTGCCTGCACCCATAAGAACCAAGGATATTATGGTCACCTCCACAACTGGCAAACCACATATTCCAAAAGAGCTAAAATTCAGGGATGTAGACATTCTACAACAAACACATACCCGTGCCGCTTCCGAATTCGTATGACTTCCGAGTCTTCTTTCCACGCCCACGCCATTCACCTGCCAAGAATATCTAATTAGAAATAGGTGGAGAAAAAAAAGTTTAAGAGTGTATACAGAAGAAATGGGTTAGAGTGGCTCATTCTGGACTCCAGCGTATGCGAGGCTTTGGCTGATCACTGCTACATTTCGAACGCTGGAATCAGCTCCGCGGATGCAATCTCCTGAAAGTGGCAATGCATTAAAGTGTCAGCCATGAGGATTATTAACAAAGGAAGAGAAGTTAAAAGTACAACAACGGCAATTGAGCAATTAGCAACCCACACACCAACAACAACGTTGAATCATTTAACCTACGGAATTAAAATAAAACGGAACTGAATTAAGCACGGGATGTTTCCTATAGTTTCATTGATATCGAAACCGGGAACAATGGTAAGGCACAGGAGCCGTAAAAGCGATCGGCAAAAGTAGATAAGCCTCGTAAAATCTAAATCTACACATATAACCAAAGCAAAATAGTAACCCATACGCCCAGACGAGAACACCGAATGAGGTTGAGAACTGAGAAGCTTACACCAAAGAGTTGATCGGCTTCCTCATAGTATTGCCGCGAGAGGTTGCGCATCTTGCCCGCAAATCGAGCATTCTTCGTGCCTGCACCCATAAGAACCAAGGATATTATGGTCACCTCCACAACTGGCAAACCACATATTCCAAAAGAGCTAAAATTCAGGGATGTAGACATTCTACAACAAACACATACCCGTGCCGCTTCCGAATCCGTATGACTTCCGAGTCTTCTTTCCACGCCCACGCCATTCACCTGCCAAGAATATCTAATTAGAAATAGGTGGAGAAAAAAAAGTTTAAGAGTGTATACAGAAGAAATGGGTTAGAGTGGCTCATTCTGGACTCCAGCGTATGCGAGGCTTTGGCTGATCACTGCTACAATTCGAACGCTGGAATCAGCTCCGCGGATGCAATCTCCTGAAAGTGGCAATGCATTAAAGTGTCAGCCATGAGGATTATTAACAAAGGAAGAGAAGTTAAAAGTACAACAACGGCAATTGAGCAATTAGCAACCCACACACCAACAACAACGTTGAATCATTTAACCTACGGAATTAAAATAAAACGGAACTGAATTAAGCACGGGATGTTTCCTATAGTTTCATTGATATCGAAACCGGGAACAATGGTAAGGCACAGGAGCCGTAAAAGCGATCGGCAAAAGTAGATAAGCCTCGTAAAATATAAATCTACACATATAACCAAAGCAAAATAGTAACCCATACGCCCAGACGAGAACACCGAATGAGGTTGAGAACTGAGAAGCTTACACCAAAGAGTTGATCGGCTTCCTCATAGTATTGCCGCGAGAGGTTGCGCATCTTGCCCGCAAATCGAGCATTCTTCGTGCCTGCACCCATAAGAACCAAGGATATTATGGTCACCTCCACAACTGGCAAACCACATATTCCAAAAGAGCTAAAATTCAGGGATGTAGACATTCTACAACAAACACATACCCGTGCCGCTTCCGAATCCGTATGACTTCCGAGTCTTCTTTCCACGCCCACGCCATTCACCTGCCAAGAATATCTAATTAGAAATAGGTGGAGAAAAAAAAGTTTAAGAGTGTATACAGAAGAAATGGGTTAGAGTGGCTCATTCTGGACTCCAGCGTATGCGAGGCTTTGGCTGATCACTGCTACAATTCGAACGCTGGAATCAGCTCCGCGGATGCAATCTCCTGAAAGTGGCAATGCATTAAAGTGTCAGCCATGAGGATTATTAACAAAGGAAGAGAAGTTAAAAGTACAACAACGGCAATTGAGCAATTAGCAACCCACACACCAACAACAACGTTGAATCATTTAACCTACGGAATTAAAATAAAACGGAACTGAATTAAGCACGGGATGTTTCCTATAGTTTCATTGATATCGAAACCGGGAACAATGGTAAGGCACAGGAGCCGTAAAAGCGATCGGCAAAAGTAGATAAGCCTCGTAAAATATAAATCTACACATATAACCAAAGCAAAATAGTAACCCATACGCCCAGACGAGAACACCGAATGAGGTTGAGAACTGAGAAGCTTACACCAAAGAGTTGATCGGCTTCCTCATAGTATTGCCGCGAGAGGTTGCGCATCTTGCCCGCAAATCGAGCATTCTTCGTGCCTGCACCCATAAGAACCAAGGATATTATGGTCACCTCCACAACTGGCAAACCACATATTCCAAAAATGCTAAAATTCAGGGATGTAGACATTCTACAACAAACACATACCCGTGCTGCTTCCGAATCCGTATGACTTCCGAGCCTTCTTTCCACGCCCACGCCATTCACCTGCCAAAAATATCTAATTAGAAATAGGGGGAGAAGAAAAAGTTTAAGAGTGTATACAGAAGAAATGGGTTAGAGTGGCTCATTCTGGACTCCAGCGTATGCCAGGCCATGGCTGTTCACTGCTTTAATTCGAACGCTTGAATCGGCTCCGCGGATGCAATCTCCTGAAAGTGGCAATGCATGAAGGTGTCGGTGATGAGGATTATTAATAAATTCAGAAAAATTACAAGCAGAACAATGGCAATAGAGCCATTAGTAACCCACACACCCATAAGAAACATCCATTCAGTTATCCTACGGAATTAAAAGAAAACGGAACTGAATTAAGCACGGGATGTTTTCTATACTTACATTGGTATCGAAAACCGGGAACAATGGTAAGGCACAGGAGTCAGTAAGCCGATCACCAAAAGTAGCAACGCCTCGAGAAATCATAAACTACGCATATAACCAAAGCAATTTAGTAACCCATGCATCCAAACGAGAATACCGAATGAACCTGAGAATTAAGAAGCTTACACCGAAGAGTTGATCGGCTTCCTTACAGTTTTTCGGCGAGAGGTTGTGTACCTTGGCCGCAAATCGAGCATTCCTCGTGCCTGCACCCATAAGACCCAAGGATATTATAGCCACTGCCACGACCGACAAACCTTGTCCTCCAAAAATGATATAATTTAGGTATGCTGACATTGTACAGAAAACGCATACCTGTGCAGCTTCCGCATCCTTATCGCTTCCGAATCTCCTTTGCGCTATCGCCCTTCACCTGTCAGGAATATCTAATCAGAAACTGGTGGACGAGAAATAGTTTAGAAGTGAATATAGTAGAAATGGGTTAGAGTGGCTTATTCTGGACTCCAGCGTATGCAAGGCCACGGCGGAATACTGCTCCAATTCGAACGCTTGAATCAGCTCCAATGACGCAATCTCATGGAAGTGGCAATGCCTGTAGAAGCCAAGAGGAGTTTTGGAAAATTAAAAGAATCTACAGCCACGAAAACGACATTAAACCAAGAGAAGCCCTTATAAAAAGTTTCAACAAATATAAGCAATGTGGGCTTACACTATCGCAGTCATTCTGATACGGAAGTTGACAATGCGAACCCGTTAGTGTGTTCCTGCAATGACAAGGCAGAAATTGCATTAGCAGATTTTATTAATTCGTGCGAGACCAAAATCAACTTCGCAGGACAGAATCTTATGCTTCAATAACAAAGGTACGAACATCGAGTATGGTTTTGAAAGGTCCTTACCTCGAAGTACAGGTCCGAAGGGAGAAGAAAAAGGGATACCAACCTTGCTGCAACACAATCGCTCTCATCGTTCATGTTCTTGAAGGGGCTGTCAACGGTTCAGGTCCACCCGACTGGCCCGAATATACCCAACCATTTATAAAGGATCCGGCTCCATGATTATGTTGAAATAAATAATTGGGTCGGTTCCGGTTCTCGCCCCTCCCGAATCGATTCATGCCCAAAACCGATTATTTTGTTAGCCATATATATTATTTCCTTCGTTTTCTTATAGTTTTCTCTTATCATAGGTTTAAAGTGTCGAATCTGATAGATAGATAAATAAAAGGTGTTTAACGTTTTAACATATAAGTAACTTAGTATTTTTCTATCAATTTTATTAACGATATATAACTAAAGTTTAAATTTTAGTTTGCCTTTTAAATAAGAAAAGTGTTTTTTTTTTTAGCTTAAATGGTTCGGTTTTAAACCTATGTCTTTGTTTCAACCTAAATTTTATGTTAAAATGGACGGTTTTGGGTCTAAGATTTTGTCCCTATTAATGATCTGTTCGGGAGTGCTTCAACCTAGACCGGACTCGGATCCCACCCGTTGACAGCCCTATCTTGAATGGCGGCCAATTTCCGGTCGAGCCACCACTCAAAGCATGATGAAAATAGTCAGTCACTTATCCAAAGAGAATAAAAGAAAATGGAAGTACTGTAAGCAAGGGATGTGTCCTATATACTTACATTATTAATGGAAACCGGAAACAATAGTATGGCGCAATAGTCGGAATGCGCTCCGCAAAAGTAGCAACGCCTCGAAAAATCCAAAACTACACATATAACCAGACCAAATTAGTAGGCCTAAACCCAAAAGAGGACACAGAATGAAGTGGAGAGTTGAGAAGCTTACACCGAAGATTGGACCAGCTTCCATATAGAAAAGCCGTGAGAGCGTGCACAGCTTGCCTGCAAATCGAGCATTCCTCGTGCCTACCCATAGGAACCAAGGATATTATGACCACCTCCATAACCGGCAAACTTATATCCCAAAAGTGGTAAAATCTAGGAATGCAGACATTCTACAACAAACACATACCCGTGCCGCTTCCGTATCCGTATCAGTTCCGAGTCTCCTTTCTGCGCCCACGTCATTCACCTGTCGAGAATTTCTAATCAGAAATATGTGGAGAAGAAAAAAGTCTAAGAGAGAATAAAATAGAAATGGGTTAAAGTGGCTCATTCTGGACTCCAGCGTAAACGCTTGAATCAGCTCCGTGGATGCAATCTCCTGAATGTGGCAATGCATGAAGGTGTCAGCCATGAGGATTCTTAACAAATGAAGAGAAGTTAAAAGCACAACTACGACAATTGAGCAATTAGCAATCCACACACCAACAACAACATGAAATCATTTAACCCACGGAATTAAAACAAAACGGAACTGAATTAAGCACGGGATGCTTCCTACACCTTCATTGATATCGAAAACCGGGAACAATGGTAAGGCGCAGGAGCCGTAAAGGCGATCAACAAAACTAGAAAAGCCTCGGAAAATCTAAATCTATGCATATAACCAAAGCAAAATAGTAACCCATACGCCCAGACGAGAACACCGAATGAGGTTGAGAACTGAGAAGCTTACACCAAAGAGTTGATCGGCTTCCTCATAGTATTGCCGCGAGAGGTTGCGCATCTTGCCCGCAAATCGAGCATTCTTCGTGCCTGCACCCATAAGAACCAAGGATATTATGGTCACCTCCACAACTGGCAAACCACATATTCCAAAAGAGCTAAAATTCAGGGATGTAGACATTCTACAACAAACACATACCCGTGCCGCTTCCGAATCCGTATGACTTCCGAGTCTTCTTTCCACGCCCACGCCATTCACCTGCCAAGAATATCTAATTAGAAATAGGTGGAGAAAAAAAAGTTTAAGAGTGTATACAGAAGAAATGGGTTAGAGTGGCTCATTCTGGACTCCAGCGTATGCGAGGCTTTGGCTGATCACTGCTACAATTCGAACGCTGGAATCAGCTCCGCGGATGCAATCTCCTGAAAGTGGCAATGCATTAAAGTGTCAGCCATGAGGATTATTAACAAAGGAAGAGAAGTTAAAAGTACAACAACGGCAATTGAGCAATTAGCAACCCACACACCAACAACAACGTTGAATCATTTAACCTACGGAATTAAAATAAAACGGAACTGAATTAAGCACGGGATGTTTCCTATAGTTTCATTGATATCGAAACCGGGAACAATGGTAAGGCACAGGAGCCGTAAAAGCGATCGGCAAAAGTAGATAAGCCTCGTAAAATATAAATCTACACATATAACCAAAGCAAAATAGTAACCCATACGCCCAGACGAGAACACCGAATGAGGTTGAGAACTGAGAAGCTTACACCAAAGAGTTGATCGGCTTCCTCATAGTATTGCCGCGAGAGGTTGCGCATCTTGCCCGCAAATCGAGCATTCTTCGTGCCTGCACCCATAAGAACCAAGGATATTATGGTCACCTCCACAACTGGCAAACCACATATTCCAAAAATGCTAAAATTCAGGGATGTAGACATTCTACAACAAACACATACCCGTGCTGCTTCCGAATCCGTATGACTTCCGAGCCTTCTTTCCACGCCCACGCCATTCACCTGCCAAAAATATCTAATTAGAAATAGGGGGAGAAGAAAAAGTTTAAGAGTGTATACAGAAGAAATGGGTTAGAGTGGCTCATTCTGGACTCCAGCGTATGCCAGGCCATGGCTGTTCACTGCTTTAATTCGAACGCTTGAATCGGCTCCGCGGATGCAATCTCCTGAAAGTGGCAATGCATGAAGGTGTCGGTGATGAGGATTATTAATAAATTCAGAAAAATTACAAGCAGAACAATGGCAATAGAGCCATTAGTAACCCACACACCCATAAGAAACATCCATTCAGTTATCCTACGGAATTAAAAGAAAACGGAACTGAATTAAGCACGGGATGTTTTCTATACTTACATTGGTATCGAAAACCGGGAACAATGGTAAGGCACAGGAGTCAGTAAGCCGATCACCAAAAGTAGCAACGCCTCGAGAAATCATAAACTACGCATATAACCAAAGCAATTTAGTAACCCATGCATCCAAACGAGAATACCGAATGAACCTGAGAATTAAGAAGCTTACACCGAAGAGTTGATCGGCTTCCTTACAGTTTTTCGGCGAGAGGTTGTGTACCTTGGCCGCAAATCGAGCATTCCTCGTGCCTGCACCCATAAGACCCAAGGATATTATAGCCACTGCCACGACCGACAAACCTTGTCCTCCAAAAATGATATAATTTAGGTATGCTGACATTGTACAGAAAACGCATACCTGTGCAGCTTCCGCATCCTTATCGCTTCCGAATCTCCTTTGCGCTATCGCCCTTCACCTGTCAGGAATATCTAATCAGAAACTGGTGGACGAGAAATAGTTTAGAAGTGAATATAGTAGAAATGGGTTAGAGTGGCTTATTCTGGACTCCAGCGTATGCAAGGCCACGGCGGAATACTGCTCCAATTCGAACGCTTGAATCAGCTCCAATGACGCAATCTCATGGAAGTGGCAATGCCTGTAGAAGCCAAGAGGAGTTTTGGAAAATTAAAAGAATCTACAGCCACGAAAACGACATTAAACCAAGAGAAGCCCTTATAAAAAGTTTCAACAAATATAAGCAATGTGGGCTTACACTATCGCAGTCATTCTGATACGGAAGTTGACAATGCGAACCCGTTAGTGTGTTCCTGCAATGACAAGGCAGAAATTGCATTAGCAGATTTTATTAATTCGTGCGAGACCAAAATCAACTTCGCAGGACAGAATCTTATGCTTCAATAACAAAGGTACGAACATCGAGTATGGTTTTGAAAGGTCCTTACCTCGAAGTACAGGTCCGAAGGGAGAAGAAAAAGGGATACCAACCTTGCTGCAACACAATCGCTCTCATCGTTCATGTTCTTGAAGGGGCTGTCAACGGTTCAGGTCCACCCGACTGGCCCGAATATACCCAACCATTTATAAAGGATCCGGCTCCATGATTATGTTGAAATAAATAATTGGGTCGGTTCCGGTTCTCGCCCCTCCCGAATCGATTCATGCCCAAAACCGATTATTTTGTTAGCCATATATATTATTTCCTTCGTTTTCTTATAGTTTTCTCTTATCATAGGTTTAAAGTGTCGAATCTGATAGATAGATAAATAAAAGGTGTTTAACGTTTTAACATATAAGTAACTTAGTATTTTTCTATCAATTTTATTAACGATATATAACTAAAGTTTAAATTTTAGTTTGCCTTTTAAATAAGAAAAGTGTTTTTTTTTTTAGCTTAAATGGTTCGGTTTTAAACCTATGTCTTTGTTTCAACCTAAATTTTATGTTAAAATGGACGGTTTTGGGTCTAAGATTTTGTCCCTATTAATGATCTGTTCGGGAGTGCTTCAACCTAGACCGGACTCGGATCCCACCCGTTGACAGCCCTATCTTGAATGGCGGCCAATTTCCGGTCGAGCCACCACTCAAAGCATGATGAAAATAGTCAGTCACTTATCCAAAGAGAATAAAAGAAAATGGAAGTACTGTAAGCAAGGGATGTGTCCTATATACTTACATTATTAATGGAAACCGGAAACAATAGTATGGCGCAATAGTCGGAATGCGCTCCGCAAAAGTAGCAACGCCTCGAAAAATCCAAAACTACACATATAACCAGACCAAATTAGTAGGCCTAAACCCAAAAGAGGACACAGAATGAAGTGGAGAGTTGAGAAGCTTACACCGAAGATTGGACCAGCTTCCATATAGAAAAGCCGTGAGAGCGTGCACAGCTTGCCTGCAAATCGAGCATTCCTCGTGCCTACCCATAGGAACCAAGGATATTATGACCACCTCCATAACCGGCAAACTTATATCCCAAAAGTGGTAAAATCTAGGAATGCAGACATTCTACAACAAACACATACCCGTGCCGCTTCCGTATCCGTATCAGTTCCGAGTCTCCTTTCTGCGCCCACGTCATTCACCTGTCGAGAATTTCTAATCAGAAATATGTGGAGAAGAAAAAAGTCTAAGAGAGAATAAAATAGAAATGGGTTAAAGTGGCTCATTCTGGACTCCAGCGTAAACGCTTGAATCAGCTCCGTGGATGCAATCTCCTGAATGTGGCAATGCATGAAGGTGTCAGCCATGAGGATTCTTAACAAATGAAGAGAAGTTAAAAGCACAACTACGACAATTGAGCAATTAGCAATCCACACACCTACAACAACATGAAATCATTTAACCCACGGAATTAAAACAAAACGGAACTGAATTAAGCACGGGATGCTTCCTACACCTTCATTGATATCGAAAACCGGGAACAATGGTAAGGCGCAGGAGCCGTAAAGGCGATCAACAAAACTAGAAAAGCCTCGGAAAATCTAAATCTATGCATATAACCAAAGCAAAATAGTAACCCATACGCCCAGACGAGAACACCGAATGAGGTTGAGAACTGAGAAGCTTACACCAAAGAGTTGATCGGCTTCCTCATAGTATTGCCGCGAGAGGTTGCGCATCTTGCCCGCAAATCGAGCATTCTTCGTGCCTGCACCCATAAGAACCAAGGATATTATGGTCACCTCCACAACTGGCAAACCACATATTCCAAAAGAGCTAAAATTCAGGGATGTAGACATTCTACAACAAACACATACCCGTGCCGCTTCCGAATCCGTATGACTTCCGAGTCTTCTTTCCACGCCCACGCCATTCACCTGCCAAGAATATCTAATTAGAAATAGGTGGAGAAAAAAAAGTTTAAGAGTGTATACAGAAGAAATGGGTTAGAGTGGCTCATTCTGGACTCCAGCGTATGCGAGGCTTTGGCTGATCACTGCTACAATTCGAACGCTGGAATCAGCTCCGCGGATGCAATCTCCTGAAAGTGGCAATGCATTAAAGTGTCAGCCATGAGGATTATTAACAAAGGAAGAGAAGTTAAAAGTACAACAACGGCAATTGAGCAATTAGCAACCCACACACCAACAACAACGTTGAATCATTTAACCTACGGAATTAAAATAAAACGGAACTGAATTAAGCACGGGATGTTTCCTATAGTTTCATTGATATCGAAACCGGGAACAATGGTAAGGCACAGGAGCCGTAAAAGCGATCGGCAAAAGTAGATAAGCCTCGTAAAATATAAATCTACACATATAACCAAAGCAAAATAGTAACCCATACGCCCAGACGAGAACACCGAATGAGGTTGAGAACTGAGAAGCTTACACCAAAGAGTTGATCGGCTTCCTCATAGTATTGCCGCGAGAGGTTGCGCATCTTGCCCGCAAATCGAGCATTCTTCGTGCCTGCACCCATAAGAACCAAGGATATTATGGTCACCTCCACAACTGGCAAACCACATATTCCAAAAATGCTAAAATTCAGGGATGTAGACATTCTACAACAAACACATACCCGTGCTGCTTCCGAATCCGTATGACTTCCGAGCCTTCTTTCCACGCCCACGCCATTCACCTGCCAAAAATATCTAATTAGAAATAGGGGGAGAAGAAAAAGTTTAAGAGTGTATACAGAAGAAATGGGTTAGAGTGGCTCATTCTGGACTCCAGCGTATGCCAGGCCATGGCTGTTCACTGCTTTAATTCGAACGCTTGAATCGGCTCCGCGGATGCAATCTCCTGAAAGTGGCAATGCATGAAGGTGTCGGTGATGAGGATTATTAATAAATTCAGAAAAATTACAAGCAGAACAATGGCAATAGAGCCATTAGTAACCCACACACCCATAAGAAACATCCATTCAGTTATCCTACGGAATTAAAAGAAAACGGAACTGAATTAAGCACGGGATGTTTTCTATACTTACATTGGTATCGAAAACCGGGAACAATGGTAAGGCACAGGAGTCAGTAAGCCGATCACCAAAAGTAGCAACGCCTCGAGAAATCATAAACTACGCATATAACCAAAGCAATTTAGTAACCCATGCATCCAAACGAGAATACCGAATGAACCTGAGAATTAAGAAGCTTACACCGAAGAGTTGATCGGCTTCCTTACAGTTTTTCGGCGAGAGGTTGTGTACCTTGGCCGCAAATCGAGCATTCCTCGTGCCTGCACCCATAAGACCCAAGGATATTATAGCCACTGCCACGACCGACAAACCTTGTCCTCCAAAAATGATATAATTTAGGTATGCTGACATTGTACAGAAAACGCATACCTGTGCAGCTTCCGCATCCTTATCGCTTCCGAATCTCCTTTGCGCTATCGCCCTTCACCTGTCAGGAATATCTAATCAGAAACTGGTGGACGAGAAATAGTTTAGAAGTGAATATAGTAGAAATGGGTTAGAGTGGCTTATTCTGGACTCCAGCGTATGCAAGGCCACGGCGGAATACTGCTCCAATTCGAACGCTTGAATCAGCTCCAATGACGCAATCTCATGGAAGTGGCAATGCCTGTAGAAGCCAAGAGGAGTTTTGGAAAATTAAAAGAATCTACAGCCACGAAAACGACATTAAACCAAGAGAAGCCCTTATAAAAAGTTTCAACAAATATAAGCAATGTGGGCTTACACTATCGCAGTCATTCTGATACGGAAGTTGACAATGCGAACCCGTTAGTGTGTTCCTGCAATGACAAGGCAGAAATTGCATTAGCAGATTTTATTAATTCGTGCGAGACCAAAATCAACTTCGCAGGACAGAATCTTATGCTTCAATAACAAAGGTACGAACATCGAGTATGGTTTTGAAAGGTCCTTACCTCGAAGTACAGGTCCGAAGGGAGAAGAAAAAGGGATACCAACCTTGCTGCAACACAATCGCTCTCATCGTTCATGTTCTTGAAGGGGCTGTCAACGGTTCAGGTCCACCCGACTGGCCCGAATATACCCAACCATTTATAAAGGATCCGGCTCCATGATTATGTTGAAATAAATAATTGGGTCGGTTCCGGTTCTCGCCCCTCCCGAATCGATTCATGCCCAAAACCGATTATTTTGTTAGCCATATATATTATTTCCTTCGTTTTCTTATAGTTTTCTCTTATCATAGGTTTAAAGTGTCGAATCTGATAGATAGATAAATAAAAGGTGTTTAACGTTTTAACATATAAGTAACTTAGTATTTTTCTATCAATTTTATTAACGATATATAACTAAAGTTTAAATTTTAGTTTGCCTTTTAAATAAGAAAAGTGTTTTTTTTTTTAGCTTAAATGGTTCGGTTTTAAACCTATGTCTTTGTTTCAACCTAAATTTTATGTTAAAATGGACGGTTTTGGGTCTAAGATTTTGTCCCTATTAATGATCTGTTCGGGAGTGCTTCAACCTAGACCGGACTCGGATCCCACCCGTTGACAGCCCTATCTTGAATGGCGGCCAATTTCCGGTCGAGCCACCACTCAAAGCATGATGAAAATAGTCAGTCACTTATCCAAAGAGAATAAAAGAAAATGGAAGTACTGTAAGCAAGGGATGTGTCCTATATACTTACATTATTAATGGAAACCGGAAACAATAGTATGGCGCAATAGTCGGAATGCGCTCCGCAAAAGTAGCAACGCCTCGAAAAATCCAAAACTACACATATAACCAGACCAAATTAGTAGGCCTAAACCCAAAAGAGGACACAGAATGAAGTGGAGAGTTGAGAAGCTTACACCGAAGATTGGACCAGCTTCCATATAGAAAAGCCGTGAGAGCGTGCACAGCTTGCCTGCAAATCGAGCATTCCTCGTGCCTACCCATAGGAACCAAGGATATTATGACCACCTCCATAACCGGCAAACTTATATCCCAAAAGTGGTAAAATCTAGGAATGCAGACATTCTACAACAAACACATACCCGTGCCGCTTCCGTATCCGTATCAGTTCCGAGTCTCCTTTCTGCGCCCACGTCATTCACCTGTCGAGAATTTCTAATCAGAAATATGTGGAGAAGAAAAAAGTCTAAGAGAGAATAAAATAGAAATGGGTTAAAGTGGCTCATTCTGGACTCCAGCGTAAACGCTTGAATCAGCTCCGTGGATGCAATCTCCTGAATGTGGCAATGCATGAAGGTGTCAGCCATGAGGATTCTTAACAAATGAAGAGAAGTTAAAAGCACAACTACGACAATTGAGCAATTAGCAATCCACACACCTACAACAACATGAAATCATTTAACCCACGGAATTAAAACAAAACGGAACTGAATTAAGCACGGGATGCTTCCTACACCTTCATTGATATCGAAAACCGGGAACAATGGTAAGGCGCAGGAGCCGTAAAGGCGATCAACAAAACTAGAAAAGCCTCGGAAAATCTAAATCTATGCATATAACCAAAGCAAAATAGTAACCCATACGCCCAGACGAGAACACCGAATGAGGTTGAGAACTGAGAAGCTTACACCAAAGAGTTGATCGGCTTCCTCATAGTATTGCCGCGAGAGGTTGCGCATCTTGCCCGCAAATCGAGCATTCTTCGTGCCTGCACCCATAAGAACCAAGGATATTATGGTCACCTCCACAACTGGCAAACCACATATTCCAAAAGAGCTAAAATTCAGGGATGTAGACATTCTACAACAAACACATACCCGTGCCGCTTCCGAATCCGTATGACTTCCGAGTCTTCTTTCCACGCCCACGCCATTCACCTGCCAAGAATATCTAATTAGAAATAGGTGGAGAAAAAAAAGTTTAAGAGTGTATACAGAAGAAATGGGTTAGAGTGGCTCATTCTGGACTCCAGCGTATGCGAGGCTTTGGCTGATCACTGCTACAATTCGAACGCTGGAATCAGCTCCGCGGATGCAATCTCCTGAAAGTGGCAATGCATTAAAGTGTCAGCCATGAGGATTATTAACAAAGGAAGAGAAGTTAAAAGTACAACAACGGCAATTGAGCAATTAGCAACCCACACACCAACAACAACGTTGAATCATTTAACCTACGGAATTAAAATAAAACGGAACTGAATTAAGCACGGGATGTTTCCTATAGTTTCATTGATATCGAAACCGGGAACAATGGTAAGGCACAGGAGCCGTAAAAGCGATCGGCAAAAGTAGATAAGCCTCGTAAAATATAAATCTACACATATAACCAAAGCAAAATAGTAACCCATACGCCCAGACGAGAACACCGAATGAGGTTGAGAACTGAGAAGCTTACACCAAAGAGTTGATCGGCTTCCTCATAGTATTGCCGCGAGAGGTTGCGCATCTTGCCCGCAAATCGAGCATTCTTCGTGCCTGCACCCATAAGAACCAAGGATATTATGGTCACCTCCACAACTGGCAAACCACATATTCCAAAAATGCTAAAATTCAGGGATGTAGACATTCTACAACAAACACATACCCGTGCTGCTTCCGAATCCGTATGACTTCCGAGCCTTCTTTCCACGCCCACGCCATTCACCTGCCAAAAATATCTAATTAGAAATAGGGGGAGAAGAAAAAGTTTAAGAGTGTATACAGAAGAAATGGGTTAGAGTGGCTCATTCTGGACTCCAGCGTATGCCAGGCCATGGCTGTTCACTGCTTTAATTCGAACGCTTGAATCGGCTCCGCGGATGCAATCTCCTGAAAGTGGCAATGCATGAAGGTGTCGGTGATGAGGATTATTAATAAATTCAGAAAAATTACAAGCAGAACAATGGCAATAGAGCCATTAGTAACCCACACACCCATAAGAAACATCCATTCAGTTATCCTACGGAATTAAAAGAAAACGGAACTGAATTAAGCACGGGATGTTTTCTATACTTACATTGGTATCGAAAACCGGGAACAATGGTAAGGCACAGGAGTCAGTAAGCCGATCACCAAAAGTAGCAACGCCTCGAGAAATCATAAACTACGCATATAACCAAAGCAATTTAGTAACCCATGCATCCAAACGAGAATACCGAATGAACCTGAGAATTAAGAAGCTTACACCGAAGAGTTGATCGGCTTCCTTACAGTTTTTCGGCGAGAGGTTGTGTACCTTGGCCGCAAATCGAGCATTCCTCGTGCCTGCACCCATAAGACCCAAGGATATTATAGCCACTGCCACGACCGACAAACCTTGTCCTCCAAAAATGATATAATTTAGGTATGCTGACATTGTACAGAAAACGCATACCTGTGCAGCTTCCGCATCCTTATCGCTTCCGAATCTCCTTTGCGCTATCGCCCTTCACCTGTCAGGAATATCTAATCAGAAACTGGTGGACGAGAAATAGTTTAGAAGTGAATATAGTAGAAATGGGTTAGAGTGGCTTATTCTGGACTCCAGCGTATGCAAGGCCACGGCGGAATACTGCTCCAATTCGAACGCTTGAATCAGCTCCAATGACGCAATCTCATGGAAGTGGCAATGCCTGTAGAAGCCAAGAGGAGTTTTGGAAAATTAAAAGAATCTACAGCCACGAAAACGACATTAAACCAAGAGAAGCCCTTATAAAAAGTTTCAACAAATATAAGCAATGTGGGCTTACACTATCGCAGTCATTCTGATACGGAAGTTGACAATGCGAACCCGTTAGTGTGTTCCTGCAATGACAAGGCAGAAATTGCATTAGCAGATTTTATTAATTCGTGCGAGACCAAAATCAACTTCGCAGGACAGAATCTTATGCTTCAATAACAAAGGTACGAACATCGAGTATGGTTTTGAAAGGTCCTTACCTCGAAGTACAGGTCCGAAGGGAGAAGAAAAAGGGATACCAACCTTGCTGCAACACAATCGCTCTCATCGTTCATGTTCTTGAAGGGGCTGTCAACGGTTCAGGTCCACCCGACTGGCCCGAATATACCCAACCATTTATAAAGGATCCGGCTCCATGATTATGTTGAAATAAATAATTGGGTCGGTTCCGGTTCTCGCCCCTCCCGAATCGATTCATGCCCAAAACCGATTATTTTGTTAGCCATATATATTATTTCCTTCGTTTTCTTATAGTTTTCTCTTATCATAGGTTTAAAGTGTCGAATCTGATAGATAGATAAATAAAAGGTGTTTAACGTTTTAACATATAAGTAACTTAGTATTTTTCTATCAATTTTATTAACGATATATAACTAAAGTTTAAATTTTAGTTTGCCTTTTAAATAAGAAAAGTGTTTTTTTTTTTAGCTTAAATGGTTCGGTTTTAAACCTATGTCTTTGTTTCAACCTAAATTTTATGTTAAAATGGACGGTTTTGGGTCTAAGATTTTGTCCCTATTAATGATCTGTTCGGGAGTGCTTCAACCTAGACCGGACTCGGATCCCACCCGTTGACAGCCCTATCTTGAATGGCGGCCAATTTCCGGTCGAGCCACCACTCAAAGCATGATGAAAATAGTCAGTCACTTATCCAAAGAGAATAAAAGAAAATGGAAGTACTGTAAGCAAGGGATGTGTCCTATATACTTACATTATTAATGGAAACCGGAAACAATAGTATGGCGCAATAGTCGGAATGCGCTCCGCAAAAGTAGCAACGCCTCGAAAAATCCAAAACTACACATATAACCAGACCAAATTAGTAGGCCTAAACCCAAAAGAGGACACAGAATGAAGTGGAGAGTTGAGAAGCTTACACCGAAGATTGGACCAGCTTCCATATAGAAAAGCCGTGAGAGCGTGCACAGCTTGCCTGCAAATCGAGCATTCCTCGTGCCTACCCATAGGAACCAAGGATATTATGACCACCTCCATAACCGGCAAACTTATATCCCAAAAGTGGTAAAATCTAGGAATGCAGACATTCTACAACAAACACATACCCGTGCCGCTTCCGTATCCGTATCAGTTCCGAGTCTCCTTTCTGCGCCCACGTCATTCACCTGTCGAGAATTTCTAATCAGAAATATGTGGAGAAGAAAAAAGTCTAAGAGAGAATAAAATAGAAATGGGTTAAAGTGGCTCATTCTGGACTCCAGCGTAAACGCTTGAATCAGCTCCGTGGATGCAATCTCCTGAATGTGGCAATGCATGAAGGTGTCAGCCATGAGGATTCTTAACAAATGAAGAGAAGTTAAAAGCACAACTACGACAATTGAGCAATTAGCAATCCACACACCAACAACAACATGAAATCATTTAACCCACGGAATTAAAACAAAACGGAACTGAATTAAGCACGGGATGCTTCCTACACCTTCATTGATATCGAAAACCGGGAACAATGGTAAGGCGCAGGAGCCGTAAAGGCGATCAACAAAACTAGAAAAGCCTCGGAAAATCTAAATCTATGCATATAACCAAAGCAAAATAGTAACCCATACGCCCAGACGAGAACACCGAATGAGGTTGAGAACTGAGAAGCTTACACCAAAGAGTTGATCGGCTTCCTCATAGTATTGCCGCGAGAGGTTGCGCATCTTGCCCGCAAATCGAGCATTCTTCGTGCCTGCACCCATAAGAACCAAGGATATTATGGTCACCTCCACAACTGGCAAACCACATATTCCAAAAGAGCTAAAATTCAGGGATGTAGACATTCTACAACAAACACATACCCGTGCCGCTTCCGAATCCGTATGACTTCCGAGTCTTCTTTCCACGCCCACGCCATTCACCTGCCAAGAATATCTAATTAGAAATAGGTGGAGAAAAAAAAGTTTAAGAGTGTATACAGAAGAAATGGGTTAGAGTGGCTCATTCTGGACTCCAGCGTATGCGAGGCTTTGGCTGATCACTGCTACAATTCGAACGCTGGAATCAGCTCCGCGGATGCAATCTCCTGAAAGTGGCAATGCATTAAAGTGTCAGCCATGAGGATTATTAACAAAGGAAGAGAAGTTAAAAGTACAACAACGGCAATTGAGCAATTAGCAACCCACACACCAACAACAACGTTGAATCATTTAACCTACGGAATTAAAATAAAACGGAACTGAATTAAGCACGGGATGTTTCCTATAGTTTCATTGATATCGAAACCGGGAACAATGGTAAGGCACAGGAGCCGTAAAAGCGATCGGCAAAAGTAGATAAGCCTCGTAAAATATAAATCTACACATATAACCAAAGCAAAATAGTAACCCATACGCCCAGACGAGAACACCGAATGAGGTTGAGAACTGAGAAGCTTACACCAAAGAGTTGATCGGCTTCCTCATAGTATTGCCGCGAGAGGTTGCGCATCTTGCCCGCAAATCGAGCATTCTTCGTGCCTGCACCCATAAGAACCAAGGATATTATGGTCACCTCCACAACTGGCAAACCACATATTCCAAAAATGCTAAAATTCAGGGATGTAGACATTCTACAACAAACACATACCCGTGCTGCTTCCGAATCCGTATGACTTCCGAGCCTTCTTTCCACGCCCACGCCATTCACCTGCCAAAAATATCTAATTAGAAATAGGGGGAGAAGAAAAAGTTTAAGAGTGTATACAGAAGAAATGGGTTAGAGTGGCTCATTCTGGACTCCAGCGTATGCCAGGCCATGGCTGTTCACTGCTTTAATTCGAACGCTTGAATCGGCTCCGCGGATGCAATCTCCTGAAAGTGGCAATGCATGAAGGTGTCGGTGATGAGGATTATTAATAAATTCAGAAAAATTACAAGCAGAACAATGGCAATAGAGCCATTAGTAACCCACACACCCATAAGAAACATCCATTCAGTTATCCTACGGAATTAAAAGAAAACGGAACTGAATTAAGCACGGGATGTTTTCTATACTTACATTGGTATCGAAAACCGGGAACAATGGTAAGGCACAGGAGTCAGTAAGCCGATCACCAAAAGTAGCAACGCCTCGAGAAATCATAAACTACGCATATAACCAAAGCAATTTAGTAACCCATGCATCCAAACGAGAATACCGAATGAACCTGAGAATTAAGAAGCTTACACCGAAGAGTTGATCGGCTTCCTTACAGTTTTTCGGCGAGAGGTTGTGTACCTTGGCCGCAAATCGAGCATTCCTCGTGCCTGCACCCATAAGACCCAAGGATATTATAGCCACTGCCACGACCGACAAACCTTGTCCTCCAAAAATGATATAATTTAGGTATGCTGACATTGTACAGAAAACGCATACCTGTGCAGCTTCCGCATCCTTATCGCTTCCGAATCTCCTTTGCGCTATCGCCCTTCACCTGTCAGGAATATCTAATCAGAAACTGGTGGACGAGAAATAGTTTAGAAGTGAATATAGTAGAAATGGGTTAGAGTGGCTTATTCTGGACTCCAGCGTATGCAAGGCCACGGCGGAATACTGCTCCAATTCGAACGCTTGAATCAGCTCCAATGACGCAATCTCATGGAAGTGGCAATGCCTGTAGAAGCCAAGAGGAGTTTTGGAAAATTAAAAGAATCTACAGCCACGAAAACGACATTAAACCAAGAGAAGCCCTTATAAAAAGTTTCAACAAATATAAGCAATGTGGGCTTACACTATCGCAGTCATTCTGATACGGAAGTTGACAATGCGAACCCGTTAGTGTGTTCCTGCAATGACAAGGCAGAAATTGCATTAGCAGATTTTATTAATTCGTGCGAGACCAAAATCAACTTCGCAGGACAGAATCTTATGCTTCAATAACAAAGGTACGAACATCGAGTATGGTTTTGAAAGGTCCTTACCTCGAAGTACAGGTCCGAAGGGAGAAGAAAAAGGGATACCAACCTTGCTGCAACACAATCGCTCTCATCGTTCATGTTCTTGAAGGGGCTGTCAACGGTTCAGGTCCACCCGACTGGCCCGAATATACCCAACCATTTATAAAGGATCCGGCTCCATGATTATGTTGAAATAAATAATTGGGTCGGTTCCGGTTCTCGCCCCTCCCGAATCGATTCATGCCCAAAACCGATTATTTTGTTAGCCATATATATTATTTCCTTCGTTTTCTTATAGTTTTCTCTTATCATAGGTTTAAAGTGTCGAATCTGATAGATAGATAAATAAAAGGTGTTTAACGTTTTAACATATAAGTAACTTAGTATTTTTCTATCAATTTTATTAACGATATATAACTAAAGTTTAAATTTTAGTTTGCCTTTTAAATAAGAAAAGTGTTTTTTTTTTTAGCTTAAATGGTTCGGTTTTAAACCTATGTCTTTGTTTCAACCTAAATTTTATGTTAAAATGGACGGTTTTGGGTCTAAGATTTTGTCCCTATTAATGATCTGTTCGGGAGTGCTTCAACCTAGACCGGACTCGGATCCCACCCGTTGACAGCCCTATCTTGAATGGCGGCCAATTTCCGGTCGAGCCACCACTCAAAGCATGATGAAAATAGTCAGTCACTTATCCAAAGAGAATAAAAGAAAATGGAAGTACTGTAAGCAAGGGATGTGTCCTATATACTTACATTATTAATGGAAACCGGAAACAATAGTATGGCGCAATAGTCGGAATGCGCTCCGCAAAAGTAGCAACGCCTCGAAAAATCCAAAACTACACATATAACCAGACCAAATTAGTAGGCCTAAACCCAAAAGAGGACACAGAATGAAGTGGAGAGTTGAGAAGCTTACACCGAAGATTGGACCAGCTTCCATATAGAAAAGCCGTGAGAGCGTGCACAGCTTGCCTGCAAATCGAGCATTCCTCGTGCCTACCCATAGGAACCAAGGATATTATGACCACCTCCATAACCGGCAAACTTATATCCCAAAAGTGGTAAAATCTAGGAATGCAGACATTCTACAACAAACACATACCCGTGCCGCTTCCGTATCCGTATCAGTTCCGAGTCTCCTTTCTGCGCCCACGTCATTCACCTGTCGAGAATTTCTAATCAGAAATATGTGGAGAAGAAAAAAGTCTAAGAGAGAATAAAATAGAAATGGGTTAAAGTGGCTCATTCTGGACTCCAGCGTAAACGCTTGAATCAGCTCCGTGGATGCAATCTCCTGAATGTGGCAATGCATGAAGGTGTCAGCCATGAGGATTCTTAACAAATGAAGAGAAGTTAAAAGCACAACTACGACAATTGAGCAATTAGCAATCCACACACCAACAACAACATGAAATCATTTAACCCACGGAATTAAAACAAAACGGAACTGAATTAAGCACGGGATGCTTCCTACACCTTCATTGATATCGAAAACCGGGAACAATGGTAAGGCGCAGGAGCCGTAAAGGCGATCAACAAAACTAGAAAAGCCTCGGAAAATCTAAATCTATGCATATAACCAAAGCAAAATAGTAACCCATACGCCCAGACGAGAACACCGAATGAGGTTGAGAACTGAGAAGCTTACACCAAAGAGTTGATCGGCTTCCTCATAGTATTGCCGCGAGAGGTTGCGCATCTTGCCCGCAAATCGAGCATTCTTCGTGCCTGCACCCATAAGAACCAAGGATATTATGGTCACCTCCACAACTGGCAAACCACATATTCCAAAAGAGCTAAAATTCAGGGATGTAGACATTCTACAACAAACACATACCCGTGCCGCTTCCGAATCCGTATGACTTCCGAGTCTTCTTTCCACGCCCACGCCATTCACCTGCCAAGAATATCTAATTAGAAATAGGTGGAGAAAAAAAAGTTTAAGAGTGTATACAGAAGAAATGGGTTAGAGTGGCTCATTCTGGACTCCAGCGTATGCGAGGCTTTGGCTGATCACTGCTACAATTCGAACGCTGGAATCAGCTCCGCGGATGCAATCTCCTGAAAGTGGCAATGCATTAAAGTGTCAGCCATGAGGATTATTAACAAAGGAAGAGAAGTTAAAAGTACAACAACGGCAATTGAGCAATTAGCAACCCACACACCAACAACAACGTTGAATCATTTAACCTACGGAATTAAAATAAAACGGAACTGAATTAAGCACGGGATGTTTCCTATAGTTTCATTGATATCGAAACCGGGAACAATGGTAAGGCACAGGAGCCGTAAAAGCGATCGGCAAAAGTAGATAAGCCTCGTAAAATATAAATCTACACATATAACCAAAGCAAAATAGTAACCCATACGCCCAGACGAGAACACCGAATGAGGTTGAGAACTGAGAAGCTTACACCAAAGAGTTGATCGGCTTCCTCATAGTATTGCCGCGAGAGGTTGCGCATCTTGCCCGCAAATCGAGCATTCTTCGTGCCTGCACCCATAAGAACCAAGGATATTATGGTCACCTCCACAACTGGCAAACCACATATTCCAAAAATGCTAAAATTCAGGGATGTAGACATTCTACAACAAACACATACCCGTGCTGCTTCCGAATCCGTATGACTTCCGAGCCTTCTTTCCACGCCCACGCCATTCACCTGCCAAAAATATCTAATTAGAAATAGGGGGAGAAGAAAAAGTTTAAGAGTGTATACAGAAGAAATGGGTTAGAGTGGCTCATTCTGGACTCCAGCGTATGCCAGGCCATGGCTGTTCACTGCTTTAATTCGAACGCTTGAATCGGCTCCGCGGATGCAATCTCCTGAAAGTGGCAATGCATGAAGGTGTCGGTGATGAGGATTATTAATAAATTCAGAAAAATTACAAGCAGAACAATGGCAATAGAGCCATTAGTAACCCACACACCCATAAGAAACATCCATTCAGTTATCCTACGGAATTAAAAGAAAACGGAACTGAATTAAGCACGGGATGTTTTCTATACTTACATTGGTATCGAAAACCGGGAACAATGGTAAGGCACAGGAGTCAGTAAGCCGATCACCAAAAGTAGCAACGCCTCGAGAAATCATAAACTACGCATATAACCAAAGCAATTTAGTAACCCATGCATCCAAACGAGAATACCGAATGAACCTGAGAATTAAGAAGCTTACACCGAAGAGTTGATCGGCTTCCTTACAGTTTTTCGGCGAGAGGTTGTGTACCTTGGCCGCAAATCGAGCATTCCTCGTGCCTGCACCCATAAGACCCAAGGATATTATAGCCACTGCCACGACCGACAAACCTTGTCCTCCAAAAATGATATAATTTAGGTATGCTGACATTGTACAGAAAACGCATACCTGTGCAGCTTCCGCATCCTTATCGCTTTCGAATCTCCTTTGCGCTATCGCCCTTCACCTGTCAGGAATATCTAATCAGAAACTGGTGGACGAGAAATAGTTTAGAAGTGAATATAGTAGAAATGGGTTAGAGTGGCTTATTCTGGACTCCAGCGTATGCAAGGCCACGGCGGAATACTGCTCCAATTCGAACGCTTGAATCAGCTCCAATGACGCAATCTCATGGAAGTGGCAATGCCTGTAGAAGCCAAGAGGAGTTTTGGAAAATTAAAAGAATCTACAGCCACGAAAACGACATTAAACCAAGAGAAGCCCTTATAAAAAGTTTCAACAAATATAAGCAATGTGGGCTTACACTATCGCAGTCATTCTGATACGGAAGTTGACAATGCGAACCCGTTAGTGTGTTCCTGCAATGACAAGGCAGAAATTGCATTAGCAGATTTTATTAATTCGTGCGAGACCAAAATCAACTTCGCAGGACAGAATCTTATGCTTCAATAACAAAGGTACGAACATCGAGTATGGTTTTGAAAGGTCCTTACCTCGAAGTACAGGTCCGAAGGGAGAAGAAAAAGGGATACCAACCTTGCTGCAACACAATCGCTCTCATCGTTCATGTTCTTGAAGGGGCTGTCAACGGTTCAGGTCCACCCGACTGGCCCGAATATACCCAACCATTTATAAAGGATCCGGCTCCATGATTATGTTGAAATAAATAATTGGGTCGGTTCCGGTTCTCGCCCCTCCCGAATCGATTCATGCCCAAAACCGATTATTTTGTTAGCCATATATATTATTTCCTTCGTTTTCTTATAGTTTTCTCTTATCATAGGTTTAAAGTGTCGAATCTGATAGATAGATAAATAAAAGGTGTTTAACGTTTTAACATATAAGTAACTTAGTATTTTTCTATCAATTTTATTAACGATATATAACTAAAGTTTAAATTTTAGTTTGCCTTTTAAATAAGAAAAGTGTTTTTTTTTTTAGCTTAAATGGTTCGGTTTTAAACCTATGTCTTTGTTTCAACCTAAATTTTATGTTAAAATGGACGGTTTTGGGTCTAAGATTTTGTCCCTATTAATGATCTGTTCGGGAGTGCTTCAACCTAGACCGGACTCGGATCCCACCCGTTGACAGCCCTATCTTGAATGGCGGCCAATTTCCGGTCGAGCCACCACTCAAAGCATGATGAAAATAGTCAGTCACTTATCCAAAGAGAATAAAAGAAAATGGAAGTACTGTAAGCAAGGGATGTGTCCTATATACTTACATTATTAATGGAAACCGGAAACAATAGTATGGCGCAATAGTCGGAATGCGCTCCGCAAAAGTAGCAACGCCTCGAAAAATCCAAAACTACACATATAACCAGACCAAATTAGTAGGCCTAAACCCAAAAGAGGACACAGAATGAAGTGGAGAGTTGAGAAGCTTACACCGAAGATTGGACCAGCTTCCATATAGAAAAGCCGTGAGAGCGTGCACAGCTTGCCTGCAAATCGAGCATTCCTCGTGCCTACCCATAGGAACCAAGGATATTATGACCACCTCCATAACCGGCAAACTTATATCCCAAAAGTGGTAAAATCTAGGAATGCAGACATTCTACAACAAACACATACCCGTGCCGCTTCCGTATCCGTATCAGTTCCGAGTCTCCTTTCTGCGCCCACGTCATTCACCTGTCGAGAATTTCTAATCAGAAATATGTGGAGAAGAAAAAAGTCTAAGAGAGAATAAAATAGAAATGGGTTAAAGTGGCTCATTCTGGACTCCAGCGTAAACGCTTGAATCAGCTCCGTGGATGCAATCTCCTGAATGTGGCAATGCATGAAGGTGTCAGCCATGAGGATTCTTAACAAATGAAGAGAAGTTAAAAGCACAACTACGACAATTGAGCAATTAGCAATCCACACACCAACAACAACATGAAATCATTTAACCCACGGAATTAAAACAAAACGGAACTGAATTAAGCACGGGATGCTTCCTACACCTTCATTGATATCGAAAACCGGGAACAATGGTAAGGCGCAGGAGCCGTAAAGGCGATCAACAAAACTAGAAAAGCCTCGGAAAATCTAAATCTATGCATATAACCAAAGCAAAATAGTAACCCATACGCCCAGACGAGAACACCGAATGAGGTTGAGAACTGAGAAGCTTACACCAAAGAGTTGATCGGCTTCCTCATAGTATTGCCGCGAGAGGTTGCGCATCTTGCCCGCAAATCGAGCATTCTTCGTGCCTGCACCCATAAGAACCAAGGATATTATGGTCACCTCCACAACTGGCAAACCACATATTCCAAAAGAGCTAAAATTCAGGGATGTAGACATTCTACAACAAACACATACCCGTGCCGCTTCCGAATCCGTATGACTTCCGAGTCTTCTTTCCACGCCCACGCCATTCACCTGCCAAGAATATCTAATTAGAAATAGGTGGAGAAAAAAAAGTTTAAGAGTGTATACAGAAGAAATGGGTTAGAGTGGCTCATTCTGGACTCCAGCGTATGCGAGGCTTTGGCTGATCACTGCTACAATTCGAACGCTGGAATCAGCTCCGCGGATGCAATCTCCTGAAAGTGGCAATGCATTAAAGTGTCAGCCATGAGGATTATTAACAAAGGAAGAGAAGTTAAAAGTACAACAACGGCAATTGAGCAATTAGCAACCCACACACCAACAACAACGTTGAATCATTTAACCTACGGAATTAAAATAAAACGGAACTGAATTAAGCACGGGATGTTTCCTATAGTTTCATTGATATCGAAACCGGGAACAATGGTAAGGCACAGGAGCCGTAAAAGCGATCGGCAAAAGTAGATAAGCCTCGTAAAATATAAATCTACACATATAACCAAAGCAAAATAGTAACCCATACGCCCAGACGAGAACACCGAATGAGGTTGAGAACTGAGAAGCTTACACCAAAGAGTTGATCGGCTTCCTCATAGTATTGCCGCGAGAGGTTGCGCATCTTGCCCGCAAATCGAGCATTCTTCGTGCCTGCACCCATAAGAACCAAGGATATTATGGTCACCTCCACAACTGGCAAACCACATATTCCAAAAATGCTAAAATTCAGGGATGTAGACATTCTACAACAAACACATACCCGTGCTGCTTCCGAATCCGTATGACTTCCGAGCCTTCTTTCCACGCCCACGCCATTCACCTGCCAAAAATATCTAATTAGAAATAGGGGGAGAAGAAAAAGTTTAAGAGTGTATACAGAAGAAATGGGTTAGAGTGGCTCATTCTGGACTCCAGCGTATGCCAGGCCATGGCTGTTCACTGCTTTAATTCGAACGCTTGAATCGGCTCCGCGGATGCAATCTCCTGAAAGTGGCAATGCATGAAGGTGTCGGTGATGAGGATTATTAATAAATTCAGAAAAATTACAAGCAGAACAATGGCAATAGAGCCATTAGTAACCCACACACCCATAAGAAACATCCATTCAGTTATCCTACGGAATTAAAAGAAAACGGAACTGAATTAAGCACGGGATGTTTTCTATACTTACATTGGTATCGAAAACCGGGAACAATGGTAAGGCACAGGAGTCAGTAAGCCGATCACCAAAAGTAGCAACGCCTCGAGAAATCATAAACTACGCATATAACCAAAGCAATTTAGTAACCCATGCATCCAAACGAGAATACCGAATGAACCTGAGAATTAAGAAGCTTACACCGAAGAGTTGATCGGCTTCCTTACAGTTTTTCGGCGAGAGGTTGTGTACCTTGGCCGCAAATCGAGCATTCCTCGTGCCTGCACCCATAAGACCCAAGGATATTATAGCCACTGCCACGACCGACAAACCTTGTCCTCCAAAAATGATATAATTTAGGTATGCTGACATTGTACAGAAAACGCATACCTGTGCAGCTTCCGCATCCTTATCGCTTCCGAATCTCCTTTGCGCTATCGCCCTTCACCTGTCAGGAATATCTAATCAGAAACTGGTGGACGAGAAATAGTTTAGAAGTGAATATAGTAGAAATGGGTTAGAGTGGCTTATTCTGGACTCCAGCGTATGCAAGGCCACGGCGGAATACTGCTCCAATTCGAACGCTTGAATCAGCTCCAATGACGCAATCTCATGGAAGTGGCAATGCCTGTAGAAGCCAAGAGGAGTTTTGGAAAATTAAAAGAATCTACAGCCACGAAAACGACATTAAACCAAGAGAAGCCCTTATAAAAAGTTTCAACAAATATAAGCAATGTGGGCTTACACTATCGCAGTCATTCTGATACGGAAGTTGACAATGCGAACCCGTTAGTGTGTTCCTGCAATGACAAGGCAGAAATTGCATTAGCAGATTTTATTAATTCGTGCGAGACCAAAATCAACTTCGCAGGACAGAATCTTATGCTTCAATAACAAAGGTACGAACATCGAGTATGGTTTTGAAAGGTCCTTACCTCGAAGTACAGGTCCGAAGGGAGAAGAAAAAGGGATACCAACCTTGCTGCAACACAATCGCTCTCATCGTTCATGTTCTTGAAGGGGCTGTCAACGGTTCAGGTCCACCCGACTGGCCCGAATATACCCAACCATTTATAAAGGATCCGGCTCCATGATTATGTTGAAATAAATAATTGGGTCGGTTCCGGTTCTCGCCCCTCCCGAATCGATTCATGCCCAAAACCGATTATTTTGTTAGCCATATATATTATTTCCTTCGTTTTCTTATAGTTTTCTCTTATCATAGGTTTAAAGTGTCGAATCTGATAGATAGATAAATAAAAGGTGTTTAACGTTTTAACATATAAGTAACTTAGTATTTTTCTATCAATTTTATTAACGATATATAACTAAAGTTTAAATTTTAGTTTGCCTTTTAAATAAGAAAAGTGTTTTTTTTTTTAGCTTAAATGGTTCGGTTTTAAACCTATGTCTTTGTTTCAACCTAAATTTTATGTTAAAATGGACGGTTTTGGGTCTAAGATTTTGTCCCTATTAATGATCTGTTCGGGAGTGCTTCAACCTAGACCGGACTCGGATCCCACCCGTTGACAGCCCTATCTTGAATGGCGGCCAATTTCCGGTCGAGCCACCACTCAAAGCATGATGAAAATAGTCAGTCACTTATCCAAAGAGAATAAAAGAAAATGGAAGTACTGTAAGCAAGGGATGTGTCCTATATACTTACATTATTAATGGAAACCGGAAACAATAGTATGGCGCAATAGTCGGAATGCGCTCCGCAAAAGTAGCAACGCCTCGAAAAATCCAAAACTACACATATAACCAGACCAAATTAGTAGGCCTAAACCCAAAAGAGGACACAGAATGAAGTGGAGAGTTGAGAAGCTTACACCGAAGATTGGACCAGCTTCCATATAGAAAAGCCGTGAGAGCGTGCACAGCTTGCCTGCAAATCGAGCATTCCTCGTGCCTACCCATAGGAACCAAGGATATTATGACCACCTCCATAACCGGCAAACTTATATCCCAAAAGTGGTAAAATCTAGGAATGCAGACATTCTACAACAAACACATACCCGTGCCGCTTCCGTATCCGTATCAGTTCCGAGTCTCCTTTCTGCGCCCACGTCATTCACCTGTCGAGAATTTCTAATCAGAAATATGTGGAGAAGAAAAAAGTCTAAGAGAGAATAAAATAGAAATGGGTTAAAGTGGCTCATTCTGGACTCCAGCGTAAACGCTTGAATCAGCTCCGTGGATGCAATCTCCTGAATGTGGCAATGCATGAAGGTGTCAGCCATGAGGATTCTTAACAAATGAAGAGAAGTTAAAAGCACAACTACGACAATTGAGCAATTAGCAATCCACACACCAACAACAACATGAAATCATTTAACCCACGGAATTAAAACAAAACGGAACTGAATTAAGCACGGGATGCTTCCTACACCTTCATTGATATCGAAAACCGGGAACAATGGTAAGGCGCAGGAGCCGTAAAGGCGATCAACAAAACTAGAAAAGCCTCGGAAAATCTAAATCTATGCATATAACCAAAGCAAAATAGTAACCCATACGCCCAGACGAGAACACCGAATGAGGTTGAGAACTGAGAAGCTTACACCAAAGAGTTGATCGGCTTCCTCATAGTATTGCCGCGAGAGGTTGCGCATCTTGCCCGCAAATCGAGCATTCTTCGTGCCTGCACCCATAAGAACCAAGGATATTATGGTCACCTCCACAACTGGCAAACCACATATTCCAAAAGAGCTAAAATTCAGGGATGTAGACATTCTACAACAAACACATACCCGTGCCGCTTCCGAATCCGTATGACTTCCGAGTCTTCTTTCCACGCCCACGCCATTCACCTGCCAAGAATATCTAATTAGAAATAGGTGGAGAAAAAAAAGTTTAAGAGTGTATACAGAAGAAATGGGTTAGAGTGGCTCATTCTGGACTCCAGCGTATGCGAGGCTTTGGCTGATCACTGCTACAATTCGAACGCTGGAATCAGCTCCGCGGATGCAATCTCCTGAAAGTGGCAATGCATTAAAGTGTCAGCCATGAGGATTATTAACAAAGGAAGAGAAGTTAAAAGTACAACAACGGCAATTGAGCAATTAGCAACCCACACACCAACAACAACGTTGAATCATTTAACCTACGGAATTAAAATAAAACGGAACTGAATTAAGCACGGGATGTTTCCTATAGTTTCATTGATATCGAAACCGGGAACAATGGTAAGGCACAGGAGCCGTAAAAGCGATCGGCAAAAGTAGATAAGCCTCGTAAAATATAAATCTACACATATAACCAAAGCAAAATAGTAACCCATACGCCCAGACGAGAACACCGAATGAGGTTGAGAACTGAGAAGCTTACACCAAAGAGTTGATCGGCTTCCTCATAGTATTGCCGCGAGAGGTTGCGCATCTTGCCCGCAAATCGAGCATTCTTCGTGCCTGCACCCATAAGAACCAAGGATATTATGGTCACCTCCACAACTGGCAAACCACATATTCCAAAAATGCTAAAATTCAGGGATGTAGACATTCTACAACAAACACATACCCGTGCTGCTTCCGAATCCGTATGACTTCCGAGCCTTCTTTCCACGCCCACGCCATTCACCTGCCAAAAATATCTAATTAGAAATAGGGGGAGAAGAAAAAGTTTAAGAGTGTATACAGAAGAAATGGGTTAGAGTGGCTCATTCTGGACTCCAGCGTATGCCAGGCCATGGCTGTTCACTGCTTTAATTCGAACGCTTGAATCGGCTCCGCGGATGCAATCTCCTGAAAGTGGCAATGCATGAAGGTGTCGGTGATGAGGATTATTAATAAATTCAGAAAAATTACAAGCAGAACAATGGCAATAGAGCCATTAGTAACCCACACACCCATAAGAAACATCCATTCAGTTATCCTACGGAATTAAAAGAAAACGGAACTGAATTAAGCACGGGATGTTTTCTATACTTACATTGGTATCGAAAACCGGGAACAATGGTAAGGCACAGGAGTCAGTAAGCCGATCACCAAAAGTAGCAACGCCTCGAGAAATCATAAACTACGCATATAACCAAAGCAATTTAGTAACCCATGCATCCAAACGAGAATACCGAATGAACCTGAGAATTAAGAAGCTTACACCGAAGAGTTGATCGGCTTCCTTACAGTTTTTCGGCGAGAGGTTGTGTACCTTGGCCGCAAATCGAGCATTCCTCGTGCCTGCACCCATAAGACCCAAGGATATTATAGCCACTGCCACGACCGACAAACCTTGTCCTCCAAAAATGATATAATTTAGGTATGCTGACATTGTACAGAAAACGCATACCTGTGCAGCTTCCGCATCCTTATCGCTTCCGAATCTCCTTTGCGCTATCGCCCTTCACCTGTCAGGAATATCTAATCAGAAACTGGTGGACGAGAAATAGTTTAGAAGTGAATATAGTAGAAATGGGTTAGAGTGGCTTATTCTGGACTCCAGCGTATGCAAGGCCACGGCGGAATACTGCTCCAATTCGAACGCTTGAATCAGCTCCAATGACGCAATCTCATGGAAGTGGCAATGCCTGTAGAAGCCAAGAGGAGTTTTGGAAAATTAAAAGAATCTACAGCCACGAAAACGACATTAAACCAAGAGAAGCCCTTATAAAAAGTTTCAACAAATATAAGCAATGTGGGCTTACACTATCGCAGTCATTCTGATACGGAAGTTGACAATGCGAACCCGTTAGTGTGTTCCTGCAATGACAAGGCAGAAATTGCATTAGCAGATTTTATTAATTCGTGCGAGACCAAAATCAACTTCGCAGGACAGAATCTTATGCTTCAATAACAAAGGTACGAACATCGAGTATGGTTTTGAAAGGTCCTTACCTCGAAGTACAGGTCCGAAGGGAGAAGAAAAAGGGATACCAACCTTGCTGCAACACAATCGCTCTCATCGTTCATGTTCTTGAAGGGGCTGTCAACGGTTCAGGTCCACCCGACTGGCCCGAATATACCCAACCATTTATAAAGGATCCGGCTCCATGATTATGTTGAAATAAATAATTGGGTCGGTTCCGGTTCTCGCCCCTCCCGAATCGATTCATGCCCAAAACCGATTATTTTGTTAGCCATATATATTATTTCCTTCGTTTTCTTATAGTTTTCTCTTATCATAGGTTTAAAGTGTCGAATCTGATAGATAGATAAATAAAAGGTGTTTAACGTTTTAACATATAAGTAACTTAGTATTTTTCTATCAATTTTATTAACGATATATAACTAAAGTTTAAATTTTAGTTTGCCTTTTAAATAAGAAAAGTGTTTTTTTTTTTAGCTTAAATGGTTCGGTTTTAAACCTATGTCTTTGTTTCAACCTAAATTTTATGTTAAAATGGACGGTTTTGGGTCTAAGATTTTGTCCCTATTAATGATCTGTTCGGGAGTGCTTCAACCTAGACCGGACTCGGATCCCACCCGTTGACAGCCCTATCTTGAATGGCGGCCAATTTCCGGTCGAGCCACCACTCAAAGCATGATGAAAATAGTCAGTCACTTATCCAAAGAGAATAAAAGAAAATGGAAGTACTGTAAGCAAGGGATGTGTCCTATATACTTACATTATTAATGGAAACCGGAAACAATAGTATGGCGCAATAGTCGGAATGCGCTCCGCAAAAGTAGCAACGCCTCGAAAAATCCAAAACTACACATATAACCAGACCAAATTAGTAGGCCTAAACCCAAAAGAGGACACAGAATGAAGTGGAGAGTTGAGAAGCTTACACCGAAGATTGGACCAGCTTCCATATAGAAAAGCCGTGAGAGCGTGCACAGCTTGCCTGCAAATCGAGCATTCCTCGTGCCTACCCATAGGAACCAAGGATATTATGACCACCTCCATAACCGGCAAACTTATATCCCAAAAGTGGTAAAATCTAGGAATGCAGACATTCTACAACAAACACATACCCGTGCCGCTTCCGTATCCGTATCAGTTCCGAGTCTCCTTTCTGCGCCCACGTCATTCACCTGTCGAGAATTTCTAATCAGAAATATGTGGAGAAGAAAAAAGTCTAAGAGAGAATAAAATAGAAATGGGTTAAAGTGGCTCATTCTGGACTCCAGCGTAAACGCTTGAATCAGCTCCGTGGATGCAATCTCCTGAATGTGGCAATGCATGAAGGTGTCAGCCATGAGGATTCTTAACAAATGAAGAGAAGTTAAAAGCACAACTACGACAATTGAGCAATTAGCAATCCACACACCAACAACAACATGAAATCATTTAACCCACGGAATTAAAACAAAACGGAACTGAATTAAGCACGGGATGCTTCCTACACCTTCATTGATATCGAAAACCGGGAACAATGGTAAGGCGCAGGAGCCGTAAAGGCGATCAACAAAACTAGAAAAGCCTCGGAAAATCTAAATCTATGCATATAACCAAAGCAAAATAGTAACCCATACGCCCAGACGAGAACACCGAATGAGGTTGAGAACTGAGAAGCTTACACCAAAGAGTTGATCGGCTTCCTCATAGTATTGCCGCGAGAGGTTGCGCATCTTGCCCGCAAATCGAGCATTCTTCGTGCCTGCACCCATAAGAACCAAGGATATTATGGTCACCTCCACAACTGGCAAACCACATATTCCAAAAGAGCTAAAATTCAGGGATGTAGACATTCTACAACAAACACATACCCGTGCCGCTTCCGAATCCGTATGACTTCCGAGTCTTCTTTCCACGCCCACGCCATTCACCTGCCAAGAATATCTAATTAGAAATAGGTGGAGAAAAAAAAGTTTAAGAGTGTATACAGAAGAAATGGGTTAGAGTGGCTCATTCTGGACTCCAGCGTATGCGAGGCTTTGGCTGATCACTGCTACAATTCGAACGCTGGAATCAGCTCCGCGGATGCAATCTCCTGAAAGTGGCAATGCATTAAAGTGTCAGCCATGAGGATTATTAACAAAGGAAGAGAAGTTAAAAGTACAACAACGGCAATTGAGCAATTAGCAACCCACACACCAACAACAACGTTGAATCATTTAACCTACGGAATTAAAATAAAACGGAACTGAATTAAGCACGGGATGTTTCCTATAGTTTCATTGATATCGAAACCGGGAACAATGGTAAGGCACAGGAGCCGTAAAAGCGATCGGCAAAAGTAGATAAGCCTCGTAAAATATAAATCTACACATATAACCAAAGCAAAATAGTAACCCATACGCCCAGACGAGAACACCGAATGAGGTTGAGAACTGAGAAGCTTACACCAAAGAGTTGATCGGCTTCCTCATAGTATTGCCGCGAGAGGTTGCGCATCTTGCCCGCAAATCGAGCATTCTTCGTGCCTGCACCCATAAGAACCAAGGATATTATGGTCACCTCCACAACTGGCAAACCACATATTCCAAAAATGCTAAAATTCAGGGATGTAGACATTCTACAACAAACACATACCCGTGCTGCTTCCGAATCCGTATGACTTCCGAGCCTTCTTTCCACGCCCACGCCATTCACCTGCCAAAAATATCTAATTAGAAATAGGGGGAGAAGAAAAAGTTTAAGAGTGTATACAGAAGAAATGGGTTAGAGTGGCTCATTCTGGACTCCAGCGTATGCCAGGCCATGGCTGTTCACTGCTTTAATTCGAACGCTTGAATCGGCTCCGCGGATGCAATCTCCTGAAAGTGGCAATGCATGAAGGTGTCGGTGATGAGGATTATTAATAAATTCAGAAAAATTACAAGCAGAACAATGGCAATAGAGCCATTAGTAACCCACACACCCATAAGAAACATCCATTCAGTTATCCTACGGAATTAAAAGAAAACGGAACTGAATTAAGCACGGGATGTTTTCTATACTTACATTGGTATCGAAAACCGGGAACAATGGTAAGGCACAGGAGTCAGTAAGCCGATCACCAAAAGTAGCAACGCCTCGAGAAATCATAAACTACGCATATAACCAAAGCAATTTAGTAACCCATGCATCCAAACGAGAATACCGAATGAACCTGAGAATTAAGAAGCTTACACCGAAGAGTTGATCGGCTTCCTTACAGTTTTTCGGCGAGAGGTTGTGTACCTTGGCCGCAAATCGAGCATTCCTCGTGCCTGCACCCATAAGACCCAAGGATATTATAGCCACTGCCACGACCGACAAACCTTGTCCTCCAAAAATGATATAATTTAGGTATGCTGACATTGTACAGAAAACGCATACCTGTGCAGCTTCCGCATCCTTATCGCTTCCGAATCTCCTTTGCGCTATCGCCCTTCACCTGTCAGGAATATCTAATCAGAAACTGGTGGACGAGAAATAGTTTAGAAGTGAATATAGTAGAAATGGGTTAGAGTGGCTTATTCTGGACTCCAGCGTATGCAAGGCCACGGCGGAATACTGCTCCAATTCGAACGCTTGAATCAGCTCCAATGACGCAATCTCATGGAAGTGGCAATGCCTGTAGAAGCCAAGAGGAGTTTTGGAAAATTAAAAGAATCTACAGCCACGAAAACGACATTAAACCAAGAGAAGCCCTTATAAAAAGTTTCAACAAATATAAGCAATGTGGGCTTACACTATCGCAGTCATTCTGATACGGAAGTTGACAATGCGAACCCGTTAGTGTGTTCCTGCAATGACAAGGCAGAAATTGCATTAGCAGATTTTATTAATTCGTGCGAGACCAAAATCAACTTCGCAGGACAGAATCTTATGCTTCAATAACAAAGGTACGAACATCGAGTATGGTTTTGAAAGGTCCTTACCTCGAAGTACAGGTCCGAAGGGAGAAGAAAAAGGGATACCAACCTTGCTGCAACACAATCGCTCTCATCGTTCATGTTCTTGAAGGGGCTGTCAACGGTTCAGGTCCACCCGACTGGCCCGAATATACCCAACCATTTATAAAGGATCCGGCTCCATGATTATGTTGAAATAAATAATTGGGTCGGTTCCGGTTCTCGCCCCTCCCGAATCGATTCATGCCCAAAACCGATTATTTTGTTAGCCATATATATTATTTCCTTCGTTTTCTTATAGTTTTCTCTTATCATAGGTTTAAAGTGTCGAATCTGATAGATAGATAAATAAAAGGTGTTTAACGTTTTAACATATAAGTAACTTAGTATTTTTCTATCAATTTTATTAACGATATATAACTAAAGTTTAAATTTTAGTTTGCCTTTTAAATAAGAAAAGTGTTTTTTTTTTTAGCTTAAATGGTTCGGTTTTAAACCTATGTCTTTGTTTCAACCTAAATTTTATGTTAAAATGGACGGTTTTGGGTCTAAGATTTTGTCCCTATTAATGATCTGTTCGGGAGTGCTTCAACCTAGACCGGACTCGGATCCCACCCGTTGACAGCCCTATCTTGAATGGCGGCCAATTTCCGGTCGAGCCACCACTCAAAGCATGATGAAAATAGTCAGTCACTTATCCAAAGAGAATAAAAGAAAATGGAAGTACTGTAAGCAAGGGATGTGTCCTATATACTTACATTATTAATGGAAACCGGAAACAATAGTATGGCGCAATAGTCGGAATGCGCTCCGCAAAAGTAGCAACGCCTCGAAAAATCCAAAACTACACATATAACCAGACCAAATTAGTAGGCCTAAACCCAAAAGAGGACACAGAATGAAGTGGAGAGTTGAGAAGCTTACACCGAAGATTGGACCAGCTTCCATATAGAAAAGCCGTGAGAGCGTGCACAGCTTGCCTGCAAATCGAGCATTCCTCGTGCCTACCCATAGGAACCAAGGATATTATGACCACCTCCATAACCGGCAAACTTATATCCCAAAAGTGGTAAAATCTAGGAATGCAGACATTCTACAACAAACACATACCCGTGCCGCTTCCGTATCCGTATCAGTTCCGAGTCTCCTTTCTGCGCCCACGTCATTCACCTGTCGAGAATTTCTAATCAGAAATATGTGGAGAAGAAAAAAGTCTAAGAGAGAATAAAATAGAAATGGGTTAAAGTGGCTCATTCTGGACTCCAGCGTAAACGCTTGAATCAGCTCCGTGGATGCAATCTCCTGAATGTGGCAATGCATGAAGGTGTCAGCCATGAGGATTCTTAACAAATGAAGAGAAGTTAAAAGCACAACTACGACAATTGAGCAATTAGCAATCCACACACCAACAACAACATGAAATCATTTAACCCACGGAATTAAAACAAAACGGAACTGAATTAAGCACGGGATGCTTCCTACACCTTCATTGATATCGAAAACCGGGAACAATGGTAAGGCGCAGGAGCCGTAAAGGCGATCAACAAAACTAGAAAAGCCTCGGAAAATCTAAATCTATGCATATAACCAAAGCAAAATAGTAACCCATACGCCCAGACGAGAACACCGAATGAGGTTGAGAACTGAGAAGCTTACACCAAAGAGTTGATCGGCTTCCTCATAGTATTGCCGCGAGAGGTTGCGCATCTTGCCCGCAAATCGAGCATTCTTCGTGCCTGCACCCATAAGAACCAAGGATATTATGGTCACCTCCACAACTGGCAAACCACATATTCCAAAAGAGCTAAAATTCAGGGATGTAGACATTCTACAACAAACACATACCCGTGCCGCTTCCGAATCCGTATGACTTCCGAGTCTTCTTTCCACGCCCACGCCATTCACCTGCCAAGAATATCTAATTAGAAATAGGTGGAGAAAAAAAAGTTTAAGAGTGTATACAGAAGAAATGGGTTAGAGTGGCTCATTCTGGACTCCAGCGTATGCGAGGCTTTGGCTGATCACTGCTACAATTCGAACGCTGGAATCAGCTCCGCGGATGCAATCTCCTGAAAGTGGCAATGCATTAAAGTGTCAGCCATGAGGATTATTAACAAAGGAAGAGAAGTTAAAAGTACAACAACGGCAATTGAGCAATTAGCAACCCACACACCAACAACAACGTTGAATCATTTAACCTACGGAATTAAAATAAAACGGAACTGAATTAAGCACGGGATGTTTCCTATAGTTTCATTGATATCGAAACCGGGAACAATGGTAAGGCACAGGAGCCGTAAAAGCGATCGGCAAAAGTAGATAAGCCTCGTAAAATATAAATCTACACATATAACCAAAGCAAAATAGTAACCCATACGCCCAGACGAGAACACCGAATGAGGTTGAGAACTGAGAAGCTTACACCAAAGAGTTGATCGGCTTCCTCATAGTATTGCCGCGAGAGGTTGCGCATCTTGCCCGCAAATCGAGCATTCTTCGTGCCTGCACCCATAAGAACCAAGGATATTATGGTCACCTCCACAACTGGCAAACCACATATTCCAAAAATGCTAAAATTCAGGGATGTAGACATTCTACAACAAACACATACCCGTGCTGCTTCCGAATCCGTATGACTTCCGAGCCTTCTTTCCACGCCCACGCCATTCACCTGCCAAAAATATCTAATTAGAAATAGGGGGAGAAGAAAAAGTTTAAGAGTGTATACAGAAGAAATGGGTTAGAGTGGCTCATTCTGGACTCCAGCGTATGCCAGGCCATGGCTGTTCACTGCTTTAATTCGAACGCTTGAATCGGCTCCGCGGATGCAATCTCCTGAAAGTGGCAATGCATGAAGGTGTCGGTGATGAGGATTATTAATAAATTCAGAAAAATTACAAGCAGAACAATGGCAATAGAGCCATTAGTAACCCACACACCCATAAGAAACATCCATTCAGTTATCCTACGGAATTAAAAGAAAACGGAACTGAATTAAGCACGGGATGTTTTCTATACTTACATTGGTATCGAAAACCGGGAACAATGGTAAGGCACAGGAGTCAGTAAGCCGATCACCAAAAGTAGCAACGCCTCGAGAAATCATAAACTACGCATATAACCAAAGCAATTTAGTAACCCATGCATCCAAACGAGAATACCGAATGAACCTGAGAATTAAGAAGCTTACACCGAAGAGTTGATCGGCTTCCTTACAGTTTTTCGGCGAGAGGTTGTGTACCTTGGCCGCAAATCGAGCATTCCTCGTGCCTGCACCCATAAGACCCAAGGATATTATAGCCACTGCCACGACCGACAAACCTTGTCCTCCAAAAATGATATAATTTAGGTATGCTGACATTGTACAGAAAACGCATACCTGTGCAGCTTCCGCATCCTTATCGCTTCCGAATCTCCTTTGCGCTATCGCCCTTCACCTGTCAGGAATATCTAATCAGAAACTGGTGGACGAGAAATAGTTTAGAAGTGAATATAGTAGAAATGGGTTAGAGTGGCTTATTCTGGACTCCAGCGTATGCAAGGCCACGGCGGAATACTGCTCCAATTCGAACGCTTGAATCAGCTCCAATGACGCAATCTCATGGAAGTGGCAATGCCTGTAGAAGCCAAGAGGAGTTTTGGAAAATTAAAAGAATCTACAGCCACGAAAACGACATTAAACCAAGAGAAGCCCTTATAAAAAGTTTCAACAAATATAAGCAATGTGGGCTTACACTATCGCAGTCATTCTGATACGGAAGTTGACAATGCGAACCCGTTAGTGTGTTCCTGCAATGACAAGGCAGAAATTGCATTAGCAGATTTTATTAATTCGTGCGAGACCAAAATCAACTTCGCAGGACAGAATCTTATGCTTCAATAACAAAGGTACGAACATCGAGTATGGTTTTGAAAGGTCCTTACCTCGAAGTACAGGTCCGAAGGGAGAAGAAAAAGGGATACCAACCTTGCTGCAACACAATCGCTCTCATCGTTCATGTTCTTGAAGGGGCTGTCAACGGTTCAGGTCCACCCGACTGGCCCGAATATACCCAACCATTTATAAAGGATCCGGCTCCATGATTATGTTGAAATAAATAATTGGGTCGGTTCCGGTTCTCGCCCCTCCCGAATCGATTCATGCCCAAAACCGATTATTTTGTTAGCCATATATATTATTTCCTTCGTTTTCTTATAGTTTTCTCTTATCATAGGTTTAAAGTGTCGAATCTGATAGATAGATAAATAAAAGGTGTTTAACGTTTTAACATATAAGTAACTTAGTATTTTTCTATCAATTTTATTAACGATATATAACTAAAGTTTAAATTTTAGTTTGCCTTTTAAATAAGAAAAGTGTTTTTTTTTTTAGCTTAAATGGTTCGGTTTTAAACCTATGTCTTTGTTTCAACCTAAATTTTATGTTAAAATGGACGGTTTTGGGTCTAAGATTTTGTCCCTATTAATGATCTGTTCGGGAGTGCTTCAACCTAGACCGGACTCGGATCCCACCCGTTGACAGCCCTATCTTGAATGGCGGCCAATTTCCGGTCGAGCCACCACTCAAAGCATGATGAAAATAGTCAGTCACTTATCCAAAGAGAATAAAAGAAAATGGAAGTACTGTAAGCAAGGGATGTGTCCTATATACTTACATTATTAATGGAAACCGGAAACAATAGTATGGCGCAATAGTCGGAATGCGCTCCGCAAAAGTAGCAACGCCTCGAAAAATCCAAAACTACACATATAACCAGACCAAATTAGTAGGCCTAAACCCAAAAGAGGACACAGAATGAAGTGGAGAGTTGAGAAGCTTACACCGAAGATTGGACCAGCTTCCATATAGAAAAGCCGTGAGAGCGTGCACAGCTTGCCTGCAAATCGAGCATTCCTCGTGCCTACCCATAGGAACCAAGGATATTATGACCACCTCCATAACCGGCAAACTTATATCCCAAAAGTGGTAAAATCTAGGAATGCAGACATTCTACAACAAACACATACCCGTGCCGCTTCCGTATCCGTATCAGTTCCGAGTCTCCTTTCTGCGCCCACGTCATTCACCTGTCGAGAATTTCTAATCAGAAATATGTGGAGAAGAAAAAAGTCTAAGAGAGAATAAAATAGAAATGGGTTAAAGTGGCTCATTCTGGACTCCAGCGTAAACGCTTGAATCAGCTCCGTGGATGCAATCTCCTGAATGTGGCAATGCATGAAGGTGTCAGCCATGAGGATTCTTAACAAATGAAGAGAAGTTAAAAGCACAACTACGACAATTGAGCAATTAGCAATCCACACACCAACAACAACATGAAATCATTTAACCCACGGAATTAAAACAAAACGGAACTGAATTAAGCACGGGATGCTTCCTACACCTTCATTGATATCGAAAACCGGGAACAATGGTAAGGCGCAGGAGCCGTAAAGGCGATCAACAAAACTAGAAAAGCCTCGGAAAATCTAAATCTATGCATATAACCAAAGCAAAATAGTAACCCATACGCCCAGACGAGAACACCGAATGAGGTTGAGAACTGAGAAGCTTACACCAAAGAGTTGATCGGCTTCCTCATAGTATTGCCGCGAGAGGTTGCGCATCTTGCCCGCAAATCGAGCATTCTTCGTGCCTGCACCCATAAGAACCAAGGATATTATGGTCACCTCCACAACTGGCAAACCACATATTCCAAAAGAGCTAAAATTCAGGGATGTAGACATTCTACAACAAACACATACCCGTGCCGCTTCCGAATCCGTATGACTTCCGAGTCTTCTTTCCACGCCCACGCCATTCACCTGCCAAGAATATCTAATTAGAAATAGGTGGAGAAAAAAAAGTTTAAGAGTGTATACAGAAGAAATGGGTTAGAGTGGCTCATTCTGGACTCCAGCGTATGCGAGGCTTTGGCTGATCACTGCTACAATTCGAACGCTGGAATCAGCTCCGCGGATGCAATCTCCTGAAAGTGGCAATGCATTAAAGTGTCAGCCATGAGGATTATTAACAAAGGAAGAGAAGTTAAAAGTACAACAACGGCAATTGAGCAATTAGCAACCCACACACCAACAACAACGTTGAATCATTTAACCTACGGAATTAAAATAAAACGGAACTGAATTAAGCACGGGATGTTTCCTATAGTTTCATTGATATCGAAACCGGGAACAATGGTAAGGCACAGGAGCCGTAAAAGCGATCGGCAAAAGTAGATAAGCCTCGTAAAATATAAATCTACACATATAACCAAAGCAAAATAGTAACCCATACGCCCAGACGAGAACACCGAATGAGGTTGAGAACTGAGAAGCTTACACCAAAGAGTTGATCGGCTTCCTCATAGTATTGCCGCGAGAGGTTGCGCATCTTGCCCGCAAATCGAGCATTCTTCGTGCCTGCACCCATAAGAACCAAGGATATTATGGTCACCTCCACAACTGGCAAACCACATATTCCAAAAATGCTAAAATTCAGGGATGTAGACATTCTACAACAAACACATACCCGTGCTGCTTCCGAATCCGTATGACTTCCGAGCCTTCTTTCCACGCCCACGCCATTCACCTGCCAAAAATATCTAATTAGAAATAGGGGGAGAAGAAAAAGTTTAAGAGTGTATACAGAAGAAATGGGTTAGAGTGGCTCATTCTGGACTCCAGCGTATGCCAGGCCATGGCTGTTCACTGCTTTAATTCGAACGCTTGAATCGGCTCCGCGGATGCAATCTCCTGAAAGTGGCAATGCATGAAGGTGTCGGTGATGAGGATTATTAATAAATTCAGAAAAATTACAAGCAGAACAATGGCAATAGAGCCATTAGTAACCCACACACCCATAAGAAACATCCATTCAGTTATCCTACGGAATTAAAAGAAAACGGAACTGAATTAAGCACGGGATGTTTTCTATACTTACATTGGTATCGAAAACCGGGAACAATGGTAAGGCACAGGAGTCAGTAAGCCGATCACCAAAAGTAGCAACGCCTCGAGAAATCATAAACTACGCATATAACCAAAGCAATTTAGTAACCCATGCATCCAAACGAGAATACCGAATGAACCTGAGAATTAAGAAGCTTACACCGAAGAGTTGATCGGCTTCCTTACAGTTTTTCGGCGAGAGGTTGTGTACCTTGGCCGCAAATCGAGCATTCCTCGTGCCTGCACCCATAAGACCCAAGGATATTATAGCCACTGCCACGACCGACAAACCTTGTCCTCCAAAAATGATATAATTTAGGTATGCTGACATTGTACAGAAAACGCATACCTGTGCAGCTTCCGCATCCTTATCGCTTCCGAATCTCCTTTGCGCTATCGCCCTTCACCTGTCAGGAATATCTAATCAGAAACTGGTGGACGAGAAATAGTTTAGAAGTGAATATAGTAGAAATGGGTTAGAGTGGCTTATTCTGGACTCCAGCGTATGCAAGGCCACGGCGGAATACTGCTCCAATTCGAACGCTTGAATCAGCTCCAATGACGCAATCTCATGGAAGTGGCAATGCCTGTAGAAGCCAAGAGGAGTTTTGGAAAATTAAAAGAATCTACAGCCACGAAAACGACATTAAACCAAGAGAAGCCCTTATAAAAAGTTTCAACAAATATAAGCAATGTGGGCTTACACTATCGCAGTCATTCTGATACGGAAGTTGACAATGCGAACCCGTTAGTGTGTTCCTGCAATGACAAGGCAGAAATTGCATTAGCAGATTTTATTAATTCGTGCGAGACCAAAATCAACTTCGCAGGACAGAATCTTATGCTTCAATAACAAAGGTACGAACATCGAGTATGGTTTTGAAAGGTCCTTACCTCGAAGTACAGGTCCGAAGGGAGAAGAAAAAGGGATACCAACCTTGCTGCAACACAATCGCTCTCATCGTTCATGTTCTTGAAGGGGCTGTCAACGGTTCAGGTCCACCCGACTGGCCCGAATATACCCAACCATTTATAAAGGATCCGGCTCCATGATTATGTTGAAATAAATAATTGGGTCGGTTCCGGTTCTCGCCCCTCCCGAATCGATTCATGCCCAAAACCGATTATTTTGTTAGCCATATATATTATTTCCTTCGTTTTCTTATAGTTTTCTCTTATCATAGGTTTAAAGTGTCGAATCTGATAGATAGATAAATAAAAGGTGTTTAACGTTTTAACATATAAGTAACTTAGTATTTTTCTATCAATTTTATTAACGATATATAACTAAAGTTTAAATTTTAGTTTGCCTTTTAAATAAGAAAAGTGTTTTTTTTTTTAGCTTAAATGGTTCGGTTTTAAACCTATGTCTTTGTTTCAACCTAAATTTTATGTTAAAATGGACGGTTTTGGGTCTAAGATTTTGTCCCTATTAATGATCTGTTCGGGAGTGCTTCAACCTAGACCGGACTCGGATCCCACCCGTTGACAGCCCTATCTTGAATGGCGGCCAATTTCCGGTCGAGCCACCACTCAAAGCATGATGAAAATAGTCAGTCACTTATCCAAAGAGAATAAAAGAAAATGGAAGTACTGTAAGCAAGGGATGTGTCCTATATACTTACATTATTAATGGAAACCGGAAACAATAGTATGGCGCAATAGTCGGAATGCGCTCCGCAAAAGTAGCAACGCCTCGAAAAATCCAAAACTACACATATAACCAGACCAAATTAGTAGGCCTAAACCCAAAAGAGGACACAGAATGAAGTGGAGAGTTGAGAAGCTTACACCGAAGATTGGACCAGCTTCCATATAGAAAAGCCGTGAGAGCGTGCACAGCTTGCCTGCAAATCGAGCATTCCTCGTGCCTACCCATAGGAACCAAGGATATTATGACCACCTCCATAACCGGCAAACTTATATCCCAAAAGTGGTAAAATCTAGGAATGCAGACATTCTACAACAAACACATACCCGTGCCGCTTCCGTATCCGTATCAGTTCCGAGTCTCCTTTCTGCGCCCACGTCATTCACCTGTCGAGAATTTCTAATCAGAAATATGTGGAGAAGAAAAAAGTCTAAGAGAGAATAAAATAGAAATGGGTTAAAGTGGCTCATTCTGGACTCCAGCGTAAACGCTTGAATCAGCTCCGTGGATGCAATCTCCTGAATGTGGCAATGCATGAAGGTGTCAGCCATGAGGATTCTTAACAAATGAAGAGAAGTTAAAAGCACAACTACGACAATTGAGCAATTAGCAATCCACACACCAACAACAACATGAAATCATTTAACCCACGGAATTAAAACAAAACGGAACTGAATTAAGCACGGGATGCTTCCTACACCTTCATTGATATCGAAAACCGGGAACAATGGTAAGGCGCAGGAGCCGTAAAGGCGATCAACAAAACTAGAAAAGCCTCGGAAAATCTAAATCTATGCATATAACCAAAGCAAAATAGTAACCCATACGCCCAGACGAGAACACCGAATGAGGTTGAGAACTGAGAAGCTTACACCAAAGAGTTGATCGGCTTCCTCATAGTATTGCCGCGAGAGGTTGCGCATCTTGCCCGCAAATCGAGCATTCTTCGTGCCTGCACCCATAAGAACCAAGGATATTATGGTCACCTCCACAACTGGCAAACCACATATTCCAAAAGAGCTAAAATTCAGGGATGTAGACATTCTACAACAAACACATACCCGTGCCGCTTCCGAATCCGTATGACTTCCGAGTCTTCTTTCCACGCCCACGCCATTCACCTGCCAAGAATATCTAATTAGAAATAGGTGGAGAAAAAAAAGTTTAAGAGTGTATACAGAAGAAATGGGTTAGAGTGGCTCATTCTGGACTCCAGCGTATGCGAGGCTTTGGCTGATCACTGCTACAATTCGAACGCTGGAATCAGCTCCGCGGATGCAATCTCCTGAAAGTGGCAATGCATTAAAGTGTCAGCCATGAGGATTATTAACAAAGGAAGAGAAGTTAAAAGTACAACAACGGCAATTGAGCAATTAGCAACCCACACACCAACAACAACGTTGAATCATTTAACCTACGGAATTAAAATAAAACGGAACTGAATTAAGCACGGGATGTTTCCTATAGTTTCATTGATATCGAAACCGGGAACAATGGTAAGGCACAGGAGCCGTAAAAGCGATCGGCAAAAGTAGATAAGCCTCGTAAAATATAAATCTACACATATAACCAAAGCAAAATAGTAACCCATACGCCCAGACGAGAACACCGAATGAGGTTGAGAACTGAGAAGCTTACACCAAAGAGTTGATCGGCTTCCTCATAGTATTGCCGCGAGAGGTTGCGCATCTTGCCCGCAAATCGAGCATTCTTCGTGCCTGCACCCATAAGAACCAAGGATATTATGGTCACCTCCACAACTGGCAAACCACATATTCCAAAAATGCTAAAATTCAGGGATGTAGACATTCTACAACAAACACATACCCGTGCTGCTTCCGAATCCGTATGACTTCCGAGCCTTCTTTCCACGCCCACGCCATTCACCTGCCAAAAATATCTAATTAGAAATAGGGGGAGAAGAAAAAGTTTAAGAGTGTATACAGAAGAAATGGGTTAGAGTGGCTCATTCTGGACTCCAGCGTATGCCAGGCCATGGCTGTTCACTGCTTTAATTCGAACGCTTGAATCGGCTCCGCGGATGCAATCTCCTGAAAGTGGCAATGCATGAAGGTGTCGGTGATGAGGATTATTAATAAATTCAGAAAAATTACAAGCAGAACAATGGCAATAGAGCCATTAGTAACCCACACACCCATAAGAAACATCCATTCAGTTATCCTACGGAATTAAAAGAAAACGGAACTGAATTAAGCACGGGATGTTTTCTATACTTACATTGGTATCGAAAACCGGGAACAATGGTAAGGCACAGGAGTCAGTAAGCCGATCACCAAAAGTAGCAACGCCTCGAGAAATCATAAACTACGCATATAACCAAAGCAATTTAGTAACCCATGCATCCAAACGAGAATACCGAATGAACCTGAGAATTAAGAAGCTTACACCGAAGAGTTGATCGGCTTCCTTACAGTTTTTCGGCGAGAGGTTGTGTACCTTGGCCGCAAATCGAGCATTCCTCGTGCCTGCACCCATAAGACCCAAGGATATTATAGCCACTGCCACGACCGACAAACCTTGTCCTCCAAAAATGATATAATTTAGGTATGCTGACATTGTACAGAAAACGCATACCTGTGCAGCTTCCGCATCCTTATCGCTTCCGAATCTCCTTTGCGCTATCGCCCTTCACCTGTCAGGAATATCTAATCAGAAACTGGTGGACGAGAAATAGTTTAGAAGTGAATATAGTAGAAATGGGTTAGAGTGGCTTATTCTGGACTCCAGCGTATGCAAGGCCACGGCGGAATACTGCTCCAATTCGAACGCTTGAATCAGCTCCAATGACGCAATCTCATGGAAGTGGCAATGCCTGTAGAAGCCAAGAGGAGTTTTGGAAAATTAAAAGAATCTACAGCCACGAAAACGACATTAAACCAAGAGAAGCCCTTATAAAAAGTTTCAACAAATATAAGCAATGTGGGCTTACACTATCGCAGTCATTCTGATACGGAAGTTGACAATGCGAACCCGTTAGTGTGTTCCTGCAATGACAAGGCAGAAATTGCATTAGCAGATTTTATTAATTCGTGCGAGACCAAAATCAACTTCGCAGGACAGAATCTTATGCTTCAATAACAAAGGTACGAACATCGAGTATGGTTTTGAAAGGTCCTTACCTCGAAGTACAGGTCCGAAGGGAGAAGAAAAAGGGATACCAACCTTGCTGCAACACAATCGCTCTCATCGTTCATGTTCTTGAAGGGGCTGTCAACGGTTCAGGTCCACCCGACTGGCCCGAATATACCCAACCATTTATAAAGGATCCGGCTCCATGATTATGTTGAAATAAATAATTGGGTCGGTTCCGGTTCTCGCCCCTCCCGAATCGATTCATGCCCAAAACCGATTATTTTGTTAGCCATATATATTATTTCCTTCGTTTTCTTATAGTTTTCTCTTATCATAGGTTTAAAGTGTCGAATCTGATAGATAGATAAATAAAAGGTGTTTAACGTTTTAACATATAAGTAACTTAGTATTTTTCTATCAATTTTATTAACGATATATAACTAAAGTTTAAATTTTAGTTTGCCTTTTAAATAAGAAAAGTGTTTTTTTTTTTAGCTTAAATGGTTCGGTTTTAAACCTATGTCTTTGTTTCAACCTAAATTTTATGTTAAAATGGACGGTTTTGGGTCTAAGATTTTGTCCCTATTAATGATCTGTTCGGGAGTGCTTCAACCTAGACCGGACTCGGATCCCACCCGTTGACAGCCCTATCTTGAATGGCGGCCAATTTCCGGTCGAGCCACCACTCAAAGCATGATGAAAATAGTCAGTCACTTATCCAAAGAGAATAAAAGAAAATGGAAGTACTGTAAGCAAGGGATGTGTCCTATATACTTACATTATTAATGGAAACCGGAAACAATAGTATGGCGCAATAGTCGGAATGCGCTCCGCAAAAGTAGCAACGCCTCGAAAAATCCAAAACTACACATATAACCAGACCAAATTAGTAGGCCTAAACCCAAAAGAGGACACAGAATGAAGTGGAGAGTTGAGAAGCTTACACCGAAGATTGGACCAGCTTCCATATAGAAAAGCCGTGAGAGCGTGCACAGCTTGCCTGCAAATCGAGCATTCCTCGTGCCTACCCATAGGAACCAAGGATATTATGACCACCTCCATAACCGGCAAACTTATATCCCAAAAGTGGTAAAATCTAGGAATGCAGACATTCTACAACAAACACATACCCGTGCCGCTTCCGTATCCGTATCAGTTCCGAGTCTCCTTTCTGCGCCCACGTCATTCACCTGTCGAGAATTTCTAATCAGAAATATGTGGAGAAGAAAAAAGTCTAAGAGAGAATAAAATAGAAATGGGTTAAAGTGGCTCATTCTGGACTCCAGCGTAAACGCTTGAATCAGCTCCGTGGATGCAATCTCCTGAATGTGGCAATGCATGAAGGTGTCAGCCATGAGGATTCTTAACAAATGAAGAGAAGTTAAAAGCACAACTACGACAATTGAGCAATTAGCAATCCACACACCAACAACAACATGAAATCATTTAACCCACGGAATTAAAACAAAACGGAACTGAATTAAGCACGGGATGCTTCCTACACCTTCATTGATATCGAAAACCGGGAACAATGGTAAGGCGCAGGAGCCGTAAAGGCGATCAACAAAACTAGAAAAGCCTCGGAAAATCTAAATCTATGCATATAACCAAAGCAAAATAGTAACCCATACGCCCAGACGAGAACACCGAATGAGGTTGAGAACTGAGAAGCTTACACCAAAGAGTTGATCGGCTTCCTCATAGTATTGCCGCGAGAGGTTGCGCATCTTGCCCGCAAATCGAGCATTCTTCGTGCCTGCACCCATAAGAACCAAGGATATTATGGTCACCTCCACAACTGGCAAACCACATATTCCAAAAGAGCTAAAATTCAGGGATGTAGACATTCTACAACAAACACATACCCGTGCCGCTTCCGAATCCGTATGACTTCCGAGTCTTCTTTCCACGCCCACGCCATTCACCTGCCAAGAATATCTAATTAGAAATAGGTGGAGAAAAAAAAGTTTAAGAGTGTATACAGAAGAAATGGGTTAGAGTGGCTCATTCTGGACTCCAGCGTATGCGAGGCTTTGGCTGATCACTGCTACAATTCGAACGCTGGAATCAGCTCCGCGGATGCAATCTCCTGAAAGTGGCAATGCATTAAAGTGTCAGCCATGAGGATTATTAACAAAGGAAGAGAAGTTAAAAGTACAACAACGGCAATTGAGCAATTAGCAACCCACACACCAACAACAACGTTGAATCATTTAACCTACGGAATTAAAATAAAACGGAACTGAATTAAGCACGGGATGTTTCCTATAGTTTCATTGATATCGAAACCGGGAACAATGGTAAGGCACAGGAGCCGTAAAAGCGATCGGCAAAAGTAGATAAGCCTCGTAAAATATAAATCTACACATATAACCAAAGCAAAATAGTAACCCATACGCCCAGACGAGAACACCGAATGAGGTTGAGAACTGAGAAGCTTACACCAAAGAGTTGATCGGCTTCCTCATAGTATTGCCGCGAGAGGTTGCGCATCTTGCCCGCAAATCGAGCATTCTTCGTGCCTGCACCCATAAGAACCAAGGATATTATGGTCACCTCCACAACTGGCAAACCACATATTCCAAAAATGCTAAAATTCAGGGATGTAGACATTCTACAACAAACACATACCCGTGCTGCTTCCGAATCCGTATGACTTCCGAGCCTTCTTTCCACGCCCACGCCATTCACCTGCCAAAAATATCTAATTAGAAATAGGGGGAGAAGAAAAAGTTTAAGAGTGTATACAGAAGAAATGGGTTAGAGTGGCTCATTCTGGACTCCAGCGTATGCCAGGCCATGGCTGTTCACTGCTTTAATTCGAACGCTTGAATCGGCTCCGCGGATGCAATCTCCTGAAAGTGGCAATGCATGAAGGTGTCGGTGATGAGGATTATTAATAAATTCAGAAAAATTACAAGCAGAACAATGGCAATAGAGCCATTAGTAACCCACACACCCATAAGAAACATCCATTCAGTTATCCTACGGAATTAAAAGAAAACGGAACTGAATTAAGCACGGGATGTTTTCTATACTTACATTGGTATCGAAAACCGGGAACAATGGTAAGGCACAGGAGTCAGTAAGCCGATCACCAAAAGTAGCAACGCCTCGAGAAATCATAAACTACGCATATAACCAAAGCAATTTAGTAACCCATGCATCCAAACGAGAATACCGAATGAACCTGAGAATTAAGAAGCTTACACCGAAGAGTTGATCGGCTTCCTTACAGTTTTTCGGCGAGAGGTTGTGTACCTTGGCCGCAAATCGAGCATTCCTCGTGCCTGCACCCATAAGACCCAAGGATATTATAGCCACTGCCACGACCGACAAACCTTGTCCTCCAAAAATGATATAATTTAGGTATGCTGACATTGTACAGAAAACGCATACCTGTGCAGCTTCCGCATCCTTATCGCTTCCGAATCTCCTTTGCGCTATCGCCCTTCACCTGTCAGGAATATCTAATCAGAAACTGGTGGACGAGAAATAGTTTAGAAGTGAATATAGTAGAAATGGGTTAGAGTGGCTTATTCTGGACTCCAGCGTATGCAAGGCCACGGCGGAATACTGCTCCAATTCGAACGCTTGAATCAGCTCCAATGACGCAATCTCATGGAAGTGGCAATGCCTGTAGAAGCCAAGAGGAGTTTTGGAAAATTAAAAGAATCTACAGCCACGAAAACGACATTAAACCAAGAGAAGCCCTTATAAAAAGTTTCAACAAATATAAGCAATGTGGGCTTACACTATCGCAGTCATTCTGATACGGAAGTTGACAATGCGAACCCGTTAGTGTGTTCCTGCAATGACAAGGCAGAAATTGCATTAGCAGATTTTATTAATTCGTGCGAGACCAAAATCAACTTCGCAGGACAGAATCTTATGCTTCAATAACAAAGGTACGAACATCGAGTATGGTTTTGAAAGGTCCTTACCTCGAAGTACAGGTCCGAAGGGAGAAGAAAAAGGGATACCAACCTTGCTGCAACACAATCGCTCTCATCGTTCATGTTCTTGAAGGGGCTGTCAACGGTTCAGGTCCACCCGACTGGCCCGAATATACCCAACCATTTATAAAGGATCCGGCTCCATGATTATGTTGAAATAAATAATTGGGTCGGTTCCGGTTCTCGCCCCTCCCGAATCGATTCATGCCCAAAACCGATTATTTTGTTAGCCATATATATTATTTCCTTCGTTTTCTTATAGTTTTCTCTTATCATAGGTTTAAAGTGTCGAATCTGATAGATAGATAAATAAAAGGTGTTTAACGTTTTAACATATAAGTAACTTAGTATTTTTCTATCAATTTTATTAACGATATATAACTAAAGTTTAAATTTTAGTTTGCCTTTTAAATAAGAAAAGTGTTTTTTTTTTTAGCTTAAATGGTTCGGTTTTAAACCTATGTCTTTGTTTCAACCTAAATTTTATGTTAAAATGGACGGTTTTGGGTCTAAGATTTTGTCCCTATTAATGATCTGTTCGGGAGTGCTTCAACCTAGACCGGACTCGGATCCCACCCGTTGACAGCCCTATCTTGAATGGCGGCCAATTTCCGGTCGAGCCACCACTCAAAGCATGATGAAAATAGTCAGTCACTTATCCAAAGAGAATAAAAGAAAATGGAAGTACTGTAAGCAAGGGATGTGTCCTATATACTTACATTATTAATGGAAACCGGAAACAATAGTATGGCGCAATAGTCGGAATGCGCTCCGCAAAAGTAGCAACGCCTCGAAAAATCCAAAACTACACATATAACCAGACCAAATTAGTAGGCCTAAACCCAAAAGAGGACACAGAATGAAGTGGAGAGTTGAGAAGCTTACACCGAAGATTGGACCAGCTTCCATATAGAAAAGCCGTGAGAGCGTGCACAGCTTGCCTGCAAATCGAGCATTCCTCGTGCCTACCCATAGGAACCAAGGATATTATGACCACCTCCATAACCGGCAAACTTATATCCCAAAAGTGGTAAAATCTAGGAATGCAGACATTCTACAACAAACACATACCCGTGCCGCTTCCGTATCCGTATCAGTTCCGAGTCTCCTTTCTGCGCCCACGTCATTCACCTGTCGAGAATTTCTAATCAGAAATATGTGGAGAAGAAAAAAGTCTAAGAGAGAATAAAATAGAAATGGGTTAAAGTGGCTCATTCTGGACTCCAGCGTAAACGCTTGAATCAGCTCCGTGGATGCAATCTCCTGAATGTGGCAATGCATGAAGGTGTCAGCCATGAGGATTCTTAACAAATGAAGAGAAGTTAAAAGCACAACTACGACAATTGAGCAATTAGCAATCCACACACCAACAACAACATGAAATCATTTAACCCACGGAATTAAAACAAAACGGAACTGAATTAAGCACGGGATGCTTCCTACACCTTCATTGATATCGAAAACCGGGAACAATGGTAAGGCGCAGGAGCCGTAAAGGCGATCAACAAAACTAGAAAAGCCTCGGAAAATCTAAATCTATGCATATAACCAAAGCAAAATAGTAACCCATACGCCCAGACGAGAACACCGAATGAGGTTGAGAACTGAGAAGCTTACACCAAAGAGTTGATCGGCTTCCTCATAGTATTGCCGCGAGAGGTTGCGCATCTTGCCCGCAAATCGAGCATTCTTCGTGCCTGCACCCATAAGAACCAAGGATATTATGGTCACCTCCACAACTGGCAAACCACATATTCCAAAAGAGCTAAAATTCAGGGATGTAGACATTCTACAACAAACACATACCCGTGCCGCTTCCGAATCCGTATGACTTCCGAGTCTTCTTTCCACGCCCACGCCATTCACCTGCCAAGAATATCTAATTAGAAATAGGTGGAGAAAAAAAAGTTTAAGAGTGTATACAGAAGAAATGGGTTAGAGTGGCTCATTCTGGACTCCAGCGTATGCGAGGCTTTGGCTGATCACTGCTACAATTCGAACGCTGGAATCAGCTCCGCGGATGCAATCTCCTGAAAGTGGCAATGCATTAAAGTGTCAGCCATGAGGATTATTAACAAAGGAAGAGAAGTTAAAAGTACAACAACGGCAATTGAGCAATTAGCAACCCACACACCAACAACAACGTTGAATCATTTAACCTACGGAATTAAAATAAAACGGAACTGAATTAAGCACGGGATGTTTCCTATAGTTTCATTGATATCGAAACCGGGAACAATGGTAAGGCACAGGAGCCGTAAAAGCGATCGGCAAAAGTAGATAAGCCTCGTAAAATATAAATCTACACATATAACCAAAGCAAAATAGTAACCCATACGCCCAGACGAGAACACCGAATGAGGTTGAGAACTGAGAAGCTTACACCAAAGAGTTGATCGGCTTCCTCATAGTATTGCCGCGAGAGGTTGCGCATCTTGCCCGCAAATCGAGCATTCTTCGTGCCTGCACCCATAAGAACCAAGGATATTATGGTCACCTCCACAACTGGCAAACCACATATTCCAAAAATGCTAAAATTCAGGGATGTAGACATTCTACAACAAACACATACCCGTGCTGCTTCCGAATCCGTATGACTTCCGAGCCTTCTTTCCACGCCCACGCCATTCACCTGCCAAAAATATCTAATTAGAAATAGGGGGAGAAGAAAAAGTTTAAGAGTGTATACAGAAGAAATGGGTTAGAGTGGCTCATTCTGGACTCCAGCGTATGCCAGGCCATGGCTGTTCACTGCTTTAATTCGAACGCTTGAATCGGCTCCGCGGATGCAATCTCCTGAAAGTGGCAATGCATGAAGGTGTCGGTGATGAGGATTATTAATAAATTCAGAAAAATTACAAGCAGAACAATGGCAATAGAGCCATTAGTAACCCACACACCCATAAGAAACATCCATTCAGTTATCCTACGGAATTAAAAGAAAACGGAACTGAATTAAGCACGGGATGTTTTCTATACTTACATTGGTATCGAAAACCGGGAACAATGGTAAGGCACAGGAGTCAGTAAGCCGATCACCAAAAGTAGCAACGCCTCGAGAAATCATAAACTACGCATATAACCAAAGCAATTTAGTAACCCATGCATCCAAACGAGAATACCGAATGAACCTGAGAATTAAGAAGCTTACACCGAAGAGTTGATCGGCTTCCTTACAGTTTTTCGGCGAGAGGTTGTGTACCTTGGCCGCAAATCGAGCATTCCTCGTGCCTGCACCCATAAGACCCAAGGATATTATAGCCACTGCCACGACCGACAAACCTTGTCCTCCAAAAATGATATAATTTAGGTATGCTGACATTGTACAGAAAACGCATACCTGTGCAGCTTCCGCATCCTTATCGCTTCCGAATCTCCTTTGCGCTATCGCCCTTCACCTGTCAGGAATATCTAATCAGAAACTGGTGGACGAGAAATAGTTTAGAAGTGAATATAGTAGAAATGGGTTAGAGTGGCTTATTCTGGACTCCAGCGTATGCAAGGCCACGGCGGAATACTGCTCCAATTCGAACGCTTGAATCAGCTCCAATGACGCAATCTCATGGAAGTGGCAATGCCTGTAGAAGCCAAGAGGAGTTTTGGAAAATTAAAAGAATCTACAGCCACGAAAACGACATTAAACCAAGAGAAGCCCTTATAAAAAGTTTCAACAAATATAAGCAATGTGGGCTTACACTATCGCAGTCATTCTGATACGGAAGTTGACAATGCGAACCCGTTAGTGTGTTCCTGCAATGACAAGGCAGAAATTGCATTAGCAGATTTTATTAATTCGTGCGAGACCAAAATCAACTTCGCAGGACAGAATCTTATGCTTCAATAACAAAGGTACGAACATCGAGTATGGTTTTGAAAGGTCCTTACCTCGAAGTACAGGTCCGAAGGGAGAAGAAAAAGGGATACCAACCTTGCTGCAACACAATCGCTCTCATCGTTCATGTTCTTGAAGGGGCTGTCAACGGTTCAGGTCCACCCGACTGGCCCGAATATACCCAACCATTTATAAAGGATCCGGCTCCATGATTATGTTGAAATAAATAATTGGGTCGGTTCCGGTTCTCGCCCCTCCCGAATCGATTCATGCCCAAAACCGATTATTTTGTTAGCCATATATATTATTTCCTTCGTTTTCTTATAGTTTTCTCTTATCATAGGTTTAAAGTGTCGAATCTGATAGATAGATAAATAAAAGGTGTTTAACGTTTTAACATATAAGTAACTTAGTATTTTTCTATCAATTTTATTAACGATATATAACTAAAGTTTAAATTTTAGTTTGCCTTTTAAATAAGAAAAGTGTTTTTTTTTTTAGCTTAAATGGTTCGGTTTTAAACCTATGTCTTTGTTTCAACCTAAATTTTATGTTAAAATGGACGGTTTTGGGTCTAAGATTTTGTCCCTATTAATGATCTGTTCGGGAGTGCTTCAACCTAGACCGGACTCGGATCCCACCCGTTGACAGCCCTATCTTGAATGGCGGCCAATTTCCGGTCGAGCCACCACTCAAAGCATGATGAAAATAGTCAGTCACTTATCCAAAGAGAATAAAAGAAAATGGAAGTACTGTAAGCAAGGGATGTGTCCTATATACTTACATTATTAATGGAAACCGGAAACAATAGTATGGCGCAATAGTCGGAATGCGCTCCGCAAAAGTAGCAACGCCTCGAAAAATCCAAAACTACACATATAACCAGACCAAATTAGTAGGCCTAAACCCAAAAGAGGACACAGAATGAAGTGGAGAGTTGAGAAGCTTACACCGAAGATTGGACCAGCTTCCATATAGAAAAGCCGTGAGAGCGTGCACAGCTTGCCTGCAAATCGAGCATTCCTCGTGCCTACCCATAGGAACCAAGGATATTATGACCACCTCCATAACCGGCAAACTTATATCCCAAAAGTGGTAAAATCTAGGAATGCAGACATTCTACAACAAACACATACCCGTGCCGCTTCCGTATCCGTATCAGTTCCGAGTCTCCTTTCTGCGCCCACGTCATTCACCTGTCGAGAATTTCTAATCAGAAATATGTGGAGAAGAAAAAAGTCTAAGAGAGAATAAAATAGAAATGGGTTAAAGTGGCTCATTCTGGACTCCAGCGTAAACGCTTGAATCAGCTCCGTGGATGCAATCTCCTGAATGTGGCAATGCATGAAGGTGTCAGCCATGAGGATTCTTAACAAATGAAGAGAAGTTAAAAGCACAACTACGACAATTGAGCAATTAGCAATCCACACACCAACAACAACATGAAATCATTTAACCCACGGAATTAAAACAAAACGGAACTGAATTAAGCACGGGATGCTTCCTACACCTTCATTGATATCGAAAACCGGGAACAATGGTAAGGCGCAGGAGCCGTAAAGGCGATCAACAAAACTAGAAAAGCCTCGGAAAATCTAAATCTATGCATATAACCAAAGCAAAATAGTAACCCATACGCCCAGACGAGAACACCGAATGAGGTTGAGAACTGAGAAGCTTACACCAAAGAGTTGATCGGCTTCCTCATAGTATTGCCGCGAGAGGTTGCGCATCTTGCCCGCAAATCGAGCATTCTTCGTGCCTGCACCCATAAGAACCAAGGATATTATGGTCACCTCCACAACTGGCAAACCACATATTCCAAAAGAGCTAAAATTCAGGGATGTAGACATTCTACAACAAACACATACCCGTGCCGCTTCCGAATCCGTATGACTTCCGAGTCTTCTTTCCACGCCCACGCCATTCACCTGCCAAGAATATCTAATTAGAAATAGGTGGAGAAAAAAAAGTTTAAGAGTGTATACAGAAGAAATGGGTTAGAGTGGCTCATTCTGGACTCCAGCGTATGCGAGGCTTTGGCTGATCACTGCTACAATTCGAACGCTGGAATCAGCTCCGCGGATGCAATCTCCTGAAAGTGGCAATGCATTAAAGTGTCAGCCATGAGGATTATTAACAAAGGAAGAGAAGTTAAAAGTACAACAACGGCAATTGAGCAATTAGCAACCCACACACCAACAACAACGTTGAATCATTTAACCTACGGAATTAAAATAAAACGGAACTGAATTAAGCACGGGATGTTTCCTATAGTTTCATTGATATCGAAACCGGGAACAATGGTAAGGCACAGGAGCCGTAAAAGCGATCGGCAAAAGTAGATAAGCCTCGTAAAATATAAATCTACACATATAACCAAAGCAAAATAGTAACCCATACGCCCAGACGAGAACACCGAATGAGGTTGAGAACTGAGAAGCTTACACCAAAGAGTTGATCGGCTTCCTCATAGTATTGCCGCGAGAGGTTGCGCATCTTGCCCGCAAATCGAGCATTCTTCGTGCCTGCACCCATAAGAACCAAGGATATTATGGTCACCTCCACAACTGGCAAACCACATATTCCAAAAATGCTAAAATTCAGGGATGTAGACATTCTACAACAAACACATACCCGTGCTGCTTCCGAATCCGTATGACTTCCGAGCCTTCTTTCCACGCCCACGCCATTCACCTGCCAAAAATATCTAATTAGAAATAGGGGGAGAAGAAAAAGTTTAAGAGTGTATACAGAAGAAATGGGTTAGAGTGGCTCATTCTGGACTCCAGCGTATGCCAGGCCATGGCTGTTCACTGCTTTAATTCGAACGCTTGAATCGGCTCCGCGGATGCAATCTCCTGAAAGTGGCAATGCATGAAGGTGTCGGTGATGAGGATTATTAATAAATTCAGAAAAATTACAAGCAGAACAATGGCAATAGAGCCATTAGTAACCCACACACCCATAAGAAACATCCATTCAGTTATCCTACGGAATTAAAAGAAAACGGAACTGAATTAAGCACGGGATGTTTTCTATACTTACATTGGTATCGAAAACCGGGAACAATGGTAAGGCACAGGAGTCAGTAAGCCGATCACCAAAAGTAGCAACGCCTCGAGAAATCATAAACTACGCATATAACCAAAGCAATTTAGTAACCCATGCATCCAAACGAGAATACCGAATGAACCTGAGAATTAAGAAGCTTACACCGAAGAGTTGATCGGCTTCCTTACAGTTTTTCGGCGAGAGGTTGTGTACCTTGGCCGCAAATCGAGCATTCCTCGTGCCTGCACCCATAAGACCCAAGGATATTATAGCCACTGCCACGACCGACAAACCTTGTCCTCCAAAAATGATATAATTTAGGTATGCTGACATTGTACAGAAAACGCATACCTGTGCAGCTTCCGCATCCTTATCGCTTCCGAATCTCCTTTGCGCTATCGCCCTTCACCTGTCAGGAATATCTAATCAGAAACTGGTGGACGAGAAATAGTTTAGAAGTGAATATAGTAGAAATGGGTTAGAGTGGCTTATTCTGGACTCCAGCGTATGCAAGGCCACGGCGGAATACTGCTCCAATTCGAACGCTTGAATCAGCTCCAATGACGCAATCTCATGGAAGTGGCAATGCCTGTAGAAGCCAAGAGGAGTTTTGGAAAATTAAAAGAATCTACAGCCACGAAAACGACATTAAACCAAGAGAAGCCCTTATAAAAAGTTTCAACAAATATAAGCAATGTGGGCTTACACTATCGCAGTCATTCTGATACGGAAGTTGACAATGCGAACCCGTTAGTGTGTTCCTGCAATGACAAGGCAGAAATTGCATTAGCAGATTTTATTAATTCGTGCGAGACCAAAATCAACTTCGCAGGACAGAATCTTATGCTTCAATAACAAAGGTACGAACATCGAGTATGGTTTTGAAAGGTCCTTACCTCGAAGTACAGGTCCGAAGGGAGAAGAAAAAGGGATACCAACCTTGCTGCAACACAATCGCTCTCATCGTTCATGTTCTTGAAGGGGCTGTCAACGGTTCAGGTCCACCCGACTGGCCCGAATATACCCAACCATTTATAAAGGATCCGGCTCCATGATTATGTTGAAATAAATAATTGGGTCGGTTCCGGTTCTCGCCCCTCCCGAATCGATTCATGCCCAAAACCGATTATTTTGTTAGCCATATATATTATTTCCTTCGTTTTCTTATAGTTTTCTCTTATCATAGGTTTAAAGTGTCGAATCTGATAGATAGATAAATAAAAGGTGTTTAACGTTTTAACATATAAGTAACTTAGTATTTTTCTATCAATTTTATTAACGATATATAACTAAAGTTTAAATTTTAGTTTGCCTTTTAAATAAGAAAAGTGTTTTTTTTTTTAGCTTAAATGGTTCGGTTTTAAACCTATGTCTTTGTTTCAACCTAAATTTTATGTTAAAATGGACGGTTTTGGGTCTAAGATTTTGTCCCTATTAATGATCTGTTCGGGAGTGCTTCAACCTAGACCGGACTCGGATCCCACCCGTTGACAGCCCTATCTTGAATGGCGGCCAATTTCCGGTCGAGCCACCACTCAAAGCATGATGAAAATAGTCAGTCACTTATCCAAAGAGAATAAAAGAAAATGGAAGTACTGTAAGCAAGGGATGTGTCCTATATACTTACATTATTAATGGAAACCGGAAACAATAGTATGGCGCAATAGTCGGAATGCGCTCCGCAAAAGTAGCAACGCCTCGAAAAATCCAAAACTACACATATAACCAGACCAAATTAGTAGGCCTAAACCCAAAAGAGGACACAGAATGAAGTGGAGAGTTGAGAAGCTTACACCGAAGATTGGACCAGCTTCCATATAGAAAAGCCGTGAGAGCGTGCACAGCTTGCCTGCAAATCGAGCATTCCTCGTGCCTACCCATAGGAACCAAGGATATTATGACCACCTCCATAACCGGCAAACTTATATCCCAAAAGTGGTAAAATCTAGGAATGCAGACATTCTACAACAAACACATACCCGTGCCGCTTCCGTATCCGTATCAGTTCCGAGTCTCCTTTCTGCGCCCACGTCATTCACCTGTCGAGAATTTCTAATCAGAAATATGTGGAGAAGAAAAAAGTCTAAGAGAGAATAAAATAGAAATGGGTTAAAGTGGCTCATTCTGGACTCCAGCGTAAACGCTTGAATCAGCTCCGTGGATGCAATCTCCTGAATGTGGCAATGCATGAAGGTGTCAGCCATGAGGATTCTTAACAAATGAAGAGAAGTTAAAAGCACAACTACGACAATTGAGCAATTAGCAATCCACACACCAACAACAACATGAAATCATTTAACCCACGGAATTAAAACAAAACGGAACTGAATTAAGCACGGGATGCTTCCTACACCTTCATTGATATCGAAAACCGGGAACAATGGTAAGGCGCAGGAGCCGTAAAGGCGATCAACAAAACTAGAAAAGCCTCGGAAAATCTAAATCTATGCATATAACCAAAGCAAAATAGTAACCCATACGCCCAGACGAGAACACCGAATGAGGTTGAGAACTGAGAAGCTTACACCAAAGAGTTGATCGGCTTCCTCATAGTATTGCCGCGAGAGGTTGCGCATCTTGCCCGCAAATCGAGCATTCTTCGTGCCTGCACCCATAAGAACCAAGGATATTATGGTCACCTCCACAACTGGCAAACCACATATTCCAAAAGAGCTAAAATTCAGGGATGTAGACATTCTACAACAAACACATACCCGTGCCGCTTCCGAATCCGTATGACTTCCGAGTCTTCTTTCCACGCCCACGCCATTCACCTGCCAAGAATATCTAATTAGAAATAGGTGGAGAAAAAAAAGTTTAAGAGTGTATACAGAAGAAATGGGTTAGAGTGGCTCATTCTGGACTCCAGCGTATGCGAGGCTTTGGCTGATCACTGCTACAATTCGAACGCTGGAATCAGCTCCGCGGATGCAATCTCCTGAAAGTGGCAATGCATTAAAGTGTCAGCCATGAGGATTATTAACAAAGGAAGAGAAGTTAAAAGTACAACAACGGCAATTGAGCAATTAGCAACCCACACACCAACAACAACGTTGAATCATTTAACCTACGGAATTAAAATAAAACGGAACTGAATTAAGCACGGGATGTTTCCTATAGTTTCATTGATATCGAAACCGGGAACAATGGTAAGGCACAGGAGCCGTAAAAGCGATCGGCAAAAGTAGATAAGCCTCGTAAAATATAAATCTACACATATAACCAAAGCAAAATAGTAACCCATACGCCCAGACGAGAACACCGAATGAGGTTGAGAACTGAGAAGCTTACACCAAAGAGTTGATCGGCTTCCTCATAGTATTGCCGCGAGAGGTTGCGCATCTTGCCCGCAAATCGAGCATTCTTCGTGCCTGCACCCATAAGAACCAAGGATATTATGGTCACCTCCACAACTGGCAAACCACATATTCCAAAAATGCTAAAATTCAGGGATGTAGACATTCTACAACAAACACATACCCGTGCTGCTTCCGAATCCGTATGACTTCCGAGCCTTCTTTCCACGCCCACGCCATTCACCTGCCAAAAATATCTAATTAGAAATAGGGGGAGAAGAAAAAGTTTAAGAGTGTATACAGAAGAAATGGGTTAGAGTGGCTCATTCTGGACTCCAGCGTATGCCAGGCCATGGCTGTTCACTGCTTTAATTCGAACGCTTGAATCGGCTCCGCGGATGCAATCTCCTGAAAGTGGCAATGCATGAAGGTGTCGGTGATGAGGATTATTAATAAATTCAGAAAAATTACAAGCAGAACAATGGCAATAGAGCCATTAGTAACCCACACACCCATAAGAAACATCCATTCAGTTATCCTACGGAATTAAAAGAAAACGGAACTGAATTAAGCACGGGATGTTTTCTATACTTACATTGGTATCGAAAACCGGGAACAATGGTAAGGCACAGGAGTCAGTAAGCCGATCACCAAAAGTAGCAACGCCTCGAGAAATCATAAACTACGCATATAACCAAAGCAATTTAGTAACCCATGCATCCAAACGAGAATACCGAATGAACCTGAGAATTAAGAAGCTTACACCGAAGAGTTGATCGGCTTCCTTACAGTTTTTCGGCGAGAGGTTGTGTACCTTGGCCGCAAATCGAGCATTCCTCGTGCCTGCACCCATAAGACCCAAGGATATTATAGCCACTGCCACGACCGACAAACCTTGTCCTCCAAAAATGATATAATTTAGGTATGCTGACATTGTACAGAAAACGCATACCTGTGCAGCTTCCGCATCCTTATCGCTTCCGAATCTCCTTTGCGCTATCGCCCTTCACCTGTCAGGAATATCTAATCAGAAACTGGTGGACGAGAAATAGTTTAGAAGTGAATATAGTAGAAATGGGTTAGAGTGGCTTATTCTGGACTCCAGCGTATGCAAGGCCACGGCGGAATACTGCTCCAATTCGAACGCTTGAATCAGCTCCAATGACGCAATCTCATGGAAGTGGCAATGCCTGTAGAAGCCAAGAGGAGTTTTGGAAAATTAAAAGAATCTACAGCCACGAAAACGACATTAAACCAAGAGAAGCCCTTATAAAAAGTTTCAACAAATATAAGCAATGTGGGCTTACACTATCGCAGTCATTCTGATACGGAAGTTGACAATGCGAACCCGTTAGTGTGTTCCTGCAATGACAAGGCAGAAATTGCATTAGCAGATTTTATTAATTCGTGCGAGACCAAAATCAACTTCGCAGGACAGAATCTTATGCTTCAATAACAAAGGTACGAACATCGAGTATGGTTTTGAAAGGTCCTTACCTCGAAGTACAGGTCCGAAGGGAGAAGAAAAAGGGATACCAACCTTGCTGCAACACAATCGCTCTCATCGTTCATGTTCTTGAAGGGGCTGTCAACGGTTCAGGTCCACCCGACTGGCCCGAATATACCCAACCATTTATAAAGGATCCGGCTCCATGATTATGTTGAAATAAATAATTGGGTCGGTTCCGGTTCTCGCCCCTCCCGAATCGATTCATGCCCAAAACCGATTATTTTGTTAGCCATATATATTATTTCCTTCGTTTTCTTATAGTTTTCTCTTATCATAGGTTTAAAGTGTCGAATCTGATAGATAGATAAATAAAAGGTGTTTAACGTTTTAACATATAAGTAACTTAGTATTTTTCTATCAATTTTATTAACGATATATAACTAAAGTTTAAATTTTAGTTTGCCTTTTAAATAAGAAAAGTGTTTTTTTTTTTAGCTTAAATGGTTCGGTTTTAAACCTATGTCTTTGTTTCAACCTAAATTTTATGTTAAAATGGACGGTTTTGGGTCTAAGATTTTGTCCCTATTAATGATCTGTTCGGGAGTGCTTCAACCTAGACCGGACTCGGATCCCACCCGTTGACAGCCCTATCTTGAATGGCGGCCAATTTCCGGTCGAGCCACCACTCAAAGCATGATGAAAATAGTCAGTCACTTATCCAAAGAGAATAAAAGAAAATGGAAGTACTGTAAGCAAGGGATGTGTCCTATATACTTACATTATTAATGGAAACCGGAAACAATAGTATGGCGCAATAGTCGGAATGCGCTCCGCAAAAGTAGCAACGCCTCGAAAAATCCAAAACTACACATATAACCAGACCAAATTAGTAGGCCTAAACCCAAAAGAGGACACAGAATGAAGTGGAGAGTTGAGAAGCTTACACCGAAGATTGGACCAGCTTCCATATAGAAAAGCCGTGAGAGCGTGCACAGCTTGCCTGCAAATCGAGCATTCCTCGTGCCTACCCATAGGAACCAAGGATATTATGACCACCTCCATAACCGGCAAACTTATATCCCAAAAGTGGTAAAATCTAGGAATGCAGACATTCTACAACAAACACATACCCGTGCCGCTTCCGTATCCGTATCAGTTCCGAGTCTCCTTTCTGCGCCCACGTCATTCACCTGTCGAGAATTTCTAATCAGAAATATGTGGAGAAGAAAAAAGTCTAAGAGAGAATAAAATAGAAATGGGTTAAAGTGGCTCATTCTGGACTCCAGCGTAAACGCTTGAATCAGCTCCGTGGATGCAATCTCCTGAATGTGGCAATGCATGAAGGTGTCAGCCATGAGGATTCTTAACAAATGAAGAGAAGTTAAAAGCACAACTACGACAATTGAGCAATTAGCAATCCACACACCAACAACAACATGAAATCATTTAACCCACGGAATTAAAACAAAACGGAACTGAATTAAGCACGGGATGCTTCCTACACCTTCATTGATATCGAAAACCGGGAACAATGGTAAGGCGCAGGAGCCGTAAAGGCGATCAACAAAACTAGAAAAGCCTCGGAAAATCTAAATCTATGCATATAACCAAAGCAAAATAGTAACCCATACGCCCAGACGAGAACACCGAATGAGGTTGAGAACTGAGAAGCTTACACCAAAGAGTTGATCGGCTTCCTCATAGTATTGCCGCGAGAGGTTGCGCATCTTGCCCGCAAATCGAGCATTCTTCGTGCCTGCACCCATAAGAACCAAGGATATTATGGTCACCTCCACAACTGGCAAACCACATATTCCAAAAGAGCTAAAATTCAGGGATGTAGACATTCTACAACAAACACATACCCGTGCCGCTTCCGAATCCGTATGACTTCCGAGTCTTCTTTCCACGCCCACGCCATTCACCTGCCAAGAATATCTAATTAGAAATAGGTGGAGAAAAAAAAGTTTAAGAGTGTATACAGAAGAAATGGGTTAGAGTGGCTCATTCTGGACTCCAGCGTATGCGAGGCTTTGGCTGATCACTGCTACAATTCGAACGCTGGAATCAGCTCCGCGGATGCAATCTCCTGAAAGTGGCAATGCATTAAAGTGTCAGCCATGAGGATTATTAACAAAGGAAGAGAAGTTAAAAGTACAACAACGGCAATTGAGCAATTAGCAACCCACACACCAACAACAACGTTGAATCATTTAACCTACGGAATTAAAATAAAACGGAACTGAATTAAGCACGGGATGTTTCCTATAGTTTCATTGATATCGAAACCGGGAACAATGGTAAGGCACAGGAGCCGTAAAAGCGATCGGCAAAAGTAGATAAGCCTCGTAAAATATAAATCTACACATATAACCAAAGCAAAATAGTAACCCATACGCCCAGACGAGAACACCGAATGAGGTTGAGAACTGAGAAGCTTACACCAAAGAGTTGATCGGCTTCCTCATAGTATTGCCGCGAGAGGTTGCGCATCTTGCCCGCAAATCGAGCATTCTTCGTGCCTGCACCCATAAGAACCAAGGATATTATGGTCACCTCCACAACTGGCAAACCACATATTCCAAAAATGCTAAAATTCAGGGATGTAGACATTCTACAACAAACACATACCCGTGCTGCTTCCGAATCCGTATGACTTCCGAGCCTTCTTTCCACGCCCACGCCATTCACCTGCCAAAAATATCTAATTAGAAATAGGGGGAGAAGAAAAAGTTTAAGAGTGTATACAGAAGAAATGGGTTAGAGTGGCTCATTCTGGACTCCAGCGTATGCCAGGCCATGGCTGTTCACTGCTTTAATTCGAACGCTTGAATCGGCTCCGCGGATGCAATCTCCTGAAAGTGGCAATGCATGAAGGTGTCGGTGATGAGGATTATTAATAAATTCAGAAAAATTACAAGCAGAACAATGGCAATAGAGCCATTAGTAACCCACACACCCATAAGAAACATCCATTCAGTTATCCTACGGAATTAAAAGAAAACGGAACTGAATTAAGCACGGGATGTTTTCTATACTTACATTGGTATCGAAAACCGGGAACAATGGTAAGGCACAGGAGTCAGTAAGCCGATCACCAAAAGTAGCAACGCCTCGAGAAATCATAAACTACGCATATAACCAAAGCAATTTAGTAACCCATGCATCCAAACGAGAATACCGAATGAACCTGAGAATTAAGAAGCTTACACCGAAGAGTTGATCGGCTTCCTTACAGTTTTTCGGCGAGAGGTTGTGTACCTTGGCCGCAAATCGAGCATTCCTCGTGCCTGCACCCATAAGACCCAAGGATATTATAGCCACTGCCACGACCGACAAACCTTGTCCTCCAAAAATGATATAATTTAGGTATGCTGACATTGTACAGAAAACGCATACCTGTGCAGCTTCCGCATCCTTATCGCTTCCGAATCTCCTTTGCGCTATCGCCCTTCACCTGTCAGGAATATCTAATCAGAAACTGGTGGACGAGAAATAGTTTAGAAGTGAATATAGTAGAAATGGGTTAGAGTGGCTTATTCTGGACTCCAGCGTATGCAAGGCCACGGCGGAATACTGCTCCAATTCGAACGCTTGAATCAGCTCCAATGACGCAATCTCATGGAAGTGGCAATGCCTGTAGAAGCCAAGAGGAGTTTTGGAAAATTAAAAGAATCTACAGCCACGAAAACGACATTAAACCAAGAGAAGCCCTTATAAAAAGTTTCAACAAATATAAGCAATGTGGGCTTACACTATCGCAGTCATTCTGATACGGAAGTTGACAATGCGAACCCGTTAGTGTGTTCCTGCAATGACAAGGCAGAAATTGCATTAGCAGATTTTATTAATTCGTGCGAGACCAAAATCAACTTCGCAGGACAGAATCTTATGCTTCAATAACAAAGGTACGAACATCGAGTATGGTTTTGAAAGGTCCTTACCTCGAAGTACAGGTCCGAAGGGAGAAGAAAAAGGGATACCAACCTTGCTGCAACACAATCGCTCTCATCGTTCATGTTCTTGAAGGGGCTGTCAACGGTTCAGGTCCACCCGACTGGCCCGAATATACCCAACCATTTATAAAGGATCCGGCTCCATGATTATGTTGAAATAAATAATTGGGTCGGTTCCGGTTCTCGCCCCTCCCGAATCGATTCATGCCCAAAACCGATTATTTTGTTAGCCATATATATTATTTCCTTCGTTTTCTTATAGTTTTCTCTTATCATAGGTTTAAAGTGTCGAATCTGATAGATAGATAAATAAAAGGTGTTTAACGTTTTAACATATAAGTAACTTAGTATTTTTCTATCAATTTTATTAACGATATATAACTAAAGTTTAAATTTTAGTTTGCCTTTTAAATAAGAAAAGTGTTTTTTTTTTTAGCTTAAATGGTTCGGTTTTAAACCTATGTCTTTGTTTCAACCTAAATTTTATGTTAAAATGGACGGTTTTGGGTCTAAGATTTTGTCCCTATTAATGATCTGTTCGGGAGTGCTTCAACCTAGACCGGACTCGGATCCCACCCGTTGACAGCCCTATCTTGAATGGCGGCCAATTTCCGGTCGAGCCACCACTCAAAGCATGATGAAAATAGTCAGTCACTTATCCAAAGAGAATAAAAGAAAATGGAAGTACTGTAAGCAAGGGATGTGTCCTATATACTTACATTATTAATGGAAACCGGAAACAATAGTATGGCGCAATAGTCGGAATGCGCTCCGCAAAAGTAGCAACGCCTCGAAAAATCCAAAACTACACATATAACCAGACCAAATTAGTAGGCCTAAACCCAAAAGAGGACACAGAATGAAGTGGAGAGTTGAGAAGCTTACACCGAAGATTGGACCAGCTTCCATATAGAAAAGCCGTGAGAGCGTGCACAGCTTGCCTGCAAATCGAGCATTCCTCGTGCCTACCCATAGGAACCAAGGATATTATGACCACCTCCATAACCGGCAAACTTATATCCCAAAAGTGGTAAAATCTAGGAATGCAGACATTCTACAACAAACACATACCCGTGCCGCTTCCGTATCCGTATCAGTTCCGAGTCTCCTTTCTGCGCCCACGTCATTCACCTGTCGAGAATTTCTAATCAGAAATATGTGGAGAAGAAAAAAGTCTAAGAGAGAATAAAATAGAAATGGGTTAAAGTGGCTCATTCTGGACTCCAGCGTAAACGCTTGAATCAGCTCCGTGGATGCAATCTCCTGAATGTGGCAATGCATGAAGGTGTCAGCCATGAGGATTCTTAACAAATGAAGAGAAGTTAAAAGCACAACTACGACAATTGAGCAATTAGCAATCCACACACCAACAACAACATGAAATCATTTAACCCACGGAATTAAAACAAAACGGAACTGAATTAAGCACGGGATGCTTCCTACACCTTCATTGATATCGAAAACCGGGAACAATGGTAAGGCGCAGGAGCCGTAAAGGCGATCAACAAAACTAGAAAAGCCTCGGAAAATCTAAATCTATGCATATAACCAAAGCAAAATAGTAACCCATACGCCCAGACGAGAACACCGAATGAGGTTGAGAACTGAGAAGCTTACACCAAAGAGTTGATCGGCTTCCTCATAGTATTGCCGCGAGAGGTTGCGCATCTTGCCCGCAAATCGAGCATTCTTCGTGCCTGCACCCATAAGAACCAAGGATATTATGGTCACCTCCACAACTGGCAAACCACATATTCCAAAAGAGCTAAAATTCAGGGATGTAGACATTCTACAACAAACACATACCCGTGCCGCTTCCGAATCCGTATGACTTCCGAGTCTTCTTTCCACGCCCACGCCATTCACCTGCCAAGAATATCTAATTAGAAATAGGTGGAGAAAAAAAAGTTTAAGAGTGTATACAGAAGAAATGGGTTAGAGTGGCTCATTCTGGACTCCAGCGTATGCGAGGCTTTGGCTGATCACTGCTACAATTCGAACGCTGGAATCAGCTCCGCGGATGCAATCTCCTGAAAGTGGCAATGCATTAAAGTGTCAGCCATGAGGATTATTAACAAAGGAAGAGAAGTTAAAAGTACAACAACGGCAATTGAGCAATTAGCAACCCACACACCAACAACAACGTTGAATCATTTAACCTACGGAATTAAAATAAAACGGAACTGAATTAAGCACGGGATGTTTCCTATAGTTTCATTGATATCGAAACCGGGAACAATGGTAAGGCACAGGAGCCGTAAAAGCGATCGGCAAAAGTAGATAAGCCTCGTAAAATATAAATCTACACATATAACCAAAGCAAAATAGTAACCCATACGCCCAGACGAGAACACCGAATGAGGTTGAGAACTGAGAAGCTTACACCAAAGAGTTGATCGGCTTCCTCATAGTATTGCCGCGAGAGGTTGCGCATCTTGCCCGCAAATCGAGCATTCTTCGTGCCTGCACCCATAAGAACCAAGGATATTATGGTCACCTCCACAACTGGCAAACCACATATTCCAAAAATGCTAAAATTCAGGGATGTAGACATTCTACAACAAACACATACCCGTGCTGCTTCCGAATCCGTATGACTTCCGAGCCTTCTTTCCACGCCCACGCCATTCACCTGCCAAAAATATCTAATTAGAAATAGGGGGAGAAGAAAAAGTTTAAGAGTGTATACAGAAGAAATGGGTTAGAGTGGCTCATTCTGGACTCCAGCGTATGCCAGGCCATGGCTGTTCACTGCTTTAATTCGAACGCTTGAATCGGCTCCGCGGATGCAATCTCCTGAAAGTGGCAATGCATGAAGGTGTCGGTGATGAGGATTATTAATAAATTCAGAAAAATTACAAGCAGAACAATGGCAATAGAGCCATTAGTAACCCACACACCCATAAGAAACATCCATTCAGTTATCCTACGGAATTAAAAGAAAACGGAACTGAATTAAGCACGGGATGTTTTCTATACTTACATTGGTATCGAAAACCGGGAACAATGGTAAGGCACAGGAGTCAGTAAGCCGATCACCAAAAGTAGCAACGCCTCGAGAAATCATAAACTACGCATATAACCAAAGCAATTTAGTAACCCATGCATCCAAACGAGAATACCGAATGAACCTGAGAATTAAGAAGCTTACACCGAAGAGTTGATCGGCTTCCTTACAGTTTTTCGGCGAGAGGTTGTGTACCTTGGCCGCAAATCGAGCATTCCTCGTGCCTGCACCCATAAGACCCAAGGATATTATAGCCACTGCCACGACCGACAAACCTTGTCCTCCAAAAATGATATAATTTAGGTATGCTGACATTGTACAGAAAACGCATACCTGTGCAGCTTCCGCATCCTTATCGCTTCCGAATCTCCTTTGCGCTATCGCCCTTCACCTGTCAGGAATATCTAATCAGAAACTGGTGGACGAGAAATAGTTTAGAAGTGAATATAGTAGAAATGGGTTAGAGTGGCTTATTCTGGACTCCAGCGTATGCAAGGCCACGGCGGAATACTGCTCCAATTCGAACGCTTGAATCAGCTCCAATGACGCAATCTCATGGAAGTGGCAATGCCTGTAGAAGCCAAGAGGAGTTTTGGAAAATTAAAAGAAGCTACAGCCACAAAAACGACATTAAAGCAAGAGAAGCCCTTATAAAAAGTTTCAACAAATATAAGCAATGTGGGCTTACACTATCGCAGTCATTCTGATACAGAAATTGACAATGCGAACCCGTTAGTGTGTTCCTGCAATGACAAGGCAGAAATTGCATTAGCAGATTTTATTAATTCGTGCGAGACCAAAATCAACTTCGCAGGACAGAATCTTATGCTTCAATAACAAAGGTACGAACATCGAGTATGGTTTTGAAAGGTCCTTACCTCGAAGTACAGGTCCGAAGGGAGAAGAAAAAGGGATACCAACCTTGCTGCAACACAATCGCTCTCATCGTTCATGTTCTTGAAGGGGCTGTCAACGGTTCAGGTCCACCCGACTGGCCCGAATATACCCAACCATTTATAAAGGATCCGGCTCCATGATTATGTTGAAATAAATAATTGGGTCGGTTCCGGTTCTCGCCCCTCCCGAATCGATTCATGCCCAAAACCGATTATTTTGTTAGCCATATATATTATTTCCTTCGTTTTCTTATAGTTTTCTCTTATCATAGGTTTAAAGTGTCGAATCTGATAGATAGATAAATAAAAGGTGTTTAACGTTTTAACATATAAGTAACTTAGTATTTTTCTATCAATTTTATTAACGATATATAACTAAAGTTTAAATTTTAGTTTGCCTTTTAAATAAGAAAAGTGTTTTTTTTTTTAGCTTAAATGGTTCGGTTTTAAACCTATGTCTTTGTTTCAACCTAAATTTTATGTTAAAATGGACGGTTTTGGGTCTAAGATTTTGTCCCTATTAATGATCTGTTCGGGAGTGCTTCAACCTAGACCGGACTCGGATCCCACCCGTTGACAGCCCTATCTTGAATGGCGGCCAATTTCCGGTCGAGCCACCACTCAAAGCATGATGAAAATAGTCAGTCACTTATCCAAAGAGAATAAAAGAAAATGGAAGTACTGTAAGCAAGGGATGTGTCCTATATACTTACATTATTAATGGAAACCGGAAACAATAGTATGGCGCAATAGTCGGAATGCGCTCCGCAAAAGTAGCAACGCCTCGAAAAATCCAAAACTACACATATAACCAGACCAAATTAGTAGGCCTAAACCCAAAAGAGGACACAGAATGAAGTGGAGAGTTGAGAAGCTTACACCGAAGATTGGACCAGCTTCCATATAGAAAAGCCGTGAGAGCGTGCACAGCTTGCCTGCAAATCGAGCATTCCTCGTGCCTACCCATAGGAACCAAGGATATTATGACCACCTCCATAACCGGCAAACTTATATCCCAAAAGTGGTAAAATCTAGGAATGCAGACATTCTACAACAAACACATACCCGTGCCGCTTCCGTATCCGTATCAGTTCCGAGTCTCCTTTCTGCGCCCACGTCATTCACCTGTCGAGAATTTCTAATCAGAAATATGTGGAGAAGAAAAAAGTCTAAGAGAGAATAAAATAGAAATGGGTTAAAGTGGCTCATTCTGGACTCCAGCGTAAACGCTTGAATCAGCTCCGTGGATGCAATCTCCTGAATGTGGCAATGCATGAAGGTGTCAGCCATGAGGATTCTTAACAAATGAAGAGAAGTTAAAAGCACAACTACGACAATTGAGCAATTAGCAATCCACACACCAACAACAACATGAAATCATTTAACCCACGGAATTAAAACAAAACGGAACTGAATTAAGCACGGGATGCTTCCTACACCTTCATTGATATCGAAAACCGGGAACAATGGTAAGGCGCAGGAGCCGTAAAGGCGATCAACAAAACTAGAAAAGCCTCGGAAAATCTAAATCTATGCATATAACCAAAGCAAAATAGTAACCCATACGCCCAGACGAGAACACCGAATGAGGTTGAGAACTGAGAAGCTTACACCAAAGAGTTGATCGGCTTCCTCATAGTATTGCCGCGAGAGGTTGCGCATCTTGCCCGCAAATCGAGCATTCTTCGTGCCTGCACCCATAAGAACCAAGGATATTATGGTCACCTCCACAACTGGCAAACCACATATTCCAAAAGAGCTAAAATTCAGGGATGTAGACATTCTACAACAAACACATACCCGTGCCGCTTCCGAATCCGTATGACTTCCGAGTCTTCTTTCCACGCCCACGCCATTCACCTGCCAAGAATATCTAATTAGAAATAGGTGGAGAAAAAAAAGTTTAAGAGTGTATACAGAAGAAATGGGTTAGAGTGGCTCATTCTGGACTCCAGCGTATGCGAGGCTTTGGCTGATCACTGCTACAATTCGAACGCTGGAATCAGCTCCGCGGATGCAATCTCCTGAAAGTGGCAATGCATTAAAGTGTCAGCCATGAGGATTATTAACAAAGGAAGAGAAGTTAAAAGTACAACAACGGCAATTGAGCAATTAGCAACCCACACACCAACAACAACGTTGAATCATTTAACCTACGGAATTAAAATAAAACGGAACTGAATTAAGCACGGGATGTTTCCTATAGTTTCATTGATATCGAAACCGGGAACAATGGTAAGGCACAGGAGCCGTAAAAGCGATCGGCAAAAGTAGATAAGCCTCGTAAAATATAAATCTACACATATAACCAAAGCAAAATAGTAACCCATACGCCCAGACGAGAACACCGAATGAGGTTGAGAACTGAGAAGCTTACACCAAAGAGTTGATCGGCTTCCTCATAGTATTGCCGCGAGAGGTTGCGCATCTTGCCCGCAAATCGAGCATTCTTCGTGCCTGCACCCATAAGAACCAAGGATATTATGGTCACCTCCACAACTGGCAAACCACATATTCCAAAAATGCTAAAATTCAGGGATGTAGACATTCTACAACAAACACATACCCGTGCTGCTTCCGAATCCGTATGACTTCCGAGCCTTCTTTCCACGCCCACGCCATTCACCTGCCAAAAATATCTAATTAGAAATAGGGGGAGAAGAAAAAGTTTAAGAGTGTATACAGAAGAAATGGGTTAGAGTGGCTCATTCTGGACTCCAGCGTATGCCAGGCCATGGCTGTTCACTGCTTTAATTCGAACGCTTGAATCGGCTCCGCGGATGCAATCTCCTGAAAGTGGCAATGCATGAAGGTGTCGGTGATGAGGATTATTAATAAATTCAGAAAAATTACAAGCAGAACAATGGCAATAGAGCCATTAGTAACCCACACACCCATAAGAAACATCCATTCAGTTATCCTACGGAATTAAAAGAAAACGGAACTGAATTAAGCACGGGATGTTTTCTATACTTACATTGGTATCGAAAACCGGGAACAATGGTAAGGCACAGGAGTCAGTAAGCCGATCACCAAAAGTAGCAACGCCTCGAGAAATCATAAACTACGCATATAACCAAAGCAATTTAGTAACCCATGCATCCAAACGAGAATACCGAATGAACCTGAGAATTAAGAAGCTTACACCGAAGAGTTGATCGGCTTCCTTACAGTTTTTCGGCGAGAGGTTGTGTACCTTGGCCGCAAATCGAGCATTCCTCGTGCCTGCACCCATAAGACCCAAGGATATTATAGCCACTGCCACGACCGACAAACCTTGTCCTCCAAAAATGATATAATTTAGGTATGCTGACATTGTACAGAAAACGCATACCTGTGCAGCTTCCGCATCCTTATCGCTTCCGAATCTCCTTTGCGCTATCGCCCTTCACCTGTCAGGAATATCTAATCAGAAACTGGTGGACGAGAAATAGTTTAGAAGTGAATATAGTAGAAATGGGTTAGAGTGGCTTATTCTGGACTCCAGCGTATGCAAGGCCACGGCGGAATACTGCTCCAATTCGAACGCTTGAATCAGCTCCAATGACGCAATCTCATGGAAGTGGCAATGCCTGTAGAAGCCAAGAGGAGTTTTGGAAAATTAAAAGAAGCTACAGCCACAAAAACGACATTAAAGCAAGAGAAGCCCTTATAAAAAGTTTCAACAAATATAAGCAATGTGGGCTTACACTATCGCAGTCATTCTGATACGGAAATTGACAATGCGAACCCGTTAGTGTGTTCCTGCAATGACAAGGCAGAAATTGCATTAGCAGATTTTATTAATTCGTGCGAGACCAAAATCAACTTCGCAGGACAGAATCTTATGCTTCAATAACAAAGGTACGAACATCGAGTATGGTTTTGAAAGGTCCTTACCTCGAAGTACAGGTCCGAAGGGAGAAGAAAAAGGGATACCAACCTTGCTGCAACACAATCGCTCTCATCGTTCATGTTCTTGAAGGGGCTGTCAACGGTTCAGGTCCACCCGACTGGCCCGAATATACCCAACCATTTATAAAGGATCCGGCTCCATGATTATGTTGAAATAAATAATTGGGTCGGTTCCGGTTCTCGCCCCTCCCGAATCGATTCATGCCCAAAACCGATTATTTTGTTAGCCATATATATTATTTCCTTCGTTTTCTTATAGTTTTCTCTTATCATAGGTTTAAAGTGTCGAATCTGATAGATAGATAAATAAAAGGTGTTTAACGTTTTAACATATAAGTAACTTAGTATTTTTCTATCAATTTTATTAACGATATATAACTAAATTTTAAATTTTAGTTTGCCTTTTAAATAAGAAAAGTGTTTTTTTTTTTAGCTTAAATGGTTCGGTTTTAAACCTATGTCTTTGTTTCAACCTAAATTTTATGTTAAAATGGACGGTTTTGGGTCTAAGATTTTGTCCCTATTAATGATCTGTTCGGGAGTGCTTCAACCTAGACCGGACTCGGATCCCACCCGTTGACAGCCCTATCTTGAATGGCGGCCAATTTCCGGTCGAGCCACCACTCAAAGCATGATGAAAATAGTCAGTCACTTATCCAAAGAGAATAAAAGAAAATGGAAGTACTGTAAGCAAGGGATGTGTCCTATATACTTACATTATTAATGGAAACCGGAAACAATAGTATGGCGCAATAGTCGGAATGCGCTCCGCAAAAGTAGCAACGCCTCGAAAAATCCAAAACTACACATATAACCAGACCAAATTAGTAGGCCTAAACCCAAAAGAGGACACAGAATGAAGTGGAGAGTTGAGAAGCTTACACCGAAGATTGGACCAGCTTCCATATAGAAAAGCCGTGAGAGCGTGCACAGCTTGCCTGCAAATCGAGCATTCCTCGTGCCTACCCATAGGAACCAAGGATATTATGACCACCTCCATAACCGGCAAACTTATATCCCAAAAGTGGTAAAATCTAGGAATGCAGACATTCTACAACAAACACATACCCGTGCCGCTTCCGTATCCGTATCAGTTCCGAGTCTCCTTTCTGCGCCCACGTCATTCACCTGTCGAGAATTTCTAATCAGAAATATGTGGAGAAGAAAAAAGTCTAAGAGAGAATAAAATAGAAATGGGTTAAAGTGGCTCATTCTGGACTCCAGCGTAAACGCTTGAATCAGCTCCGTGGATGCAATCTCCTGAATGTGGCAATGCATGAAGGTGTCAGCCATGAGGATTCTTAACAAATGAAGAGAAGTTAAAAGCACAACTACGACAATTGAGCAATTAGCAATCCACACACCAACAACAACATGAAATCATTTAACCCACGGAATTAAAACAAAACGGAACTGAATTAAGCACGGGATGCTTCCTACACCTTCATTGATATCGAAAACCGGGAACAATGGTAAGGCGCAGGAGCCGTAAAGGCGATCAACAAAACTAGAAAAGCCTCGGAAAATCTAAATCTATGCATATAACCAAAGCAAAATAGTAACCCATACGCCCAGACGAGAACACCGAATGAGGTTGAGAACTGAGAAGCTTACACCAAAGAGTTGATCGGCTTCCTCATAGTATTGCCGCGAGAGGTTGCGCATCTTGCCCGCAAATCGAGCATTCTTCGTGCCTGCACCCATAAGAACCAAGGATATTATGGTCACCTCCACAACTGGCAAACCACATATTCCAAAAGAGCTAAAATTCAGGGATGTAGACATTCTACAACAAACACATACCCGTGCCGCTTCCGAATCCGTATGACTTCCGAGTCTTCTTTCCACGCCCACGCCATTCACCTGCCAAGAATATCTAATTAGAAATAGGTGGAGAAAAAAAAGTTTAAGAGTGTATACAGAAGAAATGGGTTAGAGTGGCTCATTCTGGACTCCAGCGTATGCGAGGCTTTGGCTGATCACTGCTACAATTCGAACGCTGGAATCAGCTCCGCGGATGCAATCTCCTGAAAGTGGCAATGCATTAAAGTGTCAGCCATGAGGATTATTAACAAAGGAAGAGAAGTTAAAAGTACAACAACGGCAATTGAGCAATTAGCAACCCACACACCAACAACAACGTTGAATCATTTAACCTACGGAATTAAAATAAAACGGAACTGAATTAAGCACGGGATGTTTCCTATAGTTTCATTGATATCGAAACCGGGAACAATGGTAAGGCACAGGAGCCGTAAAAGCGATCGGCAAAAGTAGATAAGCCTCGTAAAATATAAATCTACACATATAACCAAAGCAAAATAGTAACCCATACGCCCAGACGAGAACACCGAATGAGGTTGAGAACTGAGAAGCTTACACCAAAGAGTTGATCGGCTTCCTCATAGTATTGCCGCGAGAGGTTGCGCATCTTGCCCGCAAATCGAGCATTCTTCGTGCCTGCACCCATAAGAACCAAGGATATTATGGTCACCTCCACAACTGGCAAACCACATATTCCAAAAATGCTAAAATTCAGGGATGTAGACATTCTACAACAAACACATACCCGTGCTGCTTCCGAATCCGTATGACTTCCGAGCCTTCTTTCCACGCCCACGCCATTCACCTGCCAAAAATATCTAATTAGAAATAGGGGGAGAAGAAAAAGTTTAAGAGTGTATACAGAAGAAATGGGTTAGAGTGGCTCATTCTGGACTCCAGCGTATGCCAGGCCATGGCTGTTCACTGCTTTAATTCGAACGCTTGAATCGGCTCCGCGGATGCAATCTCCTGAAAGTGGCAATGCATGAAGGTGTCGGTGATGAGGATTATTAATAAATTCAGAAAAATTACAAGCAGAACAATGGCAATAGAGCCATTAGTAACCCACACACCCATAAGAAACATCCATTCAGTTATCCTACGGAATTAAAAGAAAACGGAACTGAATTAAGCACGGGATGTTTTCTATACTTACATTGGTATCGAAAACCGGGAACAATGGTAAGGCACAGGAGTCAGTAAGCCGATCACCAAAAGTAGCAACGCCTCGAGAAATCATAAACTACGCATATAACCAAAGCAATTTAGTAACCCATGCATCCAAACGAGAATACCGAATGAACCTGAGAATTAAGAAGCTTACACCGAAGAGTTGATCGGCTTCCTTACAGTTTTTCGGCGAGAGGTTGTGTACCTTGGCCGCAAATCGAGCATTCCTCGTGCCTGCACCCATAAGACCCAAGGATATTATAGCCACTGCCACGACCGACAAACCTTGTCCTCCAAAAATGATATAATTTAGGTATGCTGACATTGTACAGAAAACGCATACCTGTGCAGCTTCCGCATCCTTATCGCTTCCGAATCTCCTTTGCGCTATCGCCCTTCACCTGTCAGGAATATCTAATCAGAAACTGGTGGACGAGAAATAGTTTAGAAGTGAATATAGTAGAAATGGGTTAGAGTGGCTTATTCTGGACTCCAGCGTATGCAAGGCCACGGCGGAATACTGCTCCAATTCGAACGCTTGAATCAGCTCCAATGACGCAATCTCATGGAAGTGGCAATGCCTGTAGAAGCCAAGAGGAGTTTTGGAAAATTAAAAGAAGCTACAGCCACAAAAACGACATTAAAGCAAGAGAAGCCCTTATAAAAAGTTTCAACAAATATAAGCAATGTGGGCTTACACTATCGCAGTCATTCTGATACGGAAATTGACAATGCGAACCCGTTAGTGTGTTCCTGCAATGACAAGGCAGAAATTGCATTAGCAGATTTTATTAATTCGTGCGAGACCAAAATCAACTTCGCAGGACAGAATCTTATGCTTCAATAACAAAGGTACGAACATCGAGTATGGTTTTGAAAGGTCCTTACCTCGAAGTACAGGTCCGAAGGGAGAAGAAAAAGGGATACCAACCTTGCTGCAACACAATCGCTCTCATCGTTCATGTTCTTGAAGGGGCTGTCAACGGTTCAGGTCCACCCGACTGGCCCGAATATACCCAACCATTTATAAAGGATCCGGCTCCATGATTATGTTGAAATAAATAATTGGGTCGGTTCCGGTTCTCGCCCCTCCCGAATCGATTCATGCCCAAAACCGATTATTTTGTTAGCCATATATATTATTTCCTTCGTTTTCTTATAGTTTTCTCTTATCATAGGTTTAAAGTGTCGAATCTGATAGATAGATAAATAAAAGGTGTTTAACGTTTTAACATATAAGTAACTTAGTATTTTTCTATCAATTTTATTAACGATATATAACTAAAGTTTAAATTTTAGTTTGCCTTTTAAATAAGAAAAGTGTTTTTTTTTTTAGCTTAAATGGTTCGGTTTTAAACCTATGTCTTTGTTTCAACCTAAATTTTATGTTAAAATGGACGGTTTTGGGTCTAAGATTTTGTCCCTATTAATGATCTGTTCGGGAGTGCTTCAACCTAGACCGGACTCGGATCCCACCCGTTGACAGCCCTATCTTGAATGGCGGCCAATTTCCGGTCGAGCCACCACTCAAAGCATGATGAAAATAGTCAGTCACTTATCCAAAGAGAATAAAAGAAAATGGAAGTACTGTAAGCAAGGGATGTGTCCTATATACTTACATTATTAATGGAAACCGGAAACAATAGTATGGCGCAATAGTCGGAATGCGCTCCGCAAAAGTAGCAACGCCTCGAAAAATCCAAAACTACACATATAACCAGACCAAATTAGTAGGCCTAAACCCAAAAGAGGACACAGAATGAAGTGGAGAGTTGAGAAGCTTACACCGAAGATTGGACCAGCTTCCATATAGAAAAGCCGTGAGAGCGTGCACAGCTTGCCTGCAAATCGAGCATTCCTCGTGCCTACCCATAGGAACCAAGGATATTATGACCACCTCCATAACCGGCAAACTTATATCCCAAAAGTGGTAAAATCTAGGAATGCAGACATTCTACAACAAACACATACCCGTGCCGCTTCCGTATCCGTATCAGTTCCGAGTCTCCTTTCTGCGCCCACGTCATTCACCTGTCGAGAATTTCTAATCAGAAATATGTGGAGAAGAAAAAAGTCTAAGAGAGAATAAAATAGAAATGGGTTAAAGTGGCTCATTCTGGACTCCAGCGTAAACGCTTGAATCAGCTCCGTGGATGCAATCTCCTGAATGTGGCAATGCATGAAGGTGTCAGCCATGAGGATTCTTAACAAATGAAGAGAAGTTAAAAGCACAACTACGACAATTGAGCAATTAGCAATCCACACACCAACAACAACATGAAATCATTTAACCCACGGAATTAAAACAAAACGGAACTGAATTAAGCACGGGATGCTTCCTACACCTTCATTGATATCGAAAACCGGGAACAATGGTAAGGCGCAGGAGCCGTAAAGGCGATCAACAAAACTAGAAAAGCCTCGGAAAATCTAAATCTATGCATATAACCAAAGCAAAATAGTAACCCATACGCCCAGACGAGAACACCGAATGAGGTTGAGAACTGAGAAGCTTACACCAAAGAGTTGATCGGCTTCCTCATAGTATTGCCGCGAGAGGTTGCGCATCTTGCCCGCAAATCGAGCATTCTTCGTGCCTGCACCCATAAGAACCAAGGATATTATGGTCACCTCCACAACTGGCAAACCACATATTCCAAAAGAGCTAAAATTCAGGGATGTAGACATTCTACAACAAACACATACCCGTGCCGCTTCCGAATCCGTATGACTTCCGAGTCTTCTTTCCACGCCCACGCCATTCACCTGCCAAGAATATCTAATTAGAAATAGGTGGAGAAAAAAAAGTTTAAGAGTGTATACAGAAGAAATGGGTTAGAGTGGCTCATTCTGGACTCCAGCGTATGCGAGGCTTTGGCTGATCACTGCTACAATTCGAACGCTGGAATCAGCTCCGCGGATGCAATCTCCTGAAAGTGGCAATGCATTAAAGTGTCAGCCATGAGGATTATTAACAAAGGAAGAGAAGTTAAAAGTACAACAACGGCAATTGAGCAATTAGCAACCCACACACCAACAACAACGTTGAATCATTTAACCTACGGAATTAAAATAAAACGGAACTGAATTAAGCACGGGATGTTTCCTATAGTTTCATTGATATCGAAACCGGGAACAATGGTAAGGCACAGGAGCCGTAAAAGCGATCGGCAAAAGTAGATAAGCCTCGTAAAATATAAATCTACACATATAACCAAAGCAAAATAGTAACCCATACGCCCAGACGAGAACACCGAATGAGGTTGAGAACTGAGAAGCTTACACCAAAGAGTTGATCGGCTTCCTCATAGTATTGCCGCGAGAGGTTGCGCATCTTGCCCGCAAATCGAGCATTCTTCGTGCCTGCACCCATAAGAACCAAGGATATTATGGTCACCTCCACAACTGGCAAACCACATATTCCAAAAATGCTAAAATTCAGGGATGTAGACATTCTACAACAAACACATACCCGTGCTGCTTCCGAATCCGTATGACTTCCGAGCCTTCTTTCCACGCCCACGCCATTCACCTGCCAAAAATATCTAATTAGAAATAGGGGGAGAAGAAAAAGTTTAAGAGTGTATACAGAAGAAATGGGTTAGAGTGGCTCATTCTGGACTCCAGCGTATGCCAGGCCATGGCTGTTCACTGCTTTAATTCGAACGCTTGAATCGGCTCCGCGGATGCAATCTCCTGAAAGTGGCAATGCATGAAGGTGTCGGTGATGAGGATTATTAATAAATTCAGAAAAATTACAAGCAGAACAATGGCAATAGAGCCATTAGTAACCCACACACCCATAAGAAACATCCATTCAGTTATCCTACGGAATTAAAAGAAAACGGAACTGAATTAAGCACGGGATGTTTTCTATACTTACATTGGTATCGAAAACCGGGAACAATGGTAAGGCACAGGAGTCAGTAAGCCGATCACCAAAAGTAGCAACGCCTCGAGAAATCATAAACTACGCATATAACCAAAGCAATTTAGTAACCCATGCATCCAAACGAGAATACCGAATGAACCTGAGAATTAAGAAGCTTACACCGAAGAGTTGATCGGCTTCCTTACAGTTTTTCGGCGAGAGGTTGTGTACCTTGGCCGCAAATCGAGCATTCCTCGTGCCTGCACCCATAAGACCCAAGGATATTATAGCCACTGCCACGACCGACAAACCTTGTCCTCCAAAAATGATATAATTTAGGTATGCTGACATTGTACAGAAAACGCATACCTGTGCAGCTTCCGCATCCTTATCGCTTCCGAATCTCCTTTGCGCTATCGCCCTTCACCTGTCAGGAATATCTAATCAGAAACTGGTGGACGAGAAATAGTTTAGAAGTGAATATAGTAGAAATGGGTTAGAGTGGCTTATTCTGGACTCCAGCGTATGCAAGGCCACGGCGGAATACTGCTCCAATTCGAACGCTTGAATCAGCTCCAATGACGCAATCTCATGGAAGTGGCAATGCCTGTAGAAGCCAAGAGGAGTTTTGGAAAATTAAAAGAAGCTACAGCCACAAAAACGACATTAAAGCAAGAGAAGCCCTTATAAAAAGTTTCAACAAATATAAGCAATGTGGGCTTACACTATCGCAGTCATTCTGATACAGAAATTGACAATGCGAACCCGTTAGTGTGTTCCTGCAATGACAAGGCAGAAATTGCATTAGCAGATTTTATTAATTCGTGCGAGACCAAAATCAACTTCGCAGGACAGAATCTTATGCTTCAATAACAAAGGTACGAACATCGAGTATGGTTTTGAAAGGTCCTTACCTCGAAGTACAGGTCCGAAGGGAGAAGAAAAAGGGATACCAACCTTGCTGCAACACAATCGCTCTCATCGTTCATGTTCTTGAAGGGGCTGTCAACGGTTCAGGTCCACCCGACTGGCCCGAATATACCCAACCATTTATAAAGGATCCGGCTCCATGATTATGTTGAAATAAATAATTGGGTCGGTTCCGGTTCTCGCCCCTCCCGAATCGATTCATGCCCAAAACCGATTATTTTGTTAGCCATATATATTATTTCCTTCGTTTTCTTATAGTTTTCTCTTATCATAGGTTTAAAGTGTCGAATCTGATAGATAGATAAATAAAAGGTGTTTAACGTTTTAACATATAAGTAACTTAGTATTTTTCTATCAATTTTATTAACGATATATAACTAAAGTTTAAATTTTAGTTTGCCTTTTAAATAAGAAAAGTGTTTTTTTTTTTAGCTTAAATGGTTCGGTTTTAAACCTATGTCTTTGTTTCAACCTAAATTTTATGTTAAAATGGACGGTTTTGGGTCTAAGATTTTGTCCCTATTAATGATCTGTTCGGGAGTGCTTCAACCTAGACCGGACTCGGATCCCACCCGTTGACAGCCCTATCTTGAATGGCGGCCAATTTCCGGTCGAGCCACCACTCAAAGCATGATGAAAATAGTCAGTCACTTATCCAAAGAGAATAAAAGAAAATGGAAGTACTGTAAGCAAGGGATGTGTCCTATATACTTACATTATTAATGGAAACCGGAAACAATAGTATGGCGCAATAGTCGGAATGCGCTCCGCAAAAGTAGCAACGCCTCGAAAAATCCAAAACTACACATATAACCAGACCAAATTAGTAGGCCTAAACCCAAAAGAGGACACAGAATGAAGTGGAGAGTTGAGAAGCTTACACCGAAGATTGGACCAGCTTCCATATAGAAAAGCCGTGAGAGCGTGCACAGCTTGCCTGCAAATCGAGCATTCCTCGTGCCTACCCATAGGAACCAAGGATATTATGACCACCTCCATAACCGGCAAACTTATATCCCAAAAGTGGTAAAATCTAGGAATGCAGACATTCTACAACAAACACATACCCGTGCCGCTTCCGTATCCGTATCAGTTCCGAGTCTCCTTTCTGCGCCCACGTCATTCACCTGTCGAGAATTTCTAATCAGAAATATGTGGAGAAGAAAAAAGTCTAAGAGAGAATAAAATAGAAATGGGTTAAAGTGGCTCATTCTGGACTCCAGCGTAAACGCTTGAATCAGCTCCGTGGATGCAATCTCCTGAATGTGGCAATGCATGAAGGTGTCAGCCATGAGGATTCTTAACAAATGAAGAGAAGTTAAAAGCACAACTACGACAATTGAGCAATTAGCAATCCACACACCAACAACAACATGAAATCATTTAACCCACGGAATTAAAACAAAACGGAACTGAATTAAGCACGGGATGCTTCCTACACCTTCATTGATATCGAAAACCGGGAACAATGGTAAGGCGCAGGAGCCGTAAAGGCGATCAACAAAACTAGAAAAGCCTCGGAAAATCTAAATCTATGCATATAACCAAAGCAAAATAGTAACCCATACGCCCAGACGAGAACACCGAATGAGGTTGAGAACTGAGAAGCTTACACCAAAGAGTTGATCGGCTTCCTCATAGTATTGCCGCGAGAGGTTGCGCATCTTGCCCGCAAATCGAGCATTCTTCGTGCCTGCACCCATAAGAACCAAGGATATTATGGTCACCTCCACAACTGGCAAACCACATATTCCAAAAGAGCTAAAATTCAGGGATGTAGACATTCTACAACAAACACATACCCGTGCCGCTTCCGAATCCGTATGACTTCCGAGTCTTCTTTCCACGCCCACGCCATTCACCTGCCAAGAATATCTAATTAGAAATAGGTGGAGAAAAAAAAGTTTAAGAGTGTATACAGAAGAAATGGGTTAGAGTGGCTCATTCTGGACTCCAGCGTATGCGAGGCTTTGGCTGATCACTGCTACAATTCGAACGCTGGAATCAGCTCCGCGGATGCAATCTCCTGAAAGTGGCAATGCATTAAAGTGTCAGCCATGAGGATTATTAACAAAGGAAGAGAAGTTAAAAGTACAACAACGGCAATTGAGCAATTAGCAACCCACACACCAACAACAACGTTGAATCATTTAACCTACGGAATTAAAATAAAACGGAACTGAATTAAGCACGGGATGTTTCCTATAGTTTCATTGATATCGAAACCGGGAACAATGGTAAGGCACAGGAGCCGTAAAAGCGATCGGCAAAAGTAGATAAGCCTCGTAAAATATAAATCTACACATATAACCAAAGCAAAATAGTAACCCATACGCCCAGACGAGAACACCGAATGAGGTTGAGAACTGAGAAGCTTACACCAAAGAGTTGATCGGCTTCCTCATAGTATTGCCGCGAGAGGTTGCGCATCTTGCCCGCAAATCGAGCATTCTTCGTGCCTGCACCCATAAGAACCAAGGATATTATGGTCACCTCCACAACTGGCAAACCACATATTCCAAAAATGCTAAAATTCAGGGATGTAGACATTCTACAACAAACACATACCCGTGCTGCTTCCGAATCCGTATGACTTCCGAGCCTTCTTTCCACGCCCACGCCATTCACCTGCCAAAAATATCTAATTAGAAATAGGGGGAGAAGAAAAAGTTTAAGAGTGTATACAGAAGAAATGGGTTAGAGTGGCTCATTCTGGACTCCAGCGTATGCCAGGCCATGGCTGTTCACTGCTTTAATTCGAACGCTTGAATCGGCTCCGCGGATGCAATCTCCTGAAAGTGGCAATGCATGAAGGTGTCGGTGATGAGGATTATTAATAAATTCAGAAAAATTACAAGCAGAACAATGGCAATAGAGCCATTAGTAACCCACACACCCATAAGAAACATCCATTCAGTTATCCTACGGAATTAAAAGAAAACGGAACTGAATTAAGCACGGGATGTTTTCTATACTTACATTGGTATCGAAAACCGGGAACAATGGTAAGGCACAGGAGTCAGTAAGCCGATCACCAAAAGTAGCAACGCCTCGAGAAATCATAAACTACGCATATAACCAAAGCAATTTAGTAACCCATGCATCCAAACGAGAATACCGAATGAACCTGAGAATTAAGAAGCTTACACCGAAGAGTTGATCGGCTTCCTTACAGTTTTTCGGCGAGAGGTTGTGTACCTTGGCCGCAAATCGAGCATTCCTCGTGCCTGCACCCATAAGACCCAAGGATATTATAGCCACTGCCACGACCGACAAACCTTGTCCTCCAAAAATGATATAATTTAGGTATGCTGACATTGTACAGAAAACGCATACCTGTGCAGCTTCCGCATCCTTATCGCTTCCGAATCTCCTTTGCGCTATCGCCCTTCACCTGTCAGGAATATCTAATCAGAAACTGGTGGACGAGAAATAGTTTAGAAGTGAATATAGTAGAAATGGGTTAGAGTGGCTTATTCTGGACTCCAGCGTATGCAAGGCCACGGCGGAATACTGCTCCAATTCGAACGCTTGAATCAGCTCCAATGACGCAATCTCATGGAAGTGGCAATGCCTGTAGAAGCCAAGAGGAGTTTTGGAAAATTAAAAGAAGTTACAGCCACAAAAACGACATTAAAGCAAGAGAAGCCCTTATAAAAAGTTTCAACAAATATAAGCAATGTGGGCTTACACTATCGCAGTCATTCTGATACAGAAATTGACAATGCGAACCCGTTAGTGTGTTCCTGCAATGACAAGGCAGAAATTGCATTAGCAGATTTTATTAATTCGTGCGAGACCAAAATCAACTTCGCAGGACAGAATCTTATGCTTCAATAACAAAGGTACGAACATCGAGTATGGTTTTGAAAGGTCCTTACCTCGAAGTACAGGTCCGAAGGGAGAAGAAAAAGGGATACCAACCTTGCTGCAACACAATCGCTCTCATCGTTCATGTTCTTGAAGGGGCTGTCAACGGTTCAGGTCCACCCGACTGGCCCGAATATACCCAACCATTTATAAAGGATCCGGCTCCATGATTATGTTGAAATAAATAATTGGGTCGGTTCCGGTTCTCGCCCCTCCCGAATCGATTCATGCCCAAAACCGATTATTTTGTTAGCCATATATATTATTTCCTTCGTTTTCTTATAGTTTTCTCTTATCATAGGTTTAAAGTGTCGAATCTGATAGATAGATAAATAAAAGGTGTTTAACGTTTTAACATATAAGTAACTTAGTATTTTTCTATCAATTTTATTAACGATATATAACTAAAGTTTAAATTTTAGTTTGCCTTTTAAATAAGAAAAGTGTTTTTTTTTTTAGCTTAAATGGTTCGGTTTTAAACCTATGTCTTTGTTTCAACCTAAATTTTATGTTAAAATGGACGGTTTTGGGTCTAAGATTTTGTCCCTATTAATGATCTGTTCGGGAGTGCTTCAACCTAGACCGGACTCGGATCCCACCCGTTGACAGCCCTATCTTGAATGGCGGCCAATTTCCGGTCGAGCCACCACTCAAAGCATGATGAAAATAGTCAGTCACTTATCCAAAGAGAATAAAAGAAAATGGAAGTACTGTAAGCAAGGGATGTGTCCTATATACTTACATTATTAATGGAAACCGGAAACAATAGTATGGCGCAATAGTCGGAATGCGCTCCGCAAAAGTAGCAACGCCTCGAAAAATCCAAAACTACACATATAACCAGACCAAATTAGTAGGCCTAAACCCAAAAGAGGACACAGAATGAAGTGGAGAGTTGAGAAGCTTACACCGAAGATTGGACCAGCTTCCATATAGAAAAGCCGTGAGAGCGTGCACAGCTTGCCTGCAAATCGAGCATTCCTCGTGCCTACCCATAGGAACCAAGGATATTATGACCACCTCCATAACCGGCAAACTTATATCCCAAAAGTGGTAAAATCTAGGAATGCAGACATTCTACAACAAACACATACCCGTGCCGCTTCCGTATCCGTATCAGTTCCGAGTCTCCTTTCTGCGCCCACGTCATTCACCTGTCGAGAATTTCTAATCAGAAATATGTGGAGAAGAAAAAAGTCTAAGAGAGAATAAAATAGAAATGGGTTAAAGTGGCTCATTCTGGACTCCAGCGTAAACGCTTGAATCAGCTCCGTGGATGCAATCTCCTGAATGTGGCAATGCATGAAGGTGTCAGCCATGAGGATTCTTAACAAATGAAGAGAAGTTAAAAGCACAACTACGACAATTGAGCAATTAGCAATCCACACACCAACAACAACATGAAATCATTTAACCCACGGAATTAAAACAAAACGGAACTGAATTAAGCACGGGATGCTTCCTACACCTTCATTGATATCGAAAACCGGGAACAATGGTAAGGCGCAGGAGCCGTAAAGGCGATCAACAAAACTAGAAAAGCCTCGGAAAATCTAAATCTATGCATATAACCAAAGCAAAATAGTAACCCATACGCCCAGACGAGAACACCGAATGAGGTTGAGAACTGAGAAGCTTACACCAAAGAGTTGATCGGCTTCCTCATAGTATTGCCGCGAGAGGTTGCGCATCTTGCCCGCAAATCGAGCATTCTTCGTGCCTGCACCCATAAGAACCAAGGATATTATGGTCACCTCCACAACTGGCAAACCACATATTCCAAAAGAGCTAAAATTCAGGGATGTAGACATTCTACAACAAACACATACCCGTGCCGCTTCCGAATCCGTATGACTTCCGAGTCTTCTTTCCACGCCCACGCCATTCACCTGCCAAGAATATCTAATTAGAAATAGGTGGAGAAAAAAAAGTTTAAGAGTGTATACAGAAGAAATGGGTTAGAGTGGCTCATTCTGGACTCCAGCGTATGCGAGGCTTTGGCTGATCACTGCTACAATTCGAACGCTGGAATCAGCTCCGCGGATGCAATCTCCTGAAAGTGGCAATGCATTAAAGTGTCAGCCATGAGGATTATTAACAAAGGAAGAGAAGTTAAAAGTACAACAACGGCAATTGAGCAATTAGCAACCCACACACCAACAACAACGTTGAATCATTTAACCTACGGAATTAAAATAAAACGGAACTGAATTAAGCACGGGATGTTTCCTATAGTTTCATTGATATCGAAACCGGGAACAATGGTAAGGCACAGGAGCCGTAAAAGCGATCGGCAAAAGTAGATAAGCCTCGTAAAATATAAATCTACACATATAACCAAAGCAAAATAGTAACCCATACGCCCAGACGAGAACACCGAATGAGGTTGAGAACTGAGAAGCTTACACCAAAGAGTTGATCGGCTTCCTCATAGTATTGCCGCGAGAGGTTGCGCATCTTGCCCGCAAATCGAGCATTCTTCGTGCCTGCACCCATAAGAACCAAGGATATTATGGTCACCTCCACAACTGGCAAACCACATATTCCAAAAATGCTAAAATTCAGGGATGTAGACATTCTACAACAAACACATACCCGTGCTGCTTCCGAATCCGTATGACTTCCGAGCCTTCTTTCCACGCCCACGCCATTCACCTGCCAAAAATATCTAATTAGAAATAGGGGGAGAAGAAAAAGTTTAAGAGTGTATACAGAAGAAATGGGTTAGAGTGGCTCATTCTGGACTCCAGCGTATGCCAGGCCATGGCTGTTCACTGCTTTAATTCGAACGCTTGAATCGGCTCCGCGGATGCAATCTCCTGAAAGTGGCAATGCATGAAGGTGTCGGTGATGAGGATTATTAATAAATTCAGAAAAATTACAAGCAGAACAATGGCAATAGAGCCATTAGTAACCCACACACCCATAAGAAACATCCATTCAGTTATCCTACGGAATTAAAAGAAAACGGAACTGAATTAAGCACGGGATGTTTTCTATACTTACATTGGTATCGAAAACCGGGAACAATGGTAAGGCACAGGAGTCAGTAAGCCGATCACCAAAAGTAGCAACGCCTCGAGAAATCATAAACTACGCATATAACCAAAGCAATTTAGTAACCCATGCATCCAAACGAGAATACCGAATGAACCTGAGAATTAAGAAGCTTACACCGAAGAGTTGATCGGCTTCCTTACAGTTTTTCGGCGAGAGGTTGTGTACCTTGGCCGCAAATCGAGCATTCCTCGTGCCTGCACCCATAAGACCCAAGGATATTATAGCCACTGCCACGACCGACAAACCTTGTCCTCCAAAAATGATATAATTTAGGTATGCTGACATTGTACAGAAAACGCATACCTGTGCAGCTTCCGCATCCTTATCGCTTCCGAATCTCCTTTGCGCTATCGCCCTTCACCTGTCAGGAATATCTAATCAGAAACTGGTGGACGAGAAATAGTTTAGAAGTGAATATAGTAGAAATGGGTTAGAGTGGCTTATTCTGGACTCCAGCGTATGCAAGGCCACGGCGGAATACTGCTCCAATTCGAACGCTTGAATCAGCTCCAATGACGCAATCTCATGGAAGTGGCAATGCCTGTAGAAGCCAAGAGGAGTTTTGGAAAATTAAAAGAAGTTACAGCCACAAAAACGACATTAAAGCAAGAGAAGCCCTTATAAAAAGTTTCAACAAATATAAGCAATGTGGGCTTACACTATCGCAGTCATTCTGATACAGAAATTGACAATGCGAACCCGTTAGTGTGTTCCTGCAATGACAAGGCAGAAATTGCATTAGCAGATTTTATTAATTCGTGCGAGACCAAAATCAACTTCGCAGGACAGAATCTTATGCTTCAATAACAAAGGTACGAACATCGAGTATGGTTTTGAAAGGTCCTTACCTCGAAGTACAGGTCCGAAGGGAGAAGAAAAAGGGATACCAACCTTGCTGCAACACAATCGCTCTCATCGTTCATGTTCTTGAAGGGGCTGTCAACGGTTCAGGTCCACCCGACTGGCCCGAATATACCCAACCATTTATAAAGGATCCGGCTCCATGATTATGTTGAAATAAATAATTGGGTCGGTTCCGGTTCTCGCCCCTCCCGAATCGATTCATGCCCAAAACCGATTATTTTGTTAGCCATATATATTATTTCCTTCGTTTTCTTATAGTTTTCTCTTATCATAGGTTTAAAGTGTCGAATCTGATAGATAGATAAATAAAAGGTGTTTAACGTTTTAACATATAAGTAACTTAGTATTTTTCTATCAATTTTATTAACGATATATAACTAAATTTTAAATTTTAGTTTGCCTTTTAAATAAGAAAAGTGTTTTTTTTTTTAGCTTAAATGGTTCGGTTTTAAACCTATGTCTTTGTTTCAACCTAAATTTTATGTTAAAATGGACGGTTTTGGGTCTAAGATTTTGTCCCTATTAATGATCTGTTCGGGAGTGCTTCAACCTAGACCGGACTCGGATCCCACCCGTTGACAGCCCTATCTTGAATGGCGGCCAATTTCCGGTCGAGCCACCACTCAAAGCATGATGAAAATAGTCAGTCACTTATCCAAAGAGAATAAAAGAAAATGGAAGTACTGTAAGCAAGGGATGTGTCCTATATACTTACATTATTAATGGAAACCGGAAACAATAGTATGGCGCAATAGTCGGAATGCGCTCCGCAAAAGTAGCAACGCCTCGAAAAATCCAAAACTACACATATAACCAGACCAAATTAGTAGGCCTAAACCCAAAAGAGGACACAGAATGAAGTGGAGAGTTGAGAAGCTTACACCGAAGATTGGACCAGCTTCCATATAGAAAAGCCGTGAGAGCGTGCACAGCTTGCCTGCAAATCGAGCATTCCTCGTGCCTACCCATAGGAACCAAGGATATTATGACCACCTCCATAACCGGCAAACTTATATCCCAAAAGTGGTAAAATCTAGGAATGCAGACATTCTACAACAAACACATACCCGTGCCGCTTCCGTATCCGTATCAGTTCCGAGTCTCCTTTCTGCGCCCACGTCATTCACCTGTCGAGAATTTCTAATCAGAAATATGTGGAGAAGAAAAAAGTCTAAGAGAGAATAAAATAGAAATGGGTTAAAGTGGCTCATTCTGGACTCCAGCGTAAACGCTTGAATCAGCTCCGTGGATGCAATCTCCTGAATGTGGCAATGCATGAAGGTGTCAGCCATGAGGATTCTTAACAAATGAAGAGAAGTTAAAAGCACAACTACGACAATTGAGCAATTAGCAATCCACACACCAACAACAACATGAAATCATTTAACCCACGGAATTAAAACAAAACGGAACTGAATTAAGCACGGGATGCTTCCTACACCTTCATTGATATCGAAAACCGGGAACAATGGTAAGGCGCAGGAGCCGTAAAGGCGATCAACAAAACTAGAAAAGCCTCGGAAAATCTAAATCTATGCATATAACCAAAGCAAAATAGTAACCCATACGCCCAGACGAGAACACCGAATGAGGTTGAGAACTGAGAAGCTTACACCAAAGAGTTGATCGGCTTCCTCATAGTATTGCCGCGAGAGGTTGCGCATCTTGCCCGCAAATCGAGCATTCTTCGTGCCTGCACCCATAAGAACCAAGGATATTATGGTCACCTCCACAACTGGCAAACCACATATTCCAAAAGAGCTAAAATTCAGGGATGTAGACATTCTACAACAAACACATACCCGTGCCGCTTCCGAATCCGTATGACTTCCGAGTCTTCTTTCCACGCCCACGCCATTCACCTGCCAAGAATATCTAATTAGAAATAGGTGGAGAAAAAAAAGTTTAAGAGTGTATACAGAAGAAATGGGTTAGAGTGGCTCATTCTGGACTCCAGCGTATGCGAGGCTTTGGCTGATCACTGCTACAATTCGAACGCTGGAATCAGCTCCGCGGATGCAATCTCCTGAAAGTGGCAATGCATTAAAGTGTCAGCCATGAGGATTATTAACAAAGGAAGAGAAGTTAAAAGTACAACAACGGCAATTGAGCAATTAGCAACCCACACACCAACAACAACGTTGAATCATTTAACCTACGGAATTAAAATAAAACGGAACTGAATTAAGCACGGGATGTTTCCTATAGTTTCATTGATATCGAAACCGGGAACAATGGTAAGGCACAGGAGCCGTAAAAGCGATCGGCAAAAGTAGATAAGCCTCGTAAAATATAAATCTACACATATAACCAAAGCAAAATAGTAACCCATACGCCCAGACGAGAACACCGAATGAGGTTGAGAACTGAGAAGCTTACACCAAAGAGTTGATCGGCTTCCTCATAGTATTGCCGCGAGAGGTTGCGCATCTTGCCCGCAAATCGAGCATTCTTCGTGCCTGCACCCATAAGAACCAAGGATATTATGGTCACCTCCACAACTGGCAAACCACATATTCCAAAAATGCTAAAATTCAGGGATGTAGACATTCTACAACAAACACATACCCGTGCTGCTTCCGAATCCGTATGACTTCCGAGCCTTCTTTCCACGCCCACGCCATTCACCTGCCAAAAATATCTAATTAGAAATAGGGGGAGAAGAAAAAGTTTAAGAGTGTATACAGAAGAAATGGGTTAGAGTGGCTCATTCTGGACTCCAGCGTATGCCAGGCCATGGCTGTTCACTGCTTTAATTCGAACGCTTGAATCGGCTCCGCGGATGCAATCTCCTGAAAGTGGCAATGCATGAAGGTGTCGGTGATGAGGATTATTAATAAATTCAGAAAAATTACAAGCAGAACAATGGCAATAGAGCCATTAGTAACCCACACACCCATAAGAAACATCCATTCAGTTATCCTACGGAATTAAAAGAAAACGGAACTGAATTAAGCACGGGATGTTTTCTATACTTACATTGGTATCGAAAACCGGGAACAATGGTAAGGCACAGGAGTCAGTAAGCCGATCACCAAAAGTAGCAACGCCTCGAGAAATCATAAACTACGCATATAACCAAAGCAATTTAGTAACCCATGCATCCAAACGAGAATACCGAATGAACCTGAGAATTAAGAAGCTTACACCGAAGAGTTGATCGGCTTCCTTACAGTTTTTCGGCGAGAGGTTGTGTACCTTGGCCGCAAATCGAGCATTCCTCGTGCCTGCACCCATAAGACCCAAGGATATTATAGCCACTGCCACGACCGACAAACCTTGTCCTCCAAAAATGATATAATTTAGGTATGCTGACATTGTACAGAAAACGCATACCTGTGCAGCTTCCGCATCCTTATCGCTTCCGAATCTCCTTTGCGCTATCGCCCTTCACCTGTCAGGAATATCTAATCAGAAACTGGTGGACGAGAAATAGTTTAGAAGTGAATATAGTAGAAATGGGTTAGAGTGGCTTATTCTGGACTCCAGCGTATGCAAGGCCACGGCGGAATACTGCTCCAATTCGAACGCTTGAATCAGCTCCAATGACGCAATCTCATGGAAGTGGCAATGCCTGTAGAAGCCAAGAGGAGTTTTGGAAAATTAAAAGAAGTTACAGCCACAAAAACGACATTAAAGCAAGAGAAGCCCTTATAAAAAGTTTCAACAAATATAAGCAATGTGGGCTTACACTATCGCAGTCATTCTGATACAGAAATTGACAATGCGAACCCGTTAGTGTGTTCCTGCAATGACAAGGCAGAAATTGCATTAGCAGATTTTATTAATTCGTGCGAGACCAAAATCAACTTCGCAGGACAGAATCTTATGCTTCAATAACAAAGGTACGAACATCGAGTATGGTTTTGAAAGGTCCTTACCTCGAAGTACAGGTCCGAAGGGAGAAGAAAAAGGGATACCAACCTTGCTGCAACACAATCGCTCTCATCGTTCATGTTCTTGAAGGGGCTGTCAACGGTTCAGGTCCACCCGACTGGCCCGAATATACCCAACCATTTATAAAGGATCCGGCTCCATGATTATGTTGAAATAAATAATTGGGTCGGTTCCGGTTCTCGCCCCTCCCGAATCGATTCATGCCCAAAACCGATTATTTTGTTAGCCATATATATTATTTCCTTCGTTTTCTTATAGTTTTCTCTTATCATAGGTTTAAAGTGTCGAATCTGATAGATAGATAAATAAAAGGTGTTTAACGTTTTAACATATAAGTAACTTAGTATTTTTCTATCAATTTTATTAACGATATATAACTAAAGTTTAAATTTTAGTTTGCCTTTTAAATAAGAAAAGTGTTTTTTTTTTTAGCTTAAATGGTTCGGTTTTAAACCTATGTCTTTGTTTCAACCTAAATTTTATGTTAAAATGGACGGTTTTGGGTCTAAGATTTTGTCCCTATTAATGATCTGTTCGGGAGTGCTTCAACCTAGACCGGACTCGGATCCCACCCGTTGACAGCCCTATCTTGAATGGCGGCCAATTTCCGGTCGAGCCACCACTCAAAGCATGATGAAAATAGTCAGTCACTTATCCAAAGAGAATAAAAGAAAATGGAAGTACTGTAAGCAAGGGATGTGTCCTATATACTTACATTATTAATGGAAACCGGAAACAATAGTATGGCGCAATAGTCGGAATGCGCTCCGCAAAAGTAGCAACGCCTCGAAAAATCCAAAACTACACATATAACCAGACCAAATTAGTAGGCCTAAACCCAAAAGAGGACACAGAATGAAGTGGAGAGTTGAGAAGCTTACACCGAAGATTGGACCAGCTTCCATATAGAAAAGCCGTGAGAGCGTGCACAGCTTGCCTGCAAATCGAGCATTCCTCGTGCCTACCCATAGGAACCAAGGATATTATGACCACCTCCATAACCGGCAAACTTATATCCCAAAAGTGGTAAAATCTAGGAATGCAGACATTCTACAACAAACACATACCCGTGCCGCTTCCGTATCCGTATCAGTTCCGAGTCTCCTTTCTGCGCCCACGTCATTCACCTGTCGAGAATTTCTAATCAGAAATATGTGGAGAAGAAAAAAGTCTAAGAGAGAATAAAATAGAAATGGGTTAAAGTGGCTCATTCTGGACTCCAGCGTAAACGCTTGAATCAGCTCCGTGGATGCAATCTCCTGAATGTGGCAATGCATGAAGGTGTCAGCCATGAGGATTCTTAACAAATGAAGAGAAGTTAAAAGCACAACTACGACAATTGAGCAATTAGCAATCCACACACCAACAACAACATGAAATCATTTAACCCACGGAATTAAAACAAAACGGAACTGAATTAAGCACGGGATGCTTCCTACACCTTCATTGATATCGAAAACCGGGAACAATGGTAAGGCGCAGGAGCCGTAAAGGCGATCAACAAAACTAGAAAAGCCTTGGAAAATCTAAATCTATGCATATAACCAAAGCAAAATAGTAACCCATACGCCCAGACGAGAACACCGAATGAGGTTGAGAACTGAGAAGCTTACACCAAAGAGTTGATCGGCTTCCACATAGTATTGCCGCGAGAGGTTGCGCATCTTGCCCGCAAATCGAGCACTCTTCGTGCCTGCACGCATAAGAACCAAGGATATTATGGTCACCTCCACAACTGGCAAACCACATATTCCAAAAGAGCTAAAATTCAGGGATGTAGACATTCTACAACAAACACATACCCGTGCCGCTTCCGAATCCGTATGACTTCCGAGTCTTCTTTCCACGCCCACGCCATTCACCTGCCAAGAATATCTAATTAGAAATAGGTGGAGAAAAAAAAGTTTAAGAGTGTATACAGAAGAAATGGGATAGAGTGGCTCATTCTGGACTCCAGCGTATGCGAGGCTTTGGCTGATCACTGCTACAATTCGAACGCTGGAATCAGCTCCGCGGATGCAATCTCCTGAAAGTGGCAATGCATTAAAGTGTCAGCCATGAGGATTATTAACAAAGGAAGAGAAGTTAAAAGTACAACAACGGCAATTGAGCAATTAGCAACCCACACACCAACAACAACGTTGAATCATTTAACCTACGGAATTAAAATAAAACGGAACTGAATTAAGCACGGGATGTTTCCTATAGTTTCATTGATATCGAAACCGGGAACAATGGTAAGGCGCAGGAGCCGTGAAAGCGATCGGCAAAAGTAGATAAGCCTCGTAAAATATAAATCAACACATATAACCAAAGCAAAATAGTAACCCATACACCCAGACGAGAACACCGAATGAGGTTGAGAACTGAGAAGCTTACACCAAAGAGTTGATCGGCTTCCTCATAGTATTGCCGCGAGTGGTTGCGCATCTTGCCCGCAAATCGAGCATTCTTCGTACCTGCACCCATAAGAACCAAGGATATTATGGTCACCTCCACAACTGGCAAACCACATATTCCAAAAGTGCTAAAATTCAGGGATGTAGACATTCTACAACAAACACATACCCTTGCCGCTTCCGAATCCGTATGACTTCCGAGCCTTCTTTCCACGCCCACGCCATTCACCTGCCAAGAATATCTAATTAGAAATAGGGGGAGAAGAAAAAGTTTAAGAGTGTATACAGAAGAAATGGGTTAGAGTGGCTCATTCTGGACTCCAGCGTATGCGAGGCTTTGGCTGATCACTGCTACAATTCGAACGCTGGAATCAGCTCCGCGGATGCAATCTCCTGAAAGTGGCAATGCATTAAAGTGTCATCCATGAGGATTATTAACAAAGGAAGAGAAGTTAAAAGTACAACAACGGCAATTGAGCAATTAGCAACCCACACACCAACAACAACGTTGAATCATTTAACCTACGGAATTAAAATAAAACGGAACTGAATTAAGCACGGGATGTTTCCTATAGTTTCATTGATATCGAAACCGGGAACAATGGTAAGGGGCAGGAGCCGTAAAAGCGATCGGCAAAAGTAGATAAGCCTCGTAAAATATAAATCAACACATATAACCAAAGCAAAATAGTAACCCATACGCTCAGACGAGAACACCGAATGAGGTTGAGAACTGAGAAGCTTACACCAAAGAGTTGATCGGCTTCCTCATAGTATTGCCGCGAGAGGTTGCGCATCTTGCCCGCAAATCGAGCATTCTTCGTGCCTGCACCCAGAAGAACCAAGGATATTTTGGTCACCTCCACAACTGGCAAACCACATATTCCAAAAATGCTAAAATTCAGGGATGTAGACATTCTACAACAAACACATACCCGTGCCGCTTCCGAATCCGTATGACTTCCGAGCCTTCTTTCCACGCCCACGCCATTCACCTGCCAAAATTATCTAATTAGAAATAGGGGGAGAAGAAAAAGTTTAAGAGTGTATACAGAAGAAATGGGTTAGAGTGGCTCATTCTGGACTCCAGCGTATGCCAGGCCATGGCTGTTCACTGCTTTGATTTGAACGCTTGAATCGGCTCCGCGGATGCAATCTCCCGAAAGTGGCAATGCATGAAGGTGTCGGTGATGAGGATTATTAATAAATTCAGAAAAATTACAAGCAGAACAATGGCAATAGAGCCATTAGTAATCCACACACCCATAAGAAACATCCATTCAGTTATCCTACGGAATTAAAAGAAAACGGAACTGAATTAAGCACGGGATGTTTTCTATACTTACATTGGTATCGAAAACCGGGAACAATGGTAAGGCACAGGAGTCAGTAAGCCGATCACCAAAAGTAGCAACGCCTCGAGAAATCATAAACTACGCATATAACCAAAGCAATTTAGTAACCCATGCATCCAAACGAGAACACCAAATGAACCTGAGAATTAAGAAGTTTACACCGAAGAGTTGATCGGCTTCCTTACATTTTTTCGGCGAGAGGTTGTGTACCTTAGCCGCAACTCGAGCATTCTTCGTGCCTGCATCCATAAGACCCAAGGATATTATAACCACTGCATCCGTATCGCTTCTGAATCTCCTTTGCGCTATCGCCCTTCACCTGTCAGGAATATCTAATCAGAAACTGGTGGACGAGAAATAGTTTAGAAGTGAATATAGTAGAAATCGGTTAGAGTGGCTTATTCTGGACTCCAGCGTATGCAAGGCCACGGCGGAATACTGCTCCAATTCGAACGCTTGAATCAGCTCTAATGACGCAATCTCATGGTACTGGCAATGCCTGTATAAGCCAAGAGGAGTTTTGGAAAATTAAAAGAAGTTACAGCCACAAAAACGACGTTAAAGCAAGAGAAGGCCTTATAAAAAGTTTCAACAGATATAAGCAATGTGGGTTTACACTATCGCAGTCATTCTGATACGGAAGTTGACAATGCGAACCCGTTAGTGTGTTCCTGCAATGACAAGGCAGAAATTGCATTAGCAGATTTTATTAATTCGTGCGAGACCAAAATCAACTTCGCAGGACAAAATCTTATGCTTCAATAACAAAGGTACGAACATCGAGTATGGTTTTGAAAGGTCCTTACCTCGAAGTACAGGTCCGAAGGGAGAAAGAAAAAGGGATACCAACCTTGCTTCAACGCAACCGCTCTCATCGTTCATGTTCTTGAAGGGGCTGTCAACGGTTCAGGTCCACCCGACTGGCTCGAATATACCCAACCATTTATAAAGGATCCGGCTCCATGATTATGTTGAAATAAATAATTGGGTCGGTTCCGGTTCTCGCCCCTCCCGAATCGATTCATGCCCAAAACCGATTATTTTGTTAGCCATATATATTATTTCCTTCGTTTTCTTATAGTTTTCTCTTTTCATAGGTTTAAAGTGTCGAATCTGATAGATAGATAAATAAAGGTGTTTAATTTTTTAACATATAAGTAACTTAGTATTTTTCTATCAATTTTATTAACGATATATAACTAATGTTTAAATTTTAGTTTGCGTTTTAAATAAGAAAAGTGTTTTTTTTTTTAGTTTAAATGGTTTGGTTTTAAACCTATGTCGTTGTTTCAACCTAAATTTTATGTTAAAATGGACGGTTTTGGGTCTAAGATTTTGTGCCTATTAATGATCTGTTCGGGAGTGCTTCTACCTAGACCGGACTCGGATCCCACCCGTTGACAGCCCTATTTGATTGGCGGCCAATTTCCGGTCGAGCCACCACTCAAAGTTGATGAGAAATAGTCAGTCACTTATCCAAAGAGAATAAAAGAAAATGGAAGTACTTTAAGCAAGGGATGTGTCCTATATACTTACATTATTAATGGAAACCGGAAACAATAGTATGGCGCAATAGTCGGAATGCCCTCCGCAAAAGTAGCAACGCCTCGAAAAATCCAAAACTACACATATAACCAGACCAAATTAGTAAGCATAAACCCAAAAGAGGACACAAAATGAAGTGGAGAGTAGAGAACCTTAGACCGAAGATTGGATCAGTTTCCTTATAGTAAAGCCGTGAGAGCGTGCACAGCTTGCCTGCAAATCGAGCATTCCTCGTGCCTGCCCATAGGAACCAAGGTTATTATGACCACCTCCACAACCGGCAAACTTATATCCCAAAAGTGGTAAAATATAGGAATGCAGACATTCTACAACAAACACATACCCGTGCCGCTTGCGAATCCGGATCAGTTCCGAGTCTCCTTTCTGCGCCCACGTCATTCACCTGTCGAGAATTTCTAATCTGAAACAGGTGGAGAAGAAAAAAGTCTAAGAGAGAAAAAAAAAGAAATGGGTTAAAGTGGCTCATTCTGTACTCCAGCGTATGCGAGGCTTTAGCTGATCACTGTTACAAATCGAACGCTAGAATCAGCTCCGCGGATGCAATCTCCTGAAAGTGGCAATGCATTAAAGTGTCAGCCATGAGGATTATTAACAAATGAAGAGAAGTTAAAAGCACAACAACGACAATTGAGCAATTAGCAACCCACACACCAACAACAACATGAAATCATTTAACCTACGGAATTAAAATAAAACGGAACTGAATTAAGCACGGGATGCTTCCTATACTTTCATTGATATCGAAACCGGGAACAATGTGGTATGGCGCAGGAGCCGTAAAGGCGATCGACAAAAGTAGAAAAGCCTCAGAAAATCAAAATCTACGCATATAACCAAAGCAAAATAGTAACCCATACGCCCAGACGAGAACACCGAATGAAGTTGAGAACTGAGAAACTTACACCGAAGAGTTGATCGGCTTCCTTATAGTATTGCCGTGAGAGGTTGCGCATCTTGTCCGCAAATCGAGCATTCTGCGAGCCGGCACCCATAAGAACAAAGGATATTAAGGTCACCTCCACAATTGGCAAACCACATATTCCAAAAATGCTAAAATTTAGGGATGTAGACATTCTACAACAAACACATACCCGTGCCGCTTCCGAATCCGTTTCAGTTCCGAGTCTCCTTTCCACGCCCACGTCATTCACTTGTCAAGAATTTCTAATCAGAAACAGGTGGAGAAGAAAAAAGTCTAAGAGAGAATAAAAAAGAATTGGGTTAAAGTGGCTCATTCTGGACTCCAGCGTATGCTTGGCTTTGGCTGATCACTGCTACAATTCGAACGCTTGAATCAGCTCCGCGGATTCAATCTCCTGAAAGTGGCAAGGCATGAAAGTGTCAGCCATGAGGATTATTAACAAATGAAGAGAAGTTAAAAGCACAACAACGGCAATTGAGCAATTAAAACCCACACACCGACAACCACATGAAATCATTTAACCTACGGAATTAAATTAAAACGAAACTGAATTAAGCACGGGATGCTTCCTATACTTTCACTGATATCGAAAACCGGGAACAATGGTAAAGCGCATGAGCCGTAAAGGCGATCGCCAAAAGTAGAAAAGCCTCGAAAAATCTAAAACTACGCATATAACCAAAGCAAAATAGTAACCCATACGCCCAGACGAGAACACCGAATGAAGTTGAGAACTGAGAAGCTTACAGAGAAGAGTTGATCGGCTTCCTTATAGTATTGTCGCGAAAGGTTGCGCATCTTGCCCGCAAATCGAGCATTCTTCGTGCCTGCACCCATAAGAACCAAGGATATTATGGTCACCTCCACAACTCGCACACCACATATTCCAAAAAAGCTAAAATTTAGGGATGTAGACATTCTACAACAAACACATACCCGTGCCGCTTCCGAATCCGTATGACTTCCGAGCCTTCTTTCCATCCCCATGCCATTCACCTGCCAAGAATAACTAATTAGAAATACGTGTAGATGAAAAAGTTTAAGAGTGTATACAGAAGAAATGGGTTAGAGTGGCTCATTCTACACTCCAACGTATGCGAGGCCATGGCTGTTCACTGCTACAATTCGAACGCTTGAATCGGCTCCGCAAATGCAATCTCCTGAAAGTGGCAATGCATGAAGGTGTCGGTGATGAGGATTATTATTAAATTCAGAAAAATTACAAGCAGAACAATTGTAATAGAGACATTAGTAACCCATACACCCACAAGAAACATCCATTCAGTTATCCTACGGAATTAAAAGAAAATGGAACTGAATTAAGCACGGTATGTTTTCAATACTTACATTGGTATCGAAAACCGGGAACAATGGTAAGGCACAGGAGTCAGTAAGCCGATCGCCAAAAGTAGCAACGCCTCGAGAAATCAAAAACTACACATATAACCAAAGCAATTTAATAACCCATGCATCCAAACGAGAACACCAAATGAACCTGAGAATTAAGAAACTTACACCGAAGAGTTGATCAGCTTCCTTACAGTTTTTCCGCGAGAGGTTGTGTACTTTGCCCGCAACTCGAGCATTCTTCGTGCCTGCATCCATAAGTCCCAAGGATATTATAACCACTGCCACGACCGACAAACCTTGTCCTCCAAAAATGATATAATTTAGGTATGCATACATTGTACAAAAAACGCATACCTATGCAGCTTCCGCATCCTTACCGCTTCCGAGTCTCCTTTGCGCTATCGCCCTTCACCTGACCAGAATATCTAATCAGAAACTGGTGGTCGAGAAATAGTTTAGAAGTGAATATAGAAGAAATGGGTTAGAGTGGCTTATTCTGGACTCCAGCGTATGCAAGGCCACGGCGGAATACTGCTCCAAATCGAACGCTTGAATCAGCTCAAATGACGCAATCTCATGGAAGTGGCAATGCTTGTAGAAGCCAAGAGGAGTGTTGGAAAATTAAAAGAAGTTACATCCATAAAAACGACATTAAAGCAAGAGAAGTCCTTATAAAAAGTTTCAACAGATATAAGCAATGTGGGCTTACACTATCGCAGTCATTCTGATACAGAAGTTGACAATGCGAACCCCTTAGTGTGTTCCTGCAATGACAAGGCAGAAATTGCATTAGCAGATTTTATTAATTCGTGCGAGACCAAAATCAACTTCGCAGGACAAAATCTTATGCTTCAATAACAAAGGTACGAACATCGAGTATGGTTTTGAAAGGTCCTTACCTCGAAGTACAAGTCCGAATGGAGAAGAAAAAGGGATACCAACCTTGCTACAACACAATCGCTCTCATCGTTCATGTTCTTGAAGGGGCTGTCAACGGTTCAGGTCCACCCGACTGGCCCGAATATACCCAACCATTTATAAAGGATCCGGCTCCTTGATGATGTTGAAATAAATAATTGGGTCGGTTCCGGTTCTCGCCCCTCCCGAATCGATTCATGCCCAAAACCGATTATTTTGTTAGCCATATATATTATTTCCTTCGTTTTCTTATAGTTTTCTCTTATCATAGGTTTAAAGTGTCGAATCTAATACATAGATAAATAAAGGTGTTTAACGTTTTAACATATAAGTAACTTAGTATTTTTCTATCAACTTAATAAACGATATATAACTAAAGTTTAAATTTAAGTTTGCGTTTTAAATAAGAAAAGTGTTTTTTTTTAGTTTAAATGGTTCGGTTTTAAACCTTTGTCGTTGTTTCAACCTAAATTTTATGTTAAAATGAACGGTTTTGGGTCTAAGATTTTGTCCCTATTAATGATCTGTTCAGGAGTGCTTCAACCTAGACCGGACTCGGATCCCACCCGTTGACAGCCCTATCTTGAATGGCGGCCAATTTCCGGTCGAGCCACCACTCAAAGGTTGATGAGAAATAGTCAGTCACTTATCCAAAGAGAATAAAAGAAAATGGAAGAACTTTAAGAAAGGGATGTGTCCTATATACTTACATTATTAATGGAAACCGGAAACAATAGTATGGCGCAATGGTCGGAATGCCCTCCGCAAAAGTAGCTACGCATCGAGAAATCCAAAACTACACATATAACCAGACCAAATTAGTAAGCATAAACCCAAAAGAGGACACCGAATGAAGTGGAGAGTTGAGAAGTTTACACCGAAGATTGGACCAGCTTCCTTATAGTAAAGCCGTGAGAGCGTGCACAGCTTGCCTGCAAATCGAGCATTCCCCGTGCCTGCCCATAGGAACCAAGGATATTATGACCACCTCCACAACCGGCAAACTTATATCCCAAAAGTGGTAAAATCTAGGAATGCAGACATTCTACAACAAACACATACCCGTGTCGCTTCCGAATCCGTATCAGTTTCGAGTCTCCTTTCTGCGCCCACGTCATTCACCAGTCAAGAATTTCTAATCAGAAACAGGTGGAGAAGAAAAAAGACTATGAGAGAATGAAAAAGAAATGGGTTAAAGTGGCTCATTCTGGACTCCAGCGTATGCGAGGCTTTGGCTGATTACTGCTACAATTCGAACGCTTGAATCAGCTCCGCGGATGCAATCTCCTGAAAGTGGCAATGCATGAAGGTGTCAGCCATGAGGATTCTTAACAAATGAAGAGAAGTTAAAAGCACAACTACGACAATTGAGCAATTAGCAATCCACACACCAACAACAAAATGAAATTATTTAACCTACGGAATTAAAATAAAGCGGAACTGAATTAAGCACGGGATGCTTCCTATACTTTCATTGATATCGAAAACCGGGAACAATGGTAAGGCGCAGGAGCCGTAAAGGCGATCGCCAAAACTAGAAAAGGCTCGGAAAATCTAAATCTACGCATATAACCAAGGCAAAATAGTAACCCATACACCCAGACGAGAACACCGAATGAAGTTGAGAACTGAGAAGCTTACACCGAAGAGTTGATCGACCTCCTTATAGTATTGCCGCGAGAGGTTGCGCATCTTGCGCGCAAATCGTGCATTCTTCGTGCCTGCACCCATCAGAACCAAGGATATTAGGGTCACCTCCACAACTGGCAAACCACATATTCCAAAAATGCTAAATTTTAGGGATATAAACACTCTACAACAAACACATACCCGTGCCGCTTCCGAATCCGTATGACTTCCGAGCCTTCTTTCCACGCCCACGCCATTCACCTGCCAAGAATATCTAATTAGAAATAGATGGAGAAGAAACAGTTTAAGAGTGTATACACAAGAAATGGGTTAGAGAGGCTCATTCTGGACTCCAGCGTATGCCAGGCCATGGCTGTTCACTGCAACAATTCGAACGTTTGAACCGGCTCCGCGGATGCAATCTCAGAAAGTGGCAATGCATGAAGGTGTCGGTGATGAGGATTATTAATAAATTCAGAAAAATTACAAGCAGAACAATGGCAATAGAGAGTTTAGTAACCCACACACCCACAAGAAACATCCATTCAGTTATCCTACGGAATTAAAAGAAAACGGAACTGAATTAAGCACGGGATGTTTCCTATACTTACATTGGTATCGAAAATCGGGAACAATGGTAAGGCACAGGGGTCAGTAGGCCGTTCACCAAAAGTAGCAACGCCTCGAGAAATCAAAAACTACACATATAACCAAAGCAATTTAGTAACCCATGCATCCAAACGAGAACACCAAATGAACCTGATAATTAAGAAGCTTACACCGAAGAGTTGATCGGCTTCCTTACATTTTTTCCGCGAGAGGTTGTGTACCTTGGCCGCAACTCGAGCATTCTTCGTGCCTGCACCCATAAGACCCAAGGATATTATAGCCACTGCCACGACCGACAAACCTTGTCCTCCAAAAATGATTTAATTTAGGTATGCAGACATTGTAGAAAAACACGCATACCTTTGCAGCTTCCGTATCCGTATCGCTTCTGAGTCTCCTTTGCGCTCACGCCCTTCACCTGTCATGAATATCTAATCAGAAACTGGTGGACGAGAAATAGTTTAGAAGTGAATATAGAAGAAATGGGTTAGAGTGGCTTATTCTGGACTCTTGCATATGCAAGGCCATGGCGGAATACTGCTCCAATTCGAACGCTTGAATCAACTCCAATGACGCAATCTCATGGAAGTGGCGATGCCTATAGAAGCCAAGAGGAGTATTGGAAAATTAAAAGAAGTTACAGCCACAAAAACGGCATTAAAGCAAGAGAAGCCCTTATAAAAAGTTTCAACAGATATAAGCAATGTGGGCTTACACTATCACAGTCATTCTGATACGGCAGTTGACAATGCAAACCCATTAGTGTGTTCCTGCAATGACAAGGCAGAAATTGCATTAGCAGATTTTATTAATTCGTGCGAGACCAAAATCAACTTCGCAGGACAAAATCTTATGCTTCAATAACAAAGGTACGAACATCGAGTATGGTTTTGAAAGGTCCTTACCTCGAAGTACAGGTCCGAAGGGAGAAGAAAAAGGGATACCAACCTTGCTGCAACACAATCGCTCTCATCGTTCATGTTCTTGAAGGGGCTGTCAACGGTTCAGGTCCACCCGACTGGCCCGAATATACCCAACCATTTATAAAGGATCCGGCTCCATGATTATGTTGAAATAAATAATTGGGTCGGTTCCGGTTCTCGCCCCTCCCGAATCGATTCATGCCCAAAACCGATTATTTTGTTAGCCATATATATTATTTCCTTTGTTTTTTTATAGTTTTCTCTTATCATAGGTTTAAAGTGTCGAATCTGATAGATAGATAAATAAAGGTGTTTAACGTTTTAACATATAAGTAACTTAGTATTTTTCTATGAAATTTATTAACGATATATAACTAAAGTTTAAATTTTGGTTTGCGTTTTAAATAAGAAAAGTGTTTTTTTTTAGCTTAAATGGTTCGGTTTTAAACCTATGTCGTTGTTTCAACCTAAATTTTATGTTAAAAAGGACGGTTTTGGGTCTAAGATTTTGTCCCTATTAATGATCTGTTCGGGAGTGATTCTACCTAGACCGGACTCGGATCCCACCCGTTGACAGCCCTATCTTGAATGGCGGCCAATTTCCGGTCGAGCCACCACTCAAAGGTTGATGAGAAATAGTCAGTCACTTATCCAAAGAGAATAAAAGAAAATGGAAGTACTTTAAGCAAGGAATGTGTCCTATATACTTACATTATTAATAGAAACCGGAAACAATAGTATGGCGCAATTGTCGGAATGCCCTCCGCAAAAGTAGCAACGCCTCGAGAAATCCAAAACTACACATATAACCCGACCAAATTAGTAAGCATAAACCCAAAAGAGGACACAGAATGAAGTGGAGAGTTGAGAAGATTACACCGAAGATTGGACCAGCTTCCTTATAGTAAAGCCGTGAGAGTTTGCACAACTTGCCTACAAATCGAGCATTCCTTGTCTCTGCCCATAGGAACCAAGGATATAATGGCCACCTCCACAACCGGTAAAGTTCTATTCCAAAAGTGTTAAAATTTAGGAATGTAGGCATTCTACGACAAACACATATTTGTGCAACTTCCAAGTTCGTATCATTTCCGAGTCTCCTTTCCGCACCCCCGCCATTCACCTGTCAAGAATATCAAATCATAAATCGGTGGAGAAGAAAAGGTTTATGAGTGTATATAGAAGAAATTGGTTGGAGTGGCTCATTCTGGGCTCCAGCGTATGCGAGGCCATGGCTAGTTGCTGCAACAATTCGAACGGCTGAATCAACTCTGCAGACGCAATTTCCTGAAAGCGGCAATGCCGGAATATGCCAATCAAGAGGAGTATTAAAAAATTAAGAAAATTTACATGCACAACGACAGGAATAGAGCAATTAGTAACCCACACACCCACAAAAAACATCCAGTCACTTATCTTATGGATTTAAAAGATAAAAGAAATCAATTAAGCTAGGGATGTGTCATATATTTACATTGATATCGAAAATCGGAATCAATGGTAAGGCGCAGGAGTTGGTAAGCCCATCCCCAAAATTTGCAACGCCTCGAGCAATTTAAAACTGCAAATATAACCCAAGAAAATTAGGAACCAAAACAACCGCAAGAGAACACCGAATGAACCGAAGATTTGAGAAATTTAGGTCGAAGAGTTGATCGGCTTCCTTATAGTATTGCCGCGAGAGGTTGCGCATCTTGCCCGCAAGTCGAGCATTTTTCGTGCCTGCACCCATAAGAACCAAAGATATTATTGTCACCTCCACAACCAACAAACATTTTCTTCTAAAAATTTTAAAATTTAGGGATGCACACATTTGACAACAATCACATACCTGTGCTGTTTTCGAATCCGTATCACTTTCAAGTGTCCTTTCCGGATCTCACCCCTTCGAATTGATTCAAGCCCAAAACCTATTATTTTGTTAGCCATATATAATATTTCCTTTGTTTTCTTATAGTTTATCTCTTATGACAGGTTTAAAGTGTAAAATTTGATAGATAGATGCATAAAGGTGTTTAACATTTTAACATTTAAATAATTTTGGATTTTTCTATCAATTTTATTAACGATATATTATTAAAGATTAAATTTTAGGTTGCGATTTAAATAAGATAAGTGGTTTTTTTTAATGTTTATATGGTTTGGTTTTTAACCTATGTTATTGTTTCTACCTAAATTTTAAGTTAAAATGGATGGTTTTGGGTCTATGATTTTGTCTCGATTAATGATTGGTTCAGGAGTGCTTCTACCTAGACCAAACCCGGATCCCACCCGTTGACGACCCTATCTTGAATGGCGGCCAATTTCCGGTCCATCCACCACTCAATGCTTGATGAAATAGTGAGCCACTTATTCCAAGAAATTAAAAGAAAATGGAAGTCAATTAAGCATGGGAGGTGTCTATACTTACATTGTTACCAAAAACCAGAAATAATGGTAAGGCACAGGAATCGGAAAGCCCTTCTCCAAAAGTAGCAATGCCTTGTGAAATCTAAAACTACACATATAACCCAAGCAAATTAGTAACCCATACACCCACAAGAGAACACCGAATGAAACAGAGAATTGAGAAACTTACACCGATGAGTTGATCGGCTTCTTTATAGTAATGTCGTGAGAGGTTGTGCTTCTTGCCCGCAAACCAGCGATACTATGTCCACCTCCACAACCGGAAAACTTTGTCTTCTAAAACTGATGAAATTTAGGGATGCAGACATTCTACAACAAACACATACCTATGCTGCTTCCAAATCTGTATCACTTTCGATTCTCCTTTGCGCGCCCACGACATTCACCTTTCAACAATATCTAATCAGAAACAGGTGGAGAAGAAATAGTTTAAAAGTAAATATAGAAGAAATGGTTTAGAGTGGCTCATTCTGGACTCCAGCGTATGTGAGGACATGGCTGATTTCTGCTACAATTTGAACGCTTGAATCAGTTCTGCCAACTAAAAAATCTCCTAAAAGTGGCAATGCCTAAAGATGTCTGTCAAGAGAAGTATTAAAAAAAATTAAGAAAAATTACAAGCTCAACAACGGCAATAGAGCAATTAGTAACCCACACACCCAGAAAAAACAACCAGCCACTTATCCTACAGAATCAAAATAAAACGGAAGTCAATTAAGCACGGGGTGTCTCTTATACTTACCTTGATATTGGAAATCGAGAATAATGGTAAGGCACAGGAGTCAGCAAGCCCATCCACAAAAGTAGCAGCTCCTCGAGCAATCCAAAACTACACATATAGCCCAAGAAAATTAGTAACCCATACACCCACAAGAGAACACCAAATGACACCGAGAATTGAGAAGCTTACACCGATGAATACACTGAATGAATAGAATGTATATCTGGGGACATGGAATATTTCTTGAGCTGCTATTTTAATTACTTAATATGTATTTCTTTTTTTTTTTACAATAGGTAACTTTCATTAAGAACCAAAAGGAGGGGGTGTGCATGAGAGTATGTACAAAAAACTGAGAGCCCAAAAAAGCAAAAAAACTACAATGGAAATGTGTTAGCACTATACAGTGAAGCCCTATCCACCCCTGATTTTCCTAAAGAATCAGTCATATTCAGTTCCCTAGAACCCATCTAAAAGAAGAAAAAGCTCTTGAGTTTCGTTGAGCAAGTGGGCCAAAATCCAAGGAACCTCTTCTTGGTTAGCAGCCCATCATATGGCATTTCTTCAATCACCCTCCACCACAAAGGGGGCAGAGTGAATAGTTCTAGCCATCCTTGAGCAGTTAAACCCATAAAAAGAGCTCTGACTTTCGCTTCAACCACGTCTGTAATGCCAATAGGTCCACTATAAGTCCACAATACTGTTCCAGCAGAGTTGATTATGAGAACACCAATCCCTGCCACCCCCTACCATCTGAAATTATTCTGCAACTTCCATTAAAGTTTAGCAGGAATTTTCAACTTGTCCTTAGAGATAACTTAGGTGGGAACAAAGGAACTAACCTAGAAGAGAGGAGGATACAGCTTAGATTCCTATTAAAGTACTTGCACGTTAGGGCCCATTGAATGAGGGTTACGGCTGATAGAATATTAGATTCCTTTGTTGGTATGCCCTCAGGCTTTCTAAGGGGTTAGGCCTCTCAGTAAGGGCATCAGGAGAGCCAGGACTGATGCCAAGTGTTATATCCTGCCTTTGGCTATCAGGGTTGGATCATCTAGAGGAACTACTTGTCTTCTAGTACAATCATTTTGAAGGCGAACAACAAATAAAACCTTTGATTCTTTCGCTGGTAGGCCCTCAGAATTTCTAAGGAGTTAGGCCTCTCACTAAGTGCATCAGAAGGGCTAGGACTGATGCCAAATGTTATAACTTGTCTTTGGCAATCATGGGTTCGATCATCTAGAGATGACACAAACCCCATTTTACTTGCTCCAGCTGCTAAACTACCAAATCCCGGTGTTACATGATTGTTGATGCCTGCAATATTGTCTAATCCATAAGCCTTAGGTAGTAATGGTAAGATGTGGTAGTAGACAAAAAAAACTTGCATCTGCCCATAAAAAAGGTCACACACCAAAATGCAGAGCTCCTGTACATATTAATTATCGACTCAGTTTAAGGGTCCTCTTTGGGAAATTCCCACAAGAGGAAGAGATGAAAGAGTGTCCATAGACTCAGAAGTCGCAGAAAAATCTACCACCTCCATTTTTAAACATCACAGGACTAAAGACATTCAGGGGCACACACACAATTCAGATTTTAGACTTTTGTTTGATCTTAGCTTTGACATGGTAATGGACCTAGTTTGAGTTTTGTTTGGGTGATTAGAAATCAATCCTTTTGGTTTGAATGAAATGGAAAAACAGGATATATTGGGTGGAAGTAATAACAAATGATTTAAGTTGTATTTGGTTTGACGAAAAATAAGAGAGAAACAGAAGGTTGATATGTAGTTTGTTTCAACTTAGGCTGTTGTGCACTTGATGAAGTTTGTTTGAACAAGAGAATATGTGTGACCATTATCCATTTTTTCCATTCTCTGTACAACCACTAAATTTCAGAGGAACTAGATTTGTAGATAAATTTCGTAGGTGCATTTCTTAACTGCTGAAATATAACCAGAACTCAATTTTTAAGTGCATATGATATTTTGTTGGTGGAAAGACCATAGATAAGGCTATATTACATATCAATGGCATAACAACCATATAGTAAGATGAGACCAATAAATGTAGAAACAAAAACATGCATGCTATTGTGCAATTTGACTAGCAAATCACTAAGCACATGAGGAGAACAAATTCAATTCAGTAACTTACTATCTACTTCATGAGAAATTTGAAACCAATACAAGGATAATATCAATTCGAGATGATGATAAAAAAATTGGAGATGCATAACAATTGCTTAAAAGAAAATTCCAACCTCTCCCTTATAAAGCTTAAAAGAATGATCATTCATAAAGCACAAAAGTTACTCATCAGAGAGAGAGAGAGACATAAGATAAATTTCAACCTCTCTCTCTCTCTCTCTCTCTCTCTCTGCATAACAATTGTAGACCATAATTTTTTAAATATTGAATCCATAATGTAGATCAGAAAATAATAAAATCAATTCCCTAATTGTACAGGTTTGGTTTGTACAGGACCTACAGGTTTCCTACCTTTTCCTTCAAACCAAACACAGACTTAGTTTTTCCAAACTTTCTAAATTTTTGCCTTCTTCACCTATGACCCTAAATCAGGTATACTTCACTAAGATTACCCAGTGATCCTACATCAATTTGGTATAGAGCATTTTTTTTGCTAAAACTCCCATGTCAGTCCAACATTTCTTTACTGCTTGGGGTTGGGGGTCAGTATAGTATTCTTGATTGTTGAATAAAATGAGCATAATATGTAAAGGGTTTCCTTTGTCAAAGCAATAAAATACCCACATAACAGATTGAGAAAGTAAATAACACTTATCCCCTAACCAATGCAGCCTTCATCTTCCTATCTAACTTGGAAGTTGGAACCAACCTAGCTACCCATATTATTAAGCTGACCCAGGCAAGACAGCTTTCACCAAATACCAAATACTTAACAAAGTTCCCATCTTCTATCTTAATAAGCAAAGTTTTGTTGGGTTTAGATTCAGTAAACAAATTAATAACATCAAAGAGTTGCAATACATAACTATGCACATCAACCAGTTAGTTGTTGGAATCTAATGGAGAAAGGCCCAATTAAATAATTCTTAACATTCCGTTCATCTACTCCTGCTCTCTACAAGTAAAATAAAGGTCAAGAAGAATCCCAACGACAAAAAAATGTAGATAACAAGGTTGATATATATTAAATATTTTTGGGTCCAACATGGAGCCTTTTTTAACTTCTCTATTTATCTACCTTTTCTTGACTTGATCAATTCAGACATTACCATAATCCAGCCAGCAGCAGAAAAACCCACAGATGCCACTAACCTAAGAGGTGTTTGGCGAGTCTTTTTAGGAAGATTTTCCAAAAGCTCAATATCTCAACAGACTGGTGAGCTTTCACAAGTAGATCCTCAAAGACCAAAGAGACTGTTTGGTTGCAAAATTTTAAAGATCTTTTCAAAAGCTAGAAAGACCAAAAGACTATTTGGCAAGCATACTTGTCAATCCCCTCTTACATACATGTTAAATGTCATGTTCGGGACCCAATAACACATTCAAACATGAAAATATTATTTGTGGGTCCCACTTACGCATTTACCTATGCAAAATATTAAAATGGGCCCTACTCACACATTTACCTATACAAAAAACTTAATTGGACATTAAAGAGGTAACTGGGTATGAGGAAAAGTGTGTAAGATACAAGTTCCAAGAACAAATCATATTTAAATTATCAGTGGGACAACAGTTGTAGGGGTTCATCTTTCTGGCAAGATTTAGTTGTAAACCAAGGTACGCTGCCACCCTTCCTAAATATCAAATCCACAGTCAAAAGGCGGAGCTCCTGTACATATTAATTATTGACTCAGTTGAAGGGTCCTCTTTGGGAATTTCCCACAAGAAGAAGATGAAAGAGTGTCCATAGACTCAGAGGTCGCAGCAAAATCTACCACCTCCATTTTTAAACATCACAGGACTAAAGACATTCAAATGCACACACAATTCAGCTTTTAGACTTCTGTTTGTTCTCAGATTTGACATGGTAATGAGCCTAGTTTGAGTTGTGTTTGGGTGATTGGAAATCAATCCTTTTGACACGGTAATGGACCTAGAAAGATTGAGTAAATCTGAAACTGTTGGAAGACCAATTTGTTTGGCATCTAATGAAAGCAGTTTGAAATCAGATCTGTTATCAGATCTCTGTATGACAAAACTTGGACAACAAAACAAATTAAATCCCACCCAAAACTGTTATTAGATCTGTTATCGGATCTCTGAATGACTAATGTTGGACACCAAAACAAATTAAATCCCACCCAAGAAACTAAAAAGACAGATACACCCATGCATGAAAACCTTTTGAAAAGGTTCATTTGGTAAGAATACATTAGTACTTGCATGGGTTAAACCAGGATGGATTTCTTACCCTTGAAGATAGCAAAGCTTTACAGGGAGAGTTTCAGACGCACTAGTCAGTACCATCAACAGGAATGTTCATTCCAATTAAAAATTCGAAAAATACCAAATGATTTAAGTTTTATTTGGTTTGATGAAAAATAAGAGAGAAACAGAAAGTTGATATGTAGTTTGCTTCAACTTAGGCTGTTGTGCACTTCATGAAGTTTGTTTGAACAAGAGAATATGTGTGACCATTATCCATTTTTTCCATTCTCTGTACAACTACTAAATTTCAGAGGCACTAGATTTGTAGGTAAATTTCGTAGGTGTATTTCTTAACTGCTGAAATATAACCACAACTCAATTTTTAAATGCATATGATATTTTGTTGGTGGAAAGAACGCCATAGATAAGGCTATATTACATATCAATGGCATAACAACCATATAGTAAGATGAGACCAATATATGTAGAAACAAAAACACCATAGATAAGGCTATATTACACATCAATGGCATAACAACCATATAGTAAAGACACAAAAACATGCATGGTATTGTGCAATTTGACCAGCAAATCACTAAGCACATGAGGAGAACAAATTCAATTCAGTAACTTCTATCTACTTCATGAGAAATTTGAAACCAATACAAGGATAATATCGATTCGAGATGATAATAATAAAATTTAAGATGCACAACAATTGCTTAAAAGAAAATTCCAACCTCTCCCTTAAAAAGCTTAAAAGAAACATCACTCATAAAGCACAAAAGTTACTCATCAGAGAGAGAGAGAGAGAGACATAAGATAAATTCCAACCTCTCTCTCTCTCTCTCTCTCTCTCTCTCTCTCTCTCTCTCTCTCTCTCTGTACATAACAATTGCAGATCACCATTTGTTAAATATTGAATCCATAATGTAGATCAGAAAATAATAAAATCAATTCCCTAATTGTACAGGTCCTACAGGTTTCCTACCTTTCCCTTCCTCTCCCTACCTTTTCCTTCAAACCAAACACAGCCTTAGTTTTTCCAAACTTTTTGAACTTTTGCCTTCTTCACCTTTGACCCTAAACCAGGTATACTTTACTAAGATTACCCAGCGATCCTACATCAATTTGGTATAGAGCATTTTTTTGCTAAAACTCCCATATCAGTCCAACATTTCTTTACTGCTTGGGGTTGGGGGTCAGCATAGTATTCTTGATTGTTGAATAAAATGAGCACAATATGTAAAGGGTTTCCTTTTCCAAAGCAATTAAATATCCATATAACAGATTGAGAAAGTAAATAATACTTATCCACTAACCAATGCAGCTTTCATCTTCCTATCTAACTTGGAAGTTGGGACCAACCTAGCCCTATATATTATTAAGCTGACTCAGGCAAGACAGCCTTCATCAAATACCAAATACTTAACAAAGTTCCCATCTTCTACCCTAATAAGAAAAGTTTTGTTAGGTAATTAGATTCAGTAAGCAATTTTTTTTTTTTGATAAATGGATTCAGTAAGCAAATTAATAACATCAAAGAGTTGCAATACATAACTATGCACACAAACATGTTAGTTGCTGGAATCTAATAGAGAAAGGCCCAATTAAATCATTCTTAACATTCCATTCATCTACTTCCTTCTCTCTACAAGTAAAAGAAAGGTCAAGAAGAATCCCAACAACAACAAAATGTAGATAACAAGGTCGATGTATATTAAATATTTTTGGGTCCAACATACTTGTTGTGCAAGATGGAATTAAGAATTCTGGCCCAGTTAATATTCCATTCTATTTTGCTGTCCCAATGGTTCATAAATTCTAACAACCAACCAGCATTGTGGCCTAATAGTTGGTTGGGTTTTAAGTTTTTTAACCTTTGGGTTCTCAGAAAGGGCAGTCTCATCAACAGTTTAATTGCATTATTCAGTTAAAGAAAAGAATATTTTCCTTTAACAAACAACCTGCATCAAGAAGAAATAAATCTGGAAGGATAAAAAACTTTAGCAGCACTTGGTTCTCTAGAAAATAGCACAAGTACGAAGTTCTAGGTTCTGAAAACACCCCAATATGCTAAAGACTGCACAAATGAAATATAAGTGGTGTACAGAAATAGGATGACTACGTCTCCCCAATATTTGGAACTTTACAAAAAAAAAAGAGGCAAAAAGAAACAAATGTAACAGAAAAGTCTCCCATTTGTTATCAAAGTCAACCCTTGTTTGGTGTAAATCTATGATGCTGGAATGGTATGATACCTACTTAGAGATTTCTAGACTACTTAGAGATTGTTATCAAAGTCTCCCATTTGTCACAAAACACTAATTTGAATGGTTAGGTATTTCATTTGTCACAAAACACTAATTTGAATGGTTAGATATTTCATTATTCAGAGGTATCTGTGTGCACGTGTTCTAGTGTGTATGTGTGTGTGTTTCTGAGAGAGAGAGAGAGAGAGTATGTGCTGTACTACCATAACATTTAAGAAATAGCAAACTGGATCATTGGCCACCTCTTTTATTCCCCATCCTCCTTTCATTTCCAAGTTTCATAGAAGATCCAGTAGTACCAAGATAACAAAAGAATGGTATATGGTTTGTCCTATACTTACAGTGTCAGCAAAAAAACCAATAAGAATGGTAAGGCACAAGAGTCAGAAACCCCTTCCTGACATGACAATAAACAAAAGCTCACCCATGGAAGCCCCTTTTCTTCTAAGCTTGCTCATGGTTTCATGTGGAAAGACTGAAATAGACATATATCCAATAAACAAAAGCTCAGCCATGGAAGCCCCCATTGGTTGCATTGAAAGAACCCTAATGGACTGGACCTCTATATTAAAGTACTTTGAAGGCCAGAAGTACAAAACTTTAGACATCAATAGGATGGAAAAATATTTTTGCATCTTTCGATAAGCATGAATACTTATTATATAATTGCATATGACTTTCATGGTGTATACTAATCAACCATGTATAGAATGTATATCTGGGGACAAGGATCGTTTATTGAGCTGCTATATTAAATTACTTAATATGTTTTTTTTTTTTTTTTGACAAGAGGTAGCTTTCATTGAGAACCAAAAGGAGGGGGTGTGCATGAGAGAATGTACAAAAACAGAGAGCCCAAAAAAGCCAAAAAATTACAATGGAAATGTGTTAACACTATACAATGAAGCCCTACCTACCCCTGATTTTCTAACGAATCAGCCATATTCAGTTCCCTAGAAACCCATCTAAAAGAACAAAAGCTCTTGAGTGTCGTTGAGCAGGTGGGCCAAAATCCCAGGACTCCCTTCTTGATTAGCAGCCCATCCTATGGCATTTCTTCAAATCACCCTCCACCACAAAGGGGGCAGAGTGAATAGTTCTAGCCATTCTTAAGCGATTAAGCCCATAAAAAGATTTCTGACCTTAGCTTTAACCACGTCTGTAATGCCAATAGGTCCACTATAAGCCCACAATACTGTCCCAGCAGAGTTGGTTATGAGAAAACTAATCCCTGCCACCCCCTACCATCTGAAATTATTCTGCAACTTCCAACAAAGTTTAGCAGGAAGTCACAACTTGGCCTTGGAGATAACTTAGGAGGGAACAAAGGAACAAACCTACAAGAGAGGAGGACCAGAACTTACCTCCTTAGAAAGAGTTCCCACCCTCGTCAAAGGGGAAATATTGGGAGAAGGACCAGAACTTACCAAGTTATTCAGACAGGCGATGACCAGCCGGCGAACCTCTCTGCTAAGATGAACTTTGGCTCCGATCCTTTGCTTTATTCTTGTGGCGTTAGATGCATTGTCGCCTCTGAATCCCCTGCCTTCTGCGACTCAACTCACCTGCATCTTTTGGCTATTCATCGCAGTCCCCCTACTTCAACTCTTGCTATCAGAATGGGTTCTCGGACCCTTCACTCCAGGCCAAAGCCCCCTATTTAGACTCTTGCTATCAGAGTGGGTTCTCGGACTCTTCACTCCAGGCCAAAGCCTTCGGTAAAGGAAATCAAGATCGTATCAAATAGGATCCTCTTAACGGTTAAATTGGATACTCGTCGATCTCAAATCGGATCCTGTAAACGTTAATAAACTAAAAAATGACGTTAATATTATATGCCATAACCAAATACAAAGATGTGGAGTGCAAAACCTACATTGTATTAAACCAAAATAAAATAATAGAAATTATGGGTAAATGAAATAAATCCAATTAGTTGACAAAAATATAAGATGATCTATATTGAAAGTTAATAAAGTTTAAGAAAATTTCTACTAATGGCATTGTCGCCTCTGCTAAGATGGACCGGCCTGCGAACCTCTCTGCTAGGATGGACTTTGGCTCCGATCCTTTGCTTTATTCCTGTGGCGTTAGATGCATTGTCGCCTCTGAATCCCCTGCCTGCGACTCAACTCACCTGCATCTTTTGGCTATGCGTCGCAGTCCCCCTACTTCGACTCTTGTTATCAGAATGGGTTCTCGGACCCTTCACTCCAGGCCAAAGCCCCCTATTTCTACTCTTGCTATCAGAATGGGTTCTCGGACCCTTCACTCCCGGCCAAAGCCTTCGGTAAAGGAAATCAAGATCGTATCGAATTGGATCCTCTTAACGGTTAAATTGGATACTCGTCGATCTCAAATCGGATCCTGTAGACGTTAATAAAGTAAAAAATGACGTTAATATTATATGCCATCACCAAGTACAAAGATGTGGAGTGCAAAACCTACATTGTATTAAACAAAATTGAAATTATAGAAATTATAGGCAAATGAAATAAATCCAATTAGTTGACAAAAATATAAGATGATGTATATTGAAAGTTAATATAGTTTTACTAATTTTATGATAATTTTTGGTAAATTAATACTAATTTTATGATCTATATTACTGATTTATCAATAGTAGTTATCCGTAATTGTGTGCTAATTCTTGGTAATTTATTAATAATTTCAGGACATTTCTACTATTTTCTGATAATTTGTGGTCAAATTCTACTAAATTTTTATACTAATTATAAGATAACTTATTGGTAATTTATTGTATTTTCTGGAAATAAAAGGTTATTTTTGACAAAGTTCTCCTAACTTCTAGTATTTTCTATTGTATAGTTATATTTTTTAGTGTTTTCAAAACCAGACCAAACCAAACAGTCGGACCCGAAACTAGGAAATTATCACTTGACAGGTTCTGTTTCACCCCAAAACCGGATTTTGGCAAAAAAGCGTTGATTTGGCCAACAAAATGTTGACCCGAGCGGTCAAACCATTGAATCATCAGCCTGAATAACGGTTTTTTTGCTGTTTTTTGTTTGTTTTTTTTTTTTTGTCAGAATGGTCGTCCATTCAGACCAAACGATCGGACCATTCGACCAGGGAACTTGTCCCCAAAATGGTTCTTGTCTGGTCCAGTTTTAAAAACCTTGATATTTTTAGACATTCTTACTATTCTATGATAATTTCTGCTAGTTCCTAGAAAATTCTACTATTTTATGATAATTTTTGACAATCATTGGTAATTTATTTTGGTTATTTTATTTGAAGATTTTGTGTAATTTCTAGTAATTCATTTCCTACTAATTTATGATAATTATTGATAATTTATGGAAATTTAGTTTCTACTAAATTATGGTTAATAGAAAATATTATTAATGATAATTTTTAATGTTTTTTGATAATTATTTATTTAATGTCATAAATTATTAGTTATTTTGGTAAGTTCTAGTAATTTATTTTCAACTAATTCATTATAATTATTTACTAAAATTAAGAAATATCAAATATTATTAGGATGATACTAATTAATTATTATTAACAATAATTACAATAAATTATTAATATTTTCATATATTATTAAATTGATAATATTTTTAGAAATTGTTGAATTTTCATAAATATTTAATAAGTACTAATTGCTATTAATATTTTCAAAGATAAATAATTACTATTAATATCAATACTATTATAAAAAATTAAATAATATCAGATGTTATCAAAGGATTATTAATATCATTATCAATATTATTATTAAAAGTTATTATCATGAATATTTTTTTATAATTTCTATTAATTTTTAATAATTGTTGTTGATTGATAATTATTAATTACTATTTCAAATAATTATATAGAAAATAAAAAATATTGTAGTAATAAATTTTCACTAATTAGTCCCTACCTTATATGTTAAAGGTTGATATATTTTATTATGGTTACTTATGATAAAAACAAAAAAAAAATGCAAAACCAATACAAATATAATATAATGGTATAATATTTAGTTCAGTTTTGTATAAATTTAAGTATATATTGACAAAAAAAATCAATTTTGTACAAGATAATTAATTGAATTAAATATATATTTTGATATTGCATAAAAACTAAAAAAATAAACTTAAATATAAATAGATATTTTGATATAAATATTTCAGTTTAAAATATATTTAAAAATCGACTAAATCGATAAACCAACCTTTCATGTTTGTATCGGTTTAACTTCAGGATTGGTCAATTTCGATTTAATCAATAAGTAAATCGACAAAGTCAAATCGATTTAAGAAAATCATAAGTAAACGGCCTTGGCTCTATTTGGTACAATATTAGTCTTGTTCCTTACTGCCATTCAAACTTACTTGACATTTGCTCCTCGAAAGCTATTTGAGGAATATATGTTAGACCATTCATCAAGCTAGTACACTCCATGAGCAGTGTTTATTTATTTATTTTGCCTTCTCTCTCAGTCTAGTCTATTAATTAATTTTGCACTTCACTCCATAATCAGTGTCTTGTGGATATCTAATCTATCATTTTTCCTTTTCCATTCCTTTCTTTGTATTTGAAATAAAGGCTGATCCAAGTAGCTAATTGATTCCTTTAATTAATTCCTTTAATTAATTCACACATTTTATATTCTAACTTTGCGTTCGAAGGAAAGATATATAATAGGGTATAACAGAATTGGGTTTCGGAAAGAAATGATACCGAGAATACTTATAGCCAATCAACGGCTCGTGGGGCTCATGAGCCGAGCTCTAGTAGGTTCAAGCTCGACTCGCTTCATAATCGAGCCAGTGAATTGGGCTTGAGCTCGGTTGAAACCGAGTTGAGCTTGAGCAACTCGTGAAAAGCTCGGCTCATTGCCACCGCTATATTTAGCTAACTGAATGTGAGAATAACCCGACCCGGAAAAAACTAGGTTAGGTTGGGTTGGGTCATGGGTCAACCCGTTGACCCGATTGTCAAATCTAATTGGGATTATTTATGCATTGTTAGAAGTTTTCACTCTTTAATTTTTTCTATTTGGTCTTTACTCTTTATTGTTTACTCTTTAAATTGTTAAATGTTCAATTTTTTTTTTATTTTATATTGGAATTTTATGGTTAATTCCTTTAATTTTGGCATTTTCATGTAGTTTTTCTTTATTTTTTAAATTTTAATTTTTTGGAATGGCTCGAATTGACCTGTTGGTCAACCCTAACCTAAACGTTTAGGGTTAGGGTCTAGCATTTGATAACACAACCCGAAATAAACCCAAAGTGTTTTGACCCAATCCGAACCCGACCCACCCAACCCAATTGCCAGGTATAAATAAAATACATGTGAGGCTATGGAATCTCTTCATTGGTTTGAAATAACAAGGTTTTTCTTACATCTTCCAAGCTAACTAATGGAAAACTATTTTTTTTCTTTTCTTTTTGTTTTTTTTTTTGGTTTTTTTTTGGGGGTGGGGGGTGGGGTGGGGTGGGGAGAGTATTGAAGATTAATTTACAAAAATGATCTTTTTATTTTTTCGTGTACAAAAAATATCTACTTGTGCAACATAGGCTGTGGCTCGGGTTTACAAGCAAAGGCCTGAGCCGGATACAATATAAATTCTTCAAATAACTGATTTCTATACTATCTTTGGTTCTCAATAGCAGCCTTTTCTTCTTTCTAATACATTTGGTTTATTTGGTCAATAGTATGAGTCTTAGTATAGTGGGTAGTAAACTCAAGCATCACCAAATAACCAAACCAAATTAATCAATAGAAAATTGACATCAGCTAATGGTATCTAGTCCACACCGGAATAAAGAACAAACTGAAAACTCATCGTTTAACATTTTAACTACATCAATCAATGGTTCTATCATTAATATATGTTGGAGGGAGATTCAAAATTTTAAGAATCTCTCTTCTTTCTCTCTCTCTTGTTTTTAAGTTTTGCCTTTTTTTCTTCCCACTCTTGAGTGAATGGAAAGACTCTTTGTTCTACATTATTTGGAAAATGAGTAGAGGTGGAGTATATTTATAGTTTTGCTCTCTCTCTCTATAGGTAAGGACCCATAGGAGGAAAGCACTATATGTATCCCATGCATGTGATGGCAGGTTGGGGGTTCTTTTTACACGTGCACGTCGAGCCAAGCCGGGCGCAGGTGCATGTGCATGTGCGTGTGCGTATTGAATCAGTTTTGGTTTTATCAAATTAATCATTTGGTTTTTTAAATTTGAATATAATTTTGAATGTTTTTTCAAATTATATTCAAATTTTAAATATCATTTGAATATAATTTTGAATATCATTTGGTTTTTTAAATTCGAATAGGTGCACTGTTTTGAAGAGGTCCCTATTTGAAAGGACACCTCTATGTTCATTCGGGTGACTGAGAACACTCTATAAAAGGAGTGTTGGTCGACCCAGTTTACACACAAAAATACTTTCGATAGTCTTCTCTGACAATCTGAGCATCAATTCTTTGTGGTTCGCGGAGGTCTGGTAAGCTAGTGTACATCTACTAGTGGCCTATGGGCTGTTTTATCTTGGCAACCGATTTGCAACCCGGCTGCACCATAGGGGGAAAATGCGGTCCTAAAGAGAGTGACCAAGTGGCACGACTCAGCCCTTCTTCTCTCTGCAACTTCTCAGTTTCGCAATTCTACAACATCACACTCCTGCAAATTCCAGTTTAGAAAGTGATTACCGATAAGTTCTATTCTACCTTCTTTATTATTTTCCAACAATCTTAAAACCACATTCATGGAACCTATCTCTGCTAACCCCTTCATGAAGAATAAGATACTATCAATAGTTTCAGATTTCTCTAAGATTGAACATTTTAATGGAACCAACTACAAGCGTTGGAGATAATGTCTTCTGTTTGCCTTAGAACAGTTAGGGGTAGCTTTTGCTTTAACTGAACCGAACCCATTAAACATGGAAGAACCAACACGTTCTGTTGTTGCAAAACACTAGACTACAACCGACTATCTTTGCACCCACCATATCCGGAACTGCCTGTCCAATAAACTGTTTAGTGTTTACTCCTCTTATAACTTTTCCTATGAAATTTGTAATGCATTGAACAATAAGTATGTTCTAGAAAATGTTGGACATAAAAAATATGTAATTGCCAACTTTCTGCATTTCACCATGAAAGAAGATATTGATGTATCTACTCAAATAGATGAGTTTCAGGTGCTTATGGGGGAACTAGCAAAGGAAGGCATGATACTGCCAGATGAATTCATTGTTGGTTCTCTTATTAAGAAATTTCCACATACATGGAATGATTTCATGACTAGTATGAAGTATAAGAGGAAAGACACTACTTTGGACCAAATAGTGGTCTGAATTCAAATAGAAAAAAAGAATAGAAAGAAAGATGATGATCGGTTTTCCAAAACCGATTTGGTTAAGGAAAAGACTACAAAATTCAAAAAGAATCTTAATGTGAAAAATGATAAAAAAGTCAAGAAGCAACAAAAAAATGAAATATCTATGTATGTGGTAAACTCGGGCATTACAAGAAGGACTACTGGTACCGAAAGGACTTTGAGAAACCAAAAGTCAATTTGACTGGGGATGTTATCGCAGCTATGGTAAGTGAGGCAGTTTTAGTTGATAAGTCGAAGGAGTGGTACTGGACACTGGTGCTACCAAGCACATATGTGGGGACCGCAACTCCTATGAGTATACAACTCAGTTTGAGGGAGATAAAGTTTTTATAGGAAACTCACAAATTTTGAAGGTCATCGGCAAAGAAAGGTGCTCTTGAAACTGATTTCAGGAGAAATTCTAATGTTGAATGATTTGTTGCATGTGCCAGAGATCCAACGAAACTTGGTATCGGGAGCACTCTTCAACAAAGTAGGACTGAAGCTCACGTTTGAAGTAGATAATATTGTGTTAATTAAAAATAATGTATTTATTGGAAAATGATATAATGCTGGTGGACTATTTGTACTGAATATTTCTAATGTTTTTATGAATAAGAGTGCTTCTTCTTCTACATATATTGTTGATTTTTTTTTTTTTTTTATATTTGGCATGCTAGATTAGGACATCATAGTGCCCCTTATTTAAAACGGTTATATAAATTAGGAGTTTGAATGTTCCTATTAATTTTACAAATGAAAAATGCCAAGCATGTGTAGAAGCAAAATTCACTAAGAAACCTTGTAAAAGTGTACAATGAGAAATTAGATTATTATAACTTATACATGGTGATCTTAGAGACCTTAAATATCATGAAGCTAAATGGGGAAAAAGATACTTATCTTGATATGCAAAAATAATTCTACTTAGATCAAAAGATGAGGCTGATCAAGCTTTTATAAACTATAAAACTGAAGTAGAAAATTAGTTAGGAAAAAAATAAAAATATTTAGAACAGATGGAAGGATTGAATATGATGGAGAAACCATTAGGAAATTCTTTAAAGAAAATGGAATCATACATAAAACTATATCCCCTTATCAACCTGAATCTAATGGAGTAGCAAAACTTAACAGAACATTAAAAGAAATGATGAATGCTATGTTAATTAGTTCAAGTGCATTTTTGAACTTGTGGGGGGAAACGATCCTAATGGCTTGTCATTTATATAATAGAATATCACCCAGGAAGAAATGACAAATACATTTTGAACTTTGGCATAATAGAAAACTTAGTTTGAACTACGTAAAAGTTTGGGGCTTAATAAAAATTGGAATACCTGAACCTAAAAGAAATAAATTAGGACAACAAACCTATGATTGTGTGTTCATTGAATATGCACAAAACAATATAATTTATTAATTTCTTATAATTAAAACAATTGATAATGTTGTAGATAACAACACAATAATAGAGTCTTGAGATGTTAAGTTCTTTGAGCACATCTTTCCATAGAAAAAAGAAACAATAAATAAAGAACCCTCCTAAATTCAAAATAGGAACTAAGAACAATTGAATGTTCAAGAAATTAATACTTCACTTAATCAAGACAACACCGATTCTAAGAATTAGTACTTCACTAAACTCAAAAACTTTACACTCCGAAGATGAATGTAATCTTTTTCTTAATTCTTACAATTGTGAAGCAAATACTTTGTTATATTGATACTTCCCACTTCTGGTATGAATTTACCGATGAATGGTTTTGTTGATGGAAAATTTTGATGGCATGGTGTTGGATCATAGAAATCTACTAATTAATCTACTTGTGTGGCGATAATGCAACTTATGATGATCTAACTTGTTCTGGACTTTTGGTGACATAACAACATAGGAGATGATATCTAACATATATGATCTTGATGGTATTCACAAAATCAACTCCATCAAATTATCTTATTTGCCTGGTTTTAAGATATGCTGGGAAATTTTAAGCCATTAGGACAAGCAATTAATTAATGAAGTTAGAATTCTTCTTTGTCTATTAATGAATGAGGTGGGTTTGAAGTGTAGATGCAGCTGGTTCTATCATTCTAAGAATAATTAAACCAATTATCTTCTTAGGCGCTATTAAATATTAATTAATAAAGTTTACTAAAACCTCGCATTTTATTTTCTATGAATAATTGATCCAATTATCTTTTTTGGTGCTATTAAATATTAATTAATAAAGTTTACTAAAACCTCGCATATTATGGGGTGTTCTCTCCGTATAGGAAATGGAATTTATACATACGAATAGATTCCCACGTGAGAGCAATCCAACCCATTTCCTATTAATTATATGAATGTTATTAGATAATTAGATATATATAATTATTTAATTATATAAATATATAATAGTTATTATAAATATTATTTATTTCCTATTAATTATATAAATATTATTAGATAATTAGATATATAAAATTATTTAATTATATAAATATATAATAGTTATTATAAATATTGTTAATAGATATTGAATCGTTCGAACAGTTTTGACCATTTTTTTAATTTTTTTGTCAGAACAGGTTGATCGTTCGATTCAAACGGTTGGACCATTCGACCTGGTAACTAGACCTCTGACCGGTTCGGTCTTTGGGTCGGTTTTAAAAACCATGATGTTATTTCATTCGAGCATGTGACTCATACGACCCAAAAATGGAACCGTTCTAGCCACCAGTTTTTGGGTCAATGGTTTGACCATCCGATTCGAACGGATGGCCCATTCTGACAACAAAAATTAAAAAAAAAAACAACTAAAAACCATTGAATGGGTCAACGAGTTGACGGTTCGACCACTTGGGTCAATGGGTTGTAGATCAGTTCAATGGTTTTTGGCCAGGGACCATGATTGGGGTAAAACAGAACTGGTTGCCTGGACAGTTCCTAATTAAAAAAAATAAAAAAAAAAACGGATGACCCATTTTGACAACAAAAATTACAGGCAAAAAATTGAGTGTGTGGGGTCCATTAAGCAGTACCATACGTGTTATGTCATTCGAGCATGTGACTCATACAACTTGAAAACAAAATCATTCTGGCCACCGGTTTTTGGGTTGACGATTTGACTGTTCAGTTTGAACGGATGGTCCGTTTTGACAACAAAAATTAAAAAAATGACCAAAAACCATTGAATGGGTCAATGGTTCAACCGCTCGGGTAAAAGGGTTGTTGACCGATTCAACAATTTTTGGCCAAGGACTGAGATTAGGATAAAACGAAACTTGTTTCCTAGATGGTTCCCAATTCAAAAAAATGGCCAAAAACCTTTTACGGGTCAACGGGTCGATGGTTCGACCGCTCGGGTCCCATTTCCTATTAATTATATAAATATTGTTAGATAATTAGATATATATAATTATCTAATTATATAAATATATTATAGCTATTATAAATATTATTAATAACTAGATATTGAACCGTCCAAACGGTTTTGACCATTTTTTATTTTTTGTCAAAACGGGCCGACCGTTCGACCCGGTAACTGGACCCTTGACCGGTTTGATCTCCGGGTCGGTTTGAAAAACCATGATGTTATGTCATTCGAGCATGTGACTCATATGACCCGAAAATGGAATCGTTCTGGTCATTGGTTTTCAGGTCGACGGTTTGATTGTCCAGTTCGAATGGACAACCCGTTTTGACAACAAAAATTAAAAAAATAAAAATGACCAAAAACCATTAAACAAGTCAACGGGTTACGGTTTGACCACTCGATCAATGGGTCGTTGACCGATTTAATGGTTTTTGGCCAGGGACCGGGATTGGGGTAAAACGGATTTGGTTCCTTAGACGGTTCCCAATTAAAAAATAAAAAAATGGATGACCCGTTCTGACAACAAAAATTACAAGCAAAAAATTGAGTGTGTGAGGTCCATTAAGCAGTACCATACATGTTATGTCATTCGAGCGTGTGACTCATACAATCTGAAAATGGAATTGTATGGCCACCGGTTTTTGGATCGACGGTTTGATTGTTCGGTTTGAATGGATGGCCCGTTCTAACAACAAAAATTAAAAAAATTAAAAGGTGACAAAAAACCATTGAACAGGTTAATGGTTCGACCGCCCAAGTCAATGGGTCATTGATCAATTAAACGAATTTTGGCCAAAGACTGAAATTAGGATAAAATGGAATGGTTGCCTAGATGGTTCCCAATTAAAAAATAAATAAAAAATAGCTAAAAATCATTTTACAAATCAACAAACCGATGGTTTATCTACTTGGATCAATGAATCATTGACCGATTCAATGATTTTTACTAAAACAACGGGTCAACGATTTGATTCCAATCCCTACGAAGCAGGGCCCCTCCGCTAGCCTATTAGGTTTAGAAGTCGTCTTCACAGAAGTTCAACATCTTTATATTTGCTTAATCATTCTATGATACAGTGTTATGGTATTGCCAAAACAATTGGTTTGGATCTTTGATTTGATGGTCTAATAATTGGGAGTAGAACTGGATTGGGATTTGTATACTGTTGCACACATCTTGTTCAGTTCATGGGTAGATCTGGAGTCACCAATAAAGGGGTGAACATTTCAAGCCCGGCCCAGCCCACAATATATGTAAGGGTTGTAAGTAAGGTACAAAGTATGGATTGGGTCAAGCTGAGGGTCCATAAAAATCCATCCCTAAAGGCTTGTTTCGTTTGAAGGAAAAAATAGGAAAAAGAAAGGAAAAGTAAGAAAATCTTTATAAATCTTATATATGTTTTTTTACCTTTTCCTTCAAATCAAACATAACCTAGTGGTACATACATCAGATCTGGTCAGGCCCAAGTCCAACCCAAACTTAAACCAACACAACTCAGGTCTCAGGTTGGGCCAAATTCGGGCTTGGGTTGGGTCGGGCCAGGTTTAGTAAGGATTTGGTGAATTGGCCTGGGTTGAGCTAGGGCCAAGAAGTTTGTAATTCTGTTCCAATTCCATTACCTAACCGAAGAAGGAAACAGGAAAGAAAAGAGAAAAAAAGAGAAGAGCTCCAACGTGGACTGGGAATTGAATTATATATAGTATCCAAATCCTGAACCATCACTATGATCTATTACTTGCCAACTTTTGTCATTCTAAAACTCAACTCTGACCTCTATATATACCCTCGAAAAGCATCCCGTGTTCTGCATCCTGTTTCTAACTTCTCCGGTGTCCACTGTCCAGACCAGACGTCGTTTCTCTCTTGTTTCACTAGACTTCGGCTGTACGAGTGACTATTAGCTACAATGGTAAGAATACTTTTTAGCTTTTACCTACAAATTTAAGTTAACAGAGCTATTGACTTGATTTTTCTTTGTATTTTTCAGGGAACAAAGGAGAAGCAGGCTAACGCTCCTTCATCTTCTAAAGCTAAATCTTCCGACGGCAAAGATAAGAAGAAGGTTCAAACAAAACCCTCTGTTTTTTATTAAACTTTGGAGTTTCGTGTGCACTGTTTCTTCTTGAGTAGTTATTAATTTTATTTTTTAATCTTTTTTCCTTTGTGATACAGAAGTGGGTGAAGAACAAGAATAATAAGGAGAAGAAGAATAATGAGGTTTTATTCGACCAGGAGTCGTCCTTGGAAAAGAGGTTGAGTGAAGTCGCAAATTTCAAATTAATAACAGTTCCACTCCTATCAGAAAGGCTGGGGGTAAAGCTCTTAACTCTTGGGAAGCTGCATACATCTGATATTTTTTGTTTTCATATCTGTTTTTATGTTGTGCTCTGTTATATTCAGAAGCATATTTGTTTGTAAATTAATCTTTGTTGCTTCTTTTTCTTCAAGTATTTAATGTAGTACCTGATTGTCTTTGGTTTTGTTTTAATTACTCTACAGATAAGTGGATCACTGGCTCGAAAGGTAATTCAAGAATTGATGAGTAAGAATGCTATCACGGCAGTGTCTGAGGACTCAACCCCGAAAATTTACACTAGGAATAGTACTGCATAGTGTCCCCTTTTCTAAGTTGTTTTTTATATCTACGAAGATAGTTCAACTTCATTGTGGAAGATATATAGTTGATCATTTGCAGAGTTCTGATAACTTATGTATTATCCTGATTTAATTTCTAGATTTGTTGAATAAATTATTTGATATATATATTTTGCCTCCACTGTATCCTTTGGTTTCCTAAGTATATGCACATGTATCTTACTTAAAACCTTGATTTCACCCGGATTGCTACCATCTAAACTGCTCAGACACGCTTTAGTAACTATAACTTTTATTGATGCAGCCACCACAGAGAGGTTTTTGGATGGTTTAAATTATAGAAGGGCTTGGGTTGAATAGTTGTTAAAATTTCAAGTAAAATTTCTATATGCGTCTCTTAATAATTAATAAATAATTTTAACAATAGAATCACGCAAGCAAGAATAAGAAACATCGAAAACACAGCTTCATTGTTTGATACTCCAAACACCTTCAATTCCCCTAAATCATTATAGCTGTTTATTTTTTAATAGCTACCCTCCTATATAATCTACGAATTAATCCAAGTTTTTAAACTCAGTCGCGCGATTCATCAATTACTATAAAACGTTTTTGTAAACTTTCTAGCTTTTATGCTTAAATTTAATTATGACAAATATTAATGTTGATGAAATGGATGAATCTACCCTGCACATATATACATATATATTTGAGGAATTTCATTGCTGATCCAAACGATTGATAAGTTGTTGCGAGAGTTCGATCATTTTTCAAGTTTCTTCGTGCATTGTATGGGTGACAATGAGACTTAAAGTCTTAAAAACTCGAACGGACACTGAATTGTTCTGGTGACTCGTTTCCATGTCAAACGGTCTTATCGTCTGATTCGAATGGATGATCTGTTTTAATTTGAAAAAATAAAAAATAAATAAACTAAATAACAGCCAAAAAAAATGTCTGGATCGATCAATCGATGGTTTAATTGCCCGAATCAGCCTGGTTGTATCAATAGTTTTTGATCAAAAAATGATTTTATTACCTGACCAATTTCTAACTCAATCTGTCCAACTATACGGTCTGGTCCGTTTTTCGAAACCATTATGAGCTTGTCGGTTATTCTTTCCTTTCTTTTACGTGTACCCTTGAAAGATTAAGATTTGGTGCGGGGCGAATTTGCCTGGGCTTACAAAAAAGGAAAAATAAATCCATCATGTAGGAAATTCACTAAATGAGACATGTTTAAGTTATTAATGGTTTTTACAAGTTATCTTAGCAGTTTAAAGTTGTAATTTTTAGGGAATTTTTTTTATTAGTATCTTGTCTTTTGGGCCTAGTTCTATTTTGGTTCTCGAACTTTAAAATGAGACAATTCGATATCTGAACTTTCAAAACATGCCAATCTAATACTTGGTGTTAATTAATTGTTATCTAATTTTCTTTATTAACCATTTAGACATTAGGAAAAAGTGAATAATCTCTAATCCTTTTCTCTTATTCAAGAAAGTTGAGATCATCAGAATGCCCATTGAGATGTGATCCCAACTTTATTGAATAGAATAGGCAAAAAATTGAGATTATTCATTTTTTGTCAATGTTTACATGATTGATAAAAAGAAATTAGATAACATTCGAGGGACATGCATCTTTTCAAATGCCACTTAATGGTATGCACTAAATTAACACATTTTAAAAGTTTGGGTCTGGTTTCTCTAAAATTTGGGGATTAGTCGAAAAAACACCCGACCTGTTCGATCCAGAGATTGAACCATTGACCCACGATCTACATGATTTATCATCAATTTGTTTAGCTGAGCCAGGATCTACTCCTCACAAATGGGCACCTCACATGCACATCCACCGTGCATTGGGAACATTTCCCGTGAATGATAAATAATAAGTATGGGAGATGTTCCCAATGCATGATAGGATGTACACGCCAGTGTGAGGAGCAGATCCGGCCTTTGTTTTGCTGGCGTTGCTCTGAACCTGTAATATCCAATATAGCATAGTACTTACCAATGTTCGATACTTTGATTTCTAAAACTCGAGGCTGAACTGGACACCTAACTATTGTGTTCGGGTTAGTGTTGCTGCCAACTTTTGGCTGGTTTGTTCCAGCGGAGACGTAGACGTGGATTCGATTCGTACTATCACCAAATTTGGAGGAGAGTTAGTAATGTGTTGCTGTGTTATTCATAAAAGATGGGATTCGGCCGTATGATTAAATACCAAAAAAATTATCTTAATTTTATCAATTTAAAATTGACTCAACAAAGCCTCTGGGGTCAGCTATCAAATAAATCCTGTTTTTCATCCTATCATCCATCAACGCTGTGTTATGTTGAATAATCTGTAGATATCAGGTCTTCCATCTGTATTTCATCCCACATCATTTTAGGCCTGGTTCTCTTTTGATTCACCCTCGAGATAAATAGAGAAACCAGAAAGTATTGAATCAAGTTCTCTTCCTGATGTCTAGGGATAAAACCATAATTTTGCCAAGGATTCGCTTCGCATAACCCTGTTCGTCCAGGTTCTGTAACCTTTGAGAGGTCAAATTCCAAAGGATACGGCATAATTATTTGATTAATGGGAATCACCATCTTAGTTTCGTCCCATTTACTGCGATACCAATCACCAATCAAAATCCATCCATGAATTTTAATAAATAATTATCACATTTATGATTACAATTGATTGGTCAGCAGTTTTTGAATATCATCTTTTTAGTACTATAGGAGAACCCTATGTTAATAAATTTAAGCTTGAAATGATTAGGAGGTATAAATACATTTTAAGACAAAATATATTGATTGTCATGGCATCGCCATTAGAGCATTATAATTCGTCTAAATACAACCTCTGACCAAGCCCAGACAAAAATAGTAGTTTGTGTGTGGAAAGTATAAGAACTCAGTTCATGCTATGTGGTGGGATCGTGAAGGAGATGGGAAACCACGCAGGTTAGTACCTGGTCCCCCTTGAACCCGGTTCTTCACCTTAGGCGACCTAAGTTTTTACTAACAGCTTCCTTGGAATATTCTAGAACCCATAAACCAATCATAGCTTTCAAAAACATTTTCACCCTCTTTTGGTTCTCCTTTCCATAGACATATCTTCTTCTTCGGCATTTGAATCCAACTTTTAATACCCACAAACCAATCTTAATTTACCTGATTGGCTTACACACATAAATAACAAATACTGAAGATATAAGTTACAACCAACATGTAACAACTCATGTATAAAGTCATTAATATGTTATTATTTATTTAAATTAAATTACAAATTAACAAAAATATATATAATTAATTTACAAAATATATTGGATCCATTAGAATGTAGAAGATCCATACATCTAAGTATTCAAGAAACAAATCATATTCAACTAATATATTTTAGTTACTAAATCAATTATTTGTGCTAATGGGTGTATAAATAGTAAATGTCATAAATTAGTGCAAATCAAATTATTAAATAATAATTTACAGAAATATATAATTTTAATTTAAAATATGTCAGATCCATTAGAATTTTTAAGATACATATCATATTATATGTTTTTCATAAATTTAATTACTAAAATAATTACTGTTTTTAATATTTTTACTGTTTGATTGGATAGAATTGGAATCCTATTCTCATTTCTGCTGGAATTACATTCTCCCATTTGCCCCCTCCCTTGAGAATGAAATCTCATTCCAGATTACTCTAATTCTTGCATAAACCAAACAGACTATTCACATTTTGATTCTGTTTTTGATTCTCACCACCCTTTCAGTCTAACAATGCCAACCCTCAAATGCTAGCCTTGTTAATCACACGCAATGATTACAAGTTTCACTAAGGTGGAGCCAATTTCATGGTGAAATAACAACGTGGCAGTGAGTTCCCAACAGAAAAATTGACCCACGCCCTCTTTCCAAGCTCTATATATGGCGGCCATGAGCAGCCCAACGATTGCACCGAAACCAAACTTAGAGAGAAAGAGCGATCGAGTGAGAGATTGAGGAAAGGAAAGAAGAGACAAAGAGATAATGGCAGGTTCTAAGAGTGGTTGCTTGGCCTTGGCAGTGTTGTTGGTTGTCGGAATTATAATTTCCGGCCACCAGGTCTCTGCACAGAGTTGCGAAGGTGATCTTGAGGGTCTGGTGGAACAATGTGACCAATTCGTTCAAAAGCCGGGGCCACAGGTTCCACCATCGCAAGCTTGTTGTGATGTTGTGAAGAAGGCTAATATTCCATGTGTATGTCAACACATCACCAGGGAGGTGGAGAAGATGATAAGCATAGATAAGGTTTCACTGTGGCAATCCGATTCCCAAGGAACCCAATGTGGAAGTAGTAAGACTCAACCTCTTTAATCCAATTCTCCAAAAGACTTCTAAATATTTTTCATGATTCATTTTTTATGATATGTGTGTAACAATTACTTTGGTTCATTAAATATTGCTTGTTCTTTTGGTTTCTCGTTAATTACACATTTCCAAAGGCATGTATGGAGTTGATGAGAGATCTGGAAGGAATAAAGGCATGTATGGAGTTCATTAAATAATGCTTGTTATTTTGGTTATTAAGTGCGCGTTTGGTTGTTTCTAGCTGGAGGGTAGTTGGACTTGGTTGTTTAGCTCGCTGGTAGAACTGTAAGGAAGTAGAGTTTAGAGGATTTGGGGTGGCTAACTCGGTGTGGGTACTCTGATGCTTAAATCAATATAATTTGTATAGCAGGAGAGTTAGAATGCAATAATCGTGCGTACATTGTGTCGTTGGAGTTGATACCTTTATATAGGCATTGTTTGGCATGAGCTTCATGCATTGCATCTGAGGCCTTCGGGAAGACGTGCCTAACTGGTCCAAAGTCTTCGGAGGTAGCCATGCACATAGACTAGTCTCTGCACCTTGTTCGGTTTCCTCTGAAACATTCGGGGCAGGGGCCAACTTCTGAGAAACCTAGGAGTGATGGGATATGCAGGCAAAATTGGTCAATGAGTACGTCTTGTAGGTCGCCACCTGAACCTCAATCAGGTCGGCAAGCTCTCAAGGGAGGTCACTCCTCATCAAGGCTACTTTGACCGTACTGATGAGGTACCACAGGTCGGACTTGGATGAGGTGCTGCAAGCTGCCCTGAGTTGTGGACGAGGTTGTCAGCTAGATTTCCGCCAGATTGGCGGAGGTAGGTTGCTAGGTCAGCGGCAAAGGCAGATCGTCAGGTTGGCGGTAGAGGTAGGTCGCCAAGTCAAAATCCATCACTTTGGCTAAGGCAAGTTATCGCCTAGGTGGTGCCGCAGTGTCATCCAGCTGTTTTGAGATGCCATGTGTCATGATGTCACTGGAGGGTCAAATTCGCCCTCATCAATTGTCCCCCACTCTCGAGCTGAGATCAGCTCGGTGAAGGGAGTAGCTTGTTTCTTTATCCCATAGTGACTAATTTGATGAGCTCATAGCCGTAGGCGTTGGTCCAATTTGCTTCCTAGGTCGAAAGAGTTTAAGTGTTGAATGTAGCCTTACGCAGGACTTCACTTTCTTGATTATCGGGGTGCAAGAGTGAATTTATCTGCTCGATGAGAGACAAAGCAATCACTCTGAGGACATCTACCTTACTAGGGATGCAACCATCAAAGAGTTTTGAAATTCAGCCCAATACATCAAGAGCGAAATTCGTCATGCCGTCCTCAAGAGGGGCTTCTAACTGCGTGATTGCCTCGTCAGGTTGCTCCACTCAGGTAGACTAAAACATAATGTCCCTCGAGCCAGTTCGACTAAGTTTGCATGTTTTCCACGGTGCTAAAAGCGAAATAGTCTTCCCTGCCTTCGTTTCTTTTTCTCTCTCTCGCTCTTTTTTTTGAGTTGGGGGTGAGATGCAAACATCCTTTATTGAGATTGATTTACACGTGTTGTCGAGCTAGATAAGCAGGGGGCCGACCTGCTTAGATTGGTTTACCTGTTGCTGTCTTGCTTTCGAAGTTGGCTTGAGGGCACCTTAACTAAAAAGTGGTATGGCTTTCCCTTAAAACTCAATTTGACCAGATCGCCAAAGCGGATGGCCGTTCCCTGGTAGCTTTAAATGTGGCTGCTTCTATGCCATCGCATGGGATTGGCTTTCCCGAGTATGTACTTGCGAGACCATGGCATACATACATGTATTACACCTACTCCTAGAGCTGCTAGTTTCCCTCTCCTACTGAAGCTATAGGAGGTTCACCTTGAGGGGGTGGCTCTATTGTTTACAGGTCATCTACTCTTATGAGAACCACAAAAAACTCGACATATGAGACCAATTCCACATTCAATTCTATCTGTAACAATTACTTTGGTTTGTTAAATAATGTTTGTTCTTTTGGTTTTAGATTAATTAATTACACATTTCCAATTAATTTATACCCACTCATTAATCTATAGTTCTCATTTTTTTATTTTCATTCACATATGGAGAGAATTGGATATGAGCTAAATATATAACCAATCCATCGGTGGGATGAGTCCAATGCTCCATCTTACTCCTCAATGACACTCACTCTTTAATTAATTAATGAGATTTAGACCGTTTAACGAGGGAATTCTCAGTTCAAAGTATCGGTACATATGTCCCCTATAAGATACGTTGTAAGGATTTCCATATATTTATCTATATTTAATAATTATTAAAGGTGTTTTTAGGAATTCGTTTATTTTATTTATTACATAACATTAAAATATTTATAAAAGTAAATTTTAAAAAACTAAAAAAAAATTAAAATTGTATGATTTAAAGCACCGATGCACCGTTGCCGATACACAAAAGTGTATGAATACTTTGAATTATGGTGAGAATACATATCATTATGACAATCATACCTTTTCACTATTCTCCATCTGAAATGATGAACCTATTGCATTTTCAATCGCTGACTATAATATCGTTGCAAAAGATAACTTGAATTAAATTGTATTTTACCCCTGTCGTTAATATATGGTTTCTTTTTTTGAAGCCAGAGGCAAAAAATTATTTTAAAACAATAGGTTATATCTCATCCAGAAAAATAGACCTGATAAAATTTGGAGGAATCGACCAGGTCATAGCATGATTGTATCTGACAGCATGATTTGTTAGCCCATGGGCTAAGCGAATACAAGATTGAGATGTATGAATAAAACTGGTTGATACAAAGCCAGAAGTAAGATGTCTATATTTTAGAATAGTAGAATGTAATCTCCAAGGAGGGTCTATACCCGAAGAGAGAATGTCGATGATGTGTTTTGCATCACTTTCTATGATGAGAGCCACAAGGTCCATAGCAATGGCACACCTTAGACCTTCCAAAATTGCTATGGCTTCAGCTTTTTTCGGGGAAGAACAATAGAGGGGAGCACATCTACACAGTATGAAATAGCCATTGTGATCTCTGATAACAATTTCAAAAGCCGAGCGAGAAGCACTCCATGTCCCATCTATATTAATTTTAATGATTCCAGTAGGAGGCTTGATCCACCTCTGAATCGTCTGAGGATCCGTACTGATTTGAGAGTGAACACTGTCAGTGTTTGAATCTGAAATAGTAGATTTGGAAAGTAAGGCACAATGAGATTCAATGGTTGCAAGCATCTGTAATGGATTGAAAGGGTGTTGCTCAAATATCGCTTTGTTTCTATGCTTCCAAATGAACCACATTACAATGACCCCTCGAGCAAACATTGGAAAGCAAGAATGTTGATTCTTTATTTTGTCAATATGTCTCCAATGCAGTAACCAATAACGTAAATTATTATTTTGAGTATTCTCAATTTGGATACTCAAGGAGGCAAACCATATGGGTTATACAGTTGGACATTAAAATAAGAGGTGATCCACAATCTCATCTGAAACTCTGCACAAGTAGCAAGTTGCTTCAATCTTAGTTGATCTTTTAGCCAGCTCTGCATTAACTGAAATAACTCCCTTACAGCATCTCCATAAGAACATCTTGACACAGGGAATTAAAGTTTTCATTTTCCACAATTCTTTCCAACTAAGATTTTCACAAACCCAGGAAGCATGAGAAGATTCCGAAACATCTTGACACAACAGTTTATACCCAGAGTTGCAAGAGAACCTTCCATTAAGAGTAAATGACCAAATCAGCTTGTCATTAGTTAAAGGATTCACCTGAGGGATAACAATCTTTGTAATCTGGTTAATAATGTCCTCATCAAAGAGCATATGTAAGAGTTGGGTGTTCCACGTCCGTAAGGTTTGATTCATGAGCATGGCCACCTTGCTGCAAGCAAGGTCCCAGTTATTTGGCTTTTCAATCAATCCATTAGGAATCCACAGATCTTTGAAAATATCTACATCACAACCGTTTGAAATTAACCATCTACAACCCTTAGATCTTCCCGACAAGCTAATAGGCTGGACCACAACAATGAGTGTGAACTTTTATGATTTTGTTTCCAGAAATTTGATGAGGTAAGATACTTTTCTTTAAGTATTTTAACCCATAAAGAATCAGTTTCTGTGAGAAAACACCAAGCCAACTTAAGTAAGAGAGCTCTGTTCATCAAACTTGGGTCTCTAAAGCCAATACCCCCTTTCTCCAAAGGGAGTAAAAATGACTTCCATGCTTTTAGGGATATGGGTCTTTCTTTTGATGCCTTTCCCCACCAAAAATCAAGACAAATTGATCTTAGCTCCTTACAGATGGAGGATGGAAGAGCATAGGTTGCCATATGATAAAGGGGGAGGAAGCTATAGTAGATTTAATGAGAGCAGATCTACCTGCATGAAGAGAGGATTCCTGATTTTCATTTCTTAAGTTTTGACCTTGCTTTATCTACAATAAATCTCCAGTTTGAGTGCTTCTTTGAGGTATTGAGAATTGGCCCACCCAAGTACATATCCTCTAATTTCATCTCTTTTATTCCCAACATATCCATGATTTCAGATCTTGATGAAAGAGGTGTGCATTTGCTAAAGGAGATTGAAGATTTATCATAGTTCACCGCTTGGCTAGAACAAGCACAGAACAGATCCAGTAACAGTTTCAGCTTTTGATCCTCCAAAGTGGTTGCTTCTCCGAAAATCAGTAATTCATCCACAAAAAGGAGATGATTTATCTTTAAATTTAATCTTCTAAATTTAAAACCTTTGAGTTCACCAGCACTAAGAGCAACAAAGAGCATTCTGGATAGCAATTCCAGATAAATAATAAATAAGTACGGGGAGAGAGGACACCCCTGTCTGAGCCCTCTAGTTGGCTTGAAAGGTTTACTAGGAGTACCATTAACAATGATGCGCATAGATGAAGAAGCTAAACAGTTACTTACAAGACTGGTGAAAACCTCAGAGAAACCCAGGAGCTCCATATAGTGAAGAAGAAAATGCCATTCAACACGATCGTTAGCTTTAGAAAGATTGATTTTGAGAATAAAATGACCTGGGGTAGAAGATCTTTTGTTCATTGAATGCATTATTTCTCGAGCCATAATGATATTATCAACAATTTGTCTACCTGGCTTAAAAGCATTTTGAAAATTAGATACCAATTTCCAAAGAAGAGGTTTCAATCTTTTTGCTAAAATTTTAGCAACAATTTTATAAGTAATGTTTGCTAGGCCTATTGGTCTGAAGTCGCTAGGCAAAGAAACATCCTCCTTTTTTGGGATTAGGACAATAGTAGTGCCATTAATTGTAGAGATGATTGTAGGATCATTGAAGCAGGATTGGATAAACTGACAGAGGTCTTCACCAACTGTATTCCAGCCATTTTGAAAGAACAAGGCATGAAGTCCATATGGGCCCGGAGCTTTGAGGGGTGCCATACTAAAGAGAGTAGTTTTGATTTCATCACCAGAAGGAGTTTCACATATAGACTGGTTATCATCAGTTAAGATACAACTACTGAAGAAATTTGCAGCCATTGAATTTAGGTCTGTATGGGAAGAGGTAAACAAAGATCTAAAATAGCAACAAATAGTATCTTTGATTAATTTGGGGTCAGAAATCCAATCCTCGTTGTTGTCCTTTAGCCAGTAGATACTATTCTTTCTCCTTCTCTTTGAAGCAACAATATGAAAATATCTAGAGTTCCTGTCCCCGTGATTTAACCAATTACATCTTGATCTTTGCTTCTAGTACATTTCTTCAATATCATACCACTTTTCTAAGTTAGTTCTCTGAGAAAGTTCTTTTGCTGATGAAATGTTTACCACGTCTCCTATTTGGATCTATTCAATGCACTTTTTGATTTCTTGAATTTTTAAGGGAAATTGTAAATAGGAACGAAACCAATTCCATAAAATAGACTTACAATTCAAGCACTTCTATGGAAAGGAAACAGATTGAGTGGTCCAAATTGATGAGAGAATATCAGCATATCTATCACAAGAAGTCCAAAGAGCTTCAAATCTTTTTACAGGTTTCACTCATCTCTTGAAACCAACTAAGTTACAGAGAATGGGATTGTGGTCACTCCCAATTGCTGGCAAATGTTTTACCATGACCTTCGGATACAACTGCAGCCAAGACGGATGGGCTAAGAGTCTGTCCAAACGCTCCTTAAGGAGCAGGTGCGCTGATCTTCTATTTGTCCACGTATAAGCCGGGCCATGAAATCCCACGTCCAGGAGTTCACAATCATTTATGAAAGAATTGAATACTCTTGTCTCTCTATCACTAACAGCCGAACCACCTGATTTTTCTTTGCTGTTTGTTATAGCGTTTAGATCTCCAATCATTGCCCATGGACTGATAGACGGAGCATGGAAATCTCTTATTGATTGCCACATTTTTTGTCAGTCTTCTTTTGGGGGAAAGCCATAGGTGGAAAGTAAGTTCCAACTACCTCTCTCAGCCTGATCCCCTACACTTGCAATAATAAGGTTTTTATTTGAACTAACAATTTGAACATTAATATGATCCACCCAACAGGCACAAGCCACGGGAGAGACCAACAACATCAAGGCAGTAAAAACAGTTCCAGTTTAACTGATGCAGAATTTTCCTCATTCTAGAACTTGAAATTTTAATTTCTAACAAAAATATGATTTCTGGTAAAGTACTATTTAGGAGCTTTGACAGGTGACGAACTGCCCGAGGGCTCCCATTCCCCTGGCAGTTCCAAGCAAGAATTTTCATGATTGATTGGGGGCAGTTTTGGGGTGCGCCTCCTCCACCCGTAAATGATGAGAGAAAGAGAGTGCTTTTATCACTTTTTTCTTGTCCTCGAGCCATGCTCTTCAGTTTCCTTTTGATTCCTGAAGTCACTGTGTCATTTATTTCGATTCTTTGGGCCTTTTGCAAAATTAGTTCAGAGTTTAGAGAACCGCCACATCTCTTCCTGTTGTTGTCTTGAGTCGAAGAGGCTTCAGTGGGATCACTTGAAGAGATAGTTGAGAAAGCCTTAGCATTCGACACGTCTGAATTGGCAGTTTCTGTATCAGTAGGAGTAGTAGAGAACTCGCCTACACATTTTTGAGATCCATTCACCTTTTCAACTAGCTGGAGTGCTGACGTAGTGGTATCAGCAGCATTAGTCTGTGGAATATGCTTGCAAGGAGTGAGGTAACTTGTTGCTAGTTCAGTCTGGATGTGAAACTGATTCGCATTAATCTCCATGTTTTCCGCCGTAGAGAACGGGGTTGACAGGTCAGAAGGTGAATTAGTAATTGGAAGTGTTCCCGCAACACGAAGAATTGAAACTGACGAAGAAGGTAGTGGAGAACACTTGCCTGATTTGGCGGAATTAATACCCTGATTTTTCGGTATAGTTCCGCCTTCCTTTTGGATAGTGCAATCGTCAGAGTTCACATCTGTCCTAGTCCCCTGTTGAATGGCCGACGGTGAAGGATCCGGTGGGCTTGTTACCGGATTTTGCTGTCTTGATTCCCTTGCTTTATCACAGTTCAGGTTGAAATTCTTTTTACTAGACGAAGAACGTTGGACTGCACTGGCCCGGATCTCCTTTGTAATTCTATCTACTAAGAGGGCCTTTAATTTTCCTTTAATGTCTTGACTCTTACTATTCTCAATTGCTTGAAGGAGACGATGTTTAGTTCTGCAACTTTCAACTTCATGCCCAATTTTTGCACAAAACATGCAATACCTAGGAAGTCTCTCATATTGAACATCCACCAAGATAGTTTTCCCGTTCAGCAGCTTAAAGGGAACTTCTTGCTTAATTGGTTCAGTCACATCAATGGATATTCTGATACGAGCATATTGGCTCCACTTTGAAACATCCTTTGGATCCGGCTCAAATGGGCTCCCATGTTCTGATGCCAATTTTTTCACTGCATTAGAATTTAGATAGGCTAAAGGTAAGCCTACCATGTGTACCCAGGAATCTGCTCTGTTCAGAAAGTAATCTTCGGGACGAAGGTTTGACTTCCCTTTATGCAGAAGAATCAGATCCCCCTCGAACAACCAAGGGCCTCGATCAAAGATCCTGTCGCGTATCAGAGTTCTTTTCCGGTCTTTATTTTGGAGAGTATCGTCCATAGTAGCCTCCACTGGTTTCTCTGTTCTAGGGACCAAGATACGTGAGAGGTCTTTTAAATGGTCCTTCTCATCCATAGCAGAGGAGACAAGAAATCAACAAAACTTTCTCAGAGGGGAAGAGAGAGAGAGAAAAGAAAAAAAAAAAAGGGGGGGGGGGGGGGAAAGATATTGGGGGAGGAGAAAGAGAGATGGAAAGGGATTGGGGGGTGGAGAAAACCCTACTCGAAGGTAGGAGAAAACCCTACTCAAAGGTAGGAGCCGAATACAAAAACTGTGACATCATGTAATGTATAAATTTTCTTTAAAATCCAATATTATCCTTTGTTTCTCTCCCTTCCTCTTCACCATCCCTCTCCCCGACGGCAACTATAGCGAACCACTCCCCGATGGCTGTCGATGGTGCAACCGTTCCACTCCCCGTCTTTCACTATGAGAAGGAGGCGTTGAACTCACCAGTTGCCGCAAGTGCAATCAACCAGTTGCCGTAGCTCGTAGCCCGTATCAGAACCCTGGCCTAGGGGCATTTCGAACTCACCAGAAAATGGCTATTTTAGCAGGTCGTTGCCGCTGGTTAGGTGGGAGAGACTAAGAGAGAGAGAGAGAAAGAGAGAACCATGCGTGTGGGGTTGGATCGCAGGCTGTTCGAGGCAGCATCCATCAGAACCTTTGCACCTTCATAGACTGGAATCTCCGGACGCCTGTCTTTTTTTTCTCCTTTGATTTTCGTTTATACGGTTGGATTCAAGGACGCTGATTCATGATGAAGAAGAAAAGATTATGACTTTCAAGATTATGTTTACATGGAACTTTATGGATTAGGTTGGAAATTTAGAGGCGTTGGAAATTCATGGAACTTCACATAGAACTTTATTGATTATGATTTTCAAGGACACTGATTCATCTATCTCGACCAATTTCCCGAGGCATTCGAAATCCAGACAGGCGTTCAGATATGTTGCGGTAAATGGATGGGTATTGATCAGTGTTGTGTAAGGTGGATTTCATCTTCCCCTCATCGTTTCTCCTTATCCTCTTGGTGTCTACAAAAGTCGAGTATCGATGCTTTGGGCCACCGACGATCAATCCAAATTCTTGACGGTCGACCAGTTTCCCACCATCGCGTCTGTTTTTTCGCTCACACATCGGAGCAGTTACGAGTGCTACCCCAGCAAAGCCCAAGAACGCCGGTGTCGCTTGAGTCTTATGACAGATCACCGCTTCGTCAGGCTCTTGATTCTTGCTTTTAGAAGAATACGATGATATCGTCCCCTACATCGACCCTGATATCTCCTTCGATGTCCCTCCATCGGACTCGCCACCCTTGTCACCGAACAACCCATCAATCAGCCGGCTTTCGAGTTCCAACTTCATCAACGATGTGGTCACGTCCATGCGTGACCATGCGCCCGGGGCTCTTTAGCCTTAACCCCCCTCTCTCCTTTCCTCTAAATTTTGTTCCATTTTATTGGTTTGCTTTATAAATACTTTGTTAAACATTTCTTCAACTCTTGCATGTTTTTCTCAACTATCTATCAGCAAAGTTCATTTGAGAACAATTTGATTGGTTAATAATTTTATGATGCTTTGGTTATAAGTTTCTGGTATCATATCTTACATCTCGCATCATAGTTGAACCTTTCTACAATAAAAAGGAAATCAACACAACGCATGTTTGTTTTTATACTTTAGCTTTATGTATCAGTGTTCATCACAAAAGTTCATTTCATTGCTTTTGCTAATTTAGTGCAGAAACTGAAATTGTAGCTTTAATTGCAATTATTTCTTCAGCTAATATATGCTTTAAACCTTGCCTAAAATCTCCACTTGTAAGTCCCCACTCCTAAACGTAACTCCTGAAACCAACTAATTAATATACTAGAATATATAACCAACTCGATCCAATTATTCTTATCAAAGAAAAAACCAACTCCAATTACAATTAAATTCTATTTTGTCTAAAATTAATGGCAATAATCATAGTTTTTAAAACCAATCCTAGTCGAACGGTCCGACTGTTTAAATTGAATGCTTGGCCTATTTCTGACAAAAAAATAAAAACGGTTAAAACCATTCAAACAATTCAAACAGTTAACCATCTGATTCGGCGTTTCACTGATCAAAATCAACGGTTTTAAGAGAAAATTCGGTTTTAAAAAAAAACATAACTGGTCACCTGAACTGATTCTCGGTTTTACTGGTCCGACCATCCATCCTAGTCCGGTTTTGAAAACCATGATAGCAATTAACACCCAACATGAAATTCTATTTACAATTCTGTTTTGCCTTTCTCTTCATGTTCCAAAACTCATGCATGCAGGGGTACAAATGTCTCGTGATTTGGGAAAATTGAAAAGCAAGGTGTGAATATAAACTAGTTATAGCTGGCCTTGAATTACATATCACCAACCAATTAAACATCCAAAACAAAGATTTTGAAGCAAGGAGATCTGAGAGGAAAATAGAGATGGTAGCAGCGTCTAAGGTTTGTTACTTGGTCGTCTTATTAGCAACCTTGTTGATTGGCGGAGTTGTAGTCTCTGTCTCCAGCCACCAGCAGGTTCCCATCAAGGAAAATGCTGCGTGTGATGGTAATAAAATTCTGTCAAAAATAAGAAAGAATTGTTGGGATTACATTCGGTATCCGGGGCCCGCAGCTCGACCATCACCAGAGTGTTGTTATACTTTCGACAATGTCAACATGCCATGTGTGTGTGCAAGTATTACTTAGCAAGAAGAGGCTCAAATTAGCATGGACAAGTTGGTTTTTGTGGCATATATGTGCGACAACCCACTTCCCCATGGATCAAAATGTGGAAGTAAGTATATATGGTATCAAAGGTTATGATCATCGTGTTTTGTTTTTTCAGTATCATACATTCATGGTCAGACGAACTCTGTGTGTGTGAGTTTGGGTTAATTTTATAGAGGAAATTCGGGGTTAATTCTCCAATTTTACATATCAATGGGATTTAATATTGATCAATTAGGCATTGGATTAATGGATTCTTTTTTTTTTTATATTAACAAGTGTGCATATGCTTTATATGTGATAATTTTTTGTAATGATGATGATAGTAAATATGAGTGTTTTAGTCAAGAAAAGTATCAATAAGTATTAACCAGAGTTAATACTTTAAATATAAGAATTAATAAAAGAGATTTGAATGCAAAGAAAAATGTACTCAAATTATATTTTTGTGAATAAATAAATTCAAAAATTAGGGTATTTTAGTCAAACAAAACTTTCACACTCTCATTGGCACTATTGATAATAATATTCATAAGCATTGATGTTCAAATAAAACGTAAGGGTGTAGTTTGGGTTCGTCCAAATTAATATTTTACACTGTTTTGAATTCGAGATTTGATTTTGATCCATTCAAATTTTGACAAAAACCCAATTTGAGTCTGCTCAAATTGCACCCTTAGAAATGCCCAGCAAAGGGCACTGGTCGCCTAGGCAACACTTGGGTTAAACCTTGATAACAATTAATGATATTTATGTATTTTTTTATTTGTTAAACATAATATTCTTTTAGGAATTAATCGGTATTAGCTTTAATTATTTTATATTAATTACTTGTACATGTTTTATAATTAGTTGGTTGCTCATTGTTATGCTATTTTTCTATTTCAGGTTTCACCGTTCCATGATGACGAAAGGTGGAAAGAAAACACAAAGAATATGTCACCCTAATCAATAAATGTTGTATTAGAAACAAAACCATCAATTAACCTTCTCAACTTTACATCGATGAATATTATATAAACTTTTTTATTACAGCTACATTTGTTTACATTAATGCAGTTTCATTTGGTATATGCATGGGATTACAACTACGAGCGAGGGCAAAGTGTGATAAGCATTTCTCCTATTCACTCCACAGAAAGGATAAAACGACAAAGCATAATTAAGATTGGCCATTGAATCATAGAATCCTCTCAATTGGAAATAAAATCTGGTGTCTCAAACCGTAAACAAATAGCCCCTTACAGTAATTGGATCAACTCTCCCCTCCATCTCGAGCAAATTTTGAGGATTAAAAAATAAATAAATCGACCAAATTAGTTATGTCAATTTTTTTTGACGCCTATTAATTATGTATAGTAATAATATATAATGGTTGTCTGTTTTCTTGTAATTATTAGAAAAAATCTATGATACGGGAAAACATGGTATCGAAAGATTTTTGACCAATCAAAACCACCACCCATGAATTTTGATAAGTAACATCTGATTGGCTACCACACTTTATGATTCTAATTGATTGGTCGGACATTTTTCAGATATCATATCTTTTTCATATCATAGTTGAACCCTATTTATTATATTTTGTTTAAAGTGATAATTTAATAATAATTTTGGTTAATTAAAACACTTGTTTTATTAACATATAAACAATCTACTATTCACTGTTGTTTTTATTAAAATTATATTATCAAAAATAAAGTTCAAAATAATTATTAATGTCAAGTATATATAATTGGGTTAGACCCAAATATCTCATTAATAATTAATTTGGTTCTGGGTCTATTTTATTGAAATAGAACTGCTTAATAATTGATTAGTCACTACACCATCTTGACCCCTTTATTCCGAGTTTCCCGCCAAAATGAAAAATGGCAATTTAATACCTCTTTTAATTTATGCCTTTTCACTTAATGCAAAATTTAGAAACGCTTTCACGAAAGTCTGAAACAAATTTCTCCTTATTGGAGAAGATTCTAGATATGAAAATTTGGAGTCCGAGTTAAGGTGGGGGCTCCGCAGAATAGTATGCCCCACATGCACATCTCTCAGTATACATTGGAAACATCTCCCAATTTGTCATGAGGAGAGATGTTCTCAATGCATGGTAGGGATGTTCTATGAAACACATTATATGGAGAGCCAGTGTGAATACATCCTGTCCAAGTTGGTCCTTTCCTCCACATAGCTCTATGTATAGTTATATGCCCGACTTACATTTAACTTGCTGCAAATAAGAGAAAAGAAGAAGCTAGTGAGAAAAAGAACATGAGAATATTAAAAAGAGAGGAGGAGATGGTGAATTCGAATGGGCTACACAATGGAGGTGTAGCTGGGTAGCCCGTGTAACAAACCCATAACCCCCCGAGGCCCTGAGTTAGTGGCACAACTTGAACCCATGTCCCAACTACAACCAAGTGACCAACTAGACCTTATCAATGAGCTTAGTTGACTCCTTCAGATTGGTTACCACTTTTATACCGATAGATTGATTTCAAGTTTCACCCTCATTTGATGTTCTGCATCCCTTTCCATGGGCATTTGAATCCAATTTTCAGAACCCACAAGCCAGTCTTGATTGGGTAACACACATAAATTACAAATAATGTAATATTATAGAAAAGATATAAGTTACAACCAACATGATAGGATATGTGGATGTCATAAAACAGCTTTACAACATGTATAAAGTCATTAATATGTTATTATTTATTTAAATTAAATAATTAATTAATTAAGAAAGATATAAATATATAATTAATTTACAGAATATGTTGGATACATGAGAATGTTGACGATCCATACATCCAAGCGTCCAAGAAACATATCATATTCAATTAATATAGTTTAGTTACTAAATCAATCATTTATATTTCACTATTTTTGCTAATGGGTATGTACCTAACTTCTTAAAAAAAATATTAATCTAAGTACCGTTAATTTTGCAAATGATTTTTGTTTCCATAAATAATAAATATGTTATTAATTAGTGTAAATAAAAATGTTAAATAATAATTTATAGAAATATATAATTCTAATTTAAAATATATCAGATCCCTTGGAATTTTTAAGATACATATATATCATATTATATGTAATTCAAAAATTTTAATTATTAAAACTTTTGAATTACAAAAAATTTTAAGATCCCTTTTCCAGTGCAATATCTCAAGAATTTTATTGAGGCCAATCTAATAATTCCCATTTGGCAATTAATCTTAGACCAGAAATAGCTTTCTAGACGTCTTTTTTTCCTTGGATCTGAGTGAGCGTATCCTGATTGGCAACCATGGATGATAAAGTCTCTTTTTTTTTTTTTTTTAAAAAAAGCCTGTAGGCTGTCATTGCATCTTTTAATAGTACAGGTGGTAGAAAATTAGGATGGGGTAGACCAAGTCTTTGTCCTAGACAAAGAACAAGCCCTTTTAGCAATCGAATGAGCCACACAATTACACGTACATAGACTAATGAGATATAAAAAGGAGAAAACATTCGCAAAAGACTCTCACACTCAACTATCAAGTGGTGAATGCACAAGAGAATCACTAAGGAGGGATTCAACAGGAGAGAAACTATCTTCTGCTCATCTCCTTCTAAAACGATAGAAGAGATCTGTAATTCAATGGTCAACTTGATGCCCTCAAGGAAAGCTAGAGCTTCGATGTTGAGATCTGTAATTCAATAGTCTACTGTGTTTCTTGATGTTGAGAATTTTAAAAAATGGGGGTTCTAACAAATAAAAGCAACTTTTTATTTAAATACGACGTCTTTATGTGTATGCGATACAAATTGTATTCGTATTTTTTGGACAAAATTATTCTTCTCATTCGAAACGCTCTCCCTCTCTGTCTTTCTTTCACTCGATTAAAATGAGATGACCTTGGTCATCATTCATCTCTCTCTCTCTCTGTTCTGGAGAAAACAAAAAACAGAGACCATCTCTCTCTCTGTGTTCTAGAGAAAAACAAAAACTGAGACCATCTCTCTCTCTTTGTTTTGGAGAAAAACAAAAACAGAGACCTTGTTCTCTTTTGTTAACTCTTCAAAGAAAGATTTCTACTTATCAGATGGGGACATCCGAGACTTCTCGAGAGCCCTGACCCGAACTGAATCCTAGACGATGTCAGCGGTGCTTTCGGCATGGGTGTCGTTGGCAGCTCATTCTTCCACATAATCAAAGACGTCTACAACTCCCCCAAAAGGCGGGCATCTAACCGGCGGTTCTCAATCCGGTCGCATGAACGCTCCCCTTATCGGTGGCAGCTTCACCGGCTGGGGCGGTTCTTGTCCATCTTCAGTTGCACCATGGTCTATATCCAACAAAAAGAAGACCCTTGGAACTCTGTCATTACTGGTGCCACCACCAGCGGGTTCCTCCAGATGCGTCAAGGTTTGGTAAAGCATCGAGGTCTGCGTTGTTTGGTGGGGTGTTACCTGCTTTGATCTGTGCTTCTCAGAATTTTCCTCCACCTGAGAGGGAGCCATTACCTAGTGTGTCCCTGTGTATCCTAGTGGAAAGTTTTCGAATCAAAAACCGACACCGACTCCTATTCTTGAAGCTTCAACAGAGGGAGAGAGAAAGAAAGACAAAGGAGAGAAAGTTTCAATTTATATACTATAAGGTGTCCTCATTTTTCTTCAAATGTCACTGCTCCTAATTCCTAAATGATATTTTTCGAAAAAAGTTACCTTAACGTTGTAATTCTTCCAAAAGTGTTACTTTAGTTGATATTAAAAGCAAAATGTTCTCCTTATCGGTTATAACCCCATTTCTTTTTTACAAGCATTGCCATTCAGAATGACCTAACTCCCAAAACCAGCTCATTAATTAATATACCAGAGTAGAGTAATCAACTCCAATTACAATTCAATTCTCTATTTTGTCTACAATTAATGGTAGCAATTAACGCCCAACCAACTCTATTTACAACTCTGTTTTGCGTTTCACTTCATATTCCAAAACGTATGCATGCAGGGGGTGCAAATGTCTCGAGATTTAAGCAAATTGAAAAGCAAGGTGTGAATATAAATTAGTTACAGACCTATTCTCCTTATTGCTGAACTTGCCTCACCAAGCAAACATCCAAAACAGAGAAGCAAGGACTAAGGAGAGATCGATCGAGATGGTAGCTTCTAACATTTGTTACTTGGTCGTCTTATTATTAGCAACCTGGTTGATTGGCGGAGTTGTAGTCTCCAGCCACCAGGTTCCCATCAAGGAAAATGCTGCGTGTGATGGCGATATTCTGTCTATAGGATACAACTGTTGGAATTACATTCAGTATCCGGGGCCCAAGACTCCACCATCACAGGGGTGTTGTGGTATTGTGAGGAATGCCAACATGCCCTGTGTGTGTGCAAGTGTTACCGAGCAAGAAGAGTCTCACATTAGCATGGAGAAGTTGATCTATGTGGCATATATGTGCGGCAACCCAGTTCCCCATGGTACCAAATGTGGAAGTAAGTATGCATGGTATCAAAGGTTATAACCATCATATTTTTTCGGTATCATAGTCAGACTGTGTGTATATATGATGATTCTGGATTTCCTCTCCACCAGAACTCTGCCCACATTTATCGGAGTTATACATGGAGAATACCTCATCCTCTGCATAGTATTATGCAGGGGAGATATTCCCAATTCACAGGGGATAGTGTATTGTGGGTAGACGTGCACAGGAGATAGTGGATATATAGATATTTTTTTTTTATTTGTTAAATATGATATCAAGGCGCCTAGAAACATCCAGCAAAGGCACAGGCTGCCTAGGTAACACTTAGGCTACGTTTGGTTTGAAGGAAAAATTAGGAAAAAGAAGGAAAAGGTAAAAAAAACTTTTATAAATCTTATATCGGTTTTTTTGTTTCCTTTCCTTTCCCTACTTTTTTTTTTTTAAACCAAACATAACCTTAGGTTATATCTTGATATATAGGCATTTTTTCTATTTGTTAAATATGATATTCTTTTAAGACTTATTCAATTTTAAATTTACTTATTTTATCTTGTACATGCATTAAAATTAGTTGTTGCTCATTATTTTAATTTGCTATTTTTCTATTTCAGGTTACACCGTCCCATGACGAAAAATGACCAGGCAAAAACAAATGATAGGTCGCTCTAACTAATCCATAAATGAATAAATGTTGTATTGAAAACCAAATCGGTCATCAATGAACCTTCTCAACTATACATCGATGATATTACATAAATTTTTTTATTACTGCTTCATTTGTTAGCATTGCAGTTTCATTTGTATGGATGGGACTACAACTATGAGCGAGTGCATGTGTTATATGCAATTCAGTTCAACCATTCACTGTTATTTTTATTAAAATTATATTATCAAAAGTGGAGTTCAAAATAATTATTTATGTCAAGTATAATTGGGTTAGCCCCAAATGTCCAAATTAACAATTAGTTTCATTCTGGGTCTACTTTATACAACTGATTAATAATTGATTGGGCAATACTCTATCTTGGCCCCTTATACCGTTTTTCCTGCCAAAATGAAAAATGGCAATTCAATTTAATACCTCTTTTAATTAATTTATGCCTTTTTCACTTGATGCAAATTTTGGAAACGCATTTACTTAAACAAATTTCTCGTTACTGGAGCAGATTCTAGAGTAATGGTGTTCTGATTCCATCTGAGTTGAGGTGGGCTCCCTACAGAGTAGTGTATCCCATATGCACATCAGAATATGCATTGGAAATATCTTATGTATTTGTCATGGAGAGATGTTCTCATGGTTGGGATGTTCAGTAAGATACATTCTAATGGAGAATCAATGTGAATTCAGTGTCAAAATTGGTCCTTACATCTACATTGCTCTATATATAATTATATACCGCACTAGCATTTAATTTTCTGCAAACCAAGAGAAGATAAAAGATAATCAAGGAAGGATAATGAGAATATTAAACTGCAGTGAAGAAGACGGTGAGTTTGGATGGACTCCCCAGGTGCCCCACAGCCCATCCCCAATGCATTAGGAACCCAAGTCTCCACTACATCCAAGTAGACCTTATCAATGAGCCAGTGAGACAGTTGACAACTTCAGATTAGTTGGGCTTATACTGATTGATTGATTTCAAGTTTTTCTGGGTATCATGTTTTTTTGGTATTATTATTATCATTATTATTATGGAAAGAGATAAGATAACTTTATTAAGAAAATAAAAGAAAAACAATATGCACAGAGTATACCCAAAGAGGCGCCTGAACCTTGCCAATGAAAAATAAAACTAACAATTTCCTTAGGATATTCTAGAAGTAATCCTTCTAAATAGGGGATTTGGTCCCCTTGAGGGGGTCCTTTCAAAAACATTTTCACCCTCATTTGATGCTCTGCAACCGTTTCCATCAGCATTTGAATCCAACTTTTAGAACCCACAAACCAATCTTACCTGATTGGCTTACACACATAAACAACAAATACTGTAACATTATAAAAAGATATAAGCTTCAGTTTAGAAAAAGTATAAATCATGGTTTTCAAAACCGGACCAGACCGGACGGTCGGACTGGAAAAATCGGGAATCGGTCACTTGATCGGTTTTGTTTTCCCCCAAAACTGTTGATTTTGGTCAGCGAACCACTGAATTGGCCGGTTAACATTTGAACCGTTCGAACGGTTTTGACTGTTTTTTAAATTTTTATTTTTTTTAATTTTTTAATTTTTTTGTCAGAACGGGCCGGCCGTTCGAATCGAATGATCAGACTGTTTGAACCAATAACCGGACCCCTAAGCAATTCGATCACTAATTCGTTTTTAAAAACCATGGTACAAAATAAATATGCACAGTGCAAATACATACAAACTAATACAAAATATAAGGTTTTGCACTCTACATATTTGTACTTGTACTCCTTCCAGGAATATGTAAATATCATATAACAGCTTTACAACATGTATAAATCCATTAATATATTATTACTTATTCAAATTAAATCATTAATTAATAAAGATATAAATATATAATTAATTTACAAAATATATGGGATCCATGAGAATGTAGAAGATCCATACATCCAAGCGTCCAAGAAACAAATCATATTCAACTAATATATTTTAGTTGCTAATTCAATTATTTATATTTCATTACTTTTTCTAATGGGTATGTAACTTCGTAAAAATTATTAATGTAAGTTATATTAATTTGGTAAATGATACATTTTGTTTCTATAAATAATAAATATGACATAAACTAGTGTAAATCAAATTATTAAATAATAATTTACAGAAATATATAATTTTAATTTAAAATATATCTGATCCATTAGAATTCATATCATATTATATGTAATTCATAAATTTTAATTACAAAAATAATGATTGTTTTTAGCATTTTTATTTCTATAAATTATGAAAAAAATTCAAAACATTATTTTTTTTTTCACATAAATTGTCGATGGATTAATGGATTTGATATATCATTCATAAAAAAGAGTCAAGGTGGGTTGGGTCGAGGGTACCCATTAGGGTCAAGATGGGACTAAAATTCCAAACCACCATGCCACATGTCATTTTGGAATTAAAAGTGAAATAAAATAGATTTTATTAATTTTTGTGTTTACATTCAATTTTACACAAAAGCACTTTTACAAAAGTACTTTTCACGAAATCACTTTTATGAAAGTGTTTTTACGAAAACACTTTTATGTAAGCATAAAAGAACTTTTATAAAAGTACTTTTACAAGAAAACACTTTTATGGAAGTACTTTTATAGAAGTACTTTTGTAAAAGGGCTTATGAAAGCACTTTTATAAAATTACTTTTGTGAAATAACTTATACGAAAACACTTTTATACAAGTTTAGCTTTTTTATTGCATTTTTTGCATTTTCTATAATTTTTGGTATTTTTCTACATTTGTTTTCAACTTTTTGGTATTTTTCTCCATTTTTTACAATTTTTTTGTGCTTTTTGCATAATTTTTCATTTTTCTGGTGTTTTCCATGCATTTCCTGTAATTTTTTAGTTTTTTTTTGCATATTTTCTGATTTTTCTGCAAAAGTTTGAATTTTCCACAATTTTTTGTATTTTTTTGCATTTTCTGCATTTTTTTCTATTATTTTCTATATTTATCTACAATTTTTGCATTTCTAGGTATACGAGTTGACCTGACTTATTTTTATCATGTGTTTGTCTTGAGAGAGATTATTCTCTCAAAAATTATTATTTTGGGTATATGGGCCATCCTAACCCCTTTTTGTATTTATAAGTGAGGGTATGTGGGTTAGTATGAGTGAGCGTGATTTAGGGTCAATATGGATGGGTCAAGTGGGTCAATATAAGTGCATCAGGGTGGAATATGACCCTTTAACAAAGATTGATGATGGGCCATGGTCAGTTAGTGGGTCAATACGGGTGGGTTAGTATTCAACTCTTACCCAATCCATCCATTTGCCACCCCACTTGAACATACAAGACTGTAGTCTTCAACCTTGGATGATAAAGCCTCACTCACCATTTGTTGTGGTTAATAGGGATGCAAATGGAATGAATTCAAATTGAATCAAACAATATCTGAATTCAATTCTGATTAGAAAATTTGATATATATTAATGCTCAAATTTAAATTCGATTAAATATTTGATATTCGATTCAAATTTGACTTATTAATATCAAGAAAATGGAAAAAATTATCATCCCTAAGATGAACGATAATGATTTCAGGATTCTACCATCAAGGTCAGCAGCAGTTAAAAACGCTGAAAATATGCTTGAACACTATAATGCTAATAGCCTAACATAACACCAGTTTTGCCACTTCATCCATATAGATAGAAAAAGAACTCCAAATCTGATTATGTCATCAGGTTCAACTGATTTGGCCTCACATTTTTAATGGTTACACGCGCGCTAAGGAAAAGATTAAGTAGCAAGTATCTTTTTTATTTCTTAAGTATTCAAAGTTTGGTTTAATTCATTCTAAATCAGTGGCATACCTATGGAAAATTACCTTGGAACTCAGGCAGTCAACACGGTCTCCAAATTCACAGATAAATTTTGGCCCAAAACTACTTTTCAGTGTTAAAAAAGCTTATTTCTATAAGCAAAATTTATATTAAAAATTAAAACTTTGAACGGCTAATATAACTTGTAGAAACCATTAATAACTTCTGAGCAAAGATAAGTTAACAAGACAATGTGTCTCATCATGATTTTGAAAAGCAGACCGGATCGTATGGTTGGATCGGTTGACTGTGAATTGGTCAGGTATTCCATTCCATTTTATCTTAAAATCGGTTTTTGCCAAAAATTATTAATTTGGTTAGCTATCAATTGAACCATTAATCCATCAATCCAGATAATAGTCTTTTGTCATTATATATATATATATATTTGTAAGGTTAAAATGAACCATCCATTTGAGCCAAACAATAAAATCATTTGACTTGAGAATGAGTCACAAGAACAGTTCGGTGTACATTCCGGTTTTTAAAACCTTCAGTCTCATATGAACGAAGGAACTTGAAAAATGATGGAATTCTCATAACAGGTTATAGATGGTTTGAATCAACAATGAAATTTTATCAAAATTCATGAATGGGTTTTGATTGATGAAAACTCTTTCCATACCATATCTTTCCCGTATCATATTAATTGATGAATTGAGTTTAAAAACTTGATCGAAGGTGCTTGTAGAATCAAACAATGAAGCTGTTTTTTATGTTTGTTCTTCTTGCTTGCGTGATTCTACTATTAATATTATTATTAATTATTAAGAGAAGCAAAATTTTAATAACTATTCAACTCAAGCCTACCCAACTTGCACATATAGCTTTTATCATCTAAACCATCCAAAAATCTCTGTCATGACTGCATTAATTTGGAAGCAAGGCCATTTTTCTGAAAAACTGTGTCACATTGGATTCACAACATTTAACAAAAGCTTCATTTGAACTAATCATTATTGCCGCAGAATCACGTACAGCGAAGAAGGCCTTACTATAGTCGACATGAGCTGCAGACCAAGGTGCCCTTTAATTAAGGTGTTGGGGTTCATAATAACCCCAATTTCGGATATTCAATTCGTCGTGTCCATAATAACTAGAAATGGCAAAGACGTCTGAAAAAAATATCAAATCTTTTTCTTATTTCCGTTCAACCCATCGATCACATTGCAACCTGCCAACACTGCTTGCATAACTCACCGCCATGAAACCAAAACTAAGAAACACAGAAAATTCCCATCAAAATAACAGCTTACCAGAAAACAACAAATAAATAACAAATCAACTCCACTAGACTACGTTTCTCTCCTCACTCCTCCATCGCTCCAACATATCGCCTCGTGGCTCTTGACCTTCCCCTCTGTTGTCAATAGAAAACCTGGAGACTCCGCTGTCGAGGTTGCCGCTGATCTTCACCATGCCGGTTAAAGTTGAAGAGGACGTGCTAGTGATGGACGGGATTCTGGTCAGTTCAGTGCCAGGTGGACGTACGAGGTTGGGGCCAGATTCCAGCTCCTTGTCATCGGGGAACAGCCTTTATAACTATAAGACGGAGATCTGCCGGGCATGGGAGGATACCGGTAATTGCCGCTACAGCTGCAAATGCCAGGTACTGTTTTTCAATCCAATGGTTCTTTTTGTGATGACGATCCGAGATCTTCACTGGTGAAAATCCCCCAGGCCTTATATGTCTCGTGAAAGGTGAAAATTTGAAGAAGAATAAAGAGTAAAGGAGTCTTTTATGTCTTTTTATTAACTAATATTAAGGAATACTAATGGTAAAGGAAGTATTAGTCAATTGTAAGAAACAATAGGATTAATGTGGTTCAATTTTCAAACAATAAGGATACACTTAGTTAATTAGTTAAACAAAGTAATTTAAGAAATTTATCCAATTAATAACTCAAAATATTACATTAATCAAGAAGAAACAATGCATATGAAACTCCAAAGTTTAATAAAAAACAGAGGGTTTTTTTTTTACTTCTTATCTTTGCCGCCGGAAAATTTAGCTTTAGAAGATGGAGTGTTAGCCTGCTTCTCCTTTGTTCCCTGAAAAATACAAAGAAAAATCAAGTCAATACTTCTGTTATCTTAAATTTGTAGGTAAAAGCTAAAATGTATTATTACCATTGTAGCTAATAATCACTTGTACAGCCGAAGTACGTCTGGACTGGACACCGGAGATGTGAGAAACAGGATGCAGACCACGGGATGCTTTTGGGGGGTATATATAGAGGTCACGGGATGCTTTTGGGGAGTATATATAGAGGTCAGAGTTGAGTTTTAGAGTGACAAAAGTTGACGAAGTAATATCCGGCTTCGGGGCAATGCCCATTCCAACAAGCTTTAAAGCTTTATGCTGGGAATATCTCCGTAATTATGTGATTTATTTCAAGTGAGATATTCCCAATGCAAGGTTATAAGGGGCTGCTCAAACTGTGTGAGCACCGAATTGCCCTGACAAGCCAAATTCAGATAACAGTGATGGTTCAGGATCTGGATATTATATTTCCCGGTCCACATTCGATTTCTTCTCATACATCAGATGAGAATCTATGTAATCTATCAGTTAAAAGCTTCCCACTTCACAGCCCTCTGCTTTACATAAGATGAGAGACTGAATTGGGGTTACCGGTTTTTGAATCCGAAACTGATCAGTTAACCATCGGTTTTTGGTTTTTTATTATTTACAATATTAATTATAGAAAAATATATGAATATATAATAAAATACTATAAATATATATAATATTATATTTTAAATAATAAATAATAAATTATATATTATAAATATATATTTATATATAATACATATTTATTAATTTATAATATATAGAAAATATAAAATTTATATAAATACATAAAATATATATAAATAGGGCAATTTTCTTAAATTACCCCTACTGTTTGCAAAATCAACTTAATCTACCCTTACTGTTTATATATTGTCTTAAAGTACCCTTAAGTTTTTTAATAATTGACACGCCGATAAACACTAACAGAAAAAAATGAAATATCGAATTTGCCCTTCACTATTCATCAAGTTTTCAAAATAAAACCGATCTGATGAAAATCTCTTATTTCCAATTTTTTCCAAATGCAAATATGGCAGAATGGTGATTGACTTTGGAATGACGTTTACTATGTTCCTAGGTTTCTATAGTTCATCAATTTCTATAGTTTTAATATTGTCTCTTCCTCTTAACACTTGGTGTGTTATTGTATGTCTTGGTGAGTGTCCTTACCACTTAAACAACTTAACAAGAAGGATCTTGGGCGTGCAGTTTGGCTGATTTGCTTGGAGGGCCAAGTGCCATACAACTTAACCAGTCGAGTCGTGACAGTTAGCCTGCTTCTCCTTTGTTCCCTCCCTGAAAAATACAAAGAAAAATCAAGTTAATAGCTCTGTTAAATATGTAGGTAGAAGCTAAAAAGTAATCTTACCATTGTAGCTAATAGTCACTCGTACAGCCGAAGTACGTCTGGACTGGACACCGGAGATGTGAGAAATAGGATGCAGAGCACGGGATGCTTTTGGAGGGTATGTATAGAGGTCAGAGATGAGTTTTAGGGTGACAGAAGTTGGCGAAGTAATATAGATAACAGTGATGGTTCAGGATTTGGATACTATATTTCCCGGTCCATGTTCGATTTCTTCTCGTACATCAGATGAGAAATCTATGTAATCTACAAGTTAAAAGCTTCCCACTTCACAACCTTCTGCTACTCTTCCTTTTTTGGTTAGGTATTGGAACAGAATTAGAATTTTTTTGGCCCGAGCTCAACAATCAACACAGGCCAATTCACCAAAACCTTACTAAGCCTGGCCGGACCCAACCCAAGCCCGAATTTGGCCCAACCTGAGTTGTGTTGGTTTAAGCTTGGGCCAAACCAGAGCTGAGGTATGTACCTTTAGCGATGGGCCTTTATTAGGGGTGCTCATGGTTCGGTTAACCGAATCATGGGCTAATTTTTGAAACTGAACTGGAGTTGTCGATTTTTGAAACGAAACTGATCAGTTAGCCGTCGGTTCAGTTCATCGATTTTTTGGTTTTTTATTATTTACAATATTTATTATAGAAAAATATATGAATATACAATAAAATACTAGAAATATATATAATATTATATTTTAAATAATAAATAATATATTATATATTATAAATATATAATGCATATTTATTAATTTATAATATATAGAAAATATAAAATATATATAAATATATATATAAATAGGGCAATTTTCTTAAACTACCCCTACTGTTTGAGAAATCAACTAACTCTACCCTTACTGTTAATTATACATTGTCTTAAAGTACTCTTGAGTTTTCTAATAATTCTGACACACCAGTAAACACTAACAGAAAAAATGAAATATTGAATTTGCCCTTTACATTCATTAAATTTTCAAAATAAAACCCAACTGATGCAAAACCTCTGATTTCCATTTTTTCCAAATGCAAATATGGCAGAATGGTGATTGACTCTGGAATGACGTTTACTATATTCCTAACCGGGTTGTATAAAACAGTGGTAACCGAATTCGACCGCTGAGGATCAGACGAGACTTGGTCCGTGTTATTACTACAAATCTATGATGACTTGATTGACAAGTTCCCCAAGGTGCCTAAACTAGTGTTTCATTTTGTTGGCAATGTGAGCGTGATTCTGCCCAGTGGAAATTACTTTTTTGGGCTCACCAACGGTGATGATGGAGGGGGAAAGAAAAGAAAAGCGGGTTGTTTGATTCTGGTTTGTCCAAAATATGCATGAATACCTTACCCGCTCATCTTATCCATCTACAGTTATTTGGCACTAACATTAACCGGTAATGGTAACCAACTTACCGAAACTCAATTAGAGCCGGTCAGTCAATGACCATGTCTTAATTCACTCTCACACTCACCAGCCTGAGTGATTATAGTAATAGGAGCCCGTCAGATCCTCCTTCCCTCTACATTTCTCATTCAATAAACCTGTGCTCGGAGCAATGGATTTTATTGCCAATAAATGTTTACCCTGCACAACAATCGTGAGAGAATCGTTATAGATTCCTTATATCGTTGTAATGCATCGCTTTTCCCTGAGAAATCTGTATTCGGAACTCTTTGGAGAAATTGGGATAAAAAATTTCTTTCGAGAAGATGCTAATAATGGGTACTTTAAGAATTTTTAAAAAATACATCAGTTACGTGACGTCACATGGAAAGTTAACAGCAAGAAGATTTTAGATGATTATTAGAAAACTTAAGAGTACTTTAAAATAGTATGTAAACACTAAGGGTAGAATTAGTCAATTTCGCAAATAATAGGGGGTAATTTAAGGAAATTGCCCATATAAATATATGTATACCCGTTGGTTCGATTAACTACCGATTTTCTATTTTGGTTAATCGAAACCAAACCAATTGGTTATTTTCAGATCGGTTTTGGTCAGTTCGATTTTTCAGTTTTTTTTTTTCACCCCTAACCTTTATTGACCCTCAACTTGACCCAATCCATACTTTGAATCTTATGCTGCATTTGTTTGCGATGCAAATACCAAATAAGGGTATTTATATATTCTGGTGTTTAAGACATTGAATGATGGGGCCTATGTTTTACACCGATTTCAAACAAATAAGAATACAAAGAACAGGTTACACTTTACATACTTAAACCGAAAAGAAGATATTTATACAGAGTACATATTTATAATTACAACGCAACCAAACACAGCCTTACTTACTACCCTTACATATATTTTGGGCTGGGCTGGGCCGGGTTTGAAATGATCACCCCTGTATTGGTGACTCCAAATCTACCCACAAAAAAATGTGTGCAACAGTGTATACAAATCCCTATCCAGTTCTACTCGCAATTATTAGATCATCAAATTCAAAGCAAAAGAAAAAAAAATGTTACATTTTTCGGAAATACCATAACACTGTATCAGAGGATGATAACTAAGCAAATGTACAGAAAGAACTCTTTCAAGCTGTTGCATGTATCGTGATGAACATCTGATGAATTATGAAGACGAGTTCTAAATCTAATGAATTTCAGCTCCAGCAACCAGAGGGAGTAGGAAAAATATGCGAGGTTCTAAGAAGTAAACTCTATTAATATTTAATAGCCCCAAAGAAGATAATCGGATGAATTATTCATAGAACCAGCAGTATCTACACTTCAAAGTTCAAACCTACCTCATTCATTAATAGCCAAAGAAGAATTCTAACTTCATTAATTAATCGCCTAGCTTCTTCTAATGGCGTAAAATTTCCCAGCATATCTAGAAACCAGGCAAATAAGATAATTTGATTGAGTTGATTTTGTGAATACCATCAAAAATTAGTTGCATTATCGCCATGCACGTAGATTTAATTAGTAGATTTTCTATGAGCCAATACCATGAAATAAAAAATTTCCACCAACAAAACCATCCATTAATAAACTGATATACTAGTGGAAATTATCAATATAACAAGGTATCTGCTTCACAACTGTAAGAATTAAGAGAATGGTTTTCTCAACTCAGAACTGTTTTCATGGGCGTGAGTGCGTGACAAACTAGAAAATGAGACACTAGACATTCCTCTCCGGAGTGTAAATTTTCAGGGTTGAGTCCCCACTCACCATCCTGATGATTGCGTTTTCCTCCGCTTCTTTAATTGCCTTACGAGCCAATGAAACACTTATCTATGCGCGGAAACAAGAATAAATGAAAGACAAACAGAGACTACATTAATACTTGAAGAAAAAAAAAATAACATGGAGTACTGATGACTATGCTATGTCACAAGGCACAACACAAAAACATGACAACAGATCTAATTAAAAACTAGATCCATGTGTTGCCCAAGAGTGTCAATCCTACTTATAAGCACAGCAGTGATCAGTTCTTCTCAAGGCATTGAAACATCTGACATTTAAGTCCTAACACTTGCGTGCAGACTATTCTTCTCAGCTGCTACTATTTTCTTTTACCATTTTCTGATGTTTTTAGAGCACATCCCATAAATTAATGGCTCATGTATGAAAATCAAAAACACTGATCAAAATTTGTCAGTTTGGTGTATAAATCATCAACCATTTAGGGGGTGTTTTCCAGCATAAACATGTTGTCTTTCTTGATGTAGCTTACACTATTTGGTGTATGGTTTTTAAAATTGACCCGGAGACCGAACCAGCTAGGGGTCCCGGTTACCGGGTCAAATCGTCCGACCGTTCAAACTAAATGATTCCCGGTTTTTCCAGTCCGGTCCAGTTTTTAAAACCATGATTTAGAGTGTTGCAGACACCAAAATCTCTTATAGAGTGCTTTATATGAGACATGACGTTTCATAAATCCATGCATGTTTTCTTAAAACCATAAACTCAAAAACATATTTCTGGTTTCAGAACACACCATATAATGAAGCTTTTTTGAACCATTGGCGAAGCGAAACCCAGCTTTCTAGAAATAAATAAATAAAAAACATGTTGGAAAACAAACCTTAATCATTCAAATCTTCTGGATTTGGTTAAACATGCATGGTTTGATCCTAGTTTTTTTCTCTCCTTTGGTTAGCTTTGTATCCCTGTTTCTTTGTTTCAATGAAATCTTCTATTTACCAAAAAAAAGAGTTACCCAATAGGTTGCAGTGACGTACGACACATATATTAATGCTTAAGCAAAGTTGAATGATGAAAGAAGATTGGCAGATTACCCCATATTCGACAGAGAGAATAGATGGGGTAACAATCCGGTGATTGGAGAGTTCACGCATCACTCGGTTGTAGGTTTCCTGATCGAAGATACACATATTATTCACCTTCGTCTTCTTCTTAGATATAACCCATTTCTGTGTCATCAAGCACGTAAACAAAAGATAATAAGTAACCACATGCACCCCATTTTTATTGAAAACAAATGTACAAAGGAGCTATAGAGCAAAACGGCAAAAGAATATAAAACCAATAAAATAAATCTTCTGGTACCCGGATTCTGTAATTTTTCTTTCTTACAACTTGGGTTTAGCCATCTTAGAATGAACAGAAGAGATTTGTGCTGCAGCTCCTCTCTTTAAGAATGTAGGTTTCAGTGGGTTTCGGACTTTCAGTTAGAATAACAATATAGTACCACTCAAGTATGTAGCAAATTCCAAGAACAATAAAATAATAGAAAAAAAAACCCATAAAGACAGATTTCTGAAAACCAAATTGATCTGGGGTGTTGTCTCTTAAAGAATGCAAACCTTTTTCAGTTTATCAGCGCCGCGTATGATATTGTCGGGCTTAGGAGGTGATGGAGGGGTATGGTTATACTGATACATCTCCTTGTTTGTCCCCTGAAACTAATTAAGAAGATGTTAACGTTGTCAGGTCGCATACACTAAAAGCTAGACTAGCTGAACTTAGATGATAACGAAGAAGGATTGAGTATGTACTACAATGCTCTCACCATTGATTTGAAGCTGAAGCTCTGCGACTGTGAAGGCTGAACAGTGGAAATAGAAACCAACAGAAAACGTGGAAAAGAGAAATGGCGGGTGACTTGGTCGGTAAGAAAGGAAAACCCTAAAATAGTGGAAAATTTATAGAGTGAGACAAGGTCCGGTTTGAATAAACGTACGGATAAATGGTCCGGTTTAGAATTGGACGAAAAGATTTTGAAAGGATGGATGGATAATGCGAACTCACTTTTGCGAGCAACAACATGGATATAGCGCAGCACCAGCACGCTTTAAACCGTGAATCAAGGTGGGCCATACCGCCATAATAATACATCGAAGGCTTTGATTTTGAGGGAATCTTGTATGACAGGTATGTTAGTGATGTCAGATTGGCATCTACTTGACATCAGGCCCCACCTTGCAGTTGCATTTGGCCCATCTGATTGATTGCTTTGAAGTTTTAATCTAACTTTTAACACTCACGAGGTCCATTGTTGGTGCCAACTTCTTTCGGCATTTGCAGGGCTGGGCTGGGCCAGCCGCTCAACATTAGGCATATAGGTCTTGACTGGCCCAACCATGCTATAAACGGATCAGATTGCCAAAAGGGGCTACACTAGTAGGGGCTCTAGTGTACAAAGGCATTACAATTGTGTCCAAAAGGTCTCGTCATGACCTTTCAAGCCCTCAAGGCCTATGGAAATGGAAGTATTGATTTTTGACTTTGAGTCCCTCTTTCAAAATAGATCTGTCCATATTAGTCCTGTCAATGGGTTGGATCTGGTCTGGATCTGGGTAGACCCGGTCCCTGCCCAATAAATAAATGTGCAGAATCAGTCTCGATTATTGCAGACGTAGAACCGACCCAATTATTAATTAATGATCGGATCTGGTCTATGCATGCATTTTAGGTATAGATTATCGGGTCAATTTTGGGTTTTTTTATCATAGCCCGTGTCCAATTTGAGCCAATTTAGGTCCAACCCAAATCAAATTCATCCAAACAAATACATACATGATTTTATTTATCTAAAAATATTAAACATTTTTCTAATTATATGCGTGCGCGTGTATATATAAAGTATGTCTATCTATAAATTTTCAATTAATTGTTTTCTTGAATTGGGTTATAAAGCCCAAAAATATATTCATAAATTCTTTTAAATTCCCAATAGGAATGGCAACGGTGTGGGTTTGGGGCAGGGATCATATTCCTCGTTTCCGACCTCGATTCTGAAATTAACTTCCATTCCTGTACCCGATCCCTATCGGATAAAATCTGTCCTCCATCCCTAATCCCCGATGGGGATGAATTCCCCGTAGAGACCCAAATCCCCAAAATGTTTCCAGATAACAGTATTTTTTTAAATAAATTTACTTGAAATAAATAAATATTATAAATTATAAATAATAATTTAAATATATTTTGATATATATATAATATAATATAATAATATATTTAATATAAATAACATTATATATATATAACCAAGATCGGGGCAGGGCCGAGACCTCAATCCCCATCCCTAACCGGGGACAAGGTTCAAAGGGTTTGATAACCAAACAGGTTTATAAATTATAGCAGTGCATAATTTATACAGCCCATTTGCATTCCTGTGCAAATAAATTTCGCAATGCAAACAAACAGAACACAGAACTCTCTTCATTTTTGTAAAGTGAGTCATGTCTCACCCAAGCCACCGCCTTCTAGCGAGATGATAGTATATACAAATACAACACTTTCCTTGTGGCTTGTGGTCCTGGTAACCTTTTCTTCTTTTTTTTTTTCTTTTCTCTTTTTCATCACGCAGAGTATAGAAAATCTTCAATTTAATGTGTAAAGCACGCAATTGAATTTTAAAAGGTTGAAAGTAGTATATAATGCTTGGAACGTCCTACCTGTTAACCTGTTAAAACAAATTTAACAAAGGCTGCTGAGCTTTAATTTGGTTTGATAGAAACTAAGAGAGAAACAAAGTTGAGGAAAATTAGGCACAATTTGGGAAGAGTACAAATACAAATATTTACAGTACAAAACCTTGAATTTGCATCGTACATATTTGTAATTGTACTCTTCCCAAACCCAAACCGAGTCTAAGGAATTCATCAAATTTATGAAGAACTTTCCCCAGCTTTCTACATCTTTCTTATTTTCTATCAAATCAAACACAAACATTATTGTAGATTGTTTTCTGATTATACTCGAGAAAAGCCCAAATCTGTACATGACAATTAATCAACCATCAATATCTTTTTTCAGGTAAAGACAGGGTCATTCAGATAAGAATAAGCCACTTAATAGCCAGACATCTTGCCCGTGCGGCTATGCCATATATTTGCAAGGCCTCCTGCACTGTTGATGTCCATCTTTTGAATAAGGTTGGTTTGTTTGATCTACTAGTCCTGCCCTCCCAAAACAAGAGTTCTGATTTTGCAGCTTGTGAACGACCGATTTATTGCTCTCTCTCTCTCTCTCTTCATAGATGATATCTCTTTGATTTAAAAGTGCCACTGATTACCATAACCAACATGTGTAGTTCACAGTAAATTGGAACGATACAATCAATTCAAAGGCCTTGTGAAGGCTAAAGCAGCAGCACATTGTTAGAGAAGCTAGCTCTTTCATTTTTATCAGTTCAGTAGGGGCACAATATGTAATATAAGATGATCCAAGAGACTTAGTTGACACTAGGTAAGGCGTGACAAGTGAATGACTAATTCACAGGTTTGTATAGTTAGACTTAGGAAGATACATCATGGTTCATGGACATTTGGGTCCTCCTCTTTTGGTCTTCCAGTTATTGTAGCAAGGGCAGAACTGCTTGTTCCCATATGTCCCAGGAGGCACACACAGGCACTTAGCACAGCACTTTTGGCAGAAGAACATGCAGGGCTTCTTGTAAGCTGTTGCTGAGCATCTTGCAGTGCAACGAGGCGCACACTCTGCACAAAAATGAAAAACCACACAATTCAATCACAATCTCTCAAACCAAACAACCACCATAAGCGCATATTCCCATACACTAAAGTGGATAAATGACCTTGCGGGTGAAGGCTGCCTTGAGTAGCACCATACTGCAATTCCAAGAAAACCAGAAGAGTTACAAAGGCTAGAACATAATAGAGGGAGAAAATCAAAAGTTTTCTACAGGAATTGAAGCTAATCGCTGGTCATAGCTACTAGCTAGTCTCACCATGTTAAGGGTTGCTGGCTGTGGTTCTGCAGCCGGAGCTTCTGTCTTAGTAGCAATAATGCTACCCTGGACACCCCAATGAAGACAGATTAGTCAAGTTAATGTAAAGGAAAGAGATAAAAGTCCTCAAAGGCCAGTTGTGGCTTACCTGAATTTCTCTGAGTAAAACTAGCAAGATGGTCAGAACACATAGCATCAGTGTGCTTGGTTTCCTTGCCATTGCTGAGTTTGGAAGACAGGAAACCCTACTAAGGGAGCTGGGAAATAAACCAGGATGGAAATTAAGAGGTGAGTGGGGAACTGAAAAGAATTTTGTGGTGAGTAGTGATGAAGGGTTGGTAGCTTTGAGGGTATATATATATAGTGTGGTTGGGTCACTATATTTTCATATTTACAAGGCAAAAGGATGCCATGTGGATATCTCAATGCATGCAACCTTGACAGTTGACGCCAATTATACAGTTTGAGAAGGGGACAAAGTAGACTCACGATTTTGCAACTGACAGTAACACCCTTTTATTTGGCTGGACAGGAGTGGAGACATGGCTGTTTTCATGATAAATGACCATTTCAACCCTTTAACTCTAAATATACAATAACAAATTCTTCCTTGTCTTCCTCCCGGAATGAATCGGAAATTCAGATGGATTGTTGCCAACCCAAACCTCTCCGGATTAAACTTAACTTAGCCCTATAAGCTGGTCTGTTCTAGTCTTTATTTGAGAGCTATCAATGTTCGGAAAACCTGACAAAAGTATCACAAAACAGTGAAACAAAATTAAACGTTGAATCATTGGTTGCTTCGTTAATCTGGTCTGTGGAATGATAAACCACTGAGGAATGAGGACGCTTAATTCAATAAAGTGGGTATCGGTCTTCAAGGCATAAAGGGCAATTTTGTAACTGGAGAGAAAATGTCAAAATCAGAAGGATTTCTAATTCCAAGAGCTTTCTCTCTCTTCATCCATGTGCAGTGCAAACATGAAAGTGATAGCAGAGGGTTCACATGTGCCCTCTTGGTATGCATGGGACCTTTTCTTCTCAACAGAAGGAACCACAACCTAAAAGAGTGCAACAAACGCTTACGATCCATACGCTCACTAGTCACTATTCAACGATTGGTGGAGTGTAGTGAGTCCAGTGACAAGGCAGCCGTTGGTTGTCCTCTTCCTCTGCTTTGTCTGTTTTCTTCATAATCTATAGGGGATAGGTTTAACGCAAGCCTATCTTTCTTTGTGTTTCTCGTGACCTGTTTAATAAGAACATATAACACGAGGTCCCCTCATGTAATAGCCACTTGTCATTTTGGGACAGAATACCGGGACCCACCGTTGATGGGTTCTACCTAACATATTTCCTATAGGCACCTGTCATTATGACAGAATATCAGGACCCACCATTGATGGGTCCAGCCTAACATATCGCCTAGGCAAAATTATCATTTGATCATGGCTTGTTTTTAGCCGGATTAGGTAGAACCCTTTTGATTGAGCTACCTTTACAGAACATGGCTCGAGAGACCTTATATGTTAGAGAACTTGTAATGAGGGAACCTGCCACCCTCATGACATCACTGGCCTAAAGGGTAAACTAGTTCTTCCACTTGGGTACCCGGCTAATGTTGCATTCTCGTGATTTTCATCCACCAGGTTTCTGATTTCAGTAATTAGGTTCTGTAAATTCAGGGATGTGACAAATCCTCTTGATAGTCATCCAGGCCATTATCTGTCACATTACCAAGTAATGATCTGGAAGCAGTTATATTTAGGGAAAAAAATAAGATAAAAGAAGAAATAAACAGCAGCTATTCCTGATGAAACTACAATAATTTGAATGGCATGGCCAGGTGGATGTAATAGTGTATTACCTTGACAACCTGAAGGATCAATTTGGTGGTCGTAACCACCAAACTAGTAGGATTACTTTCTCGACAGACAATATACAAGAACTTTCTTAGCAACAGCAACAACAACGGGGAAACAAAAACAATCTAGAGGAAAGTTTTATTAAGGGTTAATCATATAGTTGGATACATTTTGTCAACCTAAACAATGCACAATTATGGGTACCATTTAAATGCAGGTAGTAACTTGCACAACTTTTTCTCCAACTTCTTTTATGGGAACTTCCTTCAGCTTGCAAAGAGAAGGATCTAGAACACTTAACAGGCTATTGAAACCAATTATTTGCTCTCTAAAAGCATGAAATTGTGTAACTAGGGTCCGCAAATAAACATTGACCACTAAATTTCAATTTGCACTGAACTATTTAGAGTAGAAAACACAATTTGGATTTTCAACAAAACAAGCACAGTTGTTACAAGACAATGAATCTTACATGTACGGTTCACAGCAAAAGAAATATGTGCCATTCATCTCATATAGACTATATTTTGAGGATTATAATGTTTTCCTTCAGCAATGTGTAATTTATTGAAATCATCAGTTCTTGTCATGTACATTATTCCCTAAAGAACTGGTACTTCAACTTCCATCGTAGACTGGTAGCATAGGATTATATTGATCATCTTAACCTGGACGAAATATCAAATATTGATGTAATAGAGGAGATTTGTGGGACTTGCTCATACACCAATGGAAGCATGGTTTCAGTAAATTCTGGACTTATTAGAAAGAAGTTGTTCGCGAAGATAGGGACACTAGTGTCCCTAATTTCAGAATATGCCTAACTTGATTGGAAGATCATCCTTCAAGTTTAGGTTCCTGTTCAGTGTATTCATCATCTCATTCTGAAGAGAACTAAATATTAATCAAGATTCTGGCAGATAATACAATAAAACATCCATTTTCAGTATCTTTAGTGACAATGACTTTGTCTTGACTTTCTAGATCAATGCTTTTGCCATTGCAGAGCTGTAGTTGATGAAGATATCTTTAGGGCTGTGAATCCTTTGAAGCAGGAATCTCCATCCTCCCTATTATCATTCTAATATCTAAGTTGGATAAGCCCACTCTAATGCAAAATTGAAACCCATTAGCATTTCTCTTACAAGATAATCTTGAAAGCATGGCTAACAAGGTTGGTATAGCATATGCTTTATTATCTCAGAGTAGGGTACTTTTGACAATAGCAGAAGTATCACTACATAAAATCATGGCTCAGGAACTTTTCCACGACATATCTAACAAAGCTTGAGATAACAATGTCATCATGAAGCTTGGCAAGGGAAAAACTTATGATTATTTGGAACAGTCAAAATTTCCAGAAGCTTTCTTAAGGTTTGACTTTTCAAATAATTGGACCTAAATGAAGTGGTGCTTCTGCAATTGTTGGCTTACAATTTTGAATGGTGAAACTAATGGCTATTTCAAATCATAAGGAATAAAAAAAATGAGTCATCATTAAGTACTTTCAACAAATAAGGCATTCTCTATAGAATCACATAAATTATTTACTTAATTATCAAAGAAAAACTCTAGGAACATAAACCAAGATTACATAGAGTTGAGTCCCCACCACCCGCAAAATTATGTTTAGAAAAAAAATGAAACTTTTTGGGAGATCAGCAGAAGATCAAAGAGGGCATTAAATGAAATAGTAAGAGAGTACACCGCCTAATTGCAAAGTTAGATAATTGGAAAAGGAATGATACACTAACGTGCCAGCATTTCTAAAAATTTGCAGTCTTGCATGAATCTAGTAGGAATGTTGTGTCATCTGCAGGGATTTGAATGTACACAAATAGAACATACAGAGCATGGTTTTTAAAACTGAACCGGTCAGGGGTCAGGTTACCGGTTCGAACGGTCCGACCGTTCAACCCAAACAGTCGGCCCATTCTGACAAAAAAATAAAATAAAATTGGAAAACGGTCAAAACCATTCGAACGGTTCGAATGGTTAACCATCTGGTTCAGCGGTTTGCTGTCCAAAATCAACAGTTTTGGGGAAAAAAACGGTTTTGGGGGAAAATGGAACCATTCAGGTGACCTGTTCCCGGTTTTTCCGGTCCGGTCTGATTTTGAAAACCATGATACAGAGTTCAGATGAATTCCCAGTTGCTGATATATTAAAAAATTAGTCACATTCATTCCTACAGGTAGCCAACATCAACTATTGTAGGGTTTGGAGGAACAAACCATATTATCCAATATTAACACTTGTAACATTGAAAACAACTTGGTACTGGAGAAGCTTATTTGGGTAAAAATTACCTTCTAAGATTGATTTAATCTTTGGATAAGTAAATGTTCCGAAGATTTTTGAAAAGCATCTGTTCCAAAGATTATCATGATTAAGATGTGATTGATTTTCCTTTATTTTTTTTTTTTGGAAATGGACAGGCGGTGCTAAAGCTGTTCAAAAGAAGTTCTTTCATTGTCTAATATGGTCCACTGGAGGATCACAATGCACACACTTCATGGAATGACTAACAGAGAAAAGTATCTGTTTCACTGGCCGTCTTTAAAAAGAACTCTTGAATATAAAGGAGGGTATAGTCTGTGATAACACCTTATGCACTTCATATGTTACTTGATTAAGGTATTTGTAAAGCTTTTTGTATATGAAAGTCAGGCTTTTACATCAATATAATTTACAGAAATGAGAATTCAAAAAAAAGAAAAAAGTAAGCTAAACAAATTTGTGAACCTTCTACTCTATCACGGAACCTTTTAGATTTAACAGATTTGGTACCTAAGGTCTATTGCTAGCATAAGCACAGTAACTAGATAAAATTAAAAGAAAAAAAGAGGAAACAACAACGACGACGACGATGACGACAACAACAACAACAAATGCTGGTCTCCAACAGGATGGACCAAAAGCACACTCATCAAATGGTAAAGAAGAAACTCTCCTCAGTTCCTGTGGCTATAATCTTTTGCCAAGTGAGCCACGTGAGATAACTTTTACCTCATCCCCCTACAGTATGAAAGCAGAGCACACATCCTCATCAAAAATAATAATAAAAGAAAGAGAACAAATTAGCAGTAAGTGGAAACAAAGAATTGAGTTGGAAAAAGTGGAATGTGATATTAGGTTAGCAGAATCTGTCAGAAGTCATCTATCATGCATGCAATTATTGTGTCATGGCATAGTCGCCAATACTCCCTACAGGTGACAGACATCCATGGCATTGTTGGAGGGAGAGAAATTCCCAGAGCAGAAGGAATTCTGTAACAGAAAATGAAATGTTTAAACTTATAATCATATCTAATAGGGAAACAAACTAAGCAGTCTGGACTCTGGATGATGCACAAACAATTGAAAAGATACGCAGCCTACCTTCTTCCGGTGAAAAGTCCATAGGCAGGTGAAGCACCAGATGACAGAGAAACCCCATGAAACAAAACTCTGTAGTGTGGTAGAATGATTTGTCCTGAAATAAACTTCCACTCTGATTAGTATTAAAGCCACAGTGACAGAATGCTGAAAGGTGCATCTAACCCCAAAAGAGTGAAATATGCTAACCCAAGTTAAGGTGTTAACATGTTCTAGACAAAACAAAGGATCCCACTATTAAATGCATGTGTTTGGAAAAAAATGACAGATACTTTAAAATTATTTGAACAAGCCCTGTCATGATTCCCCAACCAAGCCATGTTAAGAATAATACCGGTACCTATATTTGAAAAGTTGCTGCGAAGAAATGAAATCATAATTGCATATCTTTTTTCATCTTCCTGTTTTGTCCCGTCTTCTGGAGTCTTCCCACATCCTGGATGGTCTTCATCAATATATCCAACCTCTGGATGACCAAGCACCTTACTACCTGGATCAGTTAATATTTCGAACCATATTCCGCACAGAAATCTTCTTGGTCTTACCATCCAGATGAAAATTTTAGCATAAGGTGTAGCATGAAGGATTGACACAATGACCTCAATCAATATACAGATGCAACTAGATGTTGTATTCATAATTGTGAAAAAAATGTAGAAAACATAAGTTGTAGGTAGTAAAAGTAGTAGGGGGGTAAAAAGAAGAGATCCAACTATATGTTGCTCAACAGTGTAGTCATAACTATCCAACCTCCGTCGAAGTGGGTTCCATTTTCGGCCCCTGCCAATAGTTCAGAAACCATCAGTGCCTTTATAGCTGAATTACAGAAACCATTTAACAATGACAGCATAGCTATTTCACCCTACTACCTTTGAATTTCCCATGTCATAGGATAACCGTGTGTGGCATCATCCAATAAAAAGCCAACACGTTTATTCAAGTTCCCCACAAAGGATAAAGAGTTTCTACAGCAGGTGAAGAAGCAGAGCTTCAGATAGTTATTTATGGGCTTTGGAGGGCCTTTCAGCTAAACATCAAACAGCTTGGTGGAAGGATATGTGCAGACTGTTGTGTAGTCTTTTGCAAGGGACAACTCATTCTGGCATTAAGCAGACCCTTTTTTATAGGTAACTGCCTAACTGGAAGTGTGTTATTCTTTTTTATAAAAAAAAAAAATCAAATATGTACAAAGTATAATGCATCCCAATATATAGACTGGAAGTACGTTACCTATCCCTTTTCTTAGATTAACCTTACATTTGAGCTCCAAAAAGTTGCTGCCCGTTTTCCCCTAATCTTGCCAAAGAATCAGCCCTTCCAATTGTTGACCATTGAGCCAACTGAAACAACCTCATTTCAAGCACACTTCTAGTTTAGTTGGTTCTTTTTTATATGATTAGATTTAGGTATGTGGAAATATCTGGAAAATTGTGTAGCTCATGAGCTAGCCTCACGTAATAGGCAATACTGGAACAAACTTAGCCCCCTGGTGGCTTACTGCCAAGGACTTGGCTCCTTTTCTTAACATTTATACTTATTTAGAAATATAAAGTTCTCCACAAATGAATGATTAAATGATCTATGTAATGTTAAAAAAGAATAACCAACTGATGGTGGCTCGGTGGGTAAGTTCTCTGGCTGGTTCCCACTTCACCAGGGTTGGGAGGTTATGGGTATAGGGGACAGGCTACCCTCCATTGTATAACTCCATGAAGCAAAAAAAATGTTGAAAAATAATAATTTGTATGTAATTGAACATAAGAACCTTGCATATATTTTCAACAAGAAAAATACAGGAACAAATAAAAAGAAATAACACGGTCATTCTTATGTGAAAAAATGTAAGAAGTCCCCCATATCCAAAAGCAACCAAAATGCCAAAAACTAGCATGAAACAGAACAAGTGTGAGTGAAAATGAAAAGAAGGAATTATTGATCAAAAAGAAAAAAATGAAAAGAAGGAACAACATCCTTATAAATGCTTCAATCTTTGGACTTGGGAGGAAAAAACCTCTCTAATATGCAGTTGGCATCAAAGAACTAAGTACCCCAAGCAAGGGCCGCATGAAACAAGTGAACTGTGCACTTTCCATCATGTTCTTTTCAAGTAAGCACAGCCCCCCTATATGATAAGGGATTAAGAGTCCAATCGAGATTTTGAAGAAGGTTGAAACACATGGTTATTCCCCTATCCAGAAAATGGGGAACCAGAACATTGAACCACCTCATAAAAAGTAAAGATCTTTATGGTTGTCCTCACCAGAGGAGAAACCAAATGCGGTCTTGGACAATGCTCACAGTATTTACCAAAATCACTCCAACATATTTCTGAAATCTGATTTAGCATCATCCCCAACTTTGCATCCTGTGAGTGGACCATACTTGCTAAATATCTTCAAAATACATCTCCAAAAGCTAAACCCATATGACGAGTTAACCACCGAATAAGACCACTAAAAAAGAGTTTCAATATATTTCACCATTATAATTCTTCTCTACTTGGCAGATTCCTCTCTAGGCAACTTCTATAACAAGTTCGAATCTGCCCCCCCATCGACTTGTGCCCCAAAATCGTCCCACACCATTAAAAGACACCGCGTGTCCTCCCACACGCATGCACCTCAGCCTCGTGCAGAGCTAATGGGACAGCTGTTATCTCCCATTTCACCCAAAAAAGAGAGTTTCTCTCTTTCAAGTTCGAATCTCAGTCTCTCACTCCTATCAACTTGCCCTCTGAAACCCAGACCACTGCATCTCCTCCCCCGTCGAATTTTGCCGAGGAATCCAACGCCGACGATCGTTCCGGTAGATACACCGGAGGTACACACTCCCCGTCCCTCTCATCTCAGATATTCTCAAATATATTTTTCTCAGTTTTTTTAACATTTTTTTTTTGCAATAGAAAAAACGCAGAATGGAAGAATTGCAACAGATACAGGTATTGGCTCTGGTTAGGACTCAAAGGCTTGAAACAATGACAACAATGTCTTTTTATGTCATCCCTAGAAAGCGCTTTGTCTTGATAATGCGACTTTTAAGTTCGACAAACCAACTGCTTGTTTCTATCTCTAAATTATCAGCAACAAGGACAACTATAGGAAAAGGATTCATCATTTTTCTTGATGGAAGCCAAACTGAATTAATTTAAGCAACTCAACCTCCAACTAATCTTGATTTCCCTTTAAAGTACAGAAACACATCATGGCTCAAAATCAAGTTTTGAACTTGTTTATGAGGTCTTCAGTGCCAACCCTCTAATCTTTCTTTTTTTTTTTGGAGAGAGCCAACCCTCACGAAAACGATTGTGCTCTGTCTGACTCACACAATTATTATGGTTTAAATAACCATGAAATTTGCTCGTCTTTGCACTGCATGTCAACCCAATCGGAGACATTCCATGGTTAAACTCAAATCAGTGAATTTAGTGTGGAATATTGCAGGAGGAAGAGAACATATTCGAGAATATCTGCCGGCGATTCTTCCTTCTGCGTTTTTTCTATTGCAAAAACAAGTTAAAAAACTAAAAGAAAAAACATATCTGAGAATATCTGAGATAAGAGGGATGGGGAGTTCTGGTGTATCTGGTGGAATGATCGTCGGCATTGGATTTCTTAAAAAGATCCGGCGGAGGAGGAGATGGAGCGGTCTGAGTTTCAGAGGGCAGGTCAATAGGAGTGAAAGATTGAGATCCAAACTCGAAAGAAGGAAACTCACTTTTTTGGGTGAAGGTGCTAACGGCCGTCCCATTAGCTCCTCACGAGGTTGAGGCGCATGCGTGTGGGTGGACACGCGGCGTCTTCTAATGATGTGGGACGTTTTTGCAGTGCAATTCGGTGGGGGGCAGATTCAAACTCCTCTATAACCGCTTACCATGAAACGCTTTCTCTGTGAGACCCACATTCCTAAAACCCAACCCTCCTACTTTTGGCTGATAGACTCAAGACAATTTAACAAGATGGAACTTCCTCTTGTCTTTCCTCCTATTCCACAAAATAGCTCTTCAAATTTTCTACAACCTCTTCTCTATCAAAGCTGGCATCTTAATTTGCACATGTGATGCCACTACCTAATCAAAGGAAGTGATTTTTCCACCCCACAAATCTCCTATCCAACCTCTCGATTAAGGCAAAAAAACTGCCTAATATCCAACACAAAACTCAGATAAGAATGAGGGAAATGTCAAGAAAACAGCCCAAGAACTCAACACAAGAAATTAAAAAAAAAATTGCTGGTCTCAAGTCTCAGCACCAAACAAAGTGCTCTTATAGAGATCGACATAGTAGAAAAGTTTGGACAACCTGTTTTGATATAAAAAATGTAAAATAAAGAAGAAAAGAAAGAGAAGAAAAGATTCAACTGAGAAAGAGAGAGAAGAGAGATAGAAGAGAATGGGACAAGCTCAGAATTAGGTCCGACCACCCCTTTCATTAGATTATATACATAAATAAAAGAGAGTACAAAGACAAGTATGCCCTTAGTAAGTCAGTTACTTGTGAGAACTTAAAAACACTCTTAACTTAAAACATAAACTAATGGGCCTAAGGCCCAATAACTCACTAACTATACTATGTAAATAAAAAACATGTTATATCAACCCAAAACTCAACAAACATGAAAAGCTGAAGGAGCACCTTCAAAACAACAGAAAATTGCTCTCAAATTTCTAACTTGTGAAATAGAAAGATCAAATAAAATAAGGGTGCAATGAAAGGTGGTACATGAGAAAATGTACACCAAAGCAAAGCAGATAAAGGTTAAAAAGGTAGAACACTATCACTAAAAAAGTAATCTCTATGAGCATCAAATTTAGCTAACCCATCTGCTACAGTGTTCAGTTCCCTGGTGTTAGAATGCTCGAGTCAGGGGTATTTTGGTCATTCTGGTGTATCTTATTGAAAGTGAAATGTCTATTGTATCTGAGTTTAAGTTATGTGTCCCATCTTCTATGAGGGACAAAATTGTCTTTCTTGTAACTCAAGTTTTCATGAATAAAAGTCAAGTGGGTCGGCTAGGAGAGGTACTTTTGTACATCCTCTCTTCTAGTCTGGCCGAATACTTTTCTCCTCTCCTTCTTCTTCTTCTTTCTCTTTTCTTTCTTCTTTCTTCTTCTCTACTTTGACCTAGAAACAACTAGGGTTTATTCACATGGTATCAGAGCATTAAGGTCTGGTGTTCGTTTTTTTTTTTTTTCTTGCTGCTGTCTTCTTCCTGGGTTCGCCGCCAGCTTCATAGTAGGTTTCTTCATCCTACAGCTGATCTGATTGAAGACTCGATAAAGGGCTGAAAAGGAGTTGTCGTTTTGAGGGCCTGGAGGTGAGAATGCCTCTGGCTGGTGCTGTGGTGGTCGTTGAAGTGGTATACTAGACCCTCTATTCAGTGTACGAAGAGGGCTAGTCGTATACAGGTATGGACACTGCTGTCGTGTGTTCAGAAATGGATTGTGAATGCTGATTTTTTTTGTGTGCATCGAAAGTTAGTTGTTGTGGTGCTGGGTGAAACTGATACACATATCAGTCATGTTTTTTTGTGTTTTCTTGCTCACATGTGTGCTGAAAGAAGAGTGGTAGACTGCTGATGTCCACGACAGCAGTGGTGTGGTGTTGATTGTGTTGTGGTGGCTGGCATATCTATGTTTTTTTTTTTTTAATGCTTAAAAGTGAACCACTAGACCTTGTGTGTAATCAGTTCTGCAGTTTGCAGAACAAGTGTTCGATGAAATGACTGAGTAATTTCAGTAGTGGTGTGTTGGTGGTAAATGGTCCTGCAGTGTGCAGTCCAAGTGTTTGATGTGTTGACTGAATGATTTCAGCTTTAAAGTGTAGTGTGTAATGTGCAGTTGAAGAAAGTGGGTTGGTGGTATTGTAAGTGAAATAAGTCTTGTGACAAGTGTGAGATTGTGGTGTATATTCAGAGGAGACATAATTGAGATGGCTTCAACTGTTGTTGGGAATGACAACAAAACAGGCATCATGCTCTCTTCAAATTATCTAAGTGTTCAAATGACATCCATCAAGTTGAATGGTGAGAACTATATACCATGGGCAAAATCTGTGGAGGTGTTCTTGAAGGCCAAGAGGAAAGTAAAACATGTGAGGGAAGAGAAACCTTCCTCTGATTCTCCTGGGTTCAGTGATTGGGAACAAGATGATGCACAGATAATGACATGGCTTTGGAACAGCATGGAACCAAAGATTAGTGTGAACTTCATGTTCCTAGATACAGCCAAAGAGATCTAGGATCATGCTAAAAAGTTGTACTCTAGACAAGACAACACAACTAGGGTATATCAGTTATACCAAGAGTACTTCAATTTGAAGCAAGAAAGTCAAAGCTTAGAAGAGTATTATGCAAGTTTGAGAAACATCCGCAATGAGCTAAATGTGTATCACCCTCTCACACCAGATGTCCAGATCCAACAGCAGCAACATGAACAACTTGATGTGACTAGGTTTCTTGTGTGCTTGAAGGCTGAGTATGAGCTTGTCAGAGCACAGATATTGGGGGGATCAGCTCTCCCCTCACTTGAAGAAGTTTTTGCTCGTCTTAAGAGGACATCCATTGAGCCAGTGGAACATTCTTCCTTCTCTGATAGATCTGGTTTGGTAGTGACTAAAGGGAGTAGTCGTGGAAGTAGAAGTGGTGGTGGCAGCAGTGGCCCTCCAAGCAACCGTGGTGGACACATGTTTAACCGGGCCAGTGGACGAACTGGAAGCCGTGAGTCAGGGGGAGGCCGTGGAAAAGGAAGGGGTAATGCTCAGAGAAAATGTACACATTGTGGCTTAGAGGGGCACACAATTAATTTCTGTTATGATTTGCGTGGTCCACCTAACACTTGGGCTAACCATGTTACATCTAAAAGTAGTAGCACAATTACAGAAAGCCAGCAAACTGCACCAACCCCCTCCACACCCACTTGTGCTTCCGGGCAGGAAATGGTGAGTGTACCACGGGCAATATATGAGCAGTTCCTTCAAACATCTCAGCAGAACACAGCTACACTTGCCCATTCAGGTATGACTTGTTTAGCTTCCAAAGCCTCACCCTGGATCATTGGTTCTGGCGCCTCGGACCATATGTCTGGGACTCCTGATGTATTCTCTTCCCTTTCTCGCACCTCCACATCTCAGACAGCTACACTTGCTAATGGTTCTACATCTCCTATTTGTGGTGTTGGTGATGTTGATCTCTCCTCATTGTCTTTAGCATCTGTTTTATATGTTCCTAAGTTCCCTTTTGACCTTATGTCTGTTAGTAGATTAACCAAGTCCCTTAATTGTTCTGTAACCTTCTATCCTTCTTCTTGTGTGTTTCAGGATCTCAAGACGGGGACGAAGATTGGTGGAGGGCATGAAGCCGGTGGTTTGTATTACCTTGATGGTGGTGGCCCTCCATTGGCTTTTCAGTCGTCTCTTACTCCTCTCCAATGGCACTGCAGACTTGGTCATCCCTCTCTCAAGGCTTTGAAGCTGCTAGTTCCTTCCTTGAGTCATCTTTCATCATTAGATTGTGAGTCATGTCAGTTGGGAAAACATCATCGAGTCTCATTTAGTCCAAGAATTGATAGTCGTGTCTCAAGTCCTTTTGCTTTAGTTCATTCTGATGGATGGGGTTCAGTTAAAGTGGGGTCATACAATGGGTTTAAGTAATTTGTAATCTTTGTTGATGACTTTTCAAGGATGACATGGATCTATCTTATGAAAGACCGTAGTGAATTGTTCTCTATTTTTCAGAAATTTCATGCTGAAATACGCACTCAGTTTGGTGTTAATATGAAAATACTTCGCTCCGATAATGCCAAAAAATACATCTCCTCATCATTTCAGCAATACCTAGAACATCATGGAATAATTCATCAAACTTCTTGTGCCTACACCCCACAACAAAACGGTGTAGCTGAACGGAAAAATAGACATCTTCTTGAAACTGCTCGGTCCTTGATGATCAATATGCATGTCCCAAAGCACTTTTGGAGTGATGTTGTTCTTACATCCTGTTTTTTAATAAATCGGATGCCCATGTCAATCCTTGGAAGTCAATCCCCTTTCTCCATGTTGTTTCCCACTTTGTCTCCCTTTCCTCTCACCCCAAGAGTCTTTGGTTGTGTTTGTTTTGTTCAGCACTTGGGGCCTCGAGTAGACAAGCTAGATGCTCGGGCTACGAAGTGTATTTTTCTTGGCTACTCAAGGACTCAGAAAGGGTACAAGTGTTATAACCCTAAGTTTCATAAATTGTTTGTGTGCCCGGATGTCACCTTCTTTGAATCAGTTCCTTTTTTCTCCAATGTCAGGGTCTCTTCTTCTCCCTCTGTGGTTCCTCTTCCTGTTCCGGTTGTGGACCCCCTTCCCGTAGCTCCCACTCCTACTGCAGATGCACATCATATGCCAGTTACTATAGAGAGGCCGCCAATTACTCAAGTGTATACTCGCAGAAGTGCTTCGGCTCCTCCACTTCAGCACCCGTCGACAGATCCTGCTACTGCTCCTTCTCCCTCAGATCTTCATCTCCCTATTGCTTTGCGGAAAGGTAAACGTACTTGTACTTCTCATCCCATTTCAGACTATGTTTCCACTGCTCACCTTTCTGCTTCCCATTACAAGTTTATATCATTACTCTCTTCAGTTCCCATTCCCAAGACTGTACAGGAAGCCCTTGCCTCTCCAAGGTGGCGACAAGCCATGGAAGAAGAACTCTCTGCTCTACAACATAATCATACGTGGGAACTCACCATCCTTCCTCCTGGTAAGCACACTGTTGGGTGTAAATGGGTCTATACAGTGAAGCATCTTCCTGATGGCAATGTGGAACGATTGAAGGCACGGTTAGTGGCCAAGGGCTATTCTTAATTATATGGTGTGGACTATATGGAGACATTCTCTCCTGTGGCTAAAATTGGTTCAGTTCGGGTGTTGATCTCATTGGCTACTATGTATGATTGGCCTCTCCTACAACTTGACATCAAAAATGCCTTCCTACATGGTGATCTTGTTGAGGAGGTGTATATGGAGCAACCACCAGGGTTTGTTGCTCAGGGGGAGGCTGGTAAGGTGTGCAGGCTCAAAAAGGCAATCTATAGACTGAAACAATCTCCACGTGCATGGTTCGGCAGGTTCAGTGAAGTGGTGAAGGCCTTTGGGATGAAACAGTGTCAGGTTGATCATTCCGTGTTTATCTATAACTCGAAAGATGGAAAAATCTAGTCGTGTATGTGGATGATATTGTCATAACTGGAAGTGTCAACAATGGAATTGACAGGCTGAAAAAATTCTTACAGGACCACTTCAATACGAAAGATCTGGAGAAGCTAAAGTATTTCTTAGGAATAGAAGTTGTGAGGTCAAAACAGGGGATCAACCTATGCCAGAGGAAATATGTTCTTGATCTACTTGAAGAAACAGGGTTGTTAGGTGCTAAACCAGCAGAGACTCCTATGGAACTCAATGCCAAGTTAAGTGTGGATGCAGGTGATGAGTTTGATAATCCTGGAAGATACAGAAGGTTGGTGGGAAAGTTGAACTACCTGACCATTACCCGACCAGATATATCATTTGCTGTGAGTGTGGTGAGTCAGTTTATGCAACATCCTCAGGTTCCTCACTGGGAAGCTGTTCTGAGAATTGTTAGGTACCTAAAGGGTGCTCTAGGTTGTGGTCTGTTATACCAAAAAGGAGGACCTCTTGAGATAGTAGGGTACACAGATGCTGATTGGGCTGGCTCTATATCAGACAGGAGGTCAACCACAGGGTATTGTACCTTCCTGGGTGGCAATTTTGTAACTTGAAAGAGCAAGAAGCAAACAGTGGTGGCAAGAAGTAGTGCGGAAGCAGAGTACAGGGCTATGGCCCATACCACATGTGAACTAGTATGGCTGAAGAACCTACTACAGGAGATGGGTTTCTCAATTGACAAACCCATGAAACTATATTGTGATAACCAAGCTGCTGTTCACATCTCATCCAATCCGGTCTTCCATGAAAGAACTAAACATATTGAGGTGGATTGTCACTTTGTGAGAGAGAAAGTGATAAGTGGGGTAATAACTACATCTCATGTGAGCTCAGGAAATCAGTGGGCAGATATCTTCACAAAAGGATTTTCGGGGAAGAATAGATTACATTTGTAACAAGCTGGGACTATATGATATATACTCTCCAGCTTGAGGGGGAGTGTTAGAATGCTCGAGTCAAGGGTATTTTGGTCATTCTGGTGTATCTTATTGAAAGTGAAATGTCTATTGTATCTGAGTTTAAGTTATGTGTCCCATCTTCTATGAGGGACAAAATTGTCTTTCTTGTAACTCAAGTTTTCATGAATAAAAGTCAAGTGGGTCGGCTAGGAGAGGTACTTTTGTACATCCTCTCTTCTAGTCTGGCCGAATACTTTTCTCCTCTCCTTCTTCTTCTTTCTCTTTTCTTTCTTCTTTCTTCTTTCTTCTCTACTTTGACCTAGAAACAACTAGGGTTTATTCACACCTGGGAATCCAGTTCAATTTAACCTGCATTGAATCCAAGATGTCTCTAGCTTCTGCCAAGAAATGAGCCAAATTCCAAGGCCCGCTGTCTTTTTCTTTTAGCCATCTTATCGTATTGGATGAATCACCTTCAATAGGTAGGGAGGAAATTCCTAACATTTTAGCATACTGAAGTCCCATGAGGGCTGCTACTATTTCTGCCTTTGTATAATTAGCACAACCAATCGGTCCACTAAAAGCCCAACATATGTTCCCGTCTCTATCCTGGACTATACCTCCAACCCCTGCTACACTAGAAGAACCTTGAGCACTCCTGTCAAAACTTAATCTCGCCATCCTTTCCTTCCTTTTAAAACAAAGATGAGAATATCCTGTCTTGGGGATGACAAGGATTTCCTTTAGATTTTGCAGGAGATCATCCAAAAAAGTCCAGCAAAATCTCCAGAATTTACAGCCCAAGGATTGTAGTGGAAAGTAATAGAGGAGATCAGATCTTCTACAGTTTTGGCTTTATTCTCAAACACCCTGTTGTTTCTTTCTTCCCAAACACCCCACATGACAGCATGAACTACCAATCTCCAATACAGATTTCCTCTTGTACCTAAACTTGTACCTTTCCATTGCCACATTGCCTCCACTACCTGTTTAGGAAAAACCCACTTGATATCAACCATTCTGAGGAAATGGTACCAAATCTTCTTGGTTACAGTACAGTGTAGAAGAAGGTGATTTGCTGATTCTCCATCATTTAGGCACAGAGGACAAGCATGTGGGGAAAAACCCACTTGATATCAACCATTCTGAGGAAATGGTACCAAATCTTCTTGGTTACAGTACAGTGTAGAAGAAGGTGATTTGCTGATTCTCCATCATTTAGGCATAGAGGACAAGCATGTGGGGAAAAACCCACTTGATATCAACCATTCTGATGAAATGGTACCAAATCTTCTTGGTTACAGTACAGTGTAGAAGAAGGTGATTTGCTGATTCTCTGTCATTTAGGCACAGAGGACAAGCATGTGGGGAAATGCACCACTTGCCTTTGAATTTTTTTCTGTAAGGTATCATAGGTGTTTATTTTCTTTAGGCAAGCCTCCCACACAACAATTTTGAGGGGACACTGGAACACCACAGATTCTTGGAAGAGGAAGTTAGGGTCACATACACTTGATACTAGAGCCTTGAAAAAGGAACTCGGGATGAACTTTCCAGCAGGGTTAAGGGACCAAACTCTTTGGTCAGGGGTAGTTGGAGAAAGACCTCTCTAAGGTGATGCAAGAGGTTTCTGAGCTCATCTACTTCTACTTCTCTCAGATGTCTTCTTAGGTTTAGGTTCCAGTTAAATCCAGAGGAAGAAGGAATGAGGCAAGAGGAAATTGTGTCTTCTTTGGAACGAGAAAGGTTGAAAAAGCACTAGCTAAGGTTCTGTCTCCCCACCAAAGGTCAGTCCAAAATTTAATCCGATTTCCATTTCCCACTTTATATCTAATAAAAGGAATGAATAAATAAAAAGCTGAAGAAATACCTTTCCAGGGATTGTTTGCTGTCATTCGGTTCAAGTGGGCGTTGCTATCCCATTCATTTGAGATTCTCCCGTACTTGCTGCTGATAATGGAAGTCCAAGTGGTTCCTGTTTCAGTAGGAAATCTCCAAAGCCATTTCCCAAGTAAGGCTTCATTCCTCTCTTTGATATGACCAATTCCTAGTCTTCCACCTTCCTTGGTTTTACAAACCTGATTCCACTTTACTAAATGGCAAGACTTTTCATTTCCACCATCCTATAAGAAATCTTGCTGGAGTTTCTCTATCTTGTTTTTTATTTTAATTGGGACACTAAAAACAGATAGGAAGTATGTTGGCAAATTAGCCAGAGATGTTTTTATAATGGTAATCCTATCACCTTTTAAGAGATAACATTTTTCCAAGTAGTGTCTTTTTTCACATTTCTTAATCACCAGATCCCAAAAAAATGGCTTCTCAGGTTTCCTCCAAGAGGCATCCCTAGATATGATATTGGTAACTTTTCCAATTTGAAGCCTAATACTTCCTTGAAACTTTTTAGAATCTCATCATTTGCATTCAGGCCTACCAAACTGCTTCTTGCCAAATTTACCTTCAGCCCTGTCACCTCTTTGAAACAAATAATCACCCACTTCAAGTTGTGTATGTTGTAGTCATCTGCTTCAAAGAAAAGAATGATGTCATCTGCGAACATCAGATTGGAAACTTGGGCCTCTTCTCTCCCTACTCCAAAACCTTTAAGCAAAGACTGTCCCTTTGCCTTCTCCAATAAGAAACTGAAAATATCAACTACAAATGTAAAAAGTAGGGGGAAGAGAGGACACCCCTGCCTTAATCCTCTACTAAGAAGAACAGCCTTTTGAAAGGAAAGGACTGTTTAAATAAGTTGCAGAAAATCAAAAGAAAATAGCAGAAATCAGGTTGCAAGAAGAGAGAAGAAGAAGAAGAAGAAGGTGGCGGCAATTGGGGTTCAGAGAGAGATTTTCGAACATAACCTCCTCTCTTACACCCCTAATTCCATTTCATTAAGTTAAACTTTAGTAATTTACAGAGAGGCCCCTAGTTGGGCAGAAAATTAAAAAACATAAGATAAGAAAGAATAAAGCACAGATTAAGGCCCATTACAGCAAAGAACATAAAAGATAAAAAAGATAAACAGCCTATAGTACATTCGGCCCATCTTCTCTACACTCCCCCTCAAGCTGAGCATAGATGTCAATCATGCCAAGCTTGCCAGTATCATGCTGAAGTTTAGCTTTGGGAATGCCCTTGGTGAGGAAATCAGTTAACTGTCCTTCAAAAGTGATGAAAGGTAGACACACCTCTCCAGAAGCTACTCTTTCTCGAATGAAGTGTCTGTCAACTTCAATATGTTTAGTTCTGTCATGTTGTACTGGATTGTGAGCAATGTTGATGGCAACCTGATTATCACAGTATAACACCATTGGCTTATCATGCTCAATACCAAGTTCCTCTATCAAGGATCTATGCCATAATAGTTCAGAAACTCCATGAGCCATGGCTCTGTATTCAGCTTAGGCTGAAGACCGAGCAATAACTGATTGTTTCTTGCTTCTCCAAGAGACAATATTACCTACCACCAAGCTATAGTACCCAGAGGTAGATCTTCTGTCATCAATGTTTCCGGCCCAATCAACATCTGTGTACGCTTCAAGTTTCATATAGCCATGCTTAGCAAATAGAATTCCCTTTCCAGGGGAACCCTTCAAATAACACAGAATTCGCTCTGCTGCTGCCATGTGAGTATCCCTAGGAGCATGCATAAACTGACTAATGCAACTGACAGCATATGCAATGTCTGGTTGAGTCATCCATAGATAGAGAAGTTTTACAAGTAGTCTCTGGAAGACTCCCTTATCTTCCAACAATATTCCATCTGAGGCAGAGAGTTTATGACTCATCTCAATAGGACTAGCAACTAGTCTAGCACCCATCTTTCTTGTTTCAGAGAGTAAATCAAGTACATACTTTCTCTGAGAGATAAGGATCCCATCCTTGGATCTAGCAACTTCTATGCCAAGAAAGTATCTCAATTCCCCCAGATCTTTGATCTCAAACTCTGTATGAAGGAAGGATTTGAGATCATTAATCCCTGATACATCCCTACCAGTCACAACAATATCATCAACATACACAATCAGGTAAACGGCCAAGGATCCTCTCCTCTTTACAAAGAGGGTAAGATCAGACTGTGTTTGTACATAGCCAAAGCTAACAAGGGCAGCCCTAAACCTTTCAAACCATGCACTAGGGAACTGTTTAAGTCCATAAAGAGATTTCTTCAGCCTGCAAACCTTCCCTTTCATATATGTTTCATACATCCCTAGAGGAAGAGACATATAGACCTCCTCATGTAACTCTCCATTCAGAAAAGCATTCTTTACATCCAAGTGATAAAGTGGTCAGTCTGAGTGTGTAGCCAGAGATAGCAAAACTCTCACAGAAGTCATCTTGGCAACAAGAGAAAAGGTCTCCAGATAATCAATCCCATATATCTGAGTATAACCTTTAGCAACCAGCCTAGCCTTGTACCTTTCAATGGTGCCATCAGCATGATATTTAATAGTAAAAACCCACTTACAGCCTACTAGATCCTTCCCTTCAGGAAAATCAACCACTTTCCAAGTTTCATTCTTGTGCAGGGGATCAATTTCTGTTCTCATAGCATCCCTCCATTCTGGAATAGTAAGAGCTTCTAACATAGACCTGAGAATTGGGTTTGAAGCAACAAAAGAAAGGTAGGCAAAATATGAAGGAGAGAGCAAATATAAGAAAGGTGTTTGGAAATGCAATGTGCAGTACACTTCCTTTTTCCTTTCCTAATAGCAATGGGGACATCAAGGTCTGGGAAGGATGACTCCAAAGGGGTTGTATCAGTACCTGTTGTCTCTTCTGTGACTAGAAATGCAGGAGGCTCATGTGCTGTAGGGGAAACAATCTGCTTATTTCTGGTTCTCTGCCTTCGGAACAACCTGGGATTAAAAAGAGGATGAGGAGGTAAAGGAGGAGGGATAGGAACACTGGAATGAGAATGAAATGACTGATCCTCCCTTGACTCATTTGAAGGAGGAAGAGTCTCAACAGAAGACTCAACTAGGACAGGAAGGGGAAGAGCAAACAACTGTGACAAATTCTCCCCCTTTGAACATTGCCTCTCCTGAGAAGAATCATAAAAGGAAGAGAGCTCATCAAAAGTGACATCCATGGAGACATACTGAGTTCCAGTCTTCGGATCAAAACAACAGTAACCCTTTTGTGTGGGGGAATAACCAAAGAAGATACACTTGTGAGCTTTTGGTTCAAATTTGTCTCTGGACACTTGAGATATGTACATAACAAGTGCAGCCAAAGATACGAAGAGGAATAGGAAAAAGATCCTTGCCCAGATGAAGAAGACTAAAGGGAGACTTAAACCCTAAAACCCTGGATGGCATACGATTGATTAGGTAGGTTGCAGTGAGAACAGCATCACCCCAAAATTTTGTAGGGACATGTGAGGCAAATAGAATACTTCTTGCAACTTCAACAATATGCCTATTTTTTCTTTCAGCAACTCCATTCTGTTCTAGGGTCCTAACACAGAAGATTTGGTGAATAACCCCCAAATCAATAAGATAGCAGGTCAGGTTTTTCTCAAAATATTCTTTTGCACTGTCAGATCTGAAAATTTTAATTCTGGTATTAAACTGGGTTAGGACAAATTCATGGAATTGCCTCACAAGTCTGGGAACTTCATCACGAGACTTCATCAAAAATATCCAAGTGAACCAAGAAAAGTCATCAATGAACAAGATAAAATATTTGTAGCCACCCATAGAAGATAAGTGGTAAGGCCCCCACACATCAGAGTGCACAATATGAAAAGGAGAAGAAGATCTTTTATTACTCAAAGGATAACTACTTCTACAATGTTTTGACAATTCACACGACTCACAATGAAGACTAGACAGACTAATTCCCTTAAACAGTTTTGGGAATAAATGACTTAATGCAGAAAAAAGAAAGATGACCCAAACAAAAATGACATAACATGACTTGACTGATGGACTCTATAGATGTAGACCCAAAAGCAGCTTTTTCAGGTTGTTCATGGCTCTGTCTAGGAGTGTCCAGCAGATATATTTCATTCGCTTCATGGCCACTCCCAATCACTTTCTAAGACTCCAAATCCTGAAAAACACAGTAGGAAGGAAAGAAGGTTACACAGCAGTTCAATGACTTAGTTAAGCTACTTACAGATAACAAATTTGTATTTAGCTTGGGTACATGAAGAGCAGAAGGAAGTACAAGGAATCTGTAGCCTTGATGGTTCCCTTGCCAGAGATAGAGGCAAGAGAGCCATCGACTAGGGTGATTTTGTCACGGCCAGGAAGTAAATCATAAGAAACAAACAAAGTGGAAAGGCTGGTCATATGATCAGAAGGACCAGAATCAATAATCCAAGGGATCCTACAATTACCTGAAATAGTTGCATGATTGGCAGAAGCCCGTATACCTGAAGGAGCAAATGCAGAAGAGGCTGAATTTCCTGGAGGGTTGGAAGAAGAGGCCACACCCTCTAGGTGACTGGTCATCCTCCCAAACTTCTCATATTCTGCCTTCATAGCTGCTAACTGCTCACTAGCAGTCATCTCTTCAGTTTGGTATCTGTCACTATCTGGACCAGCAGCAATATTGGCACTCCCTGTCTTCATATTGCCAGTCTTCTTTTGAAACCAAAGAGGAAGAAGCTCAGGATGCAATTTCCAAAACTTGTCTTTAGTGTGTTTTGGCTTCTTACAGTACTCACAAATAATTTCTTTCTTCCCTGAGCTACTTGGAGTCCATGCAACTTCCTTAGGTTTCACTCCCATATTAGCAAAGTGATCATTTAGACCAGCCCCTTAGACCTGGACAAATCTCCTGCTTTCTTCACTACTTACCAAGGCATAGGCTTGAGACAGTGAAACACTACCCTTTGATAAAATATTTTGCTTTGTGAAGTCATACTCTAGATTCAGCCCTGTCAAAAACTCAAACACCCTATTTCTCTCAACAAGTTTCCTATAGGTCTTAGCATAGTAGTGTCCCAGGCTACAGCTTCTATCAAATCAATTTCTTGCCATAAAGACTTCAGTATTGAGAAATACACAGCTAATGGTTTCTCCCCTTGTCTCAAATTCGTCACATCACTTCTCAGCTTGTAAACCCTAGCCACATTTAATTTATGGGAATAGGTTTCAGCAACACTATCCCAAATTTCCTTTGCTGAATTCATCCACAAATAGTGCTGACTAATCTACGGTTGCATTGAGTTCACAAGCCATCCAATAACCGTATAATTTTCCTACATCCACTTTTCATATGATGGATCATCTTCCAAAGGAACCTTCTTGCTCCCGAAGATAAAACCCCATTTGCCTCTATTGCAGATATGAATGTTTACTGATTGTGACCAAGCTAGATAATTAGTTCCATCCAACTTGACTGTGATCACAGCCAGTAGAGAGTCTACAGAGGCTCCCGGAACCTATCCAGATTCAGCAACATGCTTGTTTTCAACTTCTGAAGGGTTCATCTTCTTAAATACTTCGAAAATAACTTCTAACAACTTCGAATAACAACAAATGCGTCACACCTAGAAGCCGAGAGAAACAGAGAAATCTCAGCCGCTCCTTGTAGGCTTCACAGAACACCAATCCACTTGATTCGATCTTCAAGATGAAGGATGAGAAGACCCTCAGTCACTAAGCGCCCAGGTCAAACTCCCTATGGGGCCTGCAATCAGATTTCTCCAGAAAATTAGGGTTTCGGGCAACACACCTGAATCTGTCAGGAGGATGACAAAACCAGTCCCCTTCTCTCTAGAAACCACTAACAACTGGGCTGAAATAGGTTTCTTTAACTATTCATACGATTCAGTTCTCCATACACACTGTGTATGGGAAAAAAGAGGTGAAAAGAGGGAAAAGTCGAGCCTGCTCTGATACCAAGAAGAAAAACAGCCTTTTGAAAGGAAATGACTGTTTAAAAAGTTGCAAAAAATCAAAAGAAAGTAGCAGAAATCAGGTTGCGAGAGAAGAAGAAGAAGAAGAAGAAGAAGAAGAAGAAGAAGAAGAAGAAGGTGGCAGCAACTGGGGTTCAGAGAGAGAGATTTTCGAACATAGCCTCCTCTCTTACACGCATTCATTTGCTATTAAAATGCTGTCAATAATTTGCCTCCCTTTCACAAATGCGAACTAGTTTGGATGAGACCTCATGAGATTTTTTGAGGAGTTCTCCTACAGAGGGTGTGTTAGTAGGGGAGTAAATGCTACTTTTATTGCTTTGATTCCAAAAAAAGCGGATGCGTGCCACCCCAAGGACTTTAGGCCAATTAGTTTGGTGACAAGTCAATATAAGATTTTAGCCAAAGTCCTATCCCTCCATTTGAAAAAGGCCCTCCCATCGATTATCTCACACTTCCAAGGGGCCTTCATTCAAGAAAGGCAAATTGCAAATCAGATACTTATTGCAAATGAGTGCATGAAGGACTTCAGAAAATCTAGAAGAAAAGGGGATTGTGTGCAAACTGGATCTAGAAAAAGCCTATGATTGTGTGGACTAAGAGATTTTGATATAAGTGATGGAGAAATGTGGGTTTGGAAGGAGATGGGGCAACTGGATAAAAGGCTGCCTACAGTCTTGCTAGTTTTCAATTGTGGTAAATGGGGTAGTCAGAGTTTTTGGGGCTCTAAGGAGTATAAGGCAAGGAGATCCGCTGTCACCTTTTCTCTTCACCTTCATTGCTGAGGTTTTTAGTAGAATGGTTTAAAAATCTGATGAGATGGTGTTAATCAAGGGATGGAGAATAGGAAAAGAGGAAGTGGTGGTCGCCCATTTACAGTTTGCAAGTGATAATTGTGAAACTGAGGGAGATCAAAGTGCCAGAGACCTAAGGCTTTTAGTCAAGCTTTTTGAGAATGTGACAGGCTTAAAGGTAAACTTAAGCAAAAGTGTGGTGGCAGGGATCAACATGAGTCAAGAGGAGATATACATTTGGGCTAGAGAACTAGGGTGTGGGTCAAGCGGCTGGCCTTTGAAATACTTAGGTCTCCCTCTTGGTGCTAATCCTAGATCTTTGAATTTCTAGGATCTAGTAGTGGAAATATTTGAGAAGTTGTCTACTTGGAAGAGGAACTACATTTCCTTAGGGGGTAGGATAAATCTTATCAAATCCACTTTAGCAAACCTTTCGGTTTATTTTCTCTCAGTGTTTGATATGCATCGGCCCATTGTCAAAAGATTAGAGAAGATCATAAGGGATTTTTTGTGGGGACCAGGGGAAGAGAAGAGGGATCAAAAGATTAGAATATGGGATATTGTGTGCAGAGGGAAGAAGAATGGCGGTTTGGGATTGGGAAGGATTAAGGAGAAAAATGTGGCGTTGTTAGGGAAATGGCTATGGAGATTCCCGCAAGAAATAGATAGACTTTGGGCAAAAGTGGTGGCTAGAATTCATGGGCTCTCTAAGAACGGATTCGATGTTGGGGTTTCTAGTAGGGCACCCAGAGTTGCACCTTGGAAATCAATCCACAAGGTCCTTTTGCTTTTCCTCAATCACATCAGGTATGACCTAAACTTAGGAAATAAAGTAAGATTTTGGGAAGATCTTTGGGTGGGTGAAAATCCATTGAAATTCTCTTTTCCCTCTTTGTTTGCTTTATCTTCTCTCAAGGGAAAACCTATTTGTGACTTCTTAATTCCTTCTCCCTCGCTTTCGGGGTTTGGGTGGAATTTGGGTTTTCAGAGAAATGTTAGAGACTCAGAATTGATTCATGTTTCTAATCTCCTTCTCTTGTTGGATGGGATGTACCTTCACGGTAGTCGAGGAGACTCTCGGGTGTGGACTGGTTATCCTTCAAGGGTCTTTAGTGTCTCGTCCTTTTTGATGCCTTGGTTGCCCCAAAATCCCCTTCGGTCTCTTTCCCAGTTAAGGAAGTCTAGAACCGTCCTGCCCCCTCCAAAGTAGGTGCTTTTTGCTAGGAAGTTTACCATGGTGCAATTAACACTTGCGACATGCTACAAAAGGAAAAGACCTGGTTGGTGCCTCTCTTCAAATAGGTGTATCTTGTGCAATTTAGACAGTGAATCTACTTTTCACTTTTTTCATTTCTTGTCCCTTTGCAGGTTATATTTGGGATTGAATTTTTTCTCTTTTTGGTTGCAGGTGAACTTCTCCGAGAAGCTTGGATAGGCTTTTTGGTCCATTTACCTCTAGGTGGCCAAGAAAAAGGGGGAGGATGATGTGGAGGTGCGCAAGGGCTGCTGTAATATGGACGATTTGGGAAGAAAGAAACCTCAGAATACTCAAAGATAAGGAAAGAAGTGCAGAGTTTGTGCTTGACTGTGTATTGGTGTAAGTAGTGCATTGGGTAAAAACGGTGAACTTATTCTCTGAATTTACTGCTGATGATTTACTCAGAAACTGGAGAGTGATGGTTGGGTCCTCCTCCTCCAAGAAAAAACTTTTGCATCAGTGGGATCCACCATCTACTGATTTCCTTAAGCTGAATGTTGACAGGAGTGTTGGTAACCCAAGCCCTTCTGGAATAGGAGTGTTAAGAAATGAGAAGGGAGAAATCTTGAGGTTGTTCTCAGGACCAATTGGGGAAGTGAAAGCTGAGCGGGAGGCAGTTCTGTCTGATTTACAAAAAACAATAGAGTTTTTTTTTTTTAGATAAATGAGAGTAGTTTTATTAATTCAAAAAATAGTAGTACATTCAGCCTAGGAAGAGGCACGAGGTGTTACCTCCCCCTAGGACTGAGTCATACACACTAAACAAACACAAGCCTGAAACACAGTTACAAAGTGGCCCAAAACAGATCTCCCCTTGACACCCCTTGCTTGGCCAAAGAATCAGCCATTGCATTTGCTGATCTGCTGACCCACTGAAACCTGACTGACATATTCCTTGTCAGCCATTTAACTTTCTTTAACAGATCCCTGTAGTCCCAACAAGCTGTCTCTGGACTTGTCAACCAGCCCACTACTACCTTGGAATCCCCTTCTACTATCAAATTATTCACTCCAAGTTGACTGGCCATCTGTATACCTTGTACCGCTGCTAGTATCTCTGCCCTTACAGAATCACCAACACCCACTGGTCCTGAAAATAAAGACAACATGTTGCTATCTTTGTCTCTCAGAATCCCTCCTATTCCAGATGGCCCTGGGTTACCTTGGCAGCTACCATCAAAATTCAGTTTTACCACTCCATCCAGTGGGGATTCCCATTCAGCTTGTGATTTGTTCTTTGTGGAGACTGTAGAAGCCACTGCTGCCCAATTTCTCCTTAAGTCATCAAAGGAGTAATCTGCCAACAAGTGTGAAGATTTTAGCCACGAGACTGTCCTTGTCATTATGCATTCCTTAATTTCAGCAAGACTTCTTTCCTTTTCTTGAAATATTCTAGCATTTCTCTCCTCCCATAAAGTCCACAAGGTAGCGGCTCTGATACATTTCCACATTAGTTTCCCTCTTTTTGTCAATCTCCCAAAGGCAACCGGAATGAACAGCAGCTTTACTTCGGAGGGCAAAAGAGCACGATATTGGCAACAAATAGTGCAACAACCCAGTTCCAAATATTGGCAACAAAAGAGCACGATATCAGTAAATGGTTACAGTCCTCACCCTTCACTTTACACAAGAAGCACCAATTTGGGGACAAACACAAGTAAGGTTTCTTCTTTTGCAAGTTTTCCACCGTATTGATCTTACCCAAGTAGGCTACCCAACAGAACACTGCTATTTTAGGAGGAATAGGCCTTGACCAGACCTCTTTAACAGAGAACACCTGAGAGGAGGGATTGGAGCAGAGGGCTTTAAAGAAAGAAGCACAAGTGAAGGAGCCAACCGAGGTTAGAAACCAAACCCTTTTGTCCAGGTTAGGGGGTCCAGGCACACTAAGTCTAGAAGCAACAAGAGCTCTGAAACACAAAGAAGTTCTTCATCCCTTAACCCTCTTCGAAACCCAAAATTCCAGTTTAAATCCAAAGGGCAAACCAGGGGGGGAAATTGGTTTCTTTTTAAAGAGAGAGATGGACTAGAGAGAAGGAAAGTGGTCTTTTAGGGGTTGAGTGATCACCCAAATATCTTCCCAAAAAGCAATGGAGTTGGGCATTCAGAAGTTGATAATCAAAGGGGACTCTAAAGTGATCCTAAGCTGGTTGAGTGGAGAGGATAAGAACCCTTGCTGGTTCATAAATGAGATCAAAAAATTCAGAAGTCTATCCAACGATATGCAGATTTCAATCCGTTGGGCTCCAAGATTGGCAAACAAGTTAGCAGATCAATTAGCAAAACAAAGGGTTATAAGAGAACAGACTTTCTAGGCATGGTTGTAATTTAAATAGCTATTTCTGGTTTTGTCCTTCTGTTTTTCTCCTGTTTGTAGGGTAGCCGAGGCTGCTCTCCATTGTAAATTTCTTCTATATTAAAATCAGATCTCCTAGAACCTCTTTCAATCTGGTCGCCAAAACTTTTGCTAAAATTTTATACAAGCTTCCAGTCAATCTAATTGGCCTGAAATCCTTTGCTTGCAAAGTGCCCGTCTTCTTTGGAATTAAGGCAATGAAGGTCAAGTTGGTTCCTTTATTGACTATTGCTGAGTGGTAAAAGTCTGTAAGAAAACCTCCAATACATCCTTTTTTACTGTATCCCAGAATAATTGGTAAAACAAAATAGGGAACCCGTCCGAACCTGGGGCTCAATCTCCACCCAAGTTAAAATTTGCATCTTTAATTTCTTGCTCCTCAAATTCCTTCTCTAACTAATTCTGCTTATCTTATGGCAAGGTAGAGCCAGTCCAGTTGTTCAAAATAGCTCTTCTACTTGCTGAATTAAAATACACTTCTTTAAAATGATTTAGAAGTGCATCTACTATTTCCCCTTCTACTTCATTTTGACCTACCTTCAGTTTGAAAATGTGGTTTTATCTTCGCCTCCCTGAGGCATAGTTGTGGAAAAACCTTGTGTTGTCACCTTCTTTTAACCATCTCACTCTAGATCTCTATCTCCAGAAAATCTCTTCCCTTTTTATTGTCTTTTCCCACTCTTTCCTAATCTCTTCCCTTCTCAATTTTCCCTCTCCATTCAATCTTTCTTCTTGTTCTTGGATATCAAAAACTTCCAAATCTTTAATTAATTTAACTTTCTCTTCTCCAAAAGCCCCAAATTCCTCCCTACTGCAAACTTTTAAATTTTTTTTCAGATGTTTCAGCTTTTGTTGGAAACGAAATCTAGCCCACACTTCAAATCTACATTCCTCCACCAATCTGCCACTTTTTGCTGAAAATCTTTATGATCTGTCTGTTAGACAGTTTTGTATGCCCTTAGCTTCAATCAGAATGATGTACTTTATGAGTTTATTGTAAATGAATAAAGATACATATTTGATTCATGTTCCCTTGGTATGTTTCTGTGTAATACCCTTAAACTGGACACTTAATGAGACTCGTGTTAGTTTAGAATGTTCACAGCCAGTGGATCGGTCTGGGGAGACCTATCCTGACAAGGCTGACACTGTGGTGCCACCAAGTCGGTTGGGGTGGCCTGTCTCAGCTGCCAGGGTGAGACCCTAGGCACATACAGTGTAGGATTAATTGAATCTTTGAACTGGACCAGATTTCCAGTATTGCCCTGGACCTTGGAGATTGATGGGCAAAACTGGAAAGTTACACCCGACCCCTAGACTCGATTATGATACTGCACTAGGTGTCGGATTGGGCTGTCTTTGATATGCCAATCAATGAGATCCTTAGCGGGGGTCAAAACCTGGGTATGTTGGGACAGTCCGAGAATTCATCTGAGTGGGTGATCATAATGACAGGATCAGCCCCTTTGTCGGACAAAGGTAATGATCGGGGATGCGCTCTCACTGATGGAAACCAAGACTGCCGGCAGCCGATTTCAACCGTTGAGATTTGTTTTGCAAAGTATATTTTATATGAGATATAAAAGTATATATATTATGGTTTCTAAAATGTTTGCAAAAGGTTTTAATTCCCGGGATCCATAAAAGTGGAGAGTGCAACACTGTTCCTTGCAGCCAAGGGAGAGGTCCTCTCTTGTCGGGCAGTGTATGATCATTATGGGCTGAGAGGTTAAGTGTAAGACCATTGAGGATAATACCTGATGGGCTAATCTTGCATCTGCCCACAGTCCCTGGGTGTTACAAGGTGGCTTGGCCCAGGGACCACTTAGGGTAAGTGTTGGGCCCATAGAGCCCATTCGATGGGTTTCAGGGGGTGCATTGTCTTTAACAGTGTATTCGGCCAGGCCTTGTAACAAAGGCTGGGCCGAACCCATGTGGCTGATGTGTAGATCAATGCTTGGGTCCCACGCCATACAAGGAAGCCCAACTGGGCAGCAGTTAGGAAGGTTAAGTGAGCACATAAGCCTAATGGGCCTAAAGCCCATTTCGAACTGGGCTGATTATTTAGTTAATAAAGGGGCGAATTCTGAAGTGGATCAGCTAATAGGATTGGGCTTAGACCCTATCCACTTAGAGAGTCCAAGATCTAAATGAGATTTAGATCTGGAAACCTCCTAATCAGATTAGGAGATGGCTGATCTGATCTGCAGATAAGATAAGGATTATCCCTTATCACTTAAAGGGACTTTAGACAGACAACAGATTTGGATTAGCAACTCCTAATCTGATTAGGAGCTGATCCCTTTAAGATTACAAAAGAAGAAGGGGGCGGCAGCCTTTAGACAGACAACAGATTTCCTCTAGTGCAAAATCAAGAAGAGAGAACTCTACTCCCTGCGAATACTCTCTTGCCGTCTCCCTGTTCTTGCTGCCCTGTTTGCCAGTTCGATCTCCAGTTGTGGGAGAAGTCAAGATTGGATCTTGACATCAGTTCTTTGAGAAAGGATTGAAAGGAAGTTGTGCTCATGTACCATCTTGCTGATCCTTGCGAAGGACAGAGTTCTTGGAGAAGAACACTGCTGATTCTACTCCATCTGCACTGCGCCATCTTCAGTGGGAGCAGTCTTTGGTTCCTTCCTTGGGCGTGAACACCTTCGTTGGGAGATACTACTTCTCCGTATCAGGTATAATTCTCTCCTGCTCCTTTTGGTTCAGATCTGATTCAGTTTAAGGTTCAAGAATGATCCTTGAAAATATGATTTTCTAAATAGGGAATGTGATTCCCAGTTGAAGGGAGAGAAAAATTTTTGAAATTCGCCCCTTAATCCGCAATCTTTGGGCGTCCATGGGATGGATCTCTCATCCCTTCACTGTCCAGATCTTTTCCATTCTGAATGGGGTCTTCCTTTTTCTCGAAACTTCCGTTTGAAGACTGATAAGCCAATGATCCAAAACACATCTTGGACTGATTTTCTAGAAAAGTTTTGGAAAATGGTGTTCCCAGTCAATCGTCATCAGAAATCTTCTATCCTACATCTGATGGCATTTTCCTGCATGTTAGACCAGATGTAGGTCCCGTTATGGATAGGGTAATCCCGAAGATTGTGTCTCGCTATGAACTTGGAGAAGTCCTTCATTCTCCTGGTTAGTCTCCTACACTTAGAATTCTCATTGTGAAATCTTGTAACATTGAAATCTCCACCAATACACCAAGGTATATATCTACCCTCGTGAAGAGGGTCCAATTCTTCCCAGAATCTGTTCCTTTCTGTAGGAGAGTTAGGACCATAGACTCCTGTAAGAATCCAGTTGAACCCATCACACATATTTGTGAACAGAACTGAAATAGAGAAGTCACATTTATCTACTTCCACATCTGAAACCACCTCTTCTTTCCATACAATGATAATTCCACCTGCCGTTCCAATTGCTGGGAGAACTACCCACTTTCTGCCCCATATTCCCCAGATTGATTTAATCAATTTCCTATCCACCTCTTCCCTTTTTTTGATTCCTAGATTATCACAATATCAAGATTCTCCCTGCTTAGGGTATCATTTACTAGACACCTCTTTAAATTCCCACCCAACCCCCTCATATTCCAACTAAGTAACTTCATTGAGGATCTGAAATAGCCTTGCCCTTACTTGTCCTTCTATCTTCATTGTTAGCATAAGAGGCTCCTTGGTTGACTAAACCCCATTGGAGTCATTTTAGCTCCCTGTTTGCACCTTTTTTTTGTCTTCCCTCCTAGTCTCTTCTCACCCGACTTTTCTCTATCCTTATCTGATGCTCCAGAGAGCTTGTTGGACTCTTCATTGCTTTCGGGAAAGGTAATCCCAAGCTTTTGAGCCACCTCCATACATCCCTCTGTATCCATTATCTTCGTCCCACTGTTCTCTGGCCTGGAAACTTCACTGCTTGTTCTTCTAAACAATTTCGGTGTCTAGAGGTTCCCTTTATGACAGGAAAAAGGGGGTTGGATTGGGTGACGAAGAAAGAGAACAGAGAGATCTTGAAGGAAGAAGATTCAGAGATTTTCCTGTAATACAAGAAATTGGAGTTGTTTGGAGATTAGAACTCCTTCCTTTTTCAGGGCATTCAGGGTCGGAGAGACCATAATCAGGGTCCATTAACTGCATGGGCTGCAGAATGTCTACACTTCTCCAATGTTCTCCTCTTTTGAACAGGAATTTAGCTCTTTCCAGAGCCACTGTGTGACCAACTATCTCTGCCTCTAATTCATATGAGCTTAGGTCTGAATCTAAGTCTTCCTCCTGATCTTCCACCGATTCCACCAACGAGCTATAGTTTGGTGTTGGAGGATGATTAATGTCTACTGCACGACTATCTACAGATTGGGGGGGGGGGGGGGTGATTGGAATCTCTCCATTTTCAAACATCGGAGTGGCTGGTGGACTGAGGCTAACATGGTCCGACTTTGCTGGCCTGGGGACATCTAAGCTGATTTCGTCTTTACTCGGCCCAGATTTTGGGGCCTGGACAATAAAACCTCTGGTGACCGGGTATTTGGGTTAATCCACAGCCTAGGAGCTTTAGTGGGCCTTGTTTCAGCCGATTTTACTGCAGTTGTTGATTTTGTATTTAAATTTTGAATTATTTTTCCTTTCTCCCGTCTACTTTCCTTTAATCTCTCGTTGTTTTTGCCATTCTAGTCTTTCTTAGAAAGGAAGTTTCCTTCTGCAGATAAATTACCTTCTGGATTTTTCGAAAAATGTCTCACACTTGCAAGCTTTTTATTGGCAGATGTCATATTATCCTCAATCGCGTCACGCGTGTTCATACCTTGTTGTCGGGTCGACTCGGTTCCCTCATGTTGTGACTCATTCTTCTTCTCCACTTCGATGGCACAGTAGAACCACACCCCTCTATCAAGAACTGGCACTGAACGCGGAACTGCATACACCCCTCTTCCTTTTACCTTTATCCTGGCACTTCGCAAATCCAACAACTCCTTTGTTTTAGGATCTACTTCCTCAAGACCTCCACAGAGGCTTCCAATCAAAGAGAAAACCTCTTCCTTCCAGAGATGAAGGAGAAGACCATGAATCAGTAACCAGCCATTAAATCTTAGTTTCGCTGGTACTGCATTTAATGTTGGCCACCAGTGGTCAATCAAGACCCATTTGCCATAGATGGAGAGAGCTCCTAAACTGGTCCAAGCGACAACTATCTCTTCCAATGGAGCATAACCCACAGCTCCGTAATCGTCTATTGGATTTAGGTTCAACAAGTCAATGGAGTGGAGGTTTGTGGACAAACCCAACTCCACCTCTATACAGACTCCGAATGGCCCCTTTTGATGTACAACGGAGATAAAGGCTGAACCTCCTATTGCTACCACTCTACTGTTGTTTCTCTCTAACGCTGGAAAGTTTCCCTGTGGTGGGAATCCATGGTTTGGATTCATTTTGCTGTCAATAAATGACCCCAAACTCTGTAAAAATACTAACCAACCATTTTTGCTTGCTTCTTCTGGAACGCAGATGCTTCTTGTTTTACTTGCTCCTTCCCAGTGGCTTAATCTGATAAATCTTCTCCATCTGTTTTCTTTTACTTGAAATATGGTTACACTTCCTCTGTTAGCAAACTTTTTGGGTTTAAAGGAAGCTTCCACTCCTCTAATACCTTCTGTAAATGAAATACAGTCCAGTTTACTTCGTTCTCCTTTAGGGAGATCCTCGTCCAGGCTCCTCTACTATGTTTGGCGATTATCAACTCTCCTTCAATTCCTAAGGAAGAAACTAGATTGAAAGGTTTCAATCCTATTGCTAACATCCGTCTCTGTGACTCTTTTGAATTGCTTCATGCCATATTGTCTCTGAGGATCAAATAGAAGAGCAAAATCTCTCCACTACCAGGTTTGTTTCACACACAGAATTGAAGGTTGCTCTTTAACCTTGAAACCAGAAATCAAGCTAAGGTCTTCATCCCTAAGCATCATCTTGCCTATAGCCTCCATTACCAAGATAAAGAGAAAGGGTCCTCGTCAAAGACCTCTTGAGATCGTACATGAGTCACCTAAAGACCCATTAAGGACTTGGCAATTGAATGATTGGCTAACTATTTTGATATGATTCAATTCACGTCACTATAATTGAAAAGAAAAAGAAAAATGGATCACAACTACAAAAGAGAATTCCCATCTTAATCAAAACATATAGTAACCAAAAAGACTAAAAATCAAAAATGGCAAGTAAACGACTTACATAATGAAAAGAAGATGTCTAAAAGATTACAAGGGAGACAACGAGAATGATACCTATTCATGTCTCTTAATCTTCTCTTATTTGATTTATGCAGTTGCTTGCTATAGTTTTTGAAGCACTACATATGCAATTATACTTCTTCCAACGATTTAAAGTTTATTAAGTAATTCCATGTTTTTATATAATTCCTCAGATTTCTAATTTTTCTAAATATCTGAACAAAATTAGCAAAATATACCCAAATTTCCCTCATTGCTGTATGGTGAAATGTCCATTGATATTGAAATTGTGAACCATGAATTCAAGCACACCCCTACAAGTAGAACTCCATCAAGAATATGAGAACCATCAATGAAGGTACTCCACAGGTACGCCAATCTTTGGAGGGATTTATCATGGTGTCCTCTAAATTCTTCATGAAAGTTTCATGCTCTCTCTTACATTTCTCTATGACTCTTGGGAGCAAGAGCCTCCAAAAGGGGGCTCTACGTCACATGATATGGTCGTCCTTAACTTCAAAACAAGTATTAGCCTTACAATATTGGTGAATGCTTAGCTTGGGTGGTAATTGTGTTGGTTGGATGTGAGTTGAAGGCCAACCCACCCACATTCATCAATGACCATTTTGTCCAAAATGTATATGGGTTGTAACCTAGCCTAACCCATCCACTTTAACTCAACCATCCTCCTGACCACATTTAGAATCTGGATAGTCATCTCCTACCTTCCAAAGCTTCACACATTGGCAATTTCCTTCTTGCAATATCCAATCATACAACATTTCCCACCACCCTAGTTGGACCCACATTAGGAACCCACATCTTCCTGAGTACCAAAATCCTCGCCAGAAGCCACACTACCTCCACCAGTGGTAGCACTATCGCTAACAGTGCTCAACTTTCAGCTCGTCACCTGCTTGAACACTCTTCTGCCAAATTTGTCAGATGATGGAAGCCAATACATGTGTGCCCCTCATTGGCAATGAGCAGGTGATGGGATTTCTAAAAGATCCATAAGGTGTGTGCCTACAATAGACCCACATTATTGCCTTTGCAAAATGCAACCAACACATGGCAACAAAGTCTGGAGTGGTTGCAGAAGTGGAGAGTGGAGACAGTGGTGGAGCTAGAAGGATCTGCAGTAAAACAAGCATTGGCTGCCCTCGAGTTGTTTGTGATCTCTAAGGGAGATATAGAGCTTTGAACCTATTTGTCATCCATTCCAATGACTATTTAGATGGTAAGGAAGATGGTGGAAAATCCTTGATAGAGTTTCTGAACCTATGGCTCATGGAGTTTCTGAACTATTGTGGCTTAAATCCTTGATGAAGGAACTGGGCAATGATGTTATACTGTGATAATCAGGCCTCCATCAACATTGCTCACAACCCAATGCAACATGACAGAACTAAGCATATTGAAGTTGATAGACACTTCATTCGAGAAAGAGTGGCTTCTGGAGAAGTGTGCCTACCTTTCATCACCTCTGAAGGACAATTAGCAGATTTCCTCACCAAGGGCATTCCCAAGGCTAAACTTCAGCATGATACTGGCAAGCTTGGTATGATTGACATCTATGCTCAACTTGAAGGGGAGTGTAGAGAAGATGGGCCGAATGGCCCATAGGCTGTTTATTCTTTGTTGTAACGGGCCTTAATCTGGGCTTATTCTTTCTTATGTTATGTCTTTTTAATTTTCTGCCCAACTAAGGGCTTCTCTGTAAATTACCAAAGTTTAACTTAAAAAAATAGAATTAAGGGTGTAAGAGAAGAGATTATGTTCGAAAATCTCTCTCTATGAACCCAAGTTGCCGCCACCTTCTTCTTCATCTTCTCTCCTCTTGAACTCAGATTTCTGCTACTTTCTTTTGATTTTTTGCATCTTTCTAAACAGGCCTTTCTTCTCAAAAGGCTGGTTTTCTTCTATTAGAAAGGAAAAGCCATCTCATGCCAACATTCTAGAGCTGGAAGCAGTGGGGCACCTCTTATAAAAAAGAAATGTTATTAATCTTACTAGAATGGATTATTAATAGAATTCTCAGCTTCATGCACATTATTCTTATATTGTTTTATTTTTTATGTAGAGATTGGATGGATCATACCAACAATATGAATCCCTCAAGCTGATTTCGGATGAGTTCTATGAAGTGTGCCACATCAGAGCTCTAGCAGCCTCTTACGTGCATGTTTTTAGGGAGGCAAATTGCACTAGCAACTGGTTGGCTAATCTTGGACATACCAGACTGGTGACCAATTATGGTTTAAAGGATCGGATATTTAGTTATATTTGTTTTAGTGATTTGGGGAAGGGCACTCACCATCTTGTGTAGCCCCTAGTTCTATCTTTCTTCCTACCAAAAAAAAAAATGCCCAACAATATGAACGGTACCATAACATGGTTAAGAAGCAAGGTACCACTAAAGTTGGGATCAACACACACAAATTTTCATATTTTGCAGTAAGAGATTATCAGATAATAAAGATGTCAATGGAATGCAATTGCAATGAGGAATTGTAGGAAAATATTTTGATCATTAAATCCAAAAGAAAAACAATTTTTACCTAAAAAGACGCCATAAGGCTGCCAAAGCTTGGATCTGTTGCGAATATAGAAGTGAAATCAACCAATGAAGAGTTGAGACATGTAGAGTTGCCATCACAATCATGTCTTTGATCAGAGAAGCCGATACAGTTGTGCCCAAAATGATCCCAGAAATAGAAAGTACTTTAAGAAAATAACTGAAGAAGAAACCAACAAAGAACCAGAGGGTAGACCACATATGAATCACATTAAGTGAGATCATGCCAAGACCTCTGGCTAGCTCCATATTCAGTTTGAAACCTGCTGGGACCCCCATCAGCCATACACAACCCAAACGCAGCACAGTATTTGTTATGTTGTGTACAAGGTCGGAAACCCATAAAGATACAGTTTCTGCATGTATTAACAATGCCACACCAACCATATTCCCCAAAAGAAGATCAATAGCTATGCTTGACCACATTGAATGCTTACGTAAGGAATATCTCTCTGCATATTGCACATTTGATTGAGACCTACAAAAAGATGACATTTAAAGGCTTGAGGCAATATATAAAGATGTCAACTTTCAAGAACTACAAGACATAAATACCCAGATCATGACCTTCTTACATCTACCCCATAGAAAGATGGATTTGTCATTGTCCACCATCTGATGGATCAGAACTAGATCTTAGGCCAACAATCATCCTAATGAGATTATCACAATCATATAGTTCTAAGCTCCAACAAATTTTCTAGCCACATAAATGAATGTGAGCCCAACAAAATTTCAGTGATCCTACTGTTGTGAGGATTATTTATTTGTTATTTTACAGTTGTTGTTAGTATGCTGTCAGCCAGTTTATTTCTTTCTTTCTTATTAGCTTGTTACTAGGGAGTGCCGCCAGGGGCATATTTGTAATCTCTCATTCCTTTATATTAAGTTAATATAAATAACAAGCTGGGCACCACCAGCTACAGTTTTGAGACTCTCAATCGTATCTCTCTCTCCCTTCTCTTCTCCTCTCTCTTCTCTTCTCTCTCGTCTCTCTCTCTCTCTCCATGAAAGATTACATGGTATCAGAGCATAATTCTGGGCTATAAAGAACCGTTTCTCTCATCTGAACCAAGCCCTATTCTCAGTTTCTTTTTTTCTCTCTTGATCTCTTGGACATGGAAGACAGAGAAACCTAATCGGACTGGTCAGGTCACTTTCGGCTGCTTTCTTTGGGTTCTTCCTTGGTCGTAACACCAAGGAAACCCTAGTAGAAGAGGAACAATGCTGAAAAGCCTCTCTTCTCTTTGTTCGATGCTGTGAAAATTGATTTCTGTGGTCCTTTTTTTTCTGTGGCCAATGGTGTGAAGCCTTGCTTTTTGGGTTTACACCTTCGTACAGACGTTGGACTGTTAGTAAGCATGTGCTGTAGTCGAACTGCTAGTAGACTGTTTTAATGACTGGTTGCTGGACTGATTACTGGGCTGTTCTAATGGCCAAACTAGTACTGGGATGATTTCAGCAGTTTTTTTTTTTCTCATTCCAGAAGTAAAATTCTTGGGGGTTTAGCATTCTGATTGTGGCTGTGTTGTAGTTGTGTGGGATCTGGTCTGGTACACTTGTGGTTCTGGTTCTTGTAGTGTAGATTCTCTCCCTCAATGGCAAACTATGATTCAGCTTCATCTGGGGTTACACCAACCCGTAGCACAACTGGTATGAGAGGTGAAAACATGATGTTTTCCATGCCAATTACCCCTTTAAATAGCCTAAACTACCTAGAATGGGCTAAAAGTGTAAAACTTTATGTAACAGCAAGGGGAAAAGCTAGTTACATAAATGGAAGAGTGAAAGAACCCAAGAGTGAGACAGCTGAACATGATAGGTGGGACCAAGAAAACAGTATGGTGATGTCTTGGCGCCTTGCAGCCATGGAACCTGATGTGAAGAAGAACTTTATGTGGGCAGACACTTCTAGTGAGATTTGGGAACAGGCCAAAACCACCTATTCTGAGCAAAGGCATTATGCCAAGATTTACCAGTTGCAAGCTTTACCCTCTTGTAAACAGGGGAATTGTAGTTTGTCTGCCTATTATTCAGCCCTTACTTCAGTATGGAAAGAATTGGATCACTATCAGGCTATAGAATGGAAACATGATGATGATGCTAGGTCTATAAGAAGCTGGTTTCTTAGCAGCGAGTTTTTGCACTCTTGTTGGGACTAAGCTCTGCTTATGAACCCTTGAGAGTTCAGATCTTACGAAGTAAAGAGTTTCCCTCAGTTCAAGAGGTGTATGCAACAGGTAGCATTGGCTGCAATGGGTAGTAACAATATGGGAAAGAAAACTGACTCCAAGAAGGCTGATGATAAAGACAAGTTGTTTTGTACCCACTGTCGATGCTCGAGACATACACATGACACATGTTGGGAGATTCACGGGAAGCCGAAGTGGGCAGTGAAGAACCAAGAACAAGGTAAAGTACAAGGTCAGAAGAAGCCAAATACAGCACATAATGCAGCACATGTGGTAACCCAAGATGCTCAGTTTGCTGGTACTACATGGGACCACTTTACTAGTTCTGACCCCAAGGAAGATATCATGAATTCCTTCAGACATCACTTGGAGTCATATTGTAGGGCTTTGCGACAAATGGATAGTTTAGTTACTGGTACTCATTCTACTTCATTTGTGTCTACATCAGGTAATGCGGCCTCTGCATTCCATGTCACCACTACCACTGACTCCCCTTGATCATTGACTCAGGGGCCTCTAACCACATGACCGGTAAGCCAAACTTGTTTCAAACTTATAGCCTTTTGTCAAGAAGGGATAAAGTGAGGCTTGCAAATGGATCATTCTCCTCCATTGCAGGCCGAGGATCAATATCTCTTCCCCATGGCCTTAACCTGAATTGTGTATTGCATGTCCCTCAACTTCCTATAAATTTGCTTTCAATCAGTAGTATCACAAACTCTTTAAATTGTAGTGTAACCTTTTTCCCTGGTTCATGTGTTTTTCAGGATCTAACTTCTGGGATGACGATTGGTAGAGAGAACCTAGTGGATGGTCTCTACATTCTCGACAACAAAGCTGATCTCTCGGTGTCGTCCTCAGAGTCATATAGTCAACCAAATAAGAGTCAAATTTTTCTGTGGCATAGTCGGTTAGGTCATATTTCATTTGAAATAGTAAAGTCTTTGTTTCCGGTTTTATTTAAGTCATGTTCAGTGTCAGATTTCCGGTGCCAAACATGTCAGTTGAGCAAACAATGTAGAACAACTTTTCATTCAAATAATAAAAGATCATGTTTTCCTTTTCATATTGTGTATTCTGATGTATAGAGGCCTACTACTATAATATCTGAGGGCATGTATAAGTACTTTATCACATTGATCAATGATTTTTCCCGCTATAAATGGGTATTCCCCATGCGTAGTAGAGATGAAGTTCCAAAGATTATGAAAGACTTCCAGAGGATGGTGTTTACGCAGTTCCATGTTGAAATACAGACCTTTCAATCAGATAATGCAAAGGAATATTTCCATGGTGAGCTCAATGAGTTCTTTGCCTCCCATGGATCTATTCATAGGAGCTCATGCGCAAGAACACCACGACAAAATGGTGTTGCAGAAAGAAAAAACAGAAACCTCCTTGAGGTAGCTTGAGGGATGATGTTACACATGAATATCCCAAAAAGGTTTTGGATGGATGTTATACTTGCAGCTGCTTATGTCATCAATCGCATGCCCTCCAGAGTGCTCAACTACATGGCCCCCCATCAGTTGTTGTTCCCTCTATCCCCTTTATTTTCCATTCCCATGAGAGTATTTGGTTGGTGTGCCTTTGTCCATGATTTGTCTCCGTCTCAAGGTAAGTTCGACCCTCGGTCCATTCCTTGTATCTTTTTGGGGTATCCCTCCTTTCAAAAAAGGTATTGGTGCTTTGATCTCGTTAGTCATAAGTTTTTTGTGTCTATGGATGTGTCCTTTGAGTCTAAACCGTTCTTCCCTACTTCTCCTCATGGGGGAGTAGTGTGGAAGAGGAGAAGCAGGTTCAAGTCCACCAAGTCTCTTTTCCTTCTATTCCGAACCTGGCCCCCTTTCGTGTCTTCCAACGTACGCACCGTAGAGATCAACAATGTGACAAAGATGTGGAGTAGCCAAACATTGAGCAACCAACACCGTCAGACTCCCAAGAGGTAAGTCCAAACCCTATTGCACCTATTGATACCCCTGCTCCTACTGTGGATGACCTTGACATTCCTATTGATCAAAAGGGAGTCAGGTCATGCACTACCAAACACCCCATTACCCAGTATGTCTCCTATGATCACATTTCCCCCTCATACCGAGCCTTCCTATCTGTAGTTGATTGCATCCCTGTACCCAGAAATGTTGCAGAAGCCTTAAAATGCCATGAATGGACAGATGCTATAAAGGAGGAGATTAATGCCCTCCCTAAAGATCAAACTAGGGAATTGGTGGATCTTCAAAGGGGGAAAGACCCAGTGGGGTGTAAGTGGTTGTTTACAATTAGACACAAGCGGACGGGACAGTTGAAAGATACAAAGCAAGATTAGTAGCCAAGGGGTACACTCAAGTGTACGGGGTTGACTATGATGAGACTACTTTTGCTCTAGTAGCTAAGATGAACTCAATTAGAGTCCTGTCATTAGTTGCTAACCTTGATTGGGAATTGCATCAACTGGACATAAATAATGGCTTTTTAAATGGTGACCTAGAGGAGGAGGTGTACATGGTTCAACCCCTGGATTCTGTGCCAAGGGAAGTGAAAATAAGGTGTGCAAACTGAGAAAGTCATTTTATGATTTAAAACAATCTCCTAGGGCTTGGTTCAGTAAGTTTCACATGGCAATTCAGTAAGTAGGGTTCAAGCAATGTCAGTCTGATCACACACTCTTTGTGAAGAGATGTCAGGAACAAGTTACTGTATTGATAGTGTATGTGGATGATATCATCATTACAAGAAATTGGAGTACAGAAATACAAAAGTTGAAACAATTCCTTGCATCTAAATTTGAAGTGAAAGATCTAGGTCCCCTAAAGTATTTTCTTGGAATTGGAGTCGCCCATTAAAAAATGGGCATCTTCATTTCTCAAAGGAAGTACACCCTTGATCTGTTGCAAGACACAGGTAAGTTAGGCGCAAGGCTAGCAGATACTCCCATGGATGTTGATCATAAATTGGGTGACTGTGATGGTGAACCTCTGAAAGATGTGAAACAATTCCAAATGTTAGTGGGAAAGTTGGTTTATTTGTCCATGACCTGTCCAGACATTGCCTATTCAGTTAGGGTCCTAAGCCAATTCATGCACTCTCCTAAGAAACCACACATGGAGGCAGTAGAGAGAGTTCTTAGATACTTAAAAAAGTATCCTGGAACAAGTCTACCATTCAGTAAGCATAATCATCTAAAGGTGGAAGTCTTTACAGATGTTGATTGGGCAGGTATTGTGGATGACAGAAAGTCCACAAGTGGGTATTGCACATTTGTGGGAGGAAACCTAGTGACCTAGAAAAGCAAGAAACAAAGTGTGGTAGCAAGGTCAAGTGCTAAAGCGGAATATAGAGCTATAGCACATGGGGTGGCTGAAGTTCTTTGGCTAAAAAACCTTCTAGGGGAGATTGGAGTTGTTGTTCATAATCCTATGTCTCTTTACTGTGACAACAAGGCAGCCATAAACATCGCCATCAATCCTGTCGTACATGAAAGGACCAAGCACATTGAAGTGGACAAACACTTCATAAGGGAAAAATTGGAAAAAAGGGAAATTTGCATCCCTTTTGTCAACTACAAGGAAAAACTTGCCGATGTCCTCACAAAAGGACTTCCATACTCACAGCACAATGAGTTAAATGTGACAACCTGGGCATGATAGACATATTCAGCCTAACTTGAGGGGGAGGATTGTGAGGATTATTTATTTGTTATTTTACAATTGTCGTTAGTATGTTGTCAACCAGTTTATTTCTTTCTTTGTTATTAGCTTGTTACTAGGGAGTGCCGCCATGGGCATAATTGTAATCTCTCATTCTTTTGTATTAAGTTAATATAAATAATAAGCTGGGTGTCACCAGCTACAGTTTTGAGACTCTCAATCGTATCTCTCTCTCCCTTCTCTTCTCTTCTCTCTTCTCTTCTCTCTCGTCTCTCTCTCTCTCTCCATGAAAGACTACACCTAGCATGTCTTTGGCCTGCAAATCTCATATACAGGAGGTAGGAACTAGACCATGGTGAGATGACTTCTTCAAGTCAACCATGTTTTGATCCCATGCAGAACCAAATGGAATTTTCAAAGTTGACACCCTAACCTAGATATTCCCAAGTGTCATACAATTTGTTACATTACCTGAAACCACCTTCTTGAAGGAATATTGGCCAATATAGTAACTGACAGCTGCGAATATGGGCATTCTTCCATGTATGACTAAGTACCTTTGCTAATATCTTGTAGATCAATGAATGCGATCCATAACTGAGAAAAGCATGAAAGATCTGAAGAATGGTGTAGAAAAGAGTGAAGAATGAAGCTACAAACATGGCTATTGAGCTGCATGTCATTGCAAACAACCTGAATAAAGAAGGATATGAAATCAAATACTGCAAAACAAATGAGAAAGAATAAAGAAACAATAGAGGAAATGTACTCATCAAAAAAAGAAACAATAGAGACAATGGGTACCAATTCAATGGAGTTTTGCAGCCCATACATCTCTCAAATGAGTTATTAGCAGCAGTTGCACAGTTGATTGCCAAGACAACTATATCCTATACTCCAGATTTAAAAGTATAGAAATAAGTAGATAGTTGAGAAGAGATTAAAACACCAACAATTCAAGGTCCATCAAACAGTACATTACCAGGTCAGGGAATGCTTGTTTCTGACAAAGTTCATCAATACACTTGGGCCTCTTGGACTGCATCTCAACTTGCTCAGAAGAAACACAAGAACTCATCAAGAAATGGTGTATGCCAAAATTTGGTGGGTCATAAATTATTACCTGAATTATTCAATCAAAAGAAAAGAGCTTAAAGAAAATAACTGGATTAAGATTGGAACAAGAAACAAGAGGATAACCCTAACTTACATACGTGAAGATCACAGTTATACACTATTCTTTTACTCCAGTGTATGTGATGCAACTTAGGAATCCCATGGATCTTTCTACAATGATATTCATGAGAATCATAGGAGAGCTGGATCCAATTATTGATTCCAATAGAAACCATGTTGCTTTGTTCAAAGAATCTATACTTGTGGCATTCACAAGAATGTCGTCCATGATTTTCTCCAAATAAATCTTGACTTTTCTCTGGGTACAACTTTTCGCAATTGTTGGATTTTGTGCCAACGTCTTCTATTTCAATACCTTGAAGTTGCTCACTAAAGCTACAATCCATAGCACAGTATCCCAAAATAGAAAATGTTGATTTTTCCTGTAGAGATAGAGGCATCCTCTAATTTGTGTAATGAAGAATTTCCTATGTAAAAGAACAAAATAAAATTATGTCAACATTACAAGTGATTCTTGATAAATACAAACACTGTTCAGCTAACTAGGCAACTGCCCAAGAAATCCACATTCATTTGTTAACTTGATGTTAAGGAAAGACAGATATAGACAAGTTTTGCATGGCAATGAGAGGTTAGCTGCAAAAGCTTTAGAAGAAGGTTTCACAACATTAAAACAGCATCAGTATGGAGGATTAAATTTAGCCATGGGTCAAACACCACCACAGAAGAAGGTTCAGCAAATTTTATCCTTTAACTAACAAGCAAAATATTAGATCATTGGAGTCCACTGTTAGGAGGGCATTGGGTGCAGCTTCAATGCTTGAAATTTTCTTCTAGACCACTGACTTGCAAGGAATCCAACAAAGCTTATACAGTAGTTATTTTGGAAAGACAAAAAAAAATGCCAGTCTTCTTGTTTCTACAGGGCAATGTCACTAAGAGGAGACTTTTTCAAACATCGCTTACTGTGCCAATTGCTAAGATTTTAGGAACAGCCATCACCGCATTTGAGATAATGCAGAGGAGCTCAACATATTTACATTATCCATACTAATGGGGAAACACATGCATTGAACATGGTATTGATATAATGAAGCCCTCCTAGCGAAGTGGTTATGGAGATGGACTCGGAAGAGAGAGAGAGACTTTGGCATGAGGTGGTGTCAAGTATTCATGGATACTCAAGAAATGGTTGGGATGTTGGGATATCTTGTTGGGCTACCCACATAACACTTTGGAAGGCCATACATGGTATTCTCCCTCGCTTCCTCAGGTTTGCCAGGTATGATACTTGCTCTGGTGATTCTATTCGTTCTGGGAGTATATTTGGGTGGGTAAACAACCCCTCAAGGACCGATTCCCTTCCTTATACTCCCTTTCCCTTTACAAAAATGAGCCAATTTCAAAATGTCTTCCGGATACATTGCTTCCCTTGTCTTCAAACTGCGACTTTGGTTTTCAAAAGGGTTTAAGGGATAGTGAGCTTACTTGTGTTACTGGGTTGCATCATTTACTTGAGCCAGTTTGTTTGGACCCCACATAACCTGATCAAGAGTCTGGACTCCCCTACCTAAAGGTACCTTACTTGTGCTTCATTTCTAAAATCCCTCAATTTCAGCCCCAACCCCGAAGTTTTTCCTGTCAAAGAAGTTTGGGTAAAACCTATTCCCCAAAAAAAATTGTTGTGTTCTGCTGGGAAGTTTACTATGAAAAAATCAACACTTTGGAAAACTTGCAAAAAAAAAGAGACCTCTTCCTTGTCTTTCCCCGAACTGGTGTTCCCTATGGAAGGCCCAAAGTGAAGACTGTTTCCGTTTACTGATATCATGTTCCCTTGCTGCAGCCTTATGGAGTTGGAGCTTTAGTCTTTTTGGTTGTAGGTGGATCCGGCCATCTGATGTAAGTTTGCTATTTAATCCATCTATTTTCAGGTGGCATATGAGAAGAGGTAAAATCATGTAGAAACGTCTTAGGGCAGCTACCTTATGGACTATTTGGGAGGAAAGGAATGCTACAATATTCCTAGAGAAGGAAAAAAGCCCAAAGTGAGGACTGTTTCCGTTTACTGATATCATGTTCCCTTGCTGCAGCCTTATGGAGTTGGAGCTTTAGTCTTGTTTTGGAGCAGCTACAGTAGTCCGAACCAGTGAAGAAGGAAGAAGAAGATGAGGAAGAAGACAAGAGAAAGAGAGAACAGGAGGGTTTAGTCGAACTGATTAGACCCCCATTCAGTCGACCCCCTTGTGTTTATTAGGTTCTAATTACACTTACAAAGACTAAACTGCCCCCACTTAAGTGTGGTGCAGAGTACTCTAATAAAACAGCCACATAAGCAAAGTACTTAACTGACATAAGATTACTAAATTACCCTTATTCGGCTCACTCTAACACTCCCCCTCAAGCTGGAGAATATATGTCATATAATCCCAGCTTGTTACATAGATGATTCACTTTCCCTGAGTTTAGAGCTTTTGTAAACAAATCTGCCCATTGATCATTCGAGCCCACATGTTCTGTGTTTATCTCTCCAGCAAGGACCTTCTCCCTCACAAAGTGGCAATCAACCTCTATGTGCTTTGTTCTCTCATGAAATACAGGATTGGATGAGATATGGAGTGCAGCTTGGTTGTCACAATACAGTCTCATAGGTTTATCCATGTGAAACCCAATTTCTTGTAGAAGATTCCTCAACCACACTAAGTCACAGGTAGTATGTGCCATGGCCCTATACTCAGCTTCAGCACTACTTCTGGCCACAACCGTCTGCTTTTTACTCTTCCACGTCACAAGATTTCCTCCAAGAAATGTGCAATAGCCCGTAGTAGATCTTCTATCATTCACTGAGCCTGCCCAGTCTGCATCTGTATACCCCACTACTTCAAGTTTTCCTCCTGGTTTATACAATAGTCCACGGCCTGGAGCTCCTTTCAGATACCTCACAATTCTAAGAATTGCATCCCAATGAAGTATACGAGGGTCCCCAAGATCTTTTGTTTGGAAATGGTTTTGCAAAAATACCTTTAATTTGCCAATCCCCAATTTATCACTGCCAGTAATGACAATATCATCCACATAGACCACTAATAGAATCTTCCCAGCTTCTGAGTCATAGCTGAACACTGAGTGATCTACCTGGCACTGCTTCATTCCAAAACTCTTCACCACTTCACTGAACTTCCCAAACCAAGCACGCGACGATTGTTTCAACCCATAAATTGCCTTTTTCAATCTGCATACCTTACCATCCTCCCCCTGAGCAACAAACCCAGGTGGTTGCTCCATATATACCTCCTCCACAAGATCACCATGGAGAAAGGCATTCTTGATATCAAGCTGAAACAGAGGCCAATCATACATAACTGCCAGGGAAATTAGTACACGAACAGAACCAATCTTAGCCACCGGAGAGAATGTCTCCATGTAGTCTACTCCATACAACTGGGAGTAACCTTTAGCAACAAGTCTGGCCTTCAGACGCTCTACACTACCATCTGGCAAGTATTTCACAGTATACACCCATTTACATCCCACAGCATGCTTACCAGGTGGGAGAGTAGTAAGTTCCCACGTTTGAGTATGTTGAAGAGCAGAAAGTTCCTCCTCCATTGCCTGCCGCCAATCAGGTGAACTGAGAGCTTCTTGGACATTGTTAGGTATGGAAATAGAGGATAAAAGGGAAACAAACTGGCGATGTGATGTAGAAAGACGAGATAATGAAACGAAATTGGAAATGGGATGGAGGGTAGAACTGCGTTTACCTTTTCGTAAGGCAATGGGTAGATCAAGGTTTGAGGGTTCAACAATAGGAGCCATGAGAGGATCCGCAGATGAGGTAGAAGCTGGAGGAGGGGTCGGTGCCGTTCGCCGTGTATACACTTGCCGGATTGGTGGACGTTCGGTGGTGATCTGCATGGGATGAGGTGATGAGTCTACTCCAACAACAACATCTGGAACTGGATCACTGACAGGGAGAGGAAGAGGAAGTGCGGGTGGAGACGAGGGTGCTTCAGGACTTGAGAAGAAGGGGACTGACTCAAAAAATGTGACATCAGGACAGACATATCACTTCCGGGTAATGGGATTATAACACTTGTACCATTTCTGAGTCCGTGAGTAGCCAAGGAAGACACATTTAATTGAGCGTGCATCTAGCTTGTCTATTCCAGGGCTCAGATTGTGGACAAAGCACACACAATCAAAGACACGAGGAATTAATGGGAATGGAGATAAAGTGGGAAACAAGATAGAGAAGGGGGACTGACCATGAAGAATGAAGGAGGGCATCCAATTAATGAGAAAACATGCAGTGAGTACAGCATCACTCCAAAAACGTTTAGGAACAATCATGTGGTGAAGAATAGACCGTGTAGTTTCAAGAAGCTGACGGTTCTTCCGTTCAGCTACCCCATTTTGTTGAGGGGTGTATGCACATGATGTCTGATGAATAATGCCATGCTGTTCTAAATACTATTGAAATGAAGTAAGAAAGTATTCACAACCATTATCTGAACGGAGAATTTTGATTGGAACACCAAATTGTGTGCGTATTTCAGCATGGAATTTTTGAAAAATAGAAAACAATTCACTTCTTTCTTTCATTAAGTAAATCCATGTCATTCTTGAACAATCATCAATAAAGGAGACAAAATACTTGTACCCATTATAAGACTCTATTTTGATTGGACCCCAAACATCTGAATGAACCAAAGAAAAAGGACTCAACATACGACTCTCAACTCTTGGACTGAAGGACACACGACAATGTTTCCCAAACTGACATGACTCACATTGCAAAACTGACAAATGACTCAATGACGGGACCAAAATCTTGAGAGCCTTGAGAGATGGATGTCCCAGTCGGCAATGCCATTGTAGAGGAGTAAGCGAAGTCTGAAGAGCAATTGAAGATCCACCACCGTCAAGATAGTACAGTCCACCAGCTTCATGCCCCCCACCAATCTTCTTCCCCGTCTTGAGATCCTGAAAAACACAGGTGGAAGGAAAGAAGGTAACGGAACAGTTAAGAGCTTTGGTTATTTTACTAACAGACATAAGATTGAATGGAAACTTAGGGACATATAAAACAGATGATAAGGGCACAGGAGCCATGTCAATATTACCAACACCACGGGAGATGAGGACCCATTGGCAAGTGTAACAGTTTGTGATGTGGAGGTTTCAGAGAGAGAAGAGAACACACCTGGAGTCCCGGTCATATGATCTGAGGCTCCAGAGTCAATAATCCAGGGAGAGATTTTAGATGACATGCAAGCAATACCTGATTGGGCAAGTGTGGCAGTGGTATGCTGTGAAGTAGTTTGAAGGAACCGTTCATACTCATCACGCGGTACGCTCACCATTTCCCTCCCAGAGGTAGATGTAGATGTGGGATGAGTTCGGTCTGCCGGTTTACTGTCACTGATATCAACCTCACCCGCTACAGCATGATTAGCCCATTTAGAGGGAGGGCCATGTAGATCATAACAGAAATTCACTATGTGTCCCTCTCTACCACAATGAGTGCATTTCCTTGTAGAGTTATTCTTCCCTCTGCCACGGCCTCCCCCTGAGTCACGACCACCCCGACTAATCATGGAACTGCCACGGCCTCCTCGGGGAGCATGACCTCCCCCTCTTGTACTATATCCAACCCCTCGAACTGTCACAAGTGCTGATCTATCAGACTGTGTGGAGTTCTCTGTCTGTCCCAAAGAGATTCTACGAAGCCTTGAGAATACTTCCTCAAGTGTAGGAAGAGTAGAGCCCCCCAATATTTGGGCTCTAACTGGTTCATATTCCGACTTCAGCCCCACTAAAAATCTTGTAACATCTAATTGCTCCCTTTGCTGTTGCTGAACTTTAATATCTGGAGTAAGGGGGTGATAGACATTGAGTTCATTCCTTATATTCTTCATGTTGGCATAGTACTCTTCTAGTGTTTTGGTTCCTTGTTGTAAATCAAAATACTCCTGATAAAGCTGATACACTCTTGTTGTGTTATTTTGTCCAGAATATAGCTTCTTAGCATGCTCCCATATATCCTTAGCCGTATCAAGAAACATGAAGTTGGCACTAATTTTAGGTTCCATACTATTCCACAGCCAAGTCATGATTTGAGCATCTTCTTGCTCCCAATCATCAAACCCTGGAGAGTCCTCCGATGGCTTTTCATCTCTTACATGCTTTACTTTCTTCTTTGCCTTGAGAAACACTTCCACTGATTTGGCCCATGGAACATAGTTCTCCCCATTCAGCTTAATTGAGGTCATTTGCACCCCTAGGTAGTCGGAGGAAATTACCACATTAGGTTTCTGATCATTGTAGCCATCTCCTATTGCTGCCATTGTACTCTTTCACAGTTGCCTCTAACCTTACTTCTCAGCTACAAGCTGATTGATGTTGTTCACAGTTTGATACTTCAGCACCTATTGCAGCCCCTAAACACAACAGTGGGAGCACACACTTGTTCTTCTTTACACTACTACTGACTTCACACACCTACGACCCACATAAGCATCACAAGCACCACAACACAACAGTAGGCCCTCTTACAACCACTCAATAAAAAAAATTGCACATCACAAGCACCACAACACAGTCAAACTGCTACACCCAGTTCAGATTTGTTTAACACACTTAAGAGGGCATTACACGACCACAAGGAGCTTGGCAAGGTCACTGCATTCCACCTTACACCACTCGGCCACCTACAGCAGCCCTAACACCACTCAACAACTCACAGCAGCCCTACACCATTCGGCTACTGCACACACAGCCCTTTTTAGGGCAACAATGAACCTAGTTCTCTAGGTTCTAATCAGTACTAACTGATTCTTGAAGGGTTCCTACCCAGAAATACCAGCAACACAAGAGGACTAAATAACCAACCTTCCTTTGAGAGTATCAGCCAACCATTCACTGCTGAAATCACCTTCCTTGATGAAGAAAACTGTGCGTAGCAGAGAGCAACGAACTGTGATGTCTCAGACCTAGGGCGAACCAGCTCTCTCCATTAACCAACTAGAAACGAAGAGGAGGGTGTCACGAACACAGCTGAGATGCTTTGCAAGCGGAAGCAGGTCAGAAACCTTGCTCTGATACCATGTTTTGGAGCAGCTACAGTAGTCCGAACCAGTGAAGAAGGAAGAAGAAGATGAGGAAGAAGACAAGAGAAAGAGAGAACAGGAGGGTTTAGTCGAACTGATTAGACTCCCATTCAGTCGACCCCCTTGTGTTTATTAGGTTCTAATTACACTTACAAAGACTAAACTGCCCTCACTTAAGTGTGGGGCAGAGTACTCTAATAAAACAGCCACATAAGCAAAGTACTTAACTGACATAAGATTACTAAATTACCCTTATTCGGCTCACTCTAACAAGTCTTTTTGGTTGTAGGTGGATCCAGCCATCTGATGTAAGTTTGCTATTTAATCCATCTATTTTCAGGTGGCATATGAGAAGAGGTAAAATCATGTGGAAATGTCTTAGGGCAGCTACCTTATGGACTATTTGGGAGGAAAGGAATGCTACAGTATTCCTAGAGAAGGAAAAAAGCTTGGCTGAAGTGAAGGACTGTGTTTTTACAAGAGCAATCCATTGGTTGAAGACCTTGGATATCTTTGCTGATTTTTCTTTTGATGACCTTTAGAGGAATTGGTCAGCAATTGCTAATACCTCTACTAAGAAGAATAGAAGTGTGATAAAATGGGAACCTCCTCCGAAAGGTGTCATCAAATTAAACTTTGATGGGAGCAGCCAAGGTAACTCCGGGCCTTCAGGCGTAGGGGGTGTGCTGGGGAATAAAGATAACAACATTATCTCCTTATTCTCAAGATCAGTGGGAGTAGGAGATTCTACAAAGGCAGAAGTACCAGTGGCTGTACAAGGAATCCAAATTGCCAACCAGCTTGGGGTGGAACATTTGATAATTGAAGGGGATTCTGAGGTGGTAATAAGCTGGCTTTCAAACCCAGAATCCAGATGTTGTCATTTGGGGGTACAGAGACCTCCTCAAAAAAGTAAAGTGGCTAACTAGTAATATGAGAGTGGATGTTAAATGGGTGAGCAGGTCAGCAAATACTATGGATGATTCTTTGGCCAAACTTGGGGTTTCCAAAGAAGATCTTTTTTGTGCTACCTTATGGAAAGTTGTTCTTAACTAGTATGGAGAGGTCGCATCTCATGCCTCTCCTTGGGGAGCTTGTACTTTCTTATCCTTGTGACTAATAAAATTCTTTCAATTATCAAAAAGGAAAAAAATAAACATGGTATTGATAGTGGAAATAGATTAAGTTTGCTTTAGTAGTTTTAGTTTTTCTGTGTGCATTTGCAGAAATGGGGTATCCACTTTATATTATTATATGGTAATAGATGGTTAATGAAAAAGTGGGCTCTAGCTAAATTAGGTATTTTCACACAAAATTAGAACAATAACATGTTTTCTTTCTTCATCCCTAATAATTCTGGATAACCCGTCAAATAAAAGATTGAACAAGAAATTAGATCAAATATACCAGTTTGCAGCCAAGTTGCATACTAATTTGTTTTTTTTTTTTTTTTTTGATAAGTAAATAGAAATTTTTCATTAAAACAAAACAAAAGAAAGTGCATCCAGATAGGATGTCAAGGCAACACCCACTCATACACTACACTATAAAACTTTTCAGAAAACAATACATCAACAGAAAAAGCTATCAATGTCATTGTTTTGTAATTCTAGCACCTCCCAAAATCTTTCCCCTTAAATCTTCCTTTTTAATCTGAGCAAATTCTGGGTGCACTGTTAAAAGGCTGTTATTTCTCTTAGTATAGTACCGCAGGGGTACTATTGTAATTTTCTCCTTTTATTTTTTATATTCTGCCACCCTAGTATATATACCAAAAGCTGGCGCCGCCAGCAGTACTTTTTGGCTCTCAGTTCTCTCTTCTCTCTCTTCTCTCTTCCTCTCTTCTTCTCTCCTGCATAACATGATATCAGAGCGGGACTATCAGATCTGAAAGGAGAGGTCGAGTGAACAGTTTTCTTTGCACCAGATTTCCAGATCTGCCACCCTCATCTATTGTTCAGCTGATTGAAGATCAAGGTTTTCTCATGCACTGAAGTAATTTCTCTCCTCCTTTTTTTCTGGTCGTGTGTCAGGGCAGAACCTGTACTAGGTCTGCTGGTTGGATGTGAGGTGATCAGCACCTCTTTCTTTCCTTTTTTGTGGAGTCGACTGACCCCTGTATAAACTGTAGGTCATGAAGACCTTTTGTGTGCTGCAATAGCAGCTTTTATGGTGGACTGAAGGTCAGAGAGTGACCTGTACTTGCTGTAACAGCTTTTCCGTTGATGCGTAGGTCAAGAGATGACCTGTATGCACTGTGACAGCACCTGTTTTGATTCTGTAGGTCAAGGGATGACCTGTTAGTGCTGTAACAGCACCTCTGTTTTACAGAAAAGAGTTGTGTTTCTGAAGAAAAAAGGGGTTTCCTTTCTCCCTTGGTGTTAGACATTTTTTTTAGGTATTGTACCCACTTTAAGAGTGTTTTTTAATCTGTAATCATGAGTGGTGAAGATTCTGCTACATCCAGTGTTTCCTCAATGCAAAATGGAATGAGTGGGGGTGTGGGCCTATCCTTTCCCATGGCTGTTATTCCTCTCGATGGCTTAAATTATTTAGAATGGACAAGAGGGATCAAGCTGTACATCACTGCAAGGGGAAAGATAGGTTATATAAATGGGAAATCAAAGAACCCAATTCTGGGAGTGCTAAATATGACAGATGGAACCAAGAAAACAGCATGGTCATGTCCTGGCTTTTAGTGTCTATGCAACCTCAAATAAGAAAGAATTTTATGTGGGCTGAAACGGTAAATCAGATCTAGGAACAAGCAAAATCAACCTATTCTGAGCTGCGTCACTATGCAAAATCTACCAGTTACAAGCAGAATCGTCCACTTGTAAACAAGGGGAGAAGTGTTTGTCTGTGTACTATTCAGACTTGACCTCTGTCTGGAAGGAGTTAGACCATTATCAGAGTGTGGACTGGAAGTGTGATGAAGATGCAAAATTGTACAAAAAACTTGTTTACCAGCAGAGAGTGTTTGCTTTCCTACATGGCTTGAACCCTGCATATGAATCTATCAGAGTCTAGATCCTAAGTAGCAAGGATCTTCCATCCGTCCAGGAAGTTTCTGCTCTTGTACAATCAGAAGAAATTTGATGAACAATTTTGGAGAGGATGTAGTCGTGTTGGGGGCGAGAGTGTTACTACCGGTGGGGGAAATACCTTTAAGAAGGGGGATTTTCAGAAAAAGGTGGATGACAATGATAAATTGTGGTGTACTCATTGCTAGAAACCCCGAGACACATGCTGGGATCTTCATGGGGAGCCGAAATGGGCTCAAGATCTGAGTAAAAAGCAAGGTTCAGACCTGAATAAAAAGTCAAGACAGCAAGGTACAAGAAAGCATACTATAGCAAATATGGCTACTCAGTAGAATCCGCCCCCCGTTACTATTGTGACTCGGGCACATGCCTCTGGATCCGACCCAAAAGAGGATATTATTAATTCCTTCTGTGACCATTTAGAGCTCTATGGTAGAGCAATTCATCAGATGGATATTTCTCCCTCAACTTCATTTGCGTCTACATCAAGTAACTCTACCACAGCTTTCCATGTAGCATCTCATACCCCTGACACCCCTTGGATCATTGATTTTGGAGCGTCTATACACATGACTAGTAAGTCCTCTTACTTTCCAAACCTATCACCTCATTTCTGGAAGAGACAAGGTGAGACTAGATGATGGATCATACTCTACCACAGCTGGTCAAGGAACCATTTCTCTTCCCTTTGGCCTTACCCTGTCTAATGTTTTACATGTCCCAAAATTTCCCATTAATTTGTTCTCTATTAGTAGTATTACTAATTCCTTAAACTGCTCAGTGACCTTTTGCCCTTCTTACTGTGTGATCTAGGATCTGGCCTCGAGGAAGATGATTGGTGGAGGACGTATGGTGGATGGGCTTTACATGCTGGAGAATAAGGCTGGTCTTCAAGTCACAGAGTCTAAGAGTTAGTCTTGTAAGAGCCAGGTCTATATATGGCATAGTCGTCTTGGTCATTATCTTTTGAGTCTTTAAAAATTGTGTTTCCAAAGTTGTTTAAGTCAATATCAGTGTTAGAATTTATTTGTCAAACTTGTCAATTGAGTAAGCGGTGTAGAACTCATTTCTCTTCAATGAATAATAAATCTGAACTTCCTTTCCACATTGTCCACTCTAATGTTTGGGGCCCTATTACTTTACCATCTAAGAGTGGCTACAAGTATTTTCTTACCGATGATTACTCCAGATATACATGGTTATATCCCATGCGAACCAAGGATGAAGTACCTAAAATTATCCAAGATTTTTAGAGGATGATCTTCACCCAATTTCAAACTGAAATCCAAAATTTTCAATCGGATAATGCCAAAGAATATTTTCATAGTGATCTCACGGAATTTTTTGTTTTGCGTGGCTCACTTCACCGTAGCTTTTGTGCCCAAACTCCACAACAAAATGGTGTTGCTGAAAGAAAGAACCGACACCTTCTTGAAGTGGCCCGGGGATTACTCTTTCATATGAATGTCCCGAAACGATTTTGGCTTGAGGTTGTCCTTTGTGCTACCTATCTCATCAACCGCATGCCCCCTCGTTGGTTAGAATGCAAAGCCCCACATCAGCTTCTTTTGCCTAAGGCTCCCCTTCTTTCTATTCCTCCTCGTGTGTTTGGTTGTCATTGTTTTGTTCAAAATCTGTCACCCACTCGTGGAAAATTAGATCCTCGTGCCACTCATTGCATCTTCTTGGGGTACTCCTTCACTCAGAAGGGATACCAGTGCTTTGATCATATTTCTCAAAAATTTTATGTCTCTATGCATGTCTCCTTTGAGAGTGAACCCTTCTTCCATGTTTCTCCTCGGGGGGAGTGTAGGAATGAGGAGAAACTAATTCAGCTCCCTCCTCTTCCTGATCCTCCTCCCTTTCGTGTCTTCTTTCGTCCTCACAAAGGCCAACCATGTTCAAGAGTTGTGGGACACCTAGAAACTGTACCACCAATGCCATCAGATTCTCCAGGGGCGGATCATACCCATTCAGGTACATTGGTTCCTGTTGATATTCCTAACCCTATTGCTATTGATACTTTTGTTGCTAATGACCTTTACCTTCCTATTACTCACCGAAAAGGTGTTAGATCTTGCACCACTAAACACCCCATTTCCCACTTTGTTTCTTGTGAAAACATTTCACCCTCCTTTCAGCCCTTTCTCTCTTCCATTGACAGTGTTCCTATCCCTAAGAATGTGGCAGAAGCTCTTTCGGTAAATGTGTTACATAAAAATGGCACATGGGAACTAGTAGATCTTCCTGAAGGGAAGGATCCAGTTGGATGTAAATGGGTTTTCACAGTTAAACACAGGGTTGATGGCACTGTGGAACGGTATAATGCTCGTTTAATGGCAAAGGGGTTTACACAAGTGTATGGAGTAGATTATGTAGAAACATTTGCACCTGTTGCTAAGATGAACTCCATTAGAGTCCTTTTCTCCCTAACTGCTAATCTTGACTAGGATCTTCATCAGCTTGACATCAAGAATGCCTTTCTGAATGGTGACCTTGAAAAGAAAGTATACATGGTACAACCCCCTAGTTTTCGGACTCAAGGTAATGAATAGAAAGTGTGCAGGTTAAAGAAATCATTATATGGGCTGAAACAATCACCAAAGCCTGGTTTAGCAGATTCCATGTAGCAATACAGCAAAGAGGATACAAGCAGTGTCAATCTGATCACACATTGTTTGTGAAAAGAGGGGAAGGGAAAATTGCAGCACTGATAGTATATGTTGATGATATAGTTATCACTGGTAATTGGTGTAAACTGAGAAGTTGAACTCGAAGTAGCAAAGAAGAGAATGAAACTTCTGAGATGCAGAGAATGTCAAACTGTACTTGCAGTCGACCATGCCTTTATTTATATATAAGTGAAGTACAAAGTACAAGAAATTACTGGGATACCCCTGCTTAGTGATGGGACACCCAAAAGACTTAAGACATAAACAAGATTAGGCCCATTAGCAAAGGCCCAGCTACAAGATAAGTTTAACATAAGAATGGGCTAATAGAAATTCTTATTAGCCGAATACACTCAAGCATTCTAACACTCCCCCTCAAGCTAAACATGGATATCAATCATGTTTAGCTTGCCAAGTATGTCCTTGAACTTTGTAGTTGCCAACCCTTTTGTTAATACATCTGCAATCTGCATTTCTGGTGGAGTATAAGGCACACAGAGTTCCCCTGAAACAATTCTCTCTCTTACAAAGTGTCGATCAATTTCAATATGTTTTGTCCTGTCATGTTGCACTGGATTATTGGCAATGTTGATAGCAGCTTTATTATCACAATACAACTTGAGAGGACCTTCAGTCTTGATACCAAGCTCATTAAGGAGTGTTCTGAGCCATAAGAGTTCTGCAACCCCGTGTGCCATAGCTCGGTATTCTGCTTCTGCACTTGATCTAGCCACAACATTCTGCTTCTTACTGTGCCATGTGACTAGGTTTCCTCCCAAGAATGTACAGTAACCTGAGGTTGATTTTCTGTCTCCAACAGACCCAGCCCAATCAGCATCAGTGTAGGCTTCAATTCGAAGTCTGTTGTTCTTCCTAAATAGAATTCCTTTCCCTGGGCAAGTTTTCAAGTATCTTAGAATTCTTTCCACTGCTCTCATATGAGGAGTCTTTGGTGAGTGCATGAATTGACTGACAACATGCATTGCATAGGCAATGTCTGGCCGAGTGAGGGATAGGTATATCAGTTTTCCTACCAATTTTTGGTACCTTTCCTTATCACAGTATTCCTCACCCATTGATTCTTGTAATCCATGGTTCGGTTCTATTGGTGTGTCTGCTGGCCTGCACCCCATCATGCATGTTTCTTCTAGGAGATCAAGCACATATTTTCGTTGACATATGTAGATTCCTTCTCTTGATCTAGCAAATTCAATCCCGAGAAAATATCTCAGATTTCCCAGGTCCTTGATCTCAAATTCTGAAGGTAAGAACTCCTTCAGCCTCTTAATCTCTTTCACATCATTTCCAATAATCACCATATCATCCACATAAACAATGAAAGTTGTAAGTTTTTCATCCTGTCTCCTTGTAAACAATGTATGATCCGCACTGCTCTGAGTGTACCCCACTTTCTTCATGGCCGTACAAAGCCTCTCAAACCATGCCCGGGGAGATTGCTTCAAGCCATACAAAGCTTTCCTTAGTTTACACACCTTCTTTCCAACATTATATTCAGGTGGGGGTTCCATGAATACCTCTTCATGTAGATCACCATTTAGGAAAGCATTCTTCACATCCAGCTGATGAAGTTCCCAAGAGAATTTTGCAGCTAATGATAGTAGAACCCTGATTGTGTTGAGCTTTGCTACCGGGGCAAAGGTTTCCTTGTAGTCAATTCCTTCCTTTTGTGTAAATCCCTTTGCCACAAGTCTGGCCTTGTATCTTTCAATTGACCCATCTTCCCTGTGCTTTACTGTGAATACCCACTTGCACCCAACAGTGCCTTTCCCTTCTGGCAGTTCCACCAATTCCCACGTTCTTGCTTTCATTAGGGCTTTCATCTCTTCATTCATGGCTTCTTTCCATCTTGGATCAAATACCGCCTCTAAATATCTGGAAGGGACACATACAGAGGAAAGAGCAAACACAAAGGAATGATAGGCAGGTGATAAATGTGAGTAAGAGACATAATCAGCTATGGAATGCCGAGTGGTACAAGAACGAACAGGCTTACAGAGAGCAATAGGAAGATCCAAATCTGAATTGAGAGAGTCAGAATTACCTTGGATTGCAGAGACAGATTGATCTGAGTCCAACTGGTTGCAATCATGAGGTTGAGGGCCCTTCCTCCTTCTACTGTATGTAAGTATCTCTTTCTCTTGCCTGCTGGAATCATCAGGAGCATCAGTTGAAGCTGGAGATGTAACTGGCACAGCGGGAGTCTCACTAGGTCGACCCGGAATGTTACAGCTAGGAGTAGTGGAAGGTGATGAAAGGGGAACAAAAAAGAAGGGAGAATGAGAATCCTCTTCCATCCCACTAGTCTCCCCCTGAAAAGGATTCTGAGAAGATTGGAAATAGGGTTGAGACTCAAAAAAAAACTACATCTCTGGTGACATTTTTTCTTGGAGACAGGATCATAACACTTATACCCCTTTTGCGTAGGAGAGTAACCCAAAACAATTCCCTTTGTAGCCTTAGGATCCAACTTGGTTTTCTTTGGATCCTTCACATGTATGAAGCATGTACATCCAAAAACCCGTGGGGGAAAAGGAAATTTTGGAAGAGTGGGACACAACACAGAGAAAGGGGTCTTCATACCCAGTACCTTAGATGGCATCCAATTTATCAGGTATGATGCAGTGAGAACAGCTTGAGACCAATATTGCTTGGGCACATTGTGCTGGAAAAGTAGAGCTCGAGCTGTCTCCATTAGGTGCCTATTCTTGCGCTCAGCAACTCCATTTTGCTGAGGGGTGTAAGCACATGATGATTGATGTAACATGCCTTCGTTTTCCATGAATGAGTTCAGGGATCTTTCAAAATATTCAGTTGCATTGTCTGAACGGAATTGTTTAATCTTCTTATCAAATTGTGTTTCAACCATCTTGCAAAACATCATAGTTATCCGTGGAACTTCTTCACGTCCTTTTAACAGATAAATCCAAGTGCACCGAGAATAATGGTCAATAAAACTGATAAAATAACGGAAGCCATCAATGGAGACAATGGGTGAAGGACCCCAAACATCATAATGGACCAAATCAAAAGGGGCTTGAATTTCATTACTAGAAATTGAATACATTGATATGCATTGTTTTGACATTTGACACACATCACAAACTAAACTTTGACTCGGAATGCCCTTACATAAATCGGGAAACAACATTGCTAAAGAAGAAAAAGACAAATGACCTAGCCTAGCATGCCACAAGTGCAGCCTAGCTCTTGACTCCACACTTTCTGGACTAATAGTAGTAGAAGCTTGCAGTGCTGAACTGACATATGCATCAAAATAGTAGAGGCCCTCATACTCATGACCACTCCCAATCGTTCTCCTCATCAATCTATCCTGGAAAACACAATGAGAGGGAAAAAAGGTTATACTGCAATTCAAATTTCTTGTAAGTTTTGAAACAGACAACAAATTTGATGTAAGACTAGGAACATGTAAGACTGATTTAAGAGAGAGATCTTTGCTTAGGTCAACCACTCCCTTTCCCGAGATGGTGGATAGGGACCCATCAGCTACTCTCATCTTATCCTGGCCAGACAATAAATGATATGAGGAGAATAACGAGGACATATGTGTCATATGGTCGGTGGCTCCTGAGTCAATCACCCAAGAGCTAGAATTAATGGAACTAGTTGCACTAAATGCAGAGGCTGTACCTGATTTGGCAAGAGAGGTGGAAGCTAAAGGATTGTTCTTCAGACGGGCAAATGCCCGGCTGAGAACCTCTACCTCACTAGCTGTAAAGCCCAAGGTACTAGGTCCAGAGGAATCAGCAACCTACTTTGTGGTGGAAGAGGACACTGGCTGAGTACTCTGTGAGATGTCACTACTGTTGTTGGTGGCAAGATTCCCACTTGTTGTGTGGCCCTTATGTTGCCTTTTTTCCTTTCTCAGAGCAGTTGGCTTCAGATGAGGGTACAAGACCCAACATTTCTCCTTTGTGTGTTTCTCACCACCACAATGGGTGCACTTGAGGGACTTCTTGTCTGAAAATCTGCTTCCCTTAGTAGAGACTAAAGCTGAATGTTCTCCAGATAGTTCTGTTGCTTGTGTCTGGGAGTCAACCTGCATCTCCTTTCTCCTTACTTCTTCATTCCTCACCAGGTAATAAACATGATGAAGCTTAGGTAATTCATCTCTCCCTAGAATCTGTGACCTTACACCTTCATATATAGGGTCTAAGCCTGCCAGGAACTTGAAGGTTCTGCCCTCCTCAATCTACTTGTCATGCCTCTCCTTATCCCTGGAATTTTCCCAATCCAAAATCATGTGATGGTCAAGCTCTTCCCAGAGACCTTCCAGTGTTGCAAAGTATGTTGCCACAGACATGTCTCCTTGCCTTAGGGCTGCAATGTCTTGGTTCAGCCTATAGATTCTAGCATTATTCTTCTTTTGGCCATATGTCTTAGATACTTTCTCCCAGATTTTAGTGGCTGTAGGAAAATGATGAACAGTTCTGGCCACCCGTGGAGTCATGGAGGCCAGCAACCAAGACATGACTGTGGCATTTTCCTTGTGCCACACAGTGTATTCAGGGCTGTTGATTTCTGGTTCCTTTTTATCTCCATCCAAATAGCCTGTAAGGTCACGAGAGGTAATGAACAGTCTTGCTGAGACGGACCACTCTCTAAAGTTATACTCATCCAATAGCACACTTGTAATCTGAAAGCTATGCAGATTAGGGTTCTCCAGGTTTGAGGACCTTATAACAGGTCTGTTATCTTTAGAAGAAACTTCACCAGATAGTGATGACATCCTAACTTCGGTCAAGGAGTTGTTCACAGTACTGTTGGGTGGTTCTGGTTAGGGCTGGCCGAAGTAGTCACAGAGTTCACAGTGCTGGTAGCACACCAGATAGGCTTCACTTGGACTAAACCAGTTCGGGTACAGCAGCAAGGAAAAGTCTGTAACTGAACCAGTTCACAGAGCTGGAGTAGGGCTGGTAACCGACCTGGAAATGATCTGTAACTGAAGTCGCCACAGTTCTGTAAAGGTCTTGCTAATGCACCGAAGCTACAACTGTAGAGGAGGCTATGCCTTTACCACTGTTCTGCGTAGGTCTTGCTGGAGCACCAAAGCTTTAGTTGTAGAGGAAGCACTTCCCCTTTCGACTAGTGCTAGAACTGCTGGAATCAGTCCTCAACTAGGTCTGTCTTGTACAGACCTCTCTTAGTAGCCAAATAGCTACTACTTGCTAGAAAAAAAAACCTAATAGGACATCTACTTCTAGGTCTTACTTCCCTTGAGTCCTACAACCAAGAGAAACCCTAGGTTCGAACTTGTTGAGTTCCCTTACACTCCTAGGTCTTCGCTGCAGCAACCCAGAAAAAGAAAAAGAGAAGATGAAAAGGCAGCAAGAGAAGAGAGTGCACCGGCTGAAACCAGGAAGGAGCTAATGCTCTGATACCATGTAAACTGAGAAGCTAAACTCGAAGTAGCAAAGAAGAGAATGAAACTTCTAAGATGCAGAGAATGTCGAACTGTACTTGCAGTCGACCATGCCTTTATTTATATATAAGTGAAGTACAAAGTACAAGAAATTACTGGGATACCCCTGATTAGTGATGGAACACCCAGAAGACTTAAGACATAAACAAGATTAGGCCCATTAGCAAAGGCCCAGTTACAAGATAAGTTTAACATAAGAATGGGCTAATAGAAATTCTTATCAGCCGAACACACTCAAGCATTCTAACAATTGGAATGATGAAACTCAGAAGTTGAAGAATTTTCTTGCTACCCAATTTGAAGTGAAGGATCTAGGTCCTCTAAGGTACTTCCTTGGGATTGAAGTGGCCAACTCACAAAGGGGTATCTTCATTTCCCAAAGAAAGTATGTCCTAGATCTACTCTTGGATACAGAAAAATTGGGAGTGAAGCCAGTTGATTCCCCTATTGATCCTAACCACAAACTAGGTGACTATCAAGGTGAACCCATTAAGGATGCGAAATAGTTCCAGACTTGTAGGAAGATTGTTATATCTTTCTATGACTCGACCAAACATAGCTTATGCAATGGGTGTTCTTAGCCAATTCATGCATGTCCCTAAGACTACCCATCTTGAAGCAACAGAAAGAGTTCTCAGATATCTTAAGAAGTTCCCAGGTGCAGGCTTGTTGTTTCAAAAGCATGGACATTTGAAGGTTGAAGTGTATACTGATGCAGATTGGGCAGGATCCCTAAATGACAGAAAGTCAACTAGTGGCTACTATACCTTTATAGGAGGTAATCTAGTTACCTGGAGAAGCAAAAAGCAGAATGTGGTAGCTAGATCTAGTGCTGAAGCTAGATATCCAGCAATGTCTCATAGAGTGGCTGAAATTATGTGGCTAAAAAATTTGTTGAGTGAGTTGGGTTTTCCAGTTGACAGACCTATGACCCTATTCTGTGATAACAAAGCAGCCATAAACATTGCTGCTAATCCAGTGCTGCATGATAGAACTAAACACATCGAAGTCGACAAACACTTTATCAGAGAAAAGGTCGTCACAGGGGAAGTGTGTACTCCTTATGTTAGCTCTGAAGATCAACTTGTAGACATCTTTACAAAAGAGTTACACCATTCACGGCATCATGATTTATGTGACAAGTTGGGCATGATTGACATCTATGTCCCAACTTGAGTGGGAGTGTAAAAAGGTTGTTATTTCTCTTAGTATAGTACCGCAGGGGTACTATTGTAATTTTCTCCTTTTATTTTTTATATTCTGTCGCCCTAGTATATATACCAAAATCTGGCGCCGCCAGCAGCACTTTTTGGCTCTCAGTTCTCTCTTCTCTCTTCCTCTCTTCTTCTCTCCTGCATAACATGCACCAACGCCCAATCTGAAGAAGCCTTTCAAATAGCTACCACTAGTCTTTTTAAACTCCAGCATTTGTCTTCAAAACACCTCCTATTCCTTTCCTTCCGTATGCACCAGAAAACCACAAAAGGAATACAAATCCATAGCATTTTAGCCTTCTTACTACCTCTGATCCTCAGCCATATAGAGAAAACCTGTGCAGGGGAGTCAGGCTGAAGATACCTTACCCCAAACAAGGCTGAGAACAACTTCCAAATGAAGGCATTCACCTTGCACAATATGAACAAGTGACTCACAGATTCCTCTTGCTCTCTGCTTAAGTAGCATACTGGCTAGACTGAACCCTCTACTCTCGAGGTGATCTGCAGTTAGCACACTATCCATAGAGATGAGCCAAGCTACAGCTTCCACCCTTGTGGGCACAGGATTGCCCCAAATGCCCACCACCTGATCAAACTCCAAATGGTTCCTGCACAAGGCTGATTAGCAAGATTTAACTGTAAATTTACTATTGGAGCACTCCTTCCACCATAGATCATCTCTCAAGTGATCTGAAGCCTTTACCCTCTCCAGCTTTTCCAGCAAGTTAATACATTATTCCTCCTCTCCTTCAAGTAAATATCTCCTGAACCTTGGACACCAGACTCACTGATCCCCATGCCTCTTAAAACATTGACTAATGGTTAAATCATGATCTGAGAATCTGTACAGCCTTGGGCACACCTCCATCAGCTTACCCACCTCACTCTAATCATCCTCCCAAAACCTTATCCTTTCCCCATCCCAAAAGGAAAAACTAGCTAAATTCTTAAACTGCTGATTAAATTTCATAATACCCTTCACACACAAACCCCATAAGATGCACTAACCTCCCTCGATTCCTAACCAAACCTTACCACCACATGTTCCACCACCACCCCCTTCCTCCATGATGAGTGAGTCAACTTCTCCATCCCAAACCTCCACAGCTACTTCCTGAGTAATGCTTTATTAAAAACTCTCACTCTTCTAATCCCCAAACCCCCTCCCTCCTTTGGTCTACATACCTTACCCCATTTGACCAAATGGAATTTCTTGGAACTCCCTCCTCCCACCCCTTCCCATAGAAAATCCTTCTGTAATCTCTCCACCCTCTTGGCAACTTCAGCTGGGACTTCTAGTAGAGACAAATAATATGTTGGCAGACTAGACAAAACACTCCTTATGAGAGTGATTATCCTTTCTTGAGATAAAATGCAATTTAAAACTCTTATCCATTAAAACTTTTTGAGCTTATAGCCTTGAACTTATAGATAACAGAGGCAACAACTGGGCTCTGTTTAATCTGATTTGGAAGAAATATTAATGTCGTATTGGAGTTATTTTTTTTAATTAAAAAAAAATCTATTGCTTAATAGCTGCAACCAATTATTTCATAGAATTTTACAGGGAAGAACACAAACAACCAAATTTCAACTAAACGCCTGAGTTATATCCCTTGTAATTCAAGCATAAAGACTCCCAAATACTAAACTCACATACTTGTATTGTTTTCTCTACATGGTGAGTAGAAAAGCACAGAATACCAATTTACGAAAGTTAGAAAATTCCCGTATAAAACCCACAAGTAAATCATCAGAAGTTCTGCATATCATTCAACCTTTAACGGAAGGAAAGCATCCATCACTACACTAAGAACACAAAAACCAAATGAACAGATTTTGGGAAAATATAAAGAGGAAAAGGAAAACGTGAGAAGTTAAAATGGGTAATCCACCTGAAGCCCAGATTGGAAGCAGGAACGCGATATCTCGTTAGGAGAAGCTGCAAGAGCTACAACAACGTTGATAGAAGTCCAAGAAGAATGGACGAACCACCCAAACAAAATGGTGGGTTTTGGTTCGCAAGATGAGAGCTGCTTCGGCCACCAAATCCTGCATTTCGATCTCATCTTCATCAAGCAACAAGCACTGTTTATTTCTTTTGAACATATGAAGGAGAATCAACTGCCTCAAAGCCAAAAATCCAGTCCAGTCAACAGTCCTGTCCGGCTGTCCCAAGATCTTCTCCTCACACCTGGCGCCTTACACGCATACATCCTACATGCATTGAGAACATCTCCATACTTAATAATTATTATTTAGGGGAGATGTTTTCAATGCACGGCGAATGTGCATGTGAGACGCCCATTTGTGAGTACACATCCTGTCTCAGAGATGTTTTCAATGCAAGTGGATATGCATGTGAGGTCCCCATTTGTGAGAAGCAGATCCCGTTTCTAAAAGCAATTAGAAACCTCGACCTCACAAACTCGAAAGCTGAATAGAGTAAATTACAGAGACCTCCCTATGCCTTAGGGTGTGTGACACAACCCCCTATATGTTTTTTTTCTGGGACACTTAACCTTTTCATTTTTCATAACAAGAAGAGTAAGAGAACGGATGTGCTCTCACAAAGGGCACCTCACACCGACCTCACGGGTACATCCCATTGTGTATTAGGAACATCTTCATACTTGTGTGTTATTATTAACAGGAGGTGGGATGTGCCTTTGTGATCATTGTGAGGTGCTTGTGTGAGGAGCAAATCCCAATTCGAAGAGTAAAGGCTAAATGACTGGTCCAACTCCATATTGCAATTGTTCTTCACAAAGTGCACATCACACCAACCTCACAGCATATGTGTAGACTTTACTTGAGAGATCGGATCTGCTCCTCACAACCGTGCATTGAGAATATCTCCCATACATGATGTTATCATTCATGGAAAGATCTTCCCAATGCATGACTGTGATGCATTGTGAAGATGGTGTGAGACACACTCTCTGAGGAACAGATCTAAACTCCTTAATTGATATTATCATTCATGCAAAGATGTTCTCAATGCATTGTGATGCACCGTGAAGTTGGTGTAAGGAGCAAATTCAAATTTGCTCAACCCATAAATCAAAAAGGCACAACATTACACTAAATATTCAGGGTGTGACCTGAGTTGGAATCTCCTGCCAATAAACAAGTTACAACATCCTCTCAACATGATCTGACACTGTACATCTCATCATAAAACTCAAATAGGTGTTGGTATGTATTTTGTTTATTGGTGATCTGGCAACAGTTCAGATCAGCTGGCAGGTGATCCCAACTCTCTGGTGACACGTGTGGCTCAAGTTCCCCAATCAACCAGCCAAGAAGCTTTGATAGACTGATCCGAGGTTTCACTCTATTGATTACCGCACTTGGTGTCCTTCAATGATGAAGCAATAACTTATAAACCTAGCCGCAACAAGATATGCCCAAGAGCTGCCCAGGCATGTGCCACATTAATCAACACATACCAACGCTCTTACTAACTGCAAATTAGTATTACTTTGTGGGCATAATCACAAACTACAATACTAATCGCCACATTAATCAACACATACCAACGCTCTTACTAACTGCAAATTAGTATTACTTTGTGGGCATAATCACAAGCTACAATACTAATCATACATCTTCCATCTTCTATCCTTGAAGTATCAAAGTTGATCTTGACCTTTTTCGTATCTTAATGAGGTTGTTTTAAATCATTACATTTCACAATGATTTCAATTTCACCAAGAGTGAGGAACACTGCACTCCTGATTATGCATACATCCCAACCATGTGTTGGGAACTTGGGATTATCTATCTTTGACAAGTATGGGATATGTTTCCAATGCATTAAATTCTCATCATGAAATTTGGACCCAGTACGTATAAAATGTGCAATGTCAAATTATGTTGGAAGGGTATTAGAAAGTGTTTTGTTGGAAGGAGATATGGACTCAGCTCAAGACTAAAGTGGTTTATTATGCCTTTTTTTATTTGGAACTGTTGCTATCAATAGGATAAAATGTGCAATGTCAATTAAAGGGTTTTCACCATTTTTCATGTGCCACACTATGATAAGTTAATAAATATGGTCAGAAACGTATTGTCAATGTAAGAAATGTCACTTCGATGTTTTTGGAAAAACCATGTTTCGAATTTGGAGGCATCGTTGCTTATCATTAGGAATGGCAAAGGTCAACGGGGTGGGTGCGGGATGGGAGCTACTTTCCATACTCATCCCTTCAAAATTTTCATCCTTACTCCCACCAAAGGAGACAGGATTTTCCAATCCTTGTAGGCGTTTCCCAAGGAGTTAAAATCATCCTCCCACAACGTCTTACATCACATCTCCGTTGTATATTGGGAATATCTTTGATGATGATATCATTATTTTTGGTATTATCATTAGGAAATGTTTTTAATACATGACGGGGATGTGCTATGGGACATTGTGGAGGGCAATCCTGTGGGGGCTGATTTGATCTTGATTCCTAGTTCTTGACATTTTTCCTGACATTAAATTCATTTTTTTTAATTTCTATCTCATTCTATTTCTTAACTAAAAGAGTTACAATTTACAATCCAATCAGAAATAGATTCAAATACATTCAAACATGTTCATCCATATTTTAAAAATATTAACACAAATATATACTATTAAGAGAAGATGGAGCCTTGTGGGGCAGGGAGTGCTTTCTCCATCCCTGCTAGGACCCTATGAAGGACAGGTCCCCTCGAAGATTAGGGAAATTGTCATCTTTATTAACCCTTTTTTGCAAAAAAAAAAAATATGGTGTGAACCAAATAAGGCTCTAAGTTGGCATGGTTTTTCTGGGAAATGGCATCAATACCAAACATGCCCATAGTCATTGCAATACCATTTTTTCCAAACCAATTTATCAAATGCAATTTAGGCTCAGTTTGGAAGGAGTACAAATACAAATATGTACGGTTCAAATACACACAAAATAATATAAAATGCAGGATTTTACACTCTACATATTTGTATTTGTACTCCTTCCAAACTGAGCCTTAATGACATTTCTACTTTTTCTAATGTGGCAAATTGGCAAGATGGAATGCTCATAAAATACATTAATGCCAAACATAACCCTAATATAACTTTCGGAGTTCAAATCAGCCCCCCACAAATGTCCCACACCACATCTCCATTAACATTTCTTGATGATGACATCATCATTTCTGATATTATCATTGGGAGATGTTTCCAATACACAGTGGAAATGTATTGTTAGACTTTGTGGGGGCTGATTTAATTTCTAACTTTGGATCTACAATGGTTATGATGCTGCTATATATCGACATTGCTAGTGGGTTAATGGGATTAGTGACAAAGTGCACATAGGGCCTATTGCTACGTGCCAGTGTGGTGAGGGTAATCATGGGTCAGGTTAAAGCAATGCAAGATGGAGGGCCTTCTCTTGCATCTATTTATGATTTGAAGTTTGAGCTTGGAATTGCCAAGTGTAAGAGTTTGGTATGGAAAATTGTCTCTCTAAGGCGTTGTTTTTTTTCTTTTTTCTTTTTTTTGATAAAACATGAAATCATTCAACACTAGAAATCACAAATCACAATACAAGGCAAAACAAATAAAATCAAGCTGAGTGAAACAAATAACCTAACCATTTGCATAGAATGGAGACAAACACATTTAATACTGGATTCTAAGCTTATAGAATTAAATCAAGGCCAAACAGTCACAATTCAGTCTAATATTTAGGAATATCATGTTCCATAAATGTTCAAATATAAGGCTCAGTTTGGAAAGAATATAAATACAAATAAATATAAAATAATACAAAGTACAAGGTTTAGTACCCTTACATATTTGTATTTATACTCCTTTCAAGCTAAGACTTAATTTATCCCTCACTTGTTTATCAATTGTCCTTTTGCCCTGGCTGTTCTTTTTACGAACCCTTGGAATTTACATTTTCAGCAGTTAATTCATGACTCTTGACCTTCGGGTTTGAAATGTCTGTACAATATTCTAAATGATAGAACTCTTTTTATTCAGATTTTGTCTTGGTTGGCCATTGCCTGTTATTATATTTGGTTTACTAGAAATGAAAATCTGTTTCAAAGCATTGCTTTCATCCTTCCTCTCTAGCTAAGTCTATTCGGTGCGTTTACCAGCTCTCAACTAATTTCAAAAGTCAACAGTCGAATCCATTAAATTCCTCTGTTAATCCCAAATGGAATCTGTCCCTACCCCACAATACTGACTACATAATATTTGCAGATGCAGGAAAATTTTCAGACTCCTTATATACTTTTGCGGTTATTATCTTATCCAAAAACTTATCCTTTATCAAGCTCATGGGAGGGCGTACTTCTTCTGTTAATTCTGTATTACAAGCTGAATTATTTGTTGTTTTGCAGGCGTTATTTGAATTACAACAATGGACTATTAGAAAAGTTTATATCTACTCAGACTTGCACCAGTTGATCAGCTCATACAATGATCTTCAAGAATATCTGTGGAATTGCCACTGGCTTTTCGTACATTCTAAACTAAGAAGTTTGAACTCTATTACCTTTTTGTTTGTAAATAGAAAGTATAACCTGTCGGTCCATGCGGTATCCCAAGTAGCTAAAATTCATGAATCCTCTTTTCTTGTTCATTATAACTATCTGCCAGGGATACCCAGGGTGGATGACTGTATTTCCTTATCCTTTATCTAATGTTAGTTTTCTTTTACTCTTCAAAAAAAAAAAGAATGATAAATGCCTAAAAAAACAAAGTTGAGCGAGAAAAGGTCTGATCTCCTTTGTTGCACCTAAAATCCCTTCTGGGATGAACAATGGAATAACATAGCCCAAATAAGAACCAAGAACAGATGCCATCTGTCTTAATTTGAGTAATAACGTGTATGATGAGGAGCACTGGGACCAACATCACAACTTTCACTACTTTGGATTGGTCTCGAGAAGAATTGCATTTGTATAAGTCTCATGAGTTGTTTTCTTCTAGTGCTCAATGCTTTCTTTATTCTATCTTAGCAAGTTGGTTTATTTTCTAGCTAGGGGCATTCTATTTTTGGATTTTGAGATTGGCATTCTTCTAGTGCACAATGTTTTCTCAATGTCTTCCAGAAGACGTGCAATGTTACAGTGGGATGGACCCTTCTGAGGTCGGCGCTAGAATGACTCAGTGCATCCATCAAGTTTGTCTCTTGCTCTCTCATGTTTTATTTCTCTTTTCCTATTATCCTTGTTCTGACTGTTCTCTTCTTCTTTGGCGGGCGAACACAATGTGTTGCTGAATCAGGTTACCTCATCTCGGAAGGAGAAACACGAGATGCAGGCAAGCATGCAGGCTTTGAAGGCCCAACTGTAGGGGGTTCAGCTCAGTGCCGAGGAGGATCGCCAGCGTTTCATTAGGCTTAGCACCGATATACAGCACGAGCTAGAGGAGGCGAGAGGGACCATTTCCACTTTAACTGATGAAGTGCGGACAAAGGATCGTCAACTGGAGGAGTGGCAGACCAAGTACACTAAGGATATCCGTCCTGTTGAGGTCGCAGTTGTCGAGCATTTCCGTTTGTCCCCCTAATATGCCCAGGAGCAAGTTGAGAATGCCATTCCCTCGATGAAGAGGAGATTTAAGCTTTGTCAATGCTATCTCAAGACTCTACACCCCGATTTTGACTTTGGCAACCTAACCATTAGGCTAGTGCCAGAAGAGTTGGTAATGCAGGTTGACTAGGAGCCCTTGACTCCGAATGAAGAAAAAGGAGAGGTCAGCAATGAAGAGGGTGAGGAGGCAGATGATGTCGATGACAAGCTGCAAGGTGACGATGATGAGTAGTGGTTGGCCCGGTTTAAACTTATGGGATGTTGTTGTTTCCTCGAGCCTATGTTCTCCTATTAATCTTTCAGAACTTGTCATTTCTTGGGGCTTACATGCCCCTATCTATACTCATCCTTTTTTTTGGCAATGTTCTTGTAGAAAATAATGAATCCATATTTTGGTATATATTGCGTTCTTTTCATATGAATTCAATTTTAATTTTTGATTAAGTTCAAAACCTATCAAGGTGCTCGTAGGTCGACTTAAGGCCCTTATAGGTAAAAGCAGTTTGGCATCCCTTAAGTTCATTTTCCCCAACCTGCTTGTAGGTCGGCTTAAGGGGCCTTAGTGCTGAAAGCGATTTGGCTTTCCTTAAGTTCATTTTGGCCAACCTGCTCATAGGTTGGCTTAGGGGGCCTTAGTGCTAAAAGCAATTTGGCTTCCCCTTGAGATCATTTTCGACGAGCTTCTCGTAGGTCAACTTAGGGGGGCCATAGTGCTAAAACCGATTTGGCTTCCCCTTGAATTTCTTTTGGCCGAGCTTTTTGAAGGTTGGCTCAAAGTCGCTGGAGCAGATAACCTTATATTCATACTTAGTAGGATTTTATAACTTTGCGGACGCAGCTCGAAACTTCTTAACTTCTTCACAAGTAATACCTTCTTAAATTGTCCACATTTCACGCACGGGGTACCAGCTTCCCATCCACTGTTTCGATATCGTACGTGCCTTCACCGATCACTTTAAAAACTCTATAAAGACCTTCCCAATTCAGACCAACCATAACCTTCCTGAGTACTAGGTTGCCAATTCTAAATTGGCGTTTCTTAAATTGGGCATTATAGTACTGAGCTACCCGCTGCTGGTATGACGTAGTCCAAATGTAAGCTAGGTTGTGAACCCCTTCTACCAGGTCGAGGTTAGTCCATGGTTTGTCTTCATTGGTTTCTTCCTCATAGGCCTTGGAGCGTATGGTCGACCTATCTCGATTGGAATTACAACCTCAGTCTCGTACATTAGGTTGAAAGCACAAAGGTGTAAATCGGTCTATGGCATCCGCGGCCCAGCCCAGCACGACAACACACGGGTCGTGCCAGGCCCAACATGGTCATGTGGGTCGTATTGGGTCCGGGGTTTTAGGTTCGCAAGCTGGGCCGACATGGCACGACCGAGTGGGTAGTGTCACCCGCGACCCGCGTGCCGGCACGACCAAGCCCACAACCCAGCCCAACACGACCCATATATATTATTTATATTATATATAATATTTATATAAATTATAATTATATAATAATATATAGTATATAATATATTAATAAAATAAACAATTGTTTTCAATTTTATTATATTAATTTATTTCATTATCAACATTCATATAAAATTAAAATTTTAAGTTTTTTAATTTTTTTAGATAAATAGCTTTGGCCCATTCCACAGCCCGACCTGGCCCAAGGCTTGGCCCACGGACCAGCCTGGCCCAAGGCATGCCCTGTTTGCCACTTCGGCCTGACCGTCTGCTTAGGGATATGAAATTCTGTTGTATGAGATCAACACCTTAGATAGTCTAAATTTGCAGATGATGCTTCTCCAGAAGAAGTTCCAAGTTGTGATGGATATCAGCGGCTCAGTCTCCACCCATTTTGTGAAGTAATCAACAACCACGACTAAGAACCTCTACCCGGTTGCGGGTGGAAAGGGACCAAGGATGTCAATCCCCCATTGCGCGAAAGGCCATGGGATAGTAAGGTATCTTCGGTTGACTACGGGTTAGTGTAGAATGTTAGCGTGCCACTGACACTTATCACACTTCTGTACCAATTCGATTGCATCCGCTTTCAATGTAGGCCAATAGTAGCCTTGTCGCAACGCTTTTTGGGCAAACACCCTGCCCCCAAGGCCATGGGTTGTACCTTCATGAATCTCTTGCAGCACTTGGTCTACTTCAGATCGGCGCAAGCAACGTAGGTAGGGGGAGCGAAAATGACCTGCGGTACAACTACTTACCTATGATTACATAGCGAGCTGACTACCACTCTACCCTCCATGTTGCATTACGGTCTTTTGGAATGGTCCCGTGGTGTAGATAGTCAACAAATGGATCCATCCAGCTCAGCTCTACTACCAAAACAAGGGTGACCTCTTCTGCCACCCTTCCTATAGTTGGGCGTAGTAGGTCTTTTATGTAGATCATTCTTTTCATGGAGTCTATTACACTGGCCAGTTTTAAGAGTGCATCGGTTTCAGTGTTTTGTGACCTCGGGATCTATTGGATGTACCAAGAGTGGAAGTTGGGTAGGAGCTCCCTAACCTTAGCTAGATAGATCGACATGGTGGGCTCCTGAGCCTCATACTTCCCATTCACTTGATTGACGACCTGCTATGAGTCGCTACACAACTATCAGTGCCTTATATTCAGCTTTCATTGTTTAAAGCTCGGAACGCGAACCGGAGAGCGTATTCCAGCTTTACCTCGCTCAGCCCGTAGAGGATTTGTCCAGCCCCGCTTCTGCATTGGTTGGGTGAGTCATCCACATGAAAGATCCAAGGCTCCTCACCCCAGGCCATTACGGGTGCCACACTGGTTGATGCCCCCAAAGTGGTTACTAGCTTGGCAACTTCAGGGATCAGCGTGCTAAACGTACACTCGGCGACAAAGCCTTCCAGGACCTATGCTTTGATTGTTAGTTGCGGCTCAAACCAGATATCGTATTCGCTGAGTACGACTGCCCATTTTGTGAGTCTCCCTGAGACCGTGGACTTTTGGAGAATCTGCCTCAGAGGTCGGTCAATCAAGACTACAACAGTGTGGTCCTGAAAATAAGGTCTCAGTTTTTGGGCTACTAACACCAACGAGAAGGCTAACTTTTCAATGTTCGGGTAATTAGCCTCAGCAGCATGCATGACTTTACTTACATAGTAAATAAATCGTTGATTTTTTTCTACTTCTCTAATGAGGACCAAGCCCTAGGCTCCGGCTTGGTCAATATAGGTGGCGAACCGAGGTACCTTTTGCGCTCGTCAAAGGTGAGCTAGCACTCTTCAGTCCACTCAAAGTCTTAGTTCTCTTTTATGGCTTAGAAGAATGGAAGGCATCGCCCAACCGACTTAGAAGATGAGAGTGTGTGAGAGCTTAATCGCGCATTCCTTCTCTTAGGAGAATGATGCCTTTATATAGGTGTAAGGGATTAGAGACCCTTTGTAATAGGTTTGAGATTCCCAGGAAGCTACTTCTGCTAAGTTGGGAGAAAATATCCCATCGGTTACATAATCCGTGCAGAGGACTAAGGTCCTTTCGGTCGACTCTAATGCGGATGAGGTGGGTAGGTCGGCTTAGCAGTCGAACGTTATTACTCTGGAGAACTCGGTCTTGTTAACGGATCTATGTAATAGGTCGACGAGCATGCCTTGTAGGTCACCATTTGTACCTTACTTAGCTCGGCTAGTCCCTGAAGGAGGTCGCTCCTTATACGGAGGTCCTTCAGGTGGACCAAGCCGAGGTACTTTAGGTTGGCCTTAAGCAAGGTGCTACTAACCGCCCTGCCGGGATGATCTGCTTACTTAGTGCCAATGTGTAACCCAGGTATGACCTATCCAACCTAGATAGTCAATCAGGTGATCTACAACCCAAAGATAAAAATGGTTTAGCATCTAGGTGAACTTTTAAAACACTTATCTCTCTTTATGTCATGTTGGGACTTAGTTGTTTTTTTTCTGACTTTTCTTACTATGTATTCTCTTGGACTTTACAATGGTACTTTGGTTTTTTTCAAATCTGATAGCATTTTTAAATGAATTTCACTTTAGTAGGTTAAAACAGAAAGGAAAAACAAGTAAGCCAGGTCAAGCTAGTAGTTTATGATAAGGAGCATAGCCCATGCCCAGCCTAGCCTACACCCTAAGCTTGAAGGCTCGAATTTCACCATATAGAGATCCATACTAGGGTTGAGCAAAGCTTTTGAGCTTACACCTTTAAATATAGTATGTTTAATATATAGCATGCCTAATGTGTATAATATTTAATATAAAACCAAGTGTATATTATTTGTAATTATATGTATCACACACACACACACAGATATATATGCCATGTGAAAAGATCATGTTCTTCCTATTCTTATATACATGGGGTAGCCTATCCCATGCCCATAAGGCATAAGCCCTCAACCTTGGTGGTAAAGGGATTTGATCTCACGTCTTCATTACAATTAGTCAAAAAATTTACCGATCAAGCCACCACCAAATGGCGATAGACCCTTACATTCTTAGCAAAGGCTAATGTATAATTTTTCAATGTTGCCATGTATTAGGTTTAGCATGTGTCACGTGTTAGCTTGAACTTTATCCTGACCAGTAAACAACTAATACTAACCAACCGAATAAGGTTAGGTCAAGGCGGATGAACCAACCAAAACTAACATCCTTAGTCTTAGGTCAACCCAATCCAACCCGACGTAATTGCACCCTAAGTCTATACTATATATAAAAGTGTGGATGCAGAGTGAAAGTTTTTATAGGCTAAAATTACCCTCTATTTCTTTGATTGAGAAAGGGAATAAAAGCCATTTTATTACAATTTTAATGTTAGCTTTAATGACTACTAAAATGCCCATATTTGTGTATTTAATCCATCTCTAATTGTAAGAGTTGAAAATGTAACTTTAATTATTACTTTCCACCTAATTTAATCCCCTCTCATTAAGTCTTGTAGCATTAACTCTCATTTTCTCTTATTAAATCCTATATTTAAGTTATTTTTCACTAATAAATGCTACTAATTAGATCTATGTCGATATTTTTAACAACATAAACCCATATATTTTAAAACTGGATCAAAAAACAAAACCATTCTTTACCCAAGTGGTGGTTAACCAATTCAACCATCTGAATCAAATTCATCAACATATGAAGTCATAGTTAGGTAATAAAATTCTTAAAATAAAAATAAATATAGAAAATTATAAAAATGTAGAAAACAAATAAGTGCAATAAACAAAAATTATTTTTATTGATAATGAAAAAGAAATACATAATTTAGAATTAACCAAAAATGAAATTATTTTACTGTTTGAAAAAGATCAATTGTTCAACTTTTGGTCAAATGTGTTAACCTTTAATGTCATAAATAAATAATAAAAATTAATAAAATATAAACATAAAAATTAAAAAATACATAAATTTTATAAAAAAAACATTTAGGCACATGTATAATATCATTTATTTATCCTATTAAACAAAAAGTAAGTGTGACATATTATAATTATTTTTACTCATAGAAATGTTGAGGAATTATAGAAAAAATGAACACATCTATAATTCTATATTTACACTACTATTAAAGGTATGAATAAGATTGTGAAACTTTTTTTTGACTAAAATACTCATTTTTTAATGTAGTCCCTATTTAATTCTAATGTTTAAATTGTAAATTGAACCATTAATTTTTGAGTCATTCATTTGCCTCTATTTAATTCTTACAATTTTTTTATAAATAACAAAAAAAAAAAGATACACCAAAAAGATAAAACATTACAAAAAAGAAGAGTATCGCCAAGCAAATAGGCTTGTCAAAGATACTTAAAACTTCACAATTCAAAACATTTATCACATATTTGGATGAGGTGTTATGTAATCAGATTTAAATTTTTCAATTTGCTATTTAGAATTGCCACGCGTAAAGCACATGAACACTTACTAGTGATACTAAATAATATGTCTAATAATACACATGACATGTATATGGATAAATACCACAATCTCCTTCTCACGAATGAATGGGTTATTTGTCTTGATAGAAGGTACAATAGTCTAGAGGACCAATTTTGGGTTGGACCAATAAAGCAAATTAAATTGGACCAGTATAGGCTTAATGGTCCAAAGTATTTATTGGATTGGATTGGACATGGTCCATTTTTAATGAATTCATATTGGACTAGATCGGGTTAGACCACATACTATCCAATTGACACTCTTACATTAGTCTAGTGTCACTAATCATTGTATAATGAGTTAAGTATCAAATTAACATTGTAAATTATAATATGGTCCTTTTATTTTTCCTGTAATATATAAAGACCATATTATTAAGTTGCACATTGGCTAGTTCCACTAAAAGAAAGATAATCTTGTTTATTTTCTTAATGAACAAAGATAATCTCCTTTTGTTATCTCTAAGGATAAGTCACATTATGAAGGGGCCTTTATTTGTGACAACATATGTGGCTTTAAATAACTCATTCTCAATTGATGGGGCATCTAGAGTTATTCTTCAACTTAATATAAACAAAAAAGTTATTATTCAACTTAATACAAAAAAAAAGTTATTCCTCAACTTACAATGTTTTGATTTTATTTGGAGGCATCAATGTGGATGTTGGTTTAATGCATATATGCACTATGGTTCTGTTTTGCAGGTGTATATTTGTATATTTATAATGACAGTAAATTCAATTCCATGACATGTTTGCATTCAAATGAGAGCAAAAGTTTGCATCTGGAAAATGGATGCAAAATTTCGCATTCAAGTTGTTTAATTTTAAAAAAGTGGATTATAGTATCGAGATTAATGTTTATTCTTATCACAATTAAAATTGTTTGACAACAATACAAAATTATCAATACAAATAGAGGTGGAGCCAATTATATTGGTGGGGGCCCTTGGCCCCCCAAGGCCTGGGCCCACCCAGCCTACACCTCAAGCCTAGTTTACAAGCACAATTCTTGCCCTACACGGGCCCGGATTGGGCTTATGGGCTTTCTAGGCCTATGACATCTAATAATAAAAATTTAATTATTAAATTGTTTAATCTTAAATATAATATAATATAATATAATATATGCAAAAAATTATGGCACAAGCCCAAAGTAAATTGGGCTTGGCTAAACTTTGGGCCTATGTACAAAAAAGGCATGGGCCTCATTTAATTCTTAGAGTTGATTTGTCTTGGTTTATCTATCTTTTTATAGATGAAGGCAAGGCCTTTATTCCCATTTCGAGCAACGTGGGACTTGAAACAACATCAAATAATGAGTGCTACCATTTGGCATTTGTCTAAGTCCCACATTACTTAGAAAACGAGGGTGAAGGTTTTGCCTTCATCTATAGAAGGCCTTGCCTAAGAGGACAATTTACATGCTTGAGTTGGCTCAAGTGTCCACACATGTATTGACATGTGTTAACTAATTAATATTTATTTATATGTTAGAACTTAAAATTTTTATATCTTCTATAAAATAATAAACATTTAGTATAAAATAAAATATACTTGTATATATAACACTAGCAGGGACCCGTGCGATGCATGGGAAAATATAAGAATAATAATTTTATTTAATATTAATTAATTGATAAATTAACAAATAAAATTATTGTTAATTAACTAAAAGTATTCAACATTATTGTTAATATTTAAAATTTTAATAATTATATTTTTCATTTAATGTTGATTTACAAAAAATAATGATTGTTAATTTAATACGAATCAAATAATTTTTAATAAATTTAATTTTATTAATCATTTTTAGTAATTTTAATAACTGCTATAACTTTAATTATTTTTAAATGAAATTTTGATTGACTTTAAATAATTACAAATGTTAACATTTTATTAATTTCACTAATGATTAACAATTGTATAGAAATGACAATGGGGTGGGTTTAAGGCGAGGCACCCCTATCTTTGTCCCCACCCCATAGTCAAGACACTCTACCCCATCCTAGCCCCGTCCCCAGTGTTAGGCGGGTTTAGGGCAAGGCATCCACTCCCCGTTAATCCTCTAATTTCCCTATCTCGTCCTAAGTGTCGAGTCTGTTCAGGGCAAGGTACCCATTCCTTATCAAGGATGGGGAATCCTCAAAATTTTCCCGCCCCATCCCTATTATCAGGCACGTTCAAGGCAAGGTACCCACTCCCCATTAACCCAATATTCAATTTGATGATAAAATTGATATACTGAGTATGAACCACATGGTAAATGTTTAAAAGTACACTAAATTGTCTTTAATTTTCAAAAATATAATTTTATGAAAAAATCATGGAAAATATATTATATTTGTGTAATTTTGAAAATTTATTCAAATTTATTTTTAAATTGTTATTAAATAATTTATTTTCTTTTTAAATGGTACACTTACAAAATTACACTAATTTATCTTATATTTTCTAATATAAACTAATCAATAATTTTCTTTTTCCAATATTATACTAATTTATCTTAATAATTTGTGTAATTATTGGTTAAAATTACAATTTTCCCTTTCCCATATTCATTTATCTTTAATAATTTCAGTAATTTACAATGAAAATTACATAATTTTTTAATAGTTTTCCAGAATCTATCAAAATGTAGTAATTTTTCCTAAAATTTCCAAAATACTCTAATAAATTTCAATAATTATTTAATACATTCTAAATAAACTTTTAAAAAAATTTATATCTTTTAATATATAATATAGTGTTATAATATATTTTTAAAAATATATATTATACTATATTATAGTACAGGCTAAGCCGGGATTGATGTGTTGGGCCTAATCCTGGCCCAAAATTTTCCGAACATGATACGGGGCCGGGCCAAGAATAATCAGCCCTAATACTGTCCCAATAAATAATTGGTTGAGAACTGATACACCCTGTCCGGAACCAGACCCAACCTATATTACAGCTCTGCATGATATATCTCATCTTGGAGTATATTAAAAAAAATAAAAAAGGCATCCCATCAACTGTAAGTGGTGAATTCCCTCGATTGGATAGGTATTCCTTCAATCATTTGGTCCGCATCAGCTCTAAACTCTACCCCAAATTGTTATTTCCTCTACAAATAATGGTCATTTAAATTCATAATTTTTAATTTAAAACTTAACACGTGGCAAGTGTTTCCAAATTAAAATTTTTACGATGAAAAATGTAAGGCTCTTTTGGACTCCCACCTAAATTTAAACTTTCAAGTGGGTCATAGGGAAGTTCACCAACCAGGAGGCCCACTCCTTTGACAATTTAGTCGAAAAGTCTTAAATGAGCCAGTGATCTTCCACTTGACAATTTAGTTGGGAGACCAAATTGGTCTTCCATCTCCATTCTATTTTGTTGACCTTCATTTGTTGAACAAATTACCCAAAAATATTTATTTTCTACGTGTCCATAAAGTTATTACTTTTGAGAAACTTTTCTATATTGGCTTTGGATAGAAATTATTAATTGGGAAACCAACAATTCAGGCCAGGTATAGAGGATAAACCAGACGGTCGCTCTACCCTGTGAATGGATTGGATTTGCCACATCATCCCTAATATGTCATAAATAGAGTATGTCATATAGGGGAATTGCCTAGTTAACTCTGATTGCAATGCAAGAGACGTCTTGTTTAATATATGCTTGGCAAAAATGAGATATAAGTGAGGAACAATTTTACTTTTATTGCCTAACATCCACTTCTAAACCATTGCAAAATATCATTATGAAAACTAGTATAAGAGCAAGTGCTATGTACATAGTATATGATATGTGGTGTTTGGTTCTATTGCCGTTTTTTGAGAAAATCGCATCATGTATATCAGATTTCAAAAAAACAATAGCAACAAAAAAATTGCATATATACATGCTGCTTGGTTCTTGTTTTCTCAAAAAATGGCCATCTCAGAAACATCATTTTTTTTTTTATGTTTTTTCTTTTCTCAAAGTGTTTTCTAATATGGTGGCATGGTTGATGTGGCTCAGTCAAAATCGCAAAAAAATTGAAAAAAAAGCAATGAAAACAATAAAAACATAATGGAACCAAACACCATCTTAACTTTCATGACCACCTATACAAAACCCAAGGTAAGTATCTATTTTATATAGTATAATGTTAGTCCCAATATATAGGGTCTTGGGAGGGGTAAAGTGGATACGATCCAAACATTTATTTATTTATTGTACACAATGTACACCCTCCTATTTGAACCTATGTTTTCATGATTGCTGGCCTGAAATTTTACCATTAAACCAAGAAATGACTCCCTTTCACTTTGAAACCATTCATGAAACTCAAGGGATGCACAAGAAAAAAAGTTAATGAATAAATAAAATAAGGATGTGATAGTTAGAATAAAAAACCCGGGTTTGTTATGTACAAGTATAGTTAAATTTCAATTTAGAATTTTCTTTACTTAATTCATCAAGTCTGTCCTTTTTTATTAGGTCATATGTGAACATGGAATTCACAGACCATTCATTTTCAGCCCAAATTGCATGGAAACTCAATTAACTAAGTTATTAAGTACTGAGCTCCCCTGTCTTGTAGCACTTCCCATGCCACAAGGCAACAAGAGCAAAAGTGGCATGATGAGTTAAAATAATGAACTCCAAGCTATTTATACACTTAAAATGAAGTTATATGTTGTTTTTATTTTTTATTTTTACTTTAAAATGAAAAATAAATATTTGGCTAATTAATTTCACCCACAACCAATTCAACTAAGAAACTGAATATAACGTGGACATCTTTTTAACACCAGCCGTATATTGCACTCAAGTGATCTCTCTCTATATAGGGATGCTTGTGCATGCCTGCTATCAGTAAAAAAACAAAAAGATATTCCAACTGAAGCAATCATAATGTTGGTCTTAATATGGATCAAACATACATATATAAGGAATTAATATTTCCTGTACATCATCTTAAATTCATGAAAAGATATTCCAATGCATGATTATACCTATGATTTTACTTCCAATAAATCTTACCTGGTGTAATAATAAAATACTAGCAGAAAGGGCCCGTGCTAAGCACGGGTAAATGGGAAGGCAAGGAAACAATTTCGAATAATTCTTTATTGAATAGTTGGGAGATTAAAAATGAAAGAGAAAGTTAATATAATTTTCAATTAAAAATCAAACTTCAATAATTTACACTAATTCTGTGCTACCTCATTTTTGGGATAAATGACTCAATTTATTCATACTTGTTAAAGAATGGATACAAGAGAGAGCCCTTTAAGTTTAAAATACCAGTAAGTTGGAGAATGAACATTAAAGTTTAAAGTTGGAGATGGCTCAACAATAAGACCATGCAACATGTCAAATGTGCAAACATTTTCTTTTTACAATTAAAAAAACTAAAAGCATAGATGGCTATTAATTATCGACATTCAGAATGGCAAAACTTGTTTGTCTCAGGGTTCAGTCATATTAATTATCCTCTTCCCTCTTCTCACTCCGTCCGCATTTTTTCTAAGCCCATTTACCTTCTGCATCTTTTTAGGAATTTGTTATTCTTACATACTATCACATAGAGCCCAGTAACTGTTTAACCAGTCCATTGCTAACCCGGGATGGAGTGGGGAGTTGGGGCATCCCCGAGCATTGACAAAAATTTCTAGCAGTCCTAACTTGTAGTATTAACATTTTGGTGTGCTTTGATGAGCAACTTGTGTGCTATATATACTTCTATTACTCATTTGATTGGATGTGCTTACTTAACGGATAGCATGGAGTGCATTACACGTTTTATTTTTAACTCTCCCCATGGTTGCACTGTGTCTGCAAGTCTAGCATGTTGAAAATTGGTAGAATTAATCATGATATTCAAAGCCCGGATGATCGAAGTTGCAACTCCTGGGCCTGAGCTCCCCAGGGTTCGGGCTTTCTCAAAAAAGTCCGATCCGAGTCTGAGTCCGACTTGATACTATATATTAAATAATAAATAAATATATATAATATTTTTTTTATTCTTATTCTTTTTTTTTTTCAAGTAATAGTGAGATGTTTATTATTTTTGAGTTTCAAAGGTTTTTAATATAAATAAAACACTTTTTATTGAATAAAAAAGAAAAAAAAAACTTTCTGCCTAGACTCGAGCTCAGGCTTAAGACTTGGGCCTGATGGTCGGGCTGGGTTGGGGCTCAGGCTTGAGTGTATTCTGTTGATATATATTCAAAGCATGGCCCGGCCCATGAACAGGTCTAGGTCTACCTAATGGATCCAAACTGATCGAACCAATTATAATAGTTCCAGTTCTACAATTTTATCTCTATTAATAACTGAAATTTTAAACAAGAACTAACTAGAACTATGAGCCCGACCCGACCCATAAACAACACATGGCACTTTTTCTTATCAACAACATATTACATTTTTAACTATTTTTAATACAAAAATAATTACTAAATTTATTAACAATATTTATAATTTATTTTAAAATAAAATTAAAGTAAATATCTATTTATTAACAATATTTATAATAACAGTAATTATTAATTATAATCACTAATTATATATTTATTAAATTACTGTAAGAATCGGTAATTATTAAGTTACAGTAATTAATTACTGTAATAATCACTAGATTCCATTGATATATATATATATATAAAAGATATATCAGATTGAATACTATTGAGCATGAGTATGTGGTTTCAAGTCTTAGAACATTTGTGCAAAAAATAAAAATAAAATAAAATAAACAAATCTGGAAGGTTAGGTTTGTATTTGTTCCACCCCTTCCAATGACCAAAATCTCTTATAGCTATCTGGCCGCCTGGGATCAACATTGAGAAAATAAGCTTTATTTTTTTTTTATTATTAAATTGTGTTTAGGCCAAGTGCTTACAGAATGTTAAGCTATGTTCAATCATCTCGAGCTTCACTGTGCTTCCATGATTGTGATGATTTTATTGACATGGTTGAGCCTTATAACTTTTCTTTTTGGTATTCCATTTTTTCTATTCTTTTACTTGGTAATAACTGAATTTTGTTGTTAAGATAAATGAATTCAGCACACAAAAGAGCTTTATTAAATATTTGATATCATCATCATCGTCTAAGTCCTAACCAAATGCATGGGGTTGGTTAGATGAATCATGAGCCATTAGGTTCTATTTAATGCCATATCCATTTTTGAATTATGAATACTTAAATTATTTCCTACAATTTTGACACTTGTCCTTTCTCGTCTGCCCCTATTATTCCTTTTAACCCTTCAATTTGAAATCGATCACCTTTCCTTGTAAGTAGGGTGTCCACGGTTCGAACCAGTATCGGTTTTTCCATTTCTCTGAACCGAGACCAAATCAATACCACCAATTGATCAGTTGGTTCTTCGATTTTTATATATTATATAAATATATATGTATAATACTATATTATAAATAATAAATAATATAATATATTATAAATATTACAAAATATATAATATATTTATAAATAGATAATTATATATATAGTGTATATATATTTATATATATTATATAGATAATATGTGACATATGTTATATATATATATATATATATATCGGTCAATTCAGTTAACCATCATTTTTTCCTAGATTAACCAAAAATCAAATCGGTCCTTTAATTTTTCAAAAATCCCAAATTGAAATTGAACTCATCAATTCGGTTAATCAGATTTTTCAGTTCGGTTTTCTCGATTTGGTTTTTTGATTTTTTATGCACATCCCTACTTGCGAGTGATTTAAGTGGTCTTAATCAAACAATTGAACATTTGTTACCCGCATCTACCCATAAGACATTCCAGCCATAGATGTATAGAAAATATATATGCTTTACGTGGGACATTGATGGAGAGTCGGGGTGGATTCGAGCCAAGCTGAGTCGAATAGTACCAGGCTTGAGCTCAATTCGAGCCAGAACCTTGAGCTTGAGCTTGGCTCGAGTAAAAAATGCATAAGCTTGAGCTCGGCTCGGATCGGTTCGAGCTTGATTTTGAGAAAGAATATTTTATAAAAATAAAAATTATATATAATTTTTTATTTTATATTTAAAAAATTAAGAATTATAATAATTAATAGTTATAATATTTTTATTATATATATATAAGCTGGCTCGCGAGCCTCACGAGTCGAGCTCTAAATAGGCTCGAGCTTAGCTCGTTTAATAATCAAGCCACTGAATTGGGCTCGATCTCGAGCTCGAACTCAGTTGAAACCGAGCCGAGCTGAGCTTTTCACAAGCCGAACTCGGTTTGTTGCCACTTAGTCATGCAAGTTTCCCTAATTTTATCACCAATTTGATCAATTTATAGGCTTTTTGACCAACTTCATTTCTTCATCCATCTTAACATACACATTTCCATACTTCTTAACCATTTGATATATTAAATATAAATTACGACAAAATAAAAAATGTTTAATGAAAGAAATATGACTTGAGGAATTTTAAAAGCGAGTTTGTAAATTAACATTAATTATCAATAAACATACAAAGTAATCAGTCAAACAAGTCAAACAAACAAAATCATCATTAATCTCAATCTTAATCATCTTAATTTATATGAATAGGAGAAAAACTTGTGTAGAAAACAGTTATCAAAATAACAAAAAAAGAGTAAACAGCAGAAAACAGGTAGAAAAGGGTCATATCATCCTCCCAAGAACAGTCAACAGAAATGTTACTATTGTAATCAGGCAGTTAACCTGTACTGCCTGTTATCTTATCCTACGGTTACTACTTATACATGTACTTGTATTCATTTCCTTATCCTAAGCACCCCCCCCACACACCAAAAAAAGAAAAAGAATGAAACAATTTTCCGCCTGCATTTTACAACGGCAAATTTCAACTTTCTATCCCCGAACCCGAACCAAAATAACAGAGCCGTCCGGTGCTGACTGCCACCTTCTTCCGTTTAAACTTTTGCATTTCTACTACCATTTCTTTCAGATTCGTAGCTCAGACGTTACGATCCCTGATTTTATTATCCTGAGCACCCCTAGTATTTCTCTCTTTCTCTCTGGCACTCTGGCAGCACCTTTTACTTTTCTTTCCCAAAATATCACAACACAATCACTGTCCAGCTTCGATTTTTCATGCTATTAGCGTTATTGGGGGATAGAAGAATCTTTTCTCCTCTGTTATGCTAGAGATCACGGTCTGTTCTTCTTCGCATCTTCTGGAGAGTTTTCTCTCGAAGTAATGGAGTTCGTGGGCAGGACTCTGAAGAAGCAATTTCGAGGGGTTCAGGACTTAGCTGGTGTTGTAGAATCGTACGACGAGTCTTCTGGGGTTTTCAAGATCTCTTACGAAGGTGGTGGTTCGGAGGAGATTGAATTTGACGAGGTTGCTTCGATTTTGGAGGGAAAGGGGGAGCCTGGTTCAGCTGATTTAAACGAGAGGGAAAGCCATGGGCGGAAGCCGAAGAAGCGGCGCCTGGAAGAGCCAGAGCAGGAAATTCGCAGTGATTCAGGTAAGTCTACTGATTGTGTGATGACCAATTTATGTTTCGAAAAGGGCTATGAAGAAACCCAAGTGAAGGATGGTTTGACTGATGGAGTATATTCGGAAACCCTAGAGATGGAATGTGAGTTGGGTAGGAATTTGTGGGGAAATGCCTCTGTTAATAGGTATTTAAGGGAAAATGGTTGTTCTGATGGGTTTAATTTGAATAGAAATGTTCCTGTTGACGGAAATTTGAAGAAAAATGCTGATTCTGATGGGGATTTGGACGGAAATGATTGTGTTGGGTCTGCTGAAGAAAGTCCGGAGAAACGATATGGTGTTCTTTTGAATTATAGTATTCACGAAGAAGAAGCAGGAGTAAAGAAGGATCATTCTGGGGAAGATTTCAAAGAAAGTGCTCCTTTTAAAATGCATGAAGAAACCCAGATCAAGGAATTCGGCTCTGATGGAGATTTTAAGATAACGTGTACGGTTGGAGTTGCTGAAGAAACTCAAATAAAGGATGGTATTTCAAATGGAAGCTTGAAGGAAGATACTTCAGTATCCAATACATACACCCAAGAGGAGAATAGTTCTGGTTTTAGTGAGGGCAAGCTGGGAAATGCTTGTATACGGATGGTTGAAGAAAGTCAAGAGGATGAGAGAGATCTTTGCGGAGATTTGCAGGGAAATGCTTTACCTGAGGTTGGAAGAGCTACCTGCATTAAGGATGGTAGTTGTGGTGAGCTTCAGTTGAAGGAAGTCAATTATGAGGATGATTTTGCAGTGAAGGGGAATGGAATTGAAATGGGAACCCCAGATAAGGATGAAAATAGTTGTAAGAAAAGAAGGCGGCTTTCTGACAATTTGAAATCTACAAAGGAGAAAGTGCTGAGGAGGAGTGCTCGCAGAACATCATCCCAAATTTCTTCTTTGGGTCACACCTCAAGCACAGAGAAATCTTCTGCAGCTGACAATGTGTCAACATCCCCTGCAGTTAATTCTCTATCAGAGGAGAAATCCATTGGCTCAGGTTGTGTTGGATTTGAAGGGCAAGAAAGTAGTCCTTCGAAGTTGGCCCTCCCCCCTTCTTCAAAAACTCTGGATTTAGATGGGATTCCTATTTTTGACCTCTTCTCTGTTTATGCTTGTTTAAGGTCTTTCAGCACTTTATTATTTTTAAGTCCCTTTAGTGTGGAAGCTTTTGTAGTAGCATTGAAATGCAAGTCTGCTAATTCTTTAATTGATTTCGTACACTTCTCTATCTTGCGCACTTTGAAGATGCATTTAGAATTCTTTTCTGATGAGGGCTCTCAATCTGCTTCTGCTTGCCTGAGGTATACAATTTGCTTTATTTTATTATTTTATTATTTTTTTTTGTTTCTTCAAAGCTCCTTAGGGCCATTGAGATACTGATCATTTTTGTTATTCATGGTTTTGGATTAACTTGTTGGTGTAGGACTCTTAACTGGCAGTTGTTGGATCCAATTACATGGCCTGTTTTTCTGGTTGAGTACCTACTTGTTCGTGGTTCGGGATTGAAATCCGGTTTCGATCTTAGTCAGTTGAAACTTTTGGATGGCGATTACTATAAACAATCTGTAACTGTAAAGGTTGAGATACTTCGATGTCTATGTGATGATGTCATTGAGGTGGAAGCTGTAAGGTTGGAGCTTAATAGAAGAATGCGTGCCCTTGACATGGATATCGATAAGATAGGAAACTTGGAGATTTACAAAAAGAAAAAGGATCCCATGGATGACTCAGCCGGTTCTTGCTTGACTGAAGAGATTGTTGATGAAACCATTGATTGGAATAGTGATGAATGCTGTCTCTGTAAGATGGATGGGAGCTTAATATGTTGTGATGGCTGTCCAGCAGCTTATCATTCAAGATGTGTAGGTATTTCCAAGGATCTTTTACCAGAGGGCGATTGGTACTGCCCGGAATGTGAAATAGACAAAAATAACATGCAGATGAAATCAACGAAGTCTGTCCGAGGAGCAGAACTTCTGGGAATTGATCCTTATGGGCGACTATATTTTGGCAGTTCTGGTTATCTTCTGGTGTAAGTATGCTTTTTTTGGTTAAGTATTAAGCTTCTATTGTTGATTTTTTTGTCCCTTCAACTTTTCTCCGTTTTTCCAGCTATTATTACTTCTATTTCTTACATGATTTATCTTCACTTTCAGTTTATTAGAGAATTGTCTTAAGCATATTTTTTCTATCATAGATGTGGTATATTCATGATAGGGTGGCCTTATTTAAAAAAAAAAAAACTATGGCATTTAGAAGTTTTTTTTTGTATCTGTTGCCTTCTGTTTTTGACTAGTCCATTCTGTTGATGAAATGAGCACAATAATACAACTAAGTTTGAATTTCAAGCTGACGGTTGGCAACAAATAATTTGGACCAATATTTTTGTGAGCATCTCTCTCTCTCTCTATATATATATATTGCTGCATTTTATCTATTTTTTTATATTTTTAATATTTTCGTTTATAATTTATGATGCCATGGTTGACTCATTTGACCTAGATGGTTGAACTGCTGACCCACCACTAAAAACACTGGTTTTGATTTCCACTAAAAAACATCTAATGCAAATTTGAACGTAGGAAACATGCTTAGGCTTGACTCCAGATGCTGGTTCTCCTATTGTTGAAGCAATCCCCTTGGTCCCTAACCACATGGGTACTCTTTTCAATTCCGTTTTGGTTACTGATGTGTTTTCTATGCTTGAAACAAATGCTCCAGCATCTCGAGTGAAAAAACAGAAGTGGGAGAGAAGGAAGGTCCCTGGTTAAGGAGGAGGCTCTCAGTAAGGGTCTTTTGAAGGGTGTGTTCCAATGAAAATTATTAGTTGGACTGTGAGAGGTTTGGGGAGTGCAAGAAAAAGAAGGGTAATTAAAGACTTGTTAAGAAGAGACAGACCTGATATAGTAATGTTGCAGGAAACAAGTTGGGAGAATTGGATAGAAGATGGGTGAGAAGTGTGTGGAGATCAAGAGGAGTCTGTTGGACCTTGACTCTTTCTTGGGGAGCTTCTGGAGGTTTGGTTACCTTATGGAGAGAGGATGTTGTAGAATCAGTGGAGGAACTCATAGGGAGGTTTTATGTGCCTTTAAAATCCAGAAATTTGGAGGGTGGTTTCACATGGGTCTTAATTAATATATATGGGCCAAACAATTATAGAGAAATGAATGAGATGTGGGAGGGGCTGTATGGAATACAAGGCTATTTGGATGGCCCTTGGTGTGGAGGGGGGATTTCATGTAATTAGGTTTTGTAATGAATCTAAAAACCCCCAAAGCATTGTTACAACTAGCATGAGGAAGTTCAATGAATTCATTAATACTTGTGAGTTAAAGGAGATACCTCTGTTACAAGGTAATTTTACTTGGTCTAACTTCTAGGAAAACCCTCTTTGTTTGAAACTAGATAGATTCCAATTTAATGTAGGGTGGGAGAATCATTGGAGGGATTTTGTGGCTAGAGCTCCACTTAGAGTTACTTCTGATCATTGCCCCATCCAATTAGGCCCTGAACCTCTAGGGTTTGGATGGTGACCCTTAGATTTGAGAAGTGTGGTTAACTCACCTAGGCTTTGTGTATAAGGTTGGGGAATGGTGGATTGAAGAGTTGAGAGGGGTTTCACAATGGAAGGCAATTAGGTTTCACAAAAAGATGAAGAGATTGAGATCTAAAATGAAGGAGTGGAGCAGGGAGCATTTTGGAAGGATAGGGGACCTTCAGGGAAAACTTATTTTGGGTTGTATTGTAATTCTTGTTGTTATTTTGGGGTCAACACTCTTTGTCTGAGTGGTTGACAATGTAAGATGTTTATTTAATATTCTTAATAAAAGTTACTGTTTTCAATCAAAAACAAAAAGGATAGAGGAACAAAAATCCACCTTGTTGTCTAAGATTGAGGAAATAGACTCTAAAGGATCTCAAAGGACTATGAATGAGCAAGAAAGAGAATTGAGAAGAAATTTAAAGTACTCCTTAAAGAGGAGATTTCATGGAGGCAAAATTTGCGAATAAATGGAACAAGGAAGAGGACGAGAACACTAAATTTTTCATGCCTAGGCCAATGGGAGGAGGACAAAGAACTTTGTGGCCAAACTAGAAGTGGATGGAGAGGAAGTTACAGATCAAGATGAAATAGCCAAGATGTTTGTGGATCATTTTAAATCAATCTTTAGAAAGCCATTGAAGAATAGGCTAAGGGTGGAAGGAATTGATTAGTTCAATTTGTTTGGGAGTAGGTAAGTAAGTAAGTTGGTTAGAAAGGAATTTTGAGAAAGGCAGGCAGTGTTTTCAATTTACAGATCTAAAGCACCTGGCTCAGATGTGGCTTTTTATTAGGATTATTGGGATGTGGTAAAAGATGACCTTTTTGAGGTGTTTTAGGAATTTGCAGATAAAAATATAGTGAGCCCTGGAGTCAATGCTACTTTCATTGCATTGATCCCAAGGAAGATGGATGTGAGACCTTAAAGAGTTTAGGCTGATTAGTTTGGTGACTAGCATCTATAAAATCTTGGCTAAGGTGTTGCCCTTTTTTTGATCAATAACAGAAATATTCATTAATTGATTAAGAAAATTACAAAGGAAGGGCGCTAAAATATCTAACTCCTAGAATCAGCCAGCATGCACCCAAACCATAACAACATTTACAACTGAGCCCAAAAAATAGAGTTCCTGTTCACCCCTTGCCTAGTTAGTCCATCTGCAAAAGAGTTTGCACTTCTTTTTACCTAAGTGCATAAACTTCAATGTCCTTAGTCAGCCACTTAAATTTCCTCTTTTCATTGTTGTAGTTCCAAAGCCTAGTGTTGTCCTGTTTTAGCCAGCCCACCACAATCTTAAAGTCTCCTTCTATGATCAGTTTGTTAATGTTCATGTCTTTAGCCCTTTGTACCCTTTCTAGAGCTGCAAGTATCTCAGCCCTCGAGGAATCTCCCACCCTGATTGGACCAGAGAACATGGCAATTAGATTCCCTTTTTAGTCCCTTATAACTCCCCCTATTCCAGAGGGCCCTGGATTGCCTATACTACTTCCATCAAAATTCAGTTTAGTAAAATTGGGAGGTAGAGGGATCTAAGAAGAACTTAAGGCCTGCTTTGTGGGGGCCGATGTTGCAATTTCCTTTCACTTCCTTAGCAAATCATCTACTGAGAAATCTGCAAACATATCCAAAGTTTTCAACCAATGTATCACTCTTATATTAGTTACCCTCCAATGCATCGAGTGTATGCTGCCCTCATGGTATTGTGTTTCAGCCTTCTCCAGCTCCATCTCAGCCATCATCTGCTCCTCCGTTGACGGATCCATATCATTTCGATATCCCCATTGTGCTCTGCGAAGGTAAGCGTGCTTGTATTGAACATCCTATATCACGTTATGTTTCAGTTGGCCATTTATCTCCATCATATTGGAATTTTGTATCCCTTCTATCGTCTGTGTTTGTTCCTAGATCTCTTTAGGATGCTCTTCTCTCTTCGGAATGGAAGAGGGCCATGGATGAGGATCTAATCATACTTGGGACCTCACTTCTTTGCCTCCATGGAAGGAAAGCAGTTGGTTGTCGGTGGGTTTACACTGTTAGCATCTTGTTGGTGGTAGTGTGGAGAGATATAAAGCACACTTAGTAGACAAAGGGTATGCACAAATATATGGCGTTGGTTATACTGATACTTTTTCACCTGCAGCTAAAATTGGTTTGGTTCGGGTGCTTATTTCCTTGGCTGCACACTTTGATTGGCCATTGTTTCAGTTGGATATTAAAAATACATTTCTTCACGGTGACCTAGAGGAGGAGGTGTATATGGAGCAACCTCTAGGGTATGTTGCTTAGGGGGAGGAAGGTAAGGTGTGTCGTTTGAAGAATGCAATTTATGGGTTGAAGCAATCTTTGAGGGCCTGGTTTGGGAGATTCAGTAGTGTAGTACAACAGTTTGGGATGGCACAATGTAGGGTTGATCATTTAGTGTTCAACAGAGATACTACCTATGGGAAGATTGTATTGGCAGTCTATGTTGATGACATTATTATCACAGGAAGTGATGAACATAGCATTGAAAAGCTCAAATGGTTCTTACAAAGCTAGTTCTAGACTAAGGACTTGGGGCACTTGAAATATTTTTTGGGCATAGAAGTAGCAAGGTCAAAGTGGGGAATCTTTTTCCCACAATGGAAGTATGTGCTTGACTCGTTGGAAGAAACTGGTCTTTTAGGGGCAAAGCCAGTGGATACCCCTATAGATCTGATGTGAAGATATCTAGTACTGAGGGGGAGCCCTTAGCTGATCCTGAATGGTATAGGAGAGTAGTTGGAAAACTGATTTGTTTAACCATTGCAAGACCAAACATTTCCTTTAGTCTTGGATTATTGAGCCAATTCATGCAGAACCCAAGGACAACCCATTGGGAAGGTATTGTTAGAGTTCTATGCTATTTGAAGTGTGCTCTAGGTAAAGGGTTGTTGTATAAGAAAGAAGAGAACTTTCCTTGGAAGGGTACACAGATGTTGATTGGGCAGGGTTGGTTACTAACAAGAAATCAACAACCGGTTATTGCACATTTTTGGCAAGAAATTTGATTACTTGGAAAAGCAAGAAGCAGAATATGGTGGCTAGGAGTAGTGCTGAGGCCGAGTACAAAGCCATGGCCCACACTACATGTGAGTTGGTGCAGTTGAAACAACTATTGTAGGAGATGGGAATATTAGTTACAACCCCCATGAAGCTATTTTGTGACAACCGGCCAGCCATTCATATCTCCTTCAATTCAGTATATTATGAGAGGACCAAACACATAGAGGTGGATTGTCACTTTGTTAGAGAAAAGGTGGTTAGTGGAGAAATCATTACCCCATATGTGAAGTCTGAAGATCAACTAGCTGACTTATTTACCAAAGGCTTGAGTGGTGCTCGGATGAAATACATTTGTAACAAGTTGGAGTTGTATGATATATATGCTTCAACTTGAAGGGGAGTGTTAAAATATAGTTTTTGTTCTAGGGTTATTTTAGTCTTTTCCTTTAAATTAGTGTTTTGTCTCTGTTCTTAGTCTCTGTATATAGGGGTAATATTGTAATTTTACTTTTCATTATGAATTAAACATATAGGGTGGCAGTTCTCTCTCTCTCTCTCTCTCTCTCTAGAGACTGGTTAGCCCTATTCTGTTCGACTTCTTCTGCTTCTAGGCTCATACTAAAAGTTTCCTTTTATTTATTTAACTAAATACAAGCCTGATAACACCACCAATCCATTGATACTTTCTATTACCCTGTGCTATAAACTTTCTTGCTGCTTGGGAAATCTCCACAATGACTTACCTAACAATGCTATGTTTCTTAGTCTGAAATTTCCAATTCCTAAGCTCCCATTGTCCTTTGTTCTAGAAACCACTTCCCACTTCACCTGATGATCCTTTTAGAATCCCTAGGTTCCAAAAGAAAGTCTCTCATTAATTCTTCTATTTGATCTGCAATCTTAACAAGCAATTTGAAGGTAGACAAGAAGTACACTGGCAAATTTGCTAGTGTTGACTTAATTAAGGTGATTTTACCCCTTAGTGAGATGTAGTTCCTTTTCCACCCTGCTAACCTTTTAGAAAATGTCTCCAACACTGGGTACCAGAAACTTTCTGACTTTGGATTTCCTCCCAACGGTAAGCCTAAATACTTTAAAGGCCACTCACTTATCTCACAACCTAGGGTTCTAGCCAATGAAGCCACCTCCTCTTTTGCCTATTAATCCCATCTACATTTTATTCCAATTTACTCTCAAGTTGGAGGCCCTTTCAAAACTCTCTCCCAGAACTTTTAGGTTATCCATCTCCTCTTATTCTCCCTAGAAAAAGAATTGAATAATCTACAAATTGTAGGTGGGTGACAATTACTTCTTCCCTCCCTACTCTCCACCCTCTAATTAAGTTCTTGGAGTCAGCTCTAGAAATCTGGACACTCATAATATTCGCTATTAAAGTGAATAGGAAGGGGGGAAGAGGGTCCCCTTGTCTCAGTCCTCTCTTTGCGGGGAAAAAGCCCCTAGTTACCTCATTAACCAAAATGGAGTAATGGCAAATAAACACACAACCCTTGACCCATTTACACCATCTCTCTCTCTCTCTCTCCAAACCTTTTATTTCTCAGAACTTCAAGCAAAAATCCCCAGTCCACCAAATCATAAGCCTTTTTCAAATCAAGTTTGCAAATTGGCCCCTTTTTCTTTGTCATTTTCTGTAATCCACACACTCATTGGCAATAAGGATCTGATCAATAATTTGTCTTCTAGATGCAAAGGTTCATTTGTTCGGAGAAATTAGGGATGGTAGTACCTTTTTGATTCTCAAGGCTAAAACCTTAGAGATTACCTTATACATACTACCAATTAGGTTTATGGGCCTAAAATCCTTTGGGTGACTTGCATCCACCTTTTTAGAAATCAAAGCTATAAATGTAGCATTAACACTCAAATTGATCTTTCCTCTCTCAAAGAGTTCTGTAAACACCTCCACGAAGCCATCTCCTATTGATATCCCAACGATCTTGGTAAAAGGCCGTTGTGAAGCCATTTGGACATGGGGCTTTAGATGTTTCCATTGAAAATACAACATCTTTTACTTCTTAGACCTCAAACTTTCTTTCTAATTCAACCATCAATTCTCTATTCTATTGGACTGTTATTCTCAGAATAGCACACTCAAAGACATGCATGATGCATTAGTATGTCCAAAACAAGCACATGGTGATGTCATAGCTGTTGCCTTCATCATAAATAGTTTTCAATACATTTTCTAAGTTCCAACTGTTGCATGGCCCTGTGCAAAGTAACTCAATAATTTTTCATGATTTTATTGTCTGTCTTTTTTCTGAACTCATCATTTTGGTAATCTTTTGATAACATACTTTTTTCTTTACATGCTTTTCCTACTTGTATTTGGACCTTTCATGTGATTCTGATCACAGTTTTCACCACTAAGGTGGGGCTACGTGATTACTTTGTTGCCTAGACAAAGGGATTTTTTTTTGAATAAAAACCATGAATCCTGGGATAATTCCCTTGGTTCCACAGTAAGCAGCAATCATCTTTTACTATTTTTAAACCACTTTTCACCATTAATTGTTTATAATCTTCATAAAAAATGTATAAAATTTTTCTAAAACAAAGTAAATCAACATAATCATGAAAAAAATGGAAGAAAAAAAAGAAAGAAGAAAAGAAAAGAAAAGAAAGGATGACAAAATTTTTAGTTCTTCCATGCTTATTAGTTCAGGTTTTGAGGTCTTCAATGGTTCAAGACAGTATACATCTTAATTCAACCCTAACAAATAAAAAAAACTAGTATTTTAATTGAAATTGAACAATTTAATTTAATAATGTTTTTTTGATAATTGAAAATTAGTTTCATTAAACAAGAAGAATAAAGCTTTACAATCAACCCTTGGAGAGGCATGAGATGCAGCCTCCCCTAAGCATTACAAGTGATCAGAAAAAAATTACAAAGCTGCCCAAAATAACTGATCCCTAGAGGACCCCTGTTTTGTTAGACAGTTTTGTATGCCCTTAGCTTCAATCAGAATGATGTACATTATGAGTTTATTGTAAATGAATAAAAGTACATATCTGATTCATGTTCCCTTGGTATGTTTCTGTGTAATACCCTTAAACTGGACACTTAATGAGAGTCGTGTTAGTTTAGAATGTTCACAGCCAGTGGGTCGGTCTGGGGAGACCTATCCTGATAAGGCTGACACTGATGTGCCACCAAGTCGGTTTGGGTGGCCTGTCTCAGCTGCCATGGTGAGACCCTAGGCACATGCAGTGTAGGATTAATTGAATCTTTGAACTGGACCAGATTTCCAGTATTGCCCTGGACCTTGGAGATTAATGGGCAAAACTGGAAAGTTACACCCGACCCCTAGACTCGATTATGATATTGCACTAGGTGTCGGATTGGGCTGTCTTTGATGTACCAATCAGTGAGATCCTTAGCGAGGGTCAAAACCTGGGTATGTTGGGACAGTCTGAGAATTCATCTGAGTGGGTGATCATAATGACAGGATCAGCCCCTTTGTCGGACAAAGGTAATGATCAGGAATGCACTCTCACTGATGGAAACCAAGACTGCCGGCAGCCGATTTCAATCGTTGAGATTTGTTTTGCAAAGTATATTTTATATGAGATATAAAGGTATGTATATTATGGTTTCTAAAATGTTTGCAAAAGGTTTTAATTCCCGGGATCCATATAAGCAGAGAGTGCAACACTGTTCCTTGCAGCCGAGGGAGAGGTCCTCTCTTGTTGGGCAGTGTATGATCATTATGGGCTGAGAGGTTGAGTGTAAGACCATTGAGGATAATACCTGATGGGCTAATCTTGCATCTGCCCACAGTCCCTGGGTGTTATAAGGTGGCTTGGCCCAATGACCATTTAGGGTAAGTGTTGGGCCCATAGAGCCCATTTGATGGGTTTCAGGGGGTGCACTGTACATAACAGTGTATTCGGCCAGGCCTTGTAACAAAGGCTGGGCCGAACCCATGTGGCTGATGTGTAGATCAATGCTTGGGTCCCACGCCATACAAGGAAGCCCAACTGGGCAACAGATAGGAAGACTAAGTGAGCACATAACCTTAATGGGGCCTTAAACCCATTTCGAACTGGGTTAATTTAATGAGTTAATTATGGGGCGAATTCTGAGATGGATTAGCAGATAGGATAGGGTCTTAACCCTATCCACTCAGAGAGTCCAGATCTGAATGTGATTCAGATCTAGAAACCTCCTAATGAGATTAGGAGAAGGCTGATCTAATCTGTAGATAAGATAAGGGTTTATCCTTATCACCTAAAGGGATGTCTGATCAAAATATGATTTGGATCAGCAACTCCTAATTGGATTAGGAGCTGATCTTTTAGGGTTACAAAAGAAGGAAGGGGCGACAGCCTTTAGAAGACACATACTCACATCCTCTTCAGAGCTGAAATCACAGAAGAAAGAATTAAGCAACTTTGCAGAATTCTTTTTTGCTGCCTCCTTCTTCTTGCCGCCTACCTTGCTAGTTCGATCTCTAGTTGAGGGAGAAGTCAAGATTTGATCTTGATATCAGTTTTTTGTGAAAGGACTGATAGGAAGTTGTGCTCACATGCCATCCTACTGTTTCTTGCGAAGGAATAGGTTCTTGGAGAAGAACACTGCTGATTCTGCTCCATCCTGCACTGCGCCATCTTCAGTGGGAGCAGTCTTTGAATCTTTCATTGGGCGTGAACACCTCCATTGGGAGATATTACTTCTCCGTATCAGGTATAATTCTCTTCCACTGCTTTTGTTCAGATCTGGTTCCGTTTATGGTTCAAGATTGATCCTTGAAAATATGATTTTCTAAATAGGGAATTCGATTCCCAATTGAAAGGGAGAGATTTTTTTGAAATTCGCTCACCTTATTCCGCAAGATTTGGACGTCCATACGATGGATTTCTCATCCCTTCATGTTTAGCAAGAGAATCAGCCAAGGCATTTGCCTCCCTACCCACCCATTGGAATCTACACTTTAGAATCCCACAATCACTTCAGAATCCCCTTGAATTAATAAGTTCTCCACTCCTAATTGCTTAGCGATCTGAATCCCTTGTACTGCAGCCTACAACTCGGCTCTTGTGGAATCCCCTCTCCCCACTGGGCTTGAGAATAAGGATATGATGTTGCCATTCTCATTCCTCATGACTCCTATACCAGACGGTCTTGGGTTGCCTTCACTACTTCCGTTAAAATTCAATTTAATAACCCCTTCTGGAGGAGTTACCCAAATTGTTGCAGCTCTGTTTTTCCTAACCAAAGCGTGTGCTACTGCAGTCAATTCCTCCAAATATCATCAAAAGAGAAAGATTTCAAAGAAGCCAAGGATTTCAGCCAGTGGATAGCCCTAGTTAAAATACAATCCTTCACTTCTGTAAGGGATCTCTCCTTATCTTGGAAAATTCTAGCACTTATTTTTTACCAAATTGTCTATAAGGTAGTTGCTCTCCACATACTGCTCCTTCTTTTTGTTGGGAAAACAAAGGTAGATGGGGAAAACAATAATTTTACCTCTGTTGAATGATTTCACCTACATCCAAACAAAACAAACATCCAAGTAATTCTAAGTATTCATGGGCAAGCAGTGGACGTCTGGGATGCTGGAGTCTCATCTAGGGCTACAAGAGCTTCCCCTTGGAAGTCCATCCATGCTATTTTACCTTCATTCCTTCCACTCATCAGGTATGACGTTTGTTCCGATAATTTTGTGAAATTTTGGGAACATACTTGGGTAGGAAACTCACCTCTGAAAGTGCAATTTCCAGCTTTGTTCTCCCTATCGAGTTTTAAAAATGAGCCTGTTTCCACCTTTCTATCCCCTACTTTGTCTGCTTCTATTTGGAACTTGGGTTTTAGAAGGACTCTTAGAGACTCTGAGTTGAACACCATTTCTGATTTGCTTAAGATCCTAGATGAGGTGGTTATTGATCCCTCTAGAAGAGATAATAGGATTTGGGTTCCTTCCTCCTCGGGTGTAGTTACTTGCTCTTCCTTTTTCAAAGAATTAACCCAGTCTCAACCGGCTTTCGGACACCCTTTCCTAGTCTTGGAAATTTGGGGTATACCATTTCCTCCCAGAGTGGGTGCTTTCTGCTGGGAAGCATTCTTGGAAAAGTACAACACTTGTGACGTACTTCAAAGGAAAAGGCCAAATTGGTGTTTGTCCCCGCACTGGTGTATCCTATGTAAGGAGAATGGGTAGAGCTGCTATCACTTAATGGTTTCCTGTCCTTTTGTATCAGAAATCTGGTGCTGGTTTTTTTCTCTCTTCGGTTGCAGGTGGTCCTCTCCTCCAAGTGTGCAAAGGTTGTTTAACATTTCGTTAGTGAGAGGGTTAAAAAAGAGAGGTAAATTTCTGTGGAGATGTGTAAGAGCAGCAATATGTTGGACAGTGTGGGAGGAAAGAAATCAAAGAATATTCCTTGAGAAAGAAAGAAATAAGGAAGCTATCATTGAAGTAATTTCCATTAGGGTGGTTCATAGGGTTAAGACCTTGAAGCTCTTTGAAGATTACACAGCAGGAGATATCATTAAGAACTGGTTGGAAGTGGCTTGGTCAGCTCCCCTGAGAACTGCCCCTTCTCCAGTTTGGGTTCCTCCACCCTTGGGCTACACTAAGTTGAACTTTGATGGAAGCAGTGGAGGAAACCCAGGTCCTTCAGGTATGGGTGGAGCCTTCAGGGATGAAGAAGGTCAAATTATTGGAATGTATTCGGGGCCTATTGGATGGGGGATTCTCTGAGGGCTGAAATACTGGCAGTCTTGGAAGGGATTAAATGAGCACGTCAGCTGAATATCAGAAAACTGGTGGTGGAAGGTGATTTGAGCCTGGTTATTAGGTGGTTGTAGAAGGATGACTTCAGTTTGTGGAAATACCTAAATGAGAAAAAGAGAATTAAGCATTTGATTCAAAACATGGAAGTTCAGTTTCAGTGGACTAAAAGGTGTGCCAATTCCTTGGCAGATTCTTTGGCTAAGCAAGGGGTGGGAAGAGCTATTTTTTTCTGGGCAACTTTGTAATCTGAAGTAAACTTTTGGGAGGGTTAAGAGAATTTACCCCTCCCTCCTGTTGTATCCTCCTTTTTAATCTCTTTATTAATAAAAGTTTCTGTTATCTATCAAAAAAAAAAACAAAAAAACAAAAAACAAATATCCAATCCCAGTGAGCTGCAGCAAAGGAACAAGAAACTAGTAAGTGGTAACCGTCCTCACTATGACATTTGCACAAAACACACTAGTTTGGGGATTAACACCAAAAGGCCTTTTCTTTTGTAAATTCTCCCAAGTATTGTTTATTATTATAATCTTGGAAATTAAGAATATAAAAGTATCTGTTTTTTGAGAAGTAGTTAAGAGTATAAAAGTATCCAAGAGCACTGTGTAAAAAATATCTTGGTGATTAAGCGAAGTGACCCTCCATGAGTGCATTATCGCCTAGGCATCTCTCTACTTGTTATGTTAAGCTACTTTGGTATTACCTAGTTGTCATAGGTAGCATCTTATAGAGGTAATATTTTTTTTATATGATAGCGGGCTGTTCTTGTATCATTTGGTGTAGCAATGTTAGACATGTCTTTTCTGGGCTATTTGTTTTTTCATTTGATTGATAGTAGCATGTTTGTACTTTATTGGATGGTTGCAAGAAATTGTTGTGACTATGTAAACTCATCAAAACCAAATCACCCAAGCATGCAGTCACTAGGTGATTTGGCTTATCCTTTGACTTAGAGCATGCTTGGGGTTTCTTAGAGGCTACCTTTGTATTTCTTGATATTCCTACTAAGGTAGCAGATCTCAGAGGTAGTCTCCATTTTATCATATGATAGCGGCCAGTTCATGTATTCATTGGAGTAGCAACAACAAACATGCACTCACTATGTAGTATCGTCTTTCATTTGATTGATAAATGTCTATGTTTTATTGGGCTTCAAAAGGAGGAGGAGCTGGGCTGGTGGGATTATATTTATGAAAATAGGAAGTTTAAGTGGCTAACACAAGGTATGGAGCTGAAGCTGATTTAGGTGAAAAGAGAAGCTAATGGCTTTGCAGACACATTGGCTAAACAAGGGGTAGGAAGGAATTAAATTTTCTGGGCTATGTTGTAACCTTGTTTGCTGTCTGGGGAGAGTTAAGAGAGTTTATCTCTCCCTTTCTTTGTACTTCTTTTAATTTTTAACGAATGAATTTATCTAGTTATTGAGCAAAAAAATATCTATGTTTTATTGGAGGGTTGAAAAAGTGTTGTGACCATGTGGACTAATTGAAAGCAAATCACCTAGGCATGCATTTACAAGGTGATTTTGTTTAAAATTTGATTATAAGCATATTCATGACTCAATGGAGGGTCAGAAGAAAAGTGTCGTGACTACATGAACTCATCCAAATCAAATCACCCATGCATGCATTCATTGGGTAATTTGGTTTTTCCTTTGATTGATTGCATGTTAATGTCTTATTGGAAGGTCACAAGAAAGCATTGTGACCATGTGAACACATCACAATACAAGTTAAGCTACCTTGGCAATTCTTGATTGTCATAGTAAGGTAGTAGACCTTAGAGGTAGTCTCTATTTTTTTCATATGTTAGTGGGTTATTTTTGTATCATTTGGGGTAGGAAAAAGGCATACACTCATTTGATGATTTATTTTTTATTTTATTGTTATCATGTTTGTGTTTTATTGTAGGTTTGCAAGAAAGTGTTGTGACCAAGTGAGCTCATCTAAACCAAATTACCTAGGCATGCACTCACTAGGTGATTTGGGGTTGTTTGAGCTAATTGCTTAAAATGTTAGGCTACCCTTTGTAATGTTTCTTCTCTATTTAATAAAATACTTATTCAATTATAAAAAAAACATGTTAGGCTACCTTGATATTTCTAAATTGTCATAGGAAGGTATTAGACCCTAGAGGCAATCTCTATTTCTTCATATGTTAGTGGGTTGTTAATGTGTCATTTGGGGTAGCAACAAAAGGATGCACACACTGGATGATTTAATTTTTCACTTGATTAATAACATATCTGTGTTTTATTAGAGGAGCACAAGTAAGTGTAGTGACCATGTGAACACATTAAAACCAAATCACCCAGGCAAGCATTCATTAGGTGATTTGTTGATAGCATGTTATGTTTTATTGGAGGGTCAAAAGAAAGTGTTGTCATCATACAAACTCATTGCTCCACATGTTAAGCTATCCTTGTATTTCTTGATTGTCAAAGTAAGGCAGTGGGCCCTAGAGGCATAGTTTTCAAGGCGTCAAGGTGAGGCTAGGTGACTTCTTTTGAATACAACCCATCTTTCACTGTTAATTATCGCCTAGTCTGCCTAGTTGATGGGTGTTCTTTTCCTAAGAAAAGAAATTTTAGAAAATTGAGGGGTTGAGCCTCTATTTATTGTGAAGAAGAAGAATCGATATGTGTTGATTGGATATTTATAAAAAAATGTGTTATTTGGATACAATTTTGAGTTCTTCCATGATTATCAGTTCTAGTTTTGAAGTCTTTGGGGATTGAAGGCAGTATGTATGTTGATTGAATCCTAACAAATGAGAAAAATAATAAAAAGAAACTAGTATTTTAACTTAAACTGAATAATTTAGTTAAATGGTCTATTTTATCATTATAATCTCAAATTAAGAATGTAAAAGTATCCAAGAGCACCATGTGAACAATATCTTGGTGATTAAGCAAGGCAATCCTCCACGAGCACCTTATTGCCTAGGCATTGCCTTAACAACTATGATTCTGATTTGCCCGAGTTTTTATTATGTTGCTGAATTTGCAGGTCTGATTCATGTGATTCAGAATCTTCTTATTACTGTTACCACAAGGATGATTTGAATGCTGTACTGGAAGTGCTAAAGTCATCAGATACTGTCTATGGTCAAATAATAAGTACAATCTCATCATACTGGGGCATTTCTAGTGATTCAACTGGAGCAGGTAATTTGGAGTCTCATGCTCATACTGTATCCCAAGACATAGATTTGGGAGGACAAATCTCCATTGTCCATCTTTCTTCTTCAATGGTGCCACTTTCAGTGATGGGTGAAGCTAAAAATGAGGCAATTAATGAAGGAAGGCCAAATGAAGGTTCTGTTATAAGTGAAGGTTTAGCCCATCAAAACAGCAAGATTTCAGATTCTATTAGCAGGCTCAACTCAGCAACCATGAACCAGTTTATGGAGATGGCAAGCCCACTTGCAAGTTCTGAAGGCTCTGCTGATATCTCACAGGTCAATGCAGGCAAGCAAACATCTCAGAAAAATGGTGCTGATTGTTCCAATAAATTAATTCAAAGTGCGGACTCTGAAATCCCTGTGAAGCTCCAATCTGCCATTGGAGAGGACTTACCCAATCCTGCTGACTTGGGTGTTAAACAAGAAGAGGGTTTCATTGGGGAGCAATTATCCAAACCTGCTGACTTAAATGACAAACAAGAAAAGGGTTTAGCACCTGCTGTTCCCATTCATACATCCCCAGTAAATAATACTAAACGAGTGGTGCCATCTCCAATGCAGTTTGAATCTGGTTCTTATGTTAATTGTTACATTTTTGCTCAGACAGCGGCATCTGTTGCAGAAGAGTTACTGCACAAGTCATCAGAACGGATAAATGAAGACCCTAACTCATCTGCTGACGAGATAGTCTCAGCACAGCTAAAGGTCATTTCTAAGAAGTCAACAAAGCTTTGTTGGTCAAATATTCAGAATCTTTACAAGGATCTGCAGAAAGAAAATTGCGGGTGGTGCTTCTCATGTAAAAATCCCACTGACAGTGGGAATTGCTTATTTAACATGTTTAATAAGAAGCATCCTCCAGAAGGTCCTAAAAGTGGTGCAGTTGGCCTTCATTCTAAAAAGAACAGGAAAAACCATCTTTTTGATGTTATACATCATATTCTCTCCATTGAACATCGTTTGTCTGGGCTTCTCTCTGGTCCATGGCAGAATCCCCTTTATAGCATGCAGTGGCGCAAAAGTGTCCTTAAAGCATCTGATATTGCATCAGTAAAACGTCTGCTGCTCATTGTAAGGAGTCCTGCATTTTGAACTTATGAATTACAACTATTGTCATTTTGTCAAAAGTTGGTCTTTTGTTTTTCCTTTCCTGCTTTGTATGTGATTAATTTACATATATAACTACAATTTACAGTTAGAGTCGAGTTTGCGCCGCATTGCACTTTCAGAAGAATGGTTGAAACAGGTGGATTCTGTTTTTACAATGGGATCAGCTTCTCATGTCTTGACCACCTCCGTAAACCTGCCTTCAAAACATGGGATTGGCAGGAAACGTGGCAGATTTTCAGATGCTGATTCCAGTTTTTCTTCAAATACTGCTGGTTCAGGTATCTTTTGGTGGAGGGGTGGAAGGCTTTCACGTCAAGTATACCATTGGATGTTTCTACCCCACACCTTGGCATACAAAGCTGGCAGACAAGGTAGGCATTTTTTCTTTGGTTTCATTGTAATATATGAAATTTTGTAGCTTTAGTTTTATTAATATGGTTCTAAACATGTTTTAAGCTTGAACTTCTGCAGCTGGATGCATAAAGATACCTGGCATATTGTATCCCGATGGATCAGAGTTAGCTAAGAGAAGTAAATACATTGCCTGGCGAGCTGCACTTGAGATGTGTATAAGTGTTCCACAACTTGCTTTTCAGGTATTAATCTTCTAAGGTCCATCCTTTTTCTAATTTTGTCTTTACTACTCCAATGATAAGGCTCATGTTATTAAAATCCCCTTAACTTCTATGATGTCATATTTTCCAGGTTAGAGAGCTAGACTCAAATATTCGGTGGGATGACCTGGAAAACAATATGCTCTTGTTTAAGATGTCTAAGGAACTTTGGAAATTAATGAGGCCATTCAAGAAGGTGACAATAAGGAGGAAATGTATGGAAGGAGCTCAAGTGAAGTATCTTCTAGATTTTGGCAAGAGGAAAACCATCCCAGATGCTGTTCTCAAGCATGGGGTCATGCTTGAAGTGTCCTCTAGTGAAAGGAAGAAATATTGGTTGGATGAGTCTCATGTTCCTTTGAACATCTTGAAGGCCTTTGAAGAAAAGAAATTATCTCGAACGTCCAATAAGCAGAATTCTGCAAAGCTTCACGATGCAGTTGTCACAGTCCTGAAGAAGCACTCCAGAAGAATTGGACTTTCCTACCTTATATCAAAAGGAGAAAAATCTGAGAACTACCAGTGTGGGCACTGTAACAAGGATGTGCTGGTCAGGTACCATGGTGGAAATTTTCAATCTATTGTTCTGGTCAATTTTATTAACTTCTAAGAAATTCAATCCATTTACTGTGCATGAATGTGCTTAACTAAACTCAGTCCAGTGTTAACCCCAACTATTTGGAGTTGGATACACAAATCCTGTCCTGTTATTGTACTCTATCAAGAGCCACACACACACACATACACACATATAAAATATTTTGCCAAATTGTGAATCATATCATTTCTTACTGTTGAGTTGGGCCAATTTCTAGTTATTGGGCCCAGTTGTTTTGTTCTTATTTTAAGTTGTTAAGTTAGGAAGTTGTTGGGCTCTAGGCCCATTAGCTTATGTTTTTAAAGTTGTGACTGTTCAGCTACTTTAGTAGCCACCCTACTAAGGGCATTCTTGTAATCTTTCATTCTTTTAAGTTAAATATAAAATATAATGAGGGGTTGGCGGCCAGAACTAATTCAATTCTGGTTATCATCCCACTCTTTCTTTCCTCTCTTTTCTTCTCTACTGCTGAAACTCTTCATCTTCTTCTTTCTCTTTACAAGGAATTCATCCTGATTTACAAATAGTGATTTCTACTCTTACCATTCTCAGCTCGCATTTTCATTGCTAAGAAATTCAATCCATTGTTCAATCTATTTTCATTGCTAACAAGGACATGCTGGTCAGGTACCATGGTGGAAATGTTCAATCTATTGTTCTGGTCAATTTGATTAACTTCTAAGAAATTCAATCCATTTACTGTGCATGAATGTGCTTAACTAAACTCAGCCCAGTGTTAACCCCAACTATTTGGAGTTGGATACACAAATTCTGTCCTGTCATTATACTCTATCAAGAGCCACACACACACACACACACAAATATATATATATATATATATATATATATATATATATATATATATAATATTTTGCCAAATTGTGAATCATATAATTTCTTACCATTCTTAGCTGGCATTTTCATTGCTATCCCCTTGCTCTTTTAGAGCCTTAATACTTGCATCAAGTTAACCCTTGTCACTAGTGCAGTCAACATACGCACATGATCAAACAATATGCATATATATGTTAATTGTTGTTGCTGAGTGGTTCAAAAAAAGGTTTTTTGCTGATCATACATACATAATGTAGTGTGTAAATTAATCTAGTCCGGGCTATTGCTTTCTAGAAGTCTTATTCTCCTTACTTTTTTAAGATGATTGTGTTCAGTGGTTAGAATGGATATTTTTTATTATCCGGTGATTTAAAAGGTGTGCCTAGGCCATAGGTGAGGTGCATTTCAAGGTATTCGCCTTACCTAGGCCTAGGTGCAGCCCTTTGAAACGGTGTGCATCTGGTGTGCCTTGTGCCTCAGCCCAGGTGTGTGCCTTAGTCAATTTGTGCACCTTTTCAAGCATAGTGGTTGTGCTAGGGGCTCTGTTTGTTTGCTAGTATTTGCTTATTCTTCTTTATACAAGACATTCTTCATCAAACAACATTTGATTCATAATCCTAAATGATAAGGAACTACAACTAAAACTACAAAACTAATATCAATATGGGGAAAGAATTCAAGACCCTTTTCTGAAGTCTGAATTTGTTTGGGCTTGCTTCAAGGGACTTGGTGCAAAGGCGGCTTGTAGAATTAAGAATGCAAAATGGTTGACATCACATTAGCTACTTGAAGTACTGCAGTTGGGAGAGAAATAAACAGATTGAAAGTTCCATATGCTTGAATTATTGCGTGCTTGAAAATGTTTGGTTTTCTTTTTAAATTTTTCATTTTTAATACGTTTTAATTGTTATTCTTATGCATTTTGATTTGATCCAATAAGCATTTTCAAAACACTTTTTTTTTTTAAATTTAAGTTTTCAATTTTTCATTTTTTGAATTAATATTTTTAATATTTTTTGAGTTTTTAAAAATTTCGCACCTTGCTTCAAAAAGGAGTCCGCCTTGCCTTGTCTTGTGCCTTGGGTGCGACAAGCCCCTTGCACTTTTCTTGCATCATAGATTTTTGCTTTTATGTTTCATTAGATACAACACTCTATATTGGGATAGGACTAAATCTTTGGTGGGAGGACATGCGTACATACCTTTAAAGGATAATTTTCCTATACTCTATTCCATTTTTGTAATTACATTTAACAACTTGTAATTATGTTTCCATTTGGAGCATTTTATGTTTTTGGCATCATTGTTTCTTTTCCCTTGCATCTGAGTTACTTCAAACTATTGGAAAATTCTTGATTAGCTTTTATTCACTTTAGCAATTGGATTAAGGAAAACATTTGGCATGTCAAATTTTTGGTACTCTTGTTAACCTTTTTATGCTCTTGTTTACTTCTACTGTGTTACATTATGCTATTTACATATTACTTTAGCAATTGGATTATGGAAAGCATATGGCATATCAAATTTATGATGCTCGTGTTAACCTTTTTATGTTCTTGTTGACTTTACTGTGTTACATTATGCTATTTACATATTAATTCCCCTTTTCTATTTGCAGTGAAGCGGTGGACTGTCAGCATTGCAAAGGCAAGTACCTGATATTTTTCATAGTTTGGTCATACTTTATTGTTTGCTTTTATTCCTTTCATTTGTTTTTATGATAATCCTTTTTTGGTGGGGTGGGGGAGGGATGATACAATTTTTTCCATGGTCAATAGAGTAGAAGGAAATATTTGTTATTTGTTTGCTTGACCAAATTAGCAAATTTTTCTTGGCAATGAATGTTATGGACCATCTTCTTTATTACTTTTATTTTTTACTCAAATTCTTCTTGCTTGGCTTGTTTTTTAGGTTTAAAGTAATTTTTCTATTTTTTCTGCATTATGTATGACCCCAAATTTATTATTTTTAAGCCACTTACATGGATCTTGAAGCTTCTTGAAGGTTTTGAGAAAGAAAGGAAAAAAGATAGAGAAAAGAGGAGATGAGAAGAGAGAATAGAAGAGTGGCAGTACTTAGTTTCTGCCTAACCCTAATTGGTATTTAAACTAAATTGTAAAGAAAGGTGCAAGTACAAAATACCCCTCAGTAGGTAGGTATAAATGACATGTTTAAAACATGTAAGCCTAGGCCCACAAGCCCTAATAACAAAATAAGAAAACTAATATACTGATGAGCGCAGCCTAATAGCACTATGTCTTAGAACACTCCCCCTAAAGTTGAGCATAGATATCCATTATGCTCAACTTGCCCAACAAGTCATGAAATATTGTCTCTGGTGATCCTTTGGTAAAAACATCAGTTAGCTGTTTTCCAGAAGGCAAGTAGGGAATGCATAGGTGTCCCGATTGTCAATACAACCTTAAGGGGCCATCAATCTGGATCCCTAACTCCTTTAGCAGAATACTAATCCATAAAAATTCAACTACACCATGAGCCATTGCCCTTTACTTGGCTTCAGCACTGGACCTAGCAACAACAGGTAGCTTCTTGCTTCTCCAAGTAACCAAATTCCCATCAACAAAAGTACAATATCCAATTGTGGATCTCCTATCCCAAATATACTCTGCCCAATCCTTTCTTGGGCATGTGTTAAGGTATCTTAAAAGTGGTTCAATAGCTTTCATGTGGGAGATTCTAGGTTCATGCATAAATTGGCTTACAATATGTATTGCATAGGCAGTATCAGGTTTGGTAAGGGACAAATAGAAAAGTTTACTAACCAAGCATTAATGCCTCTCTCTATTAGTGTACAATTTATCATCATCACTTTCCTGTAGCCCATGGCTATACTCAATAGGAATATTAGTAGGTCTACTTCCCAGCTTTCTTGTCTCATTCAGCAAGTCTAAGGCATATTTCCTTTGACAAATGTATATCCCTGCACTATATACCTAACAACCTCTATTTTAAGGAAGTACCTTTGAAGACCCAAGTCTTTAATATCGAATTCTAGTGCTAAAACAATCCTTCAACTTTTGAATTTTCTTTGAGCCATTTCCAGTGATCACCATATCAAATTACAAAACCAATGTCATTAGCTTATCATTTGCCTGCTTACAGAATAGTGTGCGATCAACATTGCTCTACTTATATCCCACATTCTTCATGGCCTTGCACAACCTTTCAAACTATGCTCTTGGAGATTGCTTCAAGCTGTATAAAGCTCTCTTTAACCTGTACACTTTCCCTTTCATGTCATATCTAGGAAGACGATCCATATAAACTTCCCCTTCTTGAAGATCTCCATTTAAGAATATCTCCTTGACATCTAATTGGTGAAATTCCCAAGGGAAATTTACAAAATACAACTAATGAGAGAAGGATATGTATGGTATTTAATTTTGCAATAGGAGCAAACATCTCCTTATAGTCAATGCCTTACCTTTGTATAAAACCTTTAGCAATCAACATTGGCTTATATCTTTCCACAAACCCATATGCTTTGTGTTTAATAGTGTACATCCACTTGCAACCCATAGTTTCCTTCCCATTTGGTAGATGCACTAACTCCCACGTTCCTGCCTTTAATAAGGCTTTTATTTTTTTCATTCATTGCTTCTCTCCATTTTGGGTCTAGAATAGCTTTTGAGTACCTAGTGGGAGTGGAAGTAGAGGACAAGGTAGACACAAAAGAATAATAGGTAGGAAAAAGGTGAGTGTATGAGATAAACATAGATAGTTAGATATTGGATGCAAAGTGCATGAGCGGATTGGCTTAAGCAAGGTAATAGGTAAATCCATGTTAGGGTGAGAAATAGTACCTTGGCCAGGTTGAGAGACACTCGATTGGTCATAGCCTTTAGCTAGAGGATCTCTTTCAAAGGGATGATAAACTTCCCTCCTTGTCTTTCTTCTATAAACACTCACCTCAATGTCATTTGCCTTCCCATCTTGTACAAGTGAATGAGTGGTAGTAGGAGTCGTAGGGATATCATTTGGACAAGGAGGATCAAAACAAGGAGGATGATCAGGACAGAAAGGCTGATCAAAAGGAGAAGATGGAAATGATGAATCTGAGAACAAACAACTAACTTTAAAATTTTGACTCGATACACCTAGTACAGGGTGTATCGTATTGTTTCTTTGAAAGCTTGATATGGGATACGGTGGGAAATAGGTGGTATCATCTTTTCCCATCTTATCGTACTTGTATTGGACATGTATCGGTGGTGTATCAATGGCATATCAGTTGATATGTTGCGAAAAAGATACATGCAGGAAATGAAAAAAAGGGGGTAAAAAAGGTGGTGTATCAATGGCCTTTTTTCACCCCAAATAACTCTAAAACTCCAAATCTCATTTCTAGAGTGCTAGATATGCAATAAAACACAAGAAACAAGTGTGAACCATCAAGGTTTTTGAAGGTTTTCCAAGCTCTGAAAAATATTGCAAAAATAGGTAAGTTTTTTTTTTCAATTTTTTGATAATATCTTGTGATTTCTTTGTTTTTTTGCTTGAACGCTTAAAAATGTTTAAATCTATGTTGATCTACATTTCTTGTGTTGAAAATTACAATTTTTTTTGGTGTTATGAGTAGATCTATGGAAATTTTATAAAGAGATTTGGGAAAAACATAAAATAACAAAAAATTGAAAATGTATTTTTTTGATCAGCAAAGAAGAATTAATTTTATTATCAATGACAAAAGAAACTATAGTTGTGCCCAAAACAACTGCTGCCTATGGACCCCCTGCTTAACTAATGAATCAGCCATTCCATTTGCAGTCCTTCTGATCCAAGTGAATGAAACATTGAGTTCCGTTGCCAGACTTTCTATCTCTCTTAGTGTGTCTCTATATATCCAGGGACTGTTGCACCTTGTAGTAGTCCAAGAGATAACCAATTTTGAATCCCCTTCTACCTCCAAATTTTGAAAGTTTGCTTGCTTAGTGAGTTTTAGACCTTGTAACAGCGCTAGAGCAATTCATAAAGCAATTGAAATTTCTTCTTCAATAATTATTTTTTGAATATATTGTGCAATGTTTATTTATTTTTGATTTTTGTAATTTTTGAAATTAAAAAATAGATAATAATTATTTTAATAAGAAATAATTATTAATTATATTTTCACTTAGAAGTTGTGCCAATGCATGTTTTATGGTTGGATAGGATAGTTGGGCTTTTCCCATCCTTAAAACAATAATTATAATCTATAAATTATTGTTAAGCATAGGGTTTTTTTAATGAAAATTATAATTGACTACAATGTATTTCTTCTTAAAACCCAATAACTATGTATTTTTATGATTTATTGAAGTATTTATTAGTTTTCCATGCATATCTTCATTTTTCTTTGATACACATGAATATCCAAGGCGTATCCTGATACATTTCTTATAATTGCATTTCCAATACACTTGGTGTTTTCGATACTTTGGATCTTGTAAGAGAGGATGGATTTAAACTATCTTGGGCATATTTTTGTGAAGCCTTTAGAAGCTAGCTCGATTGGAACTATTAGAATCGACATTTTTAAGATTTCAAAGCAAGTGGGCCCGTTTAGGGAGGAGTGGTCGACAGGCCTGAATATGGGTCCGTCTTCGTCTCCATCTAAGTTAAAAAGTAATTTTGAAACTACGACAGTAAGAACAGAAGTGTAGGACACCGACAACTTTTTTTGGAGAACTACAAAATATTTCTATAATGAAATTGGGGTTTCTCCAACTTTGAGGTGTGGGGATTCAGGTCTATGCATTGGAAATGTAGGCCTTGAATTCCGACCTAGAGAAAAGTTGTTGCCAACAAAAGAGAGGCATTACAAGAGTAAAGAGGATGTGGCTATAGCTGGGATTGTTGCTTCATCTATTCATTATGGTCATAGTTTTCAAGGCACCAAGGCGAGGCTAGGCGATAGGGGGGCGCTTTATTGCCTAGTCGCCTAGGCGTTATGTAAAACCATATATCCTAGGATAGTTCCCTAGGTTCCATAACCATCTTTCCTTAATAATTATCCATAATTTTCATAAGAGAAGTATAAATTTCATGTTTAAGTCTAGAAAATCAACATTTTATGGGATGAAAAAAGAACAAAGGAAGGAAATTTCAAAAAATATAGGGGCTGAACCCCTACTCTTGTTATAGGAAAAGAAGAAAAGAAAAAGTGGAAGAAGAAGAAAATGTGTTGATTAGACAAAATTTTAAGTTCTTCCCTTGCTTATTGGTTCAGGTTTTGAAATCATTGAGGGTTCAATCAAGGATCAAAATTCAGGTGTTTTCGGGGACCCATTTTTTTAAATAAATATATATATATATATATATTTAAAAATGAAATTGAAAACCAAAGAAATAAAAAAAAAGGGGGAGTATTGTTATAAGTACTGATACACCCTTGCCGATACACATGTGTATCAATACTTTGAACCATGGGTTCAATACAGAAGTTGGCAATGTATTTATAAAAAAATACAGAAGTTAGCAATGTTCGTGTTGATTAAACCCTAACAAATAGGAAAATAATAAAAAGAAATTAGTATATAAACACATAAAATGAATATTCTAGTTTAATAATGTCTATTTTATAATTATAATGTCAAAAATTAAAAATATTTAAAGTATTTTATAACACAGTGCACAAAACAGCTTGGCTACCGGGCGAGGTGAGCCTCCAAGGGCACGTTGTCGCCTAGGTGTCGCCTTGACAACTATGATTGTGGTTGTATATCACAGCAGGAAGAAGGTGAGCTCTAGAAAGAAACCAATGTAGAAGCGACATATGGAAGAAAAAGAAAGGGGTGGATAAGCTAGAAGGAGAGGTAGGGGAGAGGAAAGAGTTTGCTTAGAGATGGAGATTGTAGAAAATGCAACTACGGGTTCCTTGGAAAGGGAGGAGGGTAATGAAGGGGGAAAATGAGAAAGCTTTAGTTATTCCCTCTTCAAAGGTTTTCAAGAGAAAGAGACAGTATAGAACAAAGCCACTACAAGAGGATGATGAAGATGCTCTAGAAAGGGAGAATGGAGAAGGAAGAAAAGGATTCAGTTTTAGACAATGAAAAAATTCCGATATATGAGACTTATGTTATTGACAAATCAATAGATGTAGAGAAGATCCTAAATACAGGATTAGAAGTGGGAAGGCATTGGGTGTTTTTGTTTTGTTGGGGAGAAGATTATACTAGAAAGATGTTCAAGGACTTGGAAAACATTTTTCCAATGCCTGCATGGGAGGACATTGGGGATACTTTTGAGTGCCCCTTAGTGCCTGATGACGCTCATAATTTTTCATGTGCAGATAGATTCAAAGAAGTTGTTAACGAAAAAAGTATAGTGGATGATGGTGTAAGGTTTTTTCAGAAAAATTCTGTCTTGGAACTGGAAGGGACGCTCTAGCAGTTAAAAGATTTAGAAAACATAAGAAACATAAAGATGTCTTGGCCTCAAAAGTTTTTGCTAGGCTGAGGTCTTCTTGGGGTTGGACCAAATAAGAAAATGTTAAAATTCAAGAGAGCATCAAAGAAGGAGGGCTTGGTTGTGTTTTGTTGGGGTGTCTTTTTTTGTCATTGTTGAACTGGGTCGTAGTTGTAAGGGTAGTTTTCTTAGGGTGGAATTGGGTTGAAGGTTTTTTTTTTTTTTTCTTGTAGTCTGTGTTTGGGCTTGGTTGTTTGTCTTATGTTGCAGGCCTGTTTGTTTTAGCGAGTTCTTTTCTTGGTGTTTTGGGTTTTGGTCTTCTCAGATTTGTTCCTTTTGGGTTTGTAGTATGGGCTTTTTTGGGAGCTGTTGCTTGCTTTGTTTCTCTCTCTCTCTCTCTCTCTCGTGACTTGTGGTCACTCTCCTTGTATATCTTCCTTTTTATTTTAATAAATATATTACCCAAAAAATTTTTTCAAGGAAAGAAAAGACAAATCGCCAAGTCTAGCATGCCGCAAATGAACTCTGGTAACTGACTCTGACTATCAAAAGTACCACCACTAGACGCCTGTAAAGCAACAACTCAAGAAGTAGAGACCTCTAGCTTCATGACCACTCCCAATCGTTTGTTTCATCACCTGGTCTTTAAACACACAAAAGGTTACACAACAATTTAAATCCTTGGTAATCTTAGATGCAGACAATAGATTTTGTGGTAGAGTTAGGAACATGTAGCATGGATTTTAAGGTAAGGACTTTTCCAAGGATAATGTCTCCCTTCCTAGAAATGGTGGAAATAGAGCTATCAGTAATTTCCACTTTATCTTAACCAGAAGTGAGGTGATATGATGTAAACAAAAAAGACACACTTGACATATGTCCTGATGCCCCAAAGTCAATAAACCAGGAACAAGGAGGTGAGGAATAAACAAATATTGAAGGCAGAGACTATACTTGTCTTGGCAAATGAAGCATGTTTCAATTGAGCCATAGCTTGATTGAGAAGATCTATCTCCTGAACTGTGAAATGTGGGAAGTTGGGGTTGGGAGTAGTGGTCTGTCAACTCTGTCCCGAATGTGAAGAAGCACCTGTGGGTTAATAAGTATAAGGGGGTTTTGATTGGCTACGTGATACTGTTGCCATTCCATTCTGTTTAATGCCAAATCCATTGTTCAATTATTGGTGCTTAAATTATTTCTTACTACTTCTATCCATGTTCTTTCTTGTCTACCCCAGCCCCTTCAACTTGCAACAAACCACTTTTCTTATGGGTGCTGTTAATGGTCTTATGTGCATGTGACTAAACCGTCTTAGTCTACTTTTTCTCATTTTATCACCCATTGGAGCTTTTCCTAGGTATTTTTAAATGACTTCATTTCTGATCATATCCTTTCTAGTTTTCCACTCATTGATCTCAGCATGCCCATTTCTGCCATGCTTACGGTTTTTGAACATATTGTTTCTTGACTGCCCAACACTCTGCTTCATACAGCATACCTGGCCTTACAACTGTTTTATACAATTTTCCTTTTAATCTAAGTGGTATTGGAATGAGTGAGTTTTCACACACTCACTTTGAAGTTTATGCCTCAAAATTCCTAGGGGTCTATGCCTGACACCGAACTGCCTTGCCTCTGCTTTTAGCCTTTTAAAACCTTACTGAGTTTTGTTGCTACCTTTTCATACAACAATAAATAAATGAATATCTTTAGGAATAATAGTAGAAGTGGAAGCTGTGTCTAAGGTCTTAGATGGCAATGGAATCCATCTACTTTAGTTAATGAGAGTATACCTACAACCCCTTGTTTGGCAACTTAGTAGTAGTAGTAGTAGCATCAAGAGGAGCATCAATAGTATTAACAGGAACAATAGGAAGAGATAAAGTGAATTCTCTCTTCATGACTATTCTCCCCTTGAAGAAAAAATGAGTAGAAAAGAATGGTGTGGACTCAGTGAAAGGCGTATCTTTGATAACAAATCTTTTCCTTGATGTGGGGTCAACACAATAGTACTGCTTTTAAACAAATCAATACTGCAAGAAAATCCCTTTTACGGCTTTAGGATCACATTTTGACTGACTTGGACTCAAATCATGAACAAAACAAATATAATTGAACACTCTCAAAAGAAGTGAAAAAGGTGATTGATCATGAAACAATAGTTGATGAGAAGATGCAAATTGCAGGAACCTGGATGGCATTCAGTCAATAAGGCAAGCAGTTGTTTGCCAAATATCACCACAAAACCGAAGTGGGATGTAGGGACTCAACATTAATGCTCTTGCAATTTCCAAAAAATGGTGATTTTCCATTCTACTATACCATTTTGTTGAGGAGTATATACAGATGAACTTTGATAGATTACCCCCTTCTTTTCAAGGAAAGAAGAAAGGTTCTTTCAAAATTCTTTTGCATTATTAGAACAAAATATTTTAATTTTTTTCTCAAATTGGACTTTCACCTTAGCATAAAAATTATTGATTATCTTAGATACTTTATCATGAGAATGTAACGAAAGCAGTCATATCAAATGAGAATAATCATCCGTAAATAGGATAAAGTACTGATAACCACCGATAATTGGAAGATAGCATGGTCCTGAAACATCGGTATGTATCAAATGGAAAATCTGAAGTTCTAAATGCTTTGAAAATTGACAAATTTGACAATGTATACTGAAAAAAGGAAACCAACTTAAACATCTTAGGAAACAATAACTTCAATGACCAAAAAAATCATTGGCAAGATGAACATGCGATAACTATTACCTTTTTGATAAATCATGTCATAACTATTATGTGTTGATGTTCAAAGTTTGTATCCAATCAATGTGCAATGGAATTTCTTTCATCATCTTTATATTTTGGTTGATGGGAATCCTGTTGTCTCCTTATGTTTCTCTCCTGCTATGTTGTTCTGATCTGATATCTGAGGCACATTAACTCATAACATGGTAGATGAATCAACAGTTAATTTATTACATGCTTAATTATACAGCCTTAAATTTACTTTATATGTATATTCTTATACTACAAATAGAATAAGTAAAAAGAAACAGTTCTATTTTTTTTGTAATTAAAGAAAAATATTTATTTCACATTACATCAAACAGTGACCAAATGTACAACATAGTTAGGGTATATAACTACTAAAATATGGTATAAGTGACATGCATAAAGTGGTATTTGTGATTCTATTATATGGATGTGTTATATGAAGAAAAACAAAGTAAAGGAATTATAATAATTTTATAAGGTCTTTTTATCATTTGATTTTTATAGCTCCAGAGCATTGTTTTTTCTTTGGTTCAAAGCATATTTAAAAAGCCTTCTTTAGACACACACACACACACACACACACACTTAGATACTTATGTACTTATATGTGTATAGTATATACACACATAATGCACATACACCTTTTTTTGTGTGTTAATTGAATTCTTAAATTTTTAGCTTGCTGAGTCAGACTTTTGGTTTCACTCCAGGTTCCTACTCCTATGTTTGTACCCATGCAGCACTATATCCATGGGTAAACCATGTGTTTGCCTTTTTTGTTGCTATTTTTTGGTGCTTAAAGATATGAAAGTTTCTACCATATCAAACAGAAACTAAAGATTGCAAAAGGAAAGATGTCCATAGAGCCTTGATCCCCTTAAACTTTTTATCTGCTGACTATATAATTTGCCTAATAAAGGAGTCTGGAAAGCATTGCTGTACTGCTAAAATCTGTAGAAACTATATTCATACAAACACCCCAGATTTCCAGTTATGAGTAACATAACAAGTGATTTGATGACTCTGTCACCTCTTGTCAAAGAGCCCAAGGAATATTTGATATGTCAAATCCCCTTCTAATCAGTTTGTCCAGATCAAACATTTCCCTGTTACTGCTGTAGTGTAGTTCCAGGATAACTGTTAAGAATGTTTTTTTCCCTGTTTTTTTTTTCTTTTTATGAGTAAAAAAAGAAAAACTTTTTTTTTTGAAAAAGATAACTATTTTGTCTCTCCAATTTTCTTATCTCCCTGATAAGTGAGAATTGCACTACTACAGTAAATCTGTCTTATAGCATTGGAAGAAGATAAAAACATAAAGTACATTTTTTGGACAGGCAAATGAAAAATAGTACTGCCTATATAGAAATATAAAATTACAAATGCAACACACTTAATAAATTCAAAATTGAACCTTTGCCATGATATGTACCATAAATAGACCATTCTGCAGTTTGAAATTGAAAATAAATCAATTTACTATCTTAAGTAAATCAAATAGGCAAGTAATCTCTTGGTATCATAGGAAAAAATGAAGAAAGAGCCACTGAAATTCCTGATTGGGATTGGAAACCTCTTCTGTTTTTGTTATTATTATTTTTGGATTGCTTTGTTGTTTCACATCAAGGTACATATCCTTGTGGTTAATGATATTTGGCATTTTGCAATTTGTGATGTTCATATTAGAATCTAAGCCTTTTCAGTGGCTAGTTCTTAGTGGGAACATGAGGAATTCAACTGAACTGATTTGATCTTTCTAAAATAGCAGGGCTACTTTGGAATTCAGATAATGCCTTCTTATGCATAGAAGTTTGGTCATACAAAGCAGATTGAACAAGGAGCCTTGTTCTCTTTCATAAAAACTGATATAAATGATTCATGAGATATAATCTTGCATTCTTCTCTGTGGTGTTACATTTGCCAATCTTTTGCAATTATTGGCCTGGTCTGATTTCTATTCTAAAACATTCATCTTTTCAGGCTTTTTCCATAAAAGGCATGTCAAGAAATCTAAAGGGACCACCTTTTCTGAAAGCATATATACATGCCACAAATGCATCAATCAGGATATTAAGCATATGAAGGGAAAAACACGCCGGGGAAAAACAAAATCAAAGAAGAGCAAAAAAGCCTCTGCAGATGGGCGGCTAGGACAACTACAGTCTAGCAAGGAAGTCCTCACGGAAGGACGTTCAGTACGATTACGAGCCAATAAGAAGATCTCCATGGAAAGACGACCAGTACAATCACAAACCAGTAAGAAGACCCCCATGCATGGACGGCTAATACAGACACAAGTCAGTAAGGAGCCCCCCATGGAAGGACGGGTTTTACGATCTAGATTCAATAAGAAAGTCTCTACAGAGGTACAGCCATTACGATCACAAAATGGTAGAAAAGCCTCCAAGAATGGAAAGCTGGTAGGAGCACTGAACAGCAAGAAATCATCTGCAGAGGGAAAGCCAAAGTGTTTAACCAAGAAAGTGAAGTACTTGTCTCTGCAAAGCAAACAAATTGGTAGACACAAGAAAGGGAAAAAAAGTCAAACAAAAAAGAGGATGTCCAATAAGTCTAAGAAGGAAACTTGTTGGCCCAAGAGGAAAAGAACAAAAATTTACCATACTTACTGGCTGAATGGTCTGCATCTCTCTCGCAAAGCAAATGATGATCGCATGCTGCCTTTTAGAGAAAGAAAGCTTATTCTTCCATCCAAAAGTTCAAGTGACACTCTTGTGCAACCCAAATGCTGCCTTTGTTTTGAGGCTGGACATACACCTTCCTTGGCTTATGTTGGTTGTGAAAACTGTGAAGGTACTAGTTTTTGGTGTTCCTCAATACCTTTAGTTTTTTTTTTTTTTTTTTTTTTTTTTTTTTTTTTTTTTTTTTCTCCCAAGGCCTTGTAACTAAAGATTTTCATCTGCTAAAGTACATGCTTCTTTTCTATTGTGCAGATTGGTTTCATGCAGATGCATTTGGCCTTACTGCCAAAACAATTGATGGTCTTCTTGGGTTTAGATGCCATAAATGCCGTAAGAGGAACCCCCCTAACTGTCCACATAGACAAAATATGGCCATTGATGGGGTTAATTCAGGGAAAGGTTGTGCTCAAGATGTATCAGATATTGACATCCTTCCAAGGGAGGAAGCTGAAAAGGAGAAAGCTTCATGTGAAGAGTTCCCAGGTTCATCTTTCATGCATGAACCTGTTCTTAAGAAGCAGAAAATAGATCTATCTCCAGATAGTAAAGAGAACTTCACGCTGGCGTGCATGAATAAGTCAGAAAAGGGGTCTGAATCAGTTAATAATGAGTGGAAAGGAGATAAAATTCCAGATTCTGTTAATGGGGAACAGAAATCAGAGGTTATTCCAGATCCTAATGAGACTGTTATGTTGGACTGTGAAACAGAACCAGAAGGGCATGTTACTGTTCATTCAATTGTTGATTTGATGCATCAATCTTGTAAATCTGAGGAGGATGTAATAGAAAGGCAAGCCGTACCTTTGGGATGTAAAGAGATGGAAGATGGCTCGGTGGAGACAACAACCAGCCCAGAGGCGGTTGTGTCTTCAACACTTGGTGATTCCACCATGTTGCATAGCATAACAACCCTGTCATCAATTGAATTACTAGACACAGGAGACAATATGTAGATTAGTTTATATTTGTGGATTTTCTAATGTTGACATGCAGGCAGAAGGGCAAAGTTTTCCCGCGCTGATTCATTTGAAATTGCAAAATAAAGAGCTATATTTGAGAATGAAAAGAATCTTTGGTTCCATTCCATTTTTAGGGAAATCATTTCCTTCCACTAGTTTTGCTCCATTAGGATGGAGCATTGCTAAAATTGCAGTGAAATTTGGGTTTGGTGCCCTGATGCCTTCATATGTTGTCCTTGGAACTTGTATGGAAGTGGTTTAACTTGCATTGTTTTATGCCTTTTGAGCATGCTCACTTTCTCAGCCAGGTGGTGTCACTCCTCTAGTTTCTCAACTTCTGAACTTTTAGTCTAAGAATGTCTTGCTTGACTACTTATTGCAAACAATTCAAGGGAGTCATCTTTATGAGGAACTGTGGTTCCATATAGCCATAATGGGTGTTTTTGAGGCTCATTATCATTCAGATATCATCTGATGCTAAGTAAGTACTTCTTGTCTTACATATATCCTTGTTATGTGGTCTTTTTATCTTGTTCTTCGAAAAGAGGACTCAAGTTTCCCCTATTTGATGTATACATTATTTTTTGACTTAGTTCCATATGACATCTTTAAAACTTTCTCAAATACGAACTTCTGATACATTTTTATTTGATTTTTAAATGTGTGAGCATGACTTCTTGCTATTTCCTTCCATATTTTTATCAGATATCTCTGTCACAGCCTGGCAAAAATTGCTATGGTTAATTACAAAGTTTTCTCTAAGAGATGTACACTTTTTTTCCGTTCTCTTCACAAGAATGTTAAATCTTAATTTTTAGTCTGCAATGGTTAAAGATATGTTTTTTTCCCAGTTTCAAATACAAATTCTTTACTTTTTAAACCTGAGTGTCTTGGTTAGGTTCCTTTTAGGAGAATCTGGACTTTGTACTTGTTATTATCATTTTTATTGAGTTGAGTTCAAAATCAGCTATGTTGAAGTAAATTCCTGAGCTTGAAATTTTTTTGGTCATTGAACTTGAAAACTGCTGTTTAATCTTGGTAGGCTGATTTGTTCAACTATGGATTTTGTCTTGTTTTTTACTTTCTAGTGGTTCACTTCAATTCACTATCATATAGTCTTTGGTGGTGCTTCTTTGGCTTTAATAGCCCATGCTCATTACGAAGTACAATGAAATTGAGTTTCATATTACTGAATATTTATTTGGACAAAAATAAGATTGTCCCTTTCAACACCATGCCAGAATATCTCATCGTTTGGATCATTTGTTTCTGCATAATCTTTCTACATTTTAACAAATAAAGCAGAAGAGTTGATTGCAGTTGTATTATTCTTTTGTTGCACTTTATATTTATTACTTGTTTCATGTTTTCTGAGGCATTTGGGTCCAAACTCCAAATTCTATAATAATTTAATGCAAAATTAAAGAAATCTTCTTCGTTTCACATGATGTAATATTACATTCTTGGTGTGCATACAAGTTCAACATCAATGTTTTCTTCTTATTTTTTCTTTATCAATGACAAAGTCAATAGGATTTTTATTGATATAGAAAGATGAAAGCTCCTGCTATTTTAAGATTATCTGAAAAATATCTAGTAGCAGGAACAATTCAAGAACTATGTGAAACATAGCAGGCAGCATCATTAGCAGAATATATTTAACTGGACACGCTCTTAAACTTGTTTATTAGGTTGAATAGGGAGGAAACCAAGGGAATTCCTATGGACTCAATCTTGAAAGGAGGGCCCATTGTAGTTGATTGTTCTCAAAGAAGACAACGTACTCATCATCTTTGGATACCCCCTGAAATGGGATACAGAAAACTGAATTTTGGTGGCTGTTGCTATTGTAATCCAGGACTAGTGGGAGAATCAAACTCATTGAAAGCATAAATGCTTGCCATTTTGCAAGGTTTAAGGCTAGCTCACTCTTCCAATTACAACAATCTGGTATCTGGTTGTAGAAGTCAACTAACAAGTGGTAATTTCTTAGTTCATTTCTGTAACTTTTTTTTTTTGATCAGCAAAGGCAATTTTATTAAGAAAAATGAGATGAGAAATAGTACAGAAATTGAGTAGCCTCGGATACCCCATTAGACTTTAAACCTTTCCATCTATTAACTTTTGCTTTACAGCCTTACAACTGAGCCCAAAAACAATGTTCCCTGTTAACCCCTTGCTTCGCTAGCTGATCTGCTAAACCATTTGCTGCTCTTGGAGTCCACTGAAATAATAACTGCATGCCCTTGGTTATGTGATTAAGCTTTTTGATTTCATTTCTGAACACCCATGAAGGCATGAAGTCTTTCCATTCTGCTTTAGCCAGCTTATAATTACTTTGGAGTTGCCTTCTACAACCATCTTTCTCACACCTATTTCCACAGCTTTTTTTGTATCCCCAAAACCACTGCTTTTAGTTCAGCTGTAGTGGAGTCTCCCCATCCAATAGGGCCCGAATACAGTCCCAATACATTCCCCCTGTCATTTCTTATGATCCCTCCAATTCCAGCCATACCTGGGTTGCAAAGCTGCTCCCATTTAATTTGAGAAAACCAGATTCAGGGGGATCCCAGTTCCTTGAAATCTTCTTTTTCTGCTGATGATGGGGATGCTACAGTCCTCCAATTTCTGTTTATATCATCTGCAGTATAAACTGAGAATAATCCTAGAGATTTCACCCATGATATCACTTTTATCATAACCCCTTCTATCAGTATTTCCTTGCACCTTTTCTTTCCTTAAAAAATTCTCAGATTTCTTTCCTCCCATAGCATCCAAAGAATTGCTGCCTGTGTGCATCTCCACAGAGTTCTGCTTCTTCCCTTTGGTCATCTGAAAGTAGAGGCATCAAACAGAGAACTGCGCTGCCGGCAGACTCCGAAGCTCCATTGGGGCAGGGCTGACCGGCCAAGCTCACTGGGGTATCCTACCTGCATCCAAAGAGAGAAAAGAACCATTCCCAAATGCAGCTAGCAACAGGATAGGAGACAAATATATGGAGAGCAGTTTCACCATTTGACTCACACAAATAGCACCCATTGGGTGAAAGGCACCATCCAGGCCTCTTCCTCTGCATCAGATCACAGGTGTTAATTGCACCATGGTAGACCTCCCAACAGAAAGCACCCACTTTGGGGGGAATAGGGCGACTCCAAACTTCTTGGACTGGGAATTGTACCCCAGATTGAGGAGAGATCAAGATTTTAAAAAAGGACGCACAACTAAAATCTCTAGAGGGATTAGGAGTCCAGAGCCTAGTATCTTGCTTAGAAGGATCAATAAATACCCTGTCAAGCAATTGAAGAATAGAAGACACCAAACCCAGCTCAGAATCTCTCACATTTCTACGGAGACCCAGATTCCAAGCAAAACCAGACTATGAGGGAGAAGGGGAAAGGAAATCAGCAACCGGTTTGCCCTTAAGACAGGATAGGGCATAAATTGAGGGTAATAAGGTCTTTAAAGAAGAGTCACCCACCCACCCACACATCTTCCCAAAAATTAACTTTGTTACCTGAATTGAGATCAAACCTGACATGATTGAGAAGAAATGAAAGGAGTTTGTGAATTGCTTTCCAAGGTGATGCGCTGAAGCCCTACTAGACACTCCAGCATCCCAGCCATTCTCTGAGAGACCGTGTATGCTAGTCACAATCTTGTGCCACAACTTTGTCTATTTCGTGTGGGTACATCCATAACCACTTACCTAGTAAAGCCTCGTTCCTTTCCTTCAATCTCCCTAGCCCCAATCTTCTATACTCTTTCCTCCTATTTACTAGATCCCATCTTACTAAATGATCTTTCTTCTTCTGACCTGATTCCCACAAGAAATCCCTCATTATTCTCTCTAACTTCTTTCCAATAGCTTGAGGCATATAAAACACCAAGAGGTAGTAAACTAGAAGGTTTGCTAGGGTAGACTTAATGAGAGTAATTCTGCCCCCCAAAGAAATATAATTTCTCTTCCATGCAGCCAATTTCTTTTCAAACCTTTCCACTACTGGATTCCAAAAGTCTAAATTTCTAGGATTTGCACCAAGAGGAAGGCCTAGGTACTTCAGTGGCCAATCACTTCTTAAACAACCTAGCTCCTCAGCCCACAGGTTAACCTCTTCTTGAGCTAAATTGATCCCTCCACCAGACTTTTATTGAAGTTCACCCTCAGATTTGTCACCTTTTTCAAAAAGGTTCACCAGCATCCTTGGGTTTCTTGCCCCCAACTCATCTCCATGCTCACAAAAAATAATGAGACTTTTGTTGAAGTTCATTTCTGTAACTTTACCCCAGGACTCTTAGAAATATGGTAAGAGAAGATAAGGAGCATTGAATATGAATTGCTTCTTCAACTGGATCTGAATTGGTTTCAGGCCCTCCAGGTCTGGGGGTGGATTTGTTACAAAATGTGAACATATAACAAAGGGAATCAACTGTGAACTTTGTTGTATTGGTTTTTACTTTTCTATTAATGGGAATTGGGAAGTGAGATTCCACTCTTTCATTGGTGAATTTTATGAATTTTTAAGAACCATCATTAATAAAAAAAATGAGGTGCCTGCTTGAACGAGTTCGTGAGGGTGTCTAAAGCTTTGTATTCCTCAGCATGTATCTCAAAGGACATAGTCCTTGCACATTAGATGGCATCTGTCCAATAAGTACTTGATAATCTTCTTCCATATCAAGAATCAAGATTGATCTAGCTTGTTGCATAGGCTAATTTAAGGCCTTGAAGAAGAGCAAGCAATTCATCTTTTAATGTTGCCCTCACCAGCTGGCCTTGAGAAGCTTAGAAGAATGCTGCCTTAATGGTTTCTAATAACATACTCATGCTTGAAGGGATAAAAAACACTGATTGAAGTTCAGCTTTGTCCTCCCGCTTTCTAGAGCTTCCTATTCTTGCAATAGTGTCCTCTATTGTCCGTGCTTGCCAACCCCTAATTATGGAGTCCATGTAAACACCTTTAAACTCTTCATGATCAATGCACCACTCTTACAGCTTTGAGGTCAATAATGATATTGTATTCTGCCTTCTTGTCATTAAATATTCTTTGCATTTCTTTCATTTCAAACACCCCATAACACTGCAGCCTCAATTGTTGGGAGCATTGAAAGTGAAAAAAAAACAATACAGAAAATCAGTGAGGACAGTGCCTTGTGATGCCAATAGAACCTTCATTTGATGCATAAATTGGAACGCTGGTTCATCAGGCATCTGTAGAGAGAATGGGCCGGATGGCCCGTAGACTGCTCTTATTTCTTTATGTTTCTATTCCTTTTTATTAATGGGCCTTTATGTTTTATGTTTAATTAAGTTAGTCGCCCAATTAAGGGCCTCCTTGTAAATACAGAAACTTTGTAAATTATTTTTAATGAAAAGATTAGGGAAGGGAGTGAGGTTCGAACAACTCATCTCCAAAAACCCTACTGCAGCCGACATCTTCTTCTTCTTCTTCTCTCTTTGCTGCTGATATCTAACCTTTTTCACACTTTTTAAAATCAGTCCTCTCATTCTTTCGGACTGTTTTTCTTCTTAGTATAAGAGCGGGCTCCTTCTTCCTTTTTCGCCATATACAGTGTATATGGAGAGCTGAATTGAATGAGTGATTGAAGAAAGTATTCAACCCAGTTGTCAGTGGTTTTTTGGAGAAAAGGATGCTGTCTTGGTCATTATTTTGACAGTCCTCGGAGTTTTTTGCCCAAAACCCTAATCAATTGGAGAATTCTGATTGTGGGCCCCACAGGGATCTTCACCTTGGTGCTTAGTGACTGAAGGGGTTCTTTTTCTTTATCTTGAAGACTGATCCAAGTCTTGTGCAATTCTGTGAAGCCTACAGCGTGCGGCTGCTATTTTCTTATTTTTCTCGGGTTCTGGGTGAGATGCAGTTGGCAATACGACTTCATAGAGGTTGGTACTTGGTGTCTTCTTTTTCCTGTCTTCCTTGTTTATCATTTGAAGTTGTTTAAAGTTCTTTTAGAGTTGTTTGAGGAAGATGGATGTCTCTGGAGTTGAAAATAAGTGTGGCGCAGAGTTCTTTTAAAGTTCTTTTAGAGTTCCTTGTTTATCAAGCTCGATGGAACTAACTATCTAGCATGGTCACAATTAGTAAAAATACATGTTTGTAGTAGAGGCAAGTGGGGGTATATCTCTGAGAGCAAGAAAGCACCACTGAAAGATGACCCATCTTATGAGAAATGGTTGCAAGCGAATTATACTGTTATTGGATGATTAGTGAATTCGGTGCAACCACAAATTAGTCAGCATTATTTATGGATGAATTCATCCAAGGAAATATGGGATAGTGTTGCTGAAACTTATTCACAAAAACTGAATGTGGCTAGGGCATATAAGCTAAGGAGTGATGTGAATAATCTAAGGCAGGGGGAGAGGCCTTTAGTAGTATACTTCTCAATGCTTTAATCCTTGTGGCAAGAGATAAATCTAATGGAAATTGTTTTTTGGGAAAGCACGAATGATGTTGAGACATACAAGAAATTAGTTGAGAGGAATAGGGTATTTGAATTCTAGACAGGGATGAATCCAGAGTTTGACATTACTAGATAGAATATCCTAGCTAAGGATAATGTATCTTTGTCTGAGACCTATGCCATGGTGAGTAGTGAAGAGAGTAGGAGGCTGGCCCATGTTCAAGGGACTATCCCAAGTGACCATTTTGCTAATATGGGGGTGAAATCTAAGGTGACTATAGGTAGTTTAGGTGGTTCAGGGAAGGAGGAGGTTATATGTGAGTACTGCAAGAAACCCAAAAATACAAAAGATAAATGTTGGAAATTGCATCCAGAACTCCTTCCACCTCGTTTTCAAAAGAAGGTTGATAATGGGAAGTCAGGAAGTGTCAACACAGCTACAGTCGCAGATAATGGCAGGTGTTTCATAGATGAGAGGACTGCTAATGAGCAGTTAGCAGTTATGAAGGCAGAGTATGAGAAGTATGGGAGGATGATTAGTCACCTTGAGAGTGTAGCCTCCTCCAATTCTCTGGGCAATCCAACTACTTTTGCATTTGCACATTCAGGTATACGTGCTACTACCAATCATGCAACTATCTCAAGTAATCGTGGGATCCCTTGGATTGTTGATTCTGGTGCTTCTGATCATATGACTAGCCTTTTCACTCTGTTTATTTCTTATGATTTGCTTCCTAGCCATGATAAGATTACCCTAGTTGATGGCTCTCTTGCTCTTATCTTTGGCAAGGGAACCATCAAGGCTACAAACTCTTTCTCTTTCTTCTGTCCTTCATGTCCTTAGATTGAATACTAATTTATTGTCTATGAGTAGCCTAACCAAATCCTTAAACTGCAGTGTAACATTTTTTCCTTCATATTGTGTTTTTCAGGACCTGAAGTCTTAGAAAGTGATTGGGAGTGGCCATGAGGCGAATGGAATATACCTGCTGGTTACTCTTGGACAAAGCCAAGGGCAACTTGGAAAAGCTGTTTTTGGATCTACTTCTTCAGAGTCTTTTAGTCGTGTCATATTATGCCATTTTCGTTTGGGTCATTTATGTTTTTTTGCTTTGAGTCATTTATTCCTAGAATTGTTTAAGGGAATTAACTTGTCTAGTCTTCACTGTGAGTCATGTGTGTTATAAAAAAATTGTAGAAACCGTTATCCTTTAAGTAATAAAAGGTCATCCTTTCCTTTTCATATTGTGCACTCTGATGTGTGGAGGCCATACCACTTACCCTCTATGGGAGGTTATAGATACTTTATCTTGTTCATTGACGATTTCTCTCGACACACTTGGTTATTTTTTATTAGATCTCGAGATGAAATTCCCAAGCTTGTGAGGCAGTTCCATGAATTTGTTCTTACCCAGTTTGATACAAGAATCAAAATATTCAGATCCGATAATGCAAAAGAATACTTTGAGAAAAACCTAATCTCTTATCTCACTGATTTTGGGGTCATTCACCAGAGTTCTTGTGTTCGTACTTCAGAACAAAATGGAGTAGTTGGGAGGAAGAATTGTCACATAGTTGAAGTTGCAAGAAGCATTTTGTTTGCCTCACATGTTCCTACAAGATTTTGGGGGGATGTTGTTCTTACTACAACCTACCTAATCAACCGTATGCCATCCAGAGTGTTGGGCTTTAAGTCCCCTTTTAACCTTCTTTATCTAGATAAGGATCTTTTTTCTATTCCCTTTCGTGTCTTTGGCTGCACTTGTTATGTACACATTTCTAGTACCCAGAGACATAAATTTGAACCAAAGGCCCATAAGTCCATCTTCCTTGGTTATGCCTCTACACAGAAGGGTTATTGCTGTTTTAATCCTAGCATTGGGACTCATTATGTTTCAATGGATGTTACCTTTGATGAGTCCACTCCTTTCTATGATTCATCTCGAGGGAGGCATTGTTCATAGGGGGAGCATTTGTCATAGTTGATTGCACTCCCCCTTCTTGTCCCTGTTGAGTCTCCTATTCCTGATGAGTCAGGGGGAACAATCATCTTCTGTTCCTTCCAATATTCTTGTTCCTCCTCCATTACCTCCTCATCCTCTTTTTAATCCCAGGTGGTACCAACGGCAAAGGACTAGGAGTGAGCAGATTGTTTCCTGTACATCACATGAGCCTCCTGCACTTCCAGTTACTAAAGAGACAATAGGTACTGATACCATCCCTTTGCAGCCTCCCTTCCCAGATCTTGATGTCCCTAGCTATTAGGAAAGGTAAGCAGAAGTGTACTACACATTGCATTTCCAAACATCTTTCCTATGGCCTTCCAATATTCTTGTTCCTCCTCCATTACCTCCTCGTCCTCTTTTTAATCCCAGGTGGTACCAACGACAAAGGACTAGGAGTGAGCAGATTGTTTCCTCTACATCACATGAGCCTCCTGCACTTCCAGTTACTGAAGAGACAATAGGTACTGATACCATCCCTTTGCAGCCTCCCTTCCCAAATCTTGATGTCCCTATTGCTATTAGGAAAGGTAAGCAGAAGTGTACTACACATTGCATTTCCAAACATCTTTCCTATGGCCTTCTTTCTCCTTCATATTATGCCTTTCTTTCTTCTATTACTTCTAACCCTATACCTAGGTCAGTATCAGAAGCTCTTATATTCCATAATGGAGGGATGCTATGAGAACTGAAATAGATCCTTTGCACAAGAATGACACATGGGAAGTGGTTGATTTGCCTAAAGGGAAGGGTCCAGTGGGCTGTATGTGGGTGCATACCATTAAATATCATGCTGATTGCTCCATTAAGAGGTACAAAGCACCTGGTTGGTTGCAAAAGGCTATACATAAACTTATGGGATTGACTATCTGGAGACTTTTGCTCTTGTTGCAAAGATGACATTTGTGTGGGTTCTGCTATCTTTGGCAGCTCATTCAGATTGGCCTCTTTATCAGCTGGATGTGGAAAACACATTATTGAATGGAGAATTACATAAGGAAGTTTATGTCTCTCCCACTAAGGATGTATGGGACATACATGGAGGGAAAAGTGTGCAAGTTGAAGAAGTCTCTATATGGACTCAAACAGTCGCCTAGGGCATGGTTTGAAAGGTTTAGGGCTGATCTTGTTAACTTTGGTTACGTAGAGACTCAGTATGTTCATACCCTCTTTGTGAAGAGGAGAGGTTCATTGGTAGTATATCTCATAGTCTATGTTGATGATATTGTATTGACTGACACTGATGTGACAAGGATTGATGATCTTAAATCTTTCCTTTATACAGAGTTTGAGATCAAAGCTCTGGGGGAGTTGAGGTATTTCCTTGGCATTGAAGTGGCTTGGTTTAAGGATGGAATCTTTATCTCTCAACAAGAGTATGTGCTAGACTTGCTCACTGAAACAAGCAAAATGGGTGCAAGATCAGTGGCTACTCTTATTAATATGAGTCACAAACTTTCTGCCTCTGATGGAGAACTGTTGAAGGATAAGGGAGTGTTTCATAGGTTACTAGGGAAACTTCTATATCTTTGTATGACTTGGCCTGACATTGCATATGCTGTTAGCTACATTAGCCAGTTCATGCATGCTCCCTGGGACACATATGGCAGCAACAGAACATATTTTATGTTATTTGAAGAGTACTCCTGGGAATGGCATTCTTTTTGCTAAGCATAGTTATATGAAACAGGGGGCTTACACAGATGTTGATTGGGCAGGAAACATTGATGATAGGAGGTCAACTTTGGGATATTGTAGCATGGTGGAAGATAATATTGTTTCTTGGAGAAGCAAGAAACAATCTGTTGTTACTAGATCTTCAGCTGAGGCCGAGTATAGGGATATGGCTCATGGAGTTTCTGAATTACTTTGGCTTCGATCCCTGATGGAAGAACTAGGTGTTGAGTATGATAATCCATTGATGCTATGTTGTGATAATCAGGCTGCCATCAACATTGCCCACAATCTGGTGCAACATGATAGGATTAAACATATTGAAGTTGACAGGCATTTTATCAGAGAAAGAGTGGCTTCTGGAGAAGTTTGTCTACCTTTCATTACATCTGAAGAACAATTTGCTGACAGTCTTACCAAGGGAACCTCTAAGGCCAAACTACAACATGACACTGGCAAGTTGGGCATGATTGACATCTATGGTCAGCTTGAGGGGGAGTGTAGAGAGAATGGGCCGAATGGCCCATGGGCTGCTCTTATTTCTTTATGTTTCTATCAATGTTTTAAAACGCAGAGGCGTGACGTGAGGCATTCCACTACCTAGAGGCGTGAGATGTAGTTCAGAACGCAAGAGGCATAAGCCTCCTTAAGAGGAGGGGGTTAGGAGGAAGGGGGATCTCATTTTTTCTTTATTTTTAATAAAAATCTTTTATATTGAGAAGAATAAAGTTGCATAACATTAGTTGAAGGGGGGGGTCTTGTCGAAGCGGAGGGGCCGGGGGCAAACCACTTTCTTTCCCCTTATCTTATTTTCCCTTCCCTTTCCTTTTCTTTCCTTTTCTCTTTTTTTCTTCTCTTTCTTTTTCTTTCCCTTCCCTTTCATTTCCTTTCCTTTTTTCCTTTTTTCTTTTTTCTTTTTTCTTTCTATCTTTTTATATAAGATGTGCACGAGGCGTTCGCCTCTAGCACGCCTCATGAAAAAAGCGCATGAGGCGTACGCCTCTTGCACCTAAGGCATATGCCTAAGAGGTGTTAGCGCCTCTGGCATACGCCTCAGGGCGTTTTGGGAGTGCCGCCAGGCATACGCCTCCCACGCCTTTTAAAACACTGATTTGTATTCCTATTTGTTAATGGACCTTTACTAATGGGCCTTTATGCTTCTTTATGTTTTATGTTTATTAAGTTAATCGCCCAATTAAGGGCCTCCTTGTAAATATAGAAACTTTGTAAATTATTTTTAATGAAAAGATTAGGGAAGGGAGTGAGGTTCGAACAACTCATCTCCAAAAACCCTATTGCAGCCGACTTCTTGTTCTTTTTCTCTTCTCTCTTTGCTGCTGATATCTAACCTTTTTCACACTTTAAAATCAGTCCTCTCATTCTTTTGGACTGTTTTTCTTCTGCATCTTCATTCATGCAATACTAAATATATTTCTTTACATTTGGAAAATACATGGACTAAATACTTACGAAATATATCTTACTAGAATGTACGGAATGAAGTAATAGACCATAAACGGATATCTAAATTTTCTGTCATGTGCCTCTCTAATTTATGCTTATTATTGCTTAAATACCTTTTATGTGATTTATCTATACCAAATGCATTTCTTTTATCACATTTACATAGACTAAGTCTTTTAGAAATATATCTTGAAGAATGTATTAAATAAAGCAAAACTGTCAGTGTAAATCTACTTTTATTTTTCCTGAAATAGCTGTTTCAGAGACTTCACATTCATCTGCATCCTTGTCATAGGTACCTAGTTCGTTGATTCTCTTGGTTCAAGTTTTGGTTTGCCTGGATGGTTTAGTGGTGGTAGCCTTCTCTAGTAATATTGATACATTATAGTTGATGTCTGTTTGACTGATGCTTCACTTCATATGGTATTACATATGTGGCTTATTAGAAGTCACATACTTGAAAATATGGATATGTAATAAAAATTTTAATTGTGCTAAAATGGTGATTTATCAATAGGTAGGAACCTATTGAAGTCATGGAATAGGTGGGAACCATAGGGATGTACTAGGTAACATAGGATTGACCTTTTAGGACTTGATTTTACCTAGGCTAAACAAGAGTTTTGGATTAACTGGGATTTTCAAATGAGTCTTTATGTTCCAATTGATAAGGTATATGATTTATCTTTTAGATGCCTTTTGGTTTGAATTGAACCAAGTTGCAAGTTAGAAATACTATGGGTGAATTAGGTTACTGTGGTCCTTATTCTATACCCTACACAAAGAATTATGAGAAGGGGTTGAAGTTCTCAAGCACTTACTGATAGATGCCCAGCCATTATTGGAGAATGTGATTACCTTATTTCATCTGGAGTAAGGAATCCAAGCCACCAACTTCAGTTGCATCAACCATTTTTAAACTCTTTCTTGCTACATAGGTATGGAATTTAGTTTAGAAAAGCCAACATTTTATGAAGTTAATCACATAGTAGTAGTATTGTTGTTTCCCCAATAATATGGTGTGAAAAATGAAAGGAATAGCATTATGCTTTGATGACCATAAAAAAGCATTAATCCTTAGGTGTTGTATATAGATCGATTTTATAATATGTATATGGAATGATTTGTATCCCTATGAAAAATGATTATGCTGTTTGCGGTCAGGAATTACTAAGCTGAGGGAAGTGAGCAGTCGTAAAGCCATTATCTGAAGACTGGGCCAAGCTACACTTTTAGAAGAAATTCTACCAGATGAACTTGGCATACCATGAACCTATCTTTCAAAAGTTAGACCACAAGAACATAAATGACATGGGTGACTATCAGAAAATCTTGGTACAGAGACAACTGTCTTTTGAGATCCAAGGGAGTGGATAAGTGTCTCCTCCGTGTTTTTCAAAATCTTTCATGCTCTACCTCTGATGCTGAAAATACATTGCCAGCATCTGGGATACGCTCAGAGCTTTTATACAATGAAGTCTCTTATTGGAAATGCTAATAACATTTCTTTGCGTTGTATGCAGGTTAGGAGAAGGAAACATTGAATGAATGTAGGGCCAAGGCTTTCAAGTTGGGTCATGAAAGGGGAAATATTTGATGTATATAATACAACAGTCGCAGTGATCTTAGTTCACACCTCCAGGTGAAGTCAAGGCTTTCTAAGTTGGTGAATGAAAGTATAGGAGGATACTTGTGGTAGGACTAGTAGCCAATGTAATGGTCTCGATGATCTTAATTTAACTGAGGGATAGCTCGGTTGGTACGTTGGCTGGTTTGTTCCAGCGGAGATGTGGATTCAATTCGCACTACCACCAAATTTGGAGAGTTAGTAATGTGTTGCTGTGCTATTCAAAAAAGAAGAAAAACGTCCCCTATAGGGATTCGGCCGTATGATTAAATACCAAAAAATGATCTTAATTTTAGATCAATTCAAAATTGACTCAACAAAGCCTCTGGGGGTCAGCTATCAAATCCTGTTTTTGCATCCTATCATCCATCAACGCTGTGTTATGTTGAATCTGTAGATATCAGGTCTTCCATCTGTATTTCATCCCACATTATTTTAGGCCTGGTTTTCTTTTTTATTCACCCTCGAGATAAATAGAGAAACCAGAAAGTATTGAAGCAAGTTCTCTTCCTGATGTCTAGGGATAAAACCATTATTATTCTAAGGATTTGCGAAAACCCTGTTCGTCCAGGTTCTGTAACCTTTGAGAGGTCAAATTCCCAAGGGTACGATATAATCTTTTATATATATATATATATATATATATATATAGGATTGGGGTGCTCTCTCCTTGCAGGAAATGGAATTTATTCGTGTGAATAGATTCCCACGTGAGAGTATTTTCTATTAATTATATAAATATTGTTAGATAATTAGATATATAATTATTTAATTATATAAATATATAATAGTTATTATAAATATTGTCAATAACTAGATATTGAACTGTTCAAACGGTTTTGATTGTTTTTTATTTTTTTTGGTCAAAACAGGTCGACCGTTGACCTTGTAACTGGACCCCTGACCGGTTCGGTCTTCGGGTCAGCTTTAAAAACCATGATGTTATGTTATTCGAGCGTGTGACTCATATGACTCGAAAATGAAACCGTTTTGGCCACTGGTTTTTGGGTCGAAGGTTTGACCATTTGGTTTGAACGGCCAGCCCGTTTTGACAACAAAAATTAAAAAAAAAAAGGTCCAAAAACCATTGAACGGGTCAACTGGTTGACAGTTCAACCACTTGGGTCAATGGGTCATTGACCGATTCAATGATTTTTAGCTAGGGACCATAATTGGGGTAAAATGGAACTAATTGTCTGAACGGTTTTTAATTAAAAAAATAAAAAAATGAATGACCCATTCTGACAACTAGTATTTGATTAATCGGAATCACCATTTTAGCTTCGCCCCATTTACTGCAATCGAAATTTGTTTTAGCCTGACGTTAGGCGCTCATCATGGATCATAAATCAAAATAAATATTTCCATCTAGTGATCAATCTATGAATTTGCTGTCTGAATACGAAGTTACGGGATTTGGTTAATTCATAGCCAAATAGTCAATGTTCAAAATATTGGTATCTCAAAATGTTTTGGCCTTTGGATATGTATGGATACAGGACAAAGACCTAGATGCATGTTAAAATATTAAGAAAACTCTCAGAAAATCGAAAGAGTTTTGACCAATCAAAGTTTTTGGATATCACAACTTTCCGGCATCATAGTCGAATCCTATGTTAATAAATCTAAGCTAATCTAAGCTTGAAATGATTAGGAGGTATAAATACATTTTAAGACAATAAATATATTGATTGTCATGGCATTGCCATTTAGAGCATTATAATTCGTCCAAATACAACCTCTGATCAAGTCCAGACAAAATAGTAGTTTGTGTGTGAAAAGTATAGGAACTCAGATCATGCTATGCGGTGGGATCGTGAAGGAGATGGGAAAACCATGCAGGTTAGTACTTGGTCCCCCTTGAACCCGGTTCTTTACCTTAAGCGACCAAAGTTATTACTAACAGTTTCCTAGGAATATTCTAGAACCCATAAACCAATCTTAGCTTTCAAAAACATTTTCACTCTCATTTGATGCTCTGAACCCTTTCAATAGACATCGTATTCGGCATTTGAATCCAACTTTTAGAACCCACAAACCAATCTTAATTTACCTGATTGGCTTACACACAAATAACAAATACTGAAGATGTAAATTACAACCAACATGATGAGTAGATATCATATAACAACTCATGTATAAAGTCATTAATATGTTATTATTTATTTAAATTAAATTATAAATTAACAAAGATATAAATATATAATTAATTTATAAAATATATTGGATCCATTAGAATGTAGAAGATCCATACATCCAAGTATCCAAGACACCAATCATATTCAACTAATATATTTTAGTTACTAAATCAATTCTTTATATTTCATTATTTGTGCTAATGGGTATATAACTTCTTAAATAATAAATATGTCATAAATTAGTGTAAATCAAATTATTAAATAATAATTTACAGAAATATATAATTTTAATTTAAAATATATCAGATCCATTAGAATTTTTCAAGGATTAAGGTATCGATACGATACTCCTAATATTCCCGATACGGAGCGTATCGTATCCGTATCCATGACCATGGATATAGGATATGCTATGTCTGGATATATATATATGTATTTCATGAGTCATGCGTATCCGTACGATATGGCTCCGCATCGGGTCGTATCACTTTGTATCGGTGGATACGGTCTGATGCACATCGATGCGGAGGTGAATCCGTGTCTAGTTTGACAAAATTGTAGATTGAGTACTTTTGGATTGTTTTTCATCTTTAATACAAGTTAAAAAATAGTATTATGAAAACTGAAATAAATAATTTAAGATTTAATTTTTCTAAAAAAATTAATAAAAACTAAAAATTATAAAAATAATATATTTCATCTACCTTGGATGATATATATATATATATATATATATATATATATATATATATATATATATATATATATATATATATTTACACATAATTATATGTTAAAAATGAAAACATAGTTATTATTTGAAAAAATAGTTATTATATAAAAATACTAAATAAATAGTTTGCCCAACAAAATTAATGGAAAACAGAAAATTATAATTATAAAAACTGAAACGAATAATTTAAGATTTAATTTCCCAAAAGATTTAATAAAAACTGAAAATTAATTATAATTTATTTTATCTACCTTAAATGATTTATCTGTTTTATTTTACAATTATGTGTAAAATAAAAACATTATATGTTAAAAATAAAAACATATTTACTATTTAAAATACTAAATTAATAAATATTCCCAAAAATTAATAAAAATCGAAAATTATAATTATAAAATTGAAAGAATGATAATTATTGTACAATGTTTGAATGTTCTAGAGTCCCGGTATTGTTTATTGTAATATTTCTCTTCATATAACCTATTGAAGCATTCATTTCTCATGTCTTTATATCTTATTCATAGATAGTTCAACTTTTGGTTTAGTATTATTAATGTATTTATTTGATTTGTATGCATTTCACTAGCGTATCCAAGCATTTCTATATCTTCCGTTCGTATCCATACATTTCCAAAAAGTATCTGTAATTGTATCCATAAATTTAATTACAAAAATAATTACTGTTTTCAATATTTTAAAAACAGTAATTATTTCAATTTACCCCTTTCCTTCCCTTGGGAATGAAATCTCATTCCCTTTCAGTCTAACAATGCCAACCCTCAAATACTAGCCTTGTTAGTCACATGCAATGATTACAAGTTTCACTAAGGTGGAGCCAATTTCATGGTGAAATAACAACGTGGCAGTGCGTGCCCAACAGAAAAATTGACCCACGTCCTCTTTCCAAGCTCTATATATGGCGGCCATGAGCAGCCCAACGATTGCACCAAAACCAAACTTAGAGAGAAAGAGCGATCGAGTGAGAGATTGAGGAAAGGAAAGAGAGAAAGAGATAATGGCAGGTTCTAAGAGTGGTTGCTTGGCCTTGGCAGTGTTGTTGGTTGTCGGAGTTGTAATTTCCGGCACCAGGTCTCTGCACAGGGTTGCGAAGGTGATCTTGAGGGTCCGGTGAAACAATTAATGTGACCAATTCGTTCAAAAGCAGGGGCCACAGGTTCCACCATCGCAAGCTTGTTGTGATGCTGTGAAGAAGGCTAATATTCCATGTGTATGTCAACACATCACCGAGGAGGTGGAGCAGATGATAAGCATAGATAAGTTTTTCTACGTCACCAAGTACCGTGGCAATCCGATTCCCCAAGGAAGCCAATGTGGAAGTAGTAAGACTCAATCTCTTTAATCCAATTCTCCATGACTTGTAAATATTTTTCATGATATGTCTGTAACAATTACTTTGGTTCATTATTGGTTTCGGGTTAATTACACATTTCCAAAGGCATGTATGGAGTTGATGAGAGAAGTGCAAGGAATAAAGGGAGCTATTAATTTGTAGTCTTAATAAATGAAGTGGGCAGGCTGTTTCGAAACTTTGATTTTGTAAGAGAAACAATCGTTTGTTCTATGTACCCACACTCATTAATCTATACTTCTCATTTTTTTTATTTTCATTCAACCAGAGTTGGATATTTAAGTGGGCTAAATGTATTATATATAAGCAATCCACCGGTGGGATGAGTATGCTCCATCTTACTCCTCAACGACACTCACTCAGTTCTAAGTATCGATACTTATTATTTAAAGGTGTTTTTAGGAATTCATTTATTTTATTTATTAAATAACATTAAAATATTTATAAAAATAAATTTAAGAAAACTAAAAAAATTAAAATTATATTATTTAAAGCACTGATGCATCCTTGCCGAGTGTAAATATTATGTTTCTTGCTATTGGACAATCATGTATTGAAATGGATGAGTCTGTTGCATTTTCAATGGCCGACTGTAATATCGTCCAATTAGATAGTTGAATTAAATTGTAGGGCAAATTTTTTAAACTATCTTTACTGTTTAGTTAATTAATTAACTGTATCCTTACTATAATTTTACTATTTCTAACAATTGATTAGTTATATAATTATAATTTGATAATTGACTATTTCTAGCCGTTAATATCCATTAATATTGTTCAGTCGAAATCTATACACACGAGATACCATGTGACGAATAAATTTTCATTAAAACCCAATCTCTTTGTCCCTCTCCCCAGTGGCAACTATATCGAACCACTCCCCGACGGCTGTCGGTGGCGCAACCGTTCCACTCCTCATCTTTCACTACGAAAAGGGGGCATTTCAACCAGTTGCCGTAGCTCGTAGCCCGTATCAGAACCCTGGCCTAGGGGCATTTCGAACTCACCAGAAAATGGCTGTTTCAGCATGTCATTACCGTTGGTTAGGTGAGAGTGAGAGAGAGAGAGAGTAAGAACCGTGGGAGTGGGGTTGGATCTTCGAGTCAACGGGAATCTTCCAGACTTCCATACCTGCCTTTTTTTCTCCTTTGATTTTCGAGGATTCAAGGACGCTGATTCATGATGAAGAAGAAAAGATTATGACTTTCATGATTATGTTTACATGGAACTTTATCGATTAGGTTGGAAATTTAGAGGCGTTGGAAATCCATTGAGCTTTATTGATTATGACTTTCGAGGACGCTGATTCATCTATCTCGACCAATTTCTCGGGGCGTTGGAAATCCAGACAGGCGTTCAGATCTGTTGCGGTAAATGGGTGGGTATTGATCAGTGTTGTGTGAGGTGGGTTTCATCTTCCCCCTCATCGTTTCTCCTTATCCTCTTGGTGTCTACAAAAGTCAAGTACCGATGCTTTGGGCCACCGACGATCAATCCAAATTCTCGACGGCCGACCAGTTTCCCGCCATTGCGTCTGTTTTTTCGCCCACACACTGGAGCAGTTATGAGTGTTACCCCAGCAAAGTCCGAGAACTTCGGTGTCGCCTGAGTCTTATGACAGATCACCGCTTAGTCAGGCTCTTAATTCTTACTTTCAGAAGAATACGATGATATCGTCCTTACATCGACCCTGATATCTCCTCCGATGTCCCCACCATCCGACTTGCCACCCTTGTCGCCGAACAACCCATCACTCAACCGGCTTTTGGGTTCCAACTCCACCAACGATGTGGTCACGTCCATGCGTGACCCTTTGCCCTGGGTTCTTTAGCTTGCCATCAACTCCCACTTGGACCTCAACTCGATGTGGATTGGGGTACCTTGATACCTGGGATAGGGGATCCATCATCTGGGAACAATAACTGAATTCTGAGAAATTCCAGTGGCGTTCTGGTAGTATTGCACATCTGGGGTAGGGGAACACCACTGTCTTCACTCCGGCGGCCAGAAACATAGTTTGACAGAAGAAGGGATCAGGCATCATCATCAGAAGTATTGATTAGTTGGGTTTTATTTTGAAATTTGAAGAATAATGAATGAGAAATTTGACATTTAATGGAAATGTCAACTTTTAGAAACAATAAAGATAGTTTAAGACAATAAGATTATAATTAATCAATTTTACAAACAGTAGGGATAGTTGTGTAAGAAAATTGCCCTAAATTGTATGTCAGCTTTTGGTGATAGACCCAAAAGCTAATTGTCTTTTAGTGCTCAGCGGCTTCTTGCTTTCTGAGGTGAGATCCACACAGAAAGGGGCTGTCTCCTTCAGCATCTAACTCAATGCGTTCTTTGAATTGGACAAGTTGAACATTAAAATTTTCTTTTTAGTGAACTATAGACAGCCACTTTATACTTTGGGGTAGTGACACTTAACCCCTTCTCTCTCCTTTCCTCCAAATTTTGTTCTGGTAATTAACTAGCATTTTATTGGTCTGCTTTATAAATATTTTGTCTTTACCTCTTGCATGTTTTTCTCAACTTTCTAGCAGCAAAGTTCATCTTGAGAACAATTTGATTGGTTAATAATTTTATGATGCTGGTTAATTGGTTATAAGTTTCTGGTATCATATTTTACTGCTGGCATCATAGTTGAACCTTTCTACAATAAAAAGGATATCAACACAACGCATGTTTGTTTTTATACATTTGCTTTATGTATCTGTGTTCATCACAAAAGTTCATTTCATTGTTTTTGATAATTTAGTGCAGAAACTGAAATTAATTGTTGCTTTAATTGCAATTATTTCTTCAGCCAATATATGCTTTAAACCTGCCTAGAACCTCCACTTGTACGTCCCCACTCCTAAAGCCAACTAGAATAACCAACTCGGTCCAATTATTCTTATCAAAGAAAAAAACCAACTCCAACTAGTAATTACAATCAATTCAATTTTGTGTACAATTAATTAATGGTAGCAATTAACACCACCCAACCGTGCAACTCTATTAACAATTCTGATTTGCCTTTCTCTTCATATTCCAAAACTCATGCATGCAGGGATACAAATGTCTCGTGATTTGGGAAAATTGAAAAGCAAGGTGTGAATATAAACTAGTTATTGCTGGCCTTGTATTACATATCATCAACCAATAAGGGGATATATGTTTGGAACTGTGTCCGTTTTATAGGGGTGTTTTAGTAAAAAAAAAGTATCAATAAATATTAACTGGAGTTAATATCTTAAATATAAGAAGTAATAAAAGAGATTTGAATGCAAAGAAAAATGAATGTTCAAATTATATTTGTGTGAATGAACAAATGCAAAGATTAGGGTATTTTAATCAAACAAAACTTTTACACTCTCATTGACACTTTTAATAATAATATTGATAAGCATTGATATTCAAATAAAACGTATGGATATAGTTTGAATTTGGGATTTAATTTTGATCCATTCAAATTTTGACAAAATACCAATTTGAGTCTGCCCAAATTGCACCCCTAGAAATGCCCATGGCAAAGGGCACTGGTTGCCTAAGTAACACTTTTGGTTAAACCTTGATAACAATTAATGATATTTATGTATTTTTTTTATTTGTTAAATATAATATTCTTTTAGAAATTAATCGGTATTAGTTTTCATTGTTTTATATTAGATGTTTCATAATTAGTTGGTTGCTCATTGTTTTGCTATTTTTCTATTTCAGGTTACACCGTTCCATGATGATGAAAGGTTACCCTAATCAATAAATGAATAAATGTTGTATTAGAAACCAAATCATCAATTAAACTTGTTAACTTTATTTGTTACAACTACATTTGTTTACATTAACGCAGTTTCATTTGTTACAACCATGAAAGAGTGCAAAGTGTGATAAGCATTTCTCCTATTCACTCCGCATAAAGGATGAAACCACAAAGCATACTTAAAGAATGGCCATTGAATCACAGAATCCTCTCAATTGGAAATAAAAGCTGGTGTCTCAAACCGTAAACAAATAGCCCCTTACAGTAATTGGATCAACTCTCCCCTCCATCTCGAGTAAATTTTGAGGATTAAAAAATTTAAAATCGACTAAATTAGTTATGCCAATTTTTTTTTTACGCCTAGTAATAATATATAATAGTTGTCACTTTTCTTGCAATTATTAGAGAAAATCTATGATGCGGGAAAACATGGTATCAAAAGATTTTTGACCAATCAAAACCACCACCCTTGAATTTTGATAAATAACATCTGATTGACTACCAGGCTTTATGATTCTAGTTGATTAATCAGACATTTTTCAGATATCAATATCTTTTTCATATCATAGTCCAACCCTATTTATTATATTTTGTTTAAAATGATAATTAATAATAATTTTGGTTAAAACACTTGTTTTATTAACATATACATAATTTACTATTCATTGTTGTTTTTATTAAAATTATATTATCAAAAATAAAGTTCAAAATAATAATTAAGGTCAAGTATATATAATTGGGTTAGACCCAAATATCTCATTAATAAGTTTGATTATGGGTCTATTTTATTTTATTGAAGTAGAACTGCTTAATAATTAATTAGGCACTACACCATCTTGGCCCCTTATACCGAGTTAACTGCAATTTAATACCTCTTTTAATTTATGCCTTTTCACTTCATGCAAATTTTAGAGACGCTTTCACCAAAGTCTGAAACAAATTTCTCCTTATTGGAGAAGATTCTAGATATGAAAACCTAGAGTTTACAGTAATGGTGTGTTAATCCTATCCGAGTTAGGGTGGGGGCTCCGCAGAGTAGTATGTATACCCCACATGCACATCTCAGTATACATTAGGAACATCTCCCAATTTGTCATAAGGAGATATATTCTCAATGCATGGTAGGGATATTCTATGGGACACATTATATGGAGAGCCAGTGTGAATACATCCTGTTCAAGTTGGTCCTTTCCTCTACATAGCTCTATGTATAGTTATATGCCCGACTTACATTTAACTTACTGCAAATAAGAGAAGTGAGAAAAAGAACATGAGAATATTAATTAAACAGAGAGAAGGAGATGGTGAATTCGAATGGGCTACACAATGGAGATTGGAGGGTAGCTGGGTAGCCCATCTAGCAAACCCATAACCCCCCGAGTTAGTGGCACACTTTGAACCCATGTCCCAACTACAACCAAGTGACCAACTAGACCATATCAATGAGCTTAATTGATTTCAAGTTTCACCCTCATTTGTTGCTCAGGATCCCTTTCCATGGGCATTTGAATCCAATTTTCAGAACCGACAAACCAGTCTTGATTGGGTTACACACATAAATTACAAATAATGTAATATTATAGAAAAGATATAAGTTACAACCAACATGATAGGATATGTGGATATCATAAAACAGCTTTGCAGCATGTACAAAGTCAATAATATGTTATTATTTATTTAATTAATTCATTAATTTATAAAGATATAAATATATAATTAATTTACAGAATATATATCCATACATCCAAGCGTCCAAGAAACATATCATATTCAATTAATATATTTTAGTTACTAAATTAATTATTTATATTTCACTATTTTTGCTAATGGGTATGTACCTAACTTCTTAAAAAATATCAAAGTACCGTTAATTTTGTAAATGATATATTTTTGTTTCCATAAATGATAAATATGTCATTAAATAATAATTTACAGAAATATATAATTCAAATGCCCATAGATAGATAGAAGGAATGTCGTCAAGCTAGAATCCTGCTCTAATTCTATTTAAATTTAAATTTTTGAAACATTAAGATATGTGGCTCTCTAAAGCAAGTGTCTCATATTCAATAACACTTCTTTAAAAATACGTGAAAAGTAAGAAGCTCCCATTAAAGAAACTCTATCCATTCTTAAAAACATGCATAAGTGGTTAACTAAAATCACTACTTCAAGATCTTCAAATTAATAGATGCATGCTCAACAGGATAAGAAACATACATAGTGGGACCTATTAAAATTACTACAAACACACACTCTTCCAATATTTACTTCCCTCTTTCAATCAAAATCTTTAAATACATGCATAGTCAATTGAATAATGATGTAGCATGGAAGCAATGGAAACTGGAACTGGCTATGCAAGCATCGGACATTTGCTAGCACCTAGCGAATAACACCGATTTCTTTAGGAGAGAAAAAAGGTGGCGAAAGCTAAAAGAAGAGAACTCAAGAAAATCTGAAAAAAATATGAAGTATGAATTGATTTCTAATTTTGGGAAAATAGCAGTATTTATAATACATTTGGAAATTGAAAAGAACTAAGAAACAACAACTAGGATAGATCCAAATATCTGATCTGATAGGATCGAAATCTCCTTCGTCCGATCTCCCTAGATGCATGAATCTTGGATTATCTTGCTAATCTTGATGCTTCTTAGAGTATTTCTTTATAATTTTCGAAGAGTCTTGTTTTATCTTGCTAATATTGGATCAATTCTTGCTTATCTTGAATTCTTGGACTTAACATTATCTTGACTTCTTACCTTATCCTTATCATAGAGCTGCCGCCCCTAGGGGTGAGATGGGCTTTCTTGTGATGGGCCTCCATCAAATAAGAAGGATACATGGTTGGCCCATTAAAACTACTGCAAACTCAACCAAATAGCGTTTAACTCTAAAATGCACATACATGGCTATTTATGAAACAAAAAACTTTGTTGAATACCACCAATTTGGTTCTTGGGGTCATTAAACGGGTGATTAGATGATTTTTTTTTTTTTAAGATTGGGAGAAAATACAAAGGCATCAGAATTGTATTACAGTATCTCTAATTTCATGACGATATATGTATGGCATATGTCACTTAAGACAAATTAAACAGTTTTTTTATAAGAAAAACAGGTATTTTTTAAACCACCCATATACAATCTACGTGTCCACATAAATTGACCCTTTTATGTCTAACCATACACTATATGGGTCTTTCAATTCAACTTGACCCCTTTTGTTTGATAAGCCAACTTGAACCCTTAATTCAATGAAAATGTATTACTTTAATTTAACAATTTATGTTTTTTGGTATAGGTTCACATTAGTTTACTCATTCATTTATGGTTAATCCGTACACCATAATAGGCCATTGAATTTAATTTGGACCCTTAATTCAATTAAAGTTAATTACTTTTTATTAATAATTTAATTCAGATAATAACTTATCTAATTAAACTAAATTAATAATTTAGTACATAAAATTAATTATTCAATTCGTCAACTCATGCAAATAATTAATGTATAAAATAAAAATTATTAAGTTTATAAAAAGAAATACAAAAATGATCCATTAATTACTAAAAATGATTAAATAATTAAAATTATTATTCCAAAAAAGAATATGATTGAATAATTAGTAAAATGGTTAAATAATTGGATTAATTAACTTCATTAAGTTACCTTAGATTTATTAACCAAATAAAGCTAATAACGTAATTTAAGTTAATTAAAATGTGATAAAAATTAAAAGCAACTATTTAACTAAAAATTAATTGGATATGTATTACATGTATAAAGTGTAATTGCCTATGTTAGCATTTCTTCTCCATCCTTCTTCACTGTTTGTCTAAACTTACATTTTATTTTAAATATTTTTAACATTAGCTATAATTCTATACTCTCACAGAATACTCAATTATCTAATGCTTCTTCCTAAAATATCTCCACCTTCCCTAAAATACTCATATCAAACTTATCATACAAGTATTGAATCTCAAACAGAATAATAGTTGCCCTATGCTTGGGATTTTGCCACGCCTACTACTCCATAGGTTGTTAAAAAGAAGAAAAAAACATAAATTGTTAATTACTAATTAAAACTGATTTGATTTTCTAAATTAAATAAGAAACTATAATCAAATTTATCATATAAGCATAAGTTGTGAATCTAAAATGAAATAATAAATGATGTGAACCATTCCTCTCGATAAAATATGGTAAGTCTTTTAAATCAAATAAAAATCTATAAAAATGAAATAAAAAACTAAACTAAAATTCTAATATAGATGATTTAAAAAAATTGAAATAATTCAGATTATGACCCGTACTTAGTACAGGTCATTTACTAAAACACCCCACCTTAAAATACAGGTACTTAGTAAAGATAGTATTTTTTCATATTAGAATTTTAAATAATTCAGATTATGACCCTAAAGTTGCTTCACTTAAGTGAAAATTTTGATTACAGGAAAATGGGGATGAATTATTGAGTGCAATTTTTGATGGAGTGATTAAATCAACTATTGTATTTCAAATCAAAATTTCTTCATATGATTTGCAATATCAATATGCAGATCTCACAGTATCCAATAAAAGTGAATGTTTGATTAATAGATCCATAAATACAATTGAAAGTCCTCCAAGAAAAGAATTGTGTAGATATTTGAACATTACATCAACATTGCGAATGGATTAGAAGGTCATGAAGGAAAAAATCTAGTTTCTACTTTATTAGCTAATCTGAAGGCGTTGATGGAGTTTCCTTTGGCCCCAAAATCATCAAGACGTCAACACTGTAGTTTGCAGCCATGTTGTTGGGGACAAGAAGATTAACCGAAGTGAGAAAAGAAAAGCAATGAACTTCAACATTTTGATCGATAGAGAGATCCCTTTTTGTATCTGACAGTACATACAAAGAGGCTGCCGATGGTGTTTCCTTGGGCGACAACAGAAAATGAAAACCTGCACGACTTTTCCCTTTGCTCTAACAACAACTGAATCAAGGGATATGCAACTGATAGCTCTTACGTCCTAGAGCTCGTTCTTGATCACCACACCGGGAGGTCATTGAACCGACTTCTGGAGGAGGTGACGAGACTTCTGAGAGGTCATTGAACAATAAGGACATTTTAGAAATTTTAAGATAATTAGCATTCATGTGATGTTACATGTGAACGAAGTCTGACAAAAAATTAACGACAAAAAAGGTTTTAAATAATTGTCAAAAAGCTTAAGAATACTTTAAGACAATAACTAAACAATAAGGGTGGAATTAGTCAATTAACTAAACAGTAAGGATAGTTTAAAGAAATTGCACAAAAATAAAAGTTGTTAGTTGATGAATCAATTTTTGGTCATGTATCAAATTTTTTGTGCTACTTACCTCATCATTTGGTCTGCTTCCAAGTGGCCAATGATTCAGAGGCCGAAGTGGAGAACTTTTGCTGAATGAGGACCAGGATGCTAAGCTGATCAGGCCGAGCTAGGGGCAGATTAGGTGCCAAGCTGGGCAGGTTAGGTGTTGAACTGACCAGAGTGCCGAGCTGGCTGGTGGCGAGCTGGATTGATTGTTGAGCTTCGTAGTTCTTTAGAGATCTGCGAGAAATCAATGTCAGAGGACCCGGGGTGGCTAACTCGGTGAGGTCACTCCGATGCTTAAGTCAGTACTCTCATAGTAGACTGTGAGCTAAAAATCACAAAGTATGAGAGCTAGAATATGCCTACTTGCCCCCCTCATGTCATTGGGGTTGGTGCCTTTATATAGGCATGGTTTGGCGTGGGCTTCACGCACCATATCCGAGATTTTTGAGAAGTCACCTAAGTGGTCCGAGATTCCTAGAGGCAACCGCCATGCACGTTGACCACCCTCCGTATCGTTCGGTACATGGGCCAACTTCAAGGTTCGTGGGAGTGTTGGGATATGCATGTCGAATTTGTCGACGATCACGTCTCGTAGATCGTCAGGTCGGCGCCTGTGCTAGGTCGCCAGGTCGGTGCCTGTGCCAAGCAGCCAGTTCGGCACCTGGGCTAGCCTTTTAGCTCGCGCCAGGGCCAGGCCGCCAGTTCACACCTATGCCAGACCGCCAGTTCGCACTTGTGCCAGGCCGGCAGGTCGACGCTCGTGCCAGGCCGCCAGTTCGCATCTATGCCAGGCCGCTAGATGGGACACCATCAACTTGGCTATGACAAATTATTGCCTAAGTGGTTCTGGATGCTTGTTTCGAGGTGCCATGTGTCACAATATCATTGGAGGGTCAAATCTGCCCTCATCATACAAAAATAAAAGCTGTTAATTTTGGAGCCAAACTTTTGTAAGCTAACTTTAATCACCCACAACCAAAGTTTTCTCATTTCTATGATTAATTAAGTTAACTAGTGGGTCATTAGCAATCATCCCAATTCCCGAAGTATTCATTTTCGTCGTGAGCTGGTTTTAGTGCAATGCTAAAACCAGGAAGGAGCCACTCCAATACATCAAAGGTTTTGATTTCATGGTTCTAAGTAGAGCTGCAATTGGTTGTCTCTCAACCCAAAATGATCCAATCCAACTCCAGCTTTTGCATAGGTTTGGGCCTGACTTTTCAAACCATGGGTTATGCTTGGGCCAAAAAACTTAGACTTAACCTAAATTTGTGTTTGTCAACATACATGCATACATACACACGTATGCATATATTATAAATACATATTTATATATTATTATGCATATACACATGTGTGCATATATAAACATACACATATATGTATATTTATAAATGGAATTGTACATATTTTTACTCAACTATATTTATAAATTGGGTCGGAAAACCCAATAAAAATGCCTATACAAAAATATGTTCATAAATTCTTGATTCTTCCAAACCTAATCAGCCTGCCTAAGCCTAGGGGCTAGGGTTAAGCATTTGGATTATTTGGTTGAAAATCAAACCGAATAACTGAAATTTTAAATATCGTACTAAAAAAAAATCAAACTGAAACTGAAATTTTCAATTTGGTTACCGAATTTTAATAATATATACTGTTATAATATATATTACGAAATCAAGTTTCATTGCATATTATATATTATATGATACATATTATATATTACATATAATAGTAGAAAGTTCAGTTAATTCGTTTAAATGAAATTTTAATTCTAAAAACCAAAATCGAAAACTAAATTAGTTAAAAGTTGAATTAACTGAACCGATTTAACCAAAAACCAAAAAGACCGAACCGAAAAAATCAAAACAAAAAATTTTAGTTATGTTTTTCGGTTTTAACCAAATAGTGCTCACCCCTACCTGAGCTTGGCTAAGCTCAGCCCAACCCAATTTGCACCCAAGCCATGCTTGCGTTGCATATATTGAGTTAAGTTTGGGTTAGACCAGGTTAAAAAAACCCTTTTTTAGCCTCAAATTGACTTATGACTCAACCCATCTAAGTTGCACCCCTAGTTTTAGTGTAACTAAAATTAAAGTGGCTTGTTTCAAAGAACCATTCAACCTAAAAACTTAAGCTGTTAATTGAGTTCCGTGAATTGATTTTTCTATTCTCCGACACGCTCAATCACACAAAAGCCCATTAGGCTTGAAGCATATTCAATTACAAGCGCACTCATACCTTATAATTATGAGAGCAATGCGAATTAAACATTAGACCACTTGATAAGTAAACTTTGACACTATCTTTAAAAATCATTCAAACTAAAATTTTAATTTGTTAAGTGAGGTCACTAAATAGGTTTTTTTTTTTTAATTGTCTTTCAATTTGTCATCCTTACTGGCTAAGATAAATGGCAAGTTACACGGCCGTCGGTAAAGGAATAGAAATATAAGAGTTAAGTCTTCTGTTACTTTTTGTGCATCCAAACAAGGAACATTCTTGCGGAGCAGAGCGGAGTTAAAATGGTTTTAGTTTTCTGGGATTTCGTTCTTTCCTTCATATGGGTATGGTCTGGATCTCTAATAAAACTCTTTATGTATTACTGTTACATGCCACGGTTGGGGAACGAACTCATAAGAAAAATTATAGAGGATTCTTAGTTCGTTTTGGCTATGTTTATTTTTGCATGGTTATCCAATATCAGCGGAGGTGCAACTTACAGTCCTTTCACAGTATTATGTGGTGACGATCGTTTCACACTTTGGTCTCTTGGTGTAAGAATTCCTGTTCAGGTTAGGTTTTCTGTTTCCGATTTTTATTCTACTGGCTTGGTCAATTAAACTAAAATCTATTTGGTTTTATTCTTGTTTCTACTCATCTTGTATATCATTTGAATTTGGTGTAATTAATTTTGTCCTATTCTATACTGGGTTGTTCTGGTTATCACTTAAAATTGCTTTCATTTCGTTGATTATGAAGTCGCTTCGCGGCAAGTTAATCCAGTTCATTTGGTTGTTGCTTGAACATGGGTTAATTTTTGTAAGATGGGTTGGGATTTGAATTGTGTTTGTGTGTGTCATTGAATTCCCTCTTTCTTTTGTGATTGAAATTGTTCTTGTTGGTGTGGTTAAGCGATGGGTTTTCATTCTGTTCGATATTCCGGGGTGGATGTGATGGGTTAATTCCACTTTTCTATTGACAAATAAGTTTGGTGGTTGGCAACTTCTAATTATTTTTTGGGAAATCTTCACTTTATCCTATCTTACAAGTTTTTATTTGTTTCTTATCTTATTTTTTAAAACCTCACTTTTTTGGTATTTAATCACCTGAATCTCCAAGACGGGGCCGTATTACTTTTTTTTTTTTTTTTTTTTCTTTTTGAAATAGCACATACTTTCACACACCAAGCTATTTTACAGTGAGGATGAACCTCATTCTCCACGAAGTACCTTTCTTTTCAACCGCCAGGTGTCCTTTTGATAGATATATGGATCCACCAAAAGATTGTTTTGGTGTAAAAATTAGGGTTTCTAACAGATTAGGGCAAATTTTTACCCTTATATCAATAAAATAGATTTATATAAGAATTAAAATGGAATAGCTTTTTTTAAAAAATACCAAGAAAGGGCAGTCGATATTGTTGCTCGTCTTCCTCTTCTGTCCTTTTTTAATTGTCTTTGCTTTCTGATCGTATATATTTGCACTTTTTTTTTGATGAAATTTACCGAGATTTGGATCATGGGTTCTCCCAAACCCAAATGTAAAAGTCCAAAACCAAATAAGTCAGTCGAGAAACTTCCACACTACTGGAATTAGATAAAATTTACCGAAGTTTGGATCCGGAGCAGATTCCAGGATTCGAGCAAGGACCATGGATTACTCTTTTGGGATTTTCCCGCAGAGAAAATTATTCCGATTTCCAATTTCTAATCCAATCACTTTTAGGCTTGATTATCCACAGCGTCCCTTCAAATTTGTGCAATCTTTGGTTGCCTCTGTGACAAGTGTTTCTGTTTTTCTCTTTTGGGGTTCAAGTCTCCAATAAGTTTCAAAAGTGGTGGTCGGTTTTGGCCTGTGGAGCCGTTGTCTACATATGTATAATGCATTTGCCGATGTATTGTAAATTGTAGATTGTGTCTCAAAAGTGTTTTAGAAATTCAGATTTCATCATTTTGATTCAGACCACTGTGGATTGTGAATTCACTGGGTGGAGACTCTTTTTGAGACATCTAGTCATCTTAATCACCAAATCAAAAGGAAAAAAAGAGGAAGATGAATAAGTATCCACTGCCCTTTCTTGATATTTTCCCAAAAAAGCTATTTGATATTAAGGGCAAAAAGTTGCTCTTAGAAACCCAAAAAATTATTTCCATATGTAAACTGTAGAAATAAAGAAAATCCCTTATGGTACACTATTTCCTCAAATATCTCTCTTCTATTTTAAGTCGTGATGTAAATGTTTTGTTAAATTGGGTTTTATTGGTTAGTTGGCATTTCGCATGAGGTTCCTATCTCATATTCTCATGGACCGTAAATAAATAAATACATAATTATACAAATCTACTAATTAATTTGTTATTTTGTTGCTTTATGATTAATCTGCTACATGTTGAAATAACTTTTATTGGTTAGTCTACATGTTCATTTACTCTAAACCCATTAATTTCCAAAATTTTATTGTAGACTTTGGTAACATGGATATGGACCTGATGGCCAAACTGGTGAACTGTTCAAAGCGGGTTGACAGTATAAAATAATTAATTAATTATATTATAATTATCAAGTATAATAAGACATGAAAAAATATATTAAAATAAAATTAAAATTTGAAAATAAAGGAAGAAGGGACATTGGAAGAGAGAGAGGGGAATAGATCTACAAAAAGAAAGGGGACGGGAAGGAGAGAGAGGGAAGGAAAATGGAGAACTTGCCACTCTGCAAGAGTTCACATCTCTGCCCCATAATGCCCCACAGCACATCACTGTTGAATATTGGGAACATTTTTCGATGATGGCAACATTGATTCTGATATTATCATCGGAAGATGTTTTTAATAAGTGGCGGGATGTTCTGTGGGGCAGAAATGTGAATTTCTGCATGGGAGGAGGGTAGTGATGGCAAAAAGACAGCAGTGACGGTGTTGCAAATGCCCATTTAGTGCACATGTACTCTCTTCAGTTTTGCAAGCCTGTTTGGTGAGAATGTATTTGTATATTGATAATGAAAGCAAATACAGATTCCAAGGTAAGTTTACATTCAAATGAAAGCAAAAGTTTGTATCCAGAAAATGGATGCAAACTTTTGCCTTCGTTCAATGTAAAAATTTTGGATTCTAGCATCAGCATTCCTATTTGCACTTATGACAATTAAAAATCATTTGGCAAGAATATAAATTCAAATTATTAGTACCAATTTAAATCAAATTTGCATTTTTCTGGACTAGACATTTTTATATTTATACAGATATATATATATATATATATATATATATATATATATATATATATATATATATATATATATATATATATTTGTATTTTTACTCTTCCCAAACGCAGCCTGACCAAATATACAATATTATCCCGCTAAGCACCAAAAAAAATATTATCAATTTAACGGTTTTTTGGGTAAAATTCTATTTAATCGTTTGACTCACTCAACCTGAATGCTCAAGCTGATGATCCATCATTATCCATTGGATTTTTAAAAGTATTAAAAATCGGGTGTAATTGAATGTTTTCATTCATGGGAGATGTTTTTAATGCATCGCTGCAAGTACTGTGAGTACCATTATGTGAAGAGGAAATTTATGATTCGGAATCATACCTTTCTAATATCATAAAAATTGCTCAATACAATTATACAATCTAAAGGACAATGAAACCACACCGAGGGATGATAAAAAACATTTTATAAGTACTTTAACAAGTAAACCAAGGATTATACGAATCTACGCATATAATTCTGTTCATCACATTTCTATGAATCTACGAATCTACGCCTATAAGTACTTTAACGGTCTTTTTCCATTTTATTTAATGTTTATATATTATGTTTCAGATTTATAAGTCTTGTGTTGGGTGGGGGTAAGAGAGCGAGTTGTGTGCATTGTTGTTGGGTTCTGAGCAAGACCGGCTACATCATCTCCTGTAATAATTTATTGAGATCACATTGGCGCCTCAAAGAGGGTGCCCCACATGGACATCTCACCGTGCATTGAGAACATCTCCCATACTTATCATCACGGGGAGATATTTCCAATAAATGGGTGAAAGGTGATATGAGGCGTGGATCTGATCTCTAATTTATCTCATTTTGATAAAGGTTAATAAAATATTAGGGAAAATTCTTAATCAATACTCTGAACTTTAGGGGTTGTCTCAAGTCAGTTCTCGAACTTTAAAATGTGTCTATGTAGTACCTTAATATCTTTCAGAATGTGTCTAATATGTCTCTGCCATTAATAGTTCGTCTATCATGTGATGACATGTGCCACTTAAAATTTTTAAAATATTAAAACTATCCTTGAAAAAAAACATTGTTCATTGTCTTCTATTTTAGGACTGAAGAGTTGTGCCATTACTACAATGGTGCCAGGAAGTGATGATGGTGCCAAGAACAAATCTGAACAAACAAAGTGGTGCTAGGAACTGACCAAGTTCCAGTGACGGCTGAAACCGCCATTGCTACAGTTCTTGTATATTCTTTATTCTTTTTAATTTTATATACCTAATGAAAATTTCCTGTATGTTCTAAAATTCATCTTGGATAGATGATGCAACCTTCCTATTTCAGTTAGGATGCTGCAAGGGGAAGTTATGCAATCTTAACATTTACAAGGGAAAGGTTCTTTTGATTGTTAATGTTGCACTACAATGGTATAGCTTAATTTCTTCTTTGCTTATTCTAGAATTTATTGGTGTTTGGATTTGACTTCATTAACTGTACACAAACCTTTTGAGTTTTTTTTTTTCTCATTCCGCAAGCCAAAAAACAAGATTGCTTGGAATCAAGGTGGAACGACAACATAGTTTACTAAAATCAAGATTGGAACGAAAGGATTTTTGTTTAAATTGGTTTGTGTGGAAGTGGCAGATAATGAAATTAGATGACACCTGACGGGCAGTTTTGATATTTTCAAAATTAACTGATGGATTGTTAACGACAGGTACCTATTAGACACATTCTGAAAGTTCGGGATACTGCATAGACACGTTTTGAAGTTCAGTGGCTAACTTGCCACAACCCCTAAAATAAGTTTGGTACTGATCAAGAACTTTCCTAAAATTTTAAGATGGCAGTACCTCCACTTGAGTAAACTTTGAGCTCTGAAAAATATGTTTATAGCGAAAAAAGAAAAATCAAATACAATTGATTAAAATATACCATTTCAAGCCTATCTAATTTTTCTTATTTTTTGTAACCATTGAAATGCTATTTCAAATTCTAATATTTCAATTCCACACAATGAATCTTACATTTCCAAAATTTGAAGTTTGAATTGTTAATTAATTCCAGCTATTAGGATCTATCGTTGGTGTAGGATACATCATTCGGACCCTTCCTCAAACTTGTCATGAAAAACCCCTGAATGCGGGCATCCTAGACGCATGGATTGACGGAGTTGCTACCTTCGTTATGATTAGCTTCCAACTTTGGGCTGATAAGAAATTCCCCAACAATTTCTTCCGGAGAGAGATGACCTCATGTCTCTTCACGCAAGCTCTTGCTCGTCTAACCGATGCATATATGAATCCCGTTTATGTAAGTTATATTGGTTACCATTTCTTATATTTTAAGGGTTCTTTGGTTTGCAGTGGCAGTCGGAATCGGAATTAAAATCAAAATTCATTGGAATCAGAATGGTAGTGGCCCATTTTTATAGTCTGTTTGGTTCAGACAAGAATAAGAATAGGAATTAAAATCAGTAGGAATGAAATTTCATTCCCTATGGTTCCTTCAAATAAGGAAATGCCATTCCAATAACAATGAGAATGAAATTCCAATTTTATTCAACCAAACAATTGGAATCGAATACCCCATTCCGATTTTAATTCCAAACCCCTATTCTCATGAAACAAATAGGGCCTAATTGTTTTATACTGTAATTCCTTGAATTGATGAAATTCTTTAATTTGTACAGGCCGCAGGATGGAATTATGCTCGAAGGGATCACGGACTCGTGAAACATATATTAGTGTACTGGCTTGCCCCAATTTTGGGGACTTTGTTTGTTTGCAGTAAAATTATCGACCTAGCTTGATAAATCATTGGATTATATTGACATTGGTAATGATAAAAACTATGAGTTAATTAGAGTGTGGTACACCTCTCAATTATGTTAAAACTTAAAAAGTGCGTGTTGTAAATATGGTGTGTATTGACCGGAGAAATGTTTGATAATTTATACCTAAATCATATAAATATAGTATTGGATTTAGTACTCATTGGTCCCTATCTTGTGGGTTGAAGTAAGGGTGTCAATTGGATTGGATTTGGTCCAATCTGATATGGTTTAATAGATTGGGTCTAATCCAATTAAAAGAATATTCTGGACCATTTTGCTGGATTAGTTAAATTTAATGTCTGAACCGTTCAATTTCTTTAAATTGGTTTGATTTTAGATTGATTCCAATTTAAATCTGGTCCATTGACACATGTATTTTTATATTCTATAAATGGATCAGATAATGGTTCAAATTACATTGGAGCTCAGGCAGTCAACAGTCTCCAAATTCACAGATAAATTTTGGCCCAAAACGACTTTTCAGTGTTACAAAGGCCCACTTCTATAAGCAAAATTTGTATTAAAAATTAAAACCTTGAACAGCTAATATTATTTGTAAAAACCATTACTGTGTTTGTAAACTGTTGTACTTTGAAAATTGTGATTATTGATGTAAAATTCTATTGTAAGTGGAGTTTTATATTGATTTAGGATGAAAAACTATATTCTATCCAAATGCCGATAAATATGAACTGAGAGTGGAATTTTACACCGACACTTATTTGCATCACAAATAAATGCCAACAAACGTGGACTGAGAGTGCGGTTTTACACCAATCTGTATTTACATCGCAAACAAACGCAGCATTAATAATTAAACATGTGGCTAATCTAGTGAATCTACAATTTGATGGATGTTTAACAAGACAATGAGTCTCATTGTTATTAGACTTGTTCATGGGCTGGGTGGCCTGATGGGCCGGCTCGGCCCGGCCCAGCCCCTGGACGGGCTTCAACACGTAAATGAGCCCATAGGCTTGACCTCGGGCCAAAAAGTCCGGCCCACAATAAAATCGAGTCAGGCTTGGGATTTGTCAAAATAGCCCGGCCCGACCTATAGACTAAACACAAAAACCCTAATATCCTAACCCTTCTCATTCATCTCTTTCCACATTTCCTGTTAGCTGAACTATCCAATGTCAAACCTCTCTTCTCTTCACATCTTCCTCACACTCTCAAGTAGTCGCAGAACTGGCGAATATTCACCAGCGCAACAACTCCGGCAGACTGACGATGAGCCTTCTCTCTCTCTCTCTCTCTCTCTCTCTCTCTCTCTCTCTCTCTCTCTCCCTCTCTCTCTCTCGTTCCTCTTCTCACTCATTCTCTTTCAAATCTCAGACATCGGCGAGGCAGCGAACACAGGCACCGGCGGTGAGTCATCTCCCTCTCTCTCTCTCGGACACGAATTGACTCCTCTTTTCACTGTCAAAATTGCATCTCACCACGAACTGAGCACCAGCTGGTAAATCCTCTCTCTCTCTCTGATAGACGCGAACTCAATACCGACAAACACAGTCACTGACGGTGAGTTCTTTCTTCTGTTAGGTCGGACTTCGGGCTCGATCCTAACAAAATTATGTTTATGAAGAGTAAAAGCCCGGCCCGCCCCAGCCCATCAATAAGTCTAATTGTTACCCATACAATTAACGTACTGAGAAGCTTGAAAAATGATCAAACTCTCACAACAGGGGTCATCCAATCCGCGATTAGGTAAATGTTTATCTCAGGGTTGATCAAACTCTCACAACAGGGTTGATTCGTCCATTTCATCAACACTAATATTTGTGATAATTAATTTTAAGCATAGAAGCTAGGTCCTTAATAATTGTATATTACAAATGAATTTCATCTTATTTACCAGAGCTTAAGACGTTTTATAGTAATTGCTGAAACGACTGATATCGATCGAGTTTAAAAACTTGGATTAATTCATAGATTATATAGTTTGGGTAGCTATTAAAAATCAACAGCTATAATTATTTATGGGAATTGAAGGTGTTTGGAGAATCAATCAATATGAAGCTGCTGTTGATGTTTCTTCTTGCATGCTTGCGTGATTCTACTGTTAATATTATTATTAATTATTAAGAGACGCATATAGAATTTTTACGTGAAATTTTAATAATTATTCAACCCAAGCCTGCTCACCTTGCACCTATAGCTTCTACCATCTAAACCATCCAAAAACATGTCTGTGATGGCTGTATCAATAAAATTTATAGTTACCAAAGCGTGTTTAATATTTTAGATGGTAGCAATCCGGGTGAAATCAATGTTTTAAGTAAGAGACATGCACACACACACTTAAGAAACCAATGAATACAGTGGAGCCAGAATATCCAATAATTTATTCAACATATCTAGAAATTAAATCAGGCAAATAGAAATTAAATCGCTAATACAGAAGTTATCAAAACTCTACTCATGAACTATCTTCCACAACTACAAAATAAAGATTAATTTTCGTGACAATGAAGTTGAACTATCTTCATAGATAAAAACAACTTAGAAAAGGGGACACTAACACTATCCACTATTCCTAGTGTAAATTTTCGGGGTTGAGTCCTCAGACACTGTGCACTCATCATGGGGCATAATAATACATCGAACTGATCGATGGCTTTGATTTCGTGGTTTTAATGTTTTATCGCAACAGTAAAACCAAGTTGCGGTAAAAGTGTAAAATTTTGTTTTTTGAGGGAATCTTATACGACATGTATGGTTGTGATATCAGCTTGGCGAATTGAGATCTGTTTCTGGCATAAGGCGTGTCTCATAATGACCTTGTAACCATATCTCACAGTACATTAGAAACATCTCCAATAAATAATAATATATAAATACCAGAGATGTTCTAAATGCACGGTAAGATGTCCCTATAAGGTCGGTGTGAGCCGGAATGAAAGGGATTAGGAGAACTCCCTCGTTTAACAGTCTAAGTGATTAATTAATTATTCACTTTAATTAATTAAGGGATCGAATAAGTTTTATTCGAGCCCGGATTTCCTGTTCAGGAGAATCCTGCCCATATTTATTGCAATCACACATAGAGAACATCTTATCCTCTACATAGTATTATACGGGGGGAGAAATTTCCAATTCATAGGAATGGTATATTGTGGGTAGGCATGAGCAGGGTTCTCGTGGATAGGGTTCTGGAGTCGTCTCATTGAGGAGTAGGATGGGGTATATTGGACTCACATCCCACAGATGGATCGCTCATATAGCCCACTTTGATATCCGACCCTTTACGTGGTCATATAGTATTTTCCCAAATACAAAATGCTTGAATGAAAATAAAATATGAGAACTATATATTAGTAAGTGTGGGTACATAGAACAAACGGAAATGGTTGTTTCTCATACAAAATCTTGCCCACTTCATTTATTAAGACTACAAATTAATAGTTTTCTTTATTCCTTTTACTTCTCTCATCAACTCCATTCCCATGGAACTGTGCAGTTAACCTGAAACCAAAAGAACAAACATTATTTAATGAACCAAAGTAATTTTTACAGAAGACAAAGTTATTAGGATTTCTTGTTAATTAGGAGAAAGGAAGAGAATGACAAATTAAATGAGATAACTGATGATGGATTGGCTAAAGAGATTGAGTCTTACTACTTCCGCATTGGGTTCCTTGGGGAATCGGATTGCCACAGTATTTGGCGACGTAGAAGACCTTATCTATGCTTATCATCTGTTCCACCTCCTTGGTGATGTGTTGACATACACATGAAATATTAGCCTTCTTCACAACATCACAACAAGCTTGCGATGGTGGAACCTGTGGCCCCTGCTTCTGAACGAATTGCTCACATTGTTCCACTAAACCCTCAAGATCACCTTCACAACCTTGTGCAGAGACCTGGTGGCCGGAAATTAGAATTCCGGCAACCAGCAACACTGCCAAGGCCAAACAACCATACTTATAACCTGCCATTATCTCTTTCTCTCTTCTTTCCTTTCCTCAATCTCTCTCTCACTCTGTCTCTCAAAATTTGGTTTTGGTGCAATCGTTGGGCTGCTCATGGCCGCCATATATAGAGCTAGGAAAGGGGATGTGGGTCAAATTCGCTGCCACGTTGTTATCTCACCATGAAATTGGCTCCACCTTAGAGAAACTTGTAATCATATATATTATACGTTACATTTAATCCCGGAATGAAATGATAGATTACGTTACGAGTCTGGTCTAGTTCATTGTGTGTGGTGACAAACAAGTAGTATTTGAGGGTTGCCATTGTTAGAATGAAAGGGTAGTGAGAATCCGGGTCTGTTTGATTTGGAGGAATAGAGACTTAGAATTGGAATTAGAATGATGGGTCATTCCAATTTCAACTGTTTGGTTGGGTGGATTCAGAATCCTAATGGCATTTTTCTATTCGAGGAATTTTAGTTAATTTCAATTTTCATTCTAATTCCTGTGTGGAACAAATAAACTGTGTGAGTAAGTAAACCATTCTAATTCTAATTCTAAAGGATTTTGATTGTGACTACAAACTGAATAGACCTCAGTAATTAACCATTGGTTTAGGGGCGGAGCCAGGGGGGACCCAGGGGAGCCATGGCCCCCCTATGGTTCAGAAAATCTTTACAACAATACAGTTTTTATGTAAATTTTCCCTTCCCCCACTCTCCACCTCAATGGTTGGCCCCCCTATGGATGAGTCCATCCATACTTCATTTAGGTTTTGGCCCCCCTTATAAAACATTTCTGGCTCAGCCCCTGCATTGGTTGTCAATTGCGAGTCAAGTCACCCAAGTAGCAATGACTACTAGACTCCATTAAAGAGGTTGAAACATGAAACTAACCATTAGGAGTGTCAATGGTATTCAAAAATCTGATTTCAATTTTGAAATTTAACATAATCAAATCGAATTTAGATACAATAATTAAATTATATAAATCTTATATATTTATATATTTCATATAATAAAATATTTGCTTTATATATTTATTAATTACTTAAAATAATTAATAAGTCAAATTTGAATCAAATATCAAATATTCAAATATTTAATCGAATTTAAATTTGAGCATTAATATATATCAAATTTTCTAATCAGATTTGAATTCAAATATTGTTTGATTCAATTCGAATTCAATCGATTTACACCCCTACTAATCACAACAAATGGTGAGTGAGGTTTTATCATCCATGGTTGAAGACTACAACCTTGTATATTCAAGTGGGGTGGGTTGGGTAAGGGTTGAATGCCAATCCACCCATATTGACCCACCAACCCACCATGACCCATCATCCATCCTTGTTAAAGGCTCATAACCCACCCTGATCCATCCATATTGACCCACTTGATTCATTCATATTGACCCTTAATCACGCTCACCCATACTAATCCACCTACCTTTGCCTATAAATACAAAAAAAGGATTGGCACGGCCCGTATACTCGAAATAATAATTTTTAAGAGAATAATCTCTCTCAAGACTGTCATGTGACAAAAGCGAGTCAAGCCAACCCATATATCCAAAAATACAAAAATTGTAGATAAATGTAGAAAACAATAGAAAAATTGCAGAAAATACAAAAAAAAACAAAAATTACATAAAATTCAGAAAAATACAAAAAATACCAGAAAATTATGAAAAATGAAAAAAAAACTAAAAAATGTTGAAAATTCAGAACTTTTGCAGAAAAATCAGAAAATATGCAAAAAAAAACTAGAAAATTGCAAGAAATGCATGAAAACACTAGAAAAATGCAAAAATTATGCAGAAAAGCACCAACAAATTGTAGAAAAATACCATAAAATTCAGAAAATGTAGAAAAAATACAAAAAATGTAGAAAAATACAAAAAAATATAGAAAATAGCAAAAAAGGCATAATTTTTATAAAAGTGCTTTCACAAAAGTACTTTTGTATAAGTACTTATGTACAAGTGTTTTCATAAAAATACTTTCGTAAAAGCACTTTTATAAAAGTGTTTTCATGCTTTCATAAAAGTACTTTTATAAAAGTGCTTTTATGCTTTCATAAAATATTTTCATAAAAACACTTTAATAAAAGTGATTTCGTGTAAAATTACTTTTGTAAAAGTGCTTTTATAAAAGTCCTTTTCATAAAATTACTTTATAAAATTGCTTTTGTGTAAAATTACATGTGAACACGAAAAAATAAAATCTATTTTATTTTAATTTTAATTCTAAAATGACGTGGCATGGTGGTTTGAAATTGTAATGAGATATAAATGCATTAAGAGGCTTGAATTTGACTCAGTTCAACTATTGTATTTTTTTTTTTTTTGAGATTTGGCAAGTATAGATAGAAATGACTTTGACCCAATCCATCCGGACCCTAATGGGTACCCTCGACCCAACCCATCCGGACCCTAATGGGTATCCTCAACCCAACTCACCCTGACCCTTTTTCCATTGACCTTAATGGGTTACTCGATCCATATTAACCTACCGAAAGATTGGATGGGTCTGGATGGATTTTAAGATGAATGGATTGGATGGATGAAATGAATTGGAGTCAAAATTGCCAGCCCTACTGTTCAACCATAGCGTGAGATTTCCAAATTAGGATACACTCAAACGTGGGAAAACAAAACGCCTAGAAAGTTATTTCTGGTCTAAGATTAATTACCAAATTGGAATAATAAACTTCTTTCATTTGATTCTTGAACTACATATCTTGGTGTTTGAAATGTAAGGATATGTTGATTTGTTATTGGATCTATGATGCTTTGTGTTGTATATATTAGTAGATTCGTGGTTTTTTCCAAACAAACTGAGAAATCCCTTTAATGGTAGGAGAGAACCATAAGATGTATTTATGAATGATATATCAAATTCATTAATCCATCGACAATTTATGTGAAAAAAATAATGTTTTGAATTTTTTTCATAATTTATAGAAATAAAAATTCTAACGTAATTATTTTAGTAATTAAAATTTATGAATTACATATAATATGATAATCTTAAAAATTCTAATGCATCAGATATATTTTAAATTATATTATATATTTCTTTAAATTATTATTTAATAATTTAATTTACACTAATTTATGTCATATTTATTATTTATAGAAACAAAAATGTATCATTTACAAAATTAACATAACTTACATTAATAATTTTTAAGAAGTTACATACCCATTAGCGAAAATAATAAAATATAAATAATTGAATCAGTAACTAAAATATATTAGTTGAATATGACTTGTTTCTCGGACGCTTGGATGCATGGATTTTCTACATTCTCATGGATCCCATATATTTTGTAAATTAGTTATATATTTATATATTTATTAATTAATGATTTAATTTGAATTATAATAATATATTAATTTGAATAAATAATAACATATTTTGTATGTATTTATATTGTGCATGTTTGTATTTGTACTCTTTCCAAACTGAGCCTTATATCTTTATATAATATTACTGGTTTGTGGGTTTTGAAAGTTGGATTCGAATGCTAATGGAAACGGTTGCAGAGCATCAAACGAGGGTGAAATGTTTTTGAAAGGACCCCCTCAAGGGGAAATCCCCTATTTATAAGGATTGCTAGGTCCAGGCTACTCTGTATACTTTTTTTTTCTTAATAAAGTTACCTTATTTTAAAATAATAATAATAATAATAATAAAACAAAAAAAACACTTGAAATCAATCAATCAGTATAAAAGTGCCAACTAATCTGAAGGGGTCAACTGTTTCATTGGTAAGGTTTAGTGTTGTAGCCTTCAACAGGGTTGGGGTTTTATGAGTTTTGGAGATGGGTTACGCAGTTACGCCTCCATTGTGTGCCTAATGACAAGCACGAGATGGTCCCAATGTATGGGGGATGGACTGTGAGGTACTCTAAGGAGTGCTCTATGGGGAGTCCATCCGAACTCACCATATCCTTTTCTGCAGTTTAATATTCTCATTATCCTTCATTCACTATCTTTTATCTTCTCTTTGTTCGCAGCAAATTAAATGCTAGTGGGGTACATAACTATATATAGAGCTATTTAGACGAATGGACCAATTTTGACACTATGAATTCACATTGACTCTTATAATGTGCGCTAGCTTTTTGTTTGCGATACAAACGTCGGGGTATTTATGCACCCCTGTTTGTGTATGCGAGCATTTGTTTGAAACGTAAAAAAATAATAATTATCAGAGTAAAAATATATTTGTTGACACTTTTGTACTCTAAAAAAAGAATATTACGGTACCTATTTTTTGAATACAATTTTGTATTCATTTGATAATTAACTTTTTGATCAAAGTTGAGGCATTGAAACATAAGATAGTTGAAACATTTACTGATGGGCCCACACCTTTGTACCGATTTTAAACAAACATGATGAATGCAAAAATGATTTAAAATATAAACCGTGATTGTATTCATGAACGGAAAAATAGATAAAAATATAGTACACATATTTGTGTTTACATTGCAATCAAACGCAGCCACAGAACATCTTCCCATAACAAATACACTACTCTGGAGGTATAGGGAGCCCATCTCCAGAACACCATTACTCTAGAATCTGCTCCGGTAACGAGAAGTTTGTTTAAGTGAATGCGTTTCCAAATTTTGCATGAAGTGAAAAACACATAAATTAATTAAAAGAGGTATTAAATTGCATGTTTTTTAAAACCGAACCGATGACTGAACCGGTCAGGGGTCCATTACCAGTTCGAATGGTTTGACCGTTCGACCCAAACGACTGGCCCGTTCTGATAAAAAAATAAAAAAAATTAAAAAATAGTCAAAACCGTTTGAATGATTCAAACAGTTAATTGATCGGTTCAACGGTTTGTTGACCAAAATCAACGATTTTAGAGGAAAAAATGATTTTGAAGAAAAACAAAACTGATCAGATGATCGATTCCCAGTTTTTTCGGTCCAACCATCTAGTCTGGTCCAATTTTGAAAACAGTGTTAAATTGAATTGCCATTTTTCATTTTGGCAGGAAAAAACGGTAAAAGAGGCCAAGATGGAGTAGTGCCTAATCAATTATTAATCAGTTGTATAAAGTAGACCCAGAATGAAACTAATTGTTAATTTGGATAATTGGGTCTAACCCAATTATACTTGACATCAATAATTATTTTGAACTTCACTTTTGATAATATAATTTTAATTAAAATAGCAGTGAATTGTTAACTGTTTATATGTTAATAAAACAAATGTTTTATTATTAAGTTATCCTTTCTTTGTGGTTGGCAACGTCATGGTTGGGGAAGAGTTCGGCTTCTGTCACGGCAACTCGATGCTCGCATCGTTCGAGCAACCCCTTATAACTTTGCATTGAAAATATCTCCCCTAAAACAAATCATATAATTAGAGAGATATTCCCAGTTTGTTATGCACTCGCTCATAGTTGTAGTCCCATACAAATGAAACTGCAATTAATGCTAACAAATGAAGCAGTTATAAAAATTTATATAATACCATCGATGTATAGTTGAGAAGGTACATTGATGGTTTGATTTCTCATACAACATTTATTTATTTATTGATCAGCTACGGCGACATATTATTTGTTTTGTCCTTGTCATTTTTCGTCATGGGACGGTGTAACCTGAAATAGAAAAATAGCGAAGCAATGAGCAACCAACTAATTTTAATGCATGTACAAGTAAGTTAAAATATGTAAAATTAAAATAGAATAATTCTTAAAAGAATATCATATTTAACAAATAAAAAAAAAAGGTTTGACCATAATATTAAAAAGATATGATATCTGAAAAACTTTATTTGACCAATCAAATAAAATCATGAATGTGGTAGTCAATCAGGTGTTATTTGTTAATATTCATGGGTGGGTTTTGATTGGTCAAAACCTTCTCATACCATATATTTTTTCCACATCATAGATTTTCCCATAAAAAATACTTATATATCATTGTTATCAAGGTATAACCTAAGTGTTACCTAGGCGGCCAGTGCAGGCCCTTTTTGCTGGGCGATTCTAGGGGGTGCAATTTGAGCGGATTCAAATTGTGCTCTGTCAAAATTTGAAGGACCCAACCTAAGTGCCGAACTCAAAACAATGTAAAAGATTAATCTGGGCCAGATCTGTTCATAGGCCGGGTTCGGGTTTAACTTTTGCCAAAATTTGAATGGACCTACTCTAAAACTTGACCTATAAACAGGTTTAATCTGGGCCAATCCAAATTGCACCCCTACCTTTCACCTGAATGCCAATGCTTATATGAAAGAAATGCCCAATCAATAAATCTCATTGCACATTGTTAACTGTCATAAAAAACATATTAATTGGCTTCTCTCTCTCTCTCTCTCTCACACACACACACGTATATAGAGTCTAACTATATATGATACCGAAAAAGCATGATGGTTAATTATAAGCTTTGATACCGATGCATGCATACTTACTTCCACATCTGGTACCATGGGAAAGTGGGTTGCCGCACATAAATGCCACATAGACCAACTTCTCCATGCTAATGTGAGTCTCTTCTTGCTCAGTAACACTTGCACACACACAGGGCATGTTAGCATTCCTCACAATACTACAACATGTTCGTGATGGTGGAGTCTTGGGCCCAGGATACTGAATGTAACTCCAACAATTGTATCCTATAGACAGAAGAACACCATCACACGCAGCATTTTCCTTGATGGGAACCTGGTGGCTGGAGACTACAACTCCGCCAATCAACAAGGTTGCTAATAATAGGACGACCAAGTAACAAATGTTAGAAGCTACCATCTCGATCGATCTCTCCTTAATCCTTGCTTCTTTGTTTTGTTTTGGATGTTTGCTTGGTGATAGGTACGTAAGGCAAGTTCCGCAATAAGGAGAATAGGTCTGTAACTAATTTATATTCACACCTTGCTTTTCAATTTGCTTAAATCATGAGACATTCGCACGCCTGCATGCATACGTTTTGGAATATGAAGTGAAACGCAAAGAATTGTAAATAGAGTTGATTGGGTGTTAATTGTAGACAAAATATAGAATTGAATTGTAATTGGAGTCGGTTACTCTACTCTGGTATATTAATTGATGAGCTGGTTTTGGGAGTTACGTTTTGAGGGAATCTTGTAAAAAAGTTCTTAATTTTCTCGAGTTGAAGTCAAAAGTCAACACTAGGAAGATAGGGACATGGGAGTGGAGATATTGCCTAAATTAGATTTATTAAAGCGGGTTGAGTGGGATTTCTTTTTGTTTTTTGGAATCTTCAAAAGCGGGGTTTTTATGAAGAATTGCCTAAATTAGATTTATTAAAGTGGGTTGAGTGGGATTTCTTTTTTGTTTTTTGGAATCTTCAAAAGCGGGGTTTTTATGAAGAATTGCCTAAATTAGATTTATTAAAGCGGGTTGAGTGGGATTTCTTTTTGTTTTTTGGAATCTTCAAAAGCGGGGTTTGTCATACTTTCAAGCCTCAAACGCCTGTGGTTTCAATGTTACCAAGAGATTATGCCAAATTTAAGCATCCCATGTTTAATTGTGGATGTCATTTTAATTTTTGGGACAACTTTGGCATAGTGTCTTGTCAACAAATAAATTTGGAGAAATCTGTCATCTTTTTCAGCAGAAATTAATGTCCATACAAGAATAAGGAAATAAATTGTTCAAAATTTGGCAGTGGCTTGCATGAACGATAAGGAGGTATATGTAGGCACTCCTATTCTCAAACCCGGAAGTAAGGCGGGGACTTGGTATTTCATTATCGAAAAGTGCAAAAATCTAAATCTATGTATACTACTTAAAAAAAAGTCTCAAAAATATTTTTGGAATTTTTTAAGGACAAAATTAATTCCTCTATATTTAAATTTATTGATAAAAAAAATGAGGGTAAATAGGATAATCGATTATTGATATTAAATGAGTTGAAAATAGGTAATTTTAAGATAATCAATGCATTCAATTCTCTCTCATTAAATCTCAACATTTAAGGTATTCATTTGCATTCATCTTCATTGAATCATATATTTAAGTCATTTTTGTTTTTTCTCATCATTAAATTCTACTAATTAAATCCATCATAATAAATTAATAATTCCAATAATATAAAAACTTATACTTTTAAAACCTACCATCAAAAATAGTGTTTTCAACTAGGCGGTGGTAAGAAATTAAACCATTTTGGGTAAAATAGATAAATAATAAAATTCAAAAATAGATAAAATGCATAATAATGTAGATATTAAAAAAAATGGAACAATTATAATATCATATATTTACATATAAAACAATAATAAGTATGATAAATAAGAAATATTTTTATTAATGATGAAAATGGAATATAAAATTTAAGACTAACTATAAATAAAACTCTTTCCTATTCTCTCATTAAATCTCATATTTAAGGTATATTCTCTCATTAAATCCTATATTTGAGATATACTTTTCTCATCATTAAATTCTATTAATTAAATTCACAACATTAATTTGAATAGTATAAATATAAATATTTTGAAAAGTAGTTTGAAAATAAAACTATTTTCTTCCCTCCCAGTGGTGGGTAAGCAATTTAAACATTTAGGGTCAAATTGGTTAATAAATAATGTCATAATTAAATAATAAAATATTAAAGTAAATAAAATATATGATATATTAAAAAAATTAATTGTAATAGATAAAAATTATTTATATAATGTAGATGAAATATATAATTTAAAACTAATCCCAAAGCAAATTAATCTATTTTCTTATCTAGATGGTGGATCAACGATCCAACTTTTCAAAGAAACTCATGATATCATAATTGAAATAAAACATTTTGGAACATTTCTAATGTTATATATTCATCATATTAAATAAAAACGCTTGTTAAAATAAAATTATTTTTATTTATGTTAACAATAATAATAATTGTTGTTGTTGTTGCAATTTCAAAATTTCACGTGCAATGTATGTACACATTTACTACAAGCATTTAAGTTTATTTTTAATCATATTGTTACTTTTATTAATTCTCAATTTCTATCTTATTATGATATATTTAAAATTTAAATAATTAATATGAAGAAGATTTTCTCATGTGCAACGCACGCGCAGGAAGGGAAGTTCAAACAATTAATATGAAGAAAATTTTCTCACTTGCAATGCACGCGCAGGAAGGGAATTTCTTATCAAATCAACCATTACGACTATCCCATCCTATTTCATGGCAACCCAACTCCTGACTTACAACATTTTCTCTCAAGTGAATGCCATGGCACATGACTTTTGGTGGGGTTACTAATCTTGACAACCTCATATTTATCTTCACAATTGAAATAACTTTCATAGGAAAAAGGATAAGGGAGGACTCGATATTAATTCCTTCCAGATGTTAATATTATAAACAAAGTTGTTGTTATGAAACTTGCTTGATGCTTTCTCAATGAAAGAGGCAGATCTATTATCTCATAAATACATTGGCATCATAAATTCTTTCTGAGTATTAAGAAGAAGAATAGTGATTCACTAATCTGGAAATGCATCCTTGAGGTCAGATCAGACCTAAAAGGAGCCCAAATGATTATATATAGCTAACGGCTGGTCTACCAACATTTATGAGATCCATGGCTTGGCCCAACGACTCTTCAGACAGACCACAATGGAATTAATAGAAAATTTGTGAGCTTAATTGACCCTGTGAATGGAAGATGGAATACATCTCTAGTCATGAATCAATTCCACCATATGGTTGCCCAACAGATTTTGAAATTAGATTTACCCATGGTACTTAGCAACATCTCAAAATGGCCACTTAGTCTGGACTCTTACCCCCATGGAGGCTTCACGAGTGCATTAGCTTAGAAACTTCTACAAGAGGAGAACGCTGAAAGTTCCTTGAGCTCTCTTGCAACTCCAGCCTCTCATGGTCTAAGTTATGACAATGACAGGTGCTGTCTCCTCAAACCCAAATTTTTATTTGGAGATGCCTTAAAGAATATCCTCCTAGTAAGGCATTATTTAGCAAGGTTTTCTAAAATGGTGGATGATATTTGTCCCCTTTGTAATAATGCTGAAGAAGACGTGGACCATCTCTTTCTTTGATGCCCAGCAATACGACCCCACTCTGGTTTGCTTCCTGCTTAGGCATTCGAATAGATGACAGAAGCTCTTGGACATTGACAGTGTGGTTTAGCCACTGGTGGAAGATGATTTGGCAACACTTTAGATGATGACATTATCACTTTTAGCAATTTCTCCATAATTCTTAGGTTTTACTGGAAAGCCAGATGCGAAATTGGTTATGCGAAATTGGTTATGGAGGAAAAGCAATTGAGGAGCTAATAACTCTAAAAATCTCTCCTACCACTCTTCCCAATGAATCTACTGTGGTTAGATGTTGGCAGCCTCTTCTATTCAGAAACGTTGGTAACTGTTTAGAAGAAATTAGAAATTGGAATTGTTTATTTTATTGTCAAAATTTGGATGGTTGATAAAGAGAATTATATGACATTTTTAGGGTATTTTTGACTTTTCAAATGTCACTTAATGGATGATTAAGTGAGAGAAAGAGACTGTAGCAGACCGATTGAGAGAGAGAGAGAGGATTTTGAAATTATGTGTTTTTGAAGTCAAATTCATGCTCCTTAAATAGTTTATGAAGAGTTATGAAGAAAAGGTAAGTGCTGGTTTAGAGAAGACACCTTGAATTGTGTCTCTTGATCACACCCAATCGAATCGTGACCGTTGATGTTTCAAACATTAGAGAAGTGCGAGCAAAGTGCGCCTCTAAAGCGCCTCATTGCACCGCACACACACGCACATACGCGTGCGCATACATTGCACGGTATCAAACCCCCATACTTTCCTCTACTATTTCTAAGGAGTGTAAATCAGCTCCTATTAAAATACTGAAAACAAAGCTTATAATTTTCAAATATAGGACAAGTTTAAAAGTGGGTTTTGTAAGAGAAAAGCTAATTTTTCAATCAAATGTGCAGGTGCAATTTCTCATGTAATTGACCAATCAAACCCATTGGATTTAATCTCTTATGAGATTAAAATCCAACAGTTTAGGTATTGAATTGTCGTATTTTAAAGTTTGGGAGACCAAATTGTCACTCGAACCAAAGTACAGGATACTAATATGAAAATTTCCCTTATTTTCATTATTCTTCTATTTGTTCCATTAGCTCAACGTTCATTTCTTCTAGTAACAAGATGACCATAACAACCTGTTAATCATCAGATTTTTTGTCATTATTACTCTGTTAATATATAAATTGTTTAAGATTCATCAAACCAGATTTTATTCTGATTTTTCTGTCATATTTATGACAATCAAGATGATATGGTTTCTGAATTTGAATGATACTCAAAATCACCACAGCAAAGCTTGGTGGGTTTTTATCCTAGACTTAAGATTGGAAATAATGTGGATATTCAATTTTTTAATCTAATTCGAATTTAGATATTATGTACCTGACCCGATTCGAATTCGATCCAATTACATTCTTGTCCATACATGCCTTCGGAGCTGTGTAATTAACCTGAAACCAAAAGAACACACATTATTTAGTGAACCAAAGTAATTACTCCGCACATGAATCATGAAAAATATTTACAAGTGTTGAGGAATTGGATTAGAGAGATTGATTCTTACTACTTCCACATTGGGTTCCTCGAGGAATCGGGTTGTCACAGTAGTTGGCAACGTAGAAGACCTTATATATCCATGCTTATCATTTTCTCCACCTCCTTGGTGATGTGTTGACGTACATAATTACACATGGAATATTAGCCTTTTTCACAGCATCACAACAAGCTTGCGATGGTGGAAGATGCGGCCCCTCCTGAACGAATCGCTCGCATTGTTTCAGAACCCTGTGCAGAAACCTGATGTCTGTATATCAGAATTCCAGCAAACAACAACGCTGCCAAGGTAAAACCTGCCATTATCACTTTCTCTCTTCTTTCCTCACTCACTCTCTCTTTAGTTTGGTCGGTGACAATGTTGGACTGCTCATGGTCGCCATATATAGAGCTTAGGAAGAGGTGAATGGATCAAATTTTCTGATGTTTGAGGGTTGGCATTGTTAGAATAAAAGGGTGGTGAGAATCAGTAACTAATCATGTTTAAAATCAGAATTGGAATGAGCTATTCCCATAGTCTGTTCAGTTCAGATAGGAATCAGAATAGGAATTAGAATAAAGTGAAACATGATTTCATTCTCAAGGGAGGGGGAGGGAATGGCCATTCCCTCAAATGAGAGAATACCATTCCACCAAAAGTTGGAATAGGATTCCAATTCTATCCAACCAAACAATTGAAATCGAAACGGCTTATTTGGATTCCAATTCCAGACCCTTATTCCTGTTAACCAAGCAAGCCCTAAAAATAGTTGATTGTCAATTGTAATCAAATCACCAAGTAGCAGCCACTACTGGACTCCATAAAAGAGGTTGAAACATGAAACTAACCACTACAAATGGTGAGTGTGGAGGAGAATTTGCTTCGGTGGACAAATATAGACATGCTAATTGACAGTGAAGGAGGAGAATTTGCCTTAAATATTCCCGTGCCTCCAGTGGACCCCACAACTTCAAATCAACAATTACAAGATTTTGTAGTGGGCCGAAAGATAAAGCCTGAATCAGATTTGGAGCCCAACATGGAAATAACATAACCCTTGCTTACAGGAACCACAATTGCCTACTTATGTTTGAAGAAGAAGGCACGACTCAAAACTCTCGACCACCAAATGAGCGTGGGCACTAGTTCTTTTTCTATAGTCGCCAAGGTGGCAGGCCGTGAAATGCTACCACAGGAGCCATGAGTCCTCTCTTGGAACTACTGCCGAGGGGGGGGGGGAGTCAATCGGCAGTTCACTATTTTAAATATCTCCTCCGCATAGCTAAACCAGGTTTATTCTTTTTGAGTGAAACTAGATGTAATGAAAAAGTCTAAGAAAATCTTAGGCACTCTATATGATTACAATTACTTTTATGTGGAATCTGGTGGACAGAGAGCTGAAAGAAATCAAATGCTTGGTTCATGATTGGAGATCTAAATGCCATAGCCCATGAAGGTAAAAAGTTTGGAGGGCAGAGAGCTGAAAGAAATCAAATGCAACTTTTCAGAGATTTTATTCATACCTATGGACTAATTGATATTGGTTTCCATGGCCCTCCCTTACCTAGTCAAATGGCCATGGCAATTCATACTTGATAATGGAAAGGTCAGACCATCCATTGTGTTGCCCTGAATGGATGGAAAACTACCCAAATTCTCATGTGCAACATTGGAGATCAGCCAGAAGTGATCATTTGCCAACTGTTTTATATACAAGTTCAAATAGAACCAATTACGTGGGCAGCCCAAGATTTGAAGCAATCTAGACTCGGGAACCCGGTTTTAATAGCGAAATTGATTCAACTTGGAAGCAAGAGAGGAATTCCTTCTTACAAAAGTGTATGACTTGTAAAATCCAAATAACACAAGGGGGAGGAAAATTCTAGGCAACTTTCGCCAATACATCCATGACATTGAAGAGAAGTTACGGGCAATTCAAAATAGAAATGTTGATGCTCCCACAAAGATGCAAGAGTTGAACTTAACCACCTGTTAGAAGCAGAGATCCCGGGTCACCTAGCTCTGAGAAGGGGATGGAAATACTTCTTTTTTTTTCACATCTCAGCCTCTAATAGGAGAAGAAGAAATAGCATTGAGTGGCTACAAAATAGTACAAGGCCATGGACAACAGATAGAGATGAAATTGATGCCATTGTGAGGGAGTTCTATAAGGATCTCTACAAATCTTCCTGACCAACTGTCCTGCAGATCAGAGATGATGTCATACTTAGCACGATAAGTAGCGAAGACAATGAATCTTTGTGCAAAGTACCCTCCTTTGAGGAAGTTAAGGATGCACTTTTCAGTATTGGCCCTTTTAATTAAGGCCCTAGGGCCAAATGGACTACTAGCTATTTTCTTTCAGAGGAGTTGGAATGAGATAGATAGTGATCTTGTGAAGTTTATTCAATAAATTTTCATCACTCCAGAAACTGTTACAGAAGTCAACGACACTCTTATCGTCATAATCACGAAGAAAGATAGCCTCCAAACAGTGAAGGATCTATGCCCCATCAGACTCATTAATGTAATTTACAAAGTGGTGGTCAAGATTATAGTTAATCGTTTAAAGCCATATATGGACACAATCTTCGCGCCAAGACATCAAATTCACGATAATAGAATTATTGCTTCAGAGGTAGTTCACACTCTCAACCATATGCAAGGGAAGCATGGAGAATTCATTTTAAAGCTTGACCCAGCCAAAGCCTATGACAAGATTTGAGTGGTCTTTAATTTCTTGGAGTGGTGTTTGAAGAGAAGAGGCTTCTCTCCCCATTTCTGTAAGCTAATTATGTGTTGTATTGCTTCATCAAGCTTTAGCATTTTACTAAATGGTTAAAAGAGTTAGAGGTTTACCCTAGAGAGGGGCCTACATCAAGGTTGTCCCCTTTCCTCGTACCTCTTCATTTTGTGCACTGATGTTTTGTCGAGAATGCTTGATAAACAACTTCAGGTGGGGGATCTTCATGGAATTAAATTCGGGAGAAGCAATCTCAAGATCAATCACTTGCTATTTGCTGATGGCCTTCTCATTTATGCATGTAGTACGCCCTTAGAGCTAAAAAAAGTTAAAGAGACGCTTGAGAAATAATGTAGTTGGTCTGGAGAGGAGGTCAATTTTAAGAAGTCCTCAATCCACTTTACTAAAAATGTTCACTGCCGTCAAAGAGAGATGTTGGCAAATCGGATTGGTGTGGCACACATGCAACGCAACGAGAAATATCTCGGAATCCCACTCCTCATGAAGCATAAGAAGGTAGAGTTCTAGCATTTCTTATCGACAAAATAAGTGCAAAATTAAAAGGGTGGAAGCTTCACTACATCTCACACACAAGGAGAAAAATCATAATTAAATCAACACTCTCTGCAATTCCCAATTTTTTCATGGCAATCCACGAGGTACTGCATGCTACTTTGGAGAAAATCACCAAAATTATCAGTGACTTTTGGTGGGGCTTTGATCAAAATAGGAATCATGTCTATTTGAAAGCATGGAGTGAATTTACACAAGCTAAATGCATTGGAGGGTTGGGCTTTACAAGACTAGAGTCTATATATTAATTATATATTTATATAATTAATTACAGTTGGCCATTGAATTACAGATCTCTTCCATCGCTTTAGAAGGAGATGCACAAAAGATAGTCTCTCTCCTGTTGAACCTCTTCTTAAGGGTTTTTGGCGCATTCACCAATTGATAGCCGAATGTGGGAGTCTTTTGTGAATGTTCTCTCTTTTTTTTTATCTCATTTGTCTATCGTACGAGTAATTGTGTGGCTCATTCAATTGCAAAAAGGGCTTGTTGTTTGTCTAGGCCAAAGACTTGGTCTACTCCACTTAATTTTCTACCACATGTACTATTGAAAGATACAACGAGATAATTCAGCATAAAAAAAGCTTTATCATCCGTGATTGCCAATCAGGATACGCTCGCTCAGATCCAGGAAAACAAGACGTCTAGAATACTATTTCTGGTCTAAGATTAATTGCCAAATGGGAATTATTAGATTGGCTTCATTCAGTTTGGCGGACAGAGTTCAAGCAACCTAGATTATTTGAAAATGTGTCCTCTTACATTACTCACCTCTAGAGTTTAAACTTCCTCTTCTTGGAAAAAAGTTGTCATTAAGAAGAAAAAACTAAAACATCGAAAAACAAAGGCAAAGTAGAACACGACTATTGGCCTTTGCATCATATTCTTGGTTAGTGGAGAGAGAGTAATTTTAAATAAGTTGGTGAAACCATTATCAACCTTAAAACGATATCCTTTTAGTTAAAACCTAGGTGTTCTTAGTGTTGGAAGCCTTGATAGCATGCTATATTAAAATGAGAAGCAACAATTCTTCTAAATGACTCACAAAGATTTTAGTTTTAGAGAGAATCTTGGCCTTTGTAATCAGAACCCAAGAACATAGAACCTGGTCAAACTTGCAAATTATAAATTTTGGTATGGATTTGGGTATTCTTTTACAGTGTCTCATACTACACCTGGCTGTGTTGGCACTTCACTGTAGATGGCTTTCAGTTAGGAGAGAGGAAGACCCGCATGGCCTTCTTCATGACTTGTTGATCCTGAGGAGAGGGGATTAAATGTCCTTGTGTTGGTTCACTGACCTGATTACTAATGCCCCAAGAAATGCTACCAGGAATACATTGATCAACGCTGCTTTTTGCTCATTTCATCAATAAGTCATCATCTGATCCACAAACTTGCTCTTCATCGCATGATTCCAAGATTATTTCCATTCAATGCTATAAAAATGTATAGAGAAACTCAATCTAATGTTGGAAACCAACATACCTGGAAACCAAGTTACGGTGTTGGAAAAACTTAGGTTTGGGTTCTCATTTTCTCATTACATTTTTTGAAGACAATGATGGAGAAACCTCAGTTTGGGTTCTAGTTTTGGTGGCATTTTAACTTCCAAGAGAGGGATGCCTACACATCTTTATCTCTTAGGGTGAACGTTGTGACTTGGACCTCCTATGTAGAGAGTGTGTCGATAAACCACATTAGTTAGAGTAATTAATACAACTTCTGATTAGAGTGGGTCTCTTATTTACAACATGCTTACCCACTATCATGTTCTTGAAACTGGGTTGACAAGTGTCCATCTGATTGGAAGAAATGTTTTGAAATCAAGGAACCTGGTTTATCCACTATCATGCTATTGGGCTTTTTTTCCCAGGAACCTGGCTTACCCACGCATAACAAACTGAATATAACTGAAGTCAAACTTTACATGCAACTGAAATTCTTTTTCTGATAAGATTAGAATGCCACGTGTCTAACTGGGGAGGCTTCAGCTTGAAAGCCTTCTTTATATATATATATATATATATATATATATATATATATATATTCTGAGTCGCCTTCAATAATAATATAAGAGAAACCCATATCCAAAGGCATGGTTTTCAAAATCGGACAGGACTAGATGGTCGGACCAGAAAAATCAGGAATTGGTCAGGTTAGGTGACCGGTTTCATTTTTCCCCAAAACTATATATTTACAAAAAAAACCGTTGATTTGGTTAGCAAACCACTCACCCGAGCGTTTGAACCATTCAATGCTTTTGACCATTTTTTATTTTATTTTTTATCAAAATAGACCAACTATTTAGTTCAAACGGTCAAACTGTTCAACCCGAAAACCATACCCCTAACCAGTTCAGTCTCTGGGTCAGTGTTAAGAAAAGCCCTACTATACATAGTTTGAGCCTTTAACTTCCAACAATGAGCATGCTTGTAGTAGAATGGCCCTAGTATAAATCAAATAACCCAAATGATTTCGGATAATAAAACCAGCACTTGAAGAGGATGTACCAACAACACCATCAACATTTAATTTCATCCAAGTGGGTGGAGGAGACATCCACCAAACTGTAAAGATGGGTGTGATAGCGTTAAGATTTAGGAACAACATCTGCAGTTTTGCACTAGCCAAAAATGATGATATAAAGAAATGAAAGATAGCATTCACATCACTTAAAGATTTGGTTTGGATGAAAAAGGTCTATTCTGAAAGTATAGAACATCATAGTTAGAGAAGATAAGGTCTGCTATTGATGATGAAGCATCCAGATCGATGACTTAAAAATTTCACACCAAAGGAAGTTGTATAATTGACCATATTAGACGATCAACACATGTAGTACCTGGCTTTGACAAAGTGATAAGTTTATGTTACATTTGCAACATTATCGGGGGCATATTGTAGAGAGAACTTGTGGATTCCAACACATCTCACCATGATCTATTAAAGCAGTAATTTTGCAACTAGTCATATCAATTGAAAAATAATCTAAATTAATTGGGCCGGACCTGATTTTCCTAATTAATAATTAGTCATTTCTGAGTATATGCTATACAATTGATTAATAATCGATTCATAACTGATCCATGTTCAAAATTAGATTCGACTAGAAGTGAGTATTTTCGTTTATTTGATTAAAAATATAATCGAATCAATCAAAATTTTAAAATTGAAATAAAAAAAAAATTTAAAACCGATTACAATAAAACCGAAATTTCTGACTCTATCTTATAAACTGACGTCTCTATTTATCCACTCACTCACCAATTAATAAGTCATTTCTGAGTCTATCTTGTATTAGCCAGTATGTTTACCCAAAAAAGTACTAGTCAGGTCGAAGTTTCGAACTTTAGATTTCCTATCCCAACACACTTCAAATATTATCTGTGTCCGTGAGAAAAAAAAAAAAAAAAAAAAACCCAAAATACCGAATCGATTGAAAAATCGATCGAAATCAAACTGAAAAATTAGTTAACTGAATCGATCGGTTCAGTTTCAGAGTTTAGTGTTTTAAAAATTTGAAAATATTAATTCAATTTCGATTAACTAATATAGAAAACCGGTGGTTAATTGAACGACTGTTATACATATTTCTATATTATATATATATAGATATTTTATATTTTTATATATCATAAATTAAGAAATATACATTATATATATAAATATATATTTATAATATATGATATATTATTTATTATTTAAAATACAATATTTTTTATATATTTATATTTTTTATTATATACTTATATATTTATATATTTTTATAATATATATTATAAAAATTGAAAGACCGAAAAAACTGAAAAACCGAACCGACGGTTAACTGAACCAGTCAATCAATTAATCGATTCAATTTCGGTTACCGGTTTTTGGAAAACTAGTAGTATTGGTTTGTCCACGCTTCTCACCATGGAGTTCACATCTGTGCCCCACAAGGGGGTGCCCCATAGTGTCACACAACACATCCCCGCCATACATTAAGAACATCTCCCAATGATAGTATCAGTCTCAATGATGTCATCATCGGGAGATGTAATACACGACGGGGATGTGTTGTGGGACACTGTGGGGCGCAGATTTGAACTCCTCACTATGAGACTGAGGCTGGGACTTAGGGCTGCAAGTCGGGTCGGGTTAGGTCGTGTTGAGGCCAACCCTAATCCAACCCTAAGTTCTAAACCCCAACCCTAACCCTTACCCAACTCGACCTTCAACCCGAACAACCCAACCCTAACAAAATTCCTTCAACCCTAACCCTAACCCAATCCAACCAAAATCAATTTTGGGTTCGGTTGGGCCCAACCCAATAACCTTCTTCCCATCCCTTAAAACCTTATAGAATTTTTCGATTTTAGATCTTAACTTAACTCTCACTACATATATTAGTCCTATGTTTCGTTGGTATTTATTTGTTGACGTTTTTCTTTTTGTTCTTTTGGTACAAAATTCAGAAAAAACAAATGGCAAAAAATGACCATAGTTTATTATGAGTTATGACTTACAGTAGATCTTCTTTAGGTGGCAAACAACATAGAAGAGATGAAGAATAAAATTTTCAAAAAACATAAAATAATGTTGTTGAGGTTAGGGTTGTTCATAAGAAGTCCCAACCCAACCAAACTGACCAACCCGAGTCGGCCGGGTTTTCTTCAGCATCAGTCGGTTTCGGGTTGTAAAAAATCATAAATCGACCCGAACTGAACCGACTTAGTAGTTAGTTCATAGTTAGTAGTTACAACCTACTTAGTCCCTACTTAACTAAGTTGTCTCTATCCTATTTACAACCTAACTTAATTTCTAGTCTTCTAGTTAGGAATGACATTAATGACAAGTATTTTAAAACAACTAGACAATGATTTTTTTTGGAAAAATTTAAAGAAAAGAATCAAAAGATCATAGTTTCTATGGTCTTTTACACCAAATAGGCAACCAATTACAAATAGAATTAGGTGTCCTTTTTTACTTAGATTAGAAGGTTTTTTTAATATACAAATTTCAGTCTTCTTTCTCTAATACAGTTTGACTTTCTATTTTCTTGATAACTTCTATTCTAACTTGGTGCGCCCCCCTTAGCCCCTCAACTTAAGCACAATCTCTAATACAATTTGACTCTCAAGAATAACAAATTTGATATTTCAATTTATTACCATGGTTGAACTTAGAGCCAAAATCGACCAAAACTGACCCAACCCGACCAGGTCGGGTCAGTTGGAAAAATCTCAGTAAACCAACCCAACCCGACTATGAACAACCCGTTTTAGTCTTTCTTATTAAAATTAAGTGAAGTGATTATCTTAAAAGAAATACATGATACTATATAGTGGGGGCTATACAAATATCATGCACCTAAGCAAATCAATGTAGGTTTTATATTACATGATACTATATATGACATGTACTACAGAGTCGGGTCGGGTTGGCAAAGGGGCCAACCCTAACCCAACTTAAAAGTAAAGTCGGGTTCATAAATTTCAACTCTAACCCTAACCCGAATATCAACCCGACCCAACCCGGTTGGGTTCGGGCCAATTAGACCCAAGTTGCAACCTTAGGACAGATTTTGTTGGAATGGATCTTTTTGTTGAGAGGAAATCCGTTCGACTAGTGGAGCCATTACTTCGGCTCGAATTCACATCTGCACCCCAGCGAATCCCAGCCGTGTATTTTGGACTAAATTTAGTCCAATCCAATGTGAATCTATTATAAATGGACTTGGTCCAATTCGGTCCAATAAATATTTTGGACCATTTTGGACGGTTCCATAAACTGTCTAATCTATTCAAATTCCTCTTAATTAAGATTGATTTCAACTCATACCTGGTCCATTGACACCTACGTTTTTATCTTCTAACAATCGACCAGATTCAATCTAATATAAATTCGTTATGGACGGATCAGGATGAATCCAATATGTCATATTGATCCGTCCAAATTCAATATGTGTTATTGGCAATCCGTGGAAATAGATTTTGATTTGAACGGAGTCCAACCCAATACATTCACAATTTCACATCCCCATTGGGAGCATAATGGCAATTACGGACGTATTCCCACCTTTTCAAAATTTCTGTACTCGAAGAGATTCTGGCGCGGATCTTGCTCTTTGGAGAAAAACCTCTGAAGACTCTACCGCTGCAATTATTCGGTCCTTTGTTCATGGAGAAAATGGCGAACAAAACGCAAACCACTCTTTCATTTGAAGCCTTTTTTGAAAATGAGAGACATAACTGAGCCCCAGAAGTTTCTATCTTTTGCAAGCGTTTCTCTATTTTCAAATGGAGATTCAAAGGAATCAAAAGCAAATTCACTGCCCTGAAAATGAAGCCCTTGCCTCGTACATGTGGAATAAGAGGCAAGAAATGGCTGAGGCCAAGGGACTTTCGGAACACATAGATATGACGCTTTACAAAGCTTATTGCAGTGTCTGCAGCTCGAAAGCTCCTGTCAAGACTCTTAAGGAGTTCTCTAAGATCAAGTAGGGGTTTAGGGTTCTGCAGAAATATTTATTTTTGAATCCTTTTTATTTGCGGAATTATTATTATTATTATTATTAGTAGTAGTAGTAGTAGTAGTATTATTGGTTATTAATATGGGTTGGATTTCTGTTAGGGGTGTGGGAAAATGGATTCTGAGGCTCATGAAAGGGTTTTTCGAGAGCGATGTGGTTGTTTCTGATGTGGGTACTTCTGAACCTGAGGACTTGACGCAGGAAGGTATTAAATTTGAAGGCCTTTTTGTTTATATACATGCTTAATGCCAAAATTTATGAAGAAAATGCAATAATTGCCTCAGTTCCTGTTTTGCTTTGATATTTTCAGGGAAGAAAACTAATGGAACCAGACGTTATGTACCACAGAAGAATTCAGCGGCATATGCGTTATTGATTACCCTTTACAGGTAAAGTCTACGTCTTACATTTCTATTTAGTTTTACTCTCTTTCTTTCTCATAATTTGGTGTCTGGATGAGTTGCAAAATCTGCTCTTTCAGGGCACAAGCAAATGGGAGTGAATTTATGCGCAAACAGGAGCTTATTGATGCTGCTGGAGCAAGCGGGCTTTCACGGGGGCCAATTGCGTATGTCATCTAAGTGTTGATGGTTTCTTTGGTCCTTTTTAATTCTGGTGAATGGTGATCGAAGTGAGGATAATGACTCAAATTGAATTTCTATGAACAGGGCAGAAAAAGGGAGGGGAAAAGCTAATCCTTTTGGAGGCTCGCCAAAGGAATGGTATACTGGATGGAACTCCATGCAGACATTGATAAGAAAGGGTTTAGTTGTGCGATCGAGTAATCCAGCAAAGTACCACTTTTTTTTTTGGTTCCCTTTATAACATCTAATTTTATATTTTATGTTCTTATGCTTATTTGTTATTTTCTTACCCATTTCATTTAATTAGATCTACATATCAAAGTCAAAATGTAGTGCTTAAAGATGAGTGAAGCAACAAATCAATACCTATGCTGCTATGCAAGTAATGGACGTATGATGTAGCAACCTCAATGCACCTGAAAAAAAGTGGAGTAATGGACACACCCACACCTTAGTACCCTTTTCCGTGAACATGGTGCACTGCTCTGTGTTCACTTTACTTGGATTTGTGACTTTCCTGTGAAAACGCTGTGAGAATGTGCTCTTGGATTGTAAGTGCGTGCTCTCCATCTGATTTCAAGTCTAAACTGGGCCCTAACACTAAGAAGCAAATGGTACAACATGCTTGCTGGAGGCTGCTCCCTGCATAGGAGCCACACTCCACATGCTAAATACATCAAATGCTCCACATATTCACATTTTTGCAGCAGCCAACCCATGGGTTTGGAAAGGAACTCCTTTGATGTTGAAGCCCAGGAATGAAGCTTTCCAACTGATAACTCAATGAGCTCATCTTCCTCCCTACTTATATCGTTGAAGACCCTCCTATGGCCCTATTCCCTTCAATTATAAAGGTCCACATAATTGCTGCTGGAACCATCTCCTAAATCAGCTTACCTTTGCCACTCAGACCCTGAAGGGGCCAGGTTAGCCGTTAGCAGCACCCTGCAGAGGGACTTAGGCATGGTCCGCAGAGTATTTGCACCATATATAGAATTCCAAAAGAGTTAGGCTGCTGGAACCATCTCTCAAATCAGCTTAGCTTTGCCACTCAGACCCTGAAGGGGCCAGGTTAGCAGCACCCTGCAGAGGGACTTAGGCATAGCCCACAGAGTATTTGCACCATATATAGAATTCCAAAAGACTTGGGCTGCTGGAACCATCTCCCAAATCAGCTTACCTTTGCCACTCAGACCCTGAAGGGGCCAAGTTAGCAGCATCCTGCAGAGGGATTAAGGCATTGCTCAAAGAGTATTTGCACTATACTCTGTATAACTGCTCACTGTGCAAACTTCTGTACAAATGAAAAAAACTTTAAGAGCCCTCAAAAAATTTTACCACCACACAAGAAGCCAAATTATCCCCCTTAAAGAGCAAATTTGTACACAGCCACCCTTAAGAGCAACTTTTCTTTTCATTATCCACATGTGCATTATATAAATGCATTTCATAGTAAAGAAAATTTAGGATATTTTTTTGCCCACTAAACCTAATTTAAGTTTGGGAAGTAAGTTTGTGCAAATATTTTTAGGTGGATGCATAGAAATAATGACTTATCTGATTTTTTTTTTTTAATTTCATTACTGTGCAGTTTTCTTTTGGGATGTGTAAGGCTTTCTAAGCTGATCTGAAAATAAGTAATTTTGTTGGGCCTTATCTTTCTTTCTTTCTTTCTTTTTTTGGTTAGGATGACATAATGGGTCATGGTTATTTTAGCTTTCAGAAATGTACATAAGAAATGCAATTCCTTGAAGAGTTGTTGTGGTGCCTTTTTTTATTGATATTATCTCTAGTGTCCTCACTTAAGAATCATGAGCTTCTTGCACCTTCATTCATGGTTGAAAGGTATCTAAGTGACAGTGGGAGTAGCCTAGTCAATATGAATTTTACAGAATAAAATACTGAGTTTTGGTTTGTTCTCTAGTTTTTCATACCATTCAGCATGCATTTTAATTGAAAAAATAGAAATTATATTTATTAAGAACATTAAATTTTCTCTCTAAACATGGCAAATCATCATAACTAAGACAGTAGTTTTTTAAATATATTAATTGCAATATTTTCAAAAATAATACTAATATATTAATTAAAATATTTTAAATAGTAGTTTAAATATATTAATTTCAAAGGAAGGGGAACCATAAATGAATCTTGAGACTTCAGACTGTGAAGTGTTGTAAGTTGTCATTTCTGAGTTTAATTCACTATATTAAGAAATCCACATTAAATTCAAGTAGCAAATCTTGCATAAACAGAACAGAATGGAAAAACAGGCTTCATGTAGGCTGTAGGTGGTCCCGTATAGTTGGGATAAGGCTTAGATGATGATGATAGTAATGATATTACCAACTTTTTTGTTTGTGCAGGTACATGCTAACTCAAGAAGGCAAGGAAGCAGCATGTGAATGCCTCTCAAGGTCTGGTTTAGTGGATGGATTTCCAAATAAAGATGACAGTACATCAGATATGGGGTTTCCTCATTCTAAATCAGCTGCTAAAGAGGTCCGATCACTATCTGTTGATTTGAGTAGCCAAAAGAAATCAAGTGACATCCCACTTGAATTATGTGATCAGGTGAAGTCTACTTTCTACAAGAACCTATTTTCTCTGTTTGGAGAGTAAGATATGTAGGTTAGGCTCCTTGGCCAGAGAGCTCTTGTTCCTTTTTTGAAGTTTATTTTATCTTATTTGTAACAATTCACTTAATCTCTTTGTTTGTTGTTCTTTAGTAAATTTTTTGGTTATTAATTGTAATTTATGAAAACATTTTATGATTCACTTCGAACATTTATTTTAATTTCTTGGGATGCTGAATTGTAATTTCCAATCAACTAAACATAAAATCTTTATAAGGAATTGGTATCCTCTAGGGTTTGGAAACTTGTAATCTTTGCATTAATCACGATAGTTTATGGAATCTCCAAATATGAGTAGTTTGTTTTCATTCTTGGTGTATCAAAATTTCTTTGCACTCTCCCCATAAGTTGATGGATTCGTGCTTGTACTACTATTTTTGGTAGTTGTTACTTCACCTTAGAAAATCATGTACGCCTGGTAAGACGCTCCCAAAACGCCCTGAGGCGTATGCCAGAGGCGCTGACACCTCTGAGTTATATGAGGCGTGCTAGAGGCGTACACCTCATGCACATCTTATATAGAAAGACAGAAAAAAAAAAAATAAAAAAAAAAGGAAAGGAAAGGGAAAGAAAAAGAAAGAGAAGAAAAAAAGAGAAAAGGAAAGAAAAGATAAGGGGAAAGAAAGTGGTTTGTCCCTTGCCCCTTTGGCTGGGGGGCTTTGCCCCTAGAACCCGCCCCCCCCCTTCCTTCAACTAATGTTATGCATCTTTATTCTTCTTAATATAAAAGATTTTTATTAAAAATAAAGAAAAAATGAAATCTCCCTTCCTCTTCATCCTCCTCCTAACCCCCCTCCTCTTAAGGAGGCTTATGCTTCCTTGTGTTCGGGAGGCTTACGCCTCTTGCATTCTGAACTACGCCTCACGCCTCTAGGTAGTGGAATGCCTCGCGTCACGCCTTCGTGTTTTAAACATTGCTCTAGTTGTTCAGGGTTTTTTAATTGAAATTCATACTTTACCTCTTCTCAAAAAAAAAAAAAAAAAAAGAAAACTTTGAAAGATTTATATATGATAGAAAATACAGAAAATTAGTCTATGCCGTGATAACTGATACTAATCTATCTAAAGATCTATTTTGGAAGGTATGCATGCACTGCCAAAATTGTTCAATGTAATGAGCCAGTAGAAGTTATTGTAATGAGGGTGTACAGTGACAGTCTTTCTTACCTGTTTAAGTTTTTAAAAATTGATCAAGTTCGGTATGTTGCATTTTAAATGAGAATGAATTTGTTAATACTTCTATGTCCCAGTATTATTTTAGTTATCTTTCTATCTTTTGGAACAAGAATGTAAGGTTATTTTCCTGGTCTTTGTTTATGCACTGCATCAATTTTATAGTTTGCTTATATGAGCTTCATCATATTGTAATACTTGCTACTTGATTTATTCAAGCAATTAATATAGCTCTTGGGACCTCTGGTGGTTTAGTGGCAATAAGAGCTACAGAAGAAATATGTTTGATATTCTTATTGTTTTTAACCAATTTAATTTGTTGTTTTCAATATTTGGAAGTTGGAACTTGCTTTATCAATAAATGGATCTAGTTCATGGGATCTCTACTGGTGGTAATATATTGCTAGAAGGAATTCCATGCTCTAAATTATTGTTTTTCTGAATCAGAGTAATGCGTTCTCTTGCTTTTCCATTTGTTCTTTACCCTGTAATTAGAAACCTATTTTTATAATTAAGAAGAAAACAAGTACACAAGGTGCAGGGGAATAGAAATTCCCTAGTTGAGAAGTTCTAGAAGCCTGACTTGAACAAATACCTCACAAGACATCTTTATATTTCAGTAATGCATTCTCATCATAACTCATGCTTAATTCTAGTAGGCATTCATTAATGAAACTTCTTATGAGAAGTTTGTTAGAGGAAGAGATACTTTAACTTTAGGATGCAATATCTTAAAAATTCAACTAAGCCTCCCTAATTTTGTATTTATTTTGTTTCTCCGTCTCTATGTAAAGGGAGAAGTTATATCTAGGAATCTTTTCTTTATGTTTTGAGAAAATTTGCTATTTTCCTATACCCTTTTAATGTTTAAATATGTATTATTTGTTCTTCTTTTTCAGTTGCATGATGCCATAATCATTTGCATTTTGGTATTATCATTGTAACATTCCACCAACTGATGCCCTGTTTACCTTATTATATGCCACTGGGTATATGTCTCTTTGCTCACCTATTATTATTAGGCTCTGGTTCAGTCATGTAATATAAAATTAGTTTAGTTATTGTCTGGGGAAAAATGCAAGGCTATGGTCTCTTTGTTATGCACTAATACCATAATAAAATATAGATATTTGAATGACAGATTTGTAGCTTTTGTTGTCTAATGAAACTCATTATTTGTAAATTAGTTTTGAATTTTGATAATTACCTTCTGATGGATGCTCTTCTTTGTATGATGGGTGTTAAAGGAACTGGTTTGTTCTACTTCAATAAAAGTTTCGGAAGTAGCTTGGAAGGATACTTCATCTCATCCTATTGCTTTACATCACCATAGAGAAAAAGTTTATCCTTTGCATTTGGAGTTCAAACAAAATATTGGAAACGATTGTCTTGCAACATCAGGTGCCTATACATACCTTAACAAATTCTGGTATGCTTGTCTTCACAATGTTGACAATAAAAGCTAGTAAAACCTCCTATTGATAAAAATGAAATATTAACTCATAATTAAATAGTTGAAGTATCCTGTATTGATATGTAACCTTCTTAATGACCAGGTCAAGAAGATTTTGTTGGAAGAGCGAATAACCAGAGAACTTTTGCTTCTGCTGGTTCACAGTGTGGTTCAGAGTCTTCATGTTCAACTGAATCAGCTAATTATTCCTTTAACTTGAAAGCTTGCTCATCGTTGGTATGTTTGATGGAATAAGTGATTCTGGTCTTTGCTTTGTAATGGATTACATAAGTCTTGGTTATTGATTGACTTATATTTTATTGATGGTTTAGGAACACCCCATCACCAAGTCAAAATCTGAAGATTTTGAAGCCAGTGCAACTACTTTAGCAATGCCCCCTCTCAGATTTGGGGAGAGGTTTGGGGATGTATATGATGTAGTCTTGATATTGGATGATCGGGAACAATTTACTGGTCACAGGTCAGTGAATTAGCTTTCTTAATAATGTAACCTTTTAAGTTCATACAAGGATACATTTATATTAACTTGGTGTGGCCTCAGATATGGGAATTTGAAAACCTAGAATTTTATTGCTTACTAATAGAAATCTATACATAGTAACATTCACTAGGATTTAGGAATTGAAGTATTTCATTAATTCATTTTTGTTGTTTTTATTCCCACCTACTAATAGAATTTTATTGCCTGATATAGACTGATACATATTGGAACTTATTGGCTGTAGTATTTAACAATTTTTTTTTTGGAAATTTGTATTTTTTTATCTGTTTGATTATAAAATCTGATCTCAATGGAAAGACCTTGTTGTAAGGCTTAATTGCTCTTTATAACTGCTGGTAGTAGGACAGTTTCAGCTACTAGTCCTTTTTTTCTTTCTTTTCTTATTGTTCTTATCTTAGGATATGCCGCCAAGGGCATACTTGTAATTTCATCTCTTTTATAAAGATTAGTATAAATAGAAAACTGGCGGCAGCCAGTACTGATTTTTTTTCTCCTCTCATCCGTACCTCTCTTTCTCTCTCTCTCTCTCAATCACCACAAGCGATCACATGGTATCAGAGCAGGCTTTCTGGGTTGGAGGAGACCTACGATCTTAGCTTCAACCTTTCTAAAAGTGATTGGACGTGGCTACCTTTACAGAAACCCTAGCGGCGGCTTGTTTTCAGTCCTCTCAGGCGACTGTATCTGCAGAAACCCTAGTAAGTTCTGGCGGCTACTTCTGCTGAAACCCTAGTGGTCCCTAGCGGCGGTTTTCTGAGAAACCCTAGCAGTTTCTGGCCGTAGGGTGGTGCTGGTGCAGTGAAACCCTAATCGAAGAAGGGTGTTGATGGTGCAAACTTCTCGGTTATCCAGTGCTGAACAGGTGTGTTTCTGTTTCAGTTTGTCTCAGTACTCTTTATCCAATGGTACGTAGGGCTCATGCCTTGATTTAATGATTACTTGTTTGGACATTGGATGGTTAGAGTGGGGGAACCACATTCAGACTGACAGTAATGTCTGTATTGGTGGTGCTGAACTGGTGACCGAACTCTTTACCGTTCTGTTTGGACGTTGTATTGACTGAACCCTTATTCTCAGCAGTAGACCCTGTGTTCTCAGCAATTTTCAATAATTTGTTGCTCACCTTCTAGGAGCAAACCCTGAGTTACTATATTCTAGTTGTGGCGGCTGTGCTGTTGGGTGGCATTTGGATTGTTTTTTTTTTGTAGTATTCAATGGCAAGTCATGAATTAACCTCACCGGGGAATACACCAACCCGCAACACAGCAAGTATGGGAGGTGAAAACATGGTTTTTCCCATGCCAATTACTCCCTTGAACGGTTTGAACTACCTGGAGTGGGCTAAGAGTGTAAAACTCTATGTAACGACAAGGGGTAAGGCTGGTTACATCAATGGAAGGGTGAAAGAACCCAAGGGTGAGATGGCTGAACATGATAGGTGGGACCAAGAAAACAGTATGGTGATGTCTTGGCTCCTCGCAGCCATGGAACCTGATGTGAAAAAGAATTTTATGTGGGTAGACACCGCCAGTGAGATCTGGGAACAGGCCAGAATTACCTATTCTGAGCAAAGGCATTACGCCAAGGTTTACCAATTGCAAGCTGAGTCCTCAACATGTAAACAGGGAAACCGTAGCTTGTCCTCATATTATTCAGCCCTTTCCTCCATATGGAAGGAGGTGGACCATTATCAGGCCATAGAGTGGAAGCACGATGATGATGCTAAGGCCTACAGGAAGCTGGTCTCTCAACAATGAGTGTTTGCTTTCTTGTTAGGGCTGAACCTTGTATATGAACCATTGAGGGTGCAGATCCTAGGAAGCAAAGAATTGCCTACGGTACACGAAGTATACTTCCTTGTCCAATCTGAAGAAAGCAGGCGGAGTGTGATGGTTGAGGGGGAGCAACAAGTTCCCTTGGCTGCGATGAATAACAGCTCAACAGGAAAGAAAGGTGATCCTAAGAAGGTAGATGATAAAGATAAACTATTTTGTACCCACTGTAGACGGTCATGACATACACGTGACACTTGTTGGGACATCCACGGGAGACCCAAGTGGGCAGCAAAGAATCAAGAACAGGGTAAAGGTCAGTTGAAAAGAACAAGCACAACACATGTGGCAACTCAAGACACTCAAGTTGCCGGTAGTACCCGGGATCCCCTTAATAAGCCTGACCCCAAGGAGGATATAATGAATTCATTCAGAGAGCATATGGAATCTTATGGTAGGGCATTGCGGCAAATGGACAGCTCAGTCACTGGTACTCTCTCTACTTCTTTTGCATCTACTTCAGGTAATGTGGCTTCTGCATTCCATGCCACTCCCACAGATTCCCTTTAGATCATTGGCTCAGGGGCATCAAATCACATGACCGATAAGCCTAACTTATTCCAGTCTTATAGCCTTTTGTCAGGAAGGGATAGAGTGAGACTTGCAGATGGTTCTTTTCCTTCCATTGCAGGTCAATGATCAATATCCCTTCCCCATGGCCTCAACCTGAATTGTGTATTGCATGTCCCTCAACTTCCCATAAACTTGCTTTCAATTAGTAGCATTACAAACTCCTTGAACTGTAGTGACCTTTTTTGCTGACTCATGTGTATTTCAGGATCTAACTTCTGTGAGGACGATTGGTAGAGGAAGCCTAGTGGACGGTCTCTACATTCTTGACAACAAAGTTGGTCTCTCCGTGTCATCCTTAGAGTCGCATAGTCAGTCAAATAAGAGTTAAATTTTGTTGTGGCACAGTAGTTTAGGTCATGTTTCTTTCGAAATAATAAAATGTTTGTTTCCACTTTTATTTAAGTCGTGTTCAATATCAGAGTTCATGTGTCAAACGTGTCAGTTGAGTAAATAATATAGACCAACCTTTCATTCAAGCAATAAAAGATCAAATGTTCCTTTCCATGTTGTGTATTTTGATGTATGGGGGACTACAAATGTGATCTCTAAGGGCGGAAATAAGTACTTTATTACATTGATTGATGATTACTCTCGCTATACATGGGTAATTCCTATGCGTAGCAGAGACGAGGTTCCAAAGATAGTGAAAGGCTTCCAGAGGATGGTGTTCACGCAATTCCATGTTGAAATACAGATCTTCCAATCCGATAATGCGTTCTTCGCCTCCCATGGGTCTATTCATAGAAGCTCATGCGCCAGAACACCATAACAAAATGGTGTTGCAGAAAGGAAAAACAGACACCTCCTTGAGGTAGCCCGCGGGATGATGTACACATGAATGTCCCAAAAAGGTTTTGGGTGGATGCTATACTTGCAGCTCTGTATGTCATCAACCGCATGCCCTCCAAAGTATTGAATTACATGGCCCCTCATCAGTTATTGTACCCTCAGTCTCTTTTATTTTCCATCCCCATGAGAGTCTTTGGTTGTTGTCGGGCCTTTGTCCATGATTTGTCTCCTTCCAGAGGTAAGTTAGACCCTCGGTCCATTCCTTGTGTCATTCTGGGATACCCATCCTCTCAAAAAGGGTATTGGTGTTTTGACCCGGTTAGTCGTAAATTTTTTGTGTCTATGGATGTGTCCTTTTTTGAGTTCGAGCCATTCTTCCCTCCTCCTCAGGGGGAGAGCCGTAATGTGGAAGACGAGAAGTAGGTTTAGGTACCTCTTCCTTCTATTTCGGACCTCACTCCCTTCCGTGTCTTCCAATGTATTCGTCGGAGAGATTAACAGTGTGATAGAAATGTGGAGCAGCCAAACACTGAGCAACTGACATCATCAGAATCCCAGGAGGTAAGTCCAACCCCTAACCCTACTCCCATTGTGGACGACCTAGACATCCCAATTGCCCAACGAAAGGGAGTCAGGTCCTGCACTACCAAACACCCCATTACTCACTTTGTTTCCTATGACCACATTTCTCCCTCGTACTAAGCCTTCCTATTGGCAGATGACTGCATCTCTGTTCCCAAGAATGTTGCAGAAGCCTTAAAATAACGCGAATGGATAGATGCCATGAAGGAGGAAAGAACCCGTGGGGGCAAATGGGTGTTCACAGTTAAGCACAAGGCAGATGGAACAATTGAAAGGTACAAAGCAAGACTAGTAGCCAAAGGGTACACACAGGTATATGGAGTTGATTATGATGAGACTTTTGCTCCAGTGGCTAAGATGAACTCGATTAGGGTTCTCCTGTCCTTAGCTGCTAACTTTGATTGGGATTTGCATCAACTGGACATAAAGAATGCCTTCCTGAATGGTGACTTAGAAGAAGAGGTATACATGGTTCAACCTCCTGGATTCTGTGCCAAGGGAAGTGAAAATAAGGTGTGCAAGCTACGAAAGTCTCTTTACGGCTCAAAACAGTCTCCCAGAGCCTGATTCAGTAAGTTTCACATGGCAGTTCAAGAGATGGGATTCCAACAGTGTCAGTCTGATCATACACTCTTTGTGAAGAGATGTCAGGAGCAGGTTGCCGTATTGATAGTGTTTGTAGACGATATCATCATTACAGGGAGTTGGAGTTCAGAGATACTAAATTTGAAACAATTCCTTGCATCCAAATTTGAAGTGAAAGATTTAGGACTCCTAAAGTATTTCCTTAGGATCGAAGTTGCCCATTCAAAAAGGGGTATCTTTGTCTTTCAAAGGAAATACACCCTTGATCTATTACGGGATACAGGTAAATTAGGTGCAAGGCCGGCAGATACTCCTATGGATGTGGACCACAAGCTAGGTGACTGTATTGGTGAACCTTTGAAAGATGTAAAGCAGTTCCAAAAGTTAGTGGGGAAGTTGATTTATCTATCCATGACTCGTCCAGATATTGCCTATTCAGTTGGGGTTCTGAGCCAGTTTATGCACTCTCCTAAGAAGCCACACATGGAAGCAGCAGAGAGGGTCCTTAGATACTTGAAGAAACATCCAGGAACGAGCCTACTGTTCAGTAAACACAATCACCTAAAGGTGGAAGTCTTTACAGATGTGGGAGGGAATCTGGTGACCTGGAAGAGCAAGAAGCAAAGTGTTGTAGCAAGATCAAGTGCAGAAGCTGAGTATAGAGTTATGGCACATGGGGTGGCTGAAGTCCTTTGGCTAAAGAACCTTCTAGGTGAGCTTGGAGTTGCTGTTCATAATCCTATGACTCTCTACTATTACAGCAAGGCTGCAATAAACATCGCCAGCAACCCAGTCCTACATGAGAGGACCAAGCATATTGAGGTGGATAAGCACTTCATAAGGGAGAAACTAGAAAAAAGGGAAATTTACATCCCTTATGTCAACTCCAAGGAACAACTTGCTGATGTCCTTACAAAAGGAATTCCGTGTTCGCGGGACAATGAGTTATGTGACAAGCTGGGCATGATAGACATCTTCAGCCCAACTTGAGGGGGAGTGTTGTAAGGCTTAATTGTTCTTTAGAATTGCTGGTAGTAGGACAGTTTCAACTACTAGCCCTTTTTTCTTTCTTTTCTTATTGTTCTTATCTTAGGATATGCCGCAAGGGGCATACTTGTAATTTCATCTCTTTTATAAAGATTAATATAAATAGAAAACTGGCGGTAGCCAGTACTGATTTTTTTTTCTCCTCTCATCCGTACATCTCTTTCTCTCTCTCTCTCTCTCTCTCAATCACCACAAGCGACCACATACCTCTCTAGGCCTTCTTTTGTTCCCAAGGTCAAGTTCAGTTACTGTAAAGTCCAGTTTTATTCCAGTACTACCTTGTTAGTTGTTAGCTTTAAATTTGTATCGCTACATCACATTTGTGCATATGTTTGCCTAGAATGGAAATATATTGTTCATGGATGTGAAAACAACAATGTCAATAAATGATAAAATCGTTTTATTATGATAGGCACCATTTATTTTATTGTGAAGTTTCAATTATATGTACACTTCTTTTTATATGCTGAAACTTTGTTTTTCCACCTGTTTTACATCAAAACAAATGCAATCATAATAAACAATGGATCTTCATACTATAGTGTTTCATGGTGAAATAAAATTTATTGCAGCTAATGGCAAATTTGGTCTTATCTGTACCTTCCAATCTACAACTTGATTGAATTCAATCTTAATCCAAAATATTTGGGGTTCACTACAGGGTTCTTGTCCCACTAGTGTGCTCTATCGGGAGCACTGTTTTCTATTAAGTCATAAGTCCTTAAATGAAGTCTTGTTGCTTTATCCCATGCTTACTTTGCCCCGTCCCATGTTCTTTTAGACTGAACCAAGCCACTTATTGGTGCCACCAATTGTCATCTATGCAAATGGCTAAAACATCTTAGTGAATCTTCCGTCATCTTGTCACCTATTGGGCTACATTTAAATTCCTCTTGAATGGACTCTTTTTTTATTGTTATGAGTGACATGAGAGAAAAGAGGAAAGAGTTTGTGAAGGGATGGGATATCCATCACATGGACGCCCAAGTCTTGCGGAATGGACTGGGCGAATTCCCTATTTTAGAAAAACATATTTTTGAAGGATCAATCTTGAACCATTAACCAAACCAGATCTGAACCAAAAGGAGTAGGAGGGAGGATGTATCTGATACGGAGAATTAGTATCTCTCAATGGAGGTGTTCACGCCCAAGGAAGGATCCAAAGACTGCTTCCACTGAAGATGACGAGTGCAGGATGGAGCAGAATCAACAATGTTCTTCAAAAGAACTTGACCCTTCGCAAGAATCAACTGGATGGCTTGTGAGTACAATTCCAATCAATTTTTTCCCAAAAGATTGGTATCAAGATCAGATCTTGATTTCTTCCAAGAACTGGGGATCGAACTGAAGGTAATGGCGGCGGCAGGAAGGAGGCGACAAGAGAGATTTTGTAGAGGTTGCAGGAATTTCTCTTCTGTGATTTCAGCTCTGAAGACAAGAGTCTTAGGTTGCATGTCTAAAGGCTGTCGCCCCCCTTCCTCCTTTTATAGATTTAAAGGGATTAACTCCTAATCCTATTAGGAGTTGCTGATCCAAATTATATTTGTATTAGAAGTCCCTTTAAGTGATAAGGGAGAACCCTTATCTTATCTGCAGATTAGATCAACCATCTCTTAATCTAATTAGGAGGCTTCCAGATCTAAGTCTTATTTAGATCTTGGACTCTCTAAGTGGATAGGGTCTATGCCCAATCCTATGAGCTGATCCACCTCAGAATTCGCCCCCTTTAATTGACTGATCAAATCAGCCTAGTTCGAAATGGGCTTAAGGCCCATTTAAGGTTATGTACTCACTTAGCCTTCCAAACTGCTGCCCAGTTGGGTTTTCTTGTGTGGCATGGGACCCAAACATTGATCTACACATCAGCCACATGGGTTCAGCCCAACCTTTGTTACAAGGTCTGACCGAGTACACTGTTATGGACAGCGCACCCCTTGAAACCCATCTTATGGGCTCTATGGGCTCAACACTTACTCTAAGTGGTCTTTGGGCCAAGCCACCTTGTAACACCCAAGGACTGTGGGCAAATGCAAGATTACCCATCAGGTATTATCCTCAATGGTCTTACACTTAACCTCTTAGCCCATAATGATCAAACACTGTCCGACAAGGGAGGACCTCTCCCTCGACTGCAAGGAACAATGTTGCACTCTCTGCTTACATGGATCCCAGAAATTAAAACTTTTTGCAAATCATTTCGAAACCATAACATATATATATATATATATATATGTATTATATATATTGCAAAACAAAATCTCAACACTTGAAATCGGCTGCCGACAGTCTTGGTTTCCATCAGAGAGAGTGCATCCCCGATCATTACCTTTGTCCGACAAAGGGGCTGATCCTGTCACTATGATCACCCACTCAGATGAATTCTCGAACTGTCCCAACATACTCAGGTTTTGATTCCCGCTAAGGATCTCACTGATTGGTACATCAAAGACAGCTTGATCCGACACATAGTGTAGTATCATAATTGTAGCTTTCCAGTTTTGCCCATCTATCTCCAAGGTCCAGGGCAATTCTGGAAATTTGGTCCGATTGAAAGGTTCTATTAATCCTACACTGCATGTGCTTAGGGTCTCACCCTAGTAGCTGAGACAAGCCACCCCAACAGTTGGCAACACATCGGTGTCAGCCTTGGCAGGATAAATCTCCCCAGACTTACCCAATGGCTGTGAACATTCTAAACTAACACAAGTCTCATTAAGTGTCCAGTTTAAGGGTATTACACAGAAACACACCACAGGAACATGAATCAAAAGTGTACTTTATTCATTTACAATAAATTCATAATGTACATATTTCTGATTAAAGCTAAGGGCATACAACTGTCTAATAGCTCCCACTTGCACTTAGGTCCAATCTGGTATAAGCCGGAGTCCAATACTTTCCACGTGTTTCTCGAACACTTTCTGTGTCAGTGGCTTAGTCAACGGGTCTGCTACATTCTCCGTTGATGCTACCTTCTGAATCAATATGTCCCCTCTACCAACAATCTCCCGGAGTACGTGATACTTCCTCTCGATGTGCTTCGACTTCGAGTGGGCTCGTGGCTCCTTAGCTTGAGCAATCGCTCCATTGTTATCACACAACAATGGGATGGGTGATGTGTTGGATGGAACTACTCCCAATTCGTGAACGGACTTCTTCATCTACATGGCTTCCTTGGCAGCTTCACTTGCAGCAATGTATTCGGCCTCGGTTGTGGAGTCTGCTGTGGACCCCTGTTTGCTGCTTTTCCAGCAAACAGCACACGATCCTATCGTGAAAACATATCCAGATGTAGACTTTCTATCATCTGGATCTGACTAGAAATCCACATCTGTATACCCTTGGATCTGTGGTGAATTACCATCGAATACCAGACAAAGCTCTTTTGTCCTTCGAAGGTACTTAAGTATGCATTTCACAGCAGTCCATTGCTCCTGCTCTGGGTTGGCCTGGAATCTGCTTACTGCACTCATTGCCTGGGCGATGTTAGGACGAGTGCACAGCATGGCATACATGATGCTCCCTACGCCTGAGGCATAGGGAACGTCTTTCATGCTCTCGATCTCCTCAGAGGTCTTTGGAGACATCTTCTTGGAGAGATTATCTCCATGCCTGAAAGGAACATTTCCTTTCTTGGAGTTTTCCATGCTGTATCTCTTGACTATTTTGTCAATATAAGCAGATTGGGATAATCCTATTATCCGCTTCGATCTATCTCTATAGAGTCAAAGACCCAGTACATAGGAGGCTTCTCCAAGGTCTTTCATGGAGAATTGCTGTGATAGCCATACTTTTATCGTAGTTAACACTTCTACATCATTCCCAATGAGTAGAATGTCATCTACATACAGAATCAGAAATGTAACTTTGTCACCACTGGTCTTCCTGTAAACACAGGGTTCATCCGGATTCTGCTCAAAATCAAACATTTTGACCGTAGAGTCAAATTGGATGTTCCAACTTCTAGAAGCTTGCTTGAGTCCATATATGGATCTATTCAACTTACATACCATGTGTTCTTGACCCTTAGCTACAAAACCTTGCGGTTGCTGCATATAGATATCTTCAGTAAGATCTTCATTCAGGAACGCAGTTTTGACATCCATCTACCAAATCTCATAGTCATAGTAAGCTGCTACAGCTAGCAGGATCCTAATGGATTTAAGCATGGCCACGGGCGAAAAGGTTTCCTCATAATCGATGCCTTCTTTCTGAGTGTATCCTTTCGCCACTAGACGAGCTTTGTAGGTCTCAACCCTGCCATTGGGGCCCTTCTTCCTCTTGTAGATCCATTTGCAACCAATTGCTTTTGGGCACAAATGTAACTTTTAATTATAATTATAGTCTAAGGGGAGAGATAAGAGGGCTTGTCTCTTTCCCACTTTCTCTTGTACACTTTCTTTTAAATTCAAAAAAGTAATCAGTTATCAATCAATAAAGAAAAAAAAAAACAAAAGCAAATTTCTCTCTCTCAAATGAGAAAGATGCTTTATATTAACACTAGAAATATCTAAATTACAAGGTATTCCTTAATGGGGCAGATGTTAGATTAAAATACCTGATTATAACCATTCTTCCTAATGGGAGAAAAGTTTACTTAAAGGGGCAGATGCTACATTAAAATCCCCAAAAATGACAGCAAATTTGTTTTTCTTTTTTTTTCCCTGACATGTTTACATTCAAAATGAGAGCAAAGTTTGCTTTCTAAAAGTGGATATTAACTTTGCACTCAAAGTTGGTCAATGTAAAAAAGGTAGATTTTAGTCTTGGAATTTGTGTTTGTACGCTCACAATCACATATGTTTTCGCAAGAGTGCAGAATTTATCAATGCAAAACCAAACCAACTCTTATCAAATGCAGCTTAAGGTAGACAAAGTGATCTATGTTGTAACAAATTGTTCAAATTCGTCTTAAAAGACTTTTTGATATGTAATCTTGTAGTAAAAGGATTTTGGTGAATGTTCATTATCTTTTCTTAACACAAGGTAACACTGAAATTGCAAGAAACTTTATCTTAAACTTCAACATACTTGTTCACTGTATTCATAAAAAAAAAAATACTTGTTCACTGTAGTAAATAAAAGCATCATTTAGTTTTGGCATCAATGGTTTTTTTTTAACTTATTTCTACGGTTTGCAGGTCTCGATGTAGGAAATTTTTTGAAAGCTTAAGCACTCAATTCAAAATTCAAGTAGAGGTTAGTTCTTAAAGAGGTTCCTTCTGGAAAGATTCATTGACTTCTACTGTTATAGTTGAATGTTGGTTGTAGTTTCTTTTGTAGTTTTTATATAACATAGAAGTCACTTTTGTCAAACTTGCCACCATGTTGGGTACTTCTTGTTATTTTTGAATTGATTGGTATAGATTGATGTTTTACTGAATGTCATTAGCTATTTTATCTGGATATTGCAAGGACATGGCTGGATACAGTATTAGATATGACCTTTGCACTAAAAGTTGCAGTCTCTGACATGATACCCTTGTACAGGTTTCCAGGTTGCATAATTCATGAGTGGTTTGTTTAAAATGCCTTCCAAGTTAATAAATGAAAAGGGAAAAGCATATGTATGAAATTCAAAACAATTTGATAAAGTATATGTGTTGGAAATAAAAAAATGCAAACAATCATAATGGTGTTACGAAGTCAATTTTGATAAGGGAGAAGATCAACTTTAACGGTTAACCTAAAAGAGTGGAGTCTTTTTCTTTCTATATCTCACAAAAACAGACACATATAACATGCAGATATGCAACTAATGATAAAATTTCTTGTATCAAGTAATGGGGCTTCCAAGTGTCCCATTACTTGGATTTCTGAATCTCTACATTTTGGTTTTAATATGTTTACTTGCATTTCTTTGAGTAATAGTTTTAGTGTTTGTTAGGCAATCTGATTATTCATTTCATTTGGTATAAGTAAATAATTTCATATGCACATCTTTCCACAGGTCAGAAGATTACCTGTTGGAGATGCAATATGGATAGCTCGGCACAAACATCTTGACACTGAATATGTACTTGACTTTATTGTAGAGAGGAAGGATGTTGATGATTTACGTCAATCAATCAGAGATAACCGCTATAGAGATCAGAAACTAAGGCTTCTGGTATTGCTTTTATTTACTTATCCTTTTTTTTTGCTAAAATGTTGAATTTATATAATGCTAATGGTTCGTCTTACATTTGGAAGTTTTACTTGTTTGGTTGTTGTGCAAGTCTTCTATTAAAGGATATTAGATTCCTTTCACAAACATGGCCACATTAAATCAGGCAGAAATATCGTTATTTCTTATCATTGTCAGGAAACTAGGAAGGTTATTTTGAGTATTGTTGGGTTGAATTGAACTTCTCTGACGTGTGTTTTGGATTTTATTTGGCAATGGCAAGGAAGTGGTTTTAGCAGGAGAGGAAAAATTTATTGGGCTATTGTGGGATGATTGGGAAGAAATAAAAAGCTGAATCTATCATCTTTGAGAAAAGAAGAAAAATAGAGAAGAGAAGAGAACAGAAGAGAGAAGAGGCTGGTGGCACTGTTAAATCTATTTATAATAGGATGATGGAAGAAATAACAAATAAAAAGACAAAGTGCCCTTGTTATCGATTTTTAAAAGGGTGTATAAAATATGGAAGATTTTTAAAACGACAGATAAAGTTCTTGGGAATGAAAATTCTCATGACACCACTATCCTGTGTAAGCAGTTAAGGACTTATCATCTTATTGATGCTCCTGACAAGGCTTCCAATGCTGTTATTAGAGACCCTGATAAAAGTCTCGAAAAGGAGATGGAGAAAACTGGTATTGTTTCTATCAAGACAGTGGCTAGAAGGGATGTAGAAATTGGCAAAAGCTTGGGTTTGTTCTTTTGGGGAGGTGAGGAATTTGCTTTAAAAGCCTTTGAAGAGTTTGAGAGGAAGAAGAAGGAAGAAAGATCAAGAAAAAGGGTAATTGGAGGAGGGAGATGGGATGAAGATGGCATCAATCATCTCTCAATTCCAAGTGGCTTTCATCCAAGATAGACAAATATCGGATCAAATACTCATTGCCAATGAATGTGTGGAGGAATTCAAGAAATCTGGAAGGAAGGGCATTGTGTGTAAGTTGGATGTAGAGAAAGCCTATGACTTTGTGGATTGGGAATTCTTAATTGAGGTGATAAGGAAGTGTGATTTTGGAGTAAGATGGTGCAAATGGATTATAGGATGCTTGAAATTCTCTCACTTCTCATTACTGGTAAATGGAGCAGTCGAGGACTTTTTTGGTGCCCTAAGGGGACTGAGGCAAGGGGATCCATTATCCCCTTTCCTTTTTACCATCTTAGGAGAGGTCTTTAGTAGATTGATCTTGAAGGCAGATGAGGTTGGTCTGTTAAAGGGATGGAGAATAGAAAGGGAGAGAGTGGTGGTAACTCACCTACAATTTGTGGATGACACCATTATCTTTTGTGAGAATGGAGGTGAGTTGGGGGCAAGAAACCTAAGGTTGTTGGTGAACCTTTTTGAAAAAGTGACAAATCTAAAGGTGAACATCAATAAAAGTCTAGTGGTAGTGATCAATTTAGCTTAAGAAGTGGTTAACCTATGGGTTGGGGAGCTAGGCTATTTATGAAGTGATCGGCCACTGAAGTATTTAGGCTTCCTCTTCGGGGAAAATCCTAGAAATTTAGATTTCTGGAACCCAGTAGTGGAAAGGTTTGAAAGGAAGTTGTCTACGTGGAAGAGGAATTATATTTCTTTGGGGGGCAGGATTACTCTCGTTAAGCCTACCCTAGAAAACCTTCCAGTTTACTACCTCTCGGTGTTCTGTATGCCTCAAGCTATTGGAAAGAAATTAGAGAGGATAATGGGGGATTTTTTGTTGGAACCGGGCGAGAAGAAGAAAGATCATTTGGTAAGATGGGATTCAGTAACTAGGAGGAAAGAGTTTGGAGGTTTGGGGCTAGGGAGATTGAAAGAAAGGAATGAGGCTTTACTAGGAAAGTGGTTATGGAGGTACCCACACGAGACAGATAGGTTGTGGCACAAGATTGTGACTAGCATACACGGGCTCTCAGAGAATGGTTGGGATGCTGGAGTGTTTAGTAGGGCATTCAGCGCATCACCTTGGAAAGCGATTCAAAAACTCCCTCTGTAGTTTCGTTGCTCCTCAGTCATGTCAGGTTTGATCTTGATTCAGGTAACAAAATTAATTTTTGGGAAGATGTGTGGGTGGGTGACTCTTTTTTAAAGAACTTATTCCCCTCAATTTATGCACTTTCCTCTCTTAAGGGCAAACCGGTTGCTGGATTCCTATCCCCTTCTCCCTCCCAGTCTGGTGGTGCTTGGAGTCTGGGTCTTCACAGAAATGTGAGAGATTCTGAACTGGGTTTGGTGTCTTCTTTTCTTCAGTTGCTTGATGGGGTGTATATCGATCCTTCTAAGCAAAATACTAGGCTTTGGACTCCTAATCCCTCTGGATCTTTCAGCTGTGCGTCCTTTTTTAAAACCTTGGTCTCTCCTATCAACCTGGGGTTGACTTCCTAGTCTGAGAAGTTTGGTGTTGCCCTATTCCCCCCAAAGTGGGTGCTTTCTGTTGGGAGGTCTACCATGGTGCAATTAACACCTACGACTTGATGCAGAGGAAGAGGCCTGGATGGTGTCTTTCACCCAATAGGTGTGTTTTTTGTGAGTCAAATGGCGAAACTGCTCTTCATATTTTTGTCTCCTATTCTGTTGCTAGCTGCATTTGGGAATATGGTTTTTTCTCTCTTTGGATGCAGGTGGGATGCCCCGGTGAACTTGGAAAGGCTGTTTGGCTCTTCCACTTTCAGATGACCAAAAAAGAAGAGGCAGAACTCTATGGAGATGCACATGGGCAGCAGTGCTTTGGGTGCTATGGGAGGTGAGAAATTTTGAAGAAAAAATAAGGCACAAGGAAATGCTTATAGAAGGGATTATGATAAAAATGACCTCTTGGGTAAAATCTTTGGGATTATTCTCAGATTTTACTACAGATGATATAATCAGGAATTGGAGGATGGTATCATCCTCGTCATCAGCAAAATAGAAGGTCTTAAGAAATTGGGAACCCCCTGTATCTGGTTTCCTCAAATTAAACTTTGATGGGAGCATCTTTGGCAACCCGGGTATGTCTGGAATTGGAGGGGTAGTAAGAAATGACAAGGGGGATGTGGTGGGGCTGTTTTCGGGCCCTATTGGATGGGGAGACTCCACTACAGCTGAACTAAAAGTAGTGGTGTTTGGGATACAAAAAGATGTGGAATTAGGAGTGAGAAAGTTGGTTGTAGAGGGCGACTCCAAAGTAATTATCAGCTGGTTAGAATGGAAAGACTCCCTGGTTGTTCAGAAATGAAATCAAGAAGCTTAATTACATAACCAAGGACATGCAGTTATTGTTTCAGTGGACTCCAAGAGCAGCAAATGGTTTTGCAGATCAGCTAGCGAAGCAAGGGGTTAACAGTGAACATTGTTTTTGGGCTCAGTTGTAAGGCTGAAAAGCAAATTTAATAGGTGGAAAAGTTTAAAGAGTAGTGGGGTAGCTGAGGCTACTCAGATTCTGTACTGTTTCTCATCTTAACTTTCTTAATGAAATTACTGTTACTGTTAAAAAAAGATGGCTGACAACCAAGAGGTGGTAGGTGATTGGGAAGATTAGATTCTCCTTTATGCTTTTTTCTTTGTTCGTTTATAGTTGTCTTTGTTGTTTTTTGTCTAGGATTTGGTGCTGGAGGAGTTAGTTTTGCTGTTCTCTTTCCAGAGTATTTTGGTGGTTATTGTCTAGTGTAAGAAGTGTCCAAATAGTCTTTCCTTCTCTCGGGTGATCTCTTATCACCTTCCTTTGTAATTCTTTTTATTTTAATGAAACTTGCTCTTTACTTTTCAAAAAAAAGTGCCCTTGTGGCACGTAGTGATAAATATAACACTACCCCTGAAGTTGGGACATAGATGTTTATCATGCCCAACTTGTTACAAAGACCATTGTGCCTCAAGCGATGGAGACCCTTTGTAAAAACATTTGTAGGCTGCTCTCCGAAATTGACTTAAGGAATTATATACTTCCCCACTTACAAGTTTCTCCCTGATGAAGTGTTTATCCACTTAATATGCTTAGTTCTATCATTTTTGATCAATATGCTTACTTCTATCATGGTGGACTGGATTGGTTGCCGCATTGATGGTAGTCTTATTGTCACAATAGTATGACATGGGACTATCAACGACAAACCCTAGTTCACTAAACAAATTTATTATCCCCAAAATCTCAGTAACTCCATGTGACATGGCGTTGTACTAAGCCTTTGCACTAGACCTAGCCAAAACATTTTGCTTGTTGCTCCTCTACCTGATTAAGTCCTCGTCCCTCTACAAAGGTGCGATACCCATTAGTGAATTTTTTGTCACCAATTGACCTAGTCCAATCATCATTTGTGTTGAGAGCACTGATGTGGAACCCACTGCTGTGGTCCCCACTGTGTTCGTATTGGCAGCGTAGCATATTTTTTGTTAGTTATGTCAGTGCTAGTTGGTAGTTATTTCAGTTTGTTATTACAACTTGTTATTTCAGCTTTATTATTAGTTTATATGCCATGTAAGCAATAAGGGCAATTCAGCCTTTTTACAATTAGTCATCATATATAAATATTAAGAGTGGGTCGGCAGATCAACTGATCAACCCTCTTTCTCTTTTCAAAATCTCTTTGTGTGCTTCTTTTCTCCCTCTCTTCTTCTTCTCTTCTGAAATTTCTTCTTTCTTTTCTTTCAAATTCAAGACTGATTGTAGTCTTGATCGACTACTTGGTATCAGAGCCGACCTAGGAACTCTTATGTTAGTCTAATTAGATTGACTACATGAGAATTTCCTAGGTTTAGAAGTTTTTCAACAAAGAAGGAGAATCGACTGATTCTTGGAAGTTACTAGTAGTGTGCGACTACTACTAAGAAGATTGTAGAAGGCTGGGAGAGTTCCAATAGTCAGGAAGAATTAGAAAAGGCTTCGGATTCTCAAGATTAGGGTTTTGCATTAGACAGAAGGTGGCGGCCAGAGATTTTCTTTCATAAAGCAAGTTTTTTCTTGAGAATAACCTTGGAAAAAATCATCTTGGTCTATTCTGAGAGGTGCAACTGGAAAATCTGTTTTTTTTTTCTTTTAGGGTTTTGAGAGAAAACCCTAAAATTCAGAACTGTTGTTGGTTTTAGATCAGATTTTGAACTGGTTTCATACAGAATTCTGTTTTCTTTGTTCTTTGGAAGACCTAGGCCGGTTGTTATCAGTTGTTTTGGGTGCTGTTTTCTTTTATAGTAGTTTAAAAGGTCTTTTATTATTAATTCTTGACCAAGAATGGAGTTCAAGAATTAGGGGGAAGGTGTTTCTGGGACTAGCAGTTCTGGTAACAAGTCTGAGAATGCCTTTCAGATTACAACTGTGAAGTTTGATGGATCAAACTACTTAGAATGGGCTCAATCGGCCATGATGGCCATTGGGGGTAGAGGAAAACTCAGCTACTTGTTGGGAGATGTGAAAGAACCAACTAAGGAGGACCAAACGTATACCAAATGGGTTCAGGAGAACTATTTGGTTATGACATGGCTGTGCAACTCTATGCAGCCACATATTAGTCAGAACTATTTGTGGTAAAAAACAACCAAGGAAATCTGGGATGTCATGAAAGAGATTTACTCCCAACCCCTTAATGTTGCTAGGACCTATGAATTGAAGTGTGAGGTTAGCAACCTTAAGCAAGGAGAAAAACCGATCTCGGTTTACTTCTCTACTTTGAAATCTTTGTGTAATGAAATTGACCACCTAGACACACTTGAGTGGGAAGTCAGAAGGATGCACAAACTCATAGAAAGCAAGTTGAAACTAATAGGGTTTTTGAATTCCTAGCTGGTCTGAATCCTGACAGTGATATTGTGAGGTAGCAAATACTAACAAGGGACAGTGTGACCTTATCTCAAGCCTACTCCTTGGTGCATAGTGAAGAGACTAGGAGAAAGGTTATGATGAAACATCAACCCTTCCCACCAGCCTTGGCAGCAGTTAAACCTAAGTCTAGGGGTGAGACGGAGAAGGATATAACGAAGGAAGATAAGCGGGATCTAGTGTGTGAACATTGCAAGAAACCTAAGCATACTAAAGACACGTGTTGGAAGCTGCACCCTCATCTAGTTCCAGCAAAACCGAGGAACAAAAGGGGTAATGCTCATATGGCTGTTAATACCGATTCTGCATCCTCATCGGACACAAAAGGCACGCCTCTAGATACCCTAGCTGCTGTCCGGGCTGCCCCTAACTCAGTTCGAAAAGGAAGTTGGGAATTTAGCTCAATCATCTCAGCCACCATCAGCTCCCCAACATCAGCCTTTGCTCATTCAAGTACTCGTGCCTCAACTTACTATGCTTCAGCTCCAGGTAACACTGAACATTGTTGGGCAATAGACTCAAGTGCATCTGACCATATGACTAGTTTGCCATCACTGTTCACTACCTATCACTTATCTTCTAGTAGAGATAAAGTGTCCATTGCTGATGGTTCCCTTGTTCCCATTTCTGGCAAGGGAGACATCAAGTTGTCTAATACCATTTTCTTATCTTCAATTTTGCATGTTCCTAAGCTTGATACTAACTTGCTTTCAGTCAGTAGTATTACAAAACATCAAAATTGTTTAGTAACTTTTTTCCCTGACAGATGTGTTTTTTAGGACTTGGAGACAAGGAAGGTGATTGGGACTGGACGCGAGACGAATGGGATCTATCTGCTTGGAGAGAGTTCTCATTGGGAAGATCATGAAGATAGGAAGTCTTTTGTTTCTCAGTCTGTTAGTTAGGTTATGCTTTGGCATAATCGGTTGGGTCATTTATTCTTTCGGTCTTTGAAGAGTTTGTTTCCAAATTTGTTTGAGTATGTTCAGACGTCAAATTTGAGATGTGACAGTTATGAGCTTGCAAAGCATTGTAGAACATCTTATTCCTTGAGTAATAAAAGAAGTAATAATTCTTTTGATATTGTGCACACCGATGTTTGGGGCCCGTATCACATCCCTTCTATGGGGGGATATAGATGTTTCTTGTTGTTTGTTGATGACTATGCCCGTTTTTTGGGTTTACCTTATGCGTTCTCGAGATGAGGTTCCTGCTTTGACCCAGATCTTTCACTAGAGTACTTGTCCTTGTACACCATAGTAGAATGGGGTTGCTGAGAGGAAGAATAGGCACATATTGGAAGTGACTAGAAGCATTATGTTTAACTCCAATGTGCCTATTCGTTTATGGGGAGATGCTATTCTTACAACAGTGTATCTCATTAATTGAGTTCCTTAACGGGTTCTTGACAAGAAGCCTCCATTTACCCTTCTATACCCCGATAAAGAATTGTTTACTGTTCCCCTTAAAACCTTTGGTTGCATATGCTTTGTTCAGATTCTTAGACCTCATCGTTCCAAATTTGATCCTAAAGCCTCCAAATGTATTTTTCTCGGTTATGCACAAACTCAAAAGGGTTATTGATGTTATGGACCTACCTTCGGGAGGAGATTTGTCTCGATGGATGTTACTTTCTTTGAGGAGGTATCCTATTACCCTAGGGTTTCTCTTCAGGGGGAGAGTAGTGAGAGTGGGGTTAACTCATCAGAAATTCCTTTACTTGTTCCATTGAGTGATGAGGGATGTAATGGGGAGGGTTGTCAGAGGTGTCAGGATTTGAGATTCTATCACAAGCGGTGGAGGCAGATTGTTTTCGGTCATCAGTAGTCTAGGCCAGCCTCAGTTCCTTCTGCGGATCCAGATCCAGGTACCACAGTCTCTTTATCAGATCCATGTCCCAATTAGATACCTTCCACTGTTGCTACTTTACCTCCTTTGGATGACGTTGCACCACATCCACAACTCACTGCATTTCTTAGTTCTTGTCCTATGATCGCCTGTCCCCTTCTTACAGGTCCTTTCTCACATCCATTCCTGATATTCCTATTCCCAGAACAGTGTAGGAACCCTTGTCAGTTCCTGAGTGGAAAGATGCAATGAAGGTTGAAATGGATGCCCTTCTGAGGAATAATACTTGGGAGCTAGTTGACCAGCCTAAAGGAAAGAAACCGGTTGGATGTAGATGGGTATTTACTGTGAAACATAATGCTGATGGTTCCATTGAAAGGTATAAGGCCCGATTTGTTGCAAAGGGATTTACTCAGACTTATGGTATAGACTATTTGGAGGCTTTTGCTCCAGTAGCAAATATGACCACTATTAGAGTTTTGCTATCCCTTGCAGCCAGTTACTCTTGGCCCTGGTTCAGATGGATGTTAAAAATGCCTTCCTCAATGGAGACTTACAGGAAGAAGTCTACATGCAATTACCTCTTGGATTTTATGATGCAGAGACAGGGAAAGAGATTTGTCGGTTGAATAAAGCCTTGTATGGACTAAAGCAGTCCCCTAGAGCTTGGTTTGATAGATTCAGACAAGCCCTTGAAAAATTCGGCTATGTACAAGCCCAGTTAGACCATACATTGTTCATTAAAAGAGTGGACTCTTCCTTGACTTTGCTTGTTATATATGTGGATGATATTGTAGTGACAGGGAATGATAACAATGCGATTGAGTCTCTTAAACAACTCCTTCATCAAGAGTCCTTCATCAAGAGTTTGAGGTGAAAGATCTGGGAGAGGTATGATACTTCTTGGGTATTGAGGTTGCTAGATCTAAACATGGGACTTTTATTTCTCAAAGGAAGTATTTTCTAGATCTATTGGAAGAAATTGGAAAGTTGGGTGTTAAGCCTGCAGATACACCTATTGAATAGAATCACAAGATCAGTGCAGAGGGTGGAGAGCCACTTGAAGACAAAGCTATGTTCCAACGGTTGGTTGGAAAACTCCTCTATCTTTATCTCACACGACCGGGCATCAATTATGCAGTCAACGTTGTCAGTCAATATATGCACTCTCCTAGAACTACTCACCTCCTTGCAGTTGAGAGGATATTAGCATACTTGAACAGATGTCCAAGTAGAGGTATATTATTCAAGAATAATGATTACATGAAGATAGAAGTTTATACAAATGCTGATTGGGCTGGGAGTGTTGATGACAGAAGGTCTACCTCTGGATATTGTGCCTTTGTAGGAGGTAACCTTGTCTCCTGGAGGAGTAAGAAACAAAGTGTTGTTTTTCGTTCTAGTGTTGAAGTTGAATATAGATCTATGGCTAATGGTGTGGCTGAAATCCTATGGCTGAAGTCATTATTTGAGGAGTTGGGTATTGCTTATGAGAAGCCCTTAATGTTGTATTGTGATAATTAGACTGTTATTAATATAGCTCATAATCCGGTACAACATGGCAGAACTAAGCATATCGAAGTCGATCGACATTTTATTAGAGAAAGGGTTTCGTCTCAAGAAGTGTCTCCCGTATATCACCTCCAGTATGCAGTTCGGAGATCTTCTCACCAAGGCTGTTCCAAGGAAAAAGTTAGAGGCAGACCTATGCAAGTTGGGAATGACAAATATCTATTTTTGACTTGAGGGGAAGAGTAGAGAACATTGATGTGGACCCCACTACTGTGGTCCCCACTGTGTTTGTATGGCAGCATAGCATATTTTTTGTTAGTTATGTTAGTGTTAGTTGGTAGTTATTTCAGTTTGTTATTACATCTTGTTATTTCAGCTTTATTATTAGTTTATTTGCCATGTAAGCAATAAGGGCAATTCAGCCCTTTTATAATTAGTCAACATATATAAATATTAAGAGTGGGTCGGCAGATCAACTGATCAACCCTCTCTCTTTTCAAAATCTCTTGGTGTGCTTCTTCTTTTCTCCCTCTCTTCTTCTTCTCTTTTGAAATTTCTTCTTTCTTTTCTTTCGAATTCAAGACTGATTGTAGTCTTGATCGACTACTATTTGTATTCACTTCAACCTTCAAATGCCCATGATTTTGGAAAAACAAACCAGCCTTAGTTAAACTTCTTGAGATATCTAAGAACCTTCTCTGGATTTGGAAAAATAAACCAGTCTTCCTACAAGCTCTGGATTTGGTTTACATCCTTTATAGTTTCTGGACTACAATCACCTAGCCTTTGGAGTCAATGGGAGTTTCAGCCAACTTCACTCCCAACTTACTCATATTTGTGAAATGAAGATCCCCTTTTGTGAGACAGCAACATCAATTCCAAGGAAATAACGTTAAGGGACCCTAATCTTTCACTTCAAATTGAGTGGCTAAGAATTCCTTCAGTTTCTGTATTTTTGAGGACTAGTCAACGGTGACTACTATGTCATCAACGTAAACTATCGAAGTTGCAATTTTTCCTTCCCCCTCTTTTTAAATAGAGTATGGTTTATTGACATTGTTTAAACCCCATTTGTTGCATAGCCAAATGGAACTTGCTGAACCAAACACACGGTAACTGTTTCAAACCAAGGGAGGCTGAACCATTTACACCTCTTTTTCTAAGTTGCCATTCAAGAAAGCATTTTTGGACAATAACAGGGCATTCAATGCTTGGCCATGCCAAGTACTTCTTTTACTTCTACTCTACAAATTAGTGTTCACCAGTGCAAATGGAAATAGCACTACCAAACTTCCCTTGCTAAATGATCATCTTATGGTTGACAAGTTGAACAAATGTAACTATGAATAGTTAATGACCAACATACTCCCACCATCTAAAATAAGAAAAAAATGGAAACAAACTTATTAAAGTATGTATCTGACCACTTAGCTCCTTCATTAATATTTTGGAAGACTAACTTGAAATGGGGATTCTCGTATTTTTTTCTCTTTACTGAAACACTATAAAGTTGCTATTTGAACTTGTTTCTTCCAAGATTGTTTTTTCTGGGCCAGTTTTGTGCATAGTAGACTTGATTTTACCCATTGGACCCTTCTCATTGAACAATACCTTTACTGTGAATAATAGGCCTTTTCTTCTTTATTTCCTGTTTTTTTGAATAATAGAAATCTTAGTCATATCTTTTCCGATTATTCCTTTTTGAGAGGCATGTGGTTGGAATTTCTTTGAAGAGTTTGTCGTTCTTGTTTGATTTTCCTCTATCTATTGCTGGTATCAGGTTGGAAATGTTGTGTATTTGATGTTGTATATTTATTGCGAGAGGCTGTATTCTGTGGAATTTGTTGTCAACAGTAACAAATGGAGTTTGTTATTGTGTTCTTGGTCCAAGTCTTGCAGTTCTTTTCTGCAGTATTGTACTTTTTTTTGTAATCTGCAAATACCCTACTAATGGACTTATTGCTTTTGAAAGTTTTTGCACATTGTGACATTTGCCACTTCATCTAGTACATTCTTTCTTACAGAAAGAAACAATCATAATGGAAAGAATGATATGGATTGTATAGCTTGACTTTAAAAAATTAGATACAGCATACATGTCTTTAGGATAGATAATAGATTTAATTGTTTAGTGTCACAAATAGTAAAATAGTAATTTGCAGAGGCTGTCCTTTGCTTCTAGCTTCATAAACCATTTGCATCACAAGCAGTAGTTATTGGGATTTGATCAGCTCCAGCTGGCCTTTTATTTTCTAAACTTATTAACCAAAGGCTTTAGTGGCTTTATCATTGCTTAGGTTCCCTTTGTTTAACAATAACAGGGGTAGTAAATTTTTCATCTGAAATATTTTAGTTTTTTTTTATCACCCTTTTTATGGCAAAAACATGGTTTTGTGCTCCTTTTACATGGAACCAATGCAGCCTAAAAGAAGACCATCTATTGGGGGAAATCAGATTACTTTGTCAATTCTGTACAGAATATGCACCATGTCAGTTATTTTAAATGTTATGGATATTACTGAGATGTTTTCGCTGATGGAAAATCCATCTATCTTTTAAAAGCACCTGGTGTTTTTCTTGCAATTGATTGATTTGACTCTGTTGCTCCTTATTGAAATGTTAGTTATACCAATAGAGATCAAGTTCAATATATTATCTGATGATTTTTGAGTTTTTATTTCTAGAGATGTGGACTTAAAAAGCTGATATATCTGGTCGAAGGTGACCCAAATTCTTCTGAAGCTGCTGAAAGCATTAAAACAGCGTAAGCATTTCCTTTTTCAATGTTCTATGCATATTACAATATTGTATCATTGTCTTAGTTGTGTTTGATTAGCGGATGTAAAAGCTTTCTTTTCTTTTACTCTTGTGGAAATGGAGGCTAAAAGATAACTCAATGGATGTTTTTTCCTGTTTTGCAATTTTACTCAAGGCGTCTAGGTGATTCTGGGAGACATTGGAGGGCCTAGTCGCCTAATCGCCTAGGCGATAAAAATGTTATATTATAAAAAAGCTGACTTTTGGCTAGTTTCCTAGTTTTATATACCATTTAGCATGTGTGTTAATCGAAAAAATAACAAATCTCTTTATTAAGAACATTAAATTTCCTCTAAAAATGTGGCAAATCATCACATCTAAAAGATAAAAATCTTTTACATATATTAGTTTCATTATTTTCAAAAATAATACTACTATAGTAAGTATTTAATAGAGTGTCAACACCCGATTTTTGCTCAGTCCCACTTCTCATACCCTAAGGGCCCGATCGGACCACACCAACCTCTTTGGAACGTGCTAAAATCTGATGACATCAAATTTCAACTCGTATACCCTCAAATCCACTGTTAATATATACTATTCCCTTTCAACAACCATGATCGCAGCACATTACCACTTTTGCCACACAATCAAATTTCACCATATGAAATAAAACCTTTTAACATCCAAGCACACCACGTTTCAACCTTAAATTCCTTGATTTTTCCGTTCATTTGTAAGAGATTCCATTTCGATGCATCCGATCCTATGACGCTTCTCAAACCAAAAACCTACGATCCATGCGTCTTGGATGTGATCAAATCCTCCCAACAGCACTATACTTCAAATAAATGCCGTTCCACCAAGATCCAACACGAAATCCCCTCCTTTAATCATTCATCAAGATAAGATTCCATTTTTAGCTACTTCATTGGCCGAGATATTCGCTATCCAAGTTCCTGTGATTCCAACGCCTCTAAAGACATTAAACATACCCTTTGAACTCCAAATATCCCGATCAACCACCCATCAAATTTCAGATGCAAAAATGCCCATATTGTCCTTCGTACGTAAGTATTCCGAATCAATCACTCACATCACTCGATACCCTTTGAACTCAAGATCTACACTATGAAACACCACCAAACCTCATCCAAACCTTTATCAACCCCCCGATCGACGATCGATCCAAATTTGATCATTGAATTGATGATTTTACCCTTCATCTAGAAAGATTTTGAATAAACCACTCCTATCACCTGATACTCTCTGAACTCAAGATCTGCACTACAAAACACCACTAAACCTCATCCAAACCTTTATAATCCTCCCGATCGACGATCCGTCTGATTTTGAACCTTGAAATGACCATTTTGCCCTCCATCTAAGAAAATGCCAAATAAATCATCCTCACTGATCGAATTCACGATTTACCCTGTAAAACCTGTTGTCATCCTTTTAATCGACAATATGGAAAATACAAGCCATAAAATGCTCATTTTGCCCCTCCATCAAGGACGATTTTGTTTCACTCAATCTCATCCGTCAAAATGATTAAACACATCAAACATCTTCTATGTGGTTCGCCCCCACCTCAATTCAAGTTTGTAAAGCATTTCTTGAAAATACTCTTCTTGCCCGCCCCGAATCTCAAAGGTGCTTCCTTGAGATCTCATTTGTTCTCTTCAAAGCTAGTTTACCCACCCTTGGATGCTCATAAAAGGAAGACTTTAAATCTGAAACGTCCATTTGTTTCCACCCCTCTCAAGTTCCCAAAATTACTTTTTTAGTCCTTCCCCACCAAATCCCTTTTGTTTTTCTTTTTGCAAGACCCCCCTTGGCACTTGTCACCAACCTAGCCATTAGATCTCTTTGAAACCTTCCAAAAACAATCAAGGACGTCCATGTCCTTTCTTTGCTTTTGGAAATTGCAGCCTAGTCCCTACTCATGAAACTTGTTTTCAAAATATTTGCAAGGAGATCCCCGTCATGTGTCAAAATCTCAACCTTTGGATTTCCTTGTTTCTTAGCCTTGTTTAATCCTAACCATGGGTTGCTTTCTTTCTTTTTGGCAAGATCTAGGCACCCCTTGCCATTTTGGGAAGATACCCTCTTGCTTCCTTAAAAGGCCATGCAATTTTTCCTTCCATGAAAAGTCATGTACAAGAAAGGCAATTTTCTTGTTCTTTAAGGAACAAAAAGAATTTTGTTGGAGAAGAGAAAGAAAAGAAAAAACTGCATTCATATTAGACTAATATGAGAAACTCCTAATGACCCAAAAGGTCTCTAGATGTCCCCCTTCCTCCTTTGAGGGGGATATTTTCCTTCCAAGAAGACACTCCATGCGGGGGATATTTTCTCATGAGAGCCAATCCCCTCCTCTTCTTATTTCTGGGCATGGGAGACTCTTAGAGGAGCAAAGGGGCGGTTGAATACACGACCACCCCTCCTTTATCCAAAGTCTTCCATGCTTCTACTCAAGGAGAGGAGGAAGGTTGACTTCTCACGAAATCTGTCCCATGGGCATCCCTTCACTGTGGATTGAGAAGGATCATGCATTACAAATTAAAGCTAAAATCAACAAGTAAATAAAAAAAAACAATGCCAGTAAGAAAGACACACTTAACACTATGACCAAAGACTAAAGAACTCAAAACTAGCACACACAAATCCAAGAAGAAGCTCCCTAAACAACAATCGGCCAAGTGTCATTAGTTAACTACCAAGGTCAAACCAAAGAAAGCCAAAACAGATCCAAAATCGCTTGCTTTAAATGATTTTTCTCACAAAAGAGACATGAAAATAAAGAAAAAAAAGTACAAAAAAAACTACCACTCTTAAACTAATGAAAGGTGATTACCTTCATATATGGCTTTTTTCCTTATATGGTTGGGGGGAAGATATTAGGAGGAATTTTGATGGACAAGGTGATTAGAAAAACTCTTTGCTTCTTGCGTCATACGGTCTTCCAGTCCTTATGCTTGCATCTGTCATGGGCCTAACTTTGAATGGAAGAAGGTGGAGGGGAAGGATGGTAGAGAGGTGGTGGATTTCAGCATGGAGAAAATCTTGAAGCTGTTTTTGTGGTTTTTTGTTTTCACTAAAAAAAACTACAGAAAAAAAAGAAAAAGCTAGAAGGAGGATTTGGAAGAGTGGTGTATTTCGATTAATGGGGGAAGAGTGAATGCAGAGAAGGGAATTCGGTTGAAGATGGGTGAGTGTCTAATGCTGGAGAGAGAGAGAGCTTGAGAGAGGGAAAATGGCTCTTAAAAGTAAGGACTTTCTATTTTTGGTTAAGAAAAAGGCAATTCGGTTGGAAGCTAGCCAGAATGGACTCAAAGGAGGAGGGGGGACATCTAGAGACCTTTTGGGACATTAGGAGTTTCTCATATTAGTCTAATACGAATGGAGTGTCTTCTTTTCTTTCCCTTCTCCAACAAAATTCTTTTTGTTTCTTAAAGAACAAGAAAATTGCCTTTCTTGTACATGACTTTTCTTGGAAGGAAAAATTACATGGCCTTTTAAGGAAGCAAGAGGGGATCTTCCCAAAATGGCAAGGGGTGCCTAGATCTTGCCAAAAAAAAGGAAAGCAACCAATGGTTAGGATTAAACAAGGCTAAGAAACAAGGAGATCCAAAGGTTGAGGTTTCAACACATAGCAGGGACCTTGCAAATATTTAAAAAACAAGTTTCATGAGTAGGGACTAGGTTGTAATTTCCAAAAGCAAAGAAAGGACATGGACGTCCTTGATTGTTTTTGGAAGGTTTCAAGGGGATCTAATGGGTAGATGGGTGACAAGTATCAAGGGGGGTCTTGCAAAAAGAAAAACGAAAGGGATTTGGTGGGGAAGGACTAGAAAAGTAATTTTGAGAACTTGAGAGAGGTGGGAACAAATGGACGTTTCAGATTTAAAGTCTTCCTTTTATGAGCATCCAAGGATGGGAAAACTAGCCAAGGGCGCCTAGTCGCCTAGAAGGGCACCTAGTTGCTAAAAGTCAAGGCGTTTGGGCGAGGTGCCAAGCCAAGGGTGCCTAGTCGCCTAGGTGGGTGTCTAGGCGACTCCTTCACAACTATGCATTATAGTTGGTGGTCAGTTCAATGTGGATTATTTAAAGCTTATTGACCATTATGGTCCTAGAAGAAAAACAGTCCTAAGGAATGAAACAACTTATTTAAAAGTTGTGAAAAGATGTTAGATATCCGTAGAAAAGAGAAAAGGAGAGGAGAGAAGAAGTTGGTGAAAATGGGGTTTAGAGAGAAGACTATCAAATGTTTTCTCTCTTCTCTAATCCCTTTCATTAAAACACTAGCGGAGGGGCCTTGCTTCGCAAGGGATGGAATGGAATCGTTGACCCGTTGACTTGTTGACCAGTCTCTGGCCAAAAACCGTTGAATCGGTCAACAACCCATTGACTCGAGTGATCGAACCATTGATTCGTTGACCAATAAAATGGTTTTTGGCCGTTTTTACAGAGAGGCCCTTAATTGGGCGATTAACTTAATTAAGCATAGCATAAAAAGGCCCATTAGTTAGAAGGCCTGTTAACAACAAAAACATAAACAAAATAAAAGCATCCTATGGGGCATTCGACCGATTCTCTCTTCACTCCCCCTCAAATGTCATTCATGCCTATCTTGCCAGTGTCATGTTGTAGTTTGGGCTTGGAGATTCCCTTGGTAAGAATGTCAACTAACTGTTCTTCAGATGTAATGAAGGGTAAGCAAACTTCTCTAGAAGGCACTTTTTTTCTAATAAAATGCCTATCAACTTCAATGTGTTTAGTCCTATCATGTTGCACCGGATTGTGAGCAATGTTGATGGCAGTCTGATTATCACAATATAGCATCAATGGTTTATGTTACTCAACACCCAGTTCCTCCATCTAGGATCGAAGCTAAAGTAACTCAGAAACTCCATGAGCCATAGTTCTATACTCGGCCTCAGCCGAAGATTTGGCAACAACTGATTGTTTCTTGCTTCTCCAAGAAACAATATTACCTGCCACCATGCTACAGTATCTAGAAGTCGACCTCCTATCATCAATGTTTCCTGCCCAATCAGCATTTGTGTAAGCCTCTAGTTTCATATGACCATGCTTAGAAAAAAGAATTCCCTTCCTAGGAGTATTCTTCAATTAACATAATATTCGTTTTGCTACTGCCATATGAGTGTCCCTGGGAGCTAATGCAGCTAACAACACATGCAATGTCAGGCCGAGTCATGCAAAGATATTGTAGCTTCCCTAGTAACCTTTGAAACATTCCCTTATTCTTCAATAGTTCTCCATTAGAGGTAGAAAGTTTGTGACTCATATTAATAGGAGTAGCCACTGGTCTTGCACCCATCTTGCCTGTTTCAGTGAGCATGTCTAGCACATACTTCCGTTGAGAGATAAAAATTCCATCCTTGAACCGAGCCACTTCTATGCCAAGGAAATACCTCAACTCCTCCAGATCTTTGATCTCAAACACTGTATGAAGGAAAGATTTAAGATCATCAAACCTTGTCACATCAGTACCGGTCACTACTATATCATCAACATGGACTATAAGATATACCACCAATGAATCTCCCCTCTTCACAAAGTGGGTATGATCAGACTGAGTCTATATGTAATCAAAGTTAACAAGTGCAGCCCTAAGCCTTTCAAGCCATGCCCTAGGTGACTGTTTAAGTCCATAGAGAGACTTTTCAGCTTGCACACTTTTCCTTCCATATCTGTGCCATTCATCCCTGGTGGGAGAGACATATAGACCTCGTCATGTAATTCTCCATTCAAGAATGCATTTTCACATTAAACTGATAGAGTGGTCAACCTGAATGAGCATCCAATGATAGTAGTCCAGATAGTCAATCCCATAGGTTTGTGTATAGCCTTTTGCAATCAGCCTAGCTTTGTACCTCTTAATGGAACCATCAACATGGTATTTGATGGTGTAAACCCACTGGCTCCTTCCCTTCACGCAAATCCACCACTTCCCATGTGCCATTCTTATGTAGAGCATCTATTTCAGTTCTCATAGCATCCCTTTATTTTTCAACAGTAAGAGCTTCTATACAGACCTGGGTATAGGGTTAGAAGCAACAAAATAAAGAAAGGCACAATATGAAGGAGAACAAACCATAGGAAAGATGTTTGAAAATGCAATGTGCAGTGCACTTCTGTTTACCTTTCCTGATAGCAATAGGGACATCAAGATTTGGGAAGGGTGGGTGCAAAGGGATAGTATCAGTACCTGTTGTCTCTTCAGTAATTAGAAGTGTAGGAGGCTTATGTGATGTAGAGGAAACAATCCACTCACTTCTGGTTCTTTGTCGCTGGTACCACCTGGGATTAAAGAGGGGACAAGGAGGTATTGGAGGAGGAATAGGAATATTGGAAGGAACATGAGATGATTGTTCCTCCCTTGACTCATGAAGAACAAATGGAAGAGAAAGGGAGTCTGTAGCCTTGATGGTTCCCTTGCTAGTGATTGGAGTAAGTGAGCCATTAGCTAGGGTAATCTTATTACAGCTAGGAAGCAAATCATAAGAAAGAAATGAAGTGGAATTGGAAAGGCTGGTCATATGATCAGGAGCACTATAGTCAATAATCCAAGGGATCCTACGATTACCTGAGATAGTTGCATGATTGCCAGTAGCACGTATACCTGAATGTGCAAATGCATAAGTAGTTGAATTGCTCTGAGGGTTGGAGGAGGAGGCTGCACTCTCTAGGTGACTAATCATCCTACCATACTTCTCATATTCTGCCTTCATAATTGCTAATTGTTCACTAGCAGTCCTCTCATCAGTTAAGCACTTGTCATTATTTGGAACAGTGGCTATGTTGGCACTTCTTGTCTTCACATTATTAACCTTCTTTTGGAAACGAGGTGGAAGGAGTTCCGGATGCAGTTTCCAACATTTATTTTTTGTATGTTTTGGTTTCTTGCAGTACTCACACATAACTTCCCTTTTTACTGAACCACCTGAACTGCTTGTAGTCACCTTCGGTTTCAGCCCCATATTGGCAAATAGGTCACTTGGGATGGTCCCTTGAACCTGGACCAGCCTCTTGCTCTCTTCACTACTAAGCATGGCATAGTCTTGAGACAATGATACATTATCCTTGGCTAAGATATTCTATCTGGTGATGTGAAACTTGGGATTCAGCCCTGTCAAGAATTCAAATACTCTGCTTCTCTCAACTAATTTCTTGTAAGCTTGAGCATCATTAGTACTTTCCTAGACAACAGTTTCCATTAGGTCTATCTCTTGCCACAGAGATTTCAGCATTGAGAAGTAAATGGCTAAAGGTCTCTCCCCTTGCCTTAAATTATTCACATCACTCTGAACTTATATGCTGTGGCCACATTCAGTTTTTGTGAATAAGTTTCAGCCCCACTCTCCCATATTTCCTTGGCTGAGTTCATCCATAAATAATGTTGACTGATTTGTGGTTGCATTGAGTTCACTAACCATCCAATGGTGGTATAATTCTCTTGCATCCATTTTTCACAAGATGGGTCATCTTCTAAAGGAGCTTTCTTGCTCCCGGAGCTATACCCCCACTTGCCTCTACTGCAAACATGAATTTTTACTGACTGTGACCATGCTAGATAGTTGGTTCCATCCAGCTTGACTATGGTCACAGCCAACAAAGAGTCAACGGGAGCTCTCGGAACCTGTCTAGAGTCAGCCCCACACTTGTTTTCAACTCCCGAGATATGCATCTTCCTCAAACAATTCCAAAAGAACTTCAAACAACTTCAAATGACAAGCAAGGAGGACAAGAAAAAAAATAGATACCAAGTACCAACCTCTATGGAGTCAAATCTACTAGCTGCGTCTCACTTGGAACCCGGGAGAAATCAGAAATCAGCAGCCGCTCCCTGTAGCCTTTATAGAACACCACAAGACTTGAATTGATCTTCAAGAAAAAGCAAAAGGACCCCTTCAATCACTAAGTGCCAAGGTGAAGATCCCTGTGGGGCCCACAAACAGACATCTCAAGTTGATTAGGGTTTTGGGCAAAAAACTCCAGGGACTGTTAGAATGATGACCAAGACAGCATCCTTTTCTCCAAAAATCCACTAACAACTAGGCTGAAAATTTTCTTCAATCACTCATTCGATTCAGCTCTCGATACACACCGTGTATGGGAAAAAAGAGAGAAAAAAGAAGAAAGGAGAGCCCACTCTGATACCAAGAAGAAAAACAGTCCTTAGGAATGAAAGGACTGATTTAGAAGTTGTGCAAAGATGTTAGATATCAGCAGAAAAGAGAAAAGGAGAGGAGAGAAGAAGAAGTTGGCGGAAAATAGGGTTTAGAGAGAAGTCTGTCGAATGTTTTCTCTCTTCCCTAATCCCTTTCATTAAAACATAATTTACAAGTTTTGATATTTACAGAGAGGCCCTTAATTGGGTGATTAACTTAATTAAGCATAACATAAAAAGGCCCATTAGTTAGAAGGCCCATTAACAACATAAACAAAGTAAAAGCATCCTATGGGCCATTCGTCCCATTCTCTCTACAGTCTTCAAATTAGATTTAACATTCTTCAAAAGAAAAAAAAGGTTGGGTTATCAACTGAAGGAAGTAGGCATTTGAAGAAAGTTGCACAAGCAAAAATGCTATTAGCATTTGGGATCCACACTCTCATCCAAATTGGAAGGATCCAAGACAGCATCTTGAAGTGTGTTAAGTAAGGGAGTTGGTTAATTAGTTTCAGAATCTCTCAAAGGCCTCCTCAAGCCTAAACCCTAAACCGGTCCTGTTGCACCAAAGGAAATCAAATCAGGCCATGGGTAGGGTACAATCTGTGAATGCCTTTAATAATCAAATGCCACAAGGCCTCTCTTTCTTTAGGGAATCTCCAAATCCATTTAACTAACCCAAAAGAGCCTTATTATTATTATTTTTATCTTGAAGTCTACCTAAACCTAACCCTCTGTCTTCTTTAGACATGCAAACCTCAAACCAAATGCCACTGCATGGACTTAATTAGAGTGACCCTTCCCCCCTTAGAAATATAGTTCTTCTTCCAAAAAGCACCTCTTAACAAATCTCTCTATCACTCCTTCCCCAAGTGACAAATCCCCAAGATTTCCCCCCAAAGGTAGTCCTATATACTTAATAGGCCATTTTTGAATCTCACAATCCCAAAACACTGCACATTCCTCCACCTCCACCCTAGCCATATTGATCCCCAAATAACCACACTTAGCTAAGTTCATCCATAAGCCAGAATCTCTGTCCACCAACTCTAAAATACATTTGAGGACTCTCACATCTTGGTTACTCATGAGCTCCCCTAGAATCAAAGTGTCATCTACAAATTGCAGATGTGAGACCATTTGATTTCCTCTTCCCACTCTAAAGCCTCTCAGGATGCTTCTTTCATGAGCCCTCTTCAACAATCTGCTGAAGAGTTCAGCCACCAAAATAAACAACATGGGAGACAAAAGGTCACCTTATCTTAAGTCTTAACCTCCTTGAGGCTTTAAAGAAATCTTTTGGAGATCCATTTTACAGAATTGAAAAGTAGGTTGTTCTCAAATATCCCATTGCCCATTTTACAGAATTGAAAATCCATGACCTGATCCAGCATCAGATCCAATTATCTCGGACTTGGATGCTTGTTATATGTTAATATATCAGATTAGGATGGGACAAATAGAATCTGATTAATAATTGGATCAAATCTGGATGTACCCTAATCGAATCTGTTAAAAATGTGACTCCTTGTATATATTTATATATACATGTATGTATATTTTCATTGTATACTCTATATACAATCTTATAATTTGTAACTTAAAAGGGTAAATGGGTAAATAAACAATCTTTCTCCCCATTACCCATTTACCCTTTTAAATTTTCATCAGTTATCAAATATCAAAGAAAACTATTTGTCTTCATCCCTGAACCCTCAAACCTTGAATCTGTTCTTCTCATCCTGCTGCCACTGTGACCTGTGAAACCCATGGTTTGCCACTGTGGCCCTCAGATCCTGCATCTCTTCACCTAAATCTTCTGCCACTGTGACCTGTGAAACCCAAGATCTGCCACTGCCATGAAAGATGAAACACAAATTCTGCTGCTGGGCCATTGGTCATCGCTGTGAGCAAGACCTTGGTGGTTAGTGCAAGGTTGCTGTCTCCAATCTTGCTGAAACTGAGAGGACTAAGAGAATACAAAGGTAAGAATTAGATTGGATGGTTCATTTTTTCTCTCTTCTAGATTTCCATTAATGTGATGACTTGTATCTTTTGATGTTCAAATCAAATGTATTTTTTCTTTCATTTTGAAACATGGTTTGAAGGTTTTCATTATTCATGTTCAAAGATGTTTGTTTTCAGACTGCACAATCTTCTGTTCTCACAACTGGACTCCAATCCCGGAATGCTGTTGGACATTCCATTTTTCCAAACTATGAACCTGAGTTGAGGATGTTCCCTGCACAAACTTTCCTGCAAAAGTTTGGATGAGAGCCTTTATGGCTGCAACCTTCAATATTCCTCAAATCCAAAAAATCCCAGGCCCTACATGGGAGGGTATGAGATTCCACAGGAAGCTTCAATTCCTAAAATCCTAGATAAAGGAGTGGAACCGTTTGGAGTTTGGAAGATTGGAGGAAAGAAAGCAGATCTTGATGGAGCAGATAGAGGAATTGGATTTGAAGGAAGAAAGGGGATCTTTTGGAGAGGAAGACAGGGATTTGGGGTGGAGTGTGAGGAGGCAGATGGAGGATCTCTTTCTTAAGGAGGAAATAAGCCGGAGACAAAAGTCCAGATGTAAATGGTTAAAGGAGGGAGATAGAAACACTAGGTTTTTCCATTCTATGAAAAATGGTAGGAAAAGAAAGAATTTCATCTCAAAATTGGAAGTTGAAGGTGCAGTCATATCCCACCCGACAGAAATAGCCGAGGCCTTTGTAAATCATTTTAAATCTATTTTTAGAAGGCCTTTAAATGAGAGGGTTTGGTTGGAGAGGTTGGAATGGCCAACTCTTAGTGTAGAGAACAGAAAGTGGTTAGAGAAGAATTTTGATCTAGAGGAGATAAAGGAAGCAGTATTCTCGATGGATAGGACGAAAGCTCCAGGCTCAGATGGTTTCACAATGGCATTTTATCAGGATTGTTGGGATATTGTGAAGCAGGATCTTGTGTTAGCTTTTGAGGAGTTTTATGGAAGGGGAATAATTAATCAGGGTCTAAAATCCACATTCATTGCTTTGGTCCCAAAGAAGAAAGAGGCTTCACAACCAAGGGATTTTAGACCTGTTAGCATGGTGAATAGTCTGTACAAGATAATTGCAAAAGTGTTGTCTCTAAGGATAAAGAAAGTTCTTCCTACCATTATTGCACCCAACTAAGGAGCTTTTATGAAGGGAAGGCAGGTAACTAATCAAATATTGATTGCAAATGAGAGTTTGGAGAGCTTTAGGGAATCCAAGAAGGGAGTGGTATGCAAATTAGACTTTGAGAAGGTTTATGACTTGGTTGATTGGTCCTTCTTGGTGGAGGTGATGGGAAGTTTTGGCTTTGGAGATAGATGGTGTAAATGGATTTGGGGTTGTGTTAGGACTTGCCACTATTCTATCTTGGTGAATGGAACCATGATGGACTTCTTTCCTGCCTTGGGAGGAATAAGACAAGGAGATCCACTTTCCCCCTTTCTATTCACTTTGATTGTTGATGTCCTAGGGAGACTGGTCCATAGAGATGACTCGAGGAACTTAATAAAAGGATGGAGAGTAGAAAGGGAGGAAGTGCCACTTACATACATGCAGTTTGCAGATGACACAATCTTGTTTTGTGATGGTTGGGACATAAATTGGATCAGGAATTTAGAATTGGCAATACAACTCTTTGAGCAGATGTCTAATCTCAAAATGAACTTTGATAAGAGTTGTATGGTGGGAGTGAATTTGGAGGAGAGGGAAGTAAGTGAATATGCAGATATGTTAGGTTGTGCAATCTTGGATTGGCCTTTGATTTACTTGGGCCTCCCCTTAGGAGATAAACCCAGGAATGAAAGTTTTTGGAACCTGGTATTGGAGAGATTTGAGAAAAGGCTTGCTTCTTGGAGGAAAAATTATCTCTCCTTAGGGGGGAGAATCACTTTGATTAGGTCTGCCCTAGCTAACCTTGTTGTTTACTTCCTGTCAGTGTTTAAGATTCCCTCAAAGGTCTCTAATAGTGTGGAAAATTTAATGAGGGATTTTTTGTGGGAATTAAGAGAGGAGAAGAAAGATCATAGGGTGAGTTGGGAGGTGATAACTAGAAGTAAGAAGCTAGGAGGGCTTGGGATTGGGAATATTAGGAAAAGAAACATGGCGTTGTTGGGGAAATGTTTGTGGAGGTTTCCACTGGAAATGGACAAATTGTGGATGAAGATAGTGGCTAGCATACATGGGTTGGAAGAGAATGACTGGGATCTAGGAATTATGGCAAGGGCTACAGCTGCTTCCTCTTGGAAAGCCATTCATGAACTTTTTCCAGTTTTCTCCCCTTGGATCAGGTATGATTTGAACTCTGGTAATCGAATAAAATTTTGGGAGCAACCTTGGGTTGGGGACTTACCCCTGATGGACCAATTTCCCTCTTTGTATGCTTTGTCAGCTTTGAAAAATGAACCCATATCCTCTTTCTTAGTCCCTTCAGAATCTATTTCTGGTTTTGGGTGGAACCTGGGCCCTGAGAAGGGAAATTAGGGATACAGACTTGGGCTGTATTTCATCTTTTTGCTAGCCATCCTTAATAATGTCTTCCTGGACCCTAGTAAGGAAGACACCAGATTTTGGACCGCTTCCTCCTCTGGTTCCTTTTCTTGTGCTTCGTTTTTTGAGACTTTAATTCAGCCTCTTGTTCCTCTTGGGTTGTCCTTCCTTTTTAATGAGATTTGGAGCAAACCCATTCCTCCTTGGGTTGGTAGTTTTTGTTGGGAAACTTTCCTAGAAAGAATTAACACAAATGACTTGCTTCAGAGAAAGAGATCCAATTTTTGTTTATTTCCCAATAGGTGTAATCTTTGCAAAGTTTATGGAGAAATGGGTTACCACCTTATGATTACTTGTCCGGTTACTAAAACTCTTTGGGAGTGGGCTTTCTCCTTTTTTGGATGTACTTGGAATCCCCCCATGAGTGTGCAAAGTTTGTTCTCTCCTTTGCTCTTCAGATGGCCTAAGAAAAGATGGAAGCTTATGTGGAGAAGCATTACGGCGACAATGTGTTGAGAAACTCACGAATCTTTTTAGACAAGGAAAGAACCACGGGAAACTTATTAGAGCTGATACACTTAAGGGTAGCTCACTGGCTGAAATCTATGGAGCTATTCTTAGAATTTTCCATGGCCGACTTTTTGAGAAAGTGGAAAGAGATAGCTACCTCTGCCCATTGTAAGAGGACTCCTAGGCCCTCTTGGTCCCCCCTCCCTCTGGATTCATAAAACTGAATTTTGATGGTAGTACCTTAAGGAATCCAGGGCCTTGTGGGATTGGGGGAGTGTTCAGGAATGAGGATGGGGTTATTACTGCTATGATCTCAGGTCCAATTGGAGAGGGCGACTCTCTTAGGGTTGAGAATCTAGCAGTTCTGGAAGGAATCCAAAGAGCAAGAGAACTAAACATCAAATGCTTGGTCCTTGAAGGGGACTCAGAGGTGGTGATTAGGTGGCTAAAGGGAGACAACAATGGTTTGTGGAGCTACAGCAATGAAAAGAAAAAAATTAAATGGCTGAGTAGGGATATTGAGGTGAAGTACAGATGGGTGAAGAGAAGTGCTAACTCAATGGCTGATGGATTAGCCAAGCAAGGGGTGTTTAAGGAATCTCTGTTTTGGGCTAATTTTTAGCTTCTTTTTTGTTCCTTTGTTGTTGGGGAGTTAAGATAGTTTATCTCCCCTTTTGTAATTAAAGTTTCACAAATCTTATTCATTAATAAAGCTTATTGTTATTGATAAAAAAAAAGATAAGATCCAATAATCTGACAACTCCAACTGATTCAAACTAGGAAGTGTAGATCTGGTTGGATTTTGGATTGAATTTGGATGTTGTATATATCTTATCAATTCGAATTTGGGTGGAGGTAGATCTGAGTCCAATCTGTTTACAGCCCTAGTTGCCACAAATCTGAACCAACTGCATCTTGTTGCTAGAAAAGAGGCTCTCCAAATGCTTGCTTGAAACAGTTTTTGGTGGCAGGATTTATTTTCACAATCATACAGGGACATTGCCCAATTAATCCCCTGTTATCCATGGTCTTGGTAGGGATGGACTAGAAAGACCTAACCTTTGGTATTTCTTGGACAAAGTGACTTCTCTCTGATTCAAACCCATGTTACTCATTCTTGTCAGTGAGATTTTACCATTAAGTGAATTGAGTTTGTTTTACAATCCATACCTCACTGTGGGGCAGTTTTCAAAATACTTTGTCAAGTTGGCTTAATAACTCTTTGTTGAACAGGACTAGAAAAAAAATTCTGAGTTAAGTTGGGGGCCTTTAGTTTCTATCAGGAAACTGACTAATTGCAAGCATTGAACAATATGATAGTTGATTGGCCGAGTGCATCGAATATAAGAAATGATTGATAATGCATTGGATATAAGAATAGAGTGTGCTCTCTATTGTTTGAAATTTTAAATTCATTTTGGTGTTTTTAGATGTGTCTGGCTATGGAACCAACTGATCCATAAAACCTGGGAAGATGAATACAAAACATAAGGAAACAGAGGTGGAAAGACAACTGTTACTTAGTCTCGTACTTATATGTATATTCTGTTCCTGGCAACTGCTGTTACCCCTATTTCTCTTCATATTATCATTGTTTTCTTAAATAGAAATATCACTATTGGTTGCAGTTGCTTCACAACCGAGATTCTGGAAGGATTTGATGTCCAGAGAACGAGTGGCCTGTCTGATACAGTTAGAAAATATGGTTATCTCACACAAGCAATAACCAATTATTACGGAACAGAGTTTTCGGATGACAGGGTTAAAAACACCATCTGCCCTTCTTTTGATGAGTTTATCAAAAAGTGTCAAAACCTTGACAAAATGACTGTCAGTGACGTATTTGCAGTCCAACTGATGCAGGTAAGAAACTCTTTACCCTCCAAGGCAGAAAAATGGCCCTTTTGTGGACAATCATATAATACGTGTTTTCTCTTCAATTTGATTGGTTTCAGTTTCTTCACTAGATGGGATGCATACTAAATGTTTTAAATAGAAAAGAAGTATGGATGCAATGCAATTTGTCTCTGGCTCAACTTTAATTTTAGTTACACTAAAACTAGGGGTGCAACTTAGATGGGTTGAGTCATAAGTCAATTTGAGGCTAAAAAAGGGTTTTTTTAACCTGGTCTAACCCAAACTTAACTCAATATATGCAACGCAAGCATGGCTTGGGTGCAAATTGGGTTGGGCTGAGCTTAGCCAAGCTCAGGTAGGGGTGAGCACTATTTGGTTAAAACCGAAAAACATAACTAAAATTTTTTGTTTTGATTTTTTCGGTTCGGTCTTTTTGGTTTTTGGTTAAATCGGTTCAGTTAATTCAACTTTTAACTAATTTAGTTTTCGATTTTGGTTTTTAGAATTAAAATTTCATTTAAACGAATTAACTGAACTTTCTACTATTATATGTAATATATAATATGTATCATATAATATATAATATGCAATGAAACTTGATTTCGTAATATATATTATAACAGTATATATTATTAAAATTCGGTAACCAAATTGAAAATTTCAGTTTCAGTTTGATTTTTTTTTAGTACGATATTTAAAATTTCAGTTATTCGGTTTGATTTTCAACCAAATAATCCAAATGCTTAACCCTAGCCCCTAGGCTTAGGCAGGCTGATTAGGTTTGGAAGAATCAAGAATTTATGAACATATTTTTGTATAGGCATTTTTATTGGGTTTTCCGACCCAATTTATAAATATAGTTGAGTAAAAATATGTACAATTCCATTTATAAATATACATATATGTGTATGTTTATATATGCACACATGTGTATATGCATAATAATATATAAATATGTATTTATAATATATGCATACGTGTGTATGTATGCATGTATGTTGACAAACACAAATTTAGGTTAAGTCTAAGTTTTTTGGCCCAAGCATAACCCATGGTTTGAAAAGTCAGGCCCAAACCTATGCAAAAGCTGGAGTTGGATTGGATCATTTTGGGTTGAGAGACAACCAATTGCAGCTCTACTTAGAACCATGAAATCAAAACCTTTGATGTATTGGAGTGGCTCCACCTTGACTTAGATGAAGTAACATCATGGTGAAGCAACTACAATGTATCAAAGGCCATGTTTGCTGATTTTTTTAATAGAATGTTTCCTGGTTTTAGCATTGCACTAAAACCAGCTCACGACGAAAATGAATACTTCGGGAATTGGGATGATTGCTAATGACCCACTAGTTAACTTAATTAATCATAGAAATGAGAAAACTTTGGTTGTGGGTGATTAAAGTTAGCTTACAAAAGTTTGGCTCCAAAATTAACAGCTTTTATTTTTGTATGATGAGGGCAGATTTGACCCTCCAATGATATTGTGACACATGGCACCTCGAAACAAGCATCCAGAACCACTTAGGCAATAATTTGTCATAGCCAAGTTGATGGTGTCCCATCTAGCGGCCTGGCATAGATGCGAACTGGCGGCCTGGCACGAGCGTCGACCTGCCGGCCTGGCACAAGTGCGAACTGGCGGTCTGGCATAGGTGTGAACTGGCGGCCTGGCCCTGGCGCGAGCTAAAAGGCTAGCCCAGGTGCCGAACTGGCTGCTTGGCACAGGCACCGACCTGGCGACCTAGCACAGGCGCCGACCTGACGATCTACGAGACGTGATCGTCGACAAATTCGACATGCATATCCCAACACTCCCACGAACCTTGAAGTTGGCCCATGTACCGAACGATACGGAGGGTGGTCAACGTGCATGGCGGTTGCCTCTAGGAATCTCGGACCACTTAGGTGACTTCTCAAAAATCTCGGATATGGTGCGTGAAGCCCACGCCAAACCATGCCTATATAAAGGCACCAACCCCAATGACATGAGGGGGGCAAGTAGGCATATTCTAGCTCTCATACTTTGTGATTTTTAGCTCACAGTCTACTATGAGAGTACTGACTTAAGCATCGGAGTGACCTCACCGAGTTAGCCACCCCGGGTCCTCTGACATTGATTTCTCGCAGATCTCTAAAGAACTACGAAGCTCAACAATCAATCCAGCTCGCCACCAGCCAGCTCGGCACTCTGGTCAGTTCAACACCTAACCTGCCCAGCTTGGCACCTAATCTGCCCCTAGCTCGGCCTGATCAGCTTAGCATCCTGGTCCTCATTCAGCAAAAGTTCTCCACTTCGGCCTCTGAATCATTGGCCACTTGGAAGCAGACCAAATGATGAGGTAAGTAGCACAAAAAATTTGATACATGACCAAAAATTGATTCATCAACTAACAACTTTTATTTTTGTGCAATTTCTTTAAACTATCCTTACTGTTTAGTTAATTGACTAATTCCACCCTTATTGTTTAGTTATTGTCTTAAAGTATTCTTAAGCTTTTTGACAATTATTTAAAACCTTTTTTGTCGTTAATTTTTTGTCAGACTTCGTTCACATGTAACATCACATGAATGCTAATTATCTTAAAATTTCTAAAATGTCCTTATTGTTCAATGACCTCTCAGAAGTCTCGTCACCTCCTCCAGAAGTCGGTTCAATGACCTCCCGGTGTGGTGATCAAGAACGAGCTCTAGGACGTAAGAGCTATCAGTTGCATATCCCTTGATTCAGTTGTTGTTAGAGCAAAGGGAAAAGTCGTGCAGGTTTTCATTTTCTGTTGTCGCCCAAGGAAACACCATCGGCAGCCTCTTTGTATGTACTGTCAGATACAAAAAGGGATCTCTCTATCGATCAAAATGTTGAAGTTCATTGCTTTTCTTTTCTCACTTCGGTTAATCTTCTTGTCCCCAACAACATGGCTGCAAACTACAGTGTTGACGTCTTGATGATTTTGGGGCCAAAGGAAACTCCATCAACGCCTTCAGATTAGCTAATAAAGTAGAAACTAGATTTTTTCCTTCATGACCTTCTAATCCATTCGCAATGTTGATGTAATGTTCAAATATCTACACAATTCTTTTCTTGGAGGACTTTCAATTGTATTTATGGATCTATTAATCAAACATTCACTTTTATTGGATACTGTGAGATCTGCATATTGATATTGCAAATCATATGAAGAAATTTTGATTTGAAATACAATAGTTGATTTAATCACTCCATCAAAAATTGCACTCAATAATTCATCCCCATTTTCCTGTAATCAAAATTTTCACTTAAGTGAAGCAACTTTAGGGTCATAATCTGAATTATTTAAAATTCTAATATGAAAAAATACTATCTTTACTAAGTACCTGTATTTTAAGGTGGGGTGTTTTAGTAAATGACCTGTACTAAGTACGGGTCATAATCTGAATTATTTCAATTTTTTTAAATCATCTATATTAGAATTTTAGTTTAGTTTTTTATTTCATTTTTATAGATTTTTATTTGATTTAAAAGACTTACCATATTTTATCGAGAGGAATGGTTCACATCATTTATTATTTCATTTTAGATTCACAACTTATGCTTATATGATAAATTTGATTATAGTTTCTTATTTAATTTAGAAAATCAAATCAGTTTTAATTAGTAATTAACAATTTATGTTTTTTTCTTCTTTTTAACAACCTATGGAGTAGTAGGCGTGGCAAAATCCCAAGCATAGGGCAACTATTATTCTGTTTGAGATTCAATACTTGTATGATAAGTTTGATATGAGTATTTTAGGGAAGGTGGAGATATTTTAGGAAGAAGCATTAGATAATTGAGTATTCTGTGAGAGTATAGAATTATAGCTAATGTTAAAAATATTTAAAATAAAATGTAAGTTTAGACAAACAGTGAAGAAGGATGGAGAAGAAATGCTAACATAGGCAATTACACTTTATACATGTAATACATATCCAATTAATTTTTAGTTAAATAGTTGCTTTTAATTTTTATCACATTTTAATTAACTTAAATTACGTTATTAGCTTTATTTGGTTAATAAATCTAAGGTAACTTAATGAAGTTAATTAATCCAATTATTTAACCATTTTACTAATTATTCAATCATATTCTTTTTTGGAATAATAATTTTAATTATTTAATCATTTTTAGTAATTAATGGATCATTTTTGTATTTCTTTTTATAAACTTAATAATTTTTATTTTATACATTAATTATTTGCATGAGTTGACGAATTGAATAATTAATTTTATGTACTAAATTATTAATTTAGTTTAATTAGATAAGTTATTATCTGAATTAAATTATTAATAAAAAGTAATTAACTTTAATTGAATTAAGGGTCCAAATTAAATTCAATGGCCTATTATGGTGTACGGATTAACCATAAATGAATGAGTAAACTAATGTGAACCTATACCAAAAAACATAAATTGTTAAATTAAAGTAATACATTTTCATTGAATTAAGGGTTCAAGTTGGCTTATCAAACAAAAGGGGTCAAGTTGAATTGAAAGACCCATATAGTGTATGGTTAGACATAAAAGGGTCAATTTATGTGGACACGTAGATTGTATATGGGTGGTTTAAAAAATACCTGTTTTTCTTATAAAAAAACTGTTTAATTTGTCTTAAGTGACATATGCCATACATATATCGTCATGAAATTAGAGATACTGTAATACAATTCTGATGCCTTTGTATTTTCTCCCAATCTTAAAAAAAAAAAAATCATCTAATCACCCGTTTAATGACCCCAAGAACCAAATTGGTGGTATTCAACAAAGTTTTTTGTTTCATAAATAGCCATGTATGTGCATTTTAGAGTTAAACGCTATTTGGTTGAGTTTGCAGTAGTTTTAATGGGCCAACCATGTATCCTTCTTATTTGATGGAGGCCCATCACAAGAAAGCCCATCTCACCCCTAGGGGCGGCAGCTCTATGATAAGGATAAGGTAAGAAGTCAAGATAATGTTAAGTCCAAGAATTCAAGATAAGCAAGAATTGATCCAATATTAGCAAGATAAAACAAGACTCTTCGAAAATTATAAAGAAATACTCTAAGAAGCATCAAGATTAGCAAGATAATCCAAGATTCATGCATCTAGGGAGATCGGACGAAGGAGATTTCGATCCTATCAGATCAGATATTTGGATCTATCCTAGTTGTTGTTTCTTAGTTCTTTTCAATTTCCAAATGTATTATAAATACTGCTATTTTCCCAAAATTAGAAATCAATTCATACTTCATATTTTTTTCAGATTTTCTTGAGTTCTCTTCTTTTAGCTTTCGCCACCTTTTTTCTCTCCTAAAGAAATCGGTGTTATTCGCTAGGTGCTAGCAAATGTCCGATGCTTGCATAGCCAGTTCCAGTTTCCATTGCTTCCATGCTACATCATTATTCAATTGACTATGCATGTATTTAAAGATTTTGATTGAAAGAGGGAAGTAAATATTGGAAGAGTGTGTGTTTGTAGTAATTTTAATAGGTCCCACTATGTATGTTTCTTATCCTGTTGAGCATGCATCTATTAATTTGAAGATCTTGAAGTAGTGATTTTAGTTAACCACTTATGCATGTTTTTAAGAATGGATAGAGTTTCTTTAATGGGAGCTTCTTACTTTTCACGTATTTTTAAAGAAGTGTTATTGAATATGAGACACTTGCTTTAGAGAGCCACATATCTTAATGTTTCAAAAATTTAAATTTAAATAGAATTAGAGCAGGATTCTAGCTTGACGACATTCCTTCTATCTATCTATCTATCTATTTATGACACCTGCTTCAAGCAACCTAGATTATTTGAAAATGTGTCCTCTTACATTACTCACCTCTAGAGTTTAAACTTCCTCTTCTTGGAAAAAAGTTGTCATTAAGAAGAAAAAACTAAAACATCGAAAAACAAAGGCAAAGTAGAACACGACTATTGGCCTTTGCATCATATTCTTGGTTAGTGGAGAGAGAGTAATTTTAAATAAGTTGGTGAAACCATTATCAACCTTAAAACGATATCCTTTTAGTTAAAACCTAGGTGTTCTTAGTGTTGGAAGCCTTGATAGCATGCTATATTAAAATGAGAAGCAACAATTCTTCTAAATGACTCACAAAGATTTTAGTTTTAGAGAGAATCTTGGCCTTTGTAATCAGAACCCAAGAACATAGAACCTGGTCAAACTTGCAAATTATAAATTTTGGTATGGATTTGGGTATTCTTTTACAGTGTCTCATACTACACCTGGCTGTGTTGGCACTTCACTGTAGATGGCTTTCAGTTAGGAGAGAGGAAGACCCGCATGGCCTTCTTCATGACTTGTTGATCCTGAGGAGAGGGGATTAAATGTCCTTGTGTTGGTTCACTGACCTGATTACTAATGCCCCAAGAAATGCTACCAGGAATACATTGATCAACGCTGCTTTTTGCTCATTTCATCAATAAGTCATCATCTGATCCACAAACTTGCTCTTCATCGCATGATTCCAAGATTATTTCCATTCAATGCTATAAAAATGTATAGAGAAACTCAATCTAATGTTGGAAACCAACATACCTGGAAACCAAGTTACGGTGTTGGAAAAACTTAGGTTTGGGTTCTCATTTTCTCATTACATTTTTTGAAGACAATGATGGAGAAACCTCAGTTTGGGTTCTAGTTTTGGTGGCATTTTAACTTCCAAGAGAGGGATGCCTACACATCTTTATCTCTTAGGGTGAACGTTGTGACTTGGACCTCCTATGTAGAGAGTGTGTCGATAAACCACTTTAGTTAGAGTAATTAATACAACTTCTGATTAGAGTGGGTCTCTTATTTACAACATGCTTACCCACTATCATGTTCTTGAAACTGGGTTGACAAGTGTCCATCTGATTGGAAGAAATGTTTTGAAATCAAGGAACCTGGTTTATCCACTATCATGCTATTGGGCTTTTTTTCCCAGGAACCTGGCTTACCCACGCATAACAAACTGAATATAACTGAAGTCAAACTTTACATGCAACTGAAATTCTTTTTCTGATAAGATTAGAATGCCACGTGTCTAACTGGGGAGGCTTCAGCTTGAAAGCCTTCTTATATATATATATATATATATATATATATATATATATATATTCTGAGTCGCCTTCAATAATAATATAAGAGAAACCCATATCCAAAGGCATGGTTTTCAAAATCGGACAGGACTAGATGGTCGGACCAGAAAAATCAGGAATTGGTCAGGTTAGGTGACCGGTTTCATTTTTCCCCAAAACTATATATTTACAAAAAAAACCGTTGATTTGGTTAGCAAACCACTCACCCGAGCGTTTGAACCATTCAATGCTTTTGACCATTTTTTATTTTATTTTTTATCAAAATAGACCAACTATTTAGTTCAAACGGTCAAACTGTTCAACCCGAAAACCATACCCCTAACCAGTTCAGTCTCTGGGTCAGTGTTAAGAAAAGCCCTACTATACATAGTTTGAGCCTTTAACTTCCAACAATGAGCATGCTTGTAGTAGAATGGCCCTAGTATAAATCAAATAACCCAAATGATTTCGGATAATAAAACCAGCACTTGAAGAGGATGTACCAACAACACCATCAACATTTAATTTCATCCAAGTGGGTGGAGGAGACATCCACCAAACTGTAAAGATGGGTGTGATAGCGTTAAGATTTAGGAACAACATCTGCAGTTTTGCACTAGCCAAAAATGATGATATAAAGAAATGAAAGATAGCATTCACATCACTTAAAGATTTGGTTTGGATGAAAAAGGTCTATTCTGAAAGTATAGAACATCATAGTTAGAGAAGATAAGGTCTGCTATTGATGATGAAGCATCCAGATCGATGACTTAAAAATTTCACACCAAAGGAAGTTGTATAATTGACCATATTAGACGATCAACACATGTAGTACCTGGCTTTGACAAAGTGATAAGTTTATGTTACATTTGCAACATTATCGGGGGCATATTGTAGAGAGAACTTGTGGATTCCAACACATCTCACCATGATCTATTAAAGCAGTAATTTTGCAACTAGTCATATCAATTGAAAAATAATCTAAATTAATTGGGCCGGACCTGATTTTCCTAATTAATAATTAGTCATTTCTGAGTATATGCTATACAATTGATTAATAATCGATTCATAACTGATCCATGTTCAAAATTAGATTCGACTAGAAGTGAGTATTTTCGTTTATTTGATTAAAAATATAATCGAATCAATCAAAATTTTAAAATTGAAATAAAAAAAAAATTTAAAACCGATTACAATAAAACCGAAATTTCTGACTCTATCTTATAAACTGACGTCTCTATTTATCCACTCACTCACCAATTAATAAGTCATTTCTGAGTCTATCTTGTATTAGCCAGTATGTTTACCCAAAAAAGTACTAGTCAGGTCGAAGTTTCGAACTTTAGATTTCCTATCCCAACACACTTCAAATATTATCTGTGTCCGTGAGAAAAAAAAAAAAAAAAAAAACCCAAAATACCGAATCGATTGAAAAATCGATCGAAATCAAACTGAAAAATTAGTTAACTGAATCGATCGGTTCAGTTTCAGAGTTTAGTGTTTTAAAAATTTGAAAATATTAATTCAATTTCGATTAACTAATATAGAAAACCGGTGGTTAATTGAACGACTGTTATACATATTTCTATATTATATATATATAGATATTTTATATTTTTATATATCATAAATTAAGAAATATACATTATATATATAAATATATATTTATAATATATGATATATTATTTATTATTTAAAATACAATATTTTTTATATATTTATATTTTTTATTATATACTTATATATTTATATATTTTTATAATATATATTATAAAAATTGAAAGACCGAAAAAACTGAAAAACCGAACCGACGGTTAACTGAACCAGTCAATCAATTAATCGATTCAATTTCGGTTACCGGTTTTTGGAAAACTAGTAGTATTGGTTTGTCCACGCTTCTCACCATGGAGTTCACATCTGTGCCCCACAAGGGGGTGCCCCATAGTGTCACACAACACATCCCCGCCATACATTAAGAACATCTCCCAATGATAGTATCAGTCTCAATGATGTCATCATCGGGAGATGTAATACACGACGGGGATGTGTTGTGGGACACTGTGGGGCGCAGATTTGAACTCCTCACTATGAGACTGAGGCTGGGACTTAGGGCTGCAAGTCGGGTCGGGTTAGGTCGTGTTGAGGCCAACCCTAATCCAACCCTAAGTTCTAAACCCCAACCCTAACCCTTACCCAACTCGACCTTCAACCCGAACAACCCAACCCTAACAAAATTCCTTCAACCCTAACCCTAACCCAATCCAACCAAAATCAATTTTGGGTTCGGTTGGGCCCAACCCAATAACCTTCTTCCCATCCCTTAAAACCTTATAGAATTTTTCGATTTTAGATCTTAACTTAACTCTCACTACATATATTAGTCCTATGTTTCGTTGGTATTTATTTGTTGACGTTTTTCTTTTTGTTCTTTTGGTACAAAATTCAGAAAAAACAAATGGCAAAAAATGACCATAGTTTATTATGAGTTATGACTTACAGTAGATCTTCTTTAGGTGGCAAACAACATAGAAGAGATGAAGAATAAAATTTTCAAAAAACATAAAATAATGTTGTTGAGGTTAGGGTTGTTCATAAGAAGTCCCAACCCAACCAAACTGACCAACCCGAGTCGGCCGGGTTTTCTTCAGCATCAGTCGGTTTCGGGTTGTAAAAAATCATAAATCGACCCGAACTGAACCGACTTAGTAGTTAGTTCATAGTTAGTAGTTACAACCTACTTAGTCCCTACTTAACTAAGTTGTCTCTATCCTATTTACAACCTAACTTAATTTCTAGTCTTCTAGTTAGGAATGACATTAATGACAAGTATTTTAAAACAACTAGACAATGATTTTTTTTGGAAAAATTTAAAGAAAAGAATCAAAAGATCATAGTTTCTATGGTCTTTTACACCAAATAGGCAACCAATTACAAATAGAATTAGGTGTCCTTTTTTACTTAGATTAGAAGGTTTTTTTAATATACAAATTTCAGTCTTCTTTCTCTAATACAGTTTGACTTTCTATTTTCTTGATAACTTCTATTCTAACTTGGTGCGCCCCCCTTAGCCCCTCAACTTAAGCACAATCTCTAATACAATTTGACTCTCAAGAATAACAAATTTGATATTTCAATTTATTACCATGGTTGAACTTAGAGCCAAAATCGACCAAAACTGACCCAACCCGACCAGGTCGGGTCAGTTGGAAAAATCTCAGTAAACCAACCCAACCCGACTATGAACAACCCGTTTTAGTCTTTCTTATTAAAATTAAGTGAAGTGATTATCTTAAAAGAAATACATGATACTATATAGTGGGGGCTATACAAATATCATGCACCTAAGCAAATCAATGTAGGTTTTATATTACATGATACTATATATGACATGTACTACAGAGTCGGGTCGGGTTGGCAAAGGGGCCAACCCTAACCCAACTTAAAAGTAAAGTCGGGTTCATAAATTTCAACTCTAACCCTAACCCGAATATCAACCCGACCCAACCCGGTTGGGTTCGGGCCAATTAGACCCAAGTTGCAACCTTAGGACAGATTTTGTTGGAATGGATCTTTTTGTTGAGAGGAAATCCGTTCGACTAGTGGAGCCATTACTTCGGCTCGAATTCACATCTGCACCCCAGCGAATCCCAGCCGTGTATTTTGGACTAAATTTAGTCCAATCCAATGTGAATCTATTATAAATGGACTTGGTCCAATTCGGTCCAATAAATATTTTGGACCATTTTGGACGGTTCCATAAACTGTCTAATCTATTCAAATTCCTCTTAATTAAGATTGATTTCAACTCATACCTGGTCCATTGACACCTACGTTTTTATCTTCTAACAATCGACCAGATTCAATCTAATATAAATTCGTTATGGACGGATCAGGATGAATCCAATATGTCATATTGATCCGTCCAAATTCAATATGTGTTATTGGCAATCCGTGGAAATAGATTTTGATTTGAACGGAGTCCAACCCAATACATTCACAATTTCACATCCCCATTGGGAGCATAATGGCAATTACGGACGTATTCCCACCTTTTCAAAATTTCTGTACTCGAAGAGATTCTGGCGCGGATCTTGCTCTTTGGAGAAAAACCTCTGAAGACTCTACCGCTGCAATTATTCGGTCCTTTGTTCATGGAGAAAATGGCGAACAAAACGCAAACCACTCTTTCATTTGAAGCCTTTTTTGAAAATGAGAGACATAACTGAGCCCCAGAAGTTTCTATCTTTTGCAAGCGTTTCTCTATTTTCAAATGGAGATTCAAAGGAATCAAAAGCAAATTCACTGCCCTGAAAATGAAGCCCTTGCCTCGTACATGTGGAATAAGAGGCAAGAAATGGCTGAGGCCAAGGGACTTTCGGAACACATAGATATGACGCTTTACAAAGCTTATTGCAGTGTCTGCAGCTCGAAAGCTCCTGTCAAGACTCTTAAGGAGTTCTCTAAGATCAAGTAGGGGTTTAGGGTTCTGCAGAAATATTTATTTTTGAATCCTTTTTATTTGCGGAATTATTATTATTATTATTATTAGTAGTAGTAGTAGTAGTAGTATTATTGGTTATTAATATGGGTTGGATTTCTGTTAGGGGTGTGGGAAAATGGATTCTGAGGCTCATGAAAGGGTTTTTCGAGAGCGATGTGGTTGTTTCTGATGTGGGTACTTCTGAACCTGAGGACTTGACGCAGGAAGGTATTAAATTTGAAGGCCTTTTTGTTTATATACATGCTTAATGCCAAAATTTATGAAGAAAATGCAATAATTGCCTCAGTTCCTGTTTTGCTTTGATATTTTCAGGGAAGAAAACTAATGGAACCAGACGTTATGTACCACAGAAGAATTCAGCGGCATATGCGTTATTGATTACCCTTTACAGGTAAAGTCTACGTCTTACATTTCTATTTAGTTTTACTCTCTTTCTTTCTCATAATTTGGTGTCTGGATGAGTTGCAAAATCTGCTCTTTCAGGGCACAAGCAAATGGGAGTGAATTTATGCGCAAACAGGAGCTTATTGATGCTGCTGGAGCAAGCGGGCTTTCACGGGGGCCAATTGCGTATGTCATCTAAGTGTTGATGGTTTCTTTGGTCCTTTTTAATTCTGGTGAATGGTGATCGAAGTGAGGATAATGACTCAAATTGAATTTCTATGAACAGGGCAGAAAAAGGGAGGGGAAAAGCTAATCCTTTTGGAGGCTCGCCAAAGGAATGGTATACTGGATGGAACTCCATGCAGACATTGATAAGAAAGGGTTTAGTTGTGCGATCGAGTAATCCAGCAAAGTACCACTTTTTTTTTTGGTTCCCTTTATAACATCTAATTTTATATTTTATGTTCTTATGCTTATTTGTTATTTTCTTACCCATTTCATTTAATTAGATCTACATATCAAAGTCAAAATGTAGTGCTTAAAGATGAGTGAAGCAACAAATCAATACCTATGCTGCTATGCAAGTAATGGACGTATGATGTAGCAACCTCAATGCACCTGAAAAAAAGTGGAGTAATGGACACACCCACACCTTAGTACCCTTTTCCGTGAACATGGTGCACTGCTCTGTGTTCACTTTACTTGGATTTGTGACTTTCCTGTGAAAACGCTGTGAGAATGTGCTCTTGGATTGTAAGTGCGTGCTCTCCATCTGATTTCAAGTCTAAACTGGGCCCTAACACTAAGAAGCAAATGGTACAACATGCTTGCTGGAGGCTGCTCCCTGCATAGGAGCCACACTCCACATGCTAAATACATCAAATGCTCCACATATTCACATTTTTGCAGCAGCCAACCCATGGGTTTGGAAAGGAACTCCTTTGATGTTGAAGCCCAGGAATGAAGCTTTCCAACTGATAACTCAATGAGCTCATCTTCCTCCCTACTTATATCGTTGAAGACCCTCCTATGGCCCTATTCCCTTCAATTATAAAGGTCCACATAATTGCTGCTGGAACCATCTCCTAAATCAGCTTACCTTTGCCACTCAGACCCTGAAGGGGCCAGGTTAGCCGTTAGCAGCACCCTGCAGAGGGACTTAGGCATGGTCCGCAGAGTATTTGCACCATATATAGAATTCCAAAAGAGTTAGGCTGCTGGAACCATCTCTCAAATCAGCTTAGCTTTGCCACTCAGACCCTGAAGGGGCCAGGTTAGCAGCACCCTGCAGAGGGACTTAGGCATAGCCCACAGAGTATTTGCACCATATATAGAATTCCAAAAGACTTGGGCTGCTGGAACCATCTCCCAAATCAGCTTACCTTTGCCACTCAGACCCTGAAGGGGCCAAGTTAGCAGCATCCTGCAGAGGGATTAAGGCATTGCTCAAAGAGTATTTGCACTATACTCTGTATAACTGCTCACTGTGCAAACTTCTGTACAAATGAAAAAAACTTTAAGAGCCCTCAAAAAATTTTACCACCACACAAGAAGCCAAATTATCCCCCTTAAAGAGCAAATTTGTACACAGCCACCCTTAAGAGCAACTTTTCTTTTCATTATCCACATGTGCATTATATAAATGCATTTCATAGTAAAGAAAATTTAGGATATTTTTTTGCCCACTAAACCTAATTTAAGTTTGGGAAGTAAGTTTGTGCAAATATTTTTAGGTGGATGCATAGAAATAATGACTTATCTGATTTTTTTTTTTTAATTTCATTACTGTGCAGTTTTCTTTTGGGATGTGTAAGGCTTTCTAAGCTGATCTGAAAATAAGTAATTTTGTTGGGCCTTATCTTTCTTTCTTTCTTTCTTTTTTTGGTTAGGATGACATAATGGGTCATGGTTATTTTAGCTTTCAGAAATGTACATAAGAAATGCAATTCCTTGAAGAGTTGTTGTGGTGCCTTTTTTTATTGATATTATCTCTAGTGTCCTCACTTAAGAATCATGAGCTTCTTGCACCTTCATTCATGGTTGAAAGGTATCTAAGTGACAGTGGGAGTAGCCTAGTCAATATGAATTTTACAGAATAAAATACTGAGTTTTGGTTTGTTCTCTAGTTTTTCATACCATTCAGCATGCATTTTAATTGAAAAAATAGAAATTATATTTATTAAGAACATTAAATTTTCTCTCTAAACATGGCAAATCATCATAACTAAGACAGTAGTTTTTTAAATATATTAATTGCAATATTTTCAAAAATAATACTAATATATTAATTAAAATATTTTAAATAGTAGTTTAAATATATTAATTTCAAAGGAAGGGGAACCATAAATGAATCTTGAGACTTCAGACTGTGAAGTGTTGTAAGTTGTCATTTCTGAGTTTAATTCACTATATTAAGAAATCCACATTAAATTCAAGTAGCAAATCTTGCATAAACAGAACAGAATGGAAAAACAGGCTTCATGTAGGCTGTAGGTGGTCCCGTATAGTTGGGATAAGGCTTAGATGATGATGATAGTAATGATATTACCAACTTTTTTGTTTGTGCAGGTACATGCTAACTCAAGAAGGCAAGGAAGCAGCATGTGAATGCCTCTCAAGGTCTGGTTTAGTGGATGGATTTCCAAATAAAGATGACAGTACATCAGATATGGGGTTTCCTCATTCTAAATCAGCTGCTAAAGAGGTCCGATCACTATCTGTTGATTTGAGTAGCCAAAAGAAATCAAGTGACATCCCACTTGAATTATGTGATCAGGTGAAGTCTACTTTCTACAAGAACCTATTTTCTCTGTTTGGAGAGTAAGATATGTAGGTTAGGCTCCTTGGCCAGAGAGCTCTTGTTCCTTTTTTGAAGTTTATTTTATCTTATTTGTAACAATTCACTTAATCTCTTTGTTTGTTGTTCTTTAGTAAATTTTTTGGTTATTAATTGTAATTTATGAAAACATTTTATGATTCACTTCGAACATTTATTTTAATTTCTTGGGATGCTGAATTGTAATTTCCAATCAACTAAACATAAAATCTTTATAAGGAATTGGTATCCTCTAGGGTTTGGAAACTTGTAATCTTTGCATTAATCACGATAGTTTATGGAATCTCCAAATATGAGTAGTTTGTTTTCATTCTTGGTGTATCAAAATTTCTTTGCACTCTCCCCATAAGTTGATGGATTCGTGCTTGTACTACTATTTTTGGTAGTTGTTACTTCACCTTAGAAAATCATGTACGCCTGGTAAGACGCTCCCAAAACGCCCTGAGGCGTATGCCAGAGGCGCTGACACCTCTGAGTTATATGAGGCGTGCTAGAGGCGTACACCTCATGCACATCTTATATAGAAAGACAGAAAAAAAAAAAATAAAAAAAAAAGGAAAGGAAAGGGAAAGAAAAAGAAAGAGAAGAAAAAAAGAGAAAAGGAAAGAAAAGATAAGGGGAAAGAAAGTGGTTTGTCCCTTGCCCCTTTGGCTGGGGGGCTTTGCCCCTAGAACCCGCCCCCCCCCTTCCTTCAACTAATGTTATGCATCTTTATTCTTCTTAATATAAAAGATTTTTATTAAAAATAAAGAAAAAATGAAATCTCCCTTCCTCTTCATCCTCCTCCTAACCCCCCTCCTCTTAAGGAGGCTTATGCTTCCTTGTGTTCGGGAGGCTTACGCCTCTTGCATTCTGAACTACGCCTCACGCCTCTAGGTAGTGGAATGCCTCGCGTCACGCCTTCGTGTTTTAAACATTGCTCTAGTTGTTCAGGGTTTTTTAATTGAAATTCATACTTTACCTCTTCTCAAAAAAAAAAAAAAAAAAAGAAAACTTTGAAAGATTTATATATGATAGAAAATACAGAAAATTAGTCTATGCCGTGATAACTGATACTAATCTATCTAAAGATCTATTTTGGAAGGTATGCATGCACTGCCAAAATTGTTCAATGTAATGAGCCAGTAGAAGTTATTGTAATGAGGGTGTACAGTGACAGTCTTTCTTACCTGTTTAAGTTTTTAAAAATTGATCAAGTTCGGTATGTTGCATTTTAAATGAGAATGAATTTGTTAATACTTCTATGTCCCAGTATTATTTTAGTTATCTTTCTATCTTTTGGAACAAGAATGTAAGGTTATTTTCCTGGTCTTTGTTTATGCACTGCATCAATTTTATAGTTTGCTTATATGAGCTTCATCATATTGTAATACTTGCTACTTGATTTATTCAAGCAATTAATATAGCTCTTGGGACCTCTGGTGGTTTAGTGGCAATAAGAGCTACAGAAGAAATATGTTTGATATTCTTATTGTTTTTAACCAATTTAATTTGTTGTTTTCAATATTTGGAAGTTGGAACTTGCTTTATCAATAAATGGATCTAGTTCATGGGATCTCTACTGGTGGTAATATATTGCTAGAAGGAATTCCATGCTCTAAATTATTGTTTTTCTGAATCAGAGTAATGCGTTCTCTTGCTTTTCCATTTGTTCTTTACCCTGTAATTAGAAACCTATTTTTATAATTAAGAAGAAAACAAGTACACAAGGTGCAGGGGAATAGAAATTCCCTAGTTGAGAAGTTCTAGAAGCCTGACTTGAACAAATACCTCACAAGACATCTTTATATTTCAGTAATGCATTCTCATCATAACTCATGCTTAATTCTAGTAGGCATTCATTAATGAAACTTCTTATGAGAAGTTTGTTAGAGGAAGAGATACTTTAACTTTAGGATGCAATATCTTAAAAATTCAACTAAGCCTCCCTAATTTTGTATTTATTTTGTTTCTCCGTCTCTATGTAAAGGGAGAAGTTATATCTAGGAATCTTTTCTTTATGTTTTGAGAAAATTTGCTATTTTCCTATACCCTTTTAATGTTTAAATATGTATTATTTGTTCTTCTTTTTCAGTTGCATGATGCCATAATCATTTGCATTTTGGTATTATCATTGTAACATTCCACCAACTGATGCCCTGTTTACCTTATTATATGCCACTGGGTATATGTCTCTTTGCTCACCTATTATTATTAGGCTCTGGTTCAGTCATGTAATATAAAATTAGTTTAGTTATTGTCTGGGGAAAAATGCAAGGCTATGGTCTCTTTGTTATGCACTAATACCATAATAAAATATAGATATTTGAATGACAGATTTGTAGCTTTTGTTGTCTAATGAAACTCATTATTTGTAAATTAGTTTTGAATTTTGATAATTACCTTCTGATGGATGCTCTTCTTTGTATGATGGGTGTTAAAGGAACTGGTTTGTTCTACTTCAATAAAAGTTTCGGAAGTAGCTTGGAAGGATACTTCATCTCATCCTATTGCTTTACATCACCATAGAGAAAAAGTTTATCCTTTGCATTTGGAGTTCAAACAAAATATTGGAAACGATTGTCTTGCAACATCAGGTGCCTATACATACCTTAACAAATTCTGGTATGCTTGTCTTCACAATGTTGACAATAAAAGCTAGTAAAACCTCCTATTGATAAAAATGAAATATTAACTCATAATTAAATAGTTGAAGTATCCTGTATTGATATGTAACCTTCTTAATGACCAGGTCAAGAAGATTTTGTTGGAAGAGCGAATAACCAGAGAACTTTTGCTTCTGCTGGTTCACAGTGTGGTTCAGAGTCTTCATGTTCAACTGAATCAGCTAATTATTCCTTTAACTTGAAAGCTTGCTCATCGTTGGTATGTTTGATGGAATAAGTGATTCTGGTCTTTGCTTTGTAATGGATTACATAAGTCTTGGTTATTGATTGACTTATATTTTATTGATGGTTTAGGAACACCCCATCACCAAGTCAAAATCTGAAGATTTTGAAGCCAGTGCAACTACTTTAGCAATGCCCCCTCTCAGATTTGGGGAGAGGTTTGGGGATGTATATGATGTAGTCTTGATATTGGATGATCGGGAACAATTTACTGGTCACAGGTCAGTGAATTAGCTTTCTTAATAATGTAACCTTTTAAGTTCATACAAGGATACATTTATATTAACTTGGTGTGGCCTCAGATATGGGAATTTGAAAACCTAGAATTTTATTGCTTACTAATAGAAATCTATACATAGTAACATTCACTAGGATTTAGGAATTGAAGTATTTCATTAATTCATTTTTGTTGTTTTTATTCCCACCTACTAATAGAATTTTATTGCCTGATATAGACTGATACATATTGGAACTTATTGGCTGTAGTATTTAACAATTTTTTTTTTGGAAATTTGTATTTTTTTATCTGTTTGATTATAAAATCTGATCTCAATGGAAAGACCTTGTTGTAAGGCTTAATTGCTCTTTATAACTGCTGGTAGTAGGACAGTTTCAGCTACTAGTCCTTTTTTTCTTTCTTTTCTTATTGTTCTTATCTTAGGATATGCCGCCAAGGGCATACTTGTAATTTCATCTCTTTTATAAAGATTAGTATAAATAGAAAACTGGCGGCAGCCAGTACTGATTTTTTTTCTCCTCTCATCCGTACCTCTCTTTCTCTCTCTCTCTCTCAATCACCACAAGCGATCACATGGTATCAGAGCAGGCTTTCTGGGTTGGAGGAGACCTACGATCTTAGCTTCAACCTTTCTAAAAGTGATTGGACGTGGCTACCTTTACAGAAACCCTAGCGGCGGCTTGTTTTCAGTCCTCTCAGGCGACTGTATCTGCAGAAACCCTAGTAAGTTCTGGCGGCTACTTCTGCTGAAACCCTAGTGGTCCCTAGCGGCGGTTTTCTGAGAAACCCTAGCAGTTTCTGGCCGTAGGGTGGTGCTGGTGCAGTGAAACCCTAATCGAAGAAGGGTGTTGATGGTGCAAACTTCTCGGTTATCCAGTGCTGAACAGGTGTGTTTCTGTTTCAGTTTGTCTCAGTACTCTTTATCCAATGGTACGTAGGGCTCATGCCTTGATTTAATGATTACTTGTTTGGACATTGGATGGTTAGAGTGGGGGAACCACATTCAGACTGACAGTAATGTCTGTATTGGTGGTGCTGAACTGGTGACCGAACTCTTTACCGTTCTGTTTGGACGTTGTATTGACTGAACCCTTATTCTCAGCAGTAGACCCTGTGTTCTCAGCAATTTTCAATAATTTGTTGCTCACCTTCTAGGAGCAAACCCTGAGTTACTATATTCTAGTTGTGGCGGCTGTGCTGTTGGGTGGCATTTGGATTGTTTTTTTTTTGTAGTATTCAATGGCAAGTCATGAATTAACCTCACCGGGGAATACACCAACCCGCAACACAGCAAGTATGGGAGGTGAAAACATGGTTTTTCCCATGCCAATTACTCCCTTGAACGGTTTGAACTACCTGGAGTGGGCTAAGAGTGTAAAACTCTATGTAACGACAAGGGGTAAGGCTGGTTACATCAATGGAAGGGTGAAAGAACCCAAGGGTGAGATGGCTGAACATGATAGGTGGGACCAAGAAAACAGTATGGTGATGTCTTGGCTCCTCGCAGCCATGGAACCTGATGTGAAAAAGAATTTTATGTGGGTAGACACCGCCAGTGAGATCTGGGAACAGGCCAGAATTACCTATTCTGAGCAAAGGCATTACGCCAAGGTTTACCAATTGCAAGCTGAGTCCTCAACATGTAAACAGGGAAACCGTAGCTTGTCCTCATATTATTCAGCCCTTTCCTCCATATGGAAGGAGGTGGACCATTATCAGGCCATAGAGTGGAAGCACGATGATGATGCTAAGGCCTACAGGAAGCTGGTCTCTCAACAATGAGTGTTTGCTTTCTTGTTAGGGCTGAACCTTGTATATGAACCATTGAGGGTGCAGATCCTAGGAAGCAAAGAATTGCCTACGGTACACGAAGTATACTTCCTTGTCCAATCTGAAGAAAGCAGGCGGAGTGTGATGGTTGAGGGGGAGCAACAAGTTCCCTTGGCTGCGATGAATAACAGCTCAACAGGAAAGAAAGGTGATCCTAAGAAGGTAGATGATAAAGATAAACTATTTTGTACCCACTGTAGACGGTCATGACATACACGTGACACTTGTTGGGACATCCACGGGAGACCCAAGTGGGCAGCAAAGAATCAAGAACAGGGTAAAGGTCAGTTGAAAAGAACAAGCACAACACATGTGGCAACTCAAGACACTCAAGTTGCCGGTAGTACCCGGGATCCCCTTAATAAGCCTGACCCCAAGGAGGATATAATGAATTCATTCAGAGAGCATATGGAATCTTATGGTAGGGCATTGCGGCAAATGGACAGCTCAGTCACTGGTACTCTCTCTACTTCTTTTGCATCTACTTCAGGTAATGTGGCTTCTGCATTCCATGCCACTCCCACAGATTCCCTTTAGATCATTGGCTCAGGGGCATCAAATCACATGACCGATAAGCCTAACTTATTCCAGTCTTATAGCCTTTTGTCAGGAAGGGATAGAGTGAGACTTGCAGATGGTTCTTTTCCTTCCATTGCAGGTCAATGATCAATATCCCTTCCCCATGGCCTCAACCTGAATTGTGTATTGCATGTCCCTCAACTTCCCATAAACTTGCTTTCAATTAGTAGCATTACAAACTCCTTGAACTGTAGTGACCTTTTTTGCTGACTCATGTGTATTTCAGGATCTAACTTCTGTGAGGACGATTGGTAGAGGAAGCCTAGTGGACGGTCTCTACATTCTTGACAACAAAGTTGGTCTCTCCGTGTCATCCTTAGAGTCGCATAGTCAGTCAAATAAGAGTTAAATTTTGTTGTGGCACAGTAGTTTAGGTCATGTTTCTTTCGAAATAATAAAATGTTTGTTTCCACTTTTATTTAAGTCGTGTTCAATATCAGAGTTCATGTGTCAAACGTGTCAGTTGAGTAAATAATATAGACCAACCTTTCATTCAAGCAATAAAAGATCAAATGTTCCTTTCCATGTTGTGTATTTTGATGTATGGGGGACTACAAATGTGATCTCTAAGGGCGGAAATAAGTACTTTATTACATTGATTGATGATTACTCTCGCTATACATGGGTAATTCCTATGCGTAGCAGAGACGAGGTTCCAAAGATAGTGAAAGGCTTCCAGAGGATGGTGTTCACGCAATTCCATGTTGAAATACAGATCTTCCAATCCGATAATGCGTTCTTCGCCTCCCATGGGTCTATTCATAGAAGCTCATGCGCCAGAACACCATAACAAAATGGTGTTGCAGAAAGGAAAAACAGACACCTCCTTGAGGTAGCCCGCGGGATGATGTACACATGAATGTCCCAAAAAGGTTTTGGGTGGATGCTATACTTGCAGCTCTGTATGTCATCAACCGCATGCCCTCCAAAGTATTGAATTACATGGCCCCTCATCAGTTATTGTACCCTCAGTCTCTTTTATTTTCCATCCCCATGAGAGTCTTTGGTTGTTGTCGGGCCTTTGTCCATGATTTGTCTCCTTCCAGAGGTAAGTTAGACCCTCGGTCCATTCCTTGTGTCATTCTGGGATACCCATCCTCTCAAAAAGGGTATTGGTGTTTTGACCCGGTTAGTCGTAAATTTTTTGTGTCTATGGATGTGTCCTTTTTTGAGTTCGAGCCATTCTTCCCTCCTCCTCAGGGGGAGAGCCGTAATGTGGAAGACGAGAAGTAGGTTTAGGTACCTCTTCCTTCTATTTCGGACCTCACTCCCTTCCGTGTCTTCCAATGTATTCGTCGGAGAGATTAACAGTGTGATAGAAATGTGGAGCAGCCAAACACTGAGCAACTGACATCATCAGAATCCCAGGAGGTAAGTCCAACCCCTAACCCTACTCCCATTGTGGACGACCTAGACATCCCAATTGCCCAACGAAAGGGAGTCAGGTCCTGCACTACCAAACACCCCATTACTCACTTTGTTTCCTATGACCACATTTCTCCCTCGTACTAAGCCTTCCTATTGGCAGATGACTGCATCTCTGTTCCCAAGAATGTTGCAGAAGCCTTAAAATAACGCGAATGGATAGATGCCATGAAGGAGGAAAGAACCCGTGGGGGCAAATGGGTGTTCACAGTTAAGCACAAGGCAGATGGAACAATTGAAAGGTACAAAGCAAGACTAGTAGCCAAAGGGTACACACAGGTATATGGAGTTGATTATGATGAGACTTTTGCTCCAGTGGCTAAGATGAACTCGATTAGGGTTCTCCTGTCCTTAGCTGCTAACTTTGATTGGGATTTGCATCAACTGGACATAAAGAATGCCTTCCTGAATGGTGACTTAGAAGAAGAGGTATACATGGTTCAACCTCCTGGATTCTGTGCCAAGGGAAGTGAAAATAAGGTGTGCAAGCTACGAAAGTCTCTTTACGGCTCAAAACAGTCTCCCAGAGCCTGATTCAGTAAGTTTCACATGGCAGTTCAAGAGATGGGATTCCAACAGTGTCAGTCTGATCATACACTCTTTGTGAAGAGATGTCAGGAGCAGGTTGCCGTATTGATAGTGTTTGTAGACGATATCATCATTACAGGGAGTTGGAGTTCAGAGATACTAAATTTGAAACAATTCCTTGCATCCAAATTTGAAGTGAAAGATTTAGGACTCCTAAAGTATTTCCTTAGGATCGAAGTTGCCCATTCAAAAAGGGGTATCTTTGTCTTTCAAAGGAAATACACCCTTGATCTATTACGGGATACAGGTAAATTAGGTGCAAGGCCGGCAGATACTCCTATGGATGTGGACCACAAGCTAGGTGACTGTATTGGTGAACCTTTGAAAGATGTAAAGCAGTTCCAAAAGTTAGTGGGGAAGTTGATTTATCTATCCATGACTCGTCCAGATATTGCCTATTCAGTTGGGGTTCTGAGCCAGTTTATGCACTCTCCTAAGAAGCCACACATGGAAGCAGCAGAGAGGGTCCTTAGATACTTGAAGAAACATCCAGGAACGAGCCTACTGTTCAGTAAACACAATCACCTAAAGGTGGAAGTCTTTACAGATGTGGGAGGGAATCTGGTGACCTGGAAGAGCAAGAAGCAAAGTGTTGTAGCAAGATCAAGTGCAGAAGCTGAGTATAGAGTTATGGCACATGGGGTGGCTGAAGTCCTTTGGCTAAAGAACCTTCTAGGTGAGCTTGGAGTTGCTGTTCATAATCCTATGACTCTCTACTATTACAGCAAGGCTGCAATAAACATCGCCAGCAACCCAGTCCTACATGAGAGGACCAAGCATATTGAGGTGGATAAGCACTTCATAAGGGAGAAACTAGAAAAAAGGGAAATTTACATCCCTTATGTCAACTCCAAGGAACAACTTGCTGATGTCCTTACAAAAGGAATTCCGTGTTCGCGGGACAATGAGTTATGTGACAAGCTGGGCATGATAGACATCTTCAGCCCAACTTGAGGGGGAGTGTTGTAAGGCTTAATTGTTCTTTAGAATTGCTGGTAGTAGGACAGTTTCAACTACTAGCCCTTTTTTCTTTCTTTTCTTATTGTTCTTATCTTAGGATATGCCGCAAGGGGCATACTTGTAATTTCATCTCTTTTATAAAGATTAATATAAATAGAAAACTGGCGGTAGCCAGTACTGATTTTTTTTTCTCCTCTCATCCGTACATCTCTTTCTCTCTCTCTCTCTCTCTCTCAATCACCACAAGCGACCACATACCTCTCTAGGCCTTCTTTTGTTCCCAAGGTCAAGTTCAGTTACTGTAAAGTCCAGTTTTATTCCAGTACTACCTTGTTAGTTGTTAGCTTTAAATTTGTATCGCTACATCACATTTGTGCATATGTTTGCCTAGAATGGAAATATATTGTTCATGGATGTGAAAACAACAATGTCAATAAATGATAAAATCGTTTTATTATGATAGGCACCATTTATTTTATTGTGAAGTTTCAATTATATGTACACTTCTTTTTATATGCTGAAACTTTGTTTTTCCACCTGTTTTACATCAAAACAAATGCAATCATAATAAACAATGGATCTTCATACTATAGTGTTTCATGGTGAAATAAAATTTATTGCAGCTAATGGCAAATTTGGTCTTATCTGTACCTTCCAATCTACAACTTGATTGAATTCAATCTTAATCCAAAATATTTGGGGTTCACTACAGGGTTCTTGTCCCACTAGTGTGCTCTATCGGGAGCACTGTTTTCTATTAAGTCATAAGTCCTTAAATGAAGTCTTGTTGCTTTATCCCATGCTTACTTTGCCCCGTCCCATGTTCTTTTAGACTGAACCAAGCCACTTATTGGTGCCACCAATTGTCATCTATGCAAATGGCTAAAACATCTTAGTGAATCTTCCGTCATCTTGTCACCTATTGGGCTACATTTAAATTCCTCTTGAATGGACTCTTTTTTTATTGTTATGAGTGACATGAGAGAAAAGAGGAAAGAGTTTGTGAAGGGATGGGATATCCATCACATGGACGCCCAAGTCTTGCGGAATGGACTGGGCGAATTCCCTATTTTAGAAAAACATATTTTTGAAGGATCAATCTTGAACCATTAACCAAACCAGATCTGAACCAAAAGGAGTAGGAGGGAGGATGTATCTGATACGGAGAATTAGTATCTCTCAATGGAGGTGTTCACGCCCAAGGAAGGATCCAAAGACTGCTTCCACTGAAGATGACGAGTGCAGGATGGAGCAGAATCAACAATGTTCTTCAAAAGAACTTGACCCTTCGCAAGAATCAACTGGATGGCTTGTGAGTACAATTCCAATCAATTTTTTCCCAAAAGATTGGTATCAAGATCAGATCTTGATTTCTTCCAAGAACTGGGGATCGAACTGAAGGTAATGGCGGCGGCAGGAAGGAGGCGACAAGAGAGATTTTGTAGAGGTTGCAGGAATTTCTCTTCTGTGATTTCAGCTCTGAAGACAAGAGTCTTAGGTTGCATGTCTAAAGGCTGTCGCCCCCCTTCCTCCTTTTATAGATTTAAAGGGATTAACTCCTAATCCTATTAGGAGTTGCTGATCCAAATTATATTTGTATTAGAAGTCCCTTTAAGTGATAAGGGAGAACCCTTATCTTATCTGCAGATTAGATCAACCATCTCTTAATCTAATTAGGAGGCTTCCAGATCTAAGTCTTATTTAGATCTTGGACTCTCTAAGTGGATAGGGTCTATGCCCAATCCTATGAGCTGATCCACCTCAGAATTCGCCCCCTTTAATTGACTGATCAAATCAGCCTAGTTCGAAATGGGCTTAAGGCCCATTTAAGGTTATGTACTCACTTAGCCTTCCAAACTGCTGCCCAGTTGGGTTTTCTTGTGTGGCATGGGACCCAAACATTGATCTACACATCAGCCACATGGGTTCAGCCCAACCTTTGTTACAAGGTCTGACCGAGTACACTGTTATGGACAGCGCACCCCTTGAAACCCATCTTATGGGCTCTATGGGCTCAACACTTACTCTAAGTGGTCTTTGGGCCAAGCCACCTTGTAACACCCAAGGACTGTGGGCAAATGCAAGATTACCCATCAGGTATTATCCTCAATGGTCTTACACTTAACCTCTTAGCCCATAATGATCAAACACTGTCCGACAAGGGAGGACCTCTCCCTCGACTGCAAGGAACAATGTTGCACTCTCTGCTTACATGGATCCCAGAAATTAAAACTTTTTGCAAATCATTTCGAAACCATAACATATATATATATATATATATATATATGTATTATATATATTGCAAAACAAAATCTCAACACTTGAAATCGGCTGCCGACAGTCTTGGTTTCCATCAGAGAGAGTGCATCCCCGATCATTACCTTTGTCCGACAAAGGGGCTGATCCTGTCACTATGATCACCCACTCAGATGAATTCTCGAACTGTCCCAACATACTCAGGTTTTGATTCCCGCTAAGGATCTCACTGATTGGTACATCAAAGACAGCTTGATCCGACACATAGTGTAGTATCATAATTGTAGCTTTCCAGTTTTGCCCATCTATCTCCAAGGTCCAGGGCAATTCTGGAAATTTGGTCCGATTGAAAGGTTCTATTAATCCTACACTGCATGTGCTTAGGGTCTCACCCTAGTAGCTGAGACAAGCCACCCCAACAGTTGGCAACACATCGGTGTCAGCCTTGGCAGGATAAATCTCCCCAGACTTACCCAATGGCTGTGAACATTCTAAACTAACACAAGTCTCATTAAGTGTCCAGTTTAAGGGTATTACACAGAAACACACCACAGGAACATGAATCAAAAGTGTACTTTATTCATTTACAATAAATTCATAATGTACATATTTCTGATTAAAGCTAAGGGCATACAACTGTCTAATAGCTCCCACTTGCACTTAGGTCCAATCTGGTATAAGCCGGAGTCCAATACTTTCCACGTGTTTCTCGAACACTTTCTGTGTCAGTGGCTTAGTCAACGGGTCTGCTACATTCTCCGTTGATGCTACCTTCTGAATCAATATGTCCCCTCTACCAACAATCTCCCGGAGTACGTGATACTTCCTCTCGATGTGCTTCGACTTCGAGTGGGCTCGTGGCTCCTTAGCTTGAGCAATCGCTCCATTGTTATCACACAACAATGGGATGGGTGATGTGTTGGATGGAACTACTCCCAATTCGTGAACGGACTTCTTCATCTACATGGCTTCCTTGGCAGCTTCACTTGCAGCAATGTATTCGGCCTCGGTTGTGGAGTCTGCTGTGGACCCCTGTTTGCTGCTTTTCCAGCAAACAGCACACGATCCTATCGTGAAAACATATCCAGATGTAGACTTTCTATCATCTGGATCTGACTAGAAATCCACATCTGTATACCCTTGGATCTGTGGTGAATTACCATCGAATACCAGACAAAGCTCTTTTGTCCTTCGAAGGTACTTAAGTATGCATTTCACAGCAGTCCATTGCTCCTGCTCTGGGTTGGCCTGGAATCTGCTTACTGCACTCATTGCCTGGGCGATGTTAGGACGAGTGCACAGCATGGCATACATGATGCTCCCTACGCCTGAGGCATAGGGAACGTCTTTCATGCTCTCGATCTCCTCAGAGGTCTTTGGAGACATCTTCTTGGAGAGATTATCTCCATGCCTGAAAGGAACATTTCCTTTCTTGGAGTTTTCCATGCTGTATCTCTTGACTATTTTGTCAATATAAGCAGATTGGGATAATCCTATTATCCGCTTCGATCTATCTCTATAGAGTCAAAGACCCAGTACATAGGAGGCTTCTCCAAGGTCTTTCATGGAGAATTGCTGTGATAGCCATACTTTTATCGTAGTTAACACTTCTACATCATTCCCAATGAGTAGAATGTCATCTACATACAGAATCAGAAATGTAACTTTGTCACCACTGGTCTTCCTGTAAACACAGGGTTCATCCGGATTCTGCTCAAAATCAAACATTTTGACCGTAGAGTCAAATTGGATGTTCCAACTTCTAGAAGCTTGCTTGAGTCCATATATGGATCTATTCAACTTACATACCATGTGTTCTTGACCCTTAGCTACAAAACCTTGCGGTTGCTGCATATAGATATCTTCAGTAAGATCTTCATTCAGGAACGCAGTTTTGACATCCATCTACCAAATCTCATAGTCATAGTAAGCTGCTACAGCTAGCAGGATCCTAATGGATTTAAGCATGGCCACGGGCGAAAAGGTTTCCTCATAATCGATGCCTTCTTTCTGAGTGTATCCTTTCGCCACTAGACGAGCTTTGTAGGTCTCAACCCTGCCATTGGGGCCCTTCTTCCTCTTGTAGATCCATTTGCAACCAATTGCTTTTGGGCACAAATGTAACTTTTAATTATAATTATAGTCTAAGGGGAGAGATAAGAGGGCTTGTCTCTTTCCCACTTTCTCTTGTACACTTTCTTTTAAATTCAAAAAAGTAATCAGTTATCAATCAATAAAGAAAAAAAAAAACAAAAGCAAATTTCTCTCTCTCAAATGAGAAAGATGCTTTATATTAACACTAGAAATATCTAAATTACAAGGTATTCCTTAATGGGGCAGATGTTAGATTAAAATACCTGATTATAACCATTCTTCCTAATGGGAGAAAAGTTTACTTAAAGGGGCAGATGCTACATTAAAATCCCCAAAAATGACAGCAAATTTGTTTTTCTTTTTTTTTCCCTGACATGTTTACATTCAAAATGAGAGCAAAGTTTGCTTTCTAAAAGTGGATATTAACTTTGCACTCAAAGTTGGTCAATGTAAAAAAGGTAGATTTTAGTCTTGGAATTTGTGTTTGTACGCTCACAATCACATATGTTTTCGCAAGAGTGCAGAATTTATCAATGCAAAACCAAACCAACTCTTATCAAATGCAGCTTAAGGTAGACAAAGTGATCTATGTTGTAACAAATTGTTCAAATTCGTCTTAAAAGACTTTTTGATATGTAATCTTGTAGTAAAAGGATTTTGGTGAATGTTCATTATCTTTTCTTAACACAAGGTAACACTGAAATTGCAAGAAACTTTATCTTAAACTTCAACATACTTGTTCACTGTATTCATAAAAAAAAAAATACTTGTTCACTGTAGTAAATAAAAGCATCATTTAGTTTTGGCATCAATGGTTTTTTTTTAACTTATTTCTACGGTTTGCAGGTCTCGATGTAGGAAATTTTTTGAAAGCTTAAGCACTCAATTCAAAATTCAAGTAGAGGTTAGTTCTTAAAGAGGTTCCTTCTGGAAAGATTCATTGACTTCTACTGTTATAGTTGAATGTTGGTTGTAGTTTCTTTTGTAGTTTTTATATAACATAGAAGTCACTTTTGTCAAACTTGCCACCATGTTGGGTACTTCTTGTTATTTTTGAATTGATTGGTATAGATTGATGTTTTACTGAATGTCATTAGCTATTTTATCTGGATATTGCAAGGACATGGCTGGATACAGTATTAGATATGACCTTTGCACTAAAAGTTGCAGTCTCTGACATGATACCCTTGTACAGGTTTCCAGGTTGCATAATTCATGAGTGGTTTGTTTAAAATGCCTTCCAAGTTAATAAATGAAAAGGGAAAAGCATATGTATGAAATTCAAAACAATTTGATAAAGTATATGTGTTGGAAATAAAAAAATGCAAACAATCATAATGGTGTTACGAAGTCAATTTTGATAAGGGAGAAGATCAACTTTAACGGTTAACCTAAAAGAGTGGAGTCTTTTTCTTTCTATATCTCACAAAAACAGACACATATAACATGCAGATATGCAACTAATGATAAAATTTCTTGTATCAAGTAATGGGGCTTCCAAGTGTCCCATTACTTGGATTTCTGAATCTCTACATTTTGGTTTTAATATGTTTACTTGCATTTCTTTGAGTAATAGTTTTAGTGTTTGTTAGGCAATCTGATTATTCATTTCATTTGGTATAAGTAAATAATTTCATATGCACATCTTTCCACAGGTCAGAAGATTACCTGTTGGAGATGCAATATGGATAGCTCGGCACAAACATCTTGACACTGAATATGTACTTGACTTTATTGTAGAGAGGAAGGATGTTGATGATTTACGTCAATCAATCAGAGATAACCGCTATAGAGATCAGAAACTAAGGCTTCTGGTATTGCTTTTATTTACTTATCCTTTTTTTTTGCTAAAATGTTGAATTTATATAATGCTAATGGTTCGTCTTACATTTGGAAGTTTTACTTGTTTGGTTGTTGTGCAAGTCTTCTATTAAAGGATATTAGATTCCTTTCACAAACATGGCCACATTAAATCAGGCAGAAATATCGTTATTTCTTATCATTGTCAGGAAACTAGGAAGGTTATTTTGAGTATTGTTGGGTTGAATTGAACTTCTCTGACGTGTGTTTTGGATTTTATTTGGCAATGGCAAGGAAGTGGTTTTAGCAGGAGAGGAAAAATTTATTGGGCTATTGTGGGATGATTGGGAAGAAATAAAAAGCTGAATCTATCATCTTTGAGAAAAGAAGAAAAATAGAGAAGAGAAGAGAACAGAAGAGAGAAGAGGCTGGTGGCACTGTTAAATCTATTTATAATAGGATGATGGAAGAAATAACAAATAAAAAGACAAAGTGCCCTTGTTATCGATTTTTAAAAGGGTGTATAAAATATGGAAGATTTTTAAAACGACAGATAAAGTTCTTGGGAATGAAAATTCTCATGACACCACTATCCTGTGTAAGCAGTTAAGGACTTATCATCTTATTGATGCTCCTGACAAGGCTTCCAATGCTGTTATTAGAGACCCTGATAAAAGTCTCGAAAAGGAGATGGAGAAAACTGGTATTGTTTCTATCAAGACAGTGGCTAGAAGGGATGTAGAAATTGGCAAAAGCTTGGGTTTGTTCTTTTGGGGAGGTGAGGAATTTGCTTTAAAAGCCTTTGAAGAGTTTGAGAGGAAGAAGAAGGAAGAAAGATCAAGAAAAAGGGTAATTGGAGGAGGGAGATGGGATGAAGATGGCATCAATCATCTCTCAATTCCAAGTGGCTTTCATCCAAGATAGACAAATATCGGATCAAATACTCATTGCCAATGAATGTGTGGAGGAATTCAAGAAATCTGGAAGGAAGGGCATTGTGTGTAAGTTGGATGTAGAGAAAGCCTATGACTTTGTGGATTGGGAATTCTTAATTGAGGTGATAAGGAAGTGTGATTTTGGAGTAAGATGGTGCAAATGGATTATAGGATGCTTGAAATTCTCTCACTTCTCATTACTGGTAAATGGAGCAGTCGAGGACTTTTTTGGTGCCCTAAGGGGACTGAGGCAAGGGGATCCATTATCCCCTTTCCTTTTTACCATCTTAGGAGAGGTCTTTAGTAGATTGATCTTGAAGGCAGATGAGGTTGGTCTGTTAAAGGGATGGAGAATAGAAAGGGAGAGAGTGGTGGTAACTCACCTACAATTTGTGGATGACACCATTATCTTTTGTGAGAATGGAGGTGAGTTGGGGGCAAGAAACCTAAGGTTGTTGGTGAACCTTTTTGAAAAAGTGACAAATCTAAAGGTGAACATCAATAAAAGTCTAGTGGTAGTGATCAATTTAGCTTAAGAAGTGGTTAACCTATGGGTTGGGGAGCTAGGCTATTTATGAAGTGATCGGCCACTGAAGTATTTAGGCTTCCTCTTCGGGGAAAATCCTAGAAATTTAGATTTCTGGAACCCAGTAGTGGAAAGGTTTGAAAGGAAGTTGTCTACGTGGAAGAGGAATTATATTTCTTTGGGGGGCAGGATTACTCTCGTTAAGCCTACCCTAGAAAACCTTCCAGTTTACTACCTCTCGGTGTTCTGTATGCCTCAAGCTATTGGAAAGAAATTAGAGAGGATAATGGGGGATTTTTTGTTGGAACCGGGCGAGAAGAAGAAAGATCATTTGGTAAGATGGGATTCAGTAACTAGGAGGAAAGAGTTTGGAGGTTTGGGGCTAGGGAGATTGAAAGAAAGGAATGAGGCTTTACTAGGAAAGTGGTTATGGAGGTACCCACACGAGACAGATAGGTTGTGGCACAAGATTGTGACTAGCATACACGGGCTCTCAGAGAATGGTTGGGATGCTGGAGTGTTTAGTAGGGCATTCAGCGCATCACCTTGGAAAGCGATTCAAAAACTCCCTCTGTAGTTTCGTTGCTCCTCAGTCATGTCAGGTTTGATCTTGATTCAGGTAACAAAATTAATTTTTGGGAAGATGTGTGGGTGGGTGACTCTTTTTTAAAGAACTTATTCCCCTCAATTTATGCACTTTCCTCTCTTAAGGGCAAACCGGTTGCTGGATTCCTATCCCCTTCTCCCTCCCAGTCTGGTGGTGCTTGGAGTCTGGGTCTTCACAGAAATGTGAGAGATTCTGAACTGGGTTTGGTGTCTTCTTTTCTTCAGTTGCTTGATGGGGTGTATATCGATCCTTCTAAGCAAAATACTAGGCTTTGGACTCCTAATCCCTCTGGATCTTTCAGCTGTGCGTCCTTTTTTAAAACCTTGGTCTCTCCTATCAACCTGGGGTTGACTTCCTAGTCTGAGAAGTTTGGTGTTGCCCTATTCCCCCCAAAGTGGGTGCTTTCTGTTGGGAGGTCTACCATGGTGCAATTAACACCTACGACTTGATGCAGAGGAAGAGGCCTGGATGGTGTCTTTCACCCAATAGGTGTGTTTTTTGTGAGTCAAATGGCGAAACTGCTCTTCATATTTTTGTCTCCTATTCTGTTGCTAGCTGCATTTGGGAATATGGTTTTTTCTCTCTTTGGATGCAGGTGGGATGCCCCGGTGAACTTGGAAAGGCTGTTTGGCTCTTCCACTTTCAGATGACCAAAAAAGAAGAGGCAGAACTCTATGGAGATGCACATGGGCAGCAGTGCTTTGGGTGCTATGGGAGGTGAGAAATTTTGAAGAAAAAATAAGGCACAAGGAAATGCTTATAGAAGGGATTATGATAAAAATGACCTCTTGGGTAAAATCTTTGGGATTATTCTCAGATTTTACTACAGATGATATAATCAGGAATTGGAGGATGGTATCATCCTCGTCATCAGCAAAATAGAAGGTCTTAAGAAATTGGGAACCCCCTGTATCTGGTTTCCTCAAATTAAACTTTGATGGGAGCATCTTTGGCAACCCGGGTATGTCTGGAATTGGAGGGGTAGTAAGAAATGACAAGGGGGATGTGGTGGGGCTGTTTTCGGGCCCTATTGGATGGGGAGACTCCACTACAGCTGAACTAAAAGTAGTGGTGTTTGGGATACAAAAAGATGTGGAATTAGGAGTGAGAAAGTTGGTTGTAGAGGGCGACTCCAAAGTAATTATCAGCTGGTTAGAATGGAAAGACTCCCTGGTTGTTCAGAAATGAAATCAAGAAGCTTAATTACATAACCAAGGACATGCAGTTATTGTTTCAGTGGACTCCAAGAGCAGCAAATGGTTTTGCAGATCAGCTAGCGAAGCAAGGGGTTAACAGTGAACATTGTTTTTGGGCTCAGTTGTAAGGCTGAAAAGCAAATTTAATAGGTGGAAAAGTTTAAAGAGTAGTGGGGTAGCTGAGGCTACTCAGATTCTGTACTGTTTCTCATCTTAACTTTCTTAATGAAATTACTGTTACTGTTAAAAAAAGATGGCTGACAACCAAGAGGTGGTAGGTGATTGGGAAGATTAGATTCTCCTTTATGCTTTTTTCTTTGTTCGTTTATAGTTGTCTTTGTTGTTTTTTGTCTAGGATTTGGTGCTGGAGGAGTTAGTTTTGCTGTTCTCTTTCCAGAGTATTTTGGTGGTTATTGTCTAGTGTAAGAAGTGTCCAAATAGTCTTTCCTTCTCTCGGGTGATCTCTTATCACCTTCCTTTGTAATTCTTTTTATTTTAATGAAACTTGCTCTTTACTTTTCAAAAAAAAGTGCCCTTGTGGCACGTAGTGATAAATATAACACTACCCCTGAAGTTGGGACATAGATGTTTATCATGCCCAACTTGTTACAAAGACCATTGTGCCTCAAGCGATGGAGACCCTTTGTAAAAACATTTGTAGGCTGCTCTCCGAAATTGACTTAAGGAATTATATACTTCCCCACTTACAAGTTTCTCCCTGATGAAGTGTTTATCCACTTAATATGCTTAGTTCTATCATTTTTGATCAATATGCTTACTTCTATCATGGTGGACTGGATTGGTTGCCGCATTGATGGTAGTCTTATTGTCACAATAGTATGACATGGGACTATCAACGACAAACCCTAGTTCACTAAACAAATTTATTATCCCCAAAATCTCAGTAACTCCATGTGACATGGCGTTGTACTAAGCCTTTGCACTAGACCTAGCCAAAACATTTTGCTTGTTGCTCCTCTACCTGATTAAGTCCTCGTCCCTCTACAAAGGTGCGATACCCATTAGTGAATTTTTTGTCACCAATTGACCTAGTCCAATCATCATTTGTGTTGAGAGCACTGATGTGGAACCCACTGCTGTGGTCCCCACTGTGTTCGTATTGGCAGCGTAGCATATTTTTTGTTAGTTATGTCAGTGCTAGTTGGTAGTTATTTCAGTTTGTTATTACAACTTGTTATTTCAGCTTTATTATTAGTTTATATGCCATGTAAGCAATAAGGGCAATTCAGCCTTTTTACAATTAGTCATCATATATAAATATTAAGAGTGGGTCGGCAGATCAACTGATCAACCCTCTTTCTCTTTTCAAAATCTCTTTGTGTGCTTCTTTTCTCCCTCTCTTCTTCTTCTCTTCTGAAATTTCTTCTTTCTTTTCTTTCAAATTCAAGACTGATTGTAGTCTTGATCGACTACTTGGTATCAGAGCCGACCTAGGAACTCTTATGTTAGTCTAATTAGATTGACTACATGAGAATTTCCTAGGTTTAGAAGTTTTTCAACAAAGAAGGAGAATCGACTGATTCTTGGAAGTTACTAGTAGTGTGCGACTACTACTAAGAAGATTGTAGAAGGCTGGGAGAGTTCCAATAGTCAGGAAGAATTAGAAAAGGCTTCGGATTCTCAAGATTAGGGTTTTGCATTAGACAGAAGGTGGCGGCCAGAGATTTTCTTTCATAAAGCAAGTTTTTTCTTGAGAATAACCTTGGAAAAAATCATCTTGGTCTATTCTGAGAGGTGCAACTGGAAAATCTGTTTTTTTTTTCTTTTAGGGTTTTGAGAGAAAACCCTAAAATTCAGAACTGTTGTTGGTTTTAGATCAGATTTTGAACTGGTTTCATACAGAATTCTGTTTTCTTTGTTCTTTGGAAGACCTAGGCCGGTTGTTATCAGTTGTTTTGGGTGCTGTTTTCTTTTATAGTAGTTTAAAAGGTCTTTTATTATTAATTCTTGACCAAGAATGGAGTTCAAGAATTAGGGGGAAGGTGTTTCTGGGACTAGCAGTTCTGGTAACAAGTCTGAGAATGCCTTTCAGATTACAACTGTGAAGTTTGATGGATCAAACTACTTAGAATGGGCTCAATCGGCCATGATGGCCATTGGGGGTAGAGGAAAACTCAGCTACTTGTTGGGAGATGTGAAAGAACCAACTAAGGAGGACCAAACGTATACCAAATGGGTTCAGGAGAACTATTTGGTTATGACATGGCTGTGCAACTCTATGCAGCCACATATTAGTCAGAACTATTTGTGGTAAAAAACAACCAAGGAAATCTGGGATGTCATGAAAGAGATTTACTCCCAACCCCTTAATGTTGCTAGGACCTATGAATTGAAGTGTGAGGTTAGCAACCTTAAGCAAGGAGAAAAACCGATCTCGGTTTACTTCTCTACTTTGAAATCTTTGTGTAATGAAATTGACCACCTAGACACACTTGAGTGGGAAGTCAGAAGGATGCACAAACTCATAGAAAGCAAGTTGAAACTAATAGGGTTTTTGAATTCCTAGCTGGTCTGAATCCTGACAGTGATATTGTGAGGTAGCAAATACTAACAAGGGACAGTGTGACCTTATCTCAAGCCTACTCCTTGGTGCATAGTGAAGAGACTAGGAGAAAGGTTATGATGAAACATCAACCCTTCCCACCAGCCTTGGCAGCAGTTAAACCTAAGTCTAGGGGTGAGACGGAGAAGGATATAACGAAGGAAGATAAGCGGGATCTAGTGTGTGAACATTGCAAGAAACCTAAGCATACTAAAGACACGTGTTGGAAGCTGCACCCTCATCTAGTTCCAGCAAAACCGAGGAACAAAAGGGGTAATGCTCATATGGCTGTTAATACCGATTCTGCATCCTCATCGGACACAAAAGGCACGCCTCTAGATACCCTAGCTGCTGTCCGGGCTGCCCCTAACTCAGTTCGAAAAGGAAGTTGGGAATTTAGCTCAATCATCTCAGCCACCATCAGCTCCCCAACATCAGCCTTTGCTCATTCAAGTACTCGTGCCTCAACTTACTATGCTTCAGCTCCAGGTAACACTGAACATTGTTGGGCAATAGACTCAAGTGCATCTGACCATATGACTAGTTTGCCATCACTGTTCACTACCTATCACTTATCTTCTAGTAGAGATAAAGTGTCCATTGCTGATGGTTCCCTTGTTCCCATTTCTGGCAAGGGAGACATCAAGTTGTCTAATACCATTTTCTTATCTTCAATTTTGCATGTTCCTAAGCTTGATACTAACTTGCTTTCAGTCAGTAGTATTACAAAACATCAAAATTGTTTAGTAACTTTTTTCCCTGACAGATGTGTTTTTTAGGACTTGGAGACAAGGAAGGTGATTGGGACTGGACGCGAGACGAATGGGATCTATCTGCTTGGAGAGAGTTCTCATTGGGAAGATCATGAAGATAGGAAGTCTTTTGTTTCTCAGTCTGTTAGTTAGGTTATGCTTTGGCATAATCGGTTGGGTCATTTATTCTTTCGGTCTTTGAAGAGTTTGTTTCCAAATTTGTTTGAGTATGTTCAGACGTCAAATTTGAGATGTGACAGTTATGAGCTTGCAAAGCATTGTAGAACATCTTATTCCTTGAGTAATAAAAGAAGTAATAATTCTTTTGATATTGTGCACACCGATGTTTGGGGCCCGTATCACATCCCTTCTATGGGGGGATATAGATGTTTCTTGTTGTTTGTTGATGACTATGCCCGTTTTTTGGGTTTACCTTATGCGTTCTCGAGATGAGGTTCCTGCTTTGACCCAGATCTTTCACTAGAGTACTTGTCCTTGTACACCATAGTAGAATGGGGTTGCTGAGAGGAAGAATAGGCACATATTGGAAGTGACTAGAAGCATTATGTTTAACTCCAATGTGCCTATTCGTTTATGGGGAGATGCTATTCTTACAACAGTGTATCTCATTAATTGAGTTCCTTAACGGGTTCTTGACAAGAAGCCTCCATTTACCCTTCTATACCCCGATAAAGAATTGTTTACTGTTCCCCTTAAAACCTTTGGTTGCATATGCTTTGTTCAGATTCTTAGACCTCATCGTTCCAAATTTGATCCTAAAGCCTCCAAATGTATTTTTCTCGGTTATGCACAAACTCAAAAGGGTTATTGATGTTATGGACCTACCTTCGGGAGGAGATTTGTCTCGATGGATGTTACTTTCTTTGAGGAGGTATCCTATTACCCTAGGGTTTCTCTTCAGGGGGAGAGTAGTGAGAGTGGGGTTAACTCATCAGAAATTCCTTTACTTGTTCCATTGAGTGATGAGGGATGTAATGGGGAGGGTTGTCAGAGGTGTCAGGATTTGAGATTCTATCACAAGCGGTGGAGGCAGATTGTTTTCGGTCATCAGTAGTCTAGGCCAGCCTCAGTTCCTTCTGCGGATCCAGATCCAGGTACCACAGTCTCTTTATCAGATCCATGTCCCAATTAGATACCTTCCACTGTTGCTACTTTACCTCCTTTGGATGACGTTGCACCACATCCACAACTCACTGCATTTCTTAGTTCTTGTCCTATGATCGCCTGTCCCCTTCTTACAGGTCCTTTCTCACATCCATTCCTGATATTCCTATTCCCAGAACAGTGTAGGAACCCTTGTCAGTTCCTGAGTGGAAAGATGCAATGAAGGTTGAAATGGATGCCCTTCTGAGGAATAATACTTGGGAGCTAGTTGACCAGCCTAAAGGAAAGAAACCGGTTGGATGTAGATGGGTATTTACTGTGAAACATAATGCTGATGGTTCCATTGAAAGGTATAAGGCCCGATTTGTTGCAAAGGGATTTACTCAGACTTATGGTATAGACTATTTGGAGGCTTTTGCTCCAGTAGCAAATATGACCACTATTAGAGTTTTGCTATCCCTTGCAGCCAGTTACTCTTGGCCCTGGTTCAGATGGATGTTAAAAATGCCTTCCTCAATGGAGACTTACAGGAAGAAGTCTACATGCAATTACCTCTTGGATTTTATGATGCAGAGACAGGGAAAGAGATTTGTCGGTTGAATAAAGCCTTGTATGGACTAAAGCAGTCCCCTAGAGCTTGGTTTGATAGATTCAGACAAGCCCTTGAAAAATTCGGCTATGTACAAGCCCAGTTAGACCATACATTGTTCATTAAAAGAGTGGACTCTTCCTTGACTTTGCTTGTTATATATGTGGATGATATTGTAGTGACAGGGAATGATAACAATGCGATTGAGTCTCTTAAACAACTCCTTCATCAAGAGTCCTTCATCAAGAGTTTGAGGTGAAAGATCTGGGAGAGGTATGATACTTCTTGGGTATTGAGGTTGCTAGATCTAAACATGGGACTTTTATTTCTCAAAGGAAGTATTTTCTAGATCTATTGGAAGAAATTGGAAAGTTGGGTGTTAAGCCTGCAGATACACCTATTGAATAGAATCACAAGATCAGTGCAGAGGGTGGAGAGCCACTTGAAGACAAAGCTATGTTCCAACGGTTGGTTGGAAAACTCCTCTATCTTTATCTCACACGACCGGGCATCAATTATGCAGTCAACGTTGTCAGTCAATATATGCACTCTCCTAGAACTACTCACCTCCTTGCAGTTGAGAGGATATTAGCATACTTGAACAGATGTCCAAGTAGAGGTATATTATTCAAGAATAATGATTACATGAAGATAGAAGTTTATACAAATGCTGATTGGGCTGGGAGTGTTGATGACAGAAGGTCTACCTCTGGATATTGTGCCTTTGTAGGAGGTAACCTTGTCTCCTGGAGGAGTAAGAAACAAAGTGTTGTTTTTCGTTCTAGTGTTGAAGTTGAATATAGATCTATGGCTAATGGTGTGGCTGAAATCCTATGGCTGAAGTCATTATTTGAGGAGTTGGGTATTGCTTATGAGAAGCCCTTAATGTTGTATTGTGATAATTAGACTGTTATTAATATAGCTCATAATCCGGTACAACATGGCAGAACTAAGCATATCGAAGTCGATCGACATTTTATTAGAGAAAGGGTTTCGTCTCAAGAAGTGTCTCCCGTATATCACCTCCAGTATGCAGTTCGGAGATCTTCTCACCAAGGCTGTTCCAAGGAAAAAGTTAGAGGCAGACCTATGCAAGTTGGGAATGACAAATATCTATTTTTGACTTGAGGGGAAGAGTAGAGAACATTGATGTGGACCCCACTACTGTGGTCCCCACTGTGTTTGTATGGCAGCATAGCATATTTTTTGTTAGTTATGTTAGTGTTAGTTGGTAGTTATTTCAGTTTGTTATTACATCTTGTTATTTCAGCTTTATTATTAGTTTATTTGCCATGTAAGCAATAAGGGCAATTCAGCCCTTTTATAATTAGTCAACATATATAAATATTAAGAGTGGGTCGGCAGATCAACTGATCAACCCTCTCTCTTTTCAAAATCTCTTGGTGTGCTTCTTCTTTTCTCCCTCTCTTCTTCTTCTCTTTTGAAATTTCTTCTTTCTTTTCTTTCGAATTCAAGACTGATTGTAGTCTTGATCGACTACTATTTGTATTCACTTCAACCTTCAAATGCCCATGATTTTGGAAAAACAAACCAGCCTTAGTTAAACTTCTTGAGATATCTAAGAACCTTCTCTGGATTTGGAAAAATAAACCAGTCTTCCTACAAGCTCTGGATTTGGTTTACATCCTTTATAGTTTCTGGACTACAATCACCTAGCCTTTGGAGTCAATGGGAGTTTCAGCCAACTTCACTCCCAACTTACTCATATTTGTGAAATGAAGATCCCCTTTTGTGAGACAGCAACATCAATTCCAAGGAAATAACGTTAAGGGACCCTAATCTTTCACTTCAAATTGAGTGGCTAAGAATTCCTTCAGTTTCTGTATTTTTGAGGACTAGTCAACGGTGACTACTATGTCATCAACGTAAACTATCGAAGTTGCAATTTTTCCTTCCCCCTCTTTTTAAATAGAGTATGGTTTATTGACATTGTTTAAACCCCATTTGTTGCATAGCCAAATGGAACTTGCTGAACCAAACACACGGTAACTGTTTCAAACCAAGGGAGGCTGAACCATTTACACCTCTTTTTCTAAGTTGCCATTCAAGAAAGCATTTTTGGACAATAACAGGGCATTCAATGCTTGGCCATGCCAAGTACTTCTTTTACTTCTACTCTACAAATTAGTGTTCACCAGTGCAAATGGAAATAGCACTACCAAACTTCCCTTGCTAAATGATCATCTTATGGTTGACAAGTTGAACAAATGTAACTATGAATAGTTAATGACCAACATACTCCCACCATCTAAAATAAGAAAAAAATGGAAACAAACTTATTAAAGTATGTATCTGACCACTTAGCTCCTTCATTAATATTTTGGAAGACTAACTTGAAATGGGGATTCTCGTATTTTTTTCTCTTTACTGAAACACTATAAAGTTGCTATTTGAACTTGTTTCTTCCAAGATTGTTTTTTCTGGGCCAGTTTTGTGCATAGTAGACTTGATTTTACCCATTGGACCCTTCTCATTGAACAATACCTTTACTGTGAATAATAGGCCTTTTCTTCTTTATTTCCTGTTTTTTTGAATAATAGAAATCTTAGTCATATCTTTTCCGATTATTCCTTTTTGAGAGGCATGTGGTTGGAATTTCTTTGAAGAGTTTGTCGTTCTTGTTTGATTTTCCTCTATCTATTGCTGGTATCAGGTTGGAAATGTTGTGTATTTGATGTTGTATATTTATTGCGAGAGGCTGTATTCTGTGGAATTTGTTGTCAACAGTAACAAATGGAGTTTGTTATTGTGTTCTTGGTCCAAGTCTTGCAGTTCTTTTCTGCAGTATTGTACTTTTTTTTGTAATCTGCAAATACCCTACTAATGGACTTATTGCTTTTGAAAGTTTTTGCACATTGTGACATTTGCCACTTCATCTAGTACATTCTTTCTTACAGAAAGAAACAATCATAATGGAAAGAATGATATGGATTGTATAGCTTGACTTTAAAAAATTAGATACAGCATACATGTCTTTAGGATAGATAATAGATTTAATTGTTTAGTGTCACAAATAGTAAAATAGTAATTTGCAGAGGCTGTCCTTTGCTTCTAGCTTCATAAACCATTTGCATCACAAGCAGTAGTTATTGGGATTTGATCAGCTCCAGCTGGCCTTTTATTTTCTAAACTTATTAACCAAAGGCTTTAGTGGCTTTATCATTGCTTAGGTTCCCTTTGTTTAACAATAACAGGGGTAGTAAATTTTTCATCTGAAATATTTTAGTTTTTTTTTATCACCCTTTTTATGGCAAAAACATGGTTTTGTGCTCCTTTTACATGGAACCAATGCAGCCTAAAAGAAGACCATCTATTGGGGGAAATCAGATTACTTTGTCAATTCTGTACAGAATATGCACCATGTCAGTTATTTTAAATGTTATGGATATTACTGAGATGTTTTCGCTGATGGAAAATCCATCTATCTTTTAAAAGCACCTGGTGTTTTTCTTGCAATTGATTGATTTGACTCTGTTGCTCCTTATTGAAATGTTAGTTATACCAATAGAGATCAAGTTCAATATATTATCTGATGATTTTTGAGTTTTTATTTCTAGAGATGTGGACTTAAAAAGCTGATATATCTGGTCGAAGGTGACCCAAATTCTTCTGAAGCTGCTGAAAGCATTAAAACAGCGTAAGCATTTCCTTTTTCAATGTTCTATGCATATTACAATATTGTATCATTGTCTTAGTTGTGTTTGATTAGCGGATGTAAAAGCTTTCTTTTCTTTTACTCTTGTGGAAATGGAGGCTAAAAGATAACTCAATGGATGTTTTTTCCTGTTTTGCAATTTTACTCAAGGCGTCTAGGTGATTCTGGGAGACATTGGAGGGCCTAGTCGCCTAATCGCCTAGGCGATAAAAATGTTATATTATAAAAAAGCTGACTTTTGGCTAGTTTCCTAGTTTTATATACCATTTAGCATGTGTGTTAATCGAAAAAATAACAAATCTCTTTATTAAGAACATTAAATTTCCTCTAAAAATGTGGCAAATCATCACATCTAAAAGATAAAAATCTTTTACATATATTAGTTTCATTATTTTCAAAAATAATACTACTATAGTAAGTATTTAATAGAGTGTCAACACCCGATTTTTGCTCAGTCCCACTTCTCATACCCTAAGGGCCCGATCGGACCACACCAACCTCTTTGGAACGTGCTAAAATCTGATGACATCAAATTTCAACTCGTATACCCTCAAATCCACTGTTAATATATACTATTCCCTTTCAACAACCATGATCGCAGCACATTACCACTTTTGCCACACAATCAAATTTCACCATATGAAATAAAACCTTTTAACATCCAAGCACACCACGTTTCAACCTTAAATTCCTTGATTTTTCCGTTCATTTGTAAGAGATTCCATTTCGATGCATCCGATCCTATGACGCTTCTCAAACCAAAAACCTACGATCCATGCGTCTTGGATGTGATCAAATCCTCCCAACAGCACTATACTTCAAATAAATGCCGTTCCACCAAGATCCAACACGAAATCCCCTCCTTTAATCATTCATCAAGATAAGATTCCATTTTTAGCTACTTCATTGGCCGAGATATTCGCTATCCAAGTTCCTGTGATTCCAACGCCTCTAAAGACATTAAACATACCCTTTGAACTCCAAATATCCCGATCAACCACCCATCAAATTTCAGATGCAAAAATGCCCATATTGTCCTTCGTACGTAAGTATTCCGAATCAATCACTCACATCACTCGATACCCTTTGAACTCAAGATCTACACTATGAAACACCACCAAACCTCATCCAAACCTTTATCAACCCCCCGATCGACGATCGATCCAAATTTGATCATTGAATTGATGATTTTACCCTTCATCTAGAAAGATTTTGAATAAACCACTCCTATCACCTGATACTCTCTGAACTCAAGATCTGCACTACAAAACACCACTAAACCTCATCCAAACCTTTATAATCCTCCCGATCGACGATCCGTCTGATTTTGAACCTTGAAATGACCATTTTGCCCTCCATCTAAGAAAATGCCAAATAAATCATCCTCACTGATCGAATTCACGATTTACCCTGTAAAACCTGTTGTCATCCTTTTAATCGACAATATGGAAAATACAAGCCATAAAATGCTCATTTTGCCCCTCCATCAAGGACGATTTTGTTTCACTCAATCTCATCCGTCAAAATGATTAAACACATCAAACATCTTCTATGTGGTTCGCCCCCACCTCAATTCAAGTTTGTAAAGCATTTCTTGAAAATACTCTTCTTGCCCGCCCCGAATCTCAAAGGTGCTTCCTTGAGATCTCATTTGTTCTCTTCAAAGCTAGTTTACCCACCCTTGGATGCTCATAAAAGGAAGACTTTAAATCTGAAACGTCCATTTGTTTCCACCCCTCTCAAGTTCCCAAAATTACTTTTTTAGTCCTTCCCCACCAAATCCCTTTTGTTTTTCTTTTTGCAAGACCCCCCTTGGCACTTGTCACCAACCTAGCCATTAGATCTCTTTGAAACCTTCCAAAAACAATCAAGGACGTCCATGTCCTTTCTTTGCTTTTGGAAATTGCAGCCTAGTCCCTACTCATGAAACTTGTTTTCAAAATATTTGCAAGGAGATCCCCGTCATGTGTCAAAATCTCAACCTTTGGATTTCCTTGTTTCTTAGCCTTGTTTAATCCTAACCATGGGTTGCTTTCTTTCTTTTTGGCAAGATCTAGGCACCCCTTGCCATTTTGGGAAGATACCCTCTTGCTTCCTTAAAAGGCCATGCAATTTTTCCTTCCATGAAAAGTCATGTACAAGAAAGGCAATTTTCTTGTTCTTTAAGGAACAAAAAGAATTTTGTTGGAGAAGAGAAAGAAAAGAAAAAACTGCATTCATATTAGACTAATATGAGAAACTCCTAATGACCCAAAAGGTCTCTAGATGTCCCCCTTCCTCCTTTGAGGGGGATATTTTCCTTCCAAGAAGACACTCCATGCGGGGGATATTTTCTCATGAGAGCCAATCCCCTCCTCTTCTTATTTCTGGGCATGGGAGACTCTTAGAGGAGCAAAGGGGCGGTTGAATACACGACCACCCCTCCTTTATCCAAAGTCTTCCATGCTTCTACTCAAGGAGAGGAGGAAGGTTGACTTCTCACGAAATCTGTCCCATGGGCATCCCTTCACTGTGGATTGAGAAGGATCATGCATTACAAATTAAAGCTAAAATCAACAAGTAAATAAAAAAAAACAATGCCAGTAAGAAAGACACACTTAACACTATGACCAAAGACTAAAGAACTCAAAACTAGCACACACAAATCCAAGAAGAAGCTCCCTAAACAACAATCGGCCAAGTGTCATTAGTTAACTACCAAGGTCAAACCAAAGAAAGCCAAAACAGATCCAAAATCGCTTGCTTTAAATGATTTTTCTCACAAAAGAGACATGAAAATAAAGAAAAAAAAGTACAAAAAAAACTACCACTCTTAAACTAATGAAAGGTGATTACCTTCATATATGGCTTTTTTCCTTATATGGTTGGGGGGAAGATATTAGGAGGAATTTTGATGGACAAGGTGATTAGAAAAACTCTTTGCTTCTTGCGTCATACGGTCTTCCAGTCCTTATGCTTGCATCTGTCATGGGCCTAACTTTGAATGGAAGAAGGTGGAGGGGAAGGATGGTAGAGAGGTGGTGGATTTCAGCATGGAGAAAATCTTGAAGCTGTTTTTGTGGTTTTTTGTTTTCACTAAAAAAAACTACAGAAAAAAAAGAAAAAGCTAGAAGGAGGATTTGGAAGAGTGGTGTATTTCGATTAATGGGGGAAGAGTGAATGCAGAGAAGGGAATTCGGTTGAAGATGGGTGAGTGTCTAATGCTGGAGAGAGAGAGAGCTTGAGAGAGGGAAAATGGCTCTTAAAAGTAAGGACTTTCTATTTTTGGTTAAGAAAAAGGCAATTCGGTTGGAAGCTAGCCAGAATGGACTCAAAGGAGGAGGGGGGACATCTAGAGACCTTTTGGGACATTAGGAGTTTCTCATATTAGTCTAATACGAATGGAGTGTCTTCTTTTCTTTCCCTTCTCCAACAAAATTCTTTTTGTTTCTTAAAGAACAAGAAAATTGCCTTTCTTGTACATGACTTTTCTTGGAAGGAAAAATTACATGGCCTTTTAAGGAAGCAAGAGGGGATCTTCCCAAAATGGCAAGGGGTGCCTAGATCTTGCCAAAAAAAAGGAAAGCAACCAATGGTTAGGATTAAACAAGGCTAAGAAACAAGGAGATCCAAAGGTTGAGGTTTCAACACATAGCAGGGACCTTGCAAATATTTAAAAAACAAGTTTCATGAGTAGGGACTAGGTTGTAATTTCCAAAAGCAAAGAAAGGACATGGACGTCCTTGATTGTTTTTGGAAGGTTTCAAGGGGATCTAATGGGTAGATGGGTGACAAGTATCAAGGGGGGTCTTGCAAAAAGAAAAACGAAAGGGATTTGGTGGGGAAGGACTAGAAAAGTAATTTTGAGAACTTGAGAGAGGTGGGAACAAATGGACGTTTCAGATTTAAAGTCTTCCTTTTATGAGCATCCAAGGATGGGAAAACTAGCCAAGGGCGCCTAGTCGCCTAGAAGGGCACCTAGTTGCTAAAAGTCAAGGCGTTTGGGCGAGGTGCCAAGCCAAGGGTGCCTAGTCGCCTAGGTGGGTGTCTAGGCGACTCCTTCACAACTATGCATTATAGTTGGTGGTCAGTTCAATGTGGATTATTTAAAGCTTATTGACCATTATGGTCCTAGAAGAAAAACAGTCCTAAGGAATGAAACAACTTATTTAAAAGTTGTGAAAAGATGTTAGATATCCGTAGAAAAGAGAAAAGGAGAGGAGAGAAGAAGTTGGTGAAAATGGGGTTTAGAGAGAAGACTATCAAATGTTTTCTCTCTTCTCTAATCCCTTTCATTAAAACACTAGCGGAGGGGCCTTGCTTCGCAAGGGATGGAATGGAATCGTTGACCCGTTGACTTGTTGACCAGTCTCTGGCCAAAAACCGTTGAATCGGTCAACAACCCATTGACTCGAGTGATCGAACCATTGATTCGTTGACCAATAAAATGGTTTTTGGCCGTTTTTACAGAGAGGCCCTTAATTGGGCGATTAACTTAATTAAGCATAGCATAAAAAGGCCCATTAGTTAGAAGGCCTGTTAACAACAAAAACATAAACAAAATAAAAGCATCCTATGGGGCATTCGACCGATTCTCTCTTCACTCCCCCTCAAATGTCATTCATGCCTATCTTGCCAGTGTCATGTTGTAGTTTGGGCTTGGAGATTCCCTTGGTAAGAATGTCAACTAACTGTTCTTCAGATGTAATGAAGGGTAAGCAAACTTCTCTAGAAGGCACTTTTTTTCTAATAAAATGCCTATCAACTTCAATGTGTTTAGTCCTATCATGTTGCACCGGATTGTGAGCAATGTTGATGGCAGTCTGATTATCACAATATAGCATCAATGGTTTATGTTACTCAACACCCAGTTCCTCCATCTAGGATCGAAGCTAAAGTAACTCAGAAACTCCATGAGCCATAGTTCTATACTCGGCCTCAGCCGAAGATTTGGCAACAACTGATTGTTTCTTGCTTCTCCAAGAAACAATATTACCTGCCACCATGCTACAGTATCTAGAAGTCGACCTCCTATCATCAATGTTTCCTACCCAATCAGCATTTGTGTAAGCCTCTAGTTTCATATGACCATGCTTAGAAAAAAGAATTCCCTTCCTAGGAGTATTCTTCAATTAACATAATATTCGTTTTGCTACTGCCATATGAGTGTCCCTGGGAGCTAATGCAGCTAACAACACATGCAATGTCAGGCCGAGTCATGCAAAGATATTGTAGCTTCCCTAGTAACCTTTGAAACATTCCCTTATTCTTCAATAGTTCTCCATTAGAGGTAGAAAGTTTGTGACTCATATTAATAGGAGTAGCCACTGGTCTTGCACCCATCTTGCCTGTTTCAGTGAGCATGTCTAGCACATACTTCCGTTGAGAGATAAAAATTCCATCCTTGAACCGAGCCACTTCTATGCCAAGGAAATACCTCAACTCCTCCAGATCTTTGATCTCAAACACTGTATGAAGGAAAGATTTAAGATCATCAAACCTTGTCACATCAGTACCGGTCACTACTATATCATCAACATGGACTATAAGATATACCACCAATGAATCTCCCCTCTTCACAAAGTGGGTATGATCAGACTGAGTCTATATGTAATCAAAGTTAACAAGTGCAGCCCTAAGCCTTTCAAGCCATGCCCTAGGTGACTGTTTAAGTCCATAGAGAGACTTTTCAGCTTGCACACTTTTCCTTCCATATCTGTGCCATTCATCCCTGGTGGGAGAGACATATAGACCTCGTCATGTAATTCTCCATTCAAGAATGCATTTTCACATTAAACTGATAGAGTGGTCAACCTGAATGAGCATCCAATGATAGTAGTCCAGATAGTCAATCCCATAGGTTTGTGTATAGCCTTTTGCAATCAGCCTAGCTTTGTACCTCTTAATGGAACCATCAACATGGTATTTGATGGTGTAAACCCACTGGCTCCTTCCCTTCACGCAAATCCACCACTTCCCATGTGCCATTCTTATGTAGAGCATCTATTTCAGTTCTCATAGCATCCCTTTATTTTTCAACAGTAAGAGCTTCTATACAGACCTGGGTATAGGGTTAGAAGCAACAAAATAAAGAAAGGCACAATATGAAGGAGAACAAACCATAGGAAAGATGTTTGAAAATGCAATGTGCAGTGCACTTCTGTTTACCTTTCCTGATAGCAATAGGGACATCAAGATTTGGGAAGGGTGGGTGCAAAGGGATAGTATCAGTACCTGTTGTCTCTTCAGTAATTAGAAGTGTAGGAGGCTTATGTGATGTAGAGGAAACAATCCACTCACTTCTGGTTCTTTGTCGCTGGTACCACCTGGGATTAAAGAGGGGACAAGGAGGTATTGGAGGAGGAATAGGAATATTGGAAGGAACATGAGATGATTGTTCCTCCCTTGACTCATGAAGAACAAATGGAAGAGAAAGGGAGTCTGTAGCCTTGATGGTTCCCTTGCTAGTGATTGGAGTAAGTGAGCCATTAGCTAGGGTAATCTTATTACAGCTAGGAAGCAAATCATAAGAAAGAAATGAAGTGGAATTGGAAAGGCTGGTCATATGATCAGGAGCACTATAGTCAATAATCCAAGGGATCCTACGATTACCTGAGATAGTTGCATGATTGCCAGTAGCACGTATACCTGAATGTGCAAATGCATAAGTAGTTGAATTGCTCTGAGGGTTGGAGGAGGAGGCTGCACTCTCTAGGTGACTAATCATCCTACCATACTTCTCATATTCTGCCTTCATAATTGCTAATTGTTCACTAGCAGTCCTCTCATCAGTTAAGCACTTGTCATTATTTGGAACAGTGGCTATGTTGGCACTTCTTGTCTTCACATTATTAACCTTCTTTTGGAAACGAGGTGGAAGGAGTTCCGGATGCAGTTTCCAACATTTATTTTTTGTATGTTTTGGTTTCTTGCAGTACTCACACATAACTTCCCTTTTTACTGAACCACCTGAACTGCTTGTAGTCACCTTCGGTTTCAGCCCCATATTGGCAAATAGGTCACTTGGGATGGTCCCTTGAACCTGGACCAGCCTCTTGCTCTCTTCACTACTAAGCATGGCATAGTCTTGAGACAATGATACATTATCCTTGGCTAAGATATTCTATCTGGTGATGTGAAACTTGGGATTCAGCCCTGTCAAGAATTCAAATACTCTGCTTCTCTCAACTAATTTCTTGTAAGCTTGAGCATCATTAGTACTTTCCTAGACAACAGTTTCCATTAGGTCTATCTCTTGCCACAGAGATTTCAGCATTGAGAAGTAAATGGCTAAAGGTCTCTCCCCTTGCCTTAAATTATTCACATCACTCTGAACTTATATGCTGTGGCCACATTCAGTTTTTGTGAATAAGTTTCAGCCCCACTCTCCCATATTTCCTTGGCTGAGTTCATCCATAAATAATGTTGACTGATTTGTGGTTGCATTGAGTTCACTAACCATCCAATGGTGGTATAATTCTCTTGCATCCATTTTTCACAAGATGGGTCATCTTCTAAAGGAGCTTTCTTGCTCCCGGAGCTATACCCCCACTTGCCTCTACTGCAAACATGAATTTTTACTGACTGTGACCATGCTAGATAGTTGGTTCCATCCAGCTTGACTATGGTCACAGCCAACAAAGAGTCAACGGGAGCTCTCGGAACCTGTCTAGAGTCAGCCCCACACTTGTTTTCAACTCCCGAGATATGCATCTTCCTCAAACAATTCCAAAAGAACTTCAAACAACTTCAAATGACAAGCAAGGAGGACAAGAAAAAAAATAGATACCAAGTACCAACCTCTATGGAGTCAAATCTACTAGCTGCGTCTCACTTGGAACCCGGGAGAAATCAGAAATCAGCAGCCGCTCCCTGTAGCCTTTATAGAACACCACAAGACTTGAATTGATCTTCAAGAAAAAGCAAAAGGACCCCTTCAATCACTAAGTGCCAAGGTGAAGATCCCTGTGGGGCCCACAAACAGACATCTCAAGTTGATTAGGGTTTTGGGCAAAAAACTCCAGGGACTGTTAGAATGATGACCAAGACAGCATCCTTTTCTCCAAAAATCCACTAACAACTAGGCTGAAAATTTTCTTCAATCACTCATTCGATTCAGCTCTCGATACACACCGTGTATGGGAAAAAAGAGAGAAAAAAGAAGAAAGGAGAGCCCACTCTGATACCAAGAAGAAAAACAGTCCTTAGGAATGAAAGGACTGATTTAGAAGTTGTGCAAAGATGTTAGATATCAGCAGAAAAGAGAAAAGGAGAGGAGAGAAGAAGAAGTTGGCGGAAAATAGGGTTTAGAGAGAAGTCTGTCGAATGTTTTCTCTCTTCCCTAATCCCTTTCATTAAAACATAATTTACAAGTTTTGATATTTACAGAGAGGCCCTTAATTGGGTGATTAACTTAATTAAGCATAACATAAAAAGGCCCATTAGTTAGAAGGCCCATTAACAACATAAACAAAGTAAAAGCATCCTATGGGCCATTCGTCCCATTCTCTCTACAGTCTTCAAATTAGATTTAACATTCTTCAAAAGAAAAAAAAGGTTGGGTTATCAACTGAAGGAAGTAGGCATTTGAAGAAAGTTGCACAAGCAAAAATGCTATTAGCATTTGGGATCCACACTCTCATCCAAATTGGAAGGATCCAAGACAGCATCTTGAAGTGTGTTAAGTAAGGGAGTTGGTTAATTAGTTTCAGAATCTCTCAAAGGCCTCCTCAAGCCTAAACCCTAAACCGGTCCTGTTGCACCAAAGGAAATCAAATCAGGCCATGGGTAGGGTACAATCTGTGAATGCCTTTAATAATCAAATGCCACAAGGCCTCTCTTTCTTTAGGGAATCTCCAAATCCATTTAACTAACCCAAAAGAGCCTTATTATTATTATTTTTATCTTGAAGTCTACCTAAACCTAACCCTCTGTCTTCTTTAGACATGCAAACCTCAAACCAAATGCCACTGCATGGACTTAATTAGAGTGACCCTTCCCCCCTTAGAAATATAGTTCTTCTTCCAAAAAGCACCTCTTAACAAATCTCTCTATCACTCCTTCCCCAAGTGACAAATCCCCAAGATTTCCCCCCAAAGGTAGTCCTATATACTTAATAGGCCATTTTTGAATCTCACAATCCCAAAACACTGCACATTCCTCCACCTCCACCCTAGCCATATTGATCCCCAAATAACCACACTTAGCTAAGTTCATCCATAAGCCAGAATCTCTGTCCACCAACTCTAAAATACATTTGAGGACTCTCACATCTTGGTTACTCATGAGCTCCCCTAGAATCAAAGTGTCATCTACAAATTGCAGATGTGAGACCATTTGATTTCCTCTTCCCACTCTAAAGCCTCTCAGGATGCTTCTTTCATGAGCCCTCTTCAACAATCTGCTGAAGAGTTCAGCCACCAAAATAAACAACATGGGAGACAAAAGGTCACCTTATCTTAAGTCTTAACCTCCTTGAGGCTTTAAAGAAATCTTTTGGAGATCCATTTTACAGAATTGAAAAGTAGGTTGTTCTCAAATATCCCATTGCCCATTTTACAGAATTGAAAATCCATGACCTGATCCAGCATCAGATCCAATTATCTCGGACTTGGATGCTTGTTATATGTTAATATATCAGATTAGGATGGGACAAATAGAATCTGATTAATAATTGGATCAAATCTGGATGTACCCTAATCGAATCTGTTAAAAATGTGACTCCTTGTATATATTTATATATACATGTATGTATATTTTCATTGTATACTCTATATACAATCTTATAATTTGTAACTTAAAAGGGTAAATGGGTAAATAAACAATCTTTCTCCCCATTACCCATTTACCCTTTTAAATTTTCATCAGTTATCAAATATCAAAGAAAACTATTTGTCTTCATCCCTGAACCCTCAAACCTTGAATCTGTTCTTCTCATCCTGCTGCCACTGTGACCTGTGAAACCCATGGTTTGCCACTGTGGCCCTCAGATCCTGCATCTCTTCACCTAAATCTTCTGCCACTGTGACCTGTGAAACCCAAGATCTGCCACTGCCATGAAAGATGAAACACAAATTCTGCTGCTGGGCCATTGGTCATCGCTGTGAGCAAGACCTTGGTGGTTAGTGCAAGGTTGCTGTCTCCAATCTTGCTGAAACTGAGAGGACTAAGAGAATACAAAGGTAAGAATTAGATTGGATGGTTCATTTTTTCTCTCTTCTAGATTTCCATTAATGTGATGACTTGTATCTTTTGATGTTCAAATCAAATGTATTTTTTCTTTCATTTTGAAACATGGTTTGAAGGTTTTCATTATTCATGTTCAAAGATGTTTGTTTTCAGACTGCACAATCTTCTGTTCTCACAACTGGACTCCAATCCCGGAATGCTGTTGGACATTCCATTTTTCCAAACTATGAACCTGAGTTGAGGATGTTCCCTGCACAAACTTTCCTGCAAAAGTTTGGATGAGAGCCTTTATGGCTGCAACCTTCAATATTCCTCAAATCCAAAAAATCCCAGGCCCTACATGGGAGGGTATGAGATTCCACAGGAAGCTTCAATTCCTAAAATCCTAGATAAAGGAGTGGAACCGTTTGGAGTTTGGAAGATTGGAGGAAAGAAAGCAGATCTTGATGGAGCAGATAGAGGAATTGGATTTGAAGGAAGAAAGGGGATCTTTTGGAGAGGAAGACAGGGATTTGGGGTGGAGTGTGAGGAGGCAGATGGAGGATCTCTTTCTTAAGGAGGAAATAAGCCGGAGACAAAAGTCCAGATGTAAATGGTTAAAGGAGGGAGATAGAAACACTAGGTTTTTCCATTCTATGAAAAATGGTAGGAAAAGAAAGAATTTCATCTCAAAATTGGAAGTTGAAGGTGCAGTCATATCCCACCCGACAGAAATAGCCGAGGCCTTTGTAAATCATTTTAAATCTATTTTTAGAAGGCCTTTAAATGAGAGGGTTTGGTTGGAGAGGTTGGAATGGCCAACTCTTAGTGTAGAGAACAGAAAGTGGTTAGAGAAGAATTTTGATCTAGAGGAGATAAAGGAAGCAGTATTCTCGATGGATAGGACGAAAGCTCCAGGCTCAGATGGTTTCACAATGGCATTTTATCAGGATTGTTGGGATATTGTGAAGCAGGATCTTGTGTTAGCTTTTGAGGAGTTTTATGGAAGGGGAATAATTAATCAGGGTCTAAAATCCACATTCATTGCTTTGGTCCCAAAGAAGAAAGAGGCTTCACAACCAAGGGATTTTAGACCTGTTAGCATGGTGAATAGTCTGTACAAGATAATTGCAAAAGTGTTGTCTCTAAGGATAAAGAAAGTTCTTCCTACCATTATTGCACCCAACTAAGGAGCTTTTATGAAGGGAAGGCAGGTAACTAATCAAATATTGATTGCAAATGAGAGTTTGGAGAGCTTTAGGGAATCCAAGAAGGGAGTGGTATGCAAATTAGACTTTGAGAAGGTTTATGACTTGGTTGATTGGTCCTTCTTGGTGGAGGTGATGGGAAGTTTTGGCTTTGGAGATAGATGGTGTAAATGGATTTGGGGTTGTGTTAGGACTTGCCACTATTCTATCTTGGTGAATGGAACCATGATGGACTTCTTTCCTGCCTTGGGAGGAATAAGACAAGGAGATCCACTTTCCCCCTTTCTATTCACTTTGATTGTTGATGTCCTAGGGAGACTGGTCCATAGAGATGACTCGAGGAACTTAATAAAAGGATGGAGAGTAGAAAGGGAGGAAGTGCCACTTACATACATGCAGTTTGCAGATGACACAATCTTGTTTTGTGATGGTTGGGACATAAATTGGATCAGGAATTTAGAATTGGCAATACAACTCTTTGAGCAGATGTCTAATCTCAAAATGAACTTTGATAAGAGTTGTATGGTGGGAGTGAATTTGGAGGAGAGGGAAGTAAGTGAATATGCAGATATGTTAGGTTGTGCAATCTTGGATTGGCCTTTGATTTACTTGGGCCTCCCCTTAGGAGATAAACCCAGGAATGAAAGTTTTTGGAACCTGGTATTGGAGAGATTTGAGAAAAGGCTTGCTTCTTGGAGGAAAAATTATCTCTCCTTAGGGGGGAGAATCACTTTGATTAGGTCTGCCCTAGCTAACCTTGTTGTTTACTTCCTGTCAGTGTTTAAGATTCCCTCAAAGGTCTCTAATAGTGTGGAAAATTTAATGAGGGATTTTTTGTGGGAATTAAGAGAGGAGAAGAAAGATCATAGGGTGAGTTGGGAGGTGATAACTAGAAGTAAGAAGCTAGGAGGGCTTGGGATTGGGAATATTAGGAAAAGAAACATGGCGTTGTTGGGGAAATGTTTGTGGAGGTTTCCACTGGAAATGGACAAATTGTGGATGAAGATAGTGGCTAGCATACATGGGTTGGAAGAGAATGACTGGGATCTAGGAATTATGGCAAGGGCTACAGCTGCTTCCTCTTGGAAAGCCATTCATGAACTTTTTCCAGTTTTCTCCCCTTGGATCAGGTATGATTTGAACTCTGGTAATCGAATAAAATTTTGGGAGCAACCTTGGGTTGGGGACTTACCCCTGATGGACCAATTTCCCTCTTTGTATGCTTTGTCAGCTTTGAAAAATGAACCCATATCCTCTTTCTTAGTCCCTTCAGAATCTATTTCTGGTTTTGGGTGGAACCTGGGCCCTGAGAAGGGAAATTAGGGATACAGACTTGGGCTGTATTTCATCTTTTTGCTAGCCATCCTTAATAATGTCTTCCTGGACCCTAGTAAGGAAGACACCAGATTTTGGACCGCTTCCTCCTCTGGTTCCTTTTCTTGTGCTTCGTTTTTTGAGACTTTAATTCAGCCTCTTGTTCCTCTTGGGTTGTCCTTCCTTTTTAATGAGATTTGGAGCAAACCCATTCCTCCTTGGGTTGGTAGTTTTTGTTGGGAAACTTTCCTAGAAAGAATTAACACAAATGACTTGCTTCAGAGAAAGAGATCCAATTTTTGTTTATTTCCCAATAGGTGTAATCTTTGCAAAGTTTATGGAGAAATGGGTTACCACCTTATGATTACTTGTCCGGTTACTAAAACTCTTTGGGAGTGGGCTTTCTCCTTTTTTGGATGTACTTGGAATCCCCCCATGAGTGTGCAAAGTTTGTTCTCTCCTTTGCTCTTCAGATGGCCTAAGAAAAGATGGAAGCTTATGTGGAGAAGCATTACGGCGACAATGTGTTGAGAAACTCACGAATCTTTTTAGACAAGGAAAGAACCACGGGAAACTTATTAGAGCTGATACACTTAAGGGTAGCTCACTGGCTGAAATCTATGGAGCTATTCTTAGAATTTTCCATGGCCGACTTTTTGAGAAAGTGGAAAGAGATAGCTACCTCTGCCCATTGTAAGAGGACTCCTAGGCCCTCTTGGTCCCCCCTCCCTCTGGATTCATAAAACTGAATTTTGATGGTAGTACCTTAAGGAATCCAGGGCCTTGTGGGATTGGGGGAGTGTTCAGGAATGAGGATGGGGTTATTACTGCTATGATCTCAGGTCCAATTGGAGAGGGCGACTCTCTTAGGGTTGAGAATCTAGCAGTTCTGGAAGGAATCCAAAGAGCAAGAGAACTAAACATCAAATGCTTGGTCCTTGAAGGGGACTCAGAGGTGGTGATTAGGTGGCTAAAGGGAGACAACAATGGTTTGTGGAGCTACAGCAATGAAAAGAAAAAAATTAAATGGCTGAGTAGGGATATTGAGGTGAAGTACAGATGGGTGAAGAGAAGTGCTAACTCAATGGCTGATGGATTAGCCAAGCAAGGGGTGTTTAAGGAATCTCTGTTTTGGGCTAATTTTTAGCTTCTTTTTTGTTCCTTTGTTGTTGGGGAGTTAAGATAGTTTATCTCCCCTTTTGTAATTAAAGTTTCACAAATCTTATTCATTAATAAAGCTTATTGTTATTGATAAAAAAAAAGATAAGATCCAATAATCTGACAACTCCAACTGATTCAAACTAGGAAGTGTAGATCTGGTTGGATTTTGGATTGAATTTGGATGTTGTATATATCTTATCAATTCGAATTTGGGTGGAGGTAGATCTGAGTCCAATCTGTTTACAGCCCTAGTTGCCACAAATCTGAACCAACTGCATCTTGTTGCTAGAAAAGAGGCTCTCCAAATGCTTGCTTGAAACAGTTTTTGGTGGCAGGATTTATTTTCACAATCATACAGGGACATTGCCCAATTAATCCCCTGTTATCCATGGTCTTGGTAGGGATGGACTAGAAAGACCTAACCTTTGGTATTTCTTGGACAAAGTGACTTCTCTCTGATTCAAACCCATGTTACTCATTCTTGTCAGTGAGATTTTACCATTAAGTGAATTGAGTTTGTTTTACAATCCATACCTCACTGTGGGGCAGTTTTCAAAATACTTTGTCAAGTTGGCTTAATAACTCTTTGTTGAACAGGACTAGAAAAAAAATTCTGAGTTAAGTTGGGGGCCTTTAGTTTCTATCAGGAAACTGACTAATTGCAAGCATTGAACAATATGATAGTTGATTGGCCGAGTGCATCGAATATAAGAAATGATTGATAATGCATTGGATATAAGAATAGAGTGTGCTCTCTATTGTTTGAAATTTTAAATTCATTTTGGTGTTTTTAGATGTGTCTGGCTATGGAACCAACTGATCCATAAAACCTGGGAAGATGAATACAAAACATAAGGAAACAGAGGTGGAAAGACAACTGTTACTTAGTCTCGTACTTATATGTATATTCTGTTCCTGGCAACTGCTGTTACCCCTATTTCTCTTCATATTATCATTGTTTTCTTAAATAGAAATATCACTATTGGTTGCAGTTGCTTCACAACCGAGATTCTGGAAGGATTTGATGTCCAGAGAACGAGTGGCCTGTCTGATACAGTTAGAAAATATGGTTATCTCACACAAGCAATAACCAATTATTACGGAACAGAGTTTTCGGATGACAGGGTTAAAAACACCATCTGCCCTTCTTTTGATGAGTTTATCAAAAAGTGTCAAAACCTTGACAAAATGACTGTCAGTGACGTATTTGCAGTCCAACTGATGCAGGTAAGAAACTCTTTACCCTCCAAGGCAGAAAAATGGCCCTTTTGTGGACAATCATATAATACGTGTTTTCTCTTCAATTTGATTGGTTTCAGTTTCTTCACTAGATGGGATGCATACTAAATGTTTTAAATAGAAAAGAAGTATGGATGCAATGCAATTTGTCTCTGGCTCAACTTTACCTATTATTTTTCATTTTCAACATACCTGAACATGATAATGAAAGTATTGATTTTTCTTTGTTAGCTTATGTGTTGATCAATCACAAATGCAGGTCCCGCAGGTAACAGAGGAGGTTGCTGTTGCTGTACTGGATTTGTATCCAACGCTTTTATCGCTTGCTCAAGCATATTCTCATCTTGTGAGTATCTTTTCTAATGACTGTCTGGAACCATTTTAGTAACAAACTTATCATTGATAAAAAGGCCTCTAAGTTCGTTTCTTTTCCCTCAACTGCTTTCATTAAAAATAACAAGGGAAAATCATCATCTTTTCCAGTTATCCTTCAAAATGTTATGTTCTTTCCTAGTCTTGTTAGGTTTGTAGGACTGTAGGGGCTTCAGCTCCAATGAGATTTATGTCATCCCTTTCCTATACTTTAGTCCTCTCCTGGCTTCTGTTGTCCACCCTATTGGTCTTAGCCCCAACTTTGTGAAAGCAACTTGGCTAGAGTTTGATTGTTACTGCATTATGAAGCATGATTTATCTTGCAGTTTCATTAGATAGAGAGGGCAATGTATTTATGTTTTGGCAAGACTCTAGGGGAGGTGGATTTGACAAAGAGTTTATGGTGTATTGTTGGAACTCGGGCTGCTGTTGTTTAAAACTTTTCATATTTGATGGTTATGGATGATTCCAACTATTGCTATCCAAAGGTTAAGGAGATAAGGATAGAAGTATGGTGACTAGTATCTTACTCCCCTATTTGAGCTGCTGTTTAAGATCAATTCTGAGGGAAGCAAACTTTACTGTTGATGAGTTGGCAAAATTGGGGATTTTCTTATTAGAGGTATGTAGAAAAGTATCCTTGCATTGCTATTAACTTTTGTTCTGCCACAGTTAATACATCACCTTTCCCTCTCAAAGAAAGAGGTGCCAATAAGATTCAATACTCTTGTGCCACCTTTCCAGAAAAATATTGATGTCATGTCCTGATGTCAGTGTGTTGCCATAACTCGTAAGCTTTCGTTGTTTATTATTTGGGTGGCCATACTATAGTCTAAAAGATCCTAAATTCTTAATTATGTTTTCTTTATCGAGAAGCTTCAGCCTTATATATTGATAATGAACCCATTAGCGACAGTAGGAATAAGAAAGGTAGCTATGGTTTAGCCATAATGGATACCCCCGGACCTAACTTTTAGGAGATTGTTGGAGAGCAATACGGAAGTTATGATGATTTGTCTTTGTAAAAGCTGTTGTTCTGATATTCTTTATGGAGAAGGTTCAGCATTTTGTGCAATTTTGTCATTGATCATTAGCCCTTTTTGCAATATAGAGGAAATAGGTAAGGTAGGTAACTTTCAGGTAATTATTGGAGAATAATATGGAAACATTTGATTGATTTTTTTTGTTGAAGGATGGCGATGTTAGTGCTCAAGAAGAGATGCTGAGAAAGAAGAGTAACAACCTGATCAATGGACTTGCTAGTAGGAACATCTTCCGACTAGTTTGGGGTGGTTGATGGATTGTACATATTATGGACACAAGAAAGATGACCGTACATGGTGCATTTTGATGGTTAAGAGTAAAATTCCTTTTTGTTTTTGTTTCCTCCACAGTGCATCTTGCAAGAAAGAATTCCAAATGATGTAATTTCACTTTGATGTCAAGACATCTGTATATAATTTTAACTTTGCGTTTTAATGTTAATATGTTACTAGTTCTTCCACATCCTGCTTCTATGATTCTATCCCTTGAAATGGGATTTATGCCTTTTGTGAATGGGTTTATGCGTTAACATTCTGCATTTCAAATATTATCTGGTCACCAAATTTTATCTACCTAAAAAATAGTTTGGTAAGGTGATGCCAATATGCTAATTTAGTTGGATTTGTCGGTTTTCTAGCAATGGGGGCCCACCAACTGGCCAAAGCGATAAGATTTTAATTATTTTTTTTTACACTTAAAAATTATCACATGATGTTATTTTATTGCGAATTTGATTTTTTAATTTGGGTCGTTTGCATTACTTTAACTCGGATTTAGTCCTCACTGAACCGTTCTCACGCCGTGCTCACAGCTGACAAGCAAGCAAGACTTAAGGTTGAGTCCCACGGAGAGAAGAGATCGGATCTTGTCCCAACAACCGTTCCCAACCACAGTTACAACCGTGCATTGGAAACATCTCCCTTGTCGTTTCCCATGTACAGCTGCAGATTCCGGACATCAAAGAAAACACGCGTTCATAACTTCATGTGGCGGCTTCTGCTCTGGAAACAGAGAATATTCGAGTTCATGGGAAACGACAAGGGAGATTTTTAAGTAATAATAGGGTTAAAATATTGAAAATTTTCTTGGATGATTTTTAAGTAATATATTGTGTATAAATGAAATAAATACTATGAATATTATACCAGTTGATTGATGGTAAGTTATGGTCGAACTCTTATTAAAATTATTCCACTGTACAGCTTGTTGGGACCCAGGTAATGGTGGGCTTCAATCTTTTTCATTCAAACACGTGTTAGATAGGGAGGGTCCCTCATTGCTGTCTGAATTTTGGATTTGTTGAGATCAGTGTTTGGTACCACATGACAAGACGCTACTCACACCTACCTAAAAGACACCCATACCTACCTAATGACTACAGCGACACATCTCAAACTTGTGTGTAAGTGTCTTGTCATTGATGGAGTTTATATCTCGTCCCTACAATAGATCCGAACACCCGTTGCAGCTGTGCATTGATAGGAGTTCAAATCAGCCACCTGCAAGACTGCCCCCAGTCCTCAAAACGTTTCACAACACATCTCTTCCGTCTATTGGAAACATTGGAACATCTCCTTGATGATGATATCAGGAATGATAATGTTATCATGGGAAGATGTTACCAATGCACATCGAGATGTGTGGGGGTCTGATTGGTTGTTGGGACGAAATCTGGACTCTGATTGATGGGATTGTACATAAAGTCGTGTGGCCATAACTAATTGTGAGTAGCAGTCTGGGTAGCATCTTTGGGTAGTATATCAAGACCCCTCACAAAGGTTGTTGGTTTTTATAAAGTTTTCCAGAAATACGGGCCCATTAAGTCCTGCACATTTGGCTTACAAATAAATTTTTTGAAAGCTTCATTTTTGTTGCTTTTGCTTTTGAAAACAGACGATATTTAAAGTGTCGACATTACATATAGGCTTGTTTTTTGTCTTAGAGTGGTTTTTTATTCAATTAATGTTGTGATCTTCAGAGGGATAGTTAACTGGAAAGCGATTTGGGCATTTACAGATTACAAGGACCAGATGGTTTTGATAGTATTAATTAGTATTAAGCCCTAATTTTTAGTAATATGTATCCCTTATAGAATAGAAGCTTGTGGGCAAGTTCCTTGTATTGTATGACAAGTGATGTTCATACTAAATAAAAAAAAAAAAAAATAGAGATTCAGGTTTTTTTGTTTAAACAAATATTTTTTACCTTTTTTTAATTGCATTTTCGGTATGATTTTTCATATATAGTCATGGTTTTGTAGGAAATCATATAAAAAATTATTTATATATAACCATGGAGCAATAGCTATGTGCATCTTTTAACTATAGTTTTGTCTATAGCTATAAACACATATGATTGTGATTTCAACTTGTAGTTTACATTATGGAAGCTAACTCTAGCAATAGATTAGCTTAACCTATGCCACCGTAACAATAGTTTATAGGTCCATAATTACAGTTTTTGGGACTTTCAGCTGTAGTTTTCTTAGTCGCTAAACGTCATATTTCATATAATGATGCACGTATTTTTCAATTAATTTTATTCAGGATAGATAATATCAAAGTTAATTTTATTTTATTAATAATATATAATATATTGATTATCTTAGATTAATTTATCTATAGTATTAAATTCTAATTACAATGGATAAGATCCGACTCAAATTTGAATATTAATCAGTCAAATTTAGGTGTCTACCTATGTCCAATTCAAATTAAGCTGGAATTTTGTTACTAGAACTAAGAACCAACCATGCTAGTGAATACCCTTCTGAAATGGCAAGATCAAGGGTTGAAATATCGATATGTCCGATATTTAAATATGAGTATTGATGTATATTCAAATGGCTGATGCATCCTCGTTTTCGTCTTTTTTGGGTTTTTTGTTTTATAATATATAAGGGGTTGGAGAAGATGACTGAGACCTTTTAAATATTTAAAAAAATTTGTATGTTAATGTATCCAAGTATATCTGCGTATCAATATCATTATAATACACCTCATATTGATATTTTAATCCTCAGAAAAGACCCGATTTCTGAATATTCATTCTTGGTTTATTTATTTCTAAAATTCCAATGAAGGAGCTTGTTGTGCATGGCACTTATCCCTACTTAGTTCCTTCTTTGCTTTTTTTGGCTAAATATTGGTTAAAACCAGATGGAAAATCATAAATTGTTGGATTCTAACATTCAAGTATATGATTTATATATAGCAACATATACTAAACGGGAATTTACTAAATTTTAGTGAATGATTTGAACTATTCGTTAGAACACAAAATTCCAAACTTATCACTGTTTTATCCGATTCATCTGGCCTGGTTAGGCTTTCTCTACAACTAGTTATATAAAATCAATAGATTATTTAACCGCTAAGCATAGCACTAGTCACTAGCTAGCTTCTGAGTCGAGGCCAAAATAAAATATATACTTGTACGCTCTCAATTTGTACTGGCACAAAGTATACACCTCTAACACACTGATAAAACCAATTCATTGTGTACTCTGAAAAATCAGAGAAACAAAAGTAAACTAGAAGACAGATTAAGTATAGAGCCAACACAGAACTCTTAAATCCTGATGAGATACACATCAATTCAATTCTAGGAAGAAGCGGAATCGTCTCCTGGAATCGGCAAAACACAAGAAAGATGAAGCAGGGATAGTTGGGGATTGGTCTGCACAGGCGCAGACTGATATTGCGTTTGTATATCATTGACACCTCGTGCTTTTTGAGTCTTGTCCTCATCACCTTGAAGTTTAAGAGAAGGAAGTAAATCGGTTGGAAAGAAGTAGAACTGAAAGCTGTCGCGGACTCCTGATCGGAGCTGCTCTACTTTGGGTTTTCCTTCTTGTGTAAGGTTTGCATGGGAAAGAAATTGTGGGCGAGTGGTCTGGTCGCCACCGGTTGGGAGTTGAACAGAATGAAGCAAATCAGTGGGGAAGAAGTTGTAGAGAAGGTTGGCCATTGATTAATTCGAAGTTGTTGTAAATAAAGGAAGCGTTGCAGATGCTCGATGGAAGGGAAGGAGAAGACGAGAAACTTTGACTGTGTTTAGAGATGAAGTTGCCCTAATGTCTGTTCACATATATATAGAAACAGATGGCTATGGCGTGGGCTGAAAGATCAGCTTTCCGGTTCCTGCGAGGAACATAGAAGCTTTTGGGAAGGTTCCAAGTAGAAAAACAATTCTAACTGCATAGAAAGTTTATTACATGTCGCAATTTTCTGGCGGATTTCTTGTCGTGTTTAGACATTAATTCCAGCTAGTTTTTAGAGAAATATCTGTGTGGGCCTTGTTTTTAGCGGTGGATAAAATTCGGAATACTTAATTTACATTTATTTTGATCCGTTTAATTTGAGCTTGTGGGGAATGTGACTCTTGAGTCTGCAGGGGCCTAGGCTTCAGCCTCACGACCCATAGCTTTCAGCAGTTGGGCCCCCATAACTGATTCGGGTTCTACTGCCAATAAAAATTCCTTTGATCAACACGTTCTAACATGATCCGTATGGACCGTATCCGCTCACCACATGCATAATGGGTCTTAGTTTTACTTTTGTATCATGCATGTTGGTTCTATTGGGAGGAAATTTTGTTGGCTCCATTAGCATACCAGCGATAAAATCTGCTACTCACACCTACCCACAAGGCGTTATAACCGCACATCTCAAAGTTGTATGTTGTCATTGATCATGGGGTAGCTTTGAGCAGCAGATGGGCAGATGGAGACTTCTCGGCAAATGTGGTTGTTTTTTAGAAGACAGGTTTGCAGAAACTCAGGCCCGCACATAACATTGGTATAAAAACAATAAAGTTTCAAGTGAGTGGCAACAAAGACAACGAATTTTCTATTTTAGAAATCTTCATTTGGTTGCTTTTACTTTTGAAAACAAAGCGATATTTAGAGTGTTTACATTTGGGAAAATGATTGATCAGCCCAGCTCAGAATTCTTAGCCCCACGGTAAGGGGGTTAATCCTGACCATGGATCGATACTAAATTCATATGCAGGATGTGATTTATAGGGGCCTACTAATAGACTAGTTATGGGGGACTGTAATTTCAGAATTCTGCATTGGGCTGCAGTGTACAATTACATATAAAAATTTTTTTGTTTTAGGGTGTTTCTTGATTCAATTGTTGTTGTGAGACTTGGATCAGAGATGATACATCCCAAGGTTCTGATAACTGCGATGAGACAAGACCTAACAGCGATGAGCATAGAAATAAACTTGTTCACCAGGACTCCTATAAAGGCCAGACCACATCATTGCACTCAACAAGCACCAACGTTCAACTCATCGTATTTGCTTGCCAACTGCCATAGTTCTGTAGTTATTTCTTAGTACTACATGATGGATGTAGAAGATTGGTACAAAGAGATGCCAACAAGGCTAAGTAAAGATCAGAGATACATTCTCAAGAAGAACAAAACAAAGAGATAGATTTAGGAGAATTGGAAGAACTTCTACAACCAAAGCAAGGTGACTTAACATCACCAACAGAAGTGGATAAGTACATCTCCAAACCACCTTAACTGGCGAGCAAACTGCCAAGAGAAGTTACCAACTAAAATGAAAACTGACAGAGGATGTTACATAGCCAGAAGCCATGAATTGCAACTTCCAACTACTCCAAAAAAACCGCAAAAGACAACATCATCTGTAACTTCTATCCAGCACACCGAAGAACTGCCGACTGCGAGCTTCTGTCCAATGAATGTTGGAGAACTGTAACGTCCATCCACAATGCCGAAGAACTATAACGTCCATTCACAATGCTGGAAAACTGTAACTATCAACTGAAAAGCCAGAGAACTGGAACTGCCAACCAGGACGTCGGAGCACTATCACAGCCATTTAGGACGCTGGAGAATTGAAACTACCGTCCAAAACGCTGGAAACGACAAAATAAGTGAGGCAAATCCACCGGTGATTTTTGTAGAAAGGAGACTAGAGTAGGAACTCCATATCAAAATAACCATAGAAAGAAAGCAAACAAAAAACAATGGAACACAAAAAAACAGATGGAGCACAGAAATAACTGAAAAGAAAAGGAAAAATAGAGAATAATAGAGAAAAAACAGAGAAGCACAGAATATTCATTAAATAACTTGGACGCAAAAACCTTAGTGGGTCAGTAGTTTAATATTAGTACATAATATATAGTATAATGTATTACTATTATATAATATAGTAATATAACAATATTATTAAGATTATATTATAATAATATTATATAAAAAGTTGCAGGAGATATAACATGGGAGGCATTTTTTAAATTTGTGTAGGGTTAAAAAATTAAAGAAGAAAATAGTTCCAAGTGCATTAGGAGCAATTTTAGGGACCTATGCCAACCCAAATGTTTTTAATATTGTGTGCGAAAGCAATTGAAAAAAGGCTTTAGGTCCTTTTAAATTGCAGGTATAATCGATTTGTATGATGGACGTATGCTGAATCCACACCTCCTTGTTATTTTAAAATATTTTGACTGTTCAGTAAGGTGGCTTCAACATCGACCATGAAAAATTATGAAATGTTCTCTCCAAGCAAAGCAATTTGCCCGACATTAAGAAAGGGGTGTATCCGGTGCTACCAAATGATTCCTAAGCCTGACAATATTGGAATCCACCATTCTAATTAAACACTTCCTAAACTGACAATGACAAGATTCAATTCATATACGAAGCTCTCAATTGTACTTTTGTCAAAATTTGAATGGATCCCGCCCGAATTCCAAAAGAAGGTAAACCCAAAACAATGTAAAATGCTAAATGGGACCAACCCAGCACAGCACCCCTACCAGGCTAGGCCTGGCTGAAAACCCCATTCAAGCTCACAGATGGCTTTTAAAGTTCCACGTACGTGACACCATCTAACTTCAATTTTTCTTTAAAAGGGGACAATGAAAGCACATACACACCAAGATATCATGTATTGTGACAATGTTTCATAATTTCCATAGAAATCATGCAATTTCGTGAAAATTATTTTCCATTGCAAGATTTCCAATTTCTCTCGTGCCCAGAATGCTGGTTTCATCTTTGTATAGACTTGTAGAAAGAAAATTAGAAGCTGTGTTTGGTAGCGATGCAAATCCCGGCCCGTATCCGTGCTATATTATATTCCACCCAATACACTTTTGTAAATGGTTGAAAGAAATGTAAATAAAATTGTCAATTGATGTAAAATTGTAAACATGTCAATTTTACATGGAGAAAATCGATGAAAAATTTACATAGATTTTTTCAATAATAAATATTTTTCTCTTTTCCATAAAAAATCCATATCTCTCAATCTTTCTACCCCATTCAACGGTAGGAATCATCATTTTTACCGCAAATATGTATTTAGTTAATTACATCGCTACTTTCTCTGATTAAAGAACGTGGAACACACATCTTGGATGATGTTTGGCACAAGGTTTAAAATTTCGATAAGATACATTTGATACGGAGCGTATCATATCTTATCTTTTAAAAATAGATACTGGATATGTATGGAAATTGTGTGTATCGTTTTTTTTCATGCGTACTGAACCCATATCGGAGGTGTATCAAGACGTATCGGTAGTGTATCAACGAAAAAGATACGACCAAAAACTGAAAAAAAAATAAAGGGGAAAAATAAGATTCTTTTACCCCTAAATGACTCTAAGACTCTAAACTTTATTCCTAGAGTGTTAGATTTGCAAAATTTTGCAAGAAACAAGTGTGGATCATTATTTTTTTTTGAAGATTTTTCAAATTTTGAAAAAATATGGTAAAAAGTAGGTAATTTTTTTTCAATTTTTAATAATATCTTATGATTTCTTTTTTCTTGAATGTATAAATTTATGTTAATTTACATTTCTTACATCCAAACTCTAATTTACATTTCTTATTTAATAAATATTTTTGAATATATTATGTAATGTTTATTTATTTATTTATATTTTTTGAAAATAAATAATAAATAATTATTAAATATATTTTCACTTAGAAATTGTGTTAATGCATATTTTATGGTTGGATAAGAGAGTTGGTTTTTTCCCATCCCATTAAACATTAAAACTTAAGAATTATAATTTATAAATTATAGTTAAGTATAGGATTTTTAATGAAATTATAATTAACTACTATATATTTCTTCCTAAAACCATTAAAATATATTAATTTAATGTATATACACCTCATTTAAGTCTTATATTTAGTGTTGTTATGTATTTTTATGATTTATTAAAATATTTATAGTGTTTCAAAGCGTATATATGCATATTTTAATTTTTTTCTGATACGCATGCATATTAAACATATCTCAATATGTATATTAAAATTGCATTTCTTATACACTTTATGTTTCGATACTTTAAACCTTGATTTGGCATCGATAGTTATTCCTCTTTGCTGATTATTCAAAATTGGTAACCAAAAATTGTTGGTTGGTATCATTGATGTCAAGTTGATTTCTGAAAAATCAATTTTAAATCTGTTTGATACTAATTTTCAAGCGCCGATTATTTTTATATTAAAGTTATCATTCAATGCCACGTTGAATGTCATATCATCCTCAAAAAGTCGGAATTAATTAGAGTTTATAAGAAATCACAAAAAAATGATATCCCTAAAAGGGATGGTTTTAATAATCAATTTTTAGCTAATTTCCTGAAAATTGCCAAAAATCAGTCCAGCGAACAGAAATTTCAACGCAGATTCCTGGCTCCAACATGACAGTAATTTTCAACAAATCATCATATGCCAAATATCACCCAATATACCAGAATTCTTTTCCTTTTCAATTTTTTGGTAAAGTAGCTTTATGCCCCCACGTGATGTACGTGCACGTGAAGACTATTGGCACTCACAGCGCCGAGCGTTCTCATCTCAGCTCTTGGCCAGCTTTTGGGAAGGGAGAAGGGATGCTAACTAACCACCTACCCCAGACACGGTCGTTGGTGGGTGGGGGGAGGGCGTAGTGCGTTAGCTGGGTGTATGCAATGAAATTCTTTTCTCTACCTCCATCGCCATCTCTGTTACAAATTGATACATCATAACATAAACGATTAAAATCCATGAATTACTACTGGGTTGAATTTGCATAAACTAAACAAGATACAATATATAGAGCTTGGTTTGAATTATCATTAATTAGAGCACTGGTGTTTTCCGATACATTTCCATCTCTACTATTGCAGCACTGCTCTTAAACTAATACAGTCTAATATATATTGGATCGCAACGATGTTAGGGTAATCACTGTTTGATATAAGCTCGATCGCTCTGCTTAATCCTCCAATTATCCGATTCACTTCACTCCACTAGCTCCTGAAAACACAAGCCCAAAACAACTTCAAAAACAACACTTTTGCTAGCTCTCTGTTTGATCGCCCTGTGAACATAAAGTTTCTATGATTACATCTGTATCGCTTTATACTGCGAAATCAGAAACACAATAATATATATATACCGATTGTGAAACCAGCAGAAACTCTTAAATCTTGAGATACCCATTCAGGAAGAAGGTGAATCACAGCCTGAATCTGGAAAAGTAGTAGATAGATGAAGCAGGGATAGCTGGGGATCGGCCTGCACAGTCTCATCTTGCGTTGGTACTCTGTCCTTGATGCCTCGTTTTTCATTCTTGTCCCCATCAGTTGAAAACTGAACAGAAGGAAGCAAATCAGCGGGGAAGAAGTTGCATTGAAGGTTGTCACGGACCCTTGATCGGAGCTGTTCTACTTTGGGTTTTCCTTCTCTTGTGCGGGCTTCATGGGGAAGAACTGGTTGCTGAGTCTTGTCTCCACCGGCTGGAAATTGAGCAGAGTTAAGTAAATCAGTGGGGAAGAAGTTGTAGAGAAAGCTGGCCATTGATTCCCAGCTGCGAAGAAAGAAAGTTTATGGAGATGATCTGAGGAAAGAGGAAGACAGGGAGCTAATTTATATAGAAACAGATGGCTATTGAGTGGCCTCCAAGCTCATTTTTCCTTTTTCATTTATTTGTTTATTATTTATTTTTTAGGGAAGAATACATGTGGAGAGTCAGTTCAGAGTTCTGACAAGATAAATATATATATATATATATATATATATATATATATTTTACTTGCACGTTTGGTAGAATTCTTTATATTTCACGTTTGGACATCTTAGATTGGAAAAATATCTGGTGGGCTTTGTTGAATTTTTGTGGCTGAAAAAATTTCAGAGCATCACTTACAACTGCCTAGGTAATCTTTTTCTTCTCTTATAATCCGTTAATATTGAATCTTGTTGGGAATGTCTTGACTATTGTGTATGGGCTATAGCCCACCCAGCTTATAGGAACCCTACTTGCATTTTGGGCCCCCATAACAGATGTCTACTCACAACACATTATCCCAGTGTATTGGAAACATCTTTACATGCATGATATTATATTAGTGGATGAGATGTTTTGCATGTATAGGTGCGATGGTATATGAATAGAGTAGGCAGAGTTATTGTGGTTAGATCTGGATTCCTCATAACATATCAATAATATTATTTTTTTAATTTCTAATATTTTATTTGAAATAGCAGAAGTGTTGTTGTACCATTGTGTATAATATGAAAATTCTGATAAAAAAGACAAAAGAAATCAACATATTTTATATTGCAACTATATGTAGTTAAAACTTTAAATGCAACCGGTGAGTTATGGCATTTAAAGCAGTATTTAGTTGATGACCCATTTGTCAAGATGGTCATTTCCCACCCTTTATATAAGAGCATGAGATCAAACATTCAAACTCATGGAATCGCAGGCTCCCCATGGTATGGTCAATGTGCCTCATGAGAGCTGTTGTGCCACACCCCCAATTCCACAATAATGTGTATTATATAATACCAAAAGAAGAAAAAAACAAGATAGTGTAAGAATCATCTAAATGTTTTTTTTTTCTTCTTTTTACCTTTTATTTTTAATTGAACAATAATGGATATAAAAGGAATATTCAGGGCCTAGAATCTTAATTAGGATTCCTAAACCCAATCTAAATTATTAACCTTTGCATCTATCCTATCAATATATAAATAATCTCCATGTATCTAATAAATTACACTTGTTATATAAGGATATTCTAAGAAAACGCTCCTAGTTTGAAAACTCTATTATTCTGTTCTAAAAGATGAGAAATGAATTAGGAAAAATTTCAAATTCCTCCACCACATAAAGTTTCGTCTATATATAAAATTCGAAACAATGACAGGTAGGGGTATATGATAGTGGGGGTTTTAGAAAATAAAACCAGAAAACAAATAAGTATTTATAAAATGGGACAAGTGATGATCGTCCAATAAAAAAATTTATAGCTGTTTTAACTTCTACCGTTTAAAGCGAAACAAGTATTTGCAACACAAGGCAGCTTTATGTATACGAAATGAAGGACATTGCCTACATAAAAGAGACCATTACCCAATTCTGGTCCTGGACATTGCAGTTAGTATGGATGGCATACAGACCTAATTTTTCGCCTTTAAACATAAAGTTGGCATGCACCGAATCTGCATTTTCATGCTTGTTAGCCTGAGATTACACCTGTTCATGGGCTGGCCTTAAGCTTAACTTTTACCACAATTTGAATGGATCTAGCCTGAAGCCCAAGTCTAAAACAGTGTAAATCTGGGCCCAAAGGCTGGCCCATGAATAGGTCTACCTGAGATAGAGTTAGGATACCAAAATGATTAATGGATCTAGCCTGAAGCCCAAGTCTAAAACAGTGTAAATCTGAGCCCAAAGGCTGGCCCATGAACAGGTCTACCTGAGATAGAGTTAGGATACCAAAATGATCCTGTAGTTATTATAAACTGCTTCTAATTAGGCAATTATACGATGAGATTAATTTCATATTTATAATTAAGGGGGTATTTGTCAATATGTACAAGTTTGTTTTTAAGAAAACAATCAATTGCCACATCAGTAAAAATAAATTGTTTTTGATGATGTGGCATTTTTTTTTAATTTTGATACAAAGTTGTATATATTAGCAAACACCTCAAAAATTAGTGGGTGGGTGGGGGGGCGGGGGGTGCAACTTGAGTGGGCTTGGGTTCAGAATTTGTCAAAATTTGAATGTGCCTGGGCCCTGGTGCAGGGTAATTTTTTCGACTTGGGTACTGGACTCTCACCCCTACCAGAAATGTTGTGAATATGTACAAGTTGTACCTAAAGTAAACATTCTCCATTTTCCTTGTATGGTGGTGTCAATTCAACTGGCTTGTACAATCCTTCCTTAATCTAGATCTCAATGTCACAACAAACACAATTTTTTCTTTGTTTTCTTCTTGGCAGTAGCTTTCTTGGTAGAAGATGAAAAAGAATATAAATAGTGAAGAATTACAAATCTTGGCTGTTTCATTGTGTCTTACTCATGGGCTATAAACTGTTATAACTTTTCTCGGATTTGATTTCAATTATGTATAACATTACATGGTCCGCACTAATTATTAAACAAAACTATTGTTTATTGGAATGCCTGAGTTCAACACATACATACATACATATTAAATCTTTTCGTAAGGGAAAGGACGAATGACTAAAATATAGTCCTTTTCTGTTTGCTTGCCTATGAAAATTGGTTTACCACATTTGGATGTTATATATTGCATATTACAGGAGGGATTATGGGAAGGAAACAGAGCAGAGTGTAGGTCCATTTACTTTTCATGGAGAGCCTGCAGTTACTTGGGTTTGATCCCGCGCCTCTAAGGACATAGATTTGGAATAAAGAACCAGAACTTGCCCTGGCCCTTGAGAAATTTCTATCTTTTTACATTTCCTTTGGCAAAAGAGAGTTCGAAATTAAGGTGAACCGAGGGAAGGAAGAAATTCCTTGAATTCTCAAGAAAAAAAATGGAAAAAAAAAAAAAAACCAGTTAGAGAGGAATCTCAACAAGTAACTGAATGGATGAATAATTCGATTTCCAAACTTGAAAAGCTGCAAGTTAGTGGATTGTGTTTCGTAGCTTAATGTTTATTCATAAAATAGCTCAAAAGATTATGTGCAACTTTCAAGCTTAATTAATGAAGATTCAAATAAGACCTTAGGAGCTTAAATTGCCTGAACTACCTTTAAAATCTATTAGGCTGTTGCAAAATTTAATAACAGAGAGATTGGATATTAGTTTTATTGAAACTTGAAATAGATGTTTGCTTACTTATCATCCAGTGTTTTTGCAGGCTTTGACCCAGCATGGATTATTTGGTTATCTTCTGGGCCAGTAGGGAAAAACTTTAAGAACAACCTTTACTATTTTGGGAGTCTGTTTAAAATGGTATTTATACTTAATACTTTCTTAGTTGAAAAGACATATGAGGATCTGAATTAGCTAAGGTGTCATGTTTCATGTGGCTCTGCTCCTCATGTCTCACACCTACCTCACAGGTATATCCCACCATGTATTGGGAACATCTTCTGTATTTCTATATTATTGTTATCATTTATTGGAATTGTTTTCAATGCACGGTGAGATATGCCTGTAAGGTCACCCGGCCACACGAGAAGTAAATCCCAATTCTCCCAAACGAGCTCAGGCTGTTTGGAAGCTATTTTTTCCAAACAGCCAAAGTGATCTCAACCAGTAAACAGGCTGTTGGTATGTTTCAAATGCGCTCATTTCCTATCCAGACCTACCCACACGACACTGCAAGTATACATATAATGTCGCTTGTATGTTCCTGATGATGTGCTAATGCTGTCTTTGTGGATATCGTGGATAACATTTTTGCGAATATCAGATCTTGATTCTTGAACGGTGCTGGGGATGCACCTGCCGAGTTATAGGGATGCAACTTGTGAACTCAACAAGAGAGAAAAACTTCCTTCAACAAATTACATAGAACTCAACTCGTCTAATACAAACAAACTCAAAACTCCTAAGCCATATCCACACGGTAAAAGCCTAGTAATTACTCTAATATTATATATATATTTTTTCCTGCATGCATTGAAGCTTCTGGAGAAAGCATAGCAATTGTTTATATTATTACGGGCATGCGCCATTCACTTTGCAAGTAAAAATATGAGTAAAAGGATAAATGATATTTACTATATTTTAAAGATTAGTTGTTTATCATACTACGTCAAATGTTTTAATTAATGATAATTAGTTGATAATTTGATATTCAAGAGTCCAAGATAAATCTAAATTTAACTCAGGTAAAGAATAAAATCAATAAATTCTTCATGTAAAAACAAGTGTCAAGTAAGAAATAAAAACAATCATAAATTGAACATCATTTCAGCCATCTCCTATGATAAAATTTAAATGAAAAGTTAATCACAAAAGTTGTTCATTAATCACTAATCCAAAGTTGCTTGCAAGTTGCAACCATTCAAAAAGGTGGCCTAAGGGCTTTGGAAGTTGGAACTTCATGTTTGAAGAAGAAATGCGGCCATGCTAATGACTCAACTGTCAAAAAACAAACAAGAAAAGTTTGTTTTAGATTGCCACATTACTTGGAAAATAAAACTGTAAATTGTAAAAAAAATAATTACATTTGTAAAGATTATTAAGTCTTACCAAAACAGTGAAAACACCGATCATCACCACTTAATTACACTTGTTCCGTTGTTCCTGACAATTCTAAAACAAAAAAAAAAAAACAAATATTAGTATGTAACTCAAAAAATTATACAAGTTATAAACAATATCATGAAATAAAGTTTATTCACAAGATCACAAATATTACATAATGCAATTTCTTCATATTTTTTCACTTCATTTATAGCTTTTCGAACATCAGTTGGGATTGGTTTGGACCGTAACCAATCTTGGCCACATATAAGAGCCTCCACCATTTTTGGAGATAGTGAACTCCTAAATGGATTAAGTAAACGCCCACTTGTGCTGAATGTCGATTCAGAAGCAACTGTAGAAATTGGCATGGCTAAGACATCTCTTGCTATTTGAGAAAGTGTAGGATACTTTTGACAATCCATTTTCCACCAAATCAAAATTTTAAATGAATCACTTGGCTTTTCACAACTCTCTAACAAATACCTTGCAACCTTAGATTTACTTTCTACACTTTTTTCACTTTCTAAGTGTTTTGCAAATTGAGATGCTAAGAATTTCAATGTATCATCTTCATTATCATCGAAATCCATCTCATTAGAAGCTTTACTTGAACTTGATGCTTCATGTCCAGCATTAAAATTTGAATTGCAATTATGATAATGATAATGGTAATATAAACGATTAAGAGTTTCCTCTACTCTCTCAGTCATTTCTCTAGCCCTCAAACTATCATATATTTGACCAAAACAAAATTTTACATATTTTAATTTGTAACAAGGATCCAAAACAATGGCAACATATAACAAGAAATTCAGATTTTCAAGGTTCTCCCAATATTTATCAAACTTCCGTTTCATGCGCTTTGCCATAGAAATCAAGAGACTGTCTCCACTTCTACATAAACGAACCAGCATAGTTTGCAATGCCACAAATTCATGAAAAAATGCTTTCGATGTGACATAAAGAAATCCTGAAAACCGCAATGTTACATTATAGAAAAGCTTTAGAAACTTTACAAAACATTTGGCATTGTCCCAATCATCATAATTAGGAGGCCCGTCATGCTTATTCCCTCTCCCATTTCCTCTCTTATTCCCGCCTCCACTCTCCTCATTTTCATCATCATCATTGCCTTCAAAGTATAAGAAATATCTTGGGTCATCCTCACCTAGCTGGTTAAAAGCTCTTTCAAAATTTTAAGCAACCTCCAACATCAAATAGGTAGAATTCCACCTACTCTCAACATCAAGGCATACAATATTCTTATTTTCTATTTTTTCCTTCTCAACACACAATTTGAAAGTTTGAAACCTAGATGGAGATGATCTCAAATATCTTACAGCATTTCGGATTTTGAGAATAGACTCATGTAAGTCTTCTTTCTTTCACTATCAAATTCACAATATAAACAGAACATCTTAAATGCATGAATTCATGTTCCAAGATGGTGCATTTCCATTCCCTAGTTCTTCTTTTTAAATATCTAATTGCACCATCACTAGAACTTGCATTATCAACAGTAATTGTAAAAATTCCATCAATGCCCCATTCTAGCAAGCAATCCCCAATAGTCTTATCGATTGTTTCTCCATTGTGATTACGAACTTGACAAAAGTTTAAAATTTTTTTGTTCAAATTCCATTCACTATCAATCCAATGTGCTGCCAAGCACATATAATTTAAATTTTGGATTGATGACCAAGTATCAGTGGTAAGACATATACGTTGAATTTTTTATCACTTTTTACAGTTTCACTTTCTCCTCAAGAAAAATTTTCATGCAATCTCTAGAAACTGTGATACAGGATGGGATTGTAAATTTAGGTTGCAAAGCTTGAGAATATTTCTTAAATCCTTCCCCCTCCACAATCCTAAAAGGCAATTCATCAAGTATAACCATTTTGGCAAGCTCCTTTATGGCTTCCTCAATACTAAAAGTCATTGCTTTTAGCTTACTAGTAGTGAGACCATCTTCTCCTCCTTCATTTTTAGGCTCAAAAGATAATATCTTTTGCCTTTTATCAACCCTATAGGGATATTTCATGCACTGCTGTTGCAAATAACTCCACATGTTACTAGTGCCATGATTTTTTGTGTCACATGCACAGTCTTTAGCACAATTATTACATGCAGCCCTAGGTTCATCCTTATCCTCAATTTTAGTGAAATGGTCCCAAATTTCTAATTGATGTGTGGCTCATTGTGACACTAGCAAGTGCACTAGCCGTTCAAGTAATAAAGTAGTGAGTGAAGTATCGTTCCCACGAGGATTTAGGAAACAATTACCAATACTAAATTGAGCACTTCTTATCTGATCAACAAATAAATCAAAACTCTAATGAAAGCTAAGAAATCCTAAATTAAAATCTATCTAAATCATTGGCCCAATTGCCTTCAATTCAGGTTAGAAGAGTAAGCAGTAAATGTCAATCTTCAGAATTCAGCAATCTATCAATTTGGATCATTCGAATAAATCATGATTGAGCCTTGGTTTGGTGAAACCCCAAGGTCATGAACAGCCTCTCTCAAGCGCATGTTCATCCTATGCATGAGTGACGGTTCTTCTATCTCTAGCAAGAATCTAATCCCCATGCATGCATTTCTTCAAACACTTCTAAGGCATCAATTCAAATCTGAATTGATCACCAACTGAATTGTGCAAGTTATCTCTAACCTTGCACTCAATTCAGTTCTTGAATAGTAGATCTGAATTCCTAGAGTCTCTCTCAAGCACTCTAGGAATTCCAAGCTGTAGATTAATTCGCCCAATCTGAAAATTGCAGATCTGAATCTTTCAAGCAATTCAGATCTTGCAATCTCAGATCTGAGAATTCAGATATGAGTTTTGAAGGTTAGTTGGCCGAATTAATCTACAATCACACCCTTATTCAAGAAACTTCAAATACAATGCATGACCATTTGAATGAATAAAAAAGAATTAGATTGCTGAACTGAAATTTTACAAGATGAAATACATCAAGGGAGAATGGAAACAAGGAGAAAGAAGAAAGAACATATAACTAAAAAACTGAATTCAAATCAAAAGAGAATGAAACTACAAATGATTTATTACAGAAGATCTTTGAATCACAAACTCTCAATTCGAACTCACCTTCTTCTTCTAGCTTGCTTGTCTTGAACTTCCTTCAGCCCTTCTTCTTCTTCTTCCTTGCGCCTAGCCTTCTTCTCTTCTCTTCTCTCAAGGTGGCCGAACCTCTAAGAGTGGGAGAGCCTTCCTCTCAAGCAATTGAACAACTTTCCCCCCTCCTAGAGGCCTCCTTATATAGTTTTTCAAGGGGGCTCTTGCCCCTTCTTGAAGCCTCTAGAATGGGGTGTATTACACCCCTCATGAACCTTCTAGAGTGCTCCCTCCTTCTCTTCAAGAAACATCTAGGAGTTGCCGCCCCTAGCTCCCTTTGGGCTGCTATTTGGGCTACAACTTAGCTTGCTTTTGAGCTCATGTGGGCTACACTCTAGGCTGTTATTTGGGCTAAAAATGGGCCTTCCTTGCTGGGCCGAATTCTCCTCATAGCTAGGCTTTATTTTCTTGGGTTTTCTCAAGGAATTCACTTGCTCTTTTTGGGCCGAAGTGCTCTCTCTTGCTTCCACGACCGGGCTGGACTGAAATTGGTCTTTTTGAACATTCTTTTCTTGCCTTTTTCCTTCCTTTTCTTGGATTGATTATCCCTGAACCTATTCTTAGCATTAAGCTAAATTAAGGCAAAAATTAATAAAACCGGCATAAAAATCCATGCTAAAGTCCTCAAAAATTATAGATAAATTGTAAGTTCATCACTAATTTTAATCTAGAACCTTGCCTTTTGTTTTGCTTAGTGGTCTGTGTTCTAGTAATTTTATGAGGAGCATGAGGATTTTTTACCAAATTTGTAGCCTTAGAATCTTGTTGCTTTGAACTCATTGCTATTGAATCTTCAACTGAATCAACTCCATCAATCCCATGCACATTTTCATTTATTTTAGGATCCATCTGAAAACAAAATATCATTATAAATTTATAATTATTATTGAGTTTCTCAAGTGACATTCCTAATGTAACAAATTAAGAAAAAAGCAACTGATTGGTTATAATAAAAAACTATATATGTTATTTTTTTATCTAACATCAATAAAACTGAAATATATAAAACAATAAAAACATGTTTCAAAATATATATCTGATATATTTCAGTAAAAATACATAGTTTTTGTGCAAATTATGAAATTATTATAAAATCTATTACTATATTTCAAATATATATATTTCAAATATATATTCCGAAATATATCAGATATATTAAATATATATACTATATTTAAATACTATATATAAATATATATATTACTATATTTCGGTTTTAACTTTTAAAATTTTAATATATTTCTATATTTTAGTTTCAGAATATATTTAACAATTAAAGCTGAAATATATAATAATATAAAAATACATAGTATATATATATATATATTTCGGAAATACACATATTATTTATAATATTTAAAAATATTTTCTGAAAATATATATCTGATATATTTCAGAATATGTACTTTTTAGATATAGATTTTTCAGATAATTCGGTTTTTATGCAAAACCGAAATATCTTTATTTAACAGTTTTAAATATAAAATATATTTAAATTAAAACCAAAATATATATTTAAATAGATTAGGTTTTTCATAAAAACTGAAAACTGAAGTTTTTAATTTTTAATATATTTTCTGGAAACATATTTAAAACTGAAATATATATATATATATAAACAAAAATATACATACAAATAAAATATATTGGAAATTTGGAGTATATATTTTCTGGAAATATATATCTCATATATTGCAGAATATATATTTTTTAGATATAATTTATTTCAGATATTTCGATTTTTATGTAAAACTGAAATATTTTTATTTAATAGTTTTAAATATAAAATATATTTAAATTAAAACCGAAATATATATTTAAATAGATTAGGTTTTTCATAAAAACTGAAAACTGAAGTTTTTATTTTTAAGATATTTTCTGAAAATATATTTAAAACTGAAATATGTATTTAAAAAAAATACATACATATATATATATATATATATATATATATATATAAACAAAAATATACATACAGATAAAATATATTGGAAATTTGGAATATATATTTTCTGGAAATATATATCTCATATATATTTTTTAGATATAACTTTTTTCAGATATTTCGGTTTTTATGTAAAACTGAAATATCTTTATTTAATAGTTTTAAATATAAAATATATTTGAATTAAAACCAAAATATATACTTAAAATTTTAAATAGATTAGGTTTTTCATACAAAACTGAAGTTTTTTCTGCAAATATATCATCATTGACTGGATTTTTTTTCAAAGCTTAAACTTAAACAAAACACAAATAAAATATATCAACTTATAACATGCATTAAATTAAAAAAAAAACAATAAATAAATACTAACCTTTGAATGATTGAAGTTGAAACTTTGAGTCTTTGAGAGTGAGACTTGAGCAGTTGAGCTTGAGGGGGGCAGACCAACCAAGTTAGAGAATAGAAGATCTTAAGAGAAGACAAAAGTGGTCAATAAAATAAAAAATTAGAAACCTTCTAAATTCTAATCTAGGTAAAAAATTAAAAAATGACAACTAATTGAATTCTAATTGTAATTGCCTAATGAGCCTTCTAGAGTTCTAGTTCTAGTAGAAGTCTAAAAGTAGAAGACTAGTAGGAATTAGGAAACTACTCAAACTAGGAAGTAGGAACTACCAAACTTGAAGAATATTAGTTTGGTTCGGGTCGGGTTGGTTTCGGTTTTCATGCAAGAAAATCGAAACCGACCCGATATTTTGGTTTATGTATGTGCCTAACCCGAAACTGACTGGTACGGATGAAAACCCGGCCGACTCGGGTTGGGTCGGTCCGGGTTGGTAGGTTTGGTCGGGTTGGGCATTCTTATGAACAACCCTAAAATTAACCAAGATAATTTATTTTTTTCATAAGCTGAAGTTTTTCCTAATTGATTTAATATTCCCTTCCAGGATATATCAAACCTACTTCTATCAAGTAACCCTTCGATTCCTCGATTAGAGTTCTCGAGATAGAAAGTTCATAAAGTTCTATGAAAAACCTGTATCATCAGATGAATCATGTATATATATATATATATATACCATTCAATTCACACTATAAATTATTTAGTCTATTATATGAATTCCCCTTATGGTTAATTCACATAAACCAAATCAACTAAGAGGTGGCCAAGCTCCTAATTGCATTACGCATAATAACTCATAGACAATAAGAAAATAAAAACAACTTGGTTGAATTAAATAAAAATCAATCCATGGTCATGGTTAGGCTTTCCATAGCCCCAGCTATAAATAAACTAGTTCATGATAAAGAAGATTAAACAAACAAGGTATAAGAAAGAACTCATGATGTCACCTTTGAAGTTGAGATCGATGAGCTTGTCTTCTCCTTGCTGCCGCCTTATTCTCCTAGGTTGTTGACTGCCTCCTTGAAGGCTGAAGCTCTCTTAGAGGACTTTTCGATTGCTCTAGAGATTGATTGATGCCTTAGTGCTAGTCCACCCCCCCTTTATATAGCTTTAGGAGGAGGAGCGGTTTCCAACTCCTTTTTGGAGTTCCTTCTCAAAAATAGAAAGTCCTAATTCCTATGGATTAATTTAGATCTAATCATATCCTATCTCTTATCTAGTGATCTCAATATCCTTTATCTTAGAATTATAAATTGAATCTGATAGGACACTTTATTCTTGCATTCATATTGGACTTCTTTAACGAATTGGGCCGCTGCAAGGCTTTTTTGCGAACTTGGCTTCAGCTGCGAACTAGACTTCTCTACGAATTTGATTAGATTTCGGGCCTGATTTTGACCTCGATGCATTCCGAATCTATCAAAACTAAAAACATAAAAATTGTAGAGTTTTTCCTCATGTTTCCAATTTATCTTGAATCTTCTCAATCGGAGTCTAGATGGGAGAGTTATGCCCAAATCATCTCACGGTGCCGAAACTGGGTAAAATTACCCGATTAGCCTTGTTTTTTCTCCTAACACCTTCTTTAATGCCCTGAACCGGAAGAAAAGCATAGTGAGTCCAATTAAGTACTAATTAAATATAAAAGGCTGAATATTTAGGGATAAAAATATGATAATTTTTATTCTCATCAAATCCCCCCACACTTAAACCTTGCCCGTCCTCGGGCAAGACAAAATTCAAGTAAAAACAAGAACAAACTAACTATCCTATCGATTTTCAAACTCAACTCTCTTTTGTCTTTCTCCACAAATATTCTAGGTTAACTATTGCAAACCATTAAATCAACACAACCAAGTCATACACGACTCATTCATCAGTCAATCCAATTTTTGCTTCTGCAAAGTAGGTAGTAAATCAAGGAAAACCTCACTTTTTATTTTATTTTGTTTTTTTTCTTTTTCTTTTTCGGGAGTGAATGCATTTTATGATTTGTCTCACTTTTGGATCACTCGGCCAATAGGTGCATTTTATGCTCCGTCCTATTGTTGAATTTGCTAGATAGTAGGTGCATCTTATGCTCCATCCTACCATTGAATTACTTGGTTGGTAGGTGCATTTTATACTCCATCCTACCAATTGTAGCAATGGTAAAACAACTACCCCATTTACTTAAACCTGAATTTTGGACTAGCTTAACTAGAAATGACTTCAGATAAGTCATGTACTCCTTGATCGTACCTCATTACTAGATTCACAAGAATTTTCTCAAAACATTGTTTCAATTGATTTTAAAAGAGTTGAGGTTTTGATTTTTTTTTTGAACTGAATTAAAATCCTATACTCCCCCCCCCCCCGACACACACACACTTAGTCTACGTATTGTCTTCAATGTAAGGTAAAATGAAAAGGTGGAAATAACTTAACTATAAAAATAAGAAGTGAAAACAAAGGAAAAACAAACTTCCCTGTTTTTAATCATAAATCGGATCCTCCAGGTCTTGTAGTTGCAACTTCTGATGTTTTCCCTTCTCATCCATCATGGGTGGGTTTAAATCTGGAATAAGGGCATGCACAATGGATGGGAGGAGTTTTGTGTGAGCTGGAGGTATTTCAATGGAAGGTCGCAATTGCTTGGTAGTGGTCGGTCCATCCAATGGTAAAAATTTTCCTTGTCTTGGCTTGAACTCTTCTTGACCAGCCTCCAAATAGTTCAAAGCCTCCTTAATTTCTTCATCCAAGACCTACACATTTTCACAAGAATTACGAATGCAACTTTCTAAAGGATCATTTGATTTAGATGCATCAACTTCAGCTACCCAAACATCAATGCAATCAATTGCATATATTTTATGTTCAATTGTGTTGGGATACTTCATGGTTTTAAATACATTAAATACTACTTTTTCACCATTGATTCTAAGAGTAAGTAGACATTTTTTCACATCAATTAAAGCATTACCAGTAGCAAAAAAGGTCTCCCTAAAATCAAAGGCATTGTCCTATCTTCCTTCATATCCAACACAATGAAGTCGTCAGGAATAATAAAATTGCCCACTTTGACTAAAACATCTTCTACTTTTCCCCTAGGATATTTAATGCTTCTATCAGCTAATTGCAGGGTAATAGTAGTAGGTGTTAGTTCATGCAATCCAAGTTTTTCAAAAATAGAATATGGCATTAGATTTATACTGGCACCTAAATCACATAAAGCTTTCTCTCTAACTCAGTATTTCCTATGGTGTAAGGAATAGAAAAACTCCCTGGGTCTTTGAGCTTTGGGGGTAATTTATTTTGAAGAATTGTTGAGCACTCTTTGTTTAGTTTCACCATTTCACGCTCCTTCCATTTCCTTTTATTTGACATCACATCTTTTAAAAATTTGGCATATTTTGGCATCTGCGATAATACATCAAGAAGAGAAATGTTAATATGTATTTTTCTAAACACCTCTAAAAATTTTTCAAATTGTTTATCCAAGTTAACTTTCAAAACTCTTTTAGGTTAGGGGAGAGGAAGTTTAATAGCATCTAAATTTAATTTAGGTGTACTCCCTTTGATCTCCATTTGTGAATCGGCTACCTCAACTTTTTGATCATCATCTTTAATCTCCCCAATAGTCTTTCCACTTCTCAAGGCAATGGCATTACTTGCTCCCTTGGGTTCTTCTCTGCATTGCTAGGCAATCGTCCCTATTTTCTTTTTGACAGCATGCCCACAATCTACCCCACTTGAACTTCTAAGTTCTTAATAGATTCCTCTTGATTTAATAATATATTTTCGTGATCTTAGAACTTTGCTTCAGCAGTATTTATGAACTTAGAAATCATGTCCTCTAAATTTCCCTTCTTTTCTTGTGGGGGCGGCTGTTGTTGAAATCCTATGAGTGCTTTCTGTTGGTTGTTATTCCATGAAAATTTTGGATGATTCCTCCACCCTGGATTGTATGTATTCGAATAAGGGTTGAAATTTGGCCTGCCACCATGAGAAACGAAATTAGCACTTTCATGTGAAGCAAAAGGACTACCTACCTGACAATCAGAATTTATATGTCCCAATTGGCCACAAAGGTCACATGGATTACAAGATGACATATTTATTGCTACAATACTAAGATTGTCTAATTTTTTATTCAAACTAGCAAGCTGAGTAGATAAAGTTGAAAAAGAATCTAGATGATGCACTCCCCTTTGATCAGCTCGGTCATTATTCCATTGTTAGCTATTTGATACCATTTCTTCTACTAGATCATAGGCTTCCTCTGGAGTTTTCCTCATGATTGTGCCTCCTGCAGCTGGATCAATAATGGAGCGATTAGATGGAATAATACCATTATAAAAAGTTTGAATTTGGCGCCAAACTAGTATTCCATGGTGAGGACACTTCCTAAGCATCTCTTTAAATCATTCTCATGCCTCATACAAGGATTCCCTCTCTAGTTGAACAAAAGTAGTGATATCATTGATCAATTTTATTGTTTTAGAGGGAGGAAAATACTTAGCCAAAAATTTTTGAGTTAGGTCATTCCAAGTAGTGATACTTCCTGCAGGGAGTGAGTTAAGCCAATCCTTAGCTCTATCACGTAATGAGAATGGAAAGAGTCTAAGCCTAATAGCATCATCGCTAACTCCATTATGCTTGAATGTGTTGCATATTTCCAGGAAGTTAATGATATTTGCACTAGGATCATCACTCGGTAACCCACTAAATTGAATACACGTTTGGATCATTTGGATAATCACATGCTTGATCTCGAAATTATTGGCTTAAATCGTTGGCTTGCAAATGCTAGAAGTAGCCCCATCAATTGTTGGACAAGCATAGTCCATAAGAGTTCAATTTGCTTCGTTTGCCATCTCTTCCTCAATGTCTTTTTCGATCAGCTCTCTCTCTCTCTACTTTTGTTGGCTCTTTGCAGTATGCGAAGGGTTCTCTCTATTTCAAGGTTGAATTCTGCTAGTTCTTCGCCTCTAGTACGTGTCATACACTAACTAATCTGAACAAGGCAAGAATTCAAACACATTAAATAAAGAGTAAAATCCAAATTAACCAAGGTTAACAAGTTCTAATATTATTTAAGGATAAAATCCCGGACAACGGCACCAAAAATTTGATAGCTATAATTATATAACCCTAGCAAGCGCACTAGTTATCAAGTAGTATAAAGATATCATTCCCACGAGGATTTAACAAAATAAGTATTAGAACTATAGCTTCCCTCAATTATTTGGACAGCCGAATTTTGGATCTAACAATAGTTACTGCTGAAAATTAAAGCTAGAAAAAAGAAAAGAAATAAAAACAAAGGAAATTAATGACTGAACTTGCAAAGATTAATAAAAAGGCCAGGACTATTGGTCCACCTAACCTTTCCAATGAATATCAATTTATTAAATTAACCAAGATAATTTATTATTTTCATAAGCTGAAGTTTTTCCTAATTTATTTAATATTCCCTTCCAGGATATATCAAACCTACTTCTATCAAGTAACCCTTCGATTCCTCGATTAGAGTTCTTGAGATAGAAAGTGCATTAAGTTCTATGAAAGGCTTGTATCATCAGATGAATCATGTATATATATTCCTATATACCATTCAATTCACACTATGAATTATTTAGTCTATTATATGCATTTCCCTTCCGGTTCATTCACATAAACCAAATCAATTAAGAGATGGCTAAGCTCCTAATTGCATTACGCATAATAACTCATAGACAATATGAAAATAAAAACAACTTGGTTAAATTAAATAAAAATCAATCCATGGTCGTGGTTAGGCTTTCCATAGCCCCAGCTATAAATAAACTAGTTCATGATAAAGAAGATTAAACAAACAAGGTATAAGAAAGAACTCATGATGTTGCCCTTGAAGTTGAAATCGATGAGCTTGTCTTCTCCTTGTCGCCGCCCTCTTCTCCTTGCCACTGCCTTCTCCTCCTCCTAGGTTGCTGACTGCTTCCTTGAAGGCTGAAGCTCTCTTAGAGGACTTTTTGATTGCTCCAGAGATTGATTGATGCCTTTGTGCTAGTCCGCCCCCCCTTTATATAGCTTTAGGAGGAGGGGCTATTTCCAACTCCTTTTTGGAGTTCCTTCTCAAAAATAGAGAGTCCTAATTCCTATGGATTAATTTAGATCTAATCCTATCCTATCTCTCATCTAGTAATTTCAATATCCTTTATCTTAGAATTACAAATTGAATCTGATAGGACTCTTTATTCTTGCATTCGTATTGGGCTTCTTTAACGAATTGGGCCGCTGCAAGGCTTCTCTACAAATTGGGCTTCAGCTGCGAACTAGGCTTCTCTACAAATTTGGTTAGATTTTGGGCCCAACTTTGACCTCGATTCAGTCCGAATATATCAAAACACCAAACATGAAAGTTTTAGAGTTTTTCCTCATCTTTCTAATTCATCTTGAATCTTCTCAATCGGAGTCTGGATGGGAGAGTTATGCCCAAATCATCTTGCAGTGCTGAAACTGTGTAAAATTACCCGATTAGCCTTGTTTTTTCTCCTAACACCTTCTTTCATGCCCTGAATCGGAATACAAGCATAGTGAGTCCAATTAAGTACTAATTAAATGTAAAAAACTGAATATTTAGGGATACAAATATGATAATTTTTATTCTCATCACTATCCCCCTCACGACTTTGGGGATTTCTCCTTAGTAGAACTATTACAGTAAGCAATAATTGAATGTTTCACTACCTTAGGTGAGAACCACTTTCTCTGTACTGGAGCTCACTGTGGTCCCCCCTGGAGTCGGGTGTCAGAAGTTCGACGAGTTAGTCTAGAATGTCTGAACCATACAGTTGTAGATGAATCGGATGCACCAGTTCCAACAACTTCAATAATACTACTTCTATTAGTAGTACCATTAGCAATTCCTAGACCTACAGAACCAGCATCAACCTCAGGACCCGAACCAGAAGTAGAATAATGTACATCGGTCTCCTCCCGGGGTGTAAGAAATCCCCAAGTTCTAGTTCCTCCTCGGAACTAGCTTCCACCTCAGGACAAGACCAAGGATCGGCGAACACCTCCTCCACCCCAAGGGAGTAAAGGTCAAAACAACTAGCCCGAGATTAGCCACTGCACATGAACTGATCAGCAACAACATTCGCAAAGTAATAACCACGAACCCCAAGTAAGTAACCAATAGCAAATTGGGGCTTGAGGCACGGGCTCACATCGAGTCCCCTTTGAGCCCCGCAACAACCATCAGCAAGTTCGGGACAATGAAGAAGCGGGAAGCCGGAACCCTCTGCCTCCTCGTGACAGTCTCCGAGAATGTGAGCGGACGAAGATTGAAGTCCAAGACAACACAGAGGTGAATAGTTCCAATGTGGAAGCAACAAAGAAGCGACGATGCCACAAGTCCCACCAGAAATACCCCGGCCCTCAGAATAGTCAGCCACTAGAATGGAGTAGGGTGCAGGAGGAAGTGAGCTCTGTAGCTGCACATTTGGCTCCAGTTTTGATGAGCTAGCCTTCCCCCCTGTCGTCGAAGATTCTTGCCGCACCAAGACCAAAGGACTTCAAGGTCTTCACTCTAGAGACCCCAATAATTAAGACCAAAGGACTACAATGGGAAGTACGACCCCAATGATCATGTTGACGCATTCCAATCTCAAATGATCCTTGCCGAGGCAGACGAGGCAAGCATGTGCATTGCATTTTCTACTACTTTCAGGGGGGTAGCCAGAGCGTGGTATAGGAGTTTAGCGCCGGGCTTAATTATTAGCTAGGCCCAGTTAATCATTTGCTTCACTGCCCACTTCATCACTTGTAAGAAGTAACCGGAGTCTTAAGCGAGCATTCTGAACGTGGTGTAGAGGGAGAATGAGACCATCCAAAGTTTTATTGCGCACTTCAATACTGAGTGCTTATAGATACTGGACCTCAAACTGACTGTCCGACTCACTACGGTGATAAAGGGAGTCAGGCACAAGGAGTTCGCATGGTAACTCGGAGTTTATTCATCAAAGACCATCGAGAAGTTTCTCTTTGATGCTGAAAATTTTATCAGAATGGAGGAGGTGCTTAACCCCAAGGTAGAAGCCCCACCAGGAGAAAAGAGGAAAAGGGAAGATGAGGAAGCTAACAACAGTGAGCACTAGCAAAAAAAGAGTAAGTCACCGAGGAGGAGTAAGTCTCCAATATAGAAAAGTAAGTCTCCATCTAGATGTTCTAGATCAGGTCGGCGATCCAGAACCCCACTAGTCGAAAGAATGTCCTACACCCCCCTCAATGCGAAGTGAGGAGAAATCTTGATGGCGATCAAGGATTCTTCCTTTGTCAAGTGGCCGCCTAGATTGCGAGGAGACCCAGTGACCAGGAATCCGAACTACTATTGCCATTTCCATCATGACACCAGGCACAACACTAAGAATTGCAGAAACCTTTGCGATGAGATTGAAGAGCTTATTTGTTGCGGGTTCCTGAAGAAGTATATCTTGTGTGATGGCAGAGAATCAACAGAGCACCAAGCTGACCAAAGAAGAGAAGCTCTGGAGTCGAACAGGTGGAATGACCAGCCACACTGGCAGCAACAATGGCCGCCTTAAGGCAGACCAATCCGTGGGGTGATCAACATGATCTCCGGCGTGTCTATTGTTGCAGGGTGTACCATTAAGGTAGGAAAGACCTCAGTTTGGGAGCTCGAGCATGAAGTAGAAAATCCATCGAAAAGACCTCGGATCGAATAGCCCATCTACTTTACGGAGGATGATGCTCGTGGGATACAATATCCGTATGATGATGCTCTCATCGTTAAGCTAGTCATTAATGACTTCGAGGTAAAGAGGATAAAAGTGGACTTCGGTAGTTCAGCAGATATACTTTTTCTGGAGGCTGTCGAGAAACTACAATTACAACGAAGTGATATGCAACCAGTAAGCTTGCCTCTAGTGGGGTTCAATGGTGAAGTAGTCAGGCCCCTTGGACACATCAAAGTGACAGTTGCAGCAGGAACATGGCCTAACTTAGTGCGCTTCGAGCACACCTTCCTCGTGGTCACAACTCCGTCCCCCTATAACACAATTCTAGGTCGACCCATTCTACATGCCCTTTGCGCAGTATTTGGCAATGAAATTCCCAATAAACTGTGGAGTAGGGTTTGTATGAGGTGACTAGCTGGAATTGCGTAAGTGTTATGTGGCCGCACTGAAGGGCAAGGCAAAGTTGACTGACGATGTTGAGCTAAAGCCTCCACTCGAGCAAACAGAGGAGCGAGCTGCCCCAATGGAGAAAACTGCCCTCCAGATTGGCGCACTACTAAGCGAACCTCTCAAATCGTAGCTAGTAAGTTTTCTACTCAATTTGCTTGGTCTGTTGCAGAAATGCCTGGTATAGACCCTATCATAATTACTCATAGACTTAATAGTCAGTCCAGTTAGACAAAGAAAATAGAACCTCGCCCTAGAGCGGTGGAGGATAAGCTCCTCGTAGTAACTTTGTTAGGGTGGTCCAATACCCGAGTTGAGGGCCAACCCTGTGCTAGTGAAGAAGGCCAACAGCAAGTGGAACATGTGCATCGACTACGCCTGCCCAAATGACTGCTTTCCATTCCCCAATATTGACCGCCTAGTAGACGCGACCTCGGGGCACAAACTGCTGAGCTTCATGAATGCCTACTCCGGATACAACCAGATTAGGATGGATGTAGCTGATCAAGAAAAAATAGCATTTGTAACTAAACAGGAGCTATACAGTTATAAAGTGATGCCCTTTGGGTTAAAAAACACCGGAGCAACTTTCCAACGACTTGTAAATAAGGTCTTCAAACCTCTTATTGAAAATAAAGTAGAATGTTATGTTTATGATATGGTCGTGAAGAGCCAGTTTTTGAACTCCTTAAATGATGATTTAAATTACGTTTTTCAAATTCTAAGAAAATATAACATGAAGCTCAACCCGAACAAGTTTGTCTTCGGGGTCACGTTGGGTAAGTTCCTCAGCTACATAGTGAACCAACATGGCATCGAGGCCAATCCATACAAAATTAAGGCCATTTTAGACATGAGACAGCCCCAAAAGATAAAATAAATTAAAAGGTTAACTAGCTGGGTGGTTGCCCTAAACCGGTTTTTGTCTAAATCGGCGGATCAGTGCCTACCCTTTTTCAAGGTGATTAAAAAGAACAAAAACTATGTGGACCGAAGAATGCCAGCTAGTGTTTGACGAACTAAAAAAGTACTTAAGTACCCCAGCGATTTTAACCCAACCCGGGGAAGGTGTTAAGTTGAACTTGTACCTCTCGACAAATGATGAGGTAGTTAGCTCGGTACTGATATGAGAAGTGGACTTGGTCCAACGACCTGTCTATTACGTGAGCAAAGTTTTGCAGGCAGCGGAAACTAGGTACCTTGACATAAAAAAGTTAGCGTACGCACTAGTAATAGCAGCTTAGAAACTATGCCCGTACTTCCAATCCCACACTATCGTCGTCCTTACCAACAAGCCTCTGAAGCATGTCTTGCTCAAGCCCGAGGTGTCTGGTAGGTTAACGAAGTGGACCATCGAGTTAAGCGAGTACATCCAGTTCGAGCCAAGGCTAGCAATCAAAGCCCAAGTCTTGGCAGACTTTGTAGCAGAATGTACGTTCAACACCCCAGCCACTGAACTGATTGAGCCCGTAACACATTAGAGGAGTGAACCAGCACGGCACTGGTCCTGGTCAGGGTGAGACCAAATTGGGACGAAGAGCCCTTGATCCTCCACGTCGACGACTCGTCTAACCAATGAGGAAGTGGTGTTGGGCTAATACTGTACAGGCCAAGCGAGGTAAAGCTGGAGTTTGCTATGTGGTTCGGATTCAAAACGTTGAACAACGAGACAGATTACAAGGCGCTAATAGCCGTGCTGAATTTGGCGAGGGAGGTTGGCTCGAAGCACCTCGTGGTATGCAACAACTCTCAGTTGGTGGTAAACTAGGTCTACGATGACTACGAGGCTCAAGATCTGACCATGGTAGACTATCTAGCTAAAGTAAGGGAGTTGTTGTCGACCTTCTTCTCTTTATTCATCTGACAGGTACCGAGATTCGAGAACGCTGAGGCCGACGCCATATCATGGTTGGCAAGCACTAGCAGCAATACAATGCGAACGATTTACCCTACCATCTGAATGCAATGCAACTCAAAGGGTAGAGCGTCAGTCAGCCTGGTACGTTCTTATAGATGGGTGGCTGTATAGGAGGACTTTCACGCTCCCCTACCTACATTGCTTGCAGCCTTCAGAAGTAGACCGAGTACTCCACAATATCCATAAAGGACTTTGCGGAGGACACTTGGGGGGCTGGGCGCTAGCCCAAAAGGTGCTGAGACAAGGATATTACTAGCCTACTATGAAGGTAGACGCAGTCGATATCGTCAAAAAGTGTGATAACTGTCAGTGGCACGCCAACATCCTCCATCAACCTACTACCAATTTGAAGTACTTGACCAGCCCATGGCCCTTTGCACAATGGGGAATAGATATCCTTGGACCATTCTCACCTACAACTAGGCAGATGTGGATGGAAGTCGAGCCCTTGGTAATAATTACAGCCTAGAACATGCTGAACTTCTTCTAGAAGAATATAGTATGCCACTTTGGACTACTTAAAGAACCGATATTGGATAATCGAAAGCAGTTTGAAGATATTGAGTTTCAGAACAGGTGTGCCGAAATGAGGATCCAACAAAATTTCACTTCGGTGGCACACCCCCAAGCGAATGGACAAGCTGAAGTGACGAACAGGGCCATTCTCCGAGTATTAAAGACCCGTTTGTCACGAGCTAAGAGTTTGTGGGTGGACAAGCTGCCCAGTGTCCTCTAGGCATATAGGACAACTGTCAAGACTGCGATAGGTTAAACACCCTTTAACCTGACATATAAAATAGAGGTTGTGATCCCTTCCGAGATCGAGGTACCGACCTTGCAACTTGATGCGTACGATGAGGATGCCAATGACAATGAGCTTCGAACTAATTTAGATATGATCAAAGGGGTATGCGACCTAGCCTACATCCAGACTGTGGCCTACCAACACCAGGTAGCTCGGTACTACAATGCCCTGATCAAGAGACACCAGTTCCGAGTTGGCGACCTAATACTTCGGAAGGTAATAGTGCTTGAACCTGGTGTAGGTAACCTTAGATCGAACTAGGAAAGCCCATACATGGTAAGACGAGTGTTTGGAGAAGGCACGTATGAGCTGAGACCATGGAAGGGAAACAAATATCCCAAGCTTGAAACATCAGCAACCTTAAGAGATACTATTTGTGAGCACCTCAGAAATTCACAAATTTGGCTTTGTATAGACTCAGTCATCTCTTTGGCATGGGCATATTAAAGGATAAGTGCAGTGGACTGTGAGTCATTCCCGAGTTCTAAGGGCTAAAGTGTCGGGCTAACAGAAGATCTCGGCACCACGTTAAGACCCAGTTGCTTCAGCATGGGCAACCTAAGATCCAATCGCTTCGGCATGGGCAACCTAAGACCTATTCACTTCGGCATGGGTAGTTTAAGACCCTATCGCTTCGGCATAGGCAACCTAAGACCTAGATTGCATCTTTGGCATGGGTATGAGACAAGTAGCTTGCGTGCAGATAGATCAAGCATGTACCCTACAATATTTGCTCACTTCGGCGTACATTAACACCAGATTACTCTTACTTGAGCCTAGTTCGTCATCTCGGCACTTCGGCACTTCGGAGTAACCCACAATTAGAAAATTTTGGAGCAAATGGAATTTGTGCAAGTAAGATGAGGAGGCAAAGTTTTCATTCATTTAAAAAGGGAGTTCATTACATTCAACAAAAAAAAAAAGAGTAGGCTACAGCTATTTGAGCTCGGAGGCTCAGGAAGTCATACATATACGGGAGGTCCAAGAAAAGAGGCAAGTAAGTTCAGTCAATTTGGGGCTCCTCTTCCCCATCTGTAACATCAGTGGGTTGGTTGGTTTCTATGGCATCACCAGCATCTTCAATTGTCTTATCTGCCATATCTTCACTGAGGTCATCAAGGTCGTCATCGTTGCTCCCCACTTCGGAGTTTGGATCCTTTGCTTCCTATCAAAAATCTCCTTAGTGACCCCAAAGGTGGTGATAGACTTGAGGTCAAGGTCGGGGAAGTTACATCGCATCAGCCATCTAAGTTTGATGCCCTTCCGGTAAGCCATCGTGGTGGCCTTTATCGACTACTTGCAAAATTCCCATGATGACTTGTAGTGGTCGACGGCTTTCTTCGCGGCCTCCTTGATTGCATCACTGAAGAATGTATCGCGCTCATGCATAAGAGCCTAGAGATCTTCCTTCTCCCTTTCAAGATCCTTCTTCTCTCCCATCAATAGCTCGATTAGATCCTTCTGAGCTCGTGCATCATGTTCCAGCTTGTGGATCTGACTCGGGGCCTTGTTTAGCTCGCGTTGAATACTCTTAGAAGAATCCTCAGCTTGTAGATCTCTCCTTAGATGCGCCTCAGACTTCCAAACCAAAGCATGGACCATGGAGTTCGCCTGCCAGAAATAGAGAAAATAAGTCCCAAACATTAAAGGGAAACGAAGAACCTTATTCGAGGTGCAGACACGTACCGCCATGCAGTAACCATTAGCCTTTTGCCCAAGCTCATTGATGGAGAGCTCAAAGAGCTTAGCGATCTCCGCTGCATATGTCACCTCCCTGCTCTTCCGGAAGCTGCATCTCGGGTCCAGAATGCTTGGCGGTGTTTCGGAGCCCTCACCTGACGAGCTGGCTCCGCGAGCTGCTTAGAGCTCATCCTCGTGGTCTCTTTTAGATTGGCGGGGTGGGGAGTCCTTTCCCTTGTCTTCTTTGACCAGGTCGATCACCGGAGGATCCTCGGCCATAATAGCATCCTCGGAGGGCTAGGCAATGGTCTCTTGGGGGTGGGCCTTCTCGGATGCCCTCCTTTTCTTTCCCCTCTTCATGTTCCCAAAGAGCTCGCTAGCAGGAGTTTCCTCCATAGTACCTATGGAAAATAAAAATTAGAGTTAGCCAAAAAAAAATTAAAGGTAAACGTAAGTGAAAAGTGTGTGCACTGAGATGGCAACCTACTAGGAGGACTTAGCTCAACTTGTATGAGCTTTGCTTCAGACACGAAGTCTTTGAGCTTCAACCCGAGCTTCTCCCAAGAACGGACTTCCTCCTGATTTGCCTTGTCCAGCTTGATGCCAGAGTCTTGAATGTCGGGCCTCTATTGAGTTGGAAATGGCCACCCCATAGTGTTACAAATGACGAAGTAGCGCTTCTTCTAGGCCAAGACTTTGTTGGGAAATTCGTGCAGGATTTTGTAACTAGATCGGGGAGACATATAGTAACTTTGCTTATGCCCCGGGAAGACACAAGCGGAGTTATTTTTAATAGAATAGATTGAAGAAAAAATGTCAAGGGTCAAGGGACGGTTGTAGTCATGAAAAGGGAGATGGCACCTACGATGTTGCAGATCGAGTTGGGGTGGAGCAGATCTATGGTGATGTCAAAGAATTTGATGACCTCAATGATAAAGAGGTGGAGTGGAAAATGCAGCCCAGCCGCGAACTGCTCATCGAGCACCACGATCTCGTCATGGCCATGGTCCCAGGGAAACCTTCCTAAGGGGATGATATAGACAAGGTTGTCGGGGAGCTTGTAGCGAGCTACTAAGGACAAAAGTCTATCAGCTATCATCGTGGAAGGACCGAAGCTCTCTGGACCCCGAGTCCAACGTGAAGTGGAGACCACCTTACCGGAAGCCTCGTGTTCTTGTTGGAGTACATCCACCTCGGACGGGGGTTGGAGTCTGTGAAGGGTTAAGAGATCCATCACATGGACGCCCAAAGATTGCAGAATAAGGGGCGAATTTCAAAAATTTTTCTCTCCCTTCAACTGGGAATCACATTCCCTATTTAGAAAATCATATTTTCAAGGATAAATCTTGAACCTTAAATTGAACCAGATCTGAACCAAAAGGAATGGGAGAGAATGATACCTGATACGGAGAAGTAATATCTCCCAATGAAGGTGTTCACGCCCAAGGAAGGATCCAAAGACTGCACCCACTGAAGATGGCGCAGTGCAGGATGGAGCAGAATCAGCAGTGTTCTTCTGCAAGAACTCTGTCCTTCACAAGAATCAGTAGAATGGTACGTGAGAACAGCTTCCTTTTCAATCATTTCTCAAAGAACTGATGTCAAGATCCAATCTTGACTTCTCCCACAACTGGAGATCGAACTGGCAAACATGGCGGCAAGAACAGGGAGGCGGCAAGAGAGTATTCGCAGGGTGCAAAATTCTCTCTTCTTGATTTCAGCACTAAAGAGGATCTGATGTGTTTCTTGGTCTCTCTCAAGGCTGCCGCCCCCTCCTTCTTTTTTGTTAACTTGAAAAGATCAGCTCATAATCCCATTAGGAGGTGCTTATCCAAATCATATTTGGGTCAGCCTTCTCTTCTAGTGATAAGGATAAACCCTTATCATATCTGCAGATTAGATTAGCTTTATCCTAATCTTATTAGGAGGTTTCTAGATCTGAATCACATTCAGATCTGGACTCTCTGAGTGGATAGGATTAAGACCCTATCCTAACTGCTAATCCATCTCAGAATTCGCCCCTTTAATTAACTAAATTAATAGCCCAATTCGAAATGGGCTTTAGGCCCATTAAGCTTATGTGCTCACTTAACCTTCCTAACTGCTGCCCAGTTGGGCTTCCTTGTATGGCGTGGGACCCAAGCATTGATCTACACATCAGCCACATGGGTTCGGCCCAGCCTTTGTTACAAGGCCTGGTCGAATACACTATTAAGACAATGCACCCCCTGAAACCCATCAAATGGGCTCTATGGGCCCAACACTTACCCTAAGTGGTCCCTGGGCCAAGCCACCTTGTAACACCCAGGGACTGTGGGCAGATGCAAGATTATCCCATCAGGTATTATCCTCAATGGTCTTACACTTAACCTCTCAGCCCATAATGATCATACACTGCCCGACAAGAGAGGACATCTCCCTCGGCTGCAAGGAACAGTGTTGCACTCTCCACTTATATGGATCCCGGGAATTAAAACCTTTTTGCAAACATTTTAGAAACCATAATGTATATACTTTTATATCTCATATAAAATACACTTTGTAAAAGACAAATTTCAACGGTTGAAATCGGCTGCCGGCAGTCTTGGTTTCCAGCAGTGAGAGCGCATCCCCGATCATTACCTTTGTCCGACAAAGGGGCTGATCCTGTCACTATGATCACCCACTCACTGATTGGTACATCAAAGACAGTCTGATCCGACACCTAGTGCAGTATCATAATCGAGTCTAGGGGTCTGGTGTAACTTTCCAGTTTTACCCATCAATCTCCAAGGTCCAGGGCAATACTGGAAATCTGGTCCAGTTCAAAGATTCAATTAATCCCACACTGTATGTGCCTAGGGTCTCACCCTGGTAGCTGAGACAAGCCACCCCAACCGACTTGGTGGCACCACAGTGTCAGCCTTGTCAGGATAGGTCTCCCCAGACCGACCCACTGGCTGTGAACATTCTAAACTAACACGAGTCTCAATAAGTGTCCAGTTTAAGGGTATTACACAGAAACATACCAAGGGAACATGAATCAAATATGTACTTTTATTCATTTACAATAAACTCATAAAGTACATCAATTTTGATTGAAGCTAAGGGCATACAAAACTGTCTAACAGTCCGAACCCTGCACTGAGGCATTCACCTCGACGGGTTGAGACTCCTTAGCCTGCACTGAGGTCCCCACCTCAGCTCTGGCAGACTCTTCGCTAGAGTAAAAAAGGCTACATGTGCTAATACTTGACATACCAAGCTACTCAAAGGTAAACAGGAAATGGAGAATGAAAACAAAGCAAACTCACCTAAGAACCGAAGTGGAGACTGGAAGCAACCTCGACAATATAGGAGTAGGAGACACTGACATGGAGATAGATGTGCGACCTCATAACTTGGATATGCGATATGTGGTGAAGAAACGGGCCCCTCCATGCCCCTATTTATATCTGCAATGCCCAGAGTTCAATGGTTGAGTTCTTAGGTGATCCAACGGCTCATGTGGAAACTGGCTACACACCTATTGAGATTGAAACCGGTTGAACACATGCTTTGGCGTCCGCAGAGTTCATAAACCGTGTGATGTCTGTGTGTCCCTGGTACGTGATCTGGTTAGCCTGTCGAGCCAAGCGAGTTAGTCTAGTCTGACCAAAGAACTGCTCTTCCAACCGACAAAATTTTGACCAATTCCACCTAGCCTTGTCGTGAACTCCCCGCACCGGGTTGGGACCCCTGGCATGGGGAGTGGGGGGCAATTGATAAGGGGTGATTTGGCCTGACCTAATGAATAAAAGACATGTGGATGTGACCTTCCAGCCAGGCTATGACTTGACACCTCTCACCACCTCGGTAGACCAGGCCACTTCAGGCACCTCAATCACCTCGGGCAGAACCAGAGCTAGGGGACCTCAGTAACTACATATGATGAAGTGGGACACGGTGGATTATAGAACCTCGTCTATGATCCCTGAACTTTTCGGGATTATTCCGCACAATTGTAGGACTTATCCTCATCCTGCCCAAATCAAATGGAAGCAATAAGGCTTATCAGTTAGCACAATGTCCACCATCTAAAACGGAATGGACTCCTACCTCTCGCTCCGAAGATCCTGGGGAGACCCCTTTGGACTCATGATAGCTGAACTATATAAGGTCTTTGAATCCCCTAACACAAGGTACGTGTGATTAAGTGCATTCTAGCTCTCTACTTTATTGACTTCCAGCTAGCAAATACCTACTGAGAACTGACTTAGCATCGGAGCGACCTCACAGGGTTAGCCACCCTAGGTTATTTGATCCTTCTTTCTTGCAGTCTGGGCGATCCACTTGGCAACCGATGTTCGAACTGCCTTACAGTTAGGAGCATCCAGATCGCGCATCATCTTGTTCCAACTTTGATACGAGGAATTCCAAAACCAAACAGAAATGGGCTTCAACAGCAAACAAATCTTAAATTTGTAGATCTATTAAACGCAGATGGTACATGGAACCTGCAATTCCTCAATGACAACATTGATGCTAGTCATATTCCATGGACTCAGATCTCATCATATGGAGGAAAACTCCAAAAGGAGATTTCACTCAATGTACAGATATTTGACTAAGCCTATGGCATCGAGTTGATCATTTTTTTTTTGACTGGAAGTTCTTATGGAAGCAAAATCTCCTTCAATGGTTAAAAAATTTTCATGTGAAAATTCTTATGCGAGGGGATTACAACCAAGGATAAGTGCACTGCATGGCTACAACCAGAAGACCTGATTTGCTCATTCTGTAAACAAAATATAGAAACACTGCACCATCTCTTCTTTAAGTGTCCCTATTGCGAGAACAATATGGTATCACAATTACATGGGTCCCCCCCCCCATGAAATCATCCTTGGATGGCTAAACTCGGTGAACAAGCTGCCAAGTTCTTCCATGAAATCTTCTCTTTTCTGCAAAAGGGTAGCATAACATTATACTTGAAACCATCCTTGGATGGCTCCTTTGATCCTTTAACAGGAACTGTAGGAAGAGGTTTCATCTTCCAACGAATTACAGTTGAAACCATTGCTAAAGGAAGACCTTGTTGGGTAGTCTCAAGCTATTAAGCAAAAATAAAGGTGTTAATAGTAGGTCTTGAAGCAGCTTCTACCTTAACTGATCAAGATCTCTATGTATACAGTGACTCTGAAAAGGTAGCACATCTTCTAGGAAGTAAAGGTTCACCATCAGAATGGATTGTGATGTGGCGTAATCTGTCTGCTTCCTGTTGGATACGATCTAGCTGCCAGTAATGATGAGAAGTGAGGTTCCTGCAAGAAAGGAGCCAGAGTTCCTAGGGTGGCTTACCCGAAGGGGACACTCCAATGGCTAAGTTAGCACTTTAGTCGTAGAGAGATTCAAGATGATATCAGAGAATTAGAGAGCTATAGAGCAAGATTATGCATTACCTTCGCCCTTAGGGGGTGAGATCTTTATATATTGGAGTCCTGATGGGTTTGGTGGAGTAGGTCCTGAATTTCCACTGCGTTAGGTCTCGTAATTGTGTTAGTTGGGAGTAACGTCTCCTGTTATGAGGTCGGCCATCCCCGTCTGAATCGGGGAGTTGGTGAACTAATGTATATGTTACAAAGTACGGTCCTGTGGGATGCAGGATACGGAGGTGCATTCCTTGAGGTTGCCATGCGAAGGTCGACTGGACTAGGTAGCGGGCTACTTGTGAAGTGTCGGACTGCTTGGTGGCAAGCTGCCTAGTGGTGAGTTGTCTGGGCTCGTGCTCTTCAGACCCGACCTGCTCTGAATGTCGAAGTGCCTTAGTACCAAGGTGATATTGCACTGAGGTGGGTCATTCTAGAGGTGGACTCTTGATGAAGTGGGCCCATCTATTCGAGTTTGATCTATACCGGACTTGGTACTGCTGTCCTGGTCGCGAACTGGTGCTGTGACGATCTTAGCCTGAAGTAACTTTAGCTCGGGGTACCAGGGTACCCCAGCTCTCTTTATAGCGAGCTAATTTATGCTGAGCTATCACCTGTGTTGAGTCATGTCCACGTGTTGATCTGATCATGTTGAGTTGTCACTTATGTTGAGTCACATCCACATGCCTCTTGATTACGAGGTTGGCTATCAGTGCTTCGTATTCTTCTTCATTGTTGGATGCCGCGAACTCGAACCGAAGTGCATATTCTAGCTTCGCCCCATCCGTACAGGATGACCCCAGCTCTGCTTCCTTGCTAATTTGATGAACTGTCTACATGAAGGATCCAGGGCTCCTCATCCTAGGTTGACTTCGTCCTAACTGGGACTAGTTCCACACTGGTTGAAGCTTTCTCCCCGTGCTCAGTCTTTGGCAATTCAGGGGCTGAAGTGCTGAAAATGCATTCTACTACGAAATCGGCCAAGGCTTAGGCCTTAATTGCTGTTCGGGGCTCGTACTGGATGTCGTATTCGCGGAGCTCTATAGCCCACTATGCCAGTCTTTCAAATACCTTGGGCTTGAGTAAGATTTGCCTCAGAGGATGGTTGGTTAGAACGATGACTGTGTGGGCTTGATAGTATGGTCGAAGCTTCTGAGCTGCTGTAACCGGCGCATATGCCAACTTCTCGATCTCTTGGTACCTGGTTTTGGCGCCCTGCAAAAATTTACTCACATAGTAGATATGTCTTTGGACCCGATCTACTACTTTTATTAGTACCGAGCTGACCACCTCATCACTCGTGGAGAGGTACAACTTTAAAACATCACCCTCCTCGGGTTGGGTCAAAACCGGGATACTAATTAGATATTCCTTCAGCTCGTCGAAGGCGAGTTGGCATTCTTCAGTCTATTCAAACTCATTACTTTTCTTAATTGTCTTGAAAAAAGGCAGGCAGCGATCTACTGATTTGGACATGAAGCAGCTTAGAGCAGCCATATGGCCATTCAACCTCTGAACCTCTTTCAACTTGCGAGGTGGCTTTGTATCCAAGATAGCCTTTATCTTTTCGAGGTTTGCTTCGATGCCACGTCGGCTAACTATATAACCCAAGAATTTACCCGACATGACACCAAAGACACATTTGTTAGGGTTCAACTTCATACTATACTTGTGCAAAATTTCAAAAGCACTTTGCAAATCATTTGTTAAGCAATTTGAAAATTTGGTTTTGACGACCATGTCGTCTACATAGCATTCAACCTTATCGCCGATGAATAGCTCAAAAATTTGGATCACAAGTCTTTGGTAGGTTGCCTAGCATTTTTCAGCCCAAAGGGCATGACCTTGTAACAATACAAGCCCAGTTCAGTAATAAAAGTCATTTTTTCTTCATCATCAGGGTCTATCTTGATTTGATTGTAGCCAAAGTACACATCCAGAAAACTCAGCAACTCGTGCCCTGAGGTCGCGCCCACTAGACGGTCGATCTTGGGGAGCAGGAAACAATCCTTCGGGCAGGCTCAATTCTGGTCGATATAGTTGACGCACATGCGCCATTCACCATTGGCCTTCTTTACCAGAATGGGGTTAGCTACCCAGCTCGGGTAATGGACCTCCCTAATGAAATTAGCTGCGAGAAGTTTCCCGACCTCCTCGTCGACTATCCTCCAGCGTTCTAGGGCGAGGTTGCGTTCTTCTGTCCAACGGGCTTGACTATGGGATCAGTTTTTAATTTGTAAGTTATTTTCTTTGAGTCTATGTCAGACATTTCTTCCACGGACCATGCAAATACATCTAAATTTTTTAGCAAAAAACTTACCAATTGAGCTTGAAGAGGTTATCCGATTGCTGTCCCGATATGGAGAGTCCTGGCCAGATCTTCTTCCAAGGTCGGGATGAGGACTATTCCTTCGGTTGGTGTAGCTCACTCCCTAGGATATTCTATGGGCCTTTCGAGCTGGACGCCTTCTGCCAACTTGGCTTTCCCCTTGAGGGCCGCCACGTAACACTTCCAGGACTCGAGCTGGTCGCCCCAAGCTACCCCTACCCCAAAGTCCATGGGGAACTTCATGGCCAGGTAGTAGGTAGATACCACTGCACTAAGTGCATGAGTGATGGGCCATCCTATAATGGCATTGTACAAGGAAGGCGTTGCGACTACTAGGAAGGCATGCTCAAACCTTGCGATGTTGGGCCATGTCCCGACCTCTACAGGCAATGAAATTCACCCGAGGGGCCTGACTTCTTATCTGCTGAAGCCCACTAGAGGAGTACTTGCAGGCTGGATGTCGCTTTCTCAGAGTTGTAACTTGTCGAAGCTGCCTTTGGACAGGATGTCGGCCGAACTCCTTGAATGCGCCCTGCAAATCTTTTCTTTCTTTTGCCACCACCATTGTTTGACTTGTCGTCTTCACTCATCCTATTCTCCGTTGGAGCTTCGGTTTTTTGGTTCATTTCTTCTTTAGTCTCGATGAATTGATCAGCGAGCTTGAGGAATGCGGTGATGTCTTTGGGCTTGTTCACCACCACATGCCACTTGAACTCTTTGTGAGTGATTCCCTTCTTTGCTACCGCGACACTTACAACAAGGTCTAAGTCTGGGATCAGCAAACAGGTGTCATTAAAGCGCTTGATATAGCTCCGAATGGACTCCCCCTCCCTTTGGGCTATGCTAAGGAGGCTCTCTTATGACCTCGGGCACTTCTTACTGGTGATGAAGTGCGAGGTGAACATTTGCGCGAACTGCGCCCAACTCTTAATTGGTCCGGGTGGGAGGTTTCTGTACCATGTGCGTGCTACCCCCCTGAAGGTGCATATGGGACTGGAAAGAGTCTGCATGATCATTCGGATCAAAAGACCCATCATATTTGTCGAACGGGGGCATTTTGAAGTCCTTTGATATTGGAGTGGCTAAGAGCTCGGAGGATAGAGGAGACGGGACAAAGAGGAGAGGGGCAGCTTTTGCGATTTCTGAGCTCACCCCTGCTTTACCTTTGGGCTACTCAGGTTGGCTGGGTTCCGTGAGCTGATCTGGAACTAATGCCTAGCACACCTTAGGACGCCATCTTCATTGCTTCTTGACCGGGTCCACATTGGTGCTGCTTGCTTCGGTGCTATCAAGCCATGTCTTGGCTTGAAGAGAATCAGACTATTGATATTGGCTTTCTTAAGCAGAAGGGTCTCGCGTAGAGTCTGTGGCCAAGGCTTTAAACCGGTTTCCTATAAGTGAAGATTCCGGTTGTGCGTGCTAGGGCGGATTGGCTTTGGTGGGTCGAGTATCTCCCGACCTGTTCTGTTGCTGCGAGATGGGAAGGGCTACTTGTTTTCCCCTTTTTCTACGGGATGAGACTTGGGAAGTCTCTCCTCAGAGAGGAGGGCGGTTGCTTTGACGGCGCTTGAGTTGCTATCTACTCAAGCGGAGATCGGGGTTGCTGGTGTCACCGGAGATCGGGGTGGAGCTATCTACTGGTTCTGTTGCAGTGATGGGAACTGTTGCTGGTAGAAGTGATGCAGAACTTGCTGCTGGTAATGTTGGAACTGCTGGACTTACTGCATTTGGGCTTGAATAACTTGCACACAGTGTACCAGGTCGCTTAGTTGGTTCTGCCCGACTCCGGGGGGAACCACGGAGGGTTCAACAGAAGTGGCACCCATGACAGGAAGAAGTGGGGCGTTCATGGGCATAGTTGGTTGGGGCACTGTCAATGCTGGGATCCGACCCGCGGAGTGCGGTATGGAAACTGACCTATGCAGACAAATGAGAACTAGGGTTGCCCCCCAGAGATGTTCACTTCATTGTGCTGTCTGGCATTGCTGGAGACAGCCATGGATGAGCTTGAGGTTTTTGAAATGGAGGCTTTTAGTAACGAATTCTGACAGACGGCGCCAAATGATGTGGCGTAATCTGGCTGCTACCTGCTGGATACGATTTGGCTGCCAACAACGACGAGAAGTGAGGTTCTTGCAAGAAAGGAGTCAGAGATCCCGAGGTGTTTTACTCGGCGGTGACACTCTGATGGCTAAGTTAGCACTTTAGTCATAGAGAGCTTGAAGATGATATTAAAGAATTAGAGAGCTAGAGAGCAAGATTACGCATTACCTTCGCCCCTAGGGTGTGAGATCTTTATATACTGGAGTCCTAATGGGTTTGGTGGAGTAGGTCCTGAATTTCCGCTACGTCAGGTCCCGTTATCCTGTTAGTTGGGAGTAACGTCTCCTGTTGTGAGGTCGGCCATCCTCGTCTGAATCGGGGAGTGGGTGAACTAATGTAGCCATTACAAAGTACGGTCTCCTGGGATGCGGGATACGGAGGTGCGTTCCTCGAGGTTGCCATGCGGAGGTTGACCAGACTAGGTAGCGGGTTGCTTGTGAAGTGTCGGACTGCTTGGTGGCGAGCTGTTTGGGCTTGTGATCTTCAGACCCGACCTGCTCTGAATGTCGAAGTGCCTTAGTACCAAGGTGATCTTGCACTGAGGTGGGCCGTTCTCAAGGTGGACTCTTAACGAGGTGGACCCTACTGTCTGAGCTCGATATATATTGGACTTGGTACCGCTGTCCTGGTCGCAAACTGGTGTTGGGACGACCTTAGCCTATAGTAACTTTAACTCGAAGTACTAGGGTACCCCAGCTCGTTTTATAACAAGTTGATTTATGCTGAACTGTCACCTGTGTTGAGTCATGTCCACGTCTTGATCTGATCATATTAATTTATCACGAAGTAAAACCAAATTCCGCTTCATCACATTGAGCAGCTTCACTGGACAAAACTCATGACACTTGCATCTTTTTTTGCAAGCACATCTTTTGTTCATGTAAATAGAAGTTTCAACAAAGCTGCTCACACACTTGCAACCTTTACTTGTAAAGGTCAAATGATCATCAACTATGATCCTAGACAATTTGCTACTTCACAGTTATTACCTATCAAATAATATATGAAGCTGCTTCTTTTTTTTTTTTTGCCAAAAAAAAAAAAAAGAAAAATGATGTCCATACTTTTTGTGACTGTATTCTGCATACCCAACAGGCCAATGCAACTATGTATTTGAAATATCTGTGAGATGTTCCGATATATGGCTGAAGAGACATTCGACTGACTGAAGCCGATCTCATGGCTGAAGTAGATGATTGTTGGGAGCGTATGTTTAAGTAGATGATTGTGAGCGTATGTTTGGCAGGCAATCCGAATTCGGTGTGAAGTAGATGATTGCTCATAAAAATTAATTAATTTATTAATTAAAAATAAGGTGACAGTTGGCTAAGCTTGTTAGGTGAACGTATCCCCGTTGACCTTGTATGCAAGCCCATGGATCCATCAATGTATTCAACCCATTTAAACATCATGGCTTGCGTTTAAATGAAATTATTTCTACAAAGTAGCCTTATTATTATTGTTATTCGTTAGATCGTTCTTGGAAGCTTACCATCTGATTACAACCATGTAATATTAATTAAATTTAGGCCGTTTGGTAGCTTGACCAAATCTAAGCCTACAACCCATCTAATATATTCTTTGTTTTTAGCATCAGAGCATTCCTATCTTTGGTGACCTTTCTTTTTTGGTAACCTTTTGGTAAGAGCATTCCCATCAGAGCATCAGAGCATTCCTACAACCTATCTAAGATCAATCCAATCTGGATCTCCTGGACTTTATGATTTGTACCAAAAGTTGTATACTAATCTTTCTTTTTTGGTAATAGTAATACTAACCATTGAGAAATTCATCTCGGGGTGGTTTTTACTGGTCAAACTCTATAAAAATGAAGTTTGATGAATTTAATTGTTCGTCAAACTCTAAAGTGGGGTGGTTTTAATTGTTCATCTCTTTTAATTGTTGATCTCTATAAAAAGACATGAATTTAATTGTTCATCTCTTTTATACCTTGTTCCACATTGGAAAATAGTTGTCTTAAGTTTTTTTAAGTTGGAATTTACGCATACAGTACACACTTTATAGAAGTATATATGAATAACAAAGTATACAGACTTGCTATACTGTAATGCAAGCATATGTGCATACTTGCATAAATGTGTCCCTTTCTACAATGTGGTAATTAAATGGAATTTTTAAATTCCAAAATATGAAAATTTTACAAAGTAGTAAAATAATTTTGAGCAATGTTTTAAAATCAGATTTGGAGCCTGAACCATTATTTCTTTTGTGTTTAGGTGACTAAGGGGGTGTTTGGCAAGTCTTTTTAAGAAAATCTTTCAAAAGTTTAAGACCTTAAAAGACCGATGAACTTTTATGGGTAGATCTTCAAAAATCAAAGACTGTTTGATTGCAATTTTTTTTCATAGATATTCTTAAAATCAGAAGGACCCAAAGACCGTTTGGAAACACATAAAGCACAACAAATAAGTGCTAAGCATTTAAATGGAAATACACCTTGGAAATGTCATGTGTGGGACCCACTAATGCATTCAAATGTGTATTTAGCACTTATGGGCCCACCTATACATTGGCTCATGCAAATGTGCAGAGGTTCATTCGTTTAGGAGGCCTATGTATTCAGATTCCTTGGTGGTGGAATGTGAGAGTGAAACAAGGGGTTTTTTTCGAATGAAGAAAGATCTCATAAGCTCAAAAAGACCAGAAGCCTCAAATGAAGCTTTTGGATTTTGAACAATTTTCAGATTTCTAGAGCTTTTTAGGGGGCCTATCTTTTTGGCTTTCTATCTTGTGGTTGCCAAACGAAAAAGCTCAGTACAAGGTCTTCCAAGCTTTGGAAAGCCTGAAAGACCCCTTAAAAAGGACTTCCCAAACACCCTCTAATTCAGCCACCCTGGTCAAACAGATCAGCCCGTGACATTTATATGATATTCATAATTATATATACATAACAATATATATATATATATATATATATATATATATATATATATATATATATTATGTATATATAATTAAAATATACAATTATATTTTGTATTGTATATTTTTAATTATAGAGATTTAAAGGCAAAAAGGTGTTTTCGGCAAAAACTAATAGACTAAGGTTGCATTTGGCATTTGTCTCTCTTTTTTTCTGTTAAAATATCCTTATCAACACTGAGTTCTTAACTGCAAAAAAAGATACAAGATCTTAAAATAAGCAATGCCAAATGCTGCGTATGGCACCCTCAATGTTTTGCATTGCATAGATAATGAAATGTTACCCAATATTAAAAATAAGCAAAAGATCACCCCAATCTGACCACCAAGGGCAAAGTTATGGCCTTGAGAAGATTTTTTCATATAAATTGTAACTTGCATCTCTTGATCCATTGGCTAGGTCAAACAAATTAATGGTTAAATCACTCAGGTCAACAAATTGCTGAACAAGTTACATCAGTGCAAACTTATTTGCATTGCAACCAAATACAAATATGTCTTTGTATTTTATATGTATTTTAGAGACTTAAGATGCTGCCCACAGATTGTTTCCACATCCATACTCACGTAGCACCACCATGTATTGGGAATATCCCCCATAAATGACAAGGGAGATATTCCCAATGTGCAATTGTCATGTCGTGAGGAAACATGTCGTGTGGGAACATCTCGTGGATAGAATTTCGAGCTCATTTCTATCTATACATATTTCTATTTATATTCCTTCCAAATCGAGTTGTTGGATGCGCAATTTTGATGCCTACGTACCAACCAAGTTTGCAAATGATAACAAATGTAGCTTTACATGCATAAACTCACTGTTATATGTTCCTTGTTTTGTTGATTTGTTTATCTCAACCTCATTGCTTAACCGATTTGTTATATGGAATCCGTCTTAAGGCTAAGGAAAAAATGAAAAATAAATAAAAATAACATTTGGATTACAAGGTCCCACAACTCCACATGAAATGGTATAACGTTATTTATTAATTTATTATTTTTTAATAATAATGTTAAATTGTTAATGGTTTTAGTGGTTGCCGTCTCTCCCACGGATGAACGCTGGAACCTTCCACGAAAGAGCCAAATAGAAATTCGTACTTTGTTCCAGGTGTCTCAACTGGAAATGGTCGATATATCTCTGTTGACTTGGATCAAGTCCTCGCTGCATCCTTTCCATCTCCAGTTTTGCCGAGTAAAGTTCACATTTAATGAAATGGCCAGATGGCCAGATGGGTACCTGTCAACCCAACCACTGGGAGGGACCTGCATAGCTGCTGACTGGGTGGTAAGTTTAACGGTTAAATCAGCAGGTCATCTGGTCAAATGATAAGAATGTTAAAACCCTAAAATCCTAGCTGTTTAATCTCTGCAACTTCAACAATTCGACCGTAGTCAACAGCTATTATCGCCTAATTTACAATGATAATGATGATCATGGGGTAACTACATGAATCCTCAGGTAATTTACAGCACTTAAGATGCTATGACCAATTCAATGGTAGGCACCATCCTTTAAATATTAATTGAACATCACTTTGTTCTCTGTCTCCGGATCTGCAGAGAGAGAGAGAAAGAGAAACCACCATGACCAACATTTTTGTTCAGTCCTGCAAATATGTTTGGGTTTTTTGGTCCTATACATGCGGAGGTTTTTACAGTTTTCGGTGGTATGATCTTGGTCTCTATGAAAGTGACAATATAAATTTTTATGTCTAGTGGTTGGATCTCCCCTCAATCGGGGTGGTCACTTTACAAACGCGGCGTCTTTAATTGCCATAAGAAATTTCCCTTGCTTTGCGTTGAGGGGGTGAAGTTCGTTCTTTCAACTGGGGGATCTCAGGGATTAAAATCTGACATGTTCCCTCCTTTGGTCGGGGACTTGCTTTTCTTTCTTTTGCTGCCACCATTGTGCGACATGTAGTCTTCCATCATCTTCTTCTCCGCTGGAGCTTTGGTTTTTTGGTTCATTTCTTCTTTAGTCTCGATGAATTGATTAGCGAGCTTGAGAAATGCGGTGATGTCTTTGGGCTTGTTCGCCACCACATGCCACTTGAACTCTCTGTGAGTGATTCCCTTCTTTGCGACTACGAGTCTTACAACAGGGTCTAAGTCCGGGATTAGCAAACAGGTGTCATTAAAGCATTTGATATAGCTCCGAATGGATTCCCCCTCCCTTTGGACTATGCTAAGGAGGTTCTCTTGTGACCTCGGACACTTCTTACTGGTGATGAAGTGTGAAGTGAACATTTGCGCGAACTACGCCCAACTCTTTGCTCCAGGTGGGAGGTTTCTGTACCATGTGCGTGTTACCCCCTGAAGGTCGTAGAAAAGGCAACGCACATGCAAGATTTTTCAGCCCCAGCGAGGTGCATATGGGACTGGGAAGAGTCCACATGATCATTCAGATCGAAAGACCCGTCATATTTGTCCAACGGGGGCACTTTGAAGTCCTTTGGCATTGGAGTGGCTAAGAGCTCAGAGGACAAAGAAGATGTGACAGAGAGGAGAGGGGCGGCTTTTGCTATTTCCGAGCTCGCCCTTGCTTTACCTTTGGGCTGCTCGGATCAGTTGGGTTCCGCGAGCTGATCTGGAACTAATGCCTGGCACACCTTAGGACACCGTCTTCGTTGCTTCTTGACCAGGTTCGCGTTGGTGCTGCTTGCTTCGGTGCTGTCAAGCCACGTCTTGGCTTGAAGAGAATCGGACTGTTGATACTGGCTTTCTCGAGCAAAAGGGTCTCGCGTAGAGTCCGTAGCCAAGGCTTCGAATTGGTTTCCTGTAAGTGAAGCTTCCGATTGTGCGTGTTGGGGCGGATTGGCTTTGGTGGGCCGAGTATCTCCTGACCTATTCTGTTGCTGCGAGATGGGAAGGGCTACTTGTTTTCCCCTTCTGTTGTAGAATGAGACTTGGGAAGTCTCTCCTCGGCGAGGAGGGCAGTTGCTCTAACGGCAGTTGAGTTATTGTTGGTTCTACGTCATCACCGGACACTGGGGTGGAGCTATCTGTTGGTTCTGTTGCAGTGATGGGAACTGCTGCTAGAAAAAGTGATGTAGAACTTGCTGCTGGTAATGTTGGAACTATTGGACTTGCTGCATTTGGGCTTGAATAGCCTGCACACAGTGCACCATGTCGCTTAGTTGGTTCTGCCTGACTCTGGGGGGAACCACAGAGGGTTCAACGGAAGTCGCACCCATGACAGGAGGAAGTGGGGCGTTCATGGGCACAGTTGGCTGGGGCACCGCCAGTGCTGGGATCCCACCTGCGGAGAGCGGTATGGTAAACTGACCTTTGCAGACAGACGAGAACTGAGGTTGTCCCCTAGAGACATTCGCTTTGTTGTGCTGTTTGGCAATGCTAGAGGTAGCCATGGATGAGCTTGAGGTTTTTGAAATGGAGATAAGAGGCTTTTAGTAATGATTTCCCACAGACGGCGCCAAATGATGTGGCGTAATCTGGCTGCTCCCTACTGGATACGATCTGGCTACCAGCAACAACGAGAAGTGAGGTTCTTGCAAGAAAGGAATCAGAGATCTCAGGGTGGCTTACCCGACGGGGACACTCCGATGGCTAAGTTAGCACTTTAGTTGTAAAGAGCTTGAAGATGATATCAGAGAATTAGAGAGCTAGAGAACAAGATTACACATTACCTTCGCCCCTGGGGGGTGAGGTCTTTATATACTGGTGTCCTGATGGCTTTGGTGGAGTAGGTCCTGAATTTCCGCTGTGTCAGGTCCCGTTATCGTGTTAGTTGGGAGTAACGTCTCCTGCTGTGAGGTCGGCCATCCCCATCTAAATCGGGGAGTGGGTGAACTAATGTAGTCGTTACAAAGTACGGTCCTGTGGGATGCGAGATACGAAGGTGCGTTCCTCGAGGTTGCCATGCGGAGGTCGACTAGACTAGGTAGCGAGCTGCTTGTGAAGTGCCAGGTTGCTTGGTAGCGAGCTGCCTAGTGGCGAGCTGTCTGGGCTTGTGCTCTTCACACCCGACCTGCTTTGAATGTCGAAGTGCCTTAGTACCAAGGTGATCTTGCACTGAGGTGGGCCATTCTCGAGGTGGACTCTTGACAAGGTGGGCCCAGCTGTCCGAGCTTGATCTGTACCGGACTTGGTACCGCTGTCCTAGTCGCGAACTGGTGCTGGGACGATCTTAGCCCGAAGTAACTTTAGCTCGGGGTACCAGGGTACCCAACTCACTTTATAGCGAGCTAATTTTCGCTGAGTTATCACCTGTGTTGAGTCATGTCCATGTGTTGATCTGATCATGTTGAGTTGTCACTTATGTCGAGTCACGTCCATGTGTCACTTGATTACGAGGTCGGGCCAACTTCCCATTGAGCAGCTACATTGGACAAAACTCATGACACTTGCATCTTTTTTTGCAAGCATATCTTTTGTTCATGTAAATAGAAGTTTCAACAAAGCTGCTCACACACTTGCATACTCTACTTGTAAAGGTCACATGATCATCAACTATGACCCTAGACAATCTGCTACTTCACAGTTATTACCTATCAAATAATATATGAAGTTACTTCGTTTTTTTTTTTTTGCCAAGAAAAAGAAAAATGATGTCCATGCTTTTTGTGACTGTATTCCGCAGACCCAACAGGCCACTTCAATTGTGTATTTGAAATATCTGTGAGATGTTCCAATATATGGCTGAAGAGTTCGCTTCAGTCAGTGCAGGTCCATGCTCATACCGTTCCAACAGCCTCTTGTAGTTTTGCATTAAAAATATCTTCCTATAAAATAAAGCACATAGATACATAAATATTTCCAATGCAAGGGTGTAAAGGTTGTTAGAACAAACATTCGACTGATTGAAGCCGATCTCATAGCTGAAGTAGATGATTGTTGGGAGCGTATGTTTGGTAGTCAATCTGAATTCAGTGTGAAGTAGACATGTTCATGGGCCGGGTAGCCCGATGGCCCGGCCCGGCCTGGGCCGCGCCCCGGTTGGGCTTGGTCATGTAATTAGGCCTGCGGGCCTGACCTTGGGCCTAACACAATAAGCCCCAATGTGTTATGGGCCGAGCTCAGTTCGACTCAGCATTATATATTTTATAAAATACATAATATGTATTTTATATATTATATAAAATATATAAATAGCATAATATTAATTAAAACATATATATGTATATTTATAATTTAATATATACATTTTTATTAAATTATATATTGTGGCTACTCGGACTCATTCACTGACAAGGTAACGAACATCAAATGGGTAGGAGATGATCCGTACATTAAAAGCGGAAAAAGCGAAACTGTTCCGACTCCGAGGGAAGTTAATTCATCAGTTGATCATCAATTCACAACTCGGAGAGTATTCTCCACCGGAAAAAAGAACTGCTACTCCATAGGCGACGTTGGGAAGGGAAATCAAGTTCTTCTCCGTGCATATTTTTACTATGGGAACGATTGCAGCAATAACGAAACATCATCTACTACACCAACATTTGATCTTCAGTTCGACGGAAACCGCTGGGCTACCGTGGCCAGTTGCACAACAGACCCATTTTACTACGAAGTGATATATCACACCAAGTTCGATAACATAAGTGTATGCGTTGCTCAGACAGATCCTGGTCGCCAACCATTTATTTCTGCAATTCAAGTAATAAGCTTGGATTTAGGCATGTACGGTGGAGCTGCTCCAAATTCTCCACTGTTCCTCCATCACAGAATCAACTACGGCGGAGATAAAGTTGTGAGGTATGCCAAGTCAAACATACATCTTTTAAATCAAAATCCAAAATCCATTGGAATAGAGTCACATTCTAAGATAGGTTGAGCGGGTCCAACCTAAGCCCGGATCGATCCAGCCCAAAATTTTACAAGGTTTTTCTATTTATAGAAGTGGGCTAAGCCTAGTTCTTAGGTAGTTCAAGCTTAGCCCCAACATGGTATGCATATGTCCAAATATATTTTTCTCTATTCAATGCTTTATATTATTGGTGCTAAATATTGGGCTACTAAACCCACCTCAACTGACCAATCCAAACCTGACCAAGTCTTTATCCAATCTGAGTGTCAAATTTTATTAGTTTTGTCTGCGGGCTTGATTCGAACTCAGGGGGTGAATCCAAATCTTAACATTGGATCTCAGTTGACCTAAAACCTGACCAAAACTGCCCAAATTGCACCCCGATCGGGAGTTTAGGATTAGGATTAAGATTTGTAAGTTCAGAGTTTAGGATTTGGATATAAAAATCAAGAGAGATGGTGAGAGCGAATATGTTCTCCTTTGAGATGGTTCTTGTATAGACAGACAACTTTTAATGACTAAAAATTGCTTAAACAAATTAAGATGCAAAAATTCTTATAATCCATCCATCTCTCTCTTTCTGTTGCTTTTCTTTTTGTAGGTCTCCTATCGATAAATATGATCGTTTTTGGTATCCACGTCAGAGTGCCAAAGATTTTTTGACTCTCAAGAACAAAACCAAAATTTCAGTTAAAACCCTTCCAGATAAGCCTCCACAAACTGTATTACAGACAGCACTTTACAACCAAAATTCGTCCGATTCTTATCTTTGCATAACCTTCTCCAACTTGACAACCAATAAGATGTACATCATTTTCTATTTCTCCGAATTGTTGAACCTCAACAAATCCTCAAAGTCAGAGAAGCGTTCCTTTTCGATTTACATCAACGGAAAAAATATTTCCAATCCTATAGTCCCTCTTTACAGACATGCTTCGGAATTCAACTTCACTACAAATATATCTGCATCTGCATCTGGGAACGGATACAACGCAAGGTACTGTCTGAACCGCACATCCGACTCCACTCTCCCGCCAATAATCAATGCGCTGGAAACCTTTCAAATCGGAGCCCCATTAACTGATGGAACAGACAGTAAACATGGTGAGTGCACATTGCCTTTCTCTTCCTCTCTTCTTTCTTATTAGCTACACTTCCAAATTGATTGTGGTTATACATAGAAAGCAAAGAAGCAAAACCTAGGAAGGCCAACTGTGACTTCAATTGGTCAGTTGTTTTTTTTCTGGATATCATATCTTTTCTATATCATAGTCCAACCCTTAAGGCTATGTTTGGTTTGAAGGAAAAGGTAATAAGGAAACTTATATATACAAGGTTTGGTATATGTAGGTTTCCCTACTTTTTCCTTCAAAGTTCAAACTAAACACAGCCTAAGCAGAAAGCTGTTCTTTTGTTCGCTACAGAAGAGGTTTACTATTCTTTTATTTTTTGAGTTTTTCTATCATTCTATGCCAGTAAAAGTGCTATCTTCGCTACAAAAAGCTTTTGTTCAACTTCAAAATTGGAGCGGTGACCCCTGTCTTCCCAACGGATTCCACTGGGACTGGGTTGAATGTAATTTTAGCGAGACACCTCAAATAACCGCATTGTATGTAAATCTTTTTAATTTCCCCATACTTCCTTTGATTGTTTTCTTGTTGTTTATCAGCCATCTATCCTCCTCCTTGATCCTCTATTTTCTTTTAAATTTGTTCAAATCAAAGGTCATTAAATTATATTTATTCATTTTCTTTTGAACAATTCATAGGAAACTCAGTAGCTACGGACTTCAAGGTTCTCTCCCAAATTTTACTGCCTTGGATACTCTCCAACTAATGTAAGTAAATTAGAAAGAAACAATTGTGAAAACTAAAAAACTAGAAATTTTACTAATTTGTAGTTTGTTTTATCCTTTCTTCTTGTGGTTTGCAGAGATTTGAGTAATAACAGTTTAAGTGGAGAAATTCCTAGTTTCCTAGGAAACTTTCCTTCCCTGAACACACTGTAAGTATTTTCTAAATAGGAGCATTCGTCCAATTTTATGGAATAATTTTCTTAACTTGGAAATTCTTATTTTTATCCATCTATTTGTTTTTTCTATATCTTCTTTATTGTAGAAATTTGACAAATAACAACTTCAGTGGATTAATACCCTCCTCAATCACCAATAAGACCAACTTAATATGGGAGTAAGTAAACCCAGAGCTCATATATTGCCCTTGTTTTTGTTGTCTGTTTTGTCTTCACCAGCAACAGTAATGTTTGACATATATAATTTGTTACTACTAATATATAATTATCATCATCAACTTATATTATTTCATGTTTGTTTTGAACTCTAGTGTAACAGGTAACATGTATTTATCATGTGCTTCCAATCAGTCTTGTTCTTCTAATTCCAGCAATGGAACTTCGATTTTGCCACCTCCCACCAACAGCCACCGCCAAAGCAGGATTAGTAAAAATTTTCCTATCATCAATGGGGTTGTAATTCTAATTTTGGTTCTTATTTATTGATGAAATTCGTGTATAATCTTATATGATACGATCTGATATGGATTCGGCACGGCCTGGCCTAATTTGTGTACAATCAGTTTATTGCTTTACCGTCAAGGTTGTAGAGTCTGAATAAGGCCCGGCCTGGCCTGACCCCTACTATTCCCATTCCCCGGCATGTATTTTAGGCCCAAGATGTGGACTGGGCTGGGCCCGGGATACTATTGAATAAAACAACATTTTCATCTACGTCAAAATGATAAACGAAACCATCACAACCGCTGTTGCCGCCATTGTCACCGCTGCAGCTCCTCTTCCTTCTTCTTTTTTTTCTTCTAAACTCTTTCATCCACAACTTCTCAAATACCTCTCATTCTATCTTTATTTTCTCTTATATTTATATGCATCTTACCTTAATATTCCAATCAAATGGGTAAGTTTTTAAAACTGGTGGCTAGAATGGTCAAACCACGGACCAAAAAATTAGTGGCCAGAACGGTTCGATTTCTGGGTCAGTTTTTAAAACCTTAACTTCAACCACTAAAATGAACACATTATACAATACATCTGTTTGGTAAGAAGATAAATTTGTCAATACAAAACTAATCCAACTTTACAATTTATATGGACGGGTCTAGATATTTGCATTTACACTAATTATTTGCATCGTTTCCAAAGGCAGCCTAAACATAACATACGAAGAAAAGATAACTCCTCCCTCACTTGTCTACATGGCGTACGTGAAACACCCCACAACGATGCTAAAGACGCCTTTATTTCTCTTATCCTTGTTGCTAAAATCCCTCTTGAGTGATAGCTAAGACCAATTCTATGGTAGGCCGTCCTTCATTGAAAAAGAAAATTAAATTAAAAAAAAAAAATGGTATATCACCATCCCTTACGTCCACGGCACAATGTATTGATGTAATTGGCGTCGATGTTCACGCCACTGTAAGTTGAAGTCAATCGGACAAAATGCAAATGAAAATTGCAAGTGTGAAATCGGAGACAACAAATAATTAAAAGCTCAATTTGGGATCGATCTCTCTCTAGCTATCTCCGATCGCTAGAGGAGAGACCACCAATCACCATGATCAACAATCTCATTCTTCTCCTGCCAATAATTTTGGGCCACTTAGCAGTCCTGCCCATGCAAACGCTGGCCGCCGGTAAGTTCGTAGGTTCTGACCTCCATTTCCTAGCATTCAGTATTTCTACTTTTGTGATTGACTGATTGTTGATAATAATCCAATATGCGATCGAATGCAGTATTCCTGAACATAGATTGTGGCTCCTCGGATTCTTTCACTGACGCGAACAATATCACATGGGTCAGAGACCATCCCTACATCAGAAGCGGTGTAAACCAAACTGTTCAAAGTGCAGATAACTCATCAGTTGCTCATCAATACACAACGCGGAGAGTATTCCCCATCAGAAAGAAAAACTGCTACTCCATAAGCGAGGTTGGGAAGGGAGAGCGTGTTCTTCTCCGTGCATATTTTTACTACGGGATTTACAGGGATGAAACATCGTCTGCACCGACTTTTGATCTTCAGTTCGACGGCAACCACTGGGCTACAGTAGATAATAGCAGTGCAGACCCATTTTACTATGAAGCGATATATCTCACAAGGTTTGCTAGCATAAGCGTATGCGTTGCTAAGAATGAGGGATATCCTGACGACGTACCATTTATTTCTGCAATTGAAGTAAGGAGCTTGCATTTAGGCATGTACAGAGGAGTTGATTCGACTTATCCATTGTATATCTACGATAGATCAAACTATGGCGAAAATGAAACAGTGAGGTACTATTATCAACTCGATCGAGATATCTTTCAAACTCCTTTAGTCTGTGTTTGGTCTTTGGATTGGTTTAATTTGGGAGCTGGCCGGCCGGGAAGGGGGTTGAAACAGTTTCAGGTGGATTAATTCCAGAATGACTGCCCCTTAACCCCTCAGATATTCATTACGATTCAAGTGAAATAAGTGATTTGGATTTGAGGATCCTTTCTTACTTCTTCCATCCTGCTTTTCCGTCTTCCTCCGTCACCGGAGTCTAAGATCAATCCAATCTGGATCTCCTGGACTTTATGATTTGTACCAAAAGTTGTATACTAACCTTTCTTTTTTGGTAATAGTAATACTAACCATTGAGAAATTCATCTCGGGGTGGTTTTTACTGGTCAAACTCTATAAAAATGAAGTTTGATGAGTTTAATTCATCTCGGGGTGGTTTAAAACCACCCCCTAAATTTTGATGAATTCTCATTATTTTTTATAGGGTATAACTTGGTATAAATCGTTACATTTAGCCCTCCAACCTTCTTTTCTTGTTACCTCTGCCCAAACCAGATTCAAATTTTGCACACGGCTCAGCTTTGAATCTATGTGATTGTAATTATGATTAATTCCTATTTAATACAAAATTAATTTGCACTTTTTATCTCATTTATATTCACTACATTAAAAAAATGATGCAAAGTTTGCATCACCTTCCTCCTAGTTTTTTGTTTTTCTATAATTTTTTTGGCAAATCAACTTCCTCCTAAATTTAAAAGTTTAATTTTGTCTCATATAAAATAGGGACCACACATTATCTTGCTTCCTACCTCAATTCCGGACAAAAAAAACTCCTCCAGACGAAACAACCTTCCTCTAATCCTACTTCCATTATTATAAGGTGGGACTACATTTTTCTTCTTTACTTTATCAAACAAACAAACAAACAAACAAGAAATTAAAGATCAAATCTAAAGCAAGTAAATACAGAAAGTGCTGCTCCCCTTAGAAAGTAAGATATTTATATCATCTATTACCGGTTTGGATAATTTCCCCTAAGGCATAGCTTATTTGCAACGCAATTTTAATTGTATTTATGTTAGTGCAAAAGCATGGGAATCCAAATGAGTTGAAAGCAAATTCTGATTTATTTTTGTTTTGAAATATAATAATGCTTTTTTTATTGTATTCCTCTGCAATTGTATTAGTGCAAATGAAATTGGATTGCACAAAACAAGCCTAAAAGATTTTAATTTTTATTTTTGAAAAGCTGATATTTGGTGAGAAAACCATACCAAGTTGAAGGTTCTCTCTGTCTCTCTCCATCAAACCAAACATAATCTTAAGGTGCAGAAAATTCTAAGTCATCTCTATCCGTTGTTTTTTTCTTCTTGTAGGTACCCTAAGGACAAATATGATCGCATATGGTACCCACTCCCAAGTGCCAAAGATTTTGTTACCGTCAAGAACAACACCAGTATTTCGGTTGAAAACCTTCCAGATGAGCCCCCAGAGACTGTATTACGGACAGCACTTTATAACCAAAACTCGTCCGATTCTTATCTTTGTATAACCTTCTCCAATTTGACAGCCAACATGTACACCATTTTCTATTTCTCCGAATTGTTGAAACTCAATTCCTCAAAGCAGCGTTCGTTTTCGATCTACATGAATGGAGAAAATATTTCCCCTCAGATAATCCCACCTCATAAGAAGGGTTTGGAGTACAACTTCACTACAAATAAATCTGCATCTGGGGACGGATATAACGCGAGGTACTGTCTGAACCGCACAGCCAACTCCACTCTACCGCCAATAATCAATGCACTGGAAATGTATGAAATCGGAAGTAAATTAACAGATGGAACAGACATTAAACATGGTGAGTGGACATTGATCTCCATCTATTCTCTCTCTTCTTAGTTAGGTCCACAAAGAGGCTGCACTTAGATGATTTTATCCCACTTCCCATGTTTCCATGTTGGGAGGGATGTGCCAGGTGATCATCTCAGCTATTTACTAATTGGCAAAAGCAAAACTTTTTAAATTTCTTCAAAATCAAAGCTTAAACACCTTCATCAGAGTACATCATCCCAGAATGCTGGCTTTGAAATTTCCAGTCAGGGTTTGCAAGTTTGGATCTCCTACTTAAAAACTCTTTCCAAATCCACATGACCCTATAAATGCTCAATGGGAATATCTCACTTTGTCATTTATGTTGAGTGATCGTTTTGCAAGTTTGGGAATGTTTCCACCCTGGCAAGATGTGAGATAGCTGGGACCAAAATTGGGCACTGACCTCTAGCTTATTTGGTTTTATGCGAAATTTCATAAATGAAACAGAATAGACAGAACCAGAAGTTGAAATTTTCCAAAGGATTGTGGCAGCCGGATATAATCTCTGGTCTCTCCTACATCGACTCTCACATCCTACCAATTAAGCCACCCTCAGTTAGTTAATTTTCCATTGTATTGAAAATATTATTTAGGCTTTTATCTAAATACAACTTCCTCCCTCTTTAAGTTGAAATTCTTCAATTTTCAGCTTAATCGAAATCACTATTATTTATTTACTTTATAAAATTTCTATCTAATGTAAAGAGATTTGCAGGAATTGAAAATTAATTTGGGTTTATTTCCTCTTTTTATGCCAGTAAAAGCTCTGTCTTTGCTACAAAAGTTTTTTGTTCAACTTCAAGATTGGAGTGGTGACCCCTGTCTTCCAAACGGATTTCCCTGGGACTGGGTCCAATGTACTGATAGCGATACACCTCAAATAATAGCACTGTAAATCTTGTTTCCTCATATTTCTTTTCATTAGTTTCTGGTTCACCAGTTATCTACCCCGTTTCATTCTTTATTTTCTTGTGTTTTCTCTGTTAATGTTTCTTTTTTTTACTACCAAAGACAATTAAATTATTTCCACAAGAAAAGAGGTAATTTAAATATCCATTCTTTTTTTTTTTTTTTTGAACAATTCATAGGAATCTCAGTAACTACGGACTTCAAGGTTCTCTCCCAGATTTTAGCGCATTGGATACTCTCCAAATAATGTAAGTAATCTGGAATGAAACAACTGTGAAAACTAATTAAACTACTGGAGGTTTTACTGATTTGTAGTTTTTTTGCCTTGTCCATTTATATTATGATTTGCAGAGACTTGCATAACAACAGTTTAAGTGGAAAAATTCCTAGTTTCCTGGGAAACTTCCCTAACCTCACCACACTGTAAGTATTTCAATTCCTAATTAGGGGCATTCTTTGTGAAATAATATTCTTAATTTGAAACTTTGTATTATTATTTGTTTTTTTATCTTAGAAATTTAGCAAATAACAACTTTAGTGGATCAATACCCTCATCAATCACCGATAACACCAAATTAAAATTTGAGTAAGTAAATCCAGACTTTACATATTTTCCCATGTTTTTGATTGTTCTTTTTTTATTCATTGACATATATTGTGGTATGATATATCATTATCGTCATCAGCTTATATTATTTCGTTATTTTTGGTGTAGTGCCACAGGCAACATGTATTTATTATGTACTTTCAGTCAGTCTTGTTCTAATTCTAGCAATGCAACTTTGAGTACTCCTCCGCCACCCGGAACTTTGATTTTGCCGCCCCCCACCAACAGCTACAGCCACAGCAAGATTAGTAAAAAAATTTCAATCATCAATGGGGTTGTATTTCTGCTGGTGGTTCTTGTTTATTATTGAAATTCGTGTATAATTTTATTTGATATAATATGTATCAGTTTTAATCCCATTATTAATGGGAATAACAAGAATTGTGTGTTTATGTGCAGAAAAATTTGGCTAAACCACCTTTTTTCTTTGTTTATATAAGGCTCTCTCCTCATGACATGTTAGTCTCTATAGGCATTATTGGATTTTGAGTTTATTAGGGATTAACTTTGATTAATTAATTATATAATTGGGCACATTTATACATACACTTGATTCTTTTTTTGGAAAATGGTAAATTAAAATTTATTCAAAAAGACAGAAAAATATACATACACTTGATTTTGAAAAATGGGTTTTCAAACTCTAACCAAAACTTATGTTTTTCTCTCTTTTATACCTTGTTCTACATTGGAAAATAGTTTTGTCTTAAGCTTTTTTAAGTTGGAATTTACGTATACAGTATACACTTTATTAGAAATATATATGAATAACAGAGTATAGAGACTTGCTATAATCTAACGCAAGCACATGTGCATACTTGCATAAATGTGTCCCTTTCTACAATGTTGTAATTAAATGGAATCTTTAAATTCCAAAATATGAAAATTTTACAAAGTAGTAAAATAATTTTGAGCAATGTTTTAAAATCAGACCTTAAAAGCTTAGGTGACTAAGGAGGCGTTTGGCAAGTCTTTTTAAGAAGATCTTTTAAAAGCTTAAGACCTTAAAAGACTGATGAACTTTTATGGGTAGATCTTCAAAAATCAAAGACCATTTGATTGCAATTTTTTTTCATAGATATTCTTAAAAGCAAAAGGACCCAAAGACCATTTGAAAACACATATAGCACAACAAATAAGTGCTAAACATTTAAATGAAAATACACCTTGGAAATGTCATGTGTGGGACCCACTAATGCATTCAAATGTGTGTTTAGCACTTATGGGCCCCACCTATATATTGGCTTATGCAAATGTGCAGAGGTTCATTCGTTTAGGAGGCCTATGTGTTCAGATTCCTTGGTGGTGGAATGTGAGAGTGAAACAAGGGGTTTTTCTTCGAATAAGAAAGATCTCATAAGCTCAAAAAGACCAGAAGCCTCAAATGAAGCTTTTGGATTATGAACAATTTTCAGATTTTTCGAGATTTTTAGGGGGCCTATGTTTTTGGCTTTCTATCTTGTGGTTGCCAAACGAAAAATCTCAGTACAAGGTCTTCCAAGCTTTGGAAAGCCTGAAAGACCCCTTAAAAGGAGTTCCCAAATACCCTCCAATTCAGCCGCCCTGGTCAAACAGATCTGCCCGTGACATTTATATGATATGTATAATTATATATACATAATTATATATTTATATGATTTGCATAATTATATATATATGTATATCTATTTAAAATATACAATTGTATATTTTTAATTGTAGAAATTTAAAGGCAAAAAGGTGTTTTTGGCAAAAAATAATAGACTAAGGTTGCATTTGGCATTTGTCTCTCTTTTTTTCTGTTAAAATACCCTATCGACATTGAGTTTTTAACTGCAAAATGATACAAGATCTTAAAATAAGCAATGCCAAATGCAGAGTATGACACCCTCAATGTTTTGCATTGCATAGATCATGAAAAGTTACCCAATATTAAAAATAAGCAAAAGATCACCCCAATCTGACCACCAAGGGCAAAGTTATGGCCTTGAGAAGATTTTTTCATATAAATTGTAACTTGCATCTCTTGATCCATTGACTAGGTCGTTAAATCACTCAGGTCAACAAATTGCTGAACAAGTTACATCAGTGCAAACTTATTTGCATTGCAACCAAATACAAAAATGTCTTTGTATTTTATATGTATTTTAGAGACTCAGGATGCTACCCACAGGTTGTTTCCTGTTATGGGCCCGGGCATAAGATCTCGTCACGGGTCGGTCTACGGGGAAAATTCCTAGCCTTCCCTTGTTATTTCCTTTGCGTGCTGACCCTATTGTGGCGAACTAGGGGGTGATTTGTCAAAGAGATCACCCTAACTCTCCTAAGCTCTTTCTTGATTGAAAATTCAATGCCTTTATTCTAATTCCAAGCTCCTTTAAATAGGAGATTACAAGAGGGTTTCCTTGTTGCATTCGGCTAGCATAATCCATCTTTTATCGAAACTCAAACTCTTACTTCTAATGGTAATTAACTTCCTATTTCTACTGGTAACACAACTCCTATTAAGAACAGGGGATAAGTAGATGGGATAAGGGATAAGAGATAAGGGATAAGGTAAGCTGGCGGTGAATTAGCTAGAGTGGCAAGGTAAGTGGGCCCCTGATGATCTGCCGTGTGGGCCCCCCTTCAGTGCTGCTGCTCAATGCTGCTGCCCTTCACTGTTGCTGCTGGCCACGATGGTTAGGCTCGCCTACGAGTGTATCTACTGCTTCTGTGTCTCAACATTTCCACATCCATACTCAAGTAGAACCACCATGTATTGGGAATATCTTCCCAATCCCCATAAACGACAAGGGAGATATTCCTTCCAAATGTATATTTCTATTTATATTCCTTCCAAATTGAGTTGTTGGATGCGCAATTTTGATGCCTACGTACCAACCAAGTTTGCAAATGATAACAAATGTAGCTTTACATGCATAAACTCACTGTTATATGTTCCTTGTTTTGTTGATTTGTTTATCTCAACCTCATTGCTTAACCGATTTGTTATATGGAATCCGTCTTAAGGCTAAGGAAAAAATGAAAAATAAATAAAAATAACATTTGGATTACAAGGTCCCACAACTCCACATGAAATGGTATAACGTTATTTATTAATTTATTATTTTTTAATAATAATGTTAAATTGTTAATGGTTTTAGTGGTTGCCGTCTCTCCCACGGATGAACGCTGGAACCTTCCACGAAAGAGCCAAATAGAAATTCGTACTTTGTTCCAGGTGTCTCAACTGGAAATGGTCGATATATCTCTGTTGACTTGGATCAAGTCCTCGCTGCATCCTTTCCATCTCCAGTTTTGCCGAGTAAAGTTCACATTTAATGAAATGGCCAGATGGCCAGATGGGTACCTGTCAACCCAACCACTGGGAGGGACCTGCATAGCTGCTGACTGGGTGGTAAGTTTAACGGTTAAATCAGCAGGTCATCTGGTCAAATGATAAGAATTTTAAAACCCTAAAATCCTAGCTGTTTAATCTCTGCAACTTCAACAATTCGACCGTAGTCAACAGCTATTATCGTCTAATTTACAACGATAATGATGATCACGGGGTAAGTACATGAATCCTCAGGTAATTAACAGCACTTAAGATGCTATGACCAATTCAATGGTAGGCACCATCCTTTAAATATTAATTGAACATCCCGATCAAATTTAAGTCAATGAAGTCGTCGACAACACTTTTAAATCTCAATCCAATCCTCTGGATCTGTTCTCTGTCTCTCACTCTGACAACTCTGCAGAGAGAGAGAGAAAGAGAAACCACCATGACCAACATTCTTGTTCATCTCCTGCAAATACTTCTGGGTTTTTTGGTCCTATCCATGCCAACACTGGCTGCTGGTAAGTTCTTCTCAGCATCTATATATTATTTCTTCTTGTGTGATTCTCGATAATAATCCATTCCATTTCATTTTCTTTCCATAATGTATATATATGCAATCGGATGCAGTATTCCTGAGCATAGATTGCGGTTCCTCTGGTTCTTTCATTGACGCAAACAATATCGCATGGGTAGGAGATGATCCCTACACTAAAAGCGGCGAAAAAGAAACTGTTCCAAATGTAGATGATTCAGTGGATCGTCCATTCAAAACTCGGAGAGTATTCCGCAGCAGAAAGAAGAATTGCTACTCCATAGATGTGGGGAAGGGAGAGCACGTCCTTCTCCGAGCACACTTTTACCATGGGACTTACACGGATGAAACTTTTGATCTTCAGTTCGACGGCAATTACTGGGCTACAGTCAGAAATAGCAGTGCTGACCCATTTTACTACGAAGTGATATATCTGACCAAGTTTGATGCCATAAGCGTTTGCGTTGCTCGGAATCAGAGATATCCTAATGACGTACCATTTATTTCTGCGATAGAAGTAAGGAGCTTGGATGTTGGCATGTACGGCGGAGTTGATTCGACCTATCCATCGTTCTCAATAAAGAGAACAAATTATGGCGAAAATAGAACCGTGAGGTATTAGTTACTACCAAGTCAGAGATACTTCTAATTTCTTTTAGTCTGCGTTTAGATTTTACTGGTTTTAATTTGAGGGCTGGGGTCGGGAAGCCTGGAAGGGAGCCGGTGGAAACAGTGTCGTTGGATTCCAGAGTGACTGGATGAGGGCGGATTTGAGGGTCCTTTCATTTAATTTTTTCACCGGCCGTAATCTAGACCCGCTGGCCGATCCCAATCTTCTACACTTGATTTCATCAAAATTCTAAAACGTGAGAGTGGTTTTCAAATTATCCATTACCTTTTTGAAACCAAAATTACCGATTCCGCGGTTCCTTACCTAAGAAAATTCCTTGTTTTTTTTTTTTGATATTTTTGAAGAGCTACACAACGGGGTAGCCCATCCCCCAACTCAGGCGAGTCGCCGCTGCTACGACCAGCAGGAAACATTACCAACCAGCTGAAATCAACTAGAACTAGGAAAATTCTAGAAAGCAGAAAGGTATGCATAGGAAATTCTTTGAACAATGAAAAGTCCAGTGAATTTTGATGTAACCAGATTTTCTGTCCACTTTTTCTATCCACACTCCACCCAATGTGAATAGCAACCACACATCTAAGATGGTGATTAATGGGCAGAAAAATATATATTGTAGCAGAATATAATTTAGGAAAAATTGGAGTGGCATCACTTTAGTCTCTAAACTTTAAAATACAACAATTCAGTATCTGAACTTTTAAAACGTGTTAATTCAGGTATAGTACCTGGCATTAATCAGCCATTAAGTGGCATTTGAAAAGACATAAATTCCCTTTGAGTGTCCTCTAATCTTTTATATCAACCATCTAAACTTTGATAAAAAATAAACAGTCCCAAATCCTTGCCTCTTCTATTTAAAAAAGTTGGGATCTGTACCAAAACAAAACAAAAAGAAGAAGAAAACAAGAAGAAAAGGCAAGAAGGAAGGAAGAAGAAAGTGGAGAGAAAAACTATTCTTTCTCGCAGTAAAAAAGGGTTACAGTAACAGAGTTTATATACAGAGCATCGGCCAATAACAGAAGGCCAGCTTAAATAGTAAAAGACAAAAGAAAAAAAAAAGAGTTAACGAATGACTTAAGAGTAAGTAACTCTACATCCCCCCCTCAAGTTGGAGTTTGTTGGATATCAAGCAAACCCAACTTGGACATGAAGTTTCTGAATTTAGGACTAGAAAGTGGCTTTGTAAAAACATCAGCTACTTGGTGATGAGTGGAGATGTGTTGAGGATTGATAAAGCCTTGCTTAAACTGCTCTCTAACTAAGTGACAATCAATGTCCAGATGTTTTGTTCTTTCATGAAACACTGGATTGGCAGTGATGTGTAGAGCAGCTTGATTGTCACACCAAAGAGGAATTGGAAGTTTTAATTGGATGTCAAAATCCTTGAGAACATAGGAGATCCATTGAAGTTCACAAACCGTTGCTGCTAAACTCCTATATTCTACTTCTGTTGATGATCTTGAGACTGTTATTTGCTTCTTTGTCTTCCAAGAAATGAGAGCTGACCCCAAAGAAATGCAAAACCCTGTTAAGGATTTTCTGGTTTCAGAACAGGAGGCCCAGTCTGCATCACTGAAAGCTTGGATACATTATTAGGGGTGCTCATGGTTCGGTTAACCAAATCGTGGGCCTATTTTTGAAATCGAACTGGTATTATTGGTTTTTGAAAAATTGGTAACCGAAATCAAATCAAAGCCGATTGATTAACCGGTTTAGTTCATCAGTTTTTTTGGTTCTTTTATATTTATAATATATTATAAAAATATTTAAATATATAATAAAAACTAGAAACATATATAAAATATGATATTTTAAATAATAAATAATATATTATATATTATAAATATATAATATAATGCATATTTATTAATTTATAATATATAAAAAATATATAAAAATGAGAAAATATATGATGCAGAAAAGATATACTTGAAGAGTTTTCATCGATCAAAACCCACCCATGAATTTTCATAAACAACACCTGATTTACTATGAATTATGATTCCAGTTCGCTGGTCAGAACTTTTTCAGATGTCATATCTTTTCCATATCATAAACCTACTATTATTAATTGCTCGCCACAGTAACAGTGCTGTTGCAAGCATTGTAGTGTCATGTAGAGAGCCCAGTTGCCGGATGGCTGGTGTGTATGCATGGATGACGTGGGGAGTTATTCTTGCTACTCTATTCATCCTAAACAAACTTTCTTATGGTTTAATTTGATTCTCTTTCATATTTTCTTTCTTACCGACTAATGAGACGATATTAGAACAGATCAAGAAAGTAAAATTTTGAACTACAATCATGCAAATGTAGACATTATATATGCATAAATTTTAGGGGTAAATTACAGATTACCACTTTTTCAAAAATTACGAATTACCACGATGATTCCCCAAATTTTTACATGTATATTTATTTTCAGTGTGAGCTGACCGACCAACCTAAGCCTGGTGGCCAGGGCCCAAGCCTAATCTGAATGCGTAAAATTTTATTGTGGTCTGGGCTTGAGTTGGATAGTTCAGGATTGATCTTGAGCTTGGGCTGGGTTTGGACCATAGGCAGATTTTTTTGGGTTGAGCCTTGGTTGCGTTAAAACCCGTCTCGCTTGACTTGCACCCTCTAACAACATACAAAATCTAATATTTAACCTTGATATTCACTTCGACTTTGTGGCGGATGCCATTTTTTATATAGTTTAAAAGATGAATAAAGAGAGGAAAATAAATTGAGAAACAAAAACAGAGAGATAATAAAATAGATGTACTAAATTTGTTGCATTATCCTTCGCATGTGAAACCAAGACAAAGTATTGCATTATATAGTGAATTGATTGGTATAAGAAAATACTTAAGACAGGGTTATCAGCAAAACTGAACCTGGTCTCTAATCTTTTTATTATTTGTAAGATGTATAAAATTCTCAGTTCTTCTTTCTCTTAAAGTTTCACCTTTTGCTTCTATCAGGTTTCCAGATGATAAATATGATCGTATTTGGGATGCTTTTCCGGGCGGCAACCGATTAATTGGTATTAGGAACGAAAAAGAAATTGTGGCTGCAGGCCTTTCAAATCAACCTCCAAAATCTGTGTTACAGACAGCAGTACACAGCGACCGATCTGGCTCTTATATTTATATACGTCCCCCTCAGCTGCCATATGGTCGGGTCTACAGCATTTTCTATTTCTCTGAATTGGAGAGGCTCAGTTCCTCGGATAAGCGATCTTTCTCAATTTACCTGAACGGCAAAAATATCTCTCGTCCGGTAGTCCCGCCAAATGGAGCTGCGTTGGAAATGAGCTTTACGACAACACTGTTTGATGGCACAAAGAACATAGAGTACCGTCTGAACAGTTCCGCTGACTCCACTCTTCCGCCCATGATCAATGCAGAGGAGATGTTTCAGGTCGGCTCAGCACTGACTAATGGAACAAACAACAAACATGGTGCGTCTGTCTACCTTATTTCTTAGAGCTGTCAATGGGTGGGATTTAGATCGGAACACGGTGAATCACTCTCAAAATAGAGGTGTAAATTGGGCCGTATCGCCCGCGGCCCAGCATGATGGTCCGCGGGCAGTGCCAGGCCCGGTACAATCATGCAGGCCGTGCATGTCCTGAGATTTTAGATCCACGGGTCAGTACAGCACGGCACGACCGAGCAGGCCATGCCGCCCGCGGCCCGCAAGCGGGCACGGCCCAGCATGGCTCATATATATATTTTATATATAGTTATTAAATATTATATAAATTATAATTATATAATATATTAATAAAATAAATATATTTTTAATTTTATTATACTAATTTATTTAATTGTTGCATATATAAGCAATTTTATATACAAAATTTATATAAAATTAAAATTTTAAGTTTTTTTATCAATTTTTTAAATAAATAGCTTTGGCTCGATGCATGGCACGTTTGTGAAGGCCATCCATGGGCCATGCCGTGCCGGCCCGGCACGACCCACTTTACACCTCTACTCTCAAATCGTTATCAAATGATACTATAAAATAGATTTAGAACCAAACCAATTATCAATTGGGATAATTGGGTCTGACTTAATTTCATCCAATTATACTTACACTATGTTTGAGAGTACTTAAAAATAAGTCATTATTTGGGCCAGCACCACATTATTAATTGGTGTTTGGGAACGAAATAAGTATTTATTTTTTAAGTCCAAATTTATAATTTATTTTAAGTGTTTATACAATAAGTACTAATTCAACATTTTTCTTCCAAAATTATCCCTAGTTGTTTTTTAAAATACCACTTATAAAATTATCCCTTGTTGAATTTTATAAAAGTATTTAGGTAAAAGTGCTTTTATAGAAGTACTTCTGTAAAAGTACTTTTATACAAGTACTTCTATAAAAGTACTTTCATAACAGTATTTTAATACAAGTACTGTAAAAGTAGTAAAAGTAGTCAAAGTACTTTTATAAAAAGTATTTTTATAAAAGTGCTTCCATAAAAGTGTTTTTATAAAATTACTTTTCTAGAAGTACTTTTATTAAAATGCTTTCATAAAAGTACGTTTATAAATGTGTTTTCATAAAAACACTTTCACAAAAGCGTTTTTATAAAAGTGATTTCATAAAAGTGCTTTCAAAAATATATATTTTAAAAATTTGAAAGAAAATGAAGGACAAATTAGCCTTAAATGCTTATTTAAATGATTATTGAAGAAAAAGACTACCAATTACTCAATATGAAATAAGCACTTGAAAAAAATTGGGTGACAAATACAAATAAACACTCCCAAAGATGGCTTCAGACATCTATAAGTACCTTATACCTATAATATTAGCAACTTGGAATTTCATTTTTTGATAATATAGCTTCCAGAAAAATGGTAGCAAATAATGCATCCACACTGTTTATATGTTGATAAAATAAAAATTTTTAATCAAAGTTATCGTATATACTGCTATGAAATTTAACATAAGTTACAAAAAAAAAAGAAAAAAAAAAAAAAAAAAAAAGAGAACCGGTTCCAGCAATTCAATTATTAATCAGAAAAACCACAGAATCGGTCTTGTCGATTTGATTCTATCAGGTAGACCCAGCCCATTGACAGGTCTATTTTTTCCTGGTGCTTTTCATGATAGTTTTTTACTTTATTCATCTAATCCTTAATTAATGGAGACTTTCTCCGGGTAGAGCTTCCAATCCATTAAAGCCTAAACTGATTATAACATATTAGGAAGATGCTCCCAAGTCTAACATTTTCTCCTATACCTCAATAATTATCTTACTTTTCATGATATACTTGTAATATTATCATTTTGTGATGTTCACATGTATCAAATGAATGATTTTATTGTCAAATTACAAGCTAATATTATCATAATATGAATTAGGTTTTATCTAATTACAATTTCCTCTTTATCTAAGACTCTAAGTTGAAATTCTTCATTGTTCAGCTCAACCAAAATCCAAATTATTTTTCATTTTCTATCTAATGCCAATAGACTTGTGGTTCAATTAATTAAATTGGGTTTTACTTTCTTTTATTATTGTATGCCAGTAAAAGCGCTATCTATGCTTCAACAAGCTTTTGTTCAACTTCAAGATTGGAGCGGTGATCCTTGTCTTCCAAACGGATTCCCCTGGGACTGGGTTCAATGCACTTTTAGTTCTAGCGAGACAGCACCTCAAATAACAGCATTGTAAACCTTGTTTCCCCATATTTCTTTTTATTATTCTCTGGTTTACTTTTCCTAGCTATCTATCCTCTTTTATCCTTCATTGCCTTCTATTGTTTTCTGTCAAATTTGTTCACCATAACAGCTAATGAAATTATTTATTCATATTCTTATGAACAACTTTATAGGAATCTCAGTAACTACGGACTTCAAGGATCTTTTCCAGATTTTAGCGCCTTGGATACTCTCCAAATAATGTGAGTAATTAAATTGAAAATTGCACTAATTTGTAGGTTTTTTAATTACCTTTGCCCTCATTTATGGTTTGCAGAGACCTGCAGAATAACAGTTTAAGTGGAGAAATTCCTAGTTTCCTGGGAAATTTTCCTAGCCTGAATATGCTGTAAGTATTTCATTACTTTTCCCATTTTGTGGGCTAATTTCTTCTTTGGAATTTGGTATTGCTTACTGCTTTTATTTTCTTTTTATCTATCACTTCTTTGTTGTAGAAATTTGGCAAACAACAGCTTTAGTGGATTAATACCCTCTTTACTCACCAATAATAGCAACTTAACACTTGTGTAAGTAGATCTAGAGCCCTTGATTGTTCTTGTTCTTATTATTTCTTAGCAAAAACAACAACATTGACACGATATCATCATCAACTTTTAGATTTCTTTCTTTTTTTCTTCATGATGCAGTTATTCAGGTAATGCTGACTTATGTGCTCCCAATCAGTCGTCTTGTGCTAATTCTGTTAATCGAAGTTCGAATTTGCCGCCTTTCACCAGCAGCCCGAGCAACATCAGTAAAAATTTGCCAATCACACTTGCGATTGTAACTACTGTTGGTTCTTGTTTCTTATTGAAATACTTATAGATTTCTATAATGGATCAATTTTACCTTAGTTTGTACAACTAATTAAATTAAAGAGTTGAATCTTAATGTCAATTGGCAAGAATAGACGAAATGTGAAGTGAAAAGGTTTTCCTAGTTGGGATGAGGCTTAGTTATGTTTTGCTGAAAGAATTGAAGAGAGGAAGAGTCCAAATCCTAGAATTCTATGCAGAAAGAACCTCGCACCCACAAACTGCAAACTGTTATTGTTGTTCTTGCTTTTTAACCAAAACATTTAGCTCAGTTTGGAAAAAGTACAAATGCAAATATGTACAATGCAAATATATACAAAATAATACAAAACATAAGGCTGAGTTTGGAAGGAGTACAAATGAAAATATGTAGAGTGCAAACTCTTATATTTTGTATTATTTTGTATGTATTTACGCTGTACATATTTGCATTTGTACTCTTGGCTCAGTTTAGAAGGAATACAAATACAAATATGTAGAGTACAAAACATTGTATTTTATATTATTTTGTATGTATTTGCACTGTACATATTTCTATTTGTATTCCTTCCAAACTGAGCATAAGGTTTTGCGCTCTACATATTTGTATTTGTACTCCTTTCAAACTGAGCCTTAAGTGTTGTTAAAGCTATATTTTGGATGTCCAATGATCAACCAGGAAAAGGGAGAGATCAAATTAACCTATACTTTTATTATATTAAATAAAATAAATTGATGATTATTTTAGGATCTGTTTGATTTACACCTGGAATCAGAATCAAAATCTTTCTGAATTGGAATTGGAATGATCTATTCCCATGATTATTTGGTTCAAATAGGATTGGGAATGGAAATTAAAATCAGCAGGAATGAGATTTCATTCCCAAGGGAGAGGAAGGAGGGGAATGCCATTGATGATTATTTTAGGATCCGTTTGATTTATAGTTGGAGTCAGAATTGAAATCCTTCGGAATTGGAATCGGAATGATCTATTCCCATGACTGTATGGTTCAAATAGGATTGGGAATGAAAATTAAAAAAATCAATAATGAAATTTCATTCCCAAGGGAGAGGCAGGGGATGACATTCCCTCAAATTGGGGAATGCCATTCCAACAGGAATGGGATTGGGATTCCAATTCTTCCCAACCAAATAGTTAGAATCAGAATGAATAGTCGATTCTGATTAAAAAATCCCTATTACTACAAACTAAACGAAGCCTTTGGATCTTAATTTTCTAGATCCATGAAGGGAAAGGTAAATCAATTAATTAATAATCTTAGTTTTGCAAGCAATTTTAAACCAGTTGAAGCTGCAGAACAACTCTTAACTTGAGTTGGTTGCGTTTGACCTAGGATTTAGGACTTAATTAATATTTAGGCCTCATCCCCAAGCATAACCCAATTGGAGAACCAGGGTTCTCAAGCCCAAGCTTAAACATATGAGCTCATATTGGTTCAAGCATGCTGAGTTTTTGGAATATCTATGCAAGGAGCCAATGTTTTTGAACTATATCTGATCCGGATGGTAAAACTGTTCAGCCTAGGAACCATCCAGGTAACCGGTTTTGTTTCACTCTTAACCCATTCCTTGGTCAAAACTATTAACTAGGAGTGTTCAAATTTGGTTGATAAACCAAAAACCAAATACCAAATCGAATCAAATCGAATAAGCAAGTTCAGTTCGGTTAATTCGGGTATCAGTTGAATTTGGTTTTTGTTTTTTTTTTAATCAGTTTTTTATTTTGGTTTGGTTTGGTTGAGATTTTCAACCGAAATGAACCAAAAACCGAATTAGTCTTACATTTGAAATTCTTTGTTGATGGTTATTAGCATCCAATTTTTGCTCGGTCCCTTTACCCTACCTCTTTATATCCCCCTCTTAGACCCCAAAAACTTAAAAACACAATCAGGTTGACTTGACACTCTCTAAACCCGAAATGCCCTCCTTTGACACAGTGCACAAGACAAATAACAGCCTTGAGGTGAACATTAACATCGGATTAGACACCATCCCCAGACTTGGAAAACTATAAATTAGTTACACATCAGTTTTTATGACTAAAACTACAATGATCTGTTGTTCATCACTCCAACTCCCTTTCTAACGGCCCTGATCTATGCGATGTTCAAACTCCAACTTCTCAAAATCAAATCCAACATACCCATCACCTCAAGACCACTAGGAAGCAATCAACTAGTGAATCCCACCACAAATCTACAATGATCAACTACAAAAACGTCAAGATTTCATTTTGATGGCCTTAAATGATTACCAAGATCAAACATATCTTTCTCAAATCAGAACCATCCACTTGACTCCATGCCTACTTACCAAATGGTAGATCAAAATTCCCCTGTTTGACCCATCGCCAAGCCTAGATCCTATTTCAACAGATCTTATTAATTGGAGCTTACCATCTGCCAGTTCAACCTCATATTACCAATCAAACCTTACTATTGTATTCGAAGACGCAAAAAGCCCTAATACATCAAATTCCATGACTAAACACCTTCATTTGACCATTGAAAAAATAAGATTCAATTTTAGACCCTTTCGTTGATTGAAAAACCATAAGCTAAGGCCATGATCTAAACTAAAACAATCAATCTACACCTTTGATCAAAGATCCATCACTTCCATTAAATTCAGGATAATCAAAAGTGCCAACCCACCAAATTGCATCCTAAAATTCCCACATTTGACCCTTCATCAAACAAAAACTTTATTTCAGCAAATCCCATTAATTCAAACTTTTCAGCCATAGAACTCAATCATGCTGACCCTATTTGAACAATTAGGCATCACCAGTGTATTCAAGGACTGAAAAAACCCCAGTACACCAGATTTCACATCCTAATTCATTCGTTTGACCGTTAAACTAGAAAGATACAATTTCAACGCACCAGATTAAATTTCTATGTCATCTGGCCCAACCTGAAGCCTTAAAAGGGTGATGACTGATGTCAGACCCATTCTTAACCCATTAGAACACATTGACCAATGAAATAAAGCCTAATAGGCTTAAAAAGCTCAAAATACCAAATAGACTCTACTTGAGACCAAGAAAAGACAAAATAACATTTAAAAGTACATCAAATTTACATTTTCTGCCACTACCAGCTCCAAATACGAGACTGCCATGACAGACATGCCCTCAGCTCCCATTCGACACACAAAACCCGTGAAAACCATTCCTTAATCGAAGAAAGTGTTTCACCAAACAGGAAAACTTGAATAGGCACATATTTCTTTGAAGAATCTTTGCCTATTTGTAAGAAAAACCTCTTTTGAATCCTAGAAAATGTAGCTATGCGAGTTTTAGGCTTGACCCCCCCTCCCATTCTCTATAAATATTGATCTAATTCAAGCTCAAAAGGGGGAAGCAACCTGAGAAAAAGGGGAGACTAGGGGGGACTGAAGGAGGGAAGCCCAAGAGAGGCCCTAGAGAGAGAGGAAAAGACTAAAGGGAGGAAACCTGAGAGAGGTCCCTAGAGAAAGAAAAAGAGAGAAGGAAGGGAGAGTTTTCCAACTTCTATAGTATTCCCATTCTGCTTGTAATCTTGAAATCCTTGAAGCCAACCTCAAGCCCCATCCTTAGTCTTCCAAACTTAATACCAGAAACGCTCAGCCCAAATCTTGCCTTACTCAAGTTTTATTTAAAATCCTCCTAGTTGCTGGAAAACTTTTGACAAGGTACATATGAAAGGGAAGTCTTTTTTAGTTTTTTTGGGTCGCTTGAGGTTCTGAAATGTATATCACCATCCCTTACGTCCACGGCACAATGTATTGATGTAATTGGCGTCGATGTTCACGCCACTGTAAGTTGAAGTCAATCGGACAAAATGCAAATGAAAATTGCAAGTGTGAAATCGGAGACAACAAATAATTAAAAGCTCAATTTGGGATCGATCTCTCTCTAGCTATCTCCGATCGCTAGAGGAGAGACCACCAATCACCATGATCAACAATCTCATTCTTCTCCTGCCAATAATTTTGGGCCACTTAGCAGTCCTGCCCATGCAAACGCTGGCCGCCGGTAAGTTCGTAGGTTCTGACCTCCATTTCCTAGCATTCAGTATTTCTACTTTTGTGATTGACTGATTGTTGATAATAATCCAATATGCGATCGAATGCAGTATTCCTGAACATAGATTGTGGCTCCTCGGATTCTTTCACTGACGCGAACAATATCACATGGGTCAGAGACCATCCCTACATCAGAAGCGGTGTAAACCAAACTGTTCAAAGTGCAGATAACTCATCAGTTGCTCATCAATACACAACGCGGAGAGTATTCCCCATCAGAAAGAAAAACTGCTACTCCATAAGCGAGGTTGGGAAGGGAGAGCGTGTTCTTCTCCGTGCATATTTTTACTACGGGATTTACAGGGATGAAACATCGTCTGCACCGACTTTTGATCTTCAGTTCGACGGCAACCACTGGGCTACAGTAGATAATAGCAGTGCAGACCCATTTTACTATGAAGCGATATATCTCACAAGGTTTGCTAGCATAAGCGTATGCGTTGCTAAGAATGAGGGATATCCTGACGACGTACCATTTATTTCTGCAATTGAAGTAAGGAGCTTGCATTTAGGCATGTACAGAGGAGTTGATTCGACTTATCCATTGTATATCTACGATAGATCAAACTATGGCGAAAATGAAACAGTGAGGTACTATTATCAACTCGATCGAGATATCTTTCAAACTCCTTTAGTCTGTGTTTGGTCTTTGGATTGGTTTAATTTGGGAGCTGGCCGGCCGGGAAGGGGGTTGAAACAGTTTCAGGTGGATTAATTCCAGAATGACTGCCCCTTAACCCCTCAGATATTCATTACGATTCAAGTGAAATAAGTGATTTGGATTTGAGGATCCTTTCTTACTTCTTCCATCCTGCTTTTCCGTCTTCCTCCGTCACCGGAGTCTAAGATCAATCCAATCTGGATCTCCTGGACTTTATGATTTGTACCAAAAGTTGTATACTAACCTTTCTTTTTTGGTAATAGTAATACTAACCATTGAGAAATTCATCTCGGGGTGGTTTTTACTGGTCAAACTCTATAAAAATGAAGTTTGATGAGTTTAATTCATCTCGGGGTGGTTTAAAACCACCCCCTAAATTTTGATGAATTCTCATTATTTTTTATAGGGTATAACTTGGTATAAATCGTTACATTTAGCCCTCCAACCTTCTTTTCTTGTTACCTCTGCCCAAACCAGATTCAAATTTTGCACACGGCTCAGCTTTGAATCTATGTGATTGTAATTATGATTAATTCCTATTTAATACAAAATTAATTTGCACTTTTTATCTCATTTATATTCACTACATTAAAAAAATGATGCAAAGTTTGCATCACCTTCCTCCTAGTTTTTTGTTTTTCTATAATTTTTTTGGCAAATCAACTTCCTCCTAAATTTAAAAGTTTAATTTTGTCTCATATAAAATAGGGACCACACATTATCTTGCTTCCTACCTCAATTCCGGACAAAAAAAACTCCTCCAGACGAAACAACCTTCCTCTAATCCTACTTCCATTATTATAAGGTGGGACTACATTTTTCTTCTTTACTTTATCAAACAAACAAACAAACAAACAAGAAATTAAAGATCAAATCTAAAGCAAGTAAATACAGAAAGTGCTGCTCCCCTTAGAAAGTAAGATATTTATATCATCTATTACCGGTTTGGATAATTTCCCCTAAGGCATAGCTTATTTGCAACGCAATTTTAATTGTATTTATGTTAGTGCAAAAGCATGGGAATCCAAATGAGTTGAAAGCAAATTCTGATTTATTTTTGTTTTGAAATATAATAATGCTTTTTTTATTGTATTCCTCTGCAATTGTATTAGTGCAAATGAAATTGGATTGCACAAAACAAGCCTAAAAGATTTTAATTTTTATTTTTGAAAAGCTGATATTTGGTGAGAAAACCATACCAAGTTGAAGGTTCTCTCTGTCTCTCTCCATCAAACCAAACATAATCTTAAGGTGCAGAAAATTCTAAGTCATCTCTATCCGTTGTTTTTTTCTTCTTGTAGGTACCCTAAGGACAAATATGATCGCATATGGTACCCACTCCCAAGTGCCAAAGATTTTGTTACCGTCAAGAACAACACCAGTATTTCGGTTGAAAACCTTCCAGATGAGCCCCCAGAGACTGTATTACGGACAGCACTTTATAACCAAAACTCGTCCGATTCTTATCTTTGTATAACCTTCTCCAATTTGACAGCCAACATGTACACCATTTTCTATTTCTCCGAATTGTTGAAACTCAATTCCTCAAAGCAGCGTTCGTTTTCGATCTACATGAATGGAGAAAATATTTCCCCTCAGATAATCCCACCTCATAAGAAGGGTTTGGAGTACAACTTCACTACAAATAAATCTGCATCTGGGGACGGATATAACGCGAGGTACTGTCTGAACCGCACAGCCAACTCCACTCTACCGCCAATAATCAATGCACTGGAAATGTATGAAATCGGAAGTAAATTAACAGATGGAACAGACATTAAACATGGTGAGTGGACATTGATCTCCATCTATTCTCTCTCTTCTTAGTTAGGTCCACAAAGAGGCTGCACTTAGATGATTTTATCCCACTTCCCATGTTTCCATGTTGGGAGGGATGTGCCAGGTGATCATCTCAGCTATTTACTAATTGGCAAAAGCAAAACTTTTTAAATTTCTTCAAAATCAAAGCTTAAACACCTTCATCAGAGTACATCATCCCAGAATGCTGGCTTTGAAATTTCCAGTCAGGGTTTGCAAGTTTGGATCTCCTACTTAAAAACTCTTTCCAAATCCACATGACCCTATAAATGCTCAATGGGAATATCTCACTTTGTCATTTATGTTGAGTGATCGTTTTGCAAGTTTGGGAATGTTTCCACCCTGGCAAGATGTGAGATAGCTGGGACCAAAATTGGGCACTGACCTCTAGCTTATTTGGTTTTATGCGAAATTTCATAAATGAAACAGAATAGACAGAACCAGAAGTTGAAATTTTCCAAAGGATTGTGGCAGCCGGATATAATCTCTGGTCTCTCCTACATCGACTCTCACATCCTACCAATTAAGCCACCCTCAGTTAGTTAATTTTCCATTGTATTGAAAATATTATTTAGGCTTTTATCTAAATACAACTTCCTCCCTCTTTAAGTTGAAATTCTTCAATTTTCAGCTTAATCGAAATCACTATTATTTATTTACTTTATAAAATTTCTATCTAATGTAAAGAGATTTGCAGGAATTGAAAATTAATTTGGGTTTATTTCCTCTTTTTATGCCAGTAAAAGCTCTGTCTTTGCTACAAAAGTTTTTTGTTCAACTTCAAGATTGGAGTGGTGACCCCTGTCTTCCAAACGGATTTCCCTGGGACTGGGTCCAATGTACTGATAGCGATACACCTCAAATAATAGCACTGTAAATCTTGTTTCCTCATATTTCTTTTCATTAGTTTCTGGTTCACCAGTTATCTACCCCGTTTCATTCTTTATTTTCTTGTGTTTTCTCTGTTAATGTTTCTTTTTTTTACTACCAAAGACAATTAAATTATTTCCACAAGAAAAGAGGTAATTTAAATATCCATTCTTTTTTTTTTTTTTTTGAACAATTCATAGGAATCTCAGTAACTACGGACTTCAAGGTTCTCTCCCAGATTTTAGCGCATTGGATACTCTCCAAATAATGTAAGTAATCTGGAATGAAACAACTGTGAAAACTAATTAAACTACTGGAGGTTTTACTGATTTGTAGTTTTTTTGCCTTGTCCATTTATATTATGATTTGCAGAGACTTGCATAACAACAGTTTAAGTGGAAAAATTCCTAGTTTCCTGGGAAACTTCCCTAACCTCACCACACTGTAAGTATTTCAATTCCTAATTAGGGGCATTCTTTGTGAAATAATATTCTTAATTTGAAACTTTGTATTATTATTTGTTTTTTTATCTTAGAAATTTAGCAAATAACAACTTTAGTGGATCAATACCCTCATCAATCACCGATAACACCAAATTAAAATTTGAGTAAGTAAATCCAGACTTTACATATTTTCCCATGTTTTTGATTGTTCTTTTTTTATTCATTGACATATATTGTAGTATGATATATCATTATCATCATCAGCTTATATTATTTCATTATTTTTGGTGTAGTTCCACAGGCAACATCTATTTATTATGTACTTCCAATCAGTCTTGTTCTAATTCTAGAAATGCAACTTTGAGTACTCCACCGCCACCCGGAACTTTGATTTTGCCGCCCCCCACCAACAGCTACAGCCACAGCAAGATTAGTAAAAAATTTTCAATCATCAATGGGATTGTATTTCTGCTGGTGGTTCTTGTTTATTATTGAAATTCCAGTATAATTTTATTTGATATAATATGTATCAGTTTTAATCCCATTATTAATGGGAATAACAAGAATTGTGTGTTTATGTGCAGAAAAATTTGGCTAAACCACCTTTTTTTTGTTTATATAAGGCTCTCTCCACATGACATGTTAGTCTCTATAGGCATTATTGGATTTTGAATTTATTAGAGATTAACTTTGATTAATTAATTATATAATTAGGCACATTTATACATACACTTGATTTTTCAAAATGGGTTTTCAAACTCTAACCAAAACTTTTGTTTTTTTTCTTTTATACCTTGTTCCACATTGGAAAATAGATTTGTATTAAGCTTTTTTAAGTTGGAATTTATATATACAAAAGTATGAAAAAGAGAATATAGAGACTTGCTATTGCATATGTGCATACTTGCATACATGTGCCCCTTTCTCCATTGTGGTAATTAAATGAAATCTTTAAATTCCAAAATATGACAAATTTTTGAAAAATATTTTTTTAATTAGCTTTGACAAATCATACTTCAAAATGGGGTCAAGGATGGGATTGCTTTGGCGGGGCAGGGACGAGGATGGGGATTAATAGGAATCATTGATCAAGGTGGTCAGGGATGGGGATTGAGGTCCCTACCCCACCTTAACCCCGATTATATATATCAAATATTATATATATACACTATAAGAAAATTGACCTTTGGCAACAGTCCAAATATTGTTTCCAACACTGTTTTCAAAACTGGACCAAACCAGACGATCAGACCAAAAAAATCGGGAACTGATCACCTGACCAGTTCCGTTTTCCTCCAAAACCACTTTTTCCCCAAAACCGTTGATTTTGGTCAGCAAACCGCTGAACCAGACGGTTAACCATTCAAACGATTTTGACCGTTCTACAATTTTTTTAATTATTTTATTTTTTGTCAAAATGGGCTAGCCGTTCGGGTCAAATGGCTGGACCGTTCGAACTGGTAACTAGACCCCTGACCGGTTCGATCACCGGTTCGTTTTTAAAAACCATGGTTTCTAATATAGAAAAAAATTGTTGCCAAATGTTTTACTTACAACTAAACGAACTGTTACTAACAAAGCCATTGTTAAAAGTGTTCTACAACAACCAAGTCTTGCGAAATAAGTTTTTTACAACAATCGGCCCAATTGCTGACAAAAAAATAGTGTTTTGCAACAACCATTTGAAACCATTGCCAAACAAATTAATTTAACAACAATGTATAAAAACTGTTACCTATATAGTTATTTAGCAACAACCGATTACTTGTTGCCTAATGGTACCATCTCTAACAATTATGTTAGTCATTGCTAATTGTAAATTTGCAATAGTTGAAGAGTTGTATCTAACAATCATCTTAGACAACAACCTATATAAACTGTTGTTGAATGGGCAACAATCAAACAATTGTTGATAATCTTGTCTGAGAAAATTAAGTAAATGAGTGTGAAAACCCAAGTAGAGTTGGGTTAAACAATAAGAACAACATTGGACGGAGCAAAAAATTAAACAAACCAAATAATAAATTAATCTAAAAGAGGACACCAAACCAAATAATAAATTAATCTAAAAGAGGACACCATTTCTACAGTAAATTGCATTCTATGAAACATATATGTAATCTTACACTCAGAAGTTTTTAGAAATCCTCCTAAGCATTTCTTTTAGAAATCTTTCCCAGTCTCAAGATGAGCTTATTGTTCTTGATGTAGATGCATACCAACCTAAATTTTTTTTTTTTTATCGATAACAGAACTCTTTATTAATTAATAATACTTGTCAAAATTAATTACAGAAAATGGGGAGGTAAACTATTTGAACTCCCCAACATCAAAATGGTAACAAAAAACTAAAAATGTGCCCAAAACAAAGAATCCTTAGCCACCCCTTGCTTAGCTAACCCATCAGCCATTGAATTAGCACTTCTCTTCACCTAGTTGCATTGCACCTCTAAGTCCTTACATAGCCAATTAATTTTTTTTTCTTATTGTTGTAGCTCCACAAGTCATTGATATCTCCTTTCAGCCACCTAATCACCACCTTCGAGTCCACCTCAATCACTAAGCATTTAATGCTTAATTCTCTTGCTCTTTGGATTCCTTCAAGAACTGCTAGAATTTCGGCCCTAAGAGAGTCACCCTCTCCAATTGGCCTAGAGAACATGACAGTAATATACCCCTCCTCATTCTTGAAAACACCCCCTATCCCAGAAGGCCCTAGATTCCTTAAGGTACATCCATCAAAATTCAGTTTTATGAATCCGGCGGGAGGGGGGTCCAAGTGGGACTACAATTCCTTTTATACATAGCAGTAGTAGCAACCTCTTTCCACTTTCTTAGCATGTCTGCCATAGAGAATTCAGAGAATATCTCCATTGATTTCAGCCAATGAACAACCCTTGAAAGTATCAAATCTGTTAGGTTTTCTATGGTTCTTTCCTTATCTGAAAAAATTCGTGAATTTCTTTCTTCCCATATTGACCAACACACTACAGCCCTAATGCTTCTCCACATAATCTTCCCCCTTTTTTTAGGCCAACTAAAGAAAGAAGAAGAGAACAAGCATTGCACACTCCCGGGGGGATTCCAAGTATACCCAAAAAGGGAAAACACCCACTCCCAAACAATCTTAGTAACTGGACAAATAACCATAATATGATAACCCGTTTCCCCATCAGCTTTGCAAAGTATACACCTATTGGGAAGTAAACAGCAATTGGGCCTCTTTCTTTGAAGCAAATCATTTGTGTTAACTCTTTCCAGGAAAATTTCCCAACAAAAACTACCAACCCGAGGAGGAATGGGTTTGCTCCAATCTCTTTAACCGGGAATGACGGCCCAAGCGGAGTAGTAGGTTGGACTAGTGTCTCAAAAAAACGAAACACAAGAGAAAGAACCGAATGAAGAAGGGGTCCAGATTCTGGTGTCTCCCTTATTAGGGTTCAAGAAAACATTTTCAATGATGGTTAGCAAAGATAACATACACCCCAAATCTGTATCCCTTATTTCCCTTCTCAAGCCCAGATTCCACCTAAACCCAGAAGAAGAATCAGAAGGAACCAATGAGGAAATGGGTTCATTTTTCAAATCTGACAAAGCAAACAATGATGGAAATTGGTCGTTCAGGGGTAGGTCCCCAACCCAAATTTGCTCCCAGAATTTTATTCGATTGTCGGAGTTCAAATCGTACCTGATCCAAGGGGAGAAAACTGGAAGCAGATCATGAATGGATTTCCATGGAGATGCGGCAGTAGTCCTTGCCAAAATTCCAGGATCCCAGTCATTCTCATCCAGCCCATGTATGCTAGCCACAATCTTTGTCTACAATTTGTCCCTTTCCAACGGGAATCTCCACAACCATTTCCCCAACAATGCCATATTCCTTTTCCTGATATTCCCAATCCCAAGCCCCCCTAGCTTCTTGCTCCTATTTACCACTTCCCACCTCACCCTATGATCTTTCTTCTCCACTCCTGATTCCCATAAAAAATCCCTCATTAATTTTTCTATCCTGTTGGAGACCTTTGTAGGAATCTTGAACACTGACATGAAGTAAATAGGAAGGTTGGAAAGGGTAGACCTAATCAAAGTGATTCTCCTCCCAAGAGAAAGATAATTTTTCTTCCAAGAAGCAAGCATTTTCTCAAATCTCTCTACTACTGGGTTCCAAAAGCTTTCCTTCTTGGGGTTATCTCCTAGGGGGAGGCCCAAATAAGTGATATGCCACTCCAAGATAGCACACCCTGATACACCTACACAATCACTTACTTCCCTTTCCTCCAAATTCACTCCCACCACACAACTCTTATCGAAGTTCACTTTAAGATTAGACATCTGCTCAAAGAGTTGTATTGTCAGTTTTAGGTTTCTGATCCATCTTATATCCTCACCCTCACAAAATAGGATTATGTCATCTACAAACTGCAAGTGTGTAAGTGGTACTTCCCCCCTTCCGACTCTCTAACCTCTTATTAAGTCTCTAAAATCGACTCTATGTATCAGTCTCCCCAAGACATCTGCAATTAGAGTAAAGAGAAAGGGGGAGAGCGGATCACCTTGTCTTATTCCTCTCCTGGCCATAAAGAAATCCACCGCAATTCCGCTCACCAATATCAAGTAATGGCAACTCCTGATACAACCCCAGATCCATCTACACTATCTGTCTCCAAAACCAAAACTTTTCATTACCTCCACCAAGAAGGACTAGTCAACTAGGTCATAAGCCTTCTCTAAGTCTAGTTTGCAAACCACTCCCTTTTTCTTCAATTTCCTAAAATTCTCTAAGCTCTCATTTGCAATCAAATTTGATCAGTGATCTACCTTCCCTTCACAAAAGCTCCTTGATTGAGTGTGATAATGGCTGGAAAAACTTTCTTAATTCTCAGAGACAGGACTTTTGCAATTATTTTGTACAGACTATTCACCAAACTAATCAGCCTGAAATCCCTTGGATGTGATGTCTCTTTTTTTTTAGGTACCAATGCAATGAATGTAGAGTTTAAACTCGGATTAATGATTCCCCTCCTGTGAAACTCCTCAAAAACCAACACTAGGTCCTTCTTCACAATATTCCAACAATCCTGATAAAAATGCCATTGTAAATCCATCTAGGCCTGGAGCTTTCGTTCTATCCATTGAAAATATTGCTTCCTTTATTTCCTCTAAGTCAAAGTTTTTCTCTAACCCCACTCTGGTTTCTAAACTAAGAGTTGACCATTCCAATCCCTCCACCCAAATCCTCTCATTTAGAGGCCTTCCAAAAATTGATTTAAAATGGGTTGCAAAAGCCTCTACTATTTCTGCTGGTTGGGAAAAAACAACTCCATCAACTTCTAGCTTAGAGATGATATTCTTCCTTCTTCTAGCGTTTGCCACAGAGTGAAAAAATATAGTGTTTCTGTCTCCCTCCTTTAACCATTTACATCTAGACTTTTGTCTCCAACTTATCTCTTCCTGCAATAAGAGATCCTCCAACTTTTTTCTAACCCTCCATCTCAATTCTCTGTCTTCTTCTCCAAAAGAACCCCTTTCCTCCTTTAAGTCTAGTTCCTCAATTTGCTTCATTAAAATCTTTTGTCTTTCCTCCACTCTTCCAAATACTCCAAACGGTTCCACTCCTTTATTTGAGATTTTAGGAATTGAATCTTTATGTAGAATCTCATCCCCTCCCATTCAACTAACGGATTGTGTTGTTCCCACCATTCTTTGATATTCTCTATGAATCCCGGATGGATCAACCACATATTCTCAAACCTAAAGGGAGCAAATCCACCTCCTCTTAAGTCCTTACACAACACTATAGGCCAATGGTCTGAAGTGAGTCTAGGGAGTGCTCTAGAATTTAATTTCCCCAATGCTCCTCCCAATCTGTTGAGAATAAGAACCCATCTAACTTATAGCAGATTGGGTTAGATTGAAGGTTGGACCAAGTGTAGATATTGCTTTGGATCGGGAATTCCTTAAGCTCAAAAGTATCCACAAATTGATTGAAACTTCTCATGCTGGTTGTCACTCTCTGTCTGGGATTGTTGGTTTCCTCTGTGAATCTTACTACATTAAAGTCCCCCCCCCCCACACACACACACCAAGGTCCTTCCCATAGGCCACTAATATCACTCAATTCTTCCCATAACTTCTTCCTCTTCCTATAGTCATTGGGGCCATATACATTTGTTAGTACCCATTCAAAGCCATCTTCCACCTGCCTGAATTTCATAGAAATTGAATGATCCCCTATCAGTTCTTCCAAACCTACCACCACATCTTCCTTCCACAATGTTATGATCCCACTTGAGGCTCCCCAAGATAGAGTAGCCACCCACTTTATCCCTTTAGAACTCCAGACACTTCTTGCCCATCTACTATCAAAATCCATTCTCTTGGACTCGTGGATTAACACCACATCCGGATTGAACTTCCTAATTACTTGTTTGATAGTTGCTCTCTATTTGAATCATTTCCTTCTATCCCCCTCGATATCTCTCTTTAATCTCTCCACTTCACTCAATTTTCTTCTATTAATCTTGCTCTCCTCCTTTCTTTTTATTAGGTAAGCTTTTAGATAATTTGGATTCTTCAGCTTACACCCCAGCTTTCCAACAAATTCAGTTGTCGAATCATCCTTCCTAGTCTCCTTCCCTTTTTCATTTATGTTCTCTCCATAACTAGTCCTCTCCTCAATTCAGACCCATTTGTAACTCTCCTTTGTAGCTCATTTTTCTCGATTTCACCCATTATGCTCCCAATGATTCCCCATATTCTTTCTTCCCATAAAGTTCCCTCCATCCTCACCTCTCCCCCCTTCTTTCCTTAAGGGCTCAGTATGGCCTCCTTCTCATGGGCTTCTGAGACTGGAGTGGGAACGGAATTTGGAACAAGAGAAACAGAAGCCGCATCAGTAGCAAAAGCTAAATGAGCAGGGTTAGCAGGGTTACCTGGGTTCGGCTGGGCAAAGGGAATTGGGATTGTAGGCGGACAGATGGTTGTCAAGCCCTGTGTGTCAAAATTGGAGTTTTCTGTCTCCTCGTTTTGGAGGGAAATATTCCCCGTCATTCTGTTTTCACAACGACTGCTCCCCTTACCCGATTGTTTACCATTCTATGATGTATTCTTGCTCAGATCTGGGTTAACGTAAGCTAACACCTCGGTTTTCCATACAGCACTAGCGCTTGAGAGAGGCTTTTCCAGTTCTGGGCACCATAATTGCCCCCCACCTCATTGATTGTGAGTCTCTCTGTTTTCAGCCTCTGTGTTGTGCATCCCTGCCTCCTCGTTCCCTTCTTGTCCTCCCACCAAATCTCCATGGAATAGACAGTCCAAGTTTAGGGACTCCCTGTTATGATCCTCTTGAGATCCTTCATCTTCCAAGCTTCCAAAACTTGAAATGTCATCTGAACTCTCCTCCTCAAAGTCACTGTCTGAACCACAGCTTATCCACCCTTGGTCTTCTACATCCCTCTCTTCTTTCTTATCCCTCAAATAGCACGGATTAGGGCGATTTGCTGCGCTACTTTCCTGTTCCTCAACATCCAGTCGAGGGACCCAACACAGAGATCGAGTTTCTCTCTCTGTTCGGCATTTTTCCTTTTGTTTCAGTTCGGCCAACGCTGTTTTGGAAGATGATAGATTGGATTTTTCATCTATCATCTCCCTCTTTCTTTCCCGACCCACGTGACAACTTAAAGTGTCATGTGGGCCTCTAAGAGTGTTTATGCTATCCGGCTCACCCAATCTTCGAACCGGCTCAGAGTGTGCGCCCTGGTTATTACCATCCGAACCCAAACCCCTTCTTGCCACATCAGCATAGGACTGTCGACCATAGACAAAAGTCTTTTGTTCAAAAAAAATTGAATTACTTGCTTTAAATGGAGTGCTTTGGGACTGGTTAACCTCCTGCGACTGTTCCCCTTCTGTTTTCATTGTACCAGTCTTCTTCTTCAGCCCCTGAAAGCCACGTGTACTCCAACCGGCCACCTCAGCATCTCCCTTTTCAGCTGTTCGTCTTCCCCAAAGCGATGCCTCAGCTTCTGAGGAATCCAAACTTTGTGCCAGGCACCATCCGAGCATATCTCAATCGAACAGGGCACTTGTTCTGGTTTCAATCCTGCAACTCTAAGTTCCACTGCTCGCAAGCTCCTCTGGTTTATCTCCAACACTACTCCACCCAAGGTTTTTGCTATTTTTTTCAAAGTTGTTTCGTTCCAGAGGTGAAAAGGAAGTCCTAGCAACTTAATCCGAAAGCTACCTTCTTCTGGTTCGATTTCATTACAGATTGGGACCCGTTTTTGTATCTGTACCAATCCGCCATCGATCTGTATCATGTTGAAGCTCCACTTCTGAACATCAACTTCAGGACAGCTTTCTTCTCAGAGAAAGGCAATAGTGTAGCATCACCTTCCAGCTTTAACTTTTGTGCCACTGCATCTAGGATTTTTGTCCAGTCCTTTACTTCCCTTTCAGCCGTTAGAACCATTCTGTGCTCCCAATTTTTCCTCCCTTCTTCAACTGTTATTCTCCAACGTACGGTTGAGCTTGCTACCATCCCTTGGACTAGGGCTTGCAATTGCACAATCAATACATCTCCACACATGTCAAACCATAAGCTGAGGTTAGTGAAACAAAAACAAAACTAATAAATGCTCTAACCTTACAGCAAACATATGGACGTCATCAAAGCCAAACTATAGCTAATAAAAACCGTAGTGGATATCGCCTCAATCTACTTTACCCTTTCCTGTTGTCACAAAGAAATTCCCACCAGAAAACTCATCAATCAATTCCATCAAACCCCTCCCTTCTGTTGATCTTTTGAAGTTAGATGTCTTGGGACATATGTCACCAGCATTTGTGATCTAAGAAACCATTCTTTGGGTGTCCAAAAGAATGCAACATGATTAACAATTGATCTTCATTTACAGATTACAGCTGGATCAGACTCCTCAGATCCGCATCATCCACTCACACGCCACTAAAGGATCTCATATTTCTTAGTGTAAGGACCTGGAATCATATAAACCATCACCCAAATACTCGACAGAGAAGAATATCCCAATTAGAGTTACGACAATGCGTTAAGCCTTCTGCTTCACATATTATTCTCATGTATGAGTTTGCAGGTAAAGATGGGATTGATCCCGTGCCTTGTGTACTAGTGTTCTCAATTTTTAATAAAATATAGCCATCTAACGGAAATAGAGGAACAACAGCATGATAAACATGTTCACAGAAGAAAGTGAAATCAGAATGGAGGCCAATTTATCCTCATCCCAGGTATCATCATATGGCATACGTGTTAAGACTAAGGCATCGTTTGCTTTTCGATAAGTTACTTACCCGGGTAAGTACACTTACCTACTTACCCGGGTAAGTGTTTCCTAGAAAAGACTTATCTGAGTAAGTACATTTATCCATGTTCTTTTATTTTCCATGTAAATAAGGCAATGACCATTTTATCCATAAAAATCCATTATTAAAAGGGGCATTTTTGTCCCATTCAAATGTTGGCAATTTTCCCCCAGGTGGGAAAGTAATTTACTCACCTAGGAGATGGGTAAGTGATACCCAAGAAAATAAACTTTCCCTGGTTTTTATATAAATCTGAAAAAAGAGCATGGGATTCTTGGTCAATGGGAATCAAAATTCCATCGACCAACTTTCCCCACTCTCAAAATCCAGAAAAAGAACGCCCCCTAAGAGCCACCACTTGGTGCCCTGATCATAATAATATAAAGCAAGACTCAACTGCAGGGGACCACCCAGAATGCAAAATGCAGGGTTGCTGGCGTAACAATGGAGAAAATCTGTGCCAAAAACTAACCATCATTAGCTTAGTTGAACATACATATTATTGATTCTCCAACGTGAATTTGAGGAAGGATAATCCCATGGAAATGTCATGTTTGGCATACAGATAGTCCAGGTCATTTTACTTCTTTGGGTAGCCTTACTAAGATTTACATTGAGCTGGTAGAATGATGTTTGTATTTCCTACTAATTTCAGATCTGGTGGTGGGCTTTGTAGAGGTGGAGGGGTTTGAAGTGATTAGGAATGAAGAATAGTAGAAAAGCAACTAGAAAGCTTGCTGTCCACCAAGGAATGAGAGTAAGAAATTAGAAGAGAAAAGAACTTTGGATGTTATTGTTGTTAGGAGTTGTATATATAGGTGGCAAGATATAAATGTGATTCTTTCTTGATATTACTTTAGTAGGGGCAGTTTAATCAATGTACATCACATTATAATACTAAATAAAGGTGGGCAGTGGTTAGGAGATGATAAGTATTGTTTGATCTCCTCTGATTTTAGCCCTGTTTTTTTATTCTCCCTTTCTTCTTTGCCTATTCTCTTCTTGTTCTTTCAACCTGCTTTGATTTCATACCTTTTTTCTTCTTATTTTCTCTTGTTCTGAGGTTTATTCCAGGCTGGTTATATGATATCAGAGCACCATTAATCGCCTGGATAGATTTTAGTTATTCTTCAACCTTGCACATAGGATACTCTTACTTCTGCAAACAGAGGAATCACCATTAATCACCAATTGACTTTAGCAGTTGAGTATTCTATATGTTGCTGTATTTGGATGATAGAACAAAGTGCGACCGGAAATTTGTTAAGTTTATGAGGTTATCTGTTATTCAAGATTTGTTTTATTGAGTTTTATCGATTCAGAACTGTTTCTTGTTGAAGTATGCTGCTGTTAATTGGTGTTTCTTGTGGTATAAAGACAAGTTGTGCAGGTGATAGCTTGTAGAGGCAACTTGATGTGTTTGTTAGAAAACAGTGGTGGTGTTGGGTGTTTTCAGCATTGGTTTTCTTATCATGGCCTCATCTAGTGGTAGAGATTTGTGCATCACCTGCAAAGGAGGGAGACCCATAACCTAACCATTACAATTGATGCTACTCCTTTAACATAGTCTTTTTAATTAATCCTGGCCTTTTACATACTTCATAAACCCAAATTTTCACTTTTATGAATTGCAAATGGGAATATTAGATACCCAGTCCCTAGACCAGAAAATACAATAAATATTAATTTTACTATGTATGAATATATAATTATAAAAAGATTTTAAAACTGTTATTTATAAATATTAATTTTTCTGAAAATTATTAAGGGTGGTTTGTTATTAGCAGATAACTGCATATTAAGTGTAGTTGGATGGTGTTCCAAGTAGGAGGCAAACTTCTAGGAATAGAGTCCATGACAATGATACAAGTGTTACCAAGCAGAACAGTACATAGGACAAGATGGCCAATAGAGCACCAAACAGTCCTACTTTAGGCCAGATAGCGATGTATCTTGAAGCTCATGGGTTGGTCTTTGGTCTAACAAAAGATAGGTCAGGCTTAGGCTGAAGTGCTTCACTGAAAAAATAGGTGCAATGGGAAACTCATATATATTAGATTCTCGTATATTTGATTTTGCCATTATCTATTATTAGGAAATGAAACTACAATGCCTAATTGGTAAAGGGAAGAACAGAAGAACTTACAAGCCTAATGTGGGATATAGCATCGATATCATGTGTTCTTTTTCCACAGATATGCAGAACTTCTTCTCTTGCCTTCTCTTGCCAGTCTTGATGCATAGCTAAGACAATCATGGTCCAGGTCAACCAGACAGCTGTTTTTTCTTGGTCAGCAAAGTAGAATTATTTGAGTTCTTGTCCCTTTAACCACTCATTGTTAGGACAGTAACTCTCTATAACTTTTAGTACAATTTATCTGGAAAAGTTTTATTCAACCTCTGTATTCTGGAAGTTGTTTTGGTTAGTTTATCAAAATTTGTTCTGATAATTTATTCAACCTCTGTATTCTGGAAGTTGTTTTGGAACTGTTCAATAGGACAGCTAAGACCTTGGCGTCTAAAATAGCCTGAATGACCAAGGACATTTCTCAGCCACTGCATCCACCTTATCATTACTTCACAGTTCCACTCAACCAGTAGCTAACTCAAACATGAAGAATATGCCAATGCTAAGCCTTTCAGCCTTGTAAGGAGTAAATGGTTCAGATATAAGACATATTCCTTATCCCAATCAACTCTAGAGTATCTGGGGTTTTCTAACAACTGACCATCAAAATTAAAGTTGTTTACCTTTCCCTCCAATGCAACCAACTTTGGTTTATGTGCCAATAGGAAAGTCTTTCTGTAATTAGATAAATAAGCATATTAACCTCCTGTACTAACTTATTTCCATACAAATCCTACCATTGATATTGGCTAGGGTGTTTTGACCATTTCCAATTGAGGAGTTAGATTTATACAAAACATTTCATACAATCTCTCTCTCTCTCTCTCTCTCTCTCTCTCTCTCTCTCTCTCTCTCTCTCCTCTAATGGATAAAAATGTGCTTTGGCTTACTGAACTGAGAATAATTCTTTGAATGTAGTATTTCGCTTGCTTTATTAGTACAGTTTTCTAATTTGTTCATAATATTCTTGTTGGAGAAGCAAGATGGCAAGAAGAATGTGTTTCAGTTGTTTGCTGATAAGGTGAGGACCATAAGGATTTATAATCTTGATGGGCTGTTTTATAGGAGACCTGGATTGAATATATCAGAGGAAAGGATTTTGTTAGCTTTCTGAGGAATCATCCAAAGCTCAAGGAAGTGCTGGAATTTGATAAGAATTTAGAAGCAGAAGATATTGCTAATGTTTTGTTAAGGAAGAACCTTTTAGTCAGATGTGATCATGTGGTTAAAACTGTTTGGCCTGGGAAGAAGAAATTATCTACTTGGCCTGCACATTTAGAGATCTATTCTGTAGGTCACATTTTTCACATCTACAGCCACAAGCCAGCAGCATGTCTCCTTGTTAGCATCTATACAAGGTTTTTAGCATTGGAATATACTGTCGGTTCTTTGATTTCTGTCACTTGAGCTGCTTCTGAACCTCTAAGAAATGCCCACCATTCCTCATCTGCTGCATTCCGAGCTTTACATTGTTGTCTCTCTCTCTCTCTCTCAGCCGTAATGACTGTATTAGCACCTGAGAAGATAATAAAACCTGTTGCTGCCAACCCTGATATTGGATCATGAGACCCATCAACAAACAACGAAAATTTTGTCTGAGCAATTATCAGTATGAGGATTCGTTTCTGCTGTACTCTTTTCATACAAGTCCTGAATGGTGTAGCTCTCTACCAAGGTCACTTTGGGATTTGGATGTTTATTTTCATGAATCACTTTGTTCCAAGAGTCCCAAATCAGCCATATTGCAATAGCAAATCTCTGCATCATAACATCCTCTTCATGTTTGGACCAATCTTTCAAATTGTGTTCTTGTCATTCATCAACTACTTCATGGATGAGTTTTTGACCCACATCATTAGTGTTAATGCCAATCCGTAACCCCATCCATATAGATCTTGCAAAATGGCACTGAAATTTTATATTATTTACAGATTCTTTTTCTTGTCCACATAGTTGTTATGGGCCCGCGAATAGGATCTCGTCACGGGTCGGTCCACGGGGAAAACCTCCTGTTTTCCCTTGTTCCTCCCTTTTCTTGAAGAACCTATCTTGGCGCCCTAATGGTGAATAATATCAGCTCTCCTCTGCTCTCTTTCTTGATTGAAATTTTCCATGCCTTCATTGAATAATATCAACTCCTTAAATAGGAGATTACAAGAGATAAGAGTCCCACTTTTAGGAAGACTCCTTGCTAATTAGGAAGACTCCCTACTAATCTATCCTACTGAACTGATAAGATAAGATAAGACTCCCTTAATCTATCCTACTGAACTGATAAGATAAGATAAGACTCCCTTAATCTATCCTACTGAACTGATAAGATAAGATAAGACTCCCTACTAATCCATACTACTGAACTGATAAGATAAGATAAGACTCCCTACTAATCCATACTACTGAAAACAATACTGAACAAATAAGATAAGAATTGTATCTAGCTAGAATTAGATAAGATGAGAATCAGCAAATCTTGCTCCCTTTACTGCTGCTGTCGGCGGTGATATGTCTTCCCAATAAAAGCGTCCACATCATTACTCCCCTCCTGGACTAAGAGCTTGTCTTCAAGCTCGAATTCAAGATGGGTGTCTTGAAACACCGTCAAAGGAATCCCGGATAGGTGGAATGATTTTGCCCTCCTGGATCGGGTTCCAATGAAGAGGGTTCATCCTCAGACAGCTGCAGTGAGATACCAAGATTTGACCATGCGTAGCTGCATTCTTTGTCGTGGGCAACTGCAGCCTTAAGGTACTTTTGAGATGTCTTGAACTGTAGAGTACAAAGATTGTGAACGCCAGGCTGGTGCCACTGAACTGCATCATCTGAATCCTCTTCTATTGCCTGCTTTAGTGTGTACAGAGCTCGCTCTTCCACTTCCGTCAAATCATAGTGTCCAGTTTCAAACGTTGCTGCAATTTCATGTTGAGCCTTGTGAACCATGGCAAGTCCTGCCCATGCTATCCGAAGCTCAATTATTGCAGAGTCCCCTTCTCTGAGTATTGAAGCCATTTCATTCTCAGCCCATGAAAGTTGTTCAGTGGAATCTTGAGACCTTTCTTCATCCTTGATACGATGAAGCGCAATAGCATATCGAGTTGACATGCAATTAGGCTCCAGTTTTGCTGCCTTCTCCAGGCACTTTCCAGCACTGCTATGATCACCAACCAAATAGTATGCATTAGCAAGATTTGCCCAGATATGTGCAGCCCTAGGATCTGATCTGACTGCAGTTAACAAACACTCTTTTGCAACATTTGCAGCCGCAACATGAGGCATACAAGCTCCTTCACCAGCGATGACGACCTTGGAGTAGTTGCTCTTATTCTTCTTTGAACTCTCGTCGATGGAATCCTCGACGACACCGGATTCCTGCTTAATCGGGACATTCTGGGTGTTGCTAACCTGCGCTAGGGCAACGACCTGCGGCTCGCCGGACGATTCTGCCATGTCTGATCGGCGACTGTTTGTGGTTGCAGCCCCTTCCTTGTTAGAGAAGTACAACTCCATCAAGCGTCGTAACTCTCGGACATCATCCTTGACTTCGCGTACCTCCGTGCAGTTCTCCACGAGCCTGTGCTCTAGTTCATGGACCCTAGACGTTAACTGCTCCAGATCGCCCATGACGTTTGGCTCTGATACCAAATTGTTATGGGCCCGCGAATAGGATCTCGTCACAGGTCGGTCCACAGGGAAAACCTCCTGTTTTCCCTTGTTCCTCCCTTTTCTTGAAGAACCTATCTTGGTGCCCTAATGGTGATTTGTTCAAGAGATCACCAACTCTCCTCTACTCTCTTTCTTGATTGAAATTTTCCATGCCTTCATTGAATAATATCAGCTCCTTAAATAGGAGATTACAAGAGATAAGAGTCCTACTTTTAGGAAGACTCCCTACTAATCTATCCTACTGAACTGATAAGATAAGATAAGACTCCCTTAATCAATCCTACTGAACTGATAAGATAAGATAAGACTCCCTACTAATCCATACTACTGAACTGATAAGATAAGATAAGACTCCCTACTAATCCATACTACTGAAAACAATACTGAACAAATAAGATAAGAACTGTATCTAGCTAGAATTAGATAAGATGAGAATCAGCAAATCTTGCTCCCAATAAAAGCGTCCACATCAATAGTACACGAAGAACATCCTTAGAGTGAGAGTCTTTCTTGTCCACATAGTACCCCCCCCAACAGGCCTTCCATAGGAAAATTTGAAATCTGTAAGGAATTTGTAACTTTCAGATTCTCAGTGATGGTGAAGGGTTGTACATAGCAACAAATGTCTGATAAGCAAATTGTACAGAAAACTAGGAGTATCTTGTTCCCTTCCAAAGCACCTTGTCTTCTAGTAGTGTTGAGATTGAGACAATCTGAAGGAGGTACATCCTTTATTAAAGTAGAATGCGCCTACCCAAAAATCAAATGATATATACCTTGACCTTCTAAGAGTTTAGTCCTTTTTTTTAATTATACAACATTTACTAAAATTATGAGTAAAGCATACAAGAACCATGGTACTTCCACTTCAAACATGATATATACCTTTTGCAACCCAAATACTTTCAATTTAGGCCTAAAGCTACAATAAAAGAAAATCAAGAAAATTCCGATATCTTTAGGGCTCAAACAAGAGGATCTGTAGGAAGAAGAAAAAGATAAAAGGAAAAGGAGGTGACAGCTACTACAGAAATGCTAACATCTATTTTTTATAATCTTCTTCTCGCCCTATATGTTTGTAGTTGTCCCAACTCCCACTGTATTCTTTACTCTTAGTCTTAGACCATGTTCTCTACCATGGTCTTTTTTATAATGTCTTTTTTTTACTTTTTCTCAAGTTGACCAAATGAAGCATACTGTTCTTGAAATTTGAGGCATAAGTCTCATGTAACACATGTGAGACCACTGAGGCAAGGCAATTTGGCCCCACCTCGCCTTAACGCCCATAACTCAGTGCCTTTTGAAACAATGCTGATGACCTTCTATACTTTGTTCAATAGAATGCCCAATTTCCTTGTTCAGTCTTCTTCCCACCATGCATTCCTGACACCAAAGTGGCTCAATCTCGCATACATCACATTTTCATGACAAATAGAACCCAAGAAAACCAATAAGTTAGATACATTACAATGAAATATGTTATTAGATATTCATTAGATGGTGTATAGAATTTTGTGGGGATCTAACAGTTTATTCACATTTCACATTGTCTTGAAAATTTAATTTTCATACTACCTAATTACAAGTTCTTCTTATTCTTCATTACTCAAGGTCAATTTGTAGGACAGTTTATGATCAAAAGAAATTAATTCACCTGGTTTGATGAATCTTTTGGCAGAACTAGGGAAATTTCTCAACCTCATTCTTATACCCTCCCCCCCCCCAAAAAAAATAAAAATAAAAAAATAAAAAAACTTTTTGGTGACGTTTTCAAGTCTTGCCCATTAGAAGCTGTGAACAGCTATTTGCATGCTTATTGAAACTTTTTCCAAGTGTTTGTGGTGCCTTTTTTGTATCCCGTCTGTATTGTTTCAAGCCTTTTCCGATCTTGTTCCCATCATTTGTGTCTGTGTTGAATCCTGAAGCTTGTCTATGTCACTTTTAATGGGAGTTTTTTTTATGAATACTTTTATTGGGAGTTAATTGTTCCCATCATTTGTGTCTGTGCAAAGAGACATTAATTTTTTTTAATGTCAAAGAGACATTAAATAAAGACAACCTTTTGAAAAAAAAAATTAGATAATGGAACATAGTCAACCAAAAAAGTTGTAATTCCTATGCACCATCTGTTTATAGATTGAAATTAAGATAACTGGAAATGCTACTCCTGTGTACATCAGCTTTAGAAAATGAAATGCAAGAGTCTACTAAACATTTGGCGGTTAAAGTTGGCTATGATTAACCAAATGAAATAATAATACCATTATGACAAGCAAAAAATAAATGAGACAACTACCTGTAATTGAAATAAACATTCAGAGGATTTGCAGAACATGCGCAAGTCCAGAATGTTTGATAACTCTGGTTCGATCTTTCCTGAAACAAACAAAAAAAGATAAACATTAAATTGGGCGAGAGAGAAAGAGATATCCTAAATTGGGCGAGAGAGAAAGATAAACATTACTTGAATGTGTATGACAAATAGAGAGATTTATAACCTAAATATGCAATAAAAAACCAGCAACCTCTGCGGATATGGAAATTTTGGTTACCTCAGCGTCTTCACCCTATTTGACTTGTTCGACCACAACGCCCCTGTCTTAATCGACCAAAATCATGACTTGTTCGACCACCACAACCTAAATCTATGAACCAGAAACGAGTGAAAGAGTCGGAGGAGAGATTAAAGTCGATCCTCTGATAGTGATCTAATTCTAGCGGAAGACGAAGAGTGAGAGGAGATATTAATTTGTAAGGGTAAGTTGAACTATTTCATGGTGTTCTAGTTGAAGTTGAAGAGGAAGAATCGGAAGAGATATGTAGGGAGGGGGAATTGGAATTGGCAAGTGATCATAGAGGGAAAAAATATAAATTAAACACAATCGAATTCGTTGTTGGAAAAGGGAAGTTTCTAATTATGTTTTCTAACAAAATATTAAGATTTATTAGTATCCTAATAAAAAATAGTAATGATTATTTTAATTAGTAACTAAAATAATTTGAGGTTCTTGTCTTAGAAACTAAAATAAGTTTCTAATTATGGTTAGGGGTTAAAAAAAACTGAAAAATTGAACCAATCGAAACCAAACTGAAAAATCAGTTAACCAAATCGATCGGTTCAATTTCGGTTTTGATGTTTTTAAAAAATCAAAGGTACTGGTTTGGTTTCAATTAACCAATATAGAAAGTTGGGGTTAACCAAACCGACCGTTATGCATATATTTTATATATATATTTATGTATATTATATATATTTATGTATATATTTATGTATATTATATATATTTATGTATATTATATTTTTTATATATTATAAATTAATAAATATGCACTATATATAAATATATTATTTATTATTTATTATTTAAAATATAATATTATATATATTATTATAATATATATTATAAAAATTAAAAAACCAAAAAACTGATGAACCAAACCGATGATTAATCGATTGGCTTTAGTTCGATTCCGGCTACCAATTTTCCAAAAACCGGTAGTATCAGTTTGGTTCCAAAAATGCCCCAACCAAACCGTGAGCACCCCTCCCCTGATTATGGTTTCTTGTTTTTTCCTCCGAGTCGTAGGTCACTGGTTCGGCCAATTGGATCAAGCAGGTCAAATCGTACCAGTGTCTATATAGTTTGTATACACAATTAGTATGCAACTTACAACCTAATAAGTGGGTCAACCTATTCAATGGACCAACTATCTAGGTTGGATAATTTTTTACCAAGCCAATGGGTTTTGACCTGGGTTTCACTCAAACCAAACCTAGAATCTTGACTATGTAATGGTTTGAATGGTTCAACTGACTGAGTTAACAACAGGTTGAAAACACTACTTTGTGCTTAGATATCTAATTGAGATGATTTTTATTTTTTATTTTGTGTAACTTTTTGAGATCTATATACCTAGGTGCCTTGCCCCGCTATTTTCACGAAACAAAACCTTTTTTGGCCTTAAATCACAATTTTTGGCATTTCTATAAATAAAAAGATAAAAAATGAATTAAGAATATAAATTAAATATATATATATTACATCTAAAAAATTTTAACCCATCCGATCTGAACGATCAAACCGGTGACCCATGGCCTGGAGGAAAAAGTAGTCCAACCCTCCAGGGGTGCAAATGATTCGAATCATGATCCGATTCGATCCAAGATCCAATATATCTTGTTTTGTCATAATCGGACCTCCACACTTCAGATATTTGAATTGGATCGAATAGAAAATAGGATCCAACTATAAATTGGATCAGATTCGAATCACCCCTATCCAATCGATCCAATATATATGTCATTTATTTATTTATATAAATATATATAACACATATTTATGTTATGTTATGTTATTTATTTATTTATAAATATATTATTTATATTCAATTTTTGTAAATTTGTTATATTATTTATTTTTTATAAAAAACACGTATATGAATGATGAAAATAGTTTAAATATACTTACATTTTTTGTTTTGCTTCATTTAAATTGTTATATTTATTTTTATTTTAATAAATTATTAATTTTTGGAAAAATTAAATCAAATCGGATCAGATGATACATTTGTTTGATTATTTGGGTCAAACATGTCAATTACATGTATACATATAAGTTTAATTTTTGTTTAGTTTATATTTATATTTTAATTTTAATTGTTTATTTAAACAAATTCTAAATATTAGGATTTAAGTTGATTTTAGTGTGTAGTTTGTGGCCCAAGGATCATGATTGGTTAATGATATCGGTTCATTTACGGTTAACACTTATAAACCAAACAAACGTTGGGAATTTTCCCAATATATATATATATATATATATATATATATATATATATATATATATATATATGTTGATGTGGCACGTCTAACCTATTCAACCCAAGGTCTCATTACTAGTTAAATTTGTTATCATAGTTGAACTCCAAAAATAGAAATAAAAGGTTAAAACCCAAAAGAATTGAGTTTTCTTCCCCTTTTTGCATTTCTCTATATTTATAACATCTCAATCATTATATTTAAATATTTAATATAATTTTTACATGTTTTTTTTAATTTTTTATATTTTATTATATTATTTTAAAATTTTTCTATATATTATTATTTTAATTGTGATGTCATAAGTTGATCCTATTTTGATTAATTACTTACTTGGTTGTCCAATAATCAAATCATTGTAGTTAATCCAAGCGTGACTCATTAAAATGAATTTTTGTTATTTATTCCATTTGTTGATGTATTAAATATGTTTGTAACTACAATTTTCAATGATTTTAAGCTTTGTTTCCAATTCATTGTTTTAGCAACAGTCATAGATAAAATAAGCAATAATTTGGTAGTTTTGGTTGCCAATTCATTTGATTTAGCAACAACGTTGATGAATTGTTGTTAGTGTTTGTCTTTTGGCAACAACTATTTGAAATTGTAATGAAGTGCCTATTGCCAAAGGTCAATTTTCTTGTAGTGATATATGATATTATTTATATTATTTATAAATATCAAAATATATTTAAAATATTATTTTATGTTTTAAAATTATTATTTATTTCAAGTAAACTTATTTTCTAAAAACATTGTTAACTAAAAAAAATTTGAGGATTTAGTTCTCTAAGGGAAACCCGTCTTTGTCGGGGATCGGGAATAGAGGACAACTTTTCTCCCCAATGGAGATCTGGAATGGTGATGCGGATTAATTTCATAATCAGGAGTTGGGGACAGGGAATATGTTCCCCACCCTGAAAATTGTTGACCTAGTAAAAAAATCTCTCACCTAGGTCATTGAATCATTTATCTGTTGGAATTGATCAATAAATCAGGGTTGCACATTTAAATGTATATGCAAACTTTTGGAAGTCATAACTTTGCGACGTTCGGTTGGGGTGATAATTTTTTATTTTGGATAATCTTTTGAGATCTATGTGTCCCATGGTGTCTTGCCCCACTATTTTTGCTAAAAATGCCATTTCTTAGTCTCAAATTGCAAAATTTAATATTTTTTTTCAAAAAAAAATTAAATGGAAAAGTACATTGCACCCCACTGCAGAATTCTTAATTCCATTGTTGACCTATAACAATTCAAAATAACAAACAACCCCACCCTAAACACCAATACTCGCCTGTGTATTGGCATGAATTTCGAGCTGGCACCTACCCCAACTATACGATGGGGCTAAGAATTCTAATGGTGGGCTGAACAGTCATTCTCTCAAAATTAAAACAGAATTAAAAAGTATAAATTAAATATAAACTAATATTCATATATTGCATATATTACACCTAAAAGATAATTATACATCTATATAAATATATTAAGATGAAATGTGTACAAATGAAAGCTTGAGGATGCAAGAATAACAATAATTTTTTTCCTTTTTTCCTTATAAATTACAAGAATGCCACATAAAGACAAACCCCCTTATGTGATTGACTTGTAATTGCCCCTATGTTATTCGAAAATTACATGACTACCACATATAAAACAAATCCTCCAACCTGTAATTGCCTCTATATTATTCAAAAATTACAAGACTACCACTCTAAGGAATTCAAAAATTATAGGAATGACACATATAAGACAAATTTACTCTCTTTACAACAATGACTCTACGGTATTCAAAAATTATAGCAATGCCATATATTGTTATTACGATTATGCCATCCTATAAAATAAAATGTCATCCCTCTTTTCTCATTCTTAATTCTCTCTCTCCTCCTACTCTTTGTCTCAACTTTTATTTATTCACTTATGTTTTTATTATTATCTAAGCATTTATTTATTTAATAAAATTAAATAAATTATTTATAAATCAATAAAATAAAAGAAAATTGACATTGAGAAAAAGATTTTAATAGGCATTTATTTATTTATTTTATTAAAATATTTATTTAATTTATTATCATTATCTAAGTATTTATTTAGTTAATAAAAGTAAAAACAATTATTTATAAATCAGTAAAATAAAGGAGATTTGACATTGAGAGAAAGATTTTAATGGACATTTATTTATTTATTTTGTAAAATTATTTTTTTAATTTATTATTATTATCTAAGCATTTATTTAGATAATAAAAGTAAATAAATTATTTATAAATCAGTAAAATAAAGGAGATTTGACAATAAGAGAAAGATTTTAGTAGACATTTATTTATTTATTTAGAAATAATTTACTAACAAATTATTCTCCCCCCTTGAGCCCAATATTTAGGTAGGGTTGTCAATGGGTCGGGTCCAACCCAATGGACCCGAACCGATTGGGCCAATTCTAGTTCTAGGAACTGGAACCAACAGGTTGATTTCGGGTGATATAGGGTCCCAATTACTATCGGTTTGGAATAGATATAATGTACAATATATTTAATAAATAAATTATATATATATATATAGAATATTTAATATACATTATACATAAATATTTATTTTTGTTTATTATAAACAAACCCGATTGTCTTGAGAACTGATCGGTTCGGTTCCGATCCAAAAATTATAGACCCAACATTTCATGTTGGATTTTTTGTTTTTCCACATTGTTAAATAGTTACTTATTTATTTTATTACAATAAATAATTGATTTATTTATTTTACAAAAGTAAGTAAATTATTATCCATATATTTTTATTTATTTGATTTACTAAAATTTTAAATTAGTTAATAATTTATTTTACTAAAAAATTATTTTTCTTTCTCCCCGAGCCTAATAATTTAGGGCTATCAATAGGTTAAGTCTACTTTGGGTAGGGGCAGAGCTAGGAATATTTTATGACGGGGGCTAAAATCTACGCGGATTGGGGGGTAATTTAGGGCTTAAATAGGTTAGGTCTAGGTTGGGCAGGAGTAGAGATAGGAGTTTTTTATGAGGGGTGCCAAAATCTAAGTAGATTGGGGGGTTAGGGGGAGTAAATATGGATGGCCATTAGGGGAGCAACCATTGGGGTGGGGAGTGGGGGAGTGGGAAAATATACATGAAGAGTGGGGATTTGTTGGGCCATAGGGGGGCCATGGCTCCTTGTGGTCCCCTTGTCTTCACCGTGGGGTTGGGATTAAACCTATTCATAGGCCACACTAGGCTTTGCCTTTATATCAACAGAACATATTCAGGCCCAAGCCTAAGCATAACCGGACCATCAGGTCTAGATCTCAAGCCCAAGCTTGACCCCCATATAAAGCCCAAAGCCTAGTTAGGAAATTGAGAAAAAAAAATTTGTATTCTATATTTAACAACAAAATTGATTTATTTATATTAAATTGACTTCAAAACTGAAAATTTTATTTATTTTATTAAATTATATATATTATTATCCATAAATTTCTACTTATTTTAAGTAAATCCTTTTTCCTAAAAATATTAATTAAAAATTTTACCTTTAGAAAATTCATTTTTTCCTACACACTAATTTACTTTTACAAGCCCGTGCCCTCCGCTGCTATTTTATTGATAAAGTATGTGTTATGTACATAACTATTCACACATATATGCTAACATGACATGTTTTGGCTCGTTTTAATTATCATTCATGGCCAGTTTTTAACATATGGGATTATAGTTGATAAGGACAACTTTTGGGTCTTATTATCAATAAAATTAATCTTTTTAACATAATTTTTATAATAGAATAACTTTTTAAAAAAATATAAAAAGGGTAGAAACACTGTTCATCTCCTTCCTCTTTCAGACTACTGGACAAATCTCCCCAAAAGTTTACCTTTTAAGGAAATAAAATAAGAAAATGACAATGAATTTTAGAATAGGAGTTGTGTTAGAAGATGAATTGCTAGAGGACTCCAACCCTCCAATAGGACCAATATATATTCTACCGTGAAAATGTTCTATTCCAATTCCTTGGGACCATGGTGAGTCCAGATTGGTGTCATGGGATTCAAAGAGGGCCCAAAAGTTACCTTTATCGGCTACAATCCCTTAAAATATTATTAAGTACTGCTATATTCACACTTTGTACGATTAATTGCTGATTGTACATGATCCTTGAATACAATTTAGATATCCTACCCACATGACACTACACTACACCTATAGATTGGAAACATCTCTCCATGAATGAAAACATGGAAATAGGAGAGATGTTTTCAGAGTTGTCATTTGTTGATAGAAGATTTGAACTGTCTTGAATAGGAAAAACTTTAGCTGTTGGGTGCCAACAACCTATGTTGTTGAGAGAATTTATGGGAATGCCATGTTACCTTGAGAATGGGTAAAGTATTAATTACATCTTAAGTTATTTTTACTAAAAACCAAAGTATGGGCGTGAATAGGTGAACTACCTAGAACGTGCCCAGCATAGAAACTGTCTCAACAGAAGATTTTGTAAGCTTAAAATCACATACAGAAGTTTAATGTTTTCTCTCTCTCTGACACTGTAGAGAGGTCAACATGACCAACATTTTAGTTCTTCTCCTGCAAATACTTTTGGGTTTCTTGGTCGTATCTAAGGGTGTTAATGGACCGGTTATGGATTGGACCCGTCCAGTTCAAAATCAATTTGGATGGATTGAATGAACTAACAAGACATATTGGATTGGACCAATTTAGTCCAAAATATTTATTAGATTGGATTGAACCTGGTCCGCTCATAATAAATTTATATTGGATTGGGTTGGATTAATCCAATATCTGTTCCATTGATATAAGATAAGAATATAGGTGTCAATGGACCAAGTTTGGGTTGAAACCAATCTAAATCAAAACGAATTTGCTCAAATTGGATGGTCCAAACATTGAATTGGACCGGTCTAGAATGGTCCAAAATATTCATTGGACTGGATTGGACCTGATCCATTTATAATGGACTCACGTGGGCTGGATTAGATTGGACCAATCCAGTCCAATTCACACCCCTAGTTCACACCACACCTATAGAATGCCACTATGGGTGTGGATTGGTCACATCCACACAATTTATCTACAATTTAGAATAGTTATAAACTATGGTGTGGTGTGGATTGGTCCCTATCACAAAATGCTCACCAATTTCTCATCCACACAATAGTACACCCCCAAAATAAGTTCATAATTACAAACTACTGACACTTTTAGATCTTAATTTTCTAGATCCATAACCTATGTTGCTTTGAAGGGAAAGGTAAATCAATTAATTAATGAACTTAATTAAGTTTTGCTAGTTATTTTTTAACTAGCAGAAGTTGCATAACAACTCTTAACATGAGTTGGTTGCGTTTGACCTAGGGCCTATGGCTTAATTAATATTTAGGCCTCAATCCTAAGCATTGCCCAAATGTAGGAAGAATCTAGGTTATGTACCCATGCATAAACACAAGTATGATCTCATATTGGTTCAAGCTTACTGAGTTTCTGGAATATCTATGCAAGGAGTGAAAATTAGGGACGTCAATGGCACAAATTCGATATTGGTTCCTAATGGTGCACGATCTGGTTGCTCCTAGTTGGAGGGCGGCTCGGATGTTGGGCGCTTAGCTAGCTGGCTGAACTGCAAAGAAGAAGTGCTAAGAGAACCCGGGGTGGTTCACCCGGCGTGGTCACTTTGATGCTTAAGTTAGTATCTTAATGTGCGAGTTAAAAGCTTGAGAATGAGAGAGCTAGAATGCAATAAATCGCGAGTACCTTGTGCTATGGGGGTAGGTGCCCTTATATAGTTGAGTTGTTGTGGGTCTCATGAAACACCTCTGAGATCATCGGCCCGCGCTGTTAGGAGTCCTTCCGTGCTAGGAGGTGGACTTCGTGCTAGCTGATAAACCTTATTGTGTCCGCTCAATCTGGGCGGGATGAGGATAAGACCTACAGTCGTGTAGTGCGATCTTGAAGAGTCCAGAGACAGCTAGCTTGCTTCTAGAAGTCCGCTACATGTCATCTTGGTAGGTTGGTCCATCTCGAGCTACTTGAACCTCTATCCTAGCCAAAGTGCCCGAGACACCCGAGGTCACCTGGCCCATTGAGGTGGTAGGAAATGCCGAATCATAGTCTAGTAGGCAGGTCGCATCCACGTGTCCGTTGTTTACATGCCAAGTCACCCTTCATCAATTGCCCCCACTCCCCATACCAGGGGTCCTGACCCAGTGTTGGAAGGTCATGACGAGCTTAGGTGGGTTTGGCCCGGTCTTCTCTCTGGCCGAAGTCCAATCCAGAGGTTAGACCGTATTGACCCAGCCGGCTCGACCATAAAACTAGGTTGCGTATCGGGAACACGCAGACGTCACACAGATTACAAACCCCACGGACGTCAAAATGCATTCTCAACTGATTTCGGCCTTGGGAGCTATGTAGCCAGTTTGATGAGAGCTGTTGGATCAAATAGATCTTAGCCATCTGAGATTGACTACTATAGTTATAAATAGGGGCCTTGGGGTCCCATTTACCTTGCCTTACTTCGGGTGTATGCATTTTCGAGGTTGTGCTCCTGCTTCCAAGTCGGTGGTCTCTGTCCTGTTTCCGAGGTCTCTCCCCCTTCCCTTTGGTCTTAGGTAAGCCTTTTTCCTTTGTCTTAGTTACTTGTTTGTTTCTTACCTTCTAGTTTGGTATGTCTAGTAGTAGCACGGGTAGCTTGCTCGATACGAGTAGTGAGTCCAGCAGGCCGAGGTGGGCACCTCGGTCCAAAACATAGAGTCTGGTCCAATCGAGATGGCCACATCAGCATACAGCTCGGGGTCCAGCCCAGTCGAGGTGGACACCTCGGTTTAGGAGTGTAAGGATTTTGGAAAGAAGGCTTCAACCTCTCACTGCACTTGTCTTGCTCGGGGGCTGGATTGCTTTGGTCCTTCTACTTTAATGCTGGAGAGGATTAATGCACTGGCTTCCCACTTTAAGTTCCCCGATGACCACGTTTATAGCCTTCCTTTGGAAGGGTTTCCTTGGGAACATGACCACGACGAGATTATGGTCTTTGAAGAGTAGCTAGTTGCTGGGATGTGCTCCTCGCTTCACCCCTTCATCATCAAGGTCGTTAGGTTTTTTGACATCACCGTAAACCAACTTCATCCAAACTCAGTTCACACCATAGTCAGGACCATTTCCATATTCCATGGCTTCGAAATGCCTTTAGACATAGACATCTTTAGTTCGATTTGTTCCATCAAGAAAAACCTTATCGACCTCCTAGGAGTGGATAAATGCAACTATTATATTTCTTACCGACCTGGGTACAAGATCTTGCATGACTATCCTAACAAGGTCCCGACAAGGAAGAGTAGATACTTCACTGTTACCATTGCTGGGGGGGTGGCCTTTCTCGATGCACTAGAGGACGGGTATTAGTGACCCCGGGGACAGGCTCAATAGGAAGCTAAAGAAGGATATCCGCTTCTTGGTGGAGCTTAGCCTAAAGTTGGAGGATTTTTTGATTGAGAAACTTGTTAAGGCCAAGCTAAGTCCTCCGGGTAGGTCGCCACCTCGACATACACACACTTAGCTTTTCTTATCTTGTCTTCTTCTGTTACCACTTTGGCAAATCTTGGTATTTGCTTCCACAGGCATCATGCCGAGTGTTCCAACTACCAACCTCTTCGCGGGGATGAAGAAGAGGAAGATGAGGAAGATGGCTCGAGGTGACACCTCCCATGAGCCTGCTGTTGAGCCCACTATTGAGCCCACAACCCCTATAGCCACCGAGGATCCCCTAGTCGTCAACCTGGTCGTTGAGGACTAGGAAAAGGAGTCTCCGCCTCGATGACCTGAGGTAGTCCTGACATCTGAGCCCCATATCGCTACCTCCAAGGAAACTCTTCTAGTGAGGGCCCCAAGGTGGTCTCGAGCATCATGAACACTCGAACTAGCCTCATAAAAAGTAGGGACAGGGTCTTCCCCAATGAGGTCACCAAGTTCACAGGTCTGCCTGTCGGTCAACTTAGGACCAAGGCTACTAATCACTACATGGTGGTATGCCTTCGACCTTGATTCATCTTGCTTCAGTTTGCTCCAACTTTCGTACTTAGAAAAATTTGCTTCCATTGCAGGTGAACTCTCTGATCCACTCCCTCACACAACGGTCCGAGTTGCACCTAAAGAGGTATTGGCTGTTGAGATGAAATTAGATCATGTCGAGGCATCGCTCATGGAGTGCTAGAGCCGCTTGATGAAGGTAGTTGACTCTTTTCACAAGCTTGAGGCCACAATGTGTGCAAAGAATGAACTGAACCAATGACTGGTGAAGGTGGTCGAAGAGTTGAAGAAGGAGGTCGAGGAGTTAAGGGCTGCTTTCGACGAACGTGAGGCCAATCTTACTCAAGGCATTAAGGATGTCGGGATCGCTGTTGTCGCTGCCTATAAGAATTCATCGGAGTACTATCAGATGAGGGAGGAGGTCGACTTAGATGCCTATCAGAAGGGCTTCAAGCTGTGTAGGTGGTTGACTAGGTGCAAGTTCCCTGAGCTTGATTGTGGAGCCATCACCACAGAGATGGTCTTAGAAGCCGACCAAGATCTGGGCTCCGAAGAGGAGAGTGACAACGGGCTTGACAGGGGAGCAACAGAGAAGGACTCGGGTGCCGCAGTCGATGAGGTCATTGAGACTGGTGAGGTTGTTGTAGATGACGATGTGATGGAGGTTGAACCGACCCATGAAGATTGAACTTTGCCTCTTTTCTTTGGACCCCCTTGTACATATGAAATCTATCGAGCCTCTGAGCTCAGTTTAGTAGAATTTTCTTCTTTCTTCTCCTTTTTTTCTGTTGAATGTACCAAATATCTTTTTCTTTTAAGAAGTAATGAAATACTTTTTGTCACTCCACATACAATAATTGGTTACCCCGAGGTGCCGAGTTAACGAACTAGGCACAGTAAAGAATAACCTAAAGTTAATGTGAGCCGAAGTGGACAGTCATTGTAGCATATATGCTCAACCTGCCTGTGCACCGATGAGTCATAAGTTGATTTTGCTTGTGTTGCCCATATGCTTAGGGAGTGACTGGGTCTTATTAGTCACTTAGCACCAAGGTCACTATTAGCTCGGCACCGTGGCCCTTGGGCTTTGGGAACAACTCGTAGTCCACTCTCCATTGTATCATGTAGCCGACGTTCGGCCTGACCAGTTCGCTGGTCATCTGAAATTGGGAAAAATCTTGCGGATTCTTTGCTCCCGAGCTCACAGGTAGTATCTTTTCAAGTTGTTGCTACATACCACGACATGCTTCGCTTTGACCTCCTTCGCCAAGTTCAGCCCGACTATCAGTGCTTCGTACTCCGCTTTGTTGTTCAATAATTCGAATCAAAATCGGAGAGCATACTCCAACTTTACTTTGCTCGGCCCGTACAATATGCGTTTAGCTCCATTTCCTTGCTAATTAGACGATCCATTGGCGTGGAGGATCCAGGGCTCCTCATCCCAGGTTGGGGCTTCCCTGACTGGAACTGGTGCTGCACTGGTTGATGCCTCCGACGTGTTGGTTGGCTTAGCCACTTCAGGGGTTGGTGTGCTGAACGTGCATTCTGCGACAAAACCGCTAAGACTTGAACTTTAATAGTTGGGCATGGCTCAAGCCGGATGTCGTACTCGTCAGCTCAATGATCTACTTCATCAGTTTGCTTGAGACCTCAGGCTTCTGTAAAACGTTCCTCAATGGTCTGTCGGTGAAGACGATGATGGTGTGAGCTTGGAAGTAGGGGCGTAGCTTCCGAGCTGCGATGATTAGGGCATAGGCCAACTTCTCGATGTTGGGGTACCTGGTCTTAGCTGCCTGCAAAACGTTACTTATGTAGTAGACGGGCCTTTGGACCTAGTCTACTTCTCGGATTAGTACCGAGCTGACCACCACGTCACTCGCGGATAGATATAGTCTAAGCTTATCTCCAGTTTCAGGTTGGGTTAAGACCGGTGGGTACTTAGATACTTTTTGAGCTCGTCAAACGCGAGCTGACACTCTTCGGTCCATTCGAAGTCCTCATTTTTCTTTATGGTTTTAAATAAGTGTAGGCACCGACCTGCCGAGACATAAACTAGTTTAAGGCAGTAACCCAGCCAATTAGCCTTTGTATTTCCTTTGTACTCTGAGGTGGTCTCATATCGAGTATGGCCTTTATTTTTTCTGGGTTGGCCACGATGCCACATCGGTTTACTATGTAACCAAGAAAATTGCCCGACGTGATCCCCAAGACACATTTGTTTAGGTTGAGATTCATGTTAAATTTTCTTAAAATTTGAAAAATAGAATTTAAATCATCAATTAAAGAAGTAGAGAATTGGGGCTTTATGACCATGTCATCAACATAACATTCCATTTTATTTCCAATCAAAGGTTTAAAAACTTTATTTACAAGTCGCTAGAAGGTCGCTCCAGTGTTTTTTAGTCCGTAGGGCATTACTTTATAACAGTATAGCCCCAATTTGGTTACAAAAGTTGTTTTCTCCTAGTCGGCTAAGTCCATCCTAATTTGGTTGTAACTGTAGTAGGCATCCTTGAATCTTAGCAACTTCTGTCCCGAGGTTGCATCTACCAGGTGATCTATTCTAGGAAGGGGGAAGCTATCCTTCGGGCAGGTTCTGTTGAGGTCGGTGTAGTCGACGCGCATGCGCTACTTGCTGTTGGCTTTCTTCACGAGCATAGGATTGACTACCCAGCTCGGATACTAGACCTCTTTAACGAAGTCTACTACGAGGAGCTTCCCGACCTCCTCATTACAACCCTCCACTGCTCCGGGGTGAGGTTCCTTTTTCTTTGTCTAACTTCAGAGGGACTCATTCTCCCATTGTACCACATTCAGAAGGCTCGTTGCGGACTTCAAGCACTTCTTACTAGTCACGAAGTGGGTTGTGAATAGGTCCACGAACAAATGCCAGTTTTTTATTGATCCCAGAGGCAGGTTCCTATACCACGACTAGGCTATTTCTCTGAATGTTGTTGAGAAGGCCATGCATAGGCTTGCGTTGTCTGCTCTGACAAGTAGCATCAGGGGCTGGAAGCTATCAACGTGGTCATTGAGGTCGGAGTTCCCATCGTACGTCTCTAGGGCGGGTGTCTTGAAGTTCTTCGGCCTTGGGGCCGAAATGATTTCCGGTGCACGAGGGGAAGGCCGACTCAACAGAACTGGAGCCGGCTGTGCAGCTACCGAGCTCACTTCTTCCCTTCCCTTCTCTACCACTACTGTTGGGGCACTGCTCTTTGCCGAGTTACGGCGTGCTCTACGATGGCGTCGCTTCTTTGCAGCCTCCTTGTTGATGCTATTTACCATGGTGCTGGCTAGGACCAGACCCTGGTATTCTCCTAATCTCGGATGTTGCCGTGAGGAGGGAGCTGATCTCTGTTGCTAATGTGCTCATGAGCGCGGGGTGGGTTCTGACTGCTACGGGGGATAGAGAGGTCTTGAACTGAGTCCGCACCTCTTACCCTAGGCTACTGGTTGCTGACTTGATTTTCTTGGTGCTCATGTTGTGATCGTTGTTGTTGATCAATCTTGCTCTGACGGCTGTGCTGGGGCCAATTTCTCTAGTTTATCACTTGGCAAGGTGGTGATGTACGCCGACCTGCTGCTAGGTCCCGAGGTGGGGTCTGGCCTCGAGGAGGGGTTGGGACCTGAGATGGCCCTATAGCCCAGGGAGGAGACTGACAGACATTCTACTAGTTCTGATTCTGCTGGAGAGGGGGGGGAACTGTTGCTGATAGTAGAACTACTGGTACTAGTATTGCTGGTACTGGAATTGCTGCATCTGCAGCTGCATGAGTCGGATGCTCTACACCAGCTCATGGAACTGCTGCGCTTTTATCCCAGCCAGAACCATAGACAACTCTGCAGTTGGGAGAGTGGCACTCACATGAGGCAAAGGAGCGTTGGCCGACTGAGTGACGAAGGTCTGGCTTTGAACTGTCTGTACCCCTAGAATGGTCAGGGGATGGTGAACTGGCCAATGGTTACCGAGGGAACCTCAGCGTTGAGTGCAAGTTGATTGTGCCCCCTAGTGACGAAGGTCTCGACGTTCTTTCCAATGTTACTTGATGATGCCATTGATAGAATATTGTAGGAAGAAAAAGTAACTAGAAGTAGGAACTTAGCTTTTGTGTAGCGATTCCCATAGATGGTGCCAATTGATGGTGCGCGATCTGGTTGCTCTTAGCTGGAGGGCAGCTCAGACGTCGAACGCTTAGCTAGCTGATCGAATTGCAAGGAAAAAGTGCTTAGGGAACCTAGGGTGGTTCACTCGGCGTGGTCACTCTAATGCTTAAGTTAGTATCTTAATGTGTGAGTTGAAAGCTTGGGAATGAGAGAGATAGAATGCAATAAATCGTGTGTACCTTGTTTTATGGGGGTAGGTGCCCTTATATAGTTGAGCTGCCGCGGGTCTCACGAAACACCTCAGAGATCCTTGGCCCGCACTGTTAGGAGTCCGTTCCTCATCGAGAGGTGGACTTCGTGTTAGTCGATAAGGCTTATCGTGTCCGCCCAATTCGGGCAGGATGAGGATAAGTAGGGGTGTCCATGAAAACCGAACCGAACCGAGAAAACCGAACCGCAAAATGTGCTTAACCAAACCAGTCAGTTCGGAATTTTTGAAAAATCGAAGGACCGGTTTGATTTTCGGTTAACCTATAAAAAAACCGACGGTTAACCGAACCGACCAGTATATATATTTATATGTATATTTTATATATTTTTAATATATGTCACATATTTTCTATGTATTTTATATAAATATATATTCATTATATATAAACATATACTTATTTTATATTTATAATGATCTATGTACAAATATATTATATATTTTTAATATATTATATATCATTTATTATTTATAATATAATATTATACATATATTTATATAATATATATTATAAATATAAAAAACTAAAAAATCGAAGAACCGAACCAGTCAAAAATTGAAACCGACAGGCCAATTAACCGGTGGTACCGGTTCGGTTTTGGTTTAGCAAAATGAAAAAACCGGTACCACCAGTTTGGTTTACAAAAAGGGGCCATGGTTCGGTTAACTGAATCGTGAACACCCCTAAGGATAAGACCTTCAGTCATGCAGCGTGATCCCGAAGAGTCCGAAGATAACTAGCTCAGTTCTAGAAATCTGCTACATGTCACCTCGGTAGGTTGGGCCATCTCGAACTACTCAGACCTCGGTCTTAACCGAGGTGCCTGAGACACCAAGGTGACTTGGCCCACTGATGTGGCAAAAAATGTTGAATCATAGTCTAATCGGCATGTCAGATCCACGTATCTACTAAACTCGAGTCAAATCCCCTCCTCAATTCCAATTCAACCTAAACCGACTCCAGTGCACCTAACCCAAACACAAACGGTAACTGTCCTTGGAATTAATGTGCTATCCAGTTGTGGTAGCTCAACCAAATGGGCCCTATTCAGTCATTCTTTAAACAACTCGATTCATTTGCTCCTCGTACAGCTCTCCTCATACGAACCTCACGGACACATCTCATTATGTATATTTATGTGTATAGAAAATGTAAGGTGCGCTCAGATCCCAATTCTTTGCAAAAACCATGCACTTTATTTTTTATTTTTTAAAATTTATTTTTGGCATGTATTTTTATATGCACTTTTTATTTATTTTTAATAAAAAAAGAATTGACATGAAACACTCCTAAATCGAAGTACAAAAGATACGATATCAAACTATCAATACTTTAAATTTGCTTTCCGGATCCATTGACAGCCTCACCAATAATATTCTTTTCAATTAAAAAGGTGATGCTGGCCAATTTCAGTTTAGCCGTATAGGCTGCATTTGAAAACGATTCAAATGAAGTGTAAATTCTGGCTTAGGGTAAATGCTTGTGTTTGATAATACGACAGATTAATGCATTTTTATATTGATAATAAGATGTAAAAATACATCAATAAAAAAGAAATAAATTTGTATTCAAGTGGGTTTTTGATAAGAAAAAGCATATATTTTATTAAAATACAAAACTAATCCAGTTTTACAATTTATATGAATCGTTTTATAGTCTACATATTTGCATCGTTTCCAAATGCAGCCTTAGGGTTACAATGAATGGACAGCCTACCCAGCCAGTTTGAAGTTAAAACCTGATTGACACTAGATATCCCTTGGTAGGCCTGGCCCACACTATCTCTAACTCTAAGTTCGCCCATGTCTCAGTCCGGGAAGGCCAGGCTTGGTCAAGCTGATCTTTTAAATACTTCCATAGACCTCGTGTAAGAGATATTCAATTAAATTGTAAGAAAAAGAATACAAAATTATCACTCTAACTATCATAATATGATTTTCTCTTCAGATATATTTTTATATTACCAAGATACCCCTCAACATTGGTCGTTTTACAAATGAACAGATTGCTACTATGGATGATGGACCAATCGAAGTAACAAATTGTTTGATCATTGACGGCATATAATATATCGTATGTTGTATTGGTGAATTGAAAGGATGGTTACGATCGACTTCTAGATTATTCATATATTAGAGGTACTTTTTGCCACAATAAAAAATTAGAGGAGATGGTTTCAATTAATCTAATCATACTTGTCATTTGGTTCAAGGAGTACAAATACTGTATCAATATATACAAAATAATATAAAATATAAGGTTTTGTACTCTACAAATTTGTATTTGTATTCCTATTCCTTCTAAACTGAGCCTTGAAAATAAATTATTTCCAGGTTACAAGCTCCATTGCTTTTATGGGACCACAAGAAAGACTGACGCAACTAATGCTTCATTAAGGGTTCCTGAAGGTTATATTGGGGAGGTTTTAAATGTTTACTTTATGATATCAAATTTATCTATAGAGCCCTGTTTGTTTTTACTTGGAAACATGAATTTACTTAGACAAGTATTTCCCAGGTTTTACTTGGGATGATTATAAATACATATCATGTAAACTTGTAAGCTGTGAGAACTAAAAATGAAATATTTTCTAGTATACTAAAAACAACTAGGACGATGAGTTAACTAGTAGTGGTTTTTCCTCCAGTTGCGAAATGATATCATTCTCTAAACTTGTATGCCCTGTTAAGGTTGATGTAGCACTCCATAAACCATAAGGTTCATCTATCATGTATTCCACCTCTTCGGTGTTCCGTTGAATTTGAGAATGCCCTGCAAAGCTCCTTAAACCTTCAAGTTCCAATGCAACTTCTTTCATTGTTGGTCTTTTCTTTCTCTTTAAATTCAAACATCTCTTTGCAAGGTCAGCAATTTTTTGGAGTTCCTCTTTTCTACCATCTTTTATGACATGAGCATCAAGAATCTCAAAAAGATGGTTCTCCTCCATTTTAGAAACAAAATATGTGACCAAGTTCTTCCCTTTTGCTTGTCTAGTAGAAGAAATTGGCTTCTCTCCTGTTAGGAGCTCTACAAGAACAACCCCAAAACTATAAACATCGCTTTTATCTGTGAATTGGTTTGACTGAAAATATTCAGGGTCTAGGTATCCAAATGTCCCTTGTACAATGGTGGTTAGATGAGTTTTATCAATTTCAACTGACCTTGAAGTCCCAAAATCTGAAACTTTAACTCTACCCTTATCATCTAAGAGAATGTTTGAAGACTTTATGTCTCTATGATAGATTGGCACAGCAGCTGCTGAATGTAAATAAGCAATTGCTCCGGCAACTTCGGTAGCAATTCTTAAACGGTTGTCCCATGATAATGGAAAATCTTCATAATGATGGATATTATGGGAAAGTGTACCACCAGAGATGAACTCATAAACTAGTAGAGGAATTTCTACCTCTAAGCAACAACCTAACAATTTAACCACATTCCTGTGATTGATCTGAGACAATATAATAACTTCATTTATGAATTGTTCAAGTTGGCTTTCATCCACTATTTTAGATTTCTTGATTGCTACGATTCTTCCATCTTGTAACATACCTTTGTACACAGTACCTTGACCTCCTTGACCAAGAATTCGATTCTCATTATATTGATCAGTTGCCCTTTCTAATTCTTCCGCAGAAAAAATCTTTATTTTCTCAACATTACCTTCCTTTGTTGAAACTTGTTGGTGCAATAGCAATCCACCATTTCTTTTGAAATAGCTTTCTTTGCGATTCTTGATCTGCTTTTTCTTAAAAACTTGGTATAACCAGTAACTAGCAAGTATGAACACTGCACCTAAACCCACACCTGCATCATCCATATAACTTGGCCAGTCAAAAATCAACCAAAAAAATAGTAGTTGCTAATTTAACAAAGCATATACGTGTCAAGTTTCTTGTAAAATCTCCAACTGCCCATGCCTCAAATACACATGTGCTTACATGTAGTGTTGCAAAAACACAAATACACACATGGGAACATGGTGGCCCACTCCCTTGCAAAAAAGGGCCTAAATCTATCTAGTTGTTTCCTATACAAATGGGATTTCCTACACACTCTCCTCCGTGAATATAGGATGTGCCAAACTAAGTTGTGTGATTTCTTCTGTTTCTCTGTTAGTATCCTTCTTTTTTTAAAAAAAAAAAGCTTTAAGAAGAATTTGCTAAAGGTTTGCAGTGCAATTTTTTTTGGTATTGGTGCAAAAATTTGTGGGTGCAAATGATTTGAATGGAAATCAAGTAAAACAAAAGCTTAAGCAAAGTAAAGCAAAATCCAAAGATAAAGAACAAGAAATTTGCATTTGTTTCTCTCTTATTTTTTCTAAACCAAACAAAGCCTTATTGTATTACCTATGAGGACTTGTGTCACCAGTAATTTTGTTCGGGAAGGCGGCAGAGGGATGCAACCCTGTCCTTTCCTTTTTCCGTCCCCCTCTGTACCAGGTGGGCAAGTGCATTTGAAGCTCCCAGGCGTATTTGTGCAAACCGCCTGCTCTGTGCAGTCATGGCTTTCTGGCTTCGCACATTCATCTATGTCTGCAATCAAATTAAGTTCTCTGTAGAAATATTGTGGAAAAAAGAGCAAGGAGAGGGTGGTTAAGTAGTTACATACCTTGGCATCCATCATCAAGATAAGGGTTGCCTTGGTAGCCTTGTGAACAATTGCAAAGATATCCCCAACCACTGGGGGAGTTAAAGCATTCACTGTGGTTGCCGCGGCAGGCGTAATTGGGATCTGTAGTTGAAGCATTCTCACACCAGAACCTCTCTATTGCCCAATCGAGTACTACCGGAACTTTTCCTCCGTTTCTGGTATAGAAATCAAAACCCCGGATATCGGCTACCGAAAAGTAGTTGTACCATTCGTAGTCAACAAGGAAATGATGCTTGCATGGATTGGCATCCAGGACATCGGTGTCTGGTTCATTAGGGGTTATGGTGTTAATAGAGGAATCAAAAGTCTTTACCCCCTTAGGGATGTTCATCTGGCAACAGCCATACGACTCTGTACATGTTCCATTGGTCAAGAGTGTCATGTTTTCGCGATCGTTGGCACACCCATATGTGTACCATGTACTAAAGCGGACGCCTGTTGGACTGCAGCAGAAGAGTTTTAAATTTGTTAGAAAATTTTACAAGTCAGTTTAAAATAATTAATTTTTTTTATTCTATGTCATTTCTTACAAGGGTTTGATGCTTTCTGTCAAAACTAAAACAAGGAAGATATGACCGTTTCCCAGATCAAACGGTTCAATCATCCGGTCCGTTTCAGTTTTCAAAATAATGAGAAAATATGACCATTGACTTAGTTTTGACCAATCAAACGTGTACCATGTACTAAAACAAGAAAAATATGACCGTTTTCCGGATTAAATGGTTCGATTTTGGTCCAGTTTTCAAAACAATGAGAAAATCTATCAGCTTTGAGCAATCAAAACATAACCATGAATTTTGATAAATATCACTCTCATTATCACTTTATAAGTTTTTCCGACATCATGCCTTTCTACTATCAAACCCTCCAAATTACAATCATGACAAATAAGACAGAGACTCAATATAATTGGATCCATTAGTTTCAGGTCTTTCAGGTATGCCTGAAGACATTGACATCCTTGTCTACACGAGTTGCATCATGCAACGCAAGAGTTAATTGAAAAATGAAAATGCAGTTTATACTTCAAGATAACAATCAACGAGAGAAACAAAAAGGAAGAAAAGAATAACTAAAACATAAAAGAAAGACATGATACTGAAAAATTGGTAACCATTAGGTGGATTTTCATCAAAATATATAGGGGTTTGATTGATCAAATCCTTTCTGCTATTATATCTTTCCGTCATCGTAGATTTTGAAAAAGAAAAAAGAAAAATTCACAAAAAAAAAGAGGTAAATGATTTTGAAACTCAATAAATTTTATATTGCATTAGATTGTTAAAAGTGGGAAAAAGTAAGTAATATTTAAAATTTGCTGAATTTTTCCCTATTTCAGCCTTGTTGCGATTTTGACAGCAACAGGTTATCGAAATTACTTAAAAGCTGCTTTATGAAAAAATTGAGGAAGGAAATCGAAAGCTGCTTTTTTTTTTTTTTTTTTTTTTTTTTTTTTTTTTTCTGGAAACGAAAGCTACTGGATCAGGTTATCGAAATTAACCTGTTCCCAACGGGTATATAGTCCGTCATACGCGCGTCAGCGTCGCAACCGATGACTGTGTATCTGTTGCGGGTCTGGGAAAAACTGAAGGGCAAGGCCAACCTACGGAAACCGAAGAAGCTATTGGAGGAATTCACCTTACCCGATCGGTCGTAGCATGCATATTCGATTACAGAATATATGCGCAGTTGGCCTTGCACTAGTGATATATCTATGACCTCCTTCCAATGATCACGATCTTCACTTACTCTCACAAACAATTTGGGAGGCGTCGAAGCGTGGTCGCATATTAGGTTGAAACCTTCCCTGTAACAGCTTGGGTCTCCATCTCTAAGACCGAAGGGGTAGGGAACGGTGATGTTGCCGCATTTGACTTGGCAACCAGGCTTTACAACCGACGGAGTTGATGATATAGCCACCGTTGCTGGTGCAGGCCATAAAAAATGAAGCTGAAGCAGAAGCAGCAGCAGAACAGTCAAAGCCATGGATTTTAAGCAACCCTTGTTTTACTTCCCCTATTATGTCCAGTTGTCCACTCGCTTTCTCTCATTTATAGGTGAGCTGGGTCAGTTAGTTCAAACGAGCAACTTGTAAATGGACGAACCACAACCACATTAGTTGATTACGATGCTTTCTCCCTTTTTTTTATGTTATTAGTCCAAATTGGTTATTGAAAAAAAAAAATGACGAATGATAGAGAATAGCTAAGAAAAGAAAAAAAAAGGAGAAATCCGCTGCACCCATGGTTTTTAGGCTTTTAGCCCAGCCGTAAAATAGTCTGGATTCGCCGGAGTCGGCTAGGCCACATCGGCAAGGCATGAAAGTTTTTAGGAAGAAATGTGCGAGTAAAAGATATCACTTTGGCTGTTTGAACTGTTTTGGAAATGATGCATAGCGCTAAGGTTTAGTCATTAGCTTTTAGGGAAATTTACTGAACATTACCATGAAACTTGGGGTTGTACCCCCAAACTTTAATTGTACCCCCAAACTTGGGGGTTGTACCCCCAAACTTTAAAAACTTTAAAAATTTTTAAATTTTTAAAAAGGTTAACTATAATTAGAATCTTGTTTGCTATAACATCCATTTACAAACTTGGTGTTCACCAAATGGATGAAAAAATAACTTTCTTAAATGGGAATTAGAAGAAAAAATTTATATTAAATAACTTATTGTGTAAGCTAATTAAGTCTCTATATAACTTAAAACAAGCTATCAAATAATGGCATGAAAAACTTGATAATGTGTTAATGACAAATGGATATAACAAAAATAGTTTTGACAGATGCATCTATAGCAAGTTTGTAAATGATGAGGAGTCATGATTTACTTGTATGTTGATGAATTCATTACTCTAAAATTAGCCGAGTCCGAGGCAAAATGGCCAAGGAACCTACTAACAAATATATCGCTTTGGCCACATTCAGTTTCATTTATATTTCTATATTGTCATAGTCAAGCAGCAATAGCTAGAGCCAAGAATAAAACTTACAATGGTAAAAGAAGGCACATCCGCTTAAGGCACAACTTGATAAGACAATAGCTTAACAAAGGTATACTCGCACTGGATTTTATAAGGTCTAAAAAAACCTTGTAGATTCATTAAACAAATCATAGACTTCTAAGATAGTTTATGAGGTATTGGTAGGAATAGGGTTGAAGCTTGTTATATAAGTCATTGGTGATAGACACCCAACCTATGTGAAAGGAGATCTCTAGAATTAGGTTGAATGAGTAACAAGCTACTGGATGACTTGGGAATGCATTATCAATTTTTGACCCATTACAGATGCTGAAGTCCAAAAAACATCACCCTGACTACTTCTCTCACCGCAACGCTCAGGTTATCCAATCATTCTTGTAACTTTGAATCTTATGGGAGATTGTTTGAGGGAGATTCAAAATTTCAAGAATCTCACCTCCTTTAATTTTTGCTTTTTGTCTTTTCTCTCTTATCTCTTCTTGCATGTAGGTGAAGAGCTCTTGTCCCACATTGGTTAAGAAAGAGATGGTTTTGAGTATATTAGCAGGTGTAGGTGTATGTGGGGGTGCTTTTCACACACGCGCACGCTGAGCCAAGTTGGGTCGTTTGTGGGCATGGGCACGGGTGCGGGTGTGGGTGTATGTGGGTGCCAGACCCTATCATTTTCCCTCTTTGACTGCTTGATTTATAACTGGTTTGGCCATTTAAAATTTTAATTTTCCTTTTTAAATGTTTTTTTTCTTCGTATCTCTTCTTCTCTATGTATCTTCGAATAGGTGCACTCACAACAAGAAAAAACATCTTTAGCGGCAGCTTTTGACCTGACTATTTGGTGACTACCGTTGGAATTCAATATTTCAAGTGGCAGTCATTTAAAATTATCACTAGAGACCAAATGATTGCCGCTAGATTTCCTCTCTCGCGCCTCTTCCTGCCATCTCTCGGTCGTCCTTCTCTTGCTCTCTCTCTCACTCAGTCGTCTCTCTCCTCTTTCTCTCTCTCTTAATCATCCCTCTCTCGCTCAATCGTTATCTCCTTCTCTCACTCTCCCTCTCTCTCTCTCTCTCTCTCTCTCTCTCTCTCTCTCTCTCTCTCTCTCTCGCGCGCGCGCGCGCGCGTGCACGTGCTCAATTGTTCTCTCATTCGCTCACTCTCTCACTCAGTCGTCTCTTTCTCGCGCTCGTGCTCTCTATCATTATCTCTCTCACACACATGGTCGCAAATCAGCAAAATTTTCACTCGCGGTCTCCCTCTTAGGCACATCCACATCATTCAATTCATAGGTAAATATCTCTCTCTTCCCTCTTTGTGATTGATGATATATGTTGCCTCTTTTTCTCTATTTGTTAGTGTTGTCGCGTGGTTTGGCTGAGGGCAACGAGGTAAATTTATTTTTCAAGTTTCGAGAGTTATCTGGGGAACCTAAGGCTTCGGAAGAGGTTGACCGAAGCCGAGGACTACAAACCGAGGTGAGGACTATGGTAGCCGGGGACTACTGGTCGAGGCGAGGTCCCTGGTGATCTGAGGCACTGCAAGACAGAGAGTGTCAGAGGCCTCGGGGTGGATACCCGAGGCGGAGGCTCCGACGCTCAAGTTACTATGAGGTGTGAAGCTGGGGGGAATGCGAGAGTGCTCTTGGAGAAAGTCCTTGGGTGCACCAGATCTACTAGAATTAATGCTTGGCAGGTAATGTGTGTGCAGGAAGTAAATGAGTGAGTAAATGTTGACGCTTAAGAAGGTATTTTTATGAAAGCACTTTTGTCATAAAAGTACTTTTGTAAGAATACTTTCTTAAAAGTGCTTTCGTAAAAGTACATTTATAAAAGTGCTTTTAACAAAGTACTTTCATAAAAGTATTTTTGTAAAAATACATTCATAAAAATACTTTTATAAAAATGTTTTATAAAAATAATTTATTAAAAATTCTTTCAAAGAATATATTTTAAAAATTAAAAAAATAAAATAAAAGACAAAATAATCACAAATACTTATTTAAATACCTATTAGAGAAAAAAATGCCAAATGCTCACTATAAAATAATTACTTATTTTAAAACATAAACACTTAAAAAAATTGAATGCCAAATACGAATAATTACATCCCACGGATGGACTCTTGGATCCCATCGGAAAGAGCCAAGTCCAACTTAGTGACTAGTTGCCTATTGTTCAGCCGGGAATGATCGATATTGGATATGATATGTTAAAAACCGGGATCCAATGGGCGGTTTTACTCATTTTCACGGACTCAACCCCGGGTCAACACTTTATTATTAATCATTTATCATCATATGATAATGATGAAGACAACGTAGCTAAATCATTTATTTTAGGGTAGGCGTGACGATCTTTAATTTTAATACTAAACATCACATAGACGGCTTCGGCGTCCACGCAACTGTAAATTGAAGTCAATCCTTCGAAACGCAATAGAAAATTTGTGTTAAAAGCTCTGTCTGGGGTATCTGATCTCTCTCTCTCTCTAGCTCTGCCTCTGCAGAGAGACCACCATGACTAACATTCTTGTTATTCTCCTGCAAATACTTTTGGGCCTCTTAGTCTTACTCATGCCAACACTGGCTGCCGGTAGGATTTTCTCAGCATCTAATATTTCCTCTTGTGTGAATGTCGATAATAATCCGTTCCGTTTCATTTACTTTCTACTCTTTGCGATTGAATGCAGTATTCCTGAGCATAGATTGTGGGTCCTCGGATTCGTTCACTGACGCAAACAATATCACATGGGTTGGAGATGAAACCTACATTAAAAGCGGTAAAAGCGAAAGTGTTCCGAGTGCAGTTAATTCATCAATTGCTCGTCAATACACAACTCGGAGAGTATTCCCCACCGGAAAGAAGAATTGCTACTCCATACAGGTGGGGAAGGGAGAGCGTGTTCTTCTCCGTGCACATTTTTACTATGGGATTAAAACGGATGAAACATCAACTGCACCGCAGTTTGATCTTCAGTTCGATGGCAACCCCTGGGCTTCAGTGTACAATATTAGTTCAGGCCTCCCCTTTTACAAAGAAGTGATGTATCTCACCAAGTTTGAAGCCATAAGCGTCTGCGTTTCTCGGAATGTGTTCAATCCGGATGACGTGCCATTTATTTCTACAATTGAAATAAGGAACTTGGATTTAGGCATGTATGGCAAACTTGGTGCGACTTATCCATTATTCACGAGAAGGAGAACAAACCAAGGCGGAGATAAAAATGTGAGGTATGTCTATGTCAAATGCAACATATTTTCCAATTTCTTTCATTTGTCGCAAATTCAAACTGTCTCTGTGGAGAATTTTAGATCTAGACAGTGAAGAAAGAACGACAAGTAATGCTCATTTTTCTTACTAAACACAGACACAGTCTTCAGTTATTTGGAAAAAAGGGTTCTGTCGCATATATAGCAAGAGTTTCCCTTGGGCTTTGTTTGGGTTTTGGTATGAGAAGGGAAAATTTGAATATTCTAAAATATTGTTTTCTTTTTATGTTTGGTGTATGTAGACCTGGGAATTGGGTTGGGTCAAGTTACTTTGGGTCGGGTTGTCAAATGGTAGACCCTAACCCTAAATGTTCGGGTTAGGGTTGACCCATGGGTCAATTCGGGTCATCCTAAAAAATAAAGAAAAATTATATGAAAAATGTCAAAATTAAAAGAATTAACCTTAAAATTCCAAATATAAAATAAAAAACTTGAACATTTAACAATTTAAAGAGTAAACAATAAAAGGTAAAGACTAAACAGAAAAAAATTAAAGAGTTAACTTCTAACAATGCATAAATAATCCCAATTCGACTTGACAATTGGGTCAGCGGGTTGACCCATAATCAAGGTCATTTTTACATTCGGGGTAACTAAATATGAGATCCTAACCCTATTTTTTCGGGTTGGATTGGATTAGGTTCACGGGTTGGGTCAACTTTTTGCCAAGTCTAAGTGTATGGGATGGGAAAAAGGTGAGATATTCCCAATGTATTGGGAACAATCTCACCTTTATACTCACCTTTGCACCTCACATCACATCACCATGTACTGGGAACAATCTCCTAAAGACAAGTAGGGGGAGATGTTCCCAATGCACACTGAGATGTGCATGTGGGGCATGCAAGGCACTGATGTGATGTCTAATGTTTGGGATGTGGGTCCTACCATTTTGGTGGAAAACAGGTGGAAATGGATGGATAAACTTGTTTAATAGAAAAAACACTTCCTTCTACTGCTTTTCAGAATTAATATTAAAGCCATGACTCATTAATAAATTATTAATTATTTAATTAGATAATAACAAAATAATTTAATTACAATTAACAAATGAATATGAATTAGTGAAACAAAAATGTTCATAATAAAATACTAAATAATAAAAAATATGATTTATTAATTAATTATTTCATAATTAACAAAAAATAGTTAATAATTATTTAGTTATTAATTAATTAACTTTTTTTAAGCTTCGAATTCAATGAAGAGTTGTGGGAATAGTTGAATGATTAACCAAATTTGCTTAACCAATGGAGATAGGTTCTCTGTGGGACCTTAAATTTTTTTAATTATAAGTATTTTATTGAAATAGATTAAATAAAAACAAAGGAAAATTTATAATTAAAATATGATAATAAATATATTTTAATATATATAATATAATATATATAATCCGAAATGAGTTGGACAGGACTTCACTACCCATCCCTAGCCAAGGACGTGGCTTGGCGAACTAACCATGATGACATTCAATCTTTAATACCGTTGACCTGAATGTCTCTTATTCAAAGACAGAGAGCAACCTCTAGGCTCTAACGAAACTGGTTTCATAATGTCACTTCTTTTCCCATTTCTATATTAACAAAGCCCTTCTTTACTCCAATAAATGATGAATGTATCCTTCTGCCCCTCTTTACCCCTCTTTACTGCTGCAAGTCAGCGCATTTGCCACATTAGATTAACAAAGGCATTGTTTGATGCCGCGGTATTGTGTGCCTGTTTCGAGTCTATGTAGGCGTTATATAAGCTTCAACGGTCAAAAACATATTTGGTAAGGAGTAAGGAGGATCAAAACTCAAAAGCACACCTCCTCAAGCGGTTGGGGACTCTCCTCTCCGTCTTTATTAGTTGAAATGGGTCCTTACTAAAACGTCTTTTTTTCTGGGTGGGAGAAAATAAAAATAAGCATGTAGGGAAATAGAATAGAAAAGATTATGGATTGTGGCTACGCTCATGGCATTCTAAGTATGTGTTTAGTATCGGTGCTGCAGATATATTGATGTGTGGGTTGGAATTACTATATTTTGTGAGAAAATGGTGTTTTTTTTTTTTGTTAGGTAAGACATTTATTATAGGAGTAATAGTAATATTTTCTGTTTGATATGAATGCTCTATATTTGTCTTTATTTTCGGCACTGATACCCATTATAAGAAGTTCACATCACATCTTCATTGGCAGCAATGAATTGCAATATTTGAAAACATCAAATTCGGTATTACTCCAAACTACGTCTTCTCGATTTTCATGGCATGATTTGGAGCACCGTTTTTTATAAAAAAACGATTCTAAATAATTAAGCATTTCTTAGAGCACCATTTTTTTTGATATAACACTGATATGTCATTGTTTTCTGGAGCAATGACATTAGTGCCAAATAAACGTTAAATTTTCAGGGATGACATTCAGCGTCTGTCATATGTTTTGTGATTTTTTCCCATCATTCATGTCTCTTTACAAACTGAGCCATTTCTTGTTAATTCATCTTCATTCATGGCAGTTTTCATCGGAAGTTCTGCCACAAAGAAGAGAATTAGGGCATCGACAGTCATTATGTTAGGGTTTTCTGCCTTTGTTCTCAGTTGAGCATGATTCAAACCTAGACAACCCTCATTAATTAGATGTGGCATTTTTAATGAATTAGACAGAGGAAAGACGCAATCCTTCATTAGCAACCAAAATTTTCCCTTGTTATTACTTAATTAGAAAAGAAAAAGGTCCTAACTTCCGAGTATTCTCTCTTTATAGGTTCCCAGATGATAAATATGATCGAGTTTGGGAACCAGGCGATATATATGATCGTTTTGCGCTCAGATATGCAGGAAGCACTGAATTGGTTGCGAACTATAGTGAAGTTATAATTGCAGATCTTCCAAATAAGCCTCCGAAATCTGTGTTACAGACAGAAATTAAAAGCTCAAATTCGTCTGATCCTGGTATTGCCATATGGATCGTTGATTACGAGGACATCGGTGAGGATGAGATCACACTGTACAGCGTTTTCTACTTCTTAGAATTAGAGCAGCTAAATTCCTCGGAGCAGCGATCTTTCTGGATTTATCTGAATGGCGGAAATATCACCAATCCGATAACCCCACCTTATGGAACTGCTTTGGAGATTGATTTAACCACAAATATATCCTATTCTGCCAATAAAATGGGTACAAGTTACGATCTTCTACCACCATCCGGCTCGACTCTCCTACCAATGGTCAATGCAGTGGAGATCTTTCAAATCGGCAACGCCCTAGAAGCTTCTGGAACAAATGGGACACATGGTGAGTCTTACTTTATAGACCCGTTTTCTTGAGTCTCTATACTGTTTGGGTATTTTACCATTTCTTTTCCTTTTATAAGCTTCTTTAGTTTTACAGAATTAACAACAGAAGGGAAAATTTGGATTAGTATCTTGTAGTTTGGGTCTAATGTTATTTTGGTCTTTTAATTTTAAAAGGAAACAGTTAGTAACTGAATTTTTAAATATGTCAATTCAATATCTATAGTTAATTAGCGATTAAGTGGCATTTGAAAAGGATATAAATACCTTTTGAGTGTCATCTAATTTTCTTTATCAATTATTCAAATGTTGACGAAAAATTAATAGTCTCAAAATTCTTGCCTCTTACATTCAAGAAAGTTAAGGCCATGTGAGCATTCTGGTGACTACAACTTTTTTGAATAGAAGAGATAAGGATTTGAGGCTGTTATTTTTTTTGTCAATGTTTGAATGGTTGATAAAGAAAATTAAATAACACTAAAGGACATTTGTATATTTTTCAAATGCCACTTAACAACTAATTAATGGCAAGTAAAGCTTGAATTGTTGCATTTTAAAACTGGGGACTAAAATGACATTAAGACCAAAGTACAACATACTAATAAGAAATTTTCCCTTACTAAAAAGACTTTTTAACCCTTCACTACTCTTCAAATTTTCAAAGAGAATCACCGATGTTATCTAGTTCATTAGTCAATTGTAGTTACTCATATGGGGAAAACTAGCCTTCTTTGCCCTTGACTTCACTAAGTCCATTGGTAGTAGTACAAGAACCATTTACAAAAGCAAAGTCACTTTGAAAGTAAGCATTCAATCACCAATTCAAAAGAAGAATCTATCCCACATTATAAAGACTTGGTTCTTAGTTCAGTTAGAATTTTCTCCCTCTCTCTCTCTCTCTCTCTCTGGCTTAGGAATGACAATGGGAAGGGGTGGGTTGGGTTTTGCTTGCCCCATACCTGACCCCGAATTGAAATTTCTTGCCCTAAACCCTAGTGGGTAGGGGTGGCCACAAGCCGAATTCTTCATGAGCTATTCAAGCTCGGGTCAACTCGATTGAAAACGAGATTCGAACCAAGCTCAAGTCCAATTTACAAGCTCGTTTTTTAATCGAATTAAGCTCGAATAACTACATGCATAATAACAACAACAACAACAACAACAACAACAACAATATAAAATTATAGAAAATAATATATAATAAAAATATTATATATATAATATTATATATAATATTTTTGCTTTTATATAATAATAACTAATTATAATTCTTAATTTTTTAAATATCAAATAAAAATATATATATATTTTATTTTTATAAAACATTTTTCTTAGTCGAGCTTGAGCCAATTCATGCTCGAGCTCGAGCCTTGTATAGACTTGGCAAATTGAGCTCGAATAACTAGCTATTCGGCTTGTCTCTACTCAAATCTATCCCTACTAAAAATCTAAGCTCTATCCCCGTCCCTACAAAGAGCGGGGATCCCTGACTTTGCCCTGCCTCGCCAAAGTCATTCTTACTTGTATACTTATAAATATATTATATTTTAATTTTTTGAAACCTATCTAAAACTATTTAATATTATGTAATATAATAGAGTATAATATAATATAATATAATATAATATAATATATATTAACATATATTATCAATTTTATATGAATTGTGTTATATAATATAGTTAGGGTGGGGTGGATAAATACCATCTCTGATCCTCAGAGTTTCAGGTTTTCCTGGAACCATAACCTGTGGTTTTAAAAACCAGCCGAGACCAAGGTGGGTGGGGCGAAGCCCCACGGGGATAGGTCAAATTGTCATTTCTAATCTGGCTACCGTTTTAATGGTTTTTGTATCAATAAAGGCTGATATATAATCTCATTGTATTCAGATTTTAGGTTATGATATAGAATTTTATTTAACTACAACTTCTTTATCTAAGTTGAAATTATTCGATCTAAAGCTTCATAAAAGTGCCTTTTTTTATCATTCTCTACCTGAGATTTACAGGAATTGAAAATTAATTAATTTGGGCTTACTTTCTTCTTCATTTTTTATGTCAGTAAAGGTGCTATCTTTGCTACAAAAAAACTTTTGTTCAACTTCAAGATTGGAGCGGTGACCCCTGTCTTCCAAACGATTTTCCCTGGGACTGGATCCAATGTACCTTTGGTTCTCGCGAGACAGCACCACAAGTAACTGCATTGTAAATCATGTTTCCCCATATTTTCTTTTTGTGTTTGGGCTGGAAATTAAAATTTTATTTTTGCAATATACCTTATATAGTTTTAGTTTTAGTTTTTTTTTTTTTTTTTTTTTTTTTCTGGAAGGCATATAGTTTTAGTTAATCACATTATTGAGCTATTTTTTTTTCAGGTTTACCAACTATCTATCTTCTTTCATCCTTTATTTCTTTATAATTTTTCTTTTAACTATGTTCACAACTAAAGGAACATCGTTAATTCTATTTCTTTTGAACAATTCATAGGTATCTCGGTAACTATGGACTACAAGGGTCTCTCCCAGATATTAGCCCCTTGGATACTCTCCAATTAATGTAAGTAATAAATTGGAAATTGCTCTAATTTGTAGTTTTTTTAATAACATTGCCCTGATTTATGGCATGCAGAGACTTGAATAATAACAATTTAAGTGGAGAAATTCCTAGATACTTGGCTAACTTTCCTAATTTGAACATGCTGTAAGTATTTCCTGCTGAGGGCCAATTTTTTCGTTTGGAATTTTGCATCTTTCTAATACTTCTTTTATTTGTTTCTTTTTCTCTTCGTTGTTGTAGAAATTTGGCAAACAACAACTTTAGTGGATTAATTCCCTCTCCACTCACTAATAATAGCAACTTAACATTGGTGTAAGTAGATCAATTGTCCTTGTTTTTTCTTGTCTTTATTGTTTTTAAGTCTCAGTTTGAAAAGAGTATAAATACAAATATGTAAAGTGCAAAATCTTGTATGTATACTCAGTTTGAAACCATTCAGAAGGAGTACAAATACAAATGTATAGAGCTTAAAACATTGTATTTTATATGTATTTATATTATACAAATTTGTATTTATACTCCTTTCAAACTGAGCCCTAAATACAAATATATATTATACAAATACATGCAAAATTATATAAAATACAAGATTTTACACTCCTTCCACATTGAGCCTAAATAACAACAATAATATTGGCTTTCTCTGTCTTATTCTTTTTATGCTACAGTTATTCAGGTAACCCGAATTTATTATGTGCTCCCAATCAGTCGTCTTGTGATATTTCTGGTAATGGAACTTCGATTTTGCTACCCTCCACCAACAGCGAGAGCAACATCAGTAAAAATTTTCTGGTCACAATTGGGATTGTAATTCTAGTGTCGGTTCTTGTTTCTTATTGAAGTACCTGTAGAATTCTAAAATGAATTAATTTTATCTTATAAAACTAATTAAATTAGAGACTTGAATTGTACAAAATAAATGACCAGGTCATTTGACAAAATCAATTATGTTTTTGAAATAATGATAAAAGTAATGAACGAGAAAGAACTTTAATTTTCTAGGACAAAATTGCCCTCAATTAAAAGACTCGTCACAAGACTTTTTCCCCTCTCATTCTTAGCATCTCTCCTCTATAACTGTCCAAATACTATTCATCTTCTTCTACCTTTCAACACTGACCCAGGTGCGACAACGATCATATTCTCTCCAATTCGATCTCTCTCTCTCTCTCTCTCATCATTTCTCTTTCTTTTCCCTTCTTTTCTCTTCCCTCTTCTTTCTCTTTCTTTTTCTTTCTTCACCTTCCTCTCATTCTTCTTTTCGGCATCACCATCAGACCATTTACCAGAAGCTGGTTCGATCAGCGGATGCCTCATCACCAGTTCTGGCAATTTCCCCTCAGATCCTGACTGCTTCGTAATAAAATGTAGGGGATTTAACTTGAAAAGCACGAAAATGAAAATAAAAAAAAGGAGAATGAAATGCAGTGAACAATAACAGAGCTTACCTGGTCGTATTTTGGCATAGGTTCGTTTGCTACAGCAAGGGATACGACAATCTGTTTCGATTTGTTATTTGTCTTCAAGCAGAGACATCAGTCTGCAATATGATTAGCAAGGTGGTAGGAAGAAGTGTTGCTTCAGTCATAGCTCGTACTCAAAACTTGTCAACCAGTGGTGCAAAACAACTGCCACTGCTACCAACGGCATCGCTTAGCAAGAGGTTCCGTGTATTATTGAGAAAAGACGAAATGGATAATGAAAATGGGTGCCAGCATCGTGGGACAATAAGGATTCTAGAAAAATGGTGATAAATCACCAAAGTACTTGTAATACTATACCGAAGTAGTGATAGTAGTGACGGGCCGAACCACCACTATACTATTGGTTATAGCAGCGAGCGGAGATGGGGGAGTGGGGGGGGGGGGGGGGGATAACGGAGGGAGAGGGGAAGAGAGAAGTAAGATATAGAGTGAGAGAAGAGGGAATAGGAGAGAGATTGGAGGAAGACTTACCCAGGAGGGGGAAGACAATGAACAGTAATAATGGGGAAATTTGGTCAAAGAAAATAATTTTTTTATACCACTCACTGTTTATAAAATGTTTATCTTAAAAGCATAACTGATTTTGTCAAATGACCAAGGTCATTTATTTTGTAAAAAGTCCATCTTAAAAGACACTGTAGCTTTGGAGAAATCATGCATCAATCTATCTACCTACAAACTGCAGTGGTTGTAGAAGTGTTTCCTTCTACCCATAACCCATCTAGTTGGAATGAGGCGTAGGGGCTGTTTGATAACAGCCATTGGAGCTCCAAAACCTCCTTAAAAACCTATTCACTAAAGCACAAAACAATAAACCTTTCAGTTCAGCATCTTCAGCTCTTATTAAACAGCCCCTTAAATTAGTTGATTTGAGAGACAGAGAGAGTGAATCCAAATCCTGGAATGCTGTGGAGAAGAACCTCATACCATTGATTGTTATTGTTGTTATTGGTAGACAGAAGTTAACTGTTGCTAAACACATAATTGGAATTTCCAATAATGAATCAGGAAAAGGGAATGGACAAATCAACCTATATTTCTAAAAAATAAAGTAAGTAGTTAATAAATACAATCGAGGCCTTAATTTTCTAGATCCATAACCAACGTTGCTTTGAAGGTAAAGGTAAATCTATTAATACTGATCTTAGTTAAGTTTTGCAAGTAAGTTTAAACTAGCAATCAATTCTTTACTTGAGCAAATGAGCAGGTTGTGTTTGATCCAGGGTCCAGCGCTTAATTAATATTTGGGCCTCAATCCCAAGCATGGCTCAACTCGGTGAAGAACCTGGGTTCTCTAGCCCATGCAAAAACAAGTTTCGAGCTCATATTGGTTCAAACTTGCTTGAGTTTGGGTCAGGATTGAATCAGCTTTAATTGGTTCTCAGTTGAGGTTGATCCACTCCAAACCATCGGCTAACATTATGACATTGCAACATTTGTAGAAATAGCCTTGCAGAGTTGGTTTTCAATTTTTCATCTAGATGAGCTTGACCCAACCCGGTACAATATCCCATTTAGTTTAGTTGGATTGGGTGGTATAGATTTGGATCGGTTTAGGCTGAGCTAGAACCCATACCAAAGCTAAGCCATTGACAAACCTAGAAAGATATCTAACTTCCAACCTGATAAAGATTTTTGAGAATGAGCACCCTCACATATTTATGCAATATCTTTCAGGGTATACTATCAAAAATATTTTTGCCTCTAATTTCTAGGCCAGCAATTTGGCTGTCTAGTTTACCCATAACATTATTCAATATTTAAAAATAAAAAACCATAAACCACTGTCTGGGTTGAAATGATTAGTGGTTCAATTGTCCAAATCGACGGTTTATTAAATGATTCAATGGTTTTTTTTAAGCAAATCCACTTGAGTGGTTCGACTGCCTTGGCCAACCACTGCTTTAAAGCCATGTGTTAAATGATAAGAATTTTAAAAAGCGAGCTGCTGCTCGAATCTTTGCCATTTACCCATTCAAAAGCTAAGTCAACAATTTATCATTATTTTTTGAGTCATTTACTAAAACATCCCTATAATTTTATGGACTAAAACTTAACTTGTATTTTTATATTTTATTAAAACACCTCTTATAATTTGCAATCAATTTATTTAATCAATCTTTCAATTAGATAAAAAGTAAAAAATAACAATTTTGACCCTCACATCCATTCAAATAAATTTAATAAAACTAAAAATGAAGATATCAATTTTGCCCCTATTAAAATACAAACAATCATTTGGCCCTATTTGATTAATTTTGTTTTCTGTATGAAGTGTTAGAGTACTTTTGGAATAAATAATCATGCATCCATGCCTTTGAACATTTTCCAATATCATATCATGTTATCATTTTTAGATGGCAAAACAAAAAATTCTCATTTCTTAACCAAAGATTGATTAAGTAAATAGGTGGCAAACTATAAGGATATTTTTGTAAAATGAACTCTTAAAAATATAGGGGTGTTCTAGTAAATTAATATTTATTTTAAAATAAAAACTACTTGATTAATTAATTTAATTAAAATTATCTATCTTCTAAATGGAAGTTAATATATCATTGAATATCTCCAGTGTAATTATATCTAATATATATAAAATTATAGTTAAATTGAAATGTATATAGTCTTACCAAAAAAATGTATGATTAATTGCTTTTATATACCCTATATATTTGATTAAAAACAACTTATATATGCTTTATTGACTAACCCCACATAGCATATATAGGACCACAATTAGTGCATCGTTTAGAGCTGTTAATACCTTCAAATGCTTTCATAATACCAATATTGGCCTAGATTCTATGACGAAAACTAGAAGCTAGAAATATTCTATGTAAAAAGACAGACGAATGCTTTCATAATACCAATATTGGCCTAGATTCTATGATGAAAACTAGAACTAGAAGCTAGAAATAAACTTTGTTAAAAAGACAGACTATCAAAAAAACTGACCCGCCTTTTTAACCTTACCTGATGAACTCAAGGAAAATAAAAAGCACCAACACTCTTAGACTTGTGCTCTTCTAATTAACCAACTAAAGACGAGAAATAATAAACACAGAAATACTTCTGTGTGAGTTAAGTGTACATGGATTCCATTTTCTCTCTCGAGTCACTTGTTCTCCCCTTAGTCCTCCACTATTGCTGCAACTCAACAGCCTCCCATCTCCCTTCTCTCCTTGCTCTCAACTGCAACGACCCACCACCTATCAACACCTCAACAAACAACAAATCCATTGAAGCTCTCCTCCATAATCTAACCATGCAAGATCGTTTGCGATCTCTTGTATAAGTCTCAATGTGGACTGATTTAATGGGCTCATGTAGTGCTAGCTCAATCTCTCCCCCAACTACTTGATTCACTAAGCACTCCATCTCCATGGTATGCCTAAGCTCTGAGGATGTCATAGCTTGGTTGGACGATAGCTACGTTCACTACTACAACCACTACAAGTTCTCTCACTGAATTGACATTTCTAGTGTCGTCCCAATCAAACAAATTATGTCATGGACAAGGCTTAGTTTCAACTGGCCCTCCAAGCTCTCCTCTTGCAACTTAGAGCTGGAATCGGTCTTCCCTCCCTTGCATCTTGGGTTTTTCAATGGGAGGATTTTTTGTGGAGCCAATGGCAATAGGGTTTAAGCTGGACTGACATTCAGCGTGGGTCTTGGGATTTGGTATTTGCTGCATTAAAGAATGAAAAAAAGAAAAAAAGAAAGAAAGAAAATGGCATATTTTGAAAATTTAATGAACAGATAAGGATGTTTTTGTCTTTTACATATCTGTTAGACTTAACTTTTGAAAGGTCAACAATGTATGTGTAGATACGTTTTTAAAGTTCATGGTACATTTAAGTAGTTAGGTTCCTAAAAATACATGGTATATATAAATAATTAACCCAAAAATTGAAATGGATATAGAAATAGATATGAATTTTAGGCAATTTAATAGAGTAATGGAAGAGGAGAGAGAATTAGTGGCATGGGTTATTGAAAGAGAGAGAGTTAATGGCATACTTAATAATGAAAGATAATTAAAAAGTTAATGAGAAAGAGGAGAAAGCTAATGGTGAGTTAATGAAGAAAGATAAAAATCTTAAAAGTGATTGGTCACTTGAGTTATTTTGTTCAACTTTAAAATTAGAAAAAAATAAAACAAACAAAAAAAGGATAGATGCTAAGGACTCAATTTTCCTTGTCCCCATCAAATACTTGTTTTCCTTGACCCTAGGGGTTGGGGATGGGGGCAGGGATTGGGATGGTGAGTGAATTCTCCACCCTGCCCCATCCTCAAGTATATATATATTATATTAAAAACATACATATATAATATTATACATTAAATATATACATTTCAAGATATATTTAAAATGTCTATATTTAAAAAATCTCTTATTATAAGTAAATCTATTTTCTAAAATAATTTTAACATAAAAACTTTAGGGTTTGAGTCCTTGATAGGTAACCCATCTCTTGGGGATTGGGGATGGAGGGTATTTTCTATTGTCAACAAAGAACGAAATCATGGGCAGGGATTTTTTTCCAAAGTTGGGATCGAAAATGGGAAGTATGGACCCCACTCCAAACCTACCTTGTTGCCATTCCTAATAGATGCCCTTAAAAAATAACCAAAATAAAAAAAGTGCCAATTTGGTACATTCCCTTTTATCATTGTATATATATTATAATGGAATATGCCAAGATGGAACTTTCTTTATTTCATGTTATTTTGATTTTTCTCATTTTAAAATTGAACGAAATAACTCAAGTGGCCAATAATCTTTAAGACTTTCACCATTAACTCCATCTCTTCTTTCTCATTAACTTCTTTAGTTATGTCTTATCATCAATTATGCCATTAGCTCTCTCTCCTACTCATTATTCCATTAAATTGCCTAAAATTCATTAACTTTATATATATATATATATATATATATATATATATATATATCCATTTCAATTTAACTATAATTTTAAACACATTAGATATATTTATATTAAATTATAATTATCAATAAAAACAATTATATTGAAATGGATATATATTAGGCTAAATAATCTACTTCAACTTAAAAGATAATTAATTTTTTAATTAATTAATTAATTTATTTATATTTTAGAATAAATATTATTTAATTCACTGTGCAAATAAAACCCTTGTTTTAAATTTTGGCTTAGAGGCTGAATAGTTTTTGCCTCTAGGTCACCGATCAAAGGTTCAACTATTTGGGTTAGACAAATCAAAGCATAACAAATCATCCATTTATATATGTATAATATGATATAATAAAATTACATTTTGTGTGTGTGCGTTATTTTAGATTCAATTTGTATCTTTTATTTTAATTCTTTATTTTTTATAAATGAAAGAGCTGGAAATTAAAATTTGAGACCATAAAATAAGTTTTATTTTTTATATAGTGCAGTTGCAAAGATCATGAAAAGTTACACAAAATAAAAGAAGATCACCCCAATAAGACAACTAAGCACAAAGTTAAGTTTCCTAGAAGTTTTTGATACACTGTATATTGTAACCCATGACCCAATGATTAGATTAAAAGGATCAATGGTTCAACTACCTAGGTTGAATAGATTTTGACCAAATCAATGGCTTTTGACAAAATAATAGGTTTTAAGAAACATAGAACTAGAAATACGTCTAGGTGATAGTTCAAATGGTTTAACCATTTGAGTCAATGATGAGTTGAAAGCATTGAATAAAACATCATAAAAAGTATAGTCCATTTATATTCCATTTGAAATAAGAAAAATAAATTAACCATAGTAAAAATAATTTATTAAATTACTTAAATAAAATAATAATTATTATTATTGATAAAAATATTTCTAATAATACAATAAATAATAAAAAAGGAATAAGATAAATTAAAAACTAATATCCATTAAAATTAATATAAAACTAATACAAAATTATCCAACAATTATTAGTTTTATAATTAATTTTAACTAACAAACTTAAATTGCATTGAAAAATAAGTTTAATATAACTAATTAAATTTAATAAGGATTAACAAAAAATTATTAACCTTAAATTAATTTAAATCAACTTAAATTCTATTTAAAAATGGGAAAATTATAAAAGCCTCATTGGATTTTCTAACAATCCTATGAAGCTCCCCTATATACGTATTGACCTTGACAAAAAACCTCCCATATTGTTTTGAAAAAAGGTGTAGATACTTTCCTTCTATTAACACTCGAAATAGAAAATATTGATGTAATGCATTCATTTTATCTAAATATCAAATTTACCCTTAACTAACTTTACTTAGAAATAAATACAAATCAAAAATAATTTGGTAAAAAATATTTTTCACCTAAAAATAATATGAATATATCTATAAAATAATAATTTGAGCATTAAGATAGAAAAAATAATACAAACTTATCTAGAGCATAGAAAATTAGGCACTCTCACTAAAGTGAGACTTTAATTGTGATTGTGAATAAACTAGACATAACCCAAAAAAAAATGCTTGAATTGGACTTAGATGAACACCTTTTAATTGAAAATGTCATAAACTTTCTTCTACAGTTCTTAATAAAATTCATACATCACATGGGTCTCAACTAGTATATAGATTTATTAGGTGTGCAACTTATAGTTTAGATATATAACAATCAAAGAGAGACAAAAAATGCAAAAAAAAAAAGAAGCAAAAATTGAGTACCTAAACTTAGAAGAAATGGAAAGGAGAAAAAGATTGAAAAAAATGTAAAAAGAGGAATTCAAAAGAAAGAGAAGGAGAAGATTTTAAAACTCAAAATAAGAAAGATCTATAATACGGAAAAGACATGATATGGGAATATATTTATGCAATTAAAGCACACCTTAAATTTGATGAATACCATCTTTTTTCTTTTAACTCTTGATGAATACCATATTGGTGACATCTATTATCATACCGGTTGATTGGCTGTAAGTTTAGTTTAACGGATATGATGTGTTTCCGATATCTTATAAGGATACGATTGTTGAAATTTGGAAAGGAATAAAGATATTATATATTTGAGTTGGAAGAGATTTAATATTGGACCACGTAATCGAAACTTACCTGTTCCCTAGCATTACAACCTTCGTTAGACGCGCGTCAGAGTCGCAACCGATGAATGTGAATCTGTTCCGGGTGTGGGAAAAAGTGAAGGGCAAGGCCAAATAATGACGGAAACTGAAAGTGTCCAGGGTGAAATTCACCAAACCCGATTCGTTGAAGCAATGATATTGGATAAAGGAATATGCGCGCAGTTGGCCTAGCGGTGATATTTCTAAAACCTCCGTCCATTCATTACTGAATGCACTTAACGCAAAAGCAATTTGGAAGACGTCGAAGTGTTGTCGCATCTTAAGTTGAAGCCGTTTCTGTAACACCTTGGGTCTCCAAAGCCGAACGGGTAAGGAACGGTGATGTTGCCGCATTTGTCCTGGCAACCGGGCTTTGCCTCCGACGGGGTTGGTGATATAGCCGCTGTTGCTGGTGCTGACCATAACAAATGGAGAAGAAGCAGTAGCAACACGATCAAAGCCATATAGATTTTAACTATAGTAACCCTTGTTTTGCTTCCTTACTATGTGTCTATGTCCTTTCGCTTTCTCTTATTGATAAACGAGCTGGATCAGTCGGTTCAAGATCAGCAGCGGCAGCTTGTAAATGGGCGAATCACAGAGGTTAATTGCGACTCCTTTTCTTTATACAAGTTGATATTATTATTATTATTATTATTATTTGTTGTTGTTGATAAGTGTGAATGATGTGGTGCAGATTGACTAAGATTTAAATATACACCGAGTCTTTATAAATTGGCTTAATTGTACCTTGGTTGTGTAAATAGATTATAGAATTAAACATAGTAGTAGAGGTGTTCATGATTCGGATAATGAGCATCTATTATTAGTTTTTGAAAACTTGGTAATTAAAATTGAACCGAAGCCAATCGGTTAATCGATTAATCGATTCAGTTAATTTTCGGTTTGGTTCATTGGTTTTTTTGGTTTTTTAATTTTTATAATATATATTATAAAAATACAAAAATATATAATAAAATATTATATTTTAAATAAAAATAATATATAATATATTATAAATATATATATTTATATATAATACATATTTATTAATTTATAATATATGAAAATATAAAATATATATAATGTATAATATACATAAATATATATAAAATATATAGAAATATATACATACCGATGGGTTCAATTAACCTCTAGCTTTCTATATTGATTAACCAAAACCGTACTAGTACCTTCGATTTTTCTAAAAACACCAAACCGACCGGTTCGATTAACTGATTTTTTTATTCAGTTTTGATTGGTTTTTTTGCTCACCCCTAAAACGTACCCTCCATCAATGAAATCTTATCTGTGGATTCATTTAAAATTTTAAAAATTTTATTTTACCCTTTTGTGAAAGAAAAAAAAAAGTAAACGAAGAAGAAATCACTATTATCTTTAAAAAATGCACATGACCAGTGCTCATAAATCAAGACAAACTCTTGAACAATTATGACATAAAAGATTATACTGTTTTGGTAGAGTTCAAATCAGCCACCCACAGTATTGCCCCCAACAATGTCCCACAGCACATCTCCGCCATATATTGAAAACATCTTTCAATGATAATATCAGAAATGATGATATCATCATTGGGAGATGTTCCGAATACACGGCAAGAATGTGTTATGGGATGTTATGGGGGGCAATATTGTAGGGGGCTGATTTGATCTGGTTTTGGTATAATGAAAAAACTATCCTGTTTATTGTCAACTTGTCAAGACAAACCCAGATCTTATCTCATCTTATTTATTGTCAAAATCATAATCTATCCTGCTCTTCAAAGAAAGCTTAGTACTGATTTCTGTTACTAAATGTACTGCTTCATGTGCTTACTGAGAAAGCTAGGTGGAAAACCAGAGCTTTAACAAAAATAACCCCATAAAAAACCATAAAATATAAATAGATAAAACTGAGTATTGGAGGGAAGTACCAAAAAAAATGAATTACCAAGCTACGTATGGGCACCGAGCACCTGTTTGCTGATGTAATGCTCCACTCTTCTTTCGTGAAATCAGAGTTACAATATCCATTAAAAGCTACCTCAACTGCTGATATAAGAGGGAGGCAATAAACCCACCACCCACATGAGTTTGAGAAATTCTGATTAGATTTTGAAACTTTGTAAGGAAGCAAAGGATAAGAGAGTTTTTTTTTTTTTTTTTTTAATTTAGGATATGTTGTAAGGAAACTTTGGAAGTTGAGTTCGTATGGACTCTACATGGAACTCACTCCAAGGGCATTTCACAGTCCATCCACTATCATTAGGCAGAGTTTAAATGTGGTATAAAAGTAAAGTTACATTAATGCAGTTGTATACCAATCGGTTTGAAGTTTATGAATAGTTGTAAATAGATGTGATTATCGATATCAATGGTTGTAAGACTTGATTTGAATAGAATTTTACATCAACTTTTTATGTTTAATTACACCCTATGCAAATACTGACAAAACTGAACCAGATATCTGTATTTATACCACAAATAAACACAGCCTTACAAACATTTTTAATGCTTGTGTTGGGGAGATGTTCCCAATTCATGGGGGATGAGTTGTGTGGGACGTGCTCTCTTGGAAGTCCATTCGTTTGTATACGTTGGTAGCCTAGAAGGTATAGAATGTTAGTTATATGTTTTTCGAGCCATATATTTATAATAAATGTTAAAACGATGGCATATGGATTGATGTGCTCGTGTTCAATTTGATTTTGCATTATAACTTGCGACCATATATACATCCACTTGTCTTGATATGTTGACCCTGTTAATAAGATACTTTTAATAGTTTAATAGGATATAAACATAGTTATTTTGAGAAATTGGGGGGTGGGGGAGTTGGTCATTAGGAAAATGGATCTCATTGCTCAATTTTCCTATGTTCATTTTTTAGTGAAGTTATTTTTTCTGGGTGTTTCCATTTTTGGTTTCTCTTCTAAGTTTTTTATTACAATTGATTCACATTGCTTTCTATTTATCTTAAACCTTTTGTCTCTTGAAATGTTTCCATACCATTGATCTCAATGCCTTTGTAAGGCTTGATTCTTCTTTATTTGGACTTGAACAATTTGGTCTAGTTGTATTTGAATCAACTGGTGTTGGTGACTTGTTTAATGGAGGATGATTCAAATATTGACTTTGGCTTTCTAGAAGAGAATTCATTTTTACCTAAAAAGATTAAAAAAAATAGATAATACAATAGGCTCAAGCAACAACCAAATTTAAAAATTTAGATAAAATTAAAAATTTAGAAAAATTTAAAAATTTTAAATAAATAAAGGTAAAACTATAGACTAATTATTTGAAATCTTTGCTTTGCCATTTACTACTGGAATTGTTATTAGTAACAAGGGAAAACGATTATCAAAAAGACAAATCCATACATTAGGAGTTACCTTTTATTTTTCCTACATTGAAAAGTTTAACTGGAAAAATTAAATATGATGTTCTCTGGTACCAAAAAAATTGAAGAAAAGTGAAATCAGATGTCTTTTAGATTGTTACACCAAAATAAGTTTTCTCTCATAATTGTAGCAGAATACAATAATTAGCCATATCAATAATTAGCCAAATACTACTATAAATTTATTAACGAAATTAATAATATAAGAAAATTCTTTATTTTAGATTAACAACAAAAATTAATTTTAACACTAATTTATCCAACAATACATGGTCAAGATAATCTTTAGATTGGACTCAATCTTACTTAAATGTAATTGCAAGGCTCCTTTTGACACGATTACTTTCAACAAAGCCCGTTTTAATATCCTGACTAGTTTGTTAATTAATAATATTAGGCAAAGTTGCTTGATAAATGTCATTTGGGCACATGGCTTTCTTTCTTTAATTGTTTTAGTACACTTGACCTTGTTGTGTAAATGGTGAGGCGTCCTTGTTGAGCAATCTTAGATTCACGCTTCAGGGCGTGTCTTCCAAGCGAATTGGGATCTGTTGAGCAATCTTAGATTCACCCTCAGACCTCATCCCATTGCACGCTTCCCTCAATTGGCCTTACATCAAGGTATTCAAGTCATCAATTCTAGGGAAAGAAAATGGCCTAGGAATTTTATTTAAACATTATCAATATCACAACATTTGGATAAATTGTTCAATCTAATCCTCAAATTTTCATTTGTATTTGCTTCTGACTTCAAAAGCTCAGGAGTGATACTTTGATTCTTCCTCATCTTCCATGGGTAGAAAATTTGTTCTCTTACCACTCTGAACCTAAATTTATTAGTCTTTGTCCATCATTTGCTGGGTCAGTTTACCGTGCAAAAGCATCAGATCTGATCTGAAATCTTCGACCATAACATTTTTAAGGCTGCGAGTCACCCATGTGTTGTGTGAATGAACATTATCATCATTTGAAGGTTTGACAAGTATTTTCGTGTGGTCTTTAGGTCCATGCTTAAATACAAATTGTCAATTCATACTGATTCTAGCTTGCTGAGTTTTCAGAATATCTCTGCAGTAGCCAGTACCCAGTAGGGGTATCATGGATCCGTTAAGTGCTAATTAAACTTATCAGGTTAAAATTGAACCAGTCTAAATTGGATCTCGGTTGAGGTTGATCCATGCCAAACCGACCGGTTGACATTATACGATGTAACCTTTGTAAAAATAGCCTTACAACGATGGCTTTCGGGTTGAGCTTGACCCAATCTGGTTCAGTATAGCATTTTATTTAGGAACCGTTTGGTTTATCGTTGGAATTAGAATCAGAATAGGAATTGGAATTAGCACAAATGAGATTTTGCTTTCAAGGGAAAGGGAGGGAATGATTTTTTCCCTTAAATGGAGGAATGTCATTTCACCAAAAATGAAAATGAGATTCTAATTCCATTCAACCAAACAGCCAAAATCAAAACGACACATTTCAATTCTGATTCTAGACCTCCATTCAGACAAATTAAACTAGCCCAGATTAGATTTGGGTTGGGTTGGATGTATTTGGGTCGGTTTAGGCTTAACGGAATTCATACCAAATCTGAGGCATTTTCATCGCGTATGCTTGTGACCTTGGACTTGGATTCCACATGGCAACACTTTTGAGGATGAGCTCCGTCATGTTTCTGTTGGCTGTTGCCAAGGCTTTTTTTAAGAGGCAAACCAATTCCAACTTCCAAAATCACAGACATTGAAAATCATCATGATTAAATGACTCTAGATCGTATGATTTATTTATTTATTTATAAATATATTTATGAGTACTATAGAAAATATTTGAAGAGAAACATGCATTTGGATTATATTTTTCTTATTTTTGCCAATTTGGGGATGAGATTATCTTCAATTTTACTTTTTTTTTTTTTTTTTTTTAACTTGATTGCATGTAAACAGAGAAACACGCAAAATTGAATGTGTTTCAGAACTTTGTGTTTACATCCAAGGGAGATTCTTACAAAATTCACCATTGTTGGTCAAATTACAACCTTTGTTTGTGAGCAGTTGTACCTGAAACAAAATTTGTACTTTTTGTCTTATTTGCATCCATCCATTAATAATGCAAATTTTATATCAGAAAAATTAATGCAAAATTTGCAATTCCTCCAACCTTATCCATGTAAAGTGGGGATCACATCAACTCGCTCCATGCCTTACTCCGAGTTCACATCCAATGAACCCTTAGGTTCACAGGAAGCATGTATGAGATGAACACGTCCTCTCATTGGTCATAACAATGACTTGACGGGAGTTTCATCGTTAACCGGGTTCCGTTGGTTGAACTGGCCATTAACAGACAAGAAGAAACACCACAAATCCTATTTTCAAGCTTGCATGCCACAATCGTGCGACCCTTCTCCAGCGCGCAATGCTTGTTTCACGAAAAGGCTTTCAATCGTGGGAACCCTAGAAAAGAATAAGTTGCAGCAATTTCCTTTCAATACTCGCTCAGCGAGAACGGTGATTTGATCATCGGAACTCGATTATACAAGGGACAACCAACAGGAAAGGTCAGAAGTTGTTATGACACCATCGATCAAAGGGGCAACAAGAGATTCTATTATAAGTAACACGATTCGGTCAGGCCTCCGAAGGTTTAAGATGATGACGGCCAAGAAAGAGAGAGAACATTGGAAAGAGAGAGGAAGAAAGGGGAGAAGGGAGAATCCCTATTTGAGAAACCCTCGGTTAAGATTATTGGATTTGTCGTCCCTTAGGGAAGATTTGTTAAAGCCAAGGCTATAAGGAGAAGGACTTTAAAGGAAACGGAAAGGGGATTTTTTCTTTATGTTGACTATTAAGGGAGTATCATTAGGGTTTCGTCGCATGTCTAGTGAGATCCTTAGAAGATAAGGTTTCATATCTCTTAAGAATTATTTATGCATGCTACTTCTTTCTGTAACCCTTTTAAATTGACGTGGCGCAAGTGACTTTATTATTTACATTGCTCACATTTACTAAGACCACGGGGCATCCCATTACAAGCGTAATTTAAAGAAACATGCGTTTTCGATATTTATTCCCGATCTACAGTAATTTCGTATTTGTTTGAAATTCATCATGGGTTTGCGTGTGTCAAAATCTCATCACAAGTTCACATGTGTCTAAGATTCATTGTAGATCTGCGTAGGTCAAAGCTCATCGCAACCTATTTCGGGTACGAGTTCATCACAAATGTCCAATGAGTTGTAAACTCATCACAAGTGTCCGTGTAGTGTTGGTTTGACACCCTCCATGCTCTAATGATCTTAATAACCACTATGTACTTACACCAGCCCCCTGCTTATCAGTAAGTGGGAACTGACTGATAAGAATTTTTGTCATCGTGTTTACTTTGTAGTTTCGTGATGGGGCGATGAGCAACAAGATTGTAGATGTAGTTGGTATCTTGATCTTTTCTGTTCAATTTAGTGATTGTTCCTTTTCTTGATGAGATGCTTTGCAAACTTTGTTTATAAAAATTTTTATTTGGATATGTTGAATCACACTTGTCAATAAGCATTTTGGCATTCATCTTAGTAATGTCCTTGGATGGAAATCGGTTTTGAGCTAACTTTCATTCATTCTGTGCTTTAACCCCCCTATTTCTTGATAGAAGTTATTGTATCAAGAAACAAGTGAAATGAATAATTGGTTAGTTTAATGTTCAGCCCCCCATGTATTTTGATAGAATGCCTTCTATTGAGAAACACTTAAGTGAGGTTTACTTGATGTGCGACCTTTGTGGTCCTCCTCTGTGTGTGTGTGTGTGGGGGGGGGGGGGTTGCATGGGTGTTTAGTGGACAGAGTACCCAGTCCCCTTCATTTTGATAAAAGGTCTTGCTAGTAAAGCATTGGACAAGGAAAATATGGCACAAAGGCAAGCCCCCCCCACCCATTTATTGTACAAGATTTTGGAATATGCTAATGTTGATGTGATTTGAGCATTTATTGTCATCGATTTGCAATATATTGATATTCTTGTGACAATAATGTGGATTGTTGCAGCTTGACTTGGTTATGTCATCGCAACTAAGTGTTTGTGGCACTCCATCTAAACCTCTAAGCCTGGAGTAGTCCTTGATATACAACAAAGAGTTCTGCAGCTTCCACTAAATTTAAAGATATTCTTCCTCCTGAGATTTGAATATATTCCAAGCGTCAGTTGAGGAGGATGGTTCCAAAGCAAAATTCATTAGAAGATATCTTCCCTACATCTATAAAAATGATGCCATCTATTTGTGGTTGCACAGATATAGTAACTTGGAACTTAAAGTTGGTAATGTCTTATGCAAAGTGGGAGAAATTGAGAGATTGTTAAAAACATTATTGGTTTTGTGTAAAATCCAATGATTTGAAACAATATTATCTTTGAAAGATTTTTCATTTTGCGCAAACTAGATGTAGTAAAGCACAATTGCATACCAACTAAGAGTTTTTAGAAAACTGTTTTTCTCAGTAAAAAGATTGCTTAAATGTAAAATGCAATCCTACCAATTTGCGTAATGTGAAAAATTAATACTCCAAGGTGAAGCAAAAAATAATAGATTGGGTGAAGGAATAGTCTAGAAAAAGGTGGTTCAAAGTTCCAGATTGATTCTGGCAAAACATACATAACTGACCCTAAGAAGAGAAAATCTATGTTTTAACATGTATGAAGTTTTGAATAATTCGCCACATGAACAACTGGTAGTGAGGTGGGTAGGGAAGCTTCCAAATCTATTTAAAACACTTTTTAAGATGATTAGAGACATTCGGAAGAGAATCTTGAATTAAGTCTCTATAAGTTGTAGCAATAGAAAATTTACCCGAATGGTATTTTGTCGAGATCCAAGAAATGGAAGTATTGGTTGGATATATTGGAGTCTGTAAGATCTGATGAATCTGATCTATATTGAAAAATTGTTGTAGAATGGGGGTATTCTAAGCATTATGATGAATGATATTATTGAAAGTAAGCTAGGATACATTGAATGAAACGGGTTGAGGTATCATGTGGAATGTTTCAACTGATTGGATCCAAGGTAGTTGAGCAATATGTTCAAAGGAAGAAGGTTTAACTAGGAAACCTAATTCTCGATTTCCAAAATAGAGAACTCTAGGAAGGGATAATGGTCGGAAAAAATGACTAAAGGGTAGGTACTTTGACTTCCAGATTTGGGCCCATAACTTATGTTGCTCATTAAGGTATCTCCAAGCTAGCTTTTTGAGAAGAATTAGATTGATTAACTTAATATGCTTGAAACCTAATCCTCCTGAAGATTTAGGGATAGATAATGAATTACAAGAACTCCAATGGAACGGATGGGCATTGGAATCAGATATGGCCCACCAATAAATCTTTTATAATTTGTTCTATATGGGTTAGGGTTTTTTGGGGAAGTTGAACCATAGACATGGCATTGCTTTCCGGTTATTAAGTTTGGCTTTGAGGTTGTCCAAGATATAGGAAAGTTGAGAGTGTTTATTATGACCCTAAATTAGAGGTAGGCCAAGATATTTAGAATTTGCATGGAGGTTTTTTGAATATGAAACTGACAACGATCATTCTTTGATGCCTAGGGTTAGTGTTTCCATTGAAATAAATTCCAGATTTTTCTAAGTTGATCAGTGGTCTTGAGGCATCTTGGAAGTTTTGCAGAATAGTATTAAGATTATCTAGTTTATCTCTATGTCCTCTCATGAAAAGAAGAATGACATCTGCAAAAAATAGATGGGTAATTGATGGAGTTCTAGCAGATATTTGGATACCTTGCAGTTGTTGGTCATTTTGGCTTTGACAATCATTGGAGTGAGACATTCCATGGTTAGGATAAATAAATAGGGGGATTTGATAGAATTTTTCCTTCTAAAATACCCCTATCTAAGTCCTCTTGTAGGTAGAATTTTTCCTTCTAAAATACCATTAATTAGAATGGAATAAGAGACAGTGGACAAACATTCTAGGATGATTTGATAGAAGTCTTCAGAAAAGTTAAGGTTTTTAGTATTGTAAGAAAAAAAAACCATTCTAGTCTGTCAAACAATTAGATTGTAGGCTTTATTGATTCCAAGCAACGGATTTATACTAAGAATGTTAGTATGTGCAAATTATGTTTTTTCCATTTCACATGTGCAAATTATGTTTAATGGTAAGGTTTGGGACGTTAGTCTCTAAGTTCAAGTTTTTATTGAAAAAAAAAAATAAAGAGGAAAACTTATTGTCCAATTGAATCAAAGGAGAGGTTAAACCAAAAACAGGAAAATTTAACCCAGTGCTTGCTTGTCAAATTGCCCAAACCCTAGATGTGCAAATGTTATTAACAACAACAAATTGTTTTTGCAAGAAACCCAACCCCAAAACTGGAGCATAAATCTTTTTGCTCTGTTTCTTCTTCATTAGTTCGTTTTCTTTGGGCACTATTAACAAACGGAAATCGTTTTGCAAGAAACTTGGCCCAAGAACAAGGGTGGAAATCATTTTCCAGAAATAATGTTTCTTCTTTACTGGTTCGCTTTCTTCTTTGGGCATCATTAACAACCGGAAATCTTTTTGCAAGAAACTTAACCCAAGGACGGGTGGAAATTAATCTTTTTGCAAGAAACAATGTTTCTTCTTCACTGGTTTGTTTTCTTCTTTGTGAACCATTAACAAGAGATTTGCATATTTTTCAATCGTTTGACTTCATCAATATTATAAAAACAATAACCCATTGTTTTTACAAAAGCCTTGAACAACCACTCAAGTGAAGAAACACTCTTGTTTCTTATCAAAGGATTTCATTTCCTGGATTTTCTTGTAAAAAGATTTTTAAATTGGTGGTTAATAGTGTATGCACATTCTGGTTTGGAAAGTCTCGAGTTTCCATTATTTTTTTGGTTTAGCCTCTTCCCTAATTCAGCTGGACAGTCAAATTTCCTATTTTTTCTCCACCTTTTTCTTATTTTTCAGATATCAAATTTCATTGGAAGTGTATCACATCCCACACCAAATAGAATGCAAGAAATCCGGGTTCTTGGGTTGGGCCTATTAAAATTTTGACTAACTTCTAAATTGGGTTAGGCCAAAGTTGGAAGGGTTTGAACCATGATACTAGAAAGATACAGTAAAGCTCAGTTTGGAAAGACTACAAATACAAATATGTAATACAAAATAATATAAAATGCAAGGTTTTTTTGTTCTGATACGATTATATAATTAATGATAATTAATGATATATAAGGATCTCATGTTATGTTTCTTTTTTGTAATTTTTATTATATTTTATATCTAAAACGGTAAATTACATACATACATACATATTCTTTTTGTTTAAAACATTTGTTTAATAAATACATACATATAAACAACTTTCTTTTTAATATCATTTTTCTTACAATTATATTATCAAAAATGAAGTCCGAAGTTGTTATATAATAGGCAATTATAGATGCCAAGTGCTGAGTCCTTCTGAGGTCTATGTGTGGTGCAGTAAACAAGACACTAACACTGTATCCAGGTGCATCACTTTCTGTTTTAAACAATTTGTCTGTGAGTAGTTCATAGCTTGTTATCATAGACGGAGTGTATAATTGTTACTAAGCTAGGTTGTGTTGTTAAGTAGTATTTTATAGCTTCTATGGTACCTATTTTGTGATAATTCAAGTTTTGTATTTCCATTTGTTATACCTAAGATCTTCTATGCTGTTCCATTTATCTTTCTATGAATTGTTTGGAAGATTTGGCCAGTTTTTCTTAATTCCATGCTGGTGGTTGCTTGAAATAAGAGCTTCTTCTACTTTCTCTGCTTCTGAAAACAGAAATGCTCATGAACACAGGGTAGCATCTTCTTCATGTCCTTTCTCTGCGGTTATGAACAGAATCAATACAAAAGGGCGCCCTGTTTATGTAAGCACAGTAGCCATGTTTTCTGTTATTTCTCCCAATCTGTTCTGGATGACTTTGGTCTCTTAACAATGTGGCATCTTAGTTAACCCCATCCACTAAAACCCTTTCTTGTTGTCCTTTCTCTCTTCTCGAGTGTCTTCTCAAAATTGTTGAACTTTTTATTCTTCATAGAATTTGGCTTGATTCTATGAGGTTTGGTTTGCACTTTGTATGTTAGGCAATAAGAAACACCATGACCTTTAGTGTTCTTTTGTCCACTTAAACTACAGGTTCAGGCTCAGTTGGTAATGTTTGGGAGGTAACCCAGACTTGGAATCCAATACCTCCCACCATTACTAATAATCACCACCAATAAACTACCTAGCTATTATTGGGGAAAAGACTTGTAATTAAACTATCATCGTCAACATCATTTGCAGCATCACGTTGTTATTACACCTTATATGGAATATGACATTCTGATCTGCACTTGATGGGCCCTTACCAATCCACCTGAATGAGTAATCATTCTGCATCATGTTTCATGTTCCATATGATCCACCTTCATAAATACTGTCCCTCTTTCAGTCACTTGGTGAATTAAGCAGCCTGTTTCCTGCATTCTTCCTCCAAGAACTTCGCTGAATCCCAATGGTGTTTTTCTATTCTCTTCACGGAAGCTTTGCTTGTTAGGACAAACTAGGCAAAAGCTTTTGACCATCAGTTTGAACCTCTTCGGGTTTCCATTGTTAAGGTGAACGGTACTACGCTAGATTGAAAAAACACCACTATAACAACTGCATTTCTATGTTTCCATTCTCTTGCAGGAACATGAGGTAGCGGTGTCAATCTACCATTTTAGATTGGATCCAATCCGATCCAAGCCTTATCAAATCGGATTTGGACGGTCCATACTACCAAGGTAATCAGGTAACACACCAGACAGGTGATTATTTTGCAGCTCCCTGCATGATGTAAATGTTTATGATAATGCCTCTCTAAATAACAAATGCACCACCCACAATCAAGTTTGCAGCCCAACACTCAGGGGAATGAATCAATAATTGAATCTACAACATTTCAACTTGTTATCTGTTGCACTTTTCATGTCATTGAATCTATGCAGACATAAATTTCAGTGAATTTTTCTGTGAAATTCCAGTGAATTTTTATCTGGAATTTCAGTGGATTTTGTGTTACTTTAGTTCATTTTCCTGTAGAATTTTGGTGAATATTTCTGTGAAATTTTAGTGAATATTTATGTGGAATTTCAGTGGATTTTTGTGGAACTTTAGTTCATTTTTTTGCAGAATTTCAGTGAATATTTCTGTGAAATTTTAGTGAACTTTTGTGGAAATTTAGTTCATTTTTCTGTAAAATTCCAGTGAATATTTCTGTGAAATCAATACCCTTATAAACCAAATATTACGGTAAAAACAAAACCAAGACCTACAAACATTCTCATAAAAACCCATGTCCATAGGTGGAGGAGCTGAAATCCACTATTAAAAGAGCAATGGAGAGATACCCATACAAACATTCTCATAAAAACCTTAAACCCCAATAAACCCAACCTCTCACTTTCAACTTGTTATATATTTTCTCGCACAAGGCAAAAATACATAAAAAAAAAAATCCCCAAACAACAAATATTATAATGCATTCAGATCAAACCATAAACTAAAACTGAGAGACTATAAAATTGTAACCTGTAAGATGATGGCAGAAGCTTTTGTAATGTAGCAAAAGTACTCGAACATGAGGCTACATGATCCACCTAAAGCATTAATTATTGAGTGACAAAAGCATAGCATTTTTCTTTATTTTTGGTAGAATACAAACACACAGCATGTAAATTTTTAACCTGTAAGAACTAAAAATGAAATATTTTCTGATATGCTAAAGACAGCTAAGATGATGAGTTTGGTAGTAGTGGTTTTTCCTCCAGTTGTGAACTGATATCATTCCCTAAACTTCTATGCCCGGTTGAAGTTGATGTTCCACTCCATAGACCATAAGGTTCATCTATTATGTATTCCACCTCTGGGATGTTCGGTTGAATTTGAGAATGCCCTTTAACGCTCCTTAAACCTTCAAGCTCCAATGCAACTTCTTTCATTGTGGGCCTTTCTTTCCCATTTAAATTCAAGCATCTCTTTGCAAGGTGAGCAATTTTTTGGAGCTCCTCTTTTCTACCCTCTTTTATAACATGACTATCAAGAATATCAAAAAGATGGTTCTCCTCCATTGAAGAAACAAAATATGTGACCAAGTTCTTCCCTTCTGCTTGTCTAGTAGAAGAAATTGGCTTCTCCCCTGTTAGGAGCTCTACAAGAACAACCCCAAAACTATAAACATCACTTTTGTCTGTGAATTGGCTTGATTGAAAATACTCAGGGTCCAAGTATCCAAAGGTCCCTTGTACAATTGTGGTTAGATGAGTTTTATCAATTTCAGTTGACCTTGAAGTCCCAAAATCTGAAACTTTAGCTCTACCCTTATCATCTAAGAGAATGTTTGAAGATTTTATGTCTCTATGATAGATTGGTATAGAAGCTGCTGAATGTAGATAAGCAATTGCTCCCGCAACTTCGGTAGCAATTCTTAAACGATTGTTCCATGACAATGGGACATCCTCACTTTGATGATGGATATTGTAGGAGAGTGTACCACCAGAGATGAATTCATAAACTAGCAACGGAATTTCTACCTCCAAGCAACAACCTAACAATTTGACCACATTCCTATGATTGATCTGAGACAGTATAACAACTTCATTTATGAATTGTTCAAGTTGACTTTCATCCACTATTTTGGATTTCTTTACCGCCACGATTCTTCCATCTAGTAACATACCTTTGTATACTGTACCTTGGCCCCCTTGACCCAAAATCCGATTCTCATTATATTGATCTGTTGCCTTTTCTAACTCTTCTGCAGTAAAAAGCTTTATTTTCTCAACATTACCTTCCTTATTTGAGACTTGTTGGTGCAATAACAATCCACCATTTCTCTTGAAATAGCTTTCTTTACGTTTCTCCATTTGCTTTTTCTTCAATACTCGGTAAAACCAGTAACTAGCAAGTATTAACACAACACCTAAACCCACACCTGCATCATCCATATAACTTAGAGGAGTCAGAAATCAACCCAAACAAAAAATAAGTAAATGGTAGCTGTTCGATTGGAAAAGCACAAACACACATGGACTTCCTATTAAAGTTATTCGCTGAGCTTCCTAGCAAAACTGAACTAGAATTTACATTGTGTCCCTCTCTTATTTTCTATTAAACCAAACAGAACCTTATTGTAGTTACCTATGAGGACTTGTATCACCACCAATTTTGTTCGAGAAGGCGGAAGAGGGATGCAACCCCGTCCATTTCTTTTTCCATCCCCTTCCATTCCAGGTGGGCAAGAGCAGTTGTAGCTCCCAGGAGTATTTGTGCAAATACCATTCAGTGAGCAATCATGGTTTTCTGGGTTGGTGCATTCATCGATGTCTGCAATCAAATCAAATGAAATCTCTAAAAAACCCACTCATGGGAAAAAGAAGAACAAAGAGAAGAAGGGGATGATTAACTCAGGGATGTTTGGAACAGTGGCTGTTTTTCAAAAAAAAAAAAAAACAGTGTTATGTCGGATTCACATAGACGTTTATGTATCTTATTGTTTGGTTCAACTGATTATTAAAAAATCGGGTATATTTTGAAAATCAGGATCCCACCGATGCATGAAATGTCAAATTTATGCATAAGTTTGGCATTTCATGCATCAGTGAACCGTTATAAAAAACGGTGATGAAAATCACCTTACCAAATAATATAGTGTTGTTCACTGCCTATGTGGTAGAAATGTTTTTTTTTTGTGTGTGAAAGCGGGTCTTGAAAACATGAACATTTTTTCTTAAAAATCGATTCCAAAAAACTTCCACTCTTCCAAACACCATGTTAATTAATTAGTTACATACCTTGGCAACCATCATCAAGATAAGGGTTGCCCTGGTAGCCTTGTGAACAGTTGCAAAGATATCCCCAACCATTGGGGGAATTAAAGCATTGGCTGTTGCCGCGGCAGGCGTAATTGGGATCAGTGGTTGAAGCATTCTCGCACCAATACCCCTCTATTGCCCAATCGAGTGCCACTGGAACCCTTCCTCTGTTTCTGGTATAGAAATCATAGCCCAGGAGATCGGGTACTGAAAAGTAGTTGTACCATTTGTACTCAGCAATGAAACCATACTTGCAAGGATTGGGATCCACGAATTTGTCGTTTGGGTTATTAGGGCTGATGGTGTCAATGGTGGGGTCGAAAGTCTTTAAACCTTCAGGGATTTTGATCTGGCAACAGCCATCCCTCTCTATACAAGTCCCATTGGCAATGGATTTCAGCTCATCGCAATAGTTGGTGCACCCATAGCTGTATAATGTGCTGCGGATCTTCCCGCTGCAGCAAAAGAGTTTTAAATTTCTCATTAAGTTCCTCCCACTCCAAACAATTATAGGATAAATTACATACAGCCACATTGTAATTGTAGTAAGTAGTAACAATTAACTCCCTGACCTAAACTTATTGCGTTCCATCAGAGAACATCCCCTGAGACTGGGAGAGTGGGAAGGACTAAGAGAATGGGATTTATTGGTTCCCCATTGAAGGGCTTGACTCAGATTATCTATTTCTAGGCTTGCTCTTACAAGTTAGATCCTAAAATAGAAATTAAAATGATCTAGAACAGCAGTTGACTAAAGACGTACAACAAATTAAAGGGAAATGGAGTAGAAGAAACACAGATGAGATATGCTGGAGGACATGAATGAATCATTTATGAGAGTAGATGGAGGATTACCTGTTTGTCTCAACTCATCAATGCCTAGGGCTCAATTTTTGTTTGGTGTGGGGTGTTGCTCTCTTTTTCTATGGGAGAAAAGTTACCACTTTGGGTCCGACTATGATATGGAAAAGATATAATATCTGAAAAATAGGGGCAAAATGTTGGAATTTAAGGTATTGGAGGTCTTTACGGGTTATCGCAAAACAATGTTCAGCGGCTAACTGTTTACCACTCCTATAATTTAGGATATAATTATAACTAAAATGTAAGACCATCCTATAAGCATACTGTCAATGAGTTTAGCCCCGACCCTCTAACTAAATATTATACCTCATAATTATATGCATATACATAATTATACATTCATCAAAATTCAAAGCTCTTCTGATATCACGGCCAGTCCCCCTGAATATATAGAGAGAGAGAGAGAAAGAAAGAGAGAAACCCAAATCAATATCTACAGAAAATTTATGTCAAATGAAAGATGTGATATTAGAATAGGTTTGATCAATCAAACTCCTATGGGAGCAAGATCCCTATGTAACACATAAAAACATGCTAATAATAACGTGCTTGAAATTTACCTGTTATTCCCAACGGTTATACTTATATAATCCGTCATACTTGCTTCAGCGTCGCAACCGATGACCGTGAATCTGTTGCTGGAGGAAAAAGTGAAGGGCAAAGCCAAAGTACGGAAACCGAAAGAGCCGTCTGAGGAATTCACCAAACCCGATCGGTTGTAGCATCCATATTTGATATTTGAATATATGCGCAGTTGGCCTTGTGGTGATATTTCCAAAACCTCCATTGAAAGATTACGGAGTTTACTTACTTGCAAAAGCAATTTGGGAGGCGTGGAAGTGTGGTCGCATGTTAGATTGAAACCTTTTCTGTAACAGCTTTGGTCTCCATCTGCAACACCGAAGGGGTAGGGAACGGTGATGTCGCCGCATTTGTCTTGGCAACCGGCCTTTGCCACCGCCACCGACACCGACGGAGTTGATGATATAGCCACCGTTGCCGGTGCTGCTGTTGCTGACCATAACATTAACAAATGGAGCTCGAGAAGTAGCACCAGCATTGTCAAAGCCATTAGCTTCGCTGCTGTAATCGTCGTTTTCTCTCGTTTATAGGTCAGGGCGAGATGGGTCAGTCGACTTTATTTCTCTTTATGGGTTGTCAGTCAGTTCAAGATGGGCAACTTGAAAATGGACGTTTTCCTCAAGTTGATTTTTTTCGACAAAAGTCTGGCCCCCGCTGTTCCCTTTGACTCGCGTGGGGAGTGATTTGGTTTGAAGGAAAAGGTTTGGTTTCTCTGCCTTTCCCTCCCCTTACCTACTTTTTTTTCCTTCCTTGCCTCAAAGTTTATCCACATTTTTTATTTTTTCCATCTTTTCACATACCGTGTTGATCTATTCAGCTTTTTGTTATCCAATAATAAAATAGACTGGACTTTCAATTTGTGTAATCAGTTGCATAGTTGATTACGAAGCCCATTTTATGTAAGATAACTTTTCATTTTTATTAAATAGCTAGTAAAAGTATACATGCGTTGCATGTGACAATATCAAATGATGATGGTAATAATAATCAGTAATCAAATGACCTTATTGGTTGAACCATTAAACTATTTAACTAGAAAAATGGATTATGATTAAGACATTAACTCATTTTTTCTTTGTATTTTAGCCATTTCTATCTTTACTAACAATAATTCTTATTTTCCAAATATATTTTTGTTTAATATGAAGAATATATAATATTAATGCATGTTCAAATTTTTTATAAAATTTATAAAAAAATCTATTTTTTTATTTTTTATTATTTAATTTATGAGATAATAAAAATTATTTATTTACCAAGAGGAAATGTAATAACAATATATTGTTTGAATATTGGTTTTTAATATTGTGGTTAAATCAATTATTTATGTATATATATATATATCATTTATATATAATATATATGTTATTTATTATTTATTTATAAATACATTATTTATATTGTATTTTTGTAAACTTTTTATATGATGAAAATAGTTGAAAAATACTTATATTTTTTTGTATTTTTCAACTATTTATGTTTTCTAAATCAATTGTTTATGTTTCAATTATTTGTGTTTTTTAAATAGTTGAAAATATTTAAATAGTTGAAAATATTTATGTTTTTTAAATCAATTGTTTATGTTTCAATTGTTTACTAAGTAAACTATTTATGTTTTTTAAATAGTTGTATCAATTATTTATGTTTCAATTATTATATCTTCTTTTTCTTTTAATAATTTATATTTTTTAAATTAAACCGGGTTGTATGAGATTTGGATATCCAACATATTGATCGGATTTAGATTTAAATAAATGTTTATGAGATTCAATCAGATCTTCAAATTGAATTGAATTCAAATATACCCTGATTCAAATCCAATTTAGTGTATTTGTATCCCTACCTAACCATTTGCCTATAATGACCTATCTAATTAAATCATTGAACCATTTGATATGGTTAAAATAAATAATGATAATAGAAAAATATTTTTATTGTCTATTTTATTTTAATTTGTGTTTTCTTTTATTTTTTCTATTTTTTATTTTATCTTATTTTGATTTTGTATTATTTTAAATCAACACTTTGTTATTCCTTTTTTTTTTAATTATTTTGATCAAACAGATGAAACTGGTATACCTTCCCTAGTTAATTTTCCTGGGTTTTGACAATCATCCGGGTTGATTATCTTTGTAATTATGTATATTCTTTTGATGAGGCTTTTAGTTCCATCTCCTAGCTAGGATTCTTTTTTGGTGATCTATTAAAATTTACACGGTGACCACCCCTCCAAGGGATAAAGTTTGGGGTTAAAAAATGGTCAAAACAGATAAAAATTAAAACGGTTGCAAAGTAAAGGGAAGTGTGTTAGTGATATGCAAATTGTAAGTAGAGTCTTAGTAATTATGTGGAACTATAAGGGTTTCTTAGTAAACGACCCTTAATTACTATTACCCAATAAAATGCAATGGCAAATCACTAAACGTTTATATATATTATTGGAGCCTATCTAAAGTTTCCAAATCACTTTGTCAACTAGGGATGGCAATTTTCCCCGTTCTTGATGGGTACCTAGGATCCTTGACCCCATATGGGTTGGGGTCGGGGATGGGGAATGCAATTCCCACCCTGCCCCGGTCCCGATTAATATTAATATATATATTATTTATATAATATTTGTATTATATATTATTCATTTATTTGATTAACAAATAATATTATAAAAATTAACAATTTCAATAAATAATTAATTAAGACAAAATCTAAAAGACTCTTAGAGAGTCGAGAGTCTCTTGACTCTCTTCTCTTCTAGACTACCACTCGGGTGACTTGATAAAGGATGGAGAAAGACTAAAAGAAGAAAGAACAGAACACAGAGGTAAAACCTAGTTCTTCCTTCGTCTATCGTTGATGACCGCCATCACCATTGCCCATCGGATGTTGGATGTCAGTACTCAAAAACCTAGTTCTTTGACTCCCTTCTTCATCTATCAATGCTGCAGGCCCGCAACTCACAACTGTCCTTTCTCTCTCTCTCTGTTTTTGATTTCTTATTTTTGAAATCTCAAACAGATTAAAGATACAATCCGAATTTTCTTAACATCTTTTATCTCTTGTTATTCAATTCTGTTTCTGATGCCTAGGATTGTTGGTTATGTATTATGAAGTTCTACATACAACCATTTCAGGTTAAGCCGGTGGTTATTGGCTTTCATCTAATTGGGGATTCGGGTCTCTGATGGGGAATTCATCCCTATCGAGAGTCAGGGATCGAAGACAGGGATGGGGGATGATTTGGGAGTTGGGAACGGGGATGGAGAATTACATCCTGCCCCGTTGCCATTCCTATTGCCAAGTAAGGCTGTAATCCGATTGGATGCATATAAATCGTCTTAGATAAGAAAATCCCCCACCCGAATATAATCAATTGGACATCCGGTTGGATGCATGAAAGATCAATTGAATTAATTCAATCGCGTAGAATCGGATTTTGGATGAAATCCAAGTTTAATTGATTCAATCAAAAAAAGAAAAAAAGTGTCCAAGAAGTAAAACATCTAACAAGAAATTTTTTGAGAGTTAAGTTCAGTTTGGAAGAAATACAAATGCAGATGCAAATATATAGAATGCAAAACCTTATATTTTATATTATTTTATATATATTTATACTGACATATTTATATTTGTACTCCTTCCAAATTGAGCCTTAAGATTTCCTCCACAAGTCCACGGTCCACAATCACTCACTTTACAGTACGTTGCAAGTGTACATCGAGATTTCTGGCGGTTATATTTAGAGTTATAGTGTGGGCCAGGCCAGTATAGCCTAGCACGATAGGGGCTGTGCCTGGCACAGCACGACAGCTATAGTATCGTGCACGGGAATTCAGGCCTTGCTAGGCTAGTCTGTGGAGGAAACCGGGTGGGTGAAGATAAATTCAATAATACCAAGTTTAAGAATTAAGATTGTGGAAATTCTTAAAAAGGTAAGAAGAGCAGTGTGTAAACAATGCATAAATGATTTCAGCTATGATAGCAGTGGTGGCACTAGCCATTTGTTCACACACATGGTATCTCACTAGAAATAGGAAAGAGGAGGAGAGCGGTTAGTTTTATCAATGTATTTTTTATTTTTTTGTACACATTACATTTAAAATGATATTTTTTTAATATATTATCTATTATTATTCATGTTAATTTTATGCTATTATTATATGTCATGTTATATTTTTATTTTTTCTAATTTTTCTTAGTTTAAGAAAAGATAAAACGTGGACAACTAAAAAGGAAATAATCAAATAAAGTAGGCCCGGCCAGGCCTGGCCTGCCATGGCCCGGTTTCTCAGGCACGTCATGGCACAAATGGCGACCGGGCTGCCTAAGATCTGTGTCGTGCCGGCTCAGCACGGCCCAAATTACAGGTGTAGAGAATTGATCCTCCCGTTGTAGGAGAAGCATGCACTCGATGGAACAGGGGCTTGCTTGTGCAACCTTGTTTGCAAACAATAGCAAAGGTGCTTTTACATGTAAGGACTCTATTGCTGAGTTTATTTTACCTCTTAACCGAGTTTGTTAAATGAAACCAGCGACCTAGCTAAACGTAATCGAAGCATTGATTAACGAGGTCCACATGAAATTGCAGAATTAGTGGTCAGTGGTCACCAGCCGTTCCACCACGGATGGACGCATTGATCCATCTAGGCTGGGGAGTGGGTAAAGAACTAAGTCGAACTCATTAGGTGTTAATGATCGAGTTCAACCGTACCAGTTCCTCCTGATTTGAGATCACCTGGTCAAATAAAATGGTAACAAGAGGGAGGGTTGAATCTCTCTAGATGTGCACCACTTGAACCACGAGATCGGCTTCTATCAAGGCAATTTTATACCTACACCGTTCTAACAGTCTATTGCAATTTTGCATTGGGAATATCTCTCCATGAAATAAAGCACACAAATACAGAGATATTCTCAATGCAAGACAATAAAAACTGCTTGAATGGGCTTTGCCTTGACTAAAGTCGAACTCTTGAACCACTGGGTCAATCACAAGCCATTTTGCATCTCAGGGTTTGTACCAAATCCGGAGCCTGTTGTGGCAATGAAAGCCAAATTTTCTGGTTGTAAATTGTAACTCGAGCAAGTTACTACATCACTACCAAGTCCACCGGTTCAAATCAGCCCCCCACATCTTGTCATGTATTGGGAACATTTCCCGATAATATTTCATCATTTCTTACTATTATCGAGAGATGTTCCTACCACACGGTGATGATGTGCTGTGGGATGTTGTGGACACCATCTTGTGGGGGCTGATTTGATCTCCAAGTCCACCATTATAAGCTATCCAATCAATTTATGGCACTTTAATGCACAAATGTGGCACTTTAATGCACAAATGTATGGGAAAATAAAATTCTTGCAAGTTGTTTTAGTCTTTGATTCTTGTTGGTGGTCGTTGCCACTATTGCGTGATTGGGAGGGGCATTTTTGACACTCCATTTACCCTAAGGCCCCATTCTCTTTTTGGTAAGTTACTTACCCGGGTAAATGTAGTTATTTGGGTAAGTTTTTCTAGGAAAACACTTACCTGAGTAAGTGCATTTACCCATATTCTTTTATTTCTCATGTAAGTAAGGCAATAGCCATTTTAGTCATAAAAATTCATTATTAGAAAGGGAATTTTTGTCCCATTCAAGTGTTGGCAACTTTCCCCCTAGGTGGGAAAGTTATCTACCACCTAAGAAATGGGTATCACTTATTCGAAAAAATAAACTTTCTGAATATCACTTCCGGATAAGTGATACTCAGAAAAATAAAATTTTCCTAGTCCTCACATAAATATGAAAAAAGAATATGGAATTCTTAGTCAATGGGAACCAAAATCTCATTGACCAACTTTCCCCCCTCTCAAAATTCGAAAAAAAAAAAACACCCCCTAAATGATAACTTGACATTGAATCACCAATTATTACTCCAATTTTGATAAAAAAAAAATGTGTCATTGGTTCTTGTTATATGTAAAGTTTTATCACAATTAAAACTTCAATAATCATCATCATTATCAACAACAACAGTAATAATAATAATAATCGGGTAGTAGCTTCTCGTATTCAAATCTTGTCTGCCCATCATTAGAAGAAATACTCAAATGAGATCTATTAAAATTAATTGGGTAAAAGATTTAAACATATCATTAACTTTTAAAATAGACTATATAATTTGTGAGCCGATCCCACTAGACCTAGATATATCCGATATTAGCTTCTAAATTTTGAAGTCTTATTTTACCCTTCTATATTCTTAATAGATGAGGCCTTGTATTGAAAATTTGCAACTGTAGTTTCAAATTAGACATGGCATGAATAGAATATGTTACATTGTTTATAACAAATAATTTCTAAGCGAAGGATCTTTGTTGAAGCTCAAAGTTATGAGAGAAGTAATATCCCTACATCAATAATTAAAAAAAATGAACACAAAAAATGATGCATAAAAGAAAATTGAATCTCTATCGTTGAGTGTGCTCCACTCCCCACAAATAATCCATCCTCACTTTGCTCTATATTAAAATTGTTGCGAAAAACCCCCAAAAAAACATATTCGAATGGCACCCAAATCAAAGTAAAAAAAGAGATAAAGAAAAGCAAGTATAGAGAACACATAGGTTTACATTGTTTGACTTATAGCTTACATCCACGGGTAAAAGAGGAGCAGAAATCCACAATGTAGTTTGCAATGGAGAGGTCATACAAAGTTGTGTACTCACAACCTCACTCACAGAAAACCCTAAACTCCAAATACATCCAATGTCTCATTTTTCTCTTATAAGACAATGACCAAGTATACAAGAGGGAAAAGCCCCAAAAAACATAACTCTTTGTATTCGGTTTAGACCTGTAAAGATGAATATGGATCAATTCCATACTGCCGTAGGGCTATACCCCCGCACCCTTGGCCCAAGTCCTACACTTCCACCAAAAACCACTATGAAATTTTACCTTCGGGTTTTTCTTAAATTATTTCGGAGAAGATTAATGAAGTAGGTTGCCACAAAGAATTCAAGGCACAAACATAACAAACCTCCACCTTGGTTTAAATTCTCTAAAGCACCACAAATAAGAAATCTCCCTCCACCTTCTCCAACAAAATCCCCAATGGACAAACTCAAATGTTGCAAACACCAATCAAGTCTAAGTGATGCTTGAACTTAGCCACAGAAAGAGACTTTGTTAACATATTAGTTGGATTATCTACAGTACCAATCTTCTTTACAATGATATCTTCTTGTTCTACAACAACACGGACAAAATGGTATCTCACATCAATGTGTTTCGTCATCTCATAGTACATTTGATCCTTGGTTAAATGAATAGCATTCTGAGTATCATAATATATGACAGTTACCTTTGGATCCAAACTAAGTTCACTAAACAGACCTCTCAACTAAATAGCTTCTTTAATTGTCTCAACCACTACCATATACTCAGCCTCAATAGTAGATAACACATTTGTAAATAAGTAGTTTTCCAACCAATAGCACAACCATCAATACAAAATTCATAACTCATGAGTGATCGTCTCCTGTCAAGGTCACTTGCATAATCTGAATCAACATAACCAATTAAACTGTCGCTACTACTCCCAAACTCCAAACAAATATTTAAGAATCCACTTCACTACATGCCAATGTGTCATGTTAGGGCATGGCATATATCTATTCATCATAGTAATTGCATGTGAAAGGTTAGGTTGCGTGCAAACCATAGCATACATAATACTCCTAACTACACTGGAATAGGGGACATGTGGTATATATCTTTCTTCTTCATCTATTTGTGGTGATAAATTACTTGAAAGTCCAAACTGGGCTGCAAGAAGAGTACTTAGTGGTTTAGAATCTTTCATGCCAAAATGCTCTAAGACATTCTTAACATACTTTTGTTGTGTCAAATATATTTTTTTTGCTTTTCGATCCCTCTAAATCCCTATGCCAAGAATTTTCTTTATTGCACCCAAAACTTTTATTTCAAATTCACCACTCAACTATGATTTTAATCTATTGATCTCAAATATTTCTTTTGCTACAATAAGTATATCATCAATATAAAGTAGCATGTAAACAAAAGAATCATCTACAAGTTTCTTAAAATAAACATAGTTATCATATTTGCATTTGGAATACCCAAGAGCCACAATAAAAGAGTCAAATCTTCTATACCATTGTCTAAGAAACTATTTTAAGTCATACAAAGATTTCTTTAATAAAATAACAGTCTTCCTTCCCTTCAATGATAAAACCCTTATTTGATGCATATAAATCTATTCATTAGATTTTCCATGCAAGAAATTAGTTTTAATATCCAATTGTTCTAATTCAAAATTATGCATGGCAACCAAAGCAAGAAAAACATAAATGGAACTATGTTTAACAACTGGTGAGAAAACATCATTAAAATCAACACTTTATACCTAACTATAGCTTTTGCAACTAATCGTGCATTATATCTAGCACCCTCTACACCTGGAGTACCTTCTTTCCTTTTAAAAATTCATTTTTATCCAATAATCTTCTTTCCTTTAAGTGATCTTACCAACTCCCAAGTCTGGTTCTTATGCAAAGATTTAATATCTTCATGCATAATTGTCAACAACTTAGAAGAATCAACACATGAGATAACTTCTACATAAGTATTAGGTTCTATAGTATCAACATTTTATGCAACTAACAATGCATAGGCAACTAGATCAACATAACCATATCTCTAAGGTGGTCTAAGCTCTCTCATTCTTCTACCTCTAGCAATAGATTATTACTACTCTTCTTCCTCTTGTACACATTCTTCTATCTCAATAAGAATGAGCACCTAGATTGGTGTAAACTAAGGTGAGGAAGAATTTCTAACTTCTAACTCCACCTTCTTTCCTGCAATTTGTGTTTTATCTACATCATAAGAAATTAAAGAGTCATTCTCGGGTGAAGCATAGCAGACTCATCAAAAGTAACATCTTTGCTAACTGTGAATTTTGGTGATTTAGGATTAGAACACCATAATCTGTACCCCTTTACACCTAAAACATACGATTAATCGGAATGCTCTCTAGATTACAATTAACTTAGAGGTGTAAGAAGATTCATAAGTAATAATTAGATAGATGCATATTGATTTTGAAAAGCTTTTTTGAGATTCTAGAAAAAGTAGCATGCAAGAAGTGCAACAATTTTCACATTTGGATTCATACTTGCAAGTAACATGTTGCATAAACACAAACGTTCACATACGTACATTATCCATTCAATTTTAATTTGTTCTTTATTTCTTCTAAATCTGTATATTTCCTATTGATATCATTTATACCCTAGTAGGTTTTACTAGGATGAGAGTTGGGGGAAATTTTGTCTTGTAGCATGATATGGTGTGCCAAGAGGTGATTTGTGAACAACACTATACATGTGACTAAGGGTAAGGGTAATGTTCATCCCTTGTCCATTTGATGTTCCTTATTCATTATAAAGGACTTGAAGTTGATCTTATGGTTGGCAATTGAAAGTATCTTGAAGATCTTATCATATTGGGCTTAGACAATGGTTGGTTTCTCTTGTAAAGATTTGGACCATTGCATATAGTTATTTGTTTTATCCATTGCATCTTACAAGATATACAAGCAAGTGGTATGTTTTATTTAGTATCATGGCATATGAAGCCTAGGCTTTGTTTTATTTGTTTTGAGAACTAATGGATCCAAGATCAAGTTTGGATTTAATTTGTAATGATGTCCATTTATTTGAATATGAAGATATTGCATTTTGTGACCAATCCATTTATAAGAAAACCAATTTAAAATTTGAAAATTAGAGATGGAAATTAACCAAAGATATTCATGCTTTATAATATAATTGTTTCTTAAAAAAAAGGATTCTTGGTTTTAATTTCTTGGTTTAATTAGGTAGTTCAACCTCAAAACCATAAATAATAGATAATTTTAACTTTTATCTAGAGTAAGTGATTTATGGATCAACTACCTAGTCATCCAATACTCGAAATATTAAATAAAACCTTAATTCAGACCTAAGAAATTAAAGTAAAAATAAAATTCTTAGATCTTAAACTCTATCAGAAACTAATACCCAATCATTTAAACTAACCATAACATAAATCAGTTGACAATTTCCTATTGTGACTTCTCCAATTATAGCCTTATCTTTGAATTTCCTACTTGGGCCCATAAAAAAAGACACTCATCGACATGATATCAAAATGAGGTGGTTAGAGACGTTTATAACCATAAGATTTGGTTGAAAGTTAAGGAATGAGTTTCAACACATGAGGAAGTTGATAATTTTTTAGGGACTTTGCCATCAAGTGTCCTTGGCATTTCTTTCAACTTCTATTTTTATTTGACTTAAGTTGATTACTACGGATGCTTATAATAACAGTTCAATTTGGAGTTTGTTACAAGAGATTACACTATGAAGAGCCCAAACCCTTTTGAGAGATCATATATTATTAGTATGATCCCAATCTACAAGGTAAGAATAAACTTTGAGAGATCATATAATAATAAAATGCCACTAAAGGGGTTAATAAACATACACAAGCTTTCGTCACTAGCACAATTGTAGCAAGGGAACAAATGTCACGAAAAACATTTAGCGACATTTGTCCCACTTTTAGTGATGTTTAGAAAAAGTCGTTAAAGCCCTTTTTTTCTAGTGCATAACCAAGAAATATGCACTTCTTGGCCTTAGGCTCAAGCTTGCCTTCATTAACATGTGCATAGGCTAGACAACCGAATATTTTCACATTTGAATAATTACGAGGGTTGCCAAACTATACTTCTAAAGTCTTAGGTGGTGTTTGATTGCACTTTTTAGATGTCTGAATCTGAAAAGTTTGTTTTTCAAACACATTTCTTTGTTTGGTATGACCTCTTATTATAGATCTGAAATTGGATTTCAAATATTAATTTCTAAGAGGTGGAGAGGCTGCTTAATGCGCTCAGACCTAATTCAGAGATGCATAAAAGACATAAATGCCCTCAAAGAAATTTTAATATTATATATTTTTGTCCCTTAGGTAAATCAAATCGAACCCTCACCGTTAACTAACAAAGCTCCACCTTCACCACCGCCACTACACTCTCTCTCTCTCTCTCTCTCTCTCTCTTCTCTCTCGATCTCTCTCTCTCTGCCCTGTCTTTCGGCCACCAATGTCGCTACAAGACCTAATCCAGAGGTGCATAAAAGACATAAATGCCCTCAAAGAAATTTTAATATTATCTTCTTTTGTCCTTTAGGTAAATGTTGTAGTGCGTGGTTCTCTCTCGCTCTTGCTCTCTCTCCACCCTATCTTCCGTCATCGCCGCTATAAGTGGTGGTTCTTCTCTCTCGCTCTCTCTCTCTCCACCTTGTCTTCCGGCCGCCACCGCCGCTACAAGAGAGCGAGAGGAAGAGAGAAGAACCACCGCTGCTCTCACTCCCTCTTTCCCCCTGTCTTCCCGCTCTCACACACACTCTCTCTCCCTCCCTTGTCTTCCCACCACTGCCACCGCCGCTATAGTGGCGACTCTCTCTCTCTCCCCCTGTCTTCGCTCTCTCCTATCTTCTACTGCAAATTTTTATTAATTATTAATTATTAATTATTTTATTATTTTTATTAAACATTAATTATTTATTATTAAATTTACTTGTGTTATTTATTAATTATTAATTATTTTTATTAACTAGTAATTTTTAATTATTTCATTAATTTTTAAAAATTATTTTAATTTTTTTTGTGTAAATTAGTAATTATAATTATTTTAATATTTTTATAATCATTAATTTCTTTTTCTTTTTAATTTTAATCATTTCATTTATTAATTAATAACTAATATTTTTTTTATTTTTTATTTGTATTATTTCAATATTATTTTGAGGTTGAAATTTATTTTTATGAGATAATGTAAATTGAACTCAACATTTTCAAATAGTATGTTATAGGGGTAAAATAGTAAAATCAATAAACTTCAGATGGTAAAAGGTTCATCCAACACAAACAAACTTTTGGATTCAGATCCTCTAGAAAGTAGAAAAGCAACTATGCCTCTTTTCAGATTTCAAACACTTTTAATGTCTTTTTAACTTTTCAAATCTGAATTTTCAGATTTATCAAATGCCACTTTACACTCAATGGAAGTAGATGGAGATTGATTTACTAGCATTTGACAACATGCATCTTGTTGTCTCTAGTAGAGTTCTGTTCATATGTTTTGAAGCTCCATTCTGTTGTGGTGTTTTGACAACAGTACAATGCCTTACAATGCCTTCATTTTTGCATAATTCATTAAATTTACTTTCACAAAACTCTAAACCATTATCTATTCTCAACCGCTTAATCTACTTTTCTATTTGTTTTTCAAGCAATGTTTTCTACTTCTTAAAAGCCACAAATACATCATTCTTATGCTTCAGAAAATAAACCAATACTTTCTTACAGTAGTCATTGATGATGGTAAGAAGATATCAAGCACCACCCTTTGATAGAACTTGTGAAGGTTCGCATAAATCTAAGTGAACATAATCGAAAGTGCTCTTTCTCCAATGAATGAATGTACTAAAACTAGTTATTTTCTATTTCTCAAAAACACAATGTTCATAGAAGTCAAGCTTCCTTGTACTTTGGCCACAAACAAGCATCTCTTGCTTAATACTATTAGTCCCCTTTCACTCATATGTCCTAGCCTCATGTGCCATAACTTTGTGGTGTTAAACTTAGATAAAGATGATGTAGAAATTTCAACTCAACTTGTGATAGTAGTACCCTATAGCACATACAAACTTCCTATCCTCAAGCCTTTCATCACAACAAGAGCACCATTACTGACTTTTAGAAATCCACTTTCAACTGAATACTTGCACCCATAGCATTTAGAGTGCCAAGAGAGATGAGATTTTTCTTTAAGTCTGATACATGTCGAACATTTGCCAATATTCTCACAACACTATCATGCATTTTGATTCAAATTGTTTCTTTTCCTATAGTTTTATAGGAGGCATTATTATTATCTATAAATTTAACACCAGAACAGATTTATTGGTAGAGAACCAGTCTTTATTGGGACACATATGGTAGGAACAACCCAAATCCAAAATCCATTCATCCTTGGATCTGGTTTTGTCATCTGTCACTAAAAGAACATCAACATTCTCATCCTCTACCATAGTAGCCTCTGCAGAGTTATTCTTTTTGTTTTCTTCATTCTGGTTTTTGTTTTTCAACTTATAACATTCTGATTCAATGTGTCATTTATTGTGACAAAGTTGCAAGTCAAGTTCTTATGTCTACATTTTGATATAGACTTCACTTTACTATTTGAGCTCTTATCCTTAGATCTCCCTCTTGCAAGCAATCCAGAGTCCTAACTATCGCCCTTATTTATAGTCAAGTCTTTATCAATCGCCTCTTTAGAGTGATTTTTTAGCATCCTTTGTTCTAATGATGTCTCTTCCATAGATGAGAGACTCTCTGAAAGACTTCTATGAGGATGGTAAGAAACAGAGCAACAAAAGGGTTTTTTCCTCATCTTCAACTTTAACATCAATATTTTGCAAATCCATGATAATGGAGTTCAATTCATCAATATGAGATTTGATAGGTGTACCTTTAACCATAGGAAACAAGAATAGTCATTGCTTTAAGTAAAGCATACTAGCAAGGAATTTTGACAAGTATAGACTCCAATTTCAGCAAAAAACCTATTGCAGTCTTCTCATGAACAACTTCCCATAGAACTTAGTTTGATAGCAATAACTAGATCGTGATTAGGGTTTTAAAATCTAACTCCTCTCATTCTTCATCACTCATAGTTGTATGTTTTTTCTCTTTCCTGTATAGATCTTTGTGCAGTCCATCTTGTCCTAAAATGGCATGCATCTTGACTTGTCAAATATTGAAACTGATGCTACCATCAAACTTCTTAATATCAAACTTCATTGATGACATTACAATTGCCAAAACGAAAAACAGGGTTCTGATACCAGTTTGTTGTGAAAAAAACCTAATAAAAGTATATTCGAATGGCACCCATATCAAAGTAAAATAGAGATAAAGAGAAGCAAACATAGCGAATACACAGATTTACATGGTTCGACTTATAACCTACAACTACGGGCGAAGGAGGAGAAGAAATCCACTATATAGTTAGCAATGGAGAAGAAATACAGAGTTGTATACTCACAACCTCACTTACAAAAAACCCTAAACCCCAAACACACCCAATGTCTCACTCTTCTCTCACAAGACAATGACTAAGTATACAAGAGAGAAAACCTCCAAAAAAACATAACTCTTTGTATTCGATTCAAACCTGTAAGTTGAATATGGATCGGGTCCATACCGCTGCGGGAGCTATGCCCTTGCACCCCTGGCCCAATCCCTATGCTTTCACCACAAACCACTATGAAAATTTGCTTTTTGATTTTTCTCAAATTATTTCAGAGCGAATTCATGAAGTGCATTGCCACAAAGAATTTAAGGCACAAACATAACACAAATTCATCATTGCAAACTTAAACACTAGAAAAACCTTTGTACTCAAATTTGTGCAATAGCTAAAATAAAATATAGAGATTGAGAGAGGAATGAGAGAACACTCCTTTTTGGAATTAATGCTATTTGAAACTCAAAATGGTAGTCCTATGGTGGAAAAGGGCCCCAACTATTGAATGGAAAATAGAGCAATTAATTTGTTTAGACTAACCAAGATGAAACTGGCTAATTGTAGTATTTCACCTGCACTCGCTGATGTTGTGGAAAGAGGAAAAATAGAAGAAGAAAAAGAAACAAATGTAGAAGAGAAGAAATGAAAGATAAAGTAAAAGACAATAAACCACGGAATAAAGAAAAAAATAGTAGAAACAAGTCAAAATAAGTCTTTTTTTTTCAAATGCCATTGAATATTGGAGACATGATTACATGGGTTTGTCTTCTATTTAGTTCTTTTTAAAAAATTGAAAGAAAATGAAGGGTAAAAAAGTCACAAATCTTGGGGTCTCTTCAAGTTAATTTCTAAAATCTCAAGGTATGTTTAAGTCTTTTATCCAAATTAATTTTGATGGGAATGCTGAAAAGTGGAAAAACATTTTAGGAAACCACAAGAAACCTTAGACGCCACCTTCTCTACCCTCTCTCTTTCTTTCATGGTGAATCATAAGTTGAGTTCCCCCATACATGAGCCTTCATTTGCATATATTCTTTCAAAACTCTCACCTCTTATATCATTGTAGGTTCCTTTGATCACTACAACTATAAAGTAGGGCAAACATAATGAAATTGTTTTCCTAGAAGAGGATCTAGACTAATCATTAGGGGTGAGCAAAAAAATTGAAAAACCAAACCAATCAAAACTGAACCAAAAAATCGGTTAACCAAACTGGTCAGATCGGTTTTGGTTCGATGTTTTCAAAAAACCGATAGTTTGGCTCGGTTTTGGTTAACCATTTAAAAAAACTGGCGGTTAACTGAATCGACCAATATATATAGTAATATACATTTATATAAATACTATATATATATATTATCTTTTTTTTTTAAATCTAATTTAGGTATTCAGCCTTTCTCTTCAAAAGGCTGGCAGGCTGGCATAGACTACCAGACTGGCAACTGGAGAATAGGTGAACTCAAGCGAACTCACTGCCAAACTGGTAGTCTCTCTCTTCGTCCCTAATAAACCTCTTACCTCCGCCATTTCCAATTTCTAGTTTCCCCTTTCTTTCCCCTTTGAGGCTCTAAGCTTTATTTGTCACTCTCAGTCTCAGTTCTCTTCTTCCCCAACGGACCAATGGCTTCCGGTGCTCCATCCTCCAATCGAATCATCGATGTCTCCGACTATCGAGTCACCATCACCGACGCCCAACTAGGCGACTATCTGTCTCACTCTCTATTCGCTCTTTCAGATTCTTCTTCTTCTTCCCCAATGTCCTCCTCTTCTCTCAATCTCAATCACTCATCTCTCTCAATCTCTCATCTAATCTCATTCTTAGTTTTGTTCACTCTTCTTCACTCTCAGTTTGCAAAAGGGAAGGTTTTTCCCTTCTTTTTAATTTCTAGTTCATAAAAAAGTGAAAACCAGTTAACCGGTTACATCAGTTCAGTTTCAGTTCGGTTAGATTTAAAAACCGAACATGTCGGTTTGGTCTAGAAAATTACCCCACGGTTCGGTTACCCCTACTAATCATATGATCTTTTTAAGTGGGCTCTAATCGAAAAATGTATGCATGGTCAGCCTTTTATAGCGGAGTTGAAGGAGTTTATCTATGAATCATTTTCTATAAATAATAAAATTTGGGTTTCAAAGTTGTATTTTAAGCAAATTGTGATTTGTTTTGAGGAGGAGAATGACTATTTGAAACTATGGCTATGAGAAGCTTTTAAGGTAAAATCTTTTATTGTTTGATTATTTAAATGGGTCTCGAATTTTAAACTAGTATAGGAACTTCCCATTGACCAAGAATCACATGTTTTTTTTTTTTTTTCAGTTTTATGTGGGGATCAAAGTAAGTTTATTTTTCTGGGTATCACTTACCCAGGAAAGTGATACCCATTTCCTAGGTGGGTAAATAACTTTCCAACATAGGGGGAAAGTTGCCAACAGTTAAATAACTTGCGAAAAATGAACGAGACCTAAGAGAGAAGAAAGAACCCAATAGGTCACTCATTGGAATGATTAAAATCTCTCTCAATCAATCCCAAGTAAAAAATTTCTCTTCGTCCTTTTTGTTCGTAAAAAAAGGAAACTAGAATATGGGAAAATTGATTTAGATGAGTTGAAATTTGTCCTTCCTATTTCTTTTTTGTTCTTTTAATCTCTTCTTTATCCATTTTCACATTATTTTCATTTTCCTTATTCTTTTTTAAATTTAATGAGTAGTTAAGAACACTTGCTGTTCTTTACTTTTTATCTGTTAAAGTTGGAAAAATCAACAAAGTATATATAAAACTACTTGGTATATATAAATAGTTTCTTCAAACTGCAGGATGTATAAGTAATTATCTGCCTCCCACTCTCACAAAAAAAAAAAAGACAGATGATAGATCCAACGAGTTTACATCCTTGTGGGCGCCCCACAGCACTGTATTTGGAATATCTCGAGATGATGTCTCATCTATCTCGTGTACTGTCATCGGGAGATATTCCCAATACAAGGCCAGGATGTAGTGTGGGGCCTTGTGGGGCATAGATGTGAAGTCAGATCCAAGCAAACACGAATATACACAAACCGATGCGATCATGCGACGGGTGTTTCAAGTTGAAGCGTCTCAGTTAGGAAAACACCACGATGTTGAAGACCACCTTCTTTAGTAATACGTAAACGTAATATCAATATCCAATTAAGACCAATTCAATGGTACGTCAGGATCCTTGAATATTCAATACCACGACCATTGACTCAAAGCAAACTGAAGTCAATCGGGTAAAATACAAATCTCAATTAATTGAGAGTTTTAAATCGTGAACCACACGTTAAAATCTCAATCCGGGTTCCGGGATCTCTCTCTGGGGAGACCGCCCATTGACTCAAGCAAATTGAAGTCAATTGGGCAAAACACAGATCAAAATTGTAAGTGTGAAATCGTTGACAACAAGTTAAAAGCTCAATCCGATCTCTCTCTCTCTCTGCAGGGAGATCGCCATGGCCAATATTGTTGTTGTTCTCCTGCAAATGCTTTTAGGACTCATGGTCCTATCCATACCAACACTGGCTGGTAAGTTCTCGTGCCCATCGTCTAATGTTTCTTCTTTCTGTGATTATTGTCTATAGTATTAACCCAATCAGTTTCACTTACCTTTCATGTTATGCAACCGAATGCAGTATTCCTGAGCATAGATTGTGGCTCCTCCGGTTCTTTCACTGCCGCAAATAACATCACATGGGTAGGAGATGATCTCTACATTAAAGGCGGTGAAAGCCAAACTGTTCAAAGTGCAGATAATTCATCATCAGTTGCTCGTCAATACACAACTCGGAGAGTATTCCCCACCAGAAAGAAGAATTGCTACTCTATAGGCGACGTTGGGAAGGGAGAGCGTGTTCTTCTCCGTGCATATTTTTACTATGGAAGTTGCAACAACAATGAAACATCATTTTCACCAACTTTTGATCTTCAGTTCGACGGCAACCACTGGGTTTCCGTGGAAGGTTGCATAGCATACCCATTTTACTACGAAGTGATATATCTTACCAAGTTTGATGCCGTAAGCTTATGCGTTGCGCAAACAGATCCTGATCACATACCATTTATTTCTGCAATTCAAGTAATAAGCTTAGACGTTGGCATGTATAGCAAGGTTGATTCGACTTATCCATTGTTTATGAGGCAGAGAACCAACTATGGCGGAGATAAATCTGTGAGGTATGCCTAATCAAAGGCATCTTCCACATTCTTCTATTTACTTATTGTCTCGGTGGAGAATTAGATGTATACAAATGAAGAAAAAACGGCATGCAATGCTCATTTGCAGTCACTTGCATGAGATTAATCCAGTCTAGTTATAATGCATAAGATCCTGTGTTTCTTCTTTAATAATTAATCTCTCTCTCTCTCTCTCTCTCTCTCTCTCAAAATAGGTACCCAGATGATAAATTTGACCGCATTTGGGGGGCAGTTCCAGGAAACAGTGACCTAGTTGCTATTAAGAATTACAGCCAAGTTATAGTTGCAGACCTTCCAAATAAACCTCCGGAATCTGTGTTACAGACAGCAATTAAAAGCTCAAATTTATCTGCTCCTGGTATTGCCATATTGATCCCTAGTTTGTCGTACGATGGTGATAAGGATGAGATCACCCTCTACACCATTTTCTACTTCTCAGAATTAGAGCAGCTCAATTCGTCGGAGCAGCGATCTTTCACGCTTTATCTGAATAAAATAAATATCTCTGATCCCATAACCCCACCTTATGGAACTGCTTTGGAGTTTGATTTAACCACAAATGTTTCTTATGCCGATCAAGAGAACGCACGCTACCGTCTCATCCCACCATCTGGTTCTACTCTCCCGTCGATAGTCAATGCGATGGAGATCTTTCAAATCGGCCACATCCTAACAGATGGAACAAATGACAACCATGGTGAGTTTCTTTTGTAAGTAACGCCAATAAAGCTCTGTTTGGTTTATCAGAAAATAAGAAACAGAAAGTTCATTTGGGTTTACTTTCTATATGCCAGTAAAAGCGCTATCTTTACTACAAAAAGCTTTTGTTCAACTTCAAAGTTGGAGCGGGGACCCCTGTCTTCCAAACGGATTCCCCTGGGAGTGGGTTGAATGTACTAATGATAGTGTGACACCTCAAATAATGGCATTGTAATTCTTGTTTCCCCTTATTTCTTCTGATATCTTTCTGGTTTATCAGCTATTTATCCTCTTTCATCCTTTATTTTTTTTCTGCTAAATCTGTTCATTATCAAAGGTATGCTAATTATTTATTCATTTTCTTCGGAACAATTTCATAGGAATCTCAGTAACTACGGACTTCAAGGATCTCTCCCAGATTTTAGCGCCTTGGACACTCTCCAAATGATGTGAGTAATTAAATTGGAAAGAAAGAAGTGAGAAAATATTAAAAACGCGTGGAAATTCCATTGATTTGTAGATTTTTTTAAACCTTTGGCCTTATTTTGCAGAGACTTGAGTAATAACAATTTAAGTGGAGAAATTCCTAGTTTCCTGGGAAACTTTCCCAGCCTGAACATGCTGTAAGTTTTTCCTGTTAAGGGTCACTTTTTCTATTTCATGTACTGATTTTCTTTGGAGCTTTGTATTTCTCACTACTTTTATTTGCTTTTATTTGATCTCTTCTTCCTTGTAGAAATTTGGCAAATAACAGCTTTGGTGGATTAATACCCTCCTCACTCACCAATAATAGCAACTTAAAACTAGTGTAAGTAAATACAGTACCCTTATTTTTCTTGTCTTTGTTGATCTAAACAGCAACAATTACATTTACATAATATCATTACCACCATCAACAACTTAATTTTCTCTGTTTATTTCTTTAATGATGCAGTTATTCAGGTAACCCGAATTTATGTGCTCCAAATCAATCGTCTTGTGTTAATAACGGAACTTCCATTTCGTCAGCCTCCACCAGTAAAAATTTGGGAACCACAATTGGCATTGTAATTCTAGTGTTGGTTCTTGTTTCTTTTTGAAGTACCTTCAGTCTGTAGAATTCTATAATAAATCAATTTTACCTTATATATAAAACTAATTAAATTAGAGAGATGAGATCTTCATATCAATGGGCAAGAAGAGATGATATTAAAACTTAACTGTAGCTAATAGTCCTTTGAGAAGAAAATGCATCAACCTATCTGTCTATAAACTAAGATGGCTTTAGGAGTATTTCCTCTACCTATAACCCATGTAGTGGGGATGAGGCTTTAGTTGAGTTGAGCTGGGAGAATTGAAGAAAGAGAGGGAAAATCCAAATCCTGGAATTCTATAGAGAAGGTAAAGTTTAAAGAAATAACTAACGGTCTTGCATTCTTAGAAAGCTTACTAGCTTAGGAATTATAGAATTTTGCAAGCAGTTCTTAATTAGCAGAGCAGAGCAATTCTTAACTTGAGCAAAGCAATTAGGCACAAGGGGTGGATTCGAGCTGAGTCGAGCCGAATAGTATAAGGCTCGAGAGCTCAAGCTCAGCTCAAGTCAAAAACTCATAAGCTTGAGCTCGATTTGAGGAAAAATATTTTATAAAAATAAAAAATTATATATAAAAAACATTTTTTATTTGATATTTTGAAAAACAAGAATTATAATAATTAAGAATTATAATACTTTTATTATATATTATTTTCTATAATTATATATCTATATTCGAGTTCGGCTTGTGAGGAGCCGAGCTCTATTAGGCTCAAACTCTGCTCGTTTATTAATCGAACCTGTAAATTGAGCTTGAGCTGTGCTCGTTGCCACCCCTCACAAGCGTAATTAATATTTGGGCCTTAATCCCAAACGTGGCCCAACTTGGTGAAGAACTTGGGTTCTCTAGCCCATGTTTAATAAACTCAGGTGTCGAGTTCATATTGGTTCAAGCTCGCTGAAGTTTTTTTGAATATCTCCCCAACGAGTGAAGAGTAGTGACGTTAGTTGATCAGGTCACTTCTCCCCTGATCCCGAAATTCCAAATTGATGAACGTATTAGGGGTTGGAAAGTAACTCAAGCTAGGTAATTAAACACGCTTAGTAAGGAGTTTCTGGTCATCAATTTGATGCAGTGCAATTCATTGGCACTGGTGAAGTATGGAAGTGCAAATTATGGTTTATTTTTCTTTTAATTATAATTTATAATCCTACCCCATTTATTTGTAGTATGGATGAAATAAAAGAGACTTTGAAGCAAACTAAGTATGACTTAAAGTAAAATTAGATCAGAATTTGACCTCGTCTCATTTGCACTGCCATGCGTTTTGTAGTAGTGCATATGGAGTTGCACTGCAAACAAATGAAATGAAAAGAACAAAGTGTAAAAATGTTCTATTTTCTTTCCGTCACACATACAAGGGGTTAGGGCCAATAAGATTAGACCATTAGACCACATTGAACAATCCTAAGACAGCACCAATCAAACCAACATGGCCTCGGCACGACTGGCACCAAGGCCCTATTGATGTCATGGGCTATTGGGCTTGGTGCTGAAATGGAGCTAATGCCATCACCACCCAAGCAAAGGCTTTTTTCTTTTGACGCCCCTACCCTCCCAATCAAAGCTTAAATTCACTGGCCACATCCTACGGTTTTAAATAAAAACTTGAGTTTCTACATAGTAGTTTTTCAACTGCTATTTGTCGTTGGATTTTGGTTACGGGCCGGAAGATTCTATTTTAGGGAAAAGTTGAGGACTTGTTAATATACGAAAGCGCCTGTAGCTCAGTGGATAGAGCGTCTGTTTCCTAAGCAGAAAGTCGTAGGTTCGACCCCTACCTGGCGCGTTTAATATTAATTTTTCACAAAAACCATTCACGTACTCAAGCTCCGAGATTTTCTTTCTTTTATTATTATTATTTCTTATTATTTATTTCGGGCCTTCTACATTTAGATCTTCAAATGGTAGAGATGAATTCAAGTGGATTTTCAGAGAAACACACAACGATGCAGAGTGTATTCTGTAAGCCTATAATGAATTCAATCATGTGACGAATAATATTCACCAAGTTGAGAAAGAATTGCAAAACAGTACAGTTTGTAGGGGTAGGAATTATTAAACGTGAAAAACAGTACAGTACAGTAGTAGGTAGTAGGAGTACCTCAGTCCTCACCAACATTAATCCAGACAAACAAAGGTTGCAGAATATGTACAAGTCACTAGCAATCAATCACAGAGGGCATGAAGCTGAGAAAGAATTGCAAGTAATCACTTTGTATGGGTAATCTTCCCTATTTTGGAGGGACTAACAGAGTAGTAAATATAAATCAATATTTTAGTTATGTCAAGAACAAGTTCTCAAAATCATGCTGTAACTCTGTAACTGAATTGTTATAAATCACGGGAACATTAACAAGCATGGAGGTAAGAAATTTCTGAGTCAAGATATGGCTCTGGAGATTAACTGCAAGTCTCAAGCTAATTTTATTATGTTATTTTTTGATAGATGAATATAGTTATTTGTATGAACGATATTGGTTCATTGGGACAACTAAAAAGGTTGCATTTGGATGTTTAGTTTTGTCGGCCTGTTGGGAGATGGGGCAATTAAACTCTCTCTCTCTCTTACCCATTCATATTTTTGTTATTCTCTTTTTGTAAGATTTTTTTTTTCTTTTTTGTTAATCATGCATGAACACTTGAAGTTACAATCCTAAAGAGGAGTAGCATTAAGGACCCAGGCCCCGGCCCAGGCCCAGGCGCAGGGCCCAGTCTTATCTCCAAAGTTGCAGCCTGCAGAATCAGGATAAAGTAAAGTATACAACCGTTAAAACCCCAAAGGCGTGTGAGAGAACACCTCCCGAAAACAATGCTCTGGTTATCCAAAAATGGCGGTCTCTGCTAAAGCCCCTCAAATCGCACTTCAACCAGACTTTCTCCATCCTCTCTCTTCGAAACCCCACAAACTCAAAACCCTGAATTTCACTCCCAATACTCAGAACCTTCAAATATCCCTGAAAAGGGCCCAAGAAATTTCTGCTCTCAACACCAACTCCATCGACAACAGAAACTTGAATTCAGATATATGCGAGTTATGCCTCCATGGGAACTTGGAACAATCTATGAAACACTTAGATTCCATGGTCGAACGCCGAATACTTGTCGAAGAAGAGACTTACATCACTCTCTTAAAGTTGTGCGAGTGGAAGAGAGCAGCTTCTGAAGGAGCTCGTGTCTATGCCCACGTCTCTAGTTCGACTAGCCAATTGAGCATTCGACTGGGAAACGCTCTGCTCAGTATGTTCGTCCGGTTCGGTAATTTGGATGACGCCTGGTTCGTTTTCGGGAGAATGGAAGAAAGGGATATTTTTTCTTGGAATGTGATGGTTGGTGGCTACGCCAAATCGGGTTTCTTCGACGAAGCTTTGAATCTGTACCATCGGATGTTGTGGGTAGGAATCAAACCGGATGTATATACGTTTCCTTGTGTACTAAGGACTTGTGCTGGTATTCCGGACTTGGCCAGGGGTAGAGAAGTTCATGCCCATGTAATTAGATTTGGGCTTGAATCAAATATTGACGTAAATAATGCGTTGATTACAATGTATGCCAAGTGCCGAGATATTCTCAGCGCAGGCTTACTGTTCGATGGAATGCAAAGGAGAGATAGGATATCGTGGAATGCAATGATTTCAGGGTATGTCGAGAATGGGCGATATTTGGAAGGCTTGAAGTTGTTTTTCATGATGCGGAGTCTTTCTATTTATCCAGATTTGATGACCATGACGAGTGTGATATCTGCTTGTGAGCTTCTAGGTGATAAGAGATTAGGGAAGGAGATCCATGGGTATGTGAACAGGACAGAGTTTGGGGTCGATGTTTCGGTGTATAATTCATTGATTCAGATGTACTCGAGTTTTGGGAATTTGGAGGAAGCTGAGAAGATTTTTTGCAGGATGGGGCCCAAAGATGTGGTGTCTTGGACAGCAATGATATCGGGTTATGAGAAAAATGGGCTTCCTAATAAAGCTTTGGAAACTTACGAGTGTATGGAGTTAGAGGGTGTGATACCAGATGAGATAACAATTGCCAGTGTTCTATCAGCCTATGCTTGTTTGGGACGTCTAGAAATGGGCATTAAACTTCATGAGCTAGCTAAAAAGAGAGGGTTTATTGCTTACACCCTAGTTGGGAACACCCTCATTGACATGTATTCCAAGTGCAGGTGCATTGAGAAGGCTTTGGATGTTTTTAGACGGATGCCTGAAAAGAATGTTATATCTTGGACTTCTATCATCTTGGGACTCCGGATCAATAATCGGAGCTTTGAGGCCCTAACCTTCTTTAGGCAAATGAAGTTTAGTTTAAAACCCAATTCAGTTACTTTGGTTGCTGCCCTCTCCACCTGCGCCAGGATAGGAGCCTTGATGTGTGGAAAGGAGATCCATGCTCATGCACTAAGGAGCGGACTAGGGTTTGAAGGGTTCTTGCCAAATGCACTTTTGGACATGTATGTAAGATGTGGAAGGATGGAATATGCATGGAACCAGTTTAACACACATAAAAACAAGGATGTATCATCATGGAATATTGTTCTAACTGGCTATGCCCGTGAGGGACAAGGAACACTTGCAGTTGAGCTGTTCCATAAAATGATTGATACAGGCTTGAATCCTGATGGAGTTACATTCATTGCCCTTCTATGTGCTTGTAGTAGATCTGGGATGGTAACAGAAGGTTTAGAGTACTTTAACAGCATGGAACAACAATACCACATCACACCAAATCTTAAACACTATGCTTGCATGGTGGATTTACTTGGTCGTGCTGGCTATTTGGAGGATGCTCATGAGTTTATAGAAAAGATGCCTCTTAAGCCAGACCCTGCTATCTGGGGAGCCTTATTAAATGCATGTAGGATTCATCGGAAGCTTGAGCTTGGAGAACTTGCAGCTCGTTTTATCTTTGAAATGGATTCAGAAAGTGTTGGGTATTATATTCTCTTGTGCAATCTCTATGTGGACAATGGTAGATGGGATGAAGTTGCACGAGTGAGGAAGATAATGAGAGAAAGAAGGCTTACAGTCGACCCTGGCTGCAGCTGGGTGGAAGTTAAGGGAACCATTCATGCTTTCCTCAGCGGAGATAATTCCCATCCGCAGATAAAGGAGATTAATGCAGTCCTGGATGGTTTTTATCAGAGGATGAAGACAGAGGGTTTTGCTACAGAAAATAGTCATGTAGATGAAATAGAAGCAGCAAAGGCAGAAATTTTTTGTGGACATAGTGAGAGAATGGCAGTTGCATTTGGCCTAATAAATACTGTGCCTGGGATGCCAATTTGGGTTACAAAGAACCTATATATGTGTAGAAGCTGTCATGATACAGTGAAATTTATCTCTAAGGTTGTTCGACGGGAGATAACTGTTAGGGATACTGAAAAATTCCACCATTTCAAGGATGGAATATGCTCTTGTGGAGATGAAGGATATTGGGGAAGACATAGCAAGTGAGAGAATCAAAAGAAAGTAAAATTGTTTGATCAACTTCCCAGGTATTCCTTATGAAAAAAGGAAAGAAAAACTTAGTGAGTGGTGCTTAAACTGCTAGTCTAGCAAGAGAATTACAGCCCATGACCGTAAGGATGAAACTAAACACCATCTAGTTGGACTATGGATTAGGCCATTTCACACTTAAAAAGGACTGCATATATGTCAAGGGGAGAGCCATGATAGTTTTGAGTGCAGCAGACTTGTGAAGGAAAAGATTTGCATTTCTGTTTGAATTGGATCGCCAACAGAATTAAAAGGAACTGCACTGCTTCTTGTTTGTATGAATTAGGATGTACATCCTGGTTGAAGCACACCACACTGTATTTTTGTTGTATGATTCTGACTGGACCTCACTTTAGATCGTCCTCTATTCTACACACTGAAATCTTGTAAAACTGCATAAACAGGTTCACCTGAACATGAGATGATTAATTATTGTTGAATTCACTCCTGAATTCTTGGAATCGCCCTCTTTTTTTTTTTTTTTTATTTTGGTTCTCCAATATCATGTGATCATGTGAACAACAATATATTTGCAAGAAATTGTAAATTGAACCAATGAATTCAAATAGAAGCTTGCCTTTCCAATCTATACACTAGAATCTGCATTTTGCAGAGGAATAATACTACTTAACCACCAGCTTCAGTTTTCTCAGAATAGAAAAAAATAAATAAATAAATAAACTATTGGATTCTAATGAGTAAACAAGCTACCTCATTGATTAGCTACAGAGCGTTTTTATGGTTTTGAATGTGCACTGGATTCCAAATTACCAACGAAGTAAGTAAATTAGAAATTCTCTCGTGCTCTCCTTCTTGTATTATGTTTCTGCATCTGCATAGTTTTTACATGGTAAGGGAAATATAGAATGTAATTTAAAAAATAAATATAATAAAAATGAGGCTGGATAATGAAGTACAATCAGTGCCAACCAACGGATAGAGTAAATGTGATGCTCTTCTCCAATATATTGTGTTCCTTATGTTAATTTTCTGAATTTCTGGCGGACTTCTGTATAAGGCAAAGCATGAACAAAACCTGAATTTTCATGTAGTTATGCAAAATAAATGTCGAAGTTTTTTCAATTGAAAATTTTGGTGATGTTTGGAAAATAATGTTTAGTTCGGTGACCAGGAAAAACACTGATTTTTCTGACAAAATTGCCGTTGTATTAAAAAGGAAGAAGAACATCCGATTGATCCTCTGTTTTCCTTTCCCTTCTTTCAAATTCTGTTTTGGGTTCTTTCTTCCGAGAATTGCTTTTTATTGGTTTTGAGATGACTCTCTCTCAATTCATGTTTGAAGAGCATTTTTTCTCATCTTTAAAGCATTTCAAAGGACCTCATCTTTTACTTCTTTTCTATCATTTAAGATCCATAAACATTACCTTTCAAGTCCTCAGCCACCTTGTTTTTCTGTATTGTTAGTTTTTTTTTTTTTTTCACTGAGATCAGCTAGAAACTCAGTTTTTAAATATTTTCTAGCACTGTAATATAAATACTGTATTGCTGTTATGTTTGATATTCCTGAGTATTTTAAAGGCCATTCATCGTCAATCTTTCTGTATGGGTTAATATGTGATTTTCTTTACTGGGTTGTGTATCTGAATTCCTACTCCCTCTTGGGATCTTGATTGCATTTTATTTCTTTGATGCAATCTCCGAGATATCCTATTAAGTTGGACGATGAGCCTCGCTTAGAGTCTAGACTAAAGACGAGGTTAGCGAGGATGGAGGCTTAGGGCTGTCAATGGGTCGGGTCTATCCAATAGAACCAAACGGACTGAACCAATTATGTTGATTCAGAACTGGTCTTAGCTGTCCCAAACCAGTTAAATATCATAACATTTATGATATGTTAATGGTATTTTACGTAATATCAATTATAGTAGATGTCTAAAATTGTTCATTTAGTAGAAGTACTTTAAAGAAATCCTATGCATTCCTAAATCCTTTTGTTTTTCACTCTTTCTATTATTGACTATTAGTTCTAAACCCTAAACTATTCTTATCTCATCTGCTGCCCGCTAAGGGAGACACCTACACCAAAAGCAAACACCACTCACAAAACTTTGAGACGTTGCAGTTGTAGGCGATAGGCACAAGACCAGATCTGCTTGTTGGGAAGTGTAGTGACGGCATCTATGCAGAGAACGCAAGAACAGAAAGAATGACAGCGGCAACGGCAAGCCGGCAAGTAACCATTAATTGGTGATAGAAGTATGGATTTGTCCAATACAGATTTTTGATTTACGCTATAGAACTATAAACATTCAAAAGGACCATAGCCCACACTTTATGCACCAACGTCCGCCCGTAAATTGACATCAATTCCGAACTGACACCTACCCCGACAGTACTTTGAGCCTGCAAATTCCGATACTGGGCTGATCGGTCATTCTCCTTTCTCTTATTGAACTGCAATAGAAATGACCATCTGATCTGTGCTATGGTTTTTATTCTTCTTGAATCCCCACTGTATTTTGTTTTATATCGATTGTTTTTTCTTTCTGAATGGCAGAAGCATGTTGCAGCGGCAGGTAGCACTTATTTACAGCGGCAGAAACATGCTGAATCCCCATGTGTTTTCTTCCTCTATATGATTCTATTTTTATTTTTTGTTTCTTTTGGTACATGGGGATGCTTGACGGCTCTATAATAGAGGGTTATCGTTGCCTCTGCCTAAGCTCCTATTTACAAATCTGCAAGTATTTTCAACATTTAATTTGATTCCAGCAGCCACTAGGGCAGATTCAATTGCAGACTTACAGCTTTACTTCTTAATCTTTGAAGGAAAACCCTCTGAATTGTTTTTATCGGGCCAGACCCAATTAGCCCAATTAATAATTGGTTCGATTCTGGGTCCCAAACTATTACCCCATAGGGTCTGATTTGAGACCGGGACAACCTAATTTCTTGTTAGTTCACAACGATTTCATCCTGTCCTGAACCAGACCCGAACCGTTGACAACCCTGCTTTACATTAGTATGAGGATATCCGCCAGCCCGCAGTCGAAGATTTTTCTCCCGCTTGACCTTTGCATTTCATTTTGACTCCCCCCAATTAATAAATTTGACGAATGCAGAATTTTACTCTTTGCAATCCTCGGCAAATCCAACATTAGATTTAAGCTTACTCTTAACCGCATTGAACCGTTGAAGCCGAACCGCTGACTTGTTGCTTTGCTGGACAAAATGATTAAATATTTCAGCAATTTACCCAACTTCAGCTTCAACGGCTCAACCACTAAGCTCCGCGTATTCACCGAAAGACAACAATAAGCTTTTTCAGTTCAGCAGTTCAACCACTGCACCCGTTATCAAACGGCCCCTTAAAAACAGAATAATATTGAAAAAAAAAAAAGTGGGCACAAATAAAAAAAGCCAAAAACAGAGCCAACTCAAGATTTCAAACAATTTTGCATTGAAATACAAGAACATTTTTCTTTGAAACGTAAGATGGAAGAATTATGAGAAAGGAAAACATAAATAAAATGTAAAAGCGAAGCTACCTTTGGCATTGGGACCAGAGCAAATTTTCTTGTTTGTTACGAATTCTCTAAAATCAAGCACGCCCGCTTACTGACATGAAACCTAGAGAGGGAAATATTCTTGCCACGTGAATGGTTAACTCAGAAACTTATGCGAGAGACTAAGAGTGATAGTAACTGATGAGATGAGAAAGCTAAGTTTTTTTCTTTCTTTTTTTGAAAAAGAAACACCAAAAAGAAAATATCCCCCAAAATATTACAAAACCCCTAAAAAAGCTACGTGCTGAAAACATAGACAATGCAACTTTCCTACGAACCACCTGTCTGAATGAAATAGTGATTAACAGGTATGCAAATCCAATGACAGTGCAACTCTCCTATTCTCAGATGAATTCGGGGACCATCACATGTAGATCAGTGTGGACGTCTTATCTGTATAATCAGAATTTCTCCTGGCCAATATAACAAAACGAATGCCAGAGAGTTTCAAATGTATATATAAGGCTAACTCTGAGATAGTTCTCGGCCACGCTTGGCAGCAGCAACAACAGCGTTCATCAAGGCCCCACGGAATCCACCCTTTTCTAACTCGTGTATCCCAGCAATTGTGGTTCCTCCAGGTGATGCAACATCATCTTTTAACTGACCCGGATGCTTCCCTGTGATACTGGCCATAGACGCTGCTCCCAGAACCTGCACAAACAGAGTTTACTCAGATCAAGCCTGCACAGTAAATGGTCAAAAGATTTAGGCAAATAAAAAGTAGATTGTTAGAGTGTTCTTGGGACTGACACCCAGGATGTGATCTAAGAATTAACCTACCAGGTCAATGTACAGTAAGAAATTTGATTGAAAAATAAGACTTGCTTCAACAATAACTCATTCAGTAGAAAAATGGTTAAAAGATGTATGAATGTCAACCCAAAATGAAAGAATAATACATGTCTAACTAAGGCAGTGCATCTTTGAAATGATCTGTTATTGTAACCTGACCTTGTAGTGGTTGGCCTCTTGGTCATCAGAAAATACAATTCTCTTAAATTTTAAAAGAAACTACAACAGGATTTGCCAATTGAGAAGTGATCATGCATTTACTAAAGAAAATAAACCATCATAGTATGTCCAATGACTACAATAACATAATAGACTCCATGCGGCAACTTAAAACTTACTGTTTGAGAAGCCAAGCCCAATGCAAGATCTCGTGGTAAACCAGCAGCTACCCCTCCATCAGCCAAAGCATCTATTGCGAGGTATATGTAAGCTGGACCACTACCACTGAAAAGATAAGGAACTATAATTACAATTTACAATAACTTTTTCAAAAAATAAGGAACTATAACATGGACTTGTTTGGGGTTGCCTCGAGGGGCTTGGCCAGGATTGCTTAAAAAAATGCAAAAAGTGCATTGTTAAACTAAGGCACACACCTAGGTGCACCAGGCATGTGCCTTTGGAAAGGACCTAGGTGAGGTAAATGCCTTGAAATGCACCTCACTTCTAGGCACACCTTTTAAATCACTGATATGTTTATATACTTTCTGAAGATAAATGTGATTTTGTCTTGCCAAATTTAATCAAATGTCAAACATGTACAGATTTTTTATAGTATTTGTTAAAATATAAAATTTTGCATATTTTGGAATTACTAATACTAAAGAGTAAAGAGTACATCCCGAAGAGTTCATGCAGTAAATGGTTTTATATCCAGTAAGCATCATGTCAGACATGATACACTAAGCATGTACAAGTATCTGGGAATCATAGCTTCCGATATGCTTTGTACTACATACCTCAAACCAGTGATTGCATCAAACAACTTCTCATCAGCTTTCCACATCTTTCCTATTGCTCCAAACAAATTAGCTATTAGTTCACCATCTTCTTTTGTAGCGGCTTTTCCCAAGCACATTACTGAACAAACGCAGTGCATCAGCCTCTTGTTAAATGTCAAATAATTTGATATACTGATATATCTGCTGGTCTCCCACGTCATTCTAGCACAACCCTGGTCCAAACATTACATAGACTGGTCCACAATCATTTTAAGCACGAGTCTGTTGTGTTACCTTTTGTCTCTTATACACAAAAAATCAGAACAGACATGTTCATCATGACAATTTATCCTACAACATATATAGGTCAGATTAGGGGTGATCGTGGGCCGGTCTGGGTCTGATTCCGGGCCTATAGCTTTTATTGTAAAATACTAAATATATAATATGTGACTATGTGTATAAAATTTATTTTATGTATTATATAATATTAAATATTATATATAATTATAGGTGCCATATTATAATATTTATATATAAAATAAAATAACATATATGTAAATATATGCAGGTTGGGCCAAGCCTGGAATACAAAACATAGGCCAGGGCCTATGGATTTGGGTTGAAATAAGAGTCAGAACATAGACCTAGTGAAACTCACAGGATATAGCCCAACAATTATTTGCTTGCTGAGAAAATTGCTGAGTTGGTAAAAGGTATGAAATAACAAGAGCACGTCTTCAGTTCTGCACCCATCCACCTCCTCTAGCATCTTAAGCACATTCCAAGTTTCTGGGTTACAGATGGAAGTCTTCTCACTCCTCTTCCTTCCCCTTTCTTCAAAACCTCTAATTATCCATGACAAGATGGATGATTAACTATCTAATGTTAAATCAACACCACAAGTACAATTTCAAATGGTATTTTACTTGCCTGGAGAAAAGAAACTTGGACCATGCACAAGAAAAACCCAGACCTGAGTCAACCAGGTCCTTGTGTCTAGGCAGTAATACATCATTATGTTTTTTGTGCAGTTTCTTTGGAGTTGCATCTTAATGTTCTTTTATTCCTCTTGTCCAAATATGGAAACAAGATCTATTATTTTACTTTTGCTTTTTAAGCAAAGATGTCCCAAAGCACACAATTCAAATATGTTTTAGCATTAGTTATTTGTCTCATTGACAGGAAAGGGACAAAAGATTTCATTTCTTTCACAATAAAGGATCTACAATAAACCTGAAAAACAATGTATAACTTATTTAAAAATGTATAATACAAGGAAGACAAGATTATTCCATTAGACCCAGCAGGAGTGTTCGGCATAAGAATCAATATGCTACTTGATTAACTATGGACAAAAAGCAACAAAACAATTGACACCACATAAGAATTAAAAATTAGTTACTAGAGAAATTGTTACCTGTTGCTGCCTGACCAACTGCAGCAGGAGTGTTCGGCATCACTCTTATAAATCGGTTGTGACCAACCCAGTCCTGAAGAAAAGAGTATTAAGCATGGAGACCAAGACTATAAAAAATAAAAATAAAAGAAATCTTGAAAATATAACTCCAATGCACCATGAAGATAAATCTCAACCCTGGGAGACGAAAACCAAAGAGTGAGATAAAGAAGCTACAGCAGAAATCTGTAGAAATAGAAATTGAAATTTTGCAAAGAATTTTCAACTATCTTTCTCTTTGGCATGGGACAACTTGCTTGTTGAAGGAGAATGCTGAGTGGTACTAGATTGGATGGTAATTAGAACAGAAGGCCCATGGATCCTGAGATGCTTCATTAGACATAGGACTTGGCATAGGTTCAATAGCTTGTTCAGAGGGATCCCTAGATATTAATGACATTACTGATACTTCAGCTAGAGGAGTGGGCAGATCTGAACTAGTTCAGGAGAGCACCCATAGGGCTGACTGCATCTTTTGTATCTTATCTGCTTTTCTTTTTGTTGTGAATTCTGAATGTTTGGCCAATTCACCACTGTGGTTCTTTTCCTCCTTGGAAGTTCTGTCAATGTGAGGTTATTCTACATCCTGATCATTAATTAAAAAAATGCAAATGAATCTAAGCATCTTCTATGAAGAATGCTTGAAAAAAAAACAGTAGCAATTTTAAGAGAAAAAAAAACAATACTCATAAGCATGTATGGAATCTTATGGAAAATTTTTATAGTAATTCATAATTGTATGCATATCGATGCTAATTGCTCACTTGCTAAGTGGATATTTAACCAACAATGGCTTATGGGCCTAGACAAGGGGAGAAATACTGTATTTTTAGGTATTAAATGTATCTACTATATAGGGAGAGGCTCTTGGTTCTCAGCTTTGGGAATCCTTGTATTTTGTATTTTTAATATGAGTAGTTTTTTACTTTTTGTCTTTTTCATCATGGTGATTATATTCTGAGCTTTTATTTTGCAGAAATCCCTTAACCACAGATTGTACTGACACTTCTTTGTAATCTTTTGGTTCTATAACCTTTCTTTATAAAAAAAATGTCTTTTCCACTATCCAAAATATGAGGGAGAAAGAGGTTTCAAGACTCTAGCATTGATCCAATCTTTTATATAAGGATGGGGGCATAGAGTTATTCATATAAAACCTCTTGCAGAATGTATTACCTTCATGAAATAACTATTTTTAATTATCTGTATATTACTTTCATTGTTATCAATAAAACTTAACACTTACTGATAAAAAAGCCATTGAAAATCAACATAGAAGTCCTATTCTGACTTTCACATACGGAACTCTGGTCTTCACTCACTAATTAGCAAGTTTTACACATTAATTGATATAATTGATGTTGATCCTGGGAAACACTTTTCACAAAATGTTCACAGCAGTGGCCCAATTGAAAAAATGTTGACAACAGTAAGATGAATATACTTTGCAATGTTACATGAGGAAGTACTAACCTGCAAATCAGTCAATTTGATTCCTGCAGCAATTGACACCAAAAGTTTCTTCTTTGGAAGCAGTGGCTTTAATTCTAGAATCACTTTCTTAACTGCAACAGCAATAGCAGCAACGTCTTTGAATTAACAAAGACATAAACTTGAAAAAGCCAGATACTATGGTGCAGAAATTGCGCCATGAAGCAAAAAACATGAACCAATGATAAAATGAGACGTTACTTATACTTCACATCATTAACATTGTTGAAATCTTTAACGTGATTGATAAAAACACTTTGTGAAATGTGAACTAAAAAGATAACAAACCATATGACGTCTTTAACGTGTCACAAATATTCATTTCTGCACCATAATAGGACTCCAAAAAAAAATAGTTACTGTTACAGTTAGAGATTTTCATTTGTGTTAGAATGTGAAGACATACAATTAGGATAGTTAAATTGGAAAACAACATATAAGGTAGTATTTCTAAATAATAACTAACAAATTCACTATCCACTCTCCAATACCTTGGTTCGACAATTCATAGCAAGGGAGAGACTGAATGGAGCAATGTTCTTTTTTCTTTTCTTTTTTTTTTATCAATACTATATGGAGCAATGTGTTGGACAGTGAAGAAACAATATGTCCAAAATGAGTGTGGCATAAATGCGTATGATGAGCTGGATGGGTGGAAAAACTAGAAACAATAGGGTCAAAAATGAAGTCATTCGAGGGAACCTAGGAGTAGCTTCAATACTCACATGCGTAGAAGACATCTGAAAGCACCCATAAGAAAGTGATATGTTGCAAGTTGAAGGGGTAGACCAAAAAGGAAATGGGTCGAAGTAGTAAGAAATGATTAAGGCACTATTAGTTTAGCAATGAATATGACATTAAATAGAATGGAATGGTGAAACAAGATTCATGTAGCCAACCCCATATAGCAGGGATAAGGCTTGGGTGATGATGATGATGAAATTCACCATCCACTCTCCATATAATTTAAGTTTTGAACAAAGGAAGAACAGCCAAACACTTCTGGGAATGACACAATTTTCCATCTAAGTAGTTCAATACACAAATAAGCATGTCAAAAGAAGAGAAGGAGAAGGCTGTTTGTTTCTATACTTGAAGAACTTGACAAAAAGAATCAGGCATCATGGGAAATGTCATGAAAAGTTTTCCAAACACATAAAACAAAAAATACAAGGCAAGTGAAGAATGAGATGTTATAAGTTAAAAGTATTATTTTATACCCAATTTGGAAAAAAAAAATATATTAGATATCTACTGAGATAAAGGGCAGACTTATTTACAAAGAGACAACTATGCCTTCATGACTTTTTTAGCAGGAAGATAACAATAGTGATGAGATGATGATTTAATGAGGACAACCTTCAAGGAATAAGGCCTGATATATATTCAAAAATAATGACGAAATGATGGTTTAAAAAAAAAAAGGATTGATAGTCATCACAATTGATCAGCATTATGAAATGAATGCAAATTTCAGCATTAGACTTCAAACAATACATGGAATTTATGTGCGCTGGAAGATGCTAAGGGGAACCACCCCTGAAACATAAAGTTGGTAAAAACCAAATAAAAAAGATTTACAAAGACAGTCAGGTTGAATACGGTTTGTATTTTTTATGAATAACCAACATATTTATCAAATAGAAGAAGAAAGATATAAAGCTGGCATCCCAGAGGTTGAGATGGCCAGGTGATGAGAAAAATACATCAAAGAGTGATCCCATCTAAGGCTGCAACTTGGGCCGGATTGGCCCGAACCCAACCCAAAAAAGTTGGGTTGGGTTGATGTTTGGGTTAGGGTTAGGGTTGAAATTCATGAACCTGACTTTACTTCGGGTTGGGTTAGGGTTGACCCCTTAGCCAACCCGACCCAACCCGAACCCGACTCTATAGTACATGTAATATATAATATACATTGATTTGTTTAGATGCATGATATTTGTATAGCCCCCACCACATAGTATCATGTATTTCTTTTAAGATAATCACTTCACTTAATCCTAACCAGAAAGACTAAAACCTTAATAACATTACTTTATGTTTTTTTGAAAATTTTATTCTTCATCTTCTCTATGTTGTTTGCCGCCCAAGAAAGATCTATCGTAAGTCATTACTCATAATAAACTATAGTCATTTCTAACACTTGTTTTTCTGAATTTTGTACCAAAATAACAAAAAAAAACATCAATAAACAAATACTAATGAAATATAGGATTAATATATGTAGTGAAAGTTGAGTTAAGATCTAAAATCGAGAAATTCTATGAGGTTTTAAGGGATGGGAAGAAGGTTGGGTTGGGCCCAACCCGAAATTGACTTCGGGTTGGGTTGGATTAGGGTTGAAGGAATTTAGTTAGGGTTAGGGTTAGAGTTGGGTTGAAGGTCGGGTTGGGTTAGGGTTGGCCTCGACCCGACCTAACCCGGCCCGACTTGCAGCCCTGGCATCCCAGCAAAATAAATTCCCTCTCTTCACCCCTCGTCTGTCCAGGCCATCAGCAAACTATTTGCTGACCTGTACACCAAAATGTGGCTTGTACAATATTGATACAATATGACTCTGATGAAGCATTTTATATTTTTTGATGAATGAGGAAGCATTTTATATCCAACATCCAGTAAATGTCTATTAAGAGTTCATGCAAAAGCTTATGTGTCAAAGGGGCCCAAATGCACTGTGTACAAATAGAAATATTTCCAAATCAAAATACTGATAAAAAATCATCCTCACACCAGTGCATAAATATCTAGCATCCACAAACAGATAATTAAACTTGGGATTGGACTAGTAAAGGATGTCTTCCCATGGGCAATACCAATTTGAGGTTTCACAGAGAAAATCACCACATCGCTGTCTTCAGCTACCTATTCATGAGATACAAAGTGAATAAGAGGATTAACCAAACTATGAAAAACAACTTTCCAAGCAGCTAACGATATGTCACATATAAGCAAAAAAAAATCTAATGTTCATGAAAAAACAAAAAAAAAAAAATGAATAGGGTCAATTACAAGGACCTTTGCTGTACTTTGGAGGGTGACACTTAACCCCCTGTACCATTTTTTTGCAACTCCTAGCCCTTTATACTTTCATGTAATGTCAACCCCCAATAGTGTCAATAGTGAGTTAGACATTACCAAATTTTCCCAAACTATTTTTATGCCTTTAAAGAAAAGAGAGAGAGAGAGAGAGAGAGAGAGAGAGAGAGAGGATGAGAGGAGAGGAGAGGAGTTGGTGGTGGTAATTGGGATAGTAGTAGAGGAGAATACTAGAATGAGATAGCCAGATAAGTTTAACAGCAGAGGTCATATATTCTACCATGTCGAAACTCCGGGACATCGATTAGAAGTCTTGAATCAATTAATTCATTTATGGACACCACTTTGGCAAACTATATCATGGGTTCAGTTTGGTATATCACTTGGATAGGCAAGATTTTGGGGTTGATTTGGTAAATTATTTGTATGTCCCAGATTATTGAAAACATGATACATCATTTGGATGGTTAGTATTAATTCACTGCTTGAAATAAAACGTTAATGGTCTAGATCTTTTGGTCAATATTGTACATTTTTTGGTAATGAGTAGAAAAGAATATTTTATTAAGAAAAAGATAAGACAGAATTTTACAAAAGAAGCAGCCACCAGAAAACAGGCCCACTCAGAGAATAAAGAGAGACAAGAAGCCCCCAAACCAAACACCCCCAGCCACAGTGAAAACAAAAGAAGACTCAAAAGAACTTCACAACACCCATTAACTTAGGCAAGGCCCAAAAGCACCAATGACAGACCCACAGCAACCAAAGCCAACACTCCAAGATAAAAAAAAAAAAAACAACCAACAAAGCACGTAAAAACTTCCAACAGTGGCCCCTTCTTAACCAAACAGTCAAAATAAATATCTTCCCAGTGTTTCAATTCCTAGCACCACAGAATCCCACCAAACTTATAGCCAAGCCACACATTCTCCTGTTCTGGATCTCCCATTTCACTATTCAATTCCCTATCCTCTTCCACCAACCCGTACCAGGTCCATTTTCCAAGTTATCAGCCACAACTAATGATACAATCTCTTTTCCTACCAAATAGAAAGAGACCCTTCTAAGATCACCCGACTCTGTTTCTGCTAACTGAGCTTGCTGTATACCATCAAGAGCTAAGTTAAATGTAAATTTCCGTAAGTTGTCAAACTTTGGTTGTTACTGATAAAAAAAAAGTTGTATTCAATGGGTAAAGAACAAAACTGTCTTATTAAGCAAGATAAACACATATTAGAGTTTTAGAGATGCCTAACAATGCATACGGTGTGTTCATGGGTATATACCATATTAACTCCATTGACATAATTGTAACAATTGTTTACCATTATACATAAGTGTAACAAAATTAAGTGTTGCAAAAAAAAAAAAAAAAAAAAGTAGAGCCTTAATGTCACAACCCCAAAGAACAGGGGAGGACCCTTTTATTTTTTTTTGGTCCGTGGAGGTCCCTGTAATTTGCCCAAATAAATAATTAATATGGAAAAAAATCTGAATACCTAAACAAAAAAGGCACAAGAAAAATCTGGAACCTCTAGTTATATGTTGTGATACTTTTCAAAATGCAGCATTATTGGCACTATACAGAAGGCTAATCCACTCTAAAAGAATCAACTTGAGTGAAGCCCAGTGTATTAAGGTATGGTATCTGTGCATTGCACTTTTGGAAAAGCTGGAAAGAATGAAAGTTTCATCTCATTCAAGGGATCAACTACGGTGGAAGAAGGGCTCAAATGGGAAATACTCTGAAATATTGTTACTTAGCCCTCTGTAGGAACCAATTAGGCTCAAACCAGGCAGTCCAGGCTGAAGAGTAACCCTCTGTGGGGCAACCCAGTTCCTCCTAGGGTAGAAGCTTTTGTGTGGCTTGTTGCTATGGATAGTGTCTTGACCGTGGATCATTTGAAGAGTAGAGCATTTAACATGGCTAGCATGTGTTCCTGTGCAAACACACAAGATGAAACAGTTAGTCATTTGTTCATATCTTGCAAAATTTCTGGTTCACTTGGAATCTCTTCACAGCATTGTTCGGAGTAAGAAACTTTCAACCGAGGTTTCCTTCAAAGATTTTCTCGTCATGGCCAAAGCTCAGAGGCAGTAAGAAAGCAAGGTTGATTTTGAGCTGCATACCTTTTGCAATCTGCTGGAACATCTGGACTGGAAAGAAAGAAACAGAAGAGTATTTGAAGATAAAGCTGGAATTTGGATAGTCTGGTGGTGGCCGTTAGCAAATCTGTCTCAGAATGGGTCTTGGTACTGCCAGAATTCAAACGAGTCAATAAAGAGGACCTTGGAGACAGGCTTGGGGAAGTTTTAGGGTTACAAATTTATTATCTGGATGATATGTTTTGACTTGTATTGGTGGTTTAAGGTTACTTGCAGGTATTAGCTTAACACCTGATTAGATTGGAATACTTTTTTTTCTTTTAATGAATTTTTTACTTTTACTATAAAAGAAAACTATTTTTGGAAAAAAACTTAATTAAAGGCAAAATCTACAGTGCAAATGAACTAGTGATAAAGTGAAACATCACAATTGACATCTTTAACGTTATTAAAGTCTTTAACATGATTTGCTAGTTCACCTTGTAAAACGTTAACCAATGAAAAGGTAAGTAAACATGTATGTCTTTAACATGATTGGTTACTTTTTTGCTTTTTTTTTGTAGCCTAGGAACTGCAGTTGGACTCAAGAATTAATGAAAAAGAAAAAACTACAAATAAAAACCATTGAAAACTTGGAGAATAGATCATAAAATTCCATGAACAGAAAATTAAAAAAAAAAAGGTAAAGGGAAAATTAAGATAAAATTAACATTATCGACTAAAGGAGCTAGTCAAGAACATTTATTCCAGGGTTGAATTAAGATTGTTAGAAAACAAAAATCAAATCAATAAACAAAAGAAGCAATGCATGATCCAAACGTCAAAAAACAAACACGAAATTATGATCAGATAGAAGAAATACAATAAAATCACAGAATACGATAAAAAAATCGCAATAAATTACTTAAGGGAAACCAAAAAAATCAAAGTACAAAAGAAGATAGCGCCATGAATCAGTTACAGTTTCGACAAAAGAAACAAAACCAAACAAATAATATAAAAAATTTAAGAACAACGACGTCAGATAAGCCAAATGCATCGTCATGAAACACATGAATTACGGTCATTTCATCCAAAAGAACGGTGGACAGATGACAAGAACCTAAGAAGTACAAAATAACAAAAGAAAAATAAAATCGAATTGCAACCGCAGATAGAGAGATTGAGAAAGATGCCTTTAGATGTAAGGATTCAAGGAATCATAGATGAACAACGATAAATTCGTCAAAGAGAACATCGATCAGAATCAAAAAGAGAAGATTTAAGAAATGCAGACTCGGCCAAATATACAATAATAAACAGAAATTCGAACTGCCACCAAAGACGGAAAGAGAGAAAGCGAGTCGGAAGAACCTCCTCATTGTGGTCGAAAACAGTGACGCCAAAAGAGGTGAAAGCCTCTTTGCGATCAGAATCCTTGTGAGCAGTTCGGATCCTTGAAGCGGGCAAGACACCTGCTCTCACCACTCCTCTGGCGATGCTCTCCGCCATTTTTCCAGCTCCTATGAAGCCGAGCTTGTAACTGTCGATCGGAATTGGAGCCGCCATAGCCAGAGCTAGGGCTTCTTGCACTCTGAATTTCTGGTTATTGGTTCAACTGAGGTCGGCGGACAAGCCCTACCGAGTCTGAGAAGTAGCGCGGAAGAAGCGGAAAGTGTTTTTGGAGGGAAACGGGCATTTTCGTCATCTAAAGAGATTTTCAGGGTGTTTTAAGTCTTTTTCTATTTCTTTTTTATTTTCCCTTTTTTTAAGACTTATTTCCTTTCTAAGCACTGACATCATGTATATATAGAATGACTGAATGAAGGTTGGTGGGACCGGGATTTTTTTGAGTAAATTACAATGACACTTTGTACTTTTGTCAAAGACCCCTGTACTATGACCGTGTGACAAAGACCCCTTCTTAGCCTTCTATGCCGATGCAATATTTTTTAATCCCTATACTACTCTTGTAATAACTATTTAAACAATTGGGAGAAAAATAATGTTCATCTTCTCCTCTCTCTCTCTACTAATCCTCTACCTCGATTTCATTTTTCTTCCTTTCTCTCTCTTCTTTAGAGTGGAAGTATGGTCAGATTGACGGCATTCACTACTGGAACTCGCACTAGTCAAGATTGAAAGAGTAATTTTGGGGGTTTTCTATAGATCGGTGGACTGACTTTTTTTTATGATTTGGGCTTTCGTTGTTGAATTTCGTCCTAGATTAATTATTTTCTAATTTTTTTCTTGACCTAAGTTTCATAGACCGAGGGGTTTTGAACTTTTAAAATTGTTTATCTATGTTTTCTTTTAAATTTCTTGGATTTTTTGAAGGTGATTGAATCACATCGTTTCTTGTTGTCATTGTTCTTGTAGATGATCAAAATGGGTGAATCATATGAGAACAATCCTGTTGCCTTAAGACCAGCAAATTTTGAAGGTAATTTATTACATTTCTGTTTTTATTTTTCTTTGTTGCTTTTTTTTCTTTTCAAAAGTCTAAGAGAGAGCAAACAATTGAAAATTTTTCACTTTTTGGGCTTCCATTTTCTTTATTAAAGGTGGTATTTTGATGGGGGAGGGAAGTTTGTCCCAGAGATAGGACACAACAGGAAGGCTTTAAGCACTATCAATCAAAATTTAGTTGGAGGTCCACCTTATCCTTGTGCAATCAATAAGAGAGGCCTAGCAGAGTAATTTCTTAAGCCCTAATATCAAGTTCCATCTAGGCCTTTCTCTGAATCCAATTACCATTAATTCATCCTTTTCCTGGTTTGACCTTTCTAATTTGATCTTCTCTATTTCCCAGGAAACTTGCAACCTGTGATAAGAATCCGGTCATTCCAGTTCATCGACCAATTACAAGGTTAGGAATTAATCCTTTCTTTGATTCCAACTGGGTTAGAAAGAAAAGTAGCTTCTTCATCACATGTCATTGGCGAATTTCTTATAATTGGCTTTTGATTTTGTTCAAGAAATTTGTTGCACAGATGGCCAACAAGTAGCAACCTTGCCCCGAGGTACATTCTTTATACACCAAGAAAACATAAAGTATGATTCATCATTGCTTTTTTTGCTTTGATTAATTATTTTTCTTTGCTTTTGTTTTTTAATTTTAAAGGAGGTTAAGAACCGAATCCCCTCGGTTGTGAATCCGAGTGTTTTAGAAGACTGTACCATCATAGATGTGGATGACTACAAGGGGAATAATGATTTCCCTATTCCAATGTTTGTTAAGCACATAGAAGCAATGCTAAAAGAAATTGATCGGATGGCATTTACTGTTGACATTATCTCCTTCTGAAATGGGTTTTTGACTATGGAAGATTGAACTTTGACATTATATTATGTTGTAGGAGGAGGTTGAAATGGAAGATATAGAGACTGAGGAGGCCGTGATGGATATCGACGGTTGTGATAAGAAGAACCCACTTGCAGTTGTAGGAGGAGGTTGAAATGGAAAATGGCAAGAAAAAAGATCATTTCCTGCCTACAGAACACAATGAGGATTAGTAGGGGTATGCCTGAATTAGTCGCTGCAATGAGTTGTGATGGCTATGGCCAAGAGGAACGAAAAACAAAGGAAAGCAGGAAGAGGAAAGAGGATGAGAGAAAGAGGAAGGGGAAGAAGAGATACCAGGGGAGAGAAAGAGAGGGAGAGAGAGAGAGAGAGAAATGTGAAGGAATCTAAGGTAGAGGGGATTACCACCACTGTTGTTCGTGTATCGTAAGGTCGGGGATGAACAATGCTTTTCTCCCAATTATCTGAATAGTTATTAAAAGAGTAGTACGGGGATTAAAAAATATTGCAACGGCCTTTTTGTATGGAAGGCTAATGGAAGGGGGTCTTTGTCGCAAAACAAAGCACGGGGGGTCTTTGTCACAGACCCCATAATACAAGGGGGTCTTTGTAATTTACACTTTTTTTTTGGTAGAAAGTGGGACTGGGATTTTTGTAGTAGGTGTTTGCCATTGATCCCGTTGCTTGAGATATGTTTTATTAGCCTCATTAAGATGACTACATGTGGCCCTTTCAAATGGCATAACACACTTTTTGGTGCACTCAGATAATAATGCTCTAGTAGATTTTGCGAATATAGACCGAGTAACTCACTGGTTCTAACCGCTGCACATAAGTCATCTAAGACGACTAATAGACTCTTGATTCTATATATTTTGTACACATTTTAAGACAATACATCCCATCTTTTTGCTTAGGCTATGTTTGGTTTGAAGAAATAGGTAGGGAAAGGAAGGGAAAGACAAGAAAACCTATACAAGGTATGTAAAGGCTTCCCTACCTTTCCCTTCGTTTCCCTGCATTTTCCTTCAAACCAAACATAACCTTACATATCCTATAAGGGGCAAATCAACTTACACTATATGAGAAAACGATGCTGTATGAATAGGTCTGTTGCACTGTTTTCTCAAAAAAAAGAAAAAGAAAAATGACTTCTTTTTTATGTTTGGCATCGATGCTGCCACATAGGCTGTTTTCTGGGAAAACAACACTAGTTTCATTTGGTACCAATGCTATAAGACCATTTTCAGCATTGGTCTATATTATCTAACCTCCATGATGATGTCATATTGATGCCACATCATTGCATCGTTGGCAGCAATGAGTTGTTTTTTGAGAAAATATTGAATTTGGTATTTCTTCATACCACAATTTCCCAATTTTCAAAGCATGGTTTGGAACAACATTTTCTTTGGAAAACTGCACCAAATAAGAGGTTGTTTTGTGAAGCATCGCTTTTTCTGATGTGGTGCTTACAAAAAATGGCATCAATGCCAAATACCGCCTTAAATACCTGCTATAGTTTCACGAATTTATTTAAACAATACCCTATAATTTCCATTTACTAAAATACCCCTATAATTTGGAATTGATTTAATCAAAACATTTGTTCCAACAAGCTTAATCAAAACATTAATAATAATGAAAATATCATTTTTCCCCCTAATAACCCTTATCAAGTAAATCAACTACTAAGTTTCTCATGCAAGTTATTCTCAAATCACCTTCTTCATGATTTACTTTTACCAAAAAATAATAGTCCTGTTGTATAATATTAGTTATTTTTAGTTCATTTTATTAATAATATATAATAGTCTGACGATTTTTAGTTTAATTTATAAATGATATTCGATACTGTTTTTAGCAAAATAAAGGTCCTCCACTCATATAGAAAAAGTTACATGAGTAGGATTTGAGGAGTTATAATGTAAGTTGAGCTGGCCCTTACATGATATATAAGCAAAAAGGTGGGCTGCCTGATCGTATTTTCTAAAAATATGCACAAAATATATAGTTTCAAAAGAGGACATCAGTCTTCTAAGATAACTTCTATGCAGCTGCTCGAACCATATAGTTACTTGATCTGTATTTGCGAAATCTACTAAAGCAGTGTTATTTAAATATACCAAAAGATGTGTTATGCCATTTGTGAGGGCTACATGAAGTCCTCTTACCAAGGCTTGAATTTCAGCTGTTGAGGGCCCAACAACGCCTGCCTTCTGCAATGATATACTGTTCATTGATATGTTGGAGGATGAACCCTCGTCCTGTATAACCTGAATCTGGATCAAAAGAATTATCAGTAAATAGGGAGGGCATGTTACTATCAAATAACAGTTGAGGTCGAGGTTGCAGTGGCCGAGATGGTGAATACTCCAGTGAGAAATTGATCGCTGACCTAACCACCTGTATAGGCTCTTGGATAGTGTTCTCAAATAACCACTTATTTCTAGCTTCCCATATGTGGTAACTGATTAGAGAGAATTTACTGAAACTCATCGAAGCTTATTGCTTGCCTAGATTTATACATAAGGAACTGAACCAATCTGTAATGATGGTATGAATGGGAGGCTGCGGTATGGATGAAGGGTTCAAACCAATCTGGGCTCCACACCACACAGCCCGTGCAAACGAACATTGAAAGAGCAGGTGATGAATCGTTTCTTCCTGGTCCAAGGATCTGAAATTGCTGAAACATCCGAACCATTGAGAACTGCGCCGACCTATCTTTGATGCAAAAAAGGGGGTACGAGGGAAATACTTGGACTTGATCTGCCTGCTCCAAAATCCGCGCCCGTCTGTTAATATGAATTGACTTTTAAACCCAACAAAAACGCAAAATACATTGAGCTAGAGGGGCTCTTTGGCCGTTTGAATGATTTTGATTCCTAAGGCTAAGGGAGGGGAGGGAATGACCGGAGAATACGTTGAAAATCGGATTTCGATTACACCCAACCTAACAGTTGGAATGGACACTCAGTATTTTAAACCCTGCATCATTCTCACCATGTCTATCAGAGAACTGAATGCCTTTAAGAACTAGCATTTCTATTTTCAAGAATATTGAAGTTGCCTGTCCACCCTGGAGTTGTTTTCTTTGATCATAGTATAAAGCTTTAAGTAGTGAGCGTCCAATAAAGAGCTCCAATTACATCATAAAATTGTATAAACGTTACTAATATGCTGTATAGGTTGTACTAACTGCTGCTCTAGGTCGCACATTGTTCTGTTTGCATATTGCAATTGGTGTTGATATAGGTTGCACTTTGCATTGTAAGTGAACTAGATGCATCTTTCAGTTTATGCTTTCTTCATCTGCAGTGCACCCAAGAGGACACAGATGTGGTTGCAACTTGCAAGGGTTGGAATTCTTCATAATGTTTATTTTCATTTAATTCTTTTGTTAAACGACTACTATGTTGTAATGTGCCGGAGCAAACCAAGGGATCCCATTTCAATTTTTCAATAGTCCAATGTTGTTCTATGGTCTGTCTTGTGGCTTCTTGAGTTGCACCAATTAATGTTCTTATAAGTTGCAATCAGGGTTTGCGATTGGTAGGGATTGCAACTTGCAACTTGGGCAGGCTTGGTCCTTAGGTCGATCATTTGTTAAATTTTGAAAGGACCCAGCCCAATGCCGAATGCAGTGCAAAATCTTCAAATTGGGTGTCTTGAGTTGCACTCTTTCAGGCTCAGTTTGGAAGGAGTAGAAATGCAAATATTTAGAGTGCAAAACCTTGTGTTTTGTATTATTTTGTATGTATTTGCACTGTACATATTTGTATTTGTACTCTTCCCAAACTGAGAGCCTTAGTGAGGTTGGTGTTCTATTGGGATAAAGGTACTCATGAAGTGCTATCTACTTCTCTGATTACTTTGTTAGAGTGCATAAATGAGGGGAGTTAATCCATAAAAGAGTTTATGTTTATTCCAGATTTTAACTCTTTTACACTTCTCTCTCCCTCTCACCCTCTCTCTCTCTCTCTCTCACACACACACACACACGTAATCCTTTTTCCCTAGGATTGTTGGCTTTTGGTGATGCGGAACCTATCCTCCACATTCCTTGTGTTTGAGTTCACGAACTGAAAACAAAAGAAGAAACAGATCAGAATATTATAAGAACGAGAAACCAACACTTAGTCTCAATTTGGATTTGGCTCATCCAGGATCCAACTCCCGAGCTCAAATTGAAGTTAGTTGCATTGGGTTTTCTACAACTCTGATTGGCAGGATAGGTGCAATCCAAAATCAGCTTGGGCTTCATAATTGGGTTTATCACATAAATTGGATTGGACTTGTTCGCCCCAAACTCACCAGTCACCAATGCATCATGAAGCGCCTGGTGCAAAGCCCAATAGGCAATACAATCCCCATCTAAATAATGGCAATTTGGGATCTTGGGTGGGGGTGGATGGATACAAACCTAACAAAGGACCTGATTAAAACCATTCCTTGAAGGAAGCCTAATAAGTCCATTTTCAGGTTAGGGTCATCTATTTTATTTGAACTGAGTTAAATCAGACTCAGGGATGATTGGGGTACTTGTGGACATGGTTCATGAGTAAGCTGGTTGGATAAATTAACATGCGTGCTTTATTGGGTTGACAGAATAGTGTAACTTCCATCACTATCCCTGCTTTGCATGATAGTCTACTATGTGTGCTTTATTGGGTTGACAGCACAGTGTACTTCTATCATTATCATCATCCGAATTCAGAGTTTTTATTACTAACCTCTACCATTATCTCTTCCCTTGTTGCATGAACTCTTAGGTATCCAAATTCAGAAATCCTTGATAAACTCCAACTTTCAACCTGTCCATGTGTTCAAAAAGAAATGTTATGAATGATCAACAGTTCAATAAACAAAGACATTCTAAGAGGGGAAATCACCATTAGCTTTAATTTTGGAAATTATCTTCCATTCTCTCATAATCAATTATCATTGGACCAGGCAGAATTGGAATTTTCAATTCCATGAATGTGAATCACCATATTCTTCAGATTCCATAGCAGAATTTAACAAAATGTGGATTTTTATCCTTCAGGTTCCATGTTTCAAGAAATTAAAGACAATAGTAATTTCAATTTAGAGGAATCAACTTACTGAGTTTGCATTGTCTGGAAACTTGTCAAGTGTGAAGCCTCCCATCCCAATAATTGCATGAACTGGGGCAGTGTAGTTTGTCTGGTCATATGTGTCGGTCCCATTCGGATCTTTCTCAGGCATGGCTTTGCAGTTGTTCTGGTAAATAGCACAGGTTCTTTCATAGTTGTGGACGTGGCCAAATAGGACTAGATTCACCTGTTTCATGATCAAAACTATGCTATTAACATATTATCTGCCTTACAAAATGTGAAGCTAATGTAGGATTAGTCTTTTCAACCAAAAAAAAAAAAAAATGAAAAGAAGATAGATGAAACAGATTTTGAGCAAAAAAAAAAATCTTCTTTAAGAATGTCCCTTTTAAGGGGTCAATAGCTATCTAACTCCCAAAATAGCCAATCAAATTAGGAGAGCTGAAGTCCTATCTGTTGTCTATTATGAATTTTAATTTTGGTCCTTCTGTTATTTGGTTTGCTCGTTTTGACTTAAGGCTATGTTTGATTTGACAGAATATAAGAGAGAAACAGAAGGTTGAGGAAAAGTTTTTAAGGAAATTCACAAAAGAAATTTAAATACTTCAAAGTAAATATTGTTAAATCACAAAAAGTCACCAACATTTATTGTAATTTCAGCTCCATTCTGGTACAACGAAAGTTTACTTTTACAGTTTCAATAATTTGTTGGGGCATATACAGACAGAAGGAGTTTTAATTATTGATTCTTTTTTGGGGTGATCACAGTAAGTATATTTAGAGAAATCAAAAGACTAAAAAAATCACTTTTGTTGCTGCAGAACATTTGAAAACATAGATAGGACATTTATTGAAAAATATTGACCAAATTAGAGGAATCCCATGATACACTTGCTGTTTTTATCATCCATTTCGTTTTTGGACCCCAAACCATTGCATCCAGTCTATATCTATTCTTTTGTTTCTACAATCTTTGTTCTTAGTCTTATCAAGCCATTTATGTTTGCATGCTTAATCAACTAAATAAATAAATAAATTGAAATCTATGCACTTTTTGTATATATGATATGTCTACATAAGTATATGACAAATTTAATTACCTTGTTGTCAAATAGTAATGGCTCTACAGCTTCAACGAAACTGTGATCGACACTCGGAAGAAGTCCAGCCAGTGCTCCTTTAACGGATGTATACATGGGTCTATGTCTGCAGCCAATAAATGTCTTAGGGGGTGTTCTAAAACATGGTTTTCTTTTGAGAATTCAAAAAAAGGCCCCACAATGATTTGGGAAAACAAGCCCAGATCTGCTGAAAATTTTTGAGCCAAAAATACATAAAACATGTTCTTGGCTGTGATATGTTTCTTTCATTTTTCAAATACAACCAAGAATGAGTTATTGAACTTTTGGTTTCAAAACATGATTTTTCTGGAAATTTCATATTATGGTTCATAAATCATATAATACACAGATAGTAATTCTGATTGAATTGATATTAGTTTTCCTTTCACATTTTACTTTCTATTTATATTTTGAATCCAGTTCCATGTTAATGTGGATTTATATGATTGATATGAGCTAGCACTTGTAAAAGGGTATATGAGAACTTGGCATGTTTCCCACAAAATGAACATTGACTTGCATCAACCTTATGAAAATGAAAACATGTTTTTGGTTCTGAATGAAAATTTTTGTTGGCTTCAGATACAAGGTTGTTTTCTTATTCAAACTGAAAATGTTTTCACTTTCAACCGAGAAAACACAATCTGAAGAACAGAAGAAGGATTTTTATTTTTTTTTTGTATTTTTTCCCCTGATGTAGCATTTTCTAGAAACAAATAATGCAAAAACATTCATGTTGGAAAACACCCCCTTATTAAGTCTAATCTCATATTAGAAACAATATTTCAATCCGTGTGGAAAATCAGTGATCTCATTCCAATTAAAAGAAATTTTAAATAAAGATGATTAGAATTTACAATCTATTGCATTAAAGGCCAAGGCTAAAGCGAAAAGTGCAATTTTGTGGGCAAAGATGTATGTTTCTGTTGATTGAACACACTGTCGATCCAAAGCATAAGTGCATAACATGAATGTTCAGGTTTACAAAAAAAAAAAATGAAGGCTTAGAATAATTAAGACATGTCAGTATGAGTGAGTGTGGAAAGGAGGAGAGAATCGTATTTACCCTATAAAAATTACCCAAGGTGTTCTTGATCTATCAACTGAGCCCAAGTCGTTCTGAATCCATTTGTACTGTTATATGGTTAATTATCATGTTAGATGTTACAAGATATGATTCAAAAATCATAACAGGATCAAGGAGTAAACTCATTTTTACCTGCTCAGAATTAACGGACCAATCATGCTCAGTTGAAATTACAGTAAAATGAACACTCCCTTGTTCTATTGAGTACCATGGTTTGTCCTTTCCAACAGTGGGCATGGGAAAATATGCCTCATAAGGAACCCCACATTCTCCACCAGAGTCTGGTGTTTTATACACTGATCCTGAGCTTGCAAAGTCTCTGTAAATGTTATAAGCAAGGAATTATGTTAGCTGGCTATTGAAAAAAGCTGGAAAAGAGCAATTCAAGCCCATTGAGGCTAGGTATATTTACCATTAGTTCTCTCATCTATTCTTCTATAAGCATTCACAGAAAAGGCCAGCAAAAGAAAGATAAAGAGTTTACAAGTGAGACACAGTACCTCTCATGGTTGCCAATTGCAGTCATATAAGAGACCTGAGAAGCCACAGGCTTTATGAGGTGAAGAAAGAAATCCCATTCAACTAAGAAGCCTGTGGCATAGCTTATGTCGCCAATGTGGAAAATGGAATCGACGTTTCCTGATTTTACTTCATTAGCCATGGCTTCTACCACCGAGATAGATCCTGGCTGCTTGTTCAAAAAGAATAATGAATTTTTTGAGAACATAATGTGTTCAGTTTCTGTGTTTATTCTATTTAGGAAAAAAAGATGGTAAGATAATCTTTGGGATTGGTCTTTATTTTGGTAAGAATTATGATTACGATGGTCACTTTAGCTAATCTATACATCCAAGCAGTGTTGCATGGAGTCTGATAAAATGGATGAAGCCATTTAAATGATCATAGTGCTATTTTCAAAGCGGGGAAGAAAAAGAAAAAGGAAATCCATCACTGATACAAGAAAAAGAATTGCAGTTTCTAGTGCATTGGACACTGATGTTACCCAGGTTACTACCTGAATGTAATGCTCAACGGATGCATCACGTGGAGCCTTTCCCATGTCACCAAATGCTAGAAATTTGAGCTCATCTGATCCTGCTGCCGGTGGAGTTCGAAATTGTATTTCATCGCTCCAGCCAACTGAATCACTGCATTATAAGAACAAGACAGCCATTCTTAGTTATGGAATTGGAAGACTCAGACTAAGACATATATGCATAATTACGACTGCAAAACTTTTGGTGTGTTTGTTGTTAATTACCAATCACAAAACCTTCTTGAATTGTGTTAAACATTTGACAAAAGCTGAATGGAACCATCTAGATTTAACATGGAGTACACACTAAAAACAACTTAAGCAAAACTTCTGCTGAAAAACTAATCTAACATATATGATAAGTACTGTGTTCCCTATACAATGGCTTTAAATGTGTAAAAAGATATCTATTTGGACATGTTTAATTTTCCACTCATGGTTATGGATAATTTGAAAGGGTGGTTGAACTGAGGGATAATAAACTGCTTGCATCTTTCTGACTCCATTCCATTTCCATAAAACAAATCTGGTAGATGTAAACCATTACAACTATCAAACAAACTAGATAACTAAAGTTGTTTGAGAGGCTAGACACCAATTGATAAACACACATAAAAACCCTAACTTTTGGATTTCCAATATAAAATGGCTCGGTGGTTCTGATTCCAACTATTTTTATTTTTTGGAAATTTTGTTAGCCCTTGTGCAATGGCAATGGTAATGGGAGGGAGCATTGATGGGTGAATGGTAAAATCTCACACTGACAAGAATGCGGGTTTCGGTCTGAGAGCAGGCACTTCTGTACAAAAAATTATGTCAAAGTTTAGGTCTGTATCCAGTCCAGCCCTCTCAAAAAAATAATAAGGGTCCATTGGGTCTATATAGTCAGAATCGGAATCGGAATCAGAATTGGTTGGAATTGATTCTTATTCCCAGAAGAGGGAGAGGGAATGCCCATTCCTTGATATAGGGGAATGCCATTCCACCAGGAATGGGAATGGGTTCCAATTCCACCCAACCGAACAGTTGTAATCGGAATGGACAATGATTCTGATTCTGGATGTGGACATACCAATTGATAGTTCTTCTTTGCTCTAAAGGTGCACGTTGTGTCCACATTTTTCTTCATTTTCCTTTTCTATTTATTTTCTGTATTTCTTTATTTTTAACATGAGAAATATTGTACCTTCCATATCTATAGGAGTAGACACTTGAAGGTTCAAGCCCTGTCACCACGGCAGTATGAATGTATCCAGGGTCATGCCACCCAAAATCCTTAGCCGGGCTTGGAACATTAGAACCTACAAATTTTCGATGAAGCACAAGAATTAATTGCAAATGAGCCTTACAATCCTCATATTTCCTTTCTTATTTTCTATTTTAAAAACCCCAATTCCTTAATCAGAAAAAATGAAGTGTCTGAACTTTACTTGACAATAACCAAAGTGCCATGAGCCCGAGACTAGTTAGGAAAAGCAGATTGCTTAGGTTCATTTCATAGGCATTCTTTCCATAAATTTCTCTTGAAAATGCCTACCAAGTTTACAGCCGATTGAATACTTTCTTTATTTGATTAATTGCAGCTTCTTAGTTTTGGTATGATCCCACTCTTTGTTCCAGTTAAATGAGATTCCATCTGTTGTTCAACAAACACAGAATTGCAGCTAATCTTATCACATTGTTCTCTTTACCTCTTATTTTTAGCTAACATCATTGATGATGATGATGATGGTGACGACAGTGAATGTTCAGCGATAGTTAAGTTTGCATTATTGAATAGTATGGTTGCAAATTAATCCTTCACTGTTGTGTCTTTGGCAAAGATCCAAATCAGTTCATTCCACTACAGTTAACCAGGTTTTAAGTTGACAAGTTTAAGGAAAGAAATTAAAGCGATGAAATGAAATAAATCAAACAAAGAATATAGAAAGTAGCAACTATTTGAAGAACTTACTACACATGTTATCCTGTGTAAATGTAGTGACTTCTGAATTCAAGGATTTCCCATCGCCATATTGAACTTGTTGAGGATTTCTATCTCCACTTACCCACGTTAATCTCATCTGCAGCGTGTTTCACAGAGGACTCATTGGCTTTTATTTCACACAGAGAGAGAGAAAAATTTGCACTTAAGGCTAAGTTTGGAAGGAGTACAAATACAAATATGTACATTACAAATCTATACAAAATAATACAAAATATAACGTTTTGCGCTCTACATATTTGTATTTGTACTCCTTCCGAATGGAGACTAATAAATTTTTGAGACATATACAGGTGATCATGGGCCGGGTCAGGTTTGGCATCTGTTGTATGGGTTATAGTTTGGGCCATGTTCTGGGCCTATATCTTTTATTTATAAAATATATACAATAGAAATTATATCTTTTAATATGAACATATAAAATGACTTTTTTACCCTTGATGTACGTTTGATCAAATTAATCAAAACAATACCTATAAAAAAGGCCGTTTATAGCAAAAGGTCAATTTAGTAAAAAAATAGTTTCAAACTATTGGAGGTGTTTTAGTAATATACAAACTAAACCTATAGGGGTAGGTTTTAGAAAATCATTGAAACTATAGGGGTGTCTAAATAACTGACTATATAATATATTGCTGAAACCTCTCTTGGTTTAGTAATTGCAATTATCTCCCCTGAACTTTCGGATTCATTTATAAGTAAACCCTCTATGGTAGAATCTTCTAATAAAAGACGGATGCAGTTATTATTAAGACTGGTTTCTATGGAGGACAAAAACAATACAAACTTTATGAACAACAAAAACAAAGAGAATTTAAAGTTGTAGCTTTACCTTTGAGTGATTGATATGAAGGGCAAATTTGAAAAATAAACAATTTCAAAAAAGAGATTGGAAGTATTCAGGGTAATGATTCATATGAAGAGAAAATTTGGAAAATAAACATTTTTGTTAAAAGTAATTTCATGGGGGTATTTTGAATATTTTTATGCCACTTTTTAGAAGTTTCTACCGGAGGGGGTCTACTTGCAAGTATGTCAAAAAGTTCAAGGGGGACGATCACAATTACCAAACTTTAGAGGAGGTTTCAGCAACAACCATAAACTTCAAGGGAAATTTCAACAATTTACCCTATTTTATATTATATGTCATATGATATAAAATATTATATATAATATATAATTTATAGGTGTCACATATTTATATATAAAATATAAATTTAACATAAAATATATATGTAGGGTGGATTTGAGCTGAACCGAGCCGAATAGTACTAGGCTCAAGTTCAAGCTCGAGCTTAGTTTGAATCAGAACCTTGAGCTCGAGCTTGGCTCGAGTCAAAAGTTCATAAGCTCGAGCTCGATTTTGAGAAAAAAATATTTTATAAACATAAAAAAATATATATATATATATATATTATTTTAAATTTAAAAAATTAAGAAATATAATAATTAATAATTATAATAATTTTATTATATATATATATATTATTTTCTATAATCTTATTGTATATATTATATATATTAAATATCAAATATATATATTCGAACCGACTCGCTAACCAAGCTCTAATAGGCTCGAACTCGGGTCATTTAATAATCGAGCCACTGAATTGGGCTTGAACTTAGTTGAAACCGAGCTGAGCCGAGTTCAAACAGCTCATGAAAAACTCGGCTTGTTGCCACAATATATGGAATAATTTATGCTGCGGAAAGACGTGATATAGGAAGGGCTTTGACCCATCAAAACCACCCTGTGAATTTGATAATCACCAACTGGTTGGTTTCCGCTTACCACTTTTTATGATACCGACCATTGGTTAAGCTTTTCCGGTTCAATATATACACGTGTAAAATAATATATAAATGTGTGGGGTGATTGGGTGAGCCAGGCCAAAAATGGTCGCCCCTCCTGTGTCCACCATGCACATAGTACCCTAACCCAAGTGAAGGTAGAAAGTGATCCCAAGTCTTTGGTACAATCAGCCTGAGATCTTATCAATTGATTCAATTGGAAAGTAGACAAGCACCTTAGCTAAGCGTGCAATTTGGGCAGGTCCAATCCAAGCCTTGATCGACCCAGACCGCAACTTTACATGGAATGCCATGGGCTTTCAGTACTTGTGCTGGACCCAGGCCCAAAACTTCATTTTTCTTATATGTTTATATAAGACATATTTGTATAGGCTGGACCTGTGTTGAACAGATTATGTTTAACCTCATTCTCAGGGCTAAGGCCCAGTTCTTAGGGTTGGGCCTGGTTTGTCCTTAAATCTGGCCCAATGTGCCTAATTTGCACCCTTAACTTTAGCTTATTTTTATTGAAAAAGCATTACCTATCACCTAGGATGCAGCAATAAATTTGGGGGTGAGGGAGTCAATAAAGCGCTCAGAATAGATTGACCATAATTAGGAAGAGAATGTTTTGAGTGTTGATGTGTGTGTTAAACATAAAAATCTGTTAGGCCTGTTGACCGTAGCCTTGGCTAAAGCCATGAATCACAGCCCTGGATGTAGGGGTGTTAACAGTATTTAAAAATTCAATTTCAAATTCGGATATGACCTGAACTAATAAATATTCGAATTCAATTAATTATTTAATTCTTATATAATATATAAAACATTTTATATTTTATATAATTTATATATATAATAATTAAATTATATAAATAATTTATATATTTTATAAATAAAAAATTTATTTTATATATTTATTAATTATCTAAAATAATTAATTGATTGAATTCGAATGAAATCGAATATTAAATATTTAATCGAATCAAATTCGAATATCGAATTTTCTAATCGATTCGAATTCAGGTATTTACTAATTCTATTCGAATCGGATCCGCCTAAACGTGGATGTATCAATGCGGCTCCACTAGTATTGGATCAAGTGGCGTTAAGGTGGAACTCCAAAGTACATCCAATGGCCCAAGGTATTCCCAATGTGCGGGTAGGATGTATTGTTAGGTAGGTGTGTGGAGCCCTCTGGGAGAGAATATCTTGAAACACTGCAGTCATGGTGGCGGCAAATATGAACTAAGTGGAGAAGATGTATTGCAGTAGGGAAGAGTGGAATCCCTGTGATGAAAAGTGAAAGCCCAAATTACCGATGTTCCTGTAGAATCTATGCTGGAAAGATGGCCGTATAACGGCGCTCCTGGATTACTGAAATTCACAGCGTCCGACCTTTGCAAAATGCAAGGTGTGCTGAACCCACCACTGAATAGCACGAACTCTACATCAGTTCTGATGTTAATCACATGAAAAGTTACAGAGCCACTGCAAGTTTTCAACGCACAGGCACCTCCCACATGTTTCTTGCATTCACTCCTTTTGCAGTCAACATAATCCGGATCATTGCTCATGTACTGTGCCTGCATTCAAATTGATTCAGGTTTCAGACCCTGTTCATGTTTTAGCTGTTCTATCCATCGATCAAGAGGATTGTTTTTATTTGTTTACCTTAACAGGATAATGGCAGAGAAGTGGAAGGTCACTAAGATCACCAGTCTCCTTATAAAGTAAAGCATTCAAGGGGCAATCTGAAACACTGCTCGTGTAGCAAAAATCCCAGAAGAAAGAAAAGTGATGTAGAAATGAGAAACCAAGAGATTAATATAAAAGAGTACTTACTGGAATAGAGATTGATTAATTTCTGGGTGTGCCTTACTCAGAATAAGAAGGTGAGATCATGGCAACCCAATGGGCTTTCGACGGAAGCATAACTCCGCTGACGTTAACCGTCACATATTCTTCATTCGCAAGTCCAGAACTTGAGCTGATATTAACTTGAATATACGGGTTCAAGTCAGGACACTTGATCAAGGATCTTCTGTTCACCATTCGAAAATCTGAAATCGCGGTATAACCACGATATTCTTCGGTAAAATTGATGGGTATGAATGGAGTCGTTGTTCGTGAAGAAGATGATGACGAAGAAAACAAGAGAAGGAAGAGAAAGAAGAAGGAATTGGATACCCAAGAAAATTTCAGAAGAGGAGAAACAGAAGTCATGATTGAATCCAACTTCTGTGACTTGAGAGAAGATTTTTGTCGTTGCAGGGTCGTAAGATCTCGTTGTCTTCCTTCGAACCCTTTTAATCTCCCCTGCTTGTGAGAATTGAGAGCTCATCTCAGTTTTTGCTTCGAAATTCATTAATGGCGCCCGTATGGTTCGATCAAGTTTTCCGGCTTATGCATGAGCACGATTGTTACGTGGGGGCCGAATTTCACAAGTGGATTTTGTTTGTTATGGAAGTAGTTAATGGTGGCTTTTTGCTTTAAATTCGTCATTTTGCTTTACATGTCTGCTTATTGTCGGTGGGTTGCACGTTTCTTGCAATCCAACGGTTCAGAAGATCTTTAGTTGGACGGTATAGACTGATAACAATTCGCAGCGTTGAGGGTAGGCAATATTTTTGCTACAGTGAGATTAGGCAAATTAGCGGGTGTTCTTTTTTAGGCTGTGTTTGGTTTAAAGGAAAAGGTAGAGAAAGGAAGGGAAATGTAAGAAAATTTTTACGAACCTTATATCCTATGTTTTTTTTCTTTTCCCTACCTTTTCCTTCAAACCAAACATATCCTTAATGAATTAGTAGTTCATTCAATAAAAGGGTGGTTTTTTTTGGATAATAAAAGGGTGATTGTGTGCTGAAAAATAGATAAATAAATAAATAAAAGGATGGTTGTGTTTTCGAACCATACAAAGATTTCATATCTGCGCCCCACATGCACGTCTCAGCGTGCATTAGGAATGTGCTGAGATGTGCATGTGGGGCGTTTGTGGGGTGCGCTTTGTGGGGCGTAAATATGAATTCTCATACAAAATGCTACTTTGGGTGGCATGTGTAATTGCACGTGCAAGAAAAAAAAAAGAATGGTCAGATAAATTTGTTTAAGTGAGATTTGGATATCTTCATAATTGGGTCTAATTCCTTCTTGTTTAATGTGTTAGGATCCAATTATATAATCTATACCACTATAAACCTTATGAATGAGGCCTTGGGTTTCTGATTTTTTTATTAAAATATCCCTCATTTCAAATTTGGGGGTAAAAATGTAATTTTAATATTATTATTGAATTCATTCAATTCCATTTCATTAAGACCAATATTTAAGGCATTAACTCCTTTTTTTTTGTCATTAAATCATATATTTAAGTATTTTTCTTTCTTATCATTAAATTCCATTAATTAAGTGTATAAGTAATGATTTTAGCATAACCTATATTTTTAAATGATGCTTGAAAGACATGATACTAGACAAGCTTTTAACTAATCAGACCCCCCCCCCCCTCTTTAATTTTGGTGGAAACCTACCTAATTGGTGCCTACCTTTATGATGTCAATTGATTGGTTGTAAGTTTTTCCAGTATCATGCTTTTATACCAGTATCATAGTCAACCCATTTTTAAAATCAATCTATAAATAAAATTGTTTTCATCTAGGTAGGGATTAAATAATTCAACCATCTAAGTCAAATGAGTTAAGCCAGGCATAATTAAATAATAAAAAAATTTAAAATAAATAAATCTACAAAAAATATAAAAATAATGTAAATTTGTAAAAGAGGTTGGGTACATCTCTATTATTATATAATCATGATGTTAAATATTAGTAAAAGAGAAAAAAAGGAAGTATATACAAGAGAAACACCCAAATAGAACTAGGCTTGTCAATGATACCTGAAAATTTGAGGCTCAATTCGACATTCGGTTAGATTATCTCAGATTCAGATAATGTTTTTATGTAACTAGATCAGACTCGATTTTGTTATCTGCATCAAATTAATAATTGGATTTGATTCTGATTCGATTCCACCTGATCCAATTAAATTCCAAATTTGATATATTATAATATTTATTAATTTAAATATATAAATTTTATTTAATTATATTTAAAATTATAAAGATATATTTTTATATATTGATGGAGGGAGATTTGGCCCGACCTCACAGCACGGGTACACGTGGGCGTGACCTTGCTCAAACAGTGACTCAGCATGACAGCGCAACGAGCATGACAGCGCAACGAGCGTGAGCATAACTCGGAAGGAAAGTCCCACAGAGTTCAGCTTGGCAACCCGGCGAGTAAACTACTCGTCGGGGGCCGCCTTACCCGCACCTCCTCCCCGGGGTTAAGGCACTTCGGGGGGTCCCAAGTTCGAGGCACCCTGACCCCTTTTAAGACCCGAGCTCCTCCCAATGGACCTCGGGCCACTCCTAGCAGAAATGCACCGATCCTTCCCCGGACACCCCGAGGCTCAGGCACCTCGGGTCAGCTAGCTCGGCACAATCGGCTTCAGGCAGTCTGTTACTCAAAGGATAGCTCGGCTCAGGGTAGTTCGGTATATAACACAGGAGGGCTTCTTGCTCAACCACTGTACCTGACAAATCTGTGAACAACAGGCATGTCCCTCTCGCCGCACCTGCCACCTTTAGAAAGGTGTCCTGCACTTGACAAATACGTACCTTGTAACGACAGCCCCGCGTGTACCACCTTAGCCTTTCCTGTAATGGTTGTGGCAGACTGACAGTGGCGGTTATACCTGCCCTATTAGAAGTCAGAGGGCCTGAAGCAACGAAATTTGGTTATAAGCAGCTTATTCTCAAGGAGCAAGGTATCTTCAAATGACCTGCGTAACCTTTCACTCTTAGCCTTCGTTCTCCTTTTGCCTTTTGCATACAATACTAACTTAAGCATCGGAGTGTTCCTGCCAGGAAACCCCCTGGGAATTCTTCCTCTTTCCTCCCGTCTCAGGTACCTCTCAAGAGCCACGCGAGCGCCAACTAGGAGTGACCGGATTGCGTTACATAATTTGGCGCCGTCTGTGGGAAATGCTTCAAAAGGCCTTTCTCTCTAAACTTTCTCAGTTCTTTTCTTCCTCGAAACAATCCAACACTCATAAACTTCCTCCAGCAACGTCGGGCGGAGCACGAAAATGGATAACTCCAGGGAACAACCCCAGCTTCCTATTGTCTGTATCGGACAGTTCACCGTCCCCCTCTCAGCAGACGGAGTCCCCAGCTTGAATATGCCTCCCATAGTGGCACCTGTCGTTGCCCCACTCCCTGCTACGGTCGAAGCGACGTCCACCGAACCTTCGGTCATGCTCCCAGCGGCCAACTCAAACCAACTGGAGGACTTGATGCAGTGCATGCGGACCATGCAGGTCCAGCTCTATCAACAACACATACCGCACCAGGTCTCCCAGTATCAGTATCAGCAGCAATTCCCCCAACTGCCTCAACCTCAACTTCAATAGCCGCAGTTCCCGCCTCGCAGCAAGCTAAGTCTCGTCGCCAGGACGAGCGCCCCTCTGGCTAAGGAGAGGTCCCCCAAAACCTCCCAAAAAACCAGGCCTCCCCCCGCAACAGACGAGAGAGACCGACTACCCCGATCTCACCACGGGCGGACAGGATGGGAGGACCCCAGCTCATCAGGTCTACGTCACCTCAGCAGTCAAAGTTTGAAACCCCACTCCTTGAGAACTGGTTCGAGGTCCTGGCAACAAACTCCAAGCAGGACCCCTCTGTCCGCAGCCATCACCAGCAGACTGGGCTACCTCCTACACAAACCATTCCGGACAGTGCAGAGGTGAGCAGCACAAACGTCGAGCCCACCAAGAAGTATTGCCCGAGCTCATGGGCAAAGAAAAGGTAAGCTCAGCCGAAGTCAAAGCTCCTCTCCTCTCGGTTCCATCCCCCTGTCTTCCGAACTCCTAGCGATCCCAATGCCCAAAGACTTTAAGCTCCCCCCTCTCAACAAGTATGACGGGTCGTTTGACCCAAATGACCATGTAGATGCCTTTCAGTCACAGATGTACCTGGCGAGAGCTAGCGAGTCATGCATGTGCGTAGCCTTCTCCACTACTTTTAGAGGAGCAACCCGCACGTGGTACTGGAATTTGGCACCTGGGTCGATAAGAAGTTGGGCGCAGTTCGCACAAACCTTCACATCTCACTTCGTTACTAGCAAACAATGTCCGCGATCCGAAGAAAGTCTCCTCAGCATAGTGCAGAGAGAGGGAGAATCCATCCGAAGCTATATCAAGTGGTTCAACGATGCTTGTATGCAGATACCGCGCCTGGACCCCATTGTACACATTACGACAGCTAAGAAGGGCGTGATGCACAAAGAGTTTAAATGGCACATGGTCGTCAACCAACCAGCGACCATAACCAAGTTCCTGAAGCTTGCGAACAGGTTCATAGCCATTGAAGAGGAGATCAACCAAAAGGGCGAAGGCGCTCCCAAAAAAAGGAAGAGGGAAGGAGAATTTTCCAGCCAATGGGACAACCAAAAGAAAAGGGACACAGCTCAGGGGGAAAAGTCGGGTCAGTTCTTCCGACCTCCTATAGCGGACCGAGCTTATTACACCCCACTGAACGCGAAGCGGGCTGAAATCCTGATGGCGATCAAGGATGCCCCGTACGTGAAGTGACCACCCCGCTTGAGGGGGAATCCCAATAAAAGAAATAAGAACCCATATTGTAGTTTTCACAAAGATCATGGTCACAGTATCGAGAGTTGTAAAAACCTCCACGACGAGATAGAGGAGCTCATCCGTCGTGGGTATCAAAGAAACTTTGTACAAAATAATAATAATAGTAATAAAACAGGTCGGCAAGGGGAGCGCAGTAAGGATGCTCCCGAGTCCAGCAGCAGGCCGCCGAACAACCTTAGAGGCAGCCTCCGGAGGAGAGGCCAGTTCGGGGAACCATCCATATGATAGTGGGAGGTTCGATCGTTGCGGGTTGCACTTCAGTAGCAACTCGGACTTCGGTTCGTGAGGCCACCCGGGAGGAGCAGAACCCCCCAAAGCGACCGAGGACAGAAGAGCCAATTTTCTTCATAGAAGATGATGCGCGAGGAGTCCACTACCCCCACGACGACGCGCTCGTAATAAAGCTAAGAGTCAATGACTTCAAGGTCAGGCATGTACTCGTCGACTCAGGCAGCTCAGCCGACATCCTCTTCAAAGTTGCGTATGACCAGCTCAGTTGCAGAGAAGCGACCTAAAGCCCGCAGACACTCCTTTGGTAGGCTTCAGCAGGGAAGAAGTCCGACCCCTTGGGAAAATAACAGTACCTATGGAGGCCGACACGTGGCCTTGTGTTGTCAGATTCAAGCATGACTTCTTGGTGGTCGTGACCCCCTCCCCCTACAATGCCATAATAGATCAACCGATCACCCATGTCCTACGGGCGGTGGCCTCCACTTACCATTTGGCCATGATGTTTCCAACGGAATTCGGTGTGGGGGTAGTGCGGGGCGACCAACTCGAATCATGTAAGTGCTACGTCACCACCCTGAAAGGAAAAACCAAGGTAACCGATGACCTCGAGCTAGAGCGGCCTATGGAGCAAGGCGAAGAACAAGTCGCGCCCACAGAAGAAACGGTCACGGTTCCGACCTCAGCAACAAACCTAGCTCGGATGCTTCAGATCGGCGCTTCCGCCCAAGAACCTCTACGATTCGAACTAGTAAGTTTCTTACTTCAAAATTTAGATATTTTTGCATAGTCTGTGGCAGAGATGCCCGATATAGACCCCGAACTCATAACTCATAAGCTGAATACTGATCCTATAGTTAGGCCCGTTAGATAGAACAAACGCAACCTAGCCCCGGAGCGGTGTAAAGCGGTCGATGAGGAGGTCGAAAAGCTCCTCGCAGCTGACTTCATAAGAGAAGTCCACTACCCAAGCTGGGTAGCCAACCCCGTCCTAGGAAAGAAGGCCAATGGCAAGTGGCCCATGTCTGTCGACTACACCGACCTGAATCAGGCTTGCCCAAAAGACTGCTTCCCTCTCCCTAGAATTGACTGATTGGTGGACACGACCTCAGGGCACGAGTTGCTGAGTTTCTTAGACACCTATTCGGGCTATAACTAAATCAAGATGGACTCGGCGGACGAAGAAAAGATTGCCTTCATCACGGAATTCGGCCTATACTGTTACAAGGTTATGCCCTTCGGATTGAAAAACACAGGGGCAACCTTTCAAAGGCTTGTAAATAAGTTGTTTGCGCCGTTAATCGACAGAAAAGTAGAATGTCATGTAGACGACATGGACGTCAAAACTCAATTTCACATGAATTAATACAAGATTTGCAATATGTTTTTGAAATTCTGCGTAAGTTTAATATGAAACTGAACCCAAACAAGTGTGTTTGGTGTGACCTTAGGCAAGTTCCTAGGATACATCGTTAATCGGCGCGGCATTAAAGCCAACTCAGATAAAATTAAGGTCATTTTAGATATGAGACCACCCCGAAAGTTGAAGGAGGTTTAGAGGTTGAATGGCCGCATAGCCGCCCTGAGCCGCTTAATGTCTAAATCGGCGGACCGCTGTCTACCATTCTTTAAGGCAATTAAGAGCAAGGGTTCGAATGGACGCAGGACTACCAGCTCGCGTTCGACGAGCTCAATGAGGGCGATGTTTTAGAACTATACCTCTTGGCGAGCGACTAAGTGGTCAGTTCGATACTAATAAAGGAAGTAGATCGAATCCAACGACCCATCTATTACATTAATAATGTATTGCAGGGAGAAAAAACAAGATATCCGAAGATGGAGAAACTAGCATACGCATTGATAATCGCAGCTCGGAAGCTCCACCCATACTTCCAAGCTCATAATGTTATCGTCCTCATTGACAAACCTCTGGGGCAAGTATTTTTTAAGCCCGAGGTCTTTAGTCGGTTGATGAAGTGGGCCATTGAGCTCAACGAGTACGATCTCCAATACAAGCCGCGAACTGCCATTAAGGCCCAAGCCTTAGCAGATTTCATAGCCGAATGTACATTCAACTCTGAAGTCCCCAGGCCGGTTGAGCACGAGGCTCCCAGCTCGGATGAGCCCGAAGCTCCCAGGCCGATCGAGTCCGAACCTTGTGAAACAGTAGCCAGTGTGGCATCTCTCCTAACTCGGCCAACCGCGAGCTGGGATAAGGAGCCTTGGATCCTTCACATAGATGGCTCCTCGAACCAACAGGGCAGTGGAGCTGGAATAGTTCTACATGACCCAAGCGACACGAAACTGGAATACGCTCTACGCTTCAAGTTCGCGATGTCTAACAATGAAGTAGAGTACGAGGAGTTGATAGCTAGACTAGCCCTAGCCAGAGAAGTAAAAGCAAAGCACATTGTTATCTGCAGCAACTCCCAGCTCGTGGTTAACCAGGTCATCAGCGAGTATGAAGCTCGCGAGCCAATCATGATTGCCTACTTGACCAAAGTTAGAGAGGCCCTGCTCAACTTCCAGTCACACTTCGTCAGACAGATCCCTAGGTCAGAGAACGTTGAGGTCGATGCCCTGTCCAAGTTAGCCAGCACTAGCGACATCACCATGAGAACCGTGTACATAGAGGACCTATCTTGGCCTAGCATTCTCAGGGGGGCAGAGGAGGTCGCTTCTGTCGTTCAGGCAGAGTCGAGCTAGATGGACCCGCTCGCGAGCTTCTTGCTACACGAGACCCTCCCTGCAGATCGCAATGCAGCCAGAAGGGTGCAACGCCAGGCAGCCAAATACGTCATGATAGATGAGTGGCTGTACAGGAGATCCTACACGCTCCTCTATCTGTGTTGCTTGCGGCCTACCGAAGCCGAACTCGTACTCTGCGACACTCATGAGGGATTGTGCAGTGGGCACTTGGGGGGCAAGGCCCTTGCCCAGAAAGCGCTTCGACAAGGGTATTATTGGCCAACAATGAAGGCAGATGCCATTGAACTCGTTAGAAAAAGTGGCAAATGTCAGAGACATGCCAATATTCACCACCAACCCGCTGCTGACCTCAAGTATCTCACCAGTCCGTGGCCCTTTGCTTAATGGGGCATCGATCTACTCGAGCCATTCCCGCCGATAACGGGTGGAAGGAAGTTCTTAGTGGTAGCAGTGGACTATTTTACCAAGTGGGTAGAAGTTGAATCCCTCGTAACGATAACAGCTCGAAATGTCCAAAATTTCTTTTGGAAAAACATCGTATGCCGCTTCGAATTATCTCGGGTGTTGATTTCTGACAACAACAAACAGTTCAAAGACATCAAATTCCAAGACTGGTGCCAAGATATGGGAATTCGACAGAACTTCACTTCAATCGCACACCCTCAAGCAAACGGTCAGGCAGAAGTCACAAACATAGTCATCTTCCGCGGATTAAGGCATGGTCGGACCGGGCTAAAGGATTGTGGGCAGATGAACTACCCAGTGTTCTATGGGTATACCGGACCACGGAGAAGATCGCCACGGGAGAAACACCCTTCAATCTCATCTATGGCACCAAAGTAGTGATTCCCGCAGAGATCAAAGTGCCTACGCTACGATTAGAGGCATACAACGATCAGACAAACGAAGATGAGCTATGTACCAACCTCAATCTACTTGACGAAGTGAGGGACCTTGTGTACATCAAGACAGCAGCCTACCAGCAGAGAGTAGCTCGGTACTATAACGCTAGGGTCAAGAAGCGGAATCTCCTCGTTGGTGACCCGGTCCTTCGTAAAGTTATGGTGCCTGAGCCTGGCATTGGCAAGCTTGGGTCCAACTGGGAAGGCCCTCACTGAGTGAAACGAGTGCTCAGAGAAGGAACATATGAGCTCGAGACCCTCGAAGGGAAACAAGTACCTTGGGCATGGAATATTGTCAACCTAAGACAATACTATCTATAAGATTTGAGTAGGTCACGAACCACTCCCAAAGCCTAAGGGCCAGAATACCGAGCTAATATGACCTCGGCAGAACAGGACCCAGTCGCCTCTATGGCATGGGCAAAATCCGAGAGTGAGCCACGAGCCACTCCTCTAGCCTAAGGGCTGAAACGCCGAGCTAATGAAGAAACCTCAGCAGCATACAAAACTAAGTTGCCCCATTAGCACAAATTAAGTACTTGTAGCACTTGAGGTGCAAGCGGCTTGAGCATGAACCTTACGACAAATAGCCTGCCCTGGCATGCGAAGATTTAAACCCGTAAGGACAATTGACAGCAACCTACCTCGGGTACAAACAGGTCGGGCATGCGCCCTACTATGTCCCTCACCTCAACGTACACGAGGCTACTCATACTAAACAGTTTGGGGCCCCAATGGCCGTTAGGGAACACCCACTTTAGAAGTCCAACTCGATAGGTTGATAGCTTGGGGTGAGATAACCGTTTCGACAAAAATGAATTGCGCAAACTTTTGACAAAAGGAAGAAATTTCTTCATTTCAGAAAATTCGTTACATAAATTTCATTAAGGATGCCTTGATTACAAGAAAGAAAAAGGGAAAAAATTAAGTTACAAGTATAAAGAGCAAACTACTTTGGGAGCTCGTCGCCTCAGTCAGGGACCCCCTCGGGGACAGTATCTGGACCATCATCCCTTGCTTCATCTTCGGTGCCCTCATCTTCAGAATCAGGGTCATCTTTTGACTGACGCACAATGTCATCAGTAACCCACGAAGTAGTGATGGCGCTCGTGTCCAGCTCGGGGTAGAGGTGCCTGATCAGCTACTGACTGAGCTTGAAGCCCTTACGATAGGCCTCTGTCATCACGTTGTCAAATCTGGAAGAGTTGACATAGTCAATGACAGCCTGAGTCTTGGCCTCCTCCAGAGCACCCTCAAAGATTGCAGTCTTCTCCCTTATGTCCTCCTGGAGGTACCCCACTTCATGCTCTAGCTTCCCCTTCGCCTCCTTGAGGCCTTGCACCTCGAGCTTCAAGGCATCCCGCTCAGCCTTGAGGCTGCTCACTTCGAGCCCTAAGGCCTCCTAACTGACCTTGAGGCCGTTCACCTCGGCCCTCAATTTGTCTTTGTCTCGGGCCAGCTCCCCCATCTCTGCCATTAACACCTCGATGAAGCTCTTTTGAGTCGAGGCGTCACTCTCTAGGCGGTGAACCTGACAACGATCTGCCCTCAACTCAGTATGGGCTGCGCGAGATGACTTCTCAACCTCCAGAGCCATCCTCAGGTGCCGATCTGATTGGAGGGTCAAGGCGCAAATGGCGGTGTTCACCTACAAAAGGGAAACCAGTAAAAAAAAAGAAAGAAAGGGGAGAGAGAAAGAAGAGGAAAGACTCACCACCATAGTATGAGTGGCAGCTCGGGCGCCGAGCTGACCAGGAGTGAGTTCGGCCCACTCGCTGACCTCCCCTGGGTATGCAGACAGCGTACTCTTCTTCAGGCTACACTTGGGGTTTAAGACGGTTTGGCTCCCTTGACCTTCCGAGCTTGAAGCCGCCATCTCCACATCACGAGTGGAACTCCTAGAGGTCTCAGCGGCAACCTCGGCAGGATGAGCCCTGGTAGTAGTAGCGTTGACCTCGGCAACGCTTTCACCAGTAAGTTCGGCGGGCTTGATAGCAGGCTCGGCAGGCCTAACGACAAGTCCCGTTGACACCTCGGCCCCCTTAGGCACGACCCCTTCTTCTAAGTTAACAACGGGAACAACTACCACCTCGGGCCCCGAGGCTGAAGTCTGTGGAGGTTGGGGCTCGGCTGAAGCTCGCGGGGACTCAACGCGCGCCTTCTTGGCTACACATTTCTTCCTCTTCATTTGGCGGAAAAGCTTTTGGTTGTCTATTTTTTCCGCCTCCATGGGACCTACAGCAAAACATGACATCAGCAACCCGAAGTAAACATATGAGCAGAAAGTTGAAGTGAAGGAAAACCTACCCGAGCTCAAACTCGCTTGGACGAGCTTCTCCTCAGAAGTGAAATCTTTATAATTCAACCCGAGTTGAGCCAGTGACTAGAGCGCCTTCTTGGTCTTCCCATCAAGGATGACACTAGGGTCTTGAACGGCTATCCTCCAACCAGTGGGGAAGGGCCACCCTGTGCTGCTCCGGACTACGAAGTAGTCCCGCTTTCAAGCTGTGACTTTGCTCGGGAGCTTGTGCATGAGTTTAAAACCCGAGCGGGGGGATAGGTAATAGGACCGCCTATGCCCGGGGAGAGCGTCCGAAGCACTCTTCTTTACATCGAAAATTGTGCTAAGAATATCTAAGTCTATAGAGAGGGAGCGATCGAAGTAAAGAGAGATGGACCCCACCACATTCCGTATGGAGTTTGGGTGGAGTTGGTCCAGGGTGATGTTGAAGTGTACCAACACCTCAACGATTAAAGGGTGAAGAGGAAGTCGGAGCCCAGCTATCAGTTGTTCCCTAAAGATCACGATCTCATTGGGATATGCTCCTATGGGAAGTTGCCGATGGGAAGGCAATACGAGTATTCCTTAGGAAGGCGGAACCTCTGTATGAGGTCCTGAAGCCTCTCCGAAGTCATTATAGAAGGGCCAAACTAGTCTGGCTCCCGACCTTGGTGGGAGGTGGACGCCAAGTGACCCAAAGCCACTCGTACTTTGGGTGGCTGGGCAGCGGAGGAGCCACCCCGTGCCGAGGTACCCATCTCAGGCTTGTCGATAAGGCTATCTACGCTAGACGATGACATAGTAAATGAAAGAGAATAAACAAATTGAAAAGGAGGGAGGAAGCTCGGGAGGACTCACCAAAAGAAACGCAACTGGACTAGGAGAGCAGGACGAACTGGAAGACCCTAGCTAAGAGATCTCCGACGTGAGCTCAAACACTAACGATGAGAGCTTTGTGGCAAAGAAAATGGCCAAGGGGCCCCCTATTTATAGCCACAGCTGCGGGTTCCTCGAAGCGAAAGCGGTTTAGCGCATTTTTTTCGTTTGCGAAATCCAAATCGCGTGAGATCCGCGCATAAACCAGACGCAACTCGAGTCTTTTCTGATCAAACCAGGCACCAGACCGGCCCAGCTGGATGTAGCACGCGACAAAGTGGCATGAAAACTGATGCCAAATCCACTCGGTGCGTCATGACCTCCCTGCGTTGGGTCACCGCCGCCAGCACAGGGAATGGGGGGCAATTGATGGAGGGTGATTTGGCCCGACCTTGCAGCATGGGTACACGCGGGCGTGACCTTGCTCAAACAGTGACTCAGCATGATAGCGCAACGAGCTTGAGCATAACTCGAAGGGAAAGTCCCATCGAGTTCAGCTCGGCAACCTGGCGAGTAAACTACTCGTCGGGAGCCGCCTTACCCACACCTCCTCCCTAGGGTTGAGGCTCTTCGGGGGTCCCGAGTTCGGGGTGCCCTGACCCCTTTTAAGACCCGAGTTCCTCCCACTGGACCTCGGGCCACTCCCAACCGGGAACGTACCGATCCTTCCCCGGACACCCCGAGGCTCAGGCACCTCGGGTCAGCTAGCTCAACACAATCGGCTACAGGCGGTCTGTTACTCAAAGGATAGCCCAGCTTAGGGTAGTTCGGTATACCACAGGAGGGCTTCCTGCTCGACCGCCGTACCCGACAAATCTGTGGACAACAGGCATGTCCCTATCACCGCACCTGCCACCTTTAGAAAGGTGTCCCACACCTGACAGATACGTACCCTGTAATGATGGCCCTGTGCGTGCAACCTCAGCCTTGCCTGTAACGGCTGTGGCAGATTGACAGTGGCGGTTATACCTGGCCTGTCAGAAGTCAGAGGGCCTGAAGCAATGGAGTTCGGTTATAAGCGGCTTATTCTCAAAGAGCAAGGTATCTTCGAATGACCTGCGTAACCTTTCACTTTTAGCCTTCGTTCTCCTTTTGCCTTTTGCACACAATACTAACTTAAGCATTGGAGTGTTCCCGCCGGGAAACCCTCCGAGAGTTCTTCCTCTTTCCTCCCGTCTCAGGTACCTCTCAAGAATCACACGAGCGCCAACTAGGAGTGACCGGATTACACTACATCATATATTATATTATATATGAATATATATAATAAATTCAACATGTATAATAACATTAAGTTATTATGCATTGAAAAGTAATTAACTTTTTAATTTTTTGTATTAAAAAAAGTAGAATTGGGTTAAATTCGAAACCAATTTGAGTTCGTTCAGAATCAAATTCTAATACGAGGTCTTCAAATCGATCATATCCGGATGCAAGCTTTTCATAATCAGATCGGAATCGAATTTTGCTGAATTTGATTAGATTGCAACCGTAAATAGAGCAAACAAGAACCTATGTCATACAATAGAAAACCAAAGCATAAGTATGATAAATATGAAATATTTATTCATTATGGAACTAGAATATAAAATTTAAAATCGATCGGAGACAAAACCATTTTCTATTTGGGTTGTGGAACAATGGTTCACCCATTTGGAACAATGGTTAACGCATTATGCCATAATTAAAAAATACAAAAAAAAAGGTTATAAAACAAATTTGGGTTATTAAAAAAAATATGTTAAACGAGAATTGTTAGGTTACCATGTTGACTAGGACAAATGGTTCAATTAGGTTACCATGTTCCGAAGTCAATGATCGTTTGCAAGTGAGTGATTTAGTGGTAAATGGACCCCAAATCGTGGTTGAGTAATGGGTTGACCTCTTTGACCAATTAATATGAGCATGAAATAAAACCATTATTCTAAAAATCAATTGCAATTGCATTTCCCTCTCAAATAAATAAGTTAATTGGTGATATCATAAAATAATTAATAAAAATGGAAAACATAAAGAATTTTGAGTAATGGGTTGACCTATTTGACCACCCCCTAATGAATTTTGATGAATTCCATTGGTGGAATTTAAAGAAACCTAGGAGTAACTTCAATAGGGAAAGATGACAAAAAGTAGATAAAATATTGTTTGCTCATGTGCATAAAATTAAAATCATATATAACATTTATTTGAGAAAAAAACTAATCAATTTAATATTGAAGGGTCTAGAATTTAATGATGGATATGACACTACTGAATAGAATCAAGTGGTAAAAGAGGGTTCATGTAGCCAATCCCATGTTGGGACAAGGCTTAGATGATGATAATGACTACCTAATTGGTTGACTTTTTATGTTTATGGTTAAACCATGCTTCTATTACTTATCATTGTCACATGAGTTTTGATTAGAACATTAAAATTTTATCATTATCATCATTAAAATTGCATATGCACATTTACTAATATATAGAAAATTTATTGCACACTTTGATGTTTATTAATGGCGCTAGACTAGGGTATCAGAGTTCAGGATACTCAAGTGTTGCATTTAAAAGTTCAGAGTACTTATCTATAATTTACCCAAAAAATTTTGGTTTTGAACCTATGCTTTGAATCATACAAATTACAACTATGATTATGTCCATGGTTCTTCTTTGTGACTCACATGTATGGAAGCAATTCATCTATCAATATTCAACTTTGGTCGTAAGGCTATTTGTTTATTATGTGTGTACAATAATATATGATATGTATTCTATGGTGAATATATAATATGTTAAAAACATAATATAATATGTGAAACTACATATATGTTAACAAGTATATATAATTTTTGACAAAAAAACAAGTATATATAATTATATATTTTTCAGGTGTATGAATATATATTACATTTTAAGCACTATAGAAATATAACCTGATTTTTCTGGTTTCTGAACACAACCATGAAAAGAATACCCCCTTTAGGCTACGTTTGGTTTGAAAGAAAAAGTAACAAAATGAATTATACTTTTTCTTCAAACCAAGCAAAGCCCATTATTAGGTGTATTAGGGTATCACCCATGAAAAGAGCATTATATGGCAGTGGATTACATGCTTGTTGTTTTTAGCAGTTTAGGAAGAATTAATGCTGATATGCTTATAGTAATTTATAGGCGAGTCATCAGCCATCACTAAAATATGACGTGCCGTATGTTATGTTCGAGTAATCGAGTCCTTGCTAAGCGCAAGAGCAATATCTCACCACTGAAGTGTGGTCGGCTTTTATTAGTATACATGGAAAGATATGGATTCAAATTTGGACTTGGCTTGTGATTCAGAAAGTTGGGTTCAGAATATGCTTACATGAAGTATGTTATAAATAAGGCAAGATGATTCAGCTTAGTTGAATAACAACCCGACTCTTATTATGGACTCTGATCAGGTTTTGCTGGTAGAGAGGGAAAAGATTTTTGCAAAATTATCTTATTAGATTTCATTGTAAAGTCACTCACTACATCTATGTATTACTATATAAGTGATTAGGTGAATCTTCTATTTTGTTTTGACCAGAGCACAAAATTTAGTGGGCCGGGTTGATTCTAGATTTCTAAATTCCAGCAATATAACTTATATATTGAATTAATATTTGTTACTTGATAGATTAGGAATTCTCATCTGTTAATTTCCAAGTTCTTACGCCAATTTTTAAGTTTCAATATACGTGATATTAAAAAAAACGGTTTTGTTATTTGAAACTGTAAAGATTTTTGTTAAGAAAATCATTTTCCACTACTTTTATAAATTTAATATATTACATTTTAATTATTATTAATTTAAAATTTTTGGGCTGGTAAATGTGAGAATGTAGGTTTGAGTTTGAGGGTGGCTATTTTATACTAAAAAAATACCAAAGGGTAGTCTAATTTGGACCAAAATTGGGATAATGCCTAAGAATGGAGCTAGGGTGGGTTCAGGACAGGGACCATACTCCCCAGTCCCCACACAACTTTTAAGTAGGTCCCATCCCTGACCTTGATCCCCATTTTGGAGAAGAGTCCATCCCAATCCCCAGATCCTCAATGAAGATGAATTTCCCATAAGGGGTACGGATTCCCAAATTTTTAATTAAAAGTTTTTCTAAGAAAAGCTTTATTTAAAATAAAAAAATATAAAATATAAATAATACTTTAAATATATATATATATGTATATATATATATAATTGGGGTTAGGGCGGGATGGGGATTTCACTCACCATCCCTGCTAAGACAATCTCCATCCCCAACCCAATCGGATGGGAGAGACTGGATACATTGTGGGGATTGGAAAAATTGACATCCTTAATAATGTCATAATATTTTATTAATTTAAAAATCTATGCTTTAGAGGTTTAGCCTCTTGCTTCACAACTTTGTGCTTTGAAGCATCGATACAACTTACAAAGCTCAACTCTATCCATGTTTCAAAACTGTTTACATATCCATGCTTTGAGAGATTGGAGTGACTTTGGAAGATAAACATGCGGATCCATCTATGCATCCTTTTAAATAAGCAAGAACATTCTTGTAAAGTTTGGGGTTGGCCCAATGTTTAAAGTATTGGAACCACAAGGTGTATCGGAAAAGTTAATTTTAAGAGATGTATCGAGATATGCTTTGAAAATGCATAGATACGGACGAAAAATCAAGATACGCATGGATACACTAGAAAATCCAAAAAACAATCCTTAAAAAATATGAACAACAATAAAAATGAGTTTTATATAATTATAACTAATTTATTTAAACGTAAAAATCATTCTTTAATGATTTATATAATGTATCGGGATATAATTAGTAACCATTGAAAAATAATAGAAGAACTAAAATATATGTGTGTGTATATATACTAATATTTATTAGTTAATATTATTTTTGAAGGCATTTATTAGTTAATATTTATTATATAGATTTAGATAATATTTATTATGTATACAAATTAATATATACCTTAATTTTTAATAAATAAATATAATTTGTATTAATCTTATTATTATATAAATATTAATAATCAAATTTTAGCATTTGTTGGAAAACATACACCAAGGCAAGAAAGATTACTTTAAGTATGATAAAATAATATTTTAATAAGCAATTAAGGTGGGCATAATGGTTAATTAATTATTATTGTAAGCAAATGACTTGGGTCCGTAACTTGTTACCTTCACTTTGTGATTTTTAACAAGGTATTTGACTTAAATAACATTTAATGACATATTAAATGTCAAAATTAAAGGTAACTCAAAAGAGCATTTAATTAAATAATATTAGCATTTAGTGAGGTCTCAAACTTAAAGACTTAATTAAAATTGATATTGATGATGAGTAATTTGGCACGACCTGGTAAATAAAAGTTACATGGACCCAATCTGTATATAGGATAACAACTCAGCAAGGGGAACTTAGTCAATGGTATGTGGAGCTCGGCGTAAAGTCACTTTGGCATAAGGCCACCTCGGTGGCTAATCGAGTTCAGGGCGCAGGAACCAAAGTGACACGTAATAAATCCCAATAGCTTCCCAGTAGACTTTGAATATTGCGGGATCATACCGCATAACGACAAGCCTTATCTTCTCCCTGTCCAAATCGGGCGGCAATAATGAAGTTCATTGACTGATATGTTACTCCCCGAATAAAGCAGAAATGAACTTAAGCATGGTCCAGGTACGCACGATTACTTGCGTCCAAGCTCTCTAGCACTCAGATTCTATCTCACAATCATGACACAGTACTGACTTAAGCATCGGAGCGACCTCGCCAGGTTAACCAGCCCGGGTGCTCTAATCCTCTGTCTTGAAGCTTGGTCCAGCTCACTACATGACTAAGGTCCAGATCATACTCCAACTAGGAGCTTTCAGATTGCACATCATCAGATATTAATGAGAGAGAGAAGAGATGAATTAAATTTAAATTTTAAAAGGAGAAGGAAATTAAATTCGGCTGATATATAAGATCAATTATCGTTATTGTTTAGAAAATTAACAGAAAGAGGTTACACAAGATGGAGAGTAGCATGTCCCAAGCATTACAAAAACAAATAAAGCCAAGAGATCAAGATTCAAAGTATCAGAAATGCAAAGTGTATCGGAAAGGAAATTTTAAGAGACGTATAGGGATGCGCCTTTGATACGCATGTGTATCGGAGAAAAACTAAGATACACATAGATACACTTAGAAACACTATAAATACCTCAATAAATCATAAAAATACATCCACAACACTAAATATAAGACCTCAATGAGGTGTATATACATTAAATTAATATATTTTAATGGTTAATGAAGAAATATATTATAACTAATTATAACTTCATTAAAAATCCTATGCTTAACTATAATTTATAAATTATATCTTAAGTTTTAATGTTTTATTAGATGGGAAAAACCCAACTCTCCTATCCAACCATAAAACATGCATTGATACAACTTCTATGTGAAAATATAATTAATAAATATTATTTACTATTCCAAAAATTATAAAAAACAAATAACATTATATAATATATTAAAAAATAGTTATTAAAGAAGAAATTTCAATTGCTTTGTGGTTACGATATATCATCCATATAATTATAATATATTCAATCATTGTGATCAAATAATAAAATATAATTAATTGTTTATTTATTTTTAATTCTAAAAATATAAAAATAAAAAAAAATAATTATTGAAGAAGAAATTTCAATTGGTTTATGAATATGATAGGTCATCCATAGAATTTATAATTATTCAATTTTTTGTGATCAAATGATAAAATATAATTAATTGTTATATATTTTTAATCCTAAAAATATAAAAATAAAAAAAATATATTAAAGAAGAAATTTCAATTGATCTATGGATATGATAGATAAATCCATAGATCTAAAACATATTTAGTCTTTATAAGTAGAGAAAAAATTATATTTTCAAATTTTTTGTTAATTTATATTTTCACCAAATATTTTCATGAAATTTCCATAAATCTACTAATAACACAAAAAAAATATGATATTGAATGTAAGAAATGTAGATCAACGTAAATTTAAACATCAAAGAAAAAAGGAAAACACAATATATTATTAAAAATTGAAAATTTTACCTATTTTTTGTCATATGTTTTCAAAATTTGAAAAATCTTAAAAAAATTAACAATTCACATATGTTTCTTGCAAACTTTTGCAAATCTAGCACTCTAGGAATGAATTTGGAGTTTTAGAGTCAGTTAGGGGTGAAAGAAGGCTTATTTCGGGGAAAAGAATCTTGCTTCCCCCTTTAATTTTTTTCCCGTATCTTTTTTTTGTCGATACACTACCGGTACGCCCTGATACACCTCCGATACGCCCCCGATATAGGTCCAATATGCATAAAAAATGACGAAACATTCAATTTTCATGCGTATCCCATATCTATTTTTAAAGATACGATACGATACGCCCCATATCGAGCGTATTGTATCGAATTTTTAATCCTTGCAAGAGACCAAGGCAAGTTATTTATGCTCATATATAAACCATATAGGGCTTCATGTGCCAACCAATTGGAAACTTGATTAGCCTCCCAACAAGCATGCTGATAGTGATAGCTAATACCACGATCCAGCAAAACGTTTATCCACAGGTTCTCTTCAATGACATTCTTCATCAGTGTTCAAGGTGGGTCCAACATCTTTCATAAACTTAATCACAATCTTCAACCACCAAGGTGAGCTCATCTTTGTAAACAGTCAATGACAAACTTGGAATCTTCTTCAATAATGATGAGGTTTTCTTTAAAATTGAGAACAAGATTACGAGCCTTCCAAAGCAGTCTAGGTTTTTGCCAATTGATAAAAACCCAATATTATAAGTTTATCTAATATATATTTACTATTAACAAAAAGGGTGTATGCATTCTCCTTGCACCAAGGAGGCATTTTTTTTTTTTTTTAGATTTTGAGGGGGAGGGGGGAAGAGGAATTTTTTTCAGATATATGTGAAAACCAAGGAAATTTTATTTTCTTGGGGTATCACTTTCCCATGTGGGTAAATAATTTTTTTCAATTGGGGTAAAATTGTCAAATACCAATTCTTGGATGGGATAAAAATTTCCTTTTCAATAATAAATTTTTATTTACCTTAAATATAAAACAACATGAATAAATAATTTACCGAAAAGTGAACAAGACCAATTGGTATCTACACATAACAAAGGTATGGAGTGTGCAAAATCATTCCAGCCCCTTGGTTTTATGGTCTCTGCACATGGGTATCACATGGAACTTATGAGATTGTCCTTCTTAATGTTATTATGTCCCCATATGAGATGTTTCTCGAGTGAGTGAAGTGACTCTAGATCACTTGCACACAAGAACTCTGCCCATGTATGCCCACAATACACTACTTCTGTGAATTGGAAACATCTCCCCCTGCATAATATCATGTAAAAAGATGAGATGTTCTCCATGTGTGATTGCGATGTTATGTGAATAAATGTGGGCAAAGTTTGTGTGAACAGAAAATCCGGACTCAAGTGAAATACCCCTATTATTTTCCCTCCCGTGTCCCTGGAACTCTACCCTCTACCCTCTATCATTTTTGAGGTTCTTTTTCGAGGTGATGGCGAGGATATACCAAAGACAGCTTCACATCGTCAAAGGTGTGTTGAAGGTTGTTCTCATGAACTGTCTTTTTTTTGGATATATTGCTTTATTTATTTGTAATTGTTAGCCCTAATCTATTTCTTTAGGGTTTATTGATAATTTGTCTTTTTGTTTTTATTTTTTTACCCGAGTGATGGAAAAGAGTGGGAATTAGGGACGTGATTCTTACATATCCATGGGGCCTAATTAATGTGGAAGCTGGTTATGCCGTCCAGATAATTTCTAGGCCTGCATAATAAAAATTTAGGCCCAAACCCGAAAATTTATAGGCTAGAGTGGGTTGGAAATGATCACCCATGTAGTTGGTTCAAATTTTTAAATGGGGTTATGCTCTCTTTCTTTTTGTCCAATAATTAATTCTTGGGATAGAGTGGGCAATTGTTATTTTTGGCCATTTATCTTGAGCCCAATTACATTGGATGATGATTTGTGGGCCTGACTGGGGCCTATCTCTTCAATAAGAGTCTACCAAAAAAAAATTGCTTGAATCTCTGTATACAGTTGTAAAAAAAAAATATCGCACTTATAGAGGATAGAGGTAGTAAGATTATTCAATTAATTAATGTTGAATTTTAATCTCATTAGATATTAAATTTAATGGGTTTGATTGGTCAATTATATGAGAAATTACATATGTATACTTGTTTTGAAAAATAGTTTTTCTCTTACAAAAACCAATTTTGAATTTGTCCCACATTGAAAAATTATAAATTTTGTTTTGAGTATTTTAATAGGAGCTGATTTACACTCTTTAGATAAAGAGATGAGAGTATGGTGACTTGCTATTGCGTAACGCATGTGCACGCATGTGTGCAATGCAATGAGGCGCTTTAGATGTGCATTTTGCTCACACCCGCGAAGTGCGGATTTTGTTTTGGTGCGATGCTGACTGTTGATGTGATCAACGGTCATGATTCGATCGGGTGTGATCAAGTGACCCCATTTCCCAATAATTAATAAACTTCTAGAAAATCAGATTTAAAAGCCACTGAGTTGTATCCCAATTCAATGATCCATCATTTAGATCACGTTCATTTCAAGCTTGAAGAAATGTCAGTTTGGGAAGAGTATAAATACAATTAGAATTCTTGTGTGAAAATCGAAACCAACCCGACTACTAATTCGGTAGTTCCTAGTTTGAGTAGTTTCCTACTTAACTATAATTAGTCTTCTACTAGAACTAGAAGGTCTATTAGGCAATTACAATTAGAATAGATAATCTATCATAGTGTCTAACTTTCTATAATTTTTTACACCAAATAGGCAACCCATTAGGCAATTACAATTAGAATTCAATTAGGTGCCATTTTGTATAGGAGCAAAATCGAAATCGACCCAATCCGACTCAAATCGACCAAGTCGGTTTGGCCTATCAGTGGGTTGGTTTCGGTTTCCACCTCAGGTAACCCAACCAGGTCGAATCGATTGGGAAAACCCCAATAAACCAACCCAACCCAACCCATGAACACCCCTAAATACAAATCTGTATAATCATATTTATACTGTGCATATTTATATTTGTAATTGGGAAAAAGACAAATAGAGTGCATTCTGATCCATGTAAATGCAAAATTAGTTTAATTTTTCATTGATAAATTAATTTTCTTGCTAAACCATTTTTAGTTGTAAGTTGTAACAGGTGCAAATGCAAATCCAGAGATTAAGCCTTTTTAATATTGATCAGTTGTGACCTGTGACCCTGAGTGTAAAAGATTTGAGTGCAAAAATTTGCATCCATTTTTTATGTAAATTTTGCTTTCATTTTTAAATGCAAACATGTATTTTTCTGTCACTACAAATGCATTCTTGCTAAACACTGTCAAAACAGCAGAGTGCATATATATAGAGTTATAAACTAATCCAGCATTTGCACTCTTCGCAAATCGAGCCTTAACTCTCCAATTTGACCCATAACATGTCTGGGTCTGGACTCTGGACGAAAACTGAGGCATCACGATTAGGGTATTTTGGTAATATCATCTTTTAATTATTGAAGAAGGTGCGAAATATCTATCTGAGAGAAAGAAGCTTTAGTCATCATTTGGAAGCTCGAGAATTGAGAGAGAGAGGGTGTGTGTTCGAGTTCAATGGTAAATTTCGCCCAACGGTTTCTAGGTCCAACTCTCTGGTTAGCCCCTTGCTCTTCTTCCCGTTCTCATAGTTTGGGAAGAACAAGGCTCAGAAATTTCCCCTGTGCCGTATCCTCAACATCGTCGTCATCGCCCATGGATCGGCAGAACAGACGGCAAGGGTTTATGGAGTACCCGCACCTCTCAGCCCCGCACAGAGATCTAATGATAGAGCTAGTGTCAACCATGGAAACCAGGCTTGGGTCGCAACTCCTGCCCGATCCCTTACCCCCAGACGTCCAGTGCTATCAGAACGCCGCCGGAACTTCTCAGGGTGCGCTTCACATTAGACCCGGTGACGACACCTCTTCCGTAAGTCTTCTGTTTTCTCGTTGCCTTTTCGTTTTCTGTTGTGTGACACGTATCATTTTGGATAATGTTGTAGATTATGTTATCTGATGTCAATGTATCTAAATTCTAAAATCGTTGGATTCGAATGTTTTAGGGTAACTTACAAAACACGCATGCGGTAACCAGGGGGTCATGACACTTTGGCCCCCGAATCTGTTTTGTGATCAAGGCCATGATTGGGAGTTTGGGAATTGATGTACACGTATCATTTTTTTTTTAATGTATCAATTTTGACCTGCTCCCAGGTGGTCCAGGTGGCCTTTGACTCAAATGATGATGGAGCTCTTTGGTGGTTAGTTGCCTAGTGGTGAGCTACTTGGTGGCGAACTCTTTGGTGGTGAGCTATTTGGTGATGAGTTTCTTGATGGTGAGTTACTTTAGTGACAAGCTCCCTAGTAGTGAGCCACCTTGATGAGTTGCTGAGTGCGCTGCCATAGTGGCGAGCTCCCTGGTGTAATACTGTCCTCTGCATGAGATGATCTGTTCCTCTTTGTAGACGGTGGGAGCCAAGGAACTTGCGAAAACTGAATCAGAGGACCTGAGGGTGCTTACTCGGCGGGGCCACTTCGATGGCTAAGTTAGCACTCTGATAGTAGAGAGCTTGAAGATGATATTAAAGAAATGAGAGAGAGCTAGAGAGCAGGGGTTACCTCCATTTTTCATCCCCTTCCCCTCTAGGGGGTCGGAGCTCTTATATAGCGGTGTTCTGACAGATCTGACGTAATTGCCTCTGATTCTCTGTCGTAGCCATTACTTGTCAGGGATGAGTTGGTGGGCGTAGGTAACCGTTGCAGGGTACGGCCCTACTAGACAGGGGACACTTGTCAGGGACTAGCAGACACGACGCCGTGTTGCCAGAGTCGTGGGAGTAGTCTCCAGATCTGGTAGGTACGGTTGTCAGGTAGGAAATCTTCCTGTGATACGCCGAGCTGCTCTGCAACGAGTTACCTTGCGCCGAGCTACTTTTCACCAAGCTGCCGATAATGTGCTGATGTGCTTCTACCCGAGGCAGGTCTTTGTGGCCTAATAGGAGACGAGCTGCCTGTAAGTGTCGAGCTATCTGTGGCGAGCTGCTTATGCCGAGCTGCCTATAAGTGCCGAGCTACCTATGGCGAGCTGCTTGTAGGTGGACAAGCTGCCTGTAGCTAGCTCGAGCTGTCTAATTGTCAAGAGGCAGCACTTAATTGGCATGAGGTGCCAGGTGTCATAATTTTACTAGAGGGCCAAATCCGTCCTCATCAGGAGTGTTTAAAAGTAAATGTTTATTTGGGTCATTAAACATTTATTGGTATTTGGGAAATAAGTATGAAATAAGTGTTTATTTTAAAAATAATGACTTATTTTTTAAGTCTAAGTTTTTAGTTTTTTTTTGTGTTTATACAATAAGTATTTATTCAATTTTTTTCTTTTAAAATTATCCCTAGTTGAATTTTATAAAAATATTTTTATAAAAGTGCTTTTATAAAAGTACTTTCTTAGAAGTGCTTTCACAAAGTACCTTAGTGCTTTTGTAAAAGTACTTTCATAAAAGTATTTTTAGAAAAGTAATTTAATAAAAGTACTTCCATAAGGGTATATTTTAAAAATTTGAAAAAAAAATGAAGGACAAAATAGTTACAAATGCTTATTTAAGTGCTTATTGGAGAAAAAAACTATCAAACTCTCAATATGAAATAAATGCTTATTTTTTAAAATAAGCACTTGAAAAAGTTAGGTGCCAAATGCAACTAAGTGTTTATTTGAAAAAGTTAGGTGCCAAATGCAACTAAATATAGATCCACTCTATATTTCTAGATTCCTACACTTTGCCCCTATCAATTAATAGGGTTAATGGTGAACTGGAACCTATCCTGTGGAGTGAGGTTTCATCGTTTCAGAGTCTATTAGTGGAATTTATTCTCTCTCCAAAAAAATAGAAAATATTCTTTAGAAACTTGATTTTAAATAATAATAACAATATGGTTCAAAATTTATAATTATAATTTAAATTTTGTAAATATTAACTTTTACATTTGTATTGTGTATATTCAAATATTAAATCAAAGAAAAATCAAATTGCTTAAGTCATTCAATGGTTAAGTGAGTGCTTGGATTCAAATCTTTATATCCGCAAAGTGTTTTTGAATTTATTTCAAAGCAAGTTTGGTTTCAAGATGAGTTCCACCAAGGCCATTTGTCTGGGATTGATTTCAAGAATTTTGAAACTATACCATACATAGTAATAGATTAGGTAAGGCTGATTCAAGGTCTCTTCAAGGCTGGTTTCATTTGGTTCTGGGTAGAATCTACCTATTTAATCACCCCTAATTCTATGAGTTAACAATGATGAGAATTATGAAAATACCTCCATTGTGAAGCATAGTATTTGTAGATCAAATGCTTGTTTAAGGTGTTGAACATGAACTACTTGTTCAGCAGCACTTCCATAAAGGCCGTGAGTCATCATCAACCTTTGTTGAGACTTGAGAGAAACATGTTATATAAAAACTAATTTAAAAGGGTAAAATGGTTTTAAAAAGGAAAAGTATGAACAGGCCCATTAGTTTGGGATTTTAAAAATGTATAAACCTGCACATGACAATCACATAACTACCAAAAAGTTGACCCAACTTACTAACCCAACAGGAAAAAAGCAGTTTCGGTCCCCTATCTAATGACCCAAAGTACAAGGAGGTCTCACCCAACCCAAAGAGGATTTGGGTTGGATCAGGTCAAACCGTTTAATTGGATGGTTAAACTTGTATTTTTGGTAAAAACCGTTGTATTGGTCCAAGACTAGCTGATCTCAATAGTTGAGCTATTGGTCTGTTTGATTTGTGGGTTAACCCTAACCTGAATATTTAGCATCAGGGTCTAGCCTTTGTTGTCTCAACTTAGTCTTCCATGTCAGTTTGTTCTCTCTTTTTCTGATATTGCTTGCCAATCTGCTTAGAGCTTTTTTTTAGTTAAAAAAATAAAAAAATCAAACATAGGGCTATTTAGACTCACCTAAAACTAATTAAGTTTCAATTTTATTAGAAAACTGAGTGCAATCACTCCACTAGAACATGGACATCTTTTAACACCAGCTCATAATCACACGCGTCTCTTCTAGTATCCTAAAAAGTAGAAACACGGTTTTAGGTTATGTGTTTGTAACTTTGTTTATATTTTAATTCCACCCAATTATGCTATAAAACTTGTGTTATTGCCATTTATTCGTATGGGGTTCTCTTAAACTTTTATTTTTAAAATATTGGTTCATTGGAGTTGAAGATCACATTGGGTTAAGGCCAGGATTGTGGTATATATACATTGGTTTGAGTTAGGGTTGAACTCAAGGCTCGGTTTGAGAAGAGTATAGATACAAATATGTACAGGGCAAATACATGTTTTAGAAATACAAAATACAAAACTTTGCACTGTACATATTTATATTTTGTATTTGTACTCTTCTCAAACTGAGTCCAAGCCCCAAGGTTCAAAACATTTACATACCAGTTTTCAAATCTATGGAAATGCAAAATACTGAGAATGAGGGCTGTTAAATTGATTTAGATGGAAATCAGGTTGGCGGGGATGGGGATGGAGATGGGAATGGGGATTTTTGTTAGCGGGGACGGGGATAGGGAGAGGCTTCCCATCCCCACACCCCGCCCGGTTGCCATTCCTATAGCTATGTTGCACATTTGCCCCCATAATGGCAGGCCAGGCGACCACGGATGCATTGGTTGTATGACATTAATTTTGAACATGTTTACCATGTAAACAGATTGAATTCATATTGGGAAGTTGGATATATTGTGAGCTGCCATCGGGAGGAGCCTTGAACATAACAACTCTCATGGCCTACCTCAACAAGTCGACTGACGCACCAAACTTCGTGCTGGAGTTCGTGCAGATGAGTCCCACATCGTTGGTCCTCATTCTTGACTTGCCTCCCCGGAGGGACCTACCCCTCTACCCGGATTATCTGGACACCTTCTACGTGGACACCAAGCTCGATGGCTGTAGGCAGGCGCTGCAGAAGCTACCGGAGGTCCAGCCTTACTTCTCGCCCGTGCTATACGTCCGCTGTGTCTGGTCTCCCACGGCCACTGTGGTTCATATACAATGTGAGCAGGGACAAGAGTCGGGCCAAGCTCGAATGGAAGAGATCGTGCGGGATCATGTCAGCCCCATTGCCAAGCAAGTTTTGAGAATCTGGTTGGACAAATGTGCATGTGGAGAAGGGAGAGAAGTGAAGGAATCGGAAAGGTCTGAGTTGGAAAAGAGGGACCGTGTGATTAGAACCAAGACAATTGAGATCGACCTGGTCTCGAATTTGCCCAGATTGTTTGGTCCCGATGTGGGAAGCCGGATCGTCAATGCTATACAAGAGTTTCTAAACAAATGATCTCCCTCCCTTGTACTTGCTGCGCTTATAGTATATATTCATTTCTGTTTGGCGACTTAATACAATCTGGGGGGTACCCTGTAATTTGGGGTAGTGAGTAGTGACACTTAAGGCCTCAACTTTCAACCGTAATATTTTAATATCTTGAACTTCGAGAAATATATACTCAAGTTCAGCTATTAACATTACGTCAGTTATCTTGAAGCATGCGATGTTATATGTGCCTCTCAAACATTTTAAAATCTGGAACGTACCCTATTCTTCAACCTCTCGTCCAAGTTCCAACCAAGCAATTGTAGTTGATTGAGCTTCCATTCTCTCTCTTTCTTCTTCTTAGAAAATTTGTTAACCATACGGAACATAGTGGCAATGCTTGTCTTATTTCTAGCATTAATTCCTGTGCTGTTGTTTCTCATTTGTCCCTTTGCTGCGTCGTACAATGTCCCCGGTGAAATGGTGTTGGTGGTGCCAGAAAACCCCGTATCTGGGTGATTGCAGGTCCTTCCTAGAAGATCATGTTCCTAACCCTTCTTTACCCAACAGAAATCCCGAAGATGGTGTTGCAAAATGTCTAGCCCAACCCAACCCTTTTTTTGGGGTAAATAAAAGATTTCATTCAACTGAAAAGGAATACCCAGACTGAAACCACAAAAACACAATAAAAACAGAAAAAAACAGACACAGAAAAAAGAACCTCTCTATGGAGGACGAAACGAAGAAGCATCTAAATCCACAGACAGAGCATCCTGAATTTCTAAAGGTGGAGTCCAATGCAAGGTATCTTGACCTGTCACTCCCAATCTGGCCAACAAATGGGCTGGCTGGCTTGTTAGCCTCTCTTTTAATACACTTAAATGAAATGGAGTTGCCGCACAATCTGTAAAAATCATCCAGAATGTGCCAAACATCTGGGTTCTGGGTGGCAGTCAAAAGACCAGCAACAAGGTTAGTGATTGCTGTCTTGGAATCACTTTTAAGTAGCAAAAAGAGCACAACATTCACGAATTGCATACAGTTCAGCATATAAACGAGAAGTAGCTTTACAAGGCCTTGATTTACCAAACAAAGACCCATCCTTATTCTGATAAAACTGCCATCAGTATTGGTCTTCACAAAACCTGTTTCAGGGAGATTCCACCAAAAAAAAAAAAAAAAACTGAAAAATCCACGGAGCTATGAAGAGAAGATCCTGTTGAGCCTTGTGGGAAAGCTTTCTTGACTTCCAACCCAACCTAACTAATAGCAAACTATGTTGGGTTCTGCAATTCCAATGGATATTTCCACTAATAAATCCATTAAATTATCCAATTTCGCAAGCTCTGAAGCCCAGGCCTAGCCCATTATCCTCCTTATCATATCAGCTGCACTTGATGACTGTGCCATGGCCTGTTTAACAGGCCCCTAAGTGCCTAAGACAGCCATCAACTGCATCTCATCTGGTCTTACTCCCACCTCCCTTGCACAAAGTACCCAACCACTGATAAACACACATGGAAATTAGATAAACATATAATCAACCCTTGCCTAGACTCTTTTCTGGTAAGTAAGTGTGCAAATCGGGTTGGCCGGAGCTAATAATTTATACTGTTTTGGGCTTAGGCCCATTGAAATTCTGACAAAATCCCAATCCTAAACCGCATACGTTGCACCCTTACTGGTAAGTTTCTTGTTAATGTTAGAGAATAAAAGCCTATTTAGGGACTTCACCTAACAACTTGTCTATGCTTCAAGTTCAATAGACTTTCATGTGAGGGAGCATTTTTGTGTTTGATCCTTGCCACCCCAAACCCGTTATAGTTAATTACTATTTTTTTAATGCACCAACCCTGATGACAGTGGGATTTGATCTTGGAAGGATTTCAATAGACTTTTATAGCAGTTTAAGCTTTTAGGTTGAGCAGTTCCTTGAGAGCCGACATTTTCATACCACCATATGAAAAGTCAAAATCTCTCTCTCTCTATCGTCCCCTATCAAAAGCAATGCTCAATTTTGAAGGAGTACAAATAACAAAACCTTGTATTTTATATTATTTTGTATGTATTTATACTATACATATTTATATTTATAAACCTAATCTCCAATCCTCTTCCGTGACGTGGTTTGTTTATTATTGGTGTCCAGTTTCTGAAAAAAAAAACTGCTACTTGGTTTTCTTCCGTGTACGTATGCAATATAGCTACGTTAATTCATTCCATGTATCGGTCCATGTGTTAAGTGTCTTGTCCATCATGGTATATTATTGTTGCTTTCTTGTGGACAACCGATCACTAGATCCATATACGATGAGTGCTTCCTCTGCCACTCTTACATTTGTGCTTTTAATCTTCTTGGGTGTGATGTCCAAGTTTTGTCCTTTTGAATTCCATGTGATATATCAAATTGCTGCTCCCCTTCCCTTTCTTACTGGTGCATCAAAAAAATAATTTGACATTTGGTTGGGTTGGTGGTAATATCCATCTGATCATCCTTGTTTTCTTCTTTGTGGCATGCTCTGTGAACTTTTATACCCTCTATCTCCACCACTTTCCTTGGATTAGGATTTTAGAGGTTTCATTTTTAAATATTATGGTAAATTATATATAGATAGCCACCTGCATTTAGGGGGTAGTGATATATAGCCCCTCAAACTTTGTTTTGAGAAAAAGACTCCCTGACCTGGTGGATTTCAGCACTTTGTCCTGTTATTAGTTTTTTATGAGATTATTTTACCTTTTTAAACTTAGTTTTTTTTTTTTAATTCTAATTTTCACACATTTCTCTCAACTTTCTTTCTACAGAGTCCATCTTGAGAATTGATTCATCAACTTCTTGAGAATGATTTGGGTTTTAAAAGGGTTATTTTCATCATCTTTAACATTTGTTTCTATCAGCTCATAGAATCTCGAATGGGCAATTTGATAATTTTACTTTTACAGTCAACCCCACTAGCAGGTTAAGGGGGCGAAGTGCTAGAATCTATTATTTTTGGGTTGAAAAAATTGGGTTGAACTGGTTGTGAGAGATGGAGAAGAGTTGGGGGTTTTGATTTGAGTAATGAAGGGTATTCTAGGCATGCGAAATGGGACATGTCCAACATGTATGGATGTCCAAGTCTACAAATTTTTAGACCTTTAGATTCACTTTGGAAGAAGTACAAATGTAAATATGTACAGCACCAATACATATAAAATAAAACAAAATATAAGGTTTTACACTAAAAATTTGCATTTGCACTGGGTTTTCACCATTACATTTCTATTGCCAACCAGCAGTGTCAAATGAAACAAATTTCCAACCTGCAGGTCATTTCATTCTTCTTTTTAGAGGTGGTTTTCACAGTCATTTTCCTTTATTTTATATCTATGCAAGTTCATTGTATGTGTGTAAGTTCATCAGTCTCTTTTTCAGTTTTCCCTTTCTTTTAAATATTGTATTCAGGACAGGTTCCCAACTTGAAGAATTTCAACTATATTACTTGGGCTCTGATTAGGGCCGGGTTGGGGTCCATTAAAAATTTAACAAACTTTCAACCCAAACTCTGGCCCAAGTTGCACCCCCTAACGGAGGCTCTTTTCTAGCAATTTTCTTTTGGGGGAAAATTTATGATAGTCAATGTTTTTGAACCGCTGTTGATTCGGATGTTCGGACTGTTCGGCTTGAGAACCGTTCAGGCAACCGATTCTGTTTTATCCAAAACCCGGAATTTAATAAAAAACTGTTGAAAAAGTCAATAAACCATTGACCCAGGTGGTCGAACCGTCGATCTGTCGATCCATTTAATGGTTTTTGACTATTTTTTTTTATTTTTTTAATTATTTTTTATTTTTCTATCAGAACGGGCCATTCATTCAAACCAGACAATTGGACCGTTGACCCAGAAATCAGTGTCCAAAACAGTTTCGTTTTCCAGTCGTTTTTTAAAACGTTGAATATAGTATTGTTCAAAATCCACCAATTTTGATAAATAATACTCGATTGACTACCACGTTTATGATACCAATTGATTGATAAAAAAAATTCAGATATCATATCATAATCGAACCCTTCATTTGGAATTCTGAGATTTCACACAATGTTTCTTTTATGTATATGTGCACTACTAGACAAGGTCCTAAGTCTGGACTGTCTTATTTATGGAAGAGATCACCAATAACGTGTTCTTTCTATTTTCAGGAACCAAATAACAAGTTTGATTGGTGGTCCATTTGTTGCTTCATTATAATATTCCAACTAACATCTAGTCCCATTGTTTGTCTCTTCATGGGTTGTTATGGGCTGTTTTCTGTGTGCGTCGGACGTTGTTCTAAGCTTCGTCAATGAATACATAGGCATGGAAGGCCATGCATGATGATGGGTCTCATGCAATTTGCCATGTGATATGAGATGCAGAAAGAGAGAAATTGATGCAGATAAGAAGATAAATGCCTCAAATGAGTTATATATTAAATGATTAAACTAGTTAAATATATTTTTTGAGCACAGCTTTTAAGGGTTTGAAGGTGTTTGCTTTCTTAAAAAAAAAAGAAAAAAGAAAAAAAAGCAAGAAAAAATAAAGAATTTAATGAAAATTTGAGACTAAAGAGGATGTAGGATGAAATAACGACAACTGATTAAAGGGATCATCATTTAACAAGACTTTGGTGGAAGAAATAAGAAATTAATGATTTAAGTGCCCATAATTGATATGTTAATGAACAGAATGGATTGATAAAATAGGATATATGTAGGTCAAGTAAGGCTTAGATGATGATAATGATATGAATAGAAAAATGAATTATTAAGTTTTTCTCTTTTTGAGCTAATGAGACAATGGGTGATGAACATGAACACTAGCTAGTATAGGTGCAAGTTAGGGCTGAATTAAGTTGGGTTGAGACTTGAGATCAATCGTAGCCTAATCCGACTTTTTTGCTAAGATGCATGCGCTTATTTTTCTTCACTTCCTTTTGTTAAGATGCTGTTATTTTTTAGATTATTTTTGGTGGTGTTATTTTTTAGACTTAAGACCAGTGGGATCAAGGTTTCACTGATTTCAACATTATTATATGCACAATGACAAAACTATGGTGCTTTAGGATTACTATATTTACATTTTATATACTAGAAAATACTTCCTTTCAAATTTTTGATACATTTATGTAAATACATATATTGATGGATGTATTCATATACATATACATATATGCATGGCATATAATATTTATACGTATAAATATTACGGGTCCTTTTGGTTTACAGTTGGAATTAGAATGAGAATCAAAATCCCTTAAGGGAGGGGAAGGAATGACCATTCCCCTCAAATGGGGAAATACAATTGCACTATGAATGTGAATGATATTTCAATTCTACTGAACCAAATAGTAAGACATTCCGATTCTGATTCTAAATCCTTATTCCTGTGAACCAAACAGGCCCTAAAATATGTTAGACTTATGAATTGGGCCAGGTTGATCCTGATCGGACCACTGACGGGATTGGCAAGGATCTATTTCGCTTGCTTGAATCATCAACTCTGACGGGATTGGCAAGGATCTATTTCGCTTGCTTGAATCATCAACTCAAGATGGAGGACTTAAATACAAATAAATAAATAAATAAGATGGAGGACTTTTGTGCGAGTTATCCTGCTTCTGTACTTCTGTTCATATTGTTTAGTTCCAAGACATTTTACACTGATTATCTTTATCTGAACTATAGACTATGTCATAGTAGTAAGGTAACCCTGTAGTTGAGATGGTTATTTGTTATTCCTCCACATATGAAGTGAAGGCATAGGATCGAACCTGCATAATTGCTGAATCCGGTTTCTGTCCTCATAAAAATTTGTTCACATACTGTGCTTACAACACTTACAGCTGTGCGCATTTATAACATCACCCCATGAATAAAAAAAATATGAACACGGAGATATTCTAAATGCTCACTGTACTATATGGAGACAAATTTTATGAGGGCTGAATCTGGTCTCATAATTGCTAGCTTTCCATGGTAAGATTAATAAACCTCATGTACACCTTACTCTGTCCTCCACTAGTTCCTTAATCCATGGTTGTAACATGCATGTAATAGGAAATAAAGAAAAAAAAAGTCAGATGGCAGCTTAAATGTTTTTCCTAAAAACTGAAGCTTGAAATTTTATTTTATTTTTTTGGTAATGTGAAATTTATGATATGAGAATGAACTATGACAGCAAACTCAGGAAGTTTGTGGTTGATGTTTCTCACTTGTCCTACAAACTAATAGATGGCTCTTTTCTAAAGAGAAGAAATGTAAAAAGAATTACCATATTCCTCTAAGATTATGGCTCAATAGAGTGGCAATTGGTGGTTATTGTAGTTATTATTTATATAAGTAGTGAATGTTTAAATCACATTATATGCATGTTATTATATGCATGTTATTTTTATATAAGTGGTCGAAGCCATTTGACTATGTTTGGATTTTGGGTTTGATCGAACCACATAGGTTCAAACACGGTTAGACCAACTTAAATCACTTAGGTTCAATGGTGGTTGAGCCGTTTAGATCTGGATCAATTCGATCGGATCAGACCGAAGCGGTTCAATCAATGGTGGATTGACTTGGACCGAACCATACAAGGTTTGTGCATGGGTTTGGGACTAGACCGGTTGACATGAATTGGGTCACTGTAGCTAAATCGGGTCTGTCTAGATTCGGGTCGATCCGTGTGGATATTGGTCGACTGGACTGTCTAGATCGGGCAAAGCATGTGGAGGTCGAATCATCCTACCCAAAACCGTTATAGGTTCAGGTTGACCCGGATCGACTTGTACCAGGTCGGTTGGAGTGTGTGAATATTGGTTGGACCGGACGGCTCAAATCAAACAGAGTAAGCGGCACTGAACCATCCCGCCCAAGGTCTATTTTGGATTCGGGTCGACCTAGATCAGTATATATTGGATCGGGTCAGACTACGTTGAACCGGTCTGGACTCGGGTCAAATTGATTTATGTTGGGTGAAGTGTATCGATTCAAGACAAAACCAAGTTTAATGAATTATTAATAGAAAATTAATGCATTAACTATAAACTATTTAATTCAAATGAAGAAAAAAAAAAGGCTATAATGGTTAACCCAATGGCTATCTACAACCCAACTCAACCCATTGAAATGGGTGGGTTAGGTGATGGGTTGATCACACAACCCGCCAAGTAAATGGGTGGATTAGATATTGGGTGGGTTAAAAATTGCCACCCCTATGGCTTAAGAGAAATATGGGAATTTTCTCATTCTATAATAGATAAGGCTCCCTTGGGACAAGTATTTACTGTTCAGCTTTGGGCCATGGAAAATGAGAATGAACCAGCAAAGTAGTGTTTTGAGCATTTGATAAGAGTTGCTTTAAAACATTTCTATCACAAAGCCAAAAATTGGAAATTTGTGCTTTTTTTATTTTCAAAACACATATTTTCAAGCCTATCCAAACCAACTCCGGATCTCCTGCCCATGTTAACCCACAACACACTACCTTTGTGCATTGAAAATATCTCTCCATGCATAATATTATGTAGGAGCATGAGATGTTCCCTATTTGTAATTGCGATGTTATGTGGATAAACATGAGCAGAGTTCTTCTGGACAAGAGATTTGGACTCATCCAAACGCAACCTAGTTTAGTGATTAGTGGTCTGTTCTTACTTAAATGGAACTCGAAACATGCCCCAAAGTGCAAGGGTTTAAACAAGCAATTATAAGAATTTGCATAGATAAGGAAAGTTATTTTTCATTTAGGGGGTGTTTGGTACAGTTAGTTGCATTGCCTTTTGAGTTAATTAATATAAATTTGTGAGAAATGTATTATCACATCATATATGAGTGCATGCGAGCAATCCAACATTGCCATTTATTACTGAAATGTCTAATTTGACATTTTAGATAGAAATAACAATTTGCATTGATTAATTTAAAACATTTTAGATAGAAATAACAAATTTTCACGTTGCCTGTCATTCTGTCCTTGTTTGACAGAAATCTTGAAATGGAAGACCATAGTTTGGAGTAACACGTGGATCCATTTTCAGACTGTTATTAAAGAATAATTTCATAAAATATTGCAATTTTATGGTGTTTGAGAGTCTCATATTGGAAAAACACAAAAAGTGCAAATAACTTATATACAAAATGGTGTTCTTCTCTTGTGTGCAAGTCCTATACATATGTACAATACACACCCCGCCGGTAAGGCACAACACCATAACAGAGGTCATGGTTTGGTTAACCGTGGGGTTTTTTTGAACCAAATCAACCTGATCAGTTTTTTAAAATTCCAAACTGAAATCAAACTGATGCAACCAGTTGATGGGTGGATCGATTAACCGTGGTTCATTTTTGATTTTTTATGCACTCAAAATTGAAAAAAGGGAAAAAAAACCTTCCCTCTTGCATTCTTAGTTCAACAAACATTCATTCATTCTAAAAATAAAAAAAAAATAAAAATAAAAATAAAAGAAATACCTGAACAAATACGATAGAGGGGCAAGGGCAAAGTGGTGGCCGATGATTTTCTGGTGCTAGACTGGTTGGTGGTTGTTGTCGCCTGAAGTGAGAGCCTGAGAGGTGGTGGAACCGTGAAGATGAGAGGTGAGAGAGAGAGAGAGAGAGAGAGAGAGAGAGAGAGAGATGTGGAGACGAAGAGGCAAGAGAGATTGAGAGAGTGATAAAGGGTATTAGCCTATTAGGTTTAGGTTTCGAAGAAGGGGAAAGGGGGAAAAGGAGGACAGGCAGTAGTTTTATTGGTTTGTTCAATTTTAAAAAATAAAAAGAAAAAAATTATATATATATATATATATATATATATATATATATATATTATTACTGTATATATACTGGTCGATTCAGTTAACCGAAATCGAACTGGAACTTTCAATTTTTTAAGAATATCAAATCCAAACAGAATTGACTGATTCGGTTAACTGATTTTTTAGTTCAGTTTCAGTCGGTTTTTCAGTTATTTGCTCACCCCTATCTCTTATACATGTATCTTAAATTCATGGAGAGAGATGTTCCCAATGTTAGGTTAGATGCCTATGATTGCAGAGTGCTCCTAGGGTTTCTGTTTTCAGGAATCATCTCGCATAAATATCTCATATTTGATGTGTGTTACAATTAGTTAAAAATTCTTGATCTCTAAGAATAGTGAAATGCTTTGTGGGGTTTCATAGGTACACTGCCAGACTACATTGGTGTTATTCTGTGTTAATTTCTTGTTTTCTGTAGTCGATTTCCTTCTTCTTATGGTTCTATGTTCACAGTAAAAACCCCAAAAAATTTAAAGTATGATCCATGTTCCAAGGGAATTAACCATTCATTTTTACTTCATTCTTGTTCTCTCTTCTCTTGTCTCTGATGCTCTGATGCAAATGCCTTGGTTTTGCAATTTTGCTCAAACAAACAAAACTCTAAACCAGTATTTCTGGGCACTTGGATAACAGGGAGCAAAAACTAGCCCAATACATGGCACGTCTGATAAATAAAGAACTTGTGGTCACTGGTGAATCCAAACTGTCATCTTGTTTGGTGGAATGTCCAAATCTCCAGCTTGTTTATCTTCTTATGTAGCAAATAGATTTAGGTGATCCACCCAGAAAATCTTTTCGTACATTCAAACTTCAAGCATGTCGGCCCAATTAATCATCTGGTAATTACTTGGCCCATTCACATTTACCCGAGTGGTAATGACATCCAATTCAGTCCGACCCGACAGATGTTTAGAGGAACACAATAGAAATCGGTTTATTCCGTTCAAAATTAAACCGAATAATTGAAACCAAATTAATCAAAATTTTAAGAATGAATACTGAACCAACGCCAAATTAAGAAAAAATTAAAATAATCAAAACTGAAATTTGTAATTCAAGTTTTTGTTATTTCAGTTAAATCCAATTTTCATTATAACATTAATTCGATTAACCAAATTTTTTAATTTGAAAACCGAAATAAAAAATCAAGATATCAAATTAAATGAACCAAAAAAACAAAATAAAATTTCGGTTCGAATTTTTATTTTGACCTAACAATGCTCAGCCCTTTTTGCTTTTGTTTTTTCCCCTCTTCAATTCTTGTATGTTTTCTGACAACCCCAATTGAGATATGAAACTATGGATTGTAATTACCAGCTAACAGCTTGGGCTCTGAAACCCATTCCCAGCTTAGGGGCTTGTCTGTGGGCATGAAATAACTCAACCCATCAACAATTGATTGATCAAGCTCAAGTTGATTGTCGGGTCGGGCACTGGTGTGCTATATAGACCCGGTCCAAACCCATTGAATTTCTGAATTTCATCGTAGAAAACAATCAAATCAGGTCAGATCTTGACCGAGTTTAATTTCTAAGCTCATACGGTACAAAAGCTAAAATTTCTATTCTCCCCAACTTTCCAGCAAGAGTACGTGAGAAAATGCCAAACATCCAGCCTCTCCTTCCTCTCGAGCTTAACTTTTGACTCCAAGTTACGCTTAAATTGTCTTACTTTTGACAAATCTTAAGCCCGTGACTGACCTTTAAATGAATTCAAATACGGCACACCGTTTGAAGGTTTGATCATAGCTGTTTGTCCACATTATGATTTTGATCTGCTTGTCCAATAGCAATTTTCCTTGAACACCTCCTGTTTGATTGATTGATTGAGAGAAAGAGATGGTGAGAGTAAAATAAACCCACCAAAGTTGGAAGAACATACTTAAGTCCCCACCACATTTCCACAAATCTTTTATTGGGTCCTCCACTTTTTGTTTCTTTCTCTTGATCATCTAAATTTTGCAAACCATGAAAAGGCTTTCCATTTCAAAAGGAGATTTGGGCTGAAAACCACCCCCACAAACCTACAAAACTGTTTGGACTCTGGACCGGTGCCTTCCACTCAAGACAACATACTAACAACCAATCTCCAGCAATAAAAAGGTACAACACCTCACCAAATTATGGCCATCTTTTCCAAAAGTCATCAACTAATCCAAACAAACACCCAATAAAAGTTAAAACAGTGCATTTATATAGTGGGCTTTATCTCCTTGACTAAACCAACCCACAAGGATGGCATTTATTTATTCGGGTCGGGTCTGATTCGAGTTGTTTTTTTTTTTTCATCACATACATGCACGAGACCATTTCTTGTGGATGGGTGGCACATGCCTGGTACTACTATTATCATGCATGAACACATCTAATGCGCCAAACAAGATTAGGGATGTACAACGAAGGATGTCTGATGTAGGGGTTCAAATGGGTATAGCTTTTTTGTATTATGTGGCTCATGGGAGTAGAGTTGGTACTATGTAATCCAAGTGGGGACATCATACATATTCATGCATCGGACATGCATGCATGGCAATACTATATATAGTTACCTACCAGACATTAATCTGGTTGGCAACCTTCCTTTTTAGTTGGGACCCATCTTTCACCTAAGAGATATTTACCAGCCACTGGATCAGAATCAATGTGAGTATAGGGTAAGTGATGATAACCAGCGCCATCCAACGTATGAATTCAAGCCTATATCTGCTCCACTTGTACTAATAACATACCCATAATTAAGGCAGGCAGGTGAACATGTGGCAACACAAGGGAGTGGGCCCGGTCATCGATACGTGATGACATGGCACAACAGCCATGGGTCATGGTGACATGGCAAATGAGACATGACTATAGTATGTAGATAAGTATAGTTTAATAAAGAGTAGTATAATATAGATTATTAAAATGAGTTTAAGGAATGAATGAAAGTAAGTAGCTAGGTTTTTGTAGGGATTGTCACAATGCCACCTAGAGATTGAGACTTTTGTTGGGTGGAGTTAAATGTGCTCTCTACTTTTGGCCTGTTGTGCAACCTCCTTGTCTCTTTGTCTTGATATGAGAGGATAATACCAATTGAATGGTCTATGAGGTAGAAAAGAAAACAAATGGAGGTTTGGAGGCATCTGAGAAGGCTTCCTTGCAATCCCCACACGCACCCACAAAGCAACAAAGCAAGGGCTGTTGTTTTGTTTTGTTAGGACATGTTTGGCGGGGAGCATCGATGAGGAATAATAACAAGTTTTGTCCGGCTCTTATTCCCCATCCACGTTGTGTGAAGACAAAACCAGAAAAAGCGACAGTTTTTGGAGAGTGAAGGCGCGCTCTCTCACAAATTCCATATTCCTCTGAGTCCCAAACGACACCAAATCAATAACGACAAAAGCGCACCCCCTCCCATTGTCGCCAACGCAGCCATGAAAAAAGTCCTTCAAAGTAGAGAGAGTGAGAGCCTTCATTCAATGACTCTTGCCTCACTCCTGCAACAAAACCTACAGTACCCAGAAACCCTAACCTGTTGTCTAACCGTTTTGGTTGAATAAAGGTGAAGACTTGGATGCCAAGCAAAGTGGTTTTTCATGGGGCTTTCTCTGGGTTTCTGATGAATTTCAAAACCCACGTCTGGTTTTGCACTTCTTAACGTGGTTGCTTCAGCTTGGTTCCCCTGCTGTGAATGAGGGGGAGTTAACGAGCTGTTTCTGCGTTTCTGGTAGTGTTCTCCGCTCCATCTGTCTGTCTGTTGCTCAATTTCTTTTGAATTATCCAACTATTAGATACCCATCTGAGTCTGTCTCATGACTTATCATTTCTGATGTCTTTTGTCTTATTTGACGCTTGTGTAGTACCTCTTCTTCAATTTCTTTAAAAAATTCCTGGTTAATTAACTGTTCCTTCGACGGTTTTTGTTCTCATACGCAACTACCATCTTTGATATTTCGTCTGAAAGATTTGGAACCCAGTTCATGGTTTCGTCAATCTCAATATTGGCGAAAAAATTTCACTGAAATGGCCTTCTTTTCGATTCAGATATAGTTCTCGACCGACAACTGACTCGCTTTATCTTGCACTTGGAGAATTACCCATTTTCTTGGCAGCTCATTCTGCAAATTCTCCTAAGGTGCGCGAAGTTTTTGATACCCAACTAGCTTAGATCCTCTGCGTTCATTGATCGCTATCTGTTTTCTGCAATTCTCGGCTCTGTTTTATTAGAAAGAAAGCAGTTCTCGGCTCTGTTTTATTAGAAAGAAAGCAGTTCTCGGCTCTGTATAGGAAAGGTTGTTGTGGTAGGTTAATGGCAGGAATGGTTCAAGATGAGGGATCATCATCTGTAACTTCATCACCCCTTCAGTTCTTCTCACTGATGTCACTTTCCCCTAGCTTAGGATCACCCTATCCCTGGCTCAGGGAGCTTAAATCCGAGGAGCGAGGTTTATATCTGATCCATCTCTTATTGTCCTGTGCGAATCATGTCGCCACCGGTAACCTTGAACATGCAAATATTGGTCTCGAGCAAATTTCCCACCTTGCCTCTCCTGAAGGCGACACCATGCAGCGCATTGCTGCATACTTCACGGAGGCGCTGGCCGACCGGATTCTGAAAGCATGGCCTGGTCTGCACAGAGCCCTTAATTCTACCAAACTGGCTTCAATCTCCGAAGGAATTCTTGTTCGGAAGCTGTTTTTTGAGCTGTGCCCATTCTTAAAGGTTGCAATCGTGATCACCAACCAGGCCATTATAGAAGCTATGGAAGGGGAGAAGATGGTCCATATTATTGATCTCCATTGCGCAGAGCCTGCACAGTGGGTTGCTCTTATCCAGGCCTTGAGTGCACGGCCAGAAGGTCCACCCCATTTGAGAATTACCGGCATTCATGAACAGAAGGAGGTTTTGGAGCAGACAGCTCTTCGTTTGACAGAAGAAGCTGAGAAGTTGGACATTCCATTTCAATTTAATCCCATTGTTAGCAAATTGGACAATCTTGATGTTGAAAGCTTGCGTGTTAAGACAGGAGAAGCTCTTGCAATCAGCTCTGTCCTCCAGTTGCATTCCCTCTTGGCAACAAATGATGAGATTCTTAGTAAGAAATCTCCTCCCCTAGCAAGGAACACAAATTCAGTTCATCCCCTACATAGAGTCCTGCAGATGAACCAGAGCACTCTAGGTGATTTGCTTGAGAAAGATTTGGTCAATGGGTATAGCCCGAGTCCTGACTCGGCATCATCATCTCCACCATCTTTGCCTGCTTCAGCAAAGATAGAGAACTTCCTTGCAGCTCTTTGGGGCCTATCTCCAAAACTCATGGTTGTGACCGAGCAAGAATCCAACCATAATGGGTCAACCCTGATGGAGAGGCTCTTGGAGGCACTCTACTTCTATGCTTCACTTTTTGATTGCTTGGAGTCAACAGTTTCCAGGGCATCGATGGAGCGAATGAAGGTGGAGAAGATGCTCTTTGGGGAGGAAATTAAGAACATTATAGCTTGTGAGGGAGCAGAGAGGAAGGAGAGACATGAGAAACTGGAGATATGGATTCAAAGGCTTGATTCAGCAGGATTTGGCAGGGTGCCCTTGAGCTACTATGGTCAACTGCAGGCAAGGAGGTTGTTGCAGAGCTATGGTTGTGATGGTTATAAGATCAAAGAGGAGAATGGCTGTTTGGTAATCTGCTGGCAAGAACGAGCCCTTTTCTCAGTATCATCTTGGAGGTGTAGGAGGTATGACTGAGATTATTAGAGGCAATTTTCATCCATCAAGAGTTTCTCTTTTCTTTTCTGTACAAATGATTTGTTTGTTTTTTTATCAATTTTGTTTAAAAAATCCACCATTTCATGGTGGTTTTGTGTAAGGATTTGAAGATCTTCTTCACGGTCTCATCTTCTATTACTATATTTTTATTTCCTTATTTCTTTTTTCATACCCTGATTGATCTTTGACTTGCTTGCTTTGATACCCATGTTAGAAATTCAAGAATCCTGAATGTTTATGGTTGTTCGGTTGTGTTTGGTCTTTTACAATTTACATCCCCACACCCACCTCTCCTCTCTCTTTTTTTCCCGGTTTCCTGGTAGAGAGAAAAGCACATCAGTAGAGCCAGAGATCATCCATGGTAATTGGCTGGCAACTCTGGATCCAACCTGGTTCAAAACAATGGATTTGAATCATTTGACTCATTCAACCAACATGAATCAAGGGGACCACTGGGGTATTGCTGTTATGGCGTGCAAATAAGGGTTGTCATTTGTCATTGCCTACATCCAATGTTACTGAAAGCCTTGCCTAGGTTTCTTATCCTTACAGAGAAACTATAAATGCAGCTTCCAACAGTCCCAGTCAAATGGATTTGTGGAACCTGCATTTCTTTGCTGTTGAATTAGATCAATAACCAATTAATGCCCAGAAAAACCTTTAACACTGTATATTCCACCATTACAGAGTTTGAATCTGTTTGTAGAGACAATACAGGCACTTCTATGGGAGACAACAGTTTATATGGTCAGCATGTAATAACAGTTTATACGGTCACCATTACAGAGCTTGAATCTGTTTTTTTTTTTTTTTCTATTTTGGAGATTTCTCGACACTTTTCTTCTTCTGGCTGGAGATTGTCGAATGGATGGAAAAATTGTAATTATGAGAGCTGAGCTGTATGTATACACGGTTTATGTAAATAGATGTATTCTTAGAGAATAACATAGAGATTTGACATCAAAAGTTGTGTTTTCTTCTCTTTCCTTTTGGAGGGGTTTGCAAATTTGGTGTTTTTTTTCCTCAAATTTGATTTGAATATGGGTCTCTTTTTGGGATTTGTAGATATATCTCAATCTTGGTTTTGTTGTTTGAATATTGTGATTAATTAATTTATTAAGTTATTCTATGGACTTGTGTCGGCTTTAGTTCTAAAGTGCACCCCGTCGTCCCCTCTCTTTCAGTTTCTGGTTAATGGCTCATTTTTTAGAAACATTCTTTATTGAATATATCTCTAGAAGGACAATAGAGAAGTCCACTGATCATACTTTGAAATTATATAGTAATAATCAGATGGACTGCATTCATTTTCTAAATATATTACAATTCACTGCTCAAATTGCAATTTCCTTTTTAAACACAAAAGAGAAGATAGATAAACTTGCATATAATTTCCAGGTATGTAGAAAGAGCTTTTGGCTGAAGCTTGTACGTGACATCAGAAGAGAGTTGATTAGGGTTTTATTTTTTTAAGCAGAAGGTCAGGTAGTCAAATACACCAAAGTCCTTTGGAGGACCAATATCTGAAAATTTTAGTTCTGGAAAATTTCATCAACATGTTTGGCATGAATTCTCTCTATCATTTACAATTGGTCTTGCTCTTGCTTGAGATCATGTTTATGCCTGATTGATGTTAACTAGCTCCTTAATTAGATATCATGCTTTAGGTTCTATCTTCATAGGGCAGCCAAACATGGCGCATTTATTATTGATTCTACAATTAATCCCATTGAGAATTTCAGATAAGTAGACTGTCCTGGACATTTTGGATTACTTGTTCTGTTTCCTTTTAGGGTATTTATCAATTGAATCTTTTGCTAGAAAAGGGGAAAAAGAAAGAATGGAGAAATAACAGGAAAGTTGTCCTTAGTCGCGAAAGGTCATTTTTATGAGAAAGAACAAAATTCACAATAGCTGAGCTTGTTATTCTGCAGGCTGTTCTGTTCTAGGCTGCAGGTCTTAGTTGCTCTATGCATTAATATTTTCCCGCAATGACTCCCAGATACCTGTCTGGGTGGTGTATTGTGTCAGATACTTGAAGTTTTATTTTAAATTTCATATCCAAAACCCTGTCCTTTTTGTATCCAGGTAACATAATTTTCTTAACTTCTGGTTTTATCTGTTTTATCAACCAATATTTTTAGCTCTGGCTTGGGATGTGAGAAAATCGTGAAAAGCATAGTGTCACATGGACAGGGTGTGATGAGAAAGACCTGAGTTGTTTGTGTTACTTTTGCGTTTTGGTTACTGATAAAAATAGATAGCTTTGCAAGCATTCTTTTGTCAAAAACATTGCATTGAGATTTTATTGAATTGTGGTTTCTGGCATTCTCATTGAAATTGTTTGCTGTTTGATAATAAGTCTATATCACTTTTCTGGTTACTTAGACGAGTCCGTTGGACTATTCACGAGTAGGAGCATAAGAAATGTGTATCTGTAGGCTTGTATGATTCATCTTATATTTCCTTTTCTCATAAATTGCTTCCTTCCTGGGCTTCTTATTATAATCCTTCTACAGGCTCTTATTTGTTTTGTTTCTTTTTCCCATAACCATTGTTTCATTGGTGCTGCTGCAGGTAAATTAAGGACCCATGGTTTGGCAGAGGAAACAGAGTTCCTGGCGATTATAAAAGCAATTCAGACTGCTCATCAAAAGAGTTGGAAGAATGCTGCCATTTTCTCTGGTGCATTGACAACCATTTTGGCTTTAAAATCTGCCAGTCGAGATTTGTCTTGGCGGTCTCTTTTGATAGTTGATGAAATTAGGACATGTTCGTCTCTCGGGTCTATGGCCTTTATGATCCTAGAATGTTTAATGAGCCTGCTCATAGACTGGCTCAAAAAGCTATACAATTATCTTTGGATTTTTGGTTTGATATTCCGCCTGCATGGGTGGAAGGTTGTATATATACTTCCTTCAGTTGTAGTAATATAATCTTCCTGAGCAGAGAGATTGAACCGTGTCTTACAGTATGAAGCTGAGCCTGATGCCTTGAATTGAAACTTCCAAAGAGCAATTAATCCTGGGAGCAGCTACACACGTTTGGAAAATGTTTGAACATTGCAAAATAATTAATATAGCAAGGATGCATTTGGGAAGCATTCATAGAAATAAATCTTAAGAATACATCAATGGTGCAAATTCTAAAGCTCAATTGGCTATTAATGAGGTATAAATATTATAGAAAAATACATATTATTTGATGAAAGATAGAAAAAATACATACATTAACATCTTGTGTGAAGTAATAAATTGCAGTTAAGCATGTTAAGCTGTTGGGAATAATTTATATTTACGTGCAAAATGTGTTCAAAATATCGCAATGTTTTGGTGCATATTGTAGGATGTGCATCCGGTTTTGAACCCACTGTATGAATTAAGCATTGGTTGGATTCTTTGGAGACCTTTAGGCCTGGGTTCATAGTAAGGGTGCAAATTGGGTTGCTTGATTTGAATAATTTCAATAAAATTGTGCTTGGGTTTGACACAAAATGTAGAAAATAAAATCTGACATGATTGCACTTGAATTTGAACCAAGTTTTACACAACAAATTTGCAATTTATCGTCACATTTTATTGAAACAAAAAAAAATAAATAAATAAAACTACACCGTTATGCACATTCTAATGGGGGAGATCCGATGAGCTCCGCAATCAAACAAAAAAATTTGCCTTGAGGGATTGGCTCTTGGCCTGGAGAAAAGCTGTTGGATAAGACCCCCTGGTGGCACCCATAAGGTTAGGTTTTAAGGACCAACAATCTATTGGTCCAACTCCACCTTACCCTATAAATAAAGAAAAGAAAATTGGCCCCGTATGGCATGTCTTTTCACGCGGGCTGTTAGCTTTTTAAAAGCTCAACAGTTTGCGTTTTGATCTTTTTCTATTTGATTGGAAAAATATTTAGTCACCAAGTCCATTTTAGGTTATTTTTGGGAAGCTCTAAATAAATCTTTTCGCCTTTTTTCAATTCATTTTTGCACGGAAAGATGTGTATACAGTTTGACTGTCAGAACTTCCAAAAGATCTTTCAAAAAAACTTGCCAAATGACTCATAAAATAAACAAGTAAAAAACAAAAAGAGGAAACTTCTTTACTCTGCTTGATATCTTTTTCTTGAATCTTGATGGTGTTGATGCATCCATTGTAAAGGTCAATTGAAGTTTTTTTTTCCACTTCTCTTGAACATCATGATCTTCCCTTCGTACAATTGTGATTCTTTCCTTCTCTTCCTCATCAACTGGCCATGCATACCAAAACAAGATGGAGAGACAATATGGGTTTCAAAGATTCATGAATTGCAAATATATATAGACTATATAGAGCAAGACATCTTGTTAGAGCATTCTTGATTCTTGGGTGGAATGAAAGGATTTGGGTAAAAATGATAAGAGGTGGTGGCAACCCATGGTGTGTTGATGACCTCTTCTTGTTGCCGAGAAGAGAGGTGTACATTTCCCCAAGCTATAGTGTTGGAGAGAATGGGGTCATCGTAACTTTGGAGGAGAAGCTCTGAGGCGCATCTGAAGACACTGTCTTTAGAATGTTATTTGCTCTCACTCAGTTTTATTGAGTTTGCTATTGGGTTACAGGAAAATTCATTCCCAGGATACAGTAGAGCCTTGAGCGAGAATCTGCAACCAGCAAAATTGAAGAGTCTCCAAAGAAACCTTCTGTGAGACTGTAGCAGACCGGACTGAGAGAGAGAGAGATATTGAATTTCAAAATTGTGTGTTTTGGAGTTTGATTCATGCTCCTTAAATAATTTGTGAAGATGTATGAAGAAAAAGGTAGGAACTGGTTTAGAGAAGGCACCTTGAACAGTCAAAATTTCAAACATTGTAACTGTTTAAAAAGTAGTTAACAATTAGTGACTGTTAACTTTGAATTGTGCTTCTTGATTACACCCGATCAAATCGTAAACGTTGATGATGTGCAAGCAAAGTGCACCTCTAAAGCGCCTCATTGTGCTGCACACGTTGCGTGGTATCGAATCATTATACTCTCCTCTACTAATTCTAAGGAGTGTAAATCAGCTCCTATTGAAATACTAAAAACAAAACTTATAATTTCCCAATGTGGGACAAGTTCAAAACTAGGTTTTGTAAGAGAAAAACTAATTTTTCAATCAAGTGTGCAGGTGCAATTTCTCATATAATTGGCCAATCAAACCCATTGGATTTAATCTCTTATGAGATTAAAATCCAACAATCCCCCGCATTGATTGATCAATTACATAGTTCTCTCTCAATCCAAACTACTATGACACAATTATGCATACAAAAGGTGTTTATTAACTTAAACCTCCTGTTAGTATAGTTATCTTAGAGCCTTGTCAAAGTTATTGGGGGTAAGGCCTTAAACCAATTACTCTCAAGACAGATCGGAGACACCTATACACACAAAAATGTCTAGTCTCTGCAAGAGTTTCAAGTTTTGCACAGCACTGTTATGGTCATGTGCTTCTTTCCTGATTTCATGAACAATCCCGAGAGCAAAACCAAACCCTCATGAGAAGCGGCACCACTTCTATGTTCACATAGGTGAAGTTCCACTATGTGTTCCGTTATTTGACACATTTCAGAACTTCATTAAGAGTTTATCTCAACCTCTCATTATAACGGGCAATATTGTTTATGTTGTGATGGTAAATTTCTCAATGCCAATGCTAACAGTCACATTGTTGTAATTTGTTGTTACCCATTAAACCCAATACTGATGGTTTTTCAGTTCAAGTTGAGTAACCATTACAGCTGACTAAGTAAAGGATTTTAATCTCATCTCTTTGGTTGTCATTCTTACAAATTCTCTGGCCAAGCCCTTGGTAAGAGGATCAACCAAGTTTTTACTTGACCTCACATAGGTTATAGTGATGACTCCATCTTGAATAAGTTGCCTTACAAATTCATGTCTTAGACTTATATGTTTGGACTTACCATTGTATGTACCATTGTAAGACCTTGACAGAATTGCCTCACTATCACAGTAAATGAAAATTGGAGGCATAGGACTAGGCCAAAGTTTTATATCCAATAATAATTTTTTAATCCATTCAGCCTCTTTTCCAGTAGTCGCTAAGGCTATGAATTCGGATTCCATGGTCGAATGAGATATATAAGTTTATCTCTTGGATGCCTAAGAGATTGCACCCCCACCAAGGACGAAAATCCATCAAGGTGTAGACTTGTTATCTCCATTACCGGTAATCCAACTTGCATCAGTGTACCCTTCTAGTACAGCTGGATAATTACAATAAAACAAGCCAAGTTCCAAGGTTCTCTTGAGATACCCAATAACTCTCCAAATTGCCTTCCAGTGCTCTGCACCGGGGTTACTTGTAAACCAACTGATTTTACTTACTGCAAATGCAATATCAAATCTGGTACAAAGAATAGCATACACCAACCTTCCTACTGCACTAGCATACTCAAGTTGTGCAATTGCTCTACTAGTATTTTCTACTAGCTTTATACTAGAATCATATGGCATGCTACATTCTTTAAACCCTAAATGCTTAAATTTCTCAAGTACTTTCTCAATGTAATGTGATTGGCTTAATGCATAGCCCCTACTATGCTTTTTAACTTTTACTCCCAAGATGGTATCTATTTCTCCTAAATCTTTCATCTTGAAAACATAGGATAAGTAGTTTTTAGTTTCATTTATGCCAACCATATTTGTACCCACAATAAGCATATCATCAACCTAAAGACACACAATTGCTCTATAATTTTCAGTGAATTTTGAGTAGACGCATCTATCGGCACTATTATGTTTAAAACCAAAAGCTAAGATGCAAGAATCAAATTTCTCATGCCACTGTTTAGGTGTTTGTTTTAATCCATATAGTGATTTAATCAGTTTACAGACTTTCTTCTCGTTTTTAGGAAGAACAAATCCTTCTAGTTGTTCCATATAAACCTCTTCATTTAAAAAAGTGATTTTAACATTCATTTGGGGAACATATAAGTGATAAATGGATGCTAATGCTATGAGTGTTTTAATAGAAGTTGTTCTAGCCACTAGTGCATAGGTGTCAAAGTAATCAATCCCTTTTGACTAAATCCTTTGGCTACCAATCTAGCCTTAAAATTTTGTACAGTTCCATCAGTGTTGTATTTTCTTCTAAACACCCATTTACATTTTATTGATTTTGATCCTGGAGAAAAATCTACTAGTACCCATGTGTTATTTGACATTATTGAATTCATTTCATCATTTATATCCTCCTTCCAAAAGGCAACATCTCCAGAGGTCATGGCCTCACTATAGGTTTTTGGATCATTTTCAATGTTTAGGACAATAGGTATCTTATTTAAAATATGCTCTTTATCAGCCTCAACCAAAAATACAATTGTCTGAGTAGAGATAAAATCTGAACCTAAGTGTTTCTCTTTTCTTTGTCTTTGACTTCTTCTAAGTTCTACTGTAGGTGTTACAGTTGTGTCATTTCTTCTTTCAGTTTCATTATTATCAACAAGTATTGAGATCTGAGTTTCTCTGTTATTTTCTATGGATTCATTTTCTGTAGATTCAGAACACTGTTTATTTTCAAAGAACTCAACATCTTTAGTTTCAATTATTATGTTGGACTCTAAGTCTAGAAGCCTATAGGCCTTGCTATGTTTTGCATATCCAACAAATATACTTTTCTTAACTCTAAGTCCTAATTTGGTTATTTTAGGATCTGGAACTCTATAATATGCTAAACACCCCACACTTTTAGATATGCTGAATTAGGCTTTCTTCCTATCCATAATTCATATGGGCATTTGTTATTAACTTTAGAAACAATTCTGTTATGTAAATGGCAGACTGTTAGGAGTGCTTCCCCCCACAGGTTTAAGGGTGCATTAGTTTTTAACAACATGCAGTTTATCATTTCTGTAAATGTTCTATTTTTCCTTTCAGCCAGGCCATTCTGTTGAGGGGTATAGGGAGCAAAAAACTTATGTATTATTCCAAATTCTTCACAGAAAGAATTAAACTCATTTTTAAAGTATTCAGCACTTCTATCACTTCTAAGGATTTTAATTTTCTTTTCTACTTCATTTTCAACATCAGTCTTATGTAGTCTAAACATGTCAAAGGCTTCATCTTAGTTATCATAAGGTAGACATAGGTGTACCTAGAAAAGTCATTTATAAATGTTATGAAGAGTCTCCAAAGAAACCTTCTGTGAAATTGTAGCAGACTGTAGCAAACCGAATTGTGAGAGAGAGAGAGAGAGTGAATTTCGAAATTGTGTGTTTTGGAGTTTGATTCATGCTCCTTAAATAATTTGTGAAGAGGTATGAAGAAAATGTAGGTGCCGGTTTAGAGAAGGTACCTTGAACAGTCACAATTTCAAACATTGTGACTGTTTAAAAAGTAGTTAACAGTTAGTGACTATTAACTTTGAATTGTGCCTCTTGATCACACCCAATCGAATCATGAACGTTGATCTCATCAACAGTGATCAACGGTTAGCAACGCACCAAAACCAAAGCTGCCCATCGTGAGCCACGCGGGTGCACGCGAAGTGGGAGCAAAGTGCGCGTCTAAAGCGCTTCATTGCGCCGCACACACGCGTACGCGTGCGTTGCGCGGTATCGAATCCCCATACTCTCCTCCACTAATTCTAAGGAGTGTAAATCAACTCCTATTGAAATACCAAAAACAAAACTTATAATTTTCTAATGTGGGACAAGTTCAAAATTGGATTTTGTAAAAGAAAAAGTGATTTTTCAATCAAGTGTGTAGGTGCAATTTCTCATGTAATTGACCAATCAAACCCATTGGATTTAATGAGATTAAATCCAACATAGTATATAACACCGCTCATAGGGATGACAACCATATCTGAAGAGAAAGTCCTAGAAAGGAGAAATTCTAGGCGAAAATGTCGATGATCTTCATTAGTAGTCACATGTAAATTTATAGTAGTTCAAACAGGGCCATTACAATTCATAATGGAAAAGAAAAACAAAGCAAGAAATCCTCTGCCAAGAACTGTGGGGCTGATCCTGGTGGTGCTCTACGATTGGACGGAGTCTAACCATATAATGGCCCATAATCGATTCGTTAGGACCCGAATATTTTGGTGACACATCATCAGGTGACCAGTTGATGTGTATCATCTCCTTCCCCTTCGGGTTCGTCTGATCCTCAAGACGATGACCTAGAAACTTCTTAGTTAGCTCGTTCCAGCTTTCCCGTATGGCATCAATCTCCGTTGTTCCCTTCCAATGGATTAATACCTCTCAATGTGGCCCTTGTTGCCCCTTTTAACGATGCGTCGTTCCAGCAGTGCCTTCGGATATGGGTGGTGTAGCCGCTAGGTGATAGAGGTGGCAGGCTTGGCTGCACTATTGCACCCGCTCCCATCTTCCTCTTTAGCAATGACACATGGAAGACGAGATGAAGTTTGCATCCTTCGGGAAGGTTCAATTTGTAGGCCACCTGTCCAATTCTTTCCACCACTTGAAATGGACCGTAAAACCTGGCTGCCAACTTCTGAGATCAACACATGGCAAGAGAGCTTTGTCGATAGGGTTGCAACCTAAGATACACATAGTCTCCTACTTCGAACGTCCGTTCGGATCGCCCAGAATCAGCATACTTCTTCATACGGGCTTGAGCCGCAATGACATTAGCCATAAGTTGGTTTAAAATCTGCTCCCGGCTCCGCAAAGCTTCCTCAACAGCCTATACTCGGGTAGTGCCCACTGCCCGAAACATAGGATAACAAGGAGGGCAGTGGGTATCCATACACAATTTCGAAGGGGGGTGGTACAGGTTGTTGAGTGGTGAGTGGTGTTATACCACCATTCAGCCAGATGCAACCAACAAGCACAAGTCTGGGGCTGGTCCTGTGTAAAACATCTTGGATACGCTTCCAGAGTGCAGTTAAGTACCTCGGTCTGACCATCCGTCTATGGGTGGTAGGCTGAGCTCATGAGAAGGGAAGTTCCCTATAGGCGGAAAAGCTCCCCCACCATATAAGCTTGGGCAACATCTTTGGCGGTGTAGGGATGGCTAAGAGGGACAAAATGACTGTATTTTGATAGCCGGTCAACCACAACGAGTATAACTGATTTCCTATCTGATGATGGCAGACCCTCCACGAAGTCCATGGAGACTTCAGTTCAGATCTTATCTGGGATGGGTATCGGTTGAAGCAGTCCGGGTAAGGGAACATTCTCAGCCTTACTTCGTTGACACACATCACATCCACGGACCCATTGCTTGACGTCCTTTTGCTGTCTCTTCTAGTAGCAAGTCCCCCTGATCCTCCTAAGTGTGTTATGATAACCTGAGTGCCCGCCAGTGGGTGAGTTTTGGAGCTCTTCAAATATCTCCCGCCGAAAGGTGGATGTAGGGCTGAGTACTATTTTTCCTTTTCGCCAGACCAACCCCTCCCTTATCTCATACTTTTGAGATGAATTCTTACCAAATTCAGGTCTTGTATGAATCTCTTATGTACTGGTCAACAACTACTTCACTTTTCAAATCATGCACCTATACCGGTGTAGGAGATGAAACAACTGAAAGAATGATAGGATCCATCTAATGGATGCCAAGAAGGTTACGGAATGGGTGGACAAATCTCAAAAATTTTCCTACCTTCTTCCAACTAAGAATCGTATTCCCTAAATTTAGAATACAATATTCAAAGATCCTACTTGAATAATAATCGAACCAGATCTGGACCAAAAGGAAAATGGAGGATTATACCTGATCCAGAGAAGCAGTATCTCCCAAAGTTGGTGTTCACACCAAAAGAAGACACCAAGATCCGCTCTTGTTGAAGATGGCACAACTGTTTGTGGAACGGAACCAGCAGAGTGCATCCTACACACTGGATCCTTCGCAAGAATCCTCTAGAAACTCTGAACACCAAATCTTTTTAGTCTTTTCTGCAAGACTGATGTCAAGAATTGATTTCTTGATTTCTTTCTTCTGCAAAGATCAAATCTTGCAAGAAGGAATAGCGGCGGCTAGAGGAGAACTCCAAGGACGAAGATGGCTTAATTGCTTCTCTTCGCTCTGGAGTGTGTATGAGATCTAATCTCAATTCGCAGGATGCATTTTTTCCTTCAAAATCCCTTAGGTTCAAAATCTCTCTCTTTCACTTAGGGTTTCTCCTCCTTTCTTCTTGATTAAGAAACCTCCTAAATTAGGAGTTATCCCAATCCAAATCAGTATTTGGATAGGGTATAATCTTAATCATATATGCAGATTAAGTTAGCTTATTACTAATCTTATCAGGAGTTTACCAGATCCAAATCTGATTTGAATTTGGTCTCCCAGAGCGGATAAGGTTAAAGGCCCAATCCTTTTTGCTAACATTAATCTCATATCCGCTCCATAGATGGGTGATCATATCAGTCCAGCTCGAAATGGGCTTTTGGCCCATTAAGTGTTCAGTGCTTAACTAGTTTCCAATCTGCTGCCCAGTTGGACTTCTTTATATGGCATGGGACCCAAGCATTGATCTACACACCAGCCACATGGGTTCAGCCCAACCTTTATTACAAGGCCCAGCCGAATTCACTGAAAAGCTCAATGAACCCCTGAGCCCATCACATGGACCCTATGGGCCCAACACTTACATTAAGTGGTCATTGGGCCAAGCCATCTTATAAAAACCCAGGGACTGTGGGCAGGTGTAAGATTAGACCATCAGGTACTATCCTAAATGGCCTTACACTTAACCTCTCAGCCCTTAATGATCAAGCACTGTCCGACAAGAGAGGACATCTCCCTCAGCTGCAAGGAACAATGCCGCACTCTCTACTCACATGGATCCCGGGAATTAAAACCATTTGCAAACATTTTGAAACCGTATATATATATATATATATATATTATATATTATATATCATATATAAATTTTGCAAAACAAAATTCCGACGATTGAAATCAACTGCCGGCAGTTTGGTTTTCATCAGAGAGAGTGCATTCCCGATCATTACCTTTGTTCGACAAAGGGGTTGATCTTGTCACTATGATCACCCACTGAGATGAATTCTCAGACTGCCCCAACATGCCCAGGTTTTGACCCCTGTTAAGGATCTCACTGATTGGCATATCAAAGGCAGCCTGATCCGACACCTAGTGAAGTGTCATAATCGAGTCTAGGGGTCAGGTGTAACTTTTCAGTTTTGCCCATCTGTCTCCAAGATCCAGGGCAACACTGGAAATCTGGTCCGGTTCAAGGATTCGAGTAATCTCATACTGCATATGCCTTGGGTCTTACCTTGGTGGCCAAGACAGGCCATCCCAACACTTGGTGGCACACCAATATCAGCCTTGGCAAGATAAATCTCCCCAGACATATCCAATGGTTGTGAACATTTAAAATTAACACGAGTCTCTATAAGTGTCCAGTTTTAAGGTCTTACATAGAATTATACCAAACAACATGAATTAAACATGCACTTTATTTATTTACACTAAATGTCAAAAGTACATTAAATCAGATTGAAGCTAAAGGCATACAAAACTGTCTAACAACGGTTTGGAGCTCAGGTGCTTCACAGCGGGACAAGGCATCAGCCACAACATTTTATCGTCCCTTCCTGTACTGAATATCATAGTCATAGCCTATTAGTTTTGTGAGTAGCCTCTATTAGGTCGGGGTGGTAACCTTTTGGTGCAGCAAATAGCCTTAAGCTTTGGTGGTCAGTCCCGATGGTGAATCTTGCGCCAAGGAGGTAGGGCTACCAATGCTGAACGGCTAACACAATGGCTAGTAACTCTTTCTCATAAGTTGATAGGGCCAAATTTCGACCCTGTAATGCCTTGCTCATGTAGGCTATCGGCTGACAACTCCAATTCCGTATCCGATCGCATCACAATCTATAGTGAAGGGTTGAAAGAAGTCTGATAGGCAGAGAATAGGGGTTGAGGTCATGACCAATTTAAGTCGTTGGAAGGATTGTTTTGCTGCTTCAGTCCATTGCCATGCTCCTTTTCTCAGTAATGATGTGAGGGGCCTGGCTAGGGTGCCATAGTTTTGGATAAATTTTCGGTAGTAATCGGTAAGTCCCAAAAAACCTCTCAATTCTCTAATGGTCTTTGGAGTGGGCCAACTAATCTTACTGTCAATCTTTGTAGGGTCGACTTCCATGCCTCTTGCTGATATAGTGTGCTCGAGGTACTCAATGGAGGGCACTGCAAACCTGCACTTACTCATTTTGGCATGAAGCTTGTGGATCTGAAGTAAACTCAAGGTCTGTCTGAGGTGTAGGAGATGCTCCTCAAAACTCCGCCTGTAAATGAGAATGTCGTCAAAGAAAACCAACAAGAACTTCTGCAAGTATTTTTTGAATACTTCATTCATTAGTGATTGGAATGTGGATGCTCTTCGTCAATCCGAAGGACATTACCAAGAACTCGTAATGGTCTTCATGTGTTCTGAAAGCAGTTTTGGATATGTACTCTTCCCTCACCCGAATATGGTGGTATCCCGATCGTAGGTCAAGCTTGGAGTAGATGCACGATCCTTGCAATTCATCTAAGAGTTCATCCACCAGAAGAATGGGAAATTTATTTTTAATGGTGGCTCTGTTGAGGGCAGTTTAGTCAATACATAACCTCCAACTCCCGTTTTTCTTTCCTGCCAATAACACCGGGGAAGAAAAGGGGTTGGAACTGGGCCTAATAACCCTAGATTGAAGAAGTTCCCGAACCTATTTTTCTATCTCATTCTTCTGATAATAAGGGTACCTGTAAGGCCTGCAGCTGATGGATCGGGTCCCTTTTTCCAATGGAATGGAGTGATCACAGGTTCTGATTGGGGGCAGCCCTGTGGGGGTAGCAAAAACTTCTGAAAATTCATTAAGTAGGGTGTGGACTCGAGGGGTCTAACTCTCTCTCTTGTGGTCTTATGTCTTGGGTTTGTAACTGCAAGAGGTATAAGCTATTGTTCTGATGTAACGCCTTCCTCGCCTTGTCGCCACTATACCTATTCATGGGCCGGGTAGCCCGATGGCCCGGCCCAGCTTAGCCCGCATCCCAATCGGGCTTGGTCATGTAATTAGGTTTGCGGGCCTGACCTCGAGCCTAACACAGTAAGTGCGACTGTGTTTCGGGCTGGATTCGGGATTTGTCAAAAAAGCCTAGCCCGACTCAACATTATATATTATATAAAATATATGAATAATATAATATTTATTAAAATATATACTTATAATTTAATATATATTTTTTATTATTTTCTTTATAATTTCTCTCTCTCTATTCAACCGCTTCAGCAATAATAATAGCAACAGTATCGGCTAAATTTTGGACTCGGGCCCAAACCCGGGCTTCAGGCTTTTTATGAGGGCCAGGGGCCCGATGGTCAAGCCGGGCTCAGGCTCGGGCCTTAGAAAAATCTGTTAATCCAGAGTGAAAGCCCGGCCGGCTCATGAGCAGCTCTAGTCGCCACCAACCATCTGCCCTCGTGTGGCTTTTATCCCCTTTAGAATGTGTACCCCTTGAGCATCTTCATACTGTAGTGTCAAACGGCCGAAGTCCCACGTAACCGAGCCCAATGCTCTCAGCCAATGGGCCCCCAAGACTGCATCACATCCTTTCTGAGCCAAAAGGTGGAAGTCTGCCTTTATAGTTGTGCCTGACACCTACAAAGTCACCTCTGTACACTTCCCAGTGCCATAGACCCGATCTCCGTTCGCCACCATCACTGAAAACCTGGTTATAGAAGAAACAGGGAGTCTATGTTTTTCTGCAAGGGTTGGGTCTAGGAAGTTGTGAGTAGCTCCACTGTCTATTAGCAAAATAATCGGATGCTCTCGTAATGTACCTCGAATTTTCATAGTGGAGAGAGGGTTGTTACCTGCAATTGCATGAAGGGAGATCTCAGGGGGGTCATCTTCTTCCATTGGGTTTCCCAAGTCGGTAGGAGATTCAAACAGGGGATCGTCATCATCGATGGCCCCTTCCATCCAGAATAACTTTTGGGCCTTCGCCTTGCACTGATGTTGGAGTGTATACTTCTCATCACAATTAAAGCATAGTCCTTTTTGGGCCTTCGCCTTGCGCTCGCTGGCTTTCGCAGGGGAGAGGCGTTTGATTTCTGGGGTGTTTCTAGTGGGCGGAGGTGGTGGGAGTCCCGTAACTGGGGGCTTGAATCGGGGGGGGGGGGGGGGATTGGTGGTCCTAACGGGTAGTCCTTCTCACTAACAGTTCTTCCTCAAGTAACGCCAGCCTAATGGCTCGTGCCAAATTGGTGGATTCAAAATTTTCCACGCCAACCCGGATCTCCGGTTTCAACCCTGCTACAAAGCAACCTACTAGATAATCCTCATCGAGCCCTCTCACCCTAGCCGATAATCGCTGGAACTCCTCTTGATACTCCTGGACTGACCCTGTTTGAGTGAGCTTCGACAATCTTCCTGCACGGTTAGTAGCTTGTAATCCATTAAATTGGGTGTCAAGAGTTGTTACATACTAATCCTAGGTGGGTTTGGGCTGGTAGTCGAGGAACCACCGATACCAATCCACCGCCTTGCCTTCGAACCCCAAGCTCGATACTGCAACCACTGATCTTCTGGGATCTCGTTCAGGTGGAGGTACTGACGTATGAGTAGCAACCATCCGTCCAGATTGGATCCCTGGAACTTAGGCAGGTTTAGTTTAAGCTGCTGCTGCTGATAGCTGGATTGGCTGGACCCCTCGGCGCCCCTTGTCTGGTTGCTCGTGGAAGCATTGTGTCGGCTGTTCTCCGGCATCCCGTTTCCCTGGTGCTGGACAGGATGATTCAGTCGTTCCAGGATTTCAGCTAACTGAGCATCCGTCTGATCGTGCCTCTTCTCCAAGCTATTGAGCCTTTCTTCAAGCTCATTCATCCTGGGTTCCAGAGGATCTCCTAGCTCTGATACCAAGACGTTGATGACCTCTTCTCGTTGCCGAGAAGAGAGGCGTACATTTCCCCGAGCTATAGTGTAGAACACCGCTCACAGGAAACGACGACCGTCTCTGAAAAGAAAGCCGTGGAAAGGAGAAATTCTAGGTGAAAATGTCGATGATCTTCATTAGTAGTCTCATGTAAATTTATAGTAGTTCGGACAAGGCCGTTACAATTCATGATGGAAAAGAAAAACAGAGCAGAAAATCCATTGCGAAGAGCTATAGGGCTGATCCTGATGGTGCTCTGCGATTGGAGGGCGTCTAACCGTCTAATGGCCCGTACTCAGTTCGTTAGGACCCGAATATTTTGGTGACATGTCATCAGGTGACCACTCGATGTGTGTCATGGTGAACTGAGCAGCCTTGGGGCTTTGATAGCATGGATCAGCCGATCAAGCTTAAGTAGTTGAGTTAGATTGAATTGACGGGACATCGACCCAATTAATAGTATCCAAGTCCGATCCATCCCTGGAGATATCCGGGTGTGGACAAATTAAATCCACTCTTTTCTTGACCCATTTTGCCTCCTGTCTAATGGGGGGGGGGGGGGGGGGGCATGCCTGTACTTGTAACAATTATTATTGGAGCTAGTGGCAACCTTGGCTGGTTTTGGGTGGGCCCAGTTCAATAGACTCATCTCATTTTTGTGCTTGGCATGAACCTCAAGCAATTTCTCAACATGTTAATTTCATTAGAACAACTATTCATTCATGAGTTTCTTGGAGAATTAGAGTATCTAGAATCCAAAGCCAAAGAGTGTTTCGAGCTGGACGTCCCTAGGTTTTTAAACCCATTGAGACTCCTAAAAGAATGGTTTGGAATCTGCTCCTCACAAGGGGCGCCTTACATGCTCATCCACCGTTTATTGGAAACATCTCCCCTAAATAATAATTTATAAACATGGGAGATGTTCCCAATACATGGTAGGATATGCATGTGAGGCGTGTGTGAGACACCGTGTAAAGAGTAGATCCAGTCTCTAAAGAATTTCGCGTTTAATTTCTAATCAAATTAGGAGAGGGCTCTTTATTAATTATTAACTAATTCGGCCTAAACTTTTGACTAGTCAAACCAGTCTTGTTCTAATCAAATTAGAACTCTTTCTATAACAAAGTTAATCTTGACTATGATTAGTCAAACCAGTCTTCTTCTAGTCAAATTAGAACTTTTAACTAATTTAATTATCCCTAGTAAGTTTTCAATTCTAACCAAGACTTGATTAGTCAAACTAGTCAATGTTCTAATCTAATTAGAAAACTTTCCAATTAAGTGATAACTAGTCTTAAACACTTTTTGATTAATTAAAGGGAAAGTGAGAGGATAACTGTGGCATGAGACCCACAAACCACCAAATCAAACCAATCAATCATCTCACCCCTCTTGAGAGAAAAGTGGGACACACCATGGCTGATTTTTTTTTTTTTTACATATGGCCAAACTTATTATAGTTTCTCCCAAATTTATAAAAAAAATTGAGTCCAACATGGGAATTGATTTCTCAGTAATTGAAAATTTGTATTTTCTGGATCGAACTTTCACACAACTGAATCAAATTTGAAACCCTAATTTAAACTAAACATACTTGATATAGAGTCCACAAATTGCAGCTCCCGAATAGTAATGGGTTCGATGTAGCTATGCAGACCTTCTTTTCTTTAATGCTTTTCTTCAAAACCATAGTAGAGAGATGATGGAAATAAGTCTTCACCAAGGCTGATTCGAACTAGTGTTTTGGAAACAAGGGAGAAGAGAACCTTGTGGATATAATGCCATAGTGGGTAGATACTCTAATTCTCCATGCTGGGTTTGGATTTTAGATATTCTAATTCTCCAAGTGGGAGAAAGAGAGAAGAGAGTCAAGAATCTATTCTAAATTTCTAATGAAATCCATATCTAAACCCAACTCTATTATGTCAAGTCTCAAGTTCAAAGTCGGCTTTTTGGATACCATTAGCACCCCTAGCTGCAAGTTGGGTTATCTAATTTGATGAATCAATCACGTTGAATTGAGACCAGATTTTCTAACCCATCCCCATACCTATAACCCCCAACCCTAGTGACAACGGATTTTGATTCTCACTCCCTGCTACAAGACAGACACACCCAATCGAGCCACCATCAGTTGGCAGTTGCTTCTTATGAGTAGTGTGTTGGTAGTGTATTTTGGGTAGAATATCTGGATGCCGTGGCGTTCGCTCAGGGTTCGGGCCCATTAAAAATTTAACAAATTCTTTACCCAACCGGACCCAAGTTGAATCCCTTGGATTTATGCATTACTAGCTAGGCATTTCATTTGCCTCTTTATGTCAAAATATTGATGCAGCTAACTATTTAGAAGCAAAAGTGGGAAAACACCACCAAGCCAAACACACACCCTCTAACTCCAAGATAATGTTTGTTTTGCCTAGACTTGCCACAACCGTATTTGTGCAGGAATAATTTTGTAGTGCCCTTGAGCTACTGTTGCCAACTGCAGGCAAGGAGGAGGTCTGGACTCTGGAGAGCTATGGTTGTCATGGGTATAAGATCAAAGAGGAGAATGGCTGTCCAGTAATCTGCTGGAAAGTACCAGCACTTTTCTCAATTTCAGCTTGGAGGTGTAGGAGGTATGACTGAGATTATCAGAGGCACATTTCATCAATCAAGAGTTTCTCTTTTCTTTTCTTTACAATTGATTTGTTTGTTTGTTTTCAAATTCCTTTGCTAAATCCACCATGCCATAGTGGTTTTGTAGAAGAATTTGAAGATCTTCAAGGTCTCATCTTCTGTTACCATATTTTATTTTATTCATTTCTTTTTTTTCATACCCAGACTGATTTTTGGTTTGGTTGCTTTGATACCCATGTTTTAAATTCATGAATCCTGAAAGCTAATTGCAGTATTTGGGCTTTGACAATTACAGTGGAAATTCTGGGTCCAACCCGGTAAAAAAAAAAAAAAGAAGGATTTGAGCAATTTGACTCTCATCCAACCGACATGAATGAAGGGAAACAGGGGTGTGTTTTTGTCATTGCCTAACATTCAATGTTACTGAAAGCCTTGCCTAGTTGCCTTTTCCTTTCAGAGCAACAATGAATGTAGCTTCAGACAGTCCCAGTCAAATGTATTTGTGAAACCGCATTGCTTTGCTGTTGCCGTGTTGCATTAAGTTGTAGGGCGGTGCTTTGGGCTGACCAATAGCCAGTTAAGGCCCAGATAACTTGTAGCCAGGGCCAGCATGTCACGGCATGGCTCTTGGGCCCTACTTTAAATAACAAATAAACACAGCCCAGAGCAGAGAGATTGAACCGTGTCTTACAGTTGTTAAGATTTGATCCAATGAAGTTGAACCTGATACCTTGCAAGACCGCGTTTGGGTAAACACTCGTAGAAATAAATGTCAAGGAGAGTTAATTAGCTCACCCAGCCGTAGACTGTAGTCGAAGGGGTCTCTCGATTGTCCTACAACTAGGGGTGCCTAATTGGACCCGATCCAGTCCAATATGAATCCATTACAGATGGACCAGGTGCATTCAAAGATTATGGACCATTTTCGACTAATCGATTTAAATATTTGGACAATCCAATCTGCTCAAGTTGGTTTTAATTTCGATTGGTTTCAACCCAAACATAATTCATTACACCTATACTTTTATCAATGGATTGGATATTGATTGAATCCGATCCAATATAATGTAATTCCATTAAGTCTGGAGTGGTCTAATTCAACATCCAATCTGTCCAAAATGATTTTGATTTGGATGGGGCTCAACCCACATAGACACCCCTGCCTGCAACTATAGTAGCAGGAAATATGATCTCAATTGATTCTTAGTAACAGCATAAAACCTGCAAAAAATTAAAAGATAAAAAAAAAAAAAAGAAACTGTTGGAAAGGTTCCTTTTGTTTCTCTTTTCATTCTGGTCTTATGTATCCTTTTCTATCCTAAACATTAACCACTTTAATTTTAGTAATTGTCCAATCTATGCCAAGATATAATTGGCGAAGAAAAAGAAATAACCATGAATTAACTAATGAATTCATACCAGATTGAAACATGTTCCCTTGCTTGGATGACAAGAAAACTCTGTAAGAATCAACTCAATAAGTGAAACTATCAAAAAAGAAACTAAGGAAAATAGCAATCAACTGTGCAATATTGGCTATGAATTCTCTAATTATGTTGTTTTAATGAATGAGAGCTGTATATAAAAGCTGGTTCCAAGTATCAGGGAGGCCAGCAATACACCAATGGGTGCAATCCATGCCCTTGAAGCCATTGTAGCTGCTCGGGTGTGCATCCTTCCTCAGCTGTGATAGAGTTGTCACGTTGAGCAAATAAACGGGTTTTGTTATACTACTCAAAACCTTGCTCACTACATTCATCGCCCGAGGCCAGCCGCCTGGGTAAGTCGACCCTTTCATGGGCTGCGTCTGCTTGGTGCAATTCCTCTCCCCTGGCTCATTCCATTCCATCCCACTAAGTTCACAGATACAAAAACAAAAGAAAGTTGACAAAAATAAACCATTAATCAAATGGTAGTTTTTATAGCGTGACATTCTGAAAATGGTTATCCCAATTTTTAATTGGTTTGGTTCTGGATCTATTTTATTGAAGTGGTTATATAGAACCGATTAATAACCAGTTCCAGACTGGTCCACCCTATACTTGTTTACCAGCCCATTATTTCCCTAATCATTTCATTAGGCTCAGTTTGGAAGGAATACAAATATAAATATGTAGAGTGCAAATCATTAGATTTTGCATGTATTTGCACTGTTTATATATATTTGTATTTGTATTCTTTCTCCTTAGTAGAAAGTATAAACAGTTGGAGTGAAAGGAGTTACTTGTAATGGGATGGAGAAATGCCTTGGAAGAAGACTTTAGTTCTGGAAGGTTCAACATCTGAGTCGACCCATCTGGCCCATGTTGTGAGCCCTTTCTCGAAGGCAACCATGCGATCCATGTCTCTGTAAGTGATGTTCCCTTGTTGGATATAGTCCCATCTGCACCACAATAAGTGTTGGCTAGCTTTTGTTAGAGTGCCTCATCAACAAAAAATCTAAACCCTCAGCACTATTGTTTATAATATGAGTGGGGGGGTGAGTGAATATCTCGCACGGTTGCTTGATCCCTTTGCGGTACCACCAGAGCCAGGTGTTGAAGATCAAAACGTCCATCTCTTTCCATATATCGCCATTCTTCATGGAGTCCAGCTTCATAACCCGTCCGATTTTCTCCTTCTCTATGTCTACAAGATACTGAGAATTGAACAGCATCACCGAGACGTCATACTTCTGCAATGGTGAACACAAAGAGATATAAGAAATGTGAATGCTTAAATGGATGAATGATAAAATTAGAAAGGATAGGATCAGAAATACAATCATTAAAGTAATTTAAGAATATTGGTTCAACTATGATACGGAAAAGACATGCTACTGGAAGCGGTATCATCAAAGAGGTGACCAATGGGAAAATGTTCATCACAATTCATGGGTTGATTTGATTGGTCAAAACTCTCTGGTACCATGTTTTTCCAGTATCATATATTTTAGGTGAAGAAATAAGAGAAATTGAGATAATTTGTTGACATGCATAAAACACCAACTACAGCACCCAATATGAAAAAAAGATCTATTACAAGTTAAACGGGCTAAAAGAACCAGAGGCAGACCAAAATGAACTTATAAAAAATGATTTAAATACTCATAATTTAATGATGAATATGGCTGATTACCCCATATAATGTAGCCCATCAATTTTAACCAACTCAATTTGATTTTTCTTTGCTTAAAGAAGCTGCCCGAATGAAATCTAAGCATTTCCTTCTTGAGTACAGCTCCAATATCGTTACCAAAAGGCCGAGAGACTAAAACCAATTTGACCTTATTAGCAGGTCAACATCTAGATTATGACCGATAAACAAAATTAATGAATCTTTACTCAAAAAAGAGAAAAGAAAAAATTTAATTGAGATCAATTAACCAATATAGTGCACCGACTTTATTAAAAGAAATTAAAACAGAAACAACCTATAAAAGCTATTGTCTCAATGCATACAAAGTAGTGATCTAGAATGTCGCATAAGTATAATAACTTTTGAGACTTTTATATTGTTATGTTATTATGGGATCATGTGCCGCACAAATTGGGGATGCATTGCTGTCAACTTCTAGGGCATATGACTGTATGAATATATTATTCCAATTCTACAGCCAGGCAAATCCAAGCGTCCAATGGATCTGCGTCGCACCTAAATCTAATTTCATGTCCTCTAGGCCCAGTCCCACTAAACAACAATATCGACCAATAGCCCATTAAACTAGCATTTCATAGCACTAAATGGGCCAAATTTCAGATCTGAATATGCACCAAAACCGGGCCAAATTCGTTGAACTGGTCTGGAAATCCTAAGCTTTTGAGCAAATTTCTAGTTTGGGATTATATAAACAACCTTGTATTACAAGGGAAACGCAAGCCAGAGTCATTGGCATCACAAGGAACATAGAAATTGTTGAATGTTTATTTGTTAAATATACTTGATAAGGATGTTTGCCAATTGGGGGTTTAAATTGTTATATTTTTTTTCCATTATAAAACTATTAGGATCGGAATAGGACAGCTTAGAAAAATTATTTGCTTTTTCATTTTACAATGTGCCATACCCAATTTAATGTTTCAATAAAGAGCCTGGGCTCAAAATTTTAGAATGCCACTAGACCCGCATTCGCTTCAATTAGGGGATTGAACTTGAATTGAATCAAGCAATATGAGAATATAAGAATCTTTGAATGTAATAATATTATATAATTTATTTGAAATATTTAAATATTTTATATATAAATTATATAATCAGTTGAAATCAGATATTATTGGACCAGATCTAACTCATTATGTCTAATCTCAAAAGTCAGATTTTTAGATAACATTGATACTGGACTCCGAGTTGGGTTACCCACAGCCCATGCCCGTACCCATAATTCTTCAACCCTAGTGACAATGAAATTTGATTTTAATTGAGTCGAGCTGGGCCGAATAGTATAAGGTTTGAGTTTGGTTCACCAAGATAGTACAAGGCTCGAACTTGAGCTTAGTTCAAATAAAAAACTCATAAGTTTGAATTCGATTTAAGAAAAAATGTTTTATAAAAATAAAAAATTATACATAAAAAATACTTTTATTTAATATTTAAAAAAATAAAACATTTTTTTATATATATATATATATATATATATTCGAGTTCGACTTAAAGCTCGATTGAAATTAAGTCGAACCGATGACCACCCCTAACTACAACGAGCCGAACATCCTACCAACTGAGCCACCAACAGTTGGTATTGGTAGTGTTGGTAGTGGCTTTTTGTGGGTAGTATTGGTAGTGGCTTTTTGTGGGTAGTATTGGTAGTGGCTTTTGGGTGGCAGATCTAGACTCCATTGAGCTCACAGGCTAGGAGAAAGGCCCATTGAAAATTTAACAAATTCCCTGCCTAGGATTTATGCATGAACTTGCATTACCAGGCATTACATTTGCCACTATTGCATGAACTTGACACATCAGCATTTGTGCAGGTCCTGCGGGAATATTTTGTTTTAGAAGGCTCCGAATCCTATGCTACATGCCAATTCATTTAAGTTGAGGGGTATTTATCACAAAATTCACGGACGGTTTTGATGGGTCAAAGCTCAAAAGATCTTGTGATGGTAGCCTTTCTGGTATTAGCGGTTATTTGATTTCTTTACCCACTAACCATTCAATGGGTTGGCATGATATCATTGGTCCAGTAACAGAGATCCTCAGAAAATACTTTTTAGAAAGTAAAACGCAGCAAAGCCAAACAGCTTTTGCTGAAATTCAATTGGCCCGGCCATTGCCCATTGGAATACTGAATTACTGATACTAGAAGCATCAACAAAGACCGACCTCTGCCATTTTTTTGTCCATTCCGCTCAGAGACTTACCTGGAAAGTGAATGTGGTAATGGAGTCCTCTGTCTCCAGAAGGATGGCAGCCTCAGGCGCAGCGGCGTGAAGCAGGCAAACCAGTGACTGCCAATGGTTGAGACTTATTGAATCCCCTACAAACATGATCTTCTTTCCCTTGAATCTCTTCAAGAACTCCTCACCGTCGAATCTGCAGCATTACCCAATAACATATTCACCCAATCCGACTCTCTGAGAAAGAGAGAGAGAGAGAATTGACTCTCTGAGAAAGAGAGAGAGAGAGAGAGAGAGAGAGAGAGATCTTACCTTGGTAAGTTACAGTCATGGGGTTGCCATCTATAATGAAGGTAGAGACGATCTGGGCGGCCGTATTTGATGCAATCGAATTCCTTCCGAATGAAGGGACAGGCCGATGAGTTGTAGAAAGGATAGGATTCATCGAAGACCCAACTCCCCTCAGACAGATCGCAGTTTCTCTCCAGCTTTCTCCACCTTGAACTCCTCCTGTCATTACTATACAAATGGTGTCGTGTGTGTGCTATACAATAACATGAAAACACCATAAAGATGGTGACAACAGCATAACAGGAACTCTGAATTCCAAAACCCATTTCGGTTTTGATCACAAAATGAGGAGAGTAGACGAGAGACGGAAACAGACAGAGACAGAGAGGAGGAGAGAATTTAAGTAACAGTGACAAGGGTTTAGATTCTCAGACCACATGGTTTGTTCCATGGAATTCGGTATCACATTTATTAGCTGTTTGGTAAACGCTTTGTAATTTATTGAAATTAAATCTCATGCATCTTCACTTAAATATTGAGATGAGAGTTACAAACTTACAATTAAAGTTTTTTTATGGTAAAATTGTACTAGATTTGGGAATAAAGGAAGGGACCCACCAAAAATTTCCCGTTTCTATGTACTAAATTAATCATGGCTCAAGGCAAAAGAAAAGACTATTAAACTGGAGAACTGTGGTCTGTGGCCTGTGGGACTTCCCTACAAAAGTATGTGTTGGAATGTTGGACAGTTTGAGAGCCCACATGATGACATGAATGGGCTTTTGAAGCTTGCATTTGGGCAATTATGTGGAAAAAAGTTTCAGAACAAGTCAATGAGTCATGGCCCAACCATACGTCATCTCCATCTTTTAGCCTGGTTTCATATGAATAATGATCCTCCATATTATTAACTTTGAAAAAGCTTCATGTGTTGCTAAAAGAAAAACGTTTCATGTCCATCATAAAGCAAGGTTTTTTAAAATCAACCTAGAAATTTTTGGGTCAATGGTCCAACTGTTCGGTCTGAATGGCTCAATTTGTGACCTTTTTATATATTTATAAAAATAAAATTTAATTAAAACAAAATTGACCAAGAAATTATTATTTGAATTGAATGGTTTAATGGTTTAACCATCTAATTTACTTACCAATTCAATGTTTGTTTCTTTTGAAACTCAAGCCAAGTGAAAAATAGAACCATGTAAAGAGTCTGGATCTGCTCCTCACAGCCTCATCCCACTATGTATTGGAAATACCTTTTATACTTTGTGTTGTTATTCATGGGAAGATGTTCTTAATACATTTTTTGAAACTAGTGCTGTCAACATTGGTTTTAAAACCATGCATAAAAGTCTTGTGCCTCATATTCTGTGAGTGGAATAAAGTAGGAGGATCTATTTATTTACACTATAAATTGTAATAAATAGGTTTTTATTAGGGAGAAGTACAAATCAACCCAGCTCAGAATTTACTAGGCCCAAAGTACAGGGGGAATGCATCCTGACCGTGAATTGATGCTAAATTCACGGGTAGGATGTGGTTTCTAGGAGGGATAGGGCAAGTTGTAGGGGAGGCTGGAATTCAGAATTCTGCATCGTGTGTCTCCGTATTTTTCCCTTTTTATTATTTATTTTACCTAAATAAACCAATTTCTTAATTAGGGGAATATACTTTTTTGGTAATTTGCAAGTTTCAACTATATTTGTGTGAGCTTTATTAATTAAGATATTTAATCAAGGCAATCTCTTAATTAAGGTGAACTATTTTTCTGCACTTTCCTTCTTTGCAAAGTTGTACACAGGAAGTCCTACATGAGCCGAAAGGCAATTTTGCCCTTTCTGCTGAAAAAAAGAAATAGGAAAAAGAATATATTGATGGTTGGCCCCAGCTACATGGGGTCTTGGGAACATGAATCTCCTCCGAACAAAAATCCGTTCGAACATGTTTCAACATATCTGGATCCACACATATCATACCGTCATATATGGTTGGTCCCAGTCTTGTGAGATGTATAGGCACAGATACGTTAGAAGACTGTTGAGACAGTTTTTGTTGCGAGCAGATCCCAATTCAATAAATTGTTATAAATTGCATATGGTTCTAATCATGGTTTTAAAAGCTTATTGAGGCGAGACTGAACAAAAAGGCCTGGCCTCAATAGCATATCTTTTCATTGCCAAGGCTTAGGCATTGAGTTGTTAGAGCCCCACACCTTCAAGCCTTTAGCCTTGTGATGTGCAAGGCATAAAGCTTAAATATGGACATTATTTTGGAAATATTGTTAATGGGAGTTATATAATATATAGATACATACATATATATATATATATATGGGCTATGACTTAAATTGTCTTAAATTGCTTCACCCAAATAACTTTTTTATGGATTATGTAGCTAAAATTAAAAGTCTGAGGCTGTATTTGCCATTCCTTATTTTAAGGACTTAACTCTTTTTTTGAGGTTAAAAACCGGTTTGGCTCATAGTTAGAATCGAAATTATTTGAAATCGGAATTAGAATGGTCCATTCCTATAATCCGAATGGGAATTAAAATCAGCAGGAATAGAATCTCATTCCCAAGGAGAGGCAGGGAATGCCATTCCAGCAGGAATGGGATTCCAATTCCGCCCAACCAAACAGTTGGAATCGGAATAGTCCATTCTAATTCCAATTTCAGATCCCTATTCCCACGAACCAAATGGGGCCTCAGTATTGATAGGGCATTTTAACTGTAAAAAGGAGACAAGTCCTTAAAAATTAAAATAAAGAATGCCAAATGCAACCTAAAACAAACCAATGGAACTATAAAGAATAAACCAACCTCAATGCTTTTAAACAACAATGAAAAAAAAATTATTAGCTTAGTCCCTAGATCAGGTCAAATTCAGGTTGGCTCGGGTAATGTAAATACAAAAAAATAAAAACTTATATTTCCTTCATTTGTTTTTTCTAATAAATATAAGTACATAGCTTTTATTTGTTTTTTATGTCCGAGACTTATGCCTCGAGGCTTAGGACTCGTCCCTTTTACACCCAACTATCTTGTCTCCGCCTTTAGCTTTTTAAAACTTTGGTTTTAATTTTTAGTATTTTTTAACTCAAAGTAGCTATTTTCAGAATTGTATTCGCAGTTTCTCACGCTTGCCAAATCAAGATTTTCCAAGTAATGATTTTTTTTTAACTAATAATTTATTTTGTCATTACCATCTCATGTTATACAGGTTCACTCCATAAAAGAAATTAAAGGTACCAAGAAAATTTTCAAGCCAAACTTTCTTTTTATCATCTTTTCAATATCCTTTCTATCACCCTCAAAAAAGAGAAAAAAAATCCAAAACCTGGTTCTTTCCCATTCGTCCCCTTCACCTGGCTTTTCTACAATCAAGTTACCAAACAAAGCACTGGGGTTCAGTTCCAGACATTTGTCCAATTTTTCTTGGCCTATTAAGTGAGATTCAATTTTTAACAATGATGTAGTTTACCAAATTACAATGTTATTGCAGTTGATTATTAGTTATATCTTTGATGTTAGATTAGATCTTGTTAGAATAATTAAATTAAAGAGCATATTTTTTTCTGTCCAATTGATGTCTGAAGTCTAAATAGACTATAATGATACACTGCATTGGGTTTGAAAGAAAAGTTAGGAAAAAAAAGCCTGAGTCAATCACTTACACAAAAAAACAATTTATCTTAGTTTTAAATTTTTAATTAATGTAAGTGAAAGTAGGGTACATCTGTTTGTCTGAATTCAAATTTAAATATAATCTGATTAAGGTAATTCAGATTTGATTTGTGTTGAGAGCTCTATTCTTTTTATGTTTTGTTTTATGGGTGTTCATTCTTTTTTTTTTTTCTCCTAAGGCTGTGTTTGATTGCAATGTAAATGTAAAAATGTATATTGTATATTTACCCATTTTCGGTTTATGAATGCAAATACAGTTCATATTTTAAACTGTTTTTGCATTCATCTTGTTTGGTTGAAATTTGTGCAAGAGTGTGAGCCCATCATTAAATGTTCCAACTATCTTATGCTCCAATACCTTAATTTTGGTCAAAAAGTTAATTATCAAAAGAACACAAAATTGTTTCCAAAAAAGAGGTATAGCAATGCTCTCTTTTCAGAGTACAAAAGTGTCAAAAAATACATTTTCACTTTGATAACCATTACTTTTTTACATATCAAACAAATGTAATCGCAAATGCGAATTGGGGTACATAAATAGTTCGACGTTTGTATCGCAAACAAACAAAGCCTAAGGCTCAATTTGTAAGGAGTACAAATACAAATATGTACACTAAAAATATATACAAAATAATACAAAATACAAGGTTTTGCACTCTACAAATTTGTATTTGTACTCTTTCCAAACCGAGCCTAAGGTGCAGGAGTACAAATACAAATATGTAGGGTACAAAACCTTGTATTTTGTATTATTTTGCATGCATTTGCACTGCACATATTTGTATTTGTAATTCTTCCAAACTGGGCCTAAGGCTGCATTTGGAAACAATGCAAATGAAGTGTAGATCCCATTTCAGGGTAAATTTGCACTTTTGTTCATTTTTGCTTGTGTTTGACAACATTACATTTATGCATTGACAAATGACAGATCAATGCACATTTACATTGATAATAAGATGTAAAAGTACATAAAATAAATAAATAAATTTGTATTGAAGTGGGCTTTTAGTAAAAAAAAAAGCATATGCTTTTTATTGGAATTCATGTTTGCATTCATTAGGGCTAAAAGTCTGTTTAGTAAGAAGATAAATTTGTTAGTGCAAAACTAACCCAATTTTACAATTTATATGAACCATTTTACACTCTATATATTTACAATCACATTTATTTGCATCTTTTCTAAACGCAGCATAAAGGGAATATTTGTCTTTTAAGTTTCTAACTTAAATAGGACGATTGGAATACTGATTTATTACTCAAACAGGGCCAAACATGTAATTCTTATTTCAATTTTTGTTATATAGCACCCTGGTCGATTGGAGAACTTATCTTTGATCCTTTGCATTGCCCAAATTGATTGAAATTTTGATACAGCACTTGGATAGTTGAAATTAATTTAATGATTTTAATTGACCACTTTGATGATCTAAAATCTTCCAATTGATTTGATACATCAGTTACATGACCCGAATTTGGTACAGTACTTGAAAGACAGAGAGATCACTCCACTGATATAGGATACCACATTAGTTGTGTCATCTACCATTCTACTCCCATTGCTTAAATTGGTCGAAACCTTTGTACATCAATTGGATTTTCAAGATCAGGACTGGTTTTGAGGTTCAATTTTAATGGTCTAGATCTTTGGTAAAATGATCATAATTGAGTATTTTCTTAACAATATTCGTGAAGAAGGGTAAGATCATCTTACAAATCAAGGAAATAACATTTTAGGGTTTTAAAAATATATGCAAGGAAAGGCATATGGGCATATTCTTTCCATTTCTTTGACAAAATGCTAATAGAGAGGTTTATGTGTGTAATCAGGTGAAAAGTTTGGGTGAAATCTTCTTACAAAATAAATAAAAAGACTAGTGGGTCAAGTGAAAGACCCCACCAAACTATGGGGGGTATGTGGACTTTACTCTATCTTTTTTTTATAAATAATGTATAATATTTTGATCATTCTTAATTTATTAATGATATTCAGTATTTCAATTTTGAATCCAAGCCTGAACTAAACCCAATGGATAAAATTCAGTTGGGATTTTATGTTAATTTACTTTAAAACAAATGGTTGCAAACCATTATTGTTACCAACCTAAATTAAATCAACTGAAGCCTAATTTTGAAGCTTTGTTTGAATTTTCCATTATTTTTCAGCTTTAAAATAGGATTAGAGAGAATTAAAGAGTCTGCATGCTCAAATGAAAGCACCATCTTCTCATCCAAAATTCCCACACAAAAACATAACCACATTTTGTTACATATATTAATAGTAAAATGCCATCTAATTCTAACCAATTCTACTAAACATAGCCTAATTCATCCTCAAGTTCTGTTCATCCCCTGTGCTTGAGTTTGTTGGAGCAATTCAGCATTTTGGGTTTGACTACTTAAGGCCCAATTTCGCTCAACCTAACTTGCTTGGCTTCCTAGCACAGAGGTGAAGGTGCAGCTTCTCTCTCTCTCTCTCTCTCACTTTTTTTCTCTCTTCTTTCTTTTTCACGAATAAACAAATACGATATTAATCTGATAAACTGATCAGAACATTGGATTTACGTTTCTGTTTTCTCTTCCATTGATTACATCTTTGTTTAGTACCTCTAATCTGATATACAGATCATGAGCCATTAGTGTTTTGTGGTTTTTTTCTCTCTCCCTCTAGTATGTTTTTTTTTTTTTTTCTCCTGTCGTTCATCTCTTTGTTCCGATTGAGTTTTCAGTGTTTTTTTTTTTTCTCCTCCATTATTCTTCTGTTTGTTTCTTACCTGTATAGATTATGACTGCTGGGTCATTTTGTTTTGATTTATTCAGCAAAGAATCATGGAGATAACCTATCCGTCGAAGATCCAAAAGATGGAAGCAACATGGTCTGAGCTCCCAGAAAACATTATACAAAGAATTAGGGAGCGGCTAGATGTTGTTGACAAACTACGACTCGCTGCTGTCTGCAAAAACTGGTTATCTGCATCTAGAAATGATTAGTCTTGGATAATGGGTTCCTAGGATGAATTTGGGTAAATTTTTCCTAGAAAACACTTACCCGTGTAAGTAAGTTACCCATGTTCTTTTATTTCTTATGTAAACAAGGCAATGACCATTTTAACCATAAAAATCTATTATTAAAAGGGGCATTTTTGTCCCATTCAAGTGTTGGCAACTTTCCCCTAGGTGGGAAAGTTATTTATCCACCTAAGAAACGGCTATTATTTACCCGGATAAGTAATATACAGAAAAATAAACTTTTCCTAATCTCCACATAAATTTGAAAAAAGAATATTGGATTCTTTGTCAATGGGAACCAAAATCCCATTGACCAACTTTCCCCCCTCTCAAAATCTGAAAAAAAAATATATCATTAAGCTCCCACATCTATGTATAGTTCATTTGCTTCATTCAAGAGATGGAAGGTTGCTCTTTGTTCTTATATTAACCCTCTCACCAGGGTTATGATTCAACTACATGACATGAGAAGTTAGGACTTTCTCTACATTTGATGATCCATTGGATTATTTATGTCTTGATTATCCTTGGATAGAAGGTGTGTTCCTTTGATGTCCTTGGGTCGCATTCTTACATTCAGTCTGAAGGATTTTGGATGGAGAAAATTCCCCTGAATTGGGTTTAAAGCAGATGAAGGCATGAAGTTACTTTGCAATATCGTGGGGGATGGACAGATTGTCAAGGTTTGAAGAATAGATGTGGTCTACAGACTTTCCATATTGAAGATGGACATAGATGATGAAGCATAGATAATGAAAGGTCCCTGCCTTAGATTCCATTGAACCATAATGTTATGGGCTTAAGTTCATGAAAGCCCTTTAATTTTTAGTTAATTTGTTGTTAAGAATAACAGTAAAGCCTCATCCGAGTATAAATACTAATTGCATTGATCCAGTCCACTGGACAATAAAGAAAGGCCATTACCCAATGTTCCTAGCTATCTGAGGTTTAGGGAAGGGTAGTCATATGGTTGTACCTACCCTTTGGCATTTTTTTTCGCACAAAGTGGCCACCCACTGACTTGAATCTACTTTCTTCACTCTGGATTTGCTACTCATAAACTGTTCCCACATTCTTGCCCCACCTGACACTACAGCTGCGCATTGTGAATTTTTCCATGGAGAGATGTTCCCAATACACCGCGGTGATTTCCTATGGGTAGGGATGTTGGAACAGCTTGTGGGTAATAGATCCGAGCCCTGCATTCTACCCCTCCCAAGACCCCACTTAGCTGGCACCAACATTTGGTAATGGCATGTGACAGGGGTTAATCATTGAAGGGGGTGTTTGTCCATCTGTATAACATTGTTTTTGTTGATGTGATTGTTGCTTTTGTTTTCAAACACAAAGTCATACACATTGATCAACACCCCTTAAATATTCAAAAACACCCACCCACCCTCTAACGGCTGCTTGGTAGGAGCTTGCATGATCTTGCATTTCATGTAGGGGTTTGAACGGATTGAATTCGAATCGAACCAGTCAATATCTAAATTCGAATCTGATTAGAAAATTTGATATCCGATGGATATTAAAAATTAATATTCGAATTCGAATTAGATTAAATGTTCGATCAATTAATTATTTTAGGTAATTCATAAATCTATAAAATAAATATTTTATTTATATAAAGTATATAAATATATAAATTATTTATATATTTTTTTATTATATATAAATTATGTAAAACATTTAAATATTTTATATATTATATATAAGAATTAAATAATCGATAGAATTCCGATATTTATCAAATCGAATCAAGTCATATCTGAATTCAAATCCAATTAGCTATTTGGTATGAATAGGATATCCGAATTTGACTAATTAGACATTCAAATTATCCGAATTCAATTTGATTATGTCGAATCTCGAATTCGAAATCAGATTTTTGAGTACCGTTGACACCCCTAATTTCACTTGACAATTGGGAGAGACCCCTCAATAAAATAAAGGGATTATAGTAGTTAAGGGCAACTTTTGGCCCTTAATATCAATAAAAGTAATATACTTAAAAAAATTTCAAAAATGGGTTAACTTTTTAAAAATAATATTAATTTAGGGCAAAAACAATGTTCATCTTCTTCCTCTTGCAATCCATTCACCAGCGCCGCCGTCCACTACCATCCATCGCCGCCTCCGACAATGCCTCCGCCTATCTCCACCACCTTCGCCTCCTCTTCGCAACGTTGCCGGAGGTGGGCGGAGGCAGAGGCGATGGCGGCGACATTGGTGGTCATTCCTCTACCCAATGCCGCCACCTCTGCCTCCATCTCCAACAACGTTGCCGGAGGTGGGTGGAGGCAGAGGCAGCGGTGATACTGGTGGGTGGAGGTGGCGACGTAGGGCAAAGGAATGACCACCAACACTACCGCCACCGCCTCTGTCTCTACCCACCTTTGGCAACGTTGTCGAAGATGGAGGCAGAGGTGGGCGGAGGTGGCGGCGCTAGGTAGAGGAATGACCACCAGTCCCGCCGCCGCCCACCATCGACAACATTGTCGGAGGCAAAGGTGGAGATAGGCGGAGGCAAATGGCGGTGCCGGTGAATGGATTGCAAGAGGAAGATGAACAATATTTTTGCCCTTAACTGATATTATTTTTAAAAAATTAACCTACCTTTAAATTTTTTTAAATATATTACTTTTATTGATTAAGGGCTAAAAGTTGCCCTTAATTGCTATAATCCCTAAAATAAAATCATGCCAACAATTGCAATAAATTTCAAGGCATTACATGTGACAATTGGTGCGTTTGCATTTCATTGGGGTTGCGCGTGACATGGTTATAGAAAATGTTATCTTGCTTGGTAGCATTTTCTCTTTCTTTGAGGTGTCGTGTGGTTGAGACTAAGGCTGCAACTTGGGCCGGGTTGGCCCGAATGAAACCCAAACCTATCCTTAAAAGTCAAGTTGGGTTGGGTCAGGTTGATGCTTGGGTTAGGGCTAGGGTTAAAATTTATGAATCCGATTTTAGTTCGGATTGGGTTAGGGTTGACCCCTTGGACAACCTGACCTAACTTGAATCCGACTCCATAGTACATATCAAATATAAATATATGTTATATATATGACATTATACATTGATTTGTTTATATACATGATAGTTGTATAGCCCCTACTACAAACTATCTTTTATTTCTTTTAAAATAATCACTTCACTTAATCCTAATTGGAAATACCAAAACTTCATAACATTTTTTATGTTTTTTGAATATTTTATTCTTTATCTCCTCTTTGTTTTTTGCCATCCATAGCTTATAGAAGATTTATTATAAGCTATAACTTGTAATAAACTATAATCATTTCAAACACTTTTTTTTTGGATTTTGTACTTAAAAGAACCAATAAAAAATCAATAAACAAATACTAATAAAACATAGGATTAATATATATAGTGAAAGTTGAGTTAAAATCTGAGATTAAGAAGTTCTACAAGATTTTAAGGGATGGGAAGAAGGTTAGGTTGGGCCCAACCCGAAGTTGACTTTGGGTTGGATTGGGTTAGATTAGGGTTGAAGGAATTTAGTTAGGGTTAGGGTTGGATAAGTCGGGTTAAAGGTCGGGTTGGGTTAGGGTTACGGTTGGGAGTTTAGAACTTAGGGTTGGGCTCAACCCAACCTAACCCAACCCAACTTGCAGTCCTAATTGAGACTATATGGTCTGAACCACACCACAGTCTTGTGAAGTGTTATATAACTTAGAATAGTTGAGTTGTGTCAGCAAAAGTCCATCTTAATTTGACAAAGTGTATTTTGATCATTTACAATACTAGTACAAGGGCATATACCAATGCATGTAAGTAAAGGGCAAAATATAAATTGACATTATAAACTTAAATTTAACTTTTATGACTTGCACGAAAACCAATGCAAGTATCCGCTTTATAATAATATGGATAACATATGGCAATTACTCAATTTTATCATGATGATGTAACCATAAGATTTTAATTACAAGGAAAAGAAAAGGGTGATATTGTAGGCCAAAACCATCCATAACTGGTTTTAAAACATGCAACATCTCAAGGTAGAAATATCCAAATTTAATTCATTTATATTTGAATTTGTATCAGATCTTATCCATCCCTTTAATATTAGATTTGAATTGAATTTAGATTACAATTGGATATTTGAATTATATAAATAAATTAAATTAAAAATGATCAAAATATTATATGTTAATAAAATGAATTAAGGGTGTATTTGGTTGGTGGATAGGACTGGAATCGAAATCCCCAGAAATCAGAATCGGAATCACATATTCCTGACATCTATTTGGTTTAATCAGGAATCCGAATCGGATTCCAATTGTTGCTGTTTAATTCAACTAAAAGCTGCAATCGTAATCAGTCAAAATTTTCAATTCTGCTCAAGAACCTCTAAAACATTAGTAAACAAATCTCTCACCACAATCTTTGCCTGAGTAGTGATTGAAGAAATTCAGCCGACCTTCAGTCAATGCATTTGCCTTCATGATGACCTTGTTTAATGGCTTGAGAAATTCTGCCAGACCCGCAATGTCAGATTTCTGTAACACACAAAAGCAAACCAAAATTAAACAATGGCTGGAATGGGAATACGATTTCTAGAGAGTGGATCGGGAATGGCCATTTCCTCAAATAAGAGAATGCCATTTCACCCTAAAAAGAAATCGAATTCTGATTCCACCCAATCAAACGGCTGAAACATTCCAATTCCAATTCCGAACCTCTATACCAAACATATCCTAAAATTCACTTGTATGAAACTTGAACCTATGACAAACGCTTAATGATATATTGAATCAGATCGGATTATATTGGATAGGGATAATAAGTAACGATATATGCTCCGATTATAAACAGACAAACCCTTAATGATATTGAATTCGGCCAATTATCTACCGCTATAAAATACTGCCTAAGATATGTCAGGTTTTGCTCATTTTATGACAATTTCATTGCATGGATTTTATTTTATTTTATTTTTTTGCACATTGCATGAACTGATGAACTTGCCACGTATGTATTTGTGTAGAAATAGTCAGCACTGAAGGTAAACCCATTTATACATAAACAGGAATGAGGTGCTTACAATTTTGGGCAACGGAACAGTCTACGAATCACTTTTTTTTCTTTTACATATTCCAATTTGGCAGCACATTGCAATAGGTAGGGGTGCAACTGCAAGTCCCATTGCTAGAGTTGAAGAGTTTCAAGAGAGAGAGAGAGGTTTTTAATGCTGCTGATCAGCAGAGAGAGAGAGAGGTTTGAAAGATAGGAGACGAGACATTAAATTCTCTTCAACCAATATAAAAAAGATTAAATTGAAAATGGAATCTTATGCAGCAACACTACTCTGATCACTAAGCAGGAGAGTACAAATTATTTAGAAGGGTTTTATGATCAATGTACCATGATTTGGAATAATGGAAGGGACCCACCAAAATTGAAAATACTGTGACTCTTATCAGTCATGTACGAAATCTTGACACAAGTCAGACACTATTAAACACCTGAGAAGAGTATGACATCCTTGCCAGGAAGGAGTTGGAATATTGGACGGTTCGTAGGTCCATATTAGTGGAATGGGCATTGAAGCTAGTATTTTCTATTTTGACAATCCAAGTGCTGGCATGGCAGATCCCAATTCCTTCCTCTGCTTTCATTGTTTAGATAAGGATGAAAAAAAATCCATTTTATTATGTAATAAAAGGCTGTTGTGTTTCAAAGAAAGAGTGGTATAAAGTAGGAGGATCACATGTAATAACTAGGTTTTTTATTTGTTTTGTTTAAATGTATAAATGTATAATGACATGAAATAATATTGAAACTCTGAAAATCAACTTTTATAGAAAAGGGCATTTCTTCTTCTTTTTTTTTTTCTAGAAATCGATCTCCAATCCTGGCTCTATGCTGTCCTTTTTTATCGAGATCAACCTCCATCCTTTTGTTGTTTGTCTGGACCTTTCAGATCTCCCTAATGGAGTCTTCAATAGTTTAATATTTTCTAGAGTCTAGACCCAGACAACATAAGAGCATCATGGTCTCAACAAAATCTAAATCTGCAACAGGACTACCAGGGGACATTTCTGGATTTATGAAAATTTCAAAAAACCACACGATTGCATCTTATTAATGCATACGATGGGCATGTAAATGAAGGGGGTTTGCTCTAATCAAGCATGTTATAGGAGACGTCCAATCCTGGTTTTGAAAAACAGGGAAAGTTTCAGGTAGACCTGTTCATGGATGGACTCCGGCTTGGATTTTGCCAAAATTTGACCTGAGACCAACATAGTGTGAAGTCAGGCTCGAAGCCCAGCTCATGAACAGGTCTAGTTTCAGTCAGTTTTAATGTAGGAAAAGTTTGAGTAATATTCTTCTAGATTTAATCTTGTGTAAAATCTATCTAAAAGTGAAACTTCAGGCTATTTTTTGATGAATAATTTCACCTGATAAGATTCAGTTTTAGTATACATTTTACACAAGATAAATTATGATTTGTCATTCTGTGTTCATGCTAGAGCGTTCTGATTTTAGTGTTCATAATTTAACAATGGTATGGTTTTAAACAGAATGGAATGGATGATGATGATGGTGGTGGTGGTGGTGGTGGTTTTGTATCCATAAGTAATCAATTTTTTTGGTTTTAATGTTGCAGCCCTTGCACTGGACCAAAATCAGCTCGGACGATCCAAAACTCAACTTTAGATCGAGAACTTGGACGGCCCAGCCCAACTTACGAAAGATTGGCCCAATTCAAGCATAACTTGAGCTGGGCCAGTGGACCTTGAACCAGCATGGCCCCAGTTATGGCCCAATCAGTTTGACAATGACTAACAAAACCAGATCACATCATCACATGGTATCCCCTGCTTGAAGCTTTACTGGTTGGCAAATCAGGATGCTTCAAATCCAACTCTAGCCATTGAATTAATAAAACATCAACCATTTTATTTCTTTATAATTAATGCAAACATTATTTTGGCTTTATATCTACCTATTGTGATTTCTTCCAAGATCAGGCTGCCCGTGAAGTTTTCAAGAACAAACTATCATTGATAACCTTTCCTGGGGGCACCTAAACTTAGAACAGGAAGTTTCTAGCAGTTAAGAAGGTATTGAAATGTTGTGCTTTTCAATGTGTTAACCTCAGAGTGGATCATTAAGATAGAGTGGAATGGTCTGTCATTCTTGTAGATGATCCACTTGTAGTTGGGAATTGAGGTAAGGGCTAGATTAGGCCAAATTTTTGAAATAAAGCAAACTTGGGAAATTTTTTGCCAAAAAAGATGTGCTGAACTGATTATATATTTATATAAGGTTGGGAAATTTTGTCAAAACTTTTCTAGAATTCATTTGAAACTTATCAAGTCACCCCTAGAGTTGGCCCATGATTCTTTCAATTGAATTATAGATATTTCAGTTTATCTAAGCCTAAAGGAAACTAAAAATGAAAGCAAAAGGCCATTACCCAATGCTGGTCCTAGCTATCAGAGGTCTTGGGTGGGGTAGACTGCATATTGTCATAACTTTCATCATTTTTTTTTCTTTAACAAGTTTGTTGCTCTCAGAGGTTTTCTGACTCAAGATTTTACCATTACACCAAGTAATGGCCTCTAAACAAAACCATAAGTGCAGAAATATTAAAAACTTAAGTGGGAAAGCACCTGGTCTATCATTCAGTGGGCAGACCCGACCCGTGTAACATTCTAGCCAGAAACTGACGGTCCTAACTATTTAATGCACTAACTACTTTGCCATATTTTTAATGCTTCCTCAAAATGTCAACCTGCTGGATTATAAGGTTCATCAAATTGGCTCTTTGGTTTATTGTTGCAGGTTGCCCCAAGATGGGCATCAGTTTCAATTCTCTGTTTCCTACTATGGGATGGTCTAAACTCTAATAATCATATGACATCAAATATTCAGTGTAATAGAATAATCATGGACTTGGAAAAGAGAAATTGTGGCCATTGGATGGGCATAACTCTTTAGCATGAAATTTAGATAGTTTGGCATCAATTTATTACTGTACAGGTCAGTTACTAGACAGACATATCACTAGTTAGCATTTAGCTTCATGCTCTATGATTTTAGCTTCTCCATTTTTTTGTCCCTTTTTGTATGTTTTGTAGGGAAACTAATGAACATGGAAATGTAAACTGCTAAGTTGTTATTTCCTGTTTCCCCCATTTTCGATGCAGTACAGTACAGCTTCCTGTTCTGATCAACTTGGGATGAGATTTGTTTTCAACTTCAATTGTACAGTCATAAAAATCAGGCCATAAGAAGTATTTATTCATGGGATAATGTTTATTGGATTATAAAATTGTCTATTCTTTACCAAATCTGTTACTGACATCTCTGCTCTATTTGCCTGGCAAAGTAACTCTATCAACAACTATGTTGCTTGGCTTTTGTTTGATTGTCCATGCACATAATTTCTTCTCTTCCTCTGTAATAACTTAGTTTAGTTCTGTGATTGACAATCTTCATATTTTATATTGACGAAAAGCAATGGTGAAAGATATATCAATGAGTTTATGTGCTTTTCTGAACATTTTGGAATATGAATTCCTTTTCTATGGAAATCACCACACCATCTTGACATTCATATATATATATATATATATATTTCCAAAATCCAGTTTTATAACAGTTCAATCTTATTGTATAGAATTGATCTGTTATAGACTAGTAACTCAAATATCTCACAGGAGAAAATCACTTACTGGATACTGGACAGAAGTGGGTACTTACAACTGAGGTTGATACTATCCCCTTGAAGATGCTAAACAACACACTCAATACTCTTACTACAGAGTACATATAGTGACCTTATTCATTATACTATAAAACATCACAACTTAATTAATACATAGCTTTAGATTGTTAATAGAAATTATGCTATTGTATGTACAGAGTTCAATGTCCACACCATAACTTCCACTGTATTGTTTCTTCTCCAGAACTCCCAAGCAATGTTGAACAAGTCGGTTGTTTTATTGAACCTGTACCTTATTCATGCTGAACTATAGTTGTTTATGCCACTTCACTAATTCATAGTAAATCTTCTGGGCTTGAACAGCATTCTGGCCCTCAACTGCATATCAAAGATGAAGAAAAAGAATGAGAATCTATTTTTCCTATGAGCTCAGATCATCTATAAATTATTTCCCTGGCATCTATTGTTTTTAATCAAGAGTATCATAGCTCTTACCTAGATGCCCACCATTAGCTACAAGCTTGAATTGGTACTGGAGTTACTGCTTCAAAAGCTTGAACCAGCACTGCCACTCTCCTCTTGCTGCGAGATGGAGCAAGTTTTTTCACTGCCTGTTGAAGAGCATAGTCAACCATCCATTCCTCTGCACTTTTCCTTTCATCCATCATTTGATGCCTGAGATCAACCTTTTCTGCTTCAGGGTCAGGCTCCAAAGGAAGGAAATTTGGGCCCCTTGGGTTGAACTTCGTGGGTTCCTCCTCGTCCTCAGTAGGCCTCTTGCGTCTGACTGTTCCTCTTAGATTTCTGCAGGCCTTGGGCAGTTGTTGGTTGAAGCTGCTTTCTGAATTGATGATTAGTTTATCTTCTTCTAGGCTTACATTATTATTATTTTCCATGGGGAATGTCTTTGTTTCAACCAATTCCATACCATTTCTTACTTGAATTACCTTGTCTTCTTCACTTTCTTCAGTGGAACTGTGTTTGTTCCTCTTTGAATCATTGTCTTCCTCAGAATCTCTGGAACTTGTGATACCAAATTTACCTCCAACTCCCTGAACCTTTTCTGAGAGCTTTTGTTCCTCAAGTACATCACTCATGTATGATTGGTCATCAGATGAGTGGTCTTGAGTCTCTAGTGGGAGGAGTTTCTCATCTTCAGTAGTAACATCAAGCTTGTAAGCATCAATCTCTGTTTGTATTTGGTGGTTTTCGTTGCAATCTTCCTTAACCATCTCAAGATTATTGGCATCTTCTACTTTTCCTCCTGCTACGCCTTGGACATCAGCACCCACAACTGCGTTGTCTAGAGGAAGACTGCTTTTTGCCACATCCTCTAGATCAATTGACTCAGATGTTTCAATGTCAAGAGCGTTCCCTGCATCTTCAGAACGGTTTTCATCTATGTCCTCTACAGCTTCACATTCAACATTAGTGGTGCACATGGGTTCACCATCTTTGGGTAGAGAATATTGTTTGAGGAAGTTGTCACCTGATCCATATTCTCCATTCTTTTCTTCACAGGATCCTATTGGTTCCACCAATGAGACTTCAGAAGAAGTTGCAGATTCCATGATGCTGATAAAGATATCTGGCTGCGTATCTTCTCCTTTTTCTCCATTAACTATTGTAAATTCCTCAACTCCAGCCTCCCGATTTAAACCTTCAAAACCATCAGACCCTTCAGCGCTTACATCACTGGATGCATCACCCTCCAAATTTTGATCTCCGCCATTCAATTCAGAACCACTGTCTCCAAGTTCATTGATGTAGCTTTCATTTTCTTTACAGAACTCCTGCAGTTCTCCCACCTTTGGAATTTCCTGGTGAAAATCAACATGTGGTATTGCAGCTTGTACTTCCCCGCAATCCATATCTGTAACTTCAGAAACACACTCAATGAGTCCTGTCTCTGCAGGGATTTCAAATTCCAATTTGGTCGCAATGCAGCAATATTCCATACCTGTTTGGGATTGCACCAGGGGAGGCTGGTAGTCATCAACCTCAGCTTCTAAAAACTGATCATGTCCAGGAGATGCCATTGGAATGTCCATTTCTCCCATGAGAACATCTCCATTGTGGCTGAGATCGACTTCAAAGCTTATTTCTGAGTGCGGTGAATCATCAGTGAAGCTTTCATCAACTTTTCCATCATAATTCTCTGCTTCTGCCTCATCTCTATCTGACAACATACTAACATCGTCAAGATCTTCAGGGTTCAAAGCAAAATCAATTATTGCTTCCTCATCTCCATTGAGAATGCTTCTTCCAATTGATTCTGCAGTTTCTTCTCTTGGCTTAGCATAAATTTCTACAAAAAAATCCGTGTCCGATTCATCCATCAGAGGAGATATTTCTGAGCTTGCCAACATCGCGTCTTGAATTGTAGGATCCCTGTTGTAGTCCAGCTGACCCGTATCACTTCCCTTCTTTCCGCCCCGAGAAGATTTTTTTCTCAGTGGGGATAGACTTCTCAATCTCTTACTCTTCTGGGTTTTAAGCAGGCGTCTTCTCATCGACAAGAAACGCTTCAGGGGAGGCACAGGAGCGTGATGATGGCCATTGAGAGAGCAGTAGTTATATGGGCAGACCCTCGGAACTGAAGTTCCTTGTGCTTCTGTTCCGCCTGGATTAAGTATCAGAAAAGCCGGCAACTTTGAATCCTTCAGAGTGGATGAACAGGTAGCCCGGCCAACATCCAGGCTAGGACACAGAGCAACTCGGGAACTCTTCTTTATGGAAGGCCTCGACATTTTGAAACTAGACATCTTCGTTAAAGTCCTCACTGGTTTCAAACTAGATTGTTTTGTTAAAGCTCTCGCAGGTTTGTGACCAAAAGCAGAGTGCCTTGAGCAACTCGTATTCCTTCCACTAGAAATTCTACTATGAGGACTAGTTTGACAGTGATTCACCTGTGGACGCTGCTCCTTCTTTGCATCAGAACTGGTTGTGGGCTTCATGTAATTCGGAGTCGCGCTGGAGACCTTGATCATGGACTGATTCTGTGGACTAATACCAGGACTAGATGTCTCCATAACTGGCTTATGAATTCGCAGCTTTGCCGGTGTCACTGAAGAAGATGATCCCAAGCTCTCCAAGTCAGATCGCTTGAATGATCTTGACTTCTTTATTTTCTTCTTCAGCTCGGATGCTCCTTTGTTTCTCATGTCATGAGCTTGAGTAGTAGCTGGCTTAACAGCCGTTGACCGCTTTTCGGGCTTATCATGCTTCTGGGAAGCTGCTTGGATACCAAGCTTGCTGGGAGACTTTCTTTGAACCATCTTCAAAGAAAGAATATAACAAGACTTGGTCCAAATCCAAAGTAAAACATGAAGAGAGAATTCGAATTACATGAAAGGTTCTGGTTCTATGAGGAACTTGGGATATCGTCCTTCTTTTCTTCTGGGTTGAATCAATCAAGCTCTGAAGAAAAGTAGTCTTCTTCTTGCTGCTATGGCTTTCTGAAACTAGAGACTGTAGAGGAAGAGTGGTGAAGACACAACAAAGCAGAGAGATTCCAAGCTTGCTTTTTTCTTCACAGTAGTTGGCCTATTTGGTTTACCATCATTTTCATCTAAAATGTAATTGGGTTAAATTTTGAGCATGGGATCAGATAGGAATATGGTGCTGACCAGCAACCATGAGTAGAAATGGGGCCTTACTTGGCCGGTTCTTTTCCAAAACCAATTATGGTAACTGTTGGAACAAGAAAACATCCACCCCAGCAGATGGCCAGAATATTCTTTAACCATGGAATTCCTTAAATGACACAAGTATCCCCTCAATGGTTGAATGACAAATATGGTCTCAAATTTTGGTTACTGAACTTGTAGTCAGACTAATGGGAGATGGGTATCATGGTAATTCCATTTCCAAGGAAGGGAACCAACCGATCTAGGTGGGATGAGTGGAGACAAAGGCCATGGTCGGCCAAAAGTTGCGGGCCATGGGACTACTTTGGCAAGGGCCGATGCAGAGCAGCAGGAGGCACTCCACTAGTCAGCCCCTCAGCCTTTTATTCAAGATCACCAGTTGTTCTTTATCTTCATAACCGACCTTTAAGGCCTGAACCTTTATGCCTGTCTCATTTCTTTTTGAGAGAATTAGGGTTTATGAGCTCTACTAAGTGACAACTAAGTTCTAACTATTGACCAGAGTGTTCGAGTAGTTATTAGAAGTGCTGCATGAAGCCCACCTGTCTTGCCATGGCTTCCCACCATGAGCTCTCTTCTCTTCTTTTGATAAACATACAAAGATACATTAATTAATTACCAAAAGAGTTTGTACATGATCTGACCATGGGGTCATGGTCCCTAGCAAGTCATTCTTGCTCTCTCTTGGGGGAGAAAATTAACCCATTCAAGCTTATCGTCCTCTCAGCCCTTACAAACACTTTCTGCAAGCTTATCCTCCTCTTCCATGGCTTTTCTAAGTAGCATTTAGTATATCTCACATTAATTATAGATCCAGTGGTGGTTCTGAAGCTAAACTTATGATCTTATTGAGTGGAATTTTATTGCAATTCCCTTCATTGGTCAGGATTTACGGAATGAATGGTAGATGGGAAATCAGAATTCAATGAGGTCATCAATTTGGACCCAGTTTACCTACCAAAAACAAATATGGGGAAATATGACTTTGTATCAGAAAAGGGTAGGAGATGAAAATGACCTTGAAAGCAAACTAAAGTTTTTTAAATCTAGAAACTATCCTAGTTCTTGCCATCTGGATGACATAAATAGGCAACCGGCCCACCACCCTTTCTGATTCTTTGATCTTTTCTCTCAATAAATATGGGAAAGATAATAGCTAATATCAGTGTTGTCTATTGACTTGGGTGAGAAACCAGCTGAAACTAAACCGAGGTAGATTTTAGGTTTGGATCACTTGGAGATCCTCTTTCGTAGTTGGGACTGATTGTATGGAACTATGGATCCAAATCTAATTGGGTGAGCTCTGAACCCTACTATGTTCTCAGACTTTAGATCCAACTAGACCCAGTTTGTATCTGAAATGGATCAGGTATGGACCCAAGAACAACATAAATTCGGATGAGGACCTATATATAGTTGGTCCTGCTCCAAATCAACCCTTTCAACCATCTAAGGCAGTAAATTTATTTGGATATCACCTATCAAAATGAAGGAATATATGGATTCTCTCTCTCTCTCTCTCATATAGAGCCCATTTGTTAAAGACAAGGCAATGAAAAATACAAGCAAGTTCCTCTGTTGTCCAACCTGAGGTTGACAAAATTAGCCCGTCCAAATTACGCGTTGAGGAGTGTAGATGTAAGGCTCAGTTTGGAAAGAATACAAATACAAATTGTAGAGTACAATATCTTGTATTATTTTATTTGTATTTACCCTATACATATTTGTATTTGTACTCCTTCCAAACTGAGAATAAGGAGCAAGTAAATAAGCTGCTACAGACTCCTTGGTTGAGCCACGAACTAGTTCTCATAAACAAAGGCTAAGAATTTGTTGGACAACTCATCCATCTCTTTTTGCTGCATATGACCTCTATATTTTATATCACATGGCAGAATGCAACAGTTGATCCGAACTACCCCAATTAAATTCTCAGAGAGATCTAGAGAGAGACAGAGACCCATCTCTCTGATTAGTGGGTGGATTAGTGAGACCCATCTGGCCACAATGCCACATGCTATCAAATGTAGCATATGACAACTATACACCATTTGTCCCTGAAGATAATGGTAATACCGTAATATGACTAGTTGATTTTATTTTACTTTTATTTGTTGCTATTTTCCTTTTATTTAGAGTCTACTTGATTGGTAGTCAGAATTGGAATCATCTCTTGGAATTGGAATCAGAATGGTCTATTCTCATATTCTGTTTGGTTCAAACAGGAATCTGAATTGAAATTGAAATAAGCTGGAGTGGAATTTCATTATTCCCAAGGTTGGAGGGATGAGGGAATGACCATTCCAGCAGGAATGGGAATGGGATTCCAATTCCGTTCAGCCAAACAGTTGAAATGAGAATGGCCCATTCCAGTTCCAATTCTAGACCCTTTTCCCACGAACCAAGCAGGCCTTTAATTGCTAGATTACTTTTGCTTTCTAGGTTGATGGTACCAGGAGAGGGGAAAAAGAATTTTGTCAAGCTTATGTGTGCAATCTCCAACACATAAAATTAATTAACAATATGCCAATATTATATTATCATAATATTAAAAATAGCTTTATAAGGATTTCATCAGTTCTTTCAAAACACAGATATGGATCCAAAATTATGAAATATTGAAGAACTCCAAAAGAGAGCAGTTCTAGAATGGTAAAAAATATTTTGGAAAACAACCACGCATTTGGCCTATTTCAAGATTAATTGTACAAGTTTATTAATTAAAAACTAGATACAACTGCTATTTTAATTTGTTTGAACTCTTACATATGGATACATAAATGAATCTAACAAAATGGTTCAGAAAAGTAAAATTTTATCTTCTACTTAAATGCCTAAAATAACTATCTAACCTTTACTTTAATGACTTAATTACTAAATATTGTCCAAAAAATAAATGCATATATATATACATATATCACTTAATTAAAATTCTGTAATAATACAGTATTATTATTTTGTCACTGTATTAGTAAGAAGGTGGAAAAAGACGTTCTACCATAAGGATTGGAACGCTGGGCCTACATTCATAGTTCCTGGACATGATGTTGATATTTCATTTTTAGGGCATTTGGTCATGAATTAGGATTTTCCATGGCATCTGAATTTATAGATTCACAATATTATGGAGAACCAACTCAATAATGGAAGGGACAGCAAATAAGAGTGCAATTTTGGATTTTTACTAACATTCAGATGATGACTCCATTTTTCTGTTGACATATGAATTCATATTCTATCAGAGAAACCAAAACAAAATTATTTCATTCCATCTGTAATGCCCCAGTTTGATTCTTAGGACATCTGAAATGAGCCCAACTTGTTATTAAAGCTTGCAGGCACACAAGGCTAGAATCTTACCATTATGATATTTGCTGCTGTCAGCCCATAAAATGTCAAATAAGAAAGTATTACCATCAAGCCCATTAACGGGTCAAGAGGCAAAGTGCTGGAATTTAAAAGTTTTATGGGGTCTTTCTCACAAAACAAAGTTAGCAGAAGTAGGTATTACCACGGTCGTAAATTCAAAGTTTGTTTTAATATATATATTTCATTAAAAAAAACACTGTAAACATATATATATATATCAAAAATATTACCGAAATTGTTTGGCTTGTTTAGTTAAATTCATAAGATATTATTGAATGCCTATGCTAGGCCATCTAAGGTGTTGTAAGGGTGGACTAAATACCAACCCTTCCCAAGACCTTGTCAACCCAAGATTTTACAAATGAACCAAGCAATGCCCCTTCCCTTTTACACATGCATTTTGTCACTAACTCTCAAATTAGATCGAATTTCGTTTAGCCTCGTAGGTTTCAGATCAAGATCCAAGCATAAGCTCTATATATCAAAGCGGCAATTGTAGGAAGTTTCTTATTTCTTACACAAGGTCCCTGTGTGGAAGGAAAATAAGTAGGCCCTGAGCTGAATGATAAAGTTGGATCATTTGTGTGACGTCAATACTGCTTTTCTTTGGAATTAAGACAACAGCACTGATGTGATCTGATGTCCATTTTGTTGCCTCTGTGAGCAGTAACATGAGTACTGATGTATAGTTGTCCTGATCCGAGTGTAAGATGGACAGCTACCATGCATGATATTCAAGCTATGTGAAGGCATTTAAAAAACTGGATTTCTTTTAACTTTTCCTCCCTAAACTCATAAAGCTTTAAAAAAAAAAAAAAGGAAAACTCTACTAGGACCGGGTTCTTCACCAGGGTTAGAAATAAGATCATCCTTTTGTTACAGAACATTGAAGCAGCTTCCTCTAGAATTTCAGGCTATGTTTGGTCAAAATTTGAATGACCACTAAGCCAAAAAATGATGCTTTTTCTAGTTAAAACTTTTAATATCAAAGAATCAACAATTTCAGAAATCCAAACTTAAAAAGTAGTTCTTAGAATCATCAAATTCATCAGAATTAATTCATCTGACAGCTTGCCAAACAGTCTTAATAAGTGAGGTTGATATGAAAGGGATTTTGTTTCTTGCATCCTCAGTTGGTGACACAAATGACAGTCATTTGACATTGAACCACACCACGTGGAGGTCTTTGCAAAAATAATAAAAAAAAAATTGTTTGTAATGGCCAATAATGCCAAAATCTTCATTGTGAATATATTATTCAACCCACAATTGAATTCCCGTCTCCACATATTTTACTTTTGGTTTGAGTGCTTTAACAGCCTATTATTCTAAGCTTTTCCCCTCAAAAGAAAGCAATGCTTTAAATGAATATATAAAATAGACAGCAAACCAACCATTTAATTAGTTCAACTCCCACATAGACTTCTATTTAAAAACCATATGCAGATGCTGCCCAATGACCAAGACCATCGAACATTGTATAATGTCATGGGCCTCATGGCTCTCATGATCAAGTAGTTAGGCTTAGGCAGTGAAATTTCAGGGGATCGAGAACCGACATCTGAATGGTAGAGATTCATGAGCACCTAACTCAAACAGATGGCCTCAGAACAGTCAAAAGAAACCAGGTTTCTCACCAAATTCATTTCTAACCACAATTAATCCAGTCCCATTAATTGGTGCTGGTCATTGACACACAAGACGGGAAAAAGGAAGTTAAAAGAACTGATTATGGTGGAAGCTTTTCTCCATTATAATCACAAAGAGAAAAGGACGCAAGGACTCAAGATTCGTACTTTATTTATGCGATACAAAAGGTGCGGTAATCTCGCCTGGTTGTCTGATATTTTTTTCTTTGCCCAACTCACCGACACTAAGAAATTGATTCTCTTTTTTGGTATTTACACATTACAGGGAGATTAAGAAGTGGGAAAAGAGTAAAGAGACTCGGTTCCTTTACCTACTCATAAGGTATTGTGGTTGTACATCAGGAACATCTTCTATACTTGTATGTCCTAATGTGAGGCTGCAATGTTTTCCTGGAGTCAGAGCAAGGTGCCCGTGAAGTCCACTGACCTTACCATGAAGAACTTACAGTTAAACGAATTTAATCATGGAGTGACCATCTCAATTATTGGTCCATCCACCTAAGAACTTGATCCAAGATCGAAAGGTGCATATTAGGGGATGTATGGAGCCTTAATTTCTTGGGCCATCATTTGGTGTTGTGATACAACTCCTCAATGGATAAAAACCACTGTATAATATCCAAACAACTCCTCAATGGATGTATGGAGCCTTAATTTCTTGGGCCATCTTAATTTCTTACACAAGGTTCTTGGGCCATCATTTGTTTGGATCTTAATTTCTGAGGCTGCAGTTTCAGAAATTCCGATCTAATAAACCAAACAGTGCATGTTTTAATTCCAAACCATAAGGTTGTGTTTGGTTTGAAGGAAAAAATAGGGAAAGGAAAGGTAAGGTAAGGAAACCTTTACAAACCTTGTATAGGTTTTCATATCTTTCCCTTCCTTTCCCTACTTTTTCCTTCAAACCAAACATAGCATAAAAGGAGACATTTGAAACCTAAAGGATGATTTGCCTGAAAATACATCAAGCAGAGTTGGTAAGGGCCATGGAAAAATCTTAGGTTGACAAGACTGAGAACATGGGTTTGAGTCTGAAATTGTCCACTTCGTATTCGAGGTTAGATCTAAATTCAGTCTACACCTTAAAGAATCTTCGGTGCTAACTCGGAATTGATGCCAATTCACGGGCAGGTATGGGTGTTATAGCCCTTATATGTGGAGGTGTTTGTAATTTTGAATTGTTGAATTCAGAATTCTGAGGTGGAATGCAGTCAACTTATCCCAAAAAAGAATAAAAAAAAATACAACGCCAAAGAAAGTTGATGCTTTTTGAGCATAATGTCGTTTGACTCAACATAAGAAAAATCATGCATGGCAATTGGATTGGAATTCCTTTTAACAAAGTAGAACAATTCTTCTAATTTTGTTCTATGGCATTGTCTAATGATTTTCTAGTTGTATTTTGGTTCTTTTAGGCTGAGAAAGTTATATCTTCCCCCCTCCCCTAAAAGAAAATTAAATAATAAATAAAAGAAATCTTGATATTAAGAGTTAGGGAAAATCTGAAACCACCCTTTAATTTTTCTAACTCATAAACAGATAAACTTATCTTGATTTTACAATGCCTCCAGAGACCCCCTTTCAAACATTTACCCTTAATGGATAACATCTATATTGTTACAGTGACACAGGTAAGTTATGAATGGATAACATCTATAATATTACAGTGACACATCTATATAACATTTACCCTTAATGGATAACATCTATTGAACTCTGAACCAAAATCAATAGGCCCATCCATTCACTTGAAATGAACAGTTGGTAAGTCATGAATGAATATAAAATAAGGCTGTGTTTGGTTTTAAGGAAAAAGTAGGAAAAGGTAAAAAAACCTTTACAAACCTTGTATAGGTTTCTCTACCTACCCCTTCCTTTCTCTACTTTTTCCTTCAAACCAAACATAGCCTAAGAGATGAGGAACGGGAGAGAAACAAACCTATCATTATTATATGAAACCAAACATAGCCTAAGGGATGAAGTACGGGAGAGAAATAAACCTATCATTATTATATGAAAAGTAGTTAACATGGTAGACTGGTCAGTCAGGTGTTGTCATTCATCATCATCATCATCATCTAAGCCCTGTCCCAACTATATGAGGTCAGCTACATGAATATTGTTTCACCATTCTGCCATATCCATCATTAAATTAAATTATGACCGCTTAAATCATTTCTTATCACTTCTACGGTTCTACCCATGTCCTTTTCGGTCCGCCCTAGCTCTTCTAGCCCATGTAACTGATCGCTTTTTCTAACAGGTTTTTGTAATAATGGTGCATATAGACCACTTCTATGGTAACTAACGTTAACTTGACAGAAGATTATATACGTTATAAATGTATCTTGCAGGTCTTTGATGGTATCAAAAGGTCAGGATAAGTTTAAGAGAACGTTGGAAAAAATGAAGGAGAGTTTCTGATGATAGCCCAAAAGTTAAAAAAGAAGGCATAAAAAATAGGAAGAAAAGCTGTACCTGATTACTGATGATAAGAGAGGTCCAATCAAAATTGAAGGAAATAGACACATGGAGAATGCCCAACCCAACTCAGCCCAAATTCTTATTGGGTTGAGATTTGCTAGCCCCCAATCCAAAGGGGAAAATAGGTGGGAACTATTTAATCAAACTGATTAGATCAGGGGATTGGTTACTACGTGAAAAGAAAAAAAATCTCCATGAAGTTAAGTGGGAATGACAAATTCTCCATGAAAACTTAACTCTTATCAGTTAATCCAAGTTCCAACTGTTACTTTTAGGAGCACCTATAACAATAAGAGCCACAGTTGACTGTTCTCTTATGATTGAATAGATCCTACAGATATTAATTCTTGATGTTGAAATTTGAAACAATACGAAGCAATTCTTTCAGCACTAGTTATTTGTGTCACTGAAGGCCTCGAGGATTTTCTATAGCTAGATTTCTGCAATGACCCATTGCGCATCTCTTTAACTATAACTCTGTGCAGTGAGATAAGAGTATATACTCTTTAGATACCTTATCAATAATCATTAGTTGAAAATTGCTCAAGATATACTGGTAAAGAATGATTTCAACTTACAGAAATTTGTATAGAACAGCATGTCATTCTGGGTAATTTTACCAGTGATTTATGCAAACATAGATCAGGCATGTTTTGATTGTCTTCTTTCAATCTGTTGTAAGCATGGTTCAAAGTATCGACACAGTTCATACTAATTTTTTCATGTATCAAGGCATTCAAAGCATTGATACACTTGCACATGACAACCTATTCCGCAAATAGATACTCAGCAATGATATTAACATACGAAATTGAGGTAACTCCCTAATTTCTCGTATTTAATATATCAGCAAGGTCAAAAACAAATACATATCGTATTGTATAGTATGATACTATCGATACTTCGAACCTTGGTTGTAAGAAATAAGATCTCATGTGGAAAACCTTATTGAATTGATATTGTATCTTTCGACATTAGAAAACAATTTTTACCAGCATTATGCATCATGACATGTATGTGCATTGCATATTCCATGATAAATACCAGCTTCTATTGCAATATGCCATGGTGACTGCTGTTCTCGTGTCAGTCAGATTTGCAGTATTCTTGGAGAAGCTTCTAATAGTAAATATGCAAATGTGTATTCAGAAATAATAAATTGTGAACAAAATTACTTGGACCACTACACTCCAGAGGACAATAAGTGATTAATAAGAATAAGATCTTGCAGGTTTCTAATTTTCAATATCAAGTACCTCTTTGTAAAGCTACAAGTAGTATGAGAAAAATGGGAGAAACAAGAAAAATAATATATGGAAGGGCTTGAGTTAGTGCACCTTCATCTTCATTTTCTGTTGGAGTGTAATTGGTTTTGTCTTCTATAAATGCTTCAAAATAATCTTGGTAGCCCGTTGCCTTTAGGGAGAGAGATGAACTTGTGACCTTCATCGTTTCCATGGCCTGAAGTAAATGAAGTTCTAAATCACATCAGCCACTACAAAAGTGCAACGCCAATTAAAGGGCTAAAATATAAACATGAAAATGATGTAAACAATAAAAATAGTGAAAAAATGAGATCCAACTTTAGATAATTATTGATACTTATCAAGAAAATAACAACAAAACAAATGATACGTACCTGGAAAATTAAAGGGCTAAAATATAAACATGAAAATGATGTAAACAATAAAAATAGTGAAAAAATGAGATCCAACTTTAGATAATTATTGATACTTATCAAGAAAATAACAACAAAACAAATGATACGTACCTGGAAACCAAACATGAACTGTCTTGCCTTCTTGCTTACTTGCACATTTGGGTGAGACTGGAGCTTCTCATACATAACCCTAGCCTCATTTGGCCTGGTGAAATTCCAATTAATTGATGATATTTCCATAATAGAATGCATCACCACTTTCTTGTTGCTACAGTGACAATTATTAACTACTGAAATGATAATCAGACAATATTTCAAAATGAATTTAGATGATGAGAAAATGAACTCACATGTAAATTAACAGATTGTACAGGTTAAACATTTTTTAGTAATAAAAAAGATTTTATTAATGTTTAACAATAAAGATGAACAAAAAGATCAAGAACTGCATGTCACTTTTACAGTATACCACCCGTTACCCAATGTTGGTCCCAGCTATCTAGGGTCTTGGGGAAGGAGGGGAGGAGTAGGTTGGATACAGACCTAACCTTTGGTATTTGTTTTTGGCACAAAGTAGCTTCTCTCAGAGTTGAACCTGGAGAACACATGCCAACCCAAGATTTACCATTACACCAATCAATGGCCCATTACAGTATTATCACCCTCTACACCTAAAATCATATTTCATATACTTATAGACAAAATCTGTACACTTGACCTACTTTAACTCTCCTTGAGAACACATGCCAGCCCAAGATTTACCATTACACCAATCAATGGCCCATTACAGTATTACCATTCTCTACACCTACAACCATATTTCATATACCACTTATAGACAAAACCTATACACTTGACCTACTTGAACTCTCCTGGAGCCATGGCCAAAACATTTAGAAGTTAACAGCATCCACACTTCTCTCAGCTTTCAAAAATCCATCTATTATTTCTTTCTTTCCATATGATCCAACAAATGGCAAAAGGAACCGTAGGTCAGAGAATATCTCCCTTTCCTCCCTACCAAAAGAGAAGGCTAAGCTAAAATTAAGTCTTTCACTTAGGGAGGAAGCACCCAAGACATCTAAAAAGTAGAATGGAGAAATTCCCAAAGAAAAGAAGTACCTAGGCAAAACGGTAAAAGATTGTTCACTGTGCCCTAAGCAGATTTACATCATGACACGTATTTTGAATCTACATTCCTCTATGGTTCTGGGCATCTATGGTGAGGGTTTATCTAAGAAAACCAACTGCATAAGGCTTCTACCAAGGAACATGGCTATCCCAAATAGAACTTACATATGCAACTCTTCTTGCAAGAGCAACATAATATGAGCAAGTTAAAAATTTTCCTTGTAATCTTACTTCACCAAATTTAGTCACTTACATATGAATGAAGCACACCATCAAGTTCTGAAAAAAAAAAAAAAAACAGTCAGATATAGAAGTGGATAATGAAAGAGAAATTCAAGGCCGATGAGATCTTTTGCAAAGAGAAGAATTCCAGGATGTTCTTTCCCACTTGAAGGGGTAGCCTATAGAGCCTTAGACAGAGAGAAATTAAGATGTCATCCCTCCAATTATCTTCTCAGAATCTTATCTTAGATCTTTTACCACCAATCCAATCAGAGGAGAATAATCCTCATAAGCCTTCTTAATACCCTATAGGATAGGACTGGTCTTAACATTAAGATGCCATCCCTATAGGATAGGACTGGTCAAGTAAGAAACGATGCTTTATTATATTTTGATCCATAAATTGCATGTAGCTCTCTCAGAGATCAGTAGTTGGGACTCCAAATCATCATTATCATGAGTAATCAACTCATCATAAAGGAGTTGACAGAAATGGCATGCTATTAGGATCTGATGATGCATCAGTGCAGACAGCTGAGTTACCTCAATGTTAAGGCTTGAGTTCAAGCAGACATAACTCGCCTCTTCTTTTTCTTTTTTTATCAGCATATAGCTTGCCTCTTCTTGACTATTGATTTTTATTTTATTGAAACTTGTAACTATTAGTATCCAACCTCATTGTTAGGACAAGGCTTAGATGATGATGATTCTAACTACTAATTTTTTGGGTAAAATACAGATTTAACATCCTGTATTGATAGTAACACTTAGCCCCCCTGAACTTTTCACTTGTAACAAGGACCCCCTGAACTTTCAGATTCCAACACTTTGCCCCCTCCCCGTTAACTGGATTGATAGAGGAAGTAAATTTACTAAAATGCCCCTTTTGAGATTTGTATGCACAAGAGGATGACATTTCAGAATAATGAAAACGGACAGGAAAAAGAACATTATCTCCTGATTGCCCACTTTGTTTCTAAGCTCTAACCAAACAAAACCATGGCAACTAGACCTGTTCACAGGTTGGGCTTCGGGCTTGGTCCATGAACATTTTGCACTGCTTTAAGCTCAGGCTTCAGACCAGACACATTCAAATTTTGTCAAAAGCTAAACCTAAGCCCAGCCCATGAACAGGTCTAGCAGGAACAAAGAAGAAGAAATAAACATAACTAAAGGGCTTATACATATATCTAACAGTCACATGAAAATCTTTTTCAAAAGTTAACTGACAGAATGATAACGGAGGGGGCAAAGTTTTGGAATCTAAAAGTCAAGGGGGTCTTTGTCACAAATGAAAGTTTGGGGGACTAAATGTCACTACCCCCATAGTACAGGGTGGTAATCTGTAATTTATCCCAATTTTTATTTCATTGAAGATGTTCATTTTTCTATTGGTGTTCATTAAGATGATCTTTAAGAAGATAATATCCATATGAACAACACAACTCTCCCATGGCAGTCATGAGAGCCTACAGCTGCCAAGAGCCTGTGAGTACACTGCTATTTGTTGGTATCCAGGTCACTTTGGTTTTTTTTGGATTAGTAACCAGATCACTATTTTTCATCTCCCTGCTGACCTCCAAGGTTTCAAAAATCAAAATATGTCAGAAATGTCAACTGTCACATTTTACGTTCAAGTTTCAAGTCCTATCTATTGAAACTTTAAGTTTTAATGTTTCAAAACAGTGGTCCAATATCATATTATTTTGGTCAAAACTGATTACATAACTTCACTAAAATCAGTTTCTTTCAAAAAGAATAATAAAAAGGAAGAGACTAAAAAGTGACTATAATATAGAAATTTGTATATTAGCAGTTTTATTTCCATTGGTACATAATATACCATCATTTTTATTCTACAAATAACCATGCATCACTTAATTTAGTGTCATGGATTTACATAATTGTTGCCAAGATTATGCACTTCTAATTTTGACATGAAGTTATAACTTTGACCCTAAAAGACTATAGGGAACTCCAACGGCACACACTTTTGAGTTATTTACTTTAATTTATTGTTTTTGCCAATCCCATACAGTTGGGACAAGGCTTAGATGATGATGATGACTTTACATTCCTTGTTTCTGTATGATACTTGATAATAACGTATTAACATTATAACTTAGAAGTGCGTATTTGTGCTTCTTTTGTCGTTTCTTAAAATATTGAATATTTTCCAAAGATTTCAGTGTTTCCAAAAGTGTAAGAAATATTTTCCAAACATTCTTAAAATATCGAATATTTTCCAGATTTCAACATGCACCAGGGGCCCCCCCTGAATATGTTTATTCAATTCACCTATGATTAATGCAAATAAAATTTATATGATATGTATATTATAAAACATAATTGGACTCGGTTCATAATCGGATTTGATGTGGTCAAATCTGCATTCTGTCCAATTACTAAACAGATGCAAGTTCCAATATCTGAATACAACCCAATTATGTAAATGGATCATCAGATCCTAAATAATCAGATCTGACATCAGATCAGGTATTGGAGTTTTGGACTCCATGGACTGCCCTAACTAATCAAATGATTAGATGACAACTTTCACCCAAGTTATCAGAAAAATGACATGTTATTTCTGGGTAATCTTCCCAGTTCAAAGAAAAACATGTACACGCACATGGATTAAGAACCAAAATTTTTGGCTCTAAATAAACTTTCATTGAGCCAGAATGGATTTTGCAGATATAAAGGGAGTATAACATGTTTCTCATCTGGTCATCCCAACTAAAATATTTACACCTAATCACCTATACTGCCCACCTGATGCCTAGGTGATGCTTTGATGTTGTCTAGGAGGCCAATTGCCTAACCTTGGTATTATGTCTTGGCAACAAATGGACAACACTTCTCAACTTAGATCTATGAATGTTTTGGAGGGCCACCAATCTTAGCACTTTGTAAACCATGTAGGGTCTCATTTGGGCACATCACCATAGATAAGAAATCTAATTAGATCCGCATGTAGGCTCTAAAGAACACATGTATTCATTAAGCAGACTCAGATTGAATCCAAATCCAATCTGAGACCCCCTAGATTGATCAGATTTCAGATTGGATTCGAATTTAAGTTTTAAATAATTGGATACGATGCAGATTTGGATGAACCTGACCCAATTATGTCCATATTCTCCTCATAGATATCTGGCATGTAGTACACATGTCAACATATCAGCATGACACTCATGTCAGCAAGTATTGGACATATAAATGTGCATTCTAATTTAACTTCTAAAATGTACACAAAATAGGTGTTTTCTCCAATGTAAATCATGATAGCAGATATATTAATTTCTGCTTTGGATATGGTAACATCCAAAACACACAAGCACATATATGCATTTAGACATACAGACATAAATGTGTCTATGCATATCTATGTACACAAAATCTGTTTTCTCAACTTTGAATCATGATAGAAGATATATTGATTTCTGTTTTGGATTTGGTAACATCCAAATAACATAAGTACGTATAAGCATTTAGACATACAGACATAAATGCGTCTATGCATATCTATTTAGTATCCATAATCCTAGATTTTAGGTGCTTGCCATGTCCAGTACTGTGTCCATTCCATAGACCATAGATTCTAGGCACTTAACTTTTACCTTTGTTAGGAAAGAAACAAAGAACAACTCAAATTAAATCTCAACAAGTTCACAGCCAAGAGGAAACCTCAGGAAGTATACCTGCTAAGTGAATCTTGACAAATAGACCACTGCAAAGCAGCTAATCCATGAAGTTCATTCTGCAAACAATACATTCTTTTTTTACGACATTAAACCAGATATACCTTTATGCTCAAGGAGCAATTCTTAAAGTGCAATGAAGCTGATGAAACCAGGGTGTGATTTTATGACAAACAACACCCCTATAAAATTAGAAATAAGAAAAATGAAACAAAACAGATAATGGCAATATTAAAATACTGTGAGACTGAAAATAAGAAATTAGACACTCAGCACCATATTAATAATTATCCAATGTCACCTTGAAATACAAGTCCCAAATAATCATACAGATTTTCTCCAATCAAAGAACAGAAAGGAAAACAATCTGGAGGAGGCACTTATTGGCAGCGGATGTAATCATGTAAGAGTAGTCCACCTTTAGACAAACACATGATAATTTCTATGATTATCATAAAGATTTACTTCCATATAAAAATTGGTTCACCTTTATCAAAAAAAAAAAAAAAAAAGCACTTGTTACTAAAACATGAATACATGGTAAGCACCATGTTACAACAATGGAAAAATAAAATACTACTACATTTATATTTATTTTTGGTAGTAAGATATTTCAAGAATTATTAGACTCCATTCGCTTGCTATTATTAAGAACTTTTAGTACATAATATGTATCCAGTAATGAGAACCTTACACTGACATATATCAGGAATTTTCAGTTGAAACGTTGTATTTTCAGAAGTGTAATTTTATTTATCTAGCTAGTTTAACAAGAGGGCATAAATACATGATATGAGGGAAGTATTTGTATATATGCATTTAGTCTGTATGTAGAATGTAGATAATGTAGTTAAGTAAAAGCGTGAGTGGTTTAGCATAACCTCATAATGGCCAATGTGTAAATGAAATAGTAAGTGGTTGAATCGTCACGTATAATCACAATGATTAAAAGTCCAATGGTGGTGCAATAAATGCAACAAAATTGTCAAATTAGGATCTGTTTGGAATGCTAGAATACTGATGTATTTCATTCTATTGCCAATCGGCATATTTATACAGTAAGTTGTTGCAATAAATAGAAAGAAAAGAAAATAGAAAGTATAAGAATAGAAAGAAAGAAATAGAAAGAAAACTTTCTAAATCGATCCTTCCACAATCCTAGGAATATATACAATTCTATTTTTACACAACTAAATATAGATCTGCACCAATAACCCCACATTTTCCAACACTCCCCCTCAAGCTGGTGAATAGAGATCCTCCATTCCCAGCTCGGCAATTATAATTCTTCGAAAGTCTATACTATTGAGTCCTTTAGTAAGTACATCGGCCAGTTGTCCTTTTGCAGACACATAGGGAGTGCAAATCAACTTGTTGTCCAGTTTCTCTTTTATAAAGTGTCGGTCAATTTCGATGTGGTTCATCCTGTCATGTTGAACAAAATTGTGAGCAATATTGATGACTGACTTGTTATCACAATATAGTTTCATAGGCTCTTCTCGTGGAATCTTCAAGTCTTCTAAAATTATCTTCAACCAGAGTAATTCACACACCCCCTGTGCCATAGCCCTGAATTCTGCCTCTACACTTGATCAAGCCACTACATTTTGTTTCTTACTCCTCCAAGTGACTAAGTTTCCTCCCAAGAAGATCCTCCATAATCGGCATCTGCATATGCTTCAAGAATCAGTCCTCCATTTCTTCTGAATAAAATTCCTTTTCTTGGATTGGCTTTCAAATAGTGTAGAATTCGATGAGCGCAGATGAACTTCTTTAGGATTATGCATAAACTGACTTATTACACTTATAGTGTATGCAATATCTGGTCGTGTATGTGCAAGATAAATGAGTTTTCCAACCAGTCTTTGGAACATCTCCTTGTCTACACTTGCATTCTCGCTGGCTTCTCCAAGTTTATGATGGGGATCTATAGGCGTGGAAGCTGGTATACATGCCATATTTCCTATCTCTCAAAAGATCAACAACATACTTTTGTTGAGAGATAAAGATGCCTTGTTTAGAATGTGCAACTTCAATACCGAGAAAATACTTTAGTCTCCCCTGAGGTTGTGTGTTTGATAAACAATGTGTGGTCACCTTGACTTTGCTTGTAACATGTACTAAACATCACCTTTGTAAACCTTCCAAACCATGCTCTCTGAGATTGTTTGAGGCCATATAGTGCTTTCTTCAACCTACAAACTTTGTTCCCCTTAATGCCTTCTCCAAAACCCGGTGGAATGTCCATGTATATCTCCTCTTCTAGATCACCATGGAGAAATGCATTATTTACATCAAACTGTTGCAAATCCCAATTATAGCTAGCAACCAAAGACAGCAACACCCTTACTGTATTCATTTTAGCTACTGGGGCAAAAGTTTCCTAATAATCTACCCCATAAGTCTGTGCATATCCCTTGGCTACCAATCGTGCTTTGTACCTTTCTAACGACCCATCAAATTTGTACTTAATTGTGAACACCCATTTACAACCTACAGTCTTCTTGTTTCTTGGTAGATCCACAACTTCCCATGTGTTGTTCTTTTCTAGTGCCTCCATTTCCACTCTCATGGCTTTTCTCCACTCCTTATTAGAAAGTGCCTCAGCTAGAGTATTAGGAATTGGAATGGTGTTAAGGCTGGCTAGAAAACTTTTATGGGATTTAGAGAATCTTTGGAACAACACAGATTTGGCTAAAGGGTACAATGGGCGTTTGGTACATTCTCTGGTTCCTTTTCTCAGTGCAATAGGTAGGTCATACTCAGAATATGAAGGTGCAGGTTCAGGATTAGGAGTTGAATCTTGGACTTCCACAAGTTGAGGATCTAGATTTCTTCTCCTAGAGAAAACCTACATATATCTCACATCATCATGCACATCATTGGTGGGGTTAACAGTGTCTGAATTTGGTTCAATGGTCGGGTTGTTTGACTCTTGTTGAGACTCGGGTATGTGGGGCTCAGAGGATTGTGACTCAGAGGGATGTGATTCTTGACGGTTGGATGACTGTGAGGAGGGTAATACATCTAAGGAGAGTAGATTTGAGGCCTTATCTTTCATTAATGAGGGCTCCCCCCGAAGATAAGGTTCAGTGAAAAAGGATTGTCCCTCCTCAAATGTGACATCGATGGAGGTGTAGAATTTTCTAGTGGCTGGATGATAACATTTATAACCTTTCTGAGTTGGGGAATATCCCAAGAAAACACCTGATTGCTCGTGGATCCAATTTTCCCTTATTATGGACATGAACAAAGGCAGTGCAGCCAAAAATTCTTGGTGTGAGATTATTTGAGGTTCAAATATCAGGGTAGAATTGAGAAAGGACTTGTACTAGGCTTCGGTTGTCAAGAACTTTAGATGGTAGTCTATTTATGGTGTATGCAGCAGTAAGGATAGTTTCCCCCCAATATTGTTTTGGCACCCGGTTTTGAAAGAGAAAGGCTCGGTGGTTTGCAAAAGATGGCCATTTTTCCTCTCAGCTATCCCATTCTGTTGGGGAGTGTTAACACGAGAGGATTCATGCACAATGCCTTCTTTTTGGAAAAATGGGGACAAATTCTGATTAAAATAATATGCAGCATTATCAGATCAAAACCTTTCAATTCTCACACCAAACTGAGTTTGGACCATGTTATGAAAGTTGGGAAGAATGGTACCCACGATCAGATTTAGACTTAAGAAGAAAGATCCATGTGACCCTAGTGCAATCATCAATAAAGGTGACAAACCATCTAGAACCAATAATGTTGGGAATTTGAGAAGGGCCCCATATATCCGAACGAATCAAATAAAAAGGAGTTGAAGATCTTTTATTGTTGATTGGGAAAGAAACCTTTTTGTGCTTAGCAAGTTCACAAACATCACAATAAAAGGTTTCAACATCAATTCCTTTAAACAATGAAGCATTGTTTTTAAAACAGGAAATGAAGGATGACCGAAACGGAAGTGATGATGCCAAATTAAATCTTTATTAGAGGTAGATAAGAATGACTCATGTGTGACATGCATAACAGTGTGAGATGGTTTGTTGGTTGCTTCAAGGTAGTAGAGTCCATCCCTTTCCTTAGCAAGTCCAATCTTCTTCCCCGAAACTTGGTCCTGAAATACACGATAAGAAGGAAAGAACACAACATTGCAGTTCACATCCTGGGTGAGTTTATGTATAGAGATAAGGCTTGTGAATAACTTAGGAACATGAAGCACATTTTTAAGCAATAGGGATGGAGTAATTTGAATATTCCCAATCCCTACCATTGTGGTGAAAGAACCATCAACAACAGAAAATTTTCTATTACTAGGACAGGGTGTATAGGTGAGAAAATATAGTGAAGAGGGTGTCATGTGGTCAGTAACTCCAGAATCAAGAATCCATGGAAAAACACTAGCTGAGGCATGTAATCCTAGAGACAAAGACTCACCTGAGAGAGCAAGAGAGGTAGAACCACTTCCTAGTTTCAAGGATTTCAGGAAGCTCCTTAGCCTTTCAATTTCTTCATCATTAAACGGTCTCCGACTTGAGTGTTCTTACTGTGGGGTTGTGGAGACATTATGGGCCTGTTGAACTCCTTTTGAAACTCCTCGATTTCCCCATTCCTTGCTGGATGTGGGAGGTTTCCCATGAAGTTTCCAGCACCGATCTTTTGTGTGTCTAGGCTTCTTGCAATAGGTGCACCAGAGGTTATCGTTAGAGTCACGGGTAGTTGTGTCATGAGCCAAGTTGTGATTGTTCTCACCCTTTGAACCACTGTAACTTCCTCCCCTTGCCACCATGGCTGAGCTTTCGGGATCTTTAGGCTCAAGCATGATTCCACGACGGCTTTCCTCAGCTCTGACAAGGGCTATGACTTCATTCAATGGAGGCACTTCTTCTTTGCCAAGAATTTGTATTCGGACCTGATCAAATTCAGCATTCAGTCCGACCAAAAAATCATACACCCTATCTCTTTCAATAAAATTCTTCAAGATCATAGCATCATCAAGGCACTTTATCTCAAGAACCCGATAATGATCAAGCTCATGCCATAAATTTTGCAACAGATTTGCATACTCTGTAACACTTCTGCTCCCTTGTTTGGCTGCCACTGTCTTCACTTTGACCTCATAGACATGAGCAGCGTCATGGGCTTTGGAATAGGTTTGTTAGACAGCATCTCAAATAGCCTTTGTAGAGGGAAGAAACATACAAGTATCACTGATCTCGGGTGTCATTGAACTCCACAACCATGACATAATCATGGAGTCCTCTTCGTCCCAAGCATCAAAATTTTGCTCGCCCAACTTTGGCCCTGTTCCAAGAAGGTGACTAATTTTTCCTTTTCCCTTCAAATAAGTATGCACTAGTTGTGACCACTTCAAGTAGTTCTGGTCATTCAGTCTATATGTTGTCTGAATATTCTGCAAATCACCAGTGTGAGGATGAGAATTTGTTGCTCCTTCATCGGTTTGAACTAGAGCACTTGTTGCAGTCATGTTGGACATTGTTAATGAAGGAAAAAAAATAAGGCCAACAGGAAAGGAGGATAAAAGAGGGAAGAACTGACCAGAATAAAGGAGAACAAAGGAACATTTCTAGTTATAGATCACTGAAGGCCAGAAGAGAAAAACACGATAAACTGGCAATGAAGGCCGAAAAAAACCTCAAGGTTGACAAACCTAGAGCTCTGATACCATGTTTTGGAATGGTAGAATACTGATGTATTTCATTCTATTGCCAATCAGCATATTTATACAGTAAGTTGCTTCAATAAATAGAAAGAAGAAAAAAATAGAAAGAAAAGAAAATAGAAAGTACAAGAATATAGAAAGTACAAGAATAGAAAGAAAGAAATAGAAAGAAAACCTTCTAAATCAATCCTTCCACAATCCTAGGAATATATACAATTCTATTTTTACACAACTACCAAATATAGATTTGCACTAGTAACCCCACGTTTTCCAACAAGATCAAGTAATCAACGACAGTTGATTCATTATAAACCAGTAATTATCAACCACATGCCTTGACATGCAAAGGAAGGAGCTATTCAACTCCAAGAAAAGAATTAAGCCTAAGATCCAGATTCCTATTCAATGATAGAAACTAATTAAAGAATTTACAAATTGCTAAAGAGCCCTACATCCTACACAGTAATTACTTATTAATTGCAATTTCACAAAGAAACATGCTACTAGTATATCCATATTCCATCATCCTTTATCTTCCTTCTTTTGAAACACACCTTTATCAAGAAGGATGAATAGGTAAATAGCCTGCAAGCTAATACTTATGTAGAGGGGACTAATACGCCATTATCCAATGATGGTCCTAGCTATCTGGGGTCTTGGGAAAGGTGGGCTTTTTACTTTTTAATAAGAAACAATAAAAAGTGAAACCCTTGTCATTTGGAGCTAGTGATGGAAAAAAACACATAGAAATAAATAAAACAACACTATTCTGAGGAAAACAAAAACTAATAAAGGCATAAAACCAGATGCTCAACCTCTTGACCAGGTTACTCTATACAAGTTATGGCCTTCCAACACCATTTCTGGATAGTGCATGAGCTAAGGGTTAGCTGATCCAAGGGTCCACCTGAATGAGCTATCCAGGGAAGGAGCCAAAGCCTTAGCTCTAATTACAAACTGAGTGGCCATGGGCCATCTACAGCTGAAGACAGCCATATCATGAAATAAATTACCTGAAAGGCCAATTCCTTCATTACTTTTTCATAATAAGGCAATGCCTCTTTAAGCTTCCCAAGATCCATGAAGTAGTCACCATCTTTCAAAGCCTACAATATCATAAAGTAATTACTGAATCAAGAAAACTTGTATTATAATTCTTGGACAAGAATTACACCATGATTCATGCATCTTAATATTACATAGACACTTAAAAACACCATGAACCATATAATACATTTTAGACATTCAAAGAATACTTACATGGACAAATTGCCTGTAAATTACACACTATAAAAAATATTTGGTTTACCAAAATTTGAAAACGTTTTATTGCAAAGCAAGATACTTTTACAAATTGGTACAACACATGATATAAATAAAGAGAAAAATATTTAATATACTGTAACAATGAGCATCCATAATTAGAACAGTTGTGTGCTAATGCAACAGTTTCCTCATGGATTGGGTGTAAAGCTATTTTGTGTTTAACTGGAATGTCATTTTGGGTGTAAAGTTACAACAACTTTACAAGCCTTGCATATCCTATATTTAAACACCTTAATCAATATTTTTTTGTTGCTCATAAAAAAAAAAAACAGAAGAAGAAGTTGTTTTTGAGAAAAAGTAAAGTATAAGCCATAGTTCACATTAGTACCCATCCAAACTGTCCAATTACAAGCCATAGTTCTATGGAATAACCAAACTGATAGGTCCATGGCCCTATGTTCAAGATTTAATTATTATTTTGTAATTATTCAAATAAAATAATACAAGAATATATGAATTAAAAAAAATAATACATTTAAATATATGCTCTAAACATCTCAATATAGCATATATAAATTCTATTAATGAATATATAAGGTTGTCTTTGGATTGAGGTGGCAAAAAAACATGGCATGGAAAAGAATTCATGAATATCTCTGTATTTCATTGCTCAAACCATGTTGAATCTGGAGAGCAGAAGACATTTTGTCATGTCATCCATTATTTTAGCATATCCCTGAATCTGAGCATGGAGAGGTAATTACTACTTAAATGGGTTTAAATCCCTAAATATACTGAGCATAACAAACAGTGTTAATATAAACATATATTTAGAACTTAAAATTGATCATTAACTCAGTTTTGAAATGAGAACCTGGCTAATCTACAAAATGCATGTTATTAACATAAGACATCTCAAGGTACGAATCACATGCCCCATATTTTCAGGAATGAGACTCAAGATTAAAGACTAAGGGAATTTTCATTGGGATTTACCATTTCTCACAGTGAAAGCCTAAGGTGTAGGCCTCACATGTCCTCTAAAACCAGTCCCAACTGAGCATAATACAGATACGTGCAAAAATCCTGAGAAAGAAGATGGCTAACTAATTCCCCTGCTCTTCTCTCCTATCCATCCCCCACCCAAAAAAAAAAAAAAAAAAAGTAAAAAATGGAAAAAAAGTTGTTGGAAGTCGCAATGAATAAGGTGGTAAAGTGTCAGGATGCTATATATTAAAGAAAACTACTTTTGAGGCAATATGAGTTCCAAATGAAGAAAAGTAGCTTCTCCCTCTATCCTAGCTAGTAAGGTAAAAAAGGATCAGATATAGAACACACCACAGGGACCTTCCAAACTCCTACATCCTGGAACTATGAAAACTTGATCAATCCAGAAAGAATTCTAATCAGTTGATTAATCTCATAATCATTAAGGTAAAAAAGGATCAGATATAGAACACACCACAGGGACCTTCCAAACTCCTACATCCTGGAACTATGAAAACTTGATCAATCCAGAAAGAATTCTAATCAGTTGATTAATCTCATAATCATTAATCCATCTTCTAAACATACTCTTTTGAGTATAAATCTTTCATATAGCAACTCATAAGATTACGTAGACTAAATGTTTTTTGTACTTTTCATAAATGGCATTTTTTTAACCCTTAACAATATTTTGTAGTTTTCTTTCAATGAGATTTACCCCTTGATATTCTTCTCCTTTCCTTTAATTAAGACAGTCTTATCTTTACTAATCCAAAACACAACAAAAATAATGGTTAAAACAATTTCTATTTAAAAGATACTTAATGAAACATAGATAATTCAGATATTACGATACAAAGAAAAAGGTTGAGTTCTGTTACAACTATACCTTCTCACATTCAGCTTTTAGCTTAGCATCAATTGTCAAGCCCATCTTATTTTTGTAGGCAGCAAGTAATTGTCTAGTCCGTGCTTCCTTAGCAGCTCTGTCTTCTTCTGTTTCAAGCACCTCCCCTGGGCGAACCACCCTTCCACCACCATACTGGATGCAATAGAAAAAGCGGGTTGTAGGAGATCAGCAGGACAGAAAGCAGCATATAGAAATGGTGGTTTTGACATATTAAAGTTTATTAGCTTGTTTATTTATGAAAACATTTCTCTCTCTCTCTCTCTCTCTCTCTCTCTCTCTCTCTACTCTCCTTTCCTTAAGTTCAATCTATGATCTTAAAAAACAGAGAAGAGAGGGCAATTAATACTAACGAATCAGTTATAAATGGTTATGTACATAATAAAAGCACAAATACCAACCTTCTGTAAAACCTCTCTACAATCTTACTAGCAAATAATGTAATTTTTATAGATAAATAACAAATAATGTAATTATTATAGCTAAATAATGTAGAATAGTTACATAGACATGCATAAGTCACATTTTGCTAGATTGATCTCTAGAAACAGTCTATAATTTGGTGCTAGATAATAGACTGAGGGACCAAAATACTCCAAAAACTGTTGCGCCATGTGAGTCGCCAACCATGAGGAGATTCTAAAACCAGGGAGCTTGCGTACACGTACACATGCATGGGACATACACACAAGAGTTGGACACCACTTATGATCCAAATGCTTAAGCCATTAGGTTATGGGCCTTATGGGCCAATCCTTGAGTCCTTTGCATTTCCTTTCTTTTTCCAATGCGGAACTCTTTTTACAACACATAATTCACACGTGCATCCCAACAAAAACTGTGTATTTACTACTGAGTTGAAGCTCAGTTTTTAATGATTCTATTTAGTTTCAATATATTTTTCTTTGAATCTTTTCATTTCTTCTATTAAGTTGACTAAAAACACTTGATTTAAATTGCCAAGTGAATGACAGGACATTTTCCTTCGATGGATATATAAGTATATTGCATTGGACTTGGTCAGTAAATTTGTTGCTAATGGAGCCAAGTTAGCATCAAAAACGAGATCAAACATTGACTGTATCTCCATTTACATAATTGATTGCTCAAACAAACCAAATATGGATTAAGCAGTCCCAACATCAATCCATGACAATATGGGAAGAATCACTAAAATCTACAATTATCAGTGGAGAGTATCATGTTGTTTGAGAATGATCAAGAATATGACAACTATCACCATACCGTTTTGGAAATGTTGCTTGGCCTCGGGAAGACTCCCCAAGTAGAAACTTTAGGCTTGTATAAATCTGAATCATCTTCATTAAGCTCTGGCTTCAAAGGTGTTGCAGTTCCAAACTTGCTAGCATCCCCAACAATCAATTCCACCTCAGGCAAATCCCCATCTGCAAAAGGGTCTGTTACTGGAACCAAACCTGCTGGCAACCCCTTGTTCTGCCTCTTATCCGAAAAGCCAAGACCCAAAAAGTCAATGCTGGAAATAGTTAATTCTTCCTTCTTAGTAACCCTCTTCTCAACAAACTTGCCTCCTGAATTTCCCACGTTCGTTTTCTCTAATCCTAGAATGTAAAGCATACAGAAAATTCACTCCTAGTTCTGCAGCAACAACATGTCTCATTTAAAATATATTATAAAGTTCCTCCTCAACCAAAGATTTCTACACAAATTTTTTATTTCTATTTCAATTACAATGTTCATAAAAAAGAAAGAAATAGGAGCAAGCATTCCAAGAATACATTTACTTGCATCAAAAATCAAACCAAATTCAAACAAAAAGGTGAAGGTTTTCCAAATTCAAAAGACTACCTACTTACCTAGATTGCTATCCTTTTCCCCAACGTTCTTGTTACCATCCGCAGTTGTCGTAACTCCTTTGTTCTGATATTCTCTAGCTTTCTCCATTGCAAGCATGACAGAAATTGGGACTTCCTTCGTGCCACCACCGGCATCATTTGAAAGGTTACCAGAATTTACATAACCACCACCGGCATCATCTGAAATCGAACCAGTACTTACATTCTCCCTCTCCCCAGCCTTCTTATTACCACCCGCCATTCCCAAAACCTCTTTGTTCTTCTTATGTTCTCTAGATTTCTCCATTGCAAGCTTAACAGAAGCTGGAAATTCCTTCGTGCCACCATCAGCATCATCCGAAATCGAACCAGCACTTACATTCTCCCCCTCCCTAGCCTTCTTGTCACCACCCACCATTCCCAAAATCCCTTTGCTCTTCTTATATTCCCTAGCTTTCTCCATTGCAAGCTTAACAGAAGCTGGAACTTCCTTCGTGCCACCATCGATATCATCTGAAACCGACCTACCATCCACATTTACATTTCCAACCAATTCTGCAACTGGGTTTTGGTTTTGTTTGGGGCCCGGGTTCGATTTTATGGATTTTTTATAAGATTTCGCTCTAGAAAAAGCGAGCTTCACTGGGTCCGAAGAACCCAATTGGTCACCAGAACCTGTTTCCGCTGAATTAGACGGTGAAGTATCCTCAATGGAGTCTTCCAGAGACGCTGATATTTTAGGAGTTCTTAAGGGATATGCCCTGAGGTTTGCTGATGAAAAAAGGTTGGTTTTGGAAGAAGAAACACCATTAATGGCCTTGAGAGTGAAAACCCATGGCGATTGATGAATGGAAGCCATCATCAACAGTACAACATCTGTGATTAGAGCTAAAACATGTTCTCTAGGCCTCTGAGGTGAGTAGCCATGGTGACTAATTGAGAGACTCTTCTTCTTCTTCTTCTTCTTCTTCTTCTTCTTCTTCCTCTATTTCTGTTTCTACTTTCTCCTGACCGAGAGGGGGATGCGATAAGAAAGTAAAACTGTATCGAATGTTCTGTGGCCGTTGTCGACCGTCGAGTCGTCGTCGTCGACACTTTTGAATCTCAACACAGTCACTCACCGAGGATACGTGTCGAGGAGAACAAACCGTCTATCTGGCATCAGAGAATGCCGAGATCACTTCTTAGGGAGATCAGACGGTAGAAGATGATCAAGATAAAAGAAGCAATCGTCCGACCCCTAGACTTCGCTCGTTTGTTCGTCTCGTCGGGTGCCCATGGGCCATCATGGCATAATCAGATTCCCATGATGGGCCTGGGTCTATGGCCCAATGGGCGTAGCAAATACTCCTCGAAAACGTTTCCTCACCGATTCACCGTTTTTAGAAATCATCGACTTTAGAAAATTGAAACACCCGTGTGTCTTTGAATAACGTATTTGGTGGAGGTGATGCGAACATGGCGTTTTTCTATGTATTTCGTCAAAAAAAACCCGTTTAATTTGAGCATTTCCTCAGCTGATTGCAAGAAGAAAAATGTGTTTTCACTTTTCAGAAAGCTCAACAAAAAGCAACTTAGGGCCCATTTGGTTCCCAGGAATAAAGACCTCATTCCGGTTTCAACCGTTTGGTTGGGCGGAATTTGAATCTCATTCCAGCGGATTCCAATTTCCATTCGACCATTGTGATTTTGGTCTGAACCAAACAGACAATGGAAATTGGCCATTTCGATTTTAATTGGAAGTATTTCAATTCCGATTCAGACTGATCCAAATGTTTTCTATAGGCCGAGAAAAAATGGGAAGAAGAGAACTCAAAACGAATTAATTACAAGATGCATGAATCGTCGATCGAGTATGTGAATTGTGAGAACCACAAAAGCTTTCTTTCATGTTTCATCGCAGTTGCAGAACCCAAAAGCCTAAAACTGTAATCTAGATCATCTCAGCAGACAAGAATCCAAACGGTGAAGCAAGAAAAGCAAGGTGACTGCCATGAGAATGACAAACACCAGGAAGAGAAATAGACCACCAAGAGGATTCAACCCGTTCCCGTACTCCTCTCCCCTTGAACCCCGCCGGCGGCGGGATCTACGAGGTCGAATGGCTTTGTCGATCGACCGGTCTCGCTGCATTTACTAAGGCTAAGGCTTCCGACTAATCTTCCGTCAATTCTCTCGAGTGGACGACTGGTTTGAGTGGTTTTAATTTCACGTAGAAATCAAACACCAAGCACTAGCTTGTTGATTGTTTATATGGTTTGTTAGAAAAAATTGTTACTTTTTCCATGCGAAGATACCAAGCAATTACAAGGAGGTTGCACAGAGCCGCAGCGATTGATTTACGCGGCAGCCGGCAGAGGCAATACTTTTATAGTTTTTTCAACTTCTTCTCAGCAATCACAACGTGGTGCGCAGCGGTAGCTTAGTCTTTTCACGGCAAGACCATATATTATATCCCTCCATTTCAAGTTTTCAACCATAGCATCAGGCCATCAAGCTACGAAACCAGAGAGACAGAGGGAGAGAGAAATCATGCATTGGACCTGTAGTTGGGCCAGAATGAGAGTCAGTCCAGGCCAAACCCAAATTCATTTCTTCGGCTTGGGCCTCGCCCAACCTGAGAACAAGTCTGAAATTATCAACTTAGGCCCAGAAATTATCAACTTGCACTCTTTCATTCTGATTTGCTTTGCCTTTTATTGTAAAAGTCATTCCAGGATTATTGGCAAAACTCTGGAATGACAGAGTTTCAGGTTTCCTTGGAATTGAGCTTTTTTCCATTCTTTTTAATAATATGCGAATTGAATCTGACTCGATTCCACTTACTGGCCAATTCAACAAACTCAACCTTTTAGCTGCATTTGGAAAGTGATGTAAAAATTTATGCCGGTTTGGTTTTGTTGATATTTGGATGGAGCGTAAATTAAGATAGATGTAAAACTTCACTCCCGGTTTAGATTTATTGGTATTTGGATGAAGTAGGATTTTACATCATAATAAAGCCTCATCTAAAATAAAGTTTTACATCAATTTTATTAATATAAAATATCATGTTTTTCAAAGCTCAATGGTCAGAACCTTTTTAAGATTCAGTGTGAAACTCCATCGATGAGGTTTTATACTGCTTCCAAATGCAGTCTTTATTTTTTCAGGGCTAGGGGATGGAAAGAATCATCTAAAGCCTGCCCTTACTTTTAGTGATAATGTCTAAAACCTTACCTCAACCTCAAGAGAACCTCCTGTCACGGATGTTCTATTGGGATGCATGACAAGCAAAAAAATGTAAAATCACCACCTCACCCATCACACATTGTATACTGTTTAGAGTCATGACAATCTCTATTTTGATGTTACCCCAAGTACCCTTAAATAATGGTTGTTCCACAAATGAACGAAATGCCACCCTACCAAACTATAAATGAGGGACTAGTCACTTGCTGAAGTGACAAACTGTTGAGCATATATTTGCAATGTCTTGGAGTAAATGCATGGGAGTGCAAATAGGCAAACCCTGATTTCCAGAATGCTCTCTGATGCTCTCCATGCTGGTGAACTAAAAGGATTCAAATTTGGAAGATTCAATTTCAAGCTAAAGCATCTTCTTTTTGTGGATGATTTACTGATTTTTGGGAAAGCAGCCATTTTGGAGGCTTAAAAACTGAGATTGATACTGGATCTGTTTTGTTCTTGTGAACTATGATAAGTCTTTGATCTCCTTTAGTAAATGCATACCTCTTAAATCAAGATCTAAAATTATGAAAATGCTGGGCATAAAAGAGATGATGTTGGAGGATATATACCTTGGTGGGCCTCTTCTTAATACTTCCATGAAACACTCAACCTAGAAGTTTATTGTAGGTAAAACAAGGTCAAAGCTTAAGAATTGGAAATCAGGAATCCTCTCTCATGCTGGTAGAACTGCTCTCATAAAACCTACTCTAACTTCCCCCCCCCCCCCCCTTTACCACATGGCATCTTATGCTCTTCCATCCTCCATATACAAAGAGTTAAGTTCAATTTGTCATGATTTTTGGTGGGGGAAGGCATATAAGGAAAGACCCATCTATCTGAAAGCGTGGAAGTCCTTTTTACTCCCTTTGGAGAAAGAGGGTCTTGGCTTTAGAGACCCAAGTTTGATGAACAGAGCTCTCTTACTTAAATTGGCTTGGTGTTTCCTCACAGAAACTAATTCTTTATGGATTAAAATACTTATAAAATAGTATCTTACCTCTTCAAATTTCTAGGGAACAAATTCATAAGAATTCACACTCATTGTTGTGGTCTAGCTTATCAGCTTGCCGGGAAGATCTCATTAAGGGATGTAGATGGTTAATTTCAAATGGTTGGGAAGTATATATTTCAAGGATCTGTAGATTCTTAAGGGGCTAATTGAAAAGCCAACTAACTTGGAACTTGCTTGTTGTAAAGTGGCCATGCTCTTTAATCAGAATTCTTGGACGTGGAGCATCCAACTCTTAAATATGTTCTTTGATGATAAAATTATTATCCAAATTACAAAGATTGTTATCCCTCAGGTGGATCCTTTAACTAAAGACAAGCTGATTTGGTATTTAACTCCCCCTGGACGGTACTCCTACAACTATGGATATAAGTTGTTGTGTCAAGATGTTTCAAAATCTTCTCATGCTTTCGGGGTTTGCGAAAACCTTAGCTGGAAAGAATTATGGAAAATGAAAACTTTAATTCCCTGTGTCAAGATGTTCCTATGGAAATGCTATAAGGGAGTCCTTTCAGTTAATGTAGAGCTGGCAAAAAGATCAACTAAGATTGAAGCAACTTGCTGCTTGTGTAGAGATTTGGACGAAACTATGGATCACCTCTTTTTTCACTATCCAGCCATTCGGCCTATCTGGTTTGCCTCCTTGGGTATCCAGACTGAGAATATTCAGAACAGTAATTTACGTTATTGACTACAGTATTGGAGACATATTGACAAAATAAGGGATCAATATTCTTGCTTTCCAATGTTTGCTCAAGGGGTAATTGTAATGTGGTTCATTTGGAAGCATAGAAACAAAGTGATTTTTGAACAATACCTGTTTAATCCATTTCAGACGCATGCAGCCATTGAAGCTCATTGTGCCTTACTTTCCAGAGCTATTGATTCAGTTTCAAACACTAATAGTGTTCACTCTGAAATCAGCACGGATCCTCAGTCGTTTTAGAGGTGGATCAAACCTCCTACTGAAGTCCTTAAAATTAATTCAAATGGAGCATGGAGTGTTTCTCACATGGCATTAGGAATTGTTATTAGAGATCACAATGGTGATTTCATTCTAGAAAGATGTGCCCCCCTCCAATGTTCTTCCCATGTAGAAGCTGAAGCCTTATCAATTTTGGAAGGTGGAAGGTATGAAATTGCTTTGGGCTTCGACACTCTCATCATTGAAAGTGATGCAAAGCACATTATTGACATTCTCTCTTTGGGTGCAGATCCTCATTGGAGATTACATTCTACCACTTTAGAATGTAGGCATCTTGCTTCTTGCTTTGTGTCAACCAACTTTATTCATATATCTTGCCCTTGTAACTACTTAACCCACGAGCTAGCTAATCATGCTTTCAGATACAATCGTGCTATGACCTGATTGACTCCTCCAAATTTCATCAGGTCTAAACAAAAACTTATATGCAAGAGAATGGAGGCAAAAGGAGGGTTATAAGTTTGGGAGTGAGGCTGAAACCTGGAAGTAAGATGAGGTTGTCTCTACTTTATGTGTGAGATAATTGAGGTAGGAAGATGGTGGTATAAATTTTGCATCAGATTTTTTTTTTGAGATGCAAAATGTATTTGTATTTTTATTTGTAACTGCAAATGAGAAAAAAAAATACTACTTTATATTAGGTAAAAATGCAAATCATAATTAATTATAAACAAACAAATACAAAACTGAACCACTACAAAATTTATATCTAGTTGTAGCTTATAGAACAAAAATAGATGGGATGACATCAAATAGGTTAGGGTCATTTGTTATTTGAAAACTATATTTTGTAAGACCTAAGAAAATGTGCCGTAATAAAGGTATATGATTTGCAAAACCTTCTAGAAGTAGGGGAAAATTTTAGGCATCATCCATATCATCAATAGAAGTTGAGTAATAAATTCACCATCAAAATTGTATATTTTAATCAATTGATGGAACATCCATTTTGGAGTCTTTCTATAATTGAAATTCCTCTTTTCCCTCTATTTTCTGGCATTGATATCCATTACTTTCGATCCATAATTCCATAATTGAAGATCGTGACTTTACAAGGACCACCCTTGTTGAGATTTTTTTTCCTACTTTTATATTGATCCAGTCACCTATTAGCAACATCAGTTTGAGCTTGTCTTACACCTCTATTCCCAAGTCTGTAAAAGGGAGTAGGTTCTCTCTTTCATGGGTTGGGCCCAGTTTCGCTTTTGCCAAAATTTGAATACGCCTCATGCCTGATATAAAGTCCGAGCTTAAAATAGTATAAAATTAGGCCTAAAACATGGGACATGAACAGTTTCAAATCAACACTAAAACATTTGCCAAACTCTCAATCCTAATTTGTTTCTCCCCATAATTTCACAAATAGAAACAGAATGGCCAAAGAGAATTCAATATAGCCAACCCTATATAATTGGAGCAAGGCTTAGATGATGACTCGTGACCGCCAGAAAAATTATCTTAGCTTTTAGCCTATCCTAATTCAAAGGTTTAATTGATGGCTTAAAACAAGCATTTTCTTACATTAATCATCTAATCCATTTTATTTCAAGCTCTCTTTGATTTGGGATTGATTTAAGATCACTGCAACAATAAATGAATCCGTCGTTTCAAAATCATTCATTCAGAAATCTTTTTCAAGTTCATTTTTATTTGTTTTCGAAGAGTGGAAACATGAAGATATTTAACGATGGTTTTATGACAACTAACCTTTTTCTTATACTTACTCCTTCCCATTGGCTATTGCTACGAGAGCCCTAACACTATATTTGATTTGAAGGAAAAAGTAGGGAAAGGAAAAGAAAGAAAATGAAGGAAAATTTTACAAATCTGTCAATTTACATGAAAAAATGTTCTATGAACCAAACACATGAAAATGCTGACATTAAATGAGGAAATAGGAATATGGCCAATTTACATGGCTTTTGTGTCTCATCTTTATGGAACAATGTTTTGTTTTTAATTCCTGTTATAATCCTGCTTCCAATCAACTTTAATCTGTCCATATTATAAAGGATAGTTGTTCAAATATTTTAATTTTCAAATTCAATCAATGAGTTAATGCTTAAAGAAATACAGTAAAAAATTTTCAAAATTTAAATGCCATTTTTATCTTTTTTTCTTTTCACTTTTATCTTGCGCACTTGTCCTTAGATACTGAAAATTGATTACTTGTTCAATATTTCATTGACCCAAACAATTGAACCAGTGAGCCGTTTAATATGTTTAAGGAGTTATTATATTATTTTAGGAATAATAGGAAAGACATGATTTTAGAAAGGTTTTGACTAATCAAAACCCCTCATGATAATTTTGACTAAATCCTACTTCATTGATTACCACTTTTATGATGCTAATTGATTGGTTGTAAGTTTTTTCAATATCATGTCTTTCTAATATCATAGTTAAATTTGTCAAACCCTTTATTTTAACATCCAAATATAGAATTTGTCAAAGTTTTAAATGAATTTCAGCTGAACAACAATAATGCAGAATTCTAACTATTAGCCTTTTGCTAAGTGGAAAGAGGTTCCTCAGTGGAAAATACTCAAGAAAATGAAAATATCTAATTTATAAAAAATAAAAAATAAACACACTAATGAGACAGATTCCATGGTCAATGACAAGTTCAATTTTTTATTTGATTAAACTGAATTTGGATCATAAAAAATCAGATTTAATTTGTTTGTAATGGATCCACCCCAATCCAATTAATAGTCAAGTCTGATTAAACATTAGCATGTTTGTATAAAACTGTCAAAGCTGATATAAATACCAAATTTTCACGACCAACTGAAGGTGGTTCATCAGTTTATAAGTTCTCTAGCTAGTTGCAATGGAGATAGCTGTAGTGGAGACTTAGGATCAAATTCTATGGATTATGGGTTTGACGGACTTCAGTTGTATAATGAAGCAGAAAAAAAATGACAGTTAAACAAAGGAAAAATCTATGATAACAGAAAGACATGGTACTATAAGAGCTTTGGCCAATCAAAGCATGCCTAGGAACTCTGATGAATACCACGTGATTTTCACTCTTTTTGTGATGCTAATTGATTGATTAGAAGTTTTTCCGATATCATGTCTTTCCGGTGTCATAATGAACCTTTAAAAAAATAAAAAACAAGAAACAAAACTTTTTTTAAAGGCTCATTAGTTGAGGTCTCATCAAGTTAATTTTGATTTGATTCATTTTATTGTGATACTAGAATAACAAGTTTAATACTTTATTGTGATACTAGAATAACAAGTTTAATACTTTGTTACGTAGTCACAATCATTCGTTCAACAAATTTGATCTGTATGTATCTCTACTTTATTGCCTAATTTTGGACAGAAATGGACCAAAGCGACCAACCAAACACTATTCCCGCCAATTTATTTTTTCTCAAAATCAAAAAGAAATGACTGGAAATTGGCTTCAAACGGGACCCAACTCTCTTATTTCTGGTTGGAATCAAATTCTGTGGCATAATTTGGCGATGAACCAAGCAGGCCCTAAGGGTCTACCATATTGCCTTTATATTTAAGAAGATTAAAACTGTACACGGGCATTGACAAACAGTTAGCCTCCATCACCTTTAGAATCAAGAAAATCAAAATCTCTACTCCATAAATGTTTTTAAGCATCTACTCCATAAACGATTAAATGTATATGTGAAAGGCTGTTTGTACTTGTAGGAACGCCAGATTGACAACTTCTTGTTCCATCATGGTGAAGTCTATCATTTTAGCTGAAGTAAATCTCATTTATGATGTGACAACGAATGTCTCTCACCAATTTGTATCTATCAACTCATCAACCTACCAAGTTGTTAGAATCTGAAATGTACCTAAATGGATCCTTTGTCCTTCAATTTAAAGCTCATTTGATTGAAAGAATTGGGATTTGCTTCCCCCAGACCACACCTCACACCCACTTCACAGTTCCACTCCACTGTGTATTACGAATATTTCTCAATAAATAACAACACAAAATATGGGAGATATTTCTATTACATGGTGGGATGGAGCTGTGAGATCGGTGCGAAGTGCACTCTGTGAGTAACAGATCCAGACTCTGAATGAGACTTGATCATAGTAATTGGTTCAGGATCCAAATTAAGAAACTTCAATAGGTCTTAAATGTTTATTTTGCTGAAGCAGGGATTTAGGAACACAAGTGACAAGACCAGTAGTGGTTCCAGGGCCACATATCGTACTACTTGTCCCATTTTTGAAGCATGTAAACCTACTAATGACTGTATGCCACCTATTAGATCAGGTTCAGCTGGGTAGAAATGAGTTTGGTACTGTGGTTGTGGCTCACTTTTTTTGTTCCAAAACATGTCATAAAGAAAACGCGTTCTTTTTATATATTGGTTTTTGTAACCAAACATATCATCAAATTAAAATTTCGTGCTCAAAAATCCACCACACGTTGGAACACTCATAAAACATTGATTTAGAATATTTTAATAAAAATTTATGTATATCAAATTTAAAATAGAAAATTTGTTATGATGTTGTGTACTGCGTTTCAAACCTGCCATTTCAAACAGACCATAATGGGACCTAGTGGCTTGGAGTATATCAAGATTTTTTTGGGCCACAATACTGAACACAGCCTAAATTGGAGTGATGAAGTGTTTCTCTGAATTGTCCATATTTGTTTGCAGTGCAATTTTCATTTGTATTAGTGCAAGTGTATGGGGATGCAAATTCTAGTTTACCTTTGTTTTGTGTTTCATTTTGCTTTATTTGTGTATTTGTAGTAAAATTGGAAGTAAAATATTGTGATCCCTACTTTTATGTGAAAGAATATGATAGTGGGAGGAATTGGGTTTGTTTGCGACTAGTCAAATAGGAAGTAAAATATTGTGATTCCCAGTTCATATGAAAGAACGAAAGTAGCAGAAGGCTGGTGCTTTCATTAAATTTGCTAGGCTTTGTTTGGAAAGAGTACAAAAACAAACATTTATTGTGTAAATACATACAAAATAATATAGAATACAAGGTTTTGCACTCTATGTATTTGTATTTATTTAATGAATTCAACAAATAAAGGCCCATTTGACTCAGAAGAACATATGAATAGGGGTTTGGAATCAGAATCGAATTGGCCCACATTGTTTTATTGGATAAAATCAAAATCCGATTCTTCTTCCTGGTGGAATGGCATTCCAGTCAACAAAAATAAGACAAGTGACTCCCCAAACCCTATTTCTCTTTATCCCAATGCCAAGCCTCCCTCCCCCTATCTTTATCTGGGCAAATAGACCACTTTGATATGGATTTCCATTTGAAACATGAATCAAACAAGTGGAGAAATAGGCTATTCCGATTCTGATTCTAGGGGATGTCAATTCCAATTCCCACACTAAACTAAAAACCCAAACAGGCGCATAGTCCAAATTAGATGGTTGGAAATTAATCATCTAGACCCAAACTCATTAAAATGGATGCGGATCTGGAGCACTCCATTGGCTCATTCGGGACTAGCATAGACTGTTGGCACTCCTAAACGGCAACCTCGAAGAAGGAATTTATTACTTCCAAAACTCATCCACTCAATCAACAGCGTACAAGGCACATTATTTTATAAATTTGGCGTGAGCATGATTCATGTGAGAGTGTCAAGTCAACATTTATCATCTAACTATTTATCCATTCATTTTCAACCTTGCCAAATAGGTATGGCGATAGGGTAGGTTGGGGAGGGTCTTGCCTCTCAAAACCTTTTAATTTGTATCTTTTTAAAAACTTGTGATGGATTGGATTTTCAATTATTTAATTGAAACATGTAGAAAATATTTTAAATCAAATTGAATCGAATTAGATTATATCGGATTAGATAGGGGTAGATGAATATTTAATTATAAACGGATGGAATTTGGATTAAATAGGGGTAGGATCGAATTTGAATTCGAAGTCGGATAATTGGATACCTTTTGCAGCCCTAAGTTCTTTTATACCGTGTGCAATCATTCCGTACAAAACATGGAAAATGAATCGTGTTTAAGTCACTAATTAAGAATTCGAATTTCAAGGACCCAAAAAGGATTTTGATCGAACACAACGGAATCGAGAAATGGGATTCATGTAGTTATCTTAGAGAAAAAAAACTTCAGCTCTTTCAAGTTGTTGGTAAAATTGCTTTTAACGGTGGATAATGAGTCAACGCCTCCTTATTTTTATCAAATTTTTTGAATGCTCGATGAGGTGATTTTAAATCCACCATGGAAATGTTATTGTACTTGGAGCCAAAGTTTTCTCAATCTTATATAATTGAGATCAGGCTTAGATGATAACGAGGATGAGGATTTAGGTTATGTTTGGGAGTGTTTAAAAATAAGTGCTTATTTGGGCCATTAAGCAGTTATTGGTATTTTGGAAATAAACATGAAATGAGTGCTTATTTTAAAAATAATGGTTTATTTTTTAAGTCCAAAATTTTAGCTTTTTTTTTTAAGTGCTTATACAATAAGCACTTATTCAATTTTTTTTTCTTCTAAAACTATCCCTAGTTGAAATTTAAAATACCACTTATAATATTATCCCTATTTTAATTTTATAAAAGTACTTTTGTGAAAACACTTTTACGAAAGCATTTTTATAAAAATACTTTTATGAAAACACTTTTACAAAAGGATTTTATAAAAGTATTTTATGAAAACACTTTTAAGACAGTATTTTATGAAAGTACTGTTACAAAAGCACTTTTACGAAAGCACTTTATAAAAGTACTTTTCTAAAAGTGCTTCCATAAAAGTACTTTTCTAAAAGTGTTTCCATAAAAGTACTTTTGTAAAAATGCTTTCATAAAAGTACTTTCACAAAAGTGCTTTCATAAAAGTACTTTCAAAAAAGTGCTTTTGTAAGGGTACTTTCTTAAAAGTGCTTTCATTAAAATACTTTTATAAAAGTGCTTTTGTAAAAGTGCTTTCATAAAAGTACTTTTATAAAGTCCTTTTGTAAAAATGTCTTTATAAAAATACTTTTATGAAAGTGCTTTCATAAAAGTATTTTCATAAAAGTGCTTTCATAAAAGTGTTTTTATAAAGAAAATAAAGGATAAAATAGTCATAAATGCTTATTTAAGTGCTTATTAAAGAAAAAGGCTACCAAATGCCCAATATAAACTTGAAAAAGTTGGGTGTCAAATGCAAATAAGTGCATATTCAAATAAGCACTTATTTTTAACATAAGCACTTGGGAGCACATGTTAAAAATAAGTGTTTATTCAAATAAGCACTTATTTGCATTTGGTACCAACTTTTTCAAGTATTTATTTTTAAAAAATAAGTGCTTATTTCATATTGGGGATCTGGTGGTTTTTTTCTCCAATAAGCACTAGTGACTCTTTTGTCCTTCATTTTCTTTCAAATTTTCAAAATATTCCATGAGGGATGGACACAAGTTGGAAATTGGGATGGTGTTTGATTATTGCCTTCATTACTAGAGTTGCATATCGATCTAAAACCCCAACCTGGAATGAAAACACATATCTCCACTGCTGGCAACAGATTGATCTGAAACCTAGGTTGACCTAAAACCTAGATATCCATCGCTGGAATGAAAACACAAATCAATCTAAAACCCGGTTCAATTTTGAATCCATATCTCCACTGCTGGTAATAGATCTCTGCCACTGATAATAGATGAATGATTTCCACCACTAATTGCAAAGGGTAATGAAGAAGAAATTGTTAGTGGCCCAAACCATGGTTTTTAAAAATGAATCGGTGACCGAACCAGCCATGGGTCCGGTTACCGGCTCGAACAGCCGTACCGTTCAACTCGAATGACTGGCCCATTCTGACAAAAAAAATAAAAAATTTTAAAAGTGGTTTTGGAGAAAAACGGTGATTTTTCCGGTCCGATCCGATTTTGAAAACAGTGGCCCAAACCATACATTTTTACATTTGAAGGGCATTATTGGAGTTATAAAAATTAAATGAGGATAGTGTTGGTAGAAATGGATGGAATAAGTGTTCATTGTTTAAGCACTTAAAAAACTAGAAATTTTAAAATAAGTACTTATTTTGGGCTTATTTTACAAATACCAATAAGTGCTTACTGGTGTGGTCCTGACCCAAAATAAGTGCTTATTCGAACAAGCACTGTGCTTATTCGAACAAGCACTTATTTTTAAGCATTTCCAAACTTAGCCTTAGATTCATCTATAATTCTACTCATAATATTGTTCCAATCATAGAAAGCCCTCCTAGCATCCTTCTCCTTCATACAAGGTGGAGAAAATAACATTATTGTAAATCTCACAAAAAAAAAAAAGAAAAGAATAAAGGTGTCGTTTTTGCAAAAGGTATATTGAACTTTTGGGGCCTTGTCTTTAAAGAAAAATACCCTTTTATAAGTGGGTCAGTCTATGGGACTTTTAAAAAACACCTTTAGATGCTATCTATCATGCAAAAAGATCAAAAAGCTTCATTTGAAGCTTCCCAAAATTTGACTTGTACAGACTTTTTATACTCAATCTATTTGCAATACCATTTATTTGTATAAATGCAAATGAAATTCTTACAGCAAACAAACAGAACTTAAAAATACAATTCCAAATTGCCATTTATGAAATTTATTTTCTTGTTTATAAAAATACAAATTTGTTTTCCCCCCAGATAGAAATGCATCTTCTCCCGTGAATCCCTTATGCCATATTTTACGGTTGTTTTTCATATCTATTTTATGTTATATGACACGTGACATAAAATATAAATAATAATAGTTGAAAAATAAAGTTTCACTTATCTTTGTTATTTCTACTAATTTCAGTCATTATTACTCTTTTTTTTTCAGCTGGCTTTCTAATTTTCTATATATCTTTTTTATTTCCTAACCGAAATTTCAGTTTTTTTAAAACCTTGGTCCTTTTTTTTTGGTAATATTAAAACCTTGGTCCTTGGTCCTTGGTCCTTGGTCAAGAGTTGCTAACTTGCCATGTTCCAAAACAGAAAGTCCGTTCAATCGACGGCTTGGCGTAAGCATGATTCATCGGAAAGCGATAGAGATGGATGATGGATTACTTCAAACGAGAACGAACACCGCCAAATGAGAACGAATCAAACCGTGCCAAATAGGCATCACCCGTCCCTATCAGTCCATCATCATCCATTCCTCCCAACTGAAATTCGAAAACGTATTAAGCGAGCAAAACGTGTTCAGACTTGTATAAAACCTCTATCTCCCTCCCTCCCTCCATCTCTCTCTCTCTCTCTAAATTACAGGAGCGAGTTCGTTGGGATTGGATTATAGGGGTTAGAGGTTTTTGGAACTCTGCCTTTTCTTTTTCTTTTTCCTTTTTTAAATGTTTTCGTCTACAAAATGCAAATTTGCATCACAGACGCCAACCATTATTAGCAGGACATTGCAGGTTCGGTAGTTATTTCGTTTATTTGATTTTGTTTTGATTCAAGTAACCGAAGTTGGGTTATTATTTCGTTGCAGCTCTATAAATAATAGATGGTTCAGAGATTTGGACGATAGAAGCTATGTTTTAGTAGCGTAGGGAGCTTCTTTCCTTGCTGATACGGATCAACGTCACGGTTTGATTCCCGTTTTTCTTTTCTGGTTTCTCGAATTTCTCAAAATTCTAATTTCTGGTTTGTGTTTTGGAGTTATATTTATCCTTCTTTCTTCCACTGTATGTCTCTCTGTTTTCCTGTTTACGTCCCTCGTGGGGTTTCTGGGTTTTTGGATTTTTGAGAATTGCTAGCTTTTAATTTTCTTGTTCTGGTTTTTTGGGTTTGAATTTTTGAGAAATGAGAGCCCGGGTTGAGGATCCTTCTCGGGTTTTGGGTGGAAGTTGGTTTCAGTGGTCAAATCATTCATTTTAATCTCTGTTTCTATCAACCCAATTCGCGATTTAGTTATTTGAATCTGTATATTTGAGTCTTCATTGCCTCTTTTGAATGAGTTTGACTTCAGTCAGCGCAAACTCCGTTAGAACAGCCTTTACAGTCTTGCATCGGGAACGTCTCCATACTTTTGTACTTTTATTTCATTGAGAAGATACTCTCAATGCAATGCCATAAAGATGTTCGAAACTTCGAATGGGGCTGACTGAATCCGGTTTCCTTTTGAAATGTTGACTCGTTTCTGTTAATCCTGGTTGAAGTTTAGAAAAGAGCCACAGCCACCATTCTTTCTCTGCATTCGGCTAAAGGTACGAAGTTTGGTTTGAAAATCCGATTTTTTTCCCTCTCTCTGATAGTTGAGAAGCTGCGAATTCAGGTTTGAGAATATAAACCAATTTGTGTTTTTTTCTCCTTCTCCATTACCGGCAATTGATTCTACAAATTAGGGTTGGAGGGCAAAAACCCGTATTGGATTTTCTTCGATAGTCGTTTCTTATTTGTGCTCTGAAATCTTAGTTTTGAGAAAATTTTGAATATCTAGTATACCCTGAGTTCCAGTGCTAGTCTTGGAGTAGAACTTATGTTCTTTCCCCTCTCTCCTGTTGTTTTTTGATATCGAGACAGTTGGGCTTGCTTGCTGTCAATAACTTTTTCTCCATAAGATATGGATATCAGTAATGAACCCAACGTTGATCCATTCTCAATCGGACCCTCAACGATCATTGGGCGGACAATTGCTTTCAGGATTTTGTTCTGCAGGTCGATATCCCAATTAAGGCAGAAAACTCTCCATTTTCTATGGAATTTTCTTTGTCGGTTTAGAGACTTTCTGCTACCGGCGGTTTCTTCGTTTCATCCCCGGAATCCACAAGGGATATTGGTAATGGTGACACTCATAGCTTTCCTGTTGAAGAGATACACAACTATTAAGCTAAAGGCGGAGATGGCTTACAGGAGGAAATTTTGGAGGAATATGATGAGAAATGCTTTGACATACGAGGAATGGGCTCATGCAGCCAAGATGCTGGACAAGGAGACCACCAAGATTAACAAGTCGGATCTTTATGATGAAGAACTGGTAAGTAATAAGCTCCAAGAGCTTCGACACCGTCGTCAGGAGGGTTTTCTCAGAGATATAATTTTCTGTATGCGTGCTGATTTGGTTAGAAATCTGGGTAATATGTGCAACCCGGAACTCCACAAGGGAAGACTTCAGGTGCCAAAACTCATAAAGGAATACATTGATGAGGTTTCAACTCAGTTGAGAATGGTTTGTGACTCAGACTCCGAGGAACTTCTCTTGGAAGAAAAGCTCGTATTCATGCATGAGACAAGACATGCATTTGGGAGGACAGCGTTGCTCTTGAGTGGTGGTGCATCGCTGGGGGCTTTTCATGTGGGTGTGGTGAAGACACTTGTGGAGCATAAACTTCTGCCCAGGATAATTGCAGGCTCTAGTGTGGGATCCATCATGTGCTCCGTTATTGCCACAAGGTCTTGGCCTGAACTTCAGAGTTTCTTTGAGGATTCTTGGCACTCTTTGAAGTTTTTTGATCAGATGGGTGGGGTTTTTGGGGTTGTTAAAAGGCTTATGACCCAAGGAGCTGTTCATGAGATAAGGCAGTTACAGATGTTATTGAGGCATCTTACAAATAATCTGACATTCCAAGAAGCATATGACATGACTGGCCGTATTCTTGCAATCACAGTTTGCTCCCCAAGGAAGCATGAGCCTCCAAGGTGTCTTAACTATTTGACATCGCCTCATGTTGTTATATGGAGTGCAGTGACTGCTTCTTGTGCTTTTCCTGGTTTGTTTGAGGCTCAGGAACTGATGGCGAAAGACAGAAGTGGTGAAATTGTTCCTTACCACCCACCATTTCACATGGATCCTGAAGAAGATAATGGTACATTGGTGCGTAGGTGGAGAGATGGTAGTTTGGAGAGTGATTTACCCATGATGCAACTGAAGGAACTGTTTAATGTTAATCATTTCATTGTCAGTCAGGCCAATCCTCATATTGCACCATTATTGAGGCTAAAGGAGCTTGTCCGAGCTTATGGAGGAAATTTTGCTGCCAAGGTATGTGGATGATCTTAAGTACTTTATGACATTTACTGTTCTCAATAACATTTGCATCCTCCAGTTTCTCTAAGCTATTTTGTTATATGAAGCATCAAGGCATACTGAAGATGCTCAGGGACTCCTAAAACAGTTGGGTGGGATATTTGCTAGGATACGGTTCTTTACAATTGACGCATGACCAAACTTCCTACATCAGGGAGGACAGGAGGGTTCTGCAAAATACACATAGAAGTTGTTGGTCAGTTTCATCGCATAGTGTTAAAAATGCTTATGTTGAAGTGCAGTCTGAACCCTTCACAGCTCAAAAGCACATTTCCTGGAAGATCTCAATTACTTGGGAACAATAGCCAATCTGTTGATCATTCAGTTTCTAGCACATTGTTGGCCAATGATCGATACTACATGCTTCAAATCTCAAAATTAAATTGCTTGACCATTGTCTAATATCCCTTCTGACTGGTCTTCAGATCTTTGAGCATCTGTGCCATATGTATGTCGTTCATTTGTATTTGGAATACATACACATAAACTTTATGTACTGATTATGCCATTTGACCTACTTCTGTTCTCAAGCTGAGTCACTTGTGCATGTGGGCATTTACTCATTGCTTTTGTTCCTTGTCAAGTGATTGTTAACTTGATCTTTTAATTTTCTAGCTTGCTCATCTCATGGAAATGGAAGTCAAGCATAGATGCGACCAGGTACTGGAACTTGGCTTTCCATTGGGAGGACTGGCCAAGCTGTTTGCACAGGAATGGGAGGGTGATGTTACAGTTGTTATGCCTGCCACACTTGCCCAGGTAGGCTTGAGGTGCTGCTAGGTTATTTTATGCACGTATTGATGGTATTCTGTCTATTTAAATAACAGTATGCAGACTGATTCAAAATAGATTTTCCAGTGTTGGATTAACATACCCATATTTTTATGTTTTCCTTATTTTTGTTGTCTATCGCAGTACTCAAAAATTATACAAAATCCATCTCGTGTAGAGCTCCAAAAGGCTGCTAATCAGGGCAGGCGGTGCACCTGGGAGAAGCTCTCTGCAATAAAAGCCAACTGCAGCATTGAACTTGCACTAGATGAATGTGTTGCAATTCTCAACCATATGCGTAGGCTCAAAAGGAGTGCAGAGAGAGCTGCTGCTGCTGCTTCTCATGGGTTGGGAAGCACAGTTAGGTTCAGTGCTTCCAGAAGGATCCCCTCATGGAACTGCCTTGCACGAGAGAACTCAACAGGATCCCTTGATGAAATTTTTTCAGATATTGCATCCCCATTGCAACAAGGTGTTGGTGTACACATAGGAGGACCATCTTGCCAGAACATTAGATTCCACCGCAACACACGTAATGGAAGTGATAGTGAGTCAGAGAGTATAGACCTCAATTCATGGACAAGATCTGGTGGACCCTTGATGAAAACAACTTCAGCAGATAAGTTAATTGACTTTGTTGAAAGTTTGGATGTTAATGCAAAATCCACTAGACCATTGACTAGGGAAGATGAGATCGAAGGGCTGATGGCTCATTCCAATTCCATTGTAATTCAGATAGTGGAAAATGATCCATACTTAAACAGTTCAAGGATAATAGCACCAGACTCTAGGGTAACAACACCAGACAGAAACTCTGACACAGAGTTCAATCAGCAAGAGGCAATTAATAGAACTTCTTCCAATAGCATCACGGTGACTGAAGGAGACCTCCTGCAACCTGAAAGAGTCCATAATGGTTTTGTATTCAATGTTGTGAAGAAGGAAGACTTATCTCCTACTCACAGGATTCTGGAAACCGAAAGTCCCCAAGCTTCATCTCAGAATCCCATTGCAGAATGTATGCAACTTGAATGCCTAGAGAAGGAAATGGATGCCAGCTCAACATCTGAAAATGGTAATGATGATGGAACCATCTCAAACAACCTTCAAGAAGCTAATCCACATGGTAGTTCTGAGGATCATTTTGTCTCAAACCAAGATAGTTCCCTATCTGTGCACCCATGAGATTTTCAGTCCCTCTTTCCTGCAGTAATGCATGCAACAGTTGGGCGGAGCTCCTTTCCATGATTTCTGTTACAATTTTGGGGTAGGCTAGGGGATGTCACTCTTCAAGAGAAAATTCAAATTGACATGAAACCTGAACTTCAAATTCAAGCTAGGTGACAAATAGAAATGGCAGAGTCCTACTGTTCTTATGGACCCTAGAAATATGATACTGGATTGTGTATACTTCTGAGAGGGAGTTAGAGACAGCATTTTATTGCAATTCCACGAATGTAATCTCATATTAAAGTAAAATCTAGTATCAATTTTATCCATTTAATTAATCAATAAACATCTTATCTTATATGGCCATAGTCATACTATTTACAAACTTTATGATGGATCCCAGGCGAATAACCCACTATCAGGTCACCGGGCCCATTCGGTGTGGGAAAGCCAGGCCCACACGGGTCATGAAGCCATGCAGGGAGCAGCTGCGGCACATGCCAAACATTACAAACCTCCCCTGCGATTTGTTTATAACTGTAGGCCACGTCCTGACCACCCACATGCAGAGCTCGAAGTCACGAAGAGCTGATTAGTGTGAGAGCCTATATAAGGCCATGATTAGAATAGAATGGACACAAGAATCATAACTACCTTGTTTTCCTTCTCTCTTCCTCTTCTTTCTCTCTCTTATCTCTCTTATCTCTGTTTCTGGAGGAAGGAGCTCCCTCGAAGAAGCTCCGCCAACTTAGAGTACATCATTTCATCCATTCATTCAATTTTTTCATTTCTTCTGTCATTCTCATTTGTTTATGATTAATTTAGGTGTAGTAGTTGAATCTTTAAATGCTTTTCATAAGTCTTTTTCTTTCTCCATTTTTTCTCCAGAGGAGAAATATGGACTTTGTGGCTAGGCTTCCAATCAATTTCTAAATATGATTTCATTTGCTGGGAGGTAAGATATGAATGATTGCTGCATTTGAATCACAGAGCAAGGCAATTTTGGACAGAATGGTGAGCAGAGCTCTGAAGAAGGAGCCATCCAGGCCTTACAGAAGTGAGGCCATTGCTAATGTTAATTTAGACTTTTACTCACAGAAGTGAGGACCATTTTGGTCTCAAATTACAAAAGGAAAAAATTGTATCACCCCTGTAGCCCCCTACAAGATACCAAGGCAACATGTAACTAATGCAAATCTTTCACATGTAAACCCATGTACCTCACATGATTGATTTGGATAGAGTAATTTGCAAGGATCCCCTTTGCCCATTTTGTGATTTAAAGGTCTCCAATGTATTTTGCTCTCTAAACCAATAAACCAAAACAAGCACTATTTTGAAACTTTCAGTTTTTAGTGAAGCCAAGGCCCATGGCTGATTTAGCAGATCTACTAAGTTACACCTTATGCCCTTTCATGATGCACCAAATTTCATCAACTGAAAAATACACGAAGTGATTAGAAGATCCATTGAGTTGCATCTTATGCCCTTTTTTCTCGTCAACTTGCCTTTTTTTATTTAATGATGATATTGTTGTTCTTTAATGGGATTATAGTCTTGGATTCAAATTTTCCTTGTCAAACTCCACCAGTGCGAGCTTGCCTTACACCGCCCTGGCACAGTATAAAGGAAGGTTATGTCAGGTTCACAGTTGACATCAAATTATTTTTGCCAAAATCTTATGATCATGTATCTTAAATTGATTAAAAAATTTTCTTCTTCGTTTAGAATTGCAGATGGGTTAGAACTCTGTAACTAACAATTCCACTGTTCATCAAAGAGACGGCGGACCATATGATGGTGACTCAATCGGTAGGATCTCTGACTCATGGTAATAGAAACCTGGGATCAAATCCCACTGCCACTGTGGTTGGGGGTGGGGGTTAAGGGAGGGGGGTGAGCTAAAAAAAGAGACCATGAACCACAAAAGTAGGAGATTATTGGTAGGGGTGATTTGGCTGGCGTGGGCTTGGTACTTATGATAAGTGCTATAGCCTAGGCTAGGCCCAGCCCATACCAGGTTCCAGGCTAATCCTGAGCAGTCTTTTTGTCTATAGAATAGTACATATATTAAATAGCATATAATATGCATATAAGTTTATATTTATTATATAATATAGAATATTATATAAAAAATATATAATACGCATAAAATATTATTGATGTAGGTGCATATGGCAGGGCTAGGATGGTGCCATGTAGCATCGGCCAAATCAAATCCTGGCCGTCCGCTGCTAACAACCTGGCTCCACCGAACTTCTAGGCGAGCTCAAGTATATATAGGTGCATCACTCCCTATGTAAGATCTTGGCTCTTTCTACTCTCAAGCTCTCTAGCACTTGCGTGACCTCATCTGAGCTTTTCCTCTCAGGCCTCGTCCGATCCCTTACTACATTTGACTAACTTGATCGTTGGAGTCTCCACCCCTAGGATAACACCCAAGGCCTCTAGTGAGCTTTCTGATCCTCAGGTCTGGCATTGTAGCTCTCGGACATCTCGGCTAATGAAGTGAAATTAGCTTGTTGCCCTCAGCCCATCCTTGACAGCAACAATTACATATATATATGGCCCTGGGCTGAAATGACCACCCCTAATTATTGGGTATTAATGTCTTATGCTTTTGTGATTTAAATTTAATTGCTCCATGATAGACAGGCTCATACTAGCATTCGCCCTTTATAAGTCATAAGTCTGATATCATCCTATTTCTTTTCTCTTCAATTCTTCATGAGCCAACAAGCTTTAGAGGTGAGACTGAATATGGACATACTTACTCGGCCGGTTAGAATATCGGAGTGTTTCAAGTCTGTTAATGTGAATTTATGCCTTTCAGGTTATATTAGCTTTCCAGGTGAGAATGTTTTATGTGTTTGCTATTTTCATATTTTGAAGGCTGTTGATTTTGCAAGGTATAGGGGATTTGCTTCAGTATTAGTGAAGTCAGACTGTTTGATGGTTGTGCAAGTGTTGAATGGAATTCAGTCTAATATTCCCCGATCCCTGGTGTTGTCTGAATGTCTGGAAATGGTTGATAAAATTTTGACTCTTAAAGTGAACTTTGTTAAAATGGGGTTTGGTCATATGGGCAGATTGTTGAATTATCCTGCTCATATTCGCCAAGAAGGCTAAACCTTTTAGTGGGGAGATGGTCTTCCCCTGTTTTTGGTAAACTCTGTATTTATTTTCCTTAATGACATTTGTTTTATCTAAAATCAGTTCTTGACTTATTATGGGCCTAAATGCAAGTCACAGGCTGATAGTTCTTTTTTCGGCAGTACACATAAAATGGCAGCCCATGACATCATTAATATGCAATCATCAATCTTCTGAGTTTTAAATGATTTTCTTTCAAATCCTTTCATTGGGAGTCCATTTCCAATTTCCACCCTGCAATTTTTTGAGCTTGTTTGGTGAGATTAATAACTCCACTATGAACAGTGATGTCGTGGAAAGCTCGAGCTTTAGTGCCCGTTTGAGACGGCTGATCTGAACATTTAGCGAAGCTGGTTCAGTTGTTTTGAGGTGCTTCAGATAAGCTTTCGAGTCTGAGGAGGACAGCCCAAAAGATAACTGACTGACCCCTGATTTGAGCTCTTTGGGTTTTTCTTCACAATACATAGCGTTAAAACTGTTCTTGTAAGAATAAGACCCCACCTTGGAAAGGTAGAAGCCGTTGTGCTTCTCTGGTTTGCTGCACTTGGTGGCTGTGTTTAGCCAATAATAGAATTCCATGTCAATTAGGTGGGTAATTTTTCCACTTGGGGGAAGTTGGGATAAAACAGCTGAACCAAAGTTTTCAATATCACAAGGATTTCCTACTCACTTTTCCTACCCACTCTCTACCCACCGTGAATTGGAGCCACACATCTCTATTATGAATTAAGAGATGTGTGGTTCCAATTCATGGCGGGCAGAGAGTGGGTAGGAAAAGTTTGTAGGAAATTTGGGCTCCTTCAATATAATCGGATTTATTGGATCTGGACCCAATAGACTCAACTATTTATCGGGACTGGTTCTACCTAAACCGGAACCGTTGAAAGGACATGAACAAATTCAATTACCCATATAAATAAACAAACGAAAGACGAATGAGGCCTTGGTGAAAAATTGCGAGAGCCAATTTTGATGATCAATTCATCATGCAACTATTAACATGGATCAACATAAGTACGGGTGTCAATTGGACTGGATTTGGTTCAATTCGATCCAGACCGATATGAATCCATAACTGGTGGACTGGGTTCAATCCAATCCGATGAACACTTTAGACCATTTTAGACCAGTCCAATTCAATGCCTTGTAACATCTAATCTGTTCAAATTAGTTTTAATTTAGATTTGGCTCCAACCTAAACCTAGCGAACCTGGTCTTAGGGGGTGTAAATGGATCAGATCATGAGTTCATTATTGGTAGATTGGGTTCAATTCAATCCAATGAATACTTTGGACCATTTTGGATCAATCCAATTCAATGCTTTGGACGGTCCAGTCTATTCAAATTAGTTTTAATTTAGATTTGGTTCCAACCTAAACCTGGCGAACCTGGTCTTAGTGGTGCAAATGGGGATCATGATCCAATCCAATCCGATCCAAGATCCGATCTTATTTGGTTCGATTCGCATCGCCCCTATTCAGATCATATTGGGTAGTAGGGTCCAATCAAAAATCAGATCAGGTTTGCATTTCCTCCCCTATCCAATCCGAGAAGATCTGATCCAATATATATTATATATTTATAAATATAAATATATACAATACATATATATATATGTTATTTATTTACTTATAAATATATTTTTTATATTATATTTTTATAAATTTGTAATGTTATTTATTTATTTATAAAAAACATGTATGTATATGATGAAAATAATTAAAAAATGCTTATATTTTTTGTTTTAACTTTATTTAAATTAATATATTTTGTTTTTTATTTCAATAATTTATTAATTTTTAAAGAAAACAAATCGAATCGAATCAAATCCAACTTACCGATACAATTCAAATTCAAATCGAATCTTATTAGATCCAATCGAATCGGATCGGATTCAAATATACCATGGATCAAATCCGGTCCAATATAAATGAACCAGTTATTGGTCTATTGACACATGTATCCATATCTTCTATTGACACCTGTATCCTTATCTTCTACAAATGAACCGATTATTGGTTCAATCCCACCCAATCCAATATAAGTCCATTATGGTTGGATCAAGTCCAATTCAATCCAATAAATATTTTGGATAGTTAAGTCTATACTGGTCAAATCCAATATAAGTCCATTATTGGTCCATCCAATCCGTCCAAATTGGTAGTAATTTGGACGGGTTTAACACCCCTAAACGGAAGTCCGGATAAGCTTCCTCGAAGCACCTGAACTAAAGTTAAAGCTCCGAGCATTTTATAGGAGGTTCCCAGCTGGAGCTGCTCTGAAATGTATATGAACTCAAAAGTCTAAAAACGAAAAAAAACTCAACACACTTTTGGTTTTTTTTCTATTAAACATTAAAAAAATTAAACAAAATACAAAGACAGAACAGTCTAAACCATGGTTTTCAAAATCAGATTGGATCAGAAAAACCGGTAACCAGTCAACCCTTGGGTCCGGTTTTACTAAAATTGAAAATTTTTAAAAACCGTTGAAAAGGTCAGAAAACCGCTAACTCGGGTGATCGGACTACTAAACCATTCGACCCAAGCAGCGGTTCGCAGGTTACTCTTTTTATTTTCAAGGTTATAAATAAAAAACAAAAAATAAAATACCTTCTATATCCCCAACCCAAATCCAATGTTTAGTCCCTTTAGTTTTAGGGTTGGAATCCATTTTCAATCCAACCCTTCTTGAGTTCCCTCCTCTCAACCCTCACACCCAACCGACCACCCACGGCGGCCAGCACCTCCAACGACCGGCGACGACAAGCATGCAGGTAGCGGGCAGCACTTGTAGGCACTAGTAAGAATTGTGGGCCTTGCGGCGGATGGCAAGCTTGCAGCGGCTGTTTGGCAAGTTTGCAGCGGTGGGTGGGCGAGCTTGCCTGCAACTAAGTTTATAGTGGCAGACTATCACGGGGCTAATCGATGAGGCCCCGTGCGGCGCTCGATGGGGTCGAGAAAGCCTACAAATACAAGCAACAACACACAAAAGGCAACAAGAAAGCACACAAATTAGACAAAAGGCAACTTGTATTGCATTAATCAATGGTAAGCACAAGCACAAAGTACAGTGTTGGGGGGATCTCGTGCTTAACCTTTACACACTTATGAGCTCACTCGACTACCTACCTCCCCTCAAAGAGTACGTTAAGCTTTTGGGGGAGTGACATAAGAAAACATCAAAAGAGTGGAAAATCATACTAGGTAATTAGAATAATGCCATTGGCGGTCCCCCCTTACAAGATACATACATAGCCCACCCATGATACACATGATGACACCAGGAAGGCACGCTGTAGGCACTCTGTTGGCACGGCGATAGGTGCTTGATGGCACAGTGAAGGAGTCACTTGTGACAGACTCCCCCACTCAATTGGATCTACGTCCTCAGAGATCGGCTTCGGCTGGTCCCTTAAAGTCACTGATGCGGAAGGAAGGTTCTTCCGTTGTTCCACGAACCGGCTATTGTCCAAGGTCGAGGTGTATATTTTGGTGGCATGGTTGGGTTGTCCTGTTTTGTTGGGGTTTCCTATGGCTAAGTCCTTTCCTAGCGGCCTCAAGGTATGTTAATGGCTGATTCAGCTTGGTTATAGGGTAGGTTTGGGCCAAGTAAGGGTCAAAATGATGCTTTGGATTGTTGGGGTGTTGGTTTCCATGAAAATTTCCCCAAGGGTGACTCACATGGCTACTACATGATTCAGTCTGAGGGATGGTGGGAAAGTGGTTCCTAAGCGGATTGGGTGTCACTCGATCTCCCCTATGGTTGTGGTAGTAGGTGAGGGAGAACTTGGGCACGCCCTTGGGTCTTCTGCTTTGCTTGACGGTTGTCGACGTGCAGGAACTCTATTGCTAGAGAGGTGTAAATGGCTGGATGGCCTGCTGCTTCCTGCTGTTGTTGAGGTTGTTGGCTTGAGGGTGGCTTCTTCAGCTAGTGGAGTGGGGAACTTCTCTACTTCCTCCATGTTGGCATTGAACAAGGCTTCTTCATGAAAGTTGTAGTGCAGAAACCTGCTTCCCATGAAACCTAGTAGAAGTCATAACTGGTACTATGAAAGGGGAGCGCTCGTCCAAGATGCACAGAGAGTTGATATGAGGCAAGAGTGTTGTTTCTGCTTGTGTCAAGAAGTCCATTCCCAAGACAACTTGGAAGTCATCCAGGGGTACCACTGAAAGATTAATCTTGCTTGTCTATGGTCCAACTTGGAGATCAACCCCACGAGCCATGCCTTCAATCGCCTTGGCCCCAGAGTTCATAGCCTTGAGCTAGCATGTCTCTTTCACATTGTTCAGATTGAATCGCTTGGCCTCGGCAACCGAAATGAAGTTGTGGGAGGCCCCTGTGTCAACAAGGGCTTGAGTCGGCTTCCCGCCGAGGAGGATGTCTACATACTACAGCCCCCTTTGGGCTTCCTTTGGCCTTTTTTGATTGGCCTCTTTCTTCACCATGGCGTTGAAGAGTTGAAGGGCGCCCACTCTTGGCGCCTGCATAGGCTTTTCCTCATCACTTCGCTCGTCATCACTAAGCTTGGCGACAAGGGCATTGATCTTCTTCTTGGTTGAGCAGTTGCGAACCAGGTGATTCCCCCCACAAAGGAAACAAGAAAGTGGGGACCCAGCGGTCCTGGGCTTGTACTGGTGCTAAGGGCCTTGCTCTCCTTGTGGCTTCTTCCCATAGTCTTGTCTTGCTGACTTGTCGAAGCTGGAGTTGTTTTACGGAGGGCATGGGTGACTTGCTCCCCCACTCAAATTAGGGAAACGCGGGCTTTCTAGCTTAGAGGCTTCTTCATCTGACAAGCTTGTCCCATTGAGTTGCTCCGCCACTGCCATTGCCGTGGCGAGGTCTTGTACGTTGCGGCATTGGAGCTCTAGTTCGGCCCATGGCTTTAGTCTGTCCATGAAGTTGAACAGTAGATCCTTGTCGGACATGTCCATGATCTCCAAGGTAAGGGCTGAAAACTCTTTGACATAATCGTGGAGTGAGTCCCCATGCTTGAGTTCTTTCAACTTCTTCCGCACCAAGTACTCCACATTCTATGGGTAGAATTGCCGCTTTAGTTCTCGCTTAAAATCATCCCAGGTTTTAATGGTACACGTACCCTGTTCAATGTCTTGACATCACCTGCGCCAACATAGCATAGCAATGTCAGTCAAATACATGATTACTGTACGAATCTGAGCTAGGTTATCATCAATGCTAGCAGAAAAGAAATATTGTTCCATTTGCCACAAGAAGTTGTCAAGTTCTCTAGCATCTCGGGAACCGGCATAAGGTGTGGGCTCCTGAATCTTCACACGAGTAGGGGCCAGTGTTGGGGAGGGGCTTGGAGTGCTGGCCACTAATCTCTTGAGGAGCGTCATGTCTCCTCTTAGTTCATCAATTGTGTCTGGAGGTCAGAAGGAGAGGCCATGGCTACTTTCATGGCCATCCATTCAGCTCTCATCTCATCAACCTGGTCTTGGATGTCAAATCGAGATCAGCTCCCTTCTTGTCGGGATGTTGTTCCAAGGACTTCGTTGAGGGTTCTATTTAGGACGTCTTAGACCTCGTTCATAATGCCATTTAAACGGGCTTCTAGCTCCACCATGGAGCTCTCAATTGTTTCCACATTCATGTGGATTTCTTCTACTCGGTCTCACATCTCCCCAACAGTCACTTCACAGCGAAGGATGCGTGTGTCAAAGGCAGCAAGCGTGTCAACTGACTTGCCGTGCTTGCTTGTCTTGGATGTGCCACCCGTCGGGGCCTTCTCTGCAATGGCTTCATCGCTTAGAGCCTCATCAGTCTCTCTAGCATGGGCAAGGCTATGCCTAATCTCATCAGTGAGCTCCTTGTTGTGCTTCATTGTGCCACCACTAGTGTTGCTATGCAAGGGTCACGAGCATTGAGGAGCAACTTGCTCTGATACCAACTATCACGAGGTTAATCGACGAGACCCCGTGCGGCGCTCGATGGGGTTGAGAAACCCTACAAATGCAAGCAACAACACACAAAAGGAAACAAGAAAGCACACAACTTAGACAAAAGGCAGCTTGTATTGCATTAATTAGTGGTAAGCACAAGCACAAAGTATAGTGTCAAGAGGATCCCGTGCTTAACCTTTACACGCTTATGAACTCACTCGACTATCTACCTCCCCTCAAAGAGTACGTTAAGCTTTTGGGAGAGTGACATAAGAAAACATTAAAAGAGTGGAAATCATACTAGGTAATTAAAATAACGCCATTGGCGGTCCCCCTTACAAGATACATATATAGCATAGCCCACCCATGATACACATGATGACACCAAGAAGGCACGTTATAGGCACTTTGATGGCACGACGATAGGTGCTTGATGGCGCGGTGAAGGAGTCACTTGTGACAAGATGGCAAGTTTGTCCAGCTGACTTGGCAATTCTGCTAAGAAATTTGTAAAAGTGGAATTTTTGGTTTCTTTTATATTGGCTGATCGGTTCAATTAATTGGATTTTTCAGTTCAGATTTTCCGATTTCTGTTCAGTTTTTCAATTTTCCGATTTTTCATGAGCACCCCTATTAATAGCCATAGCTTTCAGGACTGGATTAATCAAGGTTTATGGTATCAGTAGTGTCTCATTATAATCAAGTCCTACTTCTGTGTCATGTGAGCAACGCTCTGTTCTTATTTTCATTATAAAGGAGAAAACTTAAAGATATGTGATTCACACCATCACCATCACCTACTAGACTCGTTATATATGGAACTTTGAACCATCTAGCAACTACACACTGAACAGAGATTAGGCTTCTTGCTTCCCTTTAAGCCAAGGCTATGCCCTTAGGTACATATCATCCCACTGTATTTCAATGCCATATGATTGTTTAAGACTTGTCCCAACTATATGTAGTAGGCTACATGAATCTTGTTTTGCCATTCCATCGTATTCGGTATCATATCATCATCCTCATCCAAGCCTTATCCCGACTATATGGGATTGGCTACATGGATCCTCTTTCACAATTCTGTGTGATCAGTATCATATCCATTATTAAAATATAAGCACTTAAATAATTTATTATATTAATTCTTAGATTGTTTAAAATGACTTCATTTTTTACCATCGTTTTTAGTCATTCTACTTTCTAGTCAATACCTTCTATAATTAAGAGTACTAACGTATGAGGGCCTGACGGGCAGATGAAAGAGATAAGAGGGGGAAGAAAGTTATTACCCCTGTTCTTTGCACTTTATTACATGCATAGAAAATTTAAGTATCTTAGCATATGGTTAAATTGCGCACATAAATATCATGCAATTGCTTCAATAACTTGGTGTGGGTAGAATCTTTCATCTACTTTGGCATGCTTATTAAATTAGAACATGGAAAGTTCATGTTAGTTGTGCACTGAAAATTTATTAGTTGTTTTTGTTTCTGTATTTATTTGCAAATTTCTGCATTTTTTCTGTATTTATCTACACTTTTTTTTGTTTTACTTTTCTGTTTTTGTTTCTATGTTTTTTCTGTATATTTTTTTGCAATTTTCTGTTTTATTTTGTATTTTTTGAAATTTTATTTGTGTTTTTTCTGTATTTTATTTTTATATTTTCTTTGTGTCTGGTACTGTATTATTTTTATTTAGATAGTTTTATTTTATGTATTTATTTTCTGTTTCTTATTTAATTTTATGCTACTTTTTATTATTTATAAATATATTTTATTTTAATTTATTTATGACATCACGGGTCAAACCGTTCGACATGAACGATTGAACTGCTTACCTGGAAATTGGTCCCTTGACTGGTTCTGTTTCTAGTTTGTTTTTAAAAACCATGGTCTAAACAGATTTATCATTTACCCAGAAGAGACACGAGGGTGAGGGGTTCCATAAATCCTGTCTTTTTTCCCAATTCCCTCCATGCCTCCACAGGTACCACCATCTACTCCACTGATACCACTAGTTTCGATAGTTATTACCTCTCCTCCATCGGGTAATGGTGCTATAGGAGGAACAATTTATCCTCCGTCCAACTCCATCTAGTTGAAGACTTCCTTTTATTTTTCTCAATTGGTCTCTCATATGTCACCGCTTTTTTTACGGAGATAGAAACAAAACTCATAAATAATAATTAGATTAGACTTATAGATCTACAATTTCACACAATGGAAAAAGAACTTGGGAGTATCAAATTGTTAATGTACAAGCATTGTGATTTGATAGTGATATCGATATTGAACTATTTGTTCTTTCTACAAAGTTATTATCTTTTCTTCTTTTTATTTTTAAAATGCAAATTAAGATAGTTATTATCTTTTTTTTTTTATGTTTGTTTGAAAATATCAAAAAGTTTATGGTGGTGGAACGGTGGTTTTGGGAAATAAAATGGATTGAGGATTTGATGTTCCTCCAGTTCACCAATCATGCGTTGTGGGGTTGTAGAAATTCATAGAAAGCCGTAATGGTGAATAGAACGGTGGGTAGTGGCAGACTAGTAGAACAGAGAACACCTACTTAATAAATCTTTTAAAAGGGATCAATTTCATGTTTCACTAAATTACATGGAGTGGTTGAATTCGAAATTGAAATCACAATGTCTCATTGGAAAGAATTTTTTGTCACCTTTTAGGTAGGAAACAAAAAGGGTGGTGCTGGTGAAGATAAATGGTTTGTCATTGAAAACATGAAGAAGTTTACTCATGTTATCCTCTACCAAATTTATTTTTCACGGCTGGTTGGATGGTCAAACTTCTTTTTTTTTATGACTAAATTTCTAAAATAATTAAGTAAATGAAATGAACATCTTTACACATCTATTAAATTGTTCACACATGTGCAATGTATGATGTTGATGTATCATAGTATGTTTGGATGTAGAGAAAGTTGTGTAGAAGGAATTGTTCAGGAGATCTGGACTCCACAATGTAAAGGTTCCAGCAAAACAGAATGTGGATGAGTATTGAAGAATTATTTGGTTCCATTTGTCTGACGTTTGAAAACCCTGGTGCAGGAAATCTCTTGGACGCCTCGCCGGGACTCAATAAACCGTGGACTCTGACAGACTACAGTTTAGGGTTCAGGTGCTTAGCCTAAAGAAAAATCTATAGAGTACAGTTTAGGGTTTTGGTCCATTCAGATGCCTCTGTCCCTTGGTGGAAAGCAGAAACAATTCATGCTTGTACGCATGCACAACCCCAATTCATTGAACGAATTGTTTTTGCCCATTAGGCCCCAACTCCCAAATAGATTCCAAACCCAACATATTTTCAGTAGTAAAATAGTTGTTTTTAATTTTAACATCTAAGATGAAAAAGGACAAAAGTAATTAAGAATAAAGTAGTCGCCTTCACTCCAGTCTTCACACAACAAATTACTGTTTTCTATGGATTTACCCAGAGTCCAAGGTGTCTTTATCCATGGTTTGGAAGCATGAACATGTGTGAGAACATGGAATTCGTATATCAAGTGGAAGACTTTTCCTCCATTTTTGTTCTTTCTTTGGTGGAGGTAGCATCAAATAAGAATCCATAGGAAAGTTGTAAATGAAATACTAATACGTTTTTTAATACAGAAAATGCAGACAAGCCACTGAATTGTTGCCACATAGAGGTTGTTTATGCTCAAAATCAAGTCAACAGATGATCACACCCATGAATTTTAATAGTCTGTTTGTTTGAACTGTGGGAAATAACCCAATGCCAGCCTAGGGGACTGCTTCAACAGGCACCCATTTGCCCAGTTGATGAGACGAGTATCAGAGATTCAAGCCGGTTCAGGGATTGCTTCAACAGGCACCTGAGCAACAACCGGGCCGGTTCAGGGTCTCAAGCAGACATGCTCAGGCCTGCTGCGGATCAAGGAGGGTTCACTAAAGAGGTTGATTGTTGACATGATTGGAGCCAAACATGCATTATCTTCTTCACTTTCTGCAAGGAGACAAATTTCAGCAGTCTACATGGGAAGGATGATCACTTGACAAAGCAGAAATAGGATGGCTGTTTACATGAATCCATTAGGAACCTTGTTCCAAAATAACCACTGTTAAAATCTGCTTCATCTTAGACCTATTATGAGTCTCAATCAACAAAGCCATTAAAACTTCAATTTGAGGTCAGAACATGTATTCTGAATATTTCCAAGGTTCAAACAGAGCCATTGGGAACTTGATCCAATAATCCAAAGTAATAACTGTTAAAAATTAAAATTTGGTTCAACTTTATTCTATTATGAAGCTCAACAACATGGATCCATACTAAGGCTGCCAAACACCATTAATTAAAAGAAAAGCAGAAGATTCATCTCATTAAAAGGTTTAAAACAAAGGGAAAATCAATACGGATTTTAGCTAGACCATAACAATATAACAATAGCTCAAAACACAAAAATAAGTTCAAATCCAAGAAATACAAAAACTCAAATCATGTTCCAGTGATTCAACCGTGTATACACCACCACATAATCACATATATGTCCCAATCCAAGAAAAACAAAAACCCAGATCATGTTCCAGGGGTTCAACCTAGTATACACCACCAAATATACCCAGGAAAAACAAAACGCAAATCATGTTCCAGTGGTTCAATCCAGTATACCCCACAAAACAGATCTTCCAATTCAAGTAAAAAACAAAAACCCAGATCTTCATGCTCCACAGTGAACCTCTCAATTCTTCAAAATCAAGTTTCTTCCGATCTCAGAGGAAAGAAAAGCATCAAGACAAGCATACTGCACTTGATCATAACTGAGCCACTCCGTATCCCACCTACTCATGGTAACCCTTCTTGGCTTCTCCATTTCTTTTCCAAGAACCTCCTTGGTCAAATCTTTTAACCCAGAGTTCTTCAGCTCTGGTTTACCCAACTTCTTCACGGCTAACCCTCGAAGATCAACAGTATTGGAGACATTAATCTCGTAATCCTCTAAAAGCTTCTCGACATCTTCATTGATGCCCACCCCAACAAAACTGAAGTTGGGGTTGTTGAGAAAATCAATGAGAGACCTGGGTATGTGATCCGCGTAAAGGAGTTGAAATATCAAACACTTGCGATCGACGCAGAGCTGTAAGATGGCCACCTTGTTCTCGATGGTGCGATTGAAGCTTGGTCGCCATTCGACGTCGAGCCCGACAATGAAATGGGTGAGGTTGGCTTGGTGGGTGCGTTGAACACCAGTGATCCAACCTTCAACAGTGGAGGGTACGTGGGTGAGGGTGGTATGGATTTGGTCATTGAAGAAGGTGACAAGGTAGGTCTGATGGTCGTTCGAATGGCACTCAAGATCTTCAATGCTGATGTTCATGGTGGGGGTGGAGGTTGTTGGAGATGTCAACGAGGGCTGATGAGCTGAGCCTTGCCCAGCTTGGCTTGGGCTGATTGACCATGTGTTCCAGGTCGGGCTTGGCTCAGCTGGAATGTCCTCGAGCCAAGGATCCTGGCTCATCGGGTGAATGCTCTGTCCTCGTTTACAGGAAAAGCCTGTGTTTGTGTTTGAGGGAGAGAGAGAGAGAGAGGGTGGGACTTGGGAGTAGAGAGTGAGAATTAGGGTTTGAGCCCTTGAGGCTTTGAATTGAGTCCGTGTGCTCTCCGAGGCCTGGGAAGTGGGAAGGAGAGGAAAAAAGATGCAGAGGACAAAAGTGAGTGACAGGTCATAAAGTGGTAAAAGGAAAAGTCCAGAAGCACATGGTCATGAAATCATCTATAGACCATAGATACTGATTTGATCAAAAGAAGTATTTTTATCCTGGATCCATCAAAGCCTTTTAACGCAGAGTAGATGGGTCATCACGTATTGTGCATTATAGATTTATAGCTACCCTCTTTTATGGATTTGATTGGATGATGGAGAAATGGTTAAGGTTTCTTTTGTAATTCAACGATGACTTGCCTTAACTAGTACAGGTGGCAAGTTAAGGTGCTCCAGAGGCCCAGACCCATCAAATGGGTAAGAGGTAAGAAGGCAAGCAGGTTGACAGATCAGATGGTTATGGTTAATTGGTTATGGATCACCAAAAAGCATTGATGATAAGAAGAATCATGGATGGGACCTAATAAGTGATGGGTTTTGGATTTTTTTCTTGTTGGAAGACATTAACTAATGATTTTGGAGTTGCTAACATTTAAGATGAAAGAGGTTAGTGCAGGACAAATGGATATCATACAGTCAAACATCATTGTCAATCGTGCAAAGGAATATCCCACTTATTCCTACTCCTGTTAGTGTCAATCCAGAGAGGTTTCCAATGTGCGCAGCCCATTTCTGCGTGCACAACTGTTGCTGAAATGCCTAAACCAAAAGACAAATCATGTGGTGCTGATGCTCATGACACCAACCACTGTAAAGGTTCTGTGCGCGCACGTATATGTGACTAAGGCTGCGTTAATGGATGTTGGCATATTTTCTACGCAACATGTTATTCAAACTAATCTTCCACAAAGAAAAGGTCAACCTTTTAGATCCCATCACAAATGTTCCCTTTGTGAAGCCTTTCTTTGTCTTGGTGAACCTTTTGAGAATCCCTCGGCAACTTCTCTTTTGGCAATAGTATATCATCCGCATCCACAAAAGCAAAGCCTTTTTTTATTGAAGCAATTATTCAAACACCCGGATGATTGGGGGGATGGCACTGGTATGGTCTGTAATTCCGCGCACACCAGCACACGGAAAAAACACTGGCTAGACAGAGAACAGAAGACAAGCTAAAAATAAAATGAATTCGTGCTTAAAACGTTTTTGTATCAGACTTTGCATTGAAAAGTCAATCATATTTTAATGTAAATGTATGCCTAATATGTTTGATTCATTGTTGAGTGTCAATATCTATATATTTTTAATAAAATTTCTATGCTTTTGATCTCTTTTTTTTTTTTTTTTTTAACTTCTTAATCCGTGCATTAGACGTTTTATTTGAAAACTTATGTTTTTTTTTGGTTGATCAAAACCATTTGTGATAAACAAATGGATCAATAAAAATGGTGTTTGCTTCTAGAGTGACATCAATGAATTTGGTCGGTGTTGGTCAGAATGTGCATTCGTCAAGCTTCTACCAAAAATCTAACCACTTGGTCTAAGTTTTTGGATGAATTGAGCAAGAAAAGCTTGACATAGTGGAAAGATAGAATCATAGTTAGGAACCATTTACATGACTGAAAAACCCCCGATCTGTCATCCTCATTATCTTTTAAACATTGTCTCAACTATATGGAATCAGCTACATCAATCCCGTTTTTTCATTCCATTTTGTTAACTTATACACATTGCTTCCTAGAGACGTCCTAACATAAACAAAAAAGTCGGTGTACATACATGACAAGCGAAAAACACCTCAGCCCTGAACTTTGGTAGTACCTGGTGGAACCTAGTTTCATAAGGCAGAATGCATACGAATTGAGATCTGCTCCTTACACCAACCTCAATGTCACATCTCACTGTATTGGGAACATATTCCATGAATAATATATATATATATATATATTAGTGGAGATTCAACGGGACAGGAACCGGAATCCTTGTCGGGTGGTGAACGCTCTCCCCGTCCCTGTGTGGGAAAAAATAATCCATATCCCCGTCATATTTACAGCAAAATGAGAAAAAATTACCATCCTTACAAACTCAATGCACAATAATTCATATAAGGTGAATTTATACTTTTTTTACTAGTAAATGTATACATACATATAAGGTATTAAGGTGAGCTTGTATTTTTTTTACTAGTAAACATGTATGTACTTTTCTTACTAGTAAGACAATTATTTATAATTCATGGGCAGTTTGTGAAATAAAAGTAAAGAGCATATATGCCCACTCCCTGTATACTTAGACAATAAGAGGAACAGAAAACATGTAATAAAAATTTTAGAAGAAAAAGGCATTTGCTCTTTTAGAAGTACATACAAAGAGTCGTGTATGGTCATTCATTTTCCTTCTTTTCTTTTTTATTTTTTGATTAGGTCACAATTCATTTGCATATCATAAAGTTACACATGATAGTATTTTCCTATTTTCAATCATGACTAAAAATCAATGTATCCCAATCCACAAACTATTGGTACGCATACACACTAGAGAGATCATTATGATGAATGCCTCTACATTCCTACTTTCCTAGGCTCTCCTGTGCTCTGTCCACTCTTTATTTATCATAGGGGGAGGTATTTGAAATTCTGAAGTGGAAATGAAAAAGATGGCCATCCTGAAACCACTGTCCAAAGTTGAAAATGAGAGTACGAAATCAGTATGCATCTATGCTTATTGCCACAGGTGTCCAAGTCCAATGTAGCTTATGTCCCCACCATCAAAAGAAGGCCACACTCAGGCATTCAATCAATCACTTGGCGCAATTTCTGCAATAACGCGAGGTCGAAAGGGAGAGCGAGATGTTGTGTCTGTGAAATGAAATACTGTTTCTCTATTTGGCCAATGTGACTTGACTCGTCAACTGATGAGCTGTTGTGGGCTCAATCACCAACCATGTCTCCAATGATATCGCATGGCACAGCCCCATGTAATTTCATTCTTGGGAACGTGAACCTGAATTTAAATGTCGCCAAATTTTTCGGTACATTTTTTTTTTTTTGTCTTACTGTTCAAGACTGTGATGAAGGATAGGGTCCACTCCTTTTTACTGTCAAGGAGAGAGTGCATGTACTTATTACGTGCTTGATAAGAATGAATGGACATCTCTTTCTTGTTTTCTTTTGTTGGTTGGTTGGATTTGATGGAATGGACATGCAATCTGTTTCTGTATCCAGGACTGAAAACCCCTCCAGAGAAACTTCAATGGCATTGATGCAAATTTTCTTACTTTACTTTGGATAACGTAGTATTTAGAGGCAATTAATTAGATCCCGGTGACTGATTCACCCTGCAAAGAAATCCAAAGTTATACCCGGTTCAAAGTATTGATACATAGGAACATGTGTATACGATGTTTTAGTTGAATAAACAAAATAGGGATAAATAGACCCACTCCATTTCAAAAATCTGAAATTAAAATCTCTTCTTAGTCTTATAAACTATATTCTGCCCGTGGATTTAACATCATTGATGATCATATTACCTGTGCAATTAAGATTTATTGAGATGGGTTGAGCAATAAAAACTTCTAAAAATATTTATTTATTTATTTTTATATTTTTTTAAGAGGGGCAATTTATAGTTAGTTAACATTTAACATTCAGACTATTACCTCTTTTTGAAAAACCTTTGAAAAAGGCGAACCAATAGACCACTCATTCAACTCTAGATCTCCTGTCCACAAAGATTCCGCCCACGTCTATCCACAACACACTACCTCCTTGCATTGGAAATATCTTAACATTTTTCATGTGTGGCTGCAATGTTATATGGGTAGACAGGCAGAATTTCTATGGGTAGGAGATCTGACTCCACTCATACAACATGATATGCCCAATATGCCAAAAATCAATTGCAGTTTTTTTTATTCTTTTCCTTAAATTTATTATTAGGCAAAGTTTACACTTAACTCCATTAAATATGCATCTACAACAGATAAGGTTGAAATAAAATCTTCTGACATTGGTTTAAAGTATCCATATGTTGGTTTTCAGGGTCACAAAACACTAAATACCAAGAATTAATGCCTTTTAATACTTTTAAACATTAATATCAAAGAATCGGTGCTTTAAACCATGTAACTTCCCATTCCCAATAAAATGACATGCTAGTGATCAAATAAAAAATTAAATCAGCAGTAGTTTTGAATTTAGGTTATGTTTGGTTTGAAGGAAAAGGTAGGGAAGTGAAAGGAAATGTAGGTTTACCTACCATTTCCTACTTTTTTTTTTCAAACCAAACATGGCTTTAAGGTAAACAGAAATCATTTCCATGAAATCATAGTAGATGTGATTTCAGCTTTACCTATTTATATCTTGCTTCGAAAGTTGAGAGGTTCTAAAATCTATGGATTTCATTAAGAACCTTTTCTTCGCAAGTAAGGAAAGAAAAGAAAAGAAAAAGAAAGTAAAAGGAATGAATTAAAGAACATTTGGTATATAGATCAATTTGGAGCTTTTCATTTGGTATATAGATCAATTAGGTTCTGATGAGGGTGTTTATCATGTACCTTTTGAATTAGACTCTTGAAGAATCTTTTTCTTTTTCATTCTTTGATTAAGAATGGAAAGGCCAATATTGGCTTGATTTTGTTGAGTACATGCGTTTTTTCTATTGTTAATATTCTTATTTTAAGTTGTATAAATGCCATAAGAATTGGACTATAAAGGCATGATACTGTAAATGCGATCCCAACTGTCAATCAACTAGTATCATAAAAGAGGTGACCAATCATGTGGCTTTTATCAAAATTCATGAAAATGTTTTGATTAGTTAAAGTTCTTCCGATATTATATCTTTATCGTATCATAGATTTTCTCATATGATAATCACGTTATCTCAAATAAAAGTGAATGAAGATAAATAAAAAAAAAATAAAAATCATATAAGAACACCATATGTGGTCAACCCGGTTTTCCCACCGGGTCATGCGTCACTGGTCCGATCGGTGGATTGAATAGTTCAGTCTAGTGACATAATAATTAAAATATTAAAAAATTATATATTATATATCTGTGGTGTTGTGTTGCTCGTCGCTTGCCAGCGAATTACAGTCGTTGCCCTGAACTCTGATTATGGAGGTTTGATAGTTGATATGATCATTACTCATCAGCCAGAAATAAAGCTATGAAACCTGTATATTGTGCCGCCCAAACCAATGTCACCCAAAGCCCGAAACTCAGCGGTCTAGTGTCACCCAAACAAAGAAGAATAACCGATAGTGTCGCCCAAACGTGATGAATGAGGATGTTTAGCTAGGTGTTGCCAGTGACTAAAGATCTGATTCAACCAATCTTCTTCATCTGTCCGTCCTCTTCGTGAGTTTGTCTTTTCCTATTCTAAATCTTGCATAAACCCTAGATCTATAACATAGAAAGTGATAGAAAATGTAAAAAGGTAACGGGGCTCAAATTGGGACTTTTGGGGGGGATTTATAATTTTTTAAACCTAAAAAATGTAAAAAGAGAAGGGGGTCGACAATTGAACCGTCGCTTGCTTATGGAGTGCTCGTCTGGTTCGCTGACTTATTAACATTTTTTACAAAAATACCAGGATTTATGAGAATTGGACCCTAAAAAATGTAAAAGTCGATCAGATGATGGTTCAAACGATTCACTGTCCAGGTCAAGGACGGGTTAAAAACCTTGGAAGAAAGTTTGGATTCAGTGAGTGCAATAATACAATTATGAGGTCTTTGACCGATTTATATGCTTGCAGATAGTCAGAACCCTAACTGAGAAAATAAAACTTAATCTGAAACTAACTTTTATTTTTACCAAGGTTTTTAAATCTTTGTTGACTCAAATGGTCGGACCGTTTGTCCCAAAAATCATTTAAGCAATCAATTTTGTTTTACCCTAAAACTATTTATAGGCCAAAAATCATTGACTTGGTCAATAATTCACTGATTCGAGCGATCTAATCATCAATCAGACAATGGTTTTGGCCTTTTTATTATAATTATTATTTTTTAAATCAGAATGGGCCATTCTTTCGAATTATATGATTGAACCACTGACCTAAAAACTGGTGGCCAAAACTGTTACAGTTCTAGGTCAATTTTTAAATTGATTTTTACTATTTTTTTGCTTTTTATTTGAACAAGTTGAGTTATTGAGCCGAATGTAAATAGTCAGACGACTCAGACCATTCGACCCATAACCCAAAGAGCAAAACCGTTTGCAATTGGTACGAATTTCACGATATTGGGTGTAACCCAATTGCCTGGCATAAAAGAGAGGATTCATGTCAATTCATAGGTTGTTGTTAACTTAGAAACGTGCAAATATTTAATCCATGGGCTGAATTCATTTGAATACAGCAAGAACTAGGAGGTCCCATAGAGGCCCCAGTCAGATCCCGATACCTTTTTCAGGTCAATTCATGCTAACTCATATTCAGACCGGATTAGTACGAAGGCACCGGATGACATGGTCCGATTCCGATCTTACTAATTTACTATCATCTTAACCTGATTATTTCTGACATTCTCTATTCAAACAACTTTCTCCCTAATTTCCACTTGGAAATTTCCCATCTTTGCATTTCTTTCCCTCTCTTTCTCTCCTCCATTAATTGACTCACTATTATATGACTTCACCAAATTTCTAATTCCATGTTCTACTTTCTAGCTTAATTCCGTAGACGCCACTCCATCAAACCTCAGACCACACTCGAGAAACATGCCATTTCTCGACTACCCATTATCAAATAATCCCAAAATTTTCTACCAGCCATTCAATCCTAACCGTCCAAAGAATGATACAACCAGTGACCCATGATCATCAAACTAACAAAACCTCACTAAACAGGGCATCACCTTCCCTAGATAACCATCATTGATGAAGGTGGATTTGACCCTCCAATGATATTATGACACATGGCACCTCATGAAAATTAGGTGCAATCCGGCACTTCATAGTCAACTCGCCACCAAGCAGCCCGATATTTCACAGGCAACTCGCCACCAAGTAGCTCGACATCTCACAGGCAGTTCGCCACTAGGCAGCTCGTCACCAAGCAGCCCAACACTTCACAAGCAGTTCATCACCAAGCAGCCCGACACTTCACAGGCAACTCGCCACCAAGTAGCCCGACACTTCACAGGAAGCTCACCACCAAGCAGCTCAACACCTCACAGGCAGCTCGCCACCATGCAGCCTGGCACCTTATGGGCAGCTCGCTTCCTAGTCAGATCGACCGCCACATGGTAATTCCAAGGATCTCACCATCGTACCCCGCGTCTAATGGGACCGTACCTTGTTGCGGCTATATTATCTCACCCACTCCCCAATTCAAGCGGAAATGGGCAACCTTACCGGTTGGTGGCGTTATCCCCAATTAACACGGAAACAGATCCCATCAAAGCGGGAATCCAGGAACTACTCCACCAAACCCACAAGGACTCCAGTATATAAAGGCCTCACCCCTCAGGGGTGAGAAAAAGAAAAAGAAAAAAAAAAAGATGGGTAAACACCCCCAGGTTCTCTGATTCAATTCTTGTAGATCAACCAAGTCCATTGTCTACAAAGATGAGCAGATCATTTCCTGCAAGGAGCAACTAGGTTGCGCTACACTAGGCAGCTCCACTTCGGCCTCTGATTCATCGGCCACTTGGAAGCAGACCAAATGACAAGGTACTTAGCCAAAAAAACTGATACGTGACCAAAAATTGGAACATCATTTGGTCTCATCCTACAAAAACCTAAGTTCTCATCCTACAAAAAAGCTAAGTCCTCTTCTCCTAGAAAGTTAAGTCCTCACTTTTTAGAAATTGAAGCTCTCGCTTTATAGTTTCCATTTTTTATGAACTCAAAGACTATGCAGGGAGCTAATAGACTAAGCAGTTTTACCAACTTTACTTTCAATTCAGATAAAACCTTGCCAGTCCTCTTTGCGAGGTCCCCTCTACAAAGATGAGCTCTTCATGGCTTTCGTGGAAATCGGCAGCTAATGGACTACATGGGTGCCCTTCGCGTGGTCCCCTCCCGTGCAAGCTGATGACCTAAATTTAGTAGTGCTGCCCCCGTTGGTCGAGCTCTTAGTAGCTTCTTGTAGGAGTGGGTGATCGGCATCACGAGGCTGATGCAACGCAATCATAGCTCTAAGGTGCCCACCTGGTGGCCTAGCGCGGCTTGGTGCGGCCTGGTGACATGCGCGTGGCCTGGCGCGGGTGCCGACCTGGCGGCCTGGCCCAGGCACGAGCTGACAAACTAATAAAAGACTTCCTCATCACATAAGACCTAATCGCCTCTTCGGCATGGGAAAAATCAAGGAGAGTGGACTACGAGTCGCTCCTAGAGCCTAAGGGGTAAAATATCACATAAGACCGAATCTTCTCTTTGGCATGGGCAAAATCAAGGAGAGTGGACTACGAGTCGCTCCCAGTGCCTAAGGGCTAAAATATCACATAAGACCCAGTTGCCTCTTCGGCATGGGCAAAATCAAGGAGAGTGGACTACGAGTCCCTCCCAGAACCTAAGGGCTATAAACTGACAAAGACTTCGGCACCACATAAGACACAGTCGCCTCTTCGGCATGGGCAAAATCCAGGAGTGGACCACGAATCGCTCGCAGAACCTAAGGGCTAAAGTGTCGAACTCGCAAAGACTTCGGCACCACATAAGACCCAATCGCTTCTTCGGCATGGGCAAAATCCAAGAGTGGACCACGAGTCGCTCCCAGAACCTAAGCGCTAAAGCGCCGAACTAGCAAAGACTTCGGCACCACATAAGACCCAGTTGCCTCTTCGGCATGGGCAAAATCCAGGAGTGGACCATGAGTCGCTCCCAGAACCTAAGGGCTAAAGTGTTGAACTGGCAAAGACTTCAACACCACATAAGACCTAGTCGCCTTTTTGGCACGGTCAAAATCAAGGAGAGTGGACTACGAGTCGCTCTCTGAGCCTAAGGGCTAAAATACCACATAAGACACAATCGCCTCTTCAACATGGGAAAAATCCAAGAGTGGACTGCGAGTCGCTCCTAGAGCCTAAGGAATTGAATCAGCGCTTATGAGCTCATCGAATTCCGGGCCAAAAAGTGAAATCTACTCCCTTTGCCGAGTTACTTTCACCTCGGGAGTGGGGGGCAAGTGATGAGGGCGGATTTGGCCCTCTAATGACATTACGACACATGGCACCTCATGACAAATAGGTGTAGCCTGGCACTTCACAGGCAACTCGCCACCAAGCAGCCTAGCACTTCATAGGCAGCTCGCCACCAAGTAGCTCGACACCTCACAGGCAGCTCGCCACCAAGCAGCCCAGTACTTCACAGGCAGCTCGCCACTAGGCAGCTCGCCACCAAGTAGCTCGACACCTCACAGGCAGCTCGCCACCAAGCAGCCCGTCACTTCACAGGCAACTCGCCACTAGGCAGCTCGCCACCAAGCAACCCGACACTTCACAGGCAGTTCGGTGCCGCACAGGCAACTCGCCACCAAGCAGTTCGACACCTCACAAGCAACTCGCCACTAGGCAGCTCGCCACCATGCAGCCTGGCACCTTACGGGCAGCTCGCTTCCCAGTCAGACCGACCGCCACGTGGTAATTCCAAGGATCTCACCATCGTATCCCGCGTCTTATAGGATCGTATCTTGTAACGGCTATATTAGTTCACCCACTCCCCGATTCAGGCGGAAATGGGCAACCTTACCGGTTGGTGGTGTTATCCCCAACTAACACGAAAACATATCCTATCACAGCGGGAATCCAGGAACTACTCCACCAAACCCGCGAGAACTCCAATATATAAAGGCATCACTCTCAGGGGTGAGAAAAAAAGAAAAGAAAAAAGAGATGGGTAATCTTTGCTCTCTAGCTCTCTCATTCTCTAATATCATTTTCAGCTTACAAGTAAGTACTAACTTAGCCATCGGAGTGATCTTGCCAGATAAACACCCCCAGGTTCTCTGATTCAATTCTTATAAATCAACAAGATCCACCGTCTAGAAATATGAACAGATTTATTCTTGTAAATCAACGAGATACTTAGCCACAAAATATTGATACTTAACCAAAAATTATAACATCAATCACCATTCAAAACACAATCAATTAAAAATCCTCCGTACAAGATAAGTACAACCTCACCACCTCATCGTCCAATCATTCCACCAAACAACTACTTTGCTTATATAAGCATTCCACCCTAACATTCTCCCCCACAAAAGAATACCAACAAAAAAGTAGCTTTTTTCTATGAACCAAACAGCACTCCTTCCTCGCGAATCCCCTGCCTCGAAGGAACCCAAACGGGACAAACCAAAAGAAAACACTGCCAGTACACTCTTAGCCCACGCCCGAGCTAAAAAAAAAAACCCAAATTAAAAAAAAAAATCGCCCAGAAAATAAGCCAAAGCGAAGCTTCCCGGAAGCTCAGTAAGCTCGCTCATGGCTTCCCCATTTAACCACCTCCCCGTCTCACCTCTTTCCTCTCAAACCCTTTTCTCCTCTCTTCTTCTTCTTCCTCCTCCTCTTCATCCTGTCTTTTATCTCTGCTTCAGTCATGATGAAAATGATGAAACTCAGCCCGAAACATCTGTTTCGGTCCAAGAAGAGTATTAGATCGGTGTCCCGTTCTGGGTCAGACCCACCATCGTTCGGCTCCGGCACGTCATCATCGTCTGATTCCTTGACGACCCAACTCAAAGAAGGTGGTGCTACAACACCCAGAAGCGTCCTCCATTCTCACTCCCACGAGATATCCGGCGACTGGTCCGATTTACAGGCGGACTTCCACTTCCAGCTCGTCGAAGCGTTTAAGTTCATTGACAGAGATGGGGACGGGAAAATCACGAGGTGCGAGCTCGAGAACATCCTTAGCCGGCTGGGCGCCGACACGCCGAGCGAGGAGATGCAAATGATGTTGATGGAGCTCATGGAAGTCGATCGGGATGGCGATGGCTGCATAAACTTGAAGGAAACCGGCGCCACCAGCCCGGCTTTCGGGCCGTATGATGGGTCGGAGCTCCGCGACGCATTTGATTTCTTTGACGCCGACCGCGACGGTAAGATCTCGGCGGGTGAGCTGCACAGAGTATTCACGGCGCTAGGGGACGACCGGTGCACGATAGAGGATTGCCGGCTCATGATCGGCGGTGTCGATACCGACGGTGACGGATTCGTTTGTTTCGAGGATTTCTTGAGAATGATGGAAGGACGGATGAACTGAAGTCGGATTTTTCGTCCCTTTTTTTTTTTATTTGACAGGCTTGAGTTTGGTTTAGATAAACGATGATCAATCAACCAAATCTCCAGGTCTTGACCGATTGATCCGACGGTTGGGACTGGTCGATCAATTGTGTATCCTATCTTTGCCCATATGTGATATATAGAGAAGCAATCACTTATTAATCATCATCATCATTTAATCAATGAATCAATCAAAAGTATTTCTCATTCAATTAGCAGAATTGGTAGCTGAATTAGCTTAATTGGGATTGTAATTTGTTAATGCCTCTGGCAGGCACATGATCAGCGACGTTAATGGTATTAGATTAACGTCTGGCGCAGGAAGATTCCCTAAGCTATATGGCACGCTAAAATTACTATTCTGTAGATTAAGATGATGCGTCCACCAGAATGTACATGGGAATGAATGTCTTAAAAGAGAGAAGTCGGGATATTTTTATATTAACAACCTGATTATGTGAATGGACCCCACATTGGCCAGAACACCATTGGATTGGAACTTCTTTTTTCTGGATTCATCCAAAATTTGATTTTTTGTGTTTTGAATTTGAGATGAGTGAGCAGATGTCAGAAGTTAAGAATGAAGAGGTGGGGTTGAATCAGAGGCCTGGGCCCTACTCTCAAACCTCTATGAAGGGTGGAAAAGGCCATTTTTGCTTGATTCAGCCCTAGGGATCACCATTTTTGGCTGGTTCCTAGCAGTAAAATCATTGGAAAATAAGGTCCTGAGATTGATTCCCTCTGTAGACAATGTATGGCTCAGATGTTTTTTTTTTTTTTAATGATAAATAATAAATGGTTTAGATGATAGAAATAGCTAAAAATTGATAGTTGTCAAGGATTAGGACTGGTTTGGCATCAGTGATGAAAATGAAAATTTGGAATGTTTATGTGCGGTGAAAGAGTGGAAATATGGCTGAAATAATTTCAGAGAAAATTTCCCTCCACTATGCATGAAAACAAATGGGTTAAGGCAAAAGACAAATGATTTGGTTTCTAGAAAAGGTAAAACAATCTGAGCTAAAACTGTTCTTCACTTAACGAAGGGCTCTATCTGAACGCATTGGAGGGGAAGAAATGAAGATGTTCTTGATTTTATTCTACTTTCATCTTAGGCCTTTACACTTAAAACAAGGGTGTTTGCTTAGAAACCACTTTAAATCAGTTCCAATCAGGGCTGTAATCAGGTTGGATTTGGATCAGATCTGGTCTCCCATCAACGCAATTGAATCCAAGTATGAAATGTTGGTAACATTTCAATTGACGTGCTTCATATTAGAATTCATGTATCATAAATTTTGTCAAAAGAAAAAAAAAAACAATGAATTCAATGAATCAATAGAATCTCATTTGCAATATGCCCTGTTTTCCTTTCATTGCAAGTTAAATAAAGGGCTGTAAACTTGCCTCACCAAGTCACGAGATGAAGTGAAGAAACATCCAAACCCCTTCAAAACAAGAGCGTTTGGCTCTTCACAAGATCCCATTTTGTCCTACACAAAGATTGAGCCTTCTTAAAATGATCTCATTTGTTTTGTATGGTTGGTCAACAGATTGTAAGCTCTCAAATCCTAAAGAACAACTATAGTTAGTCAGAGGCTGTCAGCTTGTGAGCTTCAAATGCAATGGAAAACTATGATGTGATTATTTCCTTGAAGGTGGTTTCCCAAACAACCCATTAAAGGACTAGATTGAACCCTTTATTTCCTCGATCCTGTCTCTCATTTTCTTCCTCAATGCAATCAAAGTTCAATTGCTACATATACAATCTTGGGCCAGTCTAAAAAGCAGCCAAAGCACTATTGAATCCAAGAAAAAAGACTAAAAAAAGACTGCAAAACACGTTTCCCAATGAAACTAAAGCATCCCACATTTTCTCCCCGCTGTTTCCTACTTTTTTCCAACTTCTTTTCCCACTTCTTCTTCTTGGCATTTTCTTATTTCCCACTTTGAGAAAATTTCTTAATTCATTTCCATTTTCCAGTTTTCAATTCTCAATTCTCGTCTTCCTATTTGGCAGCTCCGTTTGGATGGAAGCGTTTGTGTTTTAAATCTTAAACTATTGAGTGAGTTGGGTAGAGCTGAAAAGTCATGAAGAAAATGGCGGTTTGGCGTGGAGTGGGACGTGGGCTTTTGTTATTTGGTGGTACGATGGGAACATGTGACCCACAAACCCACTACTTTAGTGGTTGAAAACGGTGTTTGGGAGAGGAAAAAAAAATCAATTGACTAATGAGAAATTAGGAGGAAAAGTTAGAAAACGAAAAACTCGTTTTCAGGAGAATGCTTTTTTTTAGTTTTTCTTAACGGTTTTTTGCTGTCCACCCCTCGTGCTCCTGACTCGGACCATTTCTGGTTTCCTTGAAGCTTCTCTCTTTCGTGTTCAAGGAAGAAAAAGATAAATAAATCCAATGGATTTATGCCCCTACGAAAGGGACAAGTTATATAACAAATTTAACATTAGCGGAGGCCCTTGTTAAATTGTAATATTGCTATGTTTTATATTAAAAAATATAACAAATTTAACATTTGCTGAGGCTCTTTTTAATTTGTATTATAAGTACTCAAGTCTTGAAACTTATATAAAGACTAAAAATCATTATGTGTTCGTTTTTTAAATATTGTTTCAACAAAGCATCCCATATAAAAGAACATGATCATACAGTGATGGTTCTAAGTTCTACTTCATAGTTGTCCTTTATTTCGCATCGAGAACTCCTAGTTGACCCAAACGGTAGGACCGTTCAACTCGGGAACCGTCCAGGCAATCAGTTCCATTTTACCTCAAACCCAATCCCTAGCCAAAAATCGTTGAATTAGTCAACGACCCATTGAACTGGGTGGTCGACCCATCAACCCGTTTAATGGTTTTGGCATTTTTTTATTTTTAATTTTTTTTTATTTTTTAATTTTTATTGTCAAAACAGGCCATCCTTTCGAATCAAATGGTTGAACCGTTGACTTGGAAACCGGTAGCCAATATTGTTCCATTTTTGGGTCTTTTTTCTAGATGTCAATAATTAGACGAAATAACTTTGTAATCATAGTCATGGGAAGGGTGGAAATTGCAAGAGATTCCAAAACCTTGAAAGATAAATCCAAAGTGACCTTAAACATGGAAAAAAAATGGTGGTAAATCCACCAAACTAGAAAAATCAAAGAAAAAAATAAGAAAATCATGTCTAAAGTTCCACTTTGAGATGGAGCTAAATATACATGCAATAAAAAAAAAAGAGACAAAGCAAATCGTTTAAGAAAATTAAAAAAACCATTACACAAGAAAACCCAAAGAAAAAACAAAAGGGAAGAAATAAAATGGTGGTAAGCCTTAGACTGTTTTGGAGGATCTTGAAAAAGAATATCAAATACAAAAAAAAAAAAAACAGAAAATGAAAAAAAAGGAACATACCGCACACTCGAATAAAGCCCAAAGTAGAAAAAACCTTTAAATAGTGAAAATCCAAAAGCATAAAAATCATGGTTTTCGAACTGCCGTTGACCTAGACGGACAAACATTTCGGTCCGGGAACCGTCCAGGCAACTGGTTCTGTTTTACCCCAATCCCGGTCCCTTGCCAAAAACCGTTGAATAAGTCAATGATCCATTGACCCAAGCGGTCGAACTATTGACCCATTGACTGGTTTAATGGTTTTTGGCCATTTTTTTATTTTTTAATTGGGAACTGTCCAAACAATCAGTTTTGTTTTATCCCAATCCTAGTCTTTCATAAAAAAATGTTGAATTGGTCAATGACCCATTGGCCCAAACAGTCAAACCGTTGACTCGTTCAAGTGTTTTTGGTCATTTTTATTTTTAAAATTTTTGTTGTCAGAACGGTTCCATTTTTGGGTCATATGAGTCACATGCTCGAATGACATAATACGTATGATATTGCTTAATTGACTTCACACACTCAATTTTTTGCCTGTAATTTTTGTTGTTAGAATGGGTTGTCCTTTCGAACCGGATGATTGAACCGCCATTTTTTATTTTTTTTAATTAGGAACTATCCAAGAAACCGTTTTTATTTTACCTCAATCCCGGTCCTTGGCTATAAGCCGTTGAATCAGTCAAGAACTCATTGACAGTTTTCAAATTTCCCATCAAAACAAAAAGGCCAAAATTTTTGAATTTTTTACTGCATATGGCTAAGGAAAGCTTTATTTATTATCTTTACTTCTTTACTTAAAATATTGAATATAGCATTGGAAGATGGGAGAGATGAGTTATATATAAAAAGGAAAAATAGATGGATTAGGTTTTTCACATCTTTATAAAAAAAAAAAAAGGTTTTTACACATGGTGGTTTAAACGTATAGAATAAACAATGTAAAATATAAGACTACCATTTGGCGAAAGGGGAGACTACCCCTTTTGTATTAATAGATATATACTAGCGGGGGAGCCCCTGCTTCGTAGGTTGAAGTTCTTGATTTGTTCCATAAAATTAAGTTTAAAGTGTAAGAGAAGCAACATAGAAAAAATGTTAAAATGGATTTTGAACCACTTTAAGCAAAACTTTCCATATCAGAAAATGGTGAAGCTCAAGTATTCGGTTTGAAGAGTCCAAGTTTGAAATGTTAGATGTAATTACCCTTGAAAATCCATCATATAGATAGCTAACACTTGGATGTCTATAATTGTACATGTAATTAACATTGTAAAAAAATACATCCATATATAAAGTACAAATTTACACCAAATACAAATTCTAATCTCTCCTATATACATTCCCTATGTGAATAGCACATGTTCATCCTCCACAAGAGCAAGATGTTATCAGACCCTGGTGTCTATAACTATCTAGGCTATTCCTCCTAAACAATCAAGTCATTGTTAGTAACTATCCAAAGTACAACAATAAGCATCTATATATTTGAATAATTCAAAATTTTGATAGGTTTGAGGAAAGAAAATGCATTCATTATAGAAATCCGTGACGTATAAGGCTGGTATTTGTAATAATGAACCCTATCCAATTTATATGTACATAAACCTCACATATGTCATCTATAATTGTACATTTGTACTTGTTAAACAACCAAGTTAACCATTTCACTGGGTAGAAATTAATAGGTTGGTATCCCTTCCAATTTTCTTAGCAAAAACCTATGCAAAGAAGATTAGGGCTGATAATAAAGTGTAAGATTTTCCTACGCAATCACTTTATTCTAAAATGAAAGCTATAGAAAGAAAAGTACAAATAAAATTCATAACCCAAGGAGATCAACTAATCAAGAGATACAAGAAATAATGGAATATAGTAAAAAATTTATGGGGAAACACCACATAACATAATAAATGCCATTGGTCCTTACGAAAAATATAAATAAATGAATAATGAATGCCTTGAGGAGTCTAATGTTGTTAGAGGATCTTATATGAGTATGTACCTTTATTAACTAACAGTTGAAGCTTGCCTTTTTCTTCCATCAAAATTGTTCACCCTTGAATCCCAAAGGTGGGTATCAAGAGTCAAGACTATTATTCTAATTTGGGAAAAAAAAACTTAGTAGAATTCATTGTTTTCTTTTGCAATTTAGATTATAGAAAATTGAGTAGAATCTCATTCTCATATTTGAATTGAACACTTAATCATTATAAAATATTATGAAAATTATGTTAAGAAAACACAACTCTTATCACTATTGCTTTACCCAAGATGTGCTCAAATACTCAATGAGGTTTTTTTTGATAATTTGTGCTCAAATGCTCAATGAGTATGTTAATTTATAATTGTGCTACATCCTAACTGATTTAATAGAAAAACCTCTAAACTCTCCCTTACAATGCCCTCTTCTCTCTTTGGCAACAATGGTTTAACTTGAGATTATTAGCTCACTGTGTCTTACTTGTCAGTTATAAGTCTTGAAATACATTTATGAGATTCAAAATTTAAATCAATAAAAGAAATTGAATATAAAACGGTACCAAACGTGTCATGGAGACCGCAAATACAATAGTACAAATTACAAAACCAGCATTCATGTATCAAAGTTCAATTCTTGAGCCCTATCTTATTTGAGATGTAAATATACAAAAGCACATGTATCATATAAACAAATAAAACAATGTTTTTTTCAGAAATTATTTCAATAAAAAGCAGATATACGCTAAATAGGATAGAATACACCTGGCTTTCTACTTTTAATCACCAATCTAAAAGTTTGTCTGATCCATACTTTTATTTACTTGTATCATGTTTTCATTGAAAGTTTGAATTGAAAACAAAATAGGGGTAGGAAATCCTCCTAACCCTAAACTCACAAATAGTGAAAATCTCTCACTGTTAGTGAAGGCAAGTTCCCTGTCGATGACACCAAAAAAAGGAAAAGAGAAAAAAAGTAAATGTTCAAGCTCCTTGGAATTTGCAAATAAAAGCAAAGACAACATTAGTGTCATCATAAAATTACTCTTGAATGGTATGCATTCTACAACATGAAGTTCCATCGAAAGGTAATTGAAACCTGATGAGCAGTGAAATTGTGACATGTGGCACCTCGTGACAATTAGGCAAATGCCCAGGCAACAACTTACCAAGTTGATGTCCCATTCGGGCACCGGTCTGGCCAGCCTGGCGTGGCCTGGCACGACCTGTACGCGGCCTACGGGCGGCCTGCACGCGGCCTACGCGCGGCCTGGCGCGACCTGGCTGACCTGGATCAGCCTGGCACATGGTCCGACCTGGCCAACCTAGCCGCTCATAATACGCCCACCGATAAACTTGGCATGCATACCCCACAAGCTCGGTAGCTCACCAAAGAGCTCGCCAAGGAGCCAGGCAACTCGACGGAGCTCGCCACAAGCAACTCGGTATAGAAGAGTAGTTTGGCGTATCGCAGGAAGATCTCCTGCTTAACAACCTGGCCTAGACACCGACCCGCCGACTGACACAGGCGCCAACCTAATAACCTGGCCCAGGCGCCGGCCTGGCCGCCTGACACAAGCGCCAGTCTGACAACCTCGAGGAGTTCACCATCGTACCCCGGTTCTGACGGGATGTGACGAGTCTTACCATTTGAGGGCTTTTCACCCACCTAACCCGCGAGGACTCCAGTATATAAATACCTCACCCCCCAAAGGGGAGGGGAGAGAATGGAAAAAAATGGAGGTAATCCCTACTCTCTAGCTCTCTCATATCATCTTCAAGCTCTCTACAATCAGAGTGCTAACTTAAGCGTCGGAGAGTCCCCGTCGGGAAAATACCCCCGGGCCCTCTGATTCAGTTCTCGTAGGTCCCTCAGCTCCCACTGCCTACAAAGGAAAGAAGATCACCTCATGCAAAGGGCAGTCGGGTTGCGCTGCACCAGGGAGCTCCACTACTTTCTGAGTCACAGGCCGCCTAGTAGGGAGCTCGCCACCAGGCAGTAATTTTCCACCAGGTAGTTCGTCACCAAGGATCTCATCACCAAGCAGCTCGCCACTAGGTAGCTCGCCACCTCACAGGGAGCTCGTCACCAGGCAGTTCTCCACTAGGCAGTTCATCACCAGGGAGCTCGTCACCATGCAGCTCGCCACCTCACAGGGAGCTCGTCACTAGGTAGCTCTCCACCAGGCAGTTCTCCACCAGGCAGTTCTCCACCATGTAGCTCTCCACTAGGGAGCTCACCACCAAGCAGTTCTCCACCAGGGAGTTCGCCACCAAGTAGTTCATCACCAAGGCACTTCACCACCGAGTCAAATAACGGGGTACTTAGCCAAAAAAAATGATACATCACAAAAATTGGTACGTGACCAGAAACAGGTACATCAAAACCCTTAGCTGAGCCTTCACTTGCTTTTGAGCAACTGTTGTTGTCAACTGGAATAAGTCTGACTCTTCCCATCATAGCCGATATTGCAAAGCATTATATTTGCATGTAAAGCATTACAAAGGCTATTTCAAGTGTAGTGAAAACTTCCTGAAACTCAACCTTGATTGAGAGAGAACCGAACTAAAGAAAACCCAAACCCTAAGTGAAGCAAACAGGAAAATCAGCCCTGACTGGAGCTCGACCTAATCTGCAACCAACAGGAAAAATGAGCCTCTAAAATACACCATGCAAGCAAGAGAAATCAAACCCTCAGAAACCCTTGAACAAAAAGAAAATAAAACCCTAAAATGACAATGCACTTACAAACCCTAAAACAGATTCAACAGTCCTTATAGGCATGCAATAGTGAACAGTTGTAGAGAGAGATGAAGACAGGACCATGAGGATATTCTTGCAATTGAAAGGCACTAATCTTCCATAGCGCAAGTTAGGAAGACATGGATTTAAGGAGAGAAAGAGACAAAGGGAAGATAGAGACATGCCTAGGATTTACTCCAATTCAGCTTATCGAGTGAACAATGTTGGATGGACAGGCTATTGAGGAGTGTTGACCAAGAGAGACATCAATGCTTGTTTGGAAGAAACGATGAGAGAGATATGAGAAAGGGTTTGAACCGGCTTTTCCGATGGCGTTTCCAGTGTAGAAATAGAATCAACAAAGTTGGATAGTCTATTCTCATAGAGAATTGACTCAATTTGGGAGCCTTTGGTCTGGGATCAATAGATAAGTAGATGGATTTGGACTTTCGAGTCCCAATAACCCGCTGTATTTCCCATGTTTCAGAAATCCGGATCCGAGATCCATCATTGAATGGGTAAGGGGTCTCAAGTCTTAACTAAAACTTTCACTATGATACTAATCAGCATTAACAAATGAACTTTAAGATTTTAACCATCTATTTTGATATCAACTGTAGAGAGGATTTTGATTTCCAACAGAAAGCTTTTCTCCTTGTTTTTTTAAATACAATAACATTGAATGAGACTGATGGTTTCTAGGCAGAACACATCAGCTGGTTTTTGGTCCCTTGTTCAGAAGTTAAAGAGATTGGGATCATGGGATGTCAGTGAACTGAAAGGGAAATTAAAAAAAAAAAAAAAAAAGTAAGCCCAATTTATAGAAACTCTTTGTAATGGAACATAAAGAAGACCTCTTCTTATCCTTGTTTCAAGACTACAATAAAGGAAAGAATTGCCATGTAGCAATATAAAATGATCAGTTGAAAAAATGCTATAATATGGGTTGGGGGTTTTATCTTGTCAATTTTCCTTATGTAAAACCCCAAGGCATTGGAGGTTTGAGTTTTGCTTAGTTGAGTTGTTTTTTCACTGTTTTATCTGTTTTTTCTTTGCTGCTGTCTATATTGGTTGGAATTGTATCCTGAGCATTATGAAATATGAATGAATACTCTCCTTTTGGTTTTGAAAAAAAAAATCAAGGGAAACAGAAAATTTGGCTAAAAATGCAGTGAAATTTTTGAACAGTTGATAGGAAAAAGTATTCAAGAAAATGAAATTGCTAGACTTGACAGTTCAGTTTCAAGGACTCCAATTAATAGTAGTTCAACCACATGAAGGATATGAAATTGAAAGGAAACTACCTCAGGATGCAATTTCCATTGATCTAAATAGATCCCCTTCCTTCACCCTCCAACCCATCTCCAAGTTTGCCTTCATCCTCCTCATCCTCACCTCCAAGTTAAAACAAACAAAGAAACAAATACTAAAGAAAGCAATATGTACCAATCCACCATTAACTGAGTTGTTGGGCCGTCTGAATTCGCTCCTTTCATGGCCAATCATCAACCTAAGAAAGCAAGCCTTAAATATAAGAGATGCGATTCCATACTGACGAATGCTCACACTGTATTTGCAGCTGTGCATTGAAAATATCTCCCCATAAATAAAAATATACAAGTACTGAGATTTTTTCAATACACAGTTGCAATGGACGGTGTGAGCACTGTTTTGTGAGAACTAAATCCAAGTTCTAACTTGTTATGTGTCCTTAGTGGCATTTTTGGACGGACAATTGCATCTTTTATTGAAGGAAAAGTAAATCCTTTCCAATGCAAATAGGTGCCCAAAATTTGGGATAAAGGAAGATGAATAACTAAAGTCCTTTAAACTGTGTTTGTTTGAAAGAAGAGGTAAGGAAAAGAAGAAAAAGATGGAAAATTTAATAGAAAATAAGAGAGACACAAAGTTTGGGGTGAGGGGATTCTTAAGGATTCTTGAATTCTTTTGAGCAGGCCTGGCTCTATTGGTACAATTGGGTTTGGATTTTCTGGCATAAGCAAATTAAAGAAGGCTGTTAACAACCCTAAATTCTATATATTAATGTGAACACCTTGCTTAATCTTTACCCTTTTCTACCACACAGAGGTCATAGCCTCATGGCTATTATAGATAGGGTATAGCCGTAGTGTCGTAATTCCTTTTTAATTGGTGTGATAAATATGGATTAAAAATGATTTGGATGAGTAAGGTGATAATTTATAATTAGATAATTTCTATCAGCCAGGGGTGAGTGGTGTTGGTGCGATGGAATTGATTATCATTGACCCCTAGTTTGGCCAAGGATAAGAGCATCAAACCTAGGGTTTCCAATTGGTGCCAAATCCACTTGAGTTTTGACACATTTTTCATGTATGATGGAGACCCATTTTAAATTGGGTTCAAATATGCTATCATTGAGCCTAGGATTCACACTTACGGCAGTTTGAAAACAGATGAAGCTGCTGATCTGATTGACAGAGACTCATCGCTTCAGATAATCAAGGATATAGTGATCTACCACCTTCAGTCATTAAGCTACAACTTTCTTAAAATCGTGTTCACTAAAAGACAAAATAATAAGTGCTTCAGTTCAGTCACTTCAGCTTTATCAAATAGCCTTCTATCATACTTTTCACTTGTTCCTCACTAGGAAGTCTTCTAGTTCTAAATGAGTTTCAATTCAAACAAGAGTTGTCCAATATGGGGTCTGCAACTCTGCCGGCTTCATAGGCTGGAGTCTAGGACACAGGACACACATGGGTCTGGGCTGGGGCCACTTAATTTGCCACTTGTCCCATGTTCAAACATTGGGCACCTGGTTGATTGGTTGTACCACGTAGGAGCACTACATGTTCATAAATCACAACTCACCATTGAGAAAACAATCAGGGTTCTTTGGCTTATTCAATGAGATCCCACTCTAAAGGGGTGTCAATGTGATTGGTTTTGTTTACATATGGAGAACCACATATTACAAGGGAATCAGGGGTGAGGTAGGGAAGGGTGTACATGAGGCCAACTTCACACTTATTTAGAGGGGTGTGAAGTGGCCTTCTCGACTACTGGGTAATCCGTAATTGGCCTCTTTACCATAATATCATAAAAATTGGTTCAGCCACCTTGGTGGGAATTCACATCTGCTCCCCACAGCATATCCCAACTGTGTATTAGAAACGTTTCCTACTGTCAACTTTGAGAGTTGTTTCCAATGCACGTCAAGATGTGCATGTGGGTCTTTTGTAGGGCGCTCTCTGTGGGGGGCAGATGTGAAGGTGGCCCATGACTTGGCTATTTACTTTATAGGAAAAACAAGCTATCTTGAAAGGAGATCAGAAGTTGGAGAATCAAGAACATCATTGATGTTAATGATGAACTTTAGTAGTGTAGGTAGTCTCCCTAAGTCTCCTTGTTGCATTTGTTTATGTGATATTTATATTTATACTATTATAAAAAGTATGGATGGGGGAGTGGAAATTTTCTTGTTTAAAATGGCTATAGTGTATTTAGTCCATCTCTAATTATAAGGGTTGAAAATGTAATTTAAATTAATGATTTTCATATCGTTTAATCCTTTGCCATTTTAGTTATTTTTTTCACTAATAAATACTATAAATTATATTTATGCTCAATAATTTTAATAATATAAACCCATATATTTTAAAACTTACTCAAAAATAAAATCATTCTTTATCCAAGTGATAACTAAACAATTCAACCATTAGTATCAAATTGGTCAAGCCATAAATTGATAGTTAAATAATAAAATTTTTAAATAGAAATAAATATAGAAAATTACAAAGATGTATAAAATGAAACACATCAAATTGGTCAAGCCATAAAGTGATAGTTAAATAATAAAATTTTTAAATAGAAATAAATATAGAAAGTTACAAAGATGTATAAAATGAAATACATCATGGTCAAGCCATTTATGATATTTTTATTAGTTAAATTGAAAAAAGTATAATAAATAAGAATTATTTTTAATGATGATGAAAATGAAATACATAATCTAAAACTAACCAAAATAAAATTATTTTCTGGTTTGGAAGATATCAATAGTTCAACTTATGGGCCAAATGTGTTAACCTTTAATGTCGTAATTAAAAAATAAAAATTAATAAAATATAAAATCATAAAATAAAAAAAAAAATACATGCATTGTACAAAAAAAAAAACATTGGGTACATGTATAATATTGTATATTTATCATATAAAGCAAACAATAAGTGTACACAATAGAATTATTTTCACACAAATAGAAACAAAAAAAAAATTGAACACATATATAATTTTATATTTACACTACTATTACAAATACGAATAACATTGTGGAACTTTCTTTTGACTAAAATACCCATTTTTTGAATTTAATCCCTATTTAGTTATGAGGTTTAAAATATAATTTAAACTATTACTTTTCACCTCATTTAATTCCCTTTCTTTAAATATTATATTTTTGATAAATGAAAAAAGATACACTAAGAAGATAAAATATTACAAAAAAAGAGTCCAATCAAATTAGCAAGATTGTCAATGATACCCAAAACTTTGAAGCTCAATATGAGGTATTTACATGATCAGATTTGGACTTTGCAATTTACATTCGATTAATAATAAAAAATATAGCAAGATATGAATTTTATAGAAAATTTTAAATACATTATTATTATCATTATCATCATCTAGCACATGCATATTTACAATAATTTTGAAAAGATGCTTTAAAAGTATTGTGATCATAGGGAGGGAGGTGAATAAAATGACAACTAATGACTTAGCAATATCAAAGTTCAATTTAATGATGATATGATCAATCAGCAGAATATTAAATGGTTTGCAGTCCAATGTGCCAACAGTGGCAAATGTGATGTAGACAAAGGATGTGAATTTATACAATGAGGGGGTGAGGGGTGTAGTTTTGCGTCAACAATCTCCAGACCACATCTGCTGCAAGTATGGTCCCAGCATTTTCTTTTGTGCCTCAAATTCAAATTCCCCTGATATCATCAGATTACTCTAATATGATAGTAGTCATGGAAAACATCTCATGCTCGAGGATGGAAAGAGGCAGTATGTTATCTTTGAACTCTTATCTTATGGACAGGAGATTCGGAGTGTGATAAATACATGTCCAGGAATTGAATATGCTGACACTTGTCCTATTATTGTTCTTTTAAGTCATCGTGTTGGGTCAGGCAGTATTTATGTGACAGATGTCAGCATGTTTATTGAGTGCTTACCCTGCGTACTTATCATTTTCGGCCGATTTTTTTTCAACCATGTTTTCACGGATCTGCTCTTGATAGGGTAGGGACTTGCTAGTTACTACCAACAGAACGCTTTCAACATTGTCCCAACAGGCCAGTGCAGCCAAACATTAACAATATCTTCCTTATCATTCATGAATAGATAAGATACTCCCTACTCCCTCTACAGTTAGCCGTTTTATTATTATTATTATTATTTATTTTTTTTTTTTTGCAAAAAAAAGTCATAACCGATTTCATTTGATCTTTGAAAATATTATAGTGTTTACTTAACTGTCCCGTATAAGATGTGTAAACAAAAAGATGGGCAGTTTGGTTATTATTATCTTTTTTATCAAATGTATTTATAAGATCCATCAAGGTAAAATTATGAAAAAAAGACCAAAAGTTGTCTAATGTCACATGATAGTGCTGCTTCAAGACCCATTAAGAGTGCTCCAATTTCAGCATCATACCTATTGAGACATTATTGACACCGTGTGTTATAGCTGATCCCAACTCACTCTTGATTGCGTCGTGTCCATAATTTAATGTATCGCTAGAAAATGCTATGACCATGGTTTGCAGTAGATGTTAACTCAAGACAGGCAATCTTTGATTTGATTTTCAGTCTATTGGAGTGGTTACGTGGAAATAGGACTGTCGACGACGGATGCCCAATAATTTTAATTATATTGGGTTTTTATCCGTTAAAATTTTAACAAATTCCCAATCCAACCTGACCCAAGTTCTGAAACCAGATAACATGCTATAGTTCCATGGCTCAAAGGAAAGCATTTGATGAATACCACTGATATCTGTTTGAATAATACCAAGTCTATAGCCCAAGCAGGTTTTAGATTAGAGGGTCCTTTGGTCCCCAGACATCAAGTCTGAGCCACACCTTGTTTTGGATAGCTTTCTTTGGAGCATTTAATATGAAGAACATCAGATGAGGTGAGGAATGAGGATGAGGTAGCTATCAATCTATTATGTGGATGATGCTTCGTTTGGCCGACCAACTCTTTCAGTATTCAAACGGTTTGGTTTTATCGACAAGTCATTTATTTGCTACCTTGCTGTGAGATACATTGTTGTTCATGTGCCTGGCTTGGTTTTAGTCAAAAAGGAAGATACCTACGTGGCAACTGATTTGATTGTCAAAAAGCATTTATTCATGGGAAGGCTTCTGGGCCTCTATATTTGGCATCTCCCGGCCCAACCCAATTTGGTCAATTGTGATTGAGAAAGAACCGCTATGTATTTTGTAGACCCCACCCATTGGCAGGACAAAATATATGAGTCATTACTCTTGCTTTACAAATATATACAATGCAAAAACATATAAAATAATACAAATTATAAGGTTTTGCACCTACATATATGCATTTTTATTCCTTCCAAACTGAGCCTATATTTCATTATTTTTCAATGCAATGGCTGTGGTTAATAATATGGATAAATAAAATATTTTAAAAATCAATCTGCAATTTGAATTTTTCTGGCCATCAGTTTTTGGGTTAATGGTTCGAATGAATGATTCATTTTGTCAAAAAATAATAATAATTAAAATAAAAAAACCAAAAACTGTTTAACGGGTCAACAGGTCATTGACAAATTCAACAGTTTTTGGCTAGGGACTGGGTTTGGGGTGAAATGGAACCAATTGCCTAAAAGGTTCCCAGGCTAAGTATAATTTTCAGTTATTTTGGAAATAAAATTTCAACTGAGTTCTAATGAAATCTCCTATAAATTAATTCTGGTTTGCAAGTTTGATCAGTTCGGATTTGGACTCATAGTTTGTAATTAGCTCCTTTGTAAATGAAGGAAAATAAAAGGGTTTCATGAAAAATGTAATTTTTTGGTGTTTCGTTGTATATAAAGTAGCTGTGAAAAAAAAAAAAAAAACAAAAACATTCTCGAAAAAGAGGTTGGTTTTCTAAATAGAGGTTGGTTTTCTAAACCTTTCAGGTTTAATGGCAAAAAAACTTTTCAGGTTTAATTGTTATTGAAGTTGGGGAAACAGAAAAAATAAATTGGAATATAATTCATTTTCTTATTGAAAATCAATTTTCAATAAAAATTGTTTTCAATTTCATTTTGTTTTACATGCAGCTGAATTCAGCTGCCTAGTGTAAGTACGGAAAAAAATTGTTATCTAGAAATCTGTGAACATTTGAGGGTTATTCATGATTTTGTTTTAGGAATTGAAAATTTGCCATGTCAGCAAAAAGAACATTATTTTTTTTGATGTGGCTATATAAGTGTTGCTGCCAAATATAGAGTGGAAGGCAACAATATAATTTCTAGCGTTCGAAGGCGACAGGTCCAATATGCTGAGAGAAAGAAGATGTTAGAAGCCTCGGAGTTATCTTAGGGGCAAAGGCTCCGATGATCAAATTAGTAGAGGGCTTTGAGGGGTCAGACCAAACAAAAGAAGAGACTTAGAGCTTGAATTCCATTGTGTATTTGCCTCAATGTAGGAGCCCATTTTTATAGCTGAAGTTGCTTGAGAGGAGGAGTAGTTGGGAGCAAGTGGTGGCGGTTAGTAGTGATTGGTGATGGATAGTCAAGGTGCGTCCAACTGGCGCCACTTGTCAGGATCCACGGGATGGCTGAGATGAATCCAACCAACACCACATGCCAAGATCTACAAATCGACCAAATACCCTACATCACTTAGCTTATGTGACCATTAAAAAAAAACACAGGAAACATCAAATGGTTGAATAACGCTCTAAGGGTCTTTAGCTAGACCAGTAAATGTGCATATGTGTTGCACATGAAACTTCATATAACAATGTGGTGAGAGAGGAACTTTAACCATCTCTTATATATCCCCCCTTCAGATCTGAAATTTTAGGTTTGTATTGCCATGGGTTGGGGTTTCCTTGGCCATTTCTCTCCAAACTAAAAACATAAAATAAAACTGTGCTTAAAAAAACTTCGGTGTTTGGTTCAGTTTTACAAGGGTTTGTTTTCTGAGTTTGTTCCTCTGTTGGAGGGAGATGATCCTTTATTCCCGGTTCTCAACTTTTTTTTCCCAGCACCTTGGTCTGATCCCTCGTGTTGTTTTATTGTTTCTATTTCATGTTATTACCCGTTATTTTGTTTGGGTCTTTGTTGATTGTTTTGGGCTTGTTTTGTAATCCAAACATGAATGAATGAATTATGATTTTATGGTTAAAAAAAAAAAATAAAGAAAGATAACAATGATAATTTCAATATCTTCATTAGAACCCATTAAGTAATCAAAGCATGGAATTTTAGTGGATTTAAATTTTGTATTTCATTTTCATTGTTAATAAGAATATTTTTTATGATAAATATATAACATTTTATTTTTATTTTTGTTAATATTATAAATATATAACATAAGAGATGTGTACAAATTTTCTCAACAAGTCTTCTATTTTCTATAATTTTTTTTTTCTGTCTATTTTTTGAATAAGAAAGTTGTTTCATTTCTGGACCGGATCTAAATTTTGTATTTCATTTCAATCATTAAAAAATACTTCTTATTAATAAATTTTATTTTTAAATTTTTATTATTTAAGGATGACAACATGGGTTGACCAATTTGATCTAAATGGTTGAACTACTTACCTATCACCTAGACAAAAGAAAGGTTTTGTTTCTATTTAGGTTTTAAACACATAAATTTTGTATTGTTAAAATTATTGGATATAAATTTAATTCATAGAATTTATTGGTGAAAACCTTCTAACAGAGGATCTAATGAAAGCGAATATGAGTTGACACCATAAATATTGGACTTAATGAGAGAAAATTGAATGAATTGAAAGGTAGTAGTTCAAATTTTTCTTTTTGCCCTCACAAGCAGAGAGGGGCCAAATTCAAAAGTAAGGGTGTTTTAGTTAAGAAAAACCCACAAAGCTCACTTATTTAATACATATTATAGGATTTACTGATTTAATGAGAGGGAATGTGACTTAATATCTTAATTGAATATATGACTTAATGAGAGAGAATAGAGTGAACTTAAAAGTAGTAACTCAAATTGCATATTTGCCCAAATAATAAAGAGGAACCAAATTAAAAAAAAAAATAGGGGTACTTTAGTTATGAAAAAAAGAATCCAAATATAGACTTCATTCCCACTTTCATAGTAGTATACATATATATCTATCAATGGGTCAGGTCTACCTGATAGAATCAAACGGATGGAATCTATTATGCCAGTTCTTTCTCTTCCAAACCAATTAAAACCCAAACTGATTATATAGTTAATATTATTTATTTAGGGAAAACTATAAGTAGATACCATGTATTTTGGGGGTAATGGTATTAAGGGGCATAATTTTTACCTATGACAATAGAGTCCGGATCACCTGCCCACGAGAACTCTGCCCATGCCTACCCACAATACACTACCCCCGTGAATTGGAAACATCTCCCCCTACATATATGTAAAGGATGAGATGTTCTCCATGTGTGGCTCCAACAAATGTGAGCAGAGTTCTCATGGGCAGGAGATCCAGACTCATGACAACAAGGTATCTTGTAGTGTTAGAAATTAACACTCAAGTCTGAATTGACATTATGATAAGTGATGAATTTATCTTAATGCCTTTCCATAATTTGAGTATTTAAAAGAAGAAAATAAAATGATATAAATATACGTGGTTAATGTGCATACTGTTGTGCTGCTTTAATGCCCTGTTGATTCAACTCTGTGAAAAGAAAATGATAAAAAAAGGTTAAACTAGGGTTTTAGAGGCTCAATAAACGAGAGGGCAAAATGATGTCAAAAAACTGTTTGGGGATTTTCAAATGTTTCAAGACGCACATGACATCACATACTCCATAATGCTAATGGTTGAAACTTTAGTATTGATTTCTCTACGGCTCCGTTTGATTTATGGGAAAATTCGAGTGGGATAGGAAAAGATGGGATGGGAAAGTATAAAAATTTAACTTTCTAACGTTTGGTTTTATGTGGGAAAATAGAAGGAAAATTATCCAAGACAAAATAGAGGTCTCGGAGGTTCAATCCGTAGAGGGAGGATGAAGACGAAACAGAGATCTCGGAGGTTCAATCCGCCCTTATCACCGGTGAATGCCTACCATAGTCATCAACAGTGTTACTAGCAGCGGCAGATCTAGTAACAACAGTGGCAGATCTGTTTCGTCTTCTACCTTCTGTCGTTGCTGGTTTCTAGCTGGTGCTGATAGAATGGCGTCCTTTCTTACTCCAAGATTCGACCATCGGAGAGTGTCAATATGTTATCGACGACTAATGACGTTTGAGTGATTGGAGATATTTCTTGCAGACTTCTGCACCTTGATAGAATAGGGAGAAGAAAGCAACAAAAAAACAACCGGTGTCATTCATCTCAAGGTACTCTCTGGGAAAGACTATGAGAGAGAGAGAGAGAGAGAGAGCATTTAACAAACGATCACTCTGTAGATATTGGAAAATCGGAGAAACTCTGGTGTTGAGATACTTGGCGACAATCGAGAAAAAGCCTCTACTTACCTATTCTATCTAGTATTTTGACGGTGGAAACTCTGGTGCTGGAAAATCGGATTTTGATGGTGGAGCTAATCTCTGTTGGATCAAAGCGAGTTTAATTCGTCTTTTTGGTCTTATTGTACTCTTGTTGTGTTCGCGTTGTTTTTGTTACTGTTCTGGACATTCAAACAAGTGCTTTTCCATCGGAGGTAGATACGATAACGTGTCTCAAGCCAAAGGGAGAAGACAAAACCAACAACGACAGATCTGTTACCGATAGCGGCGATTACCAGCATATGCATGAGGGAGGATGAAGATGATATGTTACCAGAGGTGGTGGTGATTACCAGCAGCGGCAACGAGGATAAAGACGATCTCGAGTTTTTCCACCTGGGTTGTGGTATTTTGGTGCAACCCTGAATCCTTGATTTTGAGATCTGACGTCCCACCTTTTTCTTTCCTCAAAACAAACATGAGAATATTCCATTTTTCTCATCCGCATCTCACAAATCAAACGGAGCCTAAAATAACTAAGTACTTCCATGTGGCAAGTGAAAGTTGAGACTCTTAAGTGTCATCATCTCCAAAAAATATAGAGTAATGTCCTGTAAAATTTTCTATTATTTAAAAGTCACTTGTTTTTTGTTGTAATTTGTGTTATATTTATGTTTAAAAAAGAAAATTGTGTAGATAATAAACAAGATAAATTTGGTTAAAAACACTTACTTTATCCATATATAAACAGTTTACTATCTATTATCAGTTTGATTAAGGTTATATTATCCAAAATAAATTCCAAATTCATATTATTATGCATATATAGATGTCAAGTACAGTTATCGGAGTCCGACCCCATTATCCTGATTAATAGTTCCATTTTGAATTTAGGCTTGAACCGTTGACACAGCTTGAGCCCACATCTCATCCTCCTGCATAATATTATGCACAGAGAGATGTTCGCAATGCACAAAAATAGTGTGATGCATAGTATTATGTATGGGAAGATGTTATCAATACAGTTAGTGTGGTGCGAGTAAAGGTAAATAGAATTCTTGTGAAGAGGAGATGCGGAGTCTGAAACAAGCCCAAGATAGTGTAAGGTTGAACGCAAAACCCTTTTGATAATTATCCGGCGTGCAAAAACAATGCCTTGAAGTCGAACAAGATATAACCTCACTAGATAAGATACTGACTTAGGACGGTTGAACTGTGAATCCAAATCTGCAAAATTTCTATCAGGTGGGACCCATGTTAAATGATAGGTCCTGATCATCTGCTATATATGATTGTGTACTCCTCATAACCACCAAAAAGCAACTGGTCCCACATGAAATGGTAGCAAGTGTGTGTTGTTATTGAGTTCCTTTGGACGGTGCGACATAGTCCTATTGGAGCTGTTGGACAGAGAGTACAGACTACAGACCAAACACTTTCATCATGCAATTATAATTATCTCTATTTTATTATATAGGCTCTGTTTGCTTTTTCCTAAGTTATTTATTTAAATAAATACAGTTATTTAGGTAAATTTTTGTTTGGGAAACATGTAAATGAGGTAACGATGATTTTAGCCTTAAAAATTTATTATTAAAAAGGGCATTTTAGTTCCATTCAAATATTGACAACTTTCCTCTTAGGTGAAAAAATTATTTACTCAATTAGGACTAGGAAAATAAACTTTCTCTTGACCCACTTAAATCTATGGATCAATGAAAACTAAAATCCTATTAAGGCTTGGCATCATTTTGAGCCATTCCTAAGGCTGTGCTTGTTTTGAAAGAAAGAAATAGGGAAAGATAAGAAAACTTACCCATTTACCGTAAATCTATATAACGTTTATATAGTTTTTTTTAATCTTTTTTTTAATTATAAGTTCTTTTTTTTCCTTACCTTTTCTTTCAAAACAAAAACAGCCTAAACATCTGGACCAATGTTTTTTCTGTTCCCAGTTTTTGGGTTTAACTAGTGGTTCAACCAAATTGATTTTTTTTTTTTTTTGGTTATTTGTTGAATTCTTTGCCTTACAGAAACATGGCTCAGGAAGTGATTAGTTGGAATGCAATTAGTCTATATTATATTTGGTTTGTTAGAAATGAAAAATGTTTTAACAGAAAACAGATCCCAGTCCAGTTTATTCTTATAAAAGTTAATAATATTTTCCAAGCTACTTGGCCTTCTCACTCTGAATTTGGGAATTCTTTGAACATTTTGGGGCTGGGGAATCATCTAAATCAACATAAACTTGAGTTACCGGAAGTCAAATACTAATATCATCTTGTTTGCAGATGGAGGTAGATTTCCTTCCGGTGTGGGATCTTTTGGAACAATTTGCCTATCTAACAACTTGCCTTACCTTGGTATTGTAGGGATAGAGTAAAGGACCTGAGCTCAATTGAAGAAGTACAGCTGAATGCCATTTTGCAAGGAGTCTTGTTGACGGGAAGGCTATCATAGGGTCATCTGTTGATCTGCTTGGACTCTCTACTAGTTATAAAAGCATTAGAGAAAAGAGCTCCTATCCCCTGGACTTGTCAGTGGCTTCTTTTGAAGATGCAGGGTCTTTTAAATCAGTTGTGCTCCTATGCCTTTTGGATCATGGGCTTCAGATGTAACTCTTGCCATTATAATATAGTTTATTTACCTATCAATAAAAATAGATTTTTTTGGTAGGAAGTTCAACCATTATTTGGGTTTTTAATGACCCAATCACGGTCAACTCAGTTCAACCAACTGGTCCAGTTCAGCCAATCAGTGTCTACTTGGTCGTACCCTAATAGTGGAGAAGAAGAAAATTGCCCATTAAAATGGGTAAATAGGTCCAATTAACTGGCCCTATAAATTCATAATCAATCAACAATGAAGGCAAAGCGCATGTGGACATGGATTGCTCTCTCACTAAAATAGAACTGATATTCTCCTCATGAAGGGCTTTCTATTGCAGCGGGAAAATCTCCCTTGTATGTTGTTAATTATGGGATGGGGAGATGGGGAGATAGGGAGATGTTAGTAAGGGTTAATTTGGAAGGAGTATAAATATAAATTTGTAGAATGCAAAACCTTGTATTTTGTATGTATTTGTACTTCTTTCAAACTGAGCCAAAGAGTACAAATACAATTATATAGAGTGTTAAACCTTCTATTTTATATTATTATGTATGTATTTACACTGTATATATTTGTATTTGTATTCTTTCTGAACCGAGCCTTAACTATATATTTGTATTCAAAAAGAAAAGTTTGAAATGGCTCCCCAATTGGGATGTGCTGTGGGGCGTGTTTGGGGTGAAATGTCGCCTGTGGAAAGCCAATGTGAATTCCACAAAAATAACTCATTTCACATCACCACAGGTATTTGGCTCTTGGGAAAATGGTTGTTTTGAATGGGGACAAGGATGAAGATTGATTGATTGAGGACTTATTGCTTCACAAAAGATAAAATCACTTTGATTTCATGAAAACGAAAACTCTGCACACATTCTGAAAGCATGGGCATCCAGCCATATACTAATTAGGAAAATCTTTCCATGAATTTAACATATACATGTATGAGAGATATTGGTTGCATTCTCTGTGTGCGGAGGTTTTGCTTGCAAAAATAGATCCGGGCTCATCGAAGATTATGTTTAAAAATGTGTATGCTTTACAAGAGGAAAAATCACATAGAGACCACGGCATTTAGCAGATTCTCTCTTAGAACAAATTCTCTATTGTGCACAGTTATGGGATTTCATGTGCAAAAAATTTGGGCATGAAGAGCATAATCATAGTAATCCCAATTGTCTTGCCGGATTTTGTGTTTGAAGCGATTGAAGAATTTACACTATCGGGCCTGGCCCATTGGCCCATTCTCATCCCTTCAAATTTTAAGAAGTGGGCCAATTTGCTAGGCTGTGGTTAGGCTTTCAAAAGGTCAAGAAAAATCTGGGATCTTCTGAGCTGAAGTTCGATTGAATTGCTTTAAAAGAGTAGCTGGAAGAAGCTTCAATCGAACAAACGGAAGGCCATCACGGCAGTTTTGCAATTCTATTTGGCTCTCCTAAGGTTAGTGTTTGGATTGCAGGAACCGAAGGGATTTGAATTCTGATTCATCTTTGATTCAGAGGAAATGAAATAATCAAATAACTTGTTCCCTGTGTGGAATTCAAAATCTTTTGAAATGAAAAAAAAATGGATAAATTTATTAAACTATTTGGCTCTCCTAAGGTTAATTGACTAATTTTGAAAATTGATTAAATGTATCCTTACTGTTTATAATTTATTAAATATACTCTTAACCGTTAAATATGGACGGAAAAAGATAAAATGGCCGTTATACCCCCTATTCGAAATTACATTTTTATCCCTATTTTTGACTTAACCCAGTCCCTCTCAGACAGGCTGCCATCGCCATCATCACCGACGGCGGTCGCTGCAAATACCGAATGGCGGAGGTCCGGCGGAAGTCGACTCCAGCCGATGACAAATGGTGCTGGAACCATCACGGACTTCCGCCGGAGGTCGGTGAGTTTTTTTCTCCTCTGTTCTTCGTTCAAAGTCGGTCGATGGTTTCTGATTAAAGGGGCGTTCTTTCCAACATGTATATCATCGGGTTTTCTATTAAAATCTAAAAATCGAGATGGGAGCAGAGAGAGAAATTTTCTTTTTACCCTTCAAAAGGAAGTAAACAGCTGTTGCAACTGAGTTGCCTACATCGGTTTTTGGAGATATCATATCTCCACCTCTGTTCCGGCGAAAGGGGAAAAAAGAGGTGAGAGAGAGAGAGAGATGGATTAGATTGTTGGAGAGCACTCAAAGTCCTTCTACCAGAGGCTTAAACGCTAGATAGAAAATTGCAACTTTCTGCCCTACTGTTTCTCAAAGAAGAACAAGTAGAAGAGATTGAGACGTCGTTCAATGCATTTAGTGAAAAAAAAAGCGTTTAGGCTCTACTTATTCTCCAAGGGGAAAGGTGGACGAAGAAGAACAATTGGAAATAAGAAATTGGTGCCGACGCGTCAAACCCATGCGCATAAACGAAGAGGAAGAAACGACTTTGAATCTAGCGTTTAAGCCTCTGGTAGAAGAACAGAGGAGATAAAAAACTCATTGACCTCCGGCGGAAGTCCATAGTGGTTCCAGTGCCGTTTTTCGTCGGCTGGAGTTGACTTCCGCCGGACCCCCGCCATTCGGTATTTGCAGCGACCACTGTCACCGATGGCGATGGTAGCCTGTCTGAGAGGGATGAAGTTAAAAGTTAGAAATGGGGATAAACATGTGATTTCGCATAGAGATATAATGGATATTTTACTTTTTCCGTCCATATTTAAGGGTAAATATAAAAAATGGAATCTTCTACTAGCAATAATAAAAGGCAACGTGGTAAAACAAATGTTTTGAGATACAAGCCCAACCCTAAGCCCACCTAGCTACCCCATTGGATGAGGTTTTTGGTCAAGGAGAGAGTTCCTATCCTCTGTTCATCATTAACCAAATCAACTGCCGTAACTGTAAACCATAATGCGTCCGACGTTGTCTCACATTCGAGACTCTCTCACATGTTCAAAGCTCAAGTTCTGCATGCTTCGCTCCTCAAAACTGGACTCCAGAACCATGTCTACAGATGCAACCTCCTCCTCCAATCCTACGCCGAGTCCGGCGGCTTGTCCGACGCTCACAAGCTCCTTCGCTTCATGCTTCAACCCAATGTCGTCTCATATAACATCATCTTATCAGGCTACGTCAAATCTCGCCAAATCGATGAAGCCCAGAAACTCTTCTCCATCACACCCGAACCCGATTCTCGATCATGGAATATCGTCATCTCTGGATGCATCCAGAACCAAAGACTGGAGGAAGCTATGACCCATTTTGTCCAGATGCGTTGTAGTTCCAATAGGCCTGACTCCTATACTTATTCGATTATAATTCCTTCTTGTGATTTAGAAATCGGGCGGCAAATTCATGCAGATATTACTAGGGTTTGTTCATGTTCTGATGTTTATCTTGGCACTAATCTTCTTAGAATGTATGCAGAAGCCGGAGAAATGGAAGATGCGAATAGAGTATTTGATGTAATGACTAACAGAGATTTGGTGACATGGAATGCTTTGATTTCTTGCTATTCTAAGTTTGGAAAGGGTGAGGCCAGTTTGCAACTGTTCCGACAACTTGTTAGTGAAGGGATTCGAGCTGATCATTATACTTATGCTATAATCCTTAATGAGTTAACGTCTCGATTGTTAGTTTTTGAAGCAATGCAAGTGCATTCATTGATTATTAAATGTGGGTACTGTTCTGATTGCTTCACTAGCAACACATTAGTTAACTTGTATTCCAATTGCGGGTATGTTGCCTATGCTGCTCAGTTGTTTGAGGAGATTCCTGAGCGAAATGTGGTTTCTTGGACTGCAATGATAGTTGGGCTCTCACAAAATGGGCATGAGAATGATGCGATGTGGTTGTTTGATCAGATGAGGTTGGCTGATGTGGAACCAAATTCTTTTACTTTGGGTGGTTTGCTTAATACTTGTGCAAACTCTAACGCATTTGAAAGGGGTAAAAGGTTTCATGGCCTGGTTCTAAAGTTTGGGTTAGAAAGTGATGTGATTGTGGGGAGTGCAATTGTGGATATGTATTCCAAGTGTGGTGAGATGAATGATGCATTGAGGGCCTTTCAAATCATGCCTGAGAGGGATATTGCTTCATGGAATGCAATGATATGCGGATTTGCTCAAAACGGTGAGGCATTGAAGGCTTTAAACCTTTTTGATGAGATGGTGCAGTCAAGTCCAAAAATGGTTGTCCCAAACCATGTCACTTTTATTGGTGTTTTAAGTGCATGTGGTCACAATGGTTTAGTAGAACAGGGTCGTCGTTATTTCAATGACATGATTAATAAGTACTTGATCAAACCCAAGGAAGAGCACTATACATGTATGGTTGATATGTTAGCACGAGCTGGGCTTTTAGATGAGGCAGAAGCTTTCATTTTAGGTTTGCCTCTCAAGCCTGACAGCATAATGTGGGGTGCATTACTTGGAGCTTGCAAATTACATGGGAACCTAGACATGGCAAGGCGTGTTGCAGAGCATCTTTATGAAAATGGTCTTGAGATCTCTTCAAATTATGTGCTTCTTGCTAACACCTTCGCATCAATTGGAGAATGGGTGGATGCATCAGGAATTAGAGAAGCAATGCAGGTAAGAGGAACTCAGAAGGTGGTTGGGTGCAGCTGGATTGAAATCCAAAATAGTGTCCATTCCTTTATTGCAGCTGACAAGTATCACCCACAAATTGACTTGGTTTATGAGGTGTTACAGAGATTATCTTTGCAAATGGAGGAAAGGCATGACCAAGGGTGGAATAATTCATTGTATATTTCTTATAAATTGCTGTAGAAATGAAACCACACGGTTATGATCAAATTATCCTTTTTCACTTCATAGGTCATGTATAATAGGGCTACAGTGGTTCCAAATGATGGGTCAAAGACTAAGAGTAGGAGACCTCATGGAAATATGGGATTGCATGGAAAGTATGTCTAGGTTTGTTTTTTACCCAATCAGTTGATTGTTCATGAATGTATTCACTGGTTTGACAGAACAAGAAAGAATGCATTTTTCTATTTGTTAGTTTAGCAGCCACTTTGTGCAAATAAATAAATAAATGTCTAAAGGTTAGGTCTATCAGTCTATGTCCAGTCCACCCTCCCAAGACACCAAATAACTGGGACCATTGGATGAGCCGATCCAAACATTCGGGATTGGAATTAAGGCTTTTTTATTTTTTTGTGTGTGTGTGTGAAGAAAGCTTGAGTTTGGGAGATGAAATTGGAGGGTGCAAGAAGGCTGAGTTGAGTTGAGCCATTGGAGGATGCAAGAAGGAAGATTAAATTTCTCTGAGTTTGGGAAGATAAGGATTGGAGTTGATTTTGTGAAATTAATAAGACTGCAAAAAATACTACTTTAGTGCATTTATCTTATTAGACTGCTTTGGGATTTTTATATGTGACTGTGTATTGTAGAGGAAAGTGCAGTTTGGATAGACCTTGTGTGTTATATAAAGCATGGTTTTACCACCGCTGACCCGGATAGTTGGACTGTTCGGCCCGGGAAATATTCAAGCAACCTGTTTCGTTTAATCCTAAACCCAGTTTTTGGCCAAAAATCATTGAATTTGTCAACAATTTATTGACCTGAGCAATCGAACAATCAATTCGTTCGGCCTGTTTAACAGTTTTAGCAATTTTTTTGAATCGAATCGAACAATTGACCCGAAAACCAGTGATCAAAACGGTTTCGGCTCTGGATCGGTTTTTAAAACAAATGTATACAATTTGGATAGTAGAACACAATACTAAACACATGTAATATTATATATCACACACGTGTCAACTTGTTTTGGAATATATATTGGCATAATCACATGGCACTTGTATGGCCTTGGACATTGGATTCCATATGTCATACACATGTCAATGAGAATATGGAAACTAGCACGTGGCATGTTTTTTTATCTCCTTTTTATTGATATATTCTTGTATTTCCTCATCTTTTTTTCTTTAATCATATGACCAATCACAACCGTCCACTCTCCACCTATTTCCTCATCCTTTTCTCCCTTTCTCATACCAAAAGCTATTTGCCTTCCTAAAAAACTTCCGGTCCTCTCCTCTCTCTCTTCCTACTTTTTTTATCCACTCAACCAAAAAATCTACTTTCTTATATTGGATTTTGGAATTATAGTTTTTGTATTTGGTTATTCATACGTATGTTCATTCAAATACCCTGTTATTTTCATTTTATAACATAAAAATTAAGGTAAAATACAAAAACCTTCCCTGAACTTTCTGACAATCATAAAAATCTTTCTTATAGTTTCATTTTAACAAATACTTCACTTGAAATTTTGAGAAACTGAACAAAAACATCCATTTCATCACTGTTTCAGATGGAAAACATTAGATTGATGCACCAGCTTTTTTCCAAATAACCATTCTATTCTTTTATAAATTATTTTACATAAAAAATTATTGAAATAACCCTATTTTAACTCAACAAAACCCTCTTTTAACAATCATTCCAGTAATTTTACATACAAAATGACTGAAATATGTTTTTTTGTTAAGTTAAAATGGGATTATTTCAGTAATTTTGTATGTAAAATAATTTATAAGAGGGTAGAATGGATATTTGGAAAAAAACTGGTGCATCAATCTAACGTTTTCTGTCTAGAACAGCAATAGAAATGAGGTTTTTGTTGAATTTCTCAAAAATTAAGGGGAGGTATTTATTAAAATGAAACCATAGGAGAGGTTCTTGTATTTTACCCTAAAAATTAATTAATAATTCTACTAAACACTCAATCCTTTCTATTTATTTTGTAAAATACTCATATTAAATTATTATTTACCAAATCAAGACTTATAATAAAGAGTTGTCAAGTGTCAATGGGACAGGTCTGGTTCAGGGTGTAGCAGTCCCGTTCCGATTATTAATGGAGATAATATAAATGACCCAGAACTGAACGGATTATTAATCAGAACAATCGGGTCTCAGCCAATTAGACCTGATTGTACTTGACACCTATGAGGCTATAACTACCAACAGTAATAGATTGACAAAATAAAAAAAAACTATTAACAGTAATAAAAATTTAGAACATCATTTTAATGATATAACATTAACAAAACTGAAGAAATACTAAAGTGTTTGCATTATGGCTGTTGGTATTAGGGAGTTGGTTGGTTTTATAGTATGTTTGGTCGGGTTCAGTTCAGCTACTATGCTAATTCAAGAGGTCGGGTCAGTTTTGGTTTGGTTGTATGTATTAATATTTTACATTTTAAATTTAAAACTTTTGGGAAAATTCCCATATTTCCTAGTTTAATATATTTTTATATTATAATTTTTAATTATTTTTAATTTAATTTTTTAATAATACTATTGTAATATTTTAAATTTAAATCATTTGAACCGATCGATCAAATCAAAAACCGACCTAAACCAATACAACTTGAGTTGGCTAATTTTCAATAATGGTCAGTTGGTTTCGGGTGATCAATTCTCCAGCCCCGATTAGATTTGTTTAGTTGGCCAAACAACTTAGAACCAAACTAAACCAACACATGAACACTCCTAATTTGTTGCATGTTGATAAAATATATGATTTTAACAATAATTATCTTAATAAAATTTACTATTTAAAATATAACATATAACAAAGTTTACAAGAAAAATGAAGTGATTAACTGTATAATTGGTTCAGGTTAGCCCCGACTAAATAAATTAATTGGGACAAAATCATCAAATCAGAACTTATATAATTGATTTGGTTTTGAATATTTTGAGTTTTAGAAGGGCATGGGGGCTCTAACATTCTATGCCCATGTTGAGGGGGATTGTTTGACTAATTGAAGTGGACATCATTGGCTGTTTTGATAATATAGATTATGCATTATTGAATTCAATCGCACAATTTCATATTGGGCAAGGAAACAAAAGCTTTTGTCAATTAATTGTTGCTTTTTTAACAACCTATATTAGGGATAAAGAAGAAAAGAGCTATGCCTCCAATTTAAAAAGCATAGACCCTAAGGGCGGAGCTAGGAATTTTCTCTTGGGGAGGCAAGTTAAATAAGAGAATGAGGTGGGGAGTAGAAGTAGGCTGTGTAGAGAAATGGGGTGGGAAGGTTTGGGTCTATTCTAAATTTTCAAAGAAAAAAGAAACAAAAGTTTTTAATTTTGGCAGTTGGAGGAGCATTAGAAAATGATCCTTTAGCATTTTAGTTCAAGGTGTTTTTTTTTTTTGCCTCTACTTAGTAACTATATATAAATATTGATTTAACAAAAAATTTGTAGGGCCAAGAACACCACCAATATACTTGGCAGCGCCCATGATAGACCTGGCCCATTAACAGCCCTAAATAATAATATTTTAATATATATTATTAAAATCACTCTTATAAAATTCTTATATATTAAACAAATAGTTTTCTAATGCTAAACACGGTTCATTTACTAATTGGTAATTAAGAAGGTTGGTCAATTAATTATACCCACCCCATGTGCTTACCCAAACACCAATTTTGAGGGTGTTTATTGCGTTTTGAATCTCTATTGACTCTTGTAGGGATTTCTCCATTACCAAAGAGGATTGAAGATGTAGATGTTGGCATGTTGCCATTTTTTAATTTGATATTAACGAGTCTCGTTAAGCAAATCATGCACACCCCCCACCATTTTCCTATTAAGTTCTTGTGCCAATTCTTAGGGGCTCGTTTGGGAGGGTTGAAACTTTGATTGAACTGCTTTTATGACGAACCTTTTGCTCAGAACAACTGAACTACAGCGTATTTGGTTTTACAAGGTCTACCCAAAAAGCCCCAAATGGCCATCTTACTGCCAAAAACGTGTTTTTTTTTTTTTGGCTGAAGCTTCTTTTAGGCACATTTTGGAGGGCCGGGTTGAAAATTCAGCTAAACTGTTTTCACCTGCTTTGAAGCACTTCAGTTCAGACAATCTATTCAAAGAGGCGGAAATTCAAATAATTGATTGACTACCAATTTGGTCTCTTTGGATTTTTCACCAAATGCAACTTATACTCTGTTCATGTGGGTCCCACCTTGGAAAGCTAGAGGTTGCTCCAGGAAAGCCCTTCCAAATGGATTCCGGCTTTGCAAGGTGGATCTTCGGTTCCTCACCTCACCTGAACAACTTGTAATATGTATGACTATAAGCATGTAGAGGTATAAATAGGGCATTGCCGTGGCCCAGTATCATTGCATCGGTTGTGTTGGATTTGGGGTTTTAAGTTGGTGGGCCAGGTCAGCATGGCCCAACAGTGTGGGTCATGCCGCCCGTGGCCCATGAACTAGCATGACCTGGCTTGTGACATGACCTATATATTTATATATAATATTTCTATATTATACTTATAAATTATAATTATATAATAGTATATAATATATAATATATTAATAAAATAAATAATTGTTTTCAGTTTTATCATATTATTTTATTTAATTATTATACATATAAATAATTGCATACATCAAATTTCATATAAAATAAGAATTTTAAGATTTTTATTCAATATTTTTTAAATAAATAGCTTTGACTCGATCCATGGCCCGAATGGGCCTAAGGCTTAGCCCACGAACCAGCCTATCCCGTGGCATGGCATGCCATTGCACGGGCTCACATTTTGCGCAAACCACATGCGGTCCATGCCGTGTTGGCGCAACATGACCCGTTTTACACCTCTAAAGTCATAATTGGTGAAAATCCCACAGGAGAGCCGATAATGAATATCTGAAATCGCTTTTGCTTTTCGAAAGCAGCTCGGTGACAGTAGCTCAACCAATTCTTCAGCCCTCCCAAACGGATCCTTAGCTACCCACTTTTGTGTGTTGACTCAGGGCGAATCTCGCTCGATTCCCGAGTGTACTCGCCAGGAGATCCTTCCCAAGATCTAACGTTCCTCTGCACCGTCACACACGCTCACATGCCTCCTTCGCGCGAGTGACACACTAACACTAGCTTTCTTCTTCCATCTTCAGAGTTCCGAGATTTTGGTACTACATCTCTATCTAGCTCTGTTTCAGAGAGATCTGCGTACAATGTCGATAGAACCCTTCTGATCTCTCAGAAAGCAGATACAACACGAGAACCAGAACTTATACAAGTTTACAGAAGAGGGAAAGAAGGAGGAGAAGATGGGGTATGGGTTAACGTCGGCATTCGATTCAAAGACAGGGCAGATGCTATTATTGGCTCTGCTTATCATGGTTGCTTCTTTCTACACCGGTACTCTCTTCGGTAATAATACCGCCATTTACGTTTCTCTAAGCCCCTCTCCTGTTTCTGTCTCTCACTCTGATTCTTCTCCTGGTACGTTTCCCTTCCAGACCCCCACTCTTTCATTCTCTTTCATTTTGAGTCGTGCATGTAGTTTTGGTATTGAATTGTTTATTTTAGCAAAGAAATTGGAATGAGGATTCCATCTAGAACAGCTTACAGGACGAATTATGAGTGATCTGTAGAAACATCGTTTCTTTGGGATCTTATGCTTTTAAGTGGGTTTTATTTCATTCAGGAGAGACATCTTTACTTTGATTTATTGCTGTTCCATGTCTGCAATATTTGTTCTTTTGTTGGTTGCTGGGTAAATTTTTCCATTTGTCTATAAGAAATGCGGATTTTGCAAAATGTAGCTGGTACTGAATTGCATTAGTAGTCTACCTCCTTAGATATCGTGCTGTTGTCAGATGCTCTCCTAGGCTAACAAGTCATCTAGTGAACTGGTCAGTTAAAAGGTATGAGCTTGTGAACTTGTTCTCGCAATTGACCCTTTAACCCATCCTTTAGAGTATCCCCCTGCAAATAGCAAAAGGCCTCCTGATTATGATTTAATTCTATTAGTAGCCGAAAAAAGTGGACTAAGGATGGATCCTAATTGTCTGTATCTGTAGTCTGAATGGATGACAAATTTTTATACCAGCCATATGAAAGGCTTGACAAGAGATGTTATGTAAATATACATAACTTGGCTAGATACTTTGTCATCTTTCATGAGGATAGCCTACATTTTCTTACCAAATACTGTAAATTGTTTTGTTGCCTGTCATGATTATAACCTTAAGATTGAAAAATGCTTTCTTCTATGGTGCACTATACCTGAAACTACACTGTTATACATTTTGTCAATAATGTATGGTTTTATTAATGATAAATACTTGGAGTACAAGGAACATACAAAACCAGAGTTGCATAGCAAGAGGAGCCACAGCCCAACCTCATGTGAGGAAACAAAAGAAAGAAAAGAAGCAGCAAACACAAGAAGAGCAACTAACCCAGGATAGAAGCACCCCTCTACAACTCCAGTCTTCCCAGTTCCTACAGCTCCTCTAACCAGACTATCTGGTACCGAATTTCCAGATCCAGGGATCCATCTAAATGTGGTATTAAATCTAGATGCTTGATCTATTGCATTTCTAATGGGGTGTCTTAGTCTCCAAGCCCAGCTAACATATTCCTCATCAAACTAATGTTACCTTGACAGTTAACCTCTGTCCATATCATTCCAAAACTCACTTAGTATATCAAGTTCTGCCCTTGGGTTTGATAAGGGTCTACCTCGACCCCGAAACCTACCTGAAGCAACCTCAACCTGATCATGATCCAACTCGACTAAATAAAGAGAGGATGTCAAACCTGACATTTCTTGTTCCATATATAGTACACCTATACTCAACTAAGCTTATATTTATAAATATTTCAATGCTGCAATGTCAACGGGTTGTGTTTAGCTCAGGTTTACCACAACTTGATCAAGGCTGAGCCAACCTTGACCCAATAGGGTTGGGTCAGTTTGGGTTTACCACTTAACCCAACTCACTGGCATCCCTAGCCTCAATAGACCCACTTTGAAAATAGATACCTGGTACTAGAAGAATCACTCCCATTTGATATCTAAGATGCATATGATTCTGAGGGATGGGGGACCTAGTTGCCTAGATAGTTGAGAGCTCCCATCAAAATTGACCATAATTTCTTTCAGGGTTGGGGGGACTCCTAAACTATAACCAGATGCAGGGGTGGGGCCAAAAATTTTTTATAAGGGGGGCCAAAACCTAAATGAAGTATGGATGGACTCATGGGGGGGGGCAACCATTTAGGTGGAGAGTGGGGGGAGGGGAAAATTTACATAAAAAACTGTATTATCGTAAAGATTTTCTGAACCATAGGGGGGGGGGCATGGCTCCCCTGGGTCCCCCCTGGCTCCGCCCCTGACCAGATGACTGAGGAAGGGTGATGCTATGACCTTCCATCTTAATTACAAGGTCTATTGAGACATCAATAAACTATTGTTCATCAGAATAGCATGTTGATCAAGTCTGTCACAACCTCCGAGGGATTGAATCTATTTAAGCAGACTTATTGCTTCTCTCCTCTTATATGCTATATATCATCATTAGTAAGGGTGTATGCAATTTTTCTTTGTTTCTTAGGGAGTTTTTTTCTTTTGTTTCTTTGATAACTAATAGGAAAAATTATTAATTACTCAGTAATGGAATAGTATACAGTTGGGGCTTCCTAAAGAGGCTCAAGACACAGCCTCAATTAAATGAAATAATTACAAATGAGCCCAATAAAACTGGTCCCTTGTCACTTTTTGCTTAGCCAAGGAGTTTTCCATTCCATACCAATCTCCTTTCCCATTGAATGCTTGCAACCAAATTTGTGGTCAGTCACTTAAATTTCTTGATCGCCGCCCTATAATTCCATATCACTGAATCGGGATTGTTGATCCAACCAGTTATCACCTTAGAATTTCCCCTCAATGCACTGCTGTTTTTTATGGATCCCGAGAGAGTTAAATCAAATGGTAGACACTTTAGCTAAATCTGGTTTGGGAAGGGATATTTTGTATGGTTGTTATTATTTGGCTGTTTCTTGAGTGGGCTTTAGTCTTTTTGTTGTCAAGCCCTTGATTGTACATCTGCTCATGTTCATCCTTCCCCTTTTTTGAATGAAAAGTTATCTTTCTCTGAAAAAAGAAAGACATGAAGGCGTTTCCAGATTCTTGTAACAGACTTATCCTGCATTTAAAAGTGCTACTTTTGAGTGCTTATTGGGAAAGTGCTAAAAGATTCCAAAATCACCCAAGAAAAAGCCAATTTGGGCATTTGGTAAAAAAATCCCAATAAGCGTTTTCTCACCAAAATAAGCCCATCTTGAAGAACCTGAAAATTTGGGCCTTTTCCCACCCACATTTTGAAGAAGCGCTTATTGCACTTCTGGCCTGTCTTGGCCTGCCACCTAATTATCAGAATACCTATACTACCCCTGTTTGAAAGAAACACTTCTTCACCAAACACTCATAAGTTTCTTATTTAATAACCACTTATTTGAATAGCCCACTGCCTTACACTCAATGAATAAGTTGATTTGCTAATTCCCTTACAGTGGATGTAGTACACATCTTTGAGAGAACAGACTTCTTTCATCATCATTGCCATTGGAAAACATAACAGGTGTGACAATCATGCGAGCAACCTTCCAGCAAAGAGTTCTAATCTTAGCAGGAATTGGGTCCTTCCTCATTAGTTTGTATAGAGATCTTCCAAGGGAAGTTCAATAAAGGCTTTAGGTTGTTTAGATCATGGAAGAAAAAGGTGTAGTTGAATACTCCCTTGTCTTAAATCCAAATTTAACTATGGGCACCAGATGTGTCAAGGATAATGTCTCGTCTTTTAATAAGAGAATTGAAACCATCATGATCTCTTAGACCTCTATGGGGACATATTATGATGGTTCAAGTACATGTCAGGCCATCAAATAAGCCTACCAAAAAAGTTAGATCATTGGTGGTGGATGTGGTTGGTAATATTGATAATTTAGTTGTGTTCTTAGGCCAGAAATCTTTTTGATAAATGATAGAGTTTTATTAAACAGAGAAGGGGTTACATCGAGATTTACAAGACAAACCATCTCAATAGGGACACGAGGTGCAATCCCAACCTACAACAACACAATTCAACTGAGCCAAAAAAAGTTCAGACTTATGCACCTCCCATCTTCGCAAAGTAATCTGCCATCCCATTTGTTGACCACCTTTTCCATTGAACAAAAACTGTCATAGGCACCTAATGGAAAAAGGCAAACAAAACAGGAGACAAACAAAAGAACTTCTTCATCTAACTTGGGGGTTGAATGAGGGCTCTGGAAGCATGGGAAGGAAAAGTAGATCTGCTCATCGTTGACTATGGTTAATGTTAAGATTTTATTGTGGAATAATAAGAGTGTTTGGATCTGGGAGGAGACGGATGGTGGCAGGGGACTTTATCAAAGAAAAGAGGCCGGATATCTTGATGTTACAGGAAGCTAAATTACAGAAACTGTATTTCTCTATCATAAGGAGTATTTGAGGTTTCCAGCTGTGTGATTGGCTTTATATTCCAGCAGTAAATACTGTAGGGGTGTAGCTCTGGTGTGGAATAGCTCCATATTTACTGTGGTAGATAATCATGTTGGAGTCTTCTCTATTATGGTGAAACTTTACTCACAGAAGCTGGATACAACTTTCCAATGCGTTAGAAGGTTTGACAGTTTAATGAAGCTATTTTCAGATTTTGTGCAAGAGTGGGAGATGCTGGACTTAACTCTGGCGGGTGCTCGTTTTACCTGGACCAACAACCAGGACTCCCCTTCTCTGGTGAGACTTGACCATTTCATTATTTCTGTGGAATGGGAGGAGCTGTTTCCTCAGTCTTTACAGGAAGCCCTTCCGAGGGTAGTTTCCAATCACATCCCTTTGATGCTGGATACAGGGGGGATTACCAAAAATCCTGCGCCCTTTAGATTGAAGCACAGGTGGCTGGAGCTGGAAGAGTTCCGTGCAAACATTATTAAGTGGTGGTCTGAAGCAAGATTTGAAGGGTCAGCTAACCACGTGTTCAGCAAAAAGTTACACAAGGTAAAGGTTCAGGTTAAAGAGTGGCAGCTATTTCAGTCTAGTGAGTCCAGGAAAAGGAAAGAGGAATGTTGCCAAATTATTTCTGAAATTGACAGAGAGGAAGAGGATGCATTTTGGTCAAACTTGGAGAAATTGGATGAAGGTTTGCGCTTCCAAGTTACTCTATTCTGCTAAATGGTCCAGCAAAAGGTAATTTTAGAAGCTTTAGAGGTCTTAGGAAAGGAGACCCCCTATCCCCCCTTCTATTCCTTATTGTCTTGGAAGGCCTGAGTAAGATGATTGATAGAGCTGTGGGAGGTGGCTGCCTAGAAGGATTTCAAATAGCCAACAATGGTGTAGAAATCCCCCTACTTCAATTTGCGGTTTATACACTATTTTTTTTTTTTTTTGCAGTGCTAAAGCAGAGCAAGTAATTTCTTTGAGGTACATTCTGTGCTGGTTTGAAGTGGTGTCAGGGTTAAAGATCAATTTGGCGAAGAGTGAAATGATGGCTGTTGGAGAGGTTGCAAACTTGCAGTCCTTGGCAGATTTCTTGGGTTGTAAGCTAGGTGCTCTTTCTTCTTCCTATTTGGGGCTGCCTTTAGGGGCCAAGTGCACTTCTAAAATCATTTGGTCTTCAGTGGTGGAGAAAATGTCTGGTAAACTAGCTTTATGGAAGGCAAGGTACTTGTCTAAAGGGGGTAAGCTAACTCTTCTAAGGACTGTGTTGGCCAGCATCCCTATTTACTATATGTCTTTGTTTCCAATTCCTTCAGAGATAGCTTTGAAATTGGAGAAAATTATGAGAGACTTCCTTTGGGTGGGTTAGAAAGACTCTGAAAAGATCCTATTTGTCAATTAGGACCAGATTTGTAAGCCTATCAAATAATCAAATACAGTGGTCTTGGAATTAGAAAACTTGTTAGCGTAGGGGTATTTCTGTCTTTATACCTTGATTGATGTTGCTGATCTGGAATGTTGTGTTGAAACATGTGCTCTTAACTTAAGTAAGGGCACATAGGTCTTTTCAGTTATGTTTTAATAATAATATAAATACTTCCTGGCCGACTGGGAGAAGTCAAGTTGACTCTTTCAGTTCGAACCAGAATTCTCTCTTTCTCTCTTTCTCTCTTTCTTTATCACTTTTTCTTCTTCTACATAACTGAACACAGTCAGGCCGAACTCTAAGGCAGACCTGAATTCTAACATGGTATCAGAGCAGGTTAAATCTGCCTAGATTTCTGCTTGCCTAGGGTTCATTCTCTGCGCACCCTATCTAGGGTTTTCCTCCTTTTTTCTGTGTTCGATTGGAGATAAGGGAAAGGGCTGAAAAGGAGTGATCTCCCTCTTCCCTTGGGGGTCTCTATGCCTCCAGTCAGGTCGTATGTGGCAGGTTGCTATGATTTCTGAGATCGCCCTCTCCTAGTAGAGGAAGAATAGAGGGCCGAACTGTGTGTGGCTGTTGTGTGTGGACTGCTCTCCCGCTCGCATGGGTGTTACTTCAGCGATAAGGTAAGAGATTTCAGTTCTAGGTTTTTTTTTTGAAGAGATATGATCATATAGTGTTTCGGCCAGTAAGAGCTAGGGTTTATGCTGGTTTCTTTGTGCATGTTGAAGGAAGAGATATGATCATATAGTGGTGAGATTTCAGGTAGTTGTAGGAGCAGGGTTTGTGGTGTAAAGAGCACACATTCCAGCAACAATTAGTGCTGCAATCAGTGTGACAGGTGTGACCTAGTGGTGTGTAGTGTGCAGATCTCAGTGATAATAGAATTCAGCAAGTGTGTAGAATTGGTGATAACATAATGGGAGACAGTAATGATTATAAACCTAGTGTGATGGTGCCTACAGACTACCTGAATGTTCAGATGACCTCCATTAAGTTAAATGGAGAGAATTATGTGCCTTGGGCTAAATCTGTTGAAGTCTTTCTAAAGGCAAAGAAGAAGGTAAAACATACCAGAGAGGAGAAACCCTCCTCTGACTCTCACGAATATGAAGATTGGGAGCAAGAGGACGCTCAGATCATCACATGGTTGTGGAACAGTATGGAACCCAGGATTAGTGTGAACTTCATGTTCCTTGATACTGCCAAAGACGTGTGGGACCATGCGAAAAAATTGTATTCGGGGCAGGTCAATACAACCAGAGTTTATCAGCTTTATCAAGAGTACTTTAATTTGCAACAGGGCAATCAGAGTCTTGAGGAGTACTATGCCAACATGAGGAACATACGTAATGAGTTGAGTGTCTATCATCCCCTCACTTCTGATGTCAAGATTCAACAACAACAGAGAGAGCAGCTTGATGTGACTAGGTTTTTGGTGGGGCTAAAGTCTAAGTATGAACCAGTACGAGCTCAGATATTAGGGGGATCAGCTCTTCCGCCCCTAGAAGAGGTATTTGCTCGACTTCAGAGGATTTCTATCGGATCTACTAAGAACTCTAATATCTCAGATAGATCTGCCTTTGTTGCATCGAGAGGCCGTGGTGGTAGAGGTGGAGCTCGGGGAGCTCAGTCTGGCCGTGGTGGTAGAGGTGGAGCTCGGGGAGCTCAATCTGGCCGTGGTGTTGGTAGTGGTTCTGCATATGGCCGAAGTGGCAATAGTGGGTCTACTTATAATCGTGGTGGTGGTCATACTAGGAGCAGAGATTCAGGGGGAGCCCGTGGTAGAGGACGTAGCTCAGGCCCGAGGAAGTGCACTCATTGTGGTATGGATGGACATACCATCAACTATTGTTATGATTTACATGGTCCTCCCTCAACCTGGGCCAATCATGCCGCGACCAGTGACTCAAGTTCCAGCTTTAAACAGGAGAATCATTCATCTGACCAGTTGCCTCCTACATCCACAGATGGTTCCATGAAGGAGATGGTGAGTGTTCCCCGTGATGAATATGAGAGGTTCATCCCATTTCTAATTATGTTTCTCTTACTCACCTTTCCGCTTCCCATCGCCAGTTTGTTACCTTGTTATCATCAGTTGTTGTTCCTAAAGATGTCCAGGAAGCCCTTGCCTCTCCAAGGTGGTGCCATGCCATGGAAGAAGAACTCTCAGCCCTTCATCATAATCATACTTGGGACCTCGCTGCTCTTCCTCCTGGGAAGCAAGCTGTTGGTTGTAAGTGGGTTTATACAGTTAAGTATCTGCCTGATGGTAGTGTTGAACGCCTGAAAGCGCGGTTAGTTGCAAAAGGGTACTCCCAAACCTATGGCATCGACTACACAGAGACCTTCTCACCGGTTGCTAAGATAGGGTCAGTTCGTGTTGTGATCTCTCTTGCAGCCATGTATGAGTGGCCACTATATCAGCTTGATATCAAGAATGCCTTTTTGCATGGTGACTTACTCGAGGAGGTCTACATGGAGCAACCTCCAGGGTTTGTTGCTCAGGGGGAGGATGGTAAGGTGTGCAGACTAAGGAAGGCTGTATATGGGCTTAAACAGTCTCCTCGAGCATGGTTTGGTAGGTTCAGTGAGGTGGTAAAGAAGTTTGGCATGAAACAGTGCAAAGTTGACCATTCTGTATTTACTCATGACTCTCCGGGAGGAAAAATACTGTTGGTGGTGTATGTAGATGATATTGTTATTACTGGGAATGATAACATTGGTATTGATAGGCTGAAAACTTATCTGCAGGATCACTTTCAGGCAAAGGATCTGGGTAAATTGAAATACTTCTTGGGGATAGAGGTAGCGAGATCCAAGTATGGGATTAACCTGTGCCAGAGGAAGTATGTGCTTGATTTGCTGGAAGAAACAGGCTTGTTGGGTGCCAAACCAGCTGAAACACCCATGGACACAAATACCAAGCTAAGCAGTGATATGGGTGAAGTGTTTGAAGACCCTGGCAGATACCGACGACTTGTGGGCAAACTAAACTATCTAACCATTACCAGACCAGACATCTCATTTGCAGTTAGTGTGGTAAGCCAGTTCATGCAAAAACCTCTGACTCCTCATTGGAATGCGGTTTTGAGAATTGTGAAATATCTAAAAGGGGCCCCGGGTCGCGGTCTGATATACAAGAGTGGGGGAAAACTTGAAATAGAAGGGTATTCTGATGCTGATTGGGCCGGTTCTATGTCTGATAGGCGGTCTACCACAGGCTATTGCACGCTTCTGGGAGGTAACCTGGTGACATGGAAAAGTAAGAAGTAGACGGTTGTGGCAAGAAGCAGTGCAAAGGCAGAATATAGGGCTATGGCGCATACCGCTTGTGAAGTAGCGTGGCTAAGGAACCTTCTACAGGAAGTAGGGTACAACATTAACACTCCAATGAAGCTCTATTGTGATAATCAGGCTGCAGTTCATATCTCCTCTAATCCAGTGTTTCTTGAAAGAACCAAGCACATTGAGGTTGACTGTCACTTTGTGAGGGAGAAGGTGCTGAATGGAGAGCTAGACACTACACATGTTAATACAGGAAATCAGTGGGCTGACCTATTTACAAAAGGCTTGAGTCGGGGAAGAGTGGACTACATATGTAACAAGCTGGGAGTATATAATATATACTCACCAGCTTGAGGGGGAGTGTTAGCGTAGGGGTATTTCTGTCTTTATACCTTGATTGATGTTGCTGATCTGTAATGTTGTGTTGAAACATGTGCTCTTAACTTAAGTAAGGGCACATAGGTCTTTTCAGCTATGTTTTAATAATAATATAAATACTTACTGGCCGACTGGGAGAAGTCAAGTTGACTCTTTCAGTTCGAACCAGAATTCTCTCTTTCTCTCTTTCTCTATCACTCTTTCTTCTACATAACTGAACTTAGTCAGGCCGAACTCTAAGGCAGACCCGAATTCTAACAAAACTAAAACCTTTCAATCTGGCCCTTCTTGTAAATGGTTCTGGAGGTTTTTTATTTTTTTTGATCAATAAATGGTTCTGGAGGTTCTTCAAGAGCCCAATGAGCTTTGGAGGCAAGTTATAGCACAGAAGTATGGTATTCATGCTAACGGGTGGTATGCAGCTGAGTCTAACCTCTCTTATGGATGTGGGGTGGGGAAGGGGATCTATAAGGCTTATTCTCATTTTGTAAAGGAATTAAGTGTAAGGTTGGGAATGGTACAAATTTGAATTTTTGGCATGATAGTTGGTGCTCAGACTTCCCTTTGAAAGACTTGTTTCCAGAATTATTTCTCTTGGCCGCTGATAAGGAAGCCAAGGTAGCTGAGCGCTATGTTGTTTCAGGTGATTCTCTTGTCTGGACTCCCTCTTTCCGAAGAGACTTTAATGATTGGAGGTTCCTCAGGTTGGCAGAGCTGTTGGCAAAGCTGCAAGACGTAAGGTTAAACCCCCTTGCCACAGATCAGCACTGTTGGAGTTGGTCCAAGTCTGAATCTTTCTCAGTTAAATCCTTGTACTCTGGTTTGGATCCTGCCATGCTAGACTTTTTCCCCAGTCACCTAGTTTGGGGTGGCCTGGCCCCCTCTAAAGTGAAGTTTCTTGCATGGGTAGTGGTTGGAGATAAGTGTTTGACAAAGACCTTGCTGATTTGAAAAGGGTTGGTGCTGCCAGATACCTCTTGTGGCTTATGTGGTAAGGGAGAAGAGACCTCCTGTCATCTGTTTCACCACTATGAATTCTCTTCAAGAATCTGGAATCACTTTGTTTAGGTCATTCATTCTTCCTCCTGCATGCCTAATTCTGTCAAGTCCCTTCTTGAGAGCTGTGTAGAGAGATTGGGACGAATAGGCCCTAGCCCATTCGTGTCTTTCTAATTGGTTCTTTCTTGTTATATTTTCTTACTGGGCCTTTTTTTTATGCGCCTTTAGCTCTTGTTTATGTTTTCTAAGTATAGTGCTGATGTGGATGCCTACTTAAGGGCAACCTTGTAAAATATGTAACTTAAGCAAGTTTATTAAAAAGGATTAGTGGGAGAAAGAGGAGATTATCGAACTCCTCCTTTCTTTTTCCTTTCTTCTCCAATCTTCCTTCTTCTTCTTGCTGTCTTCTTCTTCTTCCTTAATTTCTTTTGCTTTATTCTAAAATATTCTACTAATTTTATTGGTTTGAATCACATCTTGGTATCAGAGCAGGTTTCCCTTCCGTTTTTCCCCTTTTTTTCTTTTTTTTCCCATACACTTTTTTCTAATTGAAAGGTGTATAGAGAGATCAATTGCTGATTATTCAGAGATTTTGTTTGCCTACTTGGTAGAGGGTTTGGAGAGTTAGAATCTGGCTGAAGGTTGCCAAGAAAGTGGGACTGCAATTTTTTTACCAAAACCCTAGCCGACTAGAGAATTTCCAGTTACGGGTTAAAGAGCCCGTTTGGGTGTGGCGCTCAAGGCTTGGAGGGTTTCTTTCTCCCTGGAGGCCAAGTACAGTGAAACCCTAGTTTTGGGACTTTTGAGTGCTTGACTGACCTTAGTTAGGACCATAAAGGTTAAAACATTGTTTTTTGATTTTCGTTTGAATGATGGAGCAATTTGGAAGTGAGGTGAAGCAGATCCCGGTGTTAGGGGTTAGTTCCGTAGATTCCATTTTGACAGGAGTGACTACAATTAAACTTGACGGAACAAATTACCTTGCTTGGGCACAATCTATTAAGATCCATGTCTGTAGTAGAGGTAAACTAGGGTTTCTAATGGGTAGTAAGGCGATGCCGGATGAGACTGATCCTACATATGAGAAATGGATGCAGGATAACTACATAGTTATTGGGTGGTTGGTAAATTCTATGCAGCCCTATATAAGTCAACACTATCTGTGGATGACTTCAGCCAAGGAGATTTGGGATAGTGTGACAGAAACATACTCTAAAAAATTAAATATTGCAAGGGCCTATAAATCATGCTACAACCTCAAGTAATCGTAGAATTCCTTGGATTATAGATTCTGGTGCATCGGACCATATGACTAGCATACCCAACCTTTTTTGTTCATACCAGCTCCTCTTGGGTAGAGAGAAGATTTCTCTTGCCGATGGGTCTCTTACTCCCATCTCTGGCAAGGGGAATATTAAAGCCTCTAACTCACTTGTATTATCCTCTGTCCTTCATGTTCCCAAACTTAGCACTAATCTTTTATTTGTTAGTAGTTTAACAAAATCAGTGAACTGCAGCATAACCTTCTTTCCTACTTATTGTGTTTTCAGGACCTGAAGTCTCAGAGGACGATTGGGAGTGGCCATGAGGCGAATGGGATATACTTGCTGGATGTCTCTGATCAAAGTCCTAGATTACCTAGTGGAGTAGCTTTGGAGTCTGCTTTATCAGAGTCAATTAATAGAGTTATGATATGTCATTTTAGATTTGGTCATTTGTCTTTTTCAGCTTGAGTCATTTGTTTCCAGAAATGTTTAAGGGAATATCCCTATCGAGTCTTCATTGTGAGTCATGTGAACTTGCAAAACATTGTAGACAATCTTTTTCAGTGAGTAATAAAAGATCTGTTTCTCCTTTCCATATTGTGCACTCTAATGTGTGGGGGCCATATCATTTACCTACTATGGGGGGCTACAAATATTTCATTCTTTTCATTGATGATTTCTCTCGTTCCACATGGATTTACCTCATGAAATCCCTGGATGAAGTACCAAATATTGTACAAAAATTTCATGAACTTAATATTTACCCAGTTTAACACTCAGATCAAAATATTCCGATTTGATAATGCAAAGGAATATTTTGAGAAGAATCTCTCCTACTTTGATACCTTTGGAGTTATTCATCAGAGTTCTTGTTCCTACACTCCTCAACAAAATGGAGTGGCAGAAAGGAAGAACAAACATGTGGTTGAGGTTGCGAGAAGTCTCCTTTTTGCTTCCCATGTTCCTGTTAAGTTTTGGGGTGATGTTATCCTTACAGCTACATACTTGATAAACCGAATGCCTTCTTGGGTTCTGGGTTTATGAAGGGTTGAGAGATCCATCAGATGGACGCCCAAAGATTGCGGAATAAGGGGCGAATTTCAAAAATTTTTCTCTCCCTTCAACTGGGAATCACATTCCCTATTTAGAAAATCATATTTTCAAGGATAAATCTTGAACCTTAAACTGAATCAGATCTGAACCAAAAGGAATGGGAGAGAATGATACCTGATACGGAGAAGTAATATCTCCCAACGAAGGTGTTCACGCCCAAGGAAGGATCCAAAGACTGCTCCCACTGAAGATGGCGCAGTGCAGGATGGAGCAGAATCAGCAGTGTTCTTCCCCAAGAACTCTGTCCTTCGCAAGAAACAGCAGGATGGAACGTGAGCACAGCTCCCTTTTCAATCATTTCTCAAAGAATTGATGTCAAGATTCAATCTTGACTTCTCCCACAGCTGGAGATCGAACTGGCAAACAGGGCGGCAAGAGCAGGGAGGCGGCAAGAGAGTATTCGCAGGGTGCAGAATTCTCTCTTCTTGATTTCAGCACTAAAGAGGATCTGATGTGTTTCTTGGTCTCTCTCAAGGCTGCCGCCCCCTCCTTCCTTTTGTTAACTTGAAAAGATCAGCTCCTAATCCCATTAGGAGGTGCTTATCCAAATCATATTTGGATCAGCCTTCTCTTCTAATGATAAGGATAAACCCTTATCTTATCTGCAGATTAGATTAGCTTTATCCTAATCTTATTAGGAGGTTTCTAGATCTGAATCACATTCAGATTTGGACTCTCTGAGTGGATAGGATTAAGACCCTATCTTAACTGCTAATCCATCTCAGAATTCGCCCCTTTAATTAACTAAATTAATAGCCCAGTTCGAAATGGGCTTTAGGCCCATTAAGCTTATGTGCTCACTTAACCTTCCTAACTGCTGCCCAGTTGGGCTTCCTTGTATGGCGTGGAACCCAAGCATTGATCTACACATCAGCCACATGGGTTCGGCCCAGCCTTTGTTACAAGGCCTAGTCGAATACACTGTTAAAGACAGTGCACCCCCTGAAACCCATCAAATGGGCTCTATGGGCCCAACATTTACCCTAAGTGGTTCCTGGGCCAAGCCACCTTGTAACACCCAGGGACTATGGGCAGATGCAAGATTAGCCCATCAGGTATTATCCTCAATGGTCTTACACTTAACCTCTCAGCCCATAATGATCATACACTGCCCGACAAGAGAGGACCTCTCCCTCGGCTGCAAGGAACAGTGCTGCACTCTCCACTTATATGGATCCCGGGAATTAAAACCCTTTTGCAAACATTTTAGAAACCATAATATATATACTTTTATATCTCATATAAAATATATTTTGCAAAACAAATTTCAATGGTTGAAATCGGCTGCCGACAGTCTTGGTTTCCAACAGTGAGAGTGCATCCCCGATCATTACCTTTGTTTGACAAAGGGGCTGATCCTTTCACTATGATCACCCACTCAGATGAATTCTCGGATTGTCCCAACATACCCAGGTTTTGACCCCCGCTAAGGATCTCACTGATTGGTACATAAAAGACAGTCCGATCCGACACCTAGTGCAGTATCATAATTGAGTCTAGGGGTCGGGTGTAACTTTCCAGTTTTGCCCATCAATCTCCAAGGTCCAGGGCAATACTGGAAATCTGGTCCAGTTCAAAGATTCAATTAATCCCACACTGTATGTGCCTAGGGTCTCACCCCGGTAGCTGAGACAAGCCACCCCAACCGACTTGGTGGCACATCAGTGTCAGCCTTGTCAGGATAGGTCTCCCCAGACCGACCCACTAGCTGTGAACATTCAAAACTAACACGAGTCTCAATAAGTGTCCAGTTTAAGGGTAATACACAGAAACATACCAAGGGAACATGAATCAAATATGTACTTTTATTCATTTACAATAAACTCATAAAGTACATCAATTTTGATTGAAGCTAAGGGCATACAAAACTGTCTAACAGTTTAAAACTCCCTTTAGCTTGCTTTTCCCAAATGAGGATCTCTTCTCTCTTCCTCTTAGGGTGTTTGGGTGCACTTGCTATGTTCATGTTCACAGTCATCAAAGACACAAGTTTGAGCCTAAAGCACACAAGTGTGTCTTTTTAGGATATGCCTCCACACATAAGGGTTACTGTTGTTTTGATTCGATTCGTGGCACTCACTTTGTTTCTAGAGATGTCACATTTGTAGAGTTTGTTCCTTTCTTTGGTACTTCTCTTGAGGGAGAGTATTCAGACGAGTTGTTTGCATTGTCACCATCTGTTCCTCTTCCAATTCCCATTGAATCTTTTATAGAGTCTCCTTCAGTCGAGTCATCTATCCCTGTTCCCCCTCCTGCTGCTCATCCCCCTACTTTTCCTTCCCATCCTATTATCTAGAGGTGGTACCAAAGACAAAGACTCAATGACATGCAAGTTGTTTCCACGCCTTCAAATGTGCCTGTTTCTCCTCCCATCACTACTGAGGTAACAGGTCAGCCCTCTTCTACCACTTCGGACACCTTCCCTGATCTTGATCTCTTTATTGCCCTTCACAAAGGAAAATGGAAATGTACAACTCATTGCATTTCCAAACACTTGTCCTACAATCTTCCTTCCCCTTCCTACTATTCCTTCCTTGCCTCTGTTTCCACACATGTGACTCCTAGATCTGTCCTAGATGCCTTGTCCAAACCAAAATGGAGGGATGCTATGATGACTAAACTAGATCCTTTGCATAAGAACAATACTTGGGAAATTGTGGAGCCGATTGGCTGTAAGTGGGTGTTCACTATTAAGTATCATTCTGATGGTACTATTGAGAGATATAAGGCCCATTTGGTTGCTAAGGGATATACTCATATGTATGGTATTGATTACTTGGAAACTTTTGCCCTAGTAGCCAAGATGACTTCAGTTCGAGTTTTGCTATCTTTAGCTATTGCTTTTGATTGGCCTCTTCATCAGTTTGATGTAAGGAATGCTTTTTTGAATGGGGACCTAAATGAAGAGGTCTGTATGTCATTACCTCCAGGGGTGTATGGGAAGGAGATGCAAGGAAAGGTTTGACAGATTTCGAGTTGCTCTTGTTTCTTTTAGGTACATACAGACTCAGTCGGATCATACTTTGTTTGTTAAGAGGAGAGATTCCTTAGTGACCCTCCTGTTTGTCTATGTTGATAATATTGTGGTTACAGGTAATGATACTTAGGAAGTTGTTCATCTCAAGAGTTTTCTTAACATTGAGTTTGAACTTTAAGACTTGGGAAAACTCAGATATTTCTTGGGAACTGAAGTTGCCAGATCTAAGGATGGTATCTTCATTTCTCAGCGGAAGTATGCTCTTGATCTCCTTGCAGAGATTGGGAAACTGGGGGCTCGACCTGCTTCTACTCCTATTGACCTAAATCATAAGTTGTCAACTACTGAAGATGAACTGTTGCCTGATAAGGGAGTGTTCCAGAGACTGGTCTGGAAGTTATTATACCTTTGCATGACTCGGCCAGATATTTCCTATGTAGTTAGTGTAATCAACTAGTTTATGCATTCTCCCAGCGATACACATTTAACAACTGCTGAGAGAGTTCAATGCTATCTAAAAGGGACTCTAGGGAAAGGTATCTTGTTTGTTAGGCATGGGCACATGAAGCTAGAACCATACATTGATGCTGATTGGGCCGGATGTATTGATGATAGGAGGTCTACTTCAGGTTACTGTGCTATTGGTAGCAGGGAACATTGTATATTTGTATCATGGAGGAGTAAGAAGAAATCTGTAGTGGCAAGATATTTAGCTGAAGCAGAGTACAGGGCAATGGCACATGGAGTTTCTGAACTTTTTTGGTTAAGATCACTTTTAGATGAATTGGGTATAGACTATGAGAGGCCAATGATGTTATATTGTGACAACTAGGCTGCTATCAACATTGCACATAATCCTGTTCAACATGACAAAACTAAGCACATTGAAGTTGACAGACATTTTATACGAGAGAGAGTTGCCTTAGGAGAAGTTTGTCTACCATTTGTTGCTTCTGAAGAACAATTGGCTAATGTTTTGGCAAAAGGTGTTCCTAAAGGAAAGCTGGCTCATTATATAAGCAAGCTAGGCATGATGGATATCTATGCTCAGTTTGAGGGGTAGTGTAGAGAGACTGGGCCGAATGGGCCCTAGTCCATTCGTGTTTTTCTAATTGGTTCTTTCTTGTTATGTTTTCTTATTGGGCCTTTAGCTCTTGTTTATGTTTTCTAACTATAGTGCTGATGTAGACGCCTACTTAAGGGCAACCTTGTAAATTATGTAACTTAAGCAAGTTTATTAAAAAGGATTAGTGGGAGAAAGAGGAGATTATCGAACTCCTCCTTTCTTTCTCCTCTTCTCCAATCTTCCTTCTTCTTCTTGCTGTTTTCTTCTTCTTCCTTAATTTCTTTTTCTTTATTCTAAAATATTCTACTAATTTTATTGGTTTGAATCACATCTAGCTGGAAAGTTGAAGGTATGAGCAAGGGTAGGATCTTGTGGAGTGCAATTCCTTTGGCAGTCCTGTGGTCCATTTGGAGGGAGAGAAATAGGAGGATCTTTGATCAAAAACAGCTCCAAGTAGAAAAGGTGATAAATTCAGTTGTAGATGATTTGATAGGGTGGCTGAGTTCAAATATGCTGTTCAAATGGGATATTGAGTGCTTGTGTAGTAGTTAATTTGATACAAGGAGTTCACTGCACAAAGGCTGTGTAATAGTTAATTTTTTTAGGGTTCTTTAGGTGGTTCTTTTACACAGCCTTTGTGCAGTGAACTCCTTGTATCCATCTTTTATTTATTTAATAACATCTTACTTTACCTCTTCAAAACAAAAAAAAAAAACTGTCATATCTCTAACCAGCCATTTGAACTTTTTCATAGATTTCTTGTACTTCCAAATCACTGTTTCCGGTTCCTTCAGCCACTCTACTATCAATTTAGAGTTACCTTCATTGAATAGTCTGTCAAAATTTAGCTGTCTAGCAATCTGTTCTTAGGCCAAAATCAATATGTTATTTTGATGATTATAAGGGCTAAAAGGAGACTGACCTTGCAGAAACTGAAATAATTGTCCAAAGCAGGTAACATGACTTATAAGAGTGGTTTTAACAACCTCTATACTCGTTTCATGTCTGTCAAAATTTAGCTGTCTAGCAATCTGTTCTTAGGCCAAAATCAATATGTTATTTTGATGATTGTAAGGGCCAAAAGGAGACTGGCCTCGCCGAAATTGAAATAATTGTCCAAAGCAGGTAACATGACTTATAAAGAGTGGTTTTAACAACCTCTATACTCATTTCATGTCTCTCTTCCCTATACTTGCTTCTGTGGTTGATCGAATTCAAAAATGTCGAAGGGACCTCCTTTTGGATGGGTTGAAGATGACTTCAACTACTGCAAATTAAAGATGATACACAACTTGGCTTTCCTTCCCGATTCTAAAACCTCTGAAGATATTTCTTTCATTCGCTCTCTTTAAATGTTTACTAAAAATATCTCTTACCAACGTAAACAACATTGGTGATAATGGGTCCCCTTGTAGTAAACCCCTCGAAACCTTAAAGAATTCTTTAGGGGAGCCATTGATCAATATCAAAAAATGAATTGTCTTCAAACACCCATCATCCACCTTATCCACCTCTAGCCAAAACCCATTTGGGCCATCGCCCACTATAAGAAAATCCAGTCCACATGATCATAGGCCTTTTTCAAATCCAATTGGAACGCAAAACCTTTCTTCCGCGATTTTCAAAAATTTTCCACTGCGTCATTAACTATTAGAGTCTGATCCAAAATTTGTCTATTCCTAACAAAAACTCCTTGCTCTTTGCTCTTTGGATACCATCCAATGAAGAACCTCTTTTTGTTTTTGAGAAGAGGTAAAGTATGAATTTCATTAAAATCCCTGAAAAACAAGAAGCTATATCAGGGAAAGCCTTACAAAAACTAAGCCACTATCCCATCAGCATTTACAAAAAGGCTGATGTAAAGGCTTGTAGTGAGGCTAATTGGTCTCAACTCATTTGTAGAGGTAGCCCCTATGCATTTTGGAATCAATGACAAAGGTTGCATTCATTCTTTTTCCCACTTTTCCCCTCAAAAAGAACTCATCAAACACTTTTTTCAGATCCTCCTTGATAAAATCCCAACACTAATGGTAAAAGGCCATAGTGAAACTATCCATACCAGGGGCCTTATCACCACTCATACCCATTACAGCCCTTTATCTCCTCCAATGAGAAAGGTTCCTCAAGCCTTGCTGCCACCTCTGAGGGCACCTTCTTCCACTAGATCCTTTACACCACAGGCCTTTGTATACACCTTGGTGAGTACAAAGCCTTATAATGTGAATAATAATATAATATACTATTCTATTAATGATGAAAAAAATGTGATAATAATATACTCTCGACTTCCCCTTTATCCCTAAATTCTTCACCATCAACCACCACCATAGAAATTAGAATTTTCTTTCTTCTCCCATTTGCCATCAGGTGGAAAAACCATTCCCTCCTTTAACCATTTACACCTCAGTTTTTGTCTCCTATAAATTTCCTCCCTTCTTATTGTTGTCTCCAACTCCACCTTCAACTCCAATCTTTTCTGTCTTTCTTCCTCATTCAGATCCCTTCCTTCTCTCTCAACTTTGTCTAGAGATCCAATTTGTCTTAGCAGATCTACCTTTCTCACCTCTGCTCTTCCAAAGGTCTGAATATTCCAAACTTTGAGCTGCCCTTATTCAACTTAATTTTTGCATAAATTGGAACCCAGCCCAACCCTCCATATTATAATCCTTCCACCACCTTTCTATATTCTCCTTAAACTGAGGACGAATTATCCACATATTTTCAAATCTAAAAGGCATAGGTCCAAAAGATAACTCTTCTGATTGCAATAAAAGTGGCCAGTGATTTCAAGTTGGTCTTGTCAAGGTTTTAAGTACCACCGACCCAAAGTGCTCTTCCCACTCCGTGGTTACCAGAAATCTATCCAACTTACAACAAATCAGATTCTCTTGTAAGTTAGACCAAGTGAATTGTGTATTCTGTAAAGGAAGGTCCTCAATAAACTCATTAAAATTCCCCATACTTGTGATTCTTGAGGATCCTACTCTCTTTTTGGCAGAAAACTGATTCACATTGAAATACCCCACTAAACACCAAGCTCCTTCACACATTCTTCTGATACTGTGCAGCTCCACCCACAAACTCTCCCTGTTAACTTATGTGTAGTTCAACAATGATATATCAAAATCTACCCTTAGTGCTTTGGTTGCTTTATCCATTTGTAGTGGTTTGGGGCAATTTGTACTAAAAATGCCTTGGCTGATCATGTAAAACTCCATGACCAAGGTGGTGAGGAGTTTACTAGAGGACCTTTGACGAGTTTGCAAGAAGAAAAAGGGATGAGAAATTGAAGAACTAAATCCTTCAGGAAGGAAGCAAGGAATGGGATGAGGACAACTCACTCCAGGAGGATATGCTCATGGATGAAGACTGAAGTTTTGGTGGTTTGCAGGGAGGGCTCTTCTTTTTGATTAATTGATGGGCTGGTGGCCTTTGTATCCATGGAGGTTCATTGGGTCTCTATTCCTTGATCTTTGCTCAGAACTGATTGGGTAAATCTTTGCTTGTAATCTGTGGGGTTTTTGGGTTTTATGGGCTCTCTGAGGTTGTTCTTATTCTGGTGATATATCACCTTGCTGTTGTATTTCTTTCCCTTTTTATTTTTAATAAAATTTTCCTTTATTCTTCAAAGAAAAGAAAAAAACTCCATGGACTACTTTGGGTACTTGGAAATCTTAAAAATGTTTTTCTTCCCCTTGCAGGTTCTATAAGGTTTACAAATAAAGTTGCTCTTACATTTAGAAGAACACCACTTTTGATACCTGAAACTGGGATGAACATATGTCCACTGATTTACAATGAGTATATCCCTTGCCATGATTTGTCGTATACCAAAGAGTTGCTCTCAGATTTAGATCTTTCTAGGAAAGAAGAACTCGAAAGGCACTGCCCTCCTCTTGCAAAAAAGTTGTTCTGCTTGGTGCCTCCACCAGTGGATTATAAAATACCAATAAGGTGGCCAACTAGTAGGGATTATGTATGGCAAAGCAATGTGAACCATACACATTTGGCTGAAGTCAAAGGAGGACAAAACTGGGTGCACGAGAAAGATCAGTTTTGGTGGTTCCCAGGCGGTGGTACTCATTTCAAGCATGGGGCTCCTGAGTACATTCAAAGGTACATGGTTGTCTGATCTATTGATTTATTTAAGATTCCTTAGATATTATTTATTTTTCGATGCACTTCTATCTTTTGGTCATTGCTCATACTATGATCATACCACCATTACTTGAATCTCCTACCTAATGAATTGGTATGTTGATTAATTGGTAACTTGCTATTTAAAGACTTGGGTTTTCAATTCCTTAGATATTATTTATTTTTCGATGCACTTCTATCTTTGGGTCATTGCTCATACTATGATCATACCACCATTACTTGAATCTCCTACCTAATGAATTGATATGTTGATTAATTGGTAACTTGCTATTTAAAGACTTGGGTTTTCAATTCCCTTGCCCGATCATTTGATTTATTTAAGATTCCTTAGATATTATTTATTTTTCGATGCACTTCTATCTTTGGGTCATTGCTCATACTATGATCATACCACCATTACTTGAATCTCCTACCTAATGAATTGGTATGTTGATTAATTGGTAACTTGCTATTTAAAGATTTGGGTTTTCAATTCCCTTGTCCGATCTATTGATTTATTTAAGATTCCTTAGATATTATTTATTTTTCGATACACTTCTATCTTTGGGTCATTGCTCATACTATGATCATTCCACCATTACTTGAATCTCCTACCTAATGAATTGGTATGTTGATTAATTGGAAACTTGCTATTTAAAGATTTGGGTTTTCAATTCCCTTGTATATGACTATTGTACTTTGAATAAGGGAGGCTATTCAATTATTTGTCACTTTCTCTGCTAGTTTTCATTTAAGCATCTACTGATTTGATTTGTATTTTAGTAATTTATGTTTTAACATGTAATGCCATGACATTATGTTGACTATCATTTTGCTGATAAAAAAAATTATGTATGACTATTAAATGCACCGCTATAGAATATGTGTACACTAATTATTTCTTGTGGCATGGACTTTGACTTGCCTTGCCAGGCCAAAATGCATTGATGCTGTCTAGCTGTCTTACCTGAGCTTATGTATAGATGCATGTTTACTTGCACATTTTTACTCATGTTTGCTTGCATGATTTGTAACAACTTGTGATCTTACATAGTTAAATTTTGGGGGAGAAAGTGGATGAAATGTATATTGGACATAACAACAAATTGTGTAATAAAATAAATAGTCACTGCATTTCTTTGATTAATGTAACAGTTGAAAATTACACCTACAGTAATTCAGATAATGCAAGTAAAGAAGAAAAGAGAGAAAGAGAATGAAGAAGAAAAGAAGTTTTAGCAATAGGTTGTGGAAGAAGAAAAGAAGAATTTGAACTTCTCTCTCTAGCCCCCTTTCATCACTTTTATTAATAATTCTAAGTTTGAGTACAATTACTTGGATGCCCTTAATGGGGTGGCCAGCACTAAAGAAATAATTAAAGAAAATAAAAGAAAGCCGATAAGGCCCATGACTAAGAAACATAACTTTTAAACACTACTTAAAAGAAATAAAGAACACTAGCGCCCATTCGGCCCATTCTCACTACAATCCCCCTCAAGCTGAGCATAGATGTCAATCATGCCCAGCTTGCTTACATAATGTTGAAGCTTTGCCTTTGGGACTCCCTTAGTTAGAAAATCTGCTAGTTGTTCTTCTGATGCAATGAAAGGTAGGCATAACTCTCCTGAAGCCACTCTCTCCCATATAAAGTGTTTGTCTACCTCAATGTGCTTAGTTCTATCATGCTGAACTAGGTTGTGAGCAATGTTAATAGCAGCTTGGTTATCACAATACAACAGTAGTGGCTCGTCACATGAAACACCCGTCTAATTAAGGAGAGATCTAAGCCATAACAACTCAGAAGCACCATGGGCCATAGGTCTATACTCTGCCTCAGTTGAAGATCTAACAACCATTGATTGCTTTTTTCTTCTCTAGGAAACAATATTTCCGGCTATCATAGCACAATATCCTGATGTGCATCTGCTGTCATCCACGTTTCTTACCCAATCAACATCTGTATATGCTTCTACCTTCATGTGTCCATGTTTAGCAAATAATATACCCTTCCTGGGTATTGTTTTTATGAAGGGCTTCTATTTTAGTACTCATACATCTCTCCAATCTGGCGTGGCTAAGGCTTCTAAAACAAACTTTGGGATGGATTGAGAAGAAATGGAGGCTAGAAAGGCATAGTAGGACGGGGACAACAAGTTATAGGAAAGGTATTTGGAAATACAATGAGCTGTACATTTCCTTTTAACTTTTCTCAAAGCAATGGGTAGGTAAAGGTCTGGAAACGAGGGTGTTGGTGGAGGGGGCGATGGACATGTCCTCTCTTCAGTAATTGAGAGCGCCAGAGTCTCAGCTGGAGATGTGGGACAATCTGTGTTTGCCTTAGCCCTTGCCACTGGTACCACCTCTGGGGAATAGGATGAGTGGAAACAACTGGAGGACTAGTAGGAGGAGGAGGAGGAATAGGAGTGGAAGACCTCAAAGGAGAAGATCCCAATGTTGGAATGGGGGTAACTGTGGAGGGCTCGACACAAGACTCAATTGGAGTTGGCAAAGGAAGGGATGAAGAAAACAACTCGAGTGATCTCTCCCCTTCAGAAGGATGGCTATAAAAAGGAACTAATTCTGCAAAAGTGACATCCATGGAAACGAATTGGGTGCCAATAATGGGATCAAAACAACAATACCCTTTCTGTGTGGAGACATAACCAAGGAAGATACACTTCTGAGTCTTAGTGTTAAACTTGTGTCTTTTGGAATTGGGAATGTGGACATAAAAAGTGCAACCAAAGACCTTCAGAGGAATAGAGAAAATCTCAACATCAGGAAAGAGGACTCTAAAGGGAGATTTTAACCCCAAGGCTCGAGAAGGCATGAGGTTAATAAGGTATGTAGTTGTTAAAACTCCATCATCCCAAAACCTCATAGGAACGTAGCAAAAAGAATGCTCCTTGTAACTTTCACAATGTGCTTGTTTTTGCTCTCTGCTACTCTATTTTGTTGTGGAGTGCGGGGACAAGAACTCTGATGAACAACCCCAAACTTCTCAAGATAGGAGGTAAGGTCCTACTCAAAATATTCCTTAGCATTGTTTGTTTGGAATATTTTGATGCGGGTATTAAATTGAGTGAGTATGTGTTCATGGAGCTGTTGCACAAGTTTAGGCACTTCAACCCGAGTGCGCATAAGGTAAATCCAAGTATATCATGAAAAATCATCAATAAACAAGATGAAATATTTATACCCACCCATACATGGTAAATGGTAAGGCCCCCACACATTAGATTGAACGATATTAAAAGGAATAGTTGATCTTTTATTACTTGAAGGATAAGTTCTCTTACAATGCTTTGAGAACTCACAAGACTCACAATGAAGACTTGATAGATTAATTCATTTAAATAACTCTGGAAACAATCGACTCAATGAAGAAAAGGACAAATGATCCAAACGACTATGACATAACATAATATGACTAGTGGACTAAAACAAATGCAGTTCTCTTAGGTTGTACTTGGCTTTGCTCAGGCATGTCTAACAAATAGATCCCATTCGCTTCATGGCCACTCCCAATCACCTTTTAAGATTCCATGCCTGAAAAACACAATATGAAGGAAAAAAGGCCACATTGCAATTTAGGGATTTAGTCAAATTACTAACTGAAAGCAAATTGGTATTAAGTTTAGGTACATGAAGAACAAATGATAAGGTCAGGGCATTAGAAGTCTTAATGTCTCCCTTTCTTGTGATAGGGGTTGGGGAGCCATCAGCAAGGGATATCTTACCCTGTCCAGAAAGAAGTTGGTAAGAGGTGAATAACTATGAAACACTGGTCACATGGTCAGAAGCACCAGAATCAATTATCCAAGGGGTTTTATGAGTACCTGAGACAAAAGCATGATGTGTAGTGGCACAAATACTTGAGTGAGCATATGCAGAGGAAGGAATAGTCTCTGAAGGAACTGTAGCAGTGGACTCCAAGTGGCTGATGATTCGGCCATACTTCTCATATTCAGCCCTGGCGGCTGCAAGCTGTTCTCCCACTGACTTCTCTCCACCCTATCCTTGTTCACCTTGTGAAGAGGTGGCTACATTTGCATTTCTACCTTTTCCAGAGTCAACCCTTTTTTTGTTTGATAATTGAAATAATTTTATTAATCAGCAATAGGCAATAGTACAAAGTCCCCAAGGAAAGGCACAAGTTGCAACCTCTCCGGGCTAGTTAAGTATAGATTTCCAAATTAATAACAACTTACATAGAAGCACAAAAATGATCTTCCCTAGAAACCCCCTGTTTGGCTAAAGCATCAGCCAAAGAATTAGCAGACCTACTAACCCATTTTACCTCAACTCTCATATTGCTGGTTAACCACTTTACTTTTTTGATGAGATCTTTGTAGCCCCAAATGGTGGTATCCAAGTTTAGGAGACACCTTGTTACCACCTGAGAGTCCCCTTCAACTAGGAGATGCTCCACCCCAAGCTGGTTGGCGATCTGAATTCCTTGTACTACAGCAAGGATTTCTGCCCTTGTGGAATCCCCCACTCCCACCGGTCCTGAGAATAGGGAATTTATGTTGCTGTCCTTATTTCTCAGGATACCCCCCTATACCTGAAGGCCCGGGGTTGCCATGGCTGCTTCCATCAAAGTTCAGCTTGATAACACCTTCCAAAGGCGGAATCCATTCTGACAGAATTCTATCATTCTTTGTTGAAGTGTTAGCTATTACTAGCCAATTCCTCCACAAGTCATCAAAGGAGAAGTCATCAAAGATATCCACAAATTTCAGCCAATGGATTGCTCTTGTTAGGATACAATCCTTCATTTCATCCAGAGTCAACCCTTTTTCTACCATTTTGTTTCTTGAATCTAGCAGGAACGAGCTCTGGATACAACTTCCAACATGTGTCTTTAGTGTGTTTAGGCTTCTTGTAGTATTCACAGATAACATCTTTCTTTCAAGTGCTAATCTTTGGCTTCATCCCCGCATTAGCATAGTGATCAACCTGTGGCTCAATAGACTTAACTTGTCTTTTGCTCTCCTCACTGCTCACCATAGCATATGCTTGAGACAAAGTCACCTCATCCTTCGCTAAAACATTCTGCCTTACAATACCATACCTCGAATTGAGTCCGGTGAGGAACTCAAAGACCCAATTTCTCTCTACCAACCTCTTATATGTTTTTGCATCCTTTGTGCAACCCCAAACAACAGTCTCCATCGGATCAATCTCTTGCCAAAGAGATTTCAGCATAGAGAAGTAGACCGCTAAGGGCTTCTTCCCACACTTTTTTTTGCAGTTTCCATCCACACGTAATGCTGACTAATGTGTGGTTGCATAGAATTCACTAACCAATCCATTACTGTGTAGTTTTCCTGCATCCACCTTTCATAGGTAGGATCATCCTCCTCCGGTTTCTTCTTTCTCCCGGTAATATAACCCCATTTTCCTATACTACACACATGTATCTTAATAGATTGAGACCAAGCTAAATAATTGGTCCCATCTAGCTTTACGGTATCACGGCTCTGGAAAGATTCTCCATTGACCCCTATGTTAAAACCCAAAATTTGAGGATTATTTGGTCTCCTCCAGTTTGCTCCATTGAGTAGACAAATGCAAACGAAATTCAAATTAGGGATTTACTTGGCTAGATTTACTATTCTAAACAAAGAACAACCTCTTAACCTCCCAAAATTAGGGTTTCATAGGGTCCTGCGGGATGGGGAGAAAGAGAGAAACTTCAAGTGCCCCTTCCAGAGGTTACAGAATTCAATCCAACCAAAATCGCCCCTAATAAAAATCAAAAGGCTTACCTCTGATCCCCAAGCGCTTGGTTCAAATTGTCTCTACAACTTGTAACAAGGTTTCTCTAGTTATCTAGGGTTTTTGGGAAAAATCTCCAAGAACCTGCCCTGGGCTTCAACTAAGAATGAAAAACCTCCACTACACTCTCCAAAAACCTTTCTAACGGGGCTACATAAGTAGCTGGTTGGTCAACCGATCAGTTCTCCATACACACTATGTATGGGCAAAAAAAGGAGAAAAAAGTCGAAAGTGAGAGCCTGCTCTGATACCAAGTTGAAAATTACACCTACAGTAATTCAGAAAATGCAAGAAAGAAGAAAAAGAGAGAAAGAGAAAGAAGAAGAAAAGAAGGGAAGAGAGAAAAGAAGAATTCAAACTCCTCTCTCTAGCCCCCTTTCATCACTTTTATTAATAATTCTAAGTCTGAGTACAATTACTTGGATGCCCTTAATGGGGCGGCCAGCACTAAAGAAATAATTAAAGAAAACAAAAGAAGGCCTATAAGGCCCATAACTAAGAAACATAACTTTTAAACACTACTTAAAAGAAATAAAGAACACTAGGACCCATTTGGCCCATTCTCACTACAGAAACTATAATTCAATTATAAAAATAAATAAATAAATAAATAAATAAATAAATAGCCACTGTATGATGCAAGACAAAAAGCCACTTCTGCACCATATAGAAGAATGCTGTCTTCAAATCTGTAGGCATGAAAAGTTGTAGTTGAAACTGCAGAACATGATCAAAACGTTAGAACTTACAATGGTATTTTACTGTCTGATACACCCTTATAAGCTGGTGGTTATGTTTCAATTTACTTGTTTGTGCATTGTTAGAATGTTTTTGAGAAAGTTGAACTTTTGGCCTACTATGAAAAACTTGGAGATATAAAAGATATAAAAGCTATTTTCCTTCTCATGAAGTTTATCATAATTCTTTGCATCTCATATGTATGCAAACGTGATGTGCTACAGAAGAGTTTGTTTTCTCATACCATCTATAGCTTTTTATATAAAAATATGAAAAATCCCTCCATGTTTCTGTTAGTAGTTTAGCTATTGCAATTTTAAATTTCATTAATTCTATCATACCAAGATTTAATCTGTTATTTTATTGCTTCATTATTTGTAGTTAAATGTGCATGGTTGTAGACCTAAATAGCTACCAAATATTTTAACTTCAGTGTCAATTTGAATGGATTGTGTGGTGAATGCAGGTTAGGAAATATGACAACCAATGAGACAGGTGATCTGCGTTCAGCTGGGGTGGTTCAAGTTCTTGATGTTGGTTGTGGGGTTGCCAGTTTCTCAGCTTACCTTCTTCCATTGGATATACAAACAATGTCTTTTGCTCCAAAAGATGGCCATGAAAATCAGATTCAATTTGCCCTAGAGAGAGGAATTGGTGCAATGATTTCTGTTTTAGCCACAAAACAACTACCTTTTCCATCAAACTCATTTGAAATGGTTCACTGTTCCCGGTGCCGTGTTGATTGGCATGAGAATGGTAAACTTTTATTTTCAGTTATTTAGTTTAATTAGAAACCTGAGCAATCTATTTCTATTTTTATATTGTCATCTTTTAGCAAGTAAAATGTTTCAGACATACTTTCAACATTAAAGTTGGATTGAATCGGTTCATGATTTAAAACTATCATCATTTATCAAAAACGAAGTTGGATTGAATTTTCTGATATTAACAATAGTGAAGAAAAAGTTTGATGAAATCTTACCAATAACAATGAATAAATAAGTGGCTCACACTCTCTTCCTGTCCCATTCACCAAATACACCTATTTGGCATCTGAAATCATCTTGGTTTCAAGTGATCAAGATCAACTGTTAAAATGCTGTTCAAAGCAAGAAGCCAGGGAAAGGCTTCAACTCTAGGAGTAATTAGATTATACTCTAGACACAATGAACTATTAAACTGATTTAAGTGCCAATCTTATTTCTGGGGAGTTGGCTTCAATCCTTATCTCTAGTTTCAATATCATCGCAATGCATTTGCCAATTTCTCTATCCAGCAATGGTTGCCTAAATTTTAGGCACCACACAACCTGCACCCTTCTCAAAACATTGATTGACCATGATGTCTGTAGAGCTTAACCTATAAAGTCTTGGACATAAATTGCTAAGTTTCTCCTCTCCACACTACACATTCCCAGAATCTAACTATTATTCCTTCACCTACCAAGAAACTGGTAGTCTAGGAGAACTCATGAAACTTAATGATTCCCTTCCACACACAAACACCATAAGATGATGGCACCTCTCTAGAATCTCATTCAAACTTATGACACTGTACCTATAAGCCACCACTCTTCATATGCAGGATGTTGTTCACAAAACTTTGGCGAGAGTTCTTCACTTCTTCACTATAGATTACTTTGGTGTTGTCTCCTTTAGGTTCCATTATGGGAGATTGGTTGGTTGTGGGTAGGATCAATTCCCCTAGTTCCTATCAATGTTGAATAATTCAAGCTAAACTTTGATGGGTGTGTCATAGGAAACCCAGGATGGTCAGGTATTGGAGGCAAGGAAAATGCTGGTGAGTTTGTATTAGTCTGTTTCTTGAATAGAAAACTTTCCTGTTTCCTTGGATTTGAGAAGATGCTGTTGAGCAAGAGAAAGAAGAGGAAGAGAAGGAAGAAGAGAGAAGAGGCTGGCGGACTTAATGCCTTAAAAGAACTTGCTTCATGTGAGTGAAGCATTTGTATTTATACTATATTGGCCGTACAACACACGTGGTATAGAAATTACAAAAATACCCCTACGGGCACCAAATCTGTGTACAGTACATACAATAACATCTGTCAACACTCCCCCTCAAGTTGGAGCATAGATATCAATCATGCCCAACTTGTCACAGAGATCTTGATGTCTGGAATGGTTTAGCCCTTTTGTAAAGATGTCTGCTAGTTGGTCTTCAGAGCTGATATATGGAGTGCATACTTCACCTGTGATGACTTTCTCTCTGATAAAGTGCTTGTCAACTTCAATGTGCTTTGTTCTATCATGTAGTACCGGGTTAGCAACAATACTTATAGCTGCCTTGTTATCACAGAGTAGAGTCATGGGTTTGTCCACTGGAAAACCCAACTCACCCAACCGATTCCTTATCCACATACCTTTGGCTACTCTGTGTGCCATTGCATGGTACTCAGCTTCAGCACTGGATCTAGGCATCACAGTTTGTTTCTTACTCCTCCAAGTAACAAGGTTCCCTCCTACAAAGGTGCAGTAACCACTAGTAGACCTTCTGTCATTTTGAGATCCAGCCCAATCCGCATCTGTATAAATTTCAACTCTCAAATGTCCATGCTTCAGGAATAATAAGCCAGCACCAGGGAACTTCTTAAGATACCGCAATATCCTCTCTGTTGCTTCAATATGAGTGGTCTTAGGTGCATGCATGAACTGGCTGAGGACACCAACAACATATGCTATGTCTGGACGGGTCATAGAGAGGTACAACAATCTCCCTACAAGCCTCTGAAATTGCTTCACATCTTTAAGAGGTTCACCTTGGCTGTCACTTAACTTATGGTTGGGGTCAATGGGAGAGTCAGCTGGCTTAACCCCAATCTTTCCAGTGTCTTTGACAAGTCTAGGACATATTTCCTTTGGGATATAAAGATACCCTTTCTTGATCGGGCAACCTCAATTCCAAGGAAGCATTTGGCAGGTCCTAGATCTTTCACTTCAAACTGAGTGGCAAGGAAACCTTTCAAACTTTGAATTTCATCATTCTAGTCACCAGTAACAATTATGTCATCCACATATACTATTAGGGCAGCCATTTTACCTTCTCCCCTTTTCACAAACAGTGTGTGATCTGACTGACATTGCTTGTATCCCCTCTGCTGAACTGCAGTATGAAATCTGCTGAACCAAGCTCTTGATGATTGCTTCAGCCCATATAAAGACTTCTTTAACTTGCACACTTTCTGTTCATTTCCTTGAGCCAGAAAATCGGGGGGTTGAACCATATAAACTTCCTCTTCAAGGTCACCATTCAAGAAGGCATTCTTGATGTCAAGCTGATGTAGATCCCAATTCAGATTAGCAGCAAGAGAGAAAAATACTCTAATAGAGTTCATTTTGGCAATAGGGTCCAAGGTTTCTGCATAATCAACTCTATATACTTAAGTAAACCCCTTTGCCACTAAACGAGCTTTATACCTCTCCACGGTTCCATCAGCCCCATGCTTAACAGTGAACACCCATTTACATCCAACTGGATCATTTCCCTTAGGGAGATCAACAAGTTCCCACATGCCATTCTTATGAAGAGGTAAGGAAGGCACGAAATGAAGGTGAGATGTTCTCATAGGAAACAAAGTTGGAAATGGGGTGTTTAGTGGTGCACAACCTAACACCTTTCCTGTGGGCAATAGGAAGGTCAAGATCATTAGCAACAGGGAGGCCAGGACCATCATTGGGAGTCAAGTTACCTGAGTGAGTATGATCTTCCCCTGAGGAGTTTGATGGCACTTGAGGTACAACTTTTGGATTCTTCACAGCTCTTGAATTTGGTTGGCCTTTACGACGACGAGAAAAAACACGGAAATGTGGAGGATCAGGAAGAGAAGGATTAGGAAGAGGAGGAAGCTGAACCAGTTTCTCCTCATGCCTACACTCCCCTTGAGGAGAAACAAGAAAGAAGGGCTCATCTTCAAAGAAGGTAACATCCATGGAGACATAGAATCTCCGAGAAACAGGATCAAAGCAACGATACCCTTTCTGAGAGAATGAGTAGCCAAGAAATATGCACGTGATAGCACAAGAGTCCAATTTTCCCCGTGTGGGAGATAGGTTTTGGACAAAACACCGACAACCAAAAACACGAGGAGGGATAGAAAGAAGAGGGGCCTTAGGGAAGAGAAACTGATGTGAGGCTTTGTACTCTAACCAACAAGAGGGCATTCAGTTAATGAGGTTTGTAGAACAAAGAACAGCCTCAAGCCAAAATCATTTGGGAACATTCATATGAAGTAGTAAACCCCGTGCCACTTCAAGGAGGTGTCGGTTCTTCCGTTCAGCCACACCATTTTGTTGTGGCGTGCGGGCACAAGAGCTCCGATGAAGTGAACCATGTGAAGCAAAGAACTCCGTGAGGTCACTATGAAAAAACTTTTTTGCATTGTCTGACCGAAATATTTGTATCTCGGTCTGAAATTGGGTGAAGATCATCCACTGAAAATCTTGGATAATTTTTGGTACTTCCTCACGGGTTCACATTGGGTATACCCAAGTGTATATGGAACAATCGTCAATGAAAGTAATGAAATACTTGTAGCCACTCTCAGAAGGTAAAATAACAGGGCCCCACACATCAGAACGCACAATGTGAAAAGGAAACTCAGATTTACTATTTTTTTGAAGGAAATGAGTTCTCCAATGCTTGCTTAACTGACACGTTTGACAAGAGAAATCAGAAACAGACACTGACTTACACAGTTCTGGAAAAACAACTTTCAAGGACTCAAAGGACAAATGACCCAGGCGACAATGCCACAAGTACATTTTACTCTTTCTGAACTGACTCATAGACTCTGTAACATGAAGGCCAACCGTATTCTCCATCATATAGAGTCCATCAACCATACGTTCCCTACCAATCGTCCTCCCCAAGGCCAGATCCTGAATCACACAATAGGAAGGCAAAAATGTCACAGAACAGTTTAAGGAATTTGTAACACTACTGACTGAGAACAAATTCATAGGAAATTTTGGAACATGAAGAATATCAGAAAGTGTAAGGTCGAGAGGAAGAGAGAGAGTTCCCTGACCAGCTATGGAAGTGTATGATCCATCGGCTAGTCTCACTTTATCTCTTCCGGAAAGAGGGTGATAAGTTTGAAAGTAAGAGGACATACTAGTCATGTGTTTTGACGCTCTAGAATCAATGATCCATGGAGAGTCAAGGTTGTGAGAAGCAACATGGAAAGCTGTGGCAGGATTACCTGACATGGATGCAAATGAGGTTGTGGGAGGAGCATCCATCTGGCGAATTGTTCTACCATAAAGCTCCAGATGGTCACGGAAGGAGTTTACAATATCCTCCCTTGGGTCAGATCTAGAGTAGCTGTGTTGGCCATGTGGTGTTTGAGTCACACTAGAAGTGGAGGGCTGATTCTCCCGAGTAACCATATTGGCCATGTGGTGTTTCTTGGTACCTTGTTGCCCGGGCCTTTTAATTACATCTGAGCCTTGCTTCTTAGGCAGATCTTGAGCCCATTTTGGTTTCCCATGAAGATCCCAACAAGTATCTTTGGTGTGCCGGGGCTTCTGACAGTTAGTGCACCACAATTTCTCTTTATCTTCTGTTTTCTTTTGGAGATCCCCTCTCCTGGAAGAAGATCCACCACTAGTAGAGGCACCCCCTTTTTCCGCCAACACAATTGCATCCCCTCCGGTGCTGTTCATCAAGTTTCTCCTCTTCAGACTGGACAAGAGCATAGACCTCCTGAATTGATGGAAGATCCTTAGAACCGAGAATTTGTACTCTGATGGATTCATAGATAGGATTGAGACCATGCAAAAAGGCAAACACTCTTTGCTGTGAGACGAGTTTCTTATACAATTTGGCATCTTCATCACACTTCCAATCAACATTCTGGTAATGGTCCAACTCCTTCCAAACAAAGGTCAAGTCAGAGTAATAAACTGATAAACTTCTCTCCCCCTATTGACAAGTAGATGATGCTGCTTGCAGTTGATAGATCTTGGCATTGTCGTAATTCAGAATATGTGGATTTTGCCTGTTCCCAGATCTCGTTTGCAGTTTCAGCCCACATGAAGTTCTTCCTTATTTGTGGTTGCATGGAGATCAAGAGCCACGAGATAACCATATTATTCTCCTGATCCCATCTATCATGTTCAGCATTTCCAGAAGGTGGTTCTTTGATTCTTTCATTTATATAGCCTATTTTGCCCCTTGCAGTTATGTATAACTTGATCCCTCTTGACCACTCTAGGTAATTTAACCTATCAAGAGGAACAACAGCCATAGGGAAGGATAGGTCACTGCCCCCACTCATTCCATTCAGCATTGTGGAGATTCCGGATGTGGTTGAATCTTCACTATTCATGATTCTAGGTTTAGGAGTACACAAAACCCAAGGCACACTGCCTTACAGAGCTGCTACAGTCCACAACTAGGCACTTGCTGATTTCTGGTTTCACAAAGAACCAAGCACAAACACTGCAGCTGCAGTACTAGTTTGTATGACCTACAGTTTGTAGGAGTCCAGAGAACAACATATGAGCACTGCACTTGTAGTGTAACCAGGTCTGAATGACCTATAGTTTTACAACTTTCATGCAACTTCTCAGTAGGAACAGAAATACAAAGTGGTAGTTCACCACACACCTAATCGGCTGATACCAATTTCAGGGCAGCCGAACAGTCACTGAGTGTTTAGGGCATCAACAGTTACTTAGAGTAGCTGAATAGCAGTAACACACAAGAGAAGAGAAAAAAAAATGTAGTCGAACAGTGACCCAACTCAGATTTTAGGGCATTAACAGTCCATCGAAGAGAGCAAGAAGAGAACAATAAGAAAAAAACTTCAGTTGAGTACCAGGTCACCCGAACAGTGGATAGGCAGTACACTCTTGGACACCATCTTCTCTGCAAGCCAGAACCCTTCTTCGTACATCAGGTGATAGTTTTCTACAGTCTTCTCAGCTGAGCAACTACAGATACCAGCACCTGGGCTGGAGGATGCAAAAAAAAACTTCGTAGCAGAACCCTTTTCTGCGCTAGGAAGTTGAACATTCAAGCTGATTCTACTCGGCATTGGAGACTAACCGCAGCATTGGAGAATGATTTCTCTTCCTTGCCTTCGAACATCAGGAATATAGTGACCTCAGCTGGTTGTTTTCCAGGCCTGGACGGTTACGCTCCGATACCATGTTGAGCAAGAGAAAGAAGAGGAAGAGAAGAAGGAAGAAGGAAGAAGAGAGAAGAGGCTGCTGGACTTAATGCCTCAAAAGAACTTGCTTCATGCGAATGAAGCATTTGTATTTATACTATACTGGCCGTACAACACAAGTGGTATAGAAATTACAAAAATACCCCTGCAGGCACTAAATCTGTGTACAGTACATACAATAACATCTGTCAACAGATGCCTATGGAAGCTCATCCTTTCATGTTCATTTGGTATATAATCAGGGATGCGGCCTGTAAAGATTCAGCTAAATAGGCCCATTTCACATTGCTTCAAATGTATATGGATTTTATTAATCTTAAAACTTCTTATATGGCCAATTAATGCTCCAGTTTTAGAGGCTTTTTCTATTTTTTAAGGCTCTTAGACTCAATTTATTTTTTGTATTAGTAGAACCACAGTTTACCCAATAATCTTAATGATTTTTTTTAATAATTTTCTACAGATGGTGTGCTGCTGAAAGAAGTGCATCGTCTTTTGCGGCCTAAAGGGTATTTTGTCTATTCGGCACCACCTGCATACAGAAAGGATAAAGATTTTCCTGTGATTTGGGATAAACTGGTCAATCTGACTTCAGCAATGTGCTGGAAGCTCATTGCTCGGCAGGTTCAGACAGCAATCTGGATTAAAGAGGAAAATAGATCATGCCAACTACAAAATGCTGAACAGAAGCTAGTGAGTATATGCAATGCTAAGGATGATTCTAGACCATCATGGAAAACACCACTCCTTAACTGTATAAAACTAAGTGATGAGCAACAAGATAAACAGAATCTCCCTCAACCACAGCGGCTTTCAGTATATACTGAAACTCTGAGTAATATAGGTTTGTCTATTCACTGTTTTACATCCTCCATAGACCTAATCCCTTCTTCCTGTTTCTGTTTGTGATTTTTCATGTATTGTCATATAGGAATTCCTGCTATTTTTTTTTTGAAGTGTGGGTGTTCTTTTAGCTTTTCAAAGCATTATTTTATGTAGTTATCACCATACTTAGTCATCAGAATAACATTGAAAATGCATGTCTAATAAATTTCTAAATGCACCATACGTCTTGGTTGTAGAGACCATTACTTGCTCTGTGGTAAAATCTTTGGCTGACAAGTGCAAGAATGTAGATTTGAGTATGAGAGTGGTCACTTTGAGCTAAAATTGATGGAGGTTAGGTCCATATCCAATCCACCTGTCCCAAGATCCCTAGTGGGACCAGCACTGGGTAATGGACCCATCTTGGTTGTATAGTTCTTTACAAAGATTAGATCACTTCATGAAGCAGATTCCATTTAGTTTATTAGGCAGTGTTGCATGGACTCTCCTAAATGGATTGACATGTTGTTGGACTCCAACTAGGGGTGTCAAGTGGACCGGATATGGTCCAATCCGATCCAGTACAATATGAGTCCATTACAGATGGACCATGTCCAATCCAATCCAATGAATACTCTGGACCATTTTGGACCAGTCCAATTCAATGTCTGGACCGTTCAATCTGTTCAAATTGGTTTTAATTTAGATTGGTTCCAACCTGAACACCATTGACACCAGCATTTTTATCTTCTATCAATGGACCAGTTCAATCTGACCCAATCCAATATAAATCCATCATGGATAAACCAGGTCCAGTCCAACCCAATAAATACTTTGGACTGGACTGGTCCAATTCAATGTCTTATTGGTCTGCCCAATCCATTCAAATTGATTTTGATTTGGATGGGGTCTAACCCAAAACTGGTCCATTGACACCCCTAACTCCAACACTCCATGGATTCCTGAGGGATACTTGTGTGACATTGTTCTTTTATCTCACTGCTAAATGAATAATTAATATACGCATTTAATATCATTTTGCTTACAAAATATTTTTTTTTGAGAAGTGGTAAATATTCCATTAATTTCAAAATGGAAGTAGACTGTGAGGGAGAGGTTTCCTCAACAGCCAAGAGCTACAAGGACGAAGGAAAATAAGAAAAATTACATTGGAATATCATCATCCCCTAAAGTACCATCCCAATGGTCTAGAAAACATCGAAAATTTCAGGCCCTGAAAAATCCCGTTAACAGATGCCCATTTGAACAAGGTTCTTTCCAGCTTGGCACAAAGCTTCTAAATAGAGGAGAGGAGGATTGGTCTTCAAACACCCGGCCATTCCTCTCCTTCCGCAAGCACAAGCATAAAGCCAAGGGTGGAAAATTACAAAGCACCTTTTTTTCGGATCAGTGAAAATGAGAATTTTATTCAATTAAGAGAATTAATACAGAGATACAGCAGATAAAACATAGACATTTCAACAGAGAATTTTTACAATACCCCTTCTACTAAAGGCTCAAACTTGCCAAGAGGAAAACAAGGAGCCCACATCAGGATGGTCAACCCAATTCATTCCAAACAACTGCAGAGCATGGGACCACAGACTACGGGAGAAGCTACAAGAGACTAGGAGGTGCTGAATATATTCCTCATCTGAACCACAGAGGCAGCAACGATTAACAAAGGCCATACCTTTCTTCCTTAGCACATTAATAATAGGAAGATTTCCTTTTAGAGCAACCCAAGCAAAGAAAGTGGTATTGGAGGGAGCTTTTGATTTCCAGGTCCAAACCCAATGGGGAGAGATAGCTTGGTCTTCAACCAAGATATCAAGCAAAGAGTTAACAGTGAACATTACCAGATTTGTTGTGAGACCAACAAAGCTTATCTTCCTCTGAAGGATGGTGCTTAAACCTTTCCAGAAACAGCAGCAGGGAGGACAGTTTGTCCAAATCCCAATCATTTATGTTGCTTACAAAATATTATTAAAATAACAAAGATAATCCTTATACATTTTCTATAGGTTTATAATGGTAAAATTCAACAAAGGATGGAGTATTTTAATAGTTTATACATGTTTATGAATGAGTCCATAAGTCCTTGTTTTTTCATTTCATTGAGTCAAGATTCTTGGTCATGTTTTGGATTTTGATTCTTGTGTCTGTCTCCATGAAACACTAGTATTAGGTTAGCATTTACGTTTTTCTTCATTTTATATCTTATATTTCAAAATTTTTCTTCTCCTTATTTGGATGTAGGTGGGGTCCTTTGACGGACATGGCCAACCTTTTTAGTACACCATTTTCTCACTGTAGAGAGACTAGGCCGAAGCCATCCAAATGTAATGCTGACTTATGAGAGGCTGCATAGAGTTGACTAACCACCTAATCACTATGTAGTTTTTTTTTTTGATGAATAATCACTGTGTAGTTTTCCTGCATTCATTTTTCATATGTAGGATCAATCTTTGCCGGTTTCTCCTTACTGCTTGTACGATACCTCAGTTTACCTCTACTACAAACATAAATCCTTATATATTGTGCCCAAGCCAGATAATTCGTTCCACCTAGTTTGATTGTAGTCACTCCAATCAAAACGGAACCTACAAGACCAACCTTGAACACCGGAATCTGCTTCATCTCACTTCCAGATTGCTCCATTGACCAAACGAATATCCAAAAAACAAGGTTTTTAGTCTTTATGGACCTAATTGAGGTCAGTCTAGTACCCGAAGGTCCCAAATTTAGGGTTTCACTACACTCGACTTTTGGGGAGAAAGAGAGAATAAGCAACCGCTCCTACTAGAGCTTCCTGAACTTCTTCCAACTGCAACTGCCCTCTTCTGGAGATCAAAAGGAACCCCAAAGGCCTTGAGAGACACACCCAAACTGTCTCTTTAACTTAACGAGAAATTCTCTAGTCAGCTAGGGTTTGGGGGCAAAAAATCAGCAACCTCACTTTCTTGGCAATCTACAACCAGATTCTAACTCTCCAAATCCTCTACCAACTAAGAATGAAAGTTCTCTAAACAATCAACAACTTATCTCTCCATACACTCTTCTAATCGAAAGGTGTATGGGAAAAGAAAGAAAAAACAAAAAGAAGGAAGGAAGACTTGCTCTGATACCAAGATGTGATTTAGTCCAATAAAATTCTGCAAAATAATTTCAGATTTAAACAAAGAAAGAAAAGGAAGGGGAAGACAGCAAGAAAGAAGAAGAAGAAGGGAGAAAAGAAGATTTCAATGGTCTCCTCTTACACCTCTTAACTTTTATTAATCTTACTAAAATTGATCAAATTACTAGTCTGCCCTTAAGTGGGTGGCCAGCTCATCAATCTACTTAAAAAACATAAATAAGGATGGGCTATGCCCTTTTGGCCCTATCTCTCTACACTCACCACCAGAAAAGAGAGGAAAGATAATGTCGAGATGCACCAGGGCAACAGATGCTTTTGCACCCTTTACTACCAATGATATTATATCAAAGTAGAGAAGCCAGAATCGAAAATATTATGGTTAAGGTTGCACATTGGATCATAATAATGGATTTTTTGTACGGTTGACCCTTAATTGATGATACTATTAGGAATTGGAAGCAAGTGGCATTATCCTCCTGGGTCAACAATTTTAGTCAATAACTAGGTGTCCTCCAACATCAAATCTGATAAAAATGAAGTTTGATGGATGCAGCATGGAGAATCCATCAAATGGATCTTAAGGGAAATCAAAATGTTGGCTTCAGAGTGAGAACAACTTTTAGATAAATACCAAGATCAGCCAAATAGCTGATGGTTTGGCAAAACATAGGATAAAGTAAGTCAAATATATTGGAGCTTAGTCCCCTAGGGTGGGAACTTTGTAAACAGATGAAATGTTTTAATATAGGTGGGTTGCCAAGGCTATCTATATATTTAGAGGTGCTTGGTACACTGCTATATGTATTACTTATTATACATATTTCAATAAAGTTCTGTTATTGATCTATGAAAGCTCACTATGAGAAAACAAGAGATCACATCATAGTTGGTTATTCCACACTAATCTAATGTCTTAAATAATCCTAATACTACTTATTTCAAAATTACAGCCATTTCCCTCCTTTACTCAAAAATACATAAAAGTCCCCATATGAGAAACAACATTGCAAATATATAGGAAGGGTTGGCTTCCCATATTTTGTTTATTTGTATGCATGCATTCTCATGTGCTTTTTTTTTTTCATTTTGAACCAATGTAAGTGATATAATTACCTTTCAGAAATGGCTTGTGTAGATGAACTGTTCACTTTGTTGAGTTAAGTTTTCCTCGATCTTTTTTGCCCGGACAACAAGGTTTAAAATGTCGATACAGGCCGATATGATGGTAGGAGCGTATCGGCCTGTATTGAAGCTTGCTCCCCCCTTTTTTCTTTGAAACTGATTCAGAGGGGTAGGTTTAAGGCTGGTCTACCCCCTGAACCAGGTCAGACCCCGATACGACCCCTGTAGGGGCGTATCGTTAAGCCACCAATACGATACAATATGCCCGATGGGGTGTATCGTATTGAAATTTTGAACCTTGCCGGACAATAGAATTTGGACAGAGTCCTCCTTAGGGTTCTTCTCTTGCTCTTCATTTCTCAATGCCTTAATTCGGCCTACTGTTGTGCTTGTCTCCTTTCCTAGTAAGAAGTGTGGTGTACTCCTATTCCACCAAAGGTTAGGGGCTTAGGGCATTTTGATGGGAAGTGGTTCTCCAAAAGATCAATACTATAGATGTGCTTCAAAGAAAAGGCTAGATTGGTGACTATCCCCATGTCTGTAGCCTTTGCTTGAGGAGTGGCGAGACGGTGACTCATCTATTAATCTCCTGTCCTTTTTGTTTCTTATGGGATTGGTTCTCCTCTCTCTTTGGTTGCAGGTGGAATCCCCCTTGTGTGAACCTTTTTTACTCTAGTTTCTTCTAGCAACCAAAGAAAAGGGGTAGGGTGATATGGAGAATAATGACAGTCATCCTATGGTCGATTTGTGAGGGGAGAAATAAATAGGATTTTCCAAGGGCAAGAAAAATCCAAGGAAGCACTTGGTGAGGGCATTACCATCAAGATTATATATTGGCTAAAATCTTTGCAACTTTTCAAGGACTTTTCCTTGCTTGATTTAATTAGAGGTTGGAATGCTCTAGCTGTTTCCTTTTCCTCTTTTCCTATAGTTCAGGAGAGTTGGTTCCCACTGCTATAGTTTAGGATGAAATTGAATTTTGATGGAATCTCCCTAGGAAACCCAAGTCCTTTGGGAATTGGGGGTGTCTTCGGAGATGAAGAAGGAAGAATGTTGGCCCTATAATTGGGCCCAATTTGCTTCAAAAGAAGAGACCTAACAGTTGTTTTTCCCTTCATTGGGTTATACTATATAAAGCTGATGGTGACACTTGCTTTCGCTTATTAATCTCCTATTTATTTGTTATAGATATTTGGGATTGGTTTCTTTGTTTGGGTGTAGGTGGTCCTCCCTACCGAATGTGCAAAGCTTGTTTGCCTCTACAACTTTTAGCTGGATGAAGAAGAGAGGAAGGATTTTGTGGAGGTGTGTATGGGCTGCTATTTGTTGGTTTATTTGGGAAGAAAAGAATACACGATTATTCTCAGAAAAGGCAAGAACTAAAGAAGCTATCATAGAAGTGGTCTTTGTTAGAGTCAACTATATAGGAGTAGTTTTGTCTTTTTAGTATATTATTAATGTGGTTTAATGTCTTTATGTCCCATACTTAATTAGGGGAATAGTCTTTATGTACTTAATCAGAAACATATAAATACAATCTGGCCGACTAGAGAAAAGATCTTTGCTTCTCTAGATCGAACCAGTTTTCTTCTTCTTTCTCTTATCTCTCTCTTTCTTTTGCCTTTATTCTCTGCTAATCTAGGGCTGAAACCAGTACAGATTTGTTTTGTAACATGGTATCAAAGCCAATATAAACAGTTTAGGTTAACCCAGAATTTCTTGGTTCATCTTTTGCCCTATTAAAATAGTGTTATACAATGGTTACATATATTTTGTAATTTTTGTTGACGATTATTCGAGGATGACATGGATTTATCTTATGAAAGAAAGGAGTGAAGTGTTTTCTATTTCCAAAAGTTTCATGCTGAAATCCGTACTCAATTTGGTGTGCCTATTAAAATCCTTCATTCTGACAATGGTCGAGAATATTTTTATACATCTTTTCAACAATATTTGGAACAACATGGTATTATTTATCAAACCTCATGCACTTACACCCCTCAACAAAACGGGGTTATTGAAAGAAAGAACTGCCACCTCTTGGAAACTGTTCAGTCCCTTTTACACCATATGAATGTCCACGAACGTTTTTGGAGTGATGCTGTACTTACATCTTGCTTTCTCATTAACCAGATGCCCATGTCTATCCTTGAAAGTCGTTCTCCTTCACCGTCTTATTTCCCTCTTTGTCTCCTTTCCCTGTCACTCCTAGGCTTTTTAGGTGTGTCTGCTTTGTTCATAATCTTGGGCCTAGAATGGGCAAGTTAGATGCACGATCTACTAAGTGTGTCTTTTTTGGCTATTCTAGAACCCAAGAAGGGTATAAGTATTATAATCCTAATTCTCAACGTTCTTTTGCTTGAGTTGATTTTACGTTCTTTGAGTCTGTTTCTTTTTTTTTTTTTTTTCGGGGATCGAAAAATGTCTCATCTTTTTCTCTGCCTCCACTTCTAGTTTTGGTTGTGGATCACATCCCTCTTGTTCTAGTTCCCATTCCAATTGCACCTCAGTTGTTGTCTCTAGTGCAGTTCTATGCTGAACGACCACCTATCAGACAAGTGTATACACATCGACAGGCACTGGCTCCTTCTCCAATCTCTTCACCATCAACAAATCCGATAGTTGTATTAGCACTAGTTTCGCCCCCTCTCTTCGACCTTGACCTTCCTATTGCTTTGCGGAAAGGTAAACGTAGTTGCACTCTTCATCCCATTTCCAATTATGTTTCGGTATCTCACCTTTCTACCTCCCATCAGCAATTTGTTTCCTTGTTATCTTCTATTTCTGTTCCTAAGAATGTCTGAGAAGCCCTTACCTCCCCAGGATGGCGCCAAGCAATGGAAGAAGAAGTCTCTACTTTGGCTCATAATCATACATGGGATCTCACCACTCTTCCTCCTGGAAAACATGTTGTGGGTTGTAAGTGGGTGTACACTGTCAAGTATCTCCCAGATGGTACTGTCGAGCAGTTGAAGGATCAGTTGGTGGTAAAAGGGTATTCACAGCTATATGGCATTGACTACACAGACCTCTCCTATGGCTAAGATTAGTTCAATCCGTGTTTTGATTTCATTAGCTGCTATGTATGATTGGCCTCGATTTCAACTTGACATCAAGAATGCCTTTTTACATGGTGACCTTCTTGAGGAGGTTTACATGGAGCAACCACTAGGGTTTTTTGCTTAGGGGGAGAATGGTAAGGTGTGCATACTCAAGAAGGCTATTTATGGACTTAAATAGTCTCCATATGCATGGTTTGGTAGATTCAATGAATTGGTGAAAGACTTTGGCATGAGATAGTGTCAGGTTGATCATTCAGTATTCAACTATGATTCGTCTGTTGGGAAGATTTTGTTGGTGGTATATGTAGATGACATTGTCATCACATGTAATGACAAATTATGAATTGACAAGTTGAAGACATTCTTGCAAGATCACTTCCAAACAAAGGACCTTGGGAAGTTAAAATACTTCTTGGGGATAGAGGTAACGAGGTCTAAGCATGGTATTAATCTGTGCCGGCGGAAGTATGTTCTTGATTTGTTGGATGGGACAAGTTTATTAGGTGCTAAACCAGTTGAAACACACATAGAACCGAATATCAAGTTAAGTAGTGATGTAGGTGTAGAGTTTGAGGACCTAGGAAGGTACTGAAGGCTAGTAGGGAAGTTGAATTATCTAACCATTACTCGACTAGATATATCTTTTGCAGTCAGTGTAGTAAGTTAGTTCATGCAGAATCCTCGAGTTCCACATTGGGATGCTGTTTTAAGGATTGTCCAGTATTTGGAGGGAGCTCTAGGTCATAGTTGTTATATAAGGATGGAGGAAATCTTGAGATAGAGGGATATATAGATGCTGATTGGGCTGGTTTAATATCTGACAGGAGGTCCACTATGGGGTACTGTACCTTTCTTGGAGGCAATTTGGTGACATGGAAGAGTAAGAAGCAGATTGTGGTAGCAAGGAGTAGTGTAGAAGCTGTATATAGAACCATGGCACACACTGCATGTGAACTAGTATGGTTGAAGAACCTTATACAAGAGATGGGATATACAATTGATCGCCCCATGAAGCTTTATTGTGACAACCAAGCTGCAATCCACATTTCATCTAATCTGGTTTTCCATGAGAGAACAAAACACATAGAAGTTGATTGCCACTTTGTGAGAGAGAAGGTGCTCAGTGGAGTAATAAGTACTGCATATGTAAACATAGGAAACCAATGGGCAGACTTGTTCACTAAGGGGTTGAGTTGGGGAAGAGTGAATTACATTTGTGACAAGCTGGGACTATATGATATATACTCACCAGCTTGAGGGGGAGTGTTAGAGTCGACTATATAGGGGTAGTTTTGTCTTTTCAGTACATTATTAGTGTGGTGTAATGTCTATTATGTCAAGTTTAAGTTATATGTCCCATACTTAATTAGGGGCATAAGAGTCTTTATGTACTTAATCAGAAACATATAAATACAATCTGGCTGACTAGAGAAAAGATCTTTGCTTCTCTAGATTGAACCAATTTTTTCCTCCTTTTCTTCTTTCTCTCTTCTATCTCTTTCTTTTGCCTTTATTGTTTGCTAATCTAGGGCTGAAACCAGTACAGATTTGTTCTGTAACAGTCTTCAACAGAGTAGTACATTGGGTGTATATCAAGTTAAGGAATTGGAAGATTTCTTAAGGAATCGAAAGGAAATTGCTTCTTCAGCCTCGGTTAAGAATGTTTTAATTCCTTCTTGGACCCCCCCCCCCTTCAAACAATTGGTGTATATCAAGTTAAATATTGGTGGGAATTGTATTGGAAATTGTAGTGAGAATGGGCCAAATGGGCCTTAGTGTTCTTTATTTCTTTTAAGTAGTATTTAAAAGTTATGCTTCTTAGTTATGGGTCTTATGGACCTTCTTTTATTCTTTAATTATTTTTTTAGTGCTGGCCACCCCATTAAGGGCATCCAAGTAATTGTGCTCAGACTTAGAATTATTAATAAAAGTGATGAAAGGGGGCTAGAGAGAGGTTCAAAATCTTTATTAGGGGCCATTTTGGTTGGATTGAATTTTGGAACCTCTGGAAGGGGCGGTTGAAGTTTCTCTCTTTCTTCCAATTCCGCAGGACCCTATGAAACCCTAATTTTGGGGGTTGAAATGTTGTTCTTTGCTTAGAACAGTAAATCTAGCCTAGTAAAGCCCTAATTTGAATTTTGTTTGCATCCGTTTATTCAATGGTGACAACTGGAGGAGAGACCAAATATTCCGCAGATTTTGTGTTTGGACATGGGGGGTCAGTGGAGAATCTTTTTGGGGTTATGACTACTGCGAAGCTAGATGGGACCAATTATTTAGCTTGATCTCAATCTATTAAGATACATGTGAGTAGTAGAGGAAAATGGGGTTATGTTACCAGGAGCAAAACGAAACTAGAGGAGGATGATCCTCCATGAAAGATGGATGTAGGAAAACCACACATTAGTAGGTTGGTTAGTGAATTCTATGCAACCACACATTAGTTAGCATTACCTATGGATGGAAACTGCAAAAGAAGTGTGGGATAGTGTCACAAAGACCTATTTCCTAAAAGCTTAATGTTGCTTGAGCCTACAAATTGAAGCATGATGTGAATAATCTTAACAGGGGGAGAAGCCCTTAGTAGTCTACTTCTCTATGCTGAAATCTCGTTGGCAAGAGATTGATCTGATGGAGACTATTGTTTGGGGTTGCACAAATGATGTAAAAACATATAGGAGGTTGGTGGAGAGAAATCGGGTCTTTGAGTTCCTCACTGGACTCAACTCCGAGTATGATATTGTGAGGCAGAATGTTTTAGCAAAGGATGAGGTTACCTTGTCTAAGGCATATGCTATGGTGAGCAATGAGGAGAGTAGAAGACATGTTTGGTCTGTTGAGCTGCTGGTTGATCACTATGCTAATGTTGGGATGAAGCCAAAGGTTAGCACTAGAAAGAAAGATGCTATCTGTGAATACTGCAAAAAAGCCTAAACACACTAAAGACACATCTTGGAAGTTGTATCCAGAGCTCGTTCCTGCTAGATTCATGAAATAAAATGGTGGAAAAGGGTTGAAACTGGAAAAGGTAGAAATGCATTTGTAGCCACCTCTTTACAAGGTGGACAAGGATAGGGTGGAGAAAAGTCAGTTGGAGAACAGCTTGCCACCGCTAGGGCTCAATATGAGAAGTATGGCCGAATCATCAGCCACTTGGAGTCCACTGCTACAGTTCCTTCAGAGACTATTCCTTCCTCTACATATGCTCGCTCAAGTATTCGTGCCACTACACATCATGCTTCTGTCTCAGGTACTCATAAAACCCCTTGGTTAATTGACTCTAGTGCTTCTGACCATGTGATCAATGTTTCATGGTTATTCACCTCTTACCAACTTCTTTCTAGACGGGGTAAGATATCCCTTACTGATGGCTCCCCAACCCCTATCACGGGAAAGGGAGACATTAAGACCTCTAATGCCCTAACCTTATCATATGTTCTTCATGTACCTAAACTTCATACCAATTTGCTTTCAGTTAGTAATTTGACTAAATCCCCAAATTGCAATGTGGCATTTTTTCCTTCATATTGTGTTTTTCACGACATGGAATCTCAAAAGGTGATTGGGAGTGGCCATGAGGCAAATGGGATCTATCTATTAGACATGCCTGAGCAGAGCCAAGTACAACCTAAGATAACTGCATTTGTTTCAGTCCACAAGTCATATTATGTTATGTCATAGTCGTTTGGGTCATTTTTCCTTTTCTTCATTGTGAGTCTTGTGAGTTCTCAAAGCATTGTAAGAGCACTTGTGCTTCAAGTAATAAAAGATCAACTATTCCTTTTAATATTGTTCACTCTGATGTGTGGGGGCCTTACCATTTACCATGTATGGGTGGGTATAAATATTTCATCCTATTTATTGATGATTTTTCATTATATACTTGGATTTACCTTATGCGCTCTCAGGCTGGAGTGCCTAACTTGTGCAACAGTTCCATGAACACATACTCAGTTTAATACCTGCATCAAAATATTCTGGTCAAACAATGCTAAGGAATATTTTGAGAAGCACCTTACCTCCAATCTTGAGAAGTTTAGGGTTATTCATCAGAGTTCTTCTGCCCGCACTCCACAACAAAATGGAGTAGCAGAGAGGATAAACAAACACATTGTGGAATTTGCAAGGAGCATTCATTTTGCTACCCATATTTTTGTAAAGTTTTGGGGTGATGCAGTTATAACAGCTACCTACCTTATTAACCACATGCCTTTTCAAGTCTTGGGGTTAATCTCCTTTCGGAGTCCTCTTTCCTGATGTTGAGGTTTTCTCTATTTCTCTGAGGGTCTTTGGTTGCACTTATTATGTCCACATTCCCAGTTCCAAAAGACACAAGTTTGACCCAAAGGGTCAAAAGTGTATCTTCATTGGTTATGCCTTCACACAAAAAGGGTACTGTTGTTTTGATCCCATTAGTGGCACCTAGTTTGTTTCCATGGGTGTCACCTTTGCAGAGTTGGTTTGTTTTTATAGCCATCCTTATGAGGGGGAGAGATCTCTTGAGTCCCCATCCTACTACGCCTTTCTAAACACCTTTCCTACATCTTGTTGTCCCCATCCTATTATGCCTTTCTAGCCTTCATTTCCTCTCAATCCATCCCAAAGTCTATTTCAGAAGCCTTAGCCACACTAGATTGGAGGGATGCTATGAGTACTGAAATAGAAATCATCCATAAAAACAATACTTGGGATATTGTTGACTTTCCAACTGGGAAGGAACCTGCTAGGTGCAAGTGGGTTTTCACTATCAAGTGTTATGTAGATGGGTCAATTGAGAAGTATAAGGCTCGACTTGTTGCCAAGGGTATACCCAGGTATATGGGATAGATTACACTGAGACCCTTTCTCTAGTTGCTAAGATGACTTCGGTGAGAGTTCTTTTATCCTTAGCAGTGAGCTATGATTGGCCTCTGTATCAATTTGATGTTAAGAATGTATTCCTGAATGGTGATCTCACTGAAGGGGTATATATGTCCCTTCCTCTTGGTATATATGGCAAGGAAATGTAAGATAAGGTGTGTAGATTGAAGATATCACTTTATGGCCTGAAACAATCTCCATGTGCTTGGTTTGATAGGTTTAGATCTGTTCTTGTTCAGTTTGGCTACACTTAGACTCAATCAGATCATACCCTCTTTGTTAAGAGAAAAGGCACTTTGGTGACATTTCTTATAGTTTATGTAGATGATATTGTGGTTACTGGTAGTGATATAGAAGTTAGTGCTCTCAAGAAGTTTCTCAGTTCTGAATTTGAAATTAAAGATTTAGGGGAGCTACGGTATTTTCTGGGCATTGAGGTTGCTAGGTCCAAGGAAGGTATCTTTATTTGTCATCGGAAGTATGTGCTAGACCTTACTGAGACTAGAAAACTTGGAGCTAAACCTACCTCTACCCCTATTGATGTGTATCATAAACTCTTAGTTAATGATGGAGAACTTTTAGCTGATAGGGGAGTGTTTCAGAGATTACTGGGGAAACTTCGTTATCTATGTATAACTCATTCAGACATTTCATATGCTGTGAGTGTCATCAGCTAGTTCATGCATGCTCCCGGAGACACATATTTTGCTGCTGCAGAAAGGGTGTTATGCTACCTTAAGGGAACCTCCGGGAAGGGTATATTATTTTCTAAACATGGACACATGAAGGTAGAAGCATATATAGATGCTGATTGGGCAGGAAATGTGGATGGTAGGAGATCCACATTTGGATATTGTTCTATGGTAGCTGGAAATATTGTTTTTTGGAGAAGCAGAAAGCTATCAGTGGTTGCTAGATCTTCAACTGAGGTAGAGTATAAAGCTATGGTCCATGGTGTTTTTGAGTTGTTATGGCTTGAATCTCTCCTTAGTGAGATGGGTGTTTCATGTGACGAGCCACTAATGTTGTATTGTGATAACCAAGCTATTATTAACATTGCTCACAACCCAGTTCAACATGATAGAACTAAGCACATTGAGGTAGACCAACACTTTATACGGGAGAGAAAGGCTTCAGGAGAGGTGTGCCTACCTTTCATTGCATCTGAAGAGCAGCTAGCAGATTTTTTAACTAAGGGAGTCTCAAAGGCAAAGCTTCAATGTTATGTAATCTAGCTGGGCATGATTGACATCTATGCTCAGCTTGAGGGAGAGTGTTGTGAGAATGGGCCTTAGTGTTCTTTATTTCTTTTAAGTAGTATTTAAAAGTTATGTTTCTTAGTTATGGGCGTTATGGGCCTTCTTTTATTTTCTTTAATTATTTCTTTAGTGTTGGCCGCCCCATAAAGGGCATCCAAGTAATTGTACTCAGACTTAGAATTATTAATAAGAGTGATGAAAGGGGGGCTAGAGAGAGAGGTTCGAATTCTTCTTTTCTCTCTTCCCTTCTTTTCTTCTTTCACAACCTATTGCTAAAACTTCTTTCTTCTTCGTTCTTTTTTTCTCTTTTCTTCTTCACTTACATTATCTGAATTACTGTAGGTGTAATTTTCAACTCCAAGGCCGCTAGGAATTGGAGATGTTTTTAGGGATGGGGGAAGTTCATTGCCCTCTTTTTAGTTCCAATTAGAGAAGCTGACTCTCTAAGGGCCAAAGTAATGACAGTTTTGGAAGGGGTTAAGAGGGCAAAGGAGATGGACATTCACAAACTAATCATAGAAGGTGGCTCCAAGATAGTGGTGGGATGGTTGAATGATGAGAGGAGCAGTTTCTGGAATTACTACAATGAAAGGAAAAAGGTTCAAGTGGTTAACACAAGATATTGAAGTTAAAGCAGTTTGGGTCAAAAGAAATGCCAATACCATAGCTGATGGGCTAACAAAGCAAGGGGTGAATAGGGATGTAATGTTTTGGGCTCAATTGTAATTGCTAATTTTCTTGTTTTCTGGTTTGTTTGTACCTTTCTGGGAGAGCTAAGAGAGTTTATCTCTCCCTGTTCCTTCTTGGCTTTGTTTCTTAATAAAGCTATTATTATTGATAAAAAAAAGGGTGGATGCAAGCAAGAAACTTACGAATGTGGTCCCTCAGACATCCGCTAAGAGAAATTTTGAGTTTAGCAAGGGAGCTTGGGGTGCAATTTAGATGGGCAAGAAGGTCAGAAAATGTAATGGCTGACACTTGAGCTAAGCAAGGAGTCAATGGGGATGCTTTGTTTTGGGCTTATTTGTTAGGCTGATATTGTTTTTGGTTCCTCCAACCATCCTTTGGGTGGTGACAATTGTACTCTGTACTTAACTTCATCAATGAAAGTTATTGTTTCCTATTAAAAAAAAAAAAAGAAAACCTTTGTCAAGCATGAGAATGTGCGTTCTAGTTTGGGAGTGGTTACTTTGTGCAAAAAATGCCAAAGTTTAGGACCTTATCCAATCCACCCCTTTCAAGATCCTAGATAGCTGGGACCAATATTGAGTAATGACCTTTTTTAATTCATCACCATATCATCATTCAAGCCTTATCCCAACTATATGGGGTTCGCGGTCGCTACATGAAACCTGTTTTGACTACATGACCATTTTTTAATTACCTTTCTAAAATTATGTAGTTATCAAGCGCATCATGGCTAACTCTTAATAACTACAAGAGGAGTATTGGAGGTCAAGAACATCATTGCTTCAACTTGGAGACAATTATTAATAACTACAAGAAAAGAATTATGCTTAAAGTAGTGTTAGAATAGGTAGGTCTAATTGTCAACCATGCCAATGGGTCTTCACAAAATAGTCGTCAAGGTGTTGCCTAGGCATCACTTGGATGCCTTGACTTATAGCATCAAGGCATCTGTCTAGGTGCCTAGGCAAGAAAAATCACAAGGCACCTTACTATAATCTCATTACTATGGCTACATCTTTACTAATATGTGTGTTAATGCATTCTATTATAAACTTTATATTATATCATTCTTTACTTTGTTTTAATGCTTTACTATTGAAATTTAAATGATCCAAGGTTTTTGAGAAGAGACAAAGAGAAAAAAAAAGAGAAGAATGAGGACTTTTCTTATTCTTTTGTTTTTCTATTCTCTCTCTCTCTCACACACACACATTAAATAGAACAGTATCTCTGCCCTTGTTCTTTTTCTCTTTTACTTGCTCTTTATCTTAAGTTTTAATCATTTTAAAATTATATCCTTCTTTGGCTGCTAATTTGATATTTTGCTCTATTAAATACTTGATGATATTAGTATTATTTATGAAAACATTGAAATTAATATATTTAAAATAGTATTGTCCTTTAGATATGATGATTTTCCATGTTTGTGAGAAAGAATTTCTATTTTTTTTCAATTACCTAGATGCCGTGACAACCATGCTTCACAAGACAACCTCAAGTTGTCATTGCCAGTTCTGCAATTCCTATGGTTGCTACTTACAAGAATTCAGAAATGTATGACTGATATGGCATCTGATTTGTATTTTTAACAGACCAATGAACACAAATTTGTCTGGATGGGTCCAAAGTTAACCTTTCATGCCAATTGTGTAACACCTGTGATTGCTGGAGTGTTTAGAAATGTATTATTTACATAACAATTTATTCGTTCTTTTCAACAGGCATCAGTTGGGATAAATTTGCTTTGGATACTAACTATTGGAAAGAACAAGTTCGCCAGTATTGGAAGCTGATGAACATTGACAAGTCAGAGATTCGAAACATCATGGACATGAATGCTAATTGTGGTGGATTTGCTGTAGCCTTGAGTACCCTCCCTGTTTGGGTGATGAACATAGTTCCTGTTAGTATGAATAATACCCTGTCTGCTATTTACAACCGGGGCTTGATAGGTTCTTTTCATGACTGGTAAGTTTTCATCATCTGTTGTGTATTGCCATGATGTAATAACTTATTCAAGAAATTACTATAGTACTATTTGGTTGCCCTAATATTTGTTCTGAAATCAGGTGTGAGCCCTTCTCAACATACCCACGAACATATGATTTATTGCATGCCTACCATCTCTTTTCTCACTACAAAGGCCAAGGAGAAGGTTGCTCATTAGAAGACATCATGCTAGAGATGGATCGTATTATTCGTCCTCAAGTAAGAAGAATTCTTGAGTTAAATGTTTTTCTTTTTTCTTTTTCCTTTGACTTGTTGATGCTTAGGCCATTTCCTTCAGTGTGAATCAGATATATTGTGCACCTCAAATATGTAGTATTATCCCTCCTCATAGGCAGAAGACTGGTAGAATAGGAATAGGAGACTAAAAAGATTATAATAGATTACTGCCAAATCCTGCTTTCAGTGGATGAAAGTCATATTCTCATCTTGAGGAATCCAATTTAATTAGATCCCTGGTAGGAGATCAGTTAGTAGGAAGTTTAAGGATGCAGAGGTTCCAATGGCTATAAGGGACATGGAGTAAGGGGAGACGAATCTAGATCTTGATAGTTTTTGGCTTCTTTTAAAGAAGAAAATGAAAAATGTTGAAGAATGAAGAAGATGACATCAAGTGGGAAAGCAAAAACATCAAATTGATCTATAGTTTGAAGATAACTTGTCTTTATATCATTGGCTTGCTAATGATTTTGTGCTCCTAAGTCATATTGGGATGATATAATTGGAGTCAAAATAATCAAGACCAGCATAGCTTGAAGATCAAGTAGTGTTTATATTGTCATTTGAGCTAATCTCAGGGGACAAGGGTCTGAGCTAGCTAAGGAGTGACATTTTATTGGATGAAACCATTCAGTTAAATAGTAACATAGATTTGATTATAGTGGTTAGTAAATGTTGACCCCTAGGTAGTTCCCAACTCCTTTGGCATACCAATCTTTTAGTAGATTACCTGGACACCACCCCAACCTCTTAATATATCATTGACTGAAAATGAGCAAAGATGTTCTTCAGCCAATGCACTACTTTAATTTTGATGCTTTCAAGGATGACTCTTCCTATCAAACAATGGACTCTATTAAATACTTATTATATTAGTATTATATTTTAGAATATTGTATTACTCAGGAACGGGACTCTTGAGTGTGGTAATGGCAGCATTTTGTTTTTTTTTGGTAAATTCCTTCTACACAGGTTTAGTAGGAAGAAATAGAGCTTCTTTCCCTGTTAAGGCTGTCTGGCGCAACTTGGCTCCACCAAGGGTCAAATTTTCGTGTGGGTGGTATTATTGGACAAATGTTTGACAAAGGACAATCTTGTAAGGTGTGGCATGGCTTTGGATAACTCTCTTTGCCCTTTATGTGAGCATCAGCTGGTATCCTCAGGCCACCAAGGCAATACCGCTTATGTGATGCTGCCTCGAGTTAGTTGAATTCATGGAATTTCAGGTACAGGGCATGAGTAAAAATAGGCAGATTGCTGTGATCAATTTTTGGCTTTAGCTATCTTGCGGGCTATTTGGTTAGAGAGAATGCTTGGATTTTTGAGGCAAAGATAAAGCCCAGTGGAAACTGTGATCAATTTTTCTTTTGATGTTCTAAGAGCTTACTCTCCATTCAAAGAGTGTTTTTTTTTTTTTTGCAGAGAATTAAGCCTTTCTTTTTTTGTTTACAGATTTTTTTGGATCTAATAGTTTGTAATGTGGCATATTGTACAAATTCTCTTTGTACATGGGCAGCTTGTACACATTTTTTATATTAATACAAATTACTTTGGCTTTTGAAAGAATATATATATATATATATATATATATATTGAAATTAATAAATTTGAAATTCTTTTATCTTTTAGATGTGATGATTTTCCATGCACTGAGATAATTTTTCTTATTTCAATTAGTATGCATGCTGAATGGTATATATAACTAGGGAACTAGCCAATGTCTAGTTCTTTGTTTTTCAAAATTCTTATTGTCTATGTGACTTAGGTGACCCACTGTCACCAAGAATCGCCCAGATTTTTTTTTTTTTTTTTTTTTTGAGAAGTATCAATTCATTAAAAGGAAAAGTACAACCAGAGGCTGTACAATTGAGGTACAAAGATAGCACTCAAACTACAAAACCGATGGGAGATACAAACAGGCTTTTAAAGTCAAAAAGAGAACTGTAAAAAGAACTGTCAACTTTTAGCTGAATCGAAGACCAGGAAAACAGCTTCCCCTCAGTCTTCTGCCACACTTTCTCTTCTTGACAGCTTTTGTTTTGTAATAACCTTGAATTTCTTTCTTGCCATATTGACCATAACACAGCACCTGGAATCAGATACCATAGAACTTTCCCTTTCTTGCTTAGACCTTGTACCCTCTCTCTAATTGTTGACAAAATCAGCCATTGGTTCTGGGCAACAACCTCAGATAGAAAAAATTCTGAGAATCCTCACTCATATTTTGTGAGTGAAGCTGCAATGCAGTAACAGGTGGTCAACAGCCTCATCATCACTGTTGCACAAGACACATCTTTTAGAATCAATCACCACACCCCTCCTAACCAGGTTGTCTCTAGTAGGAATCTTATTCAGAAAAGCAGCCCAAATAAAAAAAGAGACCTTTGATGGAATGTGTTTGCACCATATTATATGCGCACGAAATTCCAGATCTTCCTCTTGGACCAGTTTACCATAGAAAGATTTCACCAAGAGCTGGCCTATGCTATCTGCAACCCAAAACCTTTTTTTCTACTGCGTTAGTGTCGATTTGAGTGTTGTACAACCTTTGAAGAAGCCTACTAAATGGTTCGATCTCCCAATCATTCAAAGCCCTTCTGAAAAGAGGACTCCAGATAAGCATCCCATTTTGAGACTGGACATATTCAGCTACTTTTGCCTCCTTGTTTGTTGCAATTGCAAATAATTCTGGGAAATCATCCATTAGCGTATTGTTTCCACTCCAACGATCCAACGAGAAATTAACTCTAGTACTTCTTCCCATTACAAATTTGATTTCCTTGCTGAAAGTATTATAACTTTTTTTCAATTCCCTTCCAAACTGAACAATCATACGACTGATTTGCATCACTAGGGACCCAAACTTCACGAATTGTACCATATTTTACTTCAATTACTGTCCTCCACAAGCAGTTCCCTTGGTTACCAAACCTCCAAAACCACTTGCCAAGTAAGGCTAAATTCATTTCCCGAATTCTTCTAATTCCCTGCCCTCCGTTCTTTTTTTGTTTACACACCTTATCCCAGTTATGGTGGGGGGGAGCTTTAGAAGACATCTTAACCTTATTCTCTGGGTCGGCAGGTTACAGAAATTCCATAAGGGCAGAACCTTTGGCAGCCTTGCAAGGGCTGAAGTTGGCAAATGAACTAGATTTCAACATTTGATAATTGAAGGAGATCCCAAAGTGGTGGTAGGATGCCTGCAAAATGGGGATAGGGATCCATGGTTATTAAGGAGCTAAAAGAGTTAAAGCACAATAGGCAATCCATTTGAGTTGCGTTCATAGATCTGTAAATGGGTTAGCAGATTCTTTGGCAAATCAGGGGGCGAACAGGGTGAATTTATTATGGGGCACTAGGTGAATTATCTGATACAATTATGATCTTTTGGTCATACCAATCTCTAGAAATCCCCCCCCCCCAGAAAAAAAAAAGAAGATAGAAAAAAAAAACTCAGTTTTGGAACTTCTCAGGCTTTCTGAGTAACTGACAAAGCAGACTTTTCATGCAAAACATGCTTGGAGCCCTATCAAATTTGGCCACTCCTTACAGCCACACACTCCTATGCCTTTGCAGAAAATTTCACAAAGAAATTTAAAACATTAGTTTTCATCAAATCCTTACTTTTCGTAACCTTGGGTTAAACCTACAGTTCATTGTGGTTGAACCCAAGAACCTGAACAGACCCCAATCCTTCTATTAGCCCAGTGCCATCCCTAAACTTAAAACGAATCCATTGCCAAGCCCCTATGAACAGTAGTTTCTCAGTTTACTAGCCTCTTATTGTGCCTGTTATACATCAATTTGATATTAAAGAACCTTTTTGCTAGAATTCCTTATCCATCCTATATTTTTTTATGGCTAACTGTAAAAATCTATTGATATAGGAGAAAAGAAAGAATATGTATAATGTATTCAACGGCCTTGTAAGATGCACTCACCACTCTACCCTCATGCACTTTATTCCCCCTCCCCCCCCCCCCTCCCCCTTTTTTTTTATAAATTAACCACAGGTTACAATTGAGTCCAATGCAGTTCTTCCCTATTAATCATTTATTTGGCTAGACCATCAACCAGCCCATTAGCTGATCTATGGAGCCAATGAAATCCAATCACCCTTTCATTGGCTAGCTGTTTAATCTCCCTTATTACATATCTATATTTCCATATCCCTTGGCCATCCTAGATCATGGCTGTTAATGCATTCTCCTCATTTTTTCATATTTTTTCAAAAGTGTCCTCTAATGTTTGGCACTACAATGTAAGGGAGAAAAGATTCCATATTTGACAATAGATAATGTGGAAAAGAGAGAAAACTCTGTATTTATTTATACAAACAGACAGACATTATCAGACAGCAAAAAGAGGACAGTGCTTGTGGGATGGATGGAGTATTAGGATATCTTGTTTTTCCCTCTAGCTGAAAAGGTAGAGTATAATTGTATTTCTTCAAAAGGTGTGGTGGAATGTATGACTAAAATGAGATCTCTCGAAATTCCTAAAATAAGAAAAAGGGAAGAAAGAAAAGCTGTGGTGGAGTGGTGGGTGTTGGTTTCAGTTGTGCAGTGTGATGCTGAATGTGGGTATAGGTGTTTTCTTTGGGTTAAGGGAGGTGGTCTATAGGTTGCTTGTCAAATTTGGGGTTTGGTGGGTCTTTTGCAGGTCAGCGTTCTCCTTAGCTTTTCTATATGTTCTTTTGCGCACTTTTTGTCTTGTTTCCTTTCCCTCTTCTCTGTTTACATCCTATGTACACTCTACCTTTTTAGTATATTGCTTTAAGATTCCAACCAAAAAAGAACTCCTCAAAAGGACAGAAGGAAAGATTATCTATGGTTTATTTCAATAGTAAAGTAAAAATGAAAACTTTATTAATCATAGAAATTGTACTTGAATTGGGTTCGGTGATGACACCCCAACCCTGGAAAAGACACAAGTCAGCATAACCATCATTGTTCATTTCCAGGACACAGTCCTAAAATTGTCTAAAATGGGCCCCAAAGGTGCCTCTTTGTACATCAGCAAACTCTGGATGCAAAAGAATTCAATCCAGAACCATATTACCATGGGGCATAATCTCTAATGGTTCTTCTGAACATTCTTGAAAAGTCTATTGTTTCTTTCCTTCCATATGCACCAAATTACCACAAATGGCATGCTGCTTCAAAAGATTTTAGCTTTCTTGCTCTCTTGAGTTTTTGGCCAAGTTGCAAAAATCTCATTTGAAGTTAAATGCTGCTACCCACTTCTTCTAAATAGGGAGAAGAAAATCCCAAATGGATATTTTGGGGGCGCCTCGCCTGGAGGCACACCTCCAGGTATATGTCTCCCACCTTTTTGAATAAATTCTAGGAGGTTAGAAAATGCTTACTTTTTTTCCTTCTTTTTGCTATTAAAAATCAAGTGCTTCATTGAAGCTATGTTGATTTGGAAACCAAAATTATGATGCCCAAATATGGCAAAAAATGGCTTGACAAGGTGTCAGAACTGAAATCTACACTATCAATTGAGTATCTGATACAAAATAGCATCCATGCACCCAAAATATTGATTTTAGTTAGTTAAGAGTCAAATTTAGGTTTTATGTATGGGAGTTGAATTGATGATGTGGACTGTGTGATTTTGGTAATGTTTTTGAATATGTTAGAGATATTGTTTCCGCCATTTTTGCTGTCTTAGGTCTTTAGTTCCTCCAAAAAGAGGAAATAAAAATGATAAGAGAAAGGAACAAAGAACAAAAACCCAAGGTCAATTTCAAAAAGTAGATGTTGTTTCCACCTATAGAAATCTGTTTCTGTCAAGGGCTTTATATTCTGTTACACTTTAACATTATATAATTTGATATTTGTATTTGTATCATACTAGAAGATTTGCTGGGACTTGTGTAAATGTTGTCTGAAGTGATGTTTACTTTCATGATTTTTGGGCATTTGATATCATGTCCAATAATTTTCAAGCTCACAATCTGAAGTTTGAATGATTTCTTATCAATCCTAAATGTGCAGGGATTTATTATTATCAGAGACGAGGAATCCATTGTCTCAAGAATCAAAGACATTGCCCCAAAATTTCTTTGGAATGTCCAATTACATGAGTTAGAAGATGAGCAACAAAAAAAGCAACCTCTTCTAATTTGCAGAAAGATGTTCTGGGCAATTGTTTGAGCTATAACCTGCATTTTATGCCAAGGTATTGTTGTGTGCACTCACAACTAGGTTACTAGTATTATGTCCCTGCTGAAATTTTGATATGTTATTTCCTAGATCCGGCCCCCATTCTTTTGACTTTCACCTGTTGTCTGATCCTTCTTTTATCTGTAGATGTTCTAAAATTATAAATTTCCTATTTTATTAGCAACTGTGGGAATGTATCTTCAAGTATGAGTGTAGCAATTTAGTGAAAAATGCCAAGTATTATGTTATGTGCCTTGGGGGAACTCACCCCTAAAAGCTAGCTGTTAGAGGGAGGGACAAGCACATATATACCACACAACAGTATCCCATACTACCGATGTGGGGTATCTCACATTAGCATCCCATACTACCAACGTGGGACAAAGGGATCGTAACAGATTAAGTCTGTATATAGTCTATCCCTGCCAAGATCCCAGACTGCTAGAACCATCATTTAGTAATGGCCCTTTAATCAAGAATTTTGTAAAGAATGATCTGAAGCCAAAAAGGTATTTTGCATCATATTACCCTCCACATTCAAAAACATTGGAACCAAGGTTCAAAGTACCGATACGATACGCGTTTCAGCAGTATCATATCGGTACTTAGAAACACCAAAAACTCCTTTTTTTAGTTTTTTTTCAAATTTTGGTTTTTTGGGAAGCTAAAAACATGTTTTTTTTTTTAATTAAAAAAAGTTGGGGTTCCGAAACCCTGGAAACAGGTGTTTCGGATCATATCGTTTTCAAAAGATATGTTGAGTGGGCTGATTTGTTTTGTTGAGTGGCCCGGTTTGTCTTTAGTTTGTTTTTATTTAATTAGGAAGTTGTTGGGCCTTCGGCTCATTAGTTTTTTATTTTTTAAAGTTGTGACTATTCAGTTTTAGTACCCGCCTACTAAGGGCACCCTTGTAATTTCTCATCTTTAAGTTAAATATAAATATAATGAGGGGCTGGCGGCTAGGGTTAACTTTCTCATAACTCTAGTTGACCTCCTACTCTTTTCTTCTTCTCCTTCCTTCTCTACTGCTGAAATCTTCACGTACCCCCTCTTTCTCTCACAAGAAGCTTGACTGAATCAACAAATAGTGATTTCTACTTGGTATTAGAGCAGGTTGAAGGTTCTTGAAGTTGTTCTCTCATGCAGCCCTAGATTGGCCGACTGCATGGTGATTTAAGAGGTTGATCGAAGCTCTCAGGTAAGCCCAGTATTTTGATTTTCTTGATGGATTTGTGTGCCCTGTAGCTGGTCTAGGGTTTCTCATCAGAATCAGGAAAAACTGGAGAAAGGGGAAAAGTCATGTTTTTGCTGGACTCTTCAATTTTGACCTAGGAAGTGACGTAGTTTTTTAGGGTTCCTTGGAGTTTTTTGTAAGGGGCGATTCAAGTCCCACGTAGTTTGGATGCTTCTAGAGAGGCCGGTTGTCTTTTCTCTCTCTTCTCCCATTCCACAGAAAAGGAATCTTTTGTGGGAAGAAAGCCCAGGACACCAAGAAAGTGTTGTTGGTTCCAAAAGGTGTCTTGTTTGATCTTGTTGCAACTTTTAGTTATTTTCTTTACCTTTTTTGAGAAGCATGGAGGGCCATAGAGTTGAAAATAAGCCCGGGAGTGAAATGAGACCAGTGGGAGGGGGTGTTGGAGACCCCTTCGGGGCTGGGACCATTACTACAGTTAGGTTGGGTGGTGCAAACTACTTGGAATGGTCACAATCAACAAAGATGGCCATTGGGGCTCGTGGGAAGGGTATATCACTAGTGAAGAGGTGAAACCCGAAACTAACAACTCCCGGTGGGTGCAGGAAAATTATATGGTGATGACTTGGTTGTTTAATTCCATGTTGCCACATATAAGTAAAAATTTCTTATGGGCAAACACTGCTAAGGAAATATGGGATGGGGTTGCAGAAACCTATTCACAAAGGGAGAATGTTGCTAGGGCTTATCAACTGAGAAATCAGATTATTGCTACAAGGCAGGGAGATAGATCTGTTGCAGCCTATTTTTCAGCCCTTAAGACCCTGTGGCAGGAGATTGACCATTTGGAGACCTTTGCTTGGGAAACCACCAATGATGCAGCTACCTATCAGAGACATTTAGAGAAGTATAGGGTGTTTGAATTCCTTGCTGGCCTTAACCCTGAGTATGATATTGCACGACAACATCTTCTTTCCAGGGATAGTGTCACTCTCTCCCAAGCATATGCTTTTGTGTTAGGGGAGGAGTGCAGGAGGGATGTGATGATGAAAACCCAAATTTCTGATTAGTCTGCCATGGTAAGTGCTGTGAAACCTAAACAAAGTGGCGGTGAAATCAAGAAGGAAGACAAAAGAGACTTGGTTTGTGACTACTGTAAGAAGCCTAAACATACAAGAGATACTTGCTGGAAGCTTCACCCACATCTTGTGCCGACTAGATTGAGAAATAAGAAGGGAAATTGTGCACATGGCAGTTATCGGTGACACTCCGACCCCTCCTACTACAGCTGCTTTGGAGTCTGTTGCAGCTACTGCAGTAAGGGCCGAACTTGAGAGGTATGGGCTACTTCTGAACCAACAAGATATAGCTAGTTCCAGTTCAGCCGCAAGCAGACAACAAGGTACAGGTGGCACTGGTGGAGCTCACTCTACCTCCTTTGCTCACATAGGTAGTTCACACGTCACTGCAAATTATGTTTCCACTTCAGGTAAGGAGGGACCTCCTTGGATTATAGATTTTGGAGCCTCAGAGCACATGACCCATAGCTCCACTATTTTTTCTTCTTACCAGCTCTGTTCTGGCAGAGATAGGGTCTCCACTGCTGATGGATCCCATTTTCCTATTGCTGGGAAGGGATCCGTCAAGATTAATGATTCTATTTGTTTACCCTCTGTCCTTCATGTTCCTAGATCAAGCACAAATTCGTTAGCTGTTAGTAGTTTGACTAAGAATTTGAACTGCTCAATAATTTTTTCTCCTGGACGTTGTATATTGTAGGATCTGGATTCAAAGAGGACGATTGGGAGTGGTCGTGAAGTGAATGGAATTTACCTCCTGGATGTTCCCCCTCACCAGAGTCATCATGTTAGCAGGGACAGTGAGTCAGGATCTATGAGTCAGATTATGCTTTGGCATAATCGTTTGAGCCATTTGTCTTTTTCTTCTTTGAGTTTTTTGTTTCCAAAACTTTTTGAGTCTGTTAGTCTATTAAGTCTGGAGTGTGAAGGTTGTCGACTTGGAAAGCATTGTAGACATTCTTTTAAACCTAGTAATAAAAGATCTTATTCTTTTGATGTTATTCATTCGGATGTGTGGGGTCCTTACCATGTTCCTTCTATGGGGGCTATCTCTATTTTCTCCTATTTGTGGATGATTTCTCTCGATACTCTTGGATTTACCTGATGAAATCCCACGATGAAGTACCATCCTTGGTGCGGCAATTTCATCAAATGGTACTAACACAGTTTGGAACAAGAATAAAGGTGTTCAGATCTGACAATGCCAGGGAATATTTTGAAAGACATCTTGCCTCGTACTTGTTAGAATATGGTGTTGTCCATCAGAGCAGCTGCTCCTACAATCCACAACAGAATGGTGTTGCAGAAAGGAAGAACAAACACATTGTTGAGACCGCAAGAAGCATGATGATCACATCTACAGTTCTGGTTCGGTTTTGGGGTGATGCAGTTCTCACAGCAGTATATCTGATTAACAGGGTGCCTTCTCGCATACTTGGATTCAGCACTCCATTCAACCTTCTTTTTCCTCAGGGGGAGATGTTTCATGTTCCTCTCAGGGTGTTTGGGTGTGTCTGCTTTGCACACATCCTTGGTCCTCATTGCTCGAAGCTTGATCCCAAAGCAAAGAAGTGTGCCTTCCTTGGATATGCAGAGAATCAAAAAGGGTACCACTGCTATGATCCAGTCTCTGGGAACTGATATGTTACCATGGATTTCACCTTTTTTTAATCCACGTACTTCTTCTCACAGAATCCTTCTCAAGGGGAGTGTTTTGGGGAAGTAAGTCAGCAGTCTATCCCTCTCCCAATTCCAGTCCCTGTGTCACCTCCTGTGCTTGACTACCACCCGGTGCTACCTACCTTGCTACCTCCTTTGCGCTCTGTTTCTCAGCATTACTCACGACTGAGACTTCACAAGGCGGTTGATTCCACTACAGCAGAACTCACACCACTTCTTGTCGATCCCTTGGAGACTCCAGATTTGGCTGATATGGATTCAGGTATTCCTCTTGATCCCACTACTATTTCAGTTCCCATTGATCCTACTAACTCTGTTACCAATAACCTTGATCTCCCTATTGCTCTTAGAAAAGGGAAGAGAAAGTGTATTGCTCATTGTATTTCACAGTACTTATCCTACAGTGGACTTTCTCCTTCCTACCGTGATTTTCTCTCTTCTCTTGATTCAGTGTCTATACCCAAGGGTGTTAGTGAGGCTCTCTCCAAACTTGAGTGGAAGACAGCTATGCAGGAAGAGATGGAAGCTTTGATTAAGCATCAGACATGGGACATTGTGGACCTACCAGAAGGCAAGGAGACAGTTGGATGCAGATGGGTTTACATGTAAAATATAAGGCAGATGGAAGTATAGAGAGGTACAAGGCAAGACTTGTCGCAAAAGGATACACACAGACCTATGGCATTGATTATTTAGAGACCTTTGCGCCAGTTGCAAAGATGACCTCCGTTTGGATACTCCTTTCCCTTGCTGCCTCATACACTTGGTCCTTGTTTCAACTGGATGTGAAGAATGCTTTCCTAAATGGGGATCTGCAAGAAGAAGTGTATATGGATCTTCCTGCTAGTTTCTACAATGATACTGAAAAGGAAAAGGTATGCAGGCTTAAGAAGTCACTATATGGCTTGAAACAATCTCCCAGAGCATGGTTTGAAGATTCAAAAAGGCCTTGATTGTTTTTGGCTACACTCAAACTCAATCTAATCACACTTTGTTTGTGAAGCGCAGGGGATCTTTAGTGTCAGTCCTAATTGTATATGTGGATGATATTGTTGTCACTGGGAATGATCTGAGTAAGATTGATAGTCTGAAGAGGAACCTACATAAGGATTTTGAAATTAAGGATCTTGGAGAACTGAGATACTTCTTAGGCATCGAAGTTGCAAGATCGAAACATGGAATTTTTATCTCTCAAAGGAAGTATGTCTTGGACTTTCTTCAAGAGATAGGGAAGCTTGGAATAAAGGCAATTAGCACCCCTATTGATCAGAACCATAAAATCAGTGCAACAGAAGGTGAACCAGTAAAGGACATTGGGAGATATCAGAGACTTGTGGGTCGGTTGCTATACTTGTGTATGACAAGACCAAACATCTCCTATGTGGTGAGTGTAGTAAGTCAATACATGCATGCCCCACGAATCTAGTATTGGGAGGCAGTTGACAGGATCCTTGCTTATCTGAAGGGACATCTAGGCAGAGGCATATTGTTTACTGATCATGGACAGTTGAAACTAGAGGCTTATACAGATGCCGATTGGGCAAGATGCCTTGATGACAGGAGATCAACTTCAGGAGTGTGCACCCTAGTTGGGGGTAACCTAGTCTCATGGAAGAGTAAGAAACAAACAGTGGTGGCAAGATCAAGTGTTGAAGCCGAATACAGGGCCATGGCACATGGAGTTTTAGAACTTCTCTGGATTTGTTCTCTGTTAGAAGAAATTGGTGTACAGGCAGAAGAACCCATGATGCTATACTATGATAACCAGGCAGCAATTAACATTGCCCATAACCCAGTCCAGCATGACCGAACTAAGCACATTGAAGTGGATAGACATTTTATCAAAGAAAGGGTAACTTCTAGAGAAGTCTGTCTTCCATACATTGCTTCTGATCTGCAGCTCGCTGATGTTCTCACAAGGGGTGTTGCAAAGAACAAGCTGGAGCATGATCTACACAAGTTGGGAATGTGTGACATTTACTCCCAACTTGAGGGGGAGTGTTGAGTGGGCCGGTTTGTTTTGTTTAGTGGCCCGATTTGTTTTTAGTTTGTTTTTATTTAATTAGGAAGTTGTTGGGCCTTCGGCCCATTAGTTTTTTATTTTTTAAAGTTGTGACTATTCAGTTTTAGTAGTGCCCTACTAAGGGCATCCTTGTAATATCTCATCTTTAAGTTAAATATAAATATAATGAGGGGTTGGCGGCTAGGGTTAACTTTCTCATAACTCTAGTTGACCTCCTACTCTTTTCTTCTTCTCCTTCCTTCTCTACTGCTGAAATCTTCACCTTCCCCCTCTTTCTCTCACAAGAAGCTTGACTGAATCAACAAATAGGGATTTCTACTAGATACAATACGATACGCCTTATACGGGGCGTATTGTGTCGATACTTTAAACCATGATTGGAACAATTACAGACAAAATCAGTACAGTTTAGCCTCTTGATTCCCCTTGGAACTCATAGAGAATCAAGAGTTTAATCCATCAAAAAACTATTAAAATCTGTACAAGGACGAACTGGAGGCCTTTTGCAGACTGTTGAAGATTCTTTAGTTTTTTTCCAGATAGTATTGCAAAATGGGAAAATAGAGCAACTAATAGAACCCCTGATTCCTACCAAAACTGCCAGGAATGTACTTCTTCCCTCTTCTAATGGGTATAAGATCAGCAAATCTTTTTTTTTTTTTTTTTTTTTTTGCCACTAAATCTGAAGTAAGGAACATGTTATTCACTGCAGTCCTCTGAAGAAACAAATGATCAAGAGAAATCATCATCATCATCATCCAAGCCTTATCCCAACTATATGGGGTTGGCTACATAAATCCTGTTTTGCCATTCCATTCTTTTCTTTTCTTTTCTTTTTTATAAATAACATCAATTCCATTAAAATAATGAATAGATACCAGAAAATCCCCTTAGAGGCACAAGGAGCAGCTTCTCCAAACAACAAATACACAAACTACAACAGAGAAAACATGAATGTTGAAATTAAAACAATAGTTACAATTGTGCCCAGAACAATGTTTCCCTATTTATCCCTTGTTTTGCCAAGACATCAGCAAAAGCATTAGCTGATCTCCCAACCCATTGTACTGTTATAAACATATTTCTTGTCAGCTATTTGAATTTCTTTAACTCATTTTTGTAGCCCCAAGTGACATCCTCCGGATTATTTAACCAGTCCACCACTATCTTAGAGTCTCCTTCAATCAGAAGCTGCTCTACGCCCACTTCTTTTGCAAGAAGTATTCCTTGTATTGCAGCTAACATTTCTGCCCGGATAGAGTTCCCAACTCCTAAAGGGCCAGAGTAGATTAAGACAACCTCTCCAGCCTCATTCCTCAGTACACCTCCCATCCCAGAGGGACCCAGGTTACCCTGACTACTCCCATCAAAATTCAGCTTCAAAGAACCAAGAGGAGGGGGGACCCAGCTAGTCACTACCCTTCCCTTCTAGGAGGAACAGCTTGCTACCAACTTCCAATCCTTCCAACAATCAGTAAAAGTGAAATGGTTAAATAATTCTAGAGTCTTTAACCAATGTAATGACCTGGACATAATGCAGTCCTTTAAGGCTTGACTGCTTCTTCCTTTTTCTTGGAAGGTTTTGGCATTCCTTTCTTCCCATACTGTCCATAACAATGCTGCTCGCGAGCATCTCCACATTTTCCTTCCTCTTTTATGGGACCAAGAGAAAAACGAAGGGTTAAAGATTGTGTTTACTTCTGCTGGCATATCCCAACTATACCCAAACAAAGATAGAAGCCAAGCCCAGAGCTTTGCAGTTACACTATAAGATAAAAATAGATGATTACAATCCTCACCATGAGATCTGCAAAGAATGCACCAGTTTGGTGAAATACAAAGGAAGTGTCTTCTCTTTTGTAGGTTATCCATCATGTTTACTTTACCATGCCACACTTCCCAGCACAAAGCCATAACCTTGGGGGTGACCGGCCTACACTAGACTTCTTTGGAAGGAAAACTTTGTTGAGAGGGAGATTGGCAAAGGAACTTGAAAAAGAAGCCACAAGAAAAAGACCCATTGGGGTGAATGGCCCAAATCCTTTTATCAGGTTTCGAGGGATCCATCCAAACCTTATCAAAGAGACACAGAAGAGTAGACAAACACTCAATTTCCTCATCCCTTAACCCTCTATAGAAACCAAAGTCCCAAGACAAAGCTGGTAAAAATAAATTTGACGGAAGGAATTTTGAGATCACCTCTTTTCTATACAAGGAAACAAAGTGCAACGAACGGAAAAGGTCTTTTAGAGGGAGATCTCCAACCCAAATGTCCTCCCAAAACCAAATAGAATTACCTGAACAAGCATCATACCTGACACATCTGAGGAAATGCGGAAGAATTTTGTGAATTGCTTTCCAAGGTGTGGCTAGGTTAGCCCTCCTTGATGCACCAGCATCCCAACCACTCTAACATCCATGATTACCCTTCACTACTTCGTGCCAGAGTCTATCCCGCTCCAAAGGCCATCTCCACAGCCACTTCCCTAAAAGAGATGAGCTCTTTTTAAGCACATTCCTGAGCCCTAATCCTCCTTCCTCTTTTTTTCTACCCACAACCCCCAATTAATTAAATGGTCTTTTTTACCTTCTCCCAGTTCCCACAGAAAATCTCTCATCAATTTTTCCAACTTCTTCGCTTTCCTAGACGGTATCCTAAAGACAGAGAAATAATAGGTAGGTAGATTCATGAGGGTAGTTTTTATCAAAGTGATCCTCCCACCCAAAGAGATAATTTTTCTTCCACACAGCTAATCTCTTTTCTAACTTCTTCAAGACTAGGTCCAGAACATACTCTCCCTAGGGTTTGCTCCCAACGGAAGCCCTAAGTAAGACAAAGGCCAGGAGGAAATGGAGCACTCAAGACAGCCTACAATCACCTCAACCTCCTCAAAAACTAAATTTACTTCGGCTATGCAGCTTTTTCCTAGATTGATTTTCAAATTAGGGACTCCTTCAAAAACTGTAATCAATTCTTTCAAATTTTCCACCTTCTCACCGAAGCCTCCCTCACAGAAGGTCATCAAGTCATCTGCAAACTGAAGGTGAGTGACTGGAATTCGGTTTGTGCCTACTCTCCAACCCCTTATCACATCTTCCCTATCAGCCCTAGTGATAATTCGACTGAACACATCAGCTACCAAGGTAAAGAGGAAGGGTGTGTTTAATGCCAAAACCTTCTTATAGAAGGTTAAATCTTGGGGAGAAGAGAATCATTGCATCAGCATGGGTGCTTTTTTCAAACAGCAGGAATGGTTTCCACCTTCTAGGGGGTAGATGATTTTTTTTTTTTTTTTGTTTATTTTGTTTGTATAGATGAAGATGTACCTTCCACATTCAGACTCCTAGAATTTCTCTTGAAATTCTAGTCACAAACTTTTTGTTACTCTTTATACATGAATGGATACTGCCTCAAAACAGTACCAGTTGAAGAAACACATGATTTTGAGATGAACTTCCTAAGAAAGATAATGCCTAGTCAAACTGGCACTAAACCTTCTATATCTTTAGCATCATTCAAAAGAAAATTTTCTTTCTGCCTTATTCTTCTTAGGTCACTAAATAACCATACAAATGCAAAGAGCAAACTCTCCAAAGAATATGAGGAAAACTGCACTTCTCCAGTTCTAAGATAAGATTTCTGAGTTGTGAAACCCATTCTTTGTTCTGCCAGCTCTTTCACAAATCGTGTCTTATCTTCCTCTAGTTGTTTTACTAAATATTCTAGCTCAATTGTGTAAACCTGTTTCCAATCTCTCGGCCAATCCATTCTGTTCTTAACTTAATTATCTTCCTTTCTTTTTCTGTCCATTCTCTTCCACTAATTTCCATTTCCTCTTGTTTTCTGTCAGTTCTCTTCCACTACTTTCCACTTCCTCTTGTTTTCTCTCAATTCTTCCACCACTTTCTACTTCCACCTCCCATTCCTACTGCTGCTCCTCCCTTCACTCCATTCCTGAAAATGGAATTGATCCCTCTGCCTGCTGCTGATCTTTTGCGGAAGGTCCCACCCCTGTAACAGCTTCTACCTTTGCAAGATAATCCTCCAAAGTCATGTGCTTAATTCCAGAGTCCTTAAAACACTGTCCTTTGACAGCTCTGATTTTCAGATAACTACCACTAGGAGAGATCTCCTCCAACACTTCATTGACTGATTTGTTTCTGCTGACACTCTTTGGCAGCATAGAGGATATCCCAACACCATTGGCTCGAACATCAGTGACATCAGTGCTACTGCCATTTCTTGAGGCTAGAGAATCATCTTAGCTACCAAATTATGATCATACTTGTTCTTGTAAAACTCATCTATGTCCATTGGCCTGCTTCCAAAGTTCTTGCCTGGGCAACCTGAGGCTTCAGAATGGATAAAGTAGAAGATCAAGACTGTATCAGTCTTGAATCCTAATAGGTTTTAGGTTTACAAAACAAAAGAAAAGTGAGAGAAAAGGAGAGAGAATAGAAGAGATGCAGGAGAACACAAGTGGTTGAAAAGAGGGACAGATTCTTACTGATCTGCCGCCGCCACTTTCTTATTATTTATAGGTTATGTTTAGTACATAATGGAAATGACACATCTGCCCTTAGTACTTACATAATAAATAAAGTAAATAAAAGCTTAAATAAATAACAACTGAATTAACAAACTGACACTACTATAACTGAAACAAATAACTACACATGCTGTCCTACGAACATAGTGGGGACCACTGCAGTGGGGCCCACATCAGTGTTCTCTACACTCCCCCTCAAGTTGGGAGTAGATATCTATCATTCCCAACTTGGATAGGTCTGTCTCTAACTTCTTCCTTGGTACAACCTTGGTGAGGATATCCGCGAGCTGCATATTAGATGTGATGTACGGAAGACACATTTCTTGTGATGTGACCCTTTCTCGCACAAAATGTCGATCAACTTTGATATGTTTAGTTCTATCATGCTGCACTGGGCTGTGGGCTATATTAATAGCTGCCTGATTATCACAATACAGCATTAAGGGCTTTTCATAGTCAATACCCAACTCTTCAAGTAGTGACCTCAGCCACAAGATTTCAGCCACTCCATTAGCCATTGACCTGTATTCCGCTTCAGCATTGGAGCGGGAAACAACACTCCGCTTCTTACTCCTCCAAGAGACAAGGTTACCTCCCACAAGGGCACAATATCCAAAGGTAGACCTTCTGTCATCAACACTCCCAGCCCAATCGGCATCTGTATAGACTTCCACCCTCATGTGATTATTGTTCTTGAACAGTATACCTCTACCCGGGCATCTCTTCAAGTATGCTAATATTTTCTCTGCCGCAAGAAGATGAGAAATTCTAGGGGAGTGCATGTACTGGCTAACAACACTAACTGCATAGCTAATATCCGGCCGAGTGAGGCAGGGATATAGGAGCTTTCCAACCAACCGTTGGAACATAACTTTGTCTTCAAGAGGCTCCCCGCCCTCTGCACTAATCTTGTGATTTTGTTCTATGAGCGTACCAGCCGGCTTAACACCCAACTTTCCAGTTTCTGCCAACAGATCTAGAACATATTTTCTCTGATAGATAAAAATCCCCTGCTTGGATCCAGCAACCTCAATACCCAAAAAGTACCGTAGTGCACCAAGATCTTTCACCGCAAACTCTTGATGAAGGAGCTGTTTGAGGCACTCAATCTCATGACTGTCATTTCCTGTCACCACAATATCATCAACATATACTGCAAGTAGTGTCAGAGAGGACTCCACCCTCTTGATGAATAGTGTATGATCTGACTGGGCCTGTAGATAACCAAACTTTCCAAGGGCTAATCTGAACTATCAAACCAGGCTCTAGGTGACTGGTTCAAACCTACAATGCCTTGTTCAGTTGGCAAACCTTCTTACCTGTCTCTGTATCATAGAATCCAGGAGGCAACTACATGTAAACCTCTTCCTGTAAGTCTCCATTCAGAAAGGCATTTTTAACATCCATCTGAAACAGGGGCCAAGAATGATTTGCTGCAAGGGATAACAGTGTTAGACAGTTTTTGTATGCCCTTAGCTTCAATCTGATTTGATGTACTTTTGTTATTTAGTGGAAATAAATAAAGTGCATGTCTGATTCATGTTGTTTGGTTTAATTCTGTGTAAAACCCTAAAACTAGACATTTATAGAGACTCGTGTTAGTTTTAAATGTTCACAGCCGTTGGATAAGTCTGGGGAGATTTATCCTGCCAAGGCTGATACTGGTGTGCCACCAAGTGTTGGGATGGCCTGTCCCAGCCACCAGGGTAAGACCCGAGGCACATGCAGTATGGGATTACTTGAATCCTTGAACCGGACCAGATTTTCAGTATTGCCCTGGACCTTGGAGATAGATGGGCAAAACTGGAAAGTTACACCTGACCCCTAGACTCGATTATGACACTTCACTAGGTGTTGGATCAGGCTGCCTTTGATATGCCAATCAGTGAGATCCTTAGCGGGGATCAAAACCTGGGTATGTTGGGGCAGTTTGAGAATTCATCTGAGTGGGTGATCATAGTGGCAGAATCAGCCACTTTGTCGGACAAAGGGTAATGATCGGGAATGCACTCTCTGATGGAAACCAAACTGCCAGCAGTTGATTTCAATCGTTGGAATTTTGTTTTGCAAAATTAATATATTTATATATATATGTACGGTTTCAAATTGTTTGCAAATGGTTTTAATTCCCGGGATCCATGTGAGAGGAGAGTGCGGCACTGTTCCTTGCAGCCGAGGGAGAGGTCCTCTCTTGTCAGGCAGTGCTTGATCATTAAGGGCTGAGAGGTTAAGTGTAAGACCATTGAGGATAATACCTGATGGGCTAATCTTGCACCTGCCCACAGTCCCTGGGTTTTTATAAGATGGCTTGGCCCAGGGACCACTTAATGTAAGTGTTGGGCCCATAGGGTCCATATGATGGACTCAAGGGGTTCATCGAGTTTTTCAGTGAATTCGGCTGGGCCTTGTATTAAAGGCTGGGCCGAACCCATGTGGCTGGTGTGTAGATCAATGCTTGGGTCCCACGCCATACAAAGAAGCCCAACTGGGCAGCAGATTGGAAAGTAATTAGACACTGAACACTTAATGGGCCAGAAGCCCATTTCGAGGTGGGCTGATATGATCACCCATCCTTGGGGCGAACCTGAGATTAATGTTAGTAAAAGGATTGGGCCTTTAGCCTTATCCACTCTTGGAGACCAAATTCAAATTAGATTTGAATCTGGTAACCTCCTGATAAGATCAGGAGTAAGCTAACTTTATCTGTAGATAGGATTAAGATTATCCCCTATCCAAATACTGATTTGGATTGGGATAACTCCTAATTAGGAGGTTTCTTAATCAAGAAGAAAGGAGGAGAAACCCTAACAAAAAGAAAGAGAGAAATACAACAGATTTCGAATCAAGAAAAATCGCAAGAAAGGTTCCTACGAATTGAGATCAGATCTCATACTCCAGAAAAAGAAAAAAAAAGGCAGTTCAGCCTTTTCGCCTTTAGAGTTCTCCTCCTACCGCCGCCATCTCCTTTGCAAGATTAGATCTTTGCAGAAAAGAAAGTCAAGAAATCTGTTCTTGACATCAGTCTTGCAAGAAAGACTGAAATAGATTCAGTGTTTAGTGCTTCCAGAGGATACTTGCGAAGGATCCAGTGTGTAGGACGCACCCTGCTGGTTCTGTTCCATCCACAGCTGTGTCATCTTCAGCAGGAACGGATCTTGGAGCATTCTTTGGGCGTGAACACCAACTTTGGGTGATAGTGCTTCTCCGGATCAGGTATATTCCTCCCATTTGTCTTTTGGTACAGATCTGGTTTGATTATGGTTCAAGTAGGATCCTTGAATATTGTATTCTAAATTTAGGGAATATGATTCCCAGTTGGGAGAAGGTAGGAAAATTTTTGAAATTCGCCCACCCATTCCGCAACCTTTATGGCGTCCATTAGATGGATCCTTCCATTCTTTCAAACAGAACTCGGATGGTGGTCATCTTGGCTACTGGGGCAAAGGTCTCCAAGTAGTCTATACCATAAGTCTGAGTGAACCCCTTTGCAACCAGCCGGGCTTTGTACCTTTCAATAGAGCCATTAGCATTATGCTTCACAGTGAACACCCATCTACATCCCATCGGTTTCTTTCCTTTTGGTGGGTCAACCAATGCCCAAGTATTATTCTTCAACAGGGCATCCATTTCGACTTGCATTGCATCTTTCCATTCTAGAACTGATAAGGCTTCTTGCACTGTTCTTGGAATAGGGACATCGGCAATGGAAGTGAGATAGGACCGGTAAGATGGAGACAAGTGATCATAGGATAAGAACTGTGAGATGCTGTGAGCTATAGAAGTGGTGCAATGTCGTTTCCCTTTGCGAATGGCAATAAGGAGATCAAGGTCATCCACAAGAGGGGAAGTGGCAGCAGTGAGAGGTATCTCAGTAGGCTCTGGATCTAGAGCCGCGGAAGGAACTGGAGCTGGCCAGGACTGTCGATGACTAGGATCAACCTGCCTACATCGCCTGTGATAGACTCTCAAATCCGGCTCCCTTTGACCACCCTCACCACTACAACCTTCATTATCCAGTGGAATAGGTAAAGGAACAGCCCCACTCAAAACAACCCCACTTCTACCAGCCCCACTTCCACTCTCACTACTCTCCCCCTGAGGAAAGAAACTCAAAACAGCCCCACTCTCATTGCTCTCCCCCTGAGGAGAAACCCTAGGATAATAGGGTGTCTCCTCAAAGAAGGTGACATCCATGGAGACAAACCGTTTCCCTGAAATCGGGTCATAGGAGCAATAACCCTTTTGATGAGGCCCGAGAAGCTGAACGAAACAGGTACAACCAAAGGTTTTAAGGGGAACAATGAACAACTCTTCATCTGGGTATAGAAGGGAAAAGGGGGTTCTCATATCAGATCTAAGGACTTTGATTTTGGTCCCAAACTGAGTGAAAACCATCTGATGGAAGTTTTGGGTCAGAGCAGGAACCTCATCCCGAGAACGCATAAGATAGACCCAAGAAAAACGGGTGTGGTCATCAACGAACGGTAGAAAATATCTGTACCCACCCATAGAAGAGATATGATATGGCCCCCAAACATCAGTATGCACAATATCAAAAGAGGAATTACTCATTTTATTACTTAAAGAATAAGAGGTTCTACAATGTTTGGCAAACTCACAACTCTCACACCTCAACTTTGATAACTCGACAGGCTCAAATAAAGCAGCAAACAAACTCTTCAAAGACTTAAAAGACAAATGACCTAATCGGTTATGCCAAAGCATAACCGAACTCACAGACTGGGAAACAAAAGGCTTCTTATCCACTGACTCCTCCCGACGAGAATCCTCTCCAAGCAGATAGATCCCATTCGTCTCACGGCCAATCCCAATCACCTTCCTCGTCTCCAAGTCCTAAAAAACACATCGATCAGGGAAAAAGGTTACTGAACAGTTCATGTGTTTGGTAATACTACTAACTGAAAGCAGGTTAGTATCAAGCTTAGGAGCATGCAAGACAGAAGATAAAGAGATAGTATCCGTTAGCTTGATGTCCCCCTTGCCCGAAATGGGAACAAGAGAGCCATCAGCAATGGATACTCTATCTCGGTCAGAGGACAAGTGATAAGAAGTGAACAAAGATGGCAAGCTAGTCATATGGTCAGATGCACCTAAATCTATTACGCAGCAGTGGTCAGTATTACTTGGAGCTGAAGCATGGTAAGCTGAGGCTCGGATACCTGAATGTGCAAATGCAGATGTGGCGGGAGTTGATGGTGACTGAGATGGCTGAGCTGAACTCCCAACTTCCTTTTCCAACTGTATGAGGGCAGCCTGAACAGCAGCTAAAGTCTCTAGGGATGTGCCTGATGAGGATGCTGAATCAGTGTTCACGGCCACATGAGCATTACCCTTCTTATTCCTTAGTTTTGCTAGGACCAAGTGAGGATGTAGCTTCCAGCAAGTATCTTTTGTGTGCTTGGGTTTCTTGCAATGTTCACATACCAGATCCCATTTATCTTCCTTCTTCCGGTCCCTTTCTAAGTCACCCCCTGGCTTAGGTTTAATAGCTGTCAAGGCTGGAAAAGAGGACTAAGGCTGCATCATGACTTTCCTCCTAGTCTCTTCACTATGCACCAAGGAGTATGCTTAAGAAAGGGTCACACTATCTCTTGTCAATATCTGTTGTCGCACAATGTTATATTCTGAATTCAAACCAGCCAAAAACTCAAATACCCTATTCGTCTCAACTTGCTTTCTGTGAGTCTGTGCATCTTTGGGATTCTCCCACTCAAGGGTCTCTAGATGGTCAATCTCATGCCACAAGGATTTCAAGGTAGAGAAGTAGACAGAAACTGGCTTCTCTCCTTATTTAAGGTTGTTCACCTCACACTTCAGTTCATAGGCTCTGGCAACATTAAGGGGTTGGGAATATGTTTCTTTCACAACATCCCATATCTCTTTGGCTGTCTTTGCCCACAAGTAATTTCGGCTGATATGTGGCTGCATAGAATTACACAGCCACACCATAACCAAATAGTTCTCTTGAACCCACTTGGTGTATGTTGGGTCCTCCTTGGAAGGTTCTTTCACATCTCCCAAGAGGTAACCTAGTTTTCCCCTTCCTCCAATAGCCATCATGGCTGATTGAGCCCACTCCAAATAATTTGACCCATCAAATCTCATAGTTGTAATCTGAAACCCGGTTTCAGATACACTACCATAATTGTGGTTTCCAAAACTACTCTCTCTAACCCTTAAACTACTCTCCCTGACCCGTAAACTCCATCTTTGATCAAGATTCAGTGGCTACAAACTGTTAGTCACTATACCAGAAAACAGAGTCAAACAAGCAGGTCTGAAAACTGATCCGAAACCAACACAAATCTGATCTGATCTGAAATCTGATCTGATCCGAAATCTGATCTGAAACCAACCCAAATCTGATATGAAATCAATCACCTATCACAGTATAGGCAAGGAATCAACTCAAATATGATCTGAAATCAATCGGCATGCACAGTACTAGGCAACCTGTCAATCTGAGATGCTATTTTCTGAAATCACTATTGTGGGGGCCACTGCTGCGAGAGCAAAATTAGGGTTTCACCTGTGGGTCTGAAATAAGTGCTCAGCTGCACTCTCCAAGCAGTCCACACAAGTGGGACTTGTCGTAGGGCAATATGAAACCCTAAAAACTAATCACCTCTGAGAGGGAAGGGGTTCGGCCCAACAGTCAAACCCTAGAAAAAGACTTAAACACAGTTCGGCAAGTCAAACCCTAGAAACAAACTTGAACACAGTTCGGCCCCTACTTCTAGATAGGTCCAACCTATCTCGATTGATTGCAGTCTCTAAAACTCAATAAAAAAAAACTTACTTATGTACCTCGGTTTACTGTCTTCTAGGGTTACCTGAACCCTAACCTTCGCTGCTTCTTCCTGATTACCAACTCTCTGCAAGCCGCGACAAGTCTTCAACTGCTGCGAACCTCTCTTGGTAATTTCCAAGATTCAGCCACCGAATACTTCTTCAAAGCTTCCAGCCCTAGCTAGTCCTCATGTGGTCGGCTGAACTAGACACACATGAGAAGCCCTAGATAGGCTCTGATACCAAGTAGAAGATTAAGACTGTAATCAGTCTTGAATCCTAATAGGTTTTAGGTTTACAAAACAGAAGAAAAGTGAGAGAAAATGAGAGAGAATAGAAGAGAAACAAGAGAACACAAGTGGTTGAAAGGAGGGACAGATTCTTACTGATCTGCCGCCGCCACTTTCTTATTATTTATAGGTTATGTTTAGTACATAATGGAAAGGACACATCTGCCCTTAGTACTTATATAATAAATAAAGTAAATAAAAGCTGAAATAAATAACAACTGAATTAACAAACTGACTCAAACTGACACTACTATAACTGGAACAAATAACTACACATGCTGTCCTACGAACACAGTGGGGACCACTGCAGTGGGGCCTACATCAGTGTTCTCTACAGATAACAAATATATAGAGGATTGACATGCGAGATCCAAATTTGCTGACCTCTAAGATGCCATCACTGTAGATTAAGGTTTCTGAGATTTCTAGAAAAAATGGAATCTCCATCTGCTAGAATGCAAGTCTGAGAGAGAGAGAGAGAGAGAGAGAGAGAGAGAGACCTTAGAATTGGTCATTGCTTGGGTCTTGGAGAAGATCAATGTCAAATGTGAGTATCAGGTGGTAATTGATCGGATGAATTCTTCCTTGGATGAATTGTCTTAGCTGAGACACTGTTTGAGGGAAGCATGACCTTTGGGATTGAAATAAACAGATTTCTCAGTTGGATGCTTAGGCCTTCCAATTTTATTGCAAACATTTGGCTAAGGAGGGTGAAGAGAACCTATGTATTTGGGTATGAGTTGTCTGGGGTACCAGCTAGTGTGTACTGACACTGGGTGGTAGTAAGAGATGTACCTTTCTTTTATATTCTACCTAAATACTTGCTACTGATATTTTTGTATTAATAAAAGAGGCATATTTAGAAATGCATTCAAGGGCTGCATCGTGTTTTACTTTTACACTGAAGACAAGCATGAAGTGATTGATAATACAACCATCACAGGATGCAATATGGTTATAACTTAGAGGATCATGCAGAGTTTGAAGTTGTCATTTGGAGGCTCTGTGGCAGTTGCTTAGAGCCATTGTGGAATGTCACCGCTCATCCTTTGTGTAACAAAATTATGCTAAATTTGCTGACCTTGGCCCACTATGGAGTAGCCCAGGTCAAGTTGGACCTAACGAGGTCCTGATTGGTTCTGCACAAACCCAGTCCATGTCTATAAATTATGGTTCTATATGTCAAAGATATTCTTAATCTGAGCTCAAAGCATGATCTGTTGCACATACTTGGTAAGTTATTTTATCAACTTTATCGACATAGGCTTTATTCTTGAATTGAAAACTATTATTAATTATGTTGAGCACACACATACTTGTGTGCAATTGTTTATTTTTATAATTGTCAAGAACTGGGGAAGAGATCGTGCTGCTATTACCTAAACAATGTTATTGGTGAATCCATTAGGTGATAACACAAGGAATGATTGGAATTGATTAACGAGGCATTTGATAACAAGGGGAGTTCATTTTACTTTCCCAGCATTGAACAACAATAAACTAGTAGTACCTCGTCTGCTAATCAATGAGGTAACCCAGGTTGGCGAAATCATGGTCGTTTCCAAAGATGTTTAAGTTCTTTAATAGAAATAACAACAATGACAAGTGTCAATTGCGGGGGAAGCACTATTTTCAAATCTCTGGATTCGGCCAGATGATGTAGTGCTGAGGCGAGGGGTCAGTAGCCAAAACAGTTCTGGGATGCCTAGTTCTTAGTCAAGGTTGCCCCAAATACATGTATAAGTAGGTGCTATATCCTAAAATATATGTTGTTATAAGCTTATTTTGATATCAAACTTCAGAAGATAATCTGGAACTATTTATTATTATTATTTTATATTTTACACCTCCTATTTGAGTTAAGCAGATGAGCTCGACATTCGAACTGTTTGATTCCTAATGACCAAAATTGGTTTATTTCCAGATTGAGTCTGACAAAACTGCAGGAAAGCATCATATAGATGGATCCATACTTCCTGTCTGATTGTAGAACACACTAACACATTCGAGCAATCAATTGGGCAGAATAACCATCAAGTTAGTTCATCTCTCTCAAGGACCCTAGATAACTAGGACCCACATTTGGTAATGACCTTTTTATGATCAGCAATGCTCTACACTCCTGATAATTTAATAATTCAATGTTTTTCCATTGATCAGCAATACTCTAATATATGCTGATTAGGTGTTCAAGACATCAAGGTGTTAATTTTTCTTTTATTGAAAATATGGTTGCAGTCAGAGACTCAGAATGTGACAACTTAGAAAAGTAATTTGCTTTTCCATTTTCTAGTAGTCACATCATAGAGGCATTGAAGCATCGCTTGCCTGATTGTAGATACGTCAAGTATTAGAGTATGCCGTTGCATTGACGTCCATTTATACAGTAGCATGAAGCCATGAACAAATACAATATCTGCTTGTTTATGTAAAAATGCTGATGCGGCTACTTATTTCAATCCAACAGCAGAAAACACCAAGATGTCAAACACCCTCTAGTACTCTGGTCTTAAACAGTCGAAAGGTAGCAAGTGGGAGGCCCCTAATGTCTGGACACTCTCACCATGTTCTGGATATTTACTTAAATGGGCGTAAGTAGACCTGAATCTGAGTAGATGGTGCCTGGTCTTAAGAAGAAATGCCCTATCTCAGCTCAGGTACAATACTCTGGCACTTGCAAGTATGCAACATTACTAAGGTTGTAGTTATATCAAGAAACCATGGCAGAAGGCCTTGTCAATCAAAGAGACAATACTGGCCACGAATACGATGCTAGATGCACCCATTAGATTCCAGCCAAACTTGGCAGAGTACTGCTTTTTGTCTATTATATGGTGTGCATCCAGACTCGACACATACAATCAGATCAAAAGGAACCACCAGTTTATACTTTATTGGTCAGGTAACATGTCTTCGACCAACCATTCTGAGAAGGATTCCATATGGGCCTTTTCTGGGTAGGGTCTTGTTGGTGGTTTTGCCCCTAAAAACTGCAATTAAGGCTTCTAGACAATACTCTGTCTCTTATTCTGTGTAACCTTGCTATCCACATATATGGGCAGCCCAGTTTGTTAACAACCTTAGAACTAGTTTGTTACAACATGTTCAAAGGAATGAAATCTGTAGAAATCTTTTGTTCCCTAGAGATGATAATTGGAGATCTGGTGAATGGTTAATTAGAGTTGCAATCCTGCACTTCAAGTAAACATTTCCACAAAGCATTACAACTTGGTGTTGGATGGATTGCTTCCAGGGTTGGGCACTTGGGCCTATAAGAAAGTCGACAGGCCAGGTCCTGGATAGACTTTGTTGGACAAGTTTTATGGTTGTAAATGAAATGGGTCTTGTCTTTGATGGATGGACCGCCTGCGGCCTGCCTTTTAATTCCTTGTGCATGCATGCGCTGCCTCTTGCGCGTGTCTGTGTGATGAGAGGTGTGAGTGAGAAGTAGGTAACCAAGAGCTGTCAAGGACAGATCATCTGATAGAACAACATTGATGACTAGCAACCCACTTTAACAAACTTCCAAAGATCAAGAGGAATATAAGGATATTTACAGCTAATGTACCAAAAGCTGCAGGAATAAATGCAGCTTGTTTGGATTCTAAATGTGGTTGCACGTATAATTTATCCTGGGGTTGCCCATAGGCAGCTAATACTTGTTGAGTTCATTGGAAACACTTACCCTGGCCGTACCAATAATGGTGCTTTATTCATGAGCCATTAACAAATCGAATGACAAGGGAGCCATTGATGGTGGAAGAACAATCCCTTGTTGCCCAAGACTAGCAAGGCCTACAAGAAGAGCCCCATCAAGGCATGGGCCCCCTTCTCTCCCCCTTGATGCCTCCGTGCTGTGATGGGGATTCATCAGTCATCACAGTAGAGATCCCATGTCCTAACATCAAAATTGAACTTCCAGCCAAATACAAAAATCCTGTGACCACATACTTCTGGAAGAATGGACTTTGCCCATTGGACAAATTTAGGTTCATTTGGCTTCATTTAGGCCATGTAATGCTTATTACACTTTAATTTTAATCCCTCTGATGAATGAACATCAATGTGGAAGTTCTTGGTTCTTGAGACCCATGTGCTATTTACACTGAACAAAGTATGAAAGGATAGTGATCCACCACATGGTGGTCCTATGACTGAGAAGACTAAGAGTTTGATCAGATAATAACATCCTTGTATTTCTGTATGGACCCTCTTTGTTGGTATCAAGATCTTGTGAAGTTTCTTAAATGAAGGAGTTCACATTCTCTTGACATTTAAACCATTTATTTATTAATTAGGAAAAAAAGGAGAATAATTTGGGCAACCCCCAACCACACCAATGGATACAAGTGTGATGCCATGCCCAATCCCGAGGACCATCGCTTTAGGGTTGTCCTTAGAATCCAAGACAACCAAAACGTTATCGAGATTGAGTATGAGATAGAAGCAACTGGATTCTTGTTTGAATGGCTTATTCAGGACTGGCTTAGCACTTTTCCTTTGTCTACTTAACGAGGGCTATAATTTGTTTATCAAGGCAGGGCGTGTGCCCAAAATTAATGACTTAACAAAAAGAATGAGAGAGTGGAAAAAACAAATTAGTATAATAATGACCTCTCAAAATGTTCAATATTTTCTCAAACTTTCCTTTTATTTATTTAACTACATTTTCAATTTTGTTTTGGAGATTTTTTAAATCGGGTCGTCAACATATGGGCCCTACACAAAAAATGCATTTTTCCTCAAAAGTTTGTTGGGTTAGTAGAATTTTAGAACTAATTTTTATGCATTTGAGAAGGAATATTTACTTGCCAGAAGAAAGAAAAAATAATCTGTTTTTTCATTAAAAAAAAAAAGAAAAAGAATCTGTTGTACACAGCAATTATTGATGATGATTTGAAATCGCTCCCACGTACACGTTGCACATATATTTATTCTACTAACTTTCAATTTAGGTGATGTGTTTGAGAGAAGAAATTCCATGGAAGGTAATTGAGTAATTCATCTATAGATTTCTCTTTTATATGCATGATTCATGTACTGACTGTCAAGGCTATGGCATTAACATATATTATTTTTTTTTTTTCTCTCAGTTTGAATACAAATCCTGGATTGTATTAGAAACTTCAATTACATAGATATGGTCAAATTAATAGACTGAAGCTATATTCCTTTTTTAATCATTCACATGCAGAAGATCTCATGTAGTATGAACAAAGATCCAAAAATTTGAACCAATGACCCACCAACATCTGTTATTAGAGAGGTCCCTGAGACCTCTCACTTTCGCATAATTCATCACCCAATTGAAGAACAGTATCCATGACAGCCATTTGATCACTGTCTTCTACTATTAATATCTCAACCCACATGATGTTCATCCAAAAAGCTATCACCATTTGATCACAAATGAAGGGTGATGATGGAAGCTGGATCCAACTTGTACCATTATCTTCCAAAAAAAGGTTTGGAGAAGGTTTACATCTCAAGTGGGGATGTCACAATTTCCACAATAATCAAAGATTAATGATGAAGGTTGAGTGATGTAGACTCCCCATATTGTTCATGGTATCATAGTCAAAAACTAAATCATTTCTCTCAGGTCCAAGTGTTTTGTTCTAACAAAGTGATTATTTGTCTAATTAGCAAAGAAGGCCAACTAAATCACATATAAGAATATGAGATAATAAAATAAGATTAGCAAACACAAACAGAATCCTAAAGTCATTATTTGTCTAATAATCTATTAATCAAAGATCATTAATCAAATCCCAAATAATAAAATATAAACAACTAGAGAGAGAGAGGGAGAGAGAAGCCATGCAAGAGGGAGGATATTTAAGTAAATTTGTGGGAGCAGATTGAAGGGAAAACCCAGACGGTGTGTGATTAGGGGGAGGCCACTTAAAAGAGCGTGATTTGACAAGACAACCCCACGCTTGTCGGGGGTAAGGGCCCACCCCTTCCCACCGTCATAATTTTGTTAGCAGAGGCCCAGAGGGGTTGGGCAGTAGCCAGTAGTTGACCCCCCCAACCCCTCAGCCCACAAAAAGCCTCTTCCCATCTCTCTGTCACTGGCTTTTAAGGTTAATCTTCTCTCAGACTTCAGTCTCACGTCCTCACTGTGTGTACTCTCTCTCTCTCTTTCTCTCTCTCCTCCTCTTAAATTCATTTATTTTCTTCTTATATGATTTGAAAACTAACAACAAACCAAAAAGAAAAAGCAGACTACAATAAATCAATTACAGAATGGTAAGTGTATTACTTCAAGTTACGCGTTCAGACTGATCTACAACTGATGTTTGTTTCTAAGGGTACTACTGGCCGGCTTGGCCTCATTCGACCTGACCAATCCTTTGTCCATTCGTCTTATGACATTTAAGTAGCTTAAACTCAATGTATTAATGATTTGGGTAGCCCGTGATCCAGTAGTTCAATTGGTTAGGAGGCCTTGATTAATAACCCACTCTTCACATGAATTCCAATAGGCCCACACGCTCGTGCATCCCCTCTATCACTAACCCTACTAACTGGGTCTAGCATATATTCTCTCTCTATATATATAGCCCCCCCGCTCCTGTGGGGACTAAAGCCACGTTATACACCAAAAAGAAAAAAGGAAAAATACTTGGGGCTGTAAATGTAATGTGCCAATCCGATTGCAAATGGGTCCACTTCAGATCAGCATTTTTGAACCCTTTTGATGCCTTTACAAGTAGAAGTAGGGCACATATTCCAAATCAATCCAAACGTCTCACAAACTTGAGTGGGTCTAAAAGATTCTCTAGACCAAAAATTAAATTGTAATTTGTCTCCCCACTTGTATTTCACTAATTTTGATCTTGGCCCTTGGCTTGGGACTATCCTTCCCTTAAAAATTTGTTCCATCATCATCAGCAATTCAGCATCCCTGAATTTAAGAAACATCATAAAGTATTAGAGAGATAATAGCAAAAAAGCTGAAATTTACAATGTCCACAGAGACCAGTTGGGCACTTCTCATCTGTTGTGTCCCTGTTTGCAATAAAACAAAGAAAATGAAAAAAAAAAAAAAAAAAAAAAGATGTTCCCTACATGTAGGGTCCACTGGTTTGGGGTTTGCCCAGAATTTACCCCACTTTTATGCTATATGTAGGTAGGTACATTCAAAATCAAAGCTTTAACAATCCTAACAATGTTCCCACCTCCTCTTGGCTCTTGCCAAAGTTTTTGATAATTCAATCTATTTTTAATCAGGCAGATGATTTAACTTCTGCTTTGAACCCTAAAAGAAAATCGCTTTTGCTCCAGAGAAAGTCGAAGGAACCATTCAAAGGCATGCAAGTAAGTCCTGTTAGAAGTTTTCTTGTATTTGTACTTTCTTCCTTTGAATCTTTTGGCTGCTTCAGTGGATGAAACTCAAAAGAGGAATTTACATGACTTGTCAAATCGTAAGGAACACGAGTGTTTCTTCTGATACCCAGTTGTTCAACAAGAAACACAAATGTTTCTACTAATACTCAAAATCTCTCTCTCTCTCTTTGCTTGAAAGTTGAAACTGAACAATGAATAATGTGACCCAACAAGTTTTTGAATGAAGTCCTTGTTGTAATTATTGAAGATCCAAACAAGTACATGCATAGTTATTTAAATCTGAATATAGTACTCTGCAATAGTCTAAAAGAATTACATTATTTAATGTTTAGGTTAAAGTTCTGCAGCATCTCTTGTGTTGTCCAATCCATGTGTCCCACACAACAAATATAAATAAATAACTACAACTGTAATGTTAACGTACACTTCGTATCTGATCCCTTCCTTGCATGCATGTTTTACTACTTAAATATTGTTAAATAAGATAAAAATAGGGTTTCTAAGAGAGTCTAGCTAGGTTTATTATTGTTTAAACAAAATACACTTAATTGAAATTCTGTTTTTTAGCTTCCATTCATTTAATTTGTTGGTAGCTGACATGGAAGTGGAAGGTGGACGCATGCATTTTGCCATTTCACCTTAATCTATGGGACAGATTCCAACCTAATACGTACCCAATTACCCATTTGCATGTGACACAAAGATCTACTATTTTGAACTTTTTATTCAAAAAGAGGAAAACATAAAATTAGAAATGAAAAGAGAAAATGATTCAAAGAGTCGCTTATCTTCAAAATACAGAGAGAGTTATATGAATGAGATTGCTTTTATGAATTTTCCATGTCATCCATCTAGCTAGAAGAGAGAAGACCACCCACATAAAATAAAATAGCATATCAAAATTCAAAAGAAAGAAAGAGAAAAAATATTATTTACAAGGAAAATTGCTGTAGATGGAGATGTATCAAGCTAACATGGACAGGACAAGGATGCTAAACATATGGTGATTCAATGGTCATAATAATATTCCATGTCTTCACTCCTTGTTGCTTCAAGCTTCCAAATCATAGTTTAAGGGTAAGATGCATTTTAGTTATTCCTATTAAATTCATTTTATTAATAACTAGTTAAGCCATCCAAATACAAGGCATCATGAGGAGATCCTCATAAACTTAATTAATATATATATACTCTAAATCATGGCTATTCACTTTATAAGGTATAGCACAAAAGGGTGAAATTGAAAATATGAAGAAAAGAAATATTAGAAAAGGCTTGGTTTAGAAAGATATAGCTTTCTTAACCTCAAAAGCTCTTAAAATAAAGTTAAATATGACACCTTGAGGGCAAAATTGTAACATAAAAAACCTATGAGCTAGGATCATCAATTATTAGGGTGATGAATAAGCTAGTACTTAATATATATATATATATATATATATATATATATATATACTATTCTTTTTAAGGGACAAAATAGTACTAAACTGGGGAAATTTTGCCTAATTAGCTAGATAGGAGAACTTTGGACCTCTAGCTTGTTGAGCTATCATATAGACAAACCCAATCTTATTAGATTAGTATGTTTCCATGAAATAGTTGGAGATCCCTAGTGATGCAATCAAAATACACCACAGTTGTTTGCATGGAACAATTTATATCAATGATTGAATGTTTAATACAATATAGTACTGATTAGATGATCTCATTCCACTAAACTATAATAATAGTTTACAAATTCTACATGGTTTTCTTATGACAAGCTTGACCAACACAAATAAACTATGTGGAAAGGAAGTTCTAATATTATTATTTTGCTGTCTTGTTCAAAATTATCCTTTTCCTATAACTGATTCTCCTTTACAGCAAAGTTGTTGTTTTCTGTGGGAGTTGCATTTAATTAAAGAATTTTGATAAGAAAACAAATTATTGAATGAAGCTCTTAAAATCAATGTTGTACGAAATGAAAACCAAACTTCTCATTGTTTGGACCACCCTAACCATCCTGAAGCTAGGAATACTTTCTATTACTCTCATCATAATTTCTCTTTAGATGGATCTCCCCTTTCCCATTTTATGTACAATATGCTTTGACTAAATGGTTAATATATATCATTGAGTGTCTGATTAATGTGTGGACCATTTCTTCTTTCTACATCAATTATTCATTTTCCTATCAAGATAATCAGGTCATTAATCTTTAGACATAACCTAATAGACTACTAGATAGATAGCTATGACTACTTGAATGCATTTGAAGAGGTGATCCACAAGCATCTGACTGTAGTTTTATGATAAACTATAGAAAGCATCCAAGAGTGTACAAGATTAGGTGTGGATGCTGATTCCAGACATCCTTCCTGAAAGGATTCCTAAAATCTCTTTCTAAAATGATAAAAAAATATATATTATAAATTTTTATTTTATTTTTATCTTTACTCATAAATAACTTTACTGTGATTTTGGAGGTTGCTCCATTGATAGAAAAGCATGGTTATGGCCATCCTTTGTTTGCTGATATGGGCATATCCAATTTTTGATAAGTGAAACACAAAAAGCTACTTCAACATGTATCAATAAAAGCTAGAATATGGGGTTATTTTGTTCTTTTAAGTAAGGACTTAATTACTCAGAAAAAATAGGATTATTTTTGTAAGAAAAAAGGACATAATTAGGGGTTGCTCCATTTTTCAAAAATATGGAATGTGGCCAAATGATCACCCTAAGTTCACAACAATAGGATTCAAAGTCAAAAAATTGTCACTTTCTTTTGGACATGCATTTAGTTAAAGAGCATTCATGAATATAGAAATGCATCAATGCATTTATCTAGATCATTTGCTTTTTCTTTCTCCAAAACAATGATGTATCAAATCGAAGTCCAAGTTCCTTAATGTTTGGACCACCTTAGCCATTCTAATAGGAAAAACATTAATCACAATTGGTCTTTAGATAAACCTTTTCCTTCCTATTTTGTAACAAATGTTGTCTTGACTGAATGGTTTATATTTCATTGAACATTCTGTAAATTTTTGGACCATTTCTACTTTCCACATCCTTCACTCGGCCATCAAAACACACTCAGTTTTGTAGACTTTTGGTAACCTGACAGGCTACATTGAGAGCAATTAATGACTGTGTCGAAGTTTGGATCTACAATAAACATTTCTACCTATAATAAGCATTTCTACATAAAATGATTAAAAAAAACTACAAAAATTTATAAAAAAGTAGTGTTTAACCAACAATTAAGAAGGTGCCCATAATTAATAAAACACAAAGGATTTCTCCAAGTGACCATCCTCAGCTTGCTAATATGTGTATACTCAAAAAAAAAAAAAAAAAAAAAAAAGATGAAAGATACTCTATTTATGGAAGAAAAATTATAATATGGTAGATCATTTATCAAAAACAGGATGTGCCCAAATAACTCCCCGGATTTACTTTGAAAGGATTCAATTAATTTTCATTTGCAGGAATTCTCCTACTTTCTATGGGATTTCTTTTCAGATAAAATAATGTCAATAAAAAATTGCAAATGCAACTCTGGACATCAGTGTTCTCCCAAATGAAAATCAAGTTTCATTTTGCTTGGACTACCTTCACCATATAATATTTTATGAATAAAATAAATTACATGGTTAATTTTGCTTCTTATTTACTGGTCAATATTATATTGATTACATGGTTAACACATATGAGTGAGCCTTTCATCTAGTCCATTTCCACTTTCCACGTCTTCATCTCCCCATCAATGCATTTAAATTTTCAGTCTATACTCGGCAACCTTATGGACTAGATTGATAGCCATGACTTCAATGCATGAAAATGACAATCAGCATCAGGTTAACAAGCATTTGACAATAATTTAGTGCTAATCAGCATCAGGATTAATATAAAATTAGGTTTATTAAGATATCATCTCTAGCCATACCCTATTTGAAAAGACTAGTAAATCTTTATACAAATATATTTAAAAAAACACATTTTTTTATTTTTTTATTCTATTTTTAAAAGAAAAGTACCTTTCATGAAGTGCATGCATTAAAGGTGGGGTGTGCCCACCCTAATTTCTCATTCTTGATTATTATTTAAATAATTATAATTACAATTCTGTGTTAAATTAAATTATATATAAGAGGGAGGAGAGAACAAAAGGAATGACTAATCGGAGGAAGGAGAAAGAGGTGGAGAGGAGAGAGAAAGAGGGACCGGGCCATGCAGACCAGACCATTTATTCAAATGTGGGGTTGAGAGCGTGTGTCAGAGTAATGACTGGCACGTGAGAGTCAGTGCCAACTGCAGATTTTCAGTAGATGTCAGAAGAGGGCTTTTAAAGCTTGGAGTGGGAGAGGGGAATGACGGATGGACACGTGTTAAGATTATGGGCGTTACTTGAGAGGACCGTTACCACGTGTGTGTACGGTTAAAGCCTGATTTTAAGGGATCTCTGGATTGGGTGATAATGAGGTGAATGGTGGTCAAAGTTCACGGCATCAAATCACACGTGACTTGTCACATGCTATCCTTTTCTTCTGTCACATCAACGGTATCAAAACCATCAATGTCCACGTCACCTATCCATACGGATCCAACAGCACGTATCAAATACCCCACTCCCCTATCCTATTGCTATACATCTTTCCCATCTCATCTCATCTCATCTGCATCTGCATCTCTGCTCTGATTAAGGCTTTACAAAGGCGTAAACGAATGTTTTGGGTTTTGTGTTGATGTTTCTATCAACACCGGTATTTTGATTAGACAGTGACGGACCCAACATGGTCCATTGGTCCCTGTCCACGACTTTGACGGAATAGACCTCATATCCTTACACCCCAGCCACTGGATGGGTATATTTTTTGTGGGCCGAGTCCCACTTACCCATTGCCACTCAATAGGAATTTTCTGATCTCAGCTCGATGTCAGATGTATCAATGAAATATTCCCATAGAATGGTTTTCTAAATTGATCCGTTGGGGCCCACATCCTGCTGACCTTAATTTGGGGCATTGATTTGGGCACACCCTTTTTCTTATGGTACAAGTAGACAAGGATCTACTTGACAATAATGCAAGAAGGTTACCCCATCTAAAAGTTATTTTGCCTTTCAAGTATTGTGTGTATTTATCACCTGTTAAACATTATAAAAAATTGATGGATATGGATTAATCCATACTATATTATTATAATCCACACCACACTACTGTTAGTACGAACTAATTCATACCACAATATTTTGAACTATGGATAGATTGTGTGGAATGAATTAGTCCGCACCCACAACTTTGTTTTATGTGTGGTACATACCACACTTTTTGATTCTATACATCTTATAGGTAGTTTTTGAATTAACTATACAATTGATTATAAATAAGTAATTATACCCAATAGTTCAAATTAATTTTAAAAATATTATTAATAAATTCATATTAATCAATAAAATTTTATTTTAACAAAAATATGTGAGAAAATAATTAAAAAATAACAAAAATATTTTTTATTAAAAATGTAAATAATTCAATAAGAATATTAAATTATTTAAAACTTCAATAAAAATAATAGAACTTATGCTAAAAAATTAAAAGATATATCATCAAAATATAGGTTCTGATGTAGCACAATCCGGTCACTCCTACCTGGCACTCGCGTGGCTCCTGAGATGTACCTGAAATGAGAGGAATGAGGAAGAACTACCGAGGGGTTTCCCGACGGGAACGCTCCGATGCTTAAGTTAGTATTGTGTACAGGAAGCAAAGAGAGAACGAAGGCTAAGAGTGTAGGTTGCACTAGTGATTTTTTCAGATACCTTGTTCCTTGAGGGTAAGTTCCTTATAGCTGAATTTCGTTGCTCCCAGCCCTCTGACTTCTAACAGGGCAGGTATAACCGCCACTATCAGTCAGCCACAGCCACTATAGGCAGGGCTGAGGTGGCACGCGCAGGGCCGTCATGCAAGGTACGTGTCTGTCAGGTGTGGAATGCCTTCCTAAAGGTGGCAGGCATGGTGAGGGGACATGCCTACAATTCGCAGGTTCGTTAGGTACGGCGATCGGGCAGGAAGCCATCCTATGGTATACCGAGCTGCTCTCCTGTGAATTGCCCTGAGCTGGACCGTCCCTTAAGTGATGGGCTACCTGTAGCCGGTTATGCCGAGCTAGCCGACCCGAGGTCTTTGTGCCTCGGGGCATCCAAAGAAGAATTGATGCGTTCTTGGTTGGGAGTGGCTTGAGGTCCATTGGGAGGAGCTCGGGTCTCAAAAGGGGTCAGGGTGCCCCGAACTGGGACACCCCGAAGTCCCTTGAACCCGAGGAGGAGGTACGGGCGAGGCGGCTTTCGACGAGTAGTTTACCTATCGAGTTGTTGTGCTGAACTCGGTGGGACTTCCCCACCGAGCTGTGCTTTTGTCCGTTGTGCAGTCATGCTGAGTCACTGTTTGAGCTAGGTCACGCCTACGTGTACCTGAGCTACGAGGCCAGGCCAAATCACCCTCCATCACTTGCCCCCCACTCCCTACGCTGGCGGTGGTGACCCAGTGCGGGAGGTCATGACGCGCCGGGTGGATTTGGCGTCGGTGTTTGTGTTGCGTCGTCGTGCGTTCCGTCCAGCTATACCGGTCTAGCGCCTGGCTCGACCGAAAAGAGATTCGGGTCGCATCCGGGTTACGCACGGACTTCACGCGACTTGGACTTCGTGGACATCAAAAACGCGCTAAATCATTTTCGCCTCGAAGAACCCGTGGTTGCGCCTATAAATAGGGGGTCCCTTGGCCATTTTCTTCACCACAAAGCCTTCATCGTTAGCGTTTGAGCTCACACCAGGGGTTTCTTAGCTCGGGTCCTCCAATTCGTTTTGTTCTTCTAGTCCAGTTGCGTTTCTTTGGTGAGTCCTCCCGAGCTTCCTTTTCCCTTCTAGTTCGCTTCTTTCTGTTAGTCTGGTATGTCGTCTAGTGTAGACGATCTCATCGACGAGCCCGAGGTAGCTACCTCAGCTCGGGATGTCCCCTCTGCTACCCAGCCATCCGAAGTACGGGTGGCTTCGGGTCATCTGGCGTCTACCTCCCACTGAGGTCGGGAACCAGATAAGTTCAGGCCTTCCATAATGACCTCGAAGAGGCTTCAAGACCTCATACAGAGGTTCCGCCTCCCTAGCGAGTACCCATATAGTCTTCCCACCGACAACTTCCCACGGGAACATGGTCCCAATGAGATCATGATCTTCAGGGAGCAACTGATAGCCGGGCTCAGACTTCCACTTCACCCTTTAATCGTTGAGGTGTCGGTACACTTTAACATTACTCTGGACCAACTCCACCCGAACTTCATACGGAATGTGGTGGGGTCCATTTCTCTTCGTTTTGACCGTTCCCTTTCCATAGATTTAGATGTTCTTAGCGCAATCTTGGCTATAAAGAAGAGTCCTTCAGGCGCTCTCCCCAGGCATAGGCGGTCTTACTACCTATCCCCCCGCCCGGGTTTTAAATTCATGCCCTTCCCCACCGATTGGAGGATAGCCGTTCAAGACCCTAGTGTCATCCTGGACGGGAAGACCAAGAAGGAGCTTCAGTCACTGGCTAAGCTCAGGTTGCATTATAAAGACTTCACCTCTGATGAGAAGCTCGTCCGAGCAGGCTTGAGTCCGAGTAGGTTTTTCCCACTTTGGCTTTTACGCTCATATATTTGCTTCGAGTTACTGATGTTGTATTTCACCGCATGTCCTATGGAGGCGGAAAAGATAAACAACTAGAGACTCTTCCACCAGATGAAGAGGAAGAAACGTGTGGTAAAGAAGGCGCGCGTTGGGTCCCCGCCAGCTCTAGCCATGCCTCGACTTCCGCAGACCTCTGCCTCAGGGCCCGAGGTGGCAGCCATGCCCATCATAGACTTGGAAGAGGGGGTTATGCCCAAGGGGCCCGAGGTGACAGCGGGGCCCGTTACTAAGCCTACCCGACTTGCCAGGGAAAGCGTCACCGAGGCTAACGCCACTACTACCGGGGCTCATCCTGCTGAAGATGTCGCCGAGACCTCCGAGAGCTCCACTCACGATGTGGAGATGATGGCTTCCAGCTCAGAGGGTCAGGAGAGCCAATCCGTCCTGAACCCCAAGTGCAGCCTGAAGAAGAGTACGTTTGCTGCATACCCGGGGGAGGTCAGCAAGTGAGCCGAACTCACTTCTGGTCAGCTCGACGCCTGAGCTTCCACTCATACTATGGTGGTGAGTTTCTCTTCTTTTTCTCTTTTTCCTTTTTTTTTTGACTGGTTTCCTTTCGCAAGTGAACACCGCCATTCGCGCCTTGACCCTCCAATCAAATCGACACCTGGGGTGGGCTTTGGAGGCTGAGAAGTCATCTCGCGCAGACCATATTGAGTAGAGGGCAGCTCGCTGTCAGGTTCACCGCCTGGAGAGTGACGCCTTGGCTCAAAAGAGCTTCATCGAGATGTTAATGGCAGAGAAGGGGGAGCTGGCCCGAGACAAGGACATGTTGAGGGCCGAGGTGAACGGCCTTAAGGTCGGTCAGGAGGCTTTAGGGCTTGAGGTGAGCAGCCTCAAGGCTGAGGGGAATGCCTTGAAGCTCGAGGTGCAAGGCCTCAAGGAGGCGAAGGGGAAGCTGGAGCATGAAGTGGGGTACCTCCAGGAGACATAAGGGAAAAGACTGCAATCTTCGAAGGTGCTCTTCAGGAGGCCAAGACCCAAGCCGTCATTGACTACGTCAAGTCTTCGAGATTCAACGATGTGATGACGAAGGCCTACCGTAAGGGCTTCAAGCTTAGTCGGTGGTTGATTAGGCACCTCTACCCCGAGCTAGATACGAGTGCCATCACCTTTCACGAATCACTGACGACATCGTGCGTCAGTCAAAAGACGACCCCGATTCCGAGGATGAAGGTCCCAAAGATGGACCAGAGGATGCCGGTCCAAATACTGTCCCTGAGGGGGTCCCTGATAGAGGCAGCGAGTCCCCGAAGTAGTTTTCTCCTTATATTTGTAACTTAATCTTTTACCTTTCCGAACTGTGAATGTACCATCTTGAGCCTTCGAGCTCGGGTAAAAACTCTTGTACCTGAACTATCTTTTAATGAAATATAGTTTCTTTCGAGTATCTCTGAGTGCAAAAATATTTCGAAGTGTGAGCGAACTCCAAGCTGGTCAATTTAATGTATGGGTTACCCGAGCTGTCAAGCCACTGATTTGGCGATAAGGGTGACTGAGTGAAGTTGTGTTACTTCGGGTTGCGTGAGTTACCCCGGGCTATCGGGTTACCGAGCTGAGTAAGAGCAGCAAGGGTATAGACACCGTAGGGTTCATACCTGAGCTGTCTTTCCCTTAAGGGTTAAAGATAACCAGGTTTTTGTCAGTTTGCTATGCCGAAGTGGCAGTTGGGGTTTTCTTGTGGCCCTTAGGCTTAAGAAGGGACCTGTAGTCTGTTCTTAGGTTTCACCCAGGCCAAAGTGGCGACTAGGGTCTTCTTGTGGCCCTTAGGCTTAATGAGGGACCAATAGTCCGCTCCTAGATTTCACCCAGGCCGAAGGAGTGACTGGGTCTTATGTGTCGAGGTCATGTTAACTAGGTATTCTGGCCCTTAGGCTTGGGGAGTGGCTCGTGTTCTACTCGATTCTTACAAATAATATTGTCTTAGGTTGACAATATTCCATGCTCGAGGTATTTGTTTCCCTTCGAGGGTCTTGAGTTCGTATGTTCCTTCCCCGAGCACTCGTTTCACTCGGTAAGGACCTTCCCAGTTGGACCCGAGCTTGCCAGCGCCGGGCTCAGGTACCATAACTTTACGAAGGACTAGGTCGCCAATGCGGAGGTTCCGCTTCTTGACCCTGGCATTATAGTACCGAGCTACTCTCTACTGGTAGGCTACGGTCCTAATGTACGCGAGGTCCCTTACTTCGTCAAGTAGATCGAGGTTGGTACGTAGCTCATCTTCATTTGTCTGATCACTGCTTTGGTGTTGTAGGTGAGATTGAATGGTGTTTCTCCCGTGGCGGTCTTCTCCATGGTTTGATAGGCCCATAGGACACTGGGTAGTTCATCTGCCCACAATCCTTTAGCTCGGTCCAGCTGGGCCTTTAATCCGCGGAGGATTGCTCTGTTCGTAATTTCTGCCAGACCGTTTGCTTGAGGGTGCACGACTGAAGTAAAGTTTTCTTGGATCCCCATGTCTCGGCACCAATCTTGAAATTTGATGTCCCCGAACTGTTTGCCATTGTCGAAAATCAATACCCGAGGTAGTTCAAAGCGGCATACGATGTTCTTCCAAAAGAAGTTTTGGACATTTCAGGTTGTGATCGTCACGAGGGGTTCGGCTTCTACCCACTTGGTAAAATAGCCCACCGCCACTACTAAGAACTTTCTTCCACCCGTTGCTGGCAGGAATGGCCCGAGTAGATCGATGCCCCACTGCGCAAAGGGCCACGGGCTAGTGAGATACTTGATGTCGGCAGCGGGTTGGTGGTGAATATTGGCATGTCTTTGGCATTTGTCACATTTTCTGACGAGCTCAATAGTGTCTGCCTTCATTGTTGACCAATAGTACCCTTGTCGAAGTGCCTTTTGGGCGAGGGCCCTGCCCCCCAAGTGCCCACCGCACAGACCCTCATGGATGTCGCGGAGTACAAGCTTGACTTCGATAGGTCGCAAGCAGCGCAAGTAGGGAAGCGTGTAAGATTTCCGATATAGTTGTTCGTCTATCATGACATATTTGGCTGCCTGGTGCTGGACCCTTCTAGCTGCATTGTGGTCTACAGGGAGGGTCCCGTGTAGTAAGAAGCTCGCGAGCAAATCAATCCAGCTCAACTCTACTTGAACGACAGGAGTGACCTCCTCTGCCCCCTGAGAATGTTAGGCCGAGACAGGTCCTCTATGTATACGGTTCTCATGGTGATGTCGCTAGTGCTGGCTAACTCGGACAGGGTGTTGGCCTCAGTGTTCTCTGACCTAGGGATTTGTCTGATAAAGTGTGACTGGAAGTTGAGTAGGGGCTTTCTGGCTTTGGCTAAGTAGGCGATCATGGTTGGCTCACGAGTTTCGTACTCACCGATGACCTGGTTGATCACAAGCTGGGAGTCACCGCAGATAACGTTGTGCTTGGATTTTACTTCTCTGACTAGAGCTAGTCCATCTATCAACGCCTCGTATTCTGCTTCATTGTTGGATGCCTCGAACTCGAAGCGTAGTGCGTACTCCAGTTTTATGCCGCTTGGGTCGTGCAGAACTATTCCGGCACTGCTGCCCTGTTGGTTCGAGGAGCCATATACATGAAGGATCCAAGGCTCCTCATCCCAGCTCATTGAGAGGTACAGTTCCAAAACATCGCCCTCCTCGGGCCAGGTTAAGATCGGCACACTAGCGAGGTAATTCTTGAGCTCGTTAAACGCGAACTGATAGTCTCGAGTCCACTCGAACCCTTTGCTCTTGATTACCTTAAAGAACGGCAAACAACGGTCCACCGATTTGGACATGAAGCGGCTCAGGGTGGCTGTGCGGCCATTCAACCTCTGAACCTCCTTCAACTTACGGAGTGATCTCATGTCTAAGATGGCCTTAACCTTATCCGGGTTGGCTTCAATGTTGCGCCAGTTAACGATGTATCCCAGGAACTTACCTGAGGTCACACCGAACACACACTTGTTCGGATTTAATCTCATGTTATACTTACACAAAATTTCAAAAACACAATGCAAGTCTTGTATTAATTCATGTGAGAATTGAGTTTTGATGACCATGTCATCTACATAGCATTCTACTTTTCTACCGATTAACGACACAAACAATTTATTTACAAGCCTTTGAAAGGTTGCGCCTGCGTTTTTCAACCCGAAGGGCATAACCTTGTAACAGTACAGGCCGAACTCCGTGATGAAGGCAATCTTTTCTTCGTCCGTCGGGTCCATCTTGATCTGGTTATATCCCAAATAGGTGTCCAAGAAAGTTAGCAACTCATGCCCTGAGGTCGCATCCACCAAACGATCGATTCTGGGGAGCGGGAAGCAATCTTTTGGGCAAGGCCGGTTCAGGTCGGTGTAGTCGACGCACATGCGCCACTTACCGTTGGCCTTCTTTACCAGGACGGGGTTGGCTACCCAGCTCGGGTAGTGGACTTCTCTTATGAAGTCCACTGCGAGGAGCTTCTTGACTCCCTCGTTGATCGCTTTCCACCATTTCGGGGCTAGGTTGCGTTTCTTCTGTCTAACGGGCCTAACTACAGGATTGGTGTTCAGTTTGTGAGTTATGATTTCGGGGTCTATACCGGACATTTCTGCCATGAACCATGCAAAAATATCTAAATTTTGAAGTAAAAAATAACCAGTTCGGATCATAGGGGCTCCTGGACGGAAGCGCTGATCTGAAGCATCCGAGCTGGGTTTGTTGTTGAGTTCAGGACCGCGACTGTTTCTTCTGTGGGTGAGGCTCGCTCTTCGCCTTGCTCCGTGGGTCATTCCAGTTCGAGGTCATCGGCCACCTTGGTTTTCCCCTTTAGGGCGGCAACGTAGCACTTGCGGGACTCGAGCCGGTCGCCCCGCGCTACTCCCACACTGAAATCTTTTGGGAACTTCATAGCCAAGTGGTAAGTAGAGACCACCGCCCATAGGACATGGGTGATCGGTTGACCTGTTATGGCATTGTAGGGAGAGGGTGTCGCTACCACCAGGAAGTTGTGTTCGAATCTGACCACACAAGGCCATGTGCCGATCTCTATAGGTACTGTTATTTTCCCAAGGGGGTGGACTTCCTCTCCACTGAAACCCACTAGAGGGGTGTCCGTAGGCCTCAGATCGCTTCTCTACAACTGAAGCTGGTCAAACGTAGCTTTGAAGAGGATGTCAGCTGAGCTGCCCGAGTTCACGAGTATGCGCCTGACCTCGAAGTCGTTGATTCTTAACTTTATTACGAGTGCGTCATCATGGGGGTAATGGACCCCTCGCGCGTTGTCTTCTGTGAAGAAAATTGGATCTCCCGTCTTCGGCCAATTTGGGGGGTTTAGCTCTTCTTGGGTGGCCTCACGAACTAACGTCCGAGCTGCTACTGAGGTGCAACCCGCAATAACCGAACCTCCCACTATCATGTGAATGGTCCCCCAAACTGGCCTCTCCTTCGGAGGCTGCCTCTGCGGTTATTCGGCCGGCCTACTACTGGACTCGGGAGCATCTTTACCGTGCTCTCCTTGCCAACCAGTTTGTATTGCTATTGTTATTATTATTATTTTGTACAAAGTTTCTCAAATATCCGCGACGGATGAGCTCTTCTATCTCGTTGCGGAGGTTTTTACAACTCTCGGTACTATGACTATGGTCTTTGTGAAAACTGCAATACAAACTCTTATTTCTTTCATTGGGATTCCCCCTTAGACGGAATGGCCACTTCGCGTAAGGGGCGTCCTTGATCGCCATTAGGATTTCGGCCCGCTTTGTGTTCAGTGGGGTGTAATCAGCTCGGTCCGGTGCGGGAGCTCGGAACAATTGTCCCGGCTTTGCACCCCGAATTGTTTCCTTTTTTCTTCGGGTGTCCCCTTGACTGGAAGACTCTCCTTCTCTCTTTCTTTTTTCGGGTGCGCCCTCGCCCTTCTTGTTGATCTCCTCTTCAGTGGCTATGAACTTATCTGCAAGCTTTAGAAACTCGGTTATGGTCGCGGGTTGGTTGACGACCATGTGCCACTTGAACTCTTTGTTCACCATGCCCTTCTTGGCTGCAACAAGCCGTACGGCGGTGTCCAGGCGCGGTATCTGCATACAAGTGTCGTTGAACTACTTGATATGGCTCCGGATGGACTCTCCCTCTCTTTGTGCTACGTTGAAGATGCTTTCTTCAGTTCGCGGGCACTGTTTGCTGGTGACGAAGTGGGACGTGAAAGCTTGTGCGAACTGCGCCCAACTTCTTCTTGACCCGGGTGCCAAGTTTCGGTACCATGTGTCGGCTGCTCCCCTAAAAGTAGTGGAGAAGGCCACGCACATGCACGACTCGCTGGCTCGCGCCAGTTGCATCTGTGACTGAAAGGCGTCTACATGATCATTCGAGTCGAATGACCCGTCATACTTATCAAGAGGGGGGAGCTTGAAATCCTTGGGCATCGAGACTGCCAGGTGTTCGGAAGACGGGGGGGACAGAATTGAGAGAAGGGGAGCTTTGGCTTCAGCCGAGCCTACCTCTTCTTTGCCTATGAGCTCGGGAAAATCGCAGGTGACAAATCGGCGAGCTCGGCATCGGCACCTCTACTTCCCGACGGGCTCAGCGTTTGTGCTGCTCACATCCGCGCTATCCAAAATAGTTTGCGTCGGGCGTAGCCCGGTCCATTGGTGATGGCTACGGACAGAAAGGGCATGCCTGGAGTCTGCTGCTAGGATTTTGAACCGATTCTCAAGGATCGGGGTTCCAAACTTTGACTGTCGGGGTGACATTGACCGGCCAGGCCGGGGTCCTCCCTACCTGTCTACCCATGGCGAGATCAGGGTAGTTGGTCTCTCCCACTTGCCGTGGGGGGAGGCTTGGTTTTTTGGGAGACTTTGGGGGGCCTCCCCTTGGCCAGAGTGTTCGCTCTGGCGGAGAGACTTGGCTTGCTACGAGACCTGGTGCTGAGGCTGGAGCTGAGGCTGCTGAAGCTGAGGTTGGGGCAGCTAGGGGAACTACTGCTGATACTGATACTGTGAGACCTGGTGTAGTACGTGCTGTTAGTGAAGTTGAAGCTGTTGGAACTATTGCATTTGGGCATGCATGGCCCTCATGCACTACAGTAGGTCCTCCAGTTGGTTCGGGCTGGCCACCGGGGGCACGATTGAAGGTTCGGTGAATGTTGTTCCGACTGTAGCAGAAAGTGGGATGATGACAGGTGCCATTGTGAGAGGCACGCTTAAGCTGGGGATTCCGTCCACTGAGAGGGGGACGGTGAACTGTGCAATACAGACAGTAGGAATATGGGGCTGTTCCCTGAAGTTATCTATCTTCGTGCTTCGTCCGACATTGCTAGAGGAAGCCATGAGCGTTGGATTGTTTCAAGGAAGAAGAAGGAACTGAAAAAGTTTAGAGAAAAAGGCCTTTTGAAGTGATTCCCACAAACAGTGCCAAATGGCGTAGCACAATCCGGTCACTCCTAGCTGGCGCTCGCGTGGCTCCTGAGATGTACCTGAAACGAGAGGAAGGAGGAAGAACTCCCAGGGGTTTCCCGGTGGGCTTCGATGCTTAAGTTAGTATTGTGTACAGGAAGCAAAGAGAGAACGAAGGCTAAGAGTGTAGGTTGCGCTAGTGATTTTTTCAGATACCTTGTTCCTTGAGGGTAAGTTCCTTATAGCTAAATTCCGTTGCTCCCAGCCCTCTGACTTCTGACAAGGCAGGTATAACCACCACTATCAGTCTGCCGCAGCCACTACAGGCAGGGCTGAGGTGGCACGTGCGGGGCCGTCGTGCAGGGTATGTGTCTGTCAGGTGTGGAACGCCTTCCTAAAGGTGGCAGGCGCGGCAAGGGGACATGCCTGCAATTCGCAGGTTTGTCAGGTACGACGGTCGGGCAGGAAGCCATCCTATGGTATACCGAGCTGCTCTCCTGCGAATTGCCCTGAGTTGGGCTGTCCCTTAAGTGATGGGTTGCTTGCAGCCGGTTATGCCGAACTAGCCGACCCGAGGTCTTTGTGCCTTGGGGCGTCCAAAGATGAATCGGTGTGTTCTTGCTTGGGAGTGGCCCGATGTCCATTAGGAGGAGCTCGGGTCTCAAAAGGGATCAGGGTGCTCCGAACTTGGGACCCCCCGAAGTCCCTTGACCCCGGGGGGAGGTGCGGGCGAGGCGGCTTTCGATGAGTAGTTTACCTGCCGAGTTGCCGTGCTGAACTCGGTGGGAGTTCCCCACTGAGTTGTGCTCTTATCCGTTGTGCTGTCATGCTGAGTCACTGTTTGAGCTAGGTCACGCCTACGTGTACCTGATCTACGAGGTTGGGCCAAATCACCCTCCATTAGATTCCATTGATCAACAATGGGTCTTTGCTTTGTTAGCCACAAAGAGAGGAGTAGAATCATTGCCTCTCGGTGCAATGTGGTCCCATCCAATCGTGGATGGGGATCACCCACAAAAAATAACTATTGATAGAAATTGATGTGGGATGGTCCTTCTCCACAAGTTATTGGGGACGATGACCATCTACAACCAATAGAACACCACTTATTATCATGGATATAAACATGCTATCAACACCACCTACATTAGCAACTTTATTTTGTTCATGAGTGTAGTGTTCTAAGTCACAACATTAAATCAATACATGGGTATGGGGAAACGGTAGTCAGCACCTAATTTTTACATCAAAAAATTAGTAAAAAGAAGTAAAATGGCATAGATAGGAATCAAAATCCATCAGAATTAGAATTGAAATAGTCTATTCCCATAGTTTGTTTGATTCTGTTAGGAATCAGAATAGAAATTGAAATCAACTGCAATGTAATTTCATTCATGAGGGGAAGGGAATGACCATTCCCTTAAATGGGGGAATGCCATTCCACCAAGAATGTGAATGGGATTCCAATTCCACCTAACCATATAGTTAGAATCAGAATGACCTATTCCGATTCCAATTTCAAACCCCTATTCCCATGAACAAAACGAGCCCTAAGTACAAAACCATTTAAGCCAGATCTGCTCCTTACAAGGCACTTCTCACACCAACATCACAATGCCTCCCAGTCGCACCTCGGGAACATCTCTCGTGATTTGTATTATAATTCACAGGAGATGTTCATACTTCACAATACATGGTGAGAAAACGTTGTAAGGTCAGTGTGAGGTATGCTATGTGAGGAGCAAATCCCGATTGCATTTAAGTGATTCCAAATCCCGGCCTCTGATGAGGCTAGGTAAAGGATTAGGTTCGAGTGTGGAAAGTGTTATACACAACAAGCGCAAGGGCTCAAATTCAATATTGAGGTCTCTACTCCATTCCTCTATTTCTTGGGATTTATATTTCATTATTTTGACCTATAAAATCATGAAAGTAGGGGTACCTCAGCTTTCTCTACTCAACCCGTCTCTTTTAAAGGGAAACAGTATTGTCTTCATTGATCCCCAAAAACAGTTTTCCTAGTCAACATGCCTAAGTGGAAGAGCTAAATGATATTCAAACAATTGTAATCATTATTTCTATATGATGCATGAGCATAATATAAAGAAGCTTTAATAATACACAAGCGGTAGAACTTGCAACAAGCCATTAAAAGATTAATTTAAAGAATTAAGAGGATTGCTCTTATTAGGAGAGACCACTCAAGAATTTGTTTTTTTTTTTTTTTTTCTTTTCTCTCCAAAAACTCTCACTCAAGTGGCTTGCTCTCTACCATGGAGAGAGAGCTTCAATTCACTTGTTCACTACTTCCTTGTGCTAGTTAATGCCTCAAGGCTCCCCAAGACCTCCTATTTATTGGGTAGGGAGGACTAAAACTTCCAAAACAAGCTTGAATTCGAACCTAAGCATGGATATATCAAGATTTAAGAGCCCTAGTTAGAGGCATCTCTCTTGAATTCTCAAAAATTAGCTCCAAATTTTGAATTAGGTTCTTCACAAAGTTTTCCAATCAAAATTTGCTAAGAAATCCAAGAATTTAAGACGGTAACGTCTGGCATATTTTATATTATTGAGTCAAGTCGTTTGCCCCAAATTGGCAAACTTTGAAAAATCGTAAAATTAAAGGGGTGGGGCGTACTTACTTCTTTTCTAAGCTCAAAATTACTTGAACTTGCTAAAAAAAAGTGGAAAGAGATCGATGATATCATCAAGTTCGCTTAGGTTTCACTAGGAAAATGACCATAATACCCTTAGGAGTAGTGTCTATAGATATCGAAAGGAAGGTCAAAATAGGGTGTCTACATTGGGGAATTAAGTGATTTTTTTTTCTCATAAAACACACCACATGGTAGTTTTTTTTTTTTTTTGTCGACAAGATAGAACCTTTATATTATATTAAAATTCAAAAATTCAAAAAAACGTCTGTACATGAAGACCCTGAGGAGGGAGTTGATATAGTAACTAATACCCTATTTTCATATTTTGTATGCTAGTTGATGTGCTATTGCATTTTTATGTCTATTTACATGATAGATGTTGCATATATCAAAAATATTGTATTAGATCTAAAACTTCATCCTTATAAAAAAATTTTCTGCCAAGAACATGATCGTAAGAGATGGTTCGGAAAAGTATATACAAGGCATCACAAAGAAAAAAAAAAAAAAAACTAGGTATTTGATGTTTTGTTGATGGCTGTCTTTAAATCCTAACTAAATGCATGCCATTGATCTTTAGATGGACTATGTGCCTGTGATCTATACCTCTTTCAACCGGAGAAGAATAATAGCCATCTACATATAGAACAAAATTTAATGAGCAATGGTTTTAGAAAGATATGTAACAAATACGGGAATTAATGCTATTGATTGACCATGGATTGTTTAGGTAGAGTGAAGTTGCTAACCATTTTCACTATCTCCATAGGATCAGGGTTTTCATTGTCATGCACCTTTTTGTTTCATACATGTCAAAAGAGCCTCATGCTGATAATCATGGTTTTTGAATCACCATTGACTTGAATGGTTGGACCATTTGGCCCATTGGCCCAGGATCCATCCAAACAATCGGTTCCGTTTTACTTTAAACCCGGTCCCTATCTAAAAACTGTTGAATTATTTAACGATTTATTGACCCAGGTGGTCAAACCATCGAACTATTTAACGGTTTTTGGCTGTTCTTTTATTTTTAATTATTTTTTCTCAGAATAGACCATCCATTTGAACCGAACGGTCTAACCGTCAATGCAGAAACCGGTGGCCAAAACGTTCCATTTTTAGGTTGATTTTTAAAACCATGGTGATAACAACTTTCTCCAGCAATTTAGTTTTGCCTCTCTTTAATAAATCAGAAAGAGATTTTTGCAAACATAGGTGTCATTTAAGTGCTACATAAAACAATTGGAGTGGGGGAATGCTCCCCAAATACAAGTATCCTTGTAATATTTCCCAATACCCCTATGCACAATAACCCAATTAGGGGCAGATTCGAGCCAAGCCGAGCCGAATACTACCAGGCTCGAGCTCGGCTCGAAACTATTCTATAAGGCTTGAGTTCGATTTTGAGAAAAAAAATATTTTATAAAAATATAAAATATTTTTTATTTAATATTTAAAAAATTAAGAATTATAACATTTGTATAATATGTTATTTTCTATAATTTTATTATATATATTAAATATCAAATATCAAATAAATATATATATATGAGCCGGTTCACAAGCCTCATGAGCCGAGCTCTAGTAGGCTCAAGCTCAGCTCGTTTAATAATCGAGCCAGTGAATTGGGCTCGAGCTCAAGCTTAGTTGAAACCGAGCTGAGCCGAGCTCGAACAGCTCGTGAAAAGCTTGGCTCATTACCACCCCTAAACGCAATGCAAATTGTGTGGTGGCTGTTTCAAGTTAAACCTGACCAACCAAACACGTTTTTATTTGTCAAAATCAAGTCGCTTACGAGGCCACAACTACATGTAATAAAAAATGAGAACAATACAATAACATGGCTCCAAAAACCAACCTTCACTATTTCTTGAATTCATGAGTTGATCCTTTTTACAGGTACCATAAACTAGTTAATTATTTTGCATTATTAAAAAAAAGAAAAAGAAAATTTCAAGATATATATACCAAAATTTTAATTTCAACTCAAAGAGACCCTACCAATAAGGAAAAAGGGGTGGGTTTTAGAAAAGGGAAAAACAAATTGTTTTGGTAGGCAAATGGACTAGATAAGGGCAAGGCAACCCTCTTCCAAATCCTAAAATCCTCCAAACCCTGGCAAATGCAATATTTGATCCCAAGTCTTTACCACAACCAGCCAGAGATCTTAACTAGCTAGCAAGCAAAACTAGCACCTCCAGGAAATGGGGATATCTTAGTTGAGTCAATTAGGGCCAGAGGACACCATACAAGCGAAACTCAGTCGTGCCAATTAGACCCGGCCAGACCAAGCACCAAGGTGTTGTACTGATTTGAGAAGAGACCACATCCCACTATCCCAGCACAAAACCTAGAGTTCCATTGTCTCAAACCTGAGATCTGGTGTATGCATTGGGAGTGGGTGCCAACAACCAGTAAGCTAAATGTGGACCGGCAATTATGCATTTGGTCTAGTTCATGTGAACTCTATACCCCACCTCATATTGGAGTTTTCCTCTAACTAGTACAAACTATTTAAAAGCTTCAATTTCTTAAAGAGCAATGTTAGTAAACTCCAACAGTGTGTCATTTCATATGTAGTTTTGTCCAGTAGTATGTCATTTTATGGTCTCACCATGTACAGGGAAGAGAATACAAGAGATGGTTAAATTCCTATTTTTACTAGCTATCTAGAATCCCCGTTTTTTTTTTTTTTTTTTTTTAATTAAAAACGCAACCCTTGTAAAAGAGTTTACATTAGTCATATAATAGGAGTTTGGAGAATGAATAGAGAGGGTAGAGAAAAGAGACACATGGGACCCATTTGGGCTCCTAAAGGTGCTTCCACATGTGGAAGATTCCTGCAGTATATTTTGCAAAGTTTTCTAAACCATCAGATCAGCTGCAGCAGAACCATCCCCTAATTCAAAACAATGGCATATTTTCCATGCATTGTGTTAGAATCAATTCTCATCAGACAAAAGTCAACCATTTTTTACTTTTTAATTTCCCAAGTAGTGTTTGTATAGTATTATACAAAGAAATTAAGTCTGGATAAATCTTTGGGTCAATTGTTCAGGTATTCAGACAATCCAAACTTTTGTGACAATGTTTTCTACTAGATGAAACTCCCATTTATTGGTACATTAACACTAATTTCAAAGCACTCATTAGATGTTGAGTATTTCAATTCCATCAAATTAAATTTAATTAGTCACAAAGTGTCTATAGTTCAAACTTATTTTCTCCCTTGACATGTGCATTTTGGGTACAAAGCTAATGTTGGCTACAAATAGATACTGTAAAATGGGTGACAAAGCCCACCAACCCGAATTACTTAGAGGGTGTTTGGTATGGTGGTGTTTGTCTGCCATTGCACTAAAATATTTATTTAATAATGCCAGTGTATAAATTGGCAAAAATCATTTTTGCCCATTTATGAAAACATGACAATGTACATATTCTAGAATTTCGTGTCAATGGCTGATTGTAGAATTGGGGAGGCCGTGTGAAGGAAAAAAGCCAACCACTTTTCTGAGTTGTCCTATGCTGATTGCAATAAAATATTTTAATAAACTGCCATTCTGATTGTAATAATTTTTTAATAGAAAATATAACATTTTAAATGTCTAATCAACATAATATCATACCAAATATGCCAACAAAAACACATGGAAGAATCAAGCGTGCCTTGTGTTGAGTTGCTGATTATGCAGATCAAATGCAATTACAGACAAACATCAAGCTAGGTACCAAACACCATCCTTGTGGTAAGAAAGACAAAGGCCCATAATAGAGGTGGTTATTATGGCAAGTAATAGAGGAGGTCACTATCCCACTACACAAAATGGGTGCCCATCTCATGATGGTAGGGTTACCCTACCCTAACTGGTGGGAGCTGGGAGGTTCAAATGGGTTGCGAAAGTGGGCTTTGCTAGATCCCCCCCCCCCCCTTTGCTTTTATTTTCTGGGTTATGGTCCCCAGAAAAGCATGCAAAGTTCTCCATTAAGTCTTCAACTTCCTCTTATAACACAATGGCCCTACTCAATGCCCTTGATCATATATATAGACAAAATGCCCAGATGAACATCATATTGCTGAGACATGCATGGATATATATATATATATGGTGATTGACCCAATCCATCAATTGATGGATGTGTTTTGATGGTTAAAGCTTTTACATATATATATATATATATATCACACCTTGAAATTTAATTTACTCATGTCATCAAACTCCTGCCTTTTTGTTACTAATTCAAATGATATGCCACAAGTCATGAATCAAATCCATCCACCATACCAAATGGTTATAATGATGGGAATTAGCAGGGGCATGTAGTCGAGCTTGTTAAGCAACCAGCTAAATTTAGATAAAATGATCCTTTATAGACTTTCATATTTCAGTGTGCCATTATGGCCTACTCTTGTACAGAATTATTACACATAACAAGACATAATCTTACATTTCTTACCTATAGAGTATAGACATCTTTCCTCTCAAAATGGGGATTTCTGATCAATAGACAATTGAGTCAGGTAGCTCATCACAACATAGCTCATAGAGTCTACTTAACCAGCATACTTTAGACATCACAATCAACCACCTTAATATATAATATTGTTGTGTTCTTTTAAGTCATGGGAAAGCCCATTTCATTTATGAGTTGTTGAATTGTTTAGGAATCTTTGGGTAATGTTTATCATTTTTCCTTGGTTATTGAGAAAGATAATACTATTGGATACAAGAATCAAAACTGTCATTTTATTAATCCCTTCTTACTAAAACAGAAGTTAGTTGGGATAAATTGAAACCATACAAACAGCATTCTTGTCTTTATATACATGCAATGCTGACATGTGACCACTGCCAAACACATGGGAGAAGGATCACACTGCTTGCACTGAATCTGAGTGGCATACTAACCTACAATTTGTCACTGTTAAATCCAATCGCCCTAATGTTTTGTTATTATTACTGAAATTTGATAGCCCTTCTTCATCATCCACATGGTTCTTTCATAGGTTCCATGATGTTTGCTACCAATCGAAAACAATCTTTCCCCCACAACCAGTCTCGAATAACAGTGTGCATGTGTTCTTATTATTGTCTAAATATTTATATGCACAAATATTCTTTAGTGATGCCTCAAGAAGTTAATTGTCACTCTCTCTCTCTCTCTCTCTCTCTCTCTCTCTCTCTCTCTCTCTCTCTCTCTCTCTCTCTCTCTCTCTCTCTCTGTTGCACAAAAGAACCAAGTATTGCATGTTCATACTACTCATGGTCTAAAAAATCAAGCAATGCTTTATCTTTACTCATGCTATGTAATGCATGACCATTCCCCATATTTTATTTGTAAGTAAAAGTACATCATCTGGAAAGCATATCTAAAAATTAATAAACTTATGTAATTAAAAGAAATATATATATATATATATATATATATATATATATATATATATACATATGCTACAAAAATATTAAATTATCACACTCTAGTGATTGCAGGACAGAAAATAAACCAACTGATTTATTTATTCATTTTGTTTTTGTGGTGATTTGGACTTGAACACATGATTGCAATGCAGAATAAATCACACACAAAAAAAAAGCATCAACCAAATGACCTACTTATTCACAGCAGTCATCATAAAACTAGAAGAAAATTAATCAATGATAATGGATTTTTATTGTCATTGGATTGGAATAAGTATTTCAGTGGTTCCTTCCACTTATCCAATCTTATGGTCTTGAAAATCTGCTTAATATGAGGATGGGTCTCCCTAAATAAGGTGTCCAATAAATTATACAGTGAAGATCAAATTTAAATTTCTTTCACTGTTGAAAAAATGTGCCCAATGATACCAGTCATCTAATGAGTTTGAAATGTAGGATTTAGGCATGCATTTGTATGTGATTAAGAGGATATATAAAACATTCCATCAACTTCTAGAATTGTTAGAAAGTGAATATAGTTTTCTCTTTTCCTAGTCACTTACCATTGGGTCTGTATCCCATCAATGTCTTGTTAGGATCAGAGGCTCATCCATAGAAGTCAAACTCCTAATGATTTCAGAAAAAAGAAAAAAAGAAAAAGAAACCTAGGAAACATAAGGTGCCTTTGCTTTGTACATGTGGACTACCCAGCAACCTTGTCAAACCCTAGCCAGTCTTGTCAATTTGTGGCCTCCTCCTCTACATATATCATCACCTGGTCAAAATGGGCCTCCCTTGAATTCAGAAGATGAGAGATGGAAAAACAAGATTATCAATTAAGTTCAAAACGAATGAATTCTGTCCCCTCCACAACCCTAAAAGATGAAAGAAATGATCAAAGACTCCATTGGTGGAGTAGTGTTACAGCTATGGTGATTCCCTGATGAATGGGAAGGCCTCCAAGCTGACCCTCCCTTCCTCCACCACCACCACCACCACCAGATGGAAACTAATTGTGGCTCCTTTGACTCTCTCCTCTCCACAAAAACTTGGTTTCCACATTTGCCCACTTCCTGTTTATGGAAATCCCATCCTTCATATATAATATAGTATATATTCACCAAAACACTAACATCACTTCAGTATAACATCTGCCATGAAACAACACATCACTTCAAGGAGAAGAGAAGAGGAGGGATCCACTGATCACTTCAAATGGAGAGATTCTCAAAACCAAGTCAACTTGATCCGATCATTTCAACCGTCCAATCTACAGAATATCTTTTGGGTGATTGACAAGGTTTAAATTGACACTTCCGCGGATAAAGTGGGTCAGTGCCTATCATGTTGACCTTTGACCCTTCCTATCTTCTGCGGAACTAGTATTTTTTGAATCTAAATTAGTATCAATCATCAACAAAAAAATAAATAAATAAACTAGAATCTATCATTCTACATGTTGTATCTTCGGTTCCTTTCTGTCGACTTTCAATATACGATCAGATCAAAATTTCACAAAGGAAATAACTAGCAACTGTTAATCTGTTTTTTTTTCTCTTCTATTTTTGGTATATACTAGCACTCTCTATTTACATTTTAATTCCTATATATATACAGGTATGTATATGTTCGCATAGAAAAGCTTAAAGGAAGAGGTTTTTTCTAATTGGGTCGTGTAGGCTACGATTCATTCTTATTTTCCATCATACCAAACACAGCCTTCTTGAAAAGACCCGGGAATATTTCACGCTTCCGCACCAAAAGAGCCTCATATATTCTTTTTGCGCGCCATTCTTTATTCATGGAACAATTTTTACCAAATACACATGGCCAATGGAGAGAATCTCATGGATTATATATGCTTTCAACCCGCGGTTGAACCAACTGACCAAACTGGCTGATCCATCACCCAACCATATTCTCATCAGATCCCTTACCCCCTGAACCATTCACCTGCAAAGTACCATCGACTCAATCAATACCCAGTACTGACCCATCCGGTTGAATCATTGAACTCTTTCATTTGAATTAGTTTCCCAAAGTTGTGTTTCTTTTTTCTTATATTTCTTTTGTGTAAAAAGTTGTCAAAAATTTTAGTTTTACCAATCTAAGCACATAACAGACTGTTAGACTGAAATGTACTGGGTGGAGGAGTAAAACCGTGGGTCCTTTTCGAGCCTTTAGCTCGTAACCTTGCTTCAATAAGGAACATCCATCGATTTATCCTAAACCACCCAATACATACAAATGTATGTATCGATGTATGTGCGAACTAACCTAACACCCATCATGTACTTGATATTTTGCCCCATCACATCAATGTAAAGATTCGATCACCATGTTTGTTTGGGGTCATTAAATCTCCTTGTTTTTCACTTTCTATGTTCCAATCCATTAGCAACAGGTTTCAACCATAAAAGATGAATAAATCAATCCAAGTAATCCTTCGGACATATATTCAGAAAAATGGAAGAGTACTTTAGCTTTAATGAGTCATGACATGAGGACTGATCTCAATGATTCTTTAAGAAATGATTAGAAGTTTAGAAATTAAGAATTATTCGCCATCCTTCCACTACAAGACTACAAGTAATGGCTGGAAAATTAAGTGATGGACATGGAAACTTCTTTTATCTAGGTTTTAGGTATGGAAAACAAGTTGATGCATCATGTTAGCAGCTTTTAATTCTATTTAGCAACTTTATATTTAAATTAATTTCATGGGGGACAATGAAGTTGACTGAAGCTAAGGCTGTGTTGGGTAACAAAGTATATGTTTGACATGGCTTTTGTTTATTAAATAAATGTTTGTAATTGATTTGTCTTTTAAACCGAGAAAAAGTAGTTGGTAAATGTTTTTTCTAAGATTTGTTGACAATTAGACACCATTAGGTGCCATTAAACACCACATTAACAGAACAGTTAATAAACGATTAACCGTTGGAGAAATCATTATAATGAAACTTCTTTCAATAGTTGATGCGTACATAAATCAAGAGCAACTTACAGAAGTTATACCAAACACCGCCAAAGTAAAAATGGAATTCCATTACATACTTGGCTCAATTCTATGGAATTCAAATGACCGGGTACTTAAGAATTCAAAATCCACAAAGACGCGGAACCAACAACCAAGGCCTAAAACCGACTAGATTTGGAATCTATCTCCATTATGAAATCGAATTTGAGGTTATATATATCATTATAGAATCTACAATTTTGGATCCTAGTAGCCGCCCATTTCCTAAATAAATAGCTAAGTTCCCTAGGTTTTTTCTGAGGGTAAGGCCCAAATAAATTTTTCTTAAAAAAAAAGGAAATCCAAAACATCAACTTTTGTTCATAAAATGAAATTATATTAATTATTCAAAACTTGGCTGTTAAGTTAACCTGATTCTCAGGCTTGGAACCCCTTTTACCCTATTTGTTTTAGTTGTATAGCATTACTAAATACTTTCCTTCAATATAGAACGAATATCTTTTCAAATGACACATCAAAACTATCTGCTTTTTTTTTAATAGTAGTCGGTATTGGATCTCTGCTAAGTATCTAATGGTGTGATATCCATTGGCCAACCGACCTTGAAAAGACAGTTAAGCACTAACCCACTATTTGGAAGTTATCTCCCTAGATGTAATTATTAAGTTCAAATATAATATCATTTAGGAATATCTAAGATTTTCACTAAACTTCTGAAAACTTAAATTCCTAGATGACATGGCATAATTCTAGATGATTCGATCCCTTTGTAATATATAAAGAAGACGGATCACCTCAATATATCAGACTTTCGAATACCTAACCATTTTTATCATATTTATATTTTTTCAATGAACATCCAATCACACATTCGAAATATCTCCCAAGAATATTTAAGATACAGTTATAGAATATATTTTTAATGTGTGGCTGGATTTTGTGCTCTAAGGGTTTTTTGCTTTTAGTCGATCAACATACAATATTTTGCAGTACTTGTACCATAATACATGTTTTTGTACTTAGCTTTATTAAATTTCAAAGCCTCAAGTCTAAGAAACCATTGAGGTTTTAAAATGTATTTTAACAACTCAAAGGTCCATTGTACTCTTAATATGATATGAAATGCTTTATGATTTTTCTTTTCCAACATTGTTTTCTTATGACAAAAATGCTTTTGTTTTACTTTCTTACCCCATTCCCTATAAGTCTGCAACTATATTCCAATGTAAGCCAAGTTGCTTTGCAATGTTGAGGCCTGTGAGGACTACTTCATGGAATTTGCTTCTCTGATTGGTTAGTTGTAAATTCAGATGGTATCTCCCCCACTTGTCATCAAAGTTCCTCCAATTTTGGAAGGACCAGGCTTTTGAAAAGAAAACCATCATCAAATTTAATGACAATCCCACTTGAGTTAAACCTGCATAATTAGAGAGAAGTTTGTAGCTCTGAATTAAGGGTCCATTTGGTTTACAGTCAGAATTACAATCAGAATTGGAATTAAAATCATTCAGAATCGGAATCAGAATGCATACTCTATTCCCATAATATATTTGGTTTAGATAAGAATCAGAATGGGAATTAGAATCAACTGGAATGGAATTTCATTCCCAAGAAAGGGATTGGGAATGGCCATTCTCTCAAATGGAAGAATGCCTATTCTACCATTCAGCCCAACCAAAAAGTTGTAATTGGGAATGGACAATTCCTGTTCCGATTCTAAATCCCTATTCCCATAAACCAAACGGGACCTAAGTTTCTACTCATATCATTAGAGCAGAAAACTGCAAACTCCTTACAAACTAGAGCCTATGAATTCTCACTCCAATCTCTTACAAGGATCTGGATTTATTTCCGAACAGTCTAAGATTCATCATCCCTTCCAAAATTCCCAAAATCACATGTCGGATGAGATTCCAAAAGACTTTTCCCCATTTGCCCGCCCTGCCAAAATGTGTTATGGCAATGTTCACGGGTGACCCAAGATAGACCAAAAAGAGAAAGAAAGTACTGCCAGGGTCTTCTACATAAGTTACCATGTAACAATGATCTGTAAGTGCCACTACCAATGTAACACATCCTTTTCTCATTTTCTAGAGGCTACATCATGTATTTATCTTGCCTAGGTAAGCTTCCCAATCAAAGAAACATACTCTGTGTGTGAGACACTATTGGGCGAGAAGTGAGCCTAGAAAAAGAATTCTAACAATTTTCATATGTACATGCTAGGGTTTCTCTATGGGAGAGCCACCATCGGGTGATCCCCTTGGCAAACTGTCCTTTACATAGATACTTTTATCTTATTCAACCCTTTTTTCATAATTTTAGATCCAAAGCTGATTGATATTCCTATTTGTACTCTTATTCTCAACTGGGGAGAGATTACAATGTTGTTTTCAGACGAAAACAAATGTGAGTATGGTTATGATCGTCGAAAAATGTGTGTATGGTTGTATATCCATGACAAACATGGATATAGTAGTTTATTCTTGTAAGGGCATTTGCTCTCAAAGAAGTAGTAGTTGTTACGTCCCTTGATTCGAAGCATGTGTTGTTTCAATTTCAGGATGAAGGTGATTTCTTTGTAAATGATTGCGTGAAGTGGTATTGATGAAAGAATTTTTGTTTTGGTTTCTTCAACGGATGCCAAACTTGGAGATGGGGTAGGAGCCTTTTGTAATTACCATTTGGGTCAATTTTCCAAGGTTGTCAATCAATCTCTATAATGGTTAGTTGATCCATTCCATTTCCTAGGACATAGGGAGAGTTCTGAAGATTGATCTTGCAACCATTCAACTTACCTGCACAACAATTGTTAGGGTTAGCATGGAAGTTGATTTGTTGAAGGAAACCCTATAAGGTGTTAGCAAGGAAGAACTTTGATAGAACATTGTGTATGATGATTTTCCTAAATATTGTGGTTTCTATTGTAAATATGGCCATGATCGGGAATAGAGGTGTAAAGTGGGTCATGTCGGGCCGGTACGGCACGGCACGGCCCACTAACCATCATGGGCTGTGCCGCCCTCCCTAGTGAAAAGTTTGGGGGTTGGTCTGGCATAGCCCATGGCCTAAGCCCATGCGGGCCCGTGCCGAGCCAAGGCTATTTTTGTTTATTTATTTAAAATTTTGAAAAAAACTTAAAATTTTAATTTTATATGAATTTTGATGTATACAATTGCTTATATATAATAATTAAATAAATTAGTATAATAAAATTAAAAATAATTATTTATTTTATTAATATATTATATACTATATATTATTATTTATATAATTATAATTTATATAATATTATATATATATAAATAGTATATATGGGCCGTGTTGCAGGTCGTGTTGTGCTGGCCCGGCCCGCGGACCTAAAACTATAGACACAGCACAGCACAAACCATCGTATCAGGCCTGGTATGGCCCGCATGCCATATCCGACATGACCCAATTTACACCTCTAATCAGGAAGAATGGAGAAAAACCATTTTACGTTGTCTAAAGGTAAATTAATGGAGTCGTGAAGAACAGGAGATTGGAATCCATGAAAATGTGTACTTCCTTTTTAGTAGATCCCATTGTTATGAAGCTTAGAGTATTCCCAAAGATGCATGATAATCTCTCTATTCATACGACCCCTTTTGCAAAGAAGTGAGAACCCAATTAAAACTGCTATACCCAAGGAGACAAATGGCTTAAATCTAGAATGGGTCATAGTGGAAAGCAAGAGGAACAAAAAGAACTCCAAATCCAAGAAGATCCAAGAGACACCTTAATAAGAAAATATTCATAGATCCTCTATAATAAACAAGGGTAAGGTCTCATGCCCCCTCCTTTTGATTATTAACAAACTTTTTTCTAGAGCTGTAAACACTGATACAAAGTATGTTGGGAGGTTTGACAAAACTAACTTTGTTAATGTAATCCTACCTCCTTTTAACAAATGCATTTTCTTCAAAGATGCTAGTCTCTTCTCAACTTTTCAATCACTACATTAGTCTAACATCGCTCTAAGGCTCTTAAGAGGTCTTCATTTGTTATGTTTATACCAATCAAGATGATTTTTGAATGATTTGATCCAGAGCCTCAATCCTTCAAGGTCAACTACAAGAAAAAATACGATGCCATCTACATACTACAAGTGAGTAACCACTACTCGGTCTCTTCCTACCTCAAATCCTTTCAAAAGATGCATACTCGTTGTCTTTCTAAGGAAATACGATGCCATTCACAACCAAGAATTCTTGGCACAACCCATCATGAACTTGACCCAACTATCACCAAAACCTTTTAGTCTCAGCAGACTACCCCAAATATTTCCAATTTACTCTATTGTATGCCTTTTCCATATTATCACCACTCTGCTTTCCCTAATAAAGGCACACTATTCAAGGTTGTGACTAACCCTATCGCTACTCTTAACCTTTCCGCTAAAACTTTAACCACCACCTTATAATGACTTATAGTTAGAATCATTGGTTTAAACTCCCTTGTTTCAGAAGCCCCTCCCTTCTTAGGGATAAGAAATTTGAAAGTTTATCATGTTGATTCAACACAATATTTTAAGAAACGATCTGGAACTTGAACCATTCTGGCCATCAGTTTTGAGTCAACGGTTTGACCATCTGATCCAAATGGATGGCCTGTTTTGACAAAATAAATAAAATTTAAAAATAGCCAAAAATCATTGGACGGATAGAATGGTTCAACTGCCCAATAGGTTGTTGATCGATTCAACGGTTTTTGACCAAAGATTGGATTTGTGGTAAAATAGAACCAGTTACCTGTATGGTTTCCAGGCCAAACGGTCCGACCATCCGAGTCAATAGCGGTTCGAAAACCATGATTTAACATGTTGTGTATAATCATTCTGATGTTTTGTGCACGATGGCTTGCTGCTTTTAATCTTTTACATGCATTTTGGTTGTTTGCATATTACTTTAGTTCTTGAATCTACAACTTCTTTGTTTGAAATGTATGATTTCATTTTTTTTAACTTGTCAAGATTAATGCTTCAAATCGGATTGACCAAATTGTCCGGTTGAGCTGGGTTTACATGAGCTGGATATACATTTCTAGTTCTCAAATATGAACCTTCATAAATACAGTAAAAAAAATCATTACTTTATACCAAACTTGGTTGAACCATGGCATTTTCATAACTCCATCCTATATGTTGTACTAGCAAATGTCCATGTGCTTTTCATATGTCAGTTTTAGATGATGATGATGATGATGATGATGATGATATTAATGATGATGATGATGATGATATATGTCAAAAATTTTCTACAATTTTTCATGTTTTTATGCACAGAAAAATAATTCTTATCCATCACTTATTTTTGTTTATTATGATGAATGTATAATATTATAGATGTGTCCAATTATGTTACAAAATTATATAATTTTTTCATAATTTTTCATTTTATTTTTAAAATTTTTATTATTTAATTATGGCATTATGGACGACCCAAATGGTTGAATTGCTTACTAGCCATTTGCATAGAAAAAATTTGTTTTGGGTCAATTTTTTTAAGCATGGTTTATTGCATATTAAAAGTATTGGCTATGCATCTCATTAATAGAATTTATTAGTGAGAAACAATATATTCAATATAGGATTCAATGGGAGAGAATGGGAATTAATATCTTAAATGTGATACTTAACTAAAAATAGTTGAATGAAGTGAAAAGTAGTAGTTCAAATTACATTTTCCACCCTTACAGTTAGATAGGGATAAAGTTCAACAGGAGGTGTATTTTAGTCGAAAAGAAAAAAAAAAAAAAAAAAGAACTCCACAAGATCGTTCATACCTTTTATTGTAAGTATATATAAAGATTAACTTTTTATGATGTCTTGCTACATCACAGTTGAATTGGTTAAACAAGATTTAAACTTCCCTATCTTTCAAAACATTGATCAAGATTAATTGGAGTTAATTCTTCACTGCAAATTTGTAATATTCTCAGTGTACTTTACTGTGGTTTTCTTTATCCTCCATTAATTTTCCATTCTTAATTGTAGTAGTTCCAATTTGTTATTGTTTGCCTTTTAGTTTCTTTGTACCGTATATGCTTGTAAAGGAAAAAAGAAAAGAAAAAAGAAGAAAATATAACAAAAGAAAAGAAATATTTTCTTGGAGGAGAGAGTGGGACCAGTTTTGCTTCCTCTCATTCTTTACTGTTTTTCTTTTGTTTTCTCTACCCTTTTGGAAGAGAAAATAAAAGGGGTCAAAGAAAAACCTTACCTTTCTTTTGTGTCTGACTTTTCATTTTCACTTTGATTTCCCTTATTAGCCAAAACTAAAATAAGGGAACTTTCTTCTAGTTTTCCTTTTTTTTCTTTTTAATTTAATTTGCTATAGTTCAGCCACTGGTCTATATGTCTTTCAATGGAAAGAGAATTATAGTATTATGAATGACCAAGCCTTGTCCTACCTAAACCCTATGTCCTCCTAAGTCCTAACCTATTACATTTCAGTTGTAATTTGATAACTTTTGGGTTTCCCAAAGAAGGAACCAAAAGAGGAAATGTCTTCATTCTTAGACTGGAATAGCTAGGAGGTAGAAATTCCTTAGCTCTCAAATGATTTCAAAACCTCCTCATTTAACTTTGGATGTGATCGAAATTAGAAATTCTTCTTAACAAAAACGCATATGTAGGTTAAAATATATCGCTCATATAGATTATCCAGTTCATAAGTTCTTTATTTACCCTATTAAATTAGACGATACAGATTAATAACCATTTTATTTTAGATTAAGAAGTTGATTAAAGTTCTTTCTTCTCACTTTCCATCTTTTCAGAGGGGTTTTTAACTCCTGACATTTAACTATATTTCCAAAATAAGATATATTGAAGAACCCAAATAGAAGTTCTTGTTTTCCTCATTGATTCTTTTCCATCACTCCCACCTCTTTCTCTCTTCCTCTTCCCTAATCTTATCTAAGGAGCATTGATGTATCTTTTAGAAAATCAAAAGGTTGGAAAGGTAAATCAATTGATGAATGAGGCTGGAGAATTATGTATACTATGAATCAAGTTCTAAGGGACCATTTGGTGATGACTGAGAAGGGTGAACAGAAGTACTAATTTCTTTGTCTTCCATGAGATCTTTGATTGTCCAAGACAATCAAGGTCTAGCTATTCCAAGAGTATCAGCCAAAAAGAAAATTAGTCACTACAGCTAGCGCAACTAGCAGAATTAGGTGTACACACAAGTTGGGTGCTCATATCTACAATTTTGATTAATATTCTTCTAGTGTGAATCCCCTAATTCAGTGGCAATCCTTATTATGACCCCGAAGGCACAGCCTGGACGAATTAAGAAATTTAAAGGAGAAAACCCCCGTAGCTCCATCTGATGCACGAGTGAGAGACTGAGAGCTCTGCAACTATTGTATTTTCGACCATAAATGAGAGGAATTATTAGAAGGTTCCTTTTTGTTTGGTGATAAATGGAAGTGAGCTTCCTCTGCAACTCAATTATGTGCTCACCAATCAATGTTTTACTTGCTTATTCACCCATAAACCCTCCCTTTAATTAGGACCCTAGAGAGAGCAAAGCAAGATTTGTTAATTGGATACTTGGATCTAATCTTGCTACTTTGAAGTTTGAACATTGTCGATATTTTCAAGGGACCCATTAAAGGGTGGGTCCCCATCTATATAAATATAGAGAGAAAATGAGAAATGACAAGTTATGGGTTCCAACAGATTTCGTGGTCCTGTAGCACATTGGCATCACATAGATCATAGAATATGCTCTCCTTCAAGGCTCATACTTTGTTAGATAGATTATATAGAGAGAGAGGGGGGGGGGGAGGGGGACAGAGGGCCCAAAGTTCCAAAATCAATTGGGGTTTGGGGTTTGATGGTTCTTTCCTCCAACATACATGGCCCACCACCCATGCATATTCATTAATGAGCAAACCCTTTCAAGGGCAGAAACGTACAATCAGATTTTATCAACCCAAATTTGTGGACCAACTCTTCTTATTCTCCCTTGGCAGTAAGATTTTAGGCTCTGTGTTGGTCTAAGGTGGCCCATCACATTTTTATCCGACTCATTTGGCTTGGAACAACTCTCCTTCCGTTACATTACCTGTTGGACAGACGACTGCCTGTGCAGTTTGCCGTGTGCCTGACCCCCCCCTGAACCTTCTCTTCCCTCTCTGTCGACTGTCAGTCAGGAATAGAGTTCTACCGGTCCGACCATATTCCGAACCGAACTGCCATGCCTTTAACTTACTGCATTCATGTTCCATTTCGGTTAATTAAACACCCGGGCCCCACCCCATCAAATGGTCCGGACTGATTTATACATGATCCATTGATTGGGAGTTGGGACTGAAATGACCTGGCCTTCTTCTGTATGTCATGTCATGTAACAAGGATAGGTTCAGATCCAATGCTCCGATCCACATCTTGTCCAAATGCGTCATCCTCTTGTATAAAAAGTAGCTATTACCATCCAGCTCTTAAAACCAAAACCCATCTTGGTCTTTTGTACCCGGAGCCAGAGGAAACCATCTTGGTTTTAGTTCCATACCCCGAGAAAAATTGGACTCGTATTGAATTTGACCTTTATTGATCAGTGTTGTCAGACAAGGACCAGATCGGATGGCCCAACTGATGAACCGGTTAATTATTCTGTCACAACCTTTCAATTCACAGTTTTTGGTGGGTTTTACAGGTTGAACCATCCGGAAGTAGATCATGGCCCAGTGAGCCTTCCGGATTGCATCCGTCCCGGTCTTCCTTATCAACAGCATTGATTGATACAGACCCAACTTACATGGAACCCATCTGGGTTTTAATTTGATCCATTCTACAAATCCTAAATTGATAAAATGGATTTCAGAGTAGTAGACCCGAATAACCTGGCAGAGCCCACCCTTTTCTTCCTCTGGATTGGTGTTGGTATTTTGAAGGGAACCCCATTAATAAATGGAGGAGCTGAAGTTGAACTTCTCTGTCTCTGAGCTGACCCGAACCGATCTACTGCCTCCAAAATGTAAGGTGAATAGAGACAAACGAAAGAGTACAATATTCGTATAAGGCAGAAATAAATAAGAAGTTTAAAGAAATAAATGAAAAATAGTTATTTTAGGCAGACGCTTTTATAATTATTTATAAGTGGGCACGGCCGTAAGGTAGGGAGACGAAAAGCCATGACTCTTTATATCTTACTCTGCCACATCCAATTTTTGATATACCCCAATTATTAGATTAAAGGTTGAGTTTGGGGAGTGTTAATAGTAATATGTATAAGAAATTGATGAATGTGGATTAGTCCAGACCACAAATCAATTACTCTGGTAGGGATTAATATACACCATATCATAATTCATAACTGTTTTAAACTGTAGATAGATTGTTTAGACTGAATCAATCTACACCCACAATTAAGTTTTATAAATGTGGTCTTCACCCTACTTTATTATTCTATACATCTTAAATACAATTTGTAAAATAGCTACACAATCAATTATAAATAAGTATCATACCCAATAATCCCAATTAATTTGAAAAATATTATCAATAAATTCATATTTATCAATAAAATTTTATTTGAAATTTTATTTGAACAAAAATATTATCAATTAAAAAATAACAAAATATTTGTTATTAAAATTTTAAATGTTTTAATAAACAATTATTGAATTATTTAAAATATAGAACTTATGCTAAGAAATAAAAAGATATATTATCAAATTATAGGTTCCATTGGTCAACAATCGATCTTTGCTTTGTTAGCGACAAAGGGAGGAAAAGTAACATAACCTCTTGGTGTAGTGTAATGTATCATGATCTTTTTTGTTCATGAGTCCCCAATGACAAGAAATTGATGCGGAATGATCCCTGTCCACGAGTTATTGGGGATGAGGACCGTCCACAACCAATAGATTGAATACTACTTATAATCGTGGACAGAACCAAAACAGTCTCATCCACAATATAAACACGCTATCGAATACCACCTTAAAAGACACAAGTACCCTTATACATTGATTTTATCATCATAAATAATTAGTATCCTTTATCGAGTCATTTACTTGTCATTGCTATAACAATGTGTCCAAATCAGTGCCTAAGATAAAAATTATGGGAGGACATTTTTGTCTTTTCGGATCAGCATTCTTCCATTACTAAACATTGGGTGTTCACCTCTCTCTCTCTCTCTCTCTCTCTCTCTCATGATATAAAGTAAATTAACAAGGGGGCTAATAATAGAGCCTTAAGATGTACTTCCGTTGAAAGAAAATTGAGGGCAGCTTGAGAAAATTAATTAAAGAATGAGTACTACGATATCCATTTTTGAACTGTTGATATTCATGCTTGCCTCCTTACTTGACCCACCCATCTCATGGGCAAAGGCCAAAGGAGTTGAACCTACCATTCAATGAATGGGTCATCCAAGGAGACAACTTGTGCCAAAAATCAGCATCACAATTATCATCTTGTTAGGAGAGAGTTTGTTAGACAAGTTTCTCCTTTCTTTACCATTTGTTTCATACCAAAATCGTTGGACTCTATATCTCAAAAATTGAGAAATATTGGCCTCACCTTTTTCTCATTGCATCTTATGAAATCCCACAAATCAAACATGAGAAGGGAAGAATATTTGAGAATATTCATTTTATTTTTCTTTTCATCCCTCATACCAAACGGACCCTTAAATATTCACAAACTTAAATTATTAAAAAAAATTAGAGGTAAGAGGTAACTTCTGATGTCGAGATTATACCCTGGCATGATCCTTTTGAACAAAAAGAAATGACCAAAGAAGTGAAGAATATTTTAGAAACTCAATGTGTTTATTTTATTTCTATATTAAAAAAAAAAAACTGTCCTTCTGTTTTAATTTTAGAGTATGCATATGTGAATATTTGCCTTAGAAAAAAAAAAGCATTCCTTTAATATTCTTAGTTTAGCCAATGAAATATTATATACCAAAATAAATAAGTATTACTAGATCATAAAGTCTCCCCTGTGGTAGGAAGGCTAGCTTGGTCAATAATCAAACTCATTCGAACCAATGACTTTGTATGAGGGAGTCTATATATAGGATATAGTCAAACTTTTCAATTCGTAGATTATCTACAGTTGTACACTAATGATATTCCATGTAAACTAAAAGTCAACATAAAATTATTCCTTTTTTGGTAGTCAATACGAAACTTTTCATTTATCCCACCAAAGATTCTTTTATACTATTGGTTTACTTATTAACTCAATTAATATAGTTTTCTCATTTTCTTCTAGTAAACATTAGTCCTTTTTATTAATAAAAATTTAAGAAGACTACCCCCACAACCTGCAATAGAGTTTAGGGTTAAAAAAAAATGACTAGCATGGATTATCAAATGCATCAATAGTAGGCTAGATATGAAAATGCTAGTAGCCAATCTAGCTTGAGGCATAAATAAAAGAAGGGGGCTGATTTTCAAAAAGTACACCTCTAACTAGAACAGCATGCCTGAAAATATTAAGAAAAATCATATGGTATGGGAAATGAAAATGACTGCAAACAACAAAAAGAAATGGAAAAAATAGAAAAGAGTAAGGTTGAATTTTGGAGTTGTAGGTTCGAGCAGGAAAGTAAGAGGGAAAAGAAGATTCAGTGATTCTAGTGCCCCCCCCCCCTCTAAATGAATTGGGATCTGTTCCTCACAAAATGCTCCTCAAACTGATTTCATAATCACTTCCCACTGTGTATTAGAAATATCTCTCATGAATAATAAATTCAAATATGGGAGGATGTTTCGAATGTGTGGCCACTTTGTGAGGAGCAGATCCAGACTCCCCTAGGACTCAGAAGTCACTTGGAAAGATAAAAGCTTACGGGTTGATGATCATTTTGATAAAATCATAGAACTCTTATCAATAATTTGGATATAGTTGGCCCTATAGTGTAAAATCCTTCCTCAAATCAATTTTGTCACAAAAAGAAGCATTCTCATGAGATTCTAAAGGCTGTACATCTTAACACAATCTAACAAATTATCCAATTTCATGTATTTGATATTTCCTTTGGCATCATCAACATAAAATCTATGATTTGTCTCATTAATGGAGTGAAAATGCCCCTATTATTTCTATTTGGTTCTTTTCAACCTTAATACAGAATTGGTAAAGGTGTATGCAGAAGTTAGTAGACAAGATGGAAAACAATATAAAACATCTTATTTTTAATTTACAGTTCTGAGAACCATAAGTTGGACAATTAACATAGATTTTCTTCCCAAATAAAATCTAACCATTCTTGAAAACACACACATACATAACTTCCCTAAGTGACACTATAAAAAAGTTCATATGGGTTTGGATTTATGTAGACATACCATTTATATCAGTTATATACGAGCATAGACATGCCCAATCTAGTGTAGAAGATCACAAAATATTGAATAACTTGCAGTAGTGGTGTGGCAACACTTGTTGTTTTTTCAGAACAGATAATAGGCTTACTATTGATACTTCTTTTATGATGATAGCTTAAGTAGACAAGCTAACAAAGTAGTGAAAAAAAGGCACGATCTTTCTATTTCCTATGAGTTCTTTTTGCAAAACACTTCTAGCTAGACCTAATTATTTTTATACTTCAAATATATTGCCATTTCCAAAATACAATTATTTTGCTAAAAATATGATTTTCATATTAAATTACCAAATATGCAATAAAAATGTGACATTTATATCAAATTTATGAGAAATTGTCATTCAAGTAGATTTGAAAATCCTTTAACATAAACTCCATACAAATTGCATGATTTTCTTCAAGGTAGAAATCATAAGGCTGCATTTGGAAATGATGCAAATAGGTGTGGATGTAAATATGTAAAGTGTAAAACGGTTCATATAAAATGCAAAATTGGGTTAGTTTTGCACCGACAAATTTATCTTCTTGTCAAACAGACTTTTAGTTGTAATGGATGCAAACGTGAATTCCAATAAAGTATATCATTTTTTTTATCAAAAGGCCCACTTGAATGCAAATTTACTTCTCCTTTATTGATGTACTTTTACATCTTATTATCAATGTAAATATGCATTGGCCTGTCATTTGTCAATACATAAATGTAGTGTTGCCAAATATAGGCAAAAGTGAATCAGAGTGCAAATTTACCCTAAACCAGGATTTACACTCTATTTGCATCGTTTCCAAACACAGCCTAAGCAATTGTATAGTACAAAAACATGTTCTATGGTACCAGTACTTTGAAAGCACTGCAGAGCTATAAATCTTATAAAGATAGGTTATATATGTTGCACATTGAGACCATTGTACACTCAAAAGTGGAAAATGTTGCAAAAATTAGGTTAAGCACTAAAGTCCATTGTACACTATGTACCTTTAGTAGCATTAGTACTAGGAAAAGTGTTTCAATATTGTAGAATTTGCAAAATGGATTGATTGAATATATCTCCAAGAAATATATTCAACTTTACCATATTTGTAACACTATTAAAAAAGAATAGGGAAATAAAAATGTTATTTGAAGAATAAGCCCCATTTAGTTCACGGAATAGGGGTCTGGAATCAGAATCGGAATGGGCTATTCTAATTCCAACTGTTTGGTTGGGCTGAATCAGAATCATATTCCCATTTATACTGGAATGGCAACCCCGTTTGAGAGAATAGTCATTCTCTACCCCTCCCTTGGGAATGAAATCTTATTCCTGCTTATTCCAATTCTCATTCTCATTTCTATTTGAACCAAACAAATTATGTGAATAGACCATTCCGATTCCGATTTCAACTACGAACCAAATAGACCTTTAGGCTTTCATGCATGAAGCACATTAATTAAGTATTAGCACGCATTGATCGACCATGTTGTTACCAATCAAGCTATTGATTCGAATTTAGAAGTTAAAGAATTTTAAGCTCTAATAGTGAGTTGAATTATGATTTTTTTTTTCTGTAAAATGTTCTACCGACTAATGGTATCATCTCCTCAGGCTGAAATTTCATAATGAGGAAGAAATAGATATGGGTTAGGGAAGCTAATATATATATATATACAAAATTTCTGCAGAATATTGCAGGGACAAAGGCCTATTCCAGAGTGGGTAAATTGGTAACAAAAAATAATTTCCTTTTTCGCTTTCAAAAACTTCTCATGGATAAGGTTTTTGTTAGTTCTATATTTGAAATGTAAGCATCTATTTAGTTCCGAGGTTTAACTGCTATATATCAACCATCTTTCTCTTTTGGATTCTTGCCAAAAAGGTATGGGATCCATGATGGATCCAAAGCTTCTAATAAAGATCTATTTGTTTGACTAGTGATCTTATTCCCACCTTATTTTCTCAAATGTTTAAGAAACAAGGAACAATAAAATTTTAAAATTATATCTAAGTTTATAAATAAAATCTTCTTACAGCTTAAAGTTCAAAAATATGAAGGAACTTGTAAATTATTCTCTCTGGGAATTATATAGATGACAACTTATAGTTTATTATTGATGAAGGTAGATTTGGCCCTCCAATGACATTATGAGACATGGCATACTGAAACAGCTGAACAACACTTAGACGCCACATAAGCGATGATTTGGAATCCTAGATCATAGTTCGTCTTCGCCCTGACCTAGCGACCTGTCTTTACCGCCAACCTAACGACTTCAACCACAACATAGGCCGGCTAGGAGCACCTCATCTAGGGCTAACCTATAGCACCTCGTCACTAGCCAATGTGACCTCGACACGAGGAATGACCTCCCTCGAGGGCTTGCTGACATGATTGAGGTCCAGGAGGCGACCTATGAGTTGTGCTCGCCAACAAATTCGGTATGCATATCTCAACACTCCCAAGTTTCTCAGGAGTTGTCCCACATACCGAGTGTTCCGAAGGATGGCCAACGTGCGTAGCGGTTACCTCCGGGGATCTCAGATAGGTTAGGCGACCTTCCGAAAATCTCGGATGCGGTGCGTGAAGCCCATGCCAAACAAATCCTATATAAAGGCACCAACCTCAATGACACGAGAAGGCACACACGATTATTTACTCACTAGCATTCTAGCACTCAAATATTCAGCTTGCAACCATAATACTATACTGACTTAAGCATCGGAGCGACTTCGCCAGGTTAGCCACCCTGGGTTCTCTGATCCTCTATCTTGTAGCTTGGTCCAACTCATATTCCAGTTAGGAGTATCTAGATCGCACACCATCAATAGAAAAATTCAAGAAAGTTATTCTAAGAATTTATCCTTTAAGAAAAATTCTAATTAAATATTGATATTATCTCTTTAATATTTTAAATCTTGGAACCAGTAGTGGTTGCTAAAAGATAGAAAATAAGAAGGTAATGTTTTCTTAGATTTCTTTCTTCGTGACATCAAATTTAAGATTACTGATTAAAGCAAGTATTTTTCTAAATATCTTATAATATGGTAAAGAACTCCTACTTTTAGGGGTTATTGTGTAAAATTTGTTCCAAGGTTGTCATTGATGCTATCCTTGGGGTTATAGTGAAGAAACAGTTCAATGGTCCTCGCCATTTTCCAAGTTATTTGAATTTTCTTTCTCATTTACAAATTCTATTTTCTTTGTGATTCTTCAAAATGTCTCCTATATTAATTATTCATTGATTTGATTTTGATCAGTCTTACTAATGAATACTTCCAAACAGAGGCGGAGCGGGGAGACATGGCCCCAGTAGGGGTGTCAATTGGACTGGATTTGATCCAATCCAATGAATGTGTTGGACCAATTTGGACCAGTCCAATTCAATGTTTGGACTATCCAATCTATTCAATTTCATTTTGATTTAGATTGGTTTTAACCCAAATCTGTTTCATTGACACATATATCTTATCTTATATCAATGGACCAGATATTGGCTTAATCCAATCCAATCCAATATAAATTTGTTATAGACAGATCAGATCCAATCCAATCTAATAAATATTTTGGACTGGATTGATCCAACCCAATTTATCTTGTTGGTCTGTCCAATCCGTCCAAATTGATTTTGGACTGGACGGGTCCAATCCCAAACCAGTCCATTGACACCCTTAGCCCCTCCTAGCCCCTCCTATCGTCCAGAAATCCCAACTGTATATGGTATTTCATGTAAATTTTCCCATTCCTCCCACTCCCTACCCAAATCGTTGACCCCCCTATGGGCCCATCCATATTTATTCCCCCTCGACCCCCTTATAAAAAATTCTTAACTCCACCCTGTTTCCAAAATATTTAATAAGCAAGAAAGCTAGTATTAAAAATTCAATATCTTTATTTTTTTTTTTATATAGCAAAAGATGAACTACACAAACCTAGGGGTAATTTATAAGTACAATATCAGAGCTCGGAAAAATATTGGAGCTCAACGTGTATCTTCTCAAAGGTGTAAATTGATGTCAACTTTTTGAAGAGGAAACACAACTCAAGTTGCTCAAAAAGGTATATCATTTTATTTCAATTTTATTCTCTCTCACACACACACATTTTTTTTTTGAAACCAGTGCAACATTCACAACTTAATAAGGTTCGTTTCATGGTATCACTACTGAAATTAAAGCATGTTTCCAATTACTCTTTTTTGTTTAATCGCAGTATTATTAGTTAAAATTGTTGAAGTTCCTTTTGTCTAACTGTTGAAATCTACAATAATTGTTGAAATTCAATCACCCTCATCCATTTTAATTTGATTTATCTATGGTTCTTATTTTCATTAAATTTCCAGTCTATTATTCCTATCTAGCCGGTGTATTAAAAACACTTTTTCATCTAATGGCTTATATATTAGAGCATATTGTCTACTTCCTAAACTGCTCTTTTTTTCTTGTCCGTTAATTACATCACGTAAAGTAAAGAATTTCAGTATCATGCAATTGGACAATGAGAGGGTGAGTAAAGACGATTAGCCTAACAACTGGATTTCTGATCTTTCTTCACCTAATCTAATCTAATAGTTGGAGTTGGGTCCTCAGTTTGGCATATATATTATAGTCTCTTCCTCATTTCTTGTAATCAGCATGCAGAGAGAGTTGTGTATCTGAGACTCGGACATCATTTTACTTGCTATTTTTGAAGACTGGTGTATCTTTTCAAATGTCAGACTAATTCTTTCTTTTTTTTCTTTTCTGGTGGGTATGCCAAACTAACTCTTGGAATCATCAAGAGAAATCAAATCATGCGTATGACTATTGACTAAGAATCATCATATCAAAGACCCACATGGTTTCTATCATTGATCCTCTCCTGAAGATCACAATTACCTTTGACAATAATCAATACACAAGTATGGTACAATAAATTATTCCACATTCTTCCAAAATCCCAACAAATAAATTTTAGGTATACATACAGGTTGTAAGACTGTATGAAACGTCTTAACAATGTCACGTCATTGAAAGATTGAAAGATTGAAAAAAATGGAATAAACAGAATTGCCTCGTAACCACATTTTCTTATGGAAATCAGATGTACACAATCAGCAGCATATATCATGCCCAATATTCTAAATAGAAACCAAATGAACAATAAAATTCCAACAAAGTACATTAATGGATGTCAATCAACAATTAAATGCCTCTCCAAACTCCAAACTTTGGTGAGAACCATTTATTTTACTTCACATGGATTTTTTTTGTAATCTTCTTTAGGTTAAGCAAACCCTAGATTCCTTTCCCTATTTAAATTTCCTCTTCATCTCTTCCTTCCTCCACCCAAAATGTTAAAAATATAATATATATTCAATTAGGTTAATTAAAATCAAATTAAATGAAGGTTTCCTTACCCACATCTAAGATTTTTTTTTCTCTCTCTTCAAAGCTAAATTGGTCATAATACTGGCATTAATCATTGAATCCCTTTTGACACGAATCCTACCCATCAATGGTGATCCTCAATTAATGAAGAGGGAAGTACTTGAGACTTTACAATGAACCATGCATAAAATTTAGAAAAAGAAATGCTAGAATATGATGTACCCACAAGAATAAAGTTGATTGTGAATGCATTTTGGCCGTTAGATTGTGATCTATCAAGATGTGAGCATCAGAAAAAGTTAAAAGGTGGAGAGAAAAAGAAAAGAAAAAGGTGAAACGACTCCTCACCGGACAAAAAGAGCAGGTGATATCACTTCTTTTTATGATGCCGCATTCACTTCTTTGACCCTATCTAACAGCCACTTTAAAAATTGCTTAAAAATGACTTTTTTGAAGCAAAAAAAAATGCTTATTAATGATTTGCTATTAGTTTCTTCTCACATTATCATACAGTAGTCCAACCAAGCAACAGAAAATTAAGACATTTTTATAACAGAAAAAATAAAAATTACAAGGCAAAAATAATTTAAAGATATAGAATACAAAATCAACGTTAGAACTTATAACTTAGAAACAAACTTTAAGAATCGACCGGGACTAATGGATTGTTCATCAGAGTTGTCATTATATCGAATATACAATTCTGACCCATAGACATCCGGTTTGCGTATTCTAATCTTCTAAGTAAAACCTAATTTGGCCTAACTTCTGAAAAACATTTTAATCATTTCTCTGGACCATAATTTGTTTTTTAGCAGATAACATCTTTTGATTTAATCTGATGACTTGGGCTCGTCTCATTTTTTATTAATAAGCACATTAATTTGCTAATTGCCATGAGGAGATGGAAGATGAAACTAAGTGCTGAAATTGGGTTCCTGCAAAATAGCTCTTAATCTTAGAGCCACCCACATCCCAGAAAAAAATAAAAAAGAAAAAAGAAATATTTAAGTAGCTAGTTCAATTCTAAGATGTCTTTTATATGGTCCATATCAACCTACCGTGGACCTTGAATTCAATCCATCACTTCCTTGACATTGTCCATCACCCAGAACTAATATGACAGATATATTTATCATTAGATGTTGAAAGAATTACCCGTAACAAGAAAAGAAAAAGAAAAGAAACCCCTTGAACCTTGATGTCAAAAGCTTCAAACCCTGTTTACCAAAAAAAAAAAAAAGAAAAGGGATTCAATGTTCAAACCCAAGCCCTAGAATATTAGATGGATTGACTCAAAGAATTTAGTTATACTTCAACCAGCTCTACCTTGTTTCTGTAAACTTTTGTGCTCTCAAGCAAAGCAGACTTCCCTTTCTTTTTGGGGTAGGAGAATTTTAGGGTTCCGGATAAAAGGCTTCTTCTCCATTCTTTTTTCATCATTATTATGTGTAATATATTGTTGAGAGCTTTTTGCTGTATCCCAAAGTTTGGATGAAGGAGGGAGGGTTCAGGGGTTGTATCAAGTTGAAATTCGGTGTAATTTATTTATTTATTTTTGTTTTGAAAGTGACCCATCATTCACACCAACTTGCAAGAAAGTGATTGAAGGCAATGTCATTCACTAGATGATAAAAAATAATAAAGAAAAAACTCATTAATGGTTAAAACTAAGTGACGCAATGTTGTTGTCGTAACCCAAGAAACCATAAGTTGGATCCTAATGCAAGTCAAGATTGAGCTTATATGCCTTGTGAGCTTCTGCTGGGGGCATAGGCGTAGCTTTCATAGCCTGTAGGGGTGGCAATTGGTTGGAGTCTTGGAGGAAAGAGTAATCAAATTCCATCGGACTTAAAAGGGGAAAAATAAAGTGTTGAAGTCAAATCAAGCCTAACCCAGATTTTGGAATTTAATCAATTTGGCTGTTGATGTCAAGGATGTCAGTGGGTCGGGTTGACTGTAAAACCCACAGTGATCCGACCCTATCTGGTTTTGGGTTGAGGTGAATTCGTACTGTACTTAACATGGATATATATCAGATTATCAGGTATACTATACATAGGATGGGTCGGGTTGGGTTGGATACTCCCCTCCTTAATTAGTTGGGCCGGGACGAGTTTGGGCTGAGCAAAGAAGACCCATTGTCCATTGATATCCCTAACTATCCCTTTCCTTTGATAAAATAAAATGGAAAAAAAAATGCAACTAAAATTAGACAAGAACAAGACAGAAGAATAGGTCCAGGACTACCAGACCCAGATGATGGTCTTGATCCCCAATTCCCAATAGATTGCTGTGATCGTACCACTCAACCAGTCCTAATAAGGAAATAAACAGGGGTTTTAAGAAAGTTTCAAACACTGCATAAATCAAGTTTTAGAAGAAATCCATCTGGGTTTTCTTTTCTCCTTCATTTTCCTTTCTTCTATTGGGTAAACTGCAGGTATTAAGGCAGATCCCACTTATCTATGCACTACTTTTACATCTGTGGATTTCATAAACAGAGGAAAATCAGGAGGAAGCAACAAAGTGTCTACATATATAAATACGTACAGAAACAAGCTAAGAATCCGGACAATTTGGTTTTCCGAGAATGAATGATCTCAAAAACATTCAAAGCTAGTTTCTGTGATACATGGTGATTAATGAATGTCTTAGATAGGGACTCTTTTAAGCAGATCTCATTGGATGATGAGTCCTTTATCTTCTGAGTATTTAAACAAATTTCATTCTGGGATCCCAAACGACCACTTTAGTCATGTAGGCCAAAGCCCAAGAAGCTCTTAACAAATAAAATTTCCTGGGTGACGTCGGAAGTAGAATATTCTCTAAACCTATCTAGTCACCAACTAAACTAAACTCAATACAGTACTCCCGCCTCGCCTCTCTCTCTCTCTCTCTCTCTCTCTCTCTCTCTGAAGTGGTGAAGTCTGATCTCTGTTGTTAGTTGTTTCTTGTAGAGACTGAAGTAATAAAGTAACGTATAACAGTAGGAAATACAGTACGTAGAGAGACAGTCAGAGAGAGAGAGAGAGCGTATAACAGGGAAAAAGATGAGATGAGAGGGTGGAGGGAGAGGAGAGGGGAGGGGGAGGAATGAGTAGTCAAACGTCAAATCGAAGGTCTTCAAATCATAAGACAGTCAGTGATGTGTCAATCGATGGGATTTGTTATGTGGGGGCAAAACAACAGCTTCTTTCACTGGCGAGACCCTTTCTCATGCTTGCTACTCTCCCTACACGTGTGTACTCATCTCACGTGTGCTGCAGCCACTCACTCCCACCCCTCTCCTCTCTGATCCCCCATCACGAGTCCCCAGACCAGACCAGACCACCTCAGCCACTACCGACACGCTCCCCAAAGCTCCCAACCTACCCTTCCCTTTCTCTCTCCATCCCTTCTCTCTCCCTCCTCTATACTCTCTCCTCTCATACATCCAGATCCAATTTCTGGGTTGAACCAGATGCTTGAGAATGACTTTTGTCTGCCAGGGAATTACCATATTGCCACAGCCCTATTGATACAATGTCCTTTTTAATTTTGTTCTTTTCCAAAATTTAGTGGGTTGTTTGCTGCCATCCACAATTTTACATTTTCACAACCAAATAGTAATGAAGTGAAAAAACAAAGAAAGAAAGGAGTGATTACTGATTAGGCCACATCCATTTCTTGTAAGGGGCACATCCTATGTTAAATGACAAAAAATACCCATATGAAAAGTTTGTACACAGGGATCTTATTGTCTTTCAAGAATAAAAAAAACCACTTTTAGTTTTGGCTTCTTCACTCAAAAATGGGATGCCCCATTTATCAATAATGAGATGTGCCCATATCACACTATCACTAATAAAAAAAAGGTAAAAGAGAAATGTTTTCATTTAATTACCAAACCAAGATAACGAATGAACCCATTACCCGAGAACATGCCCCTAACCAACCGCTCCAGCTTGTCCCGTTGTTGACTCAATGTATTGTTCTCATCCAGTTTGTCTTTCATCCTATCTTTTTTAGGTATCACATATTACAGATTATAGGAAGATTAAGAGGCGGAAGTGGAACAGCAGGGTGCACATGAGGCCCACTGATCCTACCACGGAGGGCATCTACATATTAATAGATTATGGGCTGGCTTAAGGGGTGGAACTGCAGGGTACAAATGAAGCCCACTGGTCCTATCAGATCTTGACACGTATGCAGGTTTGATCTCGTGCCTCAAGCGACCATCTTAGCTACCGGGTCATGAACATCTTCATCCAATTGAGCCAATGCTGATGACCCAAATATAATTTTACATAGAAAAGTAGTTGGCAGAGAAATTTCTCTACAACCTTGTTGAAAAATAGTATAGCTTCTCTTGTTAGCAAGGTTTTTAAAATCGATTTGGATAACGAACCGATTAAGGGTCTGGTTCTTGGGTTAAACGGTTGACTTATTTTGACAAAAAAAATAAAAAAATTAAAAAATGGTCAAAACTATTAAACGGTTCAACCGCTCGAGTTAACGGTTTATTGACCAAATTAATATTTTTTGACAAAAATCCAGTTTAGGTGAAAAACAAAACCAATCACCTGATTGATTCCTAGTTTTTCCGGTCCAACCGTCCAATCCGATTTTAAAAACCATGATTATTAGTGATTAGCCATACTTGTTACATATTCAAGCTTTTTCACACAAATCCATTCAATAACTTCTATCTAATATAAATCTCATATATATAACACTGTTGGGCAATTTGACAATATTGGGAGTAAACAATTGCTGCTTTTGGCTTTTTGTCAAGATTTTATAACATTATTGTGGAATATACCCTGTTTCCACTAATTTTACCATCTCATTTATGTTCCAGAGGATTCCTGGTGCTGTCTGTATAAATGGTTGCATGTTGCATCTTAATTTTTTATCTCAATATTTTACTTTTCTTCCCTTCTAAAAAGATTGGTTTCAGACTGATTTGTTGAATGGATGAACCTAATGGTTTGTGTGTTAACCAACTGATATAGGCAAGTGAACCTGATTGTCCATTTTAATCAGACATCTCTCTCTTTTTCTTCAAATGTTTCTTTTTTTTAGAGGGTTTTTAAACAATATTGTCTCATGGTATTATTATTATTAGACCAGCTAAAATTCTTGTATGGAACTTCAATGATATTATTTGTGTTAGTTTTGTCGGTTTGGCCATATGGAACCAGATAAGTGCTTTTCCCAATTCAAGGATCGAATGGTTCTAACAATTATGACTTCTCATTGTAAATCTAACATGAACTCATTTTGTACCACGAATAGTAACACAAAAAAGCGCATTCACATGCAACCAGTTGAGAAGCTTGGATTTTTGCAAGAAGGAATTAACATCATTAATTATTAATTATAGAGTTCAAATGTCTTATCAATCGAATTTTAATGGCTAATAATTACTAATTACAATTAACAAAATAATTAGTATACTATATATATATATATATATATATTACATAATTATTTTGAAGGTAAGAATTTTTTCACCCCAAACTTTATCCAAAGTGGAGGGGTTGCCACCTGTAGATTTTATTTGTCATAAAGATTGAGGGATAGAAGGCATACTCTTTAGAAATCCAAGTACACAAGAGAACTCCTATAAACTATAAATGGTTAAATTAAAAACATTTCCTTATTAAAAATTTAAATTTGTTCATTCAACTCTGCAACCCTAAATACTTGAACTATAGTCACTTTTCTTGCCTTGGAAATTGGTTATAAGGAGAGAGAGAGAGAGCGAGAGAAATGTATGCAAGTATTACTAATACTGTACTATAGCATTGTAATAGCTAGCTGATTAATATTTTTCACCTCATATTAACAATTTATTCGTCTATACAAGTGATTAAGTGAAAAAGGTTGTTGGTTAAATAATTAAGCATCAAAAGCCACTGAAATCTTTTTTTTTATCTTTTTTCTCTCTCATCATTTCTTTTCCTTCCCTCATTATTTAAATAGCACAGCCGCCCAGCACAGCCACCCAAATTGCTCTCTCTCTCTCTCTCTCTCTCGCACAGAAAAAATCTCAAAAACACCACTACACCATCGAGAGATTCTCAGAAGAAACAACCGTTCGTGAGAGAAGAAAGAAGAAGAAAGATGAAGAGACGCTTTCCTCTCCTCCCACTTCTTCATCTCTATATTATCCTCAGCCGCTTCTTCCTAATCTACACCCAGTAAGCAGCCAATAAAAGCTACTCCAAACCCATCTCCCAAAAACCTTTTCTTTTTTTTTTTTCAGCTACCCCAAACCATGAACCTAGAGGACTCTTTCAAGTCTCTCTCGCTTGATTACCTCAACCTCCTCATCAACGGCCAAGCCTTCAGTGATGTAACCTTCAGCGTTGAGGGTCGTCTTGTTCATGCACATCGGTGCATCTTGGCAGCCAGGAGCCTCTTCTTTCGCAAGTTCTTCTGCGGGCCTGACCCGCCGGCAGGTCTCGACTCGGTAGGATCACGAATGAACTCCGCATCGTTGGCCACCTCACCCAGAGGAGGGAATTCTCAGGTGATCCCTGTGAGTTCCGTTGGTTATGAGGTGTTCTTGTTGTTGTTGCAGTTCTTATACAGTGGACAGGTCTCAATTGTGCCTCAGAAGCATGAACCAAGGCCTAATTGTGGGGAGAGGGGTTGCTGGCACACCCATTGCACCTCAGCCGTTGATCTTGCTCTTGATACGCTCGCTGCCGCTCGATATTTCGGAGTCGAGCAGCTCGCATTGCTCACTCAGGTGAATTATTGTGATCAGTACTCTCTCTCTCTCTCTCTCTCTCTCCTGAACTCTGATTACGGGAGAAATCTTGGGATTGATTTTTGGCAAGAGATTAAAATGTTTCAAGTGGGTACTTATTTTATTTTTCTGATCTGTTTGTCTTCGAAATTTTATTTGTTTTGATAAAGTGGGTGGGTTGGATTTTGGTCAGCAATCTAAGCTTTTGTATGCTTCTAGCCATCCTTTTCTTCCATCTATAGCAAATAGATTTGATCTCATATATGTTCGGAGCTTTTTCTCAACTGGGTTTTTTCATTTTCAGAAGAAAGAGATCCTGGTTTTAAATTCATATTTAACATTTTCTGTGATAGATGCGTCTCTTCTTATAATACTCCAGATTCGGCATTTTTCGGTTTTTTTTTAACTTCTTTTAATCATATTACATGATCAATTGGCCTCGATTTCATGTAACTCTCTTTTTTTTCGAGTTTCTTCAATTGGGTTCCTCTCAACTTTCTGCTAAACACCCATCACTTTCTAAATTGGGGTTTTGATCTCATCTAGCTATAGTCTCGTACAGTAACGACTAGACACACCAACTCTCTCTCTCTCTCTCTCTCTCTCTCTCTCTCTCTCTCTCTCTCTCTCTCTCTCTCTCTCTCTGTGGGAGAGTAGAGAACAGCAAATCTTTCTCTATTCTACTTTCCTCATTTAGATGAACAGAAAGACTGTTATGGATATGGATCATAATTAGCTAAGCCTCGCCTCAAAAACACATTATTTATGGATTTAAAGTGGCTCTGAAGTAGATTTCTCCCGAATAGGGTTTCATTTTATGTCATTGAAGATAATTTTCTACTAATCTTGCTTTGGGGGTTGCAGAAGCAATTGGCAAGCATGGTAGAGAAGGCATCAATAGAGGACGTAATGAAAGTTCTAATAGCTTCAAGAAAACAAGACATGCACCAGCTCTGGACTACTTGTTCCCACCTCGTTGCAAAATCTGGTCTTCCACCTGAAGTACTTGCCAAGCACCTACCAATTGATGTTGTAGCCAAGATTGAAGAGCTCCGCCTCAAATCTTCCTTCCATCGCCGCTCTCTCATTCCTCACCACCATCACCACCACCACCACGACCTTGGAGCTGCAGCCGATCTCGAAGACCAGAAGATCCGACGCATGCGCCGTGCCCTCGACTCATCCGATGTCGAGCTAGTCAAGCTCATGGTCATGGGGGAAGGTCTGAATCTTGATGAAGCCCTCGCCTTGCACTACGCAGTGGAGAATTGTAGCCGTGAGGTTGTCAAAGCCTTGTTAGAGCTTGGTGCGGCTGATGTCAACTACCCAGCTGGCCCAGCCGGAAAGACTCCGCTTCACGTTGCAGCTGAAATGGTGTGCCCAGATATGGTAGCCGTCTTACTCGACCACCATGCCGATCCCAATGTTCGAACAGTGGATGGGGTGACGCCGCTCGACGTTCTCCGGCAACTCACTTCTGACTTCCTCTTCAAAGGGGCAGTCCCTGGGTTAGCCCACGTAGAGCCCAACAAACTGAGACTCTGTCTGGAGCTTGTTCAATCGGCGGCTCTCGTACTCTCCCGGGAAGAAGGCAGTGGAAATCCTCCCTCCTCCACTCCCATTTATCCACCGATGAATAACGATCCTAATAGCAACAACAGCAATAACAACATGGTTAGCCTAAGTCTTGATTCGAGGATGGTTTATCTCAATCTCGGAGCCGCGGCCGCTGGCCAGTTGGGTTGTAGAATGGACGGGGAAGATAATGGACACAATAACCAGAGAGAAGCCATGAACCGACATGGGTCACAAGCTGGCTGTGACCCATCAATGTATCACTCTCATGACTTCTAGCAAATTATATAAGCATCCGTGAATCGGCAAGACAATCCAAGTCAATTAAAACTTATGGAGATTATTAGAGATTACTATCCTCTCTTTGCCATTTCTCTGTCTCTCCCTCCTCTTAATCTTCTATCTCTCTCTCTCTCTCTGCTCTTTTTCTCTTCTCTGTGGCCTGTGGGTGTCTTTCATTTTTGTAGGGTTTTGGTGATCATATGCAGTGCAGTGCCTCTGGACATGGATTTTTCTCGTGGGAGAAGACAATGGGAATCCAAGTTTGCTCTGAGTAATGGGAGGAGATGCAGGTCAATCTTTTCAACCCGGCCTGTCAACTCCTTTTGTATTTATTATTATCTATTATATCATGGGCTATTTATTGTGACTTTTTATTTTTCTTGTCTCCCCACCAACCTCCCCTTTATATATATAGAAAATGAATATAATATTGTTAATGTATAAAATATTTCTGTATAAATAGTCGGTCATATATAAATATTTTCCATCTATGGTACGAACAACTGCTATTTCTACTAATTTTAGCAGTGAAAATCAAACCTATAGGAGATGGTGGGTCTGATGTTGTTTTGATTTCTTTTGTGGAGTGGGGTTCCTTGTTATTTTTTTTAAGGTTTTGTTTGGATATGGATATTACATATCCTACTAAGGGAAATGAGCTGTCTCTTCCCTTTCTCTTCTTTACTTAACATGGCTTCACAAGAAACTTGATTGGCTTTTGGTCTGATTTTATTAAAAGAAATCATTCGAGCTATGGACAAATCAATATGTTGTCTTGCATGAATCCAACACTGAGGGTGACTACACACGACACACCAACGTATTGATAATATCTAAATCTGGATTCCCTCCATGTAATCCTCTTTTTTGTCCCCCTTTGCCTTTTTGGCTTCTTATATTTATACCTGCAACAGTTTATAGCTTAAACCCTAGGTTTTGAATATTTAACTTCTACCCCTATTGGTCTAATCCTTGAGCTCCATAACCATTGCTACACATCTAGATGCTTCAATTTTCTCTACTCTCTTGTTCTACATCCAAAACGGTTAACTCCTTTAATTATTTACACTAAAGCAACAGAATGAGTAGTCTAAAACAAACTGAGTAAATGTCTTTGACATTACAACTCTAGAATTGATTTATATGTATGTATATAGAACAAATTAAAGCATGTATAGATGAGCGCAAATGTTCTTTTCCTTTACGTGGATATACTATATATTCTTAGGTGTTACTTTTCTCAGTTATTCAGTTTGAGAGCTTTGTCATTTCCTCCTAGCTACATTGCTTCACACACAGATGTACTGATAACAAGATATATATGCAACTCTGTAAATGTGTATTATGCAATGGACAACTCTGTCATTTATAACAATATTTTAGCATTATCACCATCCCCTCTCCGTGCATGCAAACTCATTGATTGGATTGCCGGTTGGCATGACTTGTGTCTAATATAATTGTTCGACAAAGTTCTCTCAATTATATCAAGGTGTTGATGATGATTTATAAAGACCAGAAGAGGAATAGTGACAAAAGATGCCAAAAGTACCCATACATCACCGACAATTTCTTTTCTATAACCAAGGAAACCAGAAATTCACTTTAGCACTCTAGGATGTAATTTGCTTTGTCCCCTATTTTGTTAGTATTGATAAATGCGGCTGTGGTTGGTTATAAGCGAGTTCAGCCATCTACATTGAATCATGGCTATATATCCAATAATCTTCACACTTCACATGCAGTAAACTTAGCCTTTCCTAGCTCAAGATCAAGGGTTCTGTTAATACGTGAGATCATTCCCCTTGCAATGGTGTTCATTGAACTTGCTTCTTTTTGATAAATTTTTAAGCAACTTAATCGACTAGCTATAATTAATTAAACGATTTCTACTGGTGACTTAATGGGTAAAAATTTTTGGATGACTTGTCATTTGTCGGTGATTTGCTTGTTTGCTTGCTTCCATTTACAGAAAATATATTCTAGTGGAATTATATGCAATGTAAAATATATTAAAATAGAATGAATTTCATGATTTCCCATTCTCTGTCATTACACCATAAATTATTAAATTTGAAAAGGGGGAGCTTTAAAATAGGGCCGAGGGCATGTACTTAAATAGAATGTGTTCTAGGAACAGAATTAGGTATGAGTCATAATGTATGCAAATGCAATCAAGAAAATCTATAGACAAACACTATAATATTTAGTACCAGCAAATTGGCGGTTTGTAGTACACTCATGTATCTATAATATGCACCTGTTTCTGATGTGGCTGTTGGGGAGATATATTTATATGACTTGCGTTTCTGGACTGTGCAGTAAGCTAGGTTGATTGACATATTCATGCAATGGTTGAAAATTATTGGGGTCACTTCAGATGCTTTTGTGAACACTGTTTACAAGCATCTTCTTTCCTTGATAATCTCAGTTAGTTTTGGAGAGTAATTACATGTTCGCATACATTTATGGCATGTCTGTGGTATATTGGAGTATGTGGGTGATGATTTTAATATGGAATGAAGTTTATAGTGGGTGATAATTTAGACTCTCCTTTTGTATTATCTAGGGAAGAATTCTAATGGTCATTAATATAAAAATATTAATTGCAAAACTCTGAATTATAAATAAAAGACTCCACTTGTTTGAACCTAATGTTATTTTTTCAGCTTAACCTTTATGAAAAATATATGGAGTGACTATAAAGAAAGCATATTGACTTGAAAGTGGGAAGAAAAGATTGGGAGTTTATATACTTCAAGTTGTTGTCATGGAAAGGCATTTTTTGCACTAGATCCTCACAAAATCAGTTAATGGCAGAACAGATAGTACCCTTGATCCTATTGTATTAGAAAGCAATATTAGAGAGGTTTTCTATTTTTGCATTCTGGATTTTCTCATTGATTGGTATCTTTTGGTGAGTAAGTTTCATGTAGGTGCATGAAACCTTTAACAGTAACAGAAAATGTACATATATAGCTACACTAACTGGCGCTATAATAATCTAAATGAGAAAATCTTGTAGAAGTATGAGGACAAAAAGGAAAGAGCATTTTGTACCAAACAAAAGTAGGAGAGCAAAGCAGTTGGCTTACTCTCTCTCTCTCATACCTTAACTTCAAAAAGCATTTTAATTGTTTCAGTGCCAATGAAGGTACTGTAGACATAGCATTAGATGATTGATATTCATGCTTCAAGTCCCATGATTCTTCCTACTAGATACGCCCGTCCATTAATAGGCTTCAGTTCATCCATGTGGATATGTAACTTCTCATATTTACCAGCGTAAATATGACCACGAATAAGGATTTATTTATTCATTCTAGTTTGTATGTGTAATTAGTCCAAGGTATGTGCTGAAGCCAATGTGACGTCTAAGAGACAAGATGACAAAAGTTACTCTAAGCAGTGCACATATCACCTTCATGAACATGCTACAATTATATATAGTTTATCTTTAAAATGTTTCAGATAGTAGTACTACGACATGAAAAAAGAATCAGAAATAATAAAAAAAAAAAGTGTGGATGGTTTTTGCTAATTGTATCCAACTCTTGTAAAAAGATGTCTATGTCAATTCTAAAGTTAAGCTCATCTTTCAGAATCAGCAGAATTATTAATTCCCCCCATGCATGTTTTTCAAATTTCCATACCATTCTGTTGATTCCTTGTCCATGAATTCAGTGGTGTAATATTACTATATTGGAGGATATATTTGTTGTTTACTTCCTTTCTTTTCTTTTCTTTTTTTTCTGTATTTTTTGGTGCTAATTAGGTTGTACACTGGTACAAGTTATTTTATTCACGAACTTGTCCCACATGATTCATGATGGACAACATTTTCTAGGACAAGTAGTACTTTCTGGGCAAAATCTATTAAATAGTAACAATACAATGGATTAAAAAGACAACTTCTACTTCTGTGTTTGTGTGTTCTTAACTTCTTATATATAATTCATAGATAGCAAGACATAAAAGTTAAAATGAATATGCAATAGAGAGCACACAAATTTGAAAGTAAAACTCGATCGATTTCTTTAATTTCCGAGCCATTTTTTGGACGAGGGTTAATAGAATTCATGAATGTGATAGGAACCATCTTCTTTTGCATATAAACTTTGGAGAATGAAACGTCTCTTACTCAGACTGGAACTTGCTTCCTTGGTAGCTTAGAGGTAGTTGTTCTTTCTATTATATATGTGTCAACACTCGTTGTATACTTGTTTTCTTTGAAACAGGAAATCTGCTTTCTGCATTAATATCGAATAGTAACTTTATATTGGTAACAGTTAATAACAAGACATACATACATATACACACGTGAGATGAGGATAAAGGTGATTAACAAAAAGAAAAAAGAAGAAAAACTATACAGGAATCAGGATTTATATGCATGCATGACAAAGAAAACAGCCTTGTCTGACACAAAAACAGCCTTACTCCACATCCGAGCAAGAACAGTTTCAAACGTCTCATGCTGGAAACAAGCTGTCTTGAGGCCCCGAAAATCTGGCTTTCAGCTCTTCTACCCAGTTCGAGTTATGGAGCCTGAGATCACGTAGGGCTTGGCTACAGGCTAGGAGGCTCTTTCTAGTTTCAACCACTCACGCGCATCTGTTAAAGGAGTTGATAAAGTCTGGACGATGTTGGGCTTCCAGTTACAAAAGTCTCTTTGCTCATATATTAACTGTGATTTCTGAAGTTATATCTTCCGACGCCATTAAAATTGCCAGAAACTCGTCTCGTTCATAAACTCATTGAGGCACTAAATCGAAGTGGAGAGAGAGAGAGAGAGAGATTGGTTTAGTGTCAACTTTTTACGTGTAAGTGATGATTCATGAGTGCGTTCTGAGTGAACCATGAATTTGCTACGGTGTTGTGTTAATCGATCAGTCATTGGCTCGAAAATCAGAACAAAGTGATGCAAAACACCATTCTTTACGTAATCATGTACGCTCTTATTGGCAATGCAGGCTCCGGATCCTGCAACGAAGAAAGACGTTTCCTGACTTTTGGAGGATTGACATGACAGAAGCAGAAGCAGTCTGTCCATCCATCTGAGTTCGAGTCGTCTACAGTTGTTGATGAGGGGGGGAGGGCCGATTTAGATTAATCACTTTAGTACAACAAGTTGGCTACGTCTCTGGTGACATGGGAAAGAGGGCCTTCTGTCCAGTTCGATCGTCTACAGTTCTACTCTTATTGCTGATGCTAGCCTACTCATTATACACCACGTCACCTGTACACGTGATTTCCACATGTCAGGCTGACATGGCATATGGTATTCTCCGGTTCTGTCTGACTTGCCTTTTGTCGAATACTTGGCTAATACCTAATAAGAGATGTGTGGAGGACACTTCTCAAAGTTGTTCTATGCTTGTCTGTCTAGACCCTAGACAGTCACACAGACTCTCTCTTTCTCTCTCTCTCTCTCTCTCTCTCACTTGTACACGTGAAGTGATTTCCATTCTGTGTGGTTTGGATAAAGACTGAAAGAGTTCCTTCCTTATTTGAGTGCTAACACTACTAGCATGTGTAGGAATAGACATGTCCTCTCGTTGTGCTACACATACATCCATAATGAATATCTTTTTTATTCTTTTAAACCCTCAAATTGAGAATTGGAGGGTGCTTTGGTTCACTTTAACGGAATCCTGCAAAAACATAGAGCAAGAGTGTATTTATTTAATTTCCACTCACTAACAGATAACGTCATGTTTGGTTCACTGTTTTCGGCCTTTTTTTTTAATTTTTGTTTATTTTAAGGAAAAAAAATGAATAACATTAGAATGTTTGGTTACAAAATTCTTGTCATGAATCATATTCTTTTTAGAATGAAACATCATAAAAATTGAGTAGTCTAGCTACAGCATGAAAATTAATCATATCTCATCTTGCTCATTTTTATTTTTTGAGGGAACTTTATCTACTACGAAAGCACTTTTACAAAAGCATATTTAGAAGAGTACTTTTGCAAAAGCGTTTTTACATTAAAGCACATATATGAAAGCACTTTAACAAAGTAATTTTATAAAAACACTTTTATAAAAGCACTTTAATAAAAACATTTTTGTGAAAGTACTTTTACCAAAGTATTTTTACAAAAGTACTGTAAAAGAATTTTTACAGAAATATTTTTTACGAAAGCACTTTTATGGAAATACTTTTTACAAAAGCACTTAAAAAAAACTTTTTATGAAAGCACTTTTACAAAACATTTATGCCAACAATTTTGGAGACCTAGGTCGGCGGTTTATGAATACTGGCATAGTTTTTTTTTTTTTTTTTTGAAGAATGAAAATGAGCAACATAGGACACTTGTCAGTTTGAAAATAATTCATTTAAAAAAAATGTTTGGTTCATAGCAATATTTTCTCATTTTACCTATTTTTACCAATTCTTGTCCATTTTAGGATTTCATCTTGAATAAAAATGAGAAAGAATGAGAATTGAACCAAACATACCTAAACTTCTGCAACAAAACATCATCATAATAATTGCATTTACTGGAATTTGAAACAAATTTTTATTAGTGAATGATTAAAATGCATTTTAAGAGGAAATAAAGCAAAACAATTAAAATATTTATCAAAAAGGAAAATAGTAAAATTATTTATGGTGGAGATTATCTTTGGAATTAATCAGGGTAAGGATCCCCTGCAAAAGCCTGCTATAGACAGTTTAGGGCTCATGGCAAGGCAGAGTATAAGAGAACCTTTCATATAGGACTTGGTTTCGCTCTAGCATTTCACATAGGAAAGAAGAGAAAAGTACATTGAGAATAAAAAGGTAACAAATCAAAACCCAATAATATAGTAAAGACAACTGCATGCATTGAACGCAAGGAATTCAATTAACTGAGAAGTGTAAGAGTTGGTTCCATGATAGAACTTAGAAGTTTGATATGAATTGTGGGGCTTGCTGGTAATGTCTCTAGCTGGTAGCCCATTTGGGGGATGGGTGGAGAGAGAGAGAAGCAATTAAAAAAAAAAGTTTTCTATTATATGTACATTAAGATTTAGAACCATCTCTTTTGAAAAGAATTTCTTTGAAAACTCCTAATTTATACATTCAAAAATTATCTTTATTCTGAATGACAGTTGAATGCTTTGTTGAAAGGGAAAGTGCGGCTACAGGGGTTATCATTCAGGTCAGGATTCGAATGGAAAAACTGATAACAGCCAAGCCACGACAATCAGACCATGTTCAGCTATCAAAGAGGAGGTCTTCGCATACTTGAATGAACTGAAAACTGGGTGCTGAAATTGAGTTATCCAAGACTATTATGCTATGTTTGGTTTGAAGGAAAATGTAGGGAAAAGAAGGGAAAGGCAGGGAAACCTTTACAAATCTTATATTGATTTTCCTGTCTTTCCCTTCCTTTACCTACCTTTTCCTTCAAACCGAACATGGCTTTATTGAAGGAGATTAGGAGATGCATCACAGATTGCAAAACATCTGTTGGGGGTTTTATTGTCAGATCCACCATGGCGAATCAAGCACCTCATCGCCTGATAAAGAACCACTCAATGCTTCCCCTAATCCATAGTTCTGCACTTGAACTCTGCAGCTCATTGTATTCTTATTTCTTAATATGCCATTGCTAATGGGGATCAGACTTCAGACGAGAGCTGAAGCGTGGATCTGATTTCAGTTGTTAGTGGTCATATGAGTATTGGGTGAAAAAGTACTTCTGTCGAACGGGATGAGAGTATAGGTATTTTGAAAATTATGTGGTGGGCCAAAATGGGCCAAAAACGCAATAAATGTTTCTTCAAAAAACACTTGAAAAAAAAAAAGTAACAAATTTTTTAGCTTATTAAAAACAGGCTTATTTCCTGAAAAAGAGCTTATTCAGACTTTATTTCTCAAATGGATATATAAGTGTTTATTGATGTGGTTCCAACCTAAAATAAGCCCTTTTTCCAATAACAGCTTAAAAGTAAGCACTCACAAACGGGTCTTAATGGGGTTAGCCTATGCTTTATGTTCATTTTTTTTTTTTTTTCCATTTGCATTGTGATATGTATATCATCTAGGGAAAAATGAAATGAAACCTTGTAAAGAGAAAGTGGAAGCAGAATTGATTAACCAAAAAGGTAATAAGTAAAAAAGTTGTAAGCTTTATAATTTAATCTTGGACTATTGCTTAATGGCAAGCCAAACTCAACTATTTTAGGTGGTAAGGTCACAAACAAGTTAAAATGGATTCAATTTCAGGCGTGCAAGAAAAGCCCAGGCACAGTTCTGCGCATGTCTAGATATTTTAGCCCAAACCGAGTTTGGGTGGGCCCATCTTCTTTTAAATACGTCTTGTTTGTGTACCTTTGTGTGTTCTATGTGGGCTTTTAATTGTCTCTAAATATGTACAAGTATTGGACTTGAATGACTTAATATTAAAAGTGGAGTTGAATGAACTGAACCAAGATGAGACAAAGCCCAACATTGGACTTTGCTTACCATGGTCTGTCAAAAGCCTGAGCCCCATCAATAGTCTGTGGCCCCAAACCATGCTGGATAAATCAGAATTCTGAGGTGGAGTGCAGTTTAAAAATTCCTTCAATTAATTAATCTATTCAAACTCTATTAAGCCCCCGTTTGGGAGTGTTTATTTTTAAGCACCGAATAGAAAAAGGTTTTATTTTATTCCGGGATTACATTACACCAATAAGCACTTATATGCATTTGAAAAATAAGTTCATATATGTGTTTTTTCAAAAAAAAAAAAAAGAAAAAAGAAAAGCCCGTTTTGCTTAAGCTCAAAATTTTGGATTCTTTTCAAACACTTTTTTATTTCATTAATTTTCAAAAGACCTTTACTAAAGTGATGTAGAGTAAGATTCTAAAACGAGTAATAATCCCATTTAGAATTCTTTCCATTTCTATACCCGTTTATTCTCTCTATAGTTATACAATGGGTTCTCAGAACAGTTGATGGAAAGAATTCAAATTTGAAAGCATAAGAAAAAGTGAAAACTTCAAACAGTCAGAACTTTGGTCCGGGAATCGTCAAAGGAGCCACAGAAATGGTTGACGGCAGGACTCGAATAATTGACCAAGCATACGTATTAGGCTGTTGAATAATGTAAGTCAAGAAAATAACTTTTTCAGGGGTTGAAAGTTAGGTCGAGCTTTTTGCAACATTAATACTGTTTTCCTAAGATAAATGTTCCCCGGAAAAGGACTTATTTTGGGGTGTTAGGGGCTGAATTTCAACCCATGAACAAACCATGGAGTCATGGAGAGGGAAGCAAAGAGTATCATCCATTTGGGCACCTCTTCTCTGCTCTACATCACATGCATTCCACAACAACTCTTTTTCATCTTCTCGCCGTGAGAATAGAATAATCAGTAATGAGTCAGTCTCGAACGCACAAACGTCGGAATCAAAGCAAGGAAGAATAAAAACAAGGGGCTCAATGAAGGATATTTATTTATTTAATCACGGAAATCTAAGTGTTGATAAACAACCAAAGATGTATCGATATACCTGTTATGAATCAGCTGCACTTAATAAATTCAGCAAAAAACTCCAATTTGTCTGATTCTCTATGTAAGTATAGCTTTGTAGCAAGAGGGTAACTCCGCTTTTGGTTTTTTGTACCGCTCTTGTTGAGTTGTGTCTTGAGTTCTTTGTTGTGGCTCATTACATGTCCTACCCTGTATTATTGGAGAAAAATCCAAAGGTATCGTATCATTTCATGGTGGTTTATAGTGGAAGTGGAGGCCGCTCCCGCGAACTCTCCATTTTCAGATTTTGGGTCTGACCCATTATATTGTTGGAGCTTTTCTCTTTTATGTATCTCTTTGACTTGCAAAAGAAGGCATGTAATAAGTATTGTGTTTGATAGTCTGATGTACTGGGGTTTAGGGTTTTCAAGAGAGAGAGAGAGATTGTACAATTTTGTATTTTTCATTACAGATTTCTTAGTGAATGTAGGCTATAAACTCTGAACCATGTAATTCTATGTATGTTTTTCTTGGATTCCTCTATTTTAAGTTTTCCACTTATTCTTTCCTCTGTTCTCTCTTCTTTTATCAATCGTTTTTTAGATCTTGGGTTTATTTTACCATAACGGTTTTATTTTGTACATATCAAACCCTAATTGCCCCTATAGCTTATGCTCATGATGATCCAGAATAGATTATTAGCCATGTGCAAACTCATTTTACTAACAACCCAGATGTCTTCTCTCCTCTTGAGCCTCGCACTGATAATGAAAGATTGTTGATGAGGATGCATGGAAAAGGTTCTTTAAAGATCAACTGGTTGGAAATGATCTGATGATGCTAATTTTATGGTATAGGAGATCTCTAAGGTGAGAGACCTTTCCATTAGAGCCAGAATCACAAGACAAACCAAAACCGGTGGTAGAGCTCATTCCAAGTTGACAATTTCCCATGTTAAAAATAAAAATTCTTCCAATTGAAATTAATTTGCACTAAAAAGGGAAGTGAACAGTAAACATATCTGACAACATATAAGAATGTATCATGTATGGCTCAAAGTTGGGGTTGTTTTTGCTGCTGTCTCCTTTGCTAAGACTCAAGGAAGGGAATCTGTTGTTGCTTTGTCTGACGCCAAGAATGTCATTCAAGCCTTCTGTGTCAAAAGCTCTCTCTCCTGATTTTATTCAGAATGGTTGGTGTGCATAATACAATCTAGTATATTCTTTTTTATTCTGTTAAATTCATCTTTTCTTATCAGACAAAAAAAAAAAAAAAGAAATTTGAGATTCTCATAAAACAGAATACATTTTTTTTAGATAAATCTCTTAAAACTACCCTTACTGTTTGGCGTAATGATATGCAGTACCCCTACTGTTTAGTTATTGCGGTTAGCACTGCTAACGGAAGGAAACCAAATGCCTCTTCAATGGAGCAAGGTCTCAGGGGAAATTGGGACTCTTCTTCCTCTTCAATGGTGCAAAATATCAAGGAATGGGAAGCCAATTCTTCCCCAGAGGCTTGAGGTTTCCAGTTTCACCGTCAGGCAAGGCAATCGAAGGCTAGCAAGGCCAGCAGGTCTGTTTCATTTCCACCGAGATCGGTGCCGGTACCGGCAACGGCAGCGCTGGCTGTGGTGACATCTATGGGACGCAATACCGTATTCATGCACAGACATGAGAGAAGAACAACTGCACAGACTGTAAATGATGAATGCATCACAAAAACGGGGAGGAGTTGTGCCACCACCTACATACCTCCCCTATTTCAATCGCCGTCACTTGCAGTGGCAGATCTAAACACAGGCGGCGGAGCTCCACCTAGACCGGACTGGAAAGGGCGATCATAGCTCGAGGGCATCGCAGAAATACTAAAGAACCAGAACTCGCATCGGGCATTTATGGCAGAGCTATTCATCTTAATGGAAGTGGTGCCCTTTGCGAGGAACGTGATCAAAGCCGTGGAGGCCTGATATCGGATGTATGCTTCAGACTCCTCTCCAGTATGGGTATCGGGGATACGCAACCGCCGCTACAACGCCACCGCCGCTGGTTCAAGTTGCAGTGGCGGTAGCAACCTCCTTTCTCCCTCCTTCCTCTTCTTTTTCTTTCTCCCCTGTTTCGCCACCGCCGCTACAACTCGAACCAGCGTCGGTAGCAACTTCCTTTCTCCCTCCTTCCTCTTCTTTTTCTTTTTCTTTCTCCCTCCTTCCTCTTCTTTTTCTTTTTCTTTCTCCCTTGTTCCGCCACCGCCGCTGCAACTCGAACCAGCAGCGGTAGCAACTTCCTCACTGGATGACAACCGGATCTGAGTACCTACATCAAAACGGCGGATGACAACCGGAACTCAGATATGAGTATTTCTTAGATCTCAGATCTGGGAAGGATCTGGGCTTGCCGAATTTGAGAGATACTCATATCTGGGTTCCTTCTGGGATCTAGGCTTGCTGTTTAGATCTGGGCTTGCCGAACATTATTTATGCTTTCCTTCTTAGACCCTTTTGGACTCAAGGGAAGTTGAGCTCAGATGAACTTTTAGCTGAGCTCAACAATGGCGAAAAAGAACATTTCTACCTCCATTTCAAGGGTTCCTCTGATTTTGCTTCTCTGCATTGTCTTCACCGCACCACAGAGTGGAACTTCTGGGTTTGAAAGGTTAGGGTTGTGATGAATCATCATCTCTTTCCTTTTTCTCTGTTTTATTTTGAAAGTCGTTAGGTACGGACGACGATGGTGGTGGTGATGGCGACGGAAAAACAGAGAGTAGAGTGGAATGGTTATAGAGTGGTTCACTGTAGGTGCTACCGGCGAGAGGGATAGTAAAGAAGAGGAAAGAGGGACAAAGAGTAAAATTGAGTTTTAAAAAAATTTAATGACACGTACTACGTGTCACATATCACGTGTACATGAATTTCATAAAAAATTAATGAATATTAACGAGAGGAGTAGAGGTAGTCAATTGTCACAAAACTTAAACGTAGTAGGTATTAAAGCTAAACAGTAGGAATACCAGGTATTAAGGTAAACAGTAGAGATAATTTTTTTTTATAAATCTTGTATCCGGTGAAATTCACCTCCTTCGTGGGTTTGAACAGTTGTAAATTTTCTCTTGTTTTAGTTAATGCACCTTTTATTTTACCCATAAAAAGTTGGGATTGTCCCTGCTGCTACCAATTGAAAATTGAAGGTTGGGATCAGTGTGGTGTGGCTCTACATCCCCCTGCCTATGCAATTTATTTAGGGGGTGTATTTGATTGAGTTGATAAATAATTAAATGTCTTTCAACTTAATGGACCTTGCTGACAACTTCAATATACAAGAAGGTCCATTAATGGTGATTTGTTTTCAAAAATAAGTACTAAATGTGTCGTTGCAGAAAATTTATGGGTAGTAAACGGTGATTGTACGGAAAAGAGGGGAAAAAGGTTCACTACAGGGCTCACCGAGCCTGGCCAAGAAAAAGAAGCTTGTAGAACCAGTTCCGAACCAACTAAGCACACCTGGAATGGACCCAATTAATAATTGGGACTGTCAGGTCTGACCTGATAAGACCCGCTTATGCTTGACAGCTAAACTTTTAAGTTTTAACATGTAATTTGAAATGAATCCTTTCATTTGTAAAATTAAGAGGAAGATATTGTAAGTTGCAGACGTGCTCGGTTATGGTTTTTGCCTCAACCAACCTGAAAATCATATGTATGAAACTTGGAATTGTATATCCTCTCTCTCTCTCTCTAGCCAACCCAATCTTATGAATAAGTTGGGTTGGAACTTAGAGCCTCAAGTTGAAGATAAAGAAGGAAATTTGAAACCTGTAGTGCCATTTGCATTGGGCCTAAAGTTTGGTAACAACTTCTGATTCCTGCTTGAAGCATCATCAATTCCAAACCTAAAAACTAAACCGGAAAGAATTTGATTAACAACTGTTCACAAGAGAATCTTGATCAATACAAATTCATCGTTGGGATTGTTAGTTCCACGCTTCCGCTAATGCCAAGTAAGTCGGCGGACAAGGTGACACAACTCCTAGTTAGGGCTGTTCACGGGTCGGGTTGGGTCAGTTTACTGAGATTTTTTCAACTGACCCAACCTGATCGGGTTACCTGAAATTGAAACCGAAACTGACCCTGTGTTAAGCAAAACCGACTTGGTCAGTTTGAGTCGACTTTAGCTCTAAGTTCAACCATGGTAATAAATTGGTAGATTGGAGAAAGAAAACTGAAATTTGTATATTTCAAGAAACCTTCTAATCTAAGTAAAAAATGACACCTAATTCTAATTGTAATTAGTTGCCTATTTGGTGTAAAAGACCATAAAAACTATGATCCTTTGATTCTTTTCTTTGAACTCTTCCAAAAAAATTCCTAGTCTAATTGTTTTACAATACATGCCATTAATGTCATTCCTAACTAAAAGACTAGAAATTAAATTAGACTGTAATTAAGATAGAGACAACTTAGTTAAGTAGGAACTAAGTAGATTGTAAATACTAACTAAGAACTAACTATTAACTACTAAATCGGTTCGGGCTGGGTCGGTCCAGGTTGATCGGTTTGATCGGGTTGGGTTTTCTTATGAAGAGTCCTACTCCTAGCCACAAGTGTGGCAGCTAAAGTGAGTGACAAGGTCTTAACCATCAAGGAAAGATACCGACCACATCAAAGAAAAAGCAATCTTATTTTGGGTCTAGTGGTAACGGCAGCATAAACCACTGAATTTCATCAAAGCTCACGGCCATTATTACCCTGGGTGAAACCTAGCTCCAGTATTTACAGTAAAAGCCCACTGCTGGATCAAAGTTAAAGTCCACTCTGAAACAAACGGCAACCATCTTCGACAGGACTTTAACCTTAACAAACAGCAATGGCAAATGGAATTAGTCTATTAGCATAGGCGTGTCATAGTCGGGACAAGGCTTTGTTGAATAGACCACTGTAATATGTATAACACAACAGCAGTCATCTTCGGTTCGGGCGGGCAAAACTACTTTGAGCAAGTGTGGCATTGCATGATGAATCATTTTATTTTTTTATAAAACAGGAAGGACCCAACTGTGAGACCAACCCATGACATTTATCAAAGAAGGATCAAAATATCAAATACATAACTTGCAAATTTGATACCTATCATCTATGGCTCACTCACCGTTAGGGCGATGCCGACCCACAAATTTAAGGGTATTGGAATTTGGAACTGCCAAAACTTTATGTACTACAACAGAAAATTTTAAAAATCTAAATAAGTTGAATATTAAACCAAAAAATAAAAAATAAATTCAGTAGGCAATATCACCATAAATACATTAGCCGAAGGATGATCAGTATCAAAACCATAAAATTGAACGTTGAGACTGGGTTAATCTCCAAGAATCTTCTGTTTCTTGGCTGTGTTCATGTACGGTCTGATGACCCACTCATTCTGGGCTTCACTCTGGTCAACTGTTCCTAATTTAATCTGACATACAAGAAGCAAGAGGGTGAAAAAGTAAAAGACAACATATGCATAATGGCTTGAATTTAGTTCTACATGATGAGTGGCATGAAGAAGAGAAAGATATCAAAACTTGTTTACCGTGCTTAAACAAATAAAAGCATTCATCTGATCACCTTATGGGCAGCATAAGCTAAATCATTGTGCACTTGGTGGCATTTTCTATTCACTAGAACATATGCGAGAGAAAATATATGAATTTTATGTACAACATGCATAGAACTTTTACAATTTTGTATACGAAGAAAAAATAATTGCATCCACGATAAATTGTTGTATATGAATCACGAACAATTATGACCAAGCTGTCTCCACGTATGGCATTCCAATAACCTTGTTTTCGATAATTAACTCAAAAGTAGAGAGGAAAAGAAAAAGACTTGAGGTTGCACTTGTTTCATGGGTTTCAGGTGGAGTTCTAATTGGATTTGGTCCCAGTTCCAAATTGAAGCTCCAAATTCCACTTCCAAGTGTTCGGTATATAGATACTTAAATTTGGAATTCCAATTGGCAATTTGGCATCCCATCTTATCTCTAGGTATTACTAATAAAAAATAAAAAATTAATAGCAAGACTAATCCAAGAGTTGGCAACTTCACATCCACAAAAAAGCATGAAATTAATGAAGATAAATAGATAAATATACAAAAAAAGCAACCATCTTATCTCTGCACATTACTGATAACTATCACAAACATCTGCAAGTATCAATCAGTGTTTTCAACCCATTGTTAACCAGGCCGGTCAGACTGTTCGAACCATCACCAAGTCATGATACCAGCTTGGATCAACCCCAAACCAACCTTTGATACATACATACATATACGCATGCATTGCATATATGACTCATGTCTTTTACCAATCCAAAAAACGATTAGTGTGTCCTTCAGGTAAACCAAAAGGGAAAGAAAAAAGAAAAGGATAAAAGCTAATCACCTGATAAAGACGCAATTCAAAACGAGGACCCACTTCCTTGAGTTCAATAGATTTACCATGCTTCTCATACACATGATGCCTGTATTTTCAACAAAGTATTAACACCAGAAATCAAAATAGCATACAGCTGCTTTGCATCTAAGAAGACATGTCAAGGAAATGCCATAAAACTTTACGGCTACAATGAATCTAGAAGACATGTTTACTGCTTGAGAGAGAGCAAGCGAGAGAGAGAGAGAGAGAGAGAGAGAGAGTTCCTCAATAACTATTTTCCTATCATAAACAGAAATCAGAAGGAAACAAGTAGAATGGTTAAGATGAGTAATTTGTGATATTTACATCATTACATGTACTGAACCAGATACTTGCATTTCTTTTCCTGAGACCAGCCTTAACCAAATCCCATGTCAAAATTAGGGGCTCACTACAACCAGATAAGTTTTTACTATTGCACTTATGACAGTCAATTAGAGTATTCCAGAAAATTAAAGAAAAAATAACAACTCCATAAGAACCAGACATCATGGCTGACATTGCATTTTCAGCCATAATTTTTGCCATATTTCTTTTTCCTTGGAAATTTCTAACAAAACTAATAATTATTTATTTATTTTAACAATGTGGACCAAACTTATAAACTTCAACAGAAACATTTAAAGATTTCATTTTTAAGAAGAATGAAGATTCATAACACTAGCTGAAAAAAGAATAGGAAGAGGATCTCATCTTGTTTCTCTTTCCTTCCCTTCCCTCTTCTTTTCTTCCTTTCTCTTTTTTTCCCTATCCTTTTCTTTCCTTTATTTTCTTTTTTCTTTCTCGTAGTCCTTTTGTATAAGGTGCATGAGGCATATGCCGGCATCAACACCTCTGGCATAGGCCTTCGGGCATTTTGAGGGCACCTCACCTGGAGGCATGCCTCCATGCATATGCCTCCCACACCTTTTAAAACACTGCCTTCAATCTGCTTAGTTCTCTCCAAATCGCATAACTTCAAGCCCAAACAAGTTCACGAGACGGTCCTAAATTCCCTGTCCATATACAAACTTATAAATAGATTGGTTTTGTAATTTTAGTTGAGCCAGACCAAATAAGTTCATGTCTTGAAATATGATTTTAGAAAGGGGTTGTCGGAGCCCCTGCCCAGCCACTATGCTTGAAAAAACACAAAATTGGGCTGAGGCACATGCCTGGGCTCAGGCAGAAGGCACATCAAGCATGCCCCTTTTCAAAGGGGAAGTGCCTGGACCAAGGTTAGGCACATACCTTGAAATGTGCCTCACCTGTGTGCCTAAGCATAATACCCCAAGGCATGCCTTTTAAAACAGTGCACCTAACAACAAATATAGATGTGATTTCTGTAATGTCACCACATATAGAACATGTATGTTTCTCAATAGAGGCAGAAACAAATATATCCAGATGGTCACTGAAAACTGAGGAATGAATTCTTAAAGCACTAAACAAATTACAAACAAGAATAAGAGTATAAGACTCATCAGTTGAATAAGGTATATAATATGCATAAAGCAACTTACCTAAATGAGATATAATCAGACTGGTTGGCAAAAGTGATGATGCGTTTTGAATCTGGCTTGGGTACCGGAAACAGATATTTCAGAATATTTGCTGTCCTTTCCCCTAGCTATCATTAATCAGTATACCCAGAATTAGAATGCAGGTTATGTAATTGATCTAGCTTCAGTACTGGCCTACTGGGAACAGATGCTTAAGAATGTTAGCTCTCTTTTACTTAGCAACAATTGATTAACATATCCAGAACAAACATCCACAGATTGTAACTAGTCAAAGAAAATTATTTTCTAAGACATGATTAAAGAAAATTGTGTTGGAAAAATACATGAAATATAATGTAATTAACCAAAAAATGCATATATCGTAGACATTCATACTATGCAAATCTCACATGCTTCTGCAGTATCATAGATAGTTGAGAACTTCAACCAGTAAAAGCATTGTGTAGAAACAACTAAATGAAACAGAAGACAATTCAATAATTAATAAACCCATAACCATGTTCTGCACTCAAATTGAATAAAGAGGTTATATAAAATAATATTATGCTGATACAGGACAGAAAAAGATAGCATGGATGGACTGCAGATTTTGGGATTGTAACTCAAGATGTCTTTTTCTCTTGTGCTTTCTTGTTTAGATATCTTTATCAATCAAACCTTTTATTGCAAGCTTTTCCTTTTAAACCATTTGGCTTTGTCTGGACCTGGCACATTAACTAGGTTAGCCTGTGAGACATGAGGTAGGTAGGACCACTGCTGAACTCAGCAGCCTTTCTTGCAGCTGTGAGCAAATAGTGATAGGAAGGCAATAAGAGGTACAGGCTTAAAACAGGTTAATGGGGAGAGAGAGAGAGAGAGAGAGAGAGAGAGAGAGAGAGAGGAGCAGTTACTAAGAGAGGCACATTCAACAAGGCCATAAGGTCAAGATATATTTCAATAGAGAGCCCATCCTTCTTTCCTTGTTAGGAGGGGTATAATGTAGGGGCTTGTGGATGGGCAAGGTTGACGAGTGCTCCAAAATCCAACAGTACACAAAATCCAAGAGAAAATCCAGAGAATAGTCGCTGGTTTTCTTCTAGTAGCAAAGAACCACTAGAAGACATAGACAAGAAGAAAGCACATGCTTCTCCAAAACTGATTTCAAGAGAAAAAGAACGATGGTAGAGAAGAACAAAAAATTCATTCATTCAATTCTGTTGTTCTAGACAGATTTGCATGTATGTATAGAACTCCTCAAAGCTTTGATTGAAATAGAAATTTGGAAATGGCCAAAACTGAAGCTGACTCCTTATCAAAAGAATATTGAGACGGGGCTCCATTTAATGACTCTTGTTAAGGCATACCTCCCCAACCTTCAAACCATTTTCTCACTGAAGGATACGAGACAGAGGAGAGACACCACCTCTGAACAGAGGGGAGATGGAGTCTATAGCAGCCTGTTTAGAATGCACTTGGTCATCGTGGCCTTTATCCTACTTAGGGCTTCCCCTAGGTGTTAATCCAAAGAAAGTAGGTTTTGGAACACTGTGGTGGAAAATTTTGAAAAATGATTGGCAGCCCGGAAGAGAAACTATATATCCTTCAGGGGTACAGTAACTTTGATCAACGCAACTCTAGCCAACTTGGCAATATACTTCCTGCCAGTGTTTAGAATTCCTAAAAAAGAGGCAAAGAGGTTGGAAGAATTGATGAGGGACTTCTTATGGAAGACTAGGGAAGAGAAAAAAGATTACCTGATTAGGAGGGAGGTGGTGAGTCGAAGCAAAAAAAGAGGTCTAGGGTTATGGAATGTAGTGAGTATGAATGAAGCTCTTTTAGGTAAGTGGCTTTGGAGGTGCCCCCTGGAGAGAGAGAGAGAGAGAGAGAGAGAGAGAGGTTATGGCATGAAGTGGTGAAGAGTATCCATGGCTGTTCTGAATCAGGTTAGGACGTGGAGGTATCTCAAAGGGCTTTGCTCACAACACCCTGGAAAGAAATTTTTGGCATTCTCCCCAAATTCCTCAGGTTTGTAAGGTATGATGCTTGTTCTAGAAAGCCAGTTCTTTTTTTGGGAAGACATTTGGGTTCGCCATCAACCCCTAAAAGATTGTTTCCCTTCCCTCTATTCTATCTCCCTCTTTAAAAAGAAACCGATTTCAAGGTTCCTTTCCCCTCGGTTCTCCCTTTGGCTTTAAACTGGGATTTTGGGTTTCAAAGAGGTTTAAGGGATGATGAATTTGCTTATGTTTCAGAGCTCTTGTTGCTTCCAGGCTGTGTGTTTGGACCCCCCTAGACCTGATAAAAGGATTTGGTCTCTAACCCTAGTTGGCTCTTTAACTTGTGCATCGTTCTTTAAATCCCTCTGTTCCACCCCTTCCTCTCAGGTCTTCCTTGTTAGAGAAGTCTGGTCAATGCCAATACCTCCTAAAATAGTTGTGTTCTATTGGAAAGCCTATTATGGTAAGATCAATACCATGGAAAACTTGCAAAAGTTTTATGTGTGCTGTCCCCAAAGTTTTATGTTCCACCCCTTATATGTGCCTGTCCCCAAATTGGTGCTTTATGTGTAAAGTAAAGGATGAGGATTGTAACCATTTGCTGATATCTTGCTCTTTTGCTGCCAATATTTGGAATTGGGTTTTTTGTTGGGAAATTTTTTTATGGAAAGATTAATGCTTTGAAAAACCTGCAAAAGAGGAAACATTTCTTGTGTTTGTCCCCTAACAAGTATCTTCTTTGCAAAGCTAATGGAAGGTCTATTACCATCTATTAATTTCCTACCTGGTTGTTGTAGTTATTTGAAGTTGGATTTTTGCTTCATTTGGGTGCAGGAGGAATTTGCGAACAGAAATTAGTTTACTAAATGATCCGGCCACTTTTGTCTAGCCCACAAAAGGGGGGAGAATCATGCGGAAGAGTATTAGAGCAGCTACTTTATGGGCAATTTGTGAAGAGAGGAATACCAGAATTTTCCAAAAGAATGAAAGAAGTTTATCAAAACTAAAGGGGGGCATTCTAACAAGGGTAATACATTGGCTGAAAACCCTGAAGTCATTTCAATGACCTAAGGAGGAATTGGTTGGTAGTGCCCAATAGTTGTACTAGAAGAAACACGTCCTTTGTAGATTAGACTCCACCATTGGAAGGGATTATAAAGTTGAATTTTGATGGGAGCAGTCAGGGTAATCCTGGTTTGTCAAGAGTAGGTGGGGTTCTAGGAAATGAAGAAGGGTTTATCTTGTCATTGTTTTCAAGGCCAATAGGTAAAGGAGATTCTACTAGGGCTGAGTTGCTTGTTGTCTACAAGGAATTCAGATTGCAAATCAACTTGGTATAAACAGTCCAATTGTAGAGGGCAATTCTAATGTGGTGGTGGGGTGGATGTCGGATACGGATTCTGTTACTTGGCACTATGGCGACCTACTAAAGGAAGTCAAGTGGCTAACAAGGCATGTGACAACTAGGATACAATGGGTAAGCAGGTCGGCTAAAGCAATGGCAGAGTTCTTAGCAAAACAAGCAGCTTTTAGGGATTCTCTTTTTAGGGTTGTGTTGTAACTTCCAATTTTGAGATATAGTTGACAACTATGATTATTTGGGTGCAGGTGGAACTTGCCCTTTAAAGTAAAGTTATTGTTTACTCCAGTGATTTAAAAGGCGCGCCTAGGCACATAGGCAAGGCGCATTTTGGGGTATGCGCCTCGCCTAGGTCCTAGGCACACCCCTTTCAAAAGGCACACGCCTGGTGCACCTGATGCGCCTCACCCAAGGTGTGCGCCTCAACTCTGAGAACCCCCTATTTGCTAATGTTGTTCATTCATTCACTGCAATAAAATATCTTTTTAAAAGGCAATGAAAGTTATAAAATCATTATTTTTTATGTGAGAAATAAGAATTTCAGACCCTAACATAGACTTGTTCGGGCTTGCCTCAAGGATGCAATATGTTTTACATCACATTAACTACTTGAAGCAATGTAATTAAGGAAAAAAAAGAGATTGTGGGTTTTACATGCTAGAAAATGCTTTATATGTTGGCTTTTTTTTTTAATTTTCATTTGAATACACTTTACATGTTATGTTTATGTATTTTAATTTTAGATAATAGGTTTTTTAAATCATTTATTTTAAAAACTTAAGTTTATATCTTTTATTAACATTATGTTTAATATCTTTTGCAATTTTTTAAAATTTTTTGGCATTTTTTTTAATTTTCTGACTTTTTTATTTTTTAGCTTTTTTTGTAATTTTGCGCCTTTCTTAAAAAGGCACGCGCCTCGCCTTGCGCCTCAGGTGCAAATTGGCCCTTGCGCTTTTAAAACACTGGTTTACTCCGTCTACCATTAGGAGATTGACAAAGAGAGGGAAGCTAACATGGAAGTGAATTGGAGCTGCTAGCTTGTGGACGTTATGGGAGGAGAGAAATGCTAGAATTTTTCAAGAAAATGAAAGAAGTCTTGCTGAAGTCAAGGAGTGTATAATGACAAGGATAACCTCTTGGCTGAAACCTTCAGACTTGGTGGATTACTCCGTTGATTATTTAAGAAGAAATTGGGCAGCAATGGCATCCACAGCCTCCACAAAGAACAGACCACAAGCAGACTGGAAACCCCCACCGGAAGGAATGGTAAAATTGAATTTTGATGAAATCTGTCAAGGTAACCCAGGGCCATCGGGCATAGGAGGGATTTTGAGAGATAAAGACAGCAGATCCTTTCTTTATTTTCAGGACCAGTGGGTGTTGGTGTTTCTATAAGGGCTGAGATACTGGCAGCAGTACAAGGCACACAGGCACAGCTGGCCAGTCAACTTGGAGTGGAAAACTTGATAGTTGAGGGGGACTCCAAGTTAGTAGTGGGCTGGCTGACAAATCCAGAAACAATTTGTTGGGGTTACAGGGATCTGTTAAAGAAAGTTAATTGGCTGACAAGAAATATGACAGTTAGGGTTCAGCGGGTTGGCAGATTGGCAAATGCAATGGCTAATTCTTTGGCTAAACAAGGGATATCAAGGGGAGACCTGTTTTGGGCTACCTTGAAATTGTAATTCAATCCTGTGTGTGTTTATTTGCATATGGTTCAGTCCTAGGGAGAGGTAACACCTCGTGCCTCCTCCTAGGCTGACTGTACACTATTTCTTTGATTAATAAAATTGCATTTATCAAAAAAAAAAGAATCCATTCTGGGGAAGTAGCCCAAGCAAGTCATCCCAAAGATTTTAGTTAACCTAAGAGACCAACATCTAGTACTACACCAAACCAATTAGAATAACTCACAACTGTCAAGATAAAAAGTAAAACTTGCCCTCAAAGAGATGGATATATATCGAACTATACCTTTGTAGAGAAGTTGTGTAGAATTAAATGGGGGTAAGCCTCAGACATTGTTCCCATGGACTTCTTATCTTTGATGTCATGTCTTGTTACCTCCAGATGAATAACATATAAGAAGAACCTTAATGTCAACCAGATACAAGAAAAATAAGTACAGAAAAAAAAAAGTTAAGGAGAAGATATTCAAAGACATACCACATTGAGTAATCCAAAGTATGCTGTTGGACCAAATGGTAAATGACAAATAATTAATCCATCTGGCTTTCCACGATGCTCATGAACCAACACAACATCTGTAAAATCATGTGCACGGCAAGTCTCAATAATTTCTGAGATGACCTACAAAGGAGCAAAACAGGAACTGTGTCATAAACTCATAATTTTCCTTCAGTACCTAGTAAAGTTATAATTGAGCACAACTGGCAATGTGTAAAATACCAAAACATATTGATCTAAGGTGTGAGAGCAACCTAGAAAATGTCCTTATGGTTTAGCTAATTGACTAAGTATATCCCTACTGTTTGATTATTGTCTAACGCTACCCCTACAGTTTCTGACTTTTTTTTGAGAAAAAGGTAATTGTACTAATGAGTATAACTGTAAACATTCATAGTTCACAAAAGCTCCATGTACAGCCAGAAACTATACAGAAAAGCCAACAAAAACTGGTCTCTCCGGAAATATACAAGAGACCCCCAACTAAATCAAGTAAACAAAAAACCCAGCTCAAAATACTGATGATGGGGGAAATGCTTAAAAGAGTCCTTGGCTGACAGCCAGGAATGTACATGTGACACCACGTGACAGAAATTTTTTAAAACCCAATTTTACCCCTCATCCCTCTCCCTCTCCCTCCACCTCCAACCCCTCCCTACCTCTCCTTCCCCTTCGTTCTCTCTGCTGCAATGAGTTGCAGCAGCGGATCCCTCTCCCTCCCTCCCTCCCTCCCTCCCTCTCTCTTCAAATCAGAGAGAAAATAAGAGGGAGAAGTCAAAAACAAAACAAAGGTGATATGAAACAAAAACCAAACCTGAAGCCATTCATTGAGAGTCTTGAGACAAAGAAAAGTGGAGGTGCATTTCATCCATTTGAGGATTCTGCAGGAACTGGTTCAGTGATGACCTCATCACCAGCTCCGCTAACGTCCCCGAGCACCCGTCATTCCATTGAGAAAAATCAAGGGAGGGACACAAGGTGAGAGGAGACAAACCGGAGGAAAATAAAGTGAACGGAACCTTCCTAATTAAGTTTCGGCATGAACTTTGTCAATGCTGCAAAAGAGATAGATTCAGTTGGCTCTGTTTCGATTGTTTGTCTTTAGAGAGAGACTTCCACCAAAAAATGACCAAAGACGATGAAGAGGGATTGATCTATAGTCAAGAATGCTACTCGATATCACTAGAGGAACAGAAACCTGGATCACTGCTGCTACTAACTCCTCTGCCACGCTGGCAAAGAACAGAGGATTAACGATGCATCTGAGGAGCCAAAAACAACAGAGGAAGCCGGTGAAGCACTTTAGATCAGGATGTAATCCAGAAAACAATAACAAACCACCAAAATCTGACTGGGAACTGAGCAAACATCACCGCTGCAAGCTACTTTCCATAACCAGAGTATTGGGATGGGGAAGAAGCAAGAAAAGAAGATAGGGAGGAAAAGAGGGTAAGAACGAATGGAGAAGATGAATGAAAGAAGAGGGGGAAGGAATTGGAAAAACGGAGGCTAGCGCCGCTGTGTTCCCGCCTTAAGGATGAAGACGATGAACAGTTCTTCAGTAATTTGGGTGATTCTTGATTGTTGGAGCTAAACCTATGGTTCTTGATTGTTGGAGCTAAGAAGATGAACAGTATTCACAGAAAATTATCAGATGAGCATTGGTTTTTGGAGATAAGAAAATTTTGGAGCCTGAGTATTTCAGATCTGACTAGGTTTTGCAGAGAGTAATGTTGGATTCAAAGCTAGGGTTTGCCTCGAATTTGTTGAGTGAAAAAGATGGGATGGGCAGAACCGGAGAGGAAGACTTCCTCCCCAGAGTTAACGGCGCTGGGTTGCGGGGGTTTAATTTTCTCGCCTTTTATCGGAGTTAGAAAATAATGGGTAAAATAGTCCTTTTCATTTCTCCATTAACAGACATTAATGGCAAGGAGGTTTTTGACAATTGTCAGAAAGAGTAGGGGTAGCTCTAGACAATAATCAAACAGTAGGGGCATACTTAGTCAATTAGCTAAACCATAAGGGTAGTTTTAAGAAATTTACCCAATATTGTAACAATATGATCCTTACAAAGGCCTGTGAAGAAAGTAGCATTTTTATTGGTACTGTTGTCAACTTTATTGGTTATGAAAGTTAAAAAACATGCTATGTACAATGGTGATTCCCCTCAATTTAGGCTGGTCACTACCACCTAACCCTTACATATTCTTTTAGAAGAACCATTACAAATTGAAGGCATTAAACATATACAGCTTATTGATCCCCTCTACCCCCCCCCCCAGGGTGCAAAGTTGTTCCTGTTAACACCTTCCTTTGCTATGGAGCCAGCCATAGCGTCAGCTAATCTGCATGCCCATATGAAGTTATAGGAAGAAAAGAAACATTTTCCCATTATTAATACTTCAAATTTGTGGTACCCTTCTAATGGTAACAAATAGCTTTATTATCATGAGAGAAGACATATAATCAACAAGCCTTTTTGAAAGACGCAAGGGAAGAACAGGGTAAAAGACAAAAAGACTTACCTGTCCACCACGATTCATTCTCTGGGCATTGGGAAAGACAAACTTAAGTTCCTGAAAAAGATAATTTTGATTAAATCAATGTTCAAAACAAAATATAAAACATATGCAATGCACATGATCTCAGAGGATCTTGATTAAAATTTATGAAGATTTTTGGATGGTTAAAGAAACATTAAGGAACATGTGCCATCATCTTTATAAGTGCCTACTAACAAAATTCTCTTATTTCCAGCAATGGCCTTTAGAGTTTAGACTCAATCAAATCTTATTGAGATCACTGATTTCATAGGGGCTTAGGGGAAAAAGATGCCAGCAACCTTTTTCCTTATTAATATAATCTAGGATGATTACATCTCTGTAGTTAGAGGTGATCTGAGGGTGGCCATTAGAATCTAGTGGGAGATTTGCTAGGTCTTTGGGGCATTATTTGGATCTGTACCAGCCACCTATCTTTATCCTTTAAGATCAAATTTTGGCTGCTGAGAAGAGGCTGAAAGGTCACCATGAACCATGCAGCAAAAGGGAGTCCAATGGCAGAATATTATGGACCAGTCAACTACCATGTTCATGTCATCTTTTGTCCACCACCTAACATCAAACCTACATTTTCTCAAATAATGTATTCCTATTACTTACCAAAAAAAGAAAAAAGAAGAAAAAAATCCAAGCCAATGAAAAGAAAGATCAGACCAACCTTCACAAACTGCGTAAGAGGGGCACTCGGATTACGAGATGTGGTTATCAAAATTTTAGGATCAGTTTGTGATGCATTCGCGTACTCATCATCAATGTGTGTTCTTGGTACTACACTTGTTCAACATAAATCAATAACATATCAGAAAGGACTCCAAGAAGGCATAAAATACTTATACAAAGGAATAAAATAAGCCTTCAATCATTTTAAACTAACCATATAACATGAATCATATTCTTGTTGAAAACTAGCAATTAATAGATATAGGAAAAAAATTATATGATGTGTATTTATCAAAAAAAAAATTATATGATGCAACCAAATAATCTCTGCAGCACTGCCAAGAAGTTTGGGAAAGATAATATATGATTATTACTTAAATTTGGCATATTGCTAGTAATATGGCAAACTTGCATATGCACCAATTGGTAAGTTAAAATTCCATCCAACAAGTTTCTAATTGATAGTTGCCCTCTAGTAAAAGCTCAACATAATTGGACCACTCAAAAAAAAAAGGCTCAACATAATTGAATGATGCTAGGAATTTTCTATTGTGTCATCATCTTAGACTCTTTGAAGTAAAATTTTCCAAACATGTCACGATCAAGTTTCTAATTGAGAAGTATGGACAGCCCAATAAGTTCAATTGATTAATACATATAAGACCACAGATTGTGCTGCATCTAACAGCATTTTTATTAAGTCTACCATATTACATTAGAAACAGAATCTCCAATACTATGCAGATTCTGCAACAAAGAACTACATAAAAGAACCTAATGTCATGCAACATAAGTTCAGCATAGCCTAGTATACTTTCTAATCATACCTGGCTTTCCTTTCTATTTTATTTTTCTTTTATATTTTATAAGATAAAACTATAAAAGTTAGCAAAGAGAAAAATTCAATCCCCCTAACTGAAAAAATAAAGAAGACAATAACATGTACAGTGTTTAATAAACTGAAAAACAACACAGAGAAGAGAAATTACACAACCAAAGGTAGTCACAGAAAAGAAAAAAAAAATCAAAAAAAAAAAACAAAACTAGCTTCCCATTCGACTTGGTCTAGCAATGGAAAGCACACAAAAACAAGTGGATTTTGCATTCTGAGAAAGGTGGCACCTATGTTACCAAAATTAAATTTTCTAAGATGTCTCTAGCCTCGTTCAGAAAATGAGCCAACCTCCAAGGCCCACTTTCTTTTGTTCCTAACCAGTTTATTGCATTTACAGAGTCCCCTTCAATGGTCAAATTCGAGATGTCTAAATTCTTGGCTATTCAGATTTCAGTAAGAGTATAAGATAGGTTCCACTAAATACATAAGATAGATTCCAAGAAAAGCCAACTCCGTCAATGTCAACTTGTCTTACACTGCCGGTCCCAAGCCCAGATAAAGGAGGAGGGTGTGTCAGGTCGGCAGCCAGCACTAAAACTTTTGCCGGACTCTCATGATATGAGCAAACCCTACCCCATATAGTTGGGATAAGGCATGGATAATAATGACAATGATAAGATTCCAAGAAAAGCCTCTTTTCGGCTAATGAGACAATTAAGCGTTAATAATGCTACATATAAGGCAACAGCCAGAATAGAGGAACTAGTTCTCCAAAATGTCTTGCCAGATTACTCCAACACATGCATGTTAGTACCAGTTTTTGTAAACATGTAAAATAATTGTTTGTGTTAATGTATAAATTTGACAAACAACAAATTTATGCACATGTATATATTTGATAAGTGGACAAACTTAGGCATAAGTTATGTATATATGCAAAGTGGAAGTTTGACATCAGCTGCATGTAAACCTTATAGGTATATTTACAAGGCAGGGCATACCATTATAACCTACAAGTTCAGAAAAGGATCCTACCAGAACAATTAGCACAACTAAGATTCCGGTTAGGGTGGCTAGCAGATTAGAAAAACTAATGAGAGACTTTCTCTGGGAGCCAGGGGAGAGAAGGACCATAGGGTGAGGTGGGAGATGGTTTGTAGGAGCAAGAGGGAGGGAGGTTTGGGTATTGGGAACATAAGGAATAGGAACTTGGCACTACTAGGGAAATGGCTATTGGAGATTCTCATTGGAGGACAAACTTTGGGTGAAGAGAGTGGGTAGTATTTATGGGGTTGCAAACAATGGATGGGATTCTGGGATTCTGGCAAGGACTACAAGAGCATCTCCCTAGAAAGCTATTCAAACTATTCTACCATTGTTCTCTCCATGGATCATGTATGACTTGCACATAGGCAATCTCATTAATTTTTGGGAACATGTTTGGATTGGGGATTCTTCCTTAAAAGACCAACTCCTGAGCCTTTTTGCTCTTTCCACTTTTAAAAATGAATCGGTTCCCTCATTCCTTGTTCCTTCAAATTCTGCTTTTGGGGTCGACTGGAACTTGGGCTTGATAAGAGATATCAAGGACACAGAGCTTGATTGTATTTTATCCTTATTATCCATTCTTGAAGGGGTTTTCCTAGAGCCAACAAAAGCAGACAATAGGATTTGGACACTCACTCCCTTGGGTTCTTTCACTTGTGCCTCTTTCTTTAAAGCTCTAACACAATCCCCTTCTTCTGGTTTGTCATTCCCTGTTAAAGAGGTTTGGTGTCATCCTATACCTCCTAAGGTTGGGAGCTTCTGTTGGGAAGCCTTTCTGAAAAGAGTTAATACATCAAATTTACTTCAAAGAAAAAGACCCAATAGTTGTTTCTGTCCTCACTGATGTGTTTTCTGTAAAGCTGATGGTGAGTCTAGATATCATTTACTAATTTCCTGTCGGTTTACTAAAGTCATTTGGGAACGGTGTACTTCTTTGTTTGGGTGCAGGTGGACCCCCCCCTTCAAATGTGCAAAGCTTATTCACTTCTATGCTGAATTGGCCAACAAAAAGGGCCAAGATTATGTGGAAGTGTATGAGGGCTGCAGTCTGTTGGACTATTTGGGAGGAGAGAAATTCACGGATCTTCTCAGATAAGGAGAGAAGTTTGGAAGCAATATGGGAGGTCATCCATATTAGGGTTATACACTGGTGGAAAACCTTGACTTTGTTTGCAGAATTCTCAGTTAATGAGTTGCAAAGAAAATGGAAAGAGATAACAGAACTTGTTCCAATAAAGAAGGCTTCAAACTCTTGTTGGCTCCCTCCACCTCATGGCTTTACTAAACTGAACTTTGATGGCAGCAGCATGGATATCCCAAGGCCATCCAGAATATGGGGAGTAATAAGAGATGAACAAGGGAATTTGTTAGCTATGTTTTCTGGACCAGTAGGGGTGGGAGATTCTTTGAGGGCTGAGATACCTGCAGCTCTTGAAGGGGTACAAAGGATCAAGGATATGCATATTAACAAGCTGATCACAGAAGGAGATTCTGAAGTGGTGGTAAACTGGCTAAAAGATGATAACTCTAGACTTTGGAATTACAGCAATGAGAAGAGGAAATTTAAATGACTGGCTAAGGACATGGAAATTCAATACAAATGGGTAAAAAGAAGCGAGTACTCATTGGCAGATGGTCTAGCTAGACAAGGGGTGAACAGAAATTCTATATTTTGGGCTGTATTGTAATCGTTTTTAGGTGTTCAATGGTTGCTCTTGGGAGCTAAGAATGTTTAGCTCCCTTGCAATGTAACTTTTAACAATATTAATACAATTCACAGTTATTGATTAAAAAAAAAAAAAAGGAATAGGTATATGGATTGCATTATCCTCACACATGAAGCAAATCGAAAAGTTACAAGCAAACATATTAATTTTAAATCCTAGAAAAGGGAGGAAAGAAAAGACTGACCTGCAGTCTGTTCATCCTCAAGATCAATCTCTTGGCGCAATGCAGCCTCTTCGTTTCTGAGCTCAGTAGGGATAGGCTTTCCCTCTGCCAAACCAAAATAAGATAACATTTGTTAACGAAATGCTGTATATAAACAAAAAAAAAATAGACATAAAATAAAAAAAAAGAAAAGAAAGAAAGAAGCCAGGGAGGAAGAGAGGGGGGGGACAAGAAGATGGGAAATCAAACCTTCTAAAGCTTCTTTTATCTTTCGCTTCTTCTCATACAACAGTCGCTCTTTCCCTTCCAAGCTCTTCCTGTAGAGGTACTCTCTCCTCAGTCGTATATTTCTACGCAACATACTCGCAAACTCCTCTGAAACCGTGAAACAACTTCCTCTGACCACTTGAGAAGCTCGAACCGGTGAAGCAAAACCTATCAGAGTCAGAGCTGAACAAAGCTTTCATACATTACTTACGATGAAGCATCTGCGGCGCCGGCGCCTTCTATATGTCTCTGCCTTCCAACTTCTGAGTATTGGTTGAAGTAATAACAGAGATTAAAAGAAAATAAAAACGTAATAAGAGCGGACCGGATTGGCGGGTCAAGTCAACAAGGAAAACCCGCCAAGAATCTGGCTTAGGATTTTGGGTTGGTGTGGGTAGGGATGTCAATCCGTCGTGTTCGACACGGATCTGTCTCTACCTGGATTATGGGGTTACACCGTACAAAATTACAACGATACCCTCTACAAGTAGGAGGTAATAATAAGGTATTATGACCTAATAGATTGAACCAAATCAGACTTCTAAAACCCTAACCCAACTGATTAGCCCCGAACCCAATCTATAGGGTCAAATCAAGCTAGGTTTACCATTTAAATTGACAGTTGGACACATTGACACCCCTATTGATGGTCGTAAAAGAGATTACCAAAAAAAAGAAGGGAAGACCCCCAAAAAAGCATCCTGTGTGAATGCCTATTTGGGAGGGTTTGGGCAGCAGATTATAGCGTTTCGAGGTGGGATCCATCCATAAACCTATAAATAAAAGGCCGTCAATAGGTCAGGTTTAGATAAAATCAAATCCAATCTAAATATTAGGGAATCGGAACGGAAACAAATCTTAGAGGGTTTATAATTTTAGATTCAAAATCGAATCAATCGATTCTCAAGACAATTAGTTCTGATCCAATGAACTTAATCATAATAAATCTATTGAAAATATTATACGTTTAATATATATATATATATATATATATAACTATATGGTTTGGATCGGATCTGAATCGATTTAAGACTTGGTAGAACCGATTTCAAGCCAATAATAATCAAGATAATAAATCAAAAACCAAAATCGACCCATTAATACCATATCTTAGAACCAGAATCGATCCTACCGGTTTGGGTCCATTCGGTTGAACTCCAATCCATTGACAACCCTACCAATTTATGATCTAATTCAACTCTTATGTTTTACGATGGAATTCAACTCCCCTAGTTTGAATCCCAAAAGCATCTATCCCGAAAGAAAGGGGGCTACTAGATTGTAGCAACCAGCAACCAAAGCTCTATGCAACAGAACTCCAAGAATCCATTGTCTCTAGGTATGGCAATTTCCACCCCACTCAAATGGGTAATTGCACCTACCCGCCTCAATGTGGAGGGTTTTTTGCTTGAAAAACAGATTTTTGAGTGGGTACAGGTTTGGGAATTTTACAGCTTATACAAGTACAATTAAGGTACGGTATTTGGCTAAATTTCACCCTCCCAAACTGCATATTGTTGAAAGGCAATGTGAACTTATGTATTAGTTATTAAATTTAATAATATTTTAAATTTTATGAGAAAGATCATTGGTAGTTTATTATATATTATAATCAAATAATTAGAAATTTTTAGGTGTATTAACTTAGATGGAGTTATAAACCAAACTAGACCTGTTCATGGGCCGGGCTTAGGCTTGGGCTTGGGCTTGACTATTGTCAAAATTCTAATGAGCCCGGCCCGAATCCCAAACCCGAGACAGTGTAAAATCGGGTCCGAAACCCGGCCTGTGAACAGGTCTGAACCAAACCCACCAACCCAACCCAACTCACACTCAAAGTTGAGGGATTTTGAATTTTAATATACAGCAAAGGTTTGGGATTTTGCATTTTCATAAGGGAAGGTTTTGATTTCGAAAATCCAACCCACTGCAGATTTTGAGAAGGTATAGGTTTGCAAACGGGTAAGGACTATAATTTACAAAACCATCCCCAAAGCCATCTCGTTGCTATCCTTAATTCAAGGTTCAAAATATCAATACATATCAGCCGATACATATCATATCGAGAGCTTCCTAATACACCCATACAGAGGGTGTATTGGAGTTTTAACCAGTTCAAGGGGTGGACGGACCTTAAACAGGCCCCTCTGAACCGGATTTGGAAAAAAAAAAAAAACTACCGATACGCCTCTACCGATGTAGAGGGTGTAACGATATTTTGAACCTTGCCCTAATTGTCTCGTAGATATGGTGAAACTCATGGTGACGACGAGCTACTAAATAAAGTTAGACAAATGGCCATCTTGAGGGCTAAGATTTTGCGGAAAGTCGTATAATCAGTGTTATTGACATAATATAAGAAATTAAAAAGATATAGAAAGACAAACAAAAAGGATATATTAACAACAAAACATATAAAAGATAAAAGAGCGAATTTCGGTGCTGGTAATGAAATAGGAGAACCTCAAGAATCAAAAGATAAAATTCCAATTCTCTTACTTGACCCCCTTGCTAGGGTTACAATTGAAAGGCGGAACTACAGTATCTAGAGGCCCATACTCAATACCATGGTATATAAGAGACTTCACACGACATCACCAGTAAAGAACCCTGTATTGGACAAACTCCAGTCAAATCCACAAAGCATGTCACAATTTGGGAACATCTTCAAAACATTCATTAGCCCAACCCAACATCCGAGATGACTATACAAATACGACAGAGTGAACCATCATAACCATCATAACACTTTTGACACTCCAGACCCAGTCTTTGAACACCGAGTTTTCTCCATATTTCCATTGACCACATACTGCAAAACCCAACTCTCCGAAGGAGTCTTGCATCAAAATCAAATACAGGAATATAAACTGCTTCTGGCCTAAAAAACAGAAAGCATGAACAGATGTATACGTCTTACAAATTGACTTGCCATATTTCCAATGGGAATTAAAAATAAAACCTATTTTTTTTCATTTTCAAAATTACAAAGTACATCAGCAGAGAAGTGTACAGCGTTTTAATGGAGAGAGCTGACACTATGCAAGGAGGGAAATAAGAGGTTAAGAAATCTACCATCCAGAAGCTGAATATTGTAAGCCGGATATCCTAAAAGCTGTTTACATATGGCATCTCTATATGGTTGTATTTGACAATGTGAGAAGTAAATTCTTTGGCACTTCATCACTGTATATGTAACCAAGACACTGATCTCATCTTTCAAAAAAAAAGAATATAGAAAGAATCCATGCACTCTGCTCTTCCCGCACTACTAGAGGATCTCAGCACTTTTTCCTTGCTCGCTGTTAACAATGCAGTTTCCATCCATTGGATAAGAGCTTTTTTAGATCAGCACCCAATCCCACAGTGGAATCTGCCAACTTTATTCCTGTGGGTGAAAAAAGAATTCCCAACTAAACGCAATTAATGGCTCAAGTGGCAAATGCCCCCTGGTGAAAGCCAATTGGCTTCACCACTGCTTTGACCAGTACTGCTGTGTAAGGTTTGGTAAGACTATTTGATATCTGATAGTCGACTTTGCCCAGCAGGGAAACGAGTCTGGCGTCTCTCACCACCAAAGTATCTACTGTCTGTCGGGCCCCGCCCAAGAATTCCAGAAGCATTTGATTGATGTAACCGATTACCATTGCTGAGAGGTTGGTACGAGGACTGGGCATTAACATCATTTCTTCTTCTCCGTTTCCAAGCTTCTGACTTTCCAGTATCCTGCTCTTTGTGAAATGCTTCTGAAGGTTGGTGCGATGTAAACTTCTTGTACCCTCTAGGCTTATCATTACTGTGGCTGAACGAGGGGCACTGACTGGGATCACTATCTCTGTCCATGGGGCCAGAAACAGAACCATTGAGGTGGGAGGGCCCCACCGCTGCCACAGCATTCTGCTCCTGTTTAAGTTTAGAATAAATCTGATGCAGTCTCTCACCAGACAAATTAGAAAAGGAGGAAACATAATTCCACAATCGCATAGTCATCCCTGTAAACAAAAAGAATCTCCATTAAGTTGGTCTACTTGTTTGGATTTCAAATGTGAAGACCAAAAAACTAATGGTTGGAGCTGAGAGACATGGAAAGCACACTTTAACTCGATCAACAATAATAATCAAACTACCATGATAAAGGTAAACAAGCATGTATGATTAAATCGTTTAGCACCAAAGTCAACTGTGAAAGAACGTAAGAGTATGAGAACTATTTACATACTAGATTGCTTATATGACTCCTCATGTTCCTGTACAATTTCATCTATCTTTCTGCCAAGAAGTTGTAGATAATTCCGAATTTTGGAAAGCACCTGAACAAATAAAAAGTTTTAATATCATGCTAAAATGTGAAAACAGTAATACAATAAAATATGCAACTAACAAGAATTAACCTTTTCCTTGGGAAGATCTGCACTGGTATATTGCAACCTCTGAAGACGCTTCAGTGTCTTTTGCTCATCAATCATGACATCTGCACACCACTCCATCCATTTTTCTTCCTTGAACTGCTGATACAGCTCAGTATCAGACATCTCTCCCTCCTCCTTGGCAATAGGTTCAACTTTTTGATGTTTCTGAGGTATGTCTTTGTTTGCACGGAGGTTAGATTTGGGTGAACTTGATTTTCCTTTCACGTCCCTGAAGTGAGTTTTTGAAATTTTTAGAATATTGTCCCCTTCAATTTTGGAACCCTTAGGTCCTGCTTTAGCCTTTGAATTCTTTCCACCAACAGCTGCAAATTCCTGGTATAACAAGCAACTCAATAATCAGTACATGTGCCTACATGTCAATGTAGAAACTTCTAATATCAAGTAAAGACATAATCACCAAAGCCTCATATATAATATGGCTATTTATTATGCACATAATTTTTTTCATAAAACTGCCTACAAAAAAATCATTTCTTTTTTGGTAATCCTATAAAAACAGGAAATATTCTTCAAATTTACATTAATCACAGAATTTACATAACAGACCCAACATTAATCAATTTTGTATCTGTGAAATGTAAAGCTTCATGTGGATGGCAGAGGTCTCCACGTGCCATGCCTTTAAACTCTTTTAATTGTCTTCTTACTCTCTGAATGGTGGAACAGAATTTACATAACAGACCCAACAAAGCAACAAGACTTTGCTGAGTTGAGTTAGTATCAGATATTTGCAAATGTAAAGGAGGAACCTCAGAAGTTGGAAGGCCCATAAAGAAACCACCAATACTGAAAGCATTTAAGACTCTCAAACATTTATACATTACTCAATATGATAGCTTTGCCATGCCAAATATCAACTTTGGTTGGCAGTGTTCTCAGTATCAGTAGACAAAATATGGTTTCAGTGTCCTAATAGGATGGAGCCTCTTAAATATGGTTTTGCTCACTGAGCCAAGAATTGCTAGTACAAACAAAAGAGGCATAGGCATTAAAAATGTCGATATACCAAGAGAGTGCAAAAAATAGCACTTTCTGAATCTTGCTTACAGAGCATGCTAATCCTGCTTGCACAGCACATCTAATAGCATAGTAATGTTCAACATAACATACTCAATACAACACATTTTATGTTTCAAGAAATTATACCAAAAATTCTACACGTTAGAAGTTCAGTCAAATTTGGCAACCTATAGGAATTCAAAAATGGCACTCAGCTTCACAAACTAGACACAAAAGCACAACATTCGCATAATGAATGGGATAATTTATCCGCATTGTTATGTGTCCACATCAGTATCCATATTCAGGCATTAAAGAATTTAGCTTAGAGGGGAGTAGGAAGGTCTTTTTGTATAGCAACGCCTCTGCACTCCCTAATTTTTGTTCCAGTATGCAGTTTCACTAAAATTCTTTATAAATGTTATGTACATTAGCCCATGTGAATGATTTGTCTTCTTTTACTAAAAGAAATTGTACTTTTTTTCAAGGAAAAGAACCATGTAGGGTTTATAGAACAAACAAATTGCATTTATTTCTAAGTTACTTGGCATCAAAAATTATTTATTTTTATAAAATTGTAGTTATGCCAATATATAAGTATCTGGTAATTCCATCCATAGTAAATAATTTTTTGGATAATGAAAAAAATTAGTCAAGATCATAACAAGAGCACTAAAATCTAGGTGAAGAAACTCAGATAACTAAGTCATACAATACTCTAACATACAAGCCATGTTAATCATCTGCCTGTCCCACAAAGAAAGACACTGATATTGAGGGATATGATGATAAACCACATTACTAGTTGTAACTTGTAAATATGTATCGCTTTCTCAGTTCTGACAACCAATGCTAGGCTTAAAATCTTGCATGCTGGCATTACTTTAAATAACAATACAGACCAAGAACCGGAAAGTTGACCAGCCTTGATTTAGATAGAGCACTGTACCAGTATAAATAGAAACTTAACATGATTGTGAATAATACAAAGTAGCAAACCTTTTTCAAAAGTGCAGAAGCACGCGAGTCCAAGTTAGGTGCACGCGGTAAAAATGTTTCACCATCTCCAAGTTCTGGAGGTGCAATCTTCTTTGTAAGGCCAAGCCTTGGATCCAACCTTATTTTTTGCCAGTTTCCAAATCCATGGTAATGTATTCCTAAAAGCAACCTAGCATCATCAACTACCAAGAGTTCCACCAAAGAAAATTGCATTAGATAACAGCAGCAAAATAACTACAAAAATGAAAAAAATAAATGACAATATCATCAACACTATCATAACAACAACAACAATAATAGCAGCAGAAGGGACTTTAGTCTCTACCTTGATTCCAGGCACAAGCTTTAGACCACTGGGGTCCCCTAAAGTGCATTAGCAATCGAAACTGTGCAACTGGATCTTGGTACCTTTTTATGCGCTTTGCTAGGAGCTGAAGTTCTTGTACACGATCTAGTACCTCATGTGCCTTTACAGGAACACCAAAAAAATCCAAGAGAGTCCCCTAGGCAAAATCACGTGGAACTTTAAACTTACAAAATTACAGAGCCAAATAGATCAATTCTTGACACAAATACATCGAATAACAACTTCCAAATATAGTATTCATGAATGCAATTTCCCATAAGTGCCAAAGGACTCCGGATCTCCTACCCACAAGAAGTCTACCCACACCTACCCACAAAACACTACACCTGTGAATTGGGAACATCCCCCCATGCACAATAACATACAAGTACAGGAGATGTTCCCTATGTGTGGATGTGATGTCATGTGGGTAAGTGTGGGTAGAGCTCTTATGGGTAGGAAATCTAAGCTCGTGCTAAGGTGCCTACCCACAAAACACTAAACCTGTGAATTGGGAACATCCCCCTGTGCACAATAACATACAAGTACAGGAGATGTTCCCTATGTGTGGATGTGATGTCATGTGGGTAAGTGTGGGTAGAGCTCTTATGGGTAGGAAATCTAAGCTCATGCTAAGGTGCCTACCCACAAAACACTAAACCTGTGAATTGGGAACATCCCCCTGTGCACAATAACATACAAGTACAGGAGATGTTCCCTGTGTGGACATGATGTCATGTGGGTAAGTGTGGGTTGAGCTCTTATGGGTAGGAAATGCAATCCCATGCCAAAGCGCCTACCTTTGGATCCAGATTCCCTCCTTTAACTGCATCTCTACAACCATCAATAAATGCATCGAACAGCTCAATCTGTGCATCATAAGGAGCTGCTTCAATAGTACCACCAACTTCCGCCACTATTGAGCTAATTTGGCTCTGATTCCCAAACTTCTTAACCTAAGTTACAAAAAGGTCAGAGCTGTAATTATACTTTGTACGTACATGCAAAGTACTCGAAGGTTATGATGACAACACAACAGTTAACAACAGCTTATTAATCGGAACTAATAATGCAAAAATACTCACTATACCAAACAAAACCAAGTGGTTGATGTGAGATACCATTGGATTAGAGATGTGTTAGAGCAAACGTTAGTGCAACTAGAAAATATCCATACCGACAAGAATGGCTCAGATATGATGGAAAGAGAGAGACAAATTGCCGTGTCCAACACGTAATGTTGGGTTTCTTGTGAGTTGCACACTCCTCATGAGTCGGGAGGGGGAGATTTGTTGGGTTTCTTGTCCAACACGTAACTTGAGAAAGATGGAAAGAGAGAGACAATTGCCATGTCTTGTTTCATGTTAGTAGATGGTGGGACCCACTCTCCACTATCCTTTGGCTTTCTCTACAAGCCTCATTTTGTCTTGGTGAGAAGAGTTTCTTGGCATTTTAGACACTCAAGTTGGTATCCTCTTTGAAAAAAAAAGAGAGAGAAGAGAGTGGGCAAAAAATCATCTTTTACAAGAGAAGAAGGGATTCAAACTACTTGGTACGTGAACAAGAACATATTCAATCAACCATTGTGGCTGCTGTTTTACTCTTTTTCACCAAGGATTTTGGTGGGTTTCTTGGCTCTTCAACAGTGGTTTTGGAGAGGATTTGGGCAGCTTGTTTGGTGAGATCTTTCTCATGTTTTGTTGATTGAAATATGTCTCATTTGATGACTGTTTTCTTATATTCAAGAGAGGTTCTTGTCTCTTGAAGTTGCTATTCTCTAGTTGGAATTGGAGTAGTTGTAATTCCCATTAATCTTGTTGATAGTGGAAAAATTCCGGGTTAGTGCCCCGTGGTTTTTACTCTTCATATTGGAAGGTTTTCCATGTTTAAATTCTGGTTTTCCATCTCTCTTGTGGTGTTTGATTATTTTTCTCTTTGGCTATTATTTGTTAATTACATTATTGATTTGCACACTGTTAAAAAGGGATTTCAATCCCAACAAAAACAACACTTTGCTTGTTGAGATCTAAATAAGTGCAATGTCGTGCTCATCAGAACCGTTTTTACTACCAATATGAAGACACCTTTTTTATCAGAATTTCGAAGATAAAAGTGAAGAAGTGGATTATCTTCAAAGTAGTTGGATTGTCTCCACCACTACAACTATGATACAATTCTGCAATTTCAAACTTTATCAAAATTCAACGAAAGGAATCACCATTTACCAGGCAAAACTACAATAAAATTTTCATAGTTTCATTGAAACCAAAACCAAATAACTCAATAAAATAGTTATAGACAAATATATATGGGAATGGTTTTATTAATCATATCATTATAGAACTGTAAACCTCAAAGAAACTCATCTGTAAGAATTTCCCAACTTATGTGGGCAAATCCTCTATTATAAGGGAATACTTTTGCTTGTTGAATCCTCAATTTGTAGGCAGGTTTTAAATAAAAATATTAGCGTGAGAATCCATGTAGTTCAGGTTAAATATCAAAACAAGGTCAAGCACTGAAGTTAATAATGGGGAGTAAATATGGGTCTCTAGAGGGTCCCCTATCTAACGGTTGGCTTGGATCAACCACATCAACCCTATGCACAATAGAAATAAGCCAGGTCCTGTGGGAAAGTCCCATACTTGTCCCAATCAAGGAACCTTTTCTCCTGTATATACATATTTATTTTGAACATAGTTTAAAGAACAATAGATATAAGATAATGAAAAATATGCTAAAACAGTGAAAAATAATACATTAAAGTAATTAATATCATATAATAGCAAATATGGCAGTCATAAACAATCATTGAAATTTCACAGAAATGCCACAATTCATGCAAATAAAAAGCTTGCCCGTCTCTATCCATATCCAAAGCATTTAAACATGTATGAACAACATCCCAACTCAAGTACATGTTACAAGATAAAATGGTTAATAGAGAACCAGATTAAAAAAAAAAAAATTATTGATAAAACCATACAAGTAATTTCATAGATTAGGAAATAAGTTGTCTTTCTGTTAATATGCATTGCAGAAGCATACAGCCTCTCACCTAGTCCATCTCGTTTATCATTTACTTTTCCTAAAAAGCAGCAACCAATCAAGGAGAAAAAGGACCAAGCTTAAGAATCAATGACATAAACAGAGTAATAGGAGGTAACCTTGTTGCCACAAACTTCGTATATGGTTAATAAGCTTACAGCCTCACCTACTAAAATTTAAGAATATAAAATGGAGAAAACAAATAAAAATAGACATCAAAGTAAACTATTTCATGATTCACTTACAGCCTCACCTACTAAAATTTAAGAATATAAAATGGAGAAAACAAATAAAAATAGACATCAAAGTAAACTATTTCATGATTCATAAATTAATTGCTCGACTTCAAAAGCACTCGCATGGCTATATTAGAGAAACACAGTGTAGGGCAAAGGATGCCGTTAAATAATATGCTAGGGATAAAAACATTATATTACCGCACGTGCAAATAGAGCAGCATCTTTCTTTGACAAGTTCCCACAAGTCCATCTCCTTACTTGAGCTGCTGCCCCCTCAATCAATGGTGCAGAATATACTGATGAATCAGCTTTGCGGCGCTTCTGGACTCTATCCTGAGATTCAATGCCCCTCTTTTTCCTCTTGGTACTTTTCTCAGGTTGGTTAGCTTCTGCATAGCTCTTGGTATTTCTTGCAGCACGAGGAGCTAAAGCCTCCTGTATTTCAAATGGGGCAGATAACTTGAGTAAAAAAAAAAATACTGGAAAAAAACCTTTACATGAAATTGGGAATTAATAACAGAAACAAGAAATAAATAATATAAGAAACATGAACATAAATAGGCGCCTGGATTTTTATGGAATATCATATTCAATGTAAAGAGTCCATACTTCAGCGTGTGCTACTGCTTCTGGTTGAATCATACGACTCCAAAATGTTGCATCATCTTCAGCACTGCAAAAATTAGCAACCTGGATGGAATGACAAGCACACAAGAACATGTTAGAGAAACAAGTTTGGGCTATGCCTATATCAATGATACCATATTATTCATCAAAAATGTGTGTAATATATTCTTGCCTTAAAAGCACTTAGCAATTCATTTCCTTGCTCCACTTCAGCCCCCTTCTCTTCAACCTTCTCAGCTCTCTCAAGAATCTCATCAATATCCATACTTAACAGTCTCTTCTTACTTTCTTCATCATTTTTGTCTTCCTTAAAGAGTTCCTCTGCCCCAAACCTCAGAATCGCTGAGAGCTCATTCTGGAAGTAGGAAACACATTCAAAGGAACCAAAATATGTCAATAATATAGCTGTAAGAGAATGCAACAATTGGACCCATTAAAAGTTATAAAGAGGATGTAAGAAAAACGAACATCTTCACTCTGAAAATACTGACTAATAATATTAAATCTTAAAACAACCTATGTGTATTAAATACACATCCAGAAAAGCTAAAATCATCTAAAAAGCATACCCTATCATCCTTACCTTGTCAAACATGGAACTCCCCTTTTTGGTTTCTTTCTTCTCCAGTCTACCCTCTGCATTTAATTTCTGAATGACCAAGTGGTCTAGAACCTATACAACATGTATATAAACAAAAGAATATGCATCAATATAAGGATGTAGTAGCACAATACAAGTCATAAAAAAATACATTTATTAATGTATTGTGTGATGTATGTCAGATGAACATATTTAATTATTTTTTACAAATGATAAAATCACTCACATCACACAAAAAATGAATATTAATTACCATTTTCTTCTTTGCACGCTCTAGAATATCTTCCTCAACGCTTTTGCTTGTAACAAACCGGTAAGTGTTAACAACTTCTTGCTGTCCAATTCTATGAGCTCTACTCATCGCCTAGCAAACAAATGCAGAACCATGTAACTAACATATGGAAGATAATTTCATTGTCAAAATACAAAAAATAAAGCTATGCGTGATCCCAGAAATTGAGCTAGTTCCAAGTTCAACAATTTCTATAAATCTAAACTTAAAACGATTAGTAGAATCACATAGTTTATCAAAATTAATTTTCTGAAAGCATGCTATATATAAAAGAGTGGAGAGTCCCATCGCAAACCTGTAAATCATTTTGGGGATTCCAATCTGAATCAAATATTATAACAGTGTCTGCTGTGGCAAGATTGATTCCTAGCCCACCAGCACGAGTTGACAAAAGGAAACAAAAATCATCACTTCCCGGAGCATTAAAATGCTCCATAGCCTGGTGGCGTAGATCAGCTCTTGTACTACCATCTAGTCTTTGAAACTGGAAACCTCTTAGCGACAAATATTCAGCCAGAATATCCAACATCCTAACCATCTGCACAACATGATTAGTGAGAGGAAGACTTGGTGATTTCTACATGATCAATATCAGTGAAGAAAAATAAGGATTATCATCTTGTCACCAAAGTTAGTTTTAGCTAACAAAACAACATACAGATAACAAACCAACTAGAAGATCAGTCAAGCATTACTACACAGACAACAAATCCTAATAGAACTTCACGATATCTTGGCCAATGGCAAGCAAAAGGGAGACTAACTCCATACATAAGCAAATGGAAATTAAAGTGGGCAATAAGGTTGCATATAAAGCACAATGACAATCTCTAACAGAAAAATGCATGTCCAGGTACCTTCACCAAAAAACAATCTGAACAAACCTGTGAAAATATTAGAACACGATGATTTGTCTCACGCAATCGTACTAACAACTTATCAAGTATCACAAGCTTTCCACTGCTTAAGATGATACGCTCAAGTTTACTGCTATCATCGATGGTGCTGTCCCCACCATAACCATGGTCAGCACTTTCAAATAGAAAAGGATGATTGCAGCATTTCTTCAACTCCGCAACAATATTTAAAAGAGAAACCTGCAAGTTTGGGAGAAATAATCCATATCAAGTAACAGTTAAGCAGGGACCAATAATAAACAAGTCAGGCAGTACAATAAAAGGAAACGTATTCTTTTCATGCCAAAATTAAATTCTTCCACTTAATAATTTTCATTTTGGTTCTGCTTGGTAGTCAGAGAGAAGAATACACAAATTTATCCACCTAAAGTGGCATATCAGCTTATGTTGCATGGTAAATGGTAAAAAAAGCAAGTAAGTTGGACTTCTAATGGACTTTATGTCTAAAGATTTAAAAAACAGACAATTCTATGTAAAACATTTAAATAAAAAAAAAAAAACCTGTTTCCCACGGACTCCTTTGTTCAAGCTGTGGAAGTTACGTTCCAAAATCCACTTATAATACCTAAATGAAGATAATGAACACCGTGCCGAAAGTCATTTAAAATTAGCAAGAACAATATGGTAACAAAAGCAGAGGAGCATTAAAAGTTTAGTATTTACTGTTTCTGAAGGGGAGACATTTCAACCCTAAGGATGCGTTCAATTTTTGGTGGCAAAGACTTCTCAACATCCTTGATAACTCTTCTTAGAATGTGAGGCCTCAGTTCCTTATGTAGATTAGTAAGCTGAACAAAAAAGAACCCAGAATTAAGTGGTTAAAAAAGAAAACAAAAGGACCAGCCAGATCTGATCTCTCACAAAATAGGCACTAGGCAGAAATGAAGTGAACATGTAGTAAATAGCCAAGGACTATACCTCAGTTTCATTAAAGGAGCTTAAATTCTTGTAACGAAAAACAAACTCTTCCCTATTGTTGAACTTTTCAGAATCAAGAAAATGAAGCAAAGCCCTGATTTATCAAAGAAGAAAAAAATAAAGAAATAAGCATTAAGTACAATAAAAGCTCAGGCATGAACTTATATATACATATACAATAAAGGCTCAGGCATGAATTTATGGCATAATATTCTGTAACTCAGCATATAGAACCCCTACACATCCTACTTTAATGTTATTAATGGCATAGAGGCTGGTTACTGGCGTGAGTGGGGTCCACTCTTCGAAAATCAAGTTTAATGGTCCAAGGAAGCCGAACCAGTTGTTAGAGGGAATACCTACTTTTTCAAACCCACAAGGGTGAAAAGGCGTGGGACTTCTAGCAGGCCTATTTTGGGTAAGGATCAAAGGGGGAAGAAAGGTCAAGGAGAGCAGGTGATTTTCAACTACATTAGAAATGAAGAAAAGAAGGTCATCACGAAAGATAAGGTGGTGCACGTTGATTGTGAAGCTGAGTGAAGTTGTGGTTGTGTTGATTCTGCCCCGGTATATTGTGATTGAAACATGGGTGAGCCTGCTTTGGTGTCTGATGCGGGAACTCATAAGATGGCTTATATAGTAACAGATCAGGCTGTGTTATCTTTGACACTGAAGAGATTCAGGTTAGTGCTTCTAGGAAGTTCTAAAAGTAGAGAAGATTGGGTTGGGGGAGAGACCGAAGGAAGTTGTGACAGGGGGAGGGGGTGTTGATCCTGGAAGCATTCTGAGAGGTGGTGAAAATGGAAATGGTGACAATGAAGTGGATTGTTGTGACTCTACCCAAGTTGAGTGAATGATGCTGAGCATCGTTCCATCGTCTATTTGAGGAAGTATTAATTGAAAGAATAGGTGTGAATTTGGGTAGGGCGATGGTAGAGAAATGTTTGTAAACAGCTGAAGTGGTGGCCTCCAAGAAATCACATGGAGCTAGGAATCTGCACACTATTCACATTACTAAAGTTTTCTCTTGGTTGAAGCTTGGTTCGGTGCTGGCAGGACCCGAAGATAAATGTGCCAACAATCAAAGTTGACGGTGGGGATGACTCAGGTCATCACTAAATCAAAATTTCAGTTGGGGATTTCTCAGCAGGCAAAGAACAGTGAAACTTATTTCATGTCTGCTGTGAGAGATCTGGATAGAAGCCATGGAAAAAAGGTGGAGACTCCTGGAAGTCTACCTGTTGAGAATTTTCTCAAATTGCTGAGAAAAATGCAGTGGTTGGGATTTGGGAAAAGCCTTGGAAGGGGGGGAGTGTTTACTAGTAAGGCCTATGAGGGATTTTTTTTGGATCAATAGGCTTTTGAGGAATTTAAGAGGAGGAAGAAAGAAGAGAGGATGAAGAAAGTTGCAATAGCAGGAGAGATTTGAAATGAGGATGACGATGGGCAGGACGAAGTGTTCAAGTAGGAGGATTAGTGAGTTGGCCATTCATGGTGCTGCTTGGCTTGAGAGCAGGTGGAGTTGTTATTCGGTCTTTGTCTCTGTTAGAGTTCTATAGTTTGAGGTCTTTGGTTGTAAGTTGTGTCTCAGTGTATTTCTCACTCTCTCTCAGGTGATACCTTATATCCTTATCACCATCCTATTTCTATTCTCTTTTTCCTTTTAATGAATTTCTTTTTATCTTTCAAAAAAAAAACATTAGATGCAATAACATATTAGCTCGATTACTAAATTTTTCATCAGTATCAATCATTCTTATTGGTTATTAACAAGGAAAATTATATGCCAGCCACCATCTGCATCTAAGCCTTATCTGAACTATAAGAGGTCAGCCATATGAATCCTTTTTGCTATTTCATTCTTTTTAATGTCATATTCATTGTTAAATCATGAGTAGTGTAAATATCCTAGCATGAAAAGACAAACTAGGACCCATGACCATATGAATTTGGCAAAAGTTTAATGCCGTCTTCCAACCTGACACAACCCTCTTCTTTTATGCAAGTAATCAAGTACACAGGTATAATTTGTTTTCCCGTCCATTTACATTGGTATTTATATCAATCTGAAAACAAAGGACGTACAAAGACCAATAATATATACACCAGGTCAGTCCAATAATATAAAAGAATACAAATCAGTAATAATTGAGAATTTAAAAGGCATATAAATAAAAGAAATAAACTCCCAACAGATGACATAAGATATATGGCAGAATGATAATAAACAACAAATAGCATAAAGATTAGCAGCATCAGCAGCTGAGCATCACATACTAGTAAAATACTGAATTGGGAATAAAGGTGTAGTTGATATTAACAATAGCATTTTATCACTATTATAAAGGATCTACTTTGATATGAACATAAGTTATCTATATTACATTGAAAAAAAAAATTAAGAAAAGAACAAACAATTACCATAGCTCTTCAACACTGTTCTGTAAAGGTGTACCAGTTATAAGCAACTTGTTTTTGGTACTAAATTCCTGCTTAAACCAAATTGCACAGTCACTACATTAACTATAGCATTAATGCACCATACTTGTAACAGCTTGACATAAAAAATTAAGAAAAGCAAATATTGGAAAAGGCACTATACCAAAAGTGTTGTGTAAAGAGCAGCTTCACTATTCTTTAGCCTATGTGCCTCATCAACCATAAGATAATTCCACTTGATTTTTGACAAAACAGCTTTATCCTTTAGTACTACTTCATATGTTGTCAAAAGGGCGTTAAATTTTATACTCCTGCCACTATTTTTATTAGTATAAAATTCATATTGCTGACAAACCTGCAGCAGGACACCAATGATCAAGTTACATCTAAGAGAATATGAAATAGCAAAATGACAAAACCAGATATTACCAAAATTCTAAAACAGACCCAAATGCAGCTAGCAACAGGACAGGAAACAAAAATATGATAAGCAGTTTCATTGACGCCTCCACTTTCAGGTGGCCAAAAAGAAGAGGAATAACTCTGTGGAGATGCACATGGGCAGCAGTGCTTTGGATGTTATGGGAGGAAAGAAATCTAAGAATTTTTGAAGGAAAGAAAAGGTGCAAGGAATTACTGATAGAAGGGATTATGATAAAAGTGATCTCATTGGTAAAATCTATGGGATTATTCTCAGACTTTACTGCAGATGATATAATCAGGAACTGGAGGACTATAGCATGCTCGTCATCAGCAAAAAAGAAGGTTTTAAAAAATTGGGATCCTCCTGAATCTCGATTCCTCAAATTAAACTTTGATGGGAGCAGCTTTGGCAACACAGGTGTGGCTGGAATTGGTGGGTCATAAGAGATGACATGGGGAAAGTAGTGGGGCTGTATTTGGGCCCTATTGGATGGGGAGACTCCATTACAGCTGAACTAAAAGCAGTGGTCTTTGGAATACAAAAAGCCATGGAAATAGGTGTGAGAAAGCTGGTTGTAGAAGAAGATTCCAAAGTAATTATAAGCTGGCTAAAGCGGAATGGAAAGACTCCATGGGTGTTCAGAAATGAGATCAAGAAACTTAATCACATTACCAAGGACATGCAGTTATTATTTCAGTGGACTCCAAGAGCAGCAAATGGGTTTGCGGACCAGCTAGCGAAGCAAGGGACTAATAGGGAACATTGTTTTTGGGCTCAGTTGTAAGGCTGTGAAGCAAAATCTTAGGTGGAAATTTTAAAGTCTAATGGGGTAGCCCAAGCTACTCAATTTCTGTACTAATTCTCATCTCATTTTTCTTAATAAAATCACCTTTGCTGATCAAAAAAAAAAATTCTAAAACTGACAGCACACTTTTTTATAAACATTCTGATGAAAGCCTGATCCAATCCCCCTAGAGCACAGTTAGTGGGGGAAGTTCCTTCACTCAAGGTTAATGAGCCTCTTAGCCAGGTCCAACCTTACAGGAAGCAGAATTATGCTAGAAGATATTTACCCTTTTTGTTTTATCGTTATTTAATTAAGTAGGAAGTAGGAGAGCTTCTTGTCCTTCTAAAAATAGTTGTACTACTTTCATTCGAAGTTTGAATATTTAAGGAGGATTTCCCAGTCAGTACCAAACCTCCCTCCCTCCCATTACTAGGTAGCAAGTAGGATCAGATCTTCTAATATTTCTAAAATAGTTTTATTATCTTCCCTTCTGGAGTACATACAGAAAGATTGACTTTTGAATGAAGGTAACTCATGGAATTTGAACATTTGAGGATCTTTCAACTGGTTGCAACACCTCTTCCCTCTACCTTCCTCTCTACAAGGTGCTGCACAACCTCATCCTCAGGAAGCAAGCCGTACCAAAATCCATCTACAAATGAGTCAAGTCCATCCATACCTATCTTATATGAAAAATGGATACGACAGTAAATAAGACAACAAGAAAAAAGAAAAAGGGTTGAACAGAAACCACATTAGATCAAACAAGAATATGCAGGGTACCAGCATCCAAACCCCCAGAAGTACAAAACGCCTTCAAGGAGTGCTAGTATTACTTATAGCCAACAAGTGCATCCAAGGAATCCCCAATTCATGGATCAAAGACAAGGTGGAACTTGGAAAGACACCTAGTTGACCATATATTACATGATTCTCAAGCAATATCAGATTGATCTATTATGTTGTTTTGTTGCTTTCAGGATTTGTAATTCTCAATAGGACTACAGGACCAGCATATTCCTTGGGAGTACAGAATATGAGAAATTGTAATTGAAGGCGTGAAACAAAGTCAATTAAGCAATAAAAGAAATGAAATTTGAGGATGTTTGTCTCTTATTCTCATGTTGGCACTTGGTAATAATTCAGGGACCCCTAAAAACCCATTCCCTACACCAAAGAGAATTTCAGAATATTGATGTAGAGGATAGTTCCCAAGTACTTATTGGCTGGATAAGGGATGGAATTGTTCAGCTTATGTCAGAGCCACCATATTGATGCAAGTATGCAACAGAATTGAGATCCAGAGTAAACACCCAACACCTCAATTAAAGTGTTAGATAGATCCCCAGATCTAATGACTCTCTTGGTAAATGGCCTCACTGGTGGAAGGGTTGCCAAATTTATTTTGTATTCGATGTTTAAATGGCCTCAGAACCACCTTATTTATGTTGCCCCCCCCCCCATCCCTCTAAAAAATATCTCCTAACCCCCAGAGTTTACAAGACCATTTGTGATGTGGCCATCAAGTGATTCTAAAGTTCAGTTTACGAATTTTCTGATTTCTCGAATTCTTTTCTATATTCTGAGTTGGGGATTGCTATTTTATATATTTTTGATGTGGGATTCAGTCACTGGAAGTTATTAGTTAGGTCATTTTTAGGGTTGGTTTTGAAGTTCCAAAGTCGTTGACCAATAGGTGCATAGTTACAGTGTTTTCTCCTAATTGGGTGTAACTCAAGCTACCCTCATTATCCAATAGGGAGAACGGAATGAAAATCAGACTTTATTTTCTTTCTGTTCTCTACAAGCTTGTGTTGGTTTCTTTTTTTTTTTCTTTTTGATAAATAAAAGGAAACTTTAGTACAGATACAAAAAAACTAAATACAACAAAATGACAGGTGTTAAGATAACACCACAATCACTACAGAAAAGCTCCCAGCCAAACTAAAATACATTACAGATAAAAGCTCGATTGAAATCAAACTTGCACCAAAACATCAAAAGCAAATAGGCTCCAACGAATCTCAAATTAATCTTCAACTTCTCCAAACTCTTTCCAACCTCCTTCCTCATCCCATATTTCTTTTCTTCCTTTCAAAGGCTTCCAAAGCTTTCCTAGCAAAACTCTCCCCTCCCAAAAAGAACAAGGCCAAAGCAAGCATTAAACCTGAGGAAAGAACAAAGGGAAGGAATAGCCCCGTGTATAGCTTTCTAGGGGACAAACAAAAAGCCCTAGGGTCAAGACCAGCATCCCATCCAATAACTTCCCTGCCACAAATACTTGCTATCACCTTATGCCTCAGCCTATCCTGCTCAAGGGGCCACCTCCAAATCTATTTCCCCAATAAAGCTAAATTCCTCTTCCTAACATTACCAATTGCCTAAACCCCCGTGTTCCTAGCTCCAAGAGACCACCTCCCGCTTTATCAAATCTCCTTAGTCTAACCAGCTCCCACAAGAACTCCCTCATAATTTTTCTATCTTCCTAGCAACACCCCACTAGTCTAACCAGCTCTTTTTCACCTTTGTTTTGGTAGATTGGCCCTTTGAAGTTTGTCACGGAAGCCTATTGTTTGACCTAGTTTCAAATTGTAAATTTCTTTTTCCATTTCACAATTAGTTAATATCCTTGTTATCCACCAAACAAAATATTTTTTGATAATTTATCCACCAAATAATATATCAGATGTTAATATTTTTAATTCAAAGAGAAAACAACCAACATGGTAGGAATCACAGCACCTTGACCATTTTTCCCATATGGCTAGAGAGAGTTTTATGTGTGGAAATGCATGTACATCTAATACGAATATGAAAAGATTTTTCCTTAACCCCCTCACAATCAGGTTAATTGAAAAACCAAAAGGCATACCCCTTTATACATAAAATAAGTATCGGCAAGATAACAACTTAACTATATTCAGAAAACAATACAATACAGTTATTTGTAATGTTAGTCTAAAAAATGCATGCATCACAAAGAACAACTAACCTCCCCACATATGGGTCATAACTCACCTCTCGACTGGCACGGTTTCCAATATACACAACAATGTTCATATCAGGAAGCCACTTCCTAAATTCTTTTGCCCAGTTTGACAAAGTGGACAACGGAACAACTACAAGAAATGGCCCATGGATTTGTTGAACATTCTGCAGTCAGAATGAGCTAATTAATTCTTATGAGGAAACATCATGGTCTAGGAGCCTAGCAGAAACAAGAAGAGCAAGCATTATTACCTGTAAAAAACCAAGCATTGAAACTGACTGAACAGTTTTACCAAGACCCATCTCATCGGCCAGAATAACATTTGTATCATTTCTCCAACTGTGACATGAAAAGGCCATCAATTAGAATATTGCCAAGGGTGCAGAATCAACGAACATAAATTTCATGGTAATAAGATTGGACTAAAAGAAGTCCAATTTACCTGTTAACAAGAAAATTCAAGCCCTCAAGCTGATAATCACGAAGATTTCCCCCTTTCAACCATTCTGGTTGTTCATCAAGCTTCCGCAAACTAGCTAAAGAGCAAAATTTTTTTCAAAAGTTACATAAAGTCAATGTCTGAATGATTTAACAGTAATGAGAAAATACAAAAAAAAAAATGGAAAACCAGGCAAAATTCAGAAGATGAAAGAAATGGAGTTAGCAAGATATTGAAAGTTCAGCAATGTCCAAATGACAAATAACAAAGGCAACAATGTGGTATTTGACACTCATTCACTCATAACGTTGTAAGTTTCTTCCAATTTCTTTTATTTTTCAATATCCTATAATGATTTTACAAGTTCATTAAGTAATAGCAGAATGTATTATGGTAAAAAATAATTATCAAAAAAATGTATTACGGTAAAAAAATAATGCACCAAAATTTACAATTGGAACAACAGTGCTATTCATTATTCTTTGTATGTTATTTACATGTATGTATAACAGTATTTGTAAGATCCTAACCGATCATAACTCTTGCCAATAAGGACCACTGGCAAAAGCAGAAAAAACACAGCAGATATTATTCACAGAGAGATCCAGTCCCTGATAGCAAAACAGGCAGGCAAATAAAAAAGCTTTCAGACTGTTGGGGTTTCAAGGTGGAGAATCTGCCTATCAAATATCTGGGCATGCCTCTAGAGGCAAAATGCATTGTAAAATCTATTTGGGAGTTTATAGTAGAGAAGGTGGGATGGAAGTTGGTATCATGGAAGTCCAAATACTTATCAAAAGGGGGTAAATTCACATTAATTAAAAGTGTGTTGACTTCTGTCCTGGTCTACTTACTGTCCATGTGCCCAATTCCAGCTGAGATGTCAACCTCCATAGAAAAGAAACTAAGGGAGTCCTTATGGAAGGGCTGGGAGGAGGCTAAGAAAATTCATCTAGTATACTGGGGAAGGGTATGCAAGCATAAGAAAAATGGAGGGTTAAGAATCAGAAATTTAAGAGATTTAAACATTGCTCTCCTCAGCAAATGGTATTGGAGATTTGGTCAGCAATAAAACAGCTTGTGCAGAAAAATAATAAAAGAAAATATGGCCTAAGAAGTGGGAGTTGGGGTCCAAGTGAAGCAAATCAGTCATATGGATGCTCGGTTTGGATTTGGAAAGGGATAGAGAAAAGTTGGAATCTTTTCAGCACAGAAATCAGTTTTGAAGTGGGGAAAGGAGCCAAGGTCAAGTTCTGGAAGGATTGCTGGTGTGAAGGTGGTCTTTTGAAAGATGATTTCCCTGGTGTGGAAGCAAAAGTAGCAGAGTATGTGCAGATTTCCGATAGAAATTGTGTCTGGAACCCATCTTTAGAAGAGCTTTAAATGACTGGGAGATTGAACGTTTTGCTCGTTTATTGAAAAAGATTTATAGTACCCATAGCGACCATACTACTGAGGATAAAAGAGTTTGGCTGGGTGGGAAGAACAAGCAGTTTTCTGTGAGCTCCTTTTATAACAGGATGACTAGGAAAGAAAATCAGGAATTTCCTATGAATCTAACCTGGTGCAAACTCATTCCTTTGAAAATTGTTTCTTCATCCGATCTGCCTACCTCAATAAGATTCTGGCTTACAATGTCCAAATATTTCCTATTTCCACGACATATTTCCAATTTCCATTGGTATCAACAATGATATATTACGGGAACCAACATATTCCCCAATGTAAACCACCAGCACTATGTCGAGCACATGAGGCGGTACTATAACATGATTTGGCAACAATACTGTAGATATGTGGAGCAGCAATACTGCCAACAAAATGGAAATGATCACTGTGTAACTGATCATTTGGTTGACCTATAAGAATCATTTACACTTTTTTATCAATTTAAGCTTTGCTTAAACTTACTCCATATAGTTTTAACTAAATTTTATAAGACATCTTCATAGCGTATTATTTTAACTATTAACCCAAGTTTTTTGGACAATAGATAAAAGAGTCTATGCTTCTTTTAACATTTCACAACATATAATTCTATATTTCCACATATTTCACAATGTTTCCACTTTCCACCATTCATAGAATTATTACAATATTTCCATCTGGCATTTCCTATTTGTATGGCAGATATTTCCTTAAAAGGATGTTGACAGAGAAAAAAAGGACGTTGACAGAGATTAAGTGTTTTGAGCCAGAAGATGATAGTTCTCTAAAAGAAATACATCAAAATAACTGTGCAACCAATTAATTTTCATTTCACCATTTTAGGCCTGCATTACAATGATTAAGGACAGAGAAATCAAAAAATAATAATAATAATAATAATAAATAAATAAATAAATAAAAATATTAGAACGATTCAACCAAAATAGAGGGAAGGCATGTTCTCCCGTTTTTAAGAAATCCACAATTGATAGATAACATCAAATAAATATATTTAAAAAGGGGAAGGACAATTTGGAGAGGGCTAAGGGATGCAGTATGTTGGACACTGTGGGAAGAAAGGAACTCCAGGATATTCTCAGAAACTCAGAGAGGGACAGCAGATTTGAGGGCTATCATACAGTTTAGGGCAGTACAATGGCTGAAATCTCTGGAAATATTCACAGATTACACTGTGGATGACATGTTGAGGAAGTGGGGTGAAATTGCAAGTTGCACGCAGACCAAGTCAGTAATGAGTGTGGCTTGGACCCCCCCACCTAGTGGATTCTTGAAATTAAACTTTGATGGATGCAGTAGGGGAAACCCAGGACAATCAGGGATCGGGGGTGTTTTTAGAGATGAAAATGGGGTCATCTCTGCTATGTTCTCAGGCCCAATTGGAGTGGGTGACTCCCTTAGAGCTGAGATATGTGCAGTTATGGAAGGAGCCCGGAAAGCTAAGGAATTGAACATCAAGAAACTTATAATTGAAGGAGATTCGGAGGTGGTGATAGGGTGGCTGACCAAAGAACAAAATGATCTTTGGAAGTATAACAATGAGAAGAGGAATTTCAAATGGCTGGTGCGGGAGATGGAAATTAAGACATGTTGGATTAAGAGATCAACTAATTCCCTAGCTAACGGTTTAGCAAAACAAGGGGCAGAAAGGGATTCCTTGTTTTGGGCTAGGTTGTAATGTTAGTGTCATTGTATCTTTGTATTTTCTTCTTTCCTTTCTTGAAGTTCTTTGTGACTCTTGGAAGATAAGTGTGTTTGTCTTCCACTTGTAAATTTTCTACTGATGAATTAATGAAAGTGTTATTGATCAAAAAAAAATGAAAAAAATTACAAATATACCCAGTATCCACAATTATGATAGCTGAGGACACCACCAAACAAACTGTATGCTATATAAGTTGTTATTACAACAACATTCCACCCTCCCACAAAACAACTCCCTTCGTTTTACCCCTTCTTTGCAAAAGCATCAGCCATCTCAATTGCTAATCTTTGTGTTCATTTTACATTTGCAACCCTATCATTTTTCAACAATTACATCTCCTTCATGACACTCATGTCACAGGATTCTCCTCTTCCCATAGCTTTTAATCACTACTGCTTAATCCCCTTCTATCTCTATGTTATAATTTTTTTCATTGGTGAAGCCCTCACAATGCTGCAAACCTGTCCTGAAAAGATGATCAATATGAACCCTTTTTACAATCCCTAAAAATCCCACCAATGCCTAGTGATACCTAATTGCCCCTATTAAGCTATTACACCCATCAAAATTCAATTTTACCCTGCCATCTTCAGGAGGTGCCCAAAATAAAAAGATCTGCAACCTAACAGCTGAAAATTTTGCCACCCAAAAGCAACTTCCAATGATGGCTTCTACAAAGAAGAGATCAAAGAGACTGACTGTCTCCACTTAAGGACCAATGGACCTTGCCTTGCCATTAAGAAGTCATTGATTCCTTTCCTCACAAATGGATCATTGGCATGCTGCTCTCATACATCACCAAAGCATCTTCCCTCTTAGTAAAGTGGAAAAAATTAGGATGAAAGAAGCTAACCACATCTAGAGGAAAAGTCCATTCACCTGCAGCCAAAATGGGCAAAAACCATTCCCTAATTCCACTAACAAAATGGCAGGAGATTTGCACGTGATAGGTACTCTCTACTCACATGTGAAGCAAAGAGCACACACTGAGGAGATAAACACCATACAACTCTCTTCTTATGAAGAAAGCTCACAAGTAGTAATTTTCAAATGATATGTTCCTCAACAAACACCATTCAGTTCACTTCCTCTGAAGCTCACAAGTATTAATTCTCAAATGATATGCTACTTAACAGCAAGCTCTGACTATCCAGCCCCAAGATCTCACCAAATACATCCCATCTTACAGTAAATAAAACAACAGAACCACCCCCTTTTTCTCTTTAGCTTACTTTCTATCTTAAAATTTTATACAAAATTCTTGCATTCATTAGTTGCTAATTTGGCATGAAAATACTCTATTAAAATAGTAATTATATTAGTATTTATTCTCAAATTGTTGCATTATTTTTTTCCTTTTTTACCTTCTTTTAAAAAAATTATATTAGCATTATTTTTAAAAGTATTGAAATCAATTTTAATTAAAACACTGTTGTTTACGAAAGAAAATGTGTATTATATTCAAAAAAAAGGAATGTCTTGTAACAATGAAAAATAACTTGCATTGTCTAAAATACTATTTGTCTTTTACATATGATGATTTGCCATGTTTTGAACGAAATTTAATGTTCTTAATAAAGAAAATTGCTATTTTTAAAATTATTATGCATGCTCATTGGTATATAAAATAGGGAACTAACCTAAAATTTAGTTTGTTATATTATAAAATTCTTGTCACCTAGGCAGCTAGGCACTCCCCCATCACCTATAATTGCCAAGACACCTTAACAGACAATTTGAAAAACAACATAACCTTACCATTGGTTGACATTTCTTGTGAACTCCACACACATATAAGATCTAGCTTTTAAAGACATTTCTGAAATGAGATAAAATCAAAGTTGAGGCACAAAATACAGACCTTTGATCTTCTTCCTTTGGAAATCAACCATCTTTCCTTGGACAGTCATTGCAGCCTCCCGAGCCTGCTCATAAAAAGAATATCAGAAACCTTGACATGGTACAATTATTCATAAATTGTGAAACCTTCATGCACTACTATAATAATATATTTAATAAATTGAGTTTATGGCCCGTTTATTATGCATATGACACAAAATTAAAGAAATAATAACACCAAAACCAAATGACACAAACAAATGATAACCCCAAGAGAACAGAAGGACCTAAAATAAACAAGTAACTTCTAATCTGAATCATTTCTCTGCAGATCATTGTCCTATATAGTTTTTTTTATGAATATCACCACCACGGTCCCATATAATTGGGACAAGGCTTAGATGATGATGATTGAATTCTAAATGAATGTAATGCTATAAACACATACAGCCTACAACTCACAGAAGAGAGCTTCACTTTATGAATAGGATCAATGATCTGCAGAGATACAGTTCTATTCTAACAATGCTCTATTATATTTTTTTATTTGATAAATAACAAAATTCTATTATATTCTAAAACAAATCGGAAAAAAAAACTCCATGAAATTAATATTTTTTCATGTATTTATTCAATTGCTTTTGAAGCCATGTATTTATTTAAATAGTAACTGCTTGTATATGCCAATATCATTTAGCAAAGGTACCAATATCTGTAACAATTATAGGCGAAGATGCAGGAAATTGCTAGTGTCAGTGTTAAAATCAGTGACAAGTAAAATTCAAATCGGGTTGCCAATTTTAAGTTCTCTTTATGTTGAATTTTAATTTTGTCTTGTTCAGAATGAAATATCAAATTTCAACAAAGTTTCAACCATATTCACTATTCAATCTCAAATTAGGTCCAGTTTTGTTCCAAGAACACTTAAATCTCTGCCTATAATAACATTATGACAGATGTCAACCAAGTTAGAATTTCGAGGAATCACAAGCGTGTCAAGAAGAGTGGGGGAGAAAAGAAGAGGTGAGATATTGAATCTAGTAGAAGAGGTGAGATGAAGAAGGTGCTTAAGTAGGAGGCTAGGAGCTAGTGTTGATAAAGGTGGGTCACTATTTAGTTTTTCCCAATGAAAGTATCAGTTGGAGTGTGAGAGGCTTAGGAAGTGCTAGGAAAAGAAGGGCTATCAAGGATTTGCTAAAAAGAGAAAGACTAGATCAGTGATTTAAAAGGTGTGCCTAGGCGCACAAGCAAGGCGCATTTTAGGGTAGGCACCTCGCCCAGGTCCTAGGCGCAGTCCATTCAAAAGGCGCACCAGGTTGTGCCTTTTAAAAATTTGCCGCTTTTTCCTTTTTTTGAGTCTAGCGGCTGGGTTGGGGGCTCCGCCCCCGGACCCCCGTGCCACGCCCCTCGAGGCAAGCCCAAACAAGTCCATGTTATGGTCTTAAAAGCAATTAAAACTATAAAATCAGTATTTTTTGTGTGAAAACTCAGATTTTAAGACACTAACATGGACTTGTTTGGGTGTGCCTTGAGGAGTGTAGCACAAAGGCGGCTCGTAGAATTAGGAATGTAATATGTCACATTAGCTACTTGATGCAATTGAGAAAAAAAAAAGAGATTGTGGGTTTTATATGCTTGAAAATGTTTTATATGTTTGATTTCATTTTTAAATTCTCATTTGAATATGCTTCACATATTATGTTATGTATTTTAACTTTAGATAACAGGTTTTTTAAAACATTTATTTTAAAACTTAAGTTTATATTTTTATTAATATTATGTTCTATAATTTTTTGAATTTTTTTATTTTTAGCTTATTTTTAAATTGTGCGCCTTGGCTCAAAAAAACGTGTGCCTTGCCTTGCGCCTTAGGCACAAAATGGCCCTTGCACCTTTTTTGCGCCTTTCGCTTTTAAAACACTAGACTAGATATAGTGATGTTGCAAGAAACTAAGCTAGCTGAACTAGATAGAAGATAGTGAGAAGTGTGTGGAGAGCAAGATGACTACATGAGTAAGTTGAACTTCACCCCCTTCCTGGGGAGCTTCAGGGAGGCCGGTTACATTATGGAGTAATGATGATGTTTAGAACCAATTGAAGAATTAATAGGTGGATTTTCAATTTACTTAAAATTCAGAAATTTGGAGGACGGATTCATCCGGGTATTAACTAAAATTTATGGACCTAACATATGAGAATCATGCGGAAGTGTATTAGAGCAGCTACTTTATGGGCAATTTGTGAAGAGAGGAACACCAAAATTTTCCAAAAGAATGAAAGAAGTTTATCAAAACTAAAGGGGGGCATTCTAACAAGGGTAATACATTGGCTGAAAACCCTGAAGTCCTTTCAATTTTTTACTTTCAATGACCCGTGGAGGAATTGGTTGGTAGTGCCCAATAGTTGTACTGAAGAAACAAGTCCTTTGTAGATTAGAATCCACCATTGGAAGGGATTATAAAGTTGAATTTTGATGGGAGCAGTCAGGGTAATCCTGGTTTGTCAAGAGTAGGTGGGGTTCTAGGAAATGAAGAAGGGTTTATCTTGTCATTGTTTTCAAGGCCAATAGGTAAAGGAGATTCTACTAGGGCTGAGTTGCTAGTTGTCGTACAAGGAATTCAGGTTGCAAATCAACTTGGTGTAAACAGTCCAACTGTAGAGGGCAATTCTAATGTGGTGGTGGGGTGGATGTCGGATATGGGTTCTGTTACTTGGCACTATGGCGACCTACTAAAGGAAGTCAAGTGGCTAACAAGGCATGTGACAACTAGGATACAATGGGTAAGCAGGTCGGCTAAAGCAATGGCAGAGTTCTTAGCAAAACAAGCAGCTTTTAGGGATTCTCTTTTTTGGGTTGTGTAGTAATTTCCAATTTTGAGATATAGTTGCAGAAGGGTATAGCTACACCTCGCCCCCCCCCCCTTGGGGTATTTGAATCAGTTTCCTTCTTTTGATAATAAAATCTAATACAATTATCAAAAAAAAATCATCAGTAGGATCCACCAACGACCAGTTTCATCAAACTTAATGTTTGTGCCATTCTCTAGGTATTCTGAAAATTCAAGGTTGGAGCTTGGAGGAGTATTCATGACAGTGAATAGAAGGTTCTTGTATATTTTCCTTTGCACTTAGTTTGTTAAATGTCCACTACTCTGATGATACTTGGTGCTTAAATAAGTCAAAGGAAGTTGGCTTCCTGGAAAACAAAATCTCTCTCTTTAGGTGGTAGGATTATACTTCTAAAAAGTTCCTTATCAAATCTGTCCTACTTTCTGTCTCTTTTCCCAATGCCAAGGAAAGTGGCCCAAAAAGTGGAAAAACTGCAGAGAGACTTCCTATGGAAATGGTGGGAAGAGAAGAAGATTCACTTGGTCAGCTGGGATCAGGTTTTGTGCCCCTAAACAAAAAGAAGGTCTGGGGGTTAGGAAATTGAAGGTCTTTAACAAGGCTCTTCTGGGAAAGGGATATGGAGATTTGGCAGAGAAAGAGGTAGTTGGTGGAGGAGCTTGCTTGCAGCCAAATAGAACACAGACTGTGGGGATTGGGTGACCACTACTTCTATGACCTCTCTGGGGTGCTCCATCTGGAAGAAAACCATGGAAGTTTTCCCTCTGATAAGTAAGGGTCTTTCAGTTAAGCTGGGAAATGGACAAAGGGTAAGCTTTTGGAAGGATATCCGGTGCTGTAACATGTCTTTAGCAGAGATGTTTCCTCAGTTGTACCAAATTGCAGAGAATCAAGATATCATGGTGGCTGACTGCTGTGAGGTCCAAGACAACATCTATGCTTGGTGCCCTTCTTTCAGAAGACATTTTCAGAATTGCAAACTGGACCTTGTGTCATATCTGCTGGGGTTGTTGTCCAACCAGAACCTGAACTTGCTTGAAGATGACACCTGGAACTGGAATTGGAATAGCGATGGTTTGTTCTCTGTTAACTCATTCGCCAGGAACCTTGAAAGTGGTCTTCAAGCTGATTTTCCTGCTGAAAAAGTCTGGAATCCGGTTGTCCCTTCAAAGCTAAATGCCTTGCTCTGGGTTGTGGCTTTGAATAAGCGTCTCACCAAAAAGAATCTGGTGAGGAGTCCAGCTCCAGGACCTGTCTTGTGTGTTCTGCAATCAAGTAGAAGATAGTAACCACTTATTTCTGTAGTGCTCTATTTCCACTACAATCTGGAACCACTTCTTGTCCTCCTGGCATCTCCATTGGGCTATGCCAGCGACTCTTCTTGACCTCTTATGGTGTTGGGAACAAAAACGACTGTCCAAGGTAGCAAAAAGTGTTTGGTCCTCCATTCCTGCAGCAGTAATTAGTACCATTTGGGCTGAAAGAAACAACAGAATCTTCCAGAACAAACACAGGGAAGTGGATCAACTAATTCCCTTTACTTTTGGGAAGTTAGTCTCCTGGACTGCTTCTGTGAAAGGGGTTCAACCAAGGGTTTTGGGAGCCCAGCTGATAGATGGTGATGTTTAACTTGTAATGTATTCCTGGGTTATTGGCCTCTGATTTGTTTTTTTGAGGGGCCTATTGTATTCTGTAATCTGGTTCCATCTTAATAAATATTTACCTTACCTTTTTCAAAAAAAAAAATAAAGTCAAAGAGAACTAAAACTTGGCTGCTAAAATAAACATGTCATTCAACTGCTATCAAGATACAATGCAGTGGAAGATAATCTAGCTGGGAGTGGCATGTCTAAAGAAAGTTTTACTTCTTTTTCTGTACAAGGAAATCTTTTTGTAAATCAGGGCTTTGGGGGTTAGTGCTGCAGGGGCAGCTTTTGTTTTGCCCTTGAGTATAGTATCTTGTTGTACATGATCCCAATTTATAACTTGCAATGTAATACAATACATTCTCTCAAAAAAATTTTGATAAAATAGTGAATATTTAGGTTTCACATGTATAGTTTAGATGTGATAAAATATATCAAATAAAAGAATTTAATACAAAACCATCCCTCAAAATGTAAAAGGTTGCATTTCTTTAACAAATCAACAAGGGATTTGTGAAATACATTGACTGGGGAAGGGGAAAAGGAATTAGAGCTAGCGAATAGGGCATCCAAAAAATTTGAAGAGAAACAACACTTCCCATGTAATGTTTAAATATGAGATTCTATTACAGCAGTGTTTTAAAAGGCGTGGGAGGCGTACGCCTGGAAGAGCGCCTCCAGGCGAGGCGCTCCCAAAACGCCCTGAGGCATATGACAGAGGCGCTGATACCTCTGAGGCATACGCCTCAAACCATGCGCTTTCTTCATGAGGCATGCTAGAGGCGTATGCCGCATGCACATCTTATATAAAAACACAGAAAAAGAAAAAGAAAAAAGAAAAAAAAAGGAAAAGAAAAGAAAGAGAAGGGAAAGAAAAAGAAAGAGAAAGAAAAAAAGAGAAAAGGAAAGAAAAGAAAAGGAAAGGGAAGAGAATAAAAGATAAGGGGAAAGAAATTGGTTTGCCCCGTGCCCCTTCGACTGGGGGGCCCTCCGCTTCGACAAGAACCCCCCCCCCTTCAACTAATGTTATGCATCTTTATTCTTTTTAATATAAAAGATTTTTATTAAAAAAAAATGAGATCCCCCTTCCTCTTCATCCTCCCCCCTTCCTCCTCCTAACCCCTCTCCTCTTAAGGAGGCTTACACCTCTTGCGTTCTGAACTACGCCTCACGCCTCTAGGTAGTGGAACGCCTCGCATCACACCTCCACATTTTAAAACGTTGTATTACAGTGATGACCATTTCTTGTGGTATTTCCTATAAAATATGCATGTGGTAAATAAGATCTGAGACTTTTTGTGGACTATTAAGCATTAACATCACATAGTGTGGACAATCTCCTACAACCTTCACTAAGCTGACTTCTGATGCAAGGGCCTAATTTTATATACAAGATCTTTTGGGAGAGGGCATGTGATAAGTATTACAGGAAACCATTAGAATATATTACCTTGTATTCATCAATTGCATCTTGAGCAAATGCAATATCTACATCCTTTTCCCTGAAACATCATAACAGTAACCATCATAATCATCAGAGTATCCGCTCTTAAAGAAATGCACAACCACAACAAAGCATGAAAGACAATGTTGCACAACTAACCAAAGAAAGTAATGCAAACATCCATGCATACCTACACACACACACACACACACAAAGACCTATGCATGCTACAACAGAAAAATGTACCAGGTTGCTTCTGCATATGAAAGTCCTCGCCACTTGACTAGATATTCTGGCATCACATCATCCGACCCACCCTTACTGATTCTGTCGGAAAATATTCTTTCCACCTGGTAATTTCATTTCATAGTCAACAAATTATTAAGAATTTGAAAGAGAAAGTATAGGATAGAAAGAAAGCAGTGAACTGAAAATAGAATGAAAGAAATCAAAAACCTGACTATGTTGCTTTATCAGATCCAAGTCCATCTCCTTGTTCACGTCATGAACCTCAACCTGATGAAAACATAGAGACATAAGTTGGAGTTGAGAATAAAAATTACCAAAACAACCAAATTTATTTAGTGCATATGTGAAACATTCCCTTACTAGTTACTACCAAATGACCACAATAGACATAGTACATGGTTGAGGAAGTGCTTGTGGAGGTTGCCTGAAGATGGGGGCAAACTGTATCACAAAGTGGTAACAAGTATTTATGGGCAGATGGACAACAAACAAGATGCTGGATTATCTACTAAGGTTTTGTGGGCCTCTCCATGGAAGGCTACCCATTTCATCCTCCCTTGCATCAGGCATGATGTTCGTTATGGTAACAGTGTCAAACTTTGGGTGGGAGCATGAGAGGAGCATGAGAGGGTTGAGCATTCTTCCTTAAGACCAATTTCCCTTTCTATATGCTTTGTCTGCTTATAAAGGGGAAACTGTCTCAAAGTTTGCAATTACCTCAGTTCCTCAAAATGGCTTTGATTGGAACTTAGGTTTTAGAAGGGGTTTTTGGATTCCAAGTGTCCTTGTATCTTTGTATTTTCTTTTTTCATTTCTTGAAGTTCTTTGTGACTCTTGGAAGATAAGTGTGTTTGTCTTCCACTTGTAAATTTTCTACTGATGAATTAATGAAAGTGTTATTGATCAAAAAAAAAAAAAGACTAGACATCCAGACTTCGATGTCTTTTAAGTAAAAGGATAGAAATACAGAAGCAATAATTGAATGCATTACTACTAGGGTGGCTCACAACATATGATAATGCCAATTCAAGTGCATCTCCACATAATCTTGCCTCTCTTCCATGGTGGTGAGAAGAAAGATGTCTGAAAAAAACTTCTCAAATCACCTAGAGGAGACCACTTGCAAGCAAAGGCAGAGGGAATTCTTCCAATATAGCAAACACCAAGTTTCATGAGATAGCAGGTTGAAAGTATGAGCTCATTAGCTTTGCACAGGGAGCACACACGAGGTGATAGATTTCAGAAGGGTATTCTCCATTGGGGATTCACAAAGGTGTTTGTTATGAAATACCTCCCAACTAAAAGCTCTAATCTCAACTGGCATAGTCCCTTCCCTATGGCATTCATAGGACTCACCAATGAAGGATTAGGGTCTCTAATTAGTTAGGGTCTCAGAGCTGTTTTTCTCTCTAATTACTTGTGAACGCAGTGTTAAAAAATCAAAAGATTAATTTTATGTGTGTAACTATTAGACTTTATTAGATTTTATAAAAAGAACAAGAAATATACAATATGCCAAGCATCCTTTTGTGAACTAGCATAGCAAGCAGCCTACACACCTGATATGTCATTTTCACTACATTCGAGCCCACCCCTCAACAAAAATAAAAATAAAAATAAAAATAAGTGTCCTGTATTTGCTCCATGCTAGGACAAGGCATCAGCCAAATTGTTTGTCAAAATCTTAGAAAAAAATAGGTTCCATCTCCTGTGCCAATTTCCTGCCTCCCTGACAATGCATTCATACTTCCATAGTCCATGATTGCTGTCTCTCATCTGGCCTACCACTACCTTGAGTCCCCTTCCAGTATTACATTTTTTAAATCTATAGTGATTCCAGCTCTTAATACTTGCAGCACAGCTGGTACTTATGCCCTTGTAGAATTCCCAAAGCTTCCATTTCAAAAAGAGTTCCCAAAGTTGGCCAGTCCAAAGTACACTGCAAGTATTTTCCTATTTTCATCTCCCCACACACTCCACCTATACCTGATCACACTGGTTCCAGTGCTGCATCCATTAAAATTCAGTTTGTTCAGTACTGTGGACTCTAATAAGGTGTGGTGCGTCTGGATGATTGCATCTACTGGGCCCTACTGTTGAGTGATTGAAATCACATGGTTTGAACCACATCACACTCCATAAGGTGTTCTGCACTGTGGCACGGATAAGGTATCTTAGATCTACTGGGCCCTACTGTTGAGTGATTAAAATTACATGGTTTGGACCACATCCCACTCCATAAGGTGTTCTGCACTTGGTGTGGATGTACTATTAGCAAAATTTTAAATACTAAAATATTTCAGTCATTTATTACATTACGTATAGTAATCATCCAAATTGACCATGGTTCACACCGATCCACAAGATTTCAGCATAGAAGAAAAATTGCAATGTTTTGTGTTTCAATGGATTTTAAACATGCCACACTCCTAAAAGAACGCCAAATGGGTATGGTGTGTTTCAGAACCAAGTAATCCACAGAATATCTACAGTACAGACCCCCCCCTGTTGGTAATACCTTGGTGGATTCCATTGCACAAGAAGCACAGTCCTTGCAATTGGCATGTTGGACACTTGGACCCCAACTATCATCCTCTAAAAGGGTGTACTGACATGGCAGTTGTTTTTGGTTTTAAAAAACAAAATAATACATATTGGTGAAAACCCCCCAAGTAAGCCACCCATTTGAGTAAACTTGCAAATCTAGTGAGTCAACTTGAAAGTCAAAAGTAAATGGTTTATTAATGTATTCATATATATAACTTTGAACAATGGAAAATGATAGAGGCCCTGATTTTCCAGCTCTTTCTTCACTTAAAGCATACAGTTTTCAAAAAGAGACATGCTTGCTGAGACATTGTAATGGAGGTGAAGCATCTGGTTAGACAACTAAGAGTGACTTTTATTTGGCTGCAGATATCATCAAATCAAGGAAGATGCATTGGTAGAAAAGGAGTATAGAGGAACCAGCTATTTTGGGTCTACATATTTAATGTATTGACGCTAAATAAGCATAAAGCATGTAATCATGTTTTAAAATGTTGACATATTTCCCAATACTCCCATGACATAATTCTATTTCCATAGGTATTGACATGAGATATTATGGAAATTGCTATATTTCCCATTGAAAACTAACTTTATTTTTTGAAACTGTGAAGTATGGTCTAGAAAAGTATCAAAATTGTACAGAACAAGATTCTAAATATCGATACAGGCCGATACACCTGTATCGGTGCTTTTTTTTATGTTTTATTTTTTTTTCAAAACCGGTTCAGAGGGGTCGGTTTAAGTCCCAGGTACCCTCTGAATCATGGCCTGTCCCGATACACCCCCTGTACGATACATAACAATATTTTGAACCTTGGTACAGAATACACAAGATGGTACCATTGATGAGTTAGTTAAGGTAACTTCCAAGACAAGAACCCAGTTAATGTATGGGGGGGCGGGGGGGGGGGGAGGAGTTGTGGGGTTCAGAGTTCTATCTTCATTCAGAGAGCAACTCCAATCGTAGTGGTCGAGTGATACCCACGAGGAATTTCTTCCCCTACTATCATTTTTCTTCTCTTATTTTGATTATAACCCATTATTTTCATCTAGTTGAAAAAGACTATCATCAATTTCTTACATTTTTGTACAAGTGTTAAATCATGTCTCAAGGATGTACCCTTAGAATATATCAGTTTTAGAGTGAGATAACCCTTTTTCCATTAAGACAATACCTATTACATATCAAAAAGAACATTTAAATTCATTTATTCAGGTTTATAGTACTCTAGAAAATCACAATGGATAAAAATGTTCCAAGAACATGGACGGAAAACTAAGAGGGCTATTTAAATTGTAGTCCTTTTTTTGATAACTGAAGTATCTTAGTCCAAGTTCATTGCATAGTTGTCTACACACCATAAGCATTCCATGAGAAAATAGGCCATGAACTGGATAGCCTTCAACTCTCATCATGAAGTTGTCTGGAAATGTACATATTACATATTTCCATGTCATTATTTTAGTCACAGAAGACAAAGATGTACTGCTCCGTCTGTTGAAAGCTGAAAAGTTCTGAGTTGCCAGATATAACTTCCTGGAAGGTGTCTCCTATTACTGATTATCCTGAAAAGATGGGGCCACTATAACTCAACCAGTATGGCTGTCAAATTAACTTATTGAGAGAAACCCAATTGACCAACAGAATTTTCAATTTTTACCTACTTTGGAATTGAACTCGCCAATAAATTTAAGTACTTAATAATTACAAAAGTTGTATCACAAATACGAAACAATTGGAAGAAGAAAAGATACAGTTAGGACAAATAATATGTAAATTTATTGTTAGATAAATCTCAAAGTAGAAAGGGAGTCTTAATAGATTATAAAATTAAAGCATGTCAATTATCCATCACTCACCAAGAAAGAAGGAAATAAGTGTATATTACCTCCTCTCGTGACAGTGTGCTTCTATAACTCCATTCTTCCATTGCTCTTTTTGTATAATTTAAAACCTTCTTAAATCCACTAACCTGAGAGTTTACAAAAAGAGTCAATAACATATTCAACATCAAAAAATGACAACGTGAGAAAGAATACATTATAGTAAATTCTTGACTTATATCCAAATGCTACCCCCAAAATGATCTAATGACTTACATTTTTGAGATCAAAAAATGATTTCCACTGGCAGTGTAAATATGACTGCCCTTTCCATTTTATAAGAAACTCCACCTCATTCCAATCAATTTCAGAGTCTGACAAGTGGTTTAAAATGGTAGGCTCTATCGATTTGTTGTTCCTCAAGGCTTCTTCAGCCATGCCCTTTGGTTGGTGCCACAGTACCTTCTCAATTGAGTCGCTATCATCCTCTTCAAGGTCCTCCTGTTAGAGAAAGAGTAATATATGATAATGTACAGAAATGAAAAAGATATTTGTAAAAAGTATAGGGTTGTAAATCTGATCAATAAAAAAGCATAGGGTTGTAAACTGTATCTTTTTTTATATAAGTAGTAAATTATCTGTTTTTTCCAAATTCAAATTCTAATCTGAATCCAATTCAATTAAGGCAAAACAAATTTGATACATTTAAGTATGTATCCATTAATAAAATTGGTCTAATTTTGCATTTAATATGTTACTAGTTCATTTTAATATATATTGTGGTAATATCTGCTAATTTAATTTATCAAAGGTATGCAAATATCCTAATCCAATCTGACAAATAATCTGAATCCAATGGAATTAATGGATTTGATACGGATCTAGGTATATCCAATTTGAATCCGATCCATTCAAAAGGATTCTGATTTAGAGATAGCATGAGGAACGTGAACATTGAAAATGAAATGAACATAATAGAACATGTTATTTTACAAAATCCAATCCTTCGATACAGCAAGTCCATCTCAAAAAATAGCATGCTTCCTTCTTCCTTATCTATGTTTTTGACTTTTTTCCAGCATTCATGTTTGCCAAGTTCAAGGAACCAATAAGTTCCTTACAGAAATATTTGCTTTCGCATGCCCTTTAAATATTTATTTTTGTTTACAAAACAAGTGGGTAGATTGGGGCAAACTGAAATAATAGATAGAATACAATAGGATTTTGGAAATTGACATGCAAACTAGAGTAACAATGTCAATAACATAATTTGCCAATATGGGCATCTAAGCATGTTTAAGTAACTAGGCGTTATACACTAATATGTGGCGAAGTTTGTAAACTAAAAGGCAAAATACATATAATGGTAGAAGGTAGTAACAATAATAGCCTTCCTGAAACCTTCATTTTATAAGATATTAGTAATGAATGAATAGAATGGTTAAATAGCCCCACATGGAAATGATGAAGGTGCAGAATTAGAGCGACTGTGAGCCAAGTGATTAATATTCTTGGCACTAGGACCATGGTATTGAGCATTTAATAGTAACCAAATCAAGAAGATTCAACAGTATTGAGTAGCTGAAATGCATCAATTGGAGATTTTTATGCTGTGCGAGTCATCTAGCACAAACTTAGCGGAAAAAAGTAAGAGCAGGCTGACCCATGTTAACTAACCCATGTGAATTGCGGTAAAGCTTTCACTTCCAGGAATTGAACACTGAAGGTATAAAAGAACATGAACCACATTTTGGATTTACAAAAGGTCAGTTCTTTGTTCAGCCATTAAATATCTCATTCCACCAAACAGAAGAAACATGGATCTGAAAATTTAAACTCAAAAGATATCTTATTTCTGCCATATTGACATACTTTACACAACTGAAAGTTTGAAATTCAAATTTATTTTCTGTAATTCTCCAGAATTTCCAATCCATATGGACGCATATGTCAACACATAGCATGTAAAAGGTTTGTTATACATCAATAGTTGCAATGAAACAATATCATGGACATGGATAATGGTACAGACCTTTTGGGGTTTTTTGGTCTTTCCTTCATCAACTTCTTCACTTTCTTCACTTTCAACATATGATACTTTCCGCACTGACCTACTTGAAGTGCGGAGCTCACTACTGCGCACACCAGCATTTGCAGAGATTGTGGATCGACCACCATTGTTCTTACGGAGATGTGCACCCCTCTTTGTTCTACCTTTGAAGTCCTCATCACTGTCATCTTCTGTGTCTTTTGCTGATGATTCATCATCATCAAAAGACATTCTTCTTCTTCTTTGACGATTATGTGCAGCAGAAGGCTTCTGTTCCCTGGCAAACTTCAAATTACGTCCACCTTTATATCCGCCCTTGCGCTTGGGTTTCCCCATATAATCTGCATCATCTTCATCTGAGATATCAAGGTCGTCCTCATTAAAGTCATCCTCGTCTGAGTCATAGCTATCCCACTCTTTATCCTGTCATCATTAAAAAAAAAAAAAAGACAAAACCTGGCATATGGTTAGTGTGCCAGTATTCAATCTGCTGTTTACGATTGGAATTCAGAAGCATGAAAGCACAGAGCGAAGTTGCAAGGCTCATCATTCAGTATCCAAAATTAAATACCTATAACCAGAAACTATAGTTAGTGAAAAAACCATCCAAAACTAACAAGAAATGAAATAAAATGGTTTAAAAAAATCAATAAATAAATACTTCAACTACTAGCTTTTTCTATGAATACTTTAGCTACCAGTTTTCATCATGATATTTCATAAGAGGCATTTCTACTTCCTTCTCTATATATCTCTGTGAACCTTTTCTCTCTTTGAATAAAGTTAATTTCTTCTCAAAGAAAGAAAAAATCTGTGAACCAAACAGAGTTTCATTCCACTCTATATACATGGCAGAATAAGGGCTCTGGCCCTTTATTTTTTTCCCACTTTCTCTAGTACTAAGTATTAACATACACATGAACATACTGTCTCTCCACCCATTTGTTTCACTGCCATATTCGACACTCTATGCCTTTTTTAACTTATTCTCCCATTAGGCCATTCTCCAGTTTACACTAACAAAATTGCATTCTCTTTGTATCTTTCTCTGGCATCAACAAAATTGAGACTCCATCCTCTTGTTTTCCCCTGTAAGTATGTAGGTTTGCTTCCATTATACTTCTAATGGTTGATCCTTTCATGTTATACCACTTTTTTTATGAATAATGTTACACCACTTTTATTATTTAATACTTGTTACCAAAAACCAATGATTCTAAAGTATAGGTGAAAACCTTAAACTAGCCAAGTTTTTTTATGAAAAACCATCATTTAGGTAATGCCTAGGTGGACATCTTGTCGCCTACCCATTTCTTGGCACATTGACAAATGACAACTATAACCTACATGCCAATCAATAAGCAAATATAGAGAACCAATAGACAAGTATTGCATGAATCCTATATATGAATTGGTTATCCATGCTGAACATGCATTGGACTCCAACATACCATGGATTCCTACACTTCAGCATACGATTCCTACAAGTGAAACATAAATCAACAGCCACCACACATCATTGCTACAAGTTTTCTACACCTAGATGGAAAGATTTTTTTTTTGAATTATAACTATAGTTTGTTTCATGCATACACGAATCTTGAGCTTCAGAAGGCTACTAACTAATGGAACTTTCCCCAAACATGTTGGATTCAGACACCTGCCTCCATACCCATGCAACACAAGATACACAACCAAGTCAAACACTCCCAATAAATAATAAAAAAAGCTATTCCATGTAAGACGATGGTATAGATCTCAAGTTCATAGAATCACCAAGAGTGCACCCATCAAAGTTCAGCTTGATGTAATCAGTAGGTGACAAAGACCAATCAAGACCCCCCCCCATGTCCATTAAACTTGGAATACTTTATAGGTAATATGAATTCAGCATTCTACACATTTCAATAATTAGGGAGAACAGAAAATGGGGAGAAGTAATGCATGTTAAACAGAAAACCAAAATTTTAATCCTTAATCATGATTAACCAAAAAATACTATTAAACACAAGGGAGAGGACAAGAGGAACAAGGAGAAAACACCAAACAGAGAACAGTGCGAACAAAGAAAATAAGAAAAAAAATTGTAGGTTATTCTGTGAGAATGAGGTGTTAAATCTAGAAATCAAGGCAATTATATATGTTAAACCAAGTCCAAACTAACTTACTACAAATGGTTCCTTCTATTTGTAATGACCAAGTTATAAAATGTACATGTGTGATTGTTCCTTTATATTAAATTCTTTCTGATGCCTGGCCAAAAACTTGTGTTTTTTACAATTCTCCCCAAAAATATTTTCAAGTGATCGTAATGAGATACCAATAATAAGGTTGTAAACCAACCCCCATGATTTCACAATTTTTATTTATGCACGGTTTTCAGAAGCTGTGATGACAACTGAAATGTATGATGGTAGTGTGATACAGGGAAAAAAAAAAAAACATCACAACTTAACCTTGTTCCTTTTGCGGCTGCTTGTGCCTCCATAATCAGGATCAAAATCTTCATCATCTGGATCATCTTCTGCAATCAAAAAATTAATATTTGTTATATCATAATGCTGAAACAGCCGACAAATTATTAAAGCTTTCTTGAACTTAGAATTTCAGTCAGTCTAGAAAGTTAAGTAATTAACATCAAGAAAAAGTACCATCTTCATCATCCTCATCCTCATCTTCATCTTCATAATCAATATCATCATCATTGTCATATTTATGAGCATTTGCAGCCTTTGAACTCCTTGACACGTTATTATTGACAGCAACAGGTGTGGATTGTGGCCTAAAACTTGAAGTGGTTGACCGGTTGAGTTCTCTGTAATGTAAAGAATCACTCTGCTCTTCTCCATCCTGCTCATAATAATCATCAGACAACATCTCATCTGTGGGGACATCAGTATGACCTCGCTGAAGCCGAACCTCTTTCTGACCCTCATAATCTTCTGACTCCGACCTATCTTCCTTCTCATCTGAGGAATGATGATCAGATCCCTCCTCATTCTTATAATCAGAATCCATGTCCTTAGAATCCTGCACTGACTCAGATCCTTCCCGAGGAGACATGGGCTGACAATCCTTCCAAAAAGAAGAACCCCATTTTCCAACCACAGCATTTCTTCTTCCTGATGGCTGAAAATTCTGTTTTTGTCCGGCAATTCCATTCTCACCAGATCTATCATCCAGTGGCCTATTGGTATCATCTGGTTCATCCTCACTCAGGTAGTGTTCCTCCATCTTCAACTCACCATCCTTCTCGCTTGAACTTGCATCCAAATCTTCATCACCTACTGAATTATTAACTCTTTCAACACTGTGATCATGGCCTTTATCATCCAGGACAGTGCGTGAATCTTTCCCGTTTGAGTAATTTCTAAAGAATGCCATCTCTCTTTTACATGGAACTAAATGTATGTCAAACTCATAGTCTGAAAAAGTCTGTGCTGCAAAGCCAATACAAGCAGAATGTGACAAGTAATCCATGGAAACAACAAAATAGATTTGATATAAAACTTTCATATTTTTCTTCAAAAAAAGCATGAAGAACAAGCAGACCATGTCAACTATTAGACATGCTCAAATAACAACACAAAATCAAGCAATTGGAGTGGGAATGAAGGAAACAAGCAACTCTTGCTCATTCAAACTTCATTCAGCAAAAACACATGAACAGCCAGACATTGAATGAAGACTATTTACAGTTCAATCCACAACCGTTTTTACGGGAATTCTCTCTGGAATTGCAACAAAAAAAATACTCTACCCAACTAAAAGCATTAAAAAAGTAATGACAATAAACTGAAGTTACATATGATGCTTTGTCATTTGGAACGCCAAGACAGCGAGAATGACAGAAACTCGAGGAAAGAGCAACAAAAGTCAGGTGGCAAGGAGTTGATGGAATCGAAAGTTATTCTAGTCATCCAACCATCGCCACAATAAGTATCTACGAGAGTTCAAATGAAGTCTGGAAAGCAGCTAGAATTTTTCGGCATGGCAACACACAATTTCCACACACACTCCACCCGACAATTCAATTCAAACACCAAAAACATCTCAAATCAAATCGAATCCGATCCAGAAACCTTGAAAAGTGATCAATGCTAGTGAACAACCAAAACAAAGCAGACCAATAGAGGAAACAGCGGATCGGTCACCATAAAACAAAAGCAGATATAATCGACAGCCAAAAACCCTATTGAACTCCCATCGCCCAACCTTAAACTCGAGAAAACCCTAAATCCACCATTAGAGACCTCAAGTCGCCGAGAAATTTAACTGGAAATGGAGATAATCAGACAACTAGAATAACAAATAGAGCATCAGATAAACTTACCTCCGGATACACGATAACTAGATGAAATAATCGCAGAAGATGAATAGAAAGAAGGTGTGTGCAGGTTAATAATCGTGCACACGTTAACGGAAGAGACGGCCGTCGGGAACTCAAGAACCGACGGAGATTAAAAAATGATTTTCGGGTTCGGACGAAATATTTTGAAATATTAGTACAGGGGTGGCGGCTAACCTGAGCCGGATGGTAAGAGAGTAACCGATTCAGAGTCTCCGATGGGACGATTCGATTTTCCGGTCGACGATGTCCACGAAATGAAACGGGAGAGAGAGAGAGAGAGAGAGAGAGAGAGAGAGAGAGATGATATCAAGAGGATGCAGGGGATTTGTTTTTCATTTCTTTTATTATTTTTGTTTGGAGATACGTGTTATATACACACTCTCTCTCTAGTTTCTCTCTCTAGATTTAGTCTGCCGTTAGTCCGATTAAAGGTTGCCGGAAGTGTGCGGTGGCGAATGTAATAGGTCCACGTGGCAAAGCTCTCTCCGGCGGGTTGAAACGTCGTCCGATTTACGGTGTAGGGTATTCGAACCTTTAGGGGTATCGACGCGGCTGTGCGGTTGAAATTAAGGGTTTTAATGTAACGAGGGCTTTCTTCCGTAATGCCTTGTTCAAGGTTTTAAGGGTAGTTCTGTGCACTACATAGGAGCAAGGCGTGTAAGAGCGGGAGCGGGGGCGCGAGCGGAATGGGAAATGTCTGTATAAACCTAGACTGGTGGTCGACCCGCTACCTTTACTGAATGACAGGTAGCCGGTTCAACCAAGCATGACAACAATTCAGCCGTCACAAATAGAAGGGAGGTGAGGTAACTAGGAAGGGAGGCAAGAGTTAAGAAAAGTGTTTGGGAGAGGGGTGGGGATGATCATGGGTCGGGCCAGGCCAGGCCAGCCCGAGCCGGGCTTAACACTATGATAAGGGCTATAACCTAGGCTGGGCTGGACTTGATTCTGATCCAATATCTTTTACCTATAATGTATTACAATTATATAATATTTTATATTGAAAGGCATAAAAATATACAATTATTTAATGCATTATTAAATATATAATATTATATATTTTCTTAAACTATTCTTAAGGTTTAGGAAATTGACTAATTATACTCTTATTGTTTCAGTATTGTCTTAAAGTACCCTTGTTTTTCTAACAATTGACTAAATCTTCCTTATCGTCAGTATCTGTTAATAGAATGACTAAAAATACTATTTTTCCCATCATTCTTCTTAGGAAGTTTCTTCTCTATAACATTGGCTTTCTCGGCCTTACTGTCAAGTCAGGACTAAAGGAGTCCAATGCTAGACCTGCTTACACTTCAAGGTAAATAAGCTAGAAAAAGGACACATTAGAGATTATTTGCAGTCACTGGATTTGGAAAAGACGGTTGAAAGGCATAAAGGGAGTGTGTCTTAGCTTTGTTTCATTTCCTTTCAGTATCATCTTCTAAGAATATGTATTCCTTCGACTCTCTCGCTTGGTTGCCAGAGAGACGATGGTAGCCACCTTCAGACTAGGCGATAGTCATCCAATTGAGTAAAATCATCACTCAAGGTAACGTCTATCAATGTAGAGTCAGACCAAGAAAACACAAAACCAAATCAGATCATATGGAAAATCACAACAACAATAAAGAAGTCAATCGAAACTCGAAGAGAAAGAAAACCTTAGGAAATCACAACAACAAGAAAGAACAATCGAAACTCGAAGATAAAGGAAACCTTAAGAAATGATTCACTTTAAGCCTACATGCTTCTGTCGTGACTAATAATGGCAATGACAGAAAGGTAGATCATAAGAAATCTTTCTAGTGAGCTTGTTCCCAATGAGATCGAGGACTTGAAGGAGAAAAGATTTTCACTCAAGAATCTACCGATGGACTGGCCATTGAATCTGCCCAATCTGGTGTTAAACATTAATTGACAGAATTGTTGTTGCAACTACCACCGGCTACGTGCATTGAGTAACCGCATATTTAAGTATCTCTCAAATTTCAAATATGGGTTCCTTGCAGCTACCACCGTGACTGCAACGATGGAAACACTAACATCCCTGAGAGACAACCTAGTGAAGGTATTGCAACTTGAAGGACTGGCTTTTTTTTTTTTTTTGCTTCATAGCTTTTCCCATTACGCCAATGGAGCTTTTCCATCTCTATTTTTTTTTTTTAAATCAAGTAAACTACTACTTCCACGAAACTAGAGGCTCAGGTAGTAGATGTGGTTGTGGCCATGTCGGAGTCGACAAATGAGGCAATCAAAGCGAGGTCCCTCTTCCTCTCATTACCTTCCCTGATGCCATAGGAAAGCCACTAGAACTATAGAGGAACATAGCGAGAGATGAACATTGCGAACCATGGGCAAATGAACATAGCTTGCTGAGCAACGGTGGTTTCCCCGTAGAGGCATACAAACGACGATTCTCAAAACCCCTTGTAGGTGATCTTATTCCTTCTCATCCAAAAACCACACCTCCTCTAGATCCAGATCTGTTGTTGCAATCCACTCACACCAAAGACCCCTTCACAATACAAGGGCGCAAGAAGGTTTGATCATTGGTATCACCGATGACAACCCCTTCACAATACAAGGGCGCAAGAAGGTTTGATCATTGCAGCAGCGAGTTCAGTTGATTGTCTCAACCCCCTTTCATAGGTTGTTGTGCGCATCAGTTTGGGAGTGGAAACTAGAGAAGAGAGGTCTAAGAGGAGGACGATGGAAGGCTAGCAGTGCTGGTTTGAGTAGAGAATACAATGATCTTTGCTAAAAGGGTGAAGTCATGTATAAACAATCATTAACGGAGACTTAACGAGAAGGGAGCTATGCAACAATTGTCAAGAACAATAGGGGTACTTTAAGACAATACTTAAATAGCAGAGGTATAATTAGTCAATTTCCTAAACCTTATGGGTAGTTTAAGAATTTTTTCCTACCTATTATAAGTGTCGTATGTCGTACTATAATATTTATATATAAAATATATAACATTACATAGATTAACATATATACATGATACATATATTTATATGTGTGTTAGGTCAGGCTTGAAGTATTAGGCCCAAGCTTGAAATTGAAATTTGCTAGTTTGGGCTTTGTGTAGGCCGGAATGAAATGATCACCCTTAGAGATGGAACCATAGGATGTGCAATTTTTTAACAATTAGTTAGAATGTTCAATCCATCACCTAGTTAGGATTTCTAGTTTGTTTTGCCCCAAGTTGGGTGATATTCAAAGCATCGTCTACTTTAGTGCAAACCTATTGACTTATATGGTTAAATTAATAGCCTATTCAAACCATTCATATGTCTCAATTCAAACAAATGAAAATAAATTAAATATTAAGTAATAATAGTAAGGTGGTTGAGAAACAAAACAAAGGAGTTTGAAGTTGAGATTGAGAAGGAAGTGTAAGATATAGGAATGACAAGAGGCATGGAAAGATTGGGTTTTACATACCCCATCCCCAACCCCGAACTCAAACATCCCACCTTGTCTCCATCCCCATATACCAACAAGACTAGATATCACAATCCCATCTTTGTCCCCATGTGGAATAGGGACCCCGAATTTGTCTTGCCCCACTCCGACAATTCCTACTTGTAAACATATCCCTACTCACCAAAGTTTTTGGGGTTGTCTAAAACCTGCCCCGAACCCAATTAGCGGGCAAAAACCCACCCTAATTGTGAGTTAGAGCCCCAATGAGAATGGGCCAAATTACCATCTCTAGTAAGATAGCGAAGGGAGGGGAAGGAAGGTGTCAACAACATGAGTAGAGATAATTGGCATCTCAATGACTCTAAGGCCCCGTTCATTTTTAGTTACCTGGGTAAGTACGTTTACCCGGACAAGTTTTACCTAAGAACACTTTCCCAGATTCCAGTGTTCTTGTGCGATACAAGTTACCCAAGAGAGAGGGGGAAGGAGAGAGCATTATTGGTTCATGGGTAAGTTACTTACCCACCTTTTAGGAGTGTATCAGTATTTAACTGATACTCTTTGGTATCTTTGGTTACTATAGGTCCCAAAATAGCAACAAATGAGCATGGGGATCTTGGTCAATTTACCGGTTGATCAGCTTACCCCCCACTAAATACTAATAAGCGAGCAAGGCCTAGCAAGTTTGCAAAATACAAGAGGATGAAAATGTGTAATAAGGTGTTTGTGTTTTACTTGTGATGGCAGCATCTACTACAGTAGCAATGATAAGTATTCTTCCCTATTCCCTTGTTATAAAGAAAGAATCATATAAAAACTATGAGAAAACTTCACCTCATATTCCTATCCAAAGGTGTTCATTTGGGTTGTGCTTGGTTTGAAAGAAAAAATGTAGGGGAAGGAAAGGGAACCCACCTTTCCATATTTTTTTTCTTCTAACCAAACAAATGGTTACTTTTAATTTGTTGATCCCGATATAGATAATACATCCATGTGCATATAGATGCATGTATATATATAAATGTTTATATGATTACATACAACCATGAAGACATACTCAATTTGGGTTAGACTAGGTTGCCTAACACCTTAACCCTAACCAACCCAAAGTTAAGTTCATATTCTTCAATCCTAACCCTAACTTAAACTCACCAACTATTTTTTAAGGTGGTATGGCCTAACTCAACTCAAGTTAATCTTAACTAGAGTTTAAGTTGGTATGGGCTAACTCAACCCCAGTTAAACTCACCAAGGATGATGCCATCAACGATGGTGATACCAAAAGAAAAAGAAGAGGAAGTCACAAATTTAAGTTTTTGTGAAAATAGCAGGGCAAGGTTCCTTCAAATATATATGCAAGTTATGGCATTTGGAAGTTTTCATACACGTTTAGTGTGCAACTTGTGACCTAGTCACTAGGTCGAACAAGTAAATGGTCTAATTGCCCAACTTGATTAGTTTTTTACCAAGTCAACATTTTTTTACCAAAGTCAAGGTTTTAGGAGAATCGAACCCAAAATTATGGTCAATGATAATTCAAATGGTCTAACTGGCCAAGTCAACGTTGGGTTTAGGGGTCAAAACCAAGCCAAATAAGTTGGAGTAATGAAAAACCAAAATAACCAAAACTAAAATTTTCAATTTGGTCTTTGGTTAAAACAATTTCTTTTGGCTCAGTTTGGAAGGAGTACAAGTGCTATTATATAGAGTGCAAAACCTTATATTTTGCATTATTTTGTATGCATTTGCATAGTACATATTTGCATTTGTACTCTTTCCAAACTCAACATTAATATAGAATTATATGTTATAAATAATAATGTTTGGTTAATTCAATAACAATGCTCACCCCTAGATAGTGGTGGAGTCAGGAATTTCCTTTTTCTCCGTGGGGGGTGGGGGAGGGAGTATAACAAGATAAAGAGATATGAAGTAGAAATAGGGTTTGGGGAAAATGATCTAGTAAGGTTATCTTTTAAAGTTTGCTTTTAAGAAAAAAATAAATATCTTTTTGAACTCTGGAGTTGGAGGAGCCTTTGAAAGTGATCCTTTATATTTTAGTTCAAGTTTTTCTTTTTGAGGGGTGGGGGTGGGGAAGGACCTACTTTATTACAAATTTGGCCCATCCTTTATTAAGTAACTGCATAAATAATGGTTTTAATAAAAGCGCCCCCCCCAATATAATTGGCTCCGCCCCTACCACTAACAGGTTGAAAACACTAATTGTAGTTGCTTTAGTTAAAGCTATATATATTGGGCATTTTGATAAATTTATTGCATACTATAACATGGGTTAATGATATTAGACCACGGTGTTTTTTTCTAAATGTTTAGGGGTATTTAAGTGTTGCATTTGAAAGTTTGGGTTACCTGTTTACCACTACTCCACAACATATGTTACAAATGTGTAATTTACCCTTAACTTTACAAAGGAGAGCTTATGGTTTTGTGGGTTTTGATCCTACACCTCCATTTTTAGAAGAATGTCAAGTGATTTTAATAGGGATGAAAATTTTCTCCATCATTGTTGGGTACCTAGCCTCCTTGAACCATCACAATGGGGATGAAGATTTTCTTGATGGGGACAAGGACGGGGATGGGGATAGGGAGTGAAGCCCTTGCCCTACCCCAACTCTTAGACCATTACTATATATTTTGCAAATGATTTACAACTTCTTTAAACTTATATTGGGTTGTTTTCCTAACATTAGAATATAAAATTTTCTACATAAAGGGTAGATCCAATCTCCTTTGACTTTTTTCATTTAATTAGTTTATTCTATAGATAATGAAAATTTGATAGGAACCACAATGGCGTTATTATTGTATAAATAATTAAGTATGTTAATAGAGGTTATTGATAGGAGCCACAATGATGAAAAGTTGATTTTTTTGGGGGGTATTTTAGAATTTTAAGTCAAAATTCTCACTAAAGATTAATATTATTTTGCATTACTTAGTGACTAGCATTGTTTAAAAGACACCGAGTAAGAAATAGAACTTTCTTATGTCTTTATGTGGAGTTTGTCATAAAGGTCTGAATTTTATGAATTCCACTTCACATAGGCCCTGATTTTTTTTGAAATAAGAGAACTATGCAAGTGCAAGTGGGCATTGATATTTAGCACTTCACTTATTAAACAAGATTAATGGTAAAAGTAGCTTTTTGAAAATTTATTATGACCTAAATTGCATATAATTATATTATAACGACATAAAATGGGAGATACGTTGAGGAAATGAGGAAAGAATGGCCAACCACCCAGTTATTTCTTGAGTGAAAAAAAAAACCCTCTATATTGTGAAAATCCAATACTTACTATTTGATAATAATTAAAATGGCTTGCTAAAAAAGCTTATTGTTCATCTTTTAGTGAATAAGTTTTTAAAGAATTTGTGGGTTCTTCAATGGTTAAAGCTGAAGCTAAAGTTGAATAGTTTATTAAACCCTTGCACAAATTTCCTTATAAAACTATTTTTTACCTAAAGTTTCAAACATATTGTGTTGACTTCTAGACACTTGTTAGATTCTAATTCATATATGTTTTTTTTTTCTTACAACATTGCTCTAAACAACACTTAAGAAGAACATAAGTTATTAGAAATTTATTTATTTATTTTATTATAAAATAAAAAACTTTAGGTTTTCTTTCATCTATATATACTTAGAATTGACGGTTTACAGAAACAAATAAGGAAATTTTTTCCAGCATCTTTACTAATTTGAGATTTTTTTTCTTGTCAATTCAACTACAGTGCAAGGAGATGACATAGATGTACCAAAAGCCATTGTCAATTCTGTTGTGCAAAAATCTATTGATAAACTTGTCATTGGGGCAAGCTCAATAAATGTCTTGACAAGGTGATAGTTGTTTTTTTTTTGTTTAATTTCATTGATCAAGTCTATTGTTGCCACTCTCTCTCATTCTATCTATCTCTCTATTTGTTAATTGGAATCACCTCTCTATTCTCTATTTCTCTTCACATAAATCTTAATATATTTGGTAGTTTATTTTAAGGATACAAATGTGTCCACTTTAGTCTCAAAAGATGCTCTGGATTTCTATTTTACATATTATCAAATGGAATGATATCTTCATTTTGATATGCTTCTTATCTACAAAGAGACGACCAACTCACAGATTTGAATCTTGTGGAAATTTTCAGTTTACTAAAAATTTGTTACTTTTTTTTTGTTTTGTTTTTCGTTTTCTTCTTTTAGATTGGTAATAAAACTAGTTTTAATATTCGTTGTTTAGTCATTTGTTCTCCAATATATCAGTTGGTGAAAGTGAAACTTGATTTTGATTTACATGTTATCCAAATGCAACATCTCTCAAAGTAAAAAAATAATGTTCAATAAGTGACCAAATATATGACCAAAGATATATTTTATAGAATAAATTTGCAACATTTAAGAAAAATATTATAGTGAATATGTGGGGTTGAATCCCACCCTCATAAGGGGGGTGTATAGTTTGGTGGATGGAATTGTGTATCCCCCTTGGTTAGTATATTATAGACAGTTCATATATGATCTTTTATATTAATAGTTAACATTCCAAGTATTAATTAAAACAATCATCTTTTGAAAATGCATATAATAATTGATGGTACAATGTAAGTGGTATTTCAACCAACTAGCTACCATTATATTTAAATACAAGGCATGAATTCAGATACGCAAATGGAGAAATTGAATTAAATTTATAAATGTTAACTGTATTATTTATATGAAAACAATTAGAAAATTATAATATATTTTGAACAAATGGTTGTATATACATTACATATGAGATGTAACTTTTGTCTTTCTTGATATCATTCATTTTACAGTTAATTGGTCTTTTAATAATAGCTATTATAATATTTGTAATAGTTTATTAAATTAAGAGCAACAATCAAAATGATTATTGACCACAATCAATGGTTGTTAGCAATGGTAATAAATTGCTATTTTTTTACATTTGGCAATAATTACTTGATTGTTACCAATTTAACAATGGTCTATAAGAGTTATTGCCCAAAATATTTATAATAAACAAGAATTCAATTGTTGCTAATGTAGATTTGGCAATAATAAACTTGATTGTTGTGTATGGAATTTTATGACGATAATTACTTTATTGTTGGTAATATAACAACCAATTGCAATGGTTATTAACTAAAATATTATAAGAAATAATTGTTTAGTTGGTGTTAACCATAAATTGGCAACAATTAATATAATTATTGTATATAGAACTTTGGGGTAACAATTATTTGATTGTTGCTTATTCAACAATAGTCTACAATTGTTATTGCTTAAGATGATTATTAGAAATAATTATTTAACAGTTGCAAATTTACAATTAATAACAATTATCATGATTGTTGTCTATGGTAATGTTAGGCGGCATATTATTTATTAGAAAAAAGTCTTATAAGTAACAATTTTCATTAATTGATGTTAAAACAATTTTTTTTGGCAATAATCGAAATAGATTGTTGCAAAGTGCTATTGTTGAGAACAAATAAGCCAATTATTCCTAAAAAATACTTTGCAACACTTGATTATTATAAAAAACTTTTAATAATGGCATCACTAGAAACAATCAGTTTAATTGTATGTAAAACATTTGGAAACAATTTTCTTACTGTTGGCAACAATTTTAACCATTGCTAAAACTCAATTTTCTTGTATTGGCTACACACATATTTAATATCTAAGATAGATATTGTTATGGCATCATAATGGCTTTTCATAATAATAACTTGCATTTTTAGCTCCATTTGAATTTTCCACGGGGTGATTTATGAGTTGTGTCTAGTTTGAAGGGAAAGGTAAGTTTATATAGGTTAAGAATTGCTTTTTAAAGGTATTTGTTAGAGTTTATCCAAAAAAGCATTTGTAGAGAGGTAATAATGGAGAGTGTTATATCCTTTTAGGGTGAATTATGGATTCTTTTAGACTGTGTTTGGTTTGAAGGAAAAAGTATGGAAATGAAAGGAAATTTTGGGAACCATTTATAAACATTGCATAGATTTCCTGATATTTCTCTTGGTTTTCCTATCTTTTCCTTCAAACCAAACATAGACTTAGTTGAATATTTTGGAGTAATAGGGCCTAGACTTTGTATTAATAACCCTTTCTGTGTTTTAGTATGCTAATTAACAATAACTAAGGGTGGATTTGAGTTGAGCTGAGCTAAATACTTGGTTATTTGAGCTTAACTTGCCAAAACAATGCTAGGCTCAAGTTCAATTCGAGCTAGAGATTTGAGTTCAAATTTGACTTGACTCGAAATCTCGCAAGTTTAAGCTCGGTTAGCTTGACTCAACTTAAGCTCGATTACGAGCCAAAATTCCTATATAAAATAAAAATTCTACAAATAAAATATATTTTTTATTTTTTATTTATATATAAAAAAATTGTTGTTATATATGCATGTATGTATATAGTAAAAATTATCATGAACCACTTGAGCCGAGCTTGACCCAGTTAACAAATGAGCCTATATATATTGGGCTTAAGCTCTGTTTAAACCAAACTAAATCGATCTTTTCATGAGTTGAGCTCAAATAGCTCATGAAAAGCTCGATTCGTTTCCATCCCTAACCATAACACTTGTAACTAGATGGGAGACTTGACTATGAATATATTTATTGAGTTATATGCAAATAAAATCATTGGTATTCATTTTGCTAATGGGTATTTAAGGGATAAGCTTTCTCATGCCTATGTTAAGGCTTATGCCCCTTTTGTTAAGGTGCTAATCCAAATCAGTTTGACCTATGATCTGATCAGCTTTCGAGTGATTAAGGGCATGCTCATTTCCTCTTAACTCTTATCTCTTAAGAGGAATCTTTTAACTTTAAGAGAAAAATTGTTGTTTGTTTCCTCTTATCTCTTAAAGTGCAATTATACAACTTTTTGTTTTTCAATGATACCCCCAAAAAGGCAAACAAAAACTCTCATATATGGGGTCAAAATGGATATTTGATAATTTTTAGAAATCATAATTTAGAACAACATTCTTTGCATTTAGAGTTTAGAAGAAAGAAAATTTCACAAATACCAATATATTTCTTAATGTAGTTATTGAACTATCATATGTCAGACTTTAAAGCAAATGAACATGCCCTAATTCTAATACTTTTATAAATCCTTTTGCCCCCATAAGCAATGGGCTACACAACAAGGGGTCAACCTTGTCCTGAACCCCTAGACTACCCACAACTGAAGTGAAGGCGAGATGCAATCTCAAGTCTCAACTACAATCAAATAGAAAATTTACGAGTAGGCTAGTTGGCACATTCACTCTTATCAACTCTTCAGCAATAGAATTTGAGCGACTAATATTGAAGAAGTCAATTTAAATTTTGATATGGTGATGTGGTATTGTATAGCTATGGGTCATTGGGAGATATTCTCAATACTAGGCAGTAAAGGCTATTCGAACGGACTTTGCCCTGACTGAAGCCAAACTCCGTAACCGAATGTGCTTTTTATGCATTATTACAAGTCAAATTGTCTACGTAGTGATTGCGTGGAAGTGAAACCGAAAGCAACACAGAACGAGACCTACTCCTCACACAGGGGAACCTTACGGGTACATCCACCGTGCATTAGGAACATCTCCCGTGAATAATAACTTACAAGTACAAGAGATGTTCCCGATGCATGGCAGGATGTGCATGTGAGGTGCAAATTTGGTCTCAAGCATAATTGAGATACACTCCTCACACATGGGTGCATCACAGGCATATCAACCATGCATTAGGAACATCTCCCGTGAGTAATAACTTATAAGTATGGGAGATGTTCCCAATAAATGGTAAGATGTGTGTGTGTGGTCGGTGTGAGGAGCAGATCCAGTCTCTCTCAAGCAACACCATGGTACCAACATGGGCACACCTGCCGGGATGGAAGTGGCATAGCTAATGGCAAGTTAGTCAATTTTAACGTGGTAGCATAAGCTTGTATAGACATGCCAAAAAATTATGGCAAGTTCAAACGCACAATATTCAAAATGATAAAGTGTGGGTGGAATTTGTGTGAATGATGAATATGCCTATTTGCGCTTAGCCAGAGGTGAACGCACTAAAGAGTTCGAAGGAACCGGGTACGAACCAAACGCTCTCAAAGCATCACTTTGAAGTGCGGTTGAGGCATATTCGTCTTATTTGGAACCATTTGTATTCCGATGGATCCCACCTGCTCCGTGTTTGGTTTGGTTAGGGTTAGGGTTTTGTATATTTTTCCAGCGGGTGAACCCGACTTCTGAGACGATCACATTCGTCGATAACTAGCTCATGCTTCGACAAAAGGAGCCTTGGTTCTTTTATATCTTTTTTTCTTCATCTTTTTCCTCTTTTAATTTTGTTATAATGGCGAGTTTTTAGGGAGATGGTGTGTTATATGGAACTTATCGTTGCAGATGAGGGTAGTCTCGTGAGATAAAAATTTATTTTTTTTCTGCTTCATTTTTTACATTTTTTATAATTTGATTATAAAAATATTTCTTTTCGAAATTTGATGTTTTGTAGAGAAGCATTAGCACGACAGCATGGTCTAGTTCTATTGAAAGAAATCCAATATTTTGGTTTGAAACAAGCAAGCACACTTTCATGGAGAGCTCATTGATCTCCATGGGAAGAAAATATGATATCATATTGTAAGCTCCCTTGCATTTTCTTCAAGATGAACAATTTCTCATGTTATTGATTCCCTTCTATGTTGCTTTGATTTAATGGAGTGTGAATGTGGAATCTTTTACTTAAGGAATTGCTGCAAATTTGACACTGAATTGATACGACTCTTGTTTTATAAGTACATTTTAGTATACAAGTAATTGCTATTTTATAATTTGACTACTTTTGTAACTTATTCCAACTTTTGAGTTGCCACCTGAGCTGAGCTTTTCATGATCTTTTCGAGCTTGGCTCGTGAAAAGCTCGATTTGGCTAGGCCTAAACCAAGTTTTGAGCCAAGCTTGAGCCCAATAAAGCTTTATTTGTGAGGCTTGCAAGCCTAATCGAGCTTTTACATGTATATACATATAAAAATAAATATGTACATATGTACGTGTGTACATACATATACATATACATATACATATACATGTAGTAAATATAAAAATAAAAATAAAAATGTAATATATATATACTATTTTTATTTTTTTAATATATTAATAACTAGTTTTTGTAATTCTTAATTTCTTACATGTCAAATAATTTTTTTTTATATTATATATTCCTATAGCTGAGTAATGATCAACTTTGCAATCAGTTGTTAGAATCAATAGGTGTTCAAATCGTTCATTTGAATAAATTATAGCCCCTCTGGGATGTAAAATATATCTCTTCCCATCTAGCTTATGTTCTTAATGTAGCATTCAGACCGAATGACTCTATGAAATTACGTTGATACTTCCACATATTACGGGTAACTCGAGCCAAATTTGAGCTTAAGTCTCTATCTCGAATCAAGCTTGAGCCTCATAGTTTATTGGCGAGCTGAGCTCGAATAGCTAGATATTTGGCTTGGCTCGTCTCAAATCCACCCCTATTAGGAATTAAAGACCAAGTCTAAGCTCTTATAAGAGATAACACAACTTTAGCAACTAAATGAGTAGCAGTATTGGCTTGTGTAGGTTGGGTGGTAAGGCAACAAATGATGATCTTCCTAAAAGACAAAAGGATAATTGGGAGTGTGAGGGAAAGAGGAGGGTTTCAGTATAGGGGGTAAGAATACTGGTAAAGAAAGTAAGGAGGTAAGAGCTCTCTTAGTACTCTTGAGATGATCTCATGTAGAGGCTTTCGTGCCTCCCCTTTTTATAAATGAATGGGTGAGGCTATAAGGGGAGACAAGAAAACAACAAGGCACACTTATAGCTATGACCCTTTAGGCTTACTTGTAATTACGGTTAATTGTTGAAGGTGTAATCCTTTCCATGATCGCGTGACTAGTTGATAATAGTGTCATCGCACTTACGATATCTCTGGTGATGGATATAGTGCTCATTGCAGTTGCTATTGTGGTTACCTTTGTGTTATCATGGTCCTTGTCACAACCTCTGCGATGATGATCTACATGTACTTATAGCTTTCTTAGGAACATAGGACATTGAGCAAGTTGGAAGGTGAGTTTATAGACTTTTGTAGTTGATTATTACATGATGAAGCCCCCATGGTGGTTCAATTGCATCTACCAATAGAAGATCATCTATTGATCTTGTATCACTTGACTCACCTTCAATGCTAGATAATAATTGAAGCTCAAAAGCAAAACAAATGCCTCCATAGAAGGGAGAAGCCTTAGCCACGGCTGCCGAACAAAGAGGAATGAGAATAGCTTGTGCAAATAGGAATCTTCCAACATGGTCATGAACCACAATGTCCACACCTATAGTAGACAAACCTAGAGCAACATCTACATCAATCTTCACCTCACCCCACCATCAGGGGTGGTAATCCATCTAACACCCACACCCCTTTGAGATGACTCATGCAACACCATAGAACTTTGAGCCTTAATACTTGAGTGTAGAAACTCAATCGATGCATGTGCCTTGATGATAGTTCTTTGGGGATCAAAAGGCACACTGTCAAATATGGACTCGAGACTAATTCCTTGCTCTACAAATATGTTGTAATATAACTCTACTTTTGAGAAGGAGGTGACCATCTTAATGATTAAGAGACTTATCCATCTTCCACCAATGAATTAGAATTTGTACAATGTCTTATAAGTTTCAATTATTAGTATGAACATCGAGGCAAGACCTAAACCATACAACTTTCAAACAAGGGCACACCCAAAGAAAATGCTTAATGGATTCCCCCTCAACATAGTACCAGACTAAACAAACATTATCAACTGGATAGTGGTTTTGAATGACAGTTTATCTTGTTGGTATGTTATTATTCACACACCAATACAAGAATAACTTCAAAGATGGAGGATGCAACCTCATTTTCCAAAGTTTTTTCCACGATTACTCTCCACCACCCAATTTTGAATTATTTGGACCACTCTATGTATGCAAACAGAATTAACTTTTAAACCCGTCATAGTTGTATATTTACCATGTGGAGTTGGTGTCCACACTAGCAAGCAATTAGTATTAGCACCAGTCTTAGAAAGCCTTATGTTAGACATCAACTCATCATCATCATCATCCTTGCCTTACTCCAAACTATATGGGATTAGCTACATGAATCCTTTTTTGCCACACTTTTTAAAACCATATATGTTGTTAAATTATTAGTGCTTATATCATTTTTTACTACTACCCATGCCCTTTTTGGTCTACCCCTAACTCTTTTAGCCCCTTCCACTTGTAACGAATGGCTTCTTCTAATTGGAGATGTCGGTAGTCTTCTATGCATGTAACCAAACCATCTTAGTCTAGGTTTCTACGGGTGGTCTCATTCTTGATCCTATCCTTTATAGTTTTTCCACTCATCCATCTTAATATTCTCATTTCTAACCACAAGCATTTTTTGTACATGTTGTTTCTTAATTGTCTAACGCCTATTTTATAGAATTCTCCTTTTAATCTAAGTGGTGTTTCTTGATTGTCTAGCCACAAGCATTTTGCCCAACTTGCTTTAATTCTTTGGGTGACATCCTCCTCAATGTCTTGTTATGAATTATTGGAAGAAGGCACAAAAATGGTCACGTTGAGCTATGTCTTGGGCTCTTGGTCTGGTCTCCAATCCTAAGTGTGTCCTAATTTACACTCCTATTATTACTAAATTTACATGCTATATACTTTGTTTTAGTCCTACTTATTTTCAAACCTCTTGTGTTTACGATATGTATCCATACACTTAGTTTTGCATTTAATCATTTGTTAGTTTCATCAATTAAGACAATGCCATCAGCAAACAACCTACACCAAGGAACTTTTTTTTCCACCGTTGTTTTAACATTGATTGTTGCATCCTCATACATATCCTTAATTAGGTGAATAGGTCTATATACCTATTTTAGTATTTTGAACCCCTTTGTTTTCTAAGATCCATCATTATTATCTCTCTAGGAACTCTATCATAAGCCTTTCTCTAGATCAATGAACACCATATGGAGATCTTTCTTCATCTCTCTAAACTTTTCTATTAATCATCTCGGAAGAAATATAACTTTCATAGTTTACCTCCTTGGCATAAAGACAATTTTGTTCTCTGATACATTTGTTTCAAATTGTAATCTTTGTTTAATTATTCTCTCACAAGGTTTCATAGTGTGGCTCATGAGTTTAATATCTCAATAATTATTATAACTTTGTATATCACATTTATTCTTAAATATAGGCACCACACTACTATTTCTTCATTCATTAAGCATCCTCTTTTCTTTTACTATTTTATTAAATAGCTTAGTTAGCCATACAAACCTACTTCTCTCATACCTTTCGACACTTAATGAAATCCCATCAATGACTTGCCCTTCTTCATCTTATTTAATGCCTCTTTTACTTCAATAGTTCTGACTCTACCAAAGTGTGTATTATTTTTAACATTATTAGTATTGCTAACTTCTCCTCTATCAACACCCTCTCCTTAATGTTCATTTAATGTTTTTTCAAAATAGTTATTTATTTTTATTTTTTTTCTTTGTTTGATTTCTTTATCTTTTATCAGGATTCCTTGATTTTTGTCTTCAATGCACTTAACATGGTTTACATTTATATCTTTCCTTTCTCTTAGCTTTGCTAGTTTATACATTCCTTTTCTCCCGTTTTAGTGCCTAATTTATGGTAAAGCTCATCATAATCCCATCATTTAGCTTCATTCACTTTCTTTTTTACTTTCATTCTTATGGTTTTATGTTTTCTCCAATTTTCTGCATTTTTTGATTTTTGACATTCTTTGTAACATCCTCATTTTAATCCTATTGTATTATGAACCTCTTCATTCCACCACCAAGTTTCTTTAGTACTTTTCCTTTTCCCTTTTAAATTTTCTTAAGACCTCATTTGCTACTTTCTTTATGTTATTTCTTCAGTACTTTTCCTTTCCCTATTTCTCTTCTATTTTCTAATGCACACATTTACCACCACTAATCTATGTTGCGTTGTTAAGCTTTTTCCCAGAATAACTTTACAATCTTTACACATCATTCGTTCTATTCTCCTAGTAAGGAAAAAATCTATTTGACTTGTATTTGATCCACTTTTAAATGTTATTAAGTGTCCATCCTTCTTTTGGAAAAATGTGTTCAAAATTTCCATATCATAACCTCTAGAAATTCTTGTATTTCATTCCTTTCCCCAAATCCATATCCTCCATGTACATATCATATTGCATACTTATTTTTTCCTACATGCCCATTTAAGTCTCTTCCTATAAAAATCTTCATTTCATTTGTAATTTCTTGGACTAATCCTTTCAAGTTTTTCCAAAATCGTCTTTTAATGTTTTCTTCTAAACCCATTTGAGGTTCACAAGCATTAATTAATAATTACTATTAATGACTTCATTCCCAAATTTACAATTTCATTTTTTAAATCTTTATCTACTATTATCACTAAACTATTTCTATTATTCACCTCTCCTTGTATACTATAATTTGTAACCATCAATTTCTTTACCTTTTTTACCCTTCCATTTAGTTTATCGTAGGCGTGCAACATTAACCTTTCTCCTCTTCATAGTGTGTAACCATCAATTTCTTTACCTTTTTTACCCTTCCATTTAGTTTATCGTAGGCATGCAACATTAACCTTTCTCCTCTTCATAGTGTCTACTAATTCCACAATTTTTCATGTTAATATTCTTACATTTCTTGGACTAGATTTTTTTGCTTGCTCCTATCCAGAATGATGTAGGAACCCCTGCCTATTTGACACCATAGTTGGGCATTGCTATGGCGGGTCACTAATAGGGACCATTCTAGCAAACCTTTGCCCACTTAACACTACACTTAGGTTATGCTACAATGCGCCACTTCTGGAGAATGCCCTAGCATGAGCACGAAAAGACAAATCATGATCCATATTCATGAGGGTTTGGCAAAAGTTTTGGTGCTGGCTGCCAACCTGACACAACCCTCCTTTTTTCGGGCTTGGGACCAGTAGAGTATGGAAGCTTACACTGACGGAGTTTTATGTTAGAGATTACCGCTACATTCCTCAAATTGAACACTTCATTTAGAGCATCCATCTACCACTGCATTGAGGTGTGCTATTAATTGGGCAACCTTACCATAATGAGCTTGGGCATCATATCTCTCATTGAGAAAAATCCCACAATCACACCAGGGGTCATTATAGGTGTCAACACTCCAATTGTCTCCATTTAACCAGTGCACTCTCCCATGAAGCAAGTTTCTACAATGAAGCATACCTGCTCAAATAGTAGAAATACCAGGACTTGTATTCAACTGCCAAACATTATTATCCCTCAAATATTTAGCTTAATTAATCCTTGCACAAAGATTTTCTCTTTCTGATAGAAACCTCCATCATAACTTTGCAAATAATGCTTTATTTTTGCTCTCTGCTGCATAGAAACCAAGATTACCTCCTTTGATTTAAGCATACTATTCCATGGTTTTTAATGGATCTTCTTTGCACCATGAGTGCTATCCCACCCAAAATCCCTACAAATATCATCCATTTGCTTGCAAATCTCCTTGGGGAGCTGATGGGATTTCATGTGATAGAGAGAGGCACTGGTTCCATTGAAGATTTTATGAGAACAATTATGCTAGCTCGGGACAATAAATTGAGCTTCTAACTGTCTAACTTTTTCTTTATTTCCACCATCATCCTCCAATCTTTGACTTTGGATCTGCCAAAAAAGCAATAAACCTTCTAGATATTTTTCACTTATCATAAATAACTTTGACACCCAATGACCCAAGTAAGAAGCTGCGCCTCAACCTTGTGAGTGTTTTTGCTAAAATAGATAGCAGACTTCTAGAAGTTTATAACCTGTCCTGACCATTTGCTGAAGTTCAAGTTGCTCTTTAATACAATCCATTTTGTGTCTGGAACATTTCCAAATCAACATAATATCATCCACAAAGAATTGATGATTTGACTTCACCTGTCTTGCCAAAGTGAGTACCACATAAGGCACTCTCTTCAAGTTTTTGGGAAGGTAAGTGATAAGAGGATTTCCATACTCTCTTTATGATGTGTAAATACATGGAACTACAATAATTTGGGTGTCTGGATGTTTAGGTAATCTATAAGGGAGATGAGAAGATTGGCTACAGAGGTGGAAGCTACTTTCAGATGGGTGAAGAGAATGGCAAATGGGCTGGTTGATGTCCTAGCAAAGGAAGGAGTCCATAGGGAACTAATGGTTTAGGAAGAATTGTAATGGACTTTATACATGATAGGGTTATTGGATGAAAGCTCCGGTCTCTTACGTAATGATTTAACATTATTTTAATGAAAAGTAATTTATTTTAGAGATCAAAACACACGCACACACACATACACACATGGAGCTACACATACTTATCCATCTATTCTCCTAATAGATCTTGCATACAATAATTTTGCTAACTTTAGTGTATTAGCAGATTTGGGAATCCAGTAGAAATCTCCATGGTCCAACCAACTCACCTTCCAACCAAGATATAATGGTTTTATCCTCTTCTACCATAATATCCCTAAGTCAAGAAGAATGTGCCCATTTCAGTCCTTGAAGCACAGATTGTAATTCTGCTTGAATGGAATTGTTGTGTCCTATTGTCCTGGAGAATGTCAATTTGATTTCCCCACTAGCATATTTAAATGCACCCCTTTACCTGATTCACTATTGTTCCCAAGACACTCATCAAAATATATCTTAACCCTGTTCCATGGGGAGGGATGCCCAAGGTGTGCCCTTCCCACTGAGGTTGGTGCAATTGTTGACCATCTATTTTGAATATCGTCTATGGAAAATCCAGAAAGTTTCCTCATGGTTTTCATCCAATGAATACTTCTTGTTTTAGTTAATCCTATCAGAGAATCCTTTGTTTGATAACTATTTTTAAGGGCATGGACATGCCCTAACACCATTGGTTGACAAAAATACCTTGTGAAATGTTAACCTGAGTTGCCAAAGCCTTGCGAAGCAGTTGTTCTTGCTCCAAAAAGTCTGTAAAGCAAACCTTTATGAATATCCTAACAAGCAAAGAAATGCCATAAGGGGGTGACATGTGGCAGGACGTGTAAGGACTCAAGAAAGAAACTCTGTTTGGTATCGAGGTTCTTCACGCCCAAGGTTGAAGTTGTGTATCGAGAGTTTGGCTAAGCAAAATTTCTCTATCTCTCTCTCTCTATTATTTTATATTTTATCTAACAAAGTGACAATTGACCTATCACGTCATGTATTTTAATGTTTTAAAGTTAAAATATAAAAAATTTTAATATTTGGCTTGGGCCGTATTGTTGAAAATTTGAACCTTGCTCATGCCCCTCCTGCAACCACTTGTGTTGACCTGGTATAACAAATGAAGACACTTTTCTAACAAGAAGATTCTCAAATCAAGCATGATTTTTGTGACACCCTGGAGGGATATGCGTCTACACGGACACCTAATGAGGGGGACTAATAACTCAACACATTCTCTTGGATCTAGACTCCTTGATGCCATAGTTCTTTGGAGCATACACTCTCTTGTGGACTTCATCAAGAAATCCTCTTACTCTGCGACTCCTCTGTAACTTCCCTATGGAGCTCATTGTCCTTTCTCCACTTCACTCAAGTTGCAAGGACCCATAACCTCCACTGACAGGAGTTCATCACCCTTCCATTTGTATCTCATTACACTCCAACTTTCAAAACATTATAGACCATCAAGAAAACCCTAGCACTCTATTCTTTCCATATTGTCCACATGATAGCTGCTCTCATACACATCCATAGAATTTTCCCTTTCTTGGAGAAAAGAAAGTTGATTGAAATAATGCAACGGTGCCCCCCTGGGAGATTACCTAGTATCAAAAAGAGAAACGTTCCTAAATGTTGCTCAAAAACTCTTTTAGTCCATGGTGATTCCTTGAGAGATGACTCAAATGCGGTACTATAGGGCTGAGGATGGCCAACGAACTTAATATGGAGAATCTTTTAGTGAAAGGAGATTCTAGGATAGTATTAGGCTAGCTAAAGAATAAAATAGACATGGTATGGAAACATAGATACTTCATGAGGGGGATTAGGCAGAAGCTTGCAAATGGAAGGGTCAAGGGTGGTAAGCTTTCGGTGGACCCAAAGTTTAGAAACTGGGCTACTGGAAGTGCACAAGAGCTGCAGTGATTTGGAGTTCTGGACATTGTGGGAAGAAAGGAATAAGAGAAATTTTTATTAGGAGAAAATAAGTAAATAGGCTCTGATTGAAAGTTTAATGGTAAAGGTGACACATTGGGTGAAGGCAATTAAATTGTTTATAGACTTCACATTTGATGATATTTTAAGACAATGGGGCACAATTGCTGCATCATCCTCAGCTAAGAAGAAGCAAATGGCAATCTGGAAACCTCCAAGTGATGTTTTTTTCAAGGTGAATTTTGACGGGAGCTGTTTTGGTAATCCGGGGGCTGCTGGAATGGGAGGGGTGATAAGAAATAGTGAAGGAAAATTGGTGTTCTTGTTTTCTAGGCCCATAGGGCAAGGGGACTCAATGGGTGCAGAACTAAAGGCTGCTGTTTTTGGGATCCAAAAGGCATGGGAAATAGGGATCAAGAAGTTGATTGAAGGAGATTCGAAGGCGATTATCAGCTGGCTGAAAGATAACATTGAAACTCCATGGTATTTCAGAAATAAGATTAAGAAGTTTAAAAGATTCTCAAAAGACATGCAGGTGAATGTGCAGAGGGCACCTAGATCAGCAAATAGTTTAGCTGATCATTTTGCTAAGCATGGGGTCAATAGAGGGTAGCTAAGGCTATGCATATTGTAAATTTTCTTCCTAAATTAATAAAAGAATTTTTTCTGTTGCTGATAAAGAGAAGTTTAGCAATTGGGCTGGCAGATATGCTAATCAAAGAAAGGTTTAATAGGGCAGAATTGTACTGGGCACACGTAACATAAATATTATAACAAGTTAATGGGATAGGGTAGTGTGCAGCCTATTCATAAGGGACACTTTACATATTATACATACTTCATTTGCTCATATTTATCAATAAAACTTTCACTACTACAAATAAAAAATGTTGCTCAAAAAATTAGAAGAGATTAGTAGATGATCAACAGTTTCACAGCTTGCCTTACAAAGGAGGCACATATGAGGTGAAGGGAGAGAGGACTGGGGCAGTGTTGAAATCCTATACCCGATGCAGTTGGTGAATGTAGAGTTCGAATCTAGGCTCTACTCTCTCTATTTCCTCTAGGCTTGGTTATAGCTTTTCTAATTCTTTGAGTTCTGTTTTTCTCCCTGAAACCTCTTCTCCTTGTGTTCTAGGTTCAAGTGAACTACTATCCCAATCCAAGGCGAGTTCCTTTTTGCTCTTTTATAGTTAGGAAGGTGGAAAGCTACAGAGGTTAAGCAGTGAAAAGACTAAGATGATGCTAAATGGAAGTGCTGACCCAGGAAAGGCGGACCATGATGAGTTGGCTAGGAAATTGGGAATAGTGTACTTGAATAGAGATGGGAAAGATAGTAGAGAAGAGGACGATCCCAAAAGAAATGGTAGTAGGAGCCTTGTGACCAAGTCATGGATGGAGAAAATGACGGGAGCAAACAGGGAATTGGAAAGATTACAATGGGGATTTGTAGACCAAGTTGTGGAGTCATCCACAGGTGCAAGAATTAGAACAAGTAAGGGAAAGTGTCTACCAGAGTTTCAATGAAGATCCTAAGCCAGAATGTTAGGCCTTGTTTGGCAACGTTCCCATCTGTTTCTATTCTTGAGGAAATTCCTCTTCTGGAACAGGAATTTTGTTTCTTGCTCTTCAAGAATAACAAAGGTGTTTGGCAATTTGTTCTTTGGGAACAGATTTCTGTTCTATAGAAATAGAAATAACATTGGGATAGCACAAGTATTTCTTAATATTAGTTCTGCAAATCTATCAACATATTTTGCATTGTTGCAAGTCATTAAGCCTAAAATTAACAAAAAACAAGTGCCATTGTGAGTCTCAAGTCACATGAATCATAAGTGTTCATTTTCTAATTATATTTGACTTGAGCTATAAAACAATGAATAATTATGGATATTCAATAGGAACACTGAACTACAAGATCAATTCTAGGGGGAACCTAGGTTGGGAGTTGGGAAAAGAAGTATACGAAAGCTCAGATCTTTAGGAATTTTAGGGTAGACAGAATTTCAGATCGTTAGGAAGTAGTTAGAGTTTCTCTGGCCCTATTGGAGAAGGAGACTCTCTTAGGGCTGAGGTCCTTGCAGCCATGGAAGGGGGTTCAAAGAGCAAGGGAACTAAATACTAGCCGACTGATTTTGGAAGGTGATTCAAACGTGGTGATTAGCTGGTTGAAGAAAGAGGACAATGGCTTGTGGAGTTACAATAATGGAAAGAAAAATTTTTTATGGCTATGTAGGGGCATTGAGATACAATACAACTGGGTGAAAAGGACTGCTAATTCTTTTGCAGATGGGTTCGCCAAGCAACGGGTGTATAGGGAGGCTATTTTTTGGGCTAATTTTTAATCTTATTTCATTGCAATTTGTTGATGGGGAGCTAAGACTTTTTATCTCCCCCTTATTGTACCTAAGTCTTCATAAATCTTAACATAGTTTCTATTATTGATAAAAATAAGGAAGTAGTTAGAGTTACGAAAACCAACATTGTTTCATTTCACGCAACCCAGGTTGGGAGTTGGGAAAAGGAGTAGATGGAAGCTCATATCATTAGGAATTTTAGGGTAGATGGAAGCTCAGATTGTTAGGAAGTTGGGAGAATAAACCATACCCGTGTAAATGATAGTTGTCGGTAAGCAGACGTCAAAGAGTTGTTGCAATGTTCACCTTGAAATAATACTGGTAGGGAGGAAAATCCAATGAGAGGCAAAATAGGGTATCCAATAACAAAGAAAAAATGATGATAAGGAAGACAAGCAAAGCAGAGTTTACTGTTGACAATAAGCAAAAATAGTGCAAAACAAGAGTGTTTACCTTCACCGTTCACTAGTAATGTGTTCTTGGAGAGTGTTGATTTGTCACTCCCAAAGAATGTGTTGTTCTCACGAGGGAATGGCTCATTTCTCTCATTTTTATTTTGCTAAACACGTTTCTGTTCGTGAGAATGCCGGGAATAGGAGAAACACTCATGCGGAATGTTGCCAAACAGGGTCTTAGGGGCTTGGGAAGGGAATTGAAAGAAACCCTTAAGAGGGAAAATCCAGACATAATTATTCTCCAGGAAATCAAGAAAGCATTGGTGGACAGGAAATTATTAAAAGCTATTTGGGGGGTATGGGGAAAAAAGTGGGCAGCTTTGCCAGCCACTATAATAGTGGGAGGAATCTTAATAGATTGGGCCTTGGAGGGAAGAGGTGTTAGGTACATAAGTCTATATTGGAGAATTCTCTATATTAGTTTTGTTTAAAAATATCTCAGATGGATTGACCTAGAATTTAATAGGGGTGTATGGGCCCAATTGCCCTTTTGACAGAGCAAGATTATGGGATGAATTAGACTCCACTCGTGAATTTGAAGACTTCCCTTGGTGTATTGGAGAAGACTTCAATGTTATAATGTACCATCATGAGATCTCTAATAGTTGGTAGATAACTAGAAGCATGAGAGATTTTTCTAGGTTTATTCCAAGGCACAATCTTCAAGACCTTCCCCTCCACAATGGGAAATATACCTGATCTAACTTGCAAGAAAATGTAATTAGTTGTAGTCTTATAGACTTGATAGATTCTTGTTATCTGCAGATTAGGAGGAGCATTTCCCAAGTTTATTCAAGGAAATCAAGCCTAGATGGACTTCAAGTCATTGGTCGATTGATCTACAAATTGAAGTTTTAAGTGGAGGAAAAACCCCTTTCAAGACGGAGAAGGTGTGGACTCTCCATAAGGATTTTAAGACAAACATAGCCAGGTGGTGGGAGGAATGTAAGGTAGAAGGTTGGGTTGGGCTTTGTTTCTTGCAGAAGGTGAAGTATCTAAAAAGAAAGTTAAAAATCTAGGGCAAGGAGGAATTCAAAGCTTTCATTGAAGAAGAAACAAGTTAATTTAGGAATTGGAGGCATTAGATGCTAAGTAGTAGAATGGGAATTTGGATAATGAAGGTAGAAGTAGAAGAGAGGCCCCGAGGAAAGATTGGGAAAAGGTAGTTAGGAGGGAGGAAGTCTATTGGAAGCAGAAGTCTAGGTTAAAGTGGTTGAAGGAGGGACTCAGGGAATGGAAATGCATCTGTAGTGGGTCAAAGGATGTGTGAATTCATTTGCAGACGCAGTGGCCAAACAAGGGGCAAGAAGAAATCATGTGTTTTGGGTTAAAACACCAAATTGACTGAACTGAGCTACATTTACATACATGTTCGAATTATGGGGTAACTGAAATCCAGGATATCAATTTACAAATGACCAACTGTCCTATTTCCTCTGGCCTTCTCACTTTATGATTAAAGATGCTTTTGTTTATCTCAAACGAAATAGCCTAGAGCATTGCTGCCGGGATAGAAGTCTAGACCAACTTCCCTCTTTTTTTTCATTTTACTGATCTTCCAGATACAGAGCATATTCTTAACAGTTTTTGGCATGACCCAACATATCCCCACAACCTTCAAGAAGTGGTTCCACACCCAGGCAGCAATCGGGCAGTGAATACATAGATGGTCGGTAGACTCTTGATGTGTTTCACAAAACAAGAATTATCAGGGATCTGCAAGCCTCTTCTTTCTAGTTTAGTTCTGGAAAGGAATTTATTTAAGGCCATGGTCCAGACAAGGAAATTCACTTTTGAGGGACTAATTGAATTCCGAACCTGTTTAGAAGGAAAATCCCCCACTGCTGAGTCTATAGAACATTGATTTTACTAAGAAACTACCCTCATTGGACCAAGTCCAAATCCACTGGTCATGTTGGTTATAGTCAATGCTCTGAACCTGTAAAGTTTCCAGCAAAATTTTATTAATTCAGAGACAATAATACAAGAGGGTCCCCCCAACATTATCTTTTGGGTCGAAACAACATGGATTTCAAGCCATTACAAATTCTAGAAAATCCCAGAACCCAACCTAGCCCCTAATTGGGTGGTCTGAATCCCCTTGACATCCGAGACCCAAGACAGGAGTTTTCCAAAGACAAAAGTAATAAGATCTTCTGACTCTTTGCATGTGTTATAGAAAATCCTTTTGTTTCACTCTGTCCATATAGAGCTAATAACCACAGCCAGAATGGTCTCCAGATGTTTCTTGCAACCTTTGACAGTCCTTGCACCTCCCAGCTATTCAGCAGCTCCTTCACAGTGCTTGGCACGACCCAACTAATACACAGTGCTGAAAGAAGGTGATTCCATTTTTTTTTTTTTTGAGACAGGGTAGTGGATGAACATATGGCTTCTGTCTTCTTGTTTTTGCCCACATAGCACACAAACTAATTCCTAGATCTGCATTACCTCTTTTTAACAAATGAGTTTTAGTTAAACATCTGTCTAAAGATGCAGTCCAAACTAAAGCATTAACCTTTGAGGGGGCTACAGAATTCCAAACTTCAGCAGCCGAAAAATTCGTTGGACTGAGGTTAGACAAATGCCTAACAAAAGATCTGGTAGAGAATTGGCCATCCGAACTCCAACTCCATACCCAATTATCCTCCACAAGTATATCCAGGGGCTGAAGGGAAATCAGCTCCAAAAGCTCGGTGAAGCTTTGAATCTCCATCTTGAAAATTCCTTCTGAAGGAAGGGCACCAGATCACAGAGCCTTCATTCATTTCATAACACTCCCAAATAAACACATCTTGGGGTTCTGCAATCTGGAAAAGTTGTGGGAATTGATCTGAGAGAGTGGATTTCCCACACCAAGGATCCTTCCAAAAAAGCAATCTATCCCCTTTTCCCCAGCTTGGGTCTCAATCATTTGCTAAAGACATGAAGAATGTCCAGGATTTTTTTTTTCCAAATTGAATAGCCAAGAGAATTGAAAGAAGAGCTAGTGATCCAATCCCCATTGTCAGTATTGTATTTGGCTATCATTAGAGTCCTCCACCATTCTTTTCTTTCCATTCCAATCCTCCATATCCATTTCCCAAGTAGAGCAGTGTTGAAGTTCCTTACTTTTTTGATACCTAATCCTCCTTTATTTTTTGGTAAACACACCTGCTCTCAGCTTACCAAGTGAACTTTCTTCTTATCCTCCCACCCCCTCCACAGAAATTCCCTTTGCAACTTCTCAATTCTTTGGGCTATTTTCCCCGGGATGGGAAAAAGAGAAAGATAAAAGCTGGAAGATTAATCAGAGAACTTTTTAGAAGTGCAATCCAGCCCCTTAATGATAAATACTTAGCCTTCCAGGAAGCCAATTTCTTTTCCAAACGCTCCAGAAGTGGTTCCCATATCAAAGCAGTAGTACATTTAGCTCCTAAGGGGAGATCCAAGTATTTAGTTGGTAAGTACCCCACTTGACAAGTAAGCCTTTATGCTAAATCCTCAAAAATTTCCACATTTCCCACCAGAAACAAACTGCTTTTCTTCCAATTTACCTTCAAACTTGATGCTATTTCAAACCAACTAAGCACCCTGGCCAAAATCTCAATTTGATCCTCCTTTGCTTCTACAAAACATAAGGTGTTGTGGACGCGTTCGTTGGGAAGAAGTATCGCCGCTGGCAGCAGCAATGATGAGGGGCCCCACGTGGGATTATTTAGCCAGCCACAGCTTATCTTATCTTTAGCAGTTTATCTTATCTGTTTCTTACTTTTCTTACTTTATCTATTCCAATAAGGACTAGTAGAAGAGTAGTAGGAGTTTGATTTATCTTAGGAAGCTTATCTGTAAGCAGTCGAATTCAACAAAGAGTCTTCCTACAAGGAGGACTTTTACCTCTTGTAATCTCCAATTTAAGGAGCTACGATTAAAGAATAAAACATCCAAAAATTCCAGTCAAGGAGAAGAGTAAGGGAGAGTTAGGGTGATCTCTTAGACAAGTCATCCCTTAGGTCTCCACGATAGGGTCTACACGAAAAGGGAGGGGCAAGGGGGAACTAGAGGTTCTCCCCGTGGACCGACCCATGACAAGATCCTACACCCGGGCCCATAACATAAGGTATAATCTGCAAATTGTAAAACTTGCACCCTTTCCCCACCTGGAGTCACCTCAAACCATTTCCATAGTTTCTCATCCCCTACTGACTTGATGAAAATAGTGGAAATTTCCATTACACATGAATAATAGGGGGGAGAGGGTCTCCTTGCCAAAGTCCCTTCGAGCTTTTGAAAAACCCATTGATTGTCCATTAACCAGAAGAGAAAATTTAGAATAGGTAATACAGACTTTTATCCAATTCCTCAATTTCTGACCAAAATTCTCCTCTTTAGAACAAAGTCCAAACATCTCCAATTAACACTGTTATAGGCTTTTTCCAAATCCAACTTATAAATCACACCCGAAGATACTTTGGCTAGGATTTTGTAGAAACTACTCACATCAGCAGGGACCTTTTTAATTCTCTCCGTTGATACTTTGGCTAGGATTTTGTAGAAACTACTCAACAAACTTATTGGCCTGAAATCCTTAATATTAGTTGCTCCTTCAATCTCCAGAGCCAAGGAGATGAATGTTTCATTCATATTTCAAACTCCTTTCCAGAGATGCATTCCTATGAAAATCTTGGAAAATCTGCATCACATCATCCTTTATCACATGCCAACAGCTTCTATAGAATAGATTGGTGAACCTGTCTAGACCTGGGGATTTCGCTATCTCCAAGTTTTTTTTTTTTTACTTGCCAGATTTCCTCTTCCAAGAAAGTAGCCTCTAACAAACTCTTTTGCACTTCAAACACTTTTTTTTTTTAATTTAATCCCATAGGCAACAATCTTCTTTTGCACTATTCTTTAAACAAACCTGAGAAGAAATCTATTACCAATTTCTTTAACCCTGGCCCAGTTTCTTCACTTACCCCCTCAAACTCTAGCCTTTCAGTTATGTTTATTATAGATCTTGCCTTTGCCATCTTATGAAAAAAACTTGAATTTTTATCCCCAACCTTAAGCCATTTCACCTTTGCCCTTTGCCTCCACTTCAACTCATCTCTATAGGCCAATTTATCCAAAAGTAATTTAGCGTCTTACCTCTTAATATTTTCTACCTGAGAGATGGGACCCTTCTCTTCAGCTGAATCAATTTCTTTAACAACCTCTAGACAACTTTTCTTTTCTGCCTCTGATTTTTTCCACCTCTCTTCCTTCCAGGTTTTTATTGCCACTTTTAAAGCTCCCAATTTCTTGGCTAAGACATAAGAACTTGTTCCCTCTACTTGAGTATCCATCCAAGTAGTTTTTTACTTTTTAGGAAGGGGAAAAAGTCTTCTTCCTCAAACCAGGCATGTTCCAACTTAAATGGAGATTTTCTATGACCAAACACACCATACCGGAGCTGAATAGGTGAGTGATTTGATAGCGGTCTAGGCAAAACCTCTTGGATTAAATTTTGGAACAAAGATTCCCACTCTGTATTTACAAAAAATCCGTCCAACTTAACCAATGTTGGAGATTCTTAATTGTTCGTCTAAGTGAACAAAGCCCCAGACAATGGTAGATCCAATAGATCGTGTTGGTTGACAAAATTAGCAAACCACTTCATCTATCTTACCCCTCTTTCGCCCCCATTTCTCTCCTCTAAAAATCTGGTGACATTAAAGTCACCTCCCAGCACCCAGGGTGGGGCAGAAGAACCTCTTGGCCAACCAGATCCTCCCAAAGTCTACTTCTCTCCGCTTCTTTTGAGGGTCCACAAACATTAATGAACAAGCCCCTTACCCCTCCGTCCATTTCTAACACCACCGGCACTAAAAAAGCCCCAACATGATAATCAACCAACTTGCACCTTGATCGATCCCACATTGTTATTAGGGCCCCCATAGTTCCTCTTGCCTATTTTCTTAACCATCTAACTTCCCCTTGGCCCCAAATACTTCTAATTATTGCTGCCTCCACCACTTCCAACTTCGATTCTTGAAGGAACACCACATCTAAATTCCACCTTTTCATCAAATTACACACTACCATTCTTCTTCTCCCTAATCCCAAGTCCCTCACATTCCAAGACAAAATTTTAAATTCAATAATCTAATAACACAATGAACTCCCTAAACCCCTTCCCTTCCCTTTCCTCCTAACCTTTTTCCCCCCTCCCCTTACCACGCCCTCCCCTTTGCCTGCCCTATTACTTAAACCCCAAGACAAACAAAATATTTCCTTGTTTTTCTTCATTGAACTTCCTCATTTTTTTGCATTCATTCTTCCTCTCTCAAACAGAACTTTCTTCTCTATCTCCTCCAAAAATTTAATGGTTTCTTCTTCCATTCTTTCTATCGAAATTCCTAGAAATTTTCCCAGCCCTAGCAATTTTGAATTTACCCATGAAGAGGTTGGTCTCGCCTCCTTTCTACCCTTTACTCCTTCCTCGCCTTTTGAATTCCCTTCATCCACCTCCTTTCCCACCCCTCTTTTGTCCCTTCCTTCCCCTTTGAGCATTACATACCTATTTACTGGAGTCTTCAGCCAGAGGTAGCATCTCCCTTTTTTTTATTATCGCCAATGGGGGGATTTCCTCTAGTTTAGACTCTTCTGAGGATAGATCTTTCTCTGTTTCCACCACTCATCCCTGTCCCTCTCCCGAAGGTTGCCTAGGCGTTGAACACTCAACTATACTGGTAGGATGGACATCTGCGTGAAGATGTTTGTTTCCCTACGAACTTGGCTCCCCCTCTTTCTTGAGCTCCATTTGACCTTTCTCCCTTTTGGGAGTCAAGGTTTTTAAAACTGAACTGAACAACGAACCAGTCAGGGGTCTGCTTCCCGGGTCAAATGGTTCGATTGTTTGAACTAAACAGGCGACCCGTTCTGACAAAAAAATAAAAAAGTTTTAAAAATTAAAAAATGGGCCAAACCGTTGAACGGTTCGAGCACCTGGGTCAGCGGTTCGTTGATCAAATCAATTATTTTTGGTGTAATAACGGTTCTGGGGTAAAACGGAACCAGTCACCTAACCGTTCCTGGTTTTTTCGGTCCATCCGCCTTGTCCGGTTCAGTTTTGAAAACCATGTTGAGAGTAGTTGCCTTCATCCTACTTGTCCCTTCTGAATCCCGATCCCTCGAACCCCTTCTCATAAAAAGTCCTATATGAGATCGGGTAGGCGTAGGTTGTTTGTGATTTCCTACCGGGTAGCCCCACTGACCTGCACCGCTATTCCCAATGCTCTCCATCGGGTTAATTTCCTCGGACCCACCATCATGACCCTACCTAAGTCCTCTCCCCACCATCCTTCAACTTTATATAGGCATTGAAGTTATTAAAACTGGTCTTGCCATGTCAACATAACTTTCTTTTGAGAGAAGTTATTTATCTATTTTCTCCATTTTTTGTATTTTTTGAATTTTCTTTTGTTTTACAAATACAAAACAGTAATCATTCCTTATCTTGATTAGATGAAACAATGAATGAGATGCACTTTCCCAAAACCTAAATAATCTCTTATCCTAAAATTTCTCCTCAACTACCTCCCCCACTTTCTCCAAAATTATCACTAATTCTTATTTATATCCAAAATTATATATAATTTAATATAGAGTTTCTCTCCTGAATTATCTCTAATTCCTATTTATCCTCTCCCCTACCTTTTATCTATATCTATCTAAATAATGTTTGGATTAAAAAATATAAGAATTATTTAAATATTCTAACAAAATCATACAAAAATTTAAGATATTTATTAAAAATACAAAATAATTTTGTATTTTTACAAAATATATCATGAAATTACGTACTAACAATTTAAATAATATTTTTCTGGATTACAATTTAAATGTTTTTCAAATATTTATTAATATGTAATAGCTTTAAATAAATGAAATTGAAATAACAAAAAATTTTAAATATTTTATAGATTGTTTAAATATTTATCATAATTAGATTATAATAGTTAAAATAACAGAATTATGTAATAAATTTAAATAATTTCTTCTAAGTAGAAAAGTAATTCTAACATAATATTGAAAATACTAATAATTTAATATATTACAAAGTTAATATGAAATTATGTAATAATAGTATAAATTATAATTTTATGGATAATTAAATTCAATAAATAATTAATATTTTAAAATTTAAATATTTTACATATTATTTAAGTATTTAAATAACTAAATATTTTAAATAACAAAATATTTAACATAACTAGATTTTAAATAGTTAAAATGGAGAAATTATGTAATAAGTTTTAAAAAATAAAAAAGTGGAAAAGTAATTATAACATAATATTTAAAATAATAATAATTTAATATTTTACATAATATTGTAAATAACTAATTTCACTTATATCAAGTAATAGTTCGAGAAAACAAGTTTCAAAAACATTAATATTTATTAATAAAAAATTTAAACTCTTAATCTATATTTGTTATATAATTACATATACTAAAATTAATATTTATTGCATTTCAGTAATTATTTTTTGTTTTTTGTGATAAATGTATTTTCAATGATTATGTATTAATTTATTTTGTTTTGTTATTTAACAGAAAACTTTAAATAATTATTGGAGATTAAACTACTATTATTGATTTTTAAATTTAATTTATTTTACTTGTTGTATTTATTAAATTTTTGTTATAACTTATTGATTAATTAATGTTTATTAGAAATTAATCTATTATTTGAGATCATACTATTTATTGACTAAGTTAATATATTTTTAGTACTTATTTTTTTTTGTAATTATCGTATTTTTTTCATTATCAATATATTTTCAATAATTGTGTGTTTTCGCTATAAATTTTGAATAATTATTGGAGATTAAACTACTGTAATTTTTTTGAGATAAAACTACTAATTTAGTTAAAATTATGAGTGTTCGTGAGTTGGTTCAGACTAGCCGTAAGTTAAAGCCAACTGATCTTTTATGAAAACCAACCCACTCAAATTGTATCGGTTTTTGGGTCAATTTTCACAAAAGGTAAATCGGTTCAAAAGATTTAAACTTAAAAATTAAATTTAATTTTAAAAATTACAATGCAATTGTAGGTACATGGTGGTCACTTAAATCATCAAAACAGAGGAGGTGTCAAACTAATATTATCGAATGCCTGTAATGAGTCCATAACTCATCACACATCTGTGATGAATTCATAGCCGAAATAGATTGTGATAAATTTTGGACCCATGCAAACTTGTGACGAGTTTAAATCCATCGTAGAACCGTGATAGGCTTCGAACCCACGAGGACTTGCAATGAGTTTAAAGTCATCAAATAATCGTGATGAGCACATACTCACTATAGATCAGAAACAAATAATAGAAACACGTGTGTCGTTAAATAACACACGTGATGGGACACCTTGTGAGCATAATGAGAGTGTGCAAGCTAAATAGTAACATCACCCATGCCATGTATTTTTAAAAGGGTCATGAAAGGAAGTAGCATATGTGTATTATGAGAATTCTTAGACAAAAGGAAAGTTCGTTCTTGAAATATCTTATAATACATGTGGCGAAATCCTTACAGTGTTCCCTAACAACTGACGCCAAATCCAAGATTCTCTTTCCTAATGGGAACCAAACACTTTTAGCTCATTCATTTCGGGACCTTGGGATCTCTCTTTATAAATAGGGGTCCAATTCATAACGAGATAATAGTTCTATCACCTCATTTGCCCTAACCTTTAACCACCTCCTACATTCACCTTTCTTTTATCCTTTAAGGAGACTCCCGAACATAAACTAACCACTTCACTCACGACAATTATTAGAAAATAAATTAAAAAATTAGATTTATGAAATGAAACATTTTAGACTAATATATATGGGAATTTTCTCACATTTTTATATTAAAATTTATATTTAAAATATAAAAATATTAATATATATCCATAGTTAGATAGTTTGAATTTGGTCGGTTTACAAATGGCCAAAGTGAAACTGATCCAAGTTGGTCAAATTGAGAGTTTTTTAAACCAAAATTGATATAAAATACTAGAAAACCGACCAACTAGGGTCGAGTTGATCAAGTTGGTCGGTTTCATAAGTTTGATGAATAAACCTAACTAAAATTAATTATTATTATTTTTGTATTATAAAAAAGTTATTAAAAGTAGTATATAAAATATGAATAATTATTAATTATTTAAAAAATTGAAAATATAAAACAATTATATACCCTTATGTGTTTATATTATGGTCATTTACTAGAACACACCTTGTAGTTTTACATATTTACTTAAACCTACTTATAGTTTTATTTTACTAAAATATTCCATATATATTATAATTTATTTACTTAATCAACCTTTCATTAAGGAGTGTTTATTTTACCATTAAGCCCATGATTTTTTATTCTAAAAAATACCCTTAACATTTTTTATATGAAAAACAAAAATGGCCAAATATAACCAATGGAGTCAAAATGGTATTTTTATTAAAAGCAAAATGATATTTTTATTTATATTTTCTTTTGATTAAATTTATTAAAATAAATACTATCATATAATGAAAGATTGATTAAATCAATTACAAATTATAAGTGATATTTTAGTAAAATGCTAATTATTCACTAGATTTTTAGTAAATCCATAAAAATGTAAGAATATTTTTGTATATGATGTATTCTATTATTTATCTTTTGCTTAGTAAATTCCATGATCCCGCTAAGATAATTATTAATAAGAATAAATTTATTAAAAAATATTTATTCATATTCAATTATCAATAATTATTTTTTATAAATCAATATTAAATAAAAAATAAAGTGATTAAATCTTTCAGATTGTATATCACCAACAAGCTCCCACGTACGTGCCAATACAGGTTATACACCATCGAGATTATGACACGCGTGCCATTAGCTCTGAAACCCCGCCTTCTCCATCCTCCTCTTCACGCTCAGAAAGCTACTGCGGCAAAACCTTCCAACGGTGTGGAAAGCAAAAGCCGACGATCCTGGCCTGGCCATGCTGCCTCGTAGATCTCATAGTTTTCATCGGCTCAAACCAATGGAGTCTTGATACAAGAAGAAGAAGAAGAGGAGGAGGAGAAAGATAGAGATGAGATGGGTGTTCCTCTGCCCATAGAAACCCTAAGAAAACGAGCGGCCTTCATGAGAGAAACACTCCGGAAGAGACAAACCAGAGAGGCACTCTAGAAGAGCTAGACCATTACAGACAACATGATCGTTATTATCGGCTCCTTCGATCACCGTCTCTCTGCTCTAGAGACTGCGATGCGCCTCACTCAGGTATGCGCCCCACTCAAAGACTAAGGGCAGGTTGGTCATTATGGTGAAATGAGGAACCAGAAACGAACTTTCTGGTTTGGTTTCAGTTGGGTGAGGATATCTTTCGGTTACATTCATTTCTTTCACTGAGTGAAACCAATAAACAACAATAACAAAGAAAGAAAGAGAGAGTAATGTAACATCTTCTCTCCTTGTTGCGTATGACTGAATCTGAATGTCTTTCTCTGGGTTGATGAAGAATGGTGGCAGAGGAGAGAGAGAGAGCAGGAGTCTTGACTACTGACGTTGGCTTTCGTGCCGACGTCGATTCCAGCTTCCATGCGTGACATGTAGAACTAATTTTAATCGGCAAGCAACGTGGAGAGACTGGACCCGTTGGATCGGGACTCGAGAGAAACGAGGTGATAGTGATGATGAGGTGCATTTAAGAGGGAGCAGGAAGCATGGCGGAAAGTTGAAGCCTGTCACGCTCAAACTCAGAGAGTCTCTCTCGCCTCATTCTATCTTTCTCTCACTGGAGCTCGGGCTCCCCACATCCACACGAGGAAGATGATAAAACACAAAAACAAGAAAAGGGAGATAAAGCGTCAACAGGAAGGTAGTTGGTTAGGTCTGCAGGCGGCCCCATCACTGTCTGGTCTGGTCTGCCCTCAATTCTCGCGCAAATTGGTTGACGAATGAACGAGAGGCGGAGGAAGGAGGAAGGAGATAAAGAACAGAAAGCAGACCAGCCATCGTTTACAGAACGTGGGGATTTGATGGGTGGTAGCAGCAGCAGCAGCAGAAGAGACGTCTTCTCGACATTCAGCTCGCAAAGACACAAGCTCTTCTCCTTTCCTGGCATCATTCTCAGACAAATAAATCTTGTTTGAGATCGGTTTGTTTCTCTTGACCAGTCCTTGGATCTTGAATTTTTGTTCTCTACTTCTCTCAGTTGGTGGGGTTCTGGCCGTCTGGGTTTATTAGTTGTTGGTCACTGCAACTGAATCCTTGAGATGGTTGATGGTTTGTTTGATAGATCGATGCATGCGATTCGTCATATATGGGACTGGAATTGGAACTGACCTCCTTTGCCACATGTCATATGGTCATAGAATTTGGTCCCACTCCCACAAACACATCAGCATCTTAAAATATCTGATGATAAGTCATGGGTGTGCTGTACTGTAGAGTAATAGATTTCCAGGTTCAAATAAATGTAGAGGTATAAATCGGGCCGGGTCGCCCGGCACGGCCCCACACGATTTTGGACTGGCCTGGCATGGCACACGGGTCGTGCCAGGCCCGGCACGATGGTCCGTGCCGTGCTGGGCCTGGGGTTTGAAGTCCACGTGCCAGCACGACACAGCATGATCAAGCGGGCCGTGCCGCCCGTCTGCCATGCCAAATATAATATGACCATATATAATATGGTCATATTATATATTTATATATATATATAATATAAATATTATATATATATATGCTATTTATATATATATATTTTATATATGCTATTTATATATTATATATATTTATATATATACATAATATATATATATAATATTATATAAATTATAATTATATAATAATATATAGTATATAATATATTAATAAAATAAACATTATTTTTCAATTTTATTATACTAATTTATTTAATTATTGTATATATAAGCAATTGTATACATCAAAATTCATATAAAATTAAAATTTTAAGTTTTTTTTTTATTTTTTTAAATAAATAAGAAAAAATAGCTTTGGCCTAGTCCATGGCACGACTTGGGCCAAGGCTTGGCCCACGGGCCAGCCCGGCCTGCGGCACGGCACGGGCCCGCTTGGGCCGTGGGCCGTGCCTGGCCGACCCTTAAAATTTCCACCGGGGAGGACGGCACGGCCCGTGGCGGCCCTTGGGCTATCACGGCATGGCCCACTTTACACCTCTAAATAAATGGCATTAACAAAGGAGAAATATTCTTGACAAGTTGAATGAAAATATTTCAAATAGGACACCGGAGACCCAAATGGGCATCTTTTTGTTGATAATGATGCTTAGACATTTTCAATATTAAATATAAGTAAATAGACAAAAAAAGATGACATGAGATTTACAGTAGAAAATTTTTGGGACTATGACATGTTAAGATATGTTCCAATGTTGACAAGAAAAATGCCGAATGTAATTTCCAGATGCTTTTAAATGGACCTGGTTGTTTGTTGTAACTTTGAAAGCACAATTTCATAAACCTTATTGGTCCTATAAAAGATTGTGAGTTATTCTTACTTAATATCAAGGGTTCGTTGCATCAATCTTGTTTAATCTCCTTTGACAACCATGGTTTTCAAAACCGGACCGAACCGAAAAAACTGGAACCAGTCACCTGACCGGTTCCGTTTTCCCCCAAACCCACTTTTCCCCCCAAAACCTTTGATTTTGGTCAGCAAACTGCTGAACTGGCCAGTTAACCATTCAAACCGTTTTGACTGTTTTCCAATTTTTTTTTATTTTTTTTTTAAATTTTTATGTCAGAACGGGTTGGCCGTTTGGGTCGAACGGTCAGACCGTTCGAACCGGTAACCGGACCCCTGACTGGTTCGTTTTTAAAATCCATGTTGACAACATTGCCTAATAAACCTAAAGTCTAACCCAAAGAAAAATTACTTTTTACTTTATCTATCCATGATAAAAGGGAAAATACATACATTGCCATCTTTTGTTTTTTTACATACATTTTCATCCTTTTTTTTTCATTGATTAATTATTCTGTTCAACGGTTTTTGACTATTTTCATGTTTAATTATTTTTTTACTTTTTAATTTATTTGTTAGAACGGGCCATGCATTCAAACTGGACAGTCAAACCGTTGACCCAGAAACCGGTGACCAGAATAGTTCAGTTTCTGGGTCGTTTTTTAAAGCGATGATAATAAAGTGTTATCACGTTCTTGACGTGGTAGACAAAAACAAAACCTTAATTGATTTCCTATTGCTAATATTGGAGCTTGGTGGTCTTTTCAAAAGACTATTAATAGAGGCAATAGATGCTCTTGAAAGCAGAGAGCGTGTCTCTGTGGCATGAAGTATATGGAAGATTGTATCTTCTAGAATATTAAAATATATCATCTGTTTTTGCACAATCTTGAATGGTACAACAATTGTAAAATAGTGCTTAACTTTCATCAGCTAACTTAGGAAACTACTAATCAATGATTCCTATTTTTGGTTATGTAACTCTGGAGAAATGCATGGAAGTTTATCCTGCATTGATTTTTTCTTTTGTTCTTGGAGCTCAGGGCCAGGTCCAAATTTGTCTTCACCTATTTTTAATGGTTCTATTTCAGACATCAATTTAATTCATAATTGTTCATATTGGCAAATACCTTCTTAAATTCTTAGTTGTTCCAGTTTCCTTATTATCATGGTTGCAAGCTTTGCTTGAGAGTTCCTTTGGTCTCTCACCCTCTCTGTCATTTTGTGGAAGGGTTATTGCTGGGTATATTAGGCTGTGTTTGGTAAGAGTTTAAGCAGTGAATATTATTGGCATGAATGCAAATTTGTTCAAATAGAAGGATGCAAACTTGGTTTGGTTTTGCACTGATAAATTTACAGTGTCATGTTTGGTTGTGATAGAAGCCAGCCTATTTTACATTTGGTGAACTTTGAGCGCAAAGTTTTCTTCCAATTCGTTCCCATTTTGAATGCAAAAACAGTTGAAAATAATAGAAATTTACTTTCATCGTCAGTACAAAAACATACTCTTACCATTCACCTGCAACACTGAACCAGAGTGCAAATCCGTTTCCATTCTGCATTTGCACTCTTACCAAACACAGCCTTATGTACAGTCTATTCTTTATCATGACATTTTATTACTTGTTTTTCTAATATTCCTGTGTTATTCTTGGGTGTGTCCTTTATATGTTGACATATGAATGATGCCCTTTGTAGGTGAAAAAGATCTTAATTGAGGAGTCAAATGTCCAACCAGTTAATAGCCCAGATACTGTTTGTGGTGACATTCATGGCCAGTTCATGATCTAATGAAACTCTTTCAGACGGGATGTCATGTACCAGAGACAAATTACATATTTATGGTAATCTTTAAATGCTTGCTTCTATTAACTCTGATTTTCTAACTTGTTTGTGTCACGTGTTATTATGCACTTATTTATGTAGACTTTAAGTCTTCCTAAATCCTTGGCAGGGAGATTTTGTTGATTGTGGCTACAATAGTCTAGAAGTTTTTACAATTCTTTTGCTTCTCAAAGCAAGGTATGTATAATATATAACTATTAATAACATTCCTCTGTCTTTGTCCTGGTTTTTTGTCTCAACATTTGTTGCATTCTTACTCTGTCAAAGCATTATGTAATTTCCTATAACCGTAACTTCAATATTATGTGTTTATAGATGTTCTTCCCTTCTATCTATAACTTGGATACCTTGATTAAGAAATCATAGCGTATTCAATATGATTTGGAGATCTTTCTACCTCTTCTTTCTGTTTCTCATTTTGAACTCTAGGACTCTACTGTTATGCTTGAGTCAAATTAAGAAGGTTGTCCTTTTCTTTTTTGTTTATTTTCTAAAAATTTGTTTACTTGATATTCTACTTGAATAATCTGACCTGCATCTAGCATAGAAGTAGAGAAGAAGAGGAGAAAACCAGAAAAGAAGGAAGAGGAGATTGTGGGATTAGTGGACCTGCCATATCAATTCCACAATCTCCCTCAAGCTGGTCAGTTCATGTTATATAATCCTAAAGTAAGCCAGAGGTAGATTTATGGACTGTGAATAGGTCAGCAAGCTGATCCCCCAAGTTGACACGGAGAGTGCTAATGTCTTTACCATGCACTCTTTCTCGAACAAGATGACAAACACCTTTAACATGTTGTTCAATCACTCATTTGGTTAATATTTAGTTCAATTTGCTTATTTAAATATTACTCATATTGGTCAAATTGTCCAATTTGTAGTTAAAGGTTTTCATATGTTTCTACGTTTAGTTAATATTTACCTTTCAACCAACTCTTCTTGTAGCCCTTCCAAAGCAAAAAATCTCATATTTTAAGATTTATTTTTTCTATACTCATTAGCCCCTGCAATGCAGGGGCCACCTCGCTAGTGGTAGATTAAACTAAATATATGGTCCCTTGATATGGTGTACTAATATCAGTGAACTGATCTCTATCCTTCAAGTGTTGTACCAAATCCAGGTCATGTAACTGATGTACCAGATCAATCCAATGATCTTGACCATTCAAGTGGTCTCTTAAGATCAGTGATTTAATCTCAACCATCCAAGTAATGTACTGAGGTTTCAAGCAATCTGGGCCATCCAGATAAATCAACCCAAGAATCCATGCTAACAATGTGGTCTCTTAAGAGCAATGAATTAATCATGAGCATCCAAGCATTTACCAATAGATCCCATCTGTTCAATTAATGCATTGAAATTTCTAAAACAAATCCACGCTATTTTAGTATAAAAAAACATAAAATCTAGATCATGAAAATCCATCCAAACAATGTATCATGCTAAGTGGGTTCAAAGGACAGCAAATGGAATGGTGGATGCCTTGGCAAAAATAGGGGCAAATAGGCAGAAACTTCTTTTGCACATAGATGCTTATGTAAGAGAAGGGATAGGTGGTGTGTAGCCAGCCTATTTAATGGGATATATCACACTTGTATATAATTGATTTTTATCCTCAACTGCCAGAGGGAACACCTTGTTCTGTTGGATTAGGGGATATGTTAATGTTCTGGGTATTCCTTTGGCCTGAGGTGGGGTTGGTATTTGACAAAAGTGTCTTTATTTTGGGGCTTTTGTTTTGCTGGACCAAGGAATTTAATTTACTCATTGTGAGTGTTTTTGTACTGTTTCTGTTTCTGTTGTCTATTCTTCTTGTCTTCTTTCTGTACTTTGTTATTAATATAATATTCTGACCTTACTGATAGAGAAAAGCGGAATACCTTTTCTCTCATTCACCTTGATTCAGGTAATATATTGCCTCATGGAAACTTTAGCTTCATAAACTAAAATAAAGTTTCTTCTTGTATGTGGTTTTTCATATGCAGTTTTATGTGTTACTCTTAATGGATTTTAGTTCAAGTATCCACAGTTTTGCTTGAACATGTTCTGTTTTGATAAAAACAAAAAAGGAAAAGAAACATGTTCTGTTTTGATACCTCGGTTTTGTTTGATTATTTGTCTTGCACTTTGATCAATTTGTGTATATAAGAACTGTCCTTAAATTCATTTGATTCTTTGTTCTAATTTCTTCATCCTCCCCCTCTCCTAAAGGATGAAAATGGATAAAGGTGATGGAATGGTTGTACCGGTGGAGACTCCATTTGTTGACAATGAAGATATTGAAGATGAGCCTCCAGAGCAAACTTCTACCCCTCTCAAAAAGTATGTAACATTTGTTGGACATAGGAAGGAGGGAGCTTGCAAAAGTGGATATGTAATTTTGGGTGTAGATCTGAACCTTAAACTGGAACATATTCTCGTACTAGAGCATACTTGATTACCTGGACAAAAATCACAAGGAATAGTACTTTGCCCTAAGGTAAAGAAGGCAGACAGGGAGAAGATGAAGAGAGAAGAAGAAGAAGCTAAGAAAATTTTTGGAGGTCGTTCACTTAAAGTTCCCATTCAGAATATTGGTGTTGATTCAGTGATAAGTAATTTGAGTAGAAATGAAATTGCAGAAAAAGGGAAGGTTTCTGATACATCTAAAACATTTTCTGAAGATGAAATTGATGAGATAGTCACAAGGGTTTCCTCTGGAGATGGAATAGCTGAAAGTAAAGAAATTGATGATGAGAATGTAGAGTTAACAGCCACACCTCTCAAGAAATACGTAACATTCATTGGAGATAAAAGAGATGGACATGCTTGCAAGTGGATTTGTAATTTTGGGTGCAGATATGAACCTTACACTGGGTGGAGATAACACCCTAGATGTCTTTGAAGAATATCCTGTAGATGAACTGGATGAGTTAGTTGCAAGATTCTTCTATGGGAATGGCATTCCTCTGAATGTGGCAAAATCACCATTTTGGGTTGATATGGTAAAGGGTATTAATGAAGCGCCTAAAGGATATAAGCCACCTTGTGCAGAAAAAATTAGGACTACATTGCTTGACAAAGAGAAAGCTAAAATTGAACAGGCTTTAATGTCCATAAAGAAGCAATGGCCAACATATGGGGTTTCAATTGTTTCAAATGGCTGAACAAACACCAAGAACCAATCTTTAGCAAATGTAATTGCTGTCTCAGGAGGTAGGGCAATTTATATTAGTGGAATTGATTGTTCTAGAGAAGAGAACTCTGGTGAATTTATAGCTCAAGTTTTACATGATGCCATTGAAATTGTTGGTGCACATAATGTTGTGCAAATCTTGACTGATAACATGCCTGCATGTAGGGATGCAGGGAAAATCATTGAGATGAGACATCCTCATCTTTTCTGGTCTGGTTGCATGGCTCATACTTTAACCCTTTTGTGAAAGATATTGTAAAGTCAATGCATCCAAGCTTGACTTTTGTTGGTGAAATTTATAAAAAGGTGAAGGGAATAAAAAAATACACAAGGAACCATAGTTCAGCTTTATACATTTTTCATACATTCTCAGCTATAGATGTTTTTAAAATAAAGAAGGCAAGTCTGACAAGATTTGGATATCATTTTATGTTGTATGAGCTTATTGTTATTCATGTGAAAAATACTTTAGTTAACATGGTATCCAGTGGGGAATGGGAGACTCTCCAAAAGGGTTGCTCAAAGTCAAATTTGGAACATGAAGAGGTAAAAGAAACTATTTTGAATGATGGCTTTTGGAAGAAGGTTGAGGCTATTTTGGCATTCACAAGGCCAATTTGGGAGATGATTTGCTTTTGTGACTCAGATAAGGCTGTTGTTGGGGAAATTTATCCAAGGATGATGTCCATGTTGGACTGCATTAAAGAGGCATTGTCTGATAACTCTGAGATGTATCAAGTTGTTGAAAGTCTTGCTATGACACGATGGGACAAGACAAATCTTCCTTTACATAGTCTTGCATATGTCCTTACACCTTATTATTATTCAGAGTCTTGGCTAATAAGTTCAGCTCCTGGGGGAGGAAAAAGGAAGAAGCCTCATGCTGATCCTGATATCCAGAAGGCTTACTTGGATGCACTGGATAGAGCTGTTGGTGATTCAAAGGAAGCTTTTATGGTCCGTCAGCAACTTAGTGATTTTGTTAGTGGTAGGGGTGCATTTGCTTGTTCTCAAGCAATTGAAGATAGAGAGACAATGGCTGCACTATCATGGTGGAATTTATATGGTGTGACAACCTCTGAGCTTTACAATTTGGCGATTAGAGTTTTGTCCCAGAGTGTGAGAACCTCTTATATAGAGAGGGAATTGAGTACTTTTTGGTATATCCATAATGTTAAGAGGAACAAGCTGAATTCAAATCGTGCAGATTCTTTGGTTTATGTTCATTAGAACCATCGGTTACTGACAAGATACAGGGAGGATTATGAGAGGGAATACAAGAATTGGGATATTTTTGTTAATGATGATAATTTGGAGAGTGACATGAAAGCAATTGAAAATAGAGAGCATGCCGTACTTTATGATGATGAGGTTTCAGTTGAAGTTCTATATCCCCCATCTTCCAGCTTTGTGAAATCTGGATTGCCTCCTCAACCTCGAATGAAGGATCATCTACTTCATTGAAAGGACACAAGCTCCAGGAGAAAGCTCCTAATAAAAGGGCTTGTACGGGATGAGTGCGCTTTCTCTGTTTTACATATTGACAGTAAGGATATAAGTCAAGGTAAGTTTGAAAATTACCTATTTTTACATATAAATGAAAACAGGTCACGAAATCAACATGCTATTAATGGGCCCGTGTATGTATTATTGTAAATTTTTTTCTGTTTCAATTCAACAGTTTCCATATCTTATTGCTATACAGTTCTCTGCCATGATAAGACTGGCGTGGGTTGATGTGTTTATGTGTGCACATTCAGCGCAAGTTTCTTTTTTGAATCAATCACTACAGCCTCTTAAGCCCTATTGGAAAAGCAGTTTCTTTGTCAAATTAAGATTGATGTTCTCAATTCAAGATGTCAATCTTAGAGTTATAGGAGGGAGGCATTATGGATCACATATTTTCACAATTTTAGAACCCATACCCCATATCCTACTATCTACTGGGTCAGTTGGTTAAGCCACAAGATACTCCGCATAAGATATATGGTCTGTGAGAAGATATGCAATCTGATCATAAGAATTTGATAAGAGTTACAGCAAGGAGCCTTTTAAAGAAAAGAGGATGAGAAAGGGCCTTGTTTTGCCATGTGCAGGAGGTTCTTGGCTGAAACCTGACAAGTAAAGGGGTTTAAAGTGATTATTTTGTTGATCACTTAATCTAGCTTCTCTATTGGTTCAAACTAGGGCTGTCAAGAGACTGGATATTGGTCCATTACAGATGGACAAGGTCCAGTCCATCTGTTGAATACTTTGGACTATTCTGGACCGGTCCAATTCAGAGTCTGGACCGCCCAAACTGTTCAAATTGGTTTTAATTTAGATTGGGCCCAATCCAAACCTGGTCCATTGGCACCTGTACTTTTATCTTATGTCAATAGACCGGATATTAGTTCAATCTGACCCAGTCCAATAGAAATCCATAAAAAATTGATCAGGTTCAATCGAATTCCATATATGATATTGGTTCATCTGTACTGGTCCAATTCAATGTCTTATTGATCCATCCAATGATCTAATCCATTCAAATTGATTTTGATTAGGACAGGTCCAACCCAAAACTGATCCATTGACACTCCTAGTTCAGACTGACCTGCCATGCATATGACTATAAATTATTATGCAACCCTTAAAATGTAGGTTGATTAATGTCTGCATGTTTATTCTCTATTCTTCAATCGGTGATTATCATATGTACGATAGGGTCGTCATTTTGGTAAGTTGTTTGTGTATTTAAACACCATCTGCTTTGGTAACGCTCCTTGGTTTTGTTTCTCAATTTGCAAAGATGTTGCCCATAATTTCACTTAAAGTTCAAAGCAGAAAAAGAAATAGAGCTTAATAAGCCCTGATAAATTTATATGGGTCAGGATTTTGCTTCAATTTGTCATAGGTTATATTTGTGGATATTGGTACGACAGTTTTGAGGTTGGAGTAAACTTTTTCAACAGTTATGCAAGTTTTACCAATCAAAAAGCTGCTCCAAGTATTGATATGCTCGACATATATTAATCTCTCTCCGACCTATGTTGATAGGCCAAAAGGATTCCAGCTAGTTAGCTTAAACAAATCTTAGACGCTGGATAAATATCTATCAAGCAAAAAATAGACGACTTTTTCATTGCTTGCTTCGAGACTTGATTGTCATTCCTTAAATCTGAATTCTGATATTTGAAAAGTAAAAAATAGAATGTGGTACATCTGGGAAGAGAGGAACAATCGTATCTTTTTCTCATAATAAAGCTACATCTCTGGAAGACTTACTCTCCCATATTAATCACAGATGCGACTTGTGGGTCACCAGCTCTGATCTGTCTGAAGGTATTTCTGTTTGTGACCTGTAGAGGAATGTGATCAACTTTCTGTTCTCCTCCCCAAGGTCTCTAAGGCTGTGTGGCTGTGTTTAGTTTGTGGGATGGGGATGGGAAAAAGGGAATATTTCAAAAATGTCTTTTTTTTATTTGTTTTGAGGGAAATAGGGGATGGGATGGAAAAAATGTGGGACTAGGGATTCCAGAATCAAGTAGGCAGGATCACACAAAAACAGTGTGACCCTGGTGAGAAAACTCTGCTGAGAAAATATTTCGGGTCTTGGCAGAATAGAGAGCCTCTTCTTCTTCGACCTCTACCCATCCCAATGGTTGGATCTCCGATGATTTTCAAAGGCAAGACCAGATCCATCTTCTACTTTGCTTACTTGCTATTTTGTTTTTTTGGGCCCATTCTTCCTTTTCCCCCATCCTTTTGTTTCCCCCCTCAATTAAGGGTGCCAATGGACCGGTTTTGGATTGGACCCCATCCAGTCCAAAATTAATTTGGATAGACTGGACGGACCAACAAGACATATTGGATTGGACCAATTCGGTCCAAAATATTTATTAGATTGGATTGGACCTGGTCCGCCTGTACCAAATTTATATTGGATTGGGTTGGGTTAAGCCAATATCTGGTCCATTGATATAAGATAAGAATATATGTGTCAATGGATCGGGTTTGCATTGAAACCAATCTAAATCAAAATGAATTTGAACAGATTGAACGGTCCAGACATTGAATTGGACTGTCTAAATTGGTCCAAAACATTCATTGGATTGGATCTGGTCCATTTATGATGGACTCACATTGGACCGATTCGGATTGGACCAAATCTAATCCAATTGACACCCCTACCCTCAATGGGTGGAGACCCAATTGTTTTCTTCAATGTCTTTGGCAAATGTTTGACTGGAGTGAAACTCCATTATTCTCTGTCCATTTCCTTTTGTTTTCATTTTTCCCATGTCTACCCGTCGGTAAAATCTGGTTGATTGGTGTCCATGTCGTTCTTTGTCATTGATGTGTGTGGGATTTCTATCTGTAAAACTAAAAACAACATGACTTTGTTAGATCTGTAAAATTTGCAGATTTGGTCATTAGGTTCTTAGGTCTGACATTTTCATCTGTAAAACTTTCATTCCCAAGGGAGGGGGGAGGGAATGACCATTTTCTCAAATGGGAGAATAGCATTCCAGCAGGAATAGGAATGAATTTCTGATTCTGCCCAACCAAACAGGTAGAATCGAAATGGCCCAATCCGATTCGTATTCCAGACTCCTATTCTTGCAAACCAAACGGACCCTAACATTTTTACATCCATAAAACTAACATTTAGTCAAAACGTTCTTTGTCGTTAAACTAACTGTAAAACTAAGCGGATTTCCATCTGTAAAACATTTTTGTCAACCAGATCCAACATTTAGTCATTAGGTTCCTATATCTAACATTTTTATCGCTTTTTTTTTGCAGCCATTGACTTTGAATTCAGATTTGTGCCCCACAATGTCCCATAGCACATCCCCACCATGTATTGGGAACATCCTCAAATCTATCTTCCCCGATCATACTTGTTTTCTTCCTCTCCTCTATCTTTCTCAATTAAACTTGTTTTCTTCCCTCAAAACAAATATGGAAAAAGGAAAGTTTCCACTATTTTCTCTTATATAATCAAACAATGAAAAGTGAAAATTTCACACCTCATACCATCCCATTCTTTCCCATCCCACCCAAATATTTCCACAACCGATTGGGTCTGCTAATTCCACAAAGGCCTCACTGGTATCTGCATTGCTAGAACTGGGTATTTAATCTAACCATTGAAGGAGACTATAAATGAAATTTAATGTTTAGGAGAAAAGGAGGGTGGCCCTTGGAAATTAGATCACTACTTGGCCGAGGCTAAACATATTCTGGGATGAGCAAACCTGTATATTGGAAGCTCTGTATGGTGATAGGTCTCTGCCAGGGTAGCCTTGTATTGCTTCTTTGCATTCTGCTGCACGACATCTCATGTACGTCTTTTCTAATGAAATCCAGTTCTCTCTCTCAAAAAAAAGGACAAAAAAAAAAGAAAAGAAAAGAAAAAAAGAAAAAAAAGTTTTCTACTTTAATGTCTTTTTAAAAATTTTTTTTTTCGCTTAAATACCTTTCAGGCTCCAAAGCACATATGTGGGAAATGTTAACAAAAATAATTATGGATGGTTGAAATGTTTTGGATTGGTCAATACAAATTAGCGAAAGATATGTATTGTCATTACATATGAGATTACTTCAGCTAGAATGATCATATTTTACGACTTTTCTACATTTATGCTATTTTGTTTTTGGTGAATTACTTGTATGTCCCCAGGGATTGGATCAAATAATAAGATGCTCCTTGGCAAAAAAATTACTTGTCCCACCCCTTCATTATTCGATTAAAAGTGCACACTTAAATATTTGAATAAAATATCAGGAGGACCTCAGGGTCAGGGATAACTGTTCTGGACTCTAAAGCACCAAGTCGTATACATGATTGATCGACAAATTAAGAATTTGAGATTTAATGTGGAACATATATATAGCGGTTGCAATTAGGTGGGTTGGGTTGAGGTTCAACTCAATTCATTTAACCCACCGATTCATTAATGACCCCGTTATATAAAATTAAGTAGGTTGGATTCAACCCAATGTCACCTTGACCCAATCCAATCCACCTAAACCTGTTAATCTTATATTTATGTACTTAAAACAAAAAATTAATTCTCACTTGACAAATAAGTTGGTCATAGCTTGGTGGTAATAGTAGTGTTATCATTTACACAAGTGGGGAAGTCATTTGGTTATGTTTGGGTTTTGGGTTTGATCGAACCACTTTGGTTTAAGTCGGTGAGATCAACTTGAACTATCTAATTGGATTGTCTTTGAACTAATCACATTAAGAGTAGTTGAATCGTTTGGATTTGGATAAGTCCGGTCGGACTAGTTCAATCAACGATGGATTGACTTGATCCGACCCATATCAAGTTGTGCATGGTTTTGGGACCGAACTGATTGGCTTGAAGCGGGTCAAGGGGATTAAATTGGGATAGTCCAAATTTGGGTAGGGTTGTACAAATATGGGTTGGACTAGGCGATCCAAAATGGGTCAAAGCAAGTTGGCCAGATTTCGGATTGTATCAGGTCTTGGTCGAACTAGTCCATTCGGTTCCGCTCCAGATTCATGTTGACCCATATCATACTAATTTGGATCAGGTTGGGTTCATACTAGGTTGACCGACCCAAACGAACCAAACTGAGGTGATCAGGTCTGTTCATATTTAGATCGAGTTGAACTAGTTTGAACTCAAGTTGGGTTGATTTGGATTTGTCAATTTGGGTGAAGTGTGTTGATTCAAGGCAAAACTAATTTTAGTCAATAATTAATAGAAAATTAATGCATTAATTATAAATTATTTCACTCAAGTGAAGAAAATTAAAAAAAAAGGCTAAGAAATTAATACTTGTATCTTTAGTGGTTAACCCGATGGTTATCCTTAACCCAACTTGACCCAACCCATTTAAATTGACCCAATGGGTGATCAGTTCATTTCCACCCTGTCAAGTAAATGGACAGGTTGGGTAGGTTCAATGGATTGGGTGAGAAATTGCCACCAAAAGAAGGTCTTCAATCTATAGCCATTCTCATTTTTTTGAAAATTTAGACACGTGGCATTTTTTGAGAAGTTGCTGTTAAAGCCCACAACCCACTACCACCATTCAAATAAATGACCTCATTTTTTTTGGAAAGCTAGACATGTAGTAATTTTTGAGAAATTCCTACTAAAACCCACAACTAGCTTAACAATGTTTATCCATCTATTAAATACAAATGGTGAAACCCATTAAAAGATTGCTGTAAACCCAAGTTTGTTTTTAAATGTTTTTTGTTTTCAAAAAGAAAATACTTTATTAATTACAAACTTGATTTAACTTTTAGGAAGCAACTTAATTTAACTTTTAAAAATAAATAACTCAAAATAGATTTATTAGATAAATAGTAAATACCGAATAAAGTGGATTATTGTTTATGAATAAGACCTCATTTACTATCTTAATTCAAATTAAGAAAACATAAATTTGTAATGGTTTTCAAATAAAATAGGTCAAAATAGATTGTCAATTACAAAGATGCAAGGCCCATATTAGTTTTTTTTTTAATTTAATTTTTGATAACTAAATAATAAACTTCAAACTAAATTATACACACATTTAGTTACCACGTACTTAGTATGGGGTTATTCTCTAGCATGGAATAGTTGTTGAGATCACATCTTGCTGTGACCCCACAATGAAATAGAGACTGGTCATTGATGAAAATGTGTTCAATAGTGCTTTCAATTTCCATCTAGGCGTGCCCATGTTTCATTGGGCTCAAATCTGCTACCCACAGTAATGCTACCCACGCCTACCTACAAGACATTGCAGTTATACATCTCTTGTACTTTATGCCGTCATCTATTGGGAAATGCTCCCCATGGCTACCCATGACAACTCTATCCACACCAACCCATATAACATGGCAGCCACAAATGGGAACATCTCATCCTCTTGCATGTTGTTATGCACGAGGAATGTTTCCAATGCATGGAGGTAGTGTCCTGTAGGTAGACGTGGGTAGGGTTCTTGTAGCTAGGAGATCTGGAGTGAATAGATAGATACACAGCCGTAGTGTCTTGTGGGTAATGTGGGTAACAGCAGCTATAATATAAGCTCAAGCTGTAGGCGTCCAATAAGATCTCTCACCCGGCCCCTATATAGAAGTGATTGGTTGATACATTACTGATCAGAACAATACCATCCAAGAAATGTGAATTTTTAGGCAAGACTTGTCCACTTTGTAAGGAGGGAGATGAAACAATTGATCATAAGTTCCTTTACTGCCAAATACCAAGATTGGTTCCAGTGTCTTCTATAAACAGCCACCAAAGAAGTAAATATTATTTGAATATATATTTTGGAGGCGTACAACCAAACTTATAAACTGAATTCTCCGGAGAGTCCCAGCCCAAGTAGAGCTGCTTTGATCTGAACTTACTGTATAAAAATTAGGGAAATTGTCTAAAACTCACCATGAGTTTTCAGCATTTCTCTTAAACTCATCATAACTTTTCAAAATGTCTAAAACTCATATTGTCACTAACTTGAGGTTAAACAGACTAACGGGTGTTAATATATTACCATTTTAATATTTAGACATGAAAAAAGGAAAACAGTTCAAAAAATACTTTAAAATATAAAATACATAAAACATAGAAATTATAATAAAAATATAAAAAATTATAGAAATTACAAACAAAATAAAAAATTGTTTTCAAATTATAGAAATTATAGAAATTGAAAAACAAAAGCAGAAAATAAAAATTGTAGAAAAAACACAAAAAATTATAGGAAAACACAGAAATTACAAATAAATAACAAAGAATACAGGAAAATATATAGATTGTAGAAAATAGAAAAATGTAAAAAACAGAAATTATAAAAAATATTGGAAATTATAACAAAACACAAAAAATGCAAAAAAAAAAAAATAAGAAAAATGAAAACTCAAAAAGACCAATTTTCCCGTAACTCACTATTTAAGGGTAATTTGGTCATGAAAATTGTTATTTATGTTTACACGGACACCTCTGCTAAGAAGCATTAACGTGCAATAACGGAAGGTGAGTTTTGGAAAATTAGACAATATGAAAAGTTATAGTAAATTTAAGAGAAATGTTGAAAACTCATGATGAATTTTAAACAATTTCCCTAAAAATTAAATGAAGGTCTTAGCCAACTGCGGTTTCTCTTGGTGCCATTGTTTGGACGTACTCGCTTGAAATTTGGAATTTAACGTGTGGATGGTGCAGTTGTGTGGTCAGAATTCGAGTTGAAACCAAAGATTCGTATCTGGGTCTCATATAGCGAGCCTTGTTAATTAGATTCAGCTTTGTTCCTTTCTTGAAGTAGCTAGAAACATAAGCTGCAAAAGAGGGGTTTCTCCTGTGTTATTTCTTGGTAACCACACATATCAGTTTTGAGGGAGATGCATCTGCATCGGAAAAAAACCTGACTTCTATTGGTGCAAATTTATCATCATTGCAGATTGCAAGCATCTCCTTCAACAGTTCTGCTCCACCATTGAATGGTTACTCACATTTCTAGATCAGCTGACAGGTCTGCACTTGAGCTTGCCCAATTCCTTCTCCTAGTTTCACTCCTTTTAGTCTTGTTTCCTGATTGTATTCTTTTTAATTTGTGCAGGAAACATGCCAAGGGTGGGTTAGGACTGTATCCAGTCCACCCATCCAATAGACCCCAGATAGCGGGACTAACATTGGGTAATGGCCTTTTCTTTGTAGTTCGGAGTCTTCTGACCTTTGCTCCTTTGTGCAACTCAGGTATGGAAATGTTGATCACATCCATATATCTCTGTGAGTGTGTAGAATATAGGCAGCAGTCTGATTGAATGGCTTTTGGGGTGGCATATATACTCATGATTCTAATGGCTCCAGTGATCATTTAACCATGGCTCATATGCCATTCATCTGTGGTTCATGTGGGGGATGCGAAATGAAGCCGTGTTCAAGGAGACTGCCTGATCGTCTACTGATGCGGGTTAATACATTTGTGAATTCACTTATGTCATCCTTGGCGTTAGATAGCTTGACCCCTGAGCCTGAAGATAGGATCTACGTCCAAATTCATCCAACCTAATGCGTTGGCTGCTCTCTCAGTCTGGTTGGTACGTACAAGCTAGCAGGTGAATGTTGATGATTCGGTGACTTCAAATTTGGCTGGGATTGGAAGTTTGATCTGTAGCCACGAGGGCCACCATGTCTGTAGCAGATCGAACCCCGTTGACTTGTGTTTTTTCTGAAGAGGCAGATCGAAGCAAATGCTGTTCTTGAAGTTGGCTGAATTTTCTCTCTTCGCGAAGTGGCTGTTGAAGGTGACACAAAGGATGGATCCAGTTTCTGTTGGAGGATTCAACTCCTCCTAACTGGGGTAGGGCCATAAGGGGTATCATATCTCTAATTAATAGCCGAGTGCAGGAACTTTTGATGAGATTTCACTCAGTCATAACAAGGCGGCTCATATATAATTTGGCCCATCAGTCCCTAGAGAATTAATGCTAATCTAAACGCGTGGTCAGATTTCCTCTCCCACCTTGTATTATCTATCCCCTCTTTGAGGACATCCATCTGATCTGATTGATGAATGGAATTTGGCTTAGCCTTCAATTATATAAATAAATAAAAAAACACAAAGGTATTAATTCTGTATAGATAAGCTTCCGCTCTTGAGCCTTGGGCTATGAGAAGAAAAATAAACTCAAAAAATGCTTTGAGCATTTGTTATAATTTATTTTTAAAAACATAAAATTAATATAAAGTTAAAGTCAAAGCGCTTTTAATTAATCCCCAAAGCGAATTGGGATCTGCTCATCTTACAATGACCTTACAAGCACATTCCACCATGCATTGAGAATAATATCTCCCAAAGCAGATCCGGACTACCCCAAAGCACAAAGCCTAAGTGCCTGTTTCGGAGTGTTTTCATGCAGCAAGTTTTGCTTTGCAAGGTGGATCCTATATGGAGACTTGGAGAGCCTAGAAGCAATGTTTGGTAAAGTTGATTTTCTGGTAAAGTCCAAATACATTATTCTTTAGCTAAGAGTTGATTTTCTGGTAAAAACTTGTTTTGGAAGCTTCTTTAAAGCAGCTTAATTAGTAAAAGCAGTTCAATCAAAGCTAAAGCCCTCCCAAATAGACCCTAAACTTGGGATTTTGTGCCTTTTGGATTTCAAAAGCATAAACCCTAAAGCTTATCAAGCTCCACCAATTTATCTATTTTTCTCCCCATTCCTGTAGAATCTCTCTCATTAAGAGCATTTTTTGCTGTTATTTTATTGTTCTCTGTAGAGTGTGGATAAAAGCTACAACATTTCATCTAAATGACCCCTATGGCCAAAACTTAAACAGCAGATGATATGGTGGGGCCTCAAAATCAATCGCCATTTCAATGAAACTATTTGCCTGAGGCATGTTGACCACCGCCTCAGCTGGACTATTCGATCAGTTGGCAATGGCATATACCTTGAATTAAAGAAGCCCTAGATGCTGTGTGTGTGAAAATAAATCCTACCACTTTGTTATTACTTTGTTGAGTCGGTGGTTTTTATATTTGTTGGCTACTAGCTGTTGATGATACAAGGAAAACGAAGCATATATTCCTCTTTTGAAAAGAGAGCATACAATACAACGTACTTGACAAAATTCTGTATCCCTTTCTCAAACATCTCTTTCGGTACTCCATGCTTTTCTTTCTGTTGACATCTTGCCAAGTAGATAGAAGTAAAGTAACCAATCCAAAGGCAGTCTCAAAAGGTGACAGGCTTCAATACTCTTATGTTAGGCTGTTAATACAACTTTATGTGCTTTATCTTTAACAGTTCAGAGTGATCAACCTTTTGAGGTAGTGTTACAATTTGGAACCCCATAAACTGGACTGACCAGAAAACTTGGTGTTTCAGAGTTCAAATGGATCAATTGTCCAGTTCAATGGGTCATTGGAACACCAATAAATTCAAGGCATTATATCAACTGATTTTTTTTTTTAATTTATTAAAAGGCTGGTGTATTTGCATTTCATTGGGGGTTTCATGCCATATGGTGGCAGGAAATGTTTTTTCCTTTTATTTTGGGCCTATCTAGTTGAGATGGTCACTTGGCATCACTCCCATAAACCCTACTATATTGAGATACCAAAATCATAGGGTTTTTTTTTTCACCATCAATTAATTCTGAAGGAGAACATTCAAAATTCCCTAGAATGCAGATTTGTTTGACAATTTTTAGATCAGCAAATAAAAAATATTTAGGAAACACTAACAAGGAAGCAAAAAAACCATCCCTATGGTACAGTTGCTGAAATCACAACACTAAGAAAGTATCATGCTATTATTATTAGAGAAATCCATTGGTTATTGAACTGAAATCCTCTGCACCATTGGTGCAGGAAATGTTTAGTACCAACTAATATCAATCTGCCACATCATATAGAAAAAATACTTTAATTTTGAGATGGCCAGGGACTGACTGGCATGGCAAATTGCTATTGGTCTGGTGTAGAAAATTTTCTTCATCATCGGCGTACAGGATCTGAGTTATTGGTTACACTATAAGCTTTTTATGATAAAAAATCTATTCCTTATCTGTGTCACAATTTTAGGGGATATTTGTTTAAAAAAATGGGGATATTATTAGTTGATTTAATGATAAAATTTCAAGCTGACATGCATGAGGGTGTATGGGTTTGAATGAAACTACAAAATGCTAAAGATTAGAATCATACCCAGTCTATCCCCTCAGTAACCTGAGGGACCAACATATGGCATTTTCTTATCTGTGTCGTATATAGTTTACTTTTTTTACAGTATATATTACTACTAGTTTCTACCTTATCAAAGATTTCCGGGTCAAATGAGGTAATGGATTTCATGGTTTTTGAACCGCCGCCATTCATCCGGATGGTTGGACCATTTGGCCAGAAAACCGTTTAAGCAATCGGTTTTATTTTATTTTAAATTCGGTCTTTAACAAAAAACCGTTAAATCAGTCAATGATCTGTTGATTTGGGTGGATAAACCGTCAACTCATTTAATGATTTTGGCCTTTTTTATTTTTATTTTTTGTTAGAACGGATTATTTATTTGAATCGAACGATCGAACCGCCAACTCAGAAATCAATAGCCAGAACAATTCCGTTTTGGGGACGTTTTTTAAAATCATGATGAATTCTTTGCAGTAAATAAAGAAATTTGTAGAATGGATTAATGTGAAGCCCATGTTCAAACAAACAAGAGCCAAAGCCGATCCAAACATGCATGGAATAAAAAAAGAAAACGAGGGAATCATCAGCGTGGTAGTTTGTGAGGCTGTTGGCAGAGGAAAAAAGTAAAGGCATCTATGTACGCAATAGGTTTCTTATTTCTAAGAAGAAGAAACTCGCTTTAGAATTAACTGGTGCCGGCCGATGAGCAAAGTAAGCCCCTTGTCGAAGTATATATATATATATATGGAGTGGGATATCCACTGGAGTTCAAGAAAACATTAATTGAACAGCCTCCAAATCGTAAGGGGCTACAGTAGCTTGTACCGTTTGCTGTTTCTGCTCCAAAATGCCCAAGTCAGAAGCCCAACCGCCTCCAGGTCTCTCTCTCTCTCTCTCTCTCTGAAAGAGCACCCTTTGAGAGAAATGGCTTGGCTTGTGTTTTCTTATTTAATTCAAGCGTTTTGTGGACTGACTAGCTAGTTTCTTCTTTGTTCATGTAGAAGGATATCCAACTGAAAATCCTCCCACTCGGAAGAAATGCTGCCCACAGTCAAAGAAGAAGGGAGACAGAGGCTTCATTGAGGGATGGTAAGTTATGGAAACATGGTTAGAAAAATCCCCCAATTTGGATTGTATTCTGTTGTTGCTTCTAAGCTTGATTATTTTGTCTGGGCAGCCTGTTCGCTTTATGTTGCTGCTGGCTGTGTGAGATGTGTTGCTGATACAAAGGAGGGGGAGGACAGATATCATGGCCTCAAGAGCCAGAGGACCAGATTGATCAGGACAAGACGCCAATCCCATTACCTGATTGTTTATTGCAGTGTGTTGAATGTTGATGTATGTATGTATGTGTGTGCTTGTATGCATGTATAAGCTTTTTAATAATTTGTGATTATTTTAGACTAATATGTGGAATAAGGATTAAAAAAATCAATGTCTAGAAAATAGAAGACATTCAAACAAACAAAACTTGGTGGTATTTTCAATTAGTTAATCCATTCTCGATGAACAGCTATTTGGAAATTGAGATTTTATTTGCAGGTTCTACTTTGGGTTGTTCTTTTACAGGAGGATTATCAATGGTTGCATTTGCATTTGGATAAGCTATTGGATTTGTGATTTTGATTTTTCAAGTCGAAAGTACAAGGCCCAATTAATTTTAGGCTTTGTTGATTAGGGCTTAAAAATGTTTTGGCTGTAAATTGTTATATTTTTGGAAGCAACTTTTATTAAACACTCCAAACATATTTTTGGCTCATTTTTGTTTTCCACACCCCAAATCTCAGCGAAAGCATCCAAACAGGCAATATATCAAATAGGCTGTCAATGGATTGGACTGGTTCCAATTGGGTCCAAATCCCATCCAATTAAAATGAGAGTTCAGATCGGCTCCCAATTCATAGTCCCAACAAATTATCGCAGTTGTGCATAGGGAACATCTCGCCTGTCTGTCGTGGCGAACTGTTTCATTTAGGAGCACCCAATTTAAGGAGCACAGATCTGCTGATCACAAAATGTTGTTTAAATCCATAGGCGCATAACACCATAGCTGCACGTTAGGAACATCTCCCTGTGAAGACAATAAATAAAACAGGAGATGCTCCCAACGTGTGGAGTAGATATATTTATTCAATGTTTCATGGTCGCAGATCAGGGCTCCTGATCTAGCAAGACGTTCGTTGTAGCATTAACGTCTCTTTGGATCTAACAAGCAGAGGCATCTAACTGAAATGCGCCAGAAAATCAGATTAGCTGAATGCAATGGCTGTTCAACAGGCTGTGAAACCAAAAATTATGCCCCATGCTAGTGAGGGTTTGGAGCATTTTCATTCATTCCACAGCCCGCTGAATAGCTATTGTGTTCAGCTAATCCTTTTTCAATTGCCAGGGCCGGGTCACTGACTTCAGCCAATTTGTTTGCCAGTCTCCAAGGTCCACTTCCAGGGTTTTGGTTTTTGATCCAATTAATTGTGAATCTGTTGTCGAAGAATCACCATCCCATCAGGCCCAAATGTTTAAATGATCCTGAGCCCAGTTAGAACTTCCAACACCTCCACTTTGGCAGAGTCTGCAGTACCTATAGGCGGATAGGCCTACTAAAAGCCCGCAGCACATTACCGAACTTATCAACCAGAATTCCTCCAAATGCCTGCGCGAACTTTATTCTGATCTTTTATCTGGATTTCAAAAAAAAATTCCTTCTCACACCCGATCTAGTTACCACAATCCACAATGCCATTGATTGAGTAAATCAAAACTACTGCCAGGCATAACCCAATTATGACGAGCCATACCAAAGAAGTACCACGGCCTCCTGGGGAAACGGCAATGGAGGAGAAGATGATGAGGAACTGATTCATCATGGCACACCACCGTGTATGAATGGTGATGTTATGCTTCATGGCTGATCGCATTGTTCATGGAACACATAAGTGGGCAGTTTCAAGAGTTTCAACTGACTGGAGCCTTTGGCAACAACCTGTTGCAATTTTAACCAACTAGAAGGATGAAGGCAAATAAAAAAGTTTATGAGTTGAAGTAGTAAGAAATGATTTAAGCATTTAGAATTTAATACTGCATATAACAATAAATGGAATAAAATGATGAACTAGGACGGAACAAGGCTTTAAATGATGATAATGAGAAGTTTTTTATATTTCATTTTCAATCTAATTTAGTTTATAGTTTGAGATTACCCATTTACCGGTATAATAAGATTGTTTTGAAAAAGAGGAGAAAGCAAGATTGTTTTTGACATGCAACTGAATGATCGTGGTCAGCATATGTCTTGACATTTTACACTACTTCGAATAGGAATGGTAATGGGTAAGATATCTGTGCAAAATGCCCTATTCATTCACGGCCTTTGTATCCTTGATTTCAAATTCGTCTAACTTTTCCTCTCAATTTCCCAAACCCAATTCGTCCCGACCCGTTAAACCCTTTGACCAAAGGTTTTCTACTAAAAAAAGTTTCTTAATGCTTATAGTGTGACTTGAATTCGGATCAATTAATAATAACCCTAAATCTCTTAGTACTACTTTAAGCTACTAAGCCATCTCACCTTTTGTGTTATTTAATGAAATAAAATAGAGTTTATTAACTTTGGTGTTCATCAAAACAATCAATACATATATATGATTAACCATTCCAAGTAAAAATTAAAAGAAATAATATTTAAAATTAACATTTTATAACAAAATGAAATAAACAATCTATCAAATCCAAATTTACATTAAATAATGATTTTAATCCCAATAAAATATTAATAATAGAATAATTATCTTACTACTTAAAATTTATAAATTTGTGCATCATATATAATATAATAGATTCATATTTATGCATCCTGTGTATCAGATATCGGATACCCTAACGTCAAAACCCAAACCCTATAGAGTTTTGATAAACGGATTCTATCAAGACAGAGATGGGTTAGAATACCCAAACATTTCAACAAAATTGCCTAACCCTAACTTCGAACTTTGGTGTTTGGGCTGGGCCATTCAAAGTTTGATAAAAACCCAACGCAAGTCCAAATTGCACTCCTAGTGGTTGGATTTCAAGAACATAATAAATCTAAGAGGTAGGCCTATAGATAGGATTGGTAGATGGAGATGGCGATTAAAGTAACCATTTTGATTAAAAAAGAGAAGAACAAAACCAAAACAAGTATTAATGACTTTAAAACCGGTTATGAACTTATGATCGTTAATACACATGTACAACTATCCTCGGTCGTTTATATGCCTCAGAATAATGAATCATTCACAGTATCATTATTTAAATTGAATTATTGATGGTCATGAAAATTGGAAATAAGGGGCAAGTTGGAGAGCCAACAAATGAGAAAGAAATCTTTTCTTACTCAACTTACAAACCCACGGGAGTTTGGTTGTTTGGAAAAAATAGCTTGCGAAAAAAGTCTTTAGGTGTCCATTTGATGGTTCTTCTCACTCGGAACTTTTGAAATACTATCATACCATGTTGTCAAAACGATAGTCCCAACACTTGGATTATAGAGACTGTAGTAGTCAAATCCACTATTCTCTTTAGGCACTTTGTCCTTGAGCCCATTTCCAATAAACATGTATGAGCATGAGGAGCAACAAAAAATTGAATGTCCGTTAAGATACCCAAGCTCCATGCTCATTGATGACCAACTAAATGGAGCTCTCTACAAGGGACAAAAGACAATGTGTGCCTAAGTGATTCTCAAATAAACCAATGGAGGTTTAAGTAAACAAATAAACTGGAAATAGTATCAATAATAAGAACTATCAACCAATTTTTGCTTCAAAATAATAAAATAATATCCTTAGCAACTACAACAATAAACCAACTATCAAAATAAAAAAATAAATAAATAATATCCTTAATTAGCAGAAGGTTTGGCATATTTGGAACCCCATGGCCAATTCTGATAACATCTACCCAACTACCCAAGTAATGCTTTAGCTATAGCACACAAGTTTACTAAATCCATATTTTATAATCTCAAATTTCTATACCATGCTGAAAAACCATAGAAATATCCTTCCCATCATTTAATTTATGAATTGCATATGTAGGAGGCCAACCAATTTAAATGGATTTCAAATTGAAACAGCAAGGGATCATGTAAGCTAGTTATTTACGTCACAATTCCAAGCAAGTCCAAACTCTTCAGATTCCTGCAAGAAGTGTTGTATGAGAAAACAAACAAATTCTCTTACTGAATATAGCACCATAAACCAAAACGGACCCCTAATTCAGATAGAGGTGATTAAAAAGCTAAATGAATTTTTTCTATTACAAACATCATGTTCATTTACAACTAGAACCTTGATGGTTCTATAATCAACTTGTACATAGCTTTGGCTTATAATAAAGTACTAACCTTGATCAAATTTTACAAAATTACCCTCATGAGAAAAATTTATTATCCATTACAAGGAGGTATTTGATTTACTAAATTGGACTGGCTATTAAGTTCAGGCCATGTCCAATTTCTTCAACAATACCACAATGCGAATACATGGATACAATCTTTAATAAACTAACCATGAATATCGAACATTATTCCAACATAAAAAAAATACCAAAGTGATATAAAAATATCAAAGACTCTAACTGATATAGATACAGGCAGGGGTGCCAATTGGACTAGATATGGTCCAATCCGATCCAAACCAATGTGAGTCCATTATAAATGGACCGGGTCCAATCTGATCCAAACTAATGTGAGTCCATTATAAATGGACCGGGTCCAATCCAATCTAATGAATGTTTTGCACCAATTTGGACCAATCCAATTCAATGTCTGGACTGTCCAACCTGTTCAAATTCATTTTGATTTAGATTGGTTTCAATCCAAACTCGGTCCATTGACACATATTCTTATCTTATATCAATGGACCAAATATTGGCTTAATCCAACCAAATCCAATATAAATTTGTTACGAATGGACCAGGTCTAATCCAATCTAATAAATATTTTGGACCGGACTGTTCCATCCAATATCCATACAAATGTTTCTGTACATGTTGACATGAAAAAAGAAAATAAAAATAAATCATAACCAGTTGGACCTGCTCAGTTTATCATGCATCTACATGTAAGCACACCCTTATGAATACATATGCATTCAAATGAAAGAAATAAACATAATACCATGAGGTGATACCCAAAATGCTAGTAGTATATTGTATACAAATTACAAACCAAACACTTTTTGTTCATTTCCATTTTAAAGATCCTTGGTGTACATGGACTACAAGAGAGAAATGCCTCAAAGCACCTATAATAAGGATAGAAAGTGACCTATCATCCATTGGTACTATCAGCATTTGTATCAACATGCTTCTAAAAATGTTAAACCAAATTTGCAAGTATATAAAATTCACAAAGAGATGTTCTCAATGTGCAATTGGATGCATATGCTTTTAAGAGTGCATGTAGAGTTTTTACTTTCATGAAATCCCAGTTACCCTTAATCCCCCTTAAATTAATATGTAATACCTGTTGTTGAGGTAGAGAGGGCCCATTAGGCCTCAAGCATACTACAAACTTACACCCAAACTGCTACCAACCCATATGATGAAAGAGGAAAATCAAATACTTAGATCATGAAACGATCGATTCCATAGCATCTTCTACCCAAAGGATTCCATAGCATCTACTGATCGCATGCTACAATAGAACAGTGAATCAATGAATTCACATGTTCGAATTGTGTATTTTTTTTTTTTTTTATGAATTTCATATGTTCAAATTGTTGTCACATGGAGCCATTAAAAAACAGTGAACCAACGGAAACTAGATGTTTGTAAAACCAAATCTTACTTCTTCCACTCGGAAGATTGACTATATGTTAAAGAACTTAAAGTGCAACAAAATATTGGAATTGTAATTGGCAACGTTTAAAAAAGAAAGTGTAGACTATAATAAGAGAAGATGACTATCCATTTAGGAATCAATATGCCCACTTTTAATTTGTATTCCTCCAAATACTTCCTAGCTTATTCTCTAAGATGCAATCTGACATCATTTCCACGTCCAAGTGGTTTATTCCATACATCCTTTGAAATTGCAAATGACTCATCAGCCATGAACTCCATATACACTTAAAAACAACAAAGAATATTTATATTGGTTTTCCACGTCCACAAAGGATCCAAGTGAGAGATGAGAAAAAGACTTTCCAAATTAATTAGTTAAAACGTCAAAATGTTACTATCTGTACAGATGATACAACATAGTCAACAACAAGATGCACCAAGTAAAACCCAACTCCAAAACTGCCCATTTTCTCCACAAAAGTTGCATAAGAAAGAAAAATATGACTTGGTATAACCCAAAACTGAACAATAAACATCACAATGTTTTCTTGTCTAGACCAATTAAAAATTAAGTTACCCGAAGTTCCAGATTTTGCAATGGTTCCCATAAAATGCAAACCTTGACAAGAAACTTGTAATACCATTATACTAATGAGATTCACCTAACCAAAACCAGCAAATACGAACCATCAAAACCAGCAAACAGAGACTTGGCTGGTCATCAAAACCGGGAAACACAAATTGTAAACCCAAAATTGGGAGAAAATAAGTAGCTTCAACTTACGAAAACCACCCTTTATCAAGAAATAGAAATCGATACCTACAAAAACACAGACAAATAGAAATCAATCCGTTAGGGTTAGAGAGAAAGAGAGATGAAGGGAGATGTTACTTGCATTTTTAGTTTTGTACAGGCAGCGAGGAGAGGGAGGAGAGTGAGGGAAGCGAGGAAGCAGGAAGAGAGGCAGAAAAGCAGAACGAGAGGAAGAGAAGAGAGAGAGCAGGAAGATAGGAGAGAAAGAAGAAGTGTGTCAAAGCAAGAGAGAGGAATAGTGAGACACGTGTCACTCATGCAATAAAAGTAGTGAGACACGCGCTTGATTTTTTCTCTCGTGCGATCATTGATCTGGATAGGGGTGCTCTCACAATTGCATCTTCTTGGCCATTGTAGTTAGATTGCTGCTCTGCCTATATTACTTTAGGGTTGGATTCTCATCTCATTCGAATATGAGTGATCTGAATCAATCCATTTATAATTGGATTGAACATGTTATGTCCTGAACCCAGCTCAAATCAGTCTATTCGTCTTACAAATTTTTGGGCCCAGACAACTATATTTTATTATATATATAATGTGTATGAATGTATTTATGTATGCATGTATATGAAATATATACACACATGTGTATAGTATATAAAATATATAAAATATATACTCTAGGACGGATTAGTTACGGAAGCATTGCATGTTGCTACTGACCTAATTCTGAGTCCAAGCAATTGATAATTTTACTGTGGAATGCAGTGGGTATATGTCTCCAGAGTATGCATTAAATGGTCGTTTCTCAATTAAATCAGATGTCTTCAGCTTTGGGGTAGTACTACTTGAAATCATCAGTGGAAAGAAGAATACAGGCTTTTACCAGTCAGAACACACATTGACCCTTCTGGGATATGTAAGTGATCAATATTTCTGAAACCCATCAAATTTTCTGCCCTCTATTTGGTTCTTAATTAAATTACTTTCATTTGAAACTTGTCTCAGGCGTGGAAACCATGGAAAGAAGGCAAGATGTTGGAATTGATAGACAAGTCCTTATCTGAATCATGCAATGCATTTGAAGTTACTAAATGCATCCATGTTGCACTCTTGTGTATACAAGAAGAGGCTGATGATCGCCCAACCATGTCTAATGTAATTCTCATGTTGGGCAGCAGTGAAAGTGCAAATTTCCCAACTCCCAAACAGCCAGCTTTTATTGAAAGAAGATTTCTATCTAGTTCAGGGCCTTCAGGCTCTTCTTCTAGTAAACCAGAAATAAGTGGTAATAATCAGTTAACAGTTACTGTAGTAGGACGATAACAATAAGTTCTCTCCTTTCGACATTTCAAATAATCAATTGTAGAATTTATTGTTAATTGTTTCGGAGCAGATCATGAATCTGCATATTGTAATGAATAACGATGTTCCTTTAGTCTACCAATAGAAACTTTAATTTATAGTTGTGCCTCTTTTTCCCCTTGATTCTTTTTGGGCTTGGTTTTTGGTGGTTAATTTTTTGTGATGTATAAATTTTTTGACTAAGTACCTCGTTGTTTGACCCGGTGGTGACGTGCCTTGGTGATGAGCTACTTGGTGGCGAACTCCCTTGGGCGAACTGCCTGGTGGCGAACTGCCTGGTGGCGAACTGCCTAGTGGTGAACTCCCTGATGGCGAACTGCCTGATGGCGAACTACCCGGTGGCGAGCTGCCTGGTGGCGAACTGCCTGGTAGTACTCCCTGGTGGCGAACTACCTGATGGCAAACTGCCTGGTAGTGCTCCCTAGTGGCGAACTGCCTGGTGGCGAACTGCCTGGTAGTGCTCCCTGATGGCGAACTGCCTGGTGGTGAACTGCCTGGGGGCGAACTGCTAGGTGGTGAACTGCCTGGTAGTGCTCCCTGGTGGCGAACTACCTGGTGACGAACTGCCTGGTGGCGAGCTACCTGGTGGCGAACTGCCTAGGGGCGAACTGCCTGGGGGCGAACTGCCTGGTGGCGAACTGCCTGTGGCGAACTGCCTGATGGCGAACTGCCCGGTGGCGAGCTGCCTGGTGGCGAACTGCCTGGTAGTGCTCCCTGGTGGCGAACTGCCTGGTGGCGAACTACCTGATGGCAAACTGCCTGGTAGTGCTCCCTAGTGGCGAACTGCCTGGTGGCGAACTGCCTGGTAGTGCTCCCTGATGGCGAACTGCCTGGTGGTGAACTGCCTGGGGGCGAACTGCCAGGTGGTGAACTGCCTGGTAGTGCTCCCTGGTGGCGAACTACCTGGTGACGAACTGCCTGGTGGCGAGCTACCTGGTGGCGAACTGCCTAGGGGCGAACTGCATGGGGGCGAACTGCCTGGTGGCGAACTGCCTGGTGGCGAATTGCCTAGTGGTGAACTCCCTGGTGGCGAACTGCCCGGTGGCGAACTGCCTAGGGGCGATATCTATGCATCTTGATATATTGATTATAATATATTTCTTCATATATATTGCTAAAAAATATATATATATTTTTATGTATTTATATACTATTTGTGATTATTTTGATCTTAAATTTAATGATATTATTGTATTTATGGAATTTGTATGTATTTTTCTAACGTAGTCATGCATTTTCATATTTTTTGTTTGTATTCATGCACTTCCAAAACGTATCCATATTTAAATTATCCAATACAATACCCAATACCGATAGTTTAATCCTTGACAGCCTTTACGAAATAACAAAGAAGATAAAAGTTAATAGAGATAAAACATTTGTTATAATTATTTGATGATATTATACTCATGAACATTTCTAGGGCCCTTCAACTTTCTATATATATAGTATCAGTCTTATACTTTTGGTGCCACCAAAAGTCATGAAACAAAACTTAGTGCCTTGGTAGGTGTGCAAATTGTGCCACATTTTCAATGGTAGCAGAAAATTAGCAAGCAAATGATTATTTTAGTGCAGGTAAACGCACTATTTGGAAGTGCTTTTGTAGACCTTAAAACAATAATTAAACATGCAATAGGGACTTTGTAGACCTTAAAACGAAGCATGTGGACTTGTCAATAATTCTGCCTATTCGATGGCAAGGCTGCCAAATAAATTTCTTCACTTCTTCTTTTAATGAATCGTCTCTCCATCTTAAACTTTTAAGAAGAGATGGTAAGTATGTTTTAGTGAAGTCATTATCTCATAGGACCTTAATACATTGCCAATATATGTTTCAAATGATTTCTAGAGACTCGTATATTCCCAGAACTTCTGGATTATCAAAACAACAACCATCACAATTCAACATGGTGTCGTGAGGCTGGACTTATTCCTAATTTATTTGTAATTGCTTATCTTCATGGACTACCCCAACCCGATGTATTGAAACCTCAATCAATATCTTAACTGAATTTCAACCCATGGTTTTCAATCTTAATCCAACACAATTACCATATTGGGTTGGTCAATTTGGGTTTAGGTCACCACCTAAAATTGGAAGCAATATTTTAATTAACCTAAAGTGGTGGCCCAAAAAGATCTAAACCGACGGTTTAGATTGCCACCTAAAAATAGAAGTAAAGTTTTACTGATTAAAGGCAATGGCCCAAAAAGATTTAGACCGGTGGTTCAGATTGCCACTTAAAAACGGAAGCAACATTTTGATTAACTTAAGGCGGCCGATGGTTAAAATTGCCACCTTTATTAATTCTGAACAAACGGTTCTGACATACCACCGCTTTAGAGATAATTGAACCGCCTCGAACCGGTCCTCAAAGGCGATGGTCTTGATCTAGGTCGGAAGTAGTCTAGGGAGTGGACTAATGACCGTCGCCGGCTTAGACTGGTATTCTTGTAGTGGCGAGCACTTTTAGACTTGTAATTAATTGAGTAATCACGTGAGGCTGGTCCAAACTAACCCACCAGCTATTGGGCAAACATATGTTTGGATAAGCTTTTTCAAAATATTTTTGTCTTTCCATAGCAATCACGTGAAGTTTGGTAATGTGTGTTTTTCAAAGCAAAAACAGACAAGGTAAAAACACTTGTGCAACAAAGAGCATGAAGTCATATTTTTTTCCTGAAGTTTTAGCCATTTATATGAAATCTATTTCTCTCTGACCGTTCGGTCCGATCCGATTTTGAAAACAGTGATCAAATAAATAAGGGGACTGATTGTGTCTTAAATAGGAAAATAAGGGACAAAGAGGGCATTGGAACTGCAAAATTCAGTCTAATCCAAAAAGAAAGACTGGGAGGAAGAAAATGGAATTCTGATGAAGGGAAATTTGACATGCCATCACATTATTCCATTTGTATGTGAAGGCACGTGATTTATATAATTTTTTTTTTAATTTCAAAACTATTCTTTTGCAGTCAATTTTACCTTTTATTATTCTTTAAATTTTCAAAATAAAACTCAGAGACAATGTTATCCATAAAATAACTTAGATGAATAGGATAAGAATATTGCCAAAGGCAAGCTTGGGCATTCATACTAGCTTCAGCCTATAAATAGAATATCTTCATCAGCCCAGAATGCAAATCCTGAAGAAATAGAACCGAAAAGCCAATAAATCACCCTAAAAAGGTTTATAGAAAAGATTAAGAACCTTATTGGAATCTGGGTAGTTCATCAGTTGAAGAATCTATTCTGTTTATATTGTGTAAATGAGAGACCTGAACTCTTAAATGAGAGACAACCGGACTCATACCCCATCCCTGTAAATGAGAGAGATCTTAGATTTGCCTTGGAGAGAGAGAGAGAGAGGTTTTGGGTTCACATCTTACAGGTCACTGAATCTCTTCTTTTGTTTGATTGATTGATGAGTCGATGCAAAAGACTAGAGTGAACAGGGGATCGCCAATTCTTTCTTCCATACTATAACTTGTGCATTTGGAAGTCAGCCCGGTGCAATAAAGGATGATCATAAATGATGGTTTAGGCTAAGCATCATCAAGCAACATCGGTGTCATATATACTCTTATATACACTCAATGCACCTGTATTTATGCTGTCTCATATATCAATATCTTCTCCCTCTATTGGCATTTTTCCAATCAAAATTTAGAGCAAAAGCAAGTTGCTGTGTGCAGTGCCGTTTACAGCCATTCATTTCGTTAATTTATTATTTCATGTGCGCGCACCGTAACATTCAGAAGTGGTTTCTCTCCCCATGTTTGAACCATGTGTGAGTTGAAGAGGCTTGGTTAAGAGGATGTAAACCCAGTTCTGGTTCTGGTTCTTATTCACTTTAAAAATATATTCAAAGTCTCAACATTCTAAGACAAATCTCAAATCTCTCGCTTACAGGGAGAGTTCTTCAATAGAGATACGGCTGATTGTTGAGAATCCATGAATATAATAATCATCGATCCTAAAGCTTGGTTTGTCAAGGGTTTTACCGTTATAAACTGAACGGTAAAACCGGAAGAGATGATCATTGGGGATGTTGGGACAAGAGGACAAGTAAAAAGGGAAATGACAAACTCCCTTCATAGTTCATACCCCTCTCCATTTCTGATTCTGCAACCTTCCGTCTTCTTGGGCGGTATTCCAACGGATTAGAGAACAAAGGTCAGTCTTTTGTATCTGGGTTCTCTTCCAAATTTGTTTTTGTGTAATGGGTTTTTAAGAAATATAAAAGAAAATTTTCTTACATTTGTATTTTTTATATTGATTTTATTTTAAAAATTTGAGAAATAATAAAGAACAAATTCGACATTTTACCTTTTTCCGTTTCTGTAAATATTTAATGACATGTCATCCACTGTGAGAATATTTAAGGATTAACTTGAGTAATTTTTCACCGTGAAAAGCACCATTTCCTTTTTCCGTTTCTGTAAATTTTTAATGACATGTCATCCATTGCGAGAATATTTAAGGATTAACTTAAGTAATTTTTCACCGTGAAAAGCACCATTTCCTTTTTCTCCGGGATTGACTAGAAGGTAAGCTATATGTTGGCTTTGTATGGGGTTCACAACCTCCATTCTTGTAGTAATAAATTTTTCTCTTGGCCGACGGCCCGGCTGCGGCGATTTCAATGATGTGGAAGAGAGGAAGAGTTATGTTGATCAGATGGTTTGCTACTGCAGATAATCTCATTTCATTTTCCTTCTTCTCCGCCATCTTCTTATCATGCTCCAGCCAGTTATTTTGCTCTGCAAGAGACACCATAACACCTAGCCAACCCATCTTCGACCGAGGAGTGGAACGAGATACTCTAGTTTCCACCGGAGGAATATTCGAATTAGGTTTCTTCACTCCTGGTGATGATTTCACCAATGATATATCTACCAACAAAAGATACTTGGGGATATGGTATCATGGGTTGTCTCCTCGATCAGTTGTTTGGGTTGCCAACAGAAACCAACCAATCTTAGATAGACAAGGAGTGTTCCAAATAGGCCAGGACGGGAATCTTAATCTGCTAGATAAACTAGAAGGAAAAGTTGTTTGGTCCTCGTCGAAGGTTTCATCAGCTGCGACTGCTAATACAACTGCTAAGCTTATGGATACCGGGAACTTCATCTTGAGCGGAGGGGATCAAGCTCCTATATGGCAGAGCTTCATTTACGATGAAGCTAACCCATTCAATACATTCCTCCCAGGAATGAAGCTCGAAGTAAACCAGAAGCTACAGTCATGGATTGATGAATATGACCCAGCTTATGGAGACTTCATCTTTGAACGTTCAGGTCCAAATCAGTTCACTATCAAGAACAGGTCGACGCTTTACTGGAGAAGCGGATCGTCGGAGGATTTCTCTGTCTTGGAAGAGATGCCGAAATCAGTGCTCAACTTGCTACTAAACTACACGAGTGTCAAAAGAGACAGTCTTAGGAAATTCGACAATAACTCGAGACTGGTAATTGACCCATCTGGCCAAATCAAGCATTTGACCAAGGATAACAATAGCTGGAGTCTGTTATGGTTCCAGCCCAGCGACGATTGCAGCGTTGTCAGAGCCTGTGGTCCTAACGGTGTTTGCAACAGCAGTAGTACACCGGTCTGTTCATGTTTGCCGGGGTTCAACCCCAAAGAGTCGGAGGAATGGAATTCCGGCAAGTACTCCAATGGGTGCACGGGAAACACAGAAGAATGTAAAGAGATGAACTTCTTTTCTCTGTACTTTTCCAGAGTGAGAATACCCGAGTCATCATACCCGGAATCTGAGAATGAGAAAAGCTGCAGAGACGAGTGCCTTGACAAGTGCTGCTATGCTTACTCTTATTCATTTGAACCTTCCCTGCGCCTGCCTGAAGAAGCATCCCCGAGCTCTTTGGGAACTCATTCGTGCTGGATTTGGAGTTCAAGTGACAACCTAATAGATCTTCAGGTGGACAATTCCTATACTCAGGTTGATAGGAGGAGAAAGCTTTACTTTCGTGTGGCTAATTTCGATTCAGGTACACTTCCATTATATATCTCCCGTTATGTTTTTAGCCAAATTGAGATTTTCTATTTAATTTTTATTCTGTTTTAGAAAGTTGGAAAGTCAAAAAGTAAAACTCTAGACTTGTGATGGATTAGTTGAGTTAAGATCCGCGATCCTACAACTCCATTAATGATCTTAATTTAATTTTGCTTAAGGATCGGTTTGGTTGGCGGTCCGGATTGAAATCGGAAGGGGAACTGAAATCCCCTCCGAACAGAATCGTATATCCCCAACCCTTGTTTGTATAGATGGGAATCTAAGTCGGATTTCAATCATTATTGTTTGATTCACCTAGAAGCCGAAATTAGAATCAATCGAAAATTTTCAGTTTTGTATCAGTTTATTAATATGTCAATAATATTGTTTTATTATTACTTTATTATTTATTTGTTAATATTATATTATTAGTTTATTAATATTTAGTAATTAATTGTTGTTGCTGTTTTGAAATGAGAGAAAAAAGAATTTTAATTATATACTGATAATTGATGAATATCTACAAGTATTTCTTCATCCTTTCCAACATTGTTTTGTTTTGAGTAAAAGATTTAAATCTCTCCTGAGGTTTTCGATGAATACTTATACCACTCTCATACTCCCCAATCAAGTTCAAGCCCACAACAAGAAATGACAACCCTTGAAACAACAAGAAATAGAAATGCACACCATGAGCTGATAATAGGCTTCTTGTAGATGAAGTGAGTAAGAATAAAAGCAAACGCAGACTCCTTTCTGTCGAATTTGTTTCTCTTATAATAAGATGGACCTTGTTCATTTCCTTTAATTTGTTCAACAATGTAATTAAAACCAGATTCAGAAGCCTTTCTTTGTAGGTGCTTTTGCTTCAGAGTTTGTAATTCTCTCTCGACCACTGCTAATAAATCAGATTCTGATCATCTCAAAGATTTCTTAGTCACAACCCATTCATAAGCACTTCCAGTTGAAGTTGTCCTGAAACTAGAGCATTGAACTTTATCACGAACATGATATTCTCAAACAGTAGGTATGCTACTATGAAAGGGAAAGACCTGGGCGCTAGGAGAATGTTCAAAAAGGAAACATAACAGATCACCCAAATAGGCAGATCAGCCTTTGGTATAAACATTGCCAATGGCAATGATAATGCAGAGCAATGTGAAGGAGTAGAACAGAAGAATCAATTTCCTTGAAGGGAAGAAGAGAACTATCAAGTTGTCCTTCTTCCAAATAAAATCTGCACCAGCACAAAAACAACTTGATCAGAGTTTTATCTTCCGGCTTTTATACATGATTTTCAAATGTAATGAAATGAGAAAACCTTGGAAGAAATAATACTAGGAAGACAATGGAAAGAGCTACATGGGACCTGAATGCAGGCGGTGCTGTTTTTTCTTGAATATGCTTCATAAGATTCTAGTATTCACAGAGTATACCTTGAAATTGTTGAGAAAGATGCCTGTAGGTCCATCAAAGTCAAAGAGAAGTAGAGGCAAAGGGACCATAAAGGGTCAAAATTAGGTTTTAAACAAAATTTACCCGCACATGATGTCACATACAAATGCATCTGAATGGTTTTTTAGTGGAGGGGAGGCCTTTAATTTGTTGGATGACATCACCCAGTAAGAGAGGTCTTAGTCCATTTTGAAAAGAGAGGGGATGTTTAAGTATTTATGAGAAAAGTGAAGAGAGGGGAGGTTTTCCCTACTTATTTACCACTTAGTATTTCAAGATCAAACCAAAGACTATTAGAGCTAGGGTTAATTAAAGACCATGAAAGCTCAACATTTCTTTGAATGTATAGGTATTCACCTCTGGTGCTTAGGGTTTCCAATTTAAATTGTTTATATATCCCCTAGTAATTTAATTATAATTAGTACGGGGGATATTTTAGTAAATTCAATATGCGGCTCAGGAAGGGTCAGGTTTAACCTAATACCTAGGGCTGTCAATGGGTGAAGTCTACCCGGCAAAACTGAACTGACAAAACTATAATGTAGTTTCTGGTTCTATATTTTTGTCCCGATTAATAACTGGGTCAAGACAGGATTTTGTTGTTTTGAACAGATTCAGACCCAAACTGATTATATGATCAATAATGTATTAAAATCTTTGTGTTATATTTTATGTTTGAAATGGTAAATTTCATAAAGAGTATATAAAATAATTATGGTCATAAACACATTTTATCCACAGTGTAGTGTTTTACTCTCAGTTTTATAGAAGTTATATTATCAAAATGAGGTTCTAAGTAGTTATTATGATTGGTAATTATAGATGAAAAGTAAATTGGGTCAGACCTGATTGTCCCGGAAAGCATTTGGTTCAGTTTTAGGTGTCTTGATTGCTAGTTAGAATGGTAATTTCAAAAATTTGACGTTTTTTCCCTTCCAAAAGATGGGAGGTCCCAAGATAAATTGAAAGATTTTTAAATTTTCAGATATGAAGAGAGTTGGCAGCCACCTTTTTAAGCTTAGGATGCATATTAGAACTGAAAAAACAAATTCAGATTTATTATAATTCACCTGTCGACACAAATCTCTTTCATAAATTGATATGGCTTATAGAAGAGCAACTCTTTCACAGAGGTATGCCTTTGTAAATATATAACCATTATTTGCAAAAAAAAAAAAAAAATGTGAACTTATGCTCATGCTTGGAAATTTCCATGCTGCTTTGTAAGTTGTTTCCTTGGTACAAGAAAATAATATTCCAAACCTGTCTCAGTCATTGCCCATGCTTTCATGTTTACATGCAGGAAGACGGTGCAGTGCAAACTTTAGGTGGGATCCAACAATTGTGAATTGCATTCCAGGTTAGGATGCTTTATAATAAAGTAGTAGTTGATACGACTTGCAATCAAAGCTTGCCAAGCAAAATCGTCTTTCTACTTCAATTTGAAATGTCCAGAATACAAAATTTCAGCATCTAAATCAGATTTTTTTGCTCTTCTATTTCAGATGCTGCTCAAGAAAGCCATTCCCCTAGGAAGCAATTGATATTTATAGTTGTTATACCCATAACAGCTGTGATAATTTTCTCTTGCATAGTTACTTTCCTCTGTTGTTTGAGGAGGATAGTTAAAGGAAAAGGTAAGTGAAACAGCTAATGCATAGCCATTTCATATCCTAGAAAATCTATCCTTCAGAGATGCATCATCATCATCATCATCCTCCAAGCCTTGTCACAACTATATGACCTCGGCTAATGAATCCTGTTTCGCGCCATTCTGTTCTATTCAGTGTCATATTCGTTGTTACATTATGAGCAATTAAATCATTTCTTACTACTTCCAAGTCCTTCTCAGTCAGCCTCTTAACTCTTCTAGCCGCTTCAACTTCTAACAGATTATCACTTCTTCTAATGGGTGCTATAGATGGTCTTTAATATGTCATTATTTTGAATGTAATTTATGTTAAATACCAATAATGCTATTAGATGCCATAACTAATTAAGTCCTTATCCAAGTGAGCTTTTTCAAAGTTTATTCATTTGGAAAGTATGTTTTGAAGTTTTTTTACTCCTAATCAGGTTACAGGGAAAACATTCAACCAACTTCTGCTTTTCATTTGGATGAAAGTGGGGAACGTCCTTCAGACATCCTAGATTCAGAAGAGTTTATAGAAGATGATAAAAAAGGCATAGGTGTACCATTTTTTAATTTTGAAACCATAGCAGCAGTTACTGAAAATTTCTCTGATTCAAATAAACTTGGACAAGGAGGATTTGGACCTGTCTACAAGGTATAATTTCTCTGCATAAATACAATGCACCCAAACACATTATGAAGAATGTTCGTGTGGTTACAGGGTCAATTGCCAGGAGGACAAGAAATAGCTGTAAAGAGGCTCTCAAGGAGTTCTGGACAAGGTCTAGAGGAATTCAAGAATGAGGTTCTCTTGATTTCCAACTTCAACATAGGAATCTTGTTAGGCTTCTGGGTTACTCCATCAAAGGAGATGAGAAAATACTACTTTATGAATACATGCCTAACAAGAGTTTGGACAGCTTTATCTTTGGTGAGACCCTAAAACTTACAAACTATTGAGTTTTAACTCACACATCATATCATGATTAAATGTAATTATCTGTTACTAAGATTCTATGACTAAAACATTTTAATCAATCGTCACAATGGTAGATCAAACGCATCGTTTGTTATTGAATTGGGAAATGCGCTTCAACATCATAATGGGAATTGCTCGTGGACTTCTTTATCTTCACCAAGATTCAAGGTTGAGAGTTATCCACAGAGATCTGAAAACAAGTAATATTCTTTTGGATGAGGAGATGAACCCCAAAATTTCAGACTTTGGCCTGGCAAGGATCTTTGGTGGTAAACAGACTGAAGGGAATACCAGCAGAGTAGTTGGAACATAGTGAGTAGCAAGAATCCAACTTTAAGACTGTTCAGTTGTTGAAGCACATTTTTCCATTGTCCTCCAAAAATTGATTATTAAAAGTTCAGACCTAATTCTGCATCCAACCAATTGATTGTTTACTGTGGAATGTAGTGGATATATGTCTCCAGAGTATGCATTAGATGGTCTTTTCTCAATTAAATCAGATGTCTTCAGCTTTGGGGTGGTACTACTTGAAATCATCAGTGGCAAGAAGAATACAGGTTTTTACCAGTCAGAACACACATTGACCCTTCTGGGATATGTAAGTGATCAACATTTCTGAAACCCATCAAATTTTCTGCTCTCTATATGGTTCTTTATTATATTACTTTCATTTGAAACTTGTCTCAGGCATGGAAACTATGGAAAGAAGGCAAGATGTTGGCTTTGACAGACAAGTCATTATGTGAATCATGCAATGCATTTGAAGTTACTAAATGCATCCATGTTGCACTCTTGTGTGTACAAGAAGAGGCTGATGATCGCCCAACCATGTCAAATGTAATTCTCATGTTAGGCAGTGAAAGTGCAAATTTCCCGACTCCCAAACAGCCAGCTTTTATTGAAAGGAGAATTATATCTAGTTCAGGGCCTTCAGGCTCTTCTTCTAGTAAACCAGAAATAAGTGGTAGCAATCAGTTAACAGTTACTGTAGATGGTCGATAACAAGTTGTTCTCTCCCTACGGAATTTCAAATAAATCAATTGTAAAATTTCTCATTAACTGTTCCTTCAACCCATGAATCTGCATATTGTAATAATGTTCCTTCAACCCAAAAATAGAAACTCTAACTTACGGTTGTGCCTCTTCTTCCCCCTTCTTATTTATTTGTTTCTGGCTTTGATTTGAAGGTTTCACCTGGCAATCCTTCATATCAGTATTTTGACGGCAAAAAAAAAAAAAAAAGGGAAATTCTTTTTCTTTTTAACCCTAATCTTTACTTTACTCCTTGTGGAGGGGCAGCCACTGTAATTTTATTAATAATAATCGAGAAAAAAAACTATGATGGGGGACCTAGAAATCATACCCCTCTAGAAAATTTCTACATCCAACTCATCCCATAATAGTTCATGTACAAGTATTCGCAGACCGGGAGACACTGGAAAAGAATTAGCCCCTTTCAAAGCAGAGGAGATGCATCATCCCAAATAGTTGTTTAATTAATGCCATGTGGAACCTGTTCAATCTAATCCATTTACTATTACATTTAATTGGGATTGAAATTTCCTATTTGGAGTCGTGTAGCCAACTCCATTAGCTAGGAAAAATGCTGATTGAGTTGAGAGATAATATATGTTAGGTTTGATTAAGATTGAAAACAGTAGATTGATTACATTCCCATGTACACACTGATAATTTCATTCAATCTTACACTTGACTTGGATTGGATGCAGGTTGGAACAGAGCAGTATCCACTCGGTCAACGCAACTAACCATCTCAAGTACTAGGTCATGGGGTTGCAAGCTTGCTTAATCCATATTCCAACACAACCAAAGAAGATTGACCTAAGAATGTTCGGATTTGGGATAGTAGAGCTGCAATGGGTTCTCATCATCAAACGGTCAAACCCAATCCACCCATCTAAACTCCCCCCAAGATGGGTTTTCAACCAATAAACAATCTATAAAGAATGTTGGTGGTAGGGGTGTAAGCGAGTTGAGCGAACTCGTGACGTAGCTACTTGAGTTTGGCTCACCAAGTACTCAAACTTGGTTCAAACATTATTGAATCAAGTTCATTTGAATTGAGTAGTTAGTCAAGCTGAATTCAATCTTTGCAATGCCTGACTCGAGTAGTTCGCAAGCTTAATTGAACTTATAATAAAATATTATTTTGGATATATTTTTATCTATAATATATTATAAATTTATAGTTGAATTTTATAATATATTTATATTTATAAATATTTCATAATATTAATTTATTTATAATTTTGATACATAATAAAATGTTCTAACATATTTTTTTTATTTATAATATTTTAATATAATTTATTTGTAATTTTTAATATCAATTTATGTATAATTGTCTCAAGGCGAGTCAAGCTTGATTAGTTTGTGAGCATTGACTTGAATCAAATTTGAGTATGAAAATCAATGCTTAATCGAACTTGAATCAAGTCTCGAGCTCCAAATTTTTTAATCGAGCTCAATCTCAATTCTCAAACCACTCAAAACTTGACTTCATTACACCCATATAATGGGTAATGGGTGGATTTCAATGGGTTGAACGGGTTGGTTGGATAAAAAATTGCCACCTCTTTAATAATTACATGATTAACAGGATAAGGATAAGAATGGGGGACGGGCTAATGGTAATGGGCTACCCCTACCCCCGTTGAAGCAGAAAAAGGGCAAGAGGCTCAGGTACCGGTAGGAGTATTAATATGTAGAATATACAATCTTGTATTATTTTGTATGCATTTCCAAACTGGGCCTATGTGTTTGTGGATTTATTACTTAACCCGGAATGGACTCCCCACCAAGCGTGACCCACAGCCACAGGCGCCTCATAATCCATCCCCGTGCACTGGTCCGTTCTTGTCATGGGAGATGTTCCCAAATCACGGAAGGGATGGGCTGTGGGTGGGGCACGCGGTAAGACATCAATCAATCAGAGGCAAGGCCACTCAACCGTCTCAACGTACTCAGTTGCACCAAAGCAGCATCTCCTGCCTGGAGACAGCAAGAGTGAGACTGAGACATGGCTTCCAAAAAGAGGTCTAAAGCCCCAGATTAGCCAAGACTGTGCGCGAATGGATGTGGGTTTTTTTGGGACACCGGCAAATTAGAACCTCTGTTCTAAGTGTTACAGAGACCATCTCCGCAGTAACCAGAAGGATCAGTATGCAAGTGTCATGGCGGAGATTAGGGAACGTGACCACCCAATCGTCTCTTTTTCTGTCATTCCATCTTCATCTTCGCCGTCGCCACCACCTTCAACGACATCTTCTTCATCTTCTTTTGCATCCTTAGTGGGTTAGAAAGCATCGTCTAACCGTTGCTCAGGTTGCAGCAAGCGTGTGGGGTTACTGGATTTCACCTGCAGGTGTGGGAGCACATTCTGCTCGCTGCACCCCTATCCAGAAGAGCATGATTGCAGCTTCGATTTCAAGACTGCAGGGAGACTTGCCATAGCTGAGGCTAATGCAACAATCAAGACCAACAAGCTACAGTATAGAACTTAAATGGAATTTGTTCCTTCTTTCTTTCTCATCACGACTAGGAGGGTTCTTACGATTTGACATTGGTCTGCTCATTGTTCCCATGTTCTTGAAGTATAGCAACTGAAGAAGCTAAGGTTTAGAATTTTTTTTTTCTTTTTCTTTGTTACACTTAAAAGTCTGAAATTTTGTTCAATAATTCAGTATATATTTTTTCCCTTTTTGTTCACTGATTGTGGTTTCTTCATTAAAGTAACTTCTGCAAAGTATGTTATATTGGGCTAAAATAATCTTGAACACTCTCCACTTTACATGTAACTGCTTCTGAAAGCAAGTTTGAATAAAACTAAGAACAGAAGTTCCTGTTTTGTATAAGCCAACAATGTATTGGTGTTATAGTTTACATGGCGTGTGTGACTTGAGATTAGTTTAGTTTAGTCCTTCCCGGTTTATGATTATGCATTTAGTCCAATTAAAGAATCTATGATCAGAAGCTTCATGGTATAAAAAATATTCTTGAATTCAGTAACTAATTTGTCTGTGAGTGAAATAGCTGGTCTTGGAACTCATTTCAATGGATTGTTCATCTTCACCACCAAGATTCTAGCTTCAATATGTATGATTCAAAAGACAACGATCCTCTGGTAGATATTTTGATCATTTAGACCAAATGATGAATGATCAATGTTCAATAACAAGCTGAATTGTCTTGATTTTCCTTTTTTATCTTGAACGAAATAATTTAACCAAATGGGAGGATCTCTAAGACAGATATTAATTATCACCATCCTCCATTATCCTCCAACATTCTGGAAAGTTGAGTGGGGTTCTTGACTCTTAATTCAACAATACTTCTGAGTTATGACCTTATGGGGTATGAATTCAATTATCTTGCCTCAGGACTTAAGTGTCTTGAAAGTGATTAAGTACATTGTTCAGCTTCTCTGTTTCATTTTTTATTAACTGTAATGTACCTTATTGGATAAAAGAAAGGATCAAGGTAGTTGTAGAGAACTAAACGATGCTGCTGACAGTCTGGCCCAGTTAAGAGTTGACAAAGTGAAGTTTATGCCAAGAGTAAACAGATATAGACATCTAGTGTTATCCCTTTCCATAAATTTCTTGGCTTATTAACAAAAGAACTAAAAAATACAGTATGGCTGAACAAAATTATGCACACAGAATCACTTTGCCTTAATCTTCTCAGAAGTAGCTTGATTGTACCTGCAAGAGCTCAAGATGTGCCAATATTTTAGCAATTGTTGATTTTAGGGTAGGAGCTCCCTTCTGTGCAAGATCAATGAGCAAAGCTTGGGAAGGTTCCCCATATTGCACTCTGTGAGCCTGAATTCTGAAAATTCTCTCCAGCATCCAAAGTGCTTTCTCTTGACTCTTTACATTCCCTACTTCAAGAACTCTTAATATGGCCTGTACACCTAATGCTTTGACTATTACTTTGCTTCCACTTTCCCATGTCTCATTCTGCATGAGAGTCGATAGAGCACCAAGAATGGCCTCATCTGCTTCTCTGTCTTGACCTTCCAAACTTTGGAGTAGAAAAGGGATAGCACCAGATTTTATGAGACAAAATGTGTTTTTAACAAAGCAATATCCGTCATGAACTTCACAGAATGCTTCTACAGAGGGAGGAACACACAACCATCTGGATGTTCTAGACTTGCTTAAGGATGATGAATTATGTGATAGTTGAGCTAGTGAAGTTGCTGCTCTACATTTGACAACAGGTGACCCAGTTGAGAGTAACTTCACAAGTAAAGGAATCACTCCCTGTTCTGCTGATAGTAGCTGAAGTTTTTTATCTGAAGGGATGGTAAACCGAATCAGTATACCTGCAATGCTCTCTTCCATCCATTTACTTGTGGATGCTGAAGTTGTGGTGCATGTACCCATCAAGGATATGAGAATCGGCAGTAAATGTGCCTTTTTGAGTATATCTGTTGCTTTCTTGTCACTAACTGGAATATTACTCAGTAAGGCCAAAGCAGCAGCTTTTTCATCCTCAGATATTGACTCGGAGATGATATTCACAATGATATTGAGATGGAACTCCCCAAGTTCTTCAGTCAACTCTTTTGGCAAATCTTTAGTTAGATTATTCAGTACATTCAGGGCAACTGTTCTGATTTCAGTGCTTCTTTCAGTTAGGAAGGGCAGTAGAAGCTGAATTGCACCATTTTCTTTCATTCTAGATCTAACCTTGGATGCACTGGAGTGGATGACAATACTATTGAGTGCTCGTAAGAGGTGATACTGAATTACTGGGCTGGAGAGGCTTAGAAGTGATAGCATCTTTTGGGCCACATCTTGATTCACAAGAACAGAATCAGATTGGGCTATGCTAGCAAGAATGGCAGAAGCTGGTTCCCGTAGAGTCATGAGCACAGAAGTGACTGAGAAAAGGAGCTGGAGCAGAGAAGCTACAATGCCTGACCTAACTAAATGCTTGACATTTTGAGTTAATCTGGACAGATTCTGTAATGCCCCCAAAGCAGATAGTTTTGCTTCAAGCTTCCCTGAACTAAACATTTTGACTAGGGGTTCAATTGCTCCTTCTTCTCCAAGGGAAGCTCTGCTCTGGTCTGTGAGCTCCATTCTTGAAAGTGCTGTTGCCATGAGAATCTTACTCATATCAGAACCTACAAAAGGTTTATAGAGAGCTTATTCACATAGATAAATAAATAGGAGCGTGCAAGATTGCACAAAGCAACAGAAGCTAGTTCCCAAATTTAATAATTTGAGGAGATAAATAAACTAGGAACCACGCTGCGGAATTGTGATCTTGTATATTTGACATGACTGAAATAAGAGCTGTGTACAATCATTTATGCCAAGATATCTAATACATTATAAGGAAGAAGCAAAGACAAATTTTGATCATAAAATGTTAGAGGTCTTTTAGAAGAAGCCATAGAAAAGGCAAACTGTGAAAATTCTCAAGCAAGAGGAGCCCTAGCTGTCTCAGGTAAATAGTCACTTGAGCTCATACTGTTTTTTTTACTTGAAATCTCAAGTTAGAATCCAGTAGCTTCAAATATCATTAAGTTAAGCTATTGACATGTACTAGTAGTTCAAACATGATATAACTGGAAGGTTCCAGGAGGGGACTTCATTCTGCAAAACATGTTTGAGGCATGAGTGTTCATTCATATCCAGCATTATGGTACATTTTAGTTGATACCTTCCATGTGAAATTTTCAATGGTTATGTTCTCTTCTATATATAATATTCTGGGCCAAAAATCTAATGACAAATTTCATCTCAACTAAGATATTTGCTCCATGTTCTTGGAACTACTAAGTATTAAAAACTTAAGCAAGAAACCATTTCTTTATCTTGATTTTGTTATTTATTATACGGTAAGAAAGGAATAAAGTGATTTTGTTTCTGATAGAACTAGTGCTAGATGACAGGTATAGAAGAAGAAAAAGATTTTGTTTTTCTAAAGAACTCAGCTCCATGTGGTCATAAGAATGTGACAGAAGGCATGCAAGTCCACTTCAAAATTGAAGTTCCAGGCTGAAGACAGCATAGCAGTAACAAGATTGATTTCTAGGCTCTGTTTATTTGCAATGCAATTTCATATGTACTAGCACAAATGGATGGGGGTGAAAATGAGAATTTTGCAAAATTTGCTATTTTTGCTTCTGGTTTTACTTCATTCAGCTTTAGTTTTTATTTTACTTTGTCTGCACTGCAAACAAACAAAGTAGAGTGACACCTATAATTAAACCAAAATGGTACTCAAACTCATCTGCACTCCCATACTTTTGCACCAAAGCAAATAAAATTGCACTGCAAACAAACAAAACAAGGCCGTAACTCCAAATTTAACTGGATAGATGCAGGTCCAGCAGTTCATAATGTAGTGAATAAGCAATTTCCCGAAAGTTCACACTAGTAACACTGGAATAAGAAACTTGCAAATGCAACAAAAATAATGGAAGGAAGCATCAAGAGAATGAAAGAATGAAAGAGAAAAAAAAGAAAAACAAAAAATTTCAGCTTAAAAGACTTTACAATTACCTTCTTTTAGATATTGCACTAGTGGCTTGAAGTAACCAGCTTCTGCCATATGAAGAACATTTTGAGTATTACTTGACAAAGAATTCAACAACTTCCCAGCATCATGTGAAGCACAGGGTTCCTCTCCATTGCGCAGGGCAACCAACATAACAATACATCCTTGAATTCTGCCAACTCTTCGGCGAACCGCCTGGAGCTCCGACAGTTCCAGTAGGAGCCCAACAGCCTCCCTGCTCTCCTCAATATCGCGTGACAAAGACCGCACCAATGTCGACAGAGATCCAAGATCTGCCATCTTCTCCTGTACCATACTTAAACGCTGTAAGATATAATAGCAAAATTGCAGTCTCAATTACAAAATTAAGAAAAAAAATCAATTTCCAAAACTCAAAAACAAGTAAATCACCTTGTTCTCTTCTTTCAAATGTGCAAGTCTTCTCAGTAACAAAATTATAGTCAACCTGTTACACTGCTTACTTGAACCCAATCGATTCAACAGAATTGGGATGATTCCTTCATCACTTATCCATTCATTCCTAACCAGTTTGTCTCTAATTAGAACACTTAACCCCGAAAGAGCAGCTTTAAATTCTTGGTCATTACCATATTTAAGCTGCAAAGCAACATCGTCGACATCAAGAAAAACCCTATCTTCCTCCAATTCAAACTCCTCTTCCTCCTTAATTTCCAATTCAGCACCCAACTCCAATTCACGATCAACAACTACGTTCGTGTTGAACTTGGCATTAATCATTTCTTTGTGCAAAGCACCAATCTTCTGTTTAATCTCCGCAGACACATCGAGACTCGCCAACAGCACCAGGCCCAAACATCTCCCAAGATCATGGGTAACATCTTCAATCTGTTTCACCGGAGATCTCGAATTGGAGTTCCTGATCAGAGTTCTGGCACGCCTAATCTCTGTTTCCAGTGACTCAACCGCCTTTCGTATCTGGGGCGTGTCCATGGCCTTATTGTTGATCCTTAAATCATTAAGGATGGGCGAGAATTTCTCGACGAAGACGGCGAATTCATTGAAGGTCTCCGGTTCGGTCTCAGAGTCTTTGGCAAGTGAAGCCACCTCGTCAGCAGACGCCAGTAACTCCGAGAGGAGTTGAGGGAAGCTCCGAGAATCCATTTGATTCATCTCTGTTTCTCCTGTTCCTCTCTGTTCTCCACTAGAATCTGATCCTTTCAGTGATTAAATAGTCAATAAGGGATAAGAAGAAATGAATGCAACTGGGTTTGTAGTCCTACTGAATTAAATGAAAAATTAAAGAGACCTGGATTTTGGCTCTTATCGTGAAGAGTGGTTGGTCTGTAAGTTTTTAGGAAATTGTTGAGGTGGGTTGATTTTGTTCACTGTTACTGAGTAATTTGATGGATCAAATGGAGTTTTGTCGTTGGATGGTTGCGAAAAACGGTATATTCTTCTTAGTATCAATCGTCTTTGACTCGTTAAACATATTTCGTCTTCCTCGCGGAAGACAAAGTCAACCGCACTCTCTGTTTTCTTTCTTTTTCTTCTTCCTCTCGGTCTCCGGTCTGATTTTCTTTTGAGACCCAGAAGCATAAACTCATTTTTATCTACATGACTGTCCAAAAGTCGGAAGGGTGGGCCAGGGCGTGGACCAGACTGTGAGGGATGAGAAATGTAGTCGACGGTTGGAGATTCACCAAGTGGAGAGACAATTGATCCTAACCGTTCAAATAACTTTCCAGCATCGTACGCATGGGGCACATTGCATTACCGTGCACGTTAGATGGGACCTGTTCAGAACTGCTGCTGACATTTTTTTCTTCGTTAAATGGTTGTGTTGAACGAGATAACTGACGAACAGAGCGGATTTGGCACGCCGCATTTGCTTCACCAGAGTGACTAGCTTCATGCCTTCATGGTTGTTTGAACGGATTTGGCACGCCGCATTTATTTCATGGGAAGATATTCCCAATGCAAGGGAACGGACTTTGCTCTGAATGAATCCGGTTTCAGCTTCATGGCCATGGAGCTCGGACGGCTGACCACAGGTCGCTGTGAGACACTACAGCCGTTTATCGAGAACATCTCGCATGGATGACAATATACACGTTGAGATGCTCCTGATGAGATCACATCTGCGTCCCAGCGTCCAACGCACCATCCAAACCGTGTATTAGGAACATCTTTCAATGACAAATACGAAAGATGTTCCTGATATACGTTTCAGATGTGCATATGGCGCACATACGTGAATTCGTTCCTGATGTGTGTGCTGTGCGTTTTCTGTTGGGATGACAAATTTTTCCATATTCGGCCTCCCCAATCCTATGGGGTTGGAAGGAGATTGCAATGGTGGGGGCAGGGACAGCGATGGGGATTAATCGGGATTTCTGAATTCTGATTGTGGATGGGGAATGAAATCCCCACTTTTTTCAACTCTGTTTACATGTTAAATATGTTATATATAATATTATTTATACTTTAAATTGTTCTTTACTTTAATAAATTTATATTTTTTAAAAATACTTTTAATTATAAAATCTGGGGATTTGATCAAAGATGAAGGATAATTTTTATCCCTAATGGAGATCGGAGTTGGAGACGAAGATTTATTTGAAAGGATTGGGAATGAGGAATATGGTGAATGGTAATCACCCTAAACCCATCCATTGTCATTCCTAATGTGATGATTGAGTTGTATTGACGGAGCTGATTTCAAGAAGTTAAGTACAACAATTTATCGAAAACTCAGGACCTGTTTGGTGGTTTTTCGGTTGTTTATAAGTCGAGAAGACAGATTTTTGGTCTATTCCTGTTTGGCTCACGGAAGATTTAGCCGCTAAAAGACGGTGTGCCAAAAAGATACAAGAAGCCCATTTCGGGCTGATTTCGAGAAGCTCCAAATGAAACTTTCCACATCTTTTGTATTTTAATCTCATGCGGAAAGACGCGGGTGAATACACAGAAAGACATGTGTCAGTCAAACTATTTTCGGGCTGCCCAGATCTTATGTCAAAAGCTCAATATATCTTTTAATTGTCAGAATTACAAGAAGATCTTCTCAAAAAAATATGCCAAACGAGCCCTCATATTTTAGCTCATGTAATCATTTTTTCCAATTTTTTAGATTTTTGCCAAGCATGACTTGATGACCTTTTGGGTTTCTTGGCTCATGCAACGAAGCCGTTGCATGAAAGCTCACCCATTTGGTACTATATACTAAATTCATTATTTTGTATTATAATTATTTATTATATATAAGTTTAAGATGTAATCACCTTTTTTTCATTAAAAATGAAGTGGAACCAAATAAAATCTGAGTTCGATCTGAATCTAATAAGATTTGAATCTAACCCGGAATCTTTAAATTCAATTGAATTTCACATTGGATTTGGATTTCCTTTTAATTAATCAAATCCAATCTATTCATGGCCCTATATCATCAGGGGTCACAAGGAAATGTTGCGACCAGCTACCATGATCACAACATTTGTTGAGATCACATCAACACCCCATGGGGTGCCTCACATGCATATCTTAGTGTGTATTAAAAACATATTTCATATTTGTCATTAACTAGGTTTTTTAAAAGGGACGAAGTTGAAGAGTAATGGCCTAAAAAGGTGAGGCATAAGTCTTAAGGCTTTGTAAGGTGTAAATCGCAAAGGTTAAGAAAAAATTAATTAAAGTTTATAAATTGATTAAAATAACATATAATATAACAAATTTAAATGATAAAAAAGTAATATATCTAAAAACTAAATGTTTATAAGAAGCAATAAGTTTTAACATTTAATTATTAAATAAAATAATAACTAATCAACTAACAATTATAAACATTTTACTTTTCATGTAAAAAATCAATTTAATTGATTAATAATAATAAACTCTAGTGAAGCTACACAGACTACCATTTGGAAAAAAGCTGTAAAGCATGGATTGGCTATGGAAAGTGATCAGCAAACTGCAACTTGAGTGAGAACCAGGATTTGCTCCTCACAGCAATAAGCTCTTTACACCAACCTTACAGAACATCTCATCTTACCATACATTGGGAACATCTCCCATCAATAACATACAAGTTATGGGAGATATTTCCAATGTGTGGCTGGGATGTGCTGTGAGGTTGTTGTGAAGAGCTCTTTGTGAGAAGCAGATTCAGTCTTCTTAGGTGGGCCCAGCCTAACAGCCTGGAAACCTAGGCCCAACCCGTGCAAAATGCTGCAACTATGATTGCAGCAGATATAAACTCCATCAATGCTGACATACATGGCTGATGGCTGCATGGACCAACATTAGAAAGCCTGGAGACAGCACAAGCTGTTGAAAGTGGTCCGTCAGCTAAAATTTTCTATGCTAAGCTGGCCCTAAGTAATTTGGAAAAAGATCTGCTGCGTGGGGAGTCATGAATATATGCATGGGACTTATACACAAGAGTTGGATATCACTTTTAACCTGAAACTTAAGTCATTAAGTTTTAGGCCATTCATTTATTTTTTTAATATGAGACTCTCTTAACTTTGTACACTCACACATGAATCCCAACAACATATAATTAGAAGGTGATTCATCATGGATTGATTTCACAGAAAATCTGCTCAATAATTGAAGTCACCCAACAACTAATAAAAGAGTCATAACCAAGGTTCAAAGTATCAACACGTATTGACCCGTATTGACTGATACGTATCGTTCTGGGACCCCTCCGATATACCCCTATAGTGGGTGTATTGGGGGTCTGACTGGTTCAGGGGGTGGAAGAACCCTAAACCGACCCCCTGAACCGGTTTCAAAAAAAATAAAAAAAAAAGTATCAATTTGCCCGATACACCCCTACTCTCATATATGACGTATGGATATTTTGATCATTGATCATGACCTCTCGGTTACGGCTAAGCCACCAATTCAAAGAAAGCCATCAGGTTTCCACACTCTATTGGAAAAATAGATGGAGACGTAGAGATCAATGAGGAAAGTTTTCTGGAATTAAGCCGCAATTTCTGCAAGAAGATGTTGGCTTGTGTTGCTAGATTCTTTTTATACTTGAAAAAGAATGTCCAGAAAAGGACTGAACTTGTCCATGTATAGGGGCTTTTTGAGACTGACTGCAAGCTTTGATTGCTCCCACAGACACACAGATATGAAACAGTTCAGCAAATACCACCATCCAATCCAATACCAATGAGACTGAAAACCAACCCATTTGATGGTACAATACATGGGCAACGATGGGGCAGAGATAGACCCAAATCAAAATCAGCTAAGAATGGGTCTGTCTAGGTCAAGGTGGAATCTACTGTGGTAAGAAAAATCAATTGTGTTCATTCTGTAAATTTGACTTTTTCCTATATTTCCTCTGTTTTTTTATGATAAATAGGTGTAAATTATTTTCACCATATAACATGTAAATCCTTTCGGTCAGAGAGACTCCAAATATGAACATTTTCTGTCTCATTGATTGGAAAAATCAAACAGTGATACAAAACAAATAGAAGAACCAATGAAATGCATCCAAGAACCACCAACTGCTTGGATCAGGGCCCATCCCCAAAATAATGCAGTTCACTACACCCCACTCAATATTTCATTGCAACAACTCCACATAAACTAATCTGATGGTTCACCATATAAATAAGACAATCTATTAAGGGGTATTTGATAACAGCTGAATTGTTATTGCTATGTCTTTTAGTGTATAAATCCTTGAGTTGTGAGCTCTTTAATGGATGTTTTAATTTCCTACAACTAAGTTGTACACTAACCAACGAGAATTCATCAAAACTCACAGGCTTGTTATAAGTGGTGAAGCTCTAAAACATTAGAGTGAATGGGTATGACACAGGAGGATCTAATGTTTTAGAGTATGACCAATCAAAACCACACCATGAATTTTGATGAATTCTCATAAGTTAGTGTATAACTTGTACACATCATTAAATCTATAGAGATCGGCACTGCCTTAATTTCGGGAGCTGAAGTTGCAAAGGTTCCTATATCCTTGAATATTTTATTATTTAGTTCATGAAAAAACAAAGCAATGAATCATTCAATTCAGCAAATTCAACTGTTACTGAACAGCCCCTTCCTACCTTTTTGAGCACTAAAAAATTGTTTGAACTTGGGGAATCTTTGTGAACCCATTTCAGTATCAACTTGCTCCAATAATATTCCAAAGTAGTCCATCAATCTTGGATGTCATTGTCAAAATTGTTTAAAATTTACCCTTACTATTGTTTTTGTCCATCATATCATGTCAAAGGCGTTTCAGTCTTTTTAACATTGGATGGTTTAGTGGTCATACGACCCTTCAGGCCTACATATTATTATTATTATTATTATTATTATTATTATTATTATTATTATTATTATTATTTGGGGGTAAACATGCTACCCTACATAAACACAAATAAAAACAATGACAAGAGTACAACTATGATTGATATTCCATTAATCAATATTCTCAATTGGGGCCTCTCTATTAGTACATAAATGTTGTAGCGGATTGGATTGGAGTATCGGACAAACCTTACCTATCAAAGAAATCCTAGTTAGGAGAGAGATCCTAGTAACAAAGAGGAATGCTAATCATGCTCAGGCAATTAGAATTAGAGGTGTACTCTCGGTAATCCTTTTGGATATGTCTGAGAGAAACTTATAAAGAGGAAAGCTAATCATACTCTCGGGCAATTAGAATTAGAGTTAGAGGTGTACTGTCAGTAATCCTTCTGGACATGTCTATGTACGATGATGTGATTATCAAACTACCGCCCATATGTGAAAAGGCACAGACACCCTTCACGTGCATGGGTACTGTAAAAGCAATGCTAGAGTACATCTCTAATAATCCAGATGTCTGACCGGGCATACTCATCCATTGGATCCTTCAAGGGGAGATCATAACTCAATTTAGCCATGATTGATTTATTGCAATCCTTCAGCTAAACTGTGAATACTATGCAAAAAAAGATTATAGGTCATATGGTTGTGATCATAGTCTGGTTCCAATTTTTTTAAGTTGGAAAATATTTGGGCCCACTTGATAACAAACTTCTGCACTTGAACATCTGAAACGAGCACTCCAATTTGATAAGAATAGACAACACAATAATTCAAAATTAGGAGAAGACAAACAGCAGAAACCTACCTCTTTTTTTCTTTCTAGCTAGAAGCTCCAAAAAAAAAAACAGAAAAAAATCTACAGCGTCATCTGGACTATCTGCAACATTCCACATTTCACAACAAAACCATCTTTTTACAGCTGATAAATATAACTCAGGAAGGTAACAAGTTCAAAATTTCATACTTCCACGGGGATAACTTCTGCAGAAACGGGTTACCGAGTCCTACAACAACCTGGACAGCCCGGTATGAACCTTGCAATCTTTAATTTCTTGGTCTATCTGTTCAACCCACCAATAATAGCAGACCTGAGGAAGGTTCCTAACTTGCTAGTCACATAAATGAATAATCATACTTGTTCCTAACCTGCCCTAAGCACTTACACCAACCGACATACTAGCCACCTAAAAGACAGAATAAAACAGCAGACGAAAGAATAGAAATTGTAAATAGAAAACAGTTACTCAGAACCAGTGCAAACTCATAACAAGCAGATACAAGTCAATAAACCCAAGGGAGAGAAAGAAAGAACACGAGCAATCTCAAATACATTAAAATGTGACATTGCAAAAGAAAAGGAGGAATAAAAGAAAAAAGTCAAAAACTCAATTTCATTACACATTTCATTTTCCGTAGCTGAGGAAAACTGAAAAATTCAAAATGCATATCACATGTGAAAATCTCTTAAACTCTCTCCGAAATCCATTAATATTATCATGGTATTGGAAACCTAAAAGGTGACAAAGAAGAGGAAAACAATTGTATGGATTTTGGGAAAAAATGTTCTCGTATACCACACACATGGGTTTTATATTAGGATCAAAATTTTTTAAGTTTGGATAACATCATGTCCTTCCATGAATCATCATTTTCTTTTTTGTTGCCTTGCAGTAAATTATGGAAGTTCCCTTCAGTATGGATATTTGATTGGCCCAGGCTGCATTGCCTTTTGTACAAGTTCAGTCTGTTCTTTGACATGAACTTGGTAGAAGCCAGTGGCTGTGGCCGCAGATGGAGCACGCCCAACATACTTGATGTCCTCCATAGTACCTCTCCCCAGTGCCCTCATGGCAGTACAAAGCCGAGGTGCTATGTAATTGTACGCACCCATATTCATGGGCTCTTCCTGACACCATACAACCTCTGCATCTGAAAGATAAAAACCACAAACAAAACACATAACAAGTCAACCAGGGTCCATACTGTGAACATATTCAAATAACGTCAAAACCAATCCTAGCTCTAAACTATTAAAAACATAACCAAAATGGCACACCATAACTGTCATCAAAATAAAAAAAAAAATGAAAGAAAAAGGAATAAATGAAACAGGATTTAGCAACTAACACAGCAGCATATGCATACAGATTTGAATGGAGATTGAACCTGATACTGGAGGGACAAGTCTTAATTTTAAAATATAATTTTACTCAAAACAGCAGATGGAACAACTATTAAGAATCAACAATTTCTTTTCTAGATTCAAATGGAGTTTCATGGTATTCACAAAACATGTGATAGCTTTTACCTTTTAATAGTTGTGGCTTTAAAATCAAGTCTTAGCAGTATTGCTAAAATACACTGCCTACATTTCTTCCTCTTAATATACACAATTCTAGTGATACCTGTTCCATTTCTCAAGTTAGATGAGCTTACTTGGATATCTCTTTAGCTCTCGTTGGATAAGATCATAAGGGAAAGGGCATAGTTGTTCTATCCTGCATATTGCAACGTCATTGCCACTAACTTTCTTTCGCTCCTCATCAAGCTCATAACATACCTACAGACAATAAATTACAAGTATACATCAAACCAATTCCAAAGGTGTATCTTGGATTTCTTGTCAATACAAATAGAAAACAAGAAAACAGCTGTCAAACAAATACCTTTCCAGAGCAGAGAACCAGGCGTCTAATGCCTTCCTCAAGATCAGAGCGAACATTGTGATCCTTTATAAGGCGCTTGAAACGGGTCCCTTGCTTGTCAAAACCTGGGTGACCCTGGACGTCATCAAACTCAGATAGATTTGATTTGCAATCCTTGTGGCGAAGCAGGTTTTTGGGAGCCATTACAATGAGTGGCTTTCGAAAATCCCTGTGTATCTGGGAGATGAAACTGTACAGCATAAGCAAATAGAAGAAATTCATCTTGAACATCAGGGGTTTAGGATGGAATAGTAGTACATACCTGGCGTCGCAAAGCATGGAAATAATTAGCAGGGGTTGTAACATTCACGACCTGCCAATTGCATTCCTGGATCTGCCTCCTAAGAGTTTGATCCATCTCGGGTATAACATAGGGATTATCATCGCTCATCTGCATTTAGTGTACAAGTGAGCAGCAAGACAAATAGGGTTTAATTTAATGCTTAAAGATAAAGGGATGCAAATAATCATGAGACTTCTGAGATAAAGGAACTGGCAGCAAATTATTAAAGGGAGGCACCAACTAGATCAGAAGAGTTTGCCCTTCTCCAGGTGAAAGAATATTGATAGATGATAAATATAGAAGCAATGCCTGCACTCATCAATAGGGGTCATACAGTGATCTTATTTAATTGATGCATGGTAGGTAGCTGCTCTGAAAGTAGAGCTGCAACTTGGGCAGGCTTAAAGCCTTAAACCAACCTGGCCCAGCTATATTCCATCTTTGCCTGGGCATGGGTCCAAATTTTTTGGCTTCAGAGTGGGCCAGGGCCTGAAAACTTGGGCCAAGTAAAATCTTGCGCCAGGTTCAGGGTTAAGGCATTGTGCAGCCCAGTGCAGTATGTAGGCTGGAAGCCTATTGTTGGCTTGATCTCATTGAGGTTACATGCTAAATATATGATGTAAAATACAAATAGAGTCAAAATACTCATCTAAGAGGATTTGAACCTTAAAACCATGTTTATAGCAAAGAACCCTTCAACTATTTAAGCCAATTTTGATTCATTTCTTTTGGAGTTTTAAGATCCAACCCAAAGGTCGAACCGTTTTCTCTCCAGGTCAACAGGTAAACCCATGATGTCACCACTATAAAAATTCAAAACAAAAAGATAAAATAATACAAAACCCAGTAACCAGCTGAATGGATCAGATGGTCAATGATTCAGCCATCCAGGTTGACATTTGTTGACCAGGTCAACAGATTTTGTAACATGGCAGGTTAGAGGTTGATCCAAACCTGTATTGTGACTGGGTCACTGGTCTGACCATCAAGGCAAATGACAGATTGAAAATACTGATTTCTTGTGAAACAAGAATAATTATATACGAGGCCATGATATACCTACCTAATGCAACGCCAACATAGGTCCAAAAGTGTTTGGGTTTAGGTTGAACTGGCCTCAGGCCTGCAAGATCAGCTTAACCTTGATTTGGACCCAAGCCCAGGCATTAGGTTTCACATTTAGGATAGAGCCTGGGTTGATCCTAAGCCCGGCTCAGTCACCCAAGTTACAGCCTATCTAAAAGGGTATTTCATTTAAAAAAATAATTTAAAATTCTACCATCACCATTTTGGAGGAAATAAAACTAAATGTTTGAAAATTGCTATATGATAATTGCATTGGAACATATTACACACACGTGGGCGTATGGAGATTATAAACCTGGTTAATGATTCAATTCACAGATTATAAACCTGGTTGATGATATAGGTGCGGAGCCCAAAAAATGAAGAATTTATAGACAGAACAAACTGATTAGAAACAGGGTGCAATTTAGGAAGGAAAAATACGACCTCTAAGTTGTACCAGGCTGACATTTTCTAGAGATTTGGTTGGGCTTGTGCTGACAAATAACACCCCAATTTGGGATGATCATGGACTGGGCCCAGGCTGGGTTTTTACAGGGTAGTAATAGAATTTTGGGCTGCCTAGGCCTGGCTCGGCTCAGCCCTCACCCTGGGCCTGATAATATATATCTGGGCTTGGCCAAGCATCCACAAGCTTTACCATATATAAACTAATAAAAGTATATTTAAAAAAATTAATCTAAGTTTATATTTAAAATTACAAAAAATATATATTTTTGAAGATAAATAAAGAAGATAATTTATTTTAAAAAAAAAGAGCAAGAAGGATACAAACGCAAGTGATGAGCAATCACCCTGAAGAAAGAAGCAAAAAACTACTCAACCTTCCAACTCTCCAACTCCCAAAAAGCAACAAACTCCAACCTGACCTAACCAGGGCCTAGTTAGTTGAAGTTGAAGTTGAACAATTTAGTCAAGTGAACCCAGGTTATGCAGCTCAGCTTGGATTGTATTACTTTTCGCACAGTCAGTTCCTATGTTTGACCTTTAATTGGCTGCAGTTGGTGGTGAAACTTGGGTGGGACTGGGTTGAACATTTGTTGAAATGCTAAGGGAAATGGTTCAAGGGCCCAAACTCAATGCAGTAGAAATTCTTCAAATCAGGTAACCAATTTGCATGGCAAGTTGGCAACTGCAATATGACAACCAACCCAAGTAATACCACCACAAGGCAAAATGAAGATCAGATGTTTGGACAATACCTGTAGAAATCGCTCCAGTCGTGCACTTGAATGTTCAGGGCCCTGACCATCATACCCATGAGGAAGCAGCACAACAAGTCCAGCTTGACGTAGCCACTTCGATTCCCCACTGCTCAAGAACTGATCAAACATCACCTGAGCGCCATTTGCAAAATCACCAAATTGAGCTTCCCAGAGTACCAAGGAATTTGGATTTTCCATTGAATAACCCATTTCGAATCCAAGGACAGCAAACTCTGAAAGAGAACTGCAGATGGGACAGGGGGAAGAAGAGGGAATCCAACAAAAGCCAAAGTATGTTAGCCCAAACTAAATATGGTGTTTCATTTTGAAAAGGAAAGCAACAGAAATTACATATTCTAAAATGCAAATGCATGCTAATGATCAGAGGAATTAAAATATAGTTCAAAACATCTAAACTTATATAAGAGGTTATTTAGGACATTGGTGTTTATCTGCCTTCCATTTGGTCATAATCACTAATGCAACACCCTCCCAATTACACAATGTTTCTCGCATTTGGTAGAGAGGTATGTGCAGATTAAACGTTTAAATTGTTACAATATTAAAAAAAAAAAAGAATTTGTTACAAGTAGAATAGGACCACCCAAAATAAATAGTTTAATTTTCATTTCCCAATGTGCCACTTCACTGAAGCCCTTGCAGCAATCCCTAAAATCAACCCCTTGCATGAAATTCCAGAGTGCCTTTGCAATGGCTTTTCTCTTTTGCATAGATGAGCATAACAAGCATGATGTTTACCCATTTATGCAGAACACTGATGTGACTAACTATTTAAACACAACAGCAATTAAACAGAACAATGTCAAACACCCTCTAGATTTGCAAATGAGAAGATCTAATGGTTGCCCAGAAATATACATTTCCAGTACTAGACTTAAAAGAGTTGCAAATTGGATGGATAAATCAGAGAACTTGAAAGAAATTCTTATGGTACAAAAAGCGAACAACCATGCAGGATCAACTTGATTGATCAAAGACAACAATGACACAATCAATGGAATCAAAGCAACAGATCCTGGACCTTGTGCCAGAAAACTTAGAAGGTACTTGAAAGCAATTCTTATGGTACAAAAAGCGAACAACCATGCAGGATCAACTTGATTGATCAAAGACAACAATGACACAATCAATGAAATCAAAGCAACAGATCCTGGACCTTGTGCCAGAAAACTTAGAAGGTACTCTCAAAGTTCATCAAAAGCGTCCAATTGTTGTCTCATAAAGATAGACTGGATAAAGACCTAACCTTCTGCATTTTCTTGCACAAAACAGGCACTCTAAGACTTGAATCCACATTCATCATCAACCCCAGATTGTACCATAGCACCAAGCAATGGACCCTAGTCATCAACTGGATAATCTATGTATGCCCTCCTCAGCAACATAGGTTTCAAGACACCAAGGCAAGGCTAGGCAACAGGGGAGTACCTTGTCTCCTAATCACGTAGGTAGTGGACTTCTAAAATAAAAACCATCAGTACCAGATGTACTGGGGTAATTTCCTAGGTTTCATAGCAACCAGCAATATTCTTTTGCTAGTAATTATCTATAATCTTCACAAAAATGTATAAAGTTCAATTAAAACATAGAAAATCAACATACTCATAAGAAGAAAAGAAGTGATTGGACCAAAATTCTGATAGGAACTGTCTACCACATGAGCTTCTTTTAGGGAGTTTGGTCCTCTTGAGAGAAGAAGAGAAATGTTTAGTTCAGCCAAACTCTATGAAGAAGGTTTTGGGGAGTCTTGCAGGGATAAAATTGGGGGGGGGGGGGGGGGGAGGTGGCTATTGTTTGTTTGCTTTGCTTCAAGGCCTTACAGACCTTTTAAGGTTCATTCGGCCATTGGAATGCTTCCTTCTTGAGTAACTGAGTCAAAGGGGCTGCAATAAAGCATTGATAATACCCAAAGAGGCCTAGAAAAGCCCTCAAGTTCTTGACTGTCATGGGGTGGGCCCAGTTCATTATAGTAGCCACCTTTTTTAAGATCTACCATATCTTGCCCATCTTCTTCCACATGGCCAAGGTAGTGCATTTGTTTCTATCCAAATACACATTTGGATTACTTGGCTATTAGCTGGTGCTGCTTCAAGATTTCTAGGGTGGTTCTCAAATGTTGGAGGTACCCAATTGGAACTGTAGACCAAGATACTGTCGAAAAAGATCAGAAAAAAAAAGAAAAACTTATAAAGATAGAGTCTAAAGATGTCATTCATGAGTTACTAAAAGGGTGGAAGACACATTAGATAACCCAAAAGGCATGAATAGGAGTTGGTAATAGTGGTCATGGGTCTAGAAGGACATCTTATGGACATCATGGAGAACTTTAATTTGATGGTACCTGGCATTGAGGTCTAGTTTAGAACATAGACATGCATCTCTGAGTTCATCAACCAACTCATCAATGAGCAGTATGGGAAACCTGTCTTTGACTGTTATGGCATTCAACACCCTATAATCCAGACAAAATTGCCATGTTTCGTTGCTTTGAATAATCCAACATTGCAACATCTCTTGCACCAAACATTTTATTTCTTAACATTGGTAGTGGGGGTATTTTTAAGGCCTTAGATTGGCTGGTGGGGCCCCAAGCAAGATAGGGATTATATGGTCTTTTTCCCTCTTAGGAGGTAGGCCCACAAGCTCCAAGAACACCATTGAGTATTCAATCAACAAGGCCTGCAATTGCAGCTAATAAGGAGACAAGCTAGATTCAACTTCATTAGTAAATACTAACTAGTAGTGGGTTGGAGTAATAGGCTTAAGTGCATCAGAGTGGGCTGGCCCATTGCCACACTATTCTTCAGCAACCCCAGGGCGATAGGTTGGGGCTGTACAACTTTAGTTCCACACAGTCTCAAGGTCTAGCCATTCTTCTAGAACTCCACGATCAAATTAACCTAGTCATAAACCATCGGTCCTAGCTGGCATAGCCACTGAACACCAAAGACAATATCAGAACACAAAAAACAATATCAGTTCCACTAAAGATCAACGGATACAAGTCTACCCAAATGTGCCCTTGTATTTTGAGTTCCTATCCACTACAAACCCCTACACAGGGGAGCCAATTTCCATCTTCCACTTGCACAGGGAACTTGGGGTGGGTCTAACCAACCCAAGCTAAATAATTGCATTCTCTGATATAAAGTTTAAAGTGCTTCCACTATTAGCCAATATGGACACCTACCTCCCTCGTAGGCAGCCATGCTAGGTTTTTCATTTATGTCTCTTCACAATTTTAGCAAAGCCCCTTTTTTTTCTCTTCGGGCTTGCACCTCAACCCAAGTTACCTTCTTAAAGGGCACAATCGGTCTTAGGGCAGGTATATCCGGCTTAGGTGAGCCTTGGGGCAACATAGGTAGGCCCAACTTGTCTTTGGGTAACCTAGGTAAGGGTGGAGTCTACAAATATTGGGTCTAGAGGCTTAGTTCGAAGCCTTTTGAATCAACCCAACTTCTCTTCATATAACCAAGCTAGGCCCACTTCAGCCATAACAGTGGTGAGCTGCGCAGTCTTCACTTAAAAGTTTGATTCCATCCTCTAACCCCCGATGAAACAACCTAACGATGCCAATCATGAACTTTGGTTACAAGCCATTCAAATTCCCTAACCACACCGACTTGGTTAAGCTTTGATAGTTCCTTGTCATAACCCTTGAAGCCAATTGGTCCAAATTAGACAAGCTCCGGTGAAATAAGCCCAAGTCACCTGAGAATGTGACGAACGAAATCGCTGAAACCAAAGAATTGCTTCTTTGTCTAAGCATATAGAAGCGATTGGGACCCTCTAGTGAGCAAGGATTTCATGGCACTCAAAGTACCTTTCAGGATTAACCCAAGGTACATGATCCTCATTAGAGTAGTTAGGGAAATCTGGTCTTGTCTGCTTCCAGTTGTTTGCTCCACCTCTATGATTGCGACCCTAACTCGACCCCTCACATTTGCTCTCCTTGCTCTCACTTTGAATGGACTTCAAAATCTTGATGAGGATAGTCGAGAGCATTTCTTCAATCTCTCTCATGTCACATGAAAATTTATTGAGATCTCTTTCAATTTGATTAACACAATATTGCATGGTAGACAATAAGTGCTTACCATTGAGAGGATGTTGATACCAATTGATAGGAACTACCTATCACAAAAAGCTTCTTTGAGGGAGCTCATTTCTCCTGAGAGAAAGAGAGAAATAGGAGATGAGAAATATTTAGTTGGGCCAAAAGCTAGGTTCCACATCTGATTACGTTCCTTGTTTACTAGTTGCATCACTCTGCACATGAATGGAACTAACGAACTCTTTATCAAGTATAACAAGCTTGCTAACATGGACCTCTCACGTATGTCTTCTTGCATAGGTGTATTGGAAGTCTGGAACTATAGAAGTGAGCCAAGTTGCTATACTCAGCCTGGAAGTGTTCCCATCATCTTCCTTGCTTATTATTCTGGGTTTTGAAGTCTTTGACGGTTCAAGATGGCATAAACCAACATGTGTGCTGATTGAACCCTAACAAATAAGAAAATAATAAAAAGAAACTAATATGTAAATCCATAAAATGATTAATTTTAGTTTAAAAATATCTATTTTATTGTTATAATCTCAAAAAATAAAGATTTTTTTTATCAGTAACAAGAAACTTTATTAATGGTATGAAACTATGTGAAACCTAAAAGTACAAAAAGGGGAGGTAAAACGACTAGGCACTTGAGCAAGGTGACACTCCACAGGCACCTTGTTGTCACCTAGGCATTTGCCTTGATAACTATGCTCACGAATCTTGGGCCACATTGAATTAGATTCTTTAGGCATCATCAATATATGATGTTTTTATCATGAATACATCCATGAAGGTTTTATTAATTATGAAAAGAATAGCATGGTATATCAGGTTTTTATAATTGGAAACTTCCCCAATTATGAGATTACTCTGGTCTTCCATAGGAAGGAAGACTTCATAGGAGTTGAGACTATGGAATGGGCAAATGGATTTCAACAAAAGATAGTCTTAGTAATAGTAAGGCTACGAGTAAAAATTTGTATTGGGGGCACATTCCTCTTATGAATGCAAGAGGGGTACCTGACTGCTGACTTGAATTTACAGCATTGGGCCTGGGCTCTCAAGGTTGGGCCCATTCAAATTTTAGCAAATGCTCAAACCGAGCCGCAGAAGTTGCAGCCCTAATTCCTGTAGGATTGCTTTGTCTCTTTTGTTTTCTCAGCTGTTTATTGTGTCCTTTTGTTGGTGGCAGTTACTTTGTTCATGTCATCAGTACAGAAGAAATCCATAATGGCTTGTATAATTTCAAGGCATCAATCAACAACAATCCATATTGTAATCACTTCCTAGCTTTCCGACAAGTTTCCTGCTAGTTAGAGGAACAGCGTTCCATGGCACTCCAATTGCCCAACTATAGCTAAGTATCCCCCATTTCCCATGGTCCTTTCTTAAATAAATATCCCACATCACCGCTGGCCAGGAGGCTGAACAAAAATGAATCATGAATTAGTTACTTACCATTTGACTCCTGAAACTGATAATCATGCCTCCAGAGACAAGCCTCTGCTACTGTCACATTATTAACTTCACGCTCAAAATGTCCAACCAAACAAGTTAATAACACATTCACCCCCAGGAGATCTGTTTTTATGTAAAATAGATGTTCATGCCATCTAATAACACATTTTTCAACTGTTGGCCATGCTAGACTGTAGGCTCTTCCCTATGGCCCTAATACAGCATTCATTTATACACCTTAGCTCTACTGAAGTTAAAGTATCCATGGAGGGAGATCACCTAATGCAGATAAAGAAGCAAAGAAAGAACCCATAGAGAAATAAATCAGTTTATTGGTGTCTTAGAAATAGGACTTTCCAACATAGTTGTCAAGGCGTCGCCTAGGCGACTAGGCACCCTTGGCTGGGCACCTCGCCCAAATGCCTTGACTTTTAGCAACTAGGCGCCCTTCTAGGCGACTGAGCCCCCGCCTAGGCGACAAAAATGACGAGGCGGGCGCCTTTTAAAATATCATTTATATTGCTAGATCTTATTAATGTATGTGTTAATACATTTTATTATATGCTATATATATCAATTATACTTTGTTTTAATGTTTTACTATTGAAATTTAAAAGATCAAAGGGTTTTGAGAAGAGAAAAAGAAAGAAAGAAAAGAAAGAAAAGAAAGAGGAAAGAAAGAATAGAATAATAAAGTTATTTTTTCTATTCTCTCTCTCTCTCTAATTAAATAAAACAGAAATTCCATCCTTGTTTTTTTTTTCTATTTTACTTTCCATCTTGAATATTTATCATATAAAGTTGATAACCATCTTTAGCTGCTAATTAATATGAATTTTCTCTATTAAATACTTATTATAGCAGTATTATTTTTGAAAATAATGAAATTAATATATGTAAAAGATTTTTATCTTTTAGATGTGATGATTTGCCACATTTTTAGAGGAAATTTAATGTTCTTATAAAGAGAATTGCTATTTTTTCAATTAACATACATGCTGAATGGTATATAAAACTAGGAAACTAGCCAAAAGTCATATTTTTATATTATAAATTTTTTATCGCCTAGGTGATGCCTAGGCAACTAGGCGACTAGGCGTCCCAGTGTCGCCCAGAATCGCCTAGACGCCTTGAAAACTATGCTTTCAAGTCTAGAAATTTACTATTATATTTTCAATCAATGCAGAGATGAATTTAGTATTGAGACAGGAAAGTAAAGGACACTGATAAGTAATGAACTGCAGAAATGGTAAGAGATAACAAAAAAGTTATAAACAGAATGTCACAAAACAGGGAAGTTTCTGAATGTCACCTGTTACTGACAGTAAACATTTCCTCATTTTGATTCATTAGAACATGGTCCAAAGGGCAGTACTTCTCCCCAGTTTCTTGATCATGAATTATTGCATGCCGATGACTAAATGTACCTCTTTCAACATCCTGACCACTCAACCTAACATGGTTACCTTCAACCAGCAATGTAGCAAAAGCAAGTGCTTCCCCAAGTGCCCAGTCAATACCTTCCCCTGTTTCAATCATCTGAGCACGCTGCTCAAAAATCTTCTTTACAGCTCTGTGAGGCTTGAAATTTTCAGGAAGAGTAGAGATTGCCTTGCCAACACTCTTCAATATCTCGGGTTTAACCCTGTGAAACCATCAACAAAATAGGTTCAAAATTTACATTCATGTAGAAAACAAGGGAAGAACAGAAAATATAAACATACCCAGTGTTTCGGACACGTGAAAGCTGTTCAGGTGATTTAAACCCAGACCAATAAGCTGAAAGCCAATCCCTTCTTTTGGGAACATAATCTTTGCTGTTCAGAAATTCTTCATTAAGAATGGAACTAACTTTGTTGTGTGTCCTGTCAATGTCTTCTTGTTTGACTTGCCCAGACTCTAGGAGTTTCTTCTGGTAAATCTCTAAAGCAGATGAATGGTTTCGAATGACCTGTTAGTGCCAAATGCACCAGCACTATGAGATTGTAGAATTTCTTTTCAGTGGGATATGTAAACAATAGAATGAAGTGCCAAATTATACAGACACCAGAAATGGATACCATTCTCCCCCAGCTGGAAAAAATAAACCTGAGGTAGGTAGTGTCCTCCTTAGATGGGTTATTAAAGCCATCTTTCAAAAGATAAAGCGATTCAATACTCTAAATGTTTAGCAAGGGATAAAACATATTTTGTTTCACACCAAGGATTATATACCCAATGTATAAACATCATTACACAGAATCTTCAGTCTCATTTTGAAGGGGATACAATCCCATCCTTGGACCTTGGAACCTGACTATATCTTACCAATCTCAACAGTGAAAATCTTAGTCCTGAGGTTTTAGCTTAAGGATGACAGCCTTGGCTGCTCACATAAAGAGAATGCAAACACACATGCACAAAAAAAAAAGGAAAATACATGAGAAGAAAAGAAAACACTTATGAGGAGTTGAAGAGAAAGGATTAAGGATGAAAAGGAAAAGAAATGCCTTCAAACAAAATAAGTATTAAAATACACAGAAAGTCTGGAAACTCTTACTTGATACATTTTAGGTTGTGTGAAAGAAGGTTCGTCAATCTCATTATGTCCAAATCGACGGTAGCATACTATATCAACCACCACATCAGAGTGGAATGTCTGGCGCCACTCTGCTGCAAGCTCACAAGCATGAACAACTGCTTCCACATCATCGCCATTTACATGAAAAATAGGGGCGTTCAAGGCTTTAGCCACATCAGTACAATATTGTGAAGATCTACCAGATCTTGGATCAGTTGTGAAAGCCACTTGGTTGTTCACCACAATGTGGATGGTCCCACCAGTCGTGTAATTTGGAAGAGCACTAAGATGTAGAGTTTCATAAACAACACCCTGCCCTGCAAAGCTTCCATCTCCATGGATTAACACCCCAAGATTCTTTGTCCTTTCTGCATCATTAGAGTAATATTGCTTCCCACGAGTTTTGCCCATCACAACTGGATCTACAGCTTCCAAATGACTGGGATTAGCAACCAAAGACAGATGGATTCTCTTCCCACCCCTCGTTGGTCGATCATAAGAAGTACCCAAGTGGTACTTGACATCACCAGTTCCTGTGTATAGACCAACTTCATCAACTGGCTTTGTACCACCACTGAACTCACTGAAAATCTGAGCAAGTGGCTTCCGAACCACATTACCCAGTACATTCAATCTTCCTCTATGTGACATTCCAATGACAATGGTTTCAACCCCAAGATCAGCTGCTCGACTGGCGCAGCTTGCGCCTTCGGTTTATAGACCGTAGAGTGAAAATATCGGTTCTGTGATGGAAGCACCCGTGCCCTCTTCGCATAAGACCCCGCTTGAACCAGATTTCTCCTAACAGCCAACTTTGCTGCACTAGAAACAGCTCTGAGCCATGCCATTTCTATTGATACCAACTCTCAAACAACCTGATTTGATCAGAAATCCCTTCTTCTTCAGCCCAGTTTCAACTTTCAAACGCTAAGCATTCTATCTGTAATCATACGTGGGGAAAAATTAAAAACTGAAAATTTCCATTGCCACCATCAATGATGGAAGAACCAAACAGATTCAGTAAAAAAATGAAATAAGAACAGAAAAAAAGGACAATGTCGGGAGAAACCCTTAAGTTGAAACATACTTTATATTAGTCCAAGGTGAAGAAGGCCAAGGAAAAGCAGAGAAACCTTTGAAAAAAAAAACAGCAGACGACCCAAAGAAGCGAAGAGTGAATGAACTCACCTGTCAGAGTGTTGGTTGACAGAAGAGACCTTGAGATGCTGACGCTGCCATTTCTTTCCGCCGCTCGCGAGCTCGACGATCAAACTTTTGATTCTCGTTTTCAAAGAATGAAGAAAATATAGAGAGTAGGACTCTGGGAGCCGTTATATATATATGTATCCCTTTCATAATTTTCTGTTTTCTTGAAATTTTTATTTGGATAAATTATAAAAACCCTCCGTATTATGGGGTCTTTGTAATTTATTTTGCGGTAAAAACCCTCTGTATATGACTGTGAGACAAAGACCCCTTTCGTTAGTTTTTCGTTGAAATCCATCGTTATAATATTTTTTAATCCTCATACTACCCTTGTAACTGTTCATCCTCCCCGATACACGAACAGCAGCGGCCGTAATCCCTTCTACCTCATATTCCTTCACATTTTTCTCTTTCCTTCGTTCTCCTCCGATTTTTCTTCTTCTCCCTTCCCCTTTTTCTTCTCCATTCACCATGTAACCATGTTTCTAACATCTATCATAGGTTCGATAAGAAAATTTTAGTTCTGCTTGTTTTCGTTTCTATTTTCTCCTTTTATTTATTTATTTATTTTTATAAATTCTTCATCCTATCGGAGGCCAGCAAAGAGGAGAGGAGGAGGGGAGAAAGAGTGTGAGAGAGGAAAATCTACTAATTATTCAAGAACCCAGATAGTTAAATAAGAGAATGAACAATTATAGAAAAATAGAAGATAATAAAGCAAGCCAAGTATCACTGGAACTCGTAACAGATGACGAGTTAACAAGAGCATGCAATTACACCTGCGCTGCCTGGTCAGAGGGGTTTCAGTCCCAGGGAATATTATCTTCGATGAGACGATTGTTGTTCTCTCTTAGATCTATCCGAGTAGACAACATAAGCAAAGACGTAAATGGTTTGCTGATGCAACAATTGAGTGGTATCTGTAGCTCCATCACCTCCATCAGGCAACTCCAGATCTTCCATATTGCTCTGTTGGGCAGGTGTACCGGATCCCGCTTAAGCAGCTCCACAAACTGCTTAAATATCACCTGGGTCTGTTTGCCGCAACTAGAACTCAGCCTCTTCGACAAACATCAGAATCTCAGCACTAGGAACACTCGGATACATGGAAGTACCGCTGTTACCATTCTCACTGGGCAGCATCAGATCCTGAAGAGTCATTGCAGCCGACTTGTACACCCAAGAATCATCCGAAACAACCGAATTCAAGGGACCCCAATTCGGGAACATCATGAAATTGTCACTACCCAACTGTGGAACATGCGATTGCGGCAGTTGCATGGCATACTTCTTGTCGGAAAGATCGAACCCCCAAATAGAACCGAGTTCAAGCGCTGAAGAGCAGCCGGAGAACCCTTCAACCGGGCAACGCTCGTGTGTGGCGGACAGCGAGCAGCTGCTGGGCGTCCCAGTCGCAATCTTGGCAAAGAACAAGATGATCGGTGGAGCAGCAGACAGAGACGAGTTGGGAAGAGCAATTATCACAGATCTGAGAACGGAGGTGCTTACGGGATAAGGCGTTAGCGGAGTGGACATGTTGGTCGCAGAACAAGCACAGCTTAGCAGAGTCAACTCTGCAGTATAGAACAGTGATATCTTCATTGCAGAAATCACAAAGGATGATGCTCTGCGTGGCTCTTGACTTGTTAGGGTTTGATCCATTATTAGCAAATGGAAAGGAAATAAAAAAAAGGGGAAAAATAAGAAATCGTGTAGAGTTAAACTATAAATAAAGGAACGAAAAATCCTAGCAGTCTCAGCGGAGCAAGGAATCTAATCTTGGCTGTGGGAGGAAAGTGTTTGTTAATGGAGTACGAAGAGAAGCGAGCCGAAATCCCTGAAACAGAACAGAGCAAGGAGATATTTATTTGAAGACTTCAAATAAAGACCCCCTGTTACCATTAGCCGCTGCAACGAGTTGTGGCGGCATGGCCGAGAGGAACGGAAAACAGAGGGATTACTGCTGCTGCTGTTCGTGTCGTGAGGTTAGGGAAGATGAACAGGTACAAGGTAGGGGATTAAAAAATATTGTAACCGCGGATTTTTAATTTATCCATTTTATTTTTTTAATTCTACATAATTATCCATTAAATCAATAAGGAAATCATATATGTTTTGCTATTTATAATAACCGTAAAGAAAGATGGATTTACTTTTCTAATGTCTAGCTAAGTGGCACCACTTCCCCCAGTTCATCATAAATTTTTTTCTAATTTCTATTTATCCTGCCCCTACTTTTTATTTATATCTATCTAAACAAAGTTCCAATTAAAAAATTCAGAATTATTTAAATATTATAACGAAACTATATATTAAATTTAAAATATTTATTCAAAACACAAAAAAATTAATAGATTTAGTAATATCTATATTATTAATAATTTAATATTTTTATAAAATTCATCATGAAATTATGTAGTAATAATATAAATTATAGTTTTACGAATTATTCAATTTAAATGTTATTCAAAATAATAAGAATTTAACATTAAAAAATAAAATATTATTTAAATATTTCAATAACTAAAAATCTTAAATAAAAACATTAAAAATAACTAAATAATATAACAAAATATTTAATATTACATAATAACATTAAAATAAATAAAATTCAAATAATGAAAATTTTTAAATATTTTACATATTATATAAATATTTAACATGACAAAATTATTAATAGTTAAAATAACGAAATTATGTTATAAATTAAAAAAACTTAAAAGTAGAAATAATTATAATAGAATTCATAATATTCATATTAATAATAATTTAATATTTTACAAAATTAATAACGAATTATGTAATAATAGTACAATTATAATTTTATGGATTATTAAATTTAATAAATAATTAATGTTTTAAGAACTTAAATAACAATTTTATTTAAATAAGTAAATAATATTGTAAATAGCTAATTTCACTTATATTCATTATATATTTATATTTACTATAATTAATATTTATTTTACTTCCAGTAATTACTTATTGTTGTTTTATAAATATGCTTTCAATAATTATTTATAAATGTATTTTTATTTTTTTATTTAATAGAAAATTATCAATAATTATTGGAGATTAAAAACTATTATTTAACTTTTGAATTTAATTTATCGTATTTATTATATTTTTGTTATAAATTTATATTTAGTAATTATATATTTTTTATAATGTATATATTAATACTTATTAGAGATTAAACTATTATTTAAGATTACACTATTTATTGACTATTTTAGTACATTTTTAGTCTTTATTATATTTTTGTAATTATTGTATTTTTATTATATATCTATTATATTTTCATTATAAACTTATTTTCAATGATTGTGTACATTTGCTATAAAATTTCAATAATTATTGGAGATTAAACTATTGTTATTTATTAGAGATTAGACTATAAATTTAGTTGGAAGTAGGAGTGTTCAATGATTAGTTCAATTCAGTGTATGTTGTTTTGCCAACCAAATAGATCTAGTCAAGTCCGTAGTTTGTCACTCAAAACCGATTGACCATTAGCGAAAACCCACATACTCGGGTTGTATCGATTTGGGTCTATTTTCGGTTTATTTTGTTTGTTCAAAAGATTTAAACTTAAAAAAATTAACTTTATGTTTCATAAATTATAATGATATTATTAAAAAATAAATTACAAAAATTAAATCTATGATATAAAATATTTTAAACTAACAAATATGGGAATTTTTCTACTTTCCCATATAAAAAAATTAAATTTAAAATATAAAATATTAATATATATTTATTAAACCAAAGCCGATCTAAAATACTAGAAAACCGACTAACTCAAGTTGAGTTTGATTGGATTGTTTATTAAAAAGTTCAAATATAAAACAATTATATGCTCTTATGTTTTTCTATTGTTTAACTTGTGCTTAACAAAGCTCAAGTCTTTCTCTTTGACTTTCTCTACTCCTTGCTCCATTATCCCCACCCTACATTATCTTTGACTTTCTCTCCTCTCCCCTTTCCACCACTCCCATTATGCCATGTCACCCAACTACCTAAAAATATTCCTATAATCTCTTTCCTAAGATATCTCATTTAGAACAATTCCCTAAAATGCATTCCTCCAATCTATATGCACTCTCCCTCATTTAAAATATTCATATTAATTAATAAATAGTTAAATATGGTTAATATTTAATCCCATCCATATTCAATGAGTATTAAATAATGTTATTATCAAAAGTTAATAAATATGGTTAGTAAATTATCAAAAATTAAATATTCATATTAGTACGATTAGTAAATTGCCAAAAGTTAATAAATATTATCATTAATTAACTAATTAACAACATTTTATTGAAATTGAACTTTTTAACTAATTTCTATAAATTTGAGAATTATATTTAACAATGATCAAAAAGTATAAAATTTTAGTTATTGTTATTATTATAGTTAATAAACAAATACAAATGGGGGAAAATATTCTAATGTTAGAAAATGAAACTATTAATTAATTTATATTGAAAAATAAAAGACAAATTAGTGTAATTTTGTTAGTAATTTGTTAGTAAACTACCAAATAAAAAATATATTTAATAACAATTTAAAAAAATTCAATAAATCCACATAGTTACACAAATGTAATAAAATTTTAAAAAATTTTCATAAAACTACATTTTTATAAAATAACATTTTCGAAATTAAAAGATATAAAGTATTTGAAAGTTTATTTAAAATGCATTAAATAATTATTGAAAATTATTAGAATATTTTGGAAATTCTAGGAAAATTTATTACATTTGATAGATTTTGGAAAACCATTGAAAAATATGTAATTTTTATTGCAAATTGTTGAAAATTATTAAAGATAAATGACTATAGGAAATGGAAAACTATAAATTGAACAAATAATTACACAAATTATTAAGATAAATTAGTATAATATTGGAAAAAGGAAATTATTGGTTAGTTTATATTAGAAATTATAAGATAAATTAGTATAATTCTGTAAGTAAACCATTTAAAAAGAAAATAAATTATTTAATAAAAGTTTAAATAAATTTTCAAAATTACACAAGTATAATAAATTTTTCAAAATTTTCACAAAATTACATTTTTGAATATTAAAGACAATTTAGTGTATACTTTTAGAAATTTACCATGTGGTTGATACTCAATATTTCATTTGGATCATTTCTATCATCAAATTGAATATTGGGTTAACGAGGACTGTGTTTTCAAAACTGGATCAAACCAGATGGTTAGACCAAAAAAATTGGGAACTAAACACTGTTTCACCCCAAAACCGCTTTTTGTCCAAAAACCGTTTATTTGGTTAGCGAACCGCTGACCTGGGCGGTTGAACCGTCAACTCAGACAACAGTTTTTGGCCTTTTTTTTTGTTTTTCTAATTTTTTATTTTTTTTGTTAGAGCGGGTCATTTGTTCGACAGACATATCGTTTGACCCCAGAACGGTTCCCTATCCGGTCCAATTTTAAAAACCTTAGACGGGGAGTGGGTGCCTTGCCTTGAGATTGGCTTGGTGTGCGGCATTGCACGGGTTCGTGCGAGCTCGAGCCGTGGGCCATGCCGAACCGACCCCCCAAATTATCCTAGAGGAAGGAGGCACGGCCCGGGACGCCTCTGGGCCAGCATGACACGGCTTGCATTTTGTGCGGGTCATATGTGGGTCATGTCATGCTGACCCATCGCGACCCAATTTACACCTCTACTTGAACCCACTCAATATTAGGGACGAGGTAGGAAAATTCGAGGATTCTCCATCCTTGATGAGAAGTGGGGTACCTTGGCCCTGAACTCGCCCGACATTGAGGAGTGGTTACCTTACCTTGAACCCGCATGACACTAGGGATAGGGCGGGGATGGGGTGCCCTACCCTGAATCCACCCTGTTGTTATTCCTATACATATTTTAATTATTAGTGAAATTAATAAAAATGTTAACTTTTATAATTATTTTTATTTATTTTAAAAGTAATCAAAAATTCATTTAAAAATAATAAAAAGAATAAAAATTATTAAAATTACTACAAATTATTAATAAAACTAAATTTATTAAAAAATATTTATTCATATTCAATTAACAATTATTACTTTTTATAAATCAATATTAAATAAAAATAAATTATTAAAATTTTCAGATTTTCTCGTGTGCATCGCACGGATCCCTGTTAGTGCTATTATGCTGGACAACATTGAACCGGAACTGAGTTTGAGTCGTCTACCGAAAGTTCGAATACAGGCATGAACGTGAGTCAGAGAGGGGCCACCATTTCCATTTGACACCCAAACCCTGATTCTAAAAGCGGGCCCACCGTTGGATGTGCCTATCCTGACTGTTGATTATGGCCCCACAGACCCGGGTTAAACAATGCATAAAAATCAGACGGACCACACAGCTTGCTACCTTTACTACCATTCAAGGATCGGGACCTACTGTTGGATGGGTATCATCTCCTTAGCTCTTGGTCGCGAGTCTCGCGACAACAGTAGCCAGCTACCGCTGCAGCCGCCTGCAGGCTGCTGTATTTAGGTAATGTCAAATTCATGCAAATTGCAACAAAAACAGCTGATGAATTTGGCTTTAAAAATATAAAAACACCTGACGTTTTACGAGGGGCAGCACCTGGCCCCTGCCCCATTGGACGACATTTTAGATTTATAAAGGGGTTATATCAGATAAGGGCAACTTTTGGGCCCTAATATAATAAAAGTAATATTTTTAATAAAATTTAAAAAATAAGTTACTTTTTTAAAAATAATATTAAATAAAAACAAATCTACTATTCATCTTTTTCTTCTTCTCCCACAATGCCTTTACCCACCTCCACCTATTAGGCTATTACCGTAAGCGACTGTAATTGAATCGCCGGCAAATATTTCTTCATATGATGTACAGGAGCAGGATGGGACCGGCCGAGATGAAACAGCAAGTTGAAGTGGTAGCGGTAATCAATGAATACCATAATGAGATTGTATTCCTTCTATATCGTCTGGGTGCAAATTCACCTTTCGAGTTCCCACATCAATGTAGGGAAACATAACAGCATCGTGCTCAGAGTTGTGCCCAAGCCCAAGCAAGTGGCCGATTTTGTGCACCGCCACAGATGCCGGATCAATCCAATCGGCATGATACCATTTGTCCATCGTTCCTCCGAATCAAAATGCAATCTTCCATCATTGGGTGCAAAGGCATGAGCAAGAAGCCCTCCTAGTTCATCAAACGGACTACCATTGCCGTGATCACCTTTGAAGAATGAAATTCTAATGTCGGCACTGGACAGGTCTTGAGTCTCTTCGAACGTGAAATTGGTTACCGCTGCCCACTTGCCTAATTCCACATAACAAAGGGGATGCATTTGAGATGCATCTTAGAAGGTGGCCACTTCGTGGTAGGGGTATTGTTGAAGAAGGTATAATGGGAAGAGAAGCCGAGGGTGGTCTTGTGTCCACTAACACCAAGAATACACTTTTCTTCTCCTTGCCTGATCGAGGCAGCATTATTTGTTTCACCGTCTCGACATCCAGGCTCCCCATTTCTTTCAGATTGTAGCACAGCTGGTATGTCTTGATGGTCGAAATCGTCGTCGTCATTATGGTGGTCGAGGTAGCCGAATCTCTGGAGATAATGTTTAACTTGGTTGGGACGTTTTACTCTAGTCTCCCTTGTGGCATCCTTCTAACTGATGCAGCAACTGAAACGCTTCTGGTTTGTCAGCTTCACCATGACCATGAGACTGAGAGAGGAGAGGAAAGACGAGGAGGAGAGGGAGGACAAGGAGGATGATGAATGCCAAGAGAGAAGACTATGTAGCTGCCATTACTTGGTTCTGGTTCGTTCATGTATGCATGGTTTTGTTTTGCTTGATTGTTTGTTTATGTAGTCAATGTACGCTTTCTATTTGGGCGGAGGTGGTGGCCTTGGGCAGAGGGGAAGGGGGAGGTGGGCAGAGGTAGGTGGAGGCGTTGCCGGAGGCAGCGGTGGGCAGCAACGCTAATAAATGATCTCTAAGAGGAAGAAAATGACCAGTATTTTTGCCCTTATTTGATATTATTTTTAGAAAGGTAACCTATTTTTGAAATTTTACTAAAAGTATTACTTTTATTGGATATTATGGCCCAAAAGTTGCCTCTGCTATAATCCCATCAAATCCTCAAATCTAATCCTAAAATTTAAACTATAAGGGTCCATTTGGTTTGTGATCGGAATCAAAAGTAAAACCCATTGGAATCAGAATCAGAATGGTCTATTCCCCCTACTTGTTTGGTTCAAATAAGACTTGGAATCAAATTCCAATTTATGTTGTTTGGTTCATTAGGATTGTAGAATCGGAATTAGTCATGATTTCCAATTTTCCCCTAATAAAAATAAAAATGCATGAAAATATTAGAAAGTTTATTGAAGTTCTCTTGAGCTGATTTGGTTGAACCTTATAAGCCAAAATCAATGTTGAATAGTGTTATAAAATAATATTAATTAAAAATATTATAAAATAATATGCTATTTTAAGTTGTCTTCAAGATGTTAATATTTGTAATCAAATATTAATATTATAAAAAAATTAATTTAAAATAATATTTATAAAATGCTAATATTATTAATAGGACAATTTTCTTAAAGTACCCCTAAGGTTTAGCTAATTGACTAACTTGACCCCTATTGCTTGACTATTATCTTAAAATACCCTTACTATTTCTAACAATTGACTAACTCTACCCCTAATGTTAACCTTCTCTTTTCCCCAAGTTCATGAGCTACAAAATGGTTGGGATTCGTGAGTTCATGATGTTACAGCACACCTAGTGTAATTGTTATCATACCAAACAATTAATCGAACAAAAAAAGACGTAGGAACTTCGTCGGGATTGACTATCACACTGAGAACAGGACAAGTTAATGTCACTGCAGCGAAGAGAATCATACTTGTTAGTATGTGTTTTTGAACGGTAGAGCAGTTCTCTATAGTGAGATGTCTTCTGCAATCAAGAAGAAAAGATGGAAGAAGTCACGAGGCAAACATTGATATGAGGGCTTTAGATGAAAAAACAAGAAAAAGCAAAGACGACAAAAGATATGAGAGGGAATAAAGCCTAGAGTTGAAAGAAGACAGGGCTTTATGAGATAAAAGATAACGGTCTTGCATTGGTTTTTATGGAGGAGATTCCTCTGCCTAGCATAGGGTGTCCATAGTTTTTAGTTCATTTCATTTTTAAGAGATGCAAGAAAAGGAACAATTTATGGATGAGATTTGTTGTCGAGTATTATATGAAGAGTGTTGCCACAGTTCTGATTAATTTTGCCATAGTCGCTAATAAGAGAAGCTGATTTGGAAGTCTAGCACAATTTTCATCGCTAACATCTCCATCTCTGATGCGTGGATCATTGAGACTCCGATTCCGGGCATGTAAATTGGTAACAGAACAAAATGGCAAAGAAATTGTCTCTTATATTAAACTTACCAAATATATATACACATTTATTACAAGGAGTTTGACGTGGCATTCCAGATCCTTCACCGTAGCAGACTCATAACAAACTTCATCGCAGGTGTAATCCTCATCACAACTAACTTCATCGCAAGTAACCTCATCGCAAGTGTCTCTCCTAATACCCCCCTCCTTAATGCCCAACTTGGGTAATAAAGAAGCAAACCTATCTCGTCCAATAGATTTTGTAAAAATATCAGCATGCTGAGCTGATGTGGGAAGATGAGTAGTAGTTATAGCTTTAGACTGAAGGTGCTCTCGTATGAAGTGTCAATCTATTTCAATATGTTTGGTACACTAATAAAACACTGGATTAGCAGCTATGTGAAGTGCCTTGTTGTCAAAGTATAACTTCATGGGTTGTGGATGAGAGAGACTGAGATCAGAGAAGAGTTGTTTTAGCAACAATAGTTCACTGGTGGCGACTGCCATCGCACGATACTCGGCTTCAGCAGAAGAGCATGCCACTGTTGCTTGTTTCTTACTCTTCCATAACAAAGGAGAGCGACCCAGAGTTGTGAGATAGCCAATGATGGATTTCTGAGTGGTTGGGCAACCAGCCCAATCCGAGTCACAGTAAGATCGCAATTGGAGATCACAATCAGCCGAAAGAAGTATTCCTTGATCAGGTGTAGCCTTTAAGTATCGAAGTACATGTATTGCAGCATCTAAATGTTGTTGTCTAGGATCACTCATAAACTGACTTAGAATATGAATTGAATAAGTGAGTTTTGGTCTTGTAATAGTGAGATAGAGAAGACGACCCACAAGTCACCTATACTGATCAGGGTGAGAAATTGGCAAGACCGATTTAGGTCCCAAACGGTGTTGTTGCGTAATAGGAAACGTATTGGGTTTACAACCTAGCATGCCTGCATCCTTAAGGATGTCATGGGTAACTTCCATTGACTGAGAAAAATGCCTGAGGAAGACCAAGGAACCTCAATTCCAAGAAAATATCAAAGGACTTTGAAGTCCTTAATTTGAAAGCACTGTCGTAGGTAGTCCTTGAGAGTAGAAATACGACCTGGGTCATTTCCGACAATCACCATGTCATCAACATATGCAAGTACAACAAGAAAGTTGCTTGATTGTACTAAGGTAAAAAGGGTATTAATAGCAACTGATTGTCTGAAACCCCGTTGATGAAGAGCATGAGCTTGAGTCTCAAACCCATTGCGTGAGGCTTACTTGAGACCATAAATGAACCTATTCAAATGACATACATGCTGGTCCTTATGAGGTAAAAGTGCAGGTGGAGGAACCATGTAGATTTCTCCATGAAGAGTACTATGGAGAAAGACATTGTCTACATCCATCTGATAGAGTTTCCAATTTCAAGTTGCAGTTAGAGCCAAAAGGCAGCATACTATTACAAGCTTAGCAACTGGGGCATATGTCTCTGTATAATCAATGCCTTTTGTTTGAGTGTAGCCCTTTGCCACTAAGCGGACTTTGTAATGCTCAACAGTACCACCGGGCTTGAACTTGACTTTGTAGACCCAACGGCACCCAATGGGAGTCTTTCTAGGTTGGGGAAGTGATAATGTCCATGCCACTAGTGTGTTCATTTAATTATGAACTAATACATGGTTGTAAACTATCACAAACTGGTTCAGTTCTAGGTGTTTGATTAGGCATTGCATTAGCTACCATGTCATCAACAGCTGGTAGAGGTATAACTAGTGGTGGAAATGGGTCCAAAGGCATGTTGCCATCAACAAAAGGAAATTTGTGTTCAAAGAAAATTACATCTCTAGATGCAAATATCCACTTAGTAATCAAGTCATATAATTTGTATCATTTTTTACCATTAGGATATCCAAAAAACACACATCTAGTGACACGAGCATCAAACTTATCACGCCCATGTCGGAATGTACTTGCATAACAAAGGCAGTCAAATGTACATAGATGACTATATGAAGGAGGCTTGTTGAAAAGAAGTTCATATGGTGATTTTCCAACAAGTATTGGAATTGGCAAATGATTAATGATGTAAGCTGTTGTCAAAACACACTCTCCCCAGAATTCGATTGGTAGGTGCATTTGGAACCGTTAAGCCCTTTCTATCTCAAGTAAGTTTTGGTTCTTGTGCTCAACGACTCCAAGTTTGATGCAAGATTCCACATGCTGTCAAGTAACCTTGAACAGGTCCAAAAAGAAATTTGGATCCATTGTCCGAACGGATATATTTAACTTGAGCATTGAACTGTGTTTTGACCATTTCACAAAACATTATAAGAAAAGAACAAGCATTTGATTTATATCGTAACAAATACAACCATGTGGCTCGAGTACAATCATCTACAATTGTTAATAAATAATGAGCTCCAAAATGGGACGGGGTGTGATAACCTCCCCAAATATCACAATGCATGAGTGCAAACTGTGCATCAGATCTGGTATGACTAATGGGAAAGGAAATATGTGTTTATTTCTTTCGCAAGCATGTGTCACAACAATCATCGTTAGGTACAATAATGTGCAATTCAAGAATTAAAGTGAATTTTTCATAGGAAGCATGGCCCAACCTTGAATGCCACACACATGGATCATGAGTATGGGTATTGTGCAAAGAGAAGGATGGTGGAAGGGAAGCAAAGTGATACAGTCCATCACGCATTAGGCCCACACCAATCAGCTTCTTGGAAATCAAGTCTTGATGAGCACAGAAAGTAGAAAGCACAACATAGTACAATTCAAGTCTTTGGTAAGTTTACCAACAAATATAAGATTGTACTAAAACCCCAGAATGAACAATATGTCCTTTAGTCCAGATCTGAAGACAATGTTATGTCACTTTGTGACTGAATTGGTAATAGTGTTTCATTTGACAATTAAACCGGTTTTAGCACTGATGCCAATGTACTAGATGTAGTATCAAATTCAAAGTTAGTAGGAACCATATGATTTGAGGCCCGACTACCCAAAAGCCAAGAAGAGGTAGTGACCTTACCTGCAAAGTTGGTTGAGAAAGTGTGTTTATCATTATTCAGTAAATCAAATAGACTGTTGATGGTGCTTAATAACTATTCATACTGCTCCTTGGACAAGCTGCAAATCAAAGAAGTTGCTTGGACTAAGCTCGTGCCAACAACAAATTTTTCTTGATTGCTAGTGTTCCTCTTGGATGTGGACTTTGGTCGAGTTCCCCAATTTAGTGGATACCTAAACAATTCAAAGTAGTGATCCTTACTGTGACCCTGTTTCTTGCAGTGCTTACAACGAATCTTGGACCTTTCTTTTCCTCCTTTCGAGTTAAATCTTGGAAGTATCACATGAAAGGCAGTGGCTTCCGCAGTTGGACCATGTTGAGCAATTAAGGATTGATGTCTTTCTTCTTGTGATACAAGTGCATAAACCCTACTAATGCTTGGTAGAGGGTCCATGCTTAAAATTCTTGATCTAATGTTATTAAAATTTTCATTCAGGCCGAGCAAGAATTGATACACTTTATCTCTTTCCTGTTCTGTAACAAAATCCTTCTGAACTCCACAAGTACACAGTCCACAAGTACATGATAGTCTAGCAATGTAGGCTGATAACTCATCCCAAATTACCTTGAGTTTTGAAAAGTAAACAGAGACAGGAAGATTTTCTTGCATGAGTAACATGAGTTCTTGCTTGAGATGAAAGATTCTTGGTGCATTTCCTTCTGTGAACCTCTCCTTCAAATCTTTCCACATTTCTTGGGCTTTTTCAACATAGGCTACGCTTTCGTGGAGGTCTTTAGCTAAAGCATTGAATATCCATGACACTACCATGGAATTACACTTCGACCAGGCGAGCAACTCTCCCTGCTTCGTCGAATCTGGTTTTTGAATCATTCCATTCACGAAGCCAATCTTGTTCTTAGCACTGAGAGCATTAATCATGGCTAGGGTTGTCAATTGGACTGAATTTGGTCCAATCTAGTCCTATCCATCATTGGTCCATTTACAAATGAATTGGACCAAATCCGTTCCAAACCCATACAAATCGGATCCAGTCCAATCCAATTAAAATGCAAATGTACTGGATTGGACCCAATCTTGTCCAAATTAAATATTCTCCTAGGAAAATGTTTTCTCTAGAAAATATTTTGGTTGCAACTAACATAATGAAGGGAAACAAAATGTTTTCCCTTTGAAAAAGAAGATGATCTGCTCATTACACAATTGTGGTCCGTCAATCTCCTTTGTTTATATGATAAAAGATAAATTTACTCTGAAACAATGAAAAACAGAGCTGCCATTGAAAATCAGCTCTGCCCTCCTAGAACAGAGCTGCCCATTACAAAACCAATTTATCTCAATGGATCAAATGTTTTCCTAGGCAAGACCACAATTGCCTTCAGAGTTGCCCTTGAAAAAGAAGATGAACTGCCCTCCCAGAACAGGCATCAGAAGTGAAGCATCACATAGAGTTATCCCCTTCGAGGACAAAAGGCACAACTTTGAAATAGGTCCAAATGATTTCCACTAGGAGATTACTCTTGGGATACAAATCATACAATGACACAAGTATATAAACAAAGTTGGGAGAAAACATGAATATGTAAACCATTGAATTGAAAGATAACATGAGGTATAATAAAGAATCGCCTTTTTCTATAGAAACACCATTGGGTTGAAATCTCTTAAAGAATCACAACAAAGTTCAGTAAGAGAGTTTTCATTAAATGCATTTTTATAAGGAGGAATTAAGAAGTTTGCAGAAAGTAGTTCTTCTGTGACCAGACCATGCATCAGGGTCAAACTACCAATCCCTGCTGGAACAATGTTCTTGCAAAACTGCAGCAAAAAACAAAGGCCACGATAACCGTATGATATATGCTGTTCTGAGAGAAATTAGCAGAAAGAACTAATAATCCATGTAAAATTTTTGAAATAGAAATTGTTCAATATAAAGGCCCATAACAAGATGTTAATTGAAAATATGAAATGCTATTCATTAGTCAAAATCACCATATGGACCCAAACAAAAAGTTTAATCAAAATAAGAAAAAATTATTTTGATACAAGGCTGACTTTCTTATTAGGGACCATTACTTGGCCACAAAGTCGACTTTTCTTATTAGGGACCATATCGTATTGTAAATCGTAAAGAAAGTTGTACTTAAAAAATAGATTTTACCCTATCTTTACTACTAAAAAATGAAAAATAAATAATACTAAAAAACTTAAATCTATAAAGTGATTTTACTCTATCTTTAATTCATCTCTACCATATATGTACTTAAAAAACTTCTAATATGACCTATTATCGGTAGTAAAATGAGAAGAAGTGGGACAATCTCCATCCATCTTGATCTTTTGGATCCTGTAAGCAAACTTAACTGAGAAAATTCCATTTCTTGTCAAAAGCCCAAAGACCACCTATTAGCCTGACCTGAACTAGCTAGTAAGGTATATATAATTTCTTGATTTTAGCATAAATCATGGGGGGAGGGGGGAGGCTATTGATCAAGTCCACATTGAAAGTTGTACACTGTCCAACACACATCTCTCCCAGGTCCTTACATTGTTGGAAAGATGATTAGCTACCCAGGTCAAGTTACTGCCCACAAGCTTTCACAAGGAAGTTAAAAAAAAAAGGAGAAAAGAAGGGAGCCAAGGGTTTTGCCATATGTCTACACTGTCACCCCTGCCAACCCCATGAGCATCCACTAGCTAGGGGTCTTAGTGTAACATGTAACTAGAATCCATATTGTTTTAGACCTCATTGTCAGATTAGATCAGTCTACACTCTCTTGGCAACTTGAGCCTAGTCCATTGACCTTCCTCATAATCTGTAAGTAATAAGTATGCCAAAAAAGCAAGAGTTTTGGACCACAATATATATAATTAATTTGGGTTGTCTCTCAAAGATTAATTAACATAGCATACACTCCATTGAGTGCCTACAACAGTCAACAGTCAACAGTCAACACTCATGGTAGAAACTGAAAAGAGTTTCAACTTCCAAGGATGGTCCCTTCATTTTTCCTACAATTACTTTCTCTTTCAATTCTATTGCCTCCTCTAAATCAATAAACGAGATCTCAATTTCACAACCATGCATGTTTAATATCCACTTCTCACAAAATCACTTTTTTGCTCATGCTTTATTAAATGTGGCTCACCAAACTGTTTTTGTACGTCTGATTTTTTTTTTTCAATTGAACTTAATTTTTAAGTTACCCTTTTAGACTGTCAAATGTAATTGTTAATATATCTCTCCCTCTCCAATCCAATAAATCTCATTGTTTTCTTTCTTGGGTTTGTAATATATCTCTCTTTGCATAGCATATTTAATACAAGAGTAAATTAAGGGAATGTCATTGTTTGTTGGTAGCAAAGCATAGACAAAATAATTCTTAATCTTGGGAATGTTAGTAAGTGACAAGTTGAAGTTGCAAGAGATGATTAAAGGGCTCATAGTTTAATGAGTACCTATGGTTAAAATATAAAGATGGTGACTATAGTGCAGATTATGAAGATATTGATGACAGTGATGATGAAGATGACGAGTGCTGCGATGAGGATGATATTATCTAGTAAACTGAATTGGATTGGATTGGTCCAATCTATTGTCTTATTGGACTGATCAACCTGGACTGAATTGGACTGGTCCAATCCACTGTCTTATCGGACTACTCAACATGTTCAACTTGGACCAGATTGGACTGGTCCAATCCACTGTCTTATTGGACTGTTCAACCTAGACCGGATTGGACTGGTCCAATCCATTGTCTTATTGGACTGTTCAACCTGGACCGAATTGGACTGGTCCAATCCACTATCTTATTCGATTGATCAATCTGGACTGGATTGGACTGGTCCAATCCACTATCTTATTGAGTTGATCAATTTGGACTGGTCCAATCCACTGTCTTATTGGACTGTTCAACCTGGATTGGATTTGACTGGTCCAATCCATTGTCTTACTGGACTGTTCAACATGTTCAAATTGGTTTTAATTCAATTCAGATTGTGTCCAACCCAAACATAGTCGAATGGTCCATTGATAATCCCAATCTTATCTTCTATCAATATAAATCATTACAAATGGACTAGGTCCAATCCAATCCAAAATTTATAAGCAAATATTTTATAAAAAAAATATAAGAAAAAATACCCATGAAGCAAAAATGTCCAAACTAGATGCATGGCATATGCTCCAATATCCTGAAACAAAAGCATTTGCTTAGTTAAATTACATAAAGACAAACATTTTGCAAATCAATAGGAAATACACAATTTACATGTTCGGTTAGTGTCAGTTGTAGAAGTCACACATATAGGAGAGGTAGTGGCTGCTTCAAGATCAAATTCTAAAAATAATAATACACAACCAAAAACACATATTAGAAACAAAAAAACATATAAATAAATAGAAACATATAGAAAATATAACAACTCTTTAAGATCCAATTTTTAACTTACTTTTTTGTAATTGGAGCTTTTAACCAATCTTGCCCACAAACCAAAGCCTCCATAGTCTCTGGAAGTAATGAAGTATGACATTGATCCACTATTCTGCTCCCAATATTGAATGTTCCCTCAGATGCTACAGTGGATACTGGAAGTGCCCAAATATTTCATGCCAATCTAGAGAGTTTTGGAAACTTGAGACCATCAACTCGCCAAAATCTCAAAATATCAAGCCCTTCACTTCTAGGAAATAGCTTTTCTTCAAGATAAAAATCTAACTCTGACTTTTGAGTCCCTAGACAACATTCCGAATGCTCTTTAGTCAACCACCGATCAAAACCTCTCAAAAAATCTACAATACCATGAATCTTCAATGGCTGAGATGCAACACTAGAGTCTACAAGTGACCTATCCTCTATATCAAAACCCGCATACTCTAAATATAGGTCATTTAGTGCCTCTCTAACTCTTGTAATAATGCCTCTCAGTAGTCTCTCCATAAATGAGATTGTAGTAATATGTAACAATCTCCATCTTAAACCTGGGATCAAGAACAACAACAATTAGAAGCATCAAAGAACATTCATCCCAATATTTATCAAAATTTTGCTTCATTCTATTTGTCATTGAACGAACATACTCATATTCACTATCTAGCCATTGAAGCAACAAAAGCTTAATTGTGCAAATATCGAGAAAAAAAATACATTTGAGGTTGGAGAAGTAGTACTTGAGAATTTTTTTATGTAGATGTAAAAAACTTTTAAACAATCCTGTACTACTATCCCCATCTTTTATTCCTCATCAGATGGTAGATTCTTGTAGCCATGGTCAACCTCAACTAGTTGACAAAATGCTTCCTTCAACTCTAAAGCCATGTCCAACATGTCATATGTAGAGTTCCATCGCGTTGGACAACCAACAACCACCCCTCTCTTATACTGTACTTTTGTTTGGCTTCTTGCATTGTCAAATTTTTGCTTCTTATAGGGTGTCAGCTTTACATATTTAGTATTTTCTCGAATCTTATGTAACAATGGTGATACTTCTCTCAACCCATCTTGTACAATAAGATTTAAGATGTGAGCAACACATCTCACATGAAATAGATCACCATGCAATGGGAGTCCCTTAATACAAAGTTGATTCCTGAGCTCCCTAACCATAACATCATTGTTAGAGGCATTGCCAACTGTTATAGAACATTTTTTTTTTATCAATGTTCCAAGTTAACAACCTCTCCATAACAGTTTCTTACAAAGTGTTTCCATCATGGGGACACTCAATCGCCACAAATGCAATAGTTTTCTTTTTCAACTCCCACCCATCATCTATAAAGTGTGTTGTTAAACAACGATACCCCAAATTTTGTTCCAAAGTCCACATATCGGTGGTTAAGCTAATCCTACAATCCAACCCATCAAAGTATTTGTACAACTTCTCCTTTTCATCCAAGTAAATCTTCATGACATAATTCTTTATTGTATTTCGGGAAACAAGCCTAAATGATGGTTGAAAATTATTGACAAATATTTGAAAAAACTCTTCTTCAACTATACTAAAAGGATGCTCATGCTTTATTATCATCTTTGCTAAGTCCATTCGGTTCCTATGTTGGTCAAATTTGAAGTTTTCTACAACTTCTTGTTCACTTGTGCCCATTTGTTTTAATTTAGGACATTTTGGTACATGCCCTAAAATGTGGCTCGTTCCTTTAGAACTTCCACCTATATATTGTTTTCTGCGATGTTTACAAATAGCTCTTTGCTCCCTAGAATACAATTTTATATTCTTAAAATGCTTCCATGCTTTGGACCTAACCCTCTTTCCAGTAGAGCTAGATGCCATAGATGATTCACTCGGGTTTTTAGGCACACTTGCATTTTCAGCACTTGGTTTATCCATCCTTAATGCATTAAGAAAAGAAATAAATTAATTTTCACATTAACATGAACAATAAGAAAGCCTAATAGATTGTTTACAAACAAGGCTTTCAATGGATAGGACATTGGTCTAATTCGATCTGCTCCAATATGAGCCCATTAAAAATGGACCATGTTAATTAGGTCCGGACTAGTCCAATTCAACATTGTCTTATTGGATTGTCCAGCCTGTCCAAATTGGTTTTGATTCGAATAAGGTCCAACCAAACCCGGTCCATTGACACCTCCATTTACAAGGATACAATTATAAATCCCTACACTGTTTACAACTTGTGCATTGAATATGCCTCTTCTAGTGTAAAATTAAAAAGAAAATGCAATTGAATACCAAATTTAAGAACAAGAAAAAGGGTTCAACTATGATACCGAAAAAACCTAAAACCAAATCACCAATCAACCAATATCATAAAACTGGTATCCAATCAGATCATATTTATCAAAATTCATGGGAGGGTTTGATTGGTCAAAGCCCTTTCAGTATCATGTCTTTCTGATAGCATAGATTTTCCCCAAGGAAAAAATATTTAATTTTAACTTAATACATCAATTCTATTAGAATTTATAAGATACATAAATATGACATTTGATAGATTTATCCATTCTGTTAATGTTTATAAAATATTGATTTTGAAGATTATTATTTTTAATTTTTAGTTAAACATAAATGTGCTATTATTTATTTGCGTTGCATTTGGGTGACTTAAGTTCAAATCTCATCAATTGCAAGGTTATATTTCTGATAAAAATATTTAATGGCACAAAATTAGAAATTCAAAATTCAAATCTCAGGCTGTAGCAAACAAATATTCAGACAGTGGCAAACTCTGTGCTAGGTTCTACCAAACATTGTAGCAGACAAATATTCAAACAGAACCATTGGCATTCCAAGAAATATTCAAACAGAACCATTGAATATTCAAACATAAATATTCAAGATATTCCAAGAAACATTCAGACTGTAGCAAACAAATATTCAAACAGAACCATGTATTGCTGTTTACAATTAAAATTAAGAGAGTATCTACCAAACTCTATGCTAGGTTCTAATGACAGAGGATACCTGAATGAACAAATTGCAGAGGTCAGAGGAGACTATCACTTGAGAGCAAGATGCAAGAGAAAAAAATCACCAAAATATGATTGCCTGAGTGAAGAGGGAGTGTTGTCGCCGCAGGAGAAAGTGAGAGGCATCGAGAGAAGAGAGAGTGTTGTACTGCTGTCACTAGAGAAAGTGAGAGGGCATTGAGAGAAGAGAGTGTTGTACTACTGTCAATAGAGAAAATGAGAGGGCACTGAGAGAAGAAGAAGCTCTGTCATTGGAGAAAGTGAGAGGGAAATAGGAAGATTTCCGGAGAAAGGGAAATACGGCTGGAGTTCATTCGAAGCTTCAAACGAAATACCGTTGTCCGCCGGCGACCAAGCTTGTTGTGGCGAGGATGCATGTGGGGTGTTTGTTGGGGAAGGGTAGGGTGATCATTGAGCAAATGAGGGTGGATACTAAGACTCAAATTAGATTCCTTCCAAGGAATCACAATCTACCTCGGTGTGTATCCATGTCGGAGGAAATCGTTCAAGTAAAACCTTCCTCCTTTTTAATGTACGATTTATCTTGTTTCTTGGTTTCCTTTAACTAACCATTGCATGTTGAAACATTTGAGGTAATGACATGGCTCAAAGGCAACTTTTTAAAAGTAGCTTTTATGTTCTAGCAAAGTAGATTAGATAAAACCAAAGTACCCTTAAGAGACCGAATCTCTTCTCGCGATCAACAACTTTGATCAACCAGAAATGCCATGTAAAGAAGAAAGCTATAAGCAAATTCCTTGATGGATGTAGTGACGGCAGTTGCAAACGATGGATGTAGCAACCATGACAGTGGTGAAATTTTTCAGCAGTTGGGTTTTATTTTGAAAATTTGAGAAATAGTGGAGGGCAATTGTCATAACTAGTAGGAGTACTTTAATACAATACTGAAACAATATGAGTATAGTTTGTCATTTGGGGTAGTTTAAGAAATTTGCCCTTATTAATAAGCACTTAAGGGTAAAACATCAGAGTGAATGACGTGGTGAAGTAGGGAACGACCCCCATGAACAGCAAGGAGAAGCAGTGGTGATGTTCATTGGACCATCATCACCACCACCAATCGGACAAGGTGCCAAAGTCTAAAACAAACCCCATGCAAGGTTGAGTCATCCTGGCTTGGGAAGAGGGGACGATCACTCCCACTGCATCACTGTCATCAATGATGGTCGAAGGCAGAAGCAGAGTCTCTGCCATCACCATCTCCCTCCCTCCCTCCCTCCCTCTCTCTCCCCTCCTATCCTTCACCGTGCTCATCCTCGAAGTCTCCCAAGTCCTATTTCTATAGGACCAGTACCAAAACAACCCACTTTACCCTCCAATCGCCTGCATCATCAACCTTGACATCTCGATCGACAACTTAGAAGTCGATCATTTCCGATTAGATGCAAAATAGCCTTTGCGGGGCTCATTGATTCAATTCACCGTTTGGTCTGCAATAGAAAGACAGGGGAGGAATGAAAAAGATTGAGAGTGAGAGAGAGAGAGAGAGAGGAAGAAGAAGAAGAAGAAGAGGAGAGAGAGAGAGAGAAATCGACGATGACTTACCTTGCCATCGCCGGAGCTTCGGTCCAAATCCGTTCTTCAAACTTCAGCTCCAAGGAGAGAGGGTTAAAAAGTTGGAATCGGGTAGTGAGAAGAGTTTGAGGGCTTTTATGTTATTTTTTTATTTTATTTGAAGAAACAGGAATGGGCTCCGATTCCTGGGGGTGGGTTGGGAATGGCCATTCCCTCAAATGGGGGATTGCCATTCCGCCTGGAAGGGGAATCAGATTTCGATTCCACCCAACCAAACGCCTGGAATCATTCTGATTCCGATTTTGGACCCTTATTCCTTCAAACCAAACAGGGCCTAAATCCTTAAACCCTAAATTCTTAATCTTAAACTTTAAACCCTATAATTTAAAGTTTAAGCCCTTAAAATTACAAAATCACCTTAAACCCTAAAACTTAAATTCTAAACTTTTAAAAACAAAAGTCTAAACCCTTCAACTCTAATGCTAAATCTTAAATTTACTAAATAAAATGCTTTGGTAGGATGCATGTCCTCCAATGGGGTAGGTATCAAATATTTCCCACCGTTTTGGCGTAACTGAATCTTGTTCTACTAATGTTGTATCTAATTATCAATATTCTTTACTACGAAGAGATTTCTTTAAACTCAACTTTGATGGCAACAATACGGGAAACCCAGGAATATTAGGTATTGGCGGCGGTATGAGACGAGAAGGCAATATAATTGCTTTATACTCAAGATCAGCCCGAGAGGGAGATTCCCTTACAGCAGAAGTATTGACTTTAATGGAAGGTGTACTGTGTACTGTGTACAAAGGGTGAAAGAATTGAATGCTAGAAAGTTGATTATTGAGGGTAATTGGAAATTGATAATGAGGTAGTTACTTAGCGAGGAGTCAAAGATGTGGAATATGAAACAATGAAAAAGAAGAAATTCAAATGATTGAAAAAGATACGAAAGTTTCTTTCAATTGGATCAAGTGATATGTTAGCTAAACAAGGGGTGGGGAGAGAAACTTTGTTCTGGGTTGTAAATGAGGAAAATGTAATGGGGAGAGATAAGACAAATCCAGTGAGCGATATAGTACAAATTCCTGGGGAAGCAGTAGATTCAGAGGACACTCTTCACATCTTATTTGCCTTCAGCATCCTCTGTTAATGGCCGTTGGAATATTATCTGAAAGGCAAAAGTTCCTATGAGATTCCAGATATTCATGTGGAAAGCTTGGTCGAATGGTATCAAGACAAAAGACAAGTTGGTATTTCTGAACTAGCAAGATCAATTGTATGGGATATGCCAATTTGATATAGAATCTTGGCAACACCTTTTCTTTTCTTGACACTATGTCAAAGCAGTGTTTGGTTACTTGCCCAAATTGGCATTAACCCAGAGGCTATTAAAAAATCTCCATCTATCTCAGTTTGTTACTGATTGGGTGCCTACTAAATTAGTAAAAAAATAAGGAACATTGCTAAGTTTTTCATTTTGTTCTGGTTGATTTGAGATGTGAGGAATGAGAAAATATACGAGAATCGGTTACTTCACCCAGCACAGTTAATTGAGAAGGCAGAGAACTTTATTCTTCGGTAGTAAAACCAACTCTGGTAACTAAAGTGCAAACAAGGATCTTGTGGTCCAGAAGGTTCAAAATTTTGATACGATATGCCCGATATATCGATATCTTTTAAATCAATATAGGAAACACATAAAAATCGTGCATACTGTATTTTTTATGCGTATCGTATTGATTCGGGCCCGTATCATAGATTTGGTATTCTTTGTATTTAAAGAACTGAGATAAATAAATTTGATAGCCTGACCAGCATAAAAGGGCAAAAGATCATAGTTGGTTACGACTGTATTGCAATGGTGTACCATAGATTCTCTTGTAGTTGCAGGGGCAGGGCCCCAATTGTTGACGTTTATGAAACAAGGGGAATTAATAATCTGATTCCCTTATGGCGCGACATGGAGAAACAAAAAAAAAAAATGTAAACAACTGTTTCCCTTGTATAAAAAAAAGCTAAAAAAGAAAGACTACCGTTTCGAATCATCCATCCTATACCATCATAATTAACCATAAACTTTTTTGATGAATCATAATTAACCATAAACTTACAGTGGTTTTAAATCTAACTCCTATGCCTTATAGGGGGTAAATCAAACAGTAACACAAGCCAAATACAAGAACCAATGCTAGAGAAAGTAGATAACTGCTGAAGGACCAAAAAATACATGGGATTAAGGCCCATCCCCAAGCATAATTTAACTCAACTTCTAATATCCCTGTTCAACTTGGGAAATATGAGCTAAAGCCATTTTAGTGTCATGTAAGCTCGATGAATCCATTGCCAAATTGTTTAGCCAATGTGCTCAGTTATGGCTTTCCCTCAGTTCAAACTGAACAAATGATATGTATGACAACTCAAATGCTGTGAGGAATTGACTGCTGCGCTGGACAAGTTTTCATCTGCCAAAGAAAATTCTATTTACAACATGAACGGGCAAAGCATAGGCTGGATCTATGGCTTTTAATCCCGGATATTCAAGAAGTGAAAGTCCTGCATTAACAGAAAAAAAGGGATACAAAGATATTAGGAATCTGGAAGAGTGAAGCCTGGCCCTGCATTCTTGGAATTGCTAACATTTTAACGGGGTCAACCTACCAATTCCATCACTATATAAAACAGAACTGGAGGTTTGGGATCCACCATGACCATGCAATGGATCCCTTCAAGAGGAGTACACGAGTCACTGAAGTCATTATCAGATACTAGCAAAATTTTGATCAGTAAGACCATGTCAATTCAATGTTTTAAATCTTGAAATCTTAATAGTTGGAGTCCTTAGACCCATTAAATAGTGTCTCCAGTAACAATGGACGCATGATAGGGGAGCATTAGGAAAAACTTTTTTGCACTTTATCATGTGACATCAGCACTACCAAATTGACAATAAGAAACAAAATAATAACCAAAACCAATAGTTAGGGCTGTAAACACCAAGGCTAATGGGCCCATATTCCGAGCCTCATAGTCATAAATAATATATATTAAAAGAAAACAAAACAAAAAATACATATAATATTTGTATTTATCTCATTCAACACACTAGTTATACATCATATATCTTACAGCATCCAAGAGAATTGAGCTTAGCTAAGCCCATCCAAACTCTGTTTAATTAAACACAGTCCCATGTAAGCTGAGCTCATGAGCTTGGTTGCTTACAACCCTAACATAATTAGGAGAGAAAAACAGCAGAAATTCAACTTTTCATACCAGCAACTCCAAAATATGTATGGAAAACATCAACAGCATCATCTGGCCGATCTGAAATTCCCCCATTTTCCTTGTCCTGGATTTTTAATGATAGAAAGTCAATGCCAAGGTGCATGTCAAGATCAGATTTTTAAAGATAGAAAGTTCCAAGAAGATAACAAGTTCAACATTTAAGACTTCCCACTGAATAACTTGAAAAGAAAATAGGTCACTGAGTTCATCAACAACCTGACAGTCCAGTATAAATCTTGCAACCTTTTCCTTGTTAATCCAATGTACTCTGTCAATCATGATCAAGCTAGAAAGAACCCACCAGGAGTAGCAAACCTGAAGAAATGAAGATGGATAAATCTACTGTAGGCATTGGCGTTTATTAAGATACTCAGTTAAAGTGCACCCACATCAGGAAGCTTCTCAGGACGCCCGTTTAGCCCTCCAGATTTAACTTGCCGCTCACATAACCACCACCCAAGAAGGTCCTTGTCAACATGGTGTAGAGACCCTGTTATAGCAAGGGCACCCACACAGCAGAATACTGCAATGACATTGCAAGACACAGAAGTTAGTTTTAACTTTCAAGCCTAATTTGAACTTGATGCAAAAAAGAAAATGGGCATATAGTAACAGATGCCAAGTGGCCCAAGCCAATTATGTAGCAAGAATGGGAACCCATGCACATATAAATGTACTGAAACCGGTAGTCATGCCAATGCTCTAGAGCAAATTGTAGGTATGTGTTAAAGCCTCAAATTTTTCTGGACTGGGAGCAGACTATTAGGCTACTCCCAGAGCTGTAAAACCTTTCTTTCCAGACCAATCTTCTAGGCCCAATTCTATAGGTCGGTTGGAATATTTTATTTAAAAAAAAGAGAGGGGCCTGCAGTAAAGCCTTTTCAAGTAGGCAGGAGGCCTTAAATTGATTTAAAAGGGATTTGGTCCCTAATAGCATGTCATTAACACTTAATGAGCCTGTAGTAGAGTCCATTTAAATGGGCAACAGGCTCTAAAAGAGTTAAGTTTGTCTTAATTAATAAAGGCCCACTTACAGTCAGCTCCATGATCCAAAACTTGATGTGGGTGAATGCAGAATCCCCCCTTGGGTGTGTATTTGGAAGCAGAAAATTCCTTCAACCCCTTGTCTAGCTAGAGAATCTGCTAGCCCATTTTCCTCCCTCAGGACCCATTGATACACTACTGTTATTCCCCTCAGAAACCATAAGATTTTCTTAATCCCTTCCCTACATCTCATTAATTAACTTCTATAAAATCTTAATTCTACACAGGGAATGAAACCAAAAACAGCTTTGTTCATGAAATTTGGCTAGTTATGGTTCCCTATGCCTCATTAGTTCATAAAGTTCTACAGAAGCTAGACCTTGTACAGGGAAACAAACCATCTACAGCCCTGTTCATGAAACTTAGTGGTTTATGGTTCTCTATTTCATAAAATTTTGATTCTAAGTAGAAAGAAAAACCACCTTCAGCCTTGTTTATGAAATTTGGCTGATTATGGTCCTAGGTCCCTACTTAAATATTTTTTAAAGAAAAAAGGTTATCCATTTGTTTCTTTCTCCTAGTTTATCTTAAACCATGGAAGAAATGCACCAGAATTTTACCAATACTCTGTTCATTTACCTTTAAATCAGAATCAAAAGGTTTTCTTTGCCCCTAGCAAAGATGCAATTAAGGGAATATCTACGTGATATCCTGAATAGGGCTTACCAAAAGACTAAAAAACCCAGCTCCAGTCTAATTGGGTAAATTATGTTATACAAGAAATTCTACCAAAAGTTTTTCCACTAACAACATGCCTTCAGCCTTCATCATACTACATAATCAAGACAACTATTTAGAAAACTGTGGTTTTTTATTCTTTATTATTTTTTTTTCATCTCAAAGAAACATGCATGATAATGTTATTATTATTGCAACACAGCATCTAATCATCTCCATTAATGAGTACCAACAAAGCCTAATCAAAGATAAAAATCAAGTCTCTAGGAAGCAATTTTCTGAACATCGTAATCATATCATGAATCATACAGAAAGTGAATCAAATCATATCGTAAATAGTAAGATTATTTATATTTTTTACAAATTTGTCAAAAAACTATATATATATATATATATATATAAAGAGAGAGAGAGAGAGATAGATAGATAGATAGATATAAAGTGTTCCACCCTATTTTTAAGTTGTATCTACCATATATGTACCTAAAACAGTAGAATTTACCACTTATGCAACAGAAGTCTAAGATAATATAATCAAGTTTAACTTTAAAGTCAAATAACCCACATACAATTGCTCTTTATTCAACATATGATAGAAAATAAACTCAATATATGGATTTAAATAACGTAAATAAATCAATTTCTAGTAAAGTCTTTAAAACAAGTCACCCTTGACAAAACTAATATAACCAAAACAAAACGACAAAGTAAAGAACTAATTCTTAATTGAATTGATTTGAATCACAATGAATCATATAAATCGTAAGATATATGAATCAAATCTTAAGGTTCAAGCAAAAACTGTAAGATTTTTGCAGAAGAGGATTCAAACATAAGATTCGAATCAAAACCCTCGGGATTCAATATTCAAATCGTAAATCATATAGTAAATTGTAAGATTTTAACAACATTGCTGGGAAGAAGTGGTAACATGAAAAAGTAACAAATAAGTCATGGGAAAGAAATTTGGTGTAAGCCAATCCCTCCCAAAGTGCAGGCTCTTTATGGAAAGTGTTCCTTGGAAAGATTAACACTTGTGATTTACTATAGAAAAGAAGGTCAGCCAAGTGCTTCTCTCCTCATGTTTGCATCCTCTGTTTGACTAATGGTGAGACCCACCCTCATTTACTAATTTCTTGCTTTATTGTGCCTTGCGTTTGGGAATACTTTTCCTCGCTCTTTGGATGCAAATGGGATTCCCCACAAAATGTGGTCAGCCTATTTAGTTCCAATTTTCTGTGGCAATAGAAAAAAAAAAGGAAAAATGTTTATGAAGGGTAACAAGAGCAGCTGTAGTTTGGACCATTTGGGAAGAAAGAAATCAAAGGATTTTCACTGAAAAATGCAGATCTAAAGAGGAAGTAATTGAAACAATAAAAATCAGATCTGCTCACTAGGTAAAAACAGTAGATTTCTTCAAAGATGTTTCAACAAATGATATAATAAGGAAATGGAAGGAAGTGGCACAAATGGATTTGCATAAACAAATTATCAAAATAGATAGGAAACCACCAGAGCCAAACAAATTGAAGCTGAACTTTGATGGTAGTGCCTTTGGGAACCCAGGGAGGGCTGGAATAGGGGGAGTATTCAGAAACCATCACGGAGAAATCATGGCACTGTTCTCAGGACCAATTGGGTATGTAGACTCGGTTCAGGCAGAGATATTGGCACTCCTGCAAGGATTGAGATTAGCAGTGAAGTTAGAAGCTAGAGAACTGGAAGTGGAAGGGGACTCACTTTTGGTCATCTCTTGGGCAAAGAAAGTAAACTCAGCACCATGGAAGTATAGATTTGCTTTCAGGGAGATTGACTCACTAGCTAGGAGTTTCAACTCTACTTTTGGGTGGACTAAAAGGACAGCAAATGGATTGGCATATATCCTAGAAAAATAGGGAGTTGATAGGCATTCTCTCTTTTGGGCAAAACTGTAGCTGGCTGTACTAAAAAGGAGGGTTAAAGATCCTTGTTTTATGGAACTTTCAATTTTTGTTATACTCAGGAAAGTACTGTAATCTGTTATTAAATTAATAAAAATCCTTCTTTCTGATAAAAAAGGCAAATCATTGTGGTATCATCAAAATGCATGGGATTCTTAATGCTTAAATTATCAAATAATCACTACCCTAGAACGTTATGAAAATTAAGGACAGACTAAATAACCCAATATATTAAAACCCGGCAAAGAGGCTGAACCATTTTTCCCTCCAGGTGGACAGTTCACTGGTTCCTCTGTCCATGTCAACAGGTCAACTCATAATGTCATAACAATTTAAAATTTTCAAAAAAAAGACAAACCTAGTAACCCTGTGAACAGGCTAAACAGGTCAGCAGTCCAATGACCAAGGTTGAAAGTTTGTTAATTGAATCAACAGTTTTCTGTAATATGGCAGGTTAAAGGTAAATTGGAACTGGAATTTTGAATGGGTAATCAGTTTGACTGGTTGGGGCAATAATGGGTTGAAAACACTGAAACAACCATATGAGTGCAATGAAGAAAGTTCCAATGTTCCCACACTAAGATAAGTTAAAGAAGCATAATTCTCTATTGCAATATAAAGAATTACCACAATATTAAGAGGAACAACAAATTCCCTACTGTCAAGATGCACATGAGTTATACAATGATAAGATATCAACTCCTGGGTAAAGAAAGAGTATACTTGTTTTAAATTGGTAATTTTCTACATGGTTACTAGGAACAGGATGATTAAATTACTACAAGTAAAGCATATACTTGGATAATAATATACTAATAAGAAATCCAAACTGCAATACAAAGTGCAGACTACATTTCTCATACATACTTTGCCCTGCATGAGACTCCCCACCGGGTATGCTTCCAAATCCACCATCCAAATTTTTGCAGCTCACAACATAATTCACAGCTTTTTCCACATTGATTTTATCTATACGATGTAATAATGAGAGACAACATATTGCAATATAAGAGAATCTACAAACATAGACAAAGTTGGTTAGAGAACTCATTGATAGAAAAGTACTTCAATAAATGAAGTCAAACCAACTACCAGGTGACCACTTTGCCAGGCCACCCCTCAGACACTTAGGACACAAGATCACCAGTTAAAAAGTAATATTCTGTAATACAGATCTTTCCAACTAGTCAAGGGTTGGCATAACATCTGCAGGGTCCCATTTACATTAAAAGGCTTTTCTTTTAAGTGGGAAGAGGAATTGCCCTTCAATATGGAATGGATTTGCCAGTTGACTCGCCTTTTTTCTGGGTGCCAGTTGACTCACTTAGAGGAGTCCAAACAACCCAGGTATTTTCTTAATGGCAACATGGTGTGGAGATGAAAATAGCCCCATGGATTCCTCTTTTCATCCTCTAGTCATTAGGCTTTGGCAAGTTTCAGCCTAAGTATCCTTGCCACACATTCAAAGCAAGACTTTTTTATAGAAATCTTCTAAATTAAAAAGAAATAAAACAGAAATCTTGGATGCCTAATATGGCTGGGAAAAAATTCATTACCATGTAAAATATAGAGTTCACATGAACTCAGGATGAAGTTTAATGCTATGTTGACATTTCCAAGGCCATGCATCACCTAGAAAGACCCTAAGCTTCTATGTCTTGACTACAATAAAAAGAGGGTAATTCTTGCCTTGACCTATAAGGTTTCTTATGATTCATTCCCCACTGACAGTGATAAACATAAAACAGTTACACCATTAAAGAAGGCTGCAACCCCTTGCAGACACAATCTATCCCCAAGTGGTGAGGAGAGTGATTAATGAATTCTCAGGATAATTGCTAGAATCCTTAGGGGGTAATAGTTTACCCAATAAAAATGCAAAGAAATGACATAATGTTAAATAAACTGAGGAAGATAAAGGGCACAAAAGCAAAAACAAAGAACCTTGTATCAACTTCACCCCACATGTCCCCTGAAAATGATCCATCTTCATTCTGCAGACTAGCAATATCTGAAAGTAAAATCAAGTGAAACAAGAAAAGAATGAAGGTGCAACCTATCACTTGAGGATTGGCATTATACAAAATGAAATCATTTAGCAATTCAGGGTTAGTGGCTCTCCAAAGTCTGACTGTTTCCATTCCCAATTTCCCAACAGGATAATCATCTATTAAGAAAGAGAAGATATCTTGAGAGGAAATCTCAAACCACACAAAATTGGAGGTAAAAGGATACAATTTGCCAACTTATCAATATCAAGAACATCTAATTTGTCAAGAAGAGCCAAAACTTGCACAGCACTAAGGGTATACAGTATGTGTGGATCATGCCCAACATTACCACCAAAGCCTCCTGCATATACAAAATATACAACCCTTGTCATTATGTTTTTTTTTTCACATTTAATAAAATTTTCCCTTTACTATCACATACGAAAAAAGTCACTCCACCCCAAGCAAAGGAATATGAGAATAATAGTGTCATTGCATATAATATAATATACTTAATGGTTATATCAAAACAAGGCCTTAAGATTATTGTGGATAACTGCTTAATAGCCACAAATGGCCTATAACATGATGACTTTGGTGAAGGACTTGGCTGGGCAACATTATTACTTAGCCACTACTTTACTGGCAATCTGTCAACAACATTTAGATTAATTACAGAAACTACTGGAAAAAGTTATTATCATTCACATGTTATGGATCTTAATGCACATGGAATCCAAGGTGGACCCATCAAATAACAAGGCATCGCATTTATGACTAAAGCATACAAGGTAGACAAAAAGGCAAGTATGATAATATCTGATTAGACATTAATCTGACTGATGAAGTGAGCAGAATTAGTAACAGACCAGATTCATGTTGGCAGCTCATGACCCAAGAAACAATTTCATCTTTATCCACAGTTTCAAGCTTTCCCAGGAGATCCAGAGTGGTCAATCCCCAATATGCACCATTCATCCTTAGATGTTCCATCACCACAGATTCAAAATCATCCTTTCTCTAAGAACAAGATTGCCAAAGGTTAAAAAGGCTGTATAAAAGTTATGATCATACCAAAACTTTTCAAGGTAAGAATCATGGAAACATTAAGAAAACCAACCTTCTCAACTGATAAAATGTATCGAGCATGTTTCTCCACTTCAAGCTCCCCCATTGTAAAACCTTTCTGCAAGAATAAATAAATAAAGTAGAATAAAAATTCACACCTATTTTCAAAGCCTCAAATAGATAAATAAAATACTATTTGGGAAGATAAAATAACGTCCAGCTAGGGGTGTTGATTGGACAGGATTTGACCAATCCAATCCGACCGAACAAAGGTCCATTTACAAATGGACCAGACCCAATCTGATCTGAACCCATACAAATCGAGTCCAAACCGGTCCAATTAAAATGCAATTGAGCCGGATTGGGTCCAACCCAATCCACACAGAATGAAACATAAAAACTTACATGAATAAACCCAAAAATACAAAAAAAAAAAAAAACAAAATTACATTAGAAATTTCACAAAAATAAAAAAAATGCATCAAGATAGAAAATAAATTAAGATAAAAATAAATCAATTTCCACACTAAACCATAGTTTTCAATGAAATCTAGAGCTACTGCAACAAGTTCCTCATCACAAGATACTGAATTAGTATGGACACTACTGTCATTTCTAACCCAGCAAAGAAAATTTTCAGCCCCACTCAAATCACATTCCCTTGCTTTTCTTTTTCTTCTTTTTATTTTTTTCTCTTTCCTAGTCAAATGTTTGTCATACATGATGCAGGAACCTCTCCTGCTTTCTTAGTAACACCAAAAGTAAAAAAAAAAAAAAAAGAAAAGAAAAGGTTCTGAAAATTAACCTTGCATACTCAATATCAGCCTTTGCCCTTCAGTTAAAATCATATAGGAAAGTAACACTTACAAGGAGAAAGAAGCAAATTCTAGACAAAAATAACCTAATTATGAGTCTATGACCATCTCTAGTACTCATCCCCCAATACAACAATCGTCTCACTACTCCATCACTATGATGCTTGGATACCTGTATAATATGCCTAGTGTACGGGTATTGTATTTGATACTTGTCAAATTGTGCCAAAAATCCCTCTTGTAAAAGAGCCCTCCTGAATGAGATAGCAGGGAGCAACATTGGGTAATGGTCTTTCGACTGAGGAAGCGTTTGGCAAGTCTTTTTAGGATGATCTTCCAAAAGCTCAAGACCTCAAAAGACTGGTGAGCTTTCACAGGTAGATCTTTAAAGACCAAAGACTGTTTGGTTGCAATTTTTTTCAAAGATCTTCTCAAAAGAAAGAAAGACCAAAAGATTGTTTGCCAAGCATACTTGTGGGTTGCACTTACACACGTGTGAAATGTTATGTGTGGGACCTGGTAACACAATCAAACATGCAAATGGTACTTGTGAGTCCCACTTATACATTTACCTACACAAAATATTAAAGTGGACCCCACTCATGTATTTCCCTATACAAGATATCAATGTAGCCCCCATATACACATTGACATATGTGGTTATCACCTATGGTCACACTTATGCATTCGCCTATACAAAAAATCAATGTGGACTTCACATAGTTCCATACATTAGGGGACAAGAGCCCACATTTCAAGTCCACTAACACTGAAACCAAGTCCATTAAAACACATCTCAAAACACTGAAATCCATATATTATGTTCATGGACTTCATAGTTATTGGACCAACCAACTAATATAATCCATGAAAAACAAACAACTGAAGATAGGGATGATGATTATGATGGTTTGGGAGTTCAAGGGGTTGATTGTAATTCAGAGGATCATGTATCATTTTCCATGCAAGTTGACACCTACAATAATAGTTTGGGCATTGAACCTTGTAATATGGAGAATGCAAGTGTATGTACTGTTTCAAAATAAATCTGATAGATATTGCCCTCAGAGTTTAAAAGCTTGATTGCATGGTGACACTACCCTCACTCAAGTATTAGAGTTGATCAAGCCTGGTAAACAGAACTCTTTAGTATATAAACCCTTTCTAGGATATTACTTGCTTCCCTTTTAGTCTGTGTTGGAGGGTTATGACAAGAATACAAATCCTGTTGCATATAGTTGAGAAGATTATTTTAGCATATGTGAAAGCGAAATGGCATCAATTAAGTTCAAATTTGTGGCCCATGAAGTTAACTAAACTTTTTAGTCTTCCAATCTTGTTTCACATTAAACTGATATAATTTTCTCTTTCCATGGATCATATTATTTCACAGGTCCGTACAATGTATTCTTTTGTGGGGGAGGACAAAGCAATTGAAGAATATTCCAGGTCACTCACAAAAGCTGTCAATTTGGGGAAAAAAGTGGAATTGTAAAGGGAGTAGGTATTGGATCCATATATGGCCTGATGTTTTGTTGTTGGGTATTAGTTCTCTGGTATGCCGGCATCCTTGTCAGGCATAGGGATACTGATGGTGGCAAAGCATTTTCAACAATTCTCGATGTCATATTTAGTGGATAGTAAGCAAACTCCAGATCTAGGCCAAGCTATTCCCACAACCCAAAGGTAAAACATGACAGGTAGTAAATTGGCCAACATCAGCCAAATATATAATATTCTTGCACTCTTTTGGAAAAAGTAAGGCAAGATTTTATTTCAAAGAAACAACTAAGTACAACAGTTCCCTGGACAAAAGAATCATTCTCGCAAGATACCTAAGGAGGAACTTCACACTTTACCAAATTAGAGAACCACAACCATAAATTCAGTCAAAATATTCTTGCATTGATACCTAAGACATTGAAACTTCTAGGTTTTTCGGTTTAGCAAACCTTCTATTTCTCTGAGAATCATTCTCGCATGATACCTAAGGAGGAACTTCACACTTTAACAAATTAGAAAACCACACCTAATTAGTTGATATCCCACCATTCACCTAAACTGGACTTACCAAGCTACAAACCAGGAAGCAAATAATGCTCTGCCTCTGTTGTTCTCCATTGAAGTGCATAAATCAGAGTTCAAGCTTATAATTTATGACTGACCAACCTGTAGACAATGGGGAAATGTGCATTCCATTTTAGTGAAAAATAAATAATTAGGAGTCTATGCTTAGAATAATTGATTAGGATCTAGAAAATCATGATGGCAATGCTTACTTGATGAAAACTACACAAGTAGATAATTTTCTCATATTTCAGCATGGTTGAGCATTTCCAAACACTCAAACACTAGATTTAACCATTGCTGTAACAGAACTACCTTTCATTATTGGTTTCACCCGTATCACTTGCTTATATCTATTCTTGATCCCATTATCAATCCATCTCCAAATTTCATCAGAAAATCCATCATCACCTGCTGAACTCAGTGCATCACAGACCAATCTATATGTATATTCTCTAGGAATTGACCCGCCTAACTATCTCAACAAGAAAATCCCGTGCTTCCAGAACTCTTCCTGCTTCACATAATGCATGTATGATAGGGGCATATGAGCTTGTAGTGGGTATCCCATGGTTCATCAATTTCATCCTGTTTAAAATTTCAATGGCTTTGTCAATCTCATTAGTTTTTCCATACTACCTAATAAATGAATTGTAGGTAACCCGGTTAGGGCTACATCCTCTCTGAATCATATCATCAAAAAGCTCTAATGCCCTGCCAATCCTATAGGTCTTGCAACAGCCATCAATTAAACAATTATAAGTAACAACATCAGGAGCGAAACCTTTAGGCAACATAGTCCGAAACAAGTGGTTTGCCTCCCACAACCTCTTCCTGGTGGCCTTGCGGCACCCAGTCTGCATGCTATGCTTAACAATAAGAGCTAATCAAAGTTGTGTATGTAAATATATTAGGAGGGCATCTAAAACCTGGCAATACCATTTGTTCCAATAAAAATTTTGCCTGCTTACAAAGAGCACATATGACTGTATTATAGGCATAAACATCAGGTTTACAATGCAGCCGCTTCATCCGATAAAATGCTATCAATGCTTCATTAGCTAAGCCCTCCTCTCCAAGAACTTTTATCAAACAAGTGATAGTAGCCGTTGTCACAAGTTGCCTGTTCCCTTTTCCAGCCATTTCTTTAAGAAAATTCCACAGCATTTTCAGCCTATTCCCTTTGGACAATACACAGGCCATCTCCCTACAAGTACTCTCATTATGAGAAAATCCAAATTGGGATTCAACCCAATAATTAAATTGTAACGCCTTTTCTAATCCTAAGTTGACCTTCTCAGGATCTCTGTATGCAGCAGGGCCAAAAAACGCAAACCATCACGAAGATTATCAGATTCTAGTCGTAGATTTCTCTGTCTAAGAGGTGTCCAGTGTCTAAAACCTTTTTGGCGTCCAATTGATCTAGCAGATTGGAAAAAGAATCTGGGAATGGATCTCAAAAGCTCACAGACAATCTCAACAGTCCATGGATTGAAATTGAGCGTAGTAATTGAGGCGGCGGTTTGAGCATCAAAAGGTCTGTCTTGGAGCATAACAACCATCACTTGGCTCACACAGGAAGTACGAGAAAGGGGAGATTTTGACCAGGGAATTGAAGGGGAAGAAGCGTATCGACGTCTTTGAGCAGGGAATGTAAGAGGTTGTCGCTTTGGGAGGAGTAACAGCAGTAGAAAACCAACAGCTCTTGATATTCTCAGAAATGAGGATGACACCAGCATTTCACTGTCACAGAGATTGGTCAGTCCTCACTGTGAAAACGAAAGAAAAGAGAGTTTTTGGAAGGGAAAGCAAATACAGTTGAGATCTAGTTACAGAAAACTAGTTGGGCGGACTCCGAAATCGATGCATTGGACGTGGAGAAATATGTGGAACATTAACAAATGTTAAACCCTGACCCTACGGAACTATTGAGTATCGATGAAAAAGTAGAAGACGATGAACGGCAAGTCTCGATTATTACTTGTGAAGAAAAAGAAGAAGAAAAATGCGTATAACTATGAAAATAATGGAAGATTGAAGGATGAAGAAAGAACATACCTGTATCGATGCTTCTCTCAGTCGACAGTGGAAATGAAGTGGGTTTCGATCTAATTTTTGCCAGACGTATCGGAAAGACCGAATAGAACGTAAGTTTCAGTTGTGGCTTTCACGACTCACGAGCCGAACAGGAAACGGGAAAAACCATTTTTTCTCTATATCATAATTGCGGATCCTAAAAAAATAATTTGACAAAAATACCCTTCTCAACATATTGATAAGATACCCCCTATATGACAATTGACAAATTGATCAAGGTGGAAATTGGAATGATCCATGAGAGTGTCCAAACTCCAGTTTTGTGAATTTTGATCTTTTCTCCTTGAGATATCAGAGGTGTTAAAAGAGTTGTCCATGGAACAATCCATGCTTCTATTGATCGTTTCCCTACTTCTTGTAAGCTAAATCCTCTAGCTTCTATTAGTCCTAAGAATGAAGAGCTCAAGCATCTACTGTCCACCATGGAGACCAATTCAGAGGCTTCAGCTTTTGCAGCTTCAAGATCCAAGGAAGAAGAATTATATCTGGCAAGAGTTTCTTGTGTGCCATCCCTTCTCCTGGCTCGAAGGGCACCAGTTATGGAAAAGGTTCTGAAGGAGACCTAGTCACAAGATAACCACTAGGACTGAAAAAATAAAAAATAAAAAAGAAATAGGCTGCATAATGCAAATTGATGCGTCTTCATGCAGAGATTAAGAATCACTTGCAAGGAATAAATAGAATACTTGTATGCTGAAATGTTAAATGGCCTTAACACTGGTTGACAGGATCTAATTAATCTTTTGGAGATGCAATGGATGAAAAAGCTGTGAACCATGCTCTGGGGTGGGGCATCTCATTAGTGAAAATCCAAAGTATATTGTTGTAGAAGCAATTGAATATAGGGCAGCCCAGTGCAGGAGGCTCCTGCCAATGCGGAGTCTGGAGAGCGACAGATTTACGCAACCTTACCTCTGTACATACAGAAATGCTGTTTTCAAGTTGTAGAAACAATTGAATATATGTTCTTAAAGCCTTGTTAAAACATTCTGGATGTATCAAGGTTATAAAACCATTATAGCTTTATCATTGCATGGCTTACAGGGCATTAAAGCCTGCTAGCTCTACATGTGTTCATTGACAAAGCCAAGAGAGATAAGAAGCACCACTGACTATAAAACAGAGGAGTGTCCCTAGTAACATGTGGAAGCACTTTGATGACAGCTTATCCTACACCAAAGTAATTGAGATGGCTTACTCAACCAAAGGAATTTGAGTAACAAAGGCAAACAAATCTGTTCTATTCTATTCTATTTAATCTTGGGTGCAGGAACTGTTCTATTCTATTCTATTCTATTTAATCTTGGGTGCAGGAACTGTTCTATTCTATTCAATAATATCTGATAGGCAGAAAATTCGAGGTTGGTTGGACTATCATAAAAGACACTTGTTCTATTGCAGTAAGCTGTTCCTATAGCTTGACAAGTGATTCTCCAAATCTTTTTTATTTTTTTTTGTCCTTTCACTCCTTTTTTGGTTTGTTTCTGCAGGCAGTGGAAGAATCTCTCAAAAGCATGAACCGATTCCAGTTGAAATTTAAAAATATTTTGATCAGGCAACCTAATTCTAGATCAAGACGTCTGTGATTTTTTTTTTTATTTGTCAAAGTTTAAAATCATGGAGTGGACCATGGAGGACTATCAAGCATCAATAGAAGGGATGAGTGCCAAGTGCAGTAGTCATTGAATTTAAGGCTGCGTTTGGTTGCAAAGCAAACGCAAATATGTACATTATATATTTACCCATTTTTCGGTTCATGAATGCAAATACGGTTCACGTTTTAAATCGTTTTTGCATTCGTCTTGTTTGTTTGAAATCGGTGCAAAGTGTGGGTCCATCATTAAATGTTCCAACTATCTTATGCTCCAATGCCTTAACTTTAGTCTAAAAGTTAAACACAAAATTGTATCCAAAAACCAGGTACGGTAATGCTCTCTTCTCAGAATACAAAAGTGTCAGAAAATATATTTTTGCTCTGATAAATCATTACGTTTTTACATATCAAACAAATACTCACAAAAACGAACCGGGATACATAAATACCCCGGTTCGGCGTTTGTATCGAAAACAAATGGAACCTAAGAGTTTTCTTATTATTTATATTATATCATCAAGTTTTTTTTTTTTACTACAATCCAAATCAAATTGGATATCCAATAAGATATTCTAATTTGAATGCAAATCATAATTTTAGAAATGTGACAGATTTTTATCGATTTCAGATCAGTTGGATTTCTTTCTTATCGAATTGGATGAAATATACCCCTTATTAAATTCAATTCAATCCATTTCCAGCCCTATATGGCCTCACCTTGAGTTAGATAAATTGATATCTTGGTGGGGCCACAACAATAAATCAAAGGCTTAGATTTTCAGTTTTAGCCATGCGCTATGACAAATGTTGTAGCAGAAGTGAACTCTTGTGTAAATACAAATCCAAGGAGAGGCTCAGATCTGTTATCCACAAGCTGTTCCCACATCCCTACCCACCTGACATTACAAATGTGCACTGGGAATATCCCCTTTGTCATTCATGAGAAGAGATGCTCCTAATACAGGGTGGTGGTGTTCTGTGGGTAGCGAATAGGGATGTGAAAACAACTTGTGGGTAGCAGATCCGAGCCTCCCAGACCCAAGATTTGCTAATGATTCTCAACATCTGATGACAATAATCTTGATCAACGGGACTCATTTGAGACCCACATTGTGGATAATTTTTAAGCTCCAAGTAAGGGAATGCTTTTCATGGTTCAGTGGGGTTTGGTTTTGAAATTCAAAGTCTACAGTTGTGATCATCTGATCAGGCTAATTTTTGGTGTAGACAATCTTAAAGTGGGACCTGTTCAGTGGTTGGTTCTGATGATGCCTTGTACATGGTAGCTCAGAAGGCTATCCTCCTTGTTATGAGGAGTTGATGCCTTTTTACCCTTAAAATAAGATTTGATTTAATGATCTCTTTCTTTGAGAAACCCAAGCTTCAGACAAAACGTTGATTGGGAAAAGAAAAAGAGTAACAATATATCTTGGCCCATACAAAAACAAGAGATCTGATTGTGATCTGCATTCAGATGGGCCCCCACAAGCCTGTCTGCCCATCCCAGGCATGGGCCCTTGCATATCAAGATTGTACATGATGGTGTAGATTATCATTTCTCAATCTTAACTAACAAAACTGTCATTAAGTTTAAGGTCGTCCCACATTTTCCTCGTGCAGGAAACTCCACCTCATAAATTTAAGAAAAATCTTGTAACGGTTGACTCACATTTGTATGGCGTTGTTGGGAGAGAGAGAGAGATCCTGCTTCTCCCTATAAATTATAAAACCCTCTGCCCTTCAATCTTCACATTTGTCGGAGTCCATCCAGATGTTTCCTCTTGTCGATCACTGAGCAGTGAAGGCTTTGTGGTCATTCAATTTTTGTTGCAGATGTTGTTATCTACTAGTTTCTCTGCCTTTGCAGCCTATGCCATGGAGGTACTCATTTGCTTTGGCTTTTGTTTTTCTTTTGGTTTCCTCTTTCTTCTCTGCATTTTTTTCTCTTTTCTTTATTTAATTCGGTTTACTGGGTCTGGATCCTGGCAGAGTTGGGAGAAGGCATGGGGCACAGAGGAGAATAATATGACAGAGAGCAAATCAAAGGAAGAGGCATTGTTAAAAATGATAACATTTTTAGTGAAAGAGAAGCAAAAAGAGAGATCATCACCTTCTGCGCCTGTTGGGAATTTGCAGAAAAGTGAAGCTCGTTTTGCACCGGAATTTGATGGACTGCATTTCTTTGAGACACTAGTCCCTCGTTGAAAATTCCTGTTTGTTGGTTTGGAGTTGGACCCATAGCCCGGATTTTTTATCATCAGTGGTGGGAATTTTACAAGGGAAAAGAAAAAGAACCAAGGTAGCCATATAATTGTTGTTCACCAGAACTAGAAGGCTGTGTTTGGTTTGATAGAAAAGGAGGAGAGAAACAGAGGGTTGAGGTAAAATTCCTAAATATTTTCGTGAAATTCCTTAAAACATTCTCTCAACTTTCTGTTTCTCTTTTATTTTGTATCAAATCAAACACAGCCTAATTGAATATAATTACCAGAAAGGCTTTTGTTCAAAGCCCAGTAGGTTCTTGTCTTTAGGCCTGAGGACTGTATCTTTTATTTTTATTTCTTGGCCAGATTTTGGAGAAGGGGTGGCCCTAAATGTTGAAAATTTAAAATAATTTGTGAAAGATGTCATTCATGCTCAACCCAAAACCGGATCTATTCCTCTTATATGTGTAATTGACTTGGGATTAGAATTGCAAGTTGTTTCTGTTAAACCTATCAGACTTCCTCCCAGGACCATGGACTGATAGAGGGTCGTGGACATGACCATTGACATCCATAGCTGAGTAGGACACACTATCGGGTGAACAATATCATAGCCGCATGCACCAAAAAGAATGGGAGAAAAGAAACAAAAAATCTTCATGGTGAAATAAGGAAGCTGTCATGACTAAACAAAATATGATAAGGTTGGAGGGGCTGTCTTTTGTTGCTTTCGCATAAGAGGAAGAGACTTTCTTTCTATAAGAGCAGAACATACAACAGATCCAAATAAATAGAAGAAAGGAAACATTTCAGACTCCAAAGTTTGACAACAGCTCAAGAAGGTAGCTTACATTCTAAAGATAAAGAATGATATGGTATATACAACTTCCATGAAAGGAATCCTCTAAATTGGAATCTTTGGTTTCAGAGTTTAGAATAAACGACAGGAGTAATAGATAATGACGAGCTATTGAATTTCTGAACTTTTGTATTATAATCAATTCCTTTGGAGTATTTCCACTCTGTCCATAGCAGAGCCTTTTCTATCACTCCTTAATACAAAGATTTTATTCCAGTGACTTGAACAAGGCTTGTATATTCTTGATCTACTCCATCATATTGGTAGGCCCTGATCTGTTCCCAACATGAAAACTTTCTTTAAATATCCCAAGGAAATAGGTGCATAGAGGAAGAGTCTCTTTTAGTCCATAAAATACAAGACGGCAATGTTGCAGCCAGGAAATTGATGGAGAAATAGAAGAATCTCAGTACAATTTGGAAGATGAACGTATATGCTTGGGTTTACAGTTATTGAAAGTGTTGGGGTTTCAATTTGAACCCACTGGAAAACTCTTCAAAAGAATTCCATCGTCTCTTACAGTCAAACTATTTAAGAGATGGAAAAGTTAAGATCGTTCCAAGGTCCATTTGGAAGCTTGACAACCTAGAAGATTTGAATCTTAAGCAAACCAACCAAACTGAATTGCCTGCTGAGATCCTCAAGTTAGAAAAATTGTGTCACCTCCCCTTTTCTCAAAATTAAAACTATTATTACCCTTTTAAAGATGTATTTCTTCCCAACATGCGTGGGAATTAGGAGAATAGGGCTCCAAAACTACCTGGTATAATTGTGATTAACTGATTGCTACTAAAATCAGTTCCACTTCAGACTGCCTCTTTTATCCCTTTTTTTTTTTTAATTCAGCATGTCCTCAGAATGTGTAGTAATAATCAACTATCCATTCAACATTAGAATTCTTAATCTTTTCCCGTTCACCCGATGATTTCATTTAGGGGTTTTGTACTTTTGATTTTTTATTAATTTTAGCATCTTATTAAAGGTATGAAGTCTTAAAGATAAAAGTCCGAGCAGAGTTGACAAGGGACTAAATTTCAAGATACTGGCATTTAACAGAACCTAAATGTGAGTTATTAATTTGAACTGATTACAAAAACCAACTTCAAACCTTTAGGCCAACTGCATTGGGAAAAAAATATACTTCTTTCTAGACATATTTTGCTTTCATCTAGAGCCTTTGTTCATTTCTCTAGGGTTTTCATCCAATATTATTGTGTACAGGTGTGAATGAGTTGAATCCATCTGAGATTATTCATGGGTTTAACTTGGCAACATCTTGGATATTGGGTCTCAGGATGTCTAGAACACTCTCAGTCTATAGAGGGCATGGATTAACCATTGAATATAATCTGAAACATATAATTTGTTGTCTTTTTTTTGGTGGTTTAAGTAATAGTTCAATTGGAGCTAAAACAAGCCCAAGAAATAAGTTTTGTTTTACACAGTTCTTCAGGTGGGTTTCATGATCCCAAAGTTGCAGTTGGATTCATGGGTCATAGCATTATTTAATGGTGGATAGACCAACCACAGCCAGCTCAGTTTACATTCTTAGCCATTCAATCAGTACTGTGGTATATTTTCTGCATCATCACCTTGTTCTTTTTTTATTTGTTTTTTTGAAGGTTGTTGATTAAGTGACCCATCAAAATAACTTGGAATCAAGAACCATGAGTGTTGCACAAAACCCAGAAATACAGATTCGATTGACACCTAAAAATAAATGAAAAATAGAAATAAAGAGAAGTAGATGACACAAGATTTATGTGGTTCATTATAGCTTAGGTCCATGGGCGAAGGAGGAGCAGAAATCTACTATAGAATCAACAATGATGAAGGGTTCACAATTATACACACCCTCTCTCAAAGAAAACCCTAAACCCCAAATATACCAAGTCACTCAACCTCTCATTCAATCCAAAGACGGTAAACAAGAGAAAACCCCCAAATATATAACTCTTCGTATTCAGATTAGACCCATAAGCTGAATATGAATCAGGTCCGAACTGTCCTGTCCTATGCTTTCACCACAAATCACTATGAAATTTTGCTTTCGGGTTTTTTCTCAACTTAATTCAGAGGGGGTCAAGAAGCTGATCGCAACAATGAATTCAAGGCACAAGCATAGCAATGAGCTATGACCATTTCAAGTATTTATACAAAAGATGTGAAGGATCATATATCCACGAACAAATTTACTTGTCTTGCTTGTAGGAGATCAATAACTAAACCATGAGCCCAAAATATATGAGGAAATGATGGGAACAATATGAATTCAGCCCAGGAAATCATGTAGATATGGCCCATCAAATCTCTCTGTAGAGCCTATGGAAGCATCTTTGGCGTGGATCCCCTACATAAAGACGTGCAGGTGTCGGTAACTCGGTGCATCATCTAACAGAACTGTCGTTATTTAAGGTCAACCGACCCACATTTTCCTCGTGCAGGAATTCCGACCTCATGAAGATTGAAGAACCTTAGATATGGTTGGATCACGTTGTTCTGTGGGCCAACACAGAGAGAAAGAGAGACAGACGTGGTCCTTTGAGACTTTGACACGCTTCTCTTCTTCTCTCCCCATAAAAACTGCTAACACCAATCCATCTCAGCATCTGAGCTTTATCTTATCTAGATATTCCTTTCCGTCAACCATTCGGCGCTTGGTTTTGTTAGAGAACGGGCTACGGCAGAATCCCAGTTACGTTGCACTCATAAGACAGAGTTCATACCCACAACAAGGAGTTCCGAGTTGAGTCCCACTGTGAATAGAAGTAAATTGCCCATACCTTCGAACCTTTTTTGTATTATTACTCCATGTAATCTCTCAACTATAAATTGAATATTCAGAACCATTCCTCACAGTTAGCGAAAGAATTGTTCTTCTTTTCTTGTGAGCTTTTATAGGTTTCAATCGATCTCCACTGCAAATGTCGCTCTGTACCATCGCTGCTTTGGCTATCTATGTCAGTGAGGTACATTATCCTGCTTCTCTTGGTTTCTTCTTATTTTGTTTTCTCCTATCTTTCTTGGTTTCTTCCTTCCTTTCTCTCTTTTCATTTATAAATTTTAGTTTGACTGAATGAACCTGTGAACTTGCAGAGTAGGAGCAAGGGATGGGCGATGGAGGAGATTTCACAAACAGAGATCACAACAGAGGGAAGAATCTCTTTAAGAATGCGACATATTCAGAGGAGAAGGAAAAAGAGAAAATCTCGCCGCTTGATGAACCTTCTAAGTTGCAGAGTAACAGAACCCGCTTTGCACTGGAATTTGATGGACTGCATTTTTTGGAGACTCTGGTTTCTCATTGAAGTACAAAAATGGTCCAAGTTTGTTCTGGGGGAGCTGGAATTCCACATCACCGTGGTGAATTGGCATCAAAAGGATTTGAGATCCACTGCATGGTGTATGCTGGAGTAGGGGATACAATTGTGAGAGATTAAATGTTGATGTTGTTTGGACAAATTGTAGCAATTCAATTAGGAGTGCAAAACAAAAGTGATCTTGTTCAGAGTCGATCTAAAGCTTGTGCTTCACCTTATGGTAAGAGTCTCCCTTCTTTGGAAATTTGGGTGGAGTTTGAAAATGGAAAACACCTCTGTAATCTATTAATGTCCATATAGTGGTTTAATTTACATTTTCTGTCTTCACAATACTAAATTCAAGATATCCAGTTTGAAAAATCAGAAAAAAACTACATTTGACTTTTCATGTTTGCAAGAGGCTATTATAAAGAAAAATATTGGTGACCAGTATCAATAAAAAATGTATTTTTTTAAAGCCTGATAAAAATGGATTTTTCAAAACACATAGGCCAAATTGCCAAAAAGCGCACCCAAACGCCAAAATGCAATTACATAGTTTGCTGTTTTCTTTTAATACCCTCTTACCGCATGTTCAATGTAATATCTTGCCATGCTTTTTATTTTCACACAATAAAAGGATTTGACTGAACGATAATGAAAGTGTTTGGTTTCATTGCATTTTTTCAACTTTTGGTTTTTCTTTGTAATTTTTGAGAAAACGTTTATGCACTATGTAATTGTACTGCGAGCCGGTTCGGGTTCAGACCTAGCCCTTAGGTAGTCCGAGTTCGGCCCAATTATATATATTTATACATATATATGTGTATATGTAAATGTTGCATACATAATATTTATATATATAATATTTGTATAGATATTTTACATATATATTTACATACATATATAAATATATGTATATATATTTATACATGTATAATTTTAGACTGGGTTTATTGACCAACCTGAGCCTGGCCCGGGCCCGAGCCCAATCCGAATGCATCAAATTACAGGCGGATTGGGAAAATCAAGCTTGACCTCGGGCTCGGGCCTTAAGCCCAAATTTTAGGGCTGGGCTAGGATGACCATAAATCCAGCCCAACCCGCCTGGCTTGCACCCCTAGATCCGAGCCCTCTTCTAGCCCCCCATTTAATGGTTTGGGCCCGAATTTCAATCACCTATTCACTGACTAAACTTTGGGCTCAGTTTTACATTGTTTCAGACTTTGGGCTGGGCCTATTAGATTTTTGGCATAAGCCAAGTTCAACCGTGGCCCATGTACAGCTCTTGTTGCAAGTACACTCCCTGTTAGAATATCTATGCACTTACTTTTGACTAAAATATTTATTTTTCAAAATTTTTCTTCATATCAATCACTGCCTCAAACCTTTCTTTTTTTTTTTTTTTTCTAAAATTGATTTATTTTTTAAATCACTTAAAGGTAAAACTGCAATTTTAAATTCTATTTTTTTTTTGTTTTATTATAAAATTTATATTATTTTTTTATGTAAAAACCAGATTCATTAGTAATTGCATGCAAATATATCCAAATTGAATAGAATCCGTTTGCAACCTAAGCCAGCAAATGAATTTTAAAGGGAGAATTATAAAAACCTCCCTTGGATAGAAGAGATGTTGAAGCTATCAAAATGCCCCCATGTTTTTGTTCTGTTAACCCATTAAGGAGGAGATTAGAGAGCTGACACTTATTTGGTTTAAAAGCTTAGCATAGGCCATAAAGGAGTGAAAAACCTCTGACATGTTAATTTGTTGTAATATGAATTATGGGACAATAATAACGGCTGGTACAGGGACTTAGGGACTAGGGAGTAAGGACCATCAGATATGACTGATTTCGTTGATTTCCGCAGTTTTGTTCACGGAATATTACCTTAGAAGAAGCTAAACCCGGTGCTGTTTTATGGAATCCCTTTCCTTGCTAATTTTGTCTACTAGGAAAGTAATATTCACGAATCAAGAATGCAGAAAGAATGCAGATAGGACCATGGTTTTTAAAATCGATCCGGTGACCGAATAGGTCAGGTGTCTGATTATCGGTTTGAATGGTTTGATCGTTCAAACTGAATATTTGGCTTGTTTTGACAGAAAAATAAAAAAATTTTAAAAAATAAAAAATGGTCAAAATCATTCAAATGGTTAACTGTCCAGTTCAGTGATTCACTGACCAAAATCAATGGTTTTGGGGGAAAATCCGATTTTTGGGGAAAATGGAATCGGTCAGGTGACCGTTTCCCGGTTTTTCCGGTCCAACTGTCCGGTCCAGTCTGGTTTTGAAAACTATGGATAGAACCCAAACTACCAAAGTTGTTAGAAGAGTTGGGTGCTGGGTGTGTGGGGGGGGGGGGGGGGACTACTGTTTTGAAGAAGTTATATGCCTTCGTGAGTAGAGTTACCGAAGTCCTTCCGGTTCAAGATGGAGGATGCAACCAAGAAACACAACATTTCTATTTTCCTCGAGTGTTCAGTGGTTCTTTGGCAGACGTGGAAAGTCAGATGCAAGTTGGTTTTTGCGAAGGTTTCCATCGACCCTCGTAGGGTTATTGCTCCTATTTATGCCCAGCTCAAGGGCCTAGCATTTTCTTGTTCTATCTCTTCTGAAGGTAGCAACAAAAATGTTTTGCCTCATCATTCTGAGGGTGCCACACAGGGCTGGATTTGCCATCTATTAATAATAGACTTGTTCGTGGGCTAACAGGACTCAGGCCTGACATTACACTATATTGATCTTCAGGCAGATTCGTTCAAATTTTTGCAAAAGCCAAATCTAAATCCGGCCCATAAACAAATCTACCTATTAATTGTGTCAAAGTCAATTTTGACACTTGTTGTAATAAGTAATAACCATGCTGATGCTGCTGCAGCGGTTATAGTTATTAAGGAATGATGCTGGATTATTCCATCTTGGTGGCTCCTGGAGTTAAGTTTTCTGCTTGTTCTCCTTTTGAAGTTGAAGCTTGTGCTCTCTTGAAAGCTCTTAAGCTGGTAGAGTCTCTTGAACTTCATGATGTCTTTATTGAAGGGGATGCCAAAGTGATTGTTTAATTTATTTCTTGTTGGAGGAAGATATATCAATACTATTGCTGATTACAAGATTTTGTTTCAGAAATCTTCAATTACTCGGTCTCTCCTTTGTTCCTAAATCATGTAATTATGTAGCTCATTGTATTGCTAGGTATGGCTTGTCTATCTCTACTTCTCTAGCTCATGTAATTACATAGTCTACTCCTCCTAAATTCCTCTTAGGGGTTTTGTATATATGCTGATATCATCTGAGCAATGAAATGATTTTGCCTGAAGGAGTAAACAAAGGACTGTTTCTGAAGAAAGCAGAGATAGAGAAGGTCAGTTGTTTCACCAAAGATGCAATGGAGACATGTGTCAGCTTAGGTGATGCCATATCAAAATGTAGAGACAAACAGGGTATGTTTAAAGAATTGGAGAAAAGTGTTGGGGAGTTTTAGATATTTACTGATCCTATATGTGTTCTGATCAAAGAAACTGCTCATCAGTTCTCATCGGTTCCAGTACTAGAGATATCATCAATGAGCATGCGTTGATATCACATTGTTGCAATGCCGAGGGAGCCATGGTTCATTGAGCGCATCGATACTCCACCCATCTCCTTTGAACCATTATTGGCAATTTGGCAACCCTCATAGAGCAAATGATGACAACTCGAAGCTACTGGGCTAAGTATGGGACCATTTCGGTCGATTATGTTTGGTTCGCTGTTATGAGTCTCATCATAAACGAGTTCAAATCAGCCCCCCACAAGATTGCCCCCCCCCCCCCACAATGTTTCATAGCACATTCCCTTCGTGTATTGAGAATATCTCTCCATAATGACATTATCATTCTAGTATTATCATTGGGAGATATTCCCAATACATAGGGAGGATGTGCTGTGGGACATTGTGAAGAACAATCTTGTGGAGGGGCTGATTTGATCTTGCCATTAACCACCAGCATGAATATTTTATTGGCCATTGGTCAGCGGTCAACTGTCCATTGGCTACTACTGTCATCATCATATGCCAAGGCATCTGCCAGTAAAAATCTATGCTGATGGTTCTGGAGACCTAGACTGCTGGCACAAAGCTTCTTTAAAGAATAAAAATGAGCAATATGGCACAATTATATGATGTTTTATTATATTTTTAATCAAATGGGTTCAATTTTTTTTCTTCTTGTCACAAAAAGAATTCATTTTTTTTTTGAAGAAAACCGTTTGGTTTATATATATAACAATATTTTCTCATTATGCCAATTTCTACCCATTTTTATCAAAAAAATAGGAATTCTAATTTTATTATTAGAAAATTATATATCTAGCTAGGATAATAATACAAAGAGCAGAAATTCTTATGAAAATATAAACAAGGAAGATGACCATGGAGTTTGAAAAGTTAAACAATCATCGTCCACTGTTTAATGAAATTACCACATGATCCCTTATACTATGGTGTTCACTAGTTTTGTAACTATGCAAATTTGATGGCTCACCCATAAGCAAATGGATAGCTTCTTCATAATTATTTTCAGACGATAGATGTTCTTTGTGCATCCTCAGCTCCTCTAGTTCCATTGCCACTTCCTTCATTGTGGGTCTTTCCTCTCCCTTCATGCTTAGACATCTCTTTGCAAGGTTGGTGACTTGTTTTGGGTCAGCGAATGGTTCAAGGGTAGACCGGCTTTAAATCGGCCCCTTTAATCAGATTCAGAAAAAAGAAAAAAACAAAAACCTATACTAATACAGAGCGTATCGCGCTGTATTAATATTTTGAACCTTGTATGGGAGTTCGTGTTCCACTGTTTGAACTGATTAACACTGTTGACTAATATACATTCCATTTCTAAAACTATATATGCAACTAGGAACATCCAAGCCTATCATGTATATTATAGAAATAGCATGTGCACAGCCTTTAGCCTGAAAAATGTATTAGACGCGTTCAAAGCATTCATCACTTGATTTTGGATAATGAGATAATCGGTTCGGAACTTATCGGGGGAAGGAGGCCATAAAAACATTGATCAATAATGTTTTAAGAATGGATTTGTGCATTATATAGTCAGTTCATCAATGGGTCTTGTTCAAACTTTCAATGATGGCAATGAGGTCTAAACGTTGAGTGTTTGAGAAACAGCTTCTTGAGAAATGAAATCCGAAGCCACTTGGGTTCTGAGGTTTGGTCATTGGACAACTCATTGGACTGCCAGTGGCTTTGGATGGACTTCTCAATAAGCTGTATCTCAATCCGTCCACCTTAGACGCCATTGAGATTTAAGTTTTATGCAATATGATGATTCTTTCGTTGCTTTGGGCTTTGATGCCTTGTCTGTTAAAAGTTTTATGCCATGTAGGTGACCGCCACCGCCATCATCAAATTCTAAATTCTGATGTAGGAAACCCCTATTAGTAGGAGCTTCTTAAGGCTTTGTTCATTTGAAGTGCAATCAATCGGATGAGGTGGGTCGGGTTACTTGTCACTCCAAAACCTTAAGGACATAAAACTTAGGCATGGGCCTAGCCCAAGCTGAGGTTAAAGCAATCCAAGTCCAATTTAAGTTTAACACAACACAACTTAAGCCAAGTTCGGGCTTAATGGGCTTGGTTGGGCTAGGTAGGTTGATCAGGTTTAAAAGGATATATATATATATTTTTTTAAATTATTTTTGCACACCCACCTTTTTAATATTTTCTCCCTTTCTCTCCTTCTCTCCTTTCTTCCTCACATCACTGCTACAGTGAACATGGAAACAGATTCAGTTATGGGATAAGTACTTATTTATCTATCTTCGTCTTTGTCTAAAATATAATTATTTTAAGGTTATTATTGTCATTTCTGCAAATATAAGTACTTATAATAACTGATTCACCAAACACTGCAACACAAATAAGTAGGTCAAATAAATATAAGTGGTTTGAGAAATGACCTTCCAAATACTAATAAATACTTATGAAATAAGCACATTTTTGCCAAACATAACCTAAATGAAGCCGGATCCAATTGAACTTTGGCTATTGAAGCCCTCAACTCAAGCCCGACCTGAGTTTAGATCATAACCAATAACGAGAAGTTATAGTAAATCAAAGGAGAAATAGAAACACACAAAGAAGGCCGAATTTTCTAGCCTGAACAAATAATAAAGCAGCAGTTCTTATAGAAAACCAATACAATAGAGTCTTAGGGTATCATTCCATAACCTAAACAAGCAATAATATATGGCAACAAATCATATGAAAGATGATATACAATAGAGTTCTATTATCAGCTATCATAGACGTAACTTGAACAAACAATACAACAGAGCAAAGTTCTTATAAAACAAAGAAGATGACCATGAAATTCAAATGTAAAGCAATCATCTCCCATTATCTAATGATATTATAACACGATCCTTTAAGCTATCATATTCATCAGCTCTGCAACTATGTAAGTTTGATGACTCACTCAGCAAATACTCAACTTCTTCGTGGTTGTGTTCTATCCATGGATGTTTTCTGTATCTTCTCAATCCTTCCAACTCCATTGCTACTTCCTTCATTGTGGGTCTTTCCTCTCCCTTCAAGCTTAGACATCTTTTCGCAAGGTTAGTTACTTCTTTGAGTTGATCCTCGCTAGCTTCTTGTAGGACTCTGTCTTCCAAGATCTCCAAAGCATTTTCTTCTTTCATGGAAGTAATAAAATAGATAGCTAGGTTCTTCTCATTTTCTGGTCTGTTATATTCCAAAGCTTTTCTTCCAGTTAATAATTCCACAAGAACTATACCAAAGCTATAAACATCACTCTTCTCTGTTAATTGACTCGTTTGAAAATATTCTGGGTCCAAATACCCCAATGTTCCTTGTACTAATGTGGTAACTTGAGTCTGATCCAATGGAATTAATCGTGAAGCTCCAAAATCTGACACCTTTGCCATGTAATTATCATCCAAAAGTATGTTTGCAGATTTAACATCTCTGTGAATAATTGGAGGAGAGGCTGCAGAGTGCAAATAGGCTAGTGCTGTTGCAGCTTCTGAAGCTATCCTTAAACGATCTTCCCATGAAATTGAGGATTTGTGCCCCTCATCATGAATGTGATGGAATAAGGTGCCATTGTTTATGAATTCATATACTAACAATGGAACTTCGGATTCCAAGCAGCAACCCAACAACTTCACTACATTTTTATGGTTAATTTGAGAAAGAATAACTACCTCATTGATGAATTGCTCCACTTGATTTTCATCCATTATTCTGGACTTTTTGATGGCGACTGTCTTATTGTTGGGTAAAAAACCTTGGTATACAATGCCATAACCACCACGACCTAGAATTCTATTCTCATCATAATTGTTGGTTGCCTTTTGGAGTTCCTCTTCAGTAAATACCTTTGCAACTTCTGCATTTCCATCACGTGAAGAGAGCTGTTGCTTCAATAAAAGACCTCCATTTTGTTGAAAGAACATTTCTTTGCGTTTGCTCTGATTTCTCTTTTGAATTCCCCAGTATATCCAAGAGGCAATAAATAGTATGACCAAGATGCCAAAGCTAGTTCCTACATGGACATAAGAAATGTCATTCATGCCTATGAAAATATCCAGTTGGCTTGAAAATGAAACTTTATTCTTAGTACAAAAGTAGGAGAAAAAGGAATAGAAAACTTTACTCGTTTCTTAACCTTTTGAGCTTCTTCTTTTTACTTTTCTTTTTCTTTTTTTTCTTGGTTATGTTTTTTCTTATAAAAATATCCAGTTACCGGTCTTGATCTCCATCACATAGGTGACATTTGGTCCATCCATTCGATAGGTTTGTGGGGCACCCTCTGTGGAGTGCAGATGGGAGAAGAATGTATTCTCTCTCGAGCCCAGCCCAGATCTGCTGCTTGGGCCTTGGATGCCAGCCTGAGCATGCAAATGTTTCCAATATAGGACCCTTGCCAGTGTTCCTTTGTGCGTATGGAACGCTGACACTATCATTCTTGATAGCTTGAGTAGCTCACTTTGTGTCTAGCCCATCCGGAGCATGTTCTACTTCATGATTGGTTATATATTTAGGCTCAGTTTGGAAGGAGTACAAACACAAATTTATAGACTGCAAAATATTGTATTTTTATATATTTGTATTTGTACTCCTTCCAAACTGAGCCTTATATACAGCATGACGAGCAGATCCAATGTGTCCAAAGGAAGGGACATTTTGTCAATCAAAAGAGAAAGCAAAATAATAACAATAAGATAACAAATTTGAAAACGGAAAGCAAATCTCAAACAACTAAAATACTGCAAATATTATTGATATTATAGTAAGTCCCAATTGAAATGTATATCTCAATTTGAGGTAATTAAGTTAAGTTTTTGTTGCAGTTATGGGCAGTGTTTTACTGATTTTATATATTTCTCTTATCCTTTTACTTTTATATCCTGTTGACCCCGTATTGTTTATGTATCGATTACATTGAAGCTCCTATTGTTACAAGCAACTTAAAGCCGTTGTCTATTAAGTGATGACAAAACTGCCTTTTAACTCAGCTAAAATCTTAAAACAAACAAACTTTTTCTTTATTTTAGTTTTAAATTTTTTATTTTCTTTTTTCCAATTTAGAGCACAAAGTGTGCTTCTTATACAGAAACAGACGAATGAAAAAAATTAAAGGATTTTTACTCCTTAGAGTTGCTACATGCCTACAACCAACTCGTTTTACTCCGAGCTTCTTCAATGATTTTTACTTTTTATGGGTGTTCTGTAAGACTGTAACTGGATGAGAAATTCAAATTGGTGAAATTAGACCGGTTCACATCACGCCCTTTGACAGCTCGACTGAGAATGGGCCGAATTGATCCTTGGTAGTAGGTGATTCCCTTGTTGGATTTCAGTTGGCAAGAAAATGGATTGGATATCCTATTCAAATCCAATCCGTTTATATCATATTCAGATAATCAATGAGCACTAACAAACCTGGAAATTGAATATTCCCCTATTCAATCTGTTATGATTTGGTTTATGATATGCTTAGGGATGGCAATTTCTATCTTACCCAGTGGATACCCACCCCTACCTTCCCCAATGGGAAATGGGGCGGATTTTTCCCTTAAAAAAAGGATTTTTGGGTGGAGATGAGTTTTGGGATTTCACAACCTATATGGGTATGGATAGGGTACTCGTATTAGGTTAACCAACCATCCCCGATCTGCATATTATTGCAAAGCATATGAACTTATGCACTAAGTGTTGAATGTAATAATAACTTGAATTTTACACCTAGATAATTGATAGCTTATGTGTTCTTTATATGTTTAATCAAATAATTGAAAGTTTTGATGTTTGTTCATGATAATAGGAAATTAGATGTGGGTTCTAGATCCAACAACCTGCCATTAATCAGACCTATCTCACCCTTAAATGCGGAGAGAGTCTTGGGGAGGGATTTGCATTTTCATGTGTGGAGAAGATTTGAATTCTAAAAATCCAACCCACTATGGTTTTTGAAGAGGGTATGAATTGGGAGGTCTAAGGAGGCAAATTTGGTCTAGAATTTACAAAATCCTCCCCACACAATCTGAAGTTGCACATCTCATACATGGCGGGTCCCAGACTCACGATGAAATGTGTGGTGTCAAATCATGTTGGTAGGTGGTTGGAACGTATTTTGTTGGCAAAAGATCCCAACTCTAAAGGAATTGGGATCTCTTGTTGACAACAAAACATGTTCCAATACCCTACCAACATGATCCGGCACCACACATCTCTATAAGACTGATACCCAACATGTATAATTTGTTGGTAGGAAATAGGGACTTCAATTATGAAGATTTTTTGTTGGTTTCTTTAGACAGATATATCTTCAACTTGCATAACATTTTTTGCTACTTGTTTTTTTTTTCAAAGTTTATTTATGGGCATGGTCCATGGCCTCATTTTCTTTTTGTAGAAACTCTTCTGATAATCTTTTAAATTAAGATTCAAATTAAGTCAAAAATCAAATTCAATTAACATCTATTAATCTAAATGAATTGAATTCGAATAGGAGAAGTAATATATTCTTTGGATTCATATCGAGTTTTGATATATATCATCATTTCCTTACCGGATTGAATTCAAATATACCCTTATCCAAATTGGATTTGATCAATTTGCACCCTTACATTTTTCAGAGTACTAATAAAAAAGAATTAAAGGTCCATTTGACTCACAATCAAAATCAGAATCAAAATTAGAATGATCTATTCCCATAATCTATTTGTTTCAGACAGAAATAAGACTGAAAATTAGAATAAGCTGGAATGAGATTTCATTCCAAAGAGATGGGGTGGGAATGACCATTCCCTCAAATGGGGGAATGCTATTTCACCAGGAATGGTAATGAGATTCCGATTCAGCCCTCTATTCCCACAAACCAAGCAGGCCCTAAATGGAATCCTCTAAACTTGTAGGGGAGAAATTTACAATTCTCCACTTACAATAAACAATTGGAGAAGATTTGATTCTTCATTAATACAAGGCTTAGTCTAGATTTTATTACCTAAGGCAATTTGCATCACCGAAGATCGCTTATTTTGAAGGGTAGTGCAACCAGTTCCATTTTTTGTTCCGTCTCCCTCCCAACCTGGTGGGCAGGAGCAGGTATAACTCCCAGGCATATTAGTGCAAATCGCTAAAGGAGCCTTGCACTCATTCTTAGCTTCATCGGCGCATTCATTTACATCTGCAACCCGTCCAATTAATTGTAATATATTGAATAATGAAAATCAAATTTCTACGCCTTTTGTACTCAGAGTGAGTGAGGAGGAAGAAGATTAATGCATACCTTGGCATCCGTCATCCAGATAAGGATTGCCGTGATAGCCAGGAGAACATTTGCAGAGATATCCGAGGCCATTGGGAGAGTTGAAGCATTCGCTGTTATTCCGGCAAGCATAAGAGGGGTCGCTTCTCGAAACATTTTCACACGTATACTTCTCTATTGCCCAGTCGAGGACGACTGGAACCAATGCTGAGTTTCTATTGGAGAAATTCATATAGCCAAAGAGATCGGACACCGAGAAGTTATACCAGCTGTAGTCAACAACGAAACAATAGCTGCATGGATTGAAACCCAAGACATTACTGTGGTTATCGAAGCTATCGAGGTTCAGCCACAACCTTTTGAACCCCTTTGGGATGAAAGTCTTGCAGCATCCCATGCCAGTACAGTTCCCACCGAAACCGGTAAGGCTCTGTGGGTCGGAGCAAGTCATGGAGCATCCGCTGGTGAATTCGCGGCCCGCAGAGCCGTTGATATAGGCATAGGCATCAGTGTCGCAACCGATCGCCGTGAATCTATTCTTGGTGTCGGAGAACGTGAAGGGTCTATCTGCTACGTTGAGGTCGGGTAGTGACCCATCTGAATACCCTGATTTATTGTAGCAAACATAGCCCAAAGGGTTTAGGATGCGCAGATCGCCTAGTACCGATATTTCTAAAACTTCCCATTTATCGTACAGTAGTTTGGGACGGTCGGAAGTTCTGTCGCAGTGTAAGTTAAATCCTTCTCTGTAACAGCTTGGGTTGTCGTCCAAGCCGAACGGGTAGGGAACGGTGACGTCTCCACATCTGTCTTGGCAACAGGGCTTTGCTGTCGGCAGGGTTGATGACATCGCCGTCGCCGGCCACCAAAAAAGGAGCTGAAGCAGTAGCACAATCATAGCCATTTGTACTGAACCTCTCTGCTTTTGTTTCATGGGATATACTGATCGTTCATTACTTCATTTATTTACATGGTACATCATTCATTTGCAGGCTGGATCCAGGGCTTTACTGCTTTTGACTTAATTTGCTCCTATCGTGTTTGAATGAAAGCGTCTGACGTCCATTAAAAAATTAAATTTTGAGATAAATAGACTGTACTCCCCTCGGAGATAAACAGCAGTCAATCCACGGTCAGGATTAACGTGAGCTAAGATTTAAGATTTCTACAGGTGAACTGAACAGTTAAAACCCAAATGTTAATCACTAAACTCAACGTGTAAAATGCAGTTTGAGTTTATCGGACGTCAGCATCAACGTCAGTGTCCGACACATGATAGGTGGAGTGCAGGAGTTTCTGCTTACGACACGCTAGTACTTGAATAAAAAACAAAACACGTGTTCACGTTTAATTGGGTAGGGCCGGGGGCTCGCAGGAACTGCTTTGGTTTGTTTTGTCAAAGAATATAACATTTGGAGTGTTGCTATTGGAACTTGGAGGGTTTAAATTTTAGGGGAAATTCCACTGCAAGTTTTTTTTTTTCTTGATATCTTTAGTCCATCCACCAACCCAACGCAGAAGTCTCCGCTAGCAGCAGTACTCTAAGGCTGCTAGATCACGATGGTCAAAAAGTAAAACTTATTTTTCAGATTAGCAGCACTCTACAGTCTAGATCATTAATCATTTCAGTTTCGCAGGTAAGACCCTAAGGTTGCGTTTGGTTTGAAGGAAAAAGTAGAAAAAATAAGAAAAAGGTAGAAAACCTTGACAAATCATGTAGAGAAAATGAAATTGCACTCTGGTGTACGTAGTTTTGCGGGTGCGGGTATAAACCGTACAATGTGTTTTCCTACTTAAAATGAAAATAAATTTAGCATTTTTATAAAAATGGGATGCACTCAAAATAAAAATAAATATAAAATAAGTTGGTTCCAGCGTTATATTTGAAGACACTGTAAATTATTAGTGCAAAATCTTGTTTACATCCTTCTATTTCAACAAATCTACATTCATGTCGTAGCAAAGGCAGCAGTGTAACAAATGGACGCTATTATTCGATCCATTAACCCAGAACATCAATAAAACTAATATTCCAGTTTTTGGGCGACAATAATGTATTGGTGAAAAGACTTAAACCTCCCCTAATGTTTCTCCTAACCTTCCTAATTTTCAATTTTGAATGGACTTAAACCTTCCATATGTGAGATGATTTCACTAGACAAAATGACAAATAATACACCTCTCTTAATTATTTTTAATATTCCGTTTGACTTGACGTCATATGTATCTTATAATTTTTTCAAAAACCCACATTTTCCCTTTAAAAAACTTAAAAAAAAAAAAAAGAATAAGAAACCTGAAAGCCAGTGCTTGCCTTGGGTAGGGTTTGAGGTGGTCAGTGGCAGTGGCAAAAAGATCAAAGGAACCAGGGATAATGAAGCCTGAACTCAACCCTCCAAATTTGAATTGATAACATCATTAAAGAGAGGAGTTTTAAAAAACATTCATTTAATTCATGTTTGATTTGTGTTTGTATATATTTGAAGATATTGGACCTGCTCCCAACTAAACAGTTCCAACTCATATTGAAGTAGTGATGTAATGGGTTAGTTAAGCTTGTATTACTACAATAATTAAAGATACTATTAATATAATAGAGAAGATTGCCTCAGTTGCACAAGATTTCGATCTTACATACACATGTTATTCTTACTAGCAGGGAAGTCCCTACTTTGCAGCGGTGAAATAGAAAAATGACATTTGGAGATGCAATAATAAATTAGATTACATTTTTGTTAAACAAAATAACTATAACTGTATTACTATAAATAATAAATAAGTATAATAACCCCAATTTGGTTTAGGCTTGTCAACGGGTTAGGTCTAGGTAGAATCAGTCTTAAACCAATTATTTAATTATGATAAAATCATAGACCTAATTATATTCAAATAATAAATTAAAATAATACTAAATTAATTTTATGTTAATAAGTTATCTTATTTATTATCTATCAAATTTACTATTTCAAACATAAAACATGATAAAAATTGCAAGAAAGTTAAAAAAGTTATATATTTCTATAAAATAATCGGTTCCAGATCTGAATTAGTTTTGGACAGGTAAGAACAAAAACAAACCTAATTATTAATTGAAACAAAATCATGAAACTATAACCATTATAATCATGTCCAATCAATTTAGCTCCATTGGATAGACCCAACCCATTGGTCTAGCCCTAGTTTTTCTTATATAAATTAATTTTGATATAATAATTTATTGAATTGAATAAAAAAAATAAATGAGTAAATAAAAGTTTATTGGGATGTGACTAGTATAGGCTATCTTGAATCAGACCTAATCTATTGACAGCCCTAAATAAAAGTTTATTGGGCTCAAGGGGAGAGAATATTTTGTTAGTAAATTATTTCTAAATAAATAAATAAAGGTTTATTAAAATCATTATCTCAATGTCAAATCTCATTTTATTTTATTGATTTATAAATAATTTATTTACATTTATTAAATAAATAAATGATTAGATGAAACAAAAGTTAAGATAGAAAATAGAAGAGAAAGAATTAGGCGAGAGAAAAAAGGGATGACATTTTATTTTATAAGATGACATAATCATAAATAATTATATATGTCACTCCTATAATTTTCGAATGCTATATAATTACATATTATAATAATTAAAGATACTAATAATATATTAGAGAGGATTGTCTTAGTTGCACAAGATCTCAATCTTACATACATATGTTATTCTTATGCGGACCTCACAGCCCCATCTCACCATGTATTGTAAACATCTCATGAATAATAATATAAAAGGAGAGATGTTTTCAATACACAGTGTGATGCGACTATGAGGTCCATGAGAGGTGTGCTATGTGATTATCTGATTCAGATTCATGAACTCTACCACTATTAATGTTCTCTGTTTGACTACGCCAAGTTTGTGAGTGTTTATTTGATGTTTACAATACACGGTGTGATGCGACTATGAGGTCCATGATAGGTGTGCTATGTGAGTAGCAGATTCAGATTCATGAATTCTACCACTATTAATGTTCTCTGTTTGACTACGCCAAGTTTGTGAGTGTTTATTTGATGTTTACAATACACGGTGGGTGTGATGCAACTATGAGGTCCATGATAGGTGTGCTATGTGAGTAGCAGATTCAGATTCATGAACTCTACCACTATTAATGTTCTCTGTTTGACTAAGCCAAGTTTGTGAGTGTTTATTTGAAAAATAAGAGTTTTAAAATAAGTGGTTATTTTAATAAGTGCTTAGTGTTTTGTGAAAAAGAACTTATTTTAAATAGAGATAATATTATCAGGCTCCATTTGGTTTGTGGGAATAAAAGTTTGGAATGGAATCAGAATGGGTTATTCCGATTCCAATTATTTGGTTGGGTGGAATTGTAACCACCAACAGAAGATTAGTAATATACTCTTAGATTGATTCCAATTCAAACCTGGTTAATTGACATCTGATTCTTATCTTCTATCAATGGACCAGATATTGGTTCAATCAAATCCAATCCAATATAAATGCATCACAGATGAATCAGATTAAATCCAATCTAATAATTACTTTGCTGGACGGCTGGACCATTAAGTCTAGACAGGTTCAATTAATTCAATATGTCTAATTATTGATTCATCCAATTTGTCCAAATTAATTTTTAATTAGATGGAATTCAACCCAAAACGGGTCCACTGACACCCATACATTCTCTTTCCAGTATGGTATTAAGGCTGTGTAGACCATATCAGTCCACATCTGAATAGACTTTTCTCAAGTATATAAAAAAATAAAATAATAAGAATTGGTAAACTTAATTATATCCATTTTATTAATTAGAATCTCTAGCTGAATATTGTATGTATCCTGAAACATAATTCTAAATATCAAATCAAGAAACTATGTTTTTAGTTTCAGTTTTGAAAATAGAAAATAGTAACATTAACAATTAGAAAGCTGAAGAAGTGAAAGTTATTGGGTAAACCATATTTTTTTAGTACTGACGGTACCAACTAGCTATCTGATAAAATCTCTATCTGGTTGTAGAGTGGCTTATTTCTGTTGCAAAAAGAAGCAATAAACACTTTATTTAGTTCTAAAAACATATTTGAATGACACATTTTTATATACGTATCCTTTTCTCTAGAAAGTAGAAAAATGAACTTTCAAAAGCGAAGCCATGACCCATGATTTTATCTATCGGGATGCCGATGTAGTAAATTTAGATGCACAAGATTGGAAAAGCTAACCATTTAGATTTTCTCTTGAGAAAAAAAAATACAGTTTTTTAAAAAAGAAATATGTAAACCAGTTTTCTCAAAACTAAGAAACTATCCTGCACAAACCACTCCCTCCCCCTTACCAGTTACAGGTAAATTTTAAAGGAAACGGTGATGCTGCAGAAATGGTCAAGGTCAGAATCAAGAATTAATTACAAATGAAATGTTATTTTCTTTGAAAGAATCAAATGATACAAAAGTCAAGACGAAGAATAAACTAATAATACAGGTCTATCAAGCCTGCTCTATTAATGAGATACCCATATCGACCAGACGTTCTAAGACACCAAACCAACGCTATCATCACTCATCAGGAACGATGATGGCTTTGGTTATGCTGATGATTCAACTCATTTTGTTGCGGCCAGCAATGGCGTCAATCCCAAGCTGCTAAGGTTTGTATTGTGCCCACCCAAGTCGAACACCTTTCGGAGATGAAGGATTAGTGAAATGATAGAAATGAAAGGATAATGTACTAATTCTCTGGGCTAGCTAGCCTAGCTTCCAACTTCTTTTCTCTTGTACCACAAGAAGACTACAGAAGTACCATATTTCATTCTCCCCCTTCATCCTTCCATCCTCACCTTACAATGAATAATCAGTCCAAATTTCTTAAATAAAATTTACTAAGGGTCCATTTGGTTTAAAGGAATAGGGGTTTGGAGTCAGAATTGGACCATCCATTTGGTTGGATGAAATTGGAATCTCATTTTCATTCTGGTGGAAAGACATTTTTCGAGGGAATGGTCATTCCCCTTCCCTTCCTTTGGGAATGAGAATCCCATTCCAGCCAATTCCAATTCCTTTATGTACCGAACAGGTGGGGGGATAGACCATTCCAATTTTGATTTCAATTCCATCTGCTAACCAAATGGACCTTCCTGTTCAATTTTGAGCAAGAATGAAGAAGAATGGATAACATAAAAGTATTTGGCTACAAAACTCTTGCCATGAGCCTCCGTCCTATTAGAATGACAAAATGAGTGCATGGCACAAAAATTAAAATTACTCACAACATGAAAAATAATCATGCCAAATGTCTCTCAGTAGACATTGACTGCTAGCCATCTATCAGTTGGAATAGATCTAGATTGGTAGTTTATAACTGTTGGAATAGATCTTCTTTGAAAATTGAAAATGAGAAACATGGGGGACAAATATATGATGTTTTATTGTATAATTGTAATCAAAATATTCAAAATTTATTGTCATTCTTGACACAAAAGGAACTCCCCCTTTAGAAAAACGTATTTGATTCATAGTAACATTTTCTCATTCTACCTATCTTTATTTATCCTAGAGTTTTATTATTGGAAGGATTGAACAAAAATAAAAGTTGAACCAAAAATGGTCATAGGAAATTATTGTTATCCGATGGAGAAAAACAAAAAAAAAAACCTCTCTCCAAATGTTCTTTCTTTGGCTACTATAATGTTTTATCAATTATGAATTTTCTCAAATGCATGTAGGTATTGGCTCGGGCATCTTGTTTCTACTTATTGGTGCCTCTTGGATTTATTGGGGATTCCAGAAAAGACGACTTCATAAACTTCGAGAAAATTTTTTTCGACAGAATGGAGGTATGTTGTTAAAGCAACAACTCTCTTCACGCGATGCTTCTATGGAAACTGCTAAAATCTTTACTGCAGAAGAGCTTGAGAAGGCAACTAATAACTATGATGTGAACCGTATCCTTGGTCGGGGAGGGTATGGTACAGTTTATAAAGGAATTTTACCAGATAATAGATTAGTTGCCATTAAGAAATCGAAAATTATTGATGAAAGTCAAATTGAGCAATTCATCAATGAGGTGATTATTCTCTCTCAAGTTAACCATAGAAACGTGGTGAAGCTCTTGGGTTGTTGCCTAGAGACTGAAGTTCCTTTGTTAGTGTATGAATTTGTTGCAAATGGAACTTTGTTCCAACACATCCACAATGAGGAGGGGAGTAAATCATCACTTTCATGGGAAAAGCGTTTAACTATAGCTGCACAAACTGCATCAGCGCTTGCCTACTTGCACTCTGCTGCCTCTCCACCAATTATTCATAGAGATATTAAGTCTACTAATATACTCTTGGATGATAATTACATGGCGAAAGTCTCAGACTTTGGAGCTTCAAGGTTGGTTCCTTTAAACCAAACTCAATTTACAACATTAGTACAAGGGACTATGGGATACTTAGACCCAGAATATTTTCATACAAGTCAATTGACAGAGAAGAGTGATGTTTATAGCTTTGGTGTAGTTCTTGTGGAGCTATTAACCGGAAGGCAGGCACTATCCTTTGATAGACCTGAACAAGAGAGAAATTTGGCTATCCATTTTGTTACTCTAATGAAAGAGGACAAAGTTGATGAGATTTTGGAGGATAGAGTGGTGAATGAATGCAGTAGAGATCAACTTAGGGAAGTAACCATGCTTGCCAAAAGATGTTTAAAACTGAACGGGGAGGAAAGACCTACAATGAAGGAAGTGGCAATAGAGTTAGAGGGTTTGAGGAGGTCTGATAAGCATCCATGGGTAGAACATAATTCTGAAGAGGTAGAGAATTTACTTGGTGGAACTTCAGATTTTCATAGCTCTAACACTATTGGGTTTGACAGTTTAAAGAATAATGTGGTATTACCACTGGATGGTGGGCGATGATATTTCAACTTCAAAGCCCATCTTACTAGTTCAATTCCTCTAAAGAATTATTTCTCTCCATTATGTGTGTTTCCTTATGTAATAAAAGGTATGTTTCTACCTACCAGTTGTCATTGAGGATGCACATTTACTCGTTTTGGCTTGCATTTTAGTTTCTTGTTCATTCATAGTTCTCATAACACTATTGCTTATATTCATGCTGCTTTGTCTTCTGATTTTTTCTTTCCCCATGTCTTGGGAGAACTCTCCATGGAAGCTATTTTTCACTTGCTTTGATTAATAAATTATGTTATGAAACGGAAAAAAGAAAAATGACAAAAGCTTGAAAAAAGGATAGGGGTTGAATCACCCATTGGTTAAATGGGTAGAGTTGGTCGGGTCAAGTTATGGATATCCATTGGATTAGGGGTGTAATCGAGCCGAATTGAATTGACTTTTGGGGGGCTCAAGCTCATTCTCAAAACTCGACTCAAGCTAGACTGAGTTTTGTGCTTTACACTTGAACTTGAACCGATACTCGCTAGGCTTGAGCCAGTTATAAATAAATTGTTATTAAAAATTATAAATAAATTAATATTTAAAATGTTATAAATAAAAACATATTATGAAACTTGATCATTGATATTAAAATTTAATATGTATTTATAATATATATAGAAAAATATAGAAAATTAATATTTTATTAGAAGCTTGATTAGACTTACAAACTACTCGAACAGGGTATTATGGAGCTCGAACTTGGGTTAATTAACTACTCAACTTGAGTCAAGCTCAAGTCAACTTAATAATCTTTTAGTTATTTAACGAGATGAGCCCAAGTAACTTGCAAGTGGGCACAACTCCTTGCACCTGTAGCTGCATGAATGAATTAAGTCTAATGGGGTGTTCCATAACACGAATGGTTGGTTTTATTATAGAGAACAAAAAACAACGGCCACATCCCACAACACATTTTCGCCATATATTATAAACATCTCCCTATGCTATAAGACGTTGTGGGGTGCAGATGTAAACTCGGGGCACTTTGCATAAAAGCCAAAATGATTTAATACGTATATATGTTAGAGTCCAATTAACGTCTAACAGGAGTCACTTTGCATGAGGCCCAAAAGATTCTTTCGGACTTTCACTGATTAAATCATTTTAGCTTCAAGCAAAGTGACGCTATTGGTATGCTCGCCTATCAATTTTCTTTCTTGATTTCTTTTTTTTATTTTTGGATCATGGAAAAGACGGGTTCAACTTTGTAGAATACTTGGTGCAAAAGGAGTGGTTTGTGCTAAATGGCGGATCTACGTTGTCTTGATTATTACCCTTATATATAACGACACCCCTCTGATCAATAATCTACATCCGGGTCCCAACTTTAGGCCGTAGCCCCAAGGTTACGTTCCTTTGAAAACTGAATGAAAACAAAGGTGTAACATCAATAGTTAGTTAAATTGTCGGATTTTTCAAATTTGAACAATTAAGCACTACCGACCAGCTTTCCCTAGTCTATACTTTCTCTACTTTGTAAAATTTCATTCCAGCCCCTGCGAAACAGGGCCCTTCTCTAGTAAAATATTAAAAATAAATGGCGTCCTTTCATCCATTAATTAGCAGAGAGAAGAGAATCGTTGTAAATAAAGAGTCATTCACTATATGATGAATTGACGTATGAGATCACATCTGCGCCTTACAGGTGTTTTACATGTACATGTCAGCGTGCATGGAAAGATATTATCATTGGGAATTGGGATGTGCTGTGGGGGCGCGAATATGAACTCCCGACGTGCGTGTTACTCAAGAGGGTGTTAATTTCCCTGTAGGACCGGTGGTATTTAGTATTTACATGGCCTACGATTTCAACACACGACTTTTCTTACTCAATCTAACAGGGGTCACTTGAGCCACAACGTCCCACATTAAAAATATTTCTCAATTATAATATCATTATTTATGATACATTATTGAGAGATATTCCTAATATATGACGGAGATGTATACGTGAGGTGTCCATTGTGGGGCGCAGATTTAAAGTGAACTCCAGTCACTTTAAATCAAAACCAAAATGATTTAATACGTATATATGTTAGAGTCCAGTTGACGTCCAGCAGGGGTCACTTTGCATGAGGCCAAAAAGATTCAATCGGACTTTCACTGATTAAACCATTCTAGCTTCATGCAAAGTGATTCTATTGGTATGCTCGGCTATCAATTTTCTTTCTTGATTATCTTTTAATTCTTTGATCATGGAAAAGACTGGTTCAACTTTACTACGCAGCTGGTGCAAAAGGAGTGGTTTGTGCTCAATGGCGGATTTATTACCCTTACCCTCTCAATAATCTACATCTGGGTCCCAACTTGCCGACCTCTATGTAGGCCGTAGCCCCAAGGTTACGTTCCTTTGAAAAATGAATGAATAACAAAGGTGTAACATCAATAACTAAATTGTCTGATTTTTCAAATTTGAACAATCAAGCAATGCTTTGCAAAGCCATCTTCTCCACTCTGTGAAATTCGCTTTGCTTATAATTTTACTCAAAAACAGTCTCTGTGTTCTTCTTCGCACTTTTTTATTCATATGAAAAAGCTCTCTTACAAGAAACTATTTCTTCGGCAAATACAAAAGGAGCAAAGCCCTTTATCGTAGGGCTCCTACTAAGTCTATCTGAATGGCCGAATTCGAATTTTGAAATCTATCCGTTGATAATTGGATCGAATATGAATCCATTTTTACTTGATCCAATATAATTTGGTTCAACTGGACTTGAAAACATTTGCCAATATATTGTACCTAGCTGTTGAGTTTGACTATGATGCATGCTCAAAAAAAATAATGTATATATACGGGAAAAACTTATAGTCACATCATAAAAGTGGTAATCAGTTAGTTGGGTTTTTATCCAAATTCATAGATTTTTTATTTGCTAAATCCCTTCTAGTATCACCACTTCTTGGCATCATAATTTCTTTTTTCTTTCTCTAAATATTAGTAAAGTTGATATAAATTTTATAGTTTTACTTAGTTTCCACAGGTTAAAGTTTCATATAAGTAATTTTTAACTAATTTCATTCTATAAAATATAATACCAAAGTTAATTTTAATTCATTTTATTAATAGTATATATTTTTTATCATTTTTTAGTTTAATTTATTTATACTATTTAATATCAAATTGCAATCCACTGGAATAATTTATTTATAACAACATGGGCACAAGTAACTATTAACCAAATAGGAGATATAGGAGATATGGTGTTTGGATTTAAATTTTATGACTGGCATAATGCCCAAACCAAGTATCCACTGTTTTATTAATATAAATATATAGTTGTGAAATATGTAAATTTGTGCATTCTCAGCTTATAACCCTCTAGCTATCTGTCACAATTTTCATCCTGTAGCCCCAATCACATAACCAAAATAAAGCCTTTTCCCTGCATTTTTCTAATTAGTTGTTATTAATGTTTCTGAAGTCAATTGATGTGAATTAGGCAAGTGGATATTATCCCTTATTTAGGATAGATTCGTAAGCATTAGTGTTGTGATTCTAGGCCATTCCATAATAGCCTAGGTCCTTCAGCGTGGGGCATGGATGTATAATTTTTTGAATTATGTATTACAATGAATCCTCATACATTAGCTAAGTGGACATTTTACATGTAGGAACTGGTTTTGGGATCTTGCTTCTATTATTTCTTAGCTCCTGGTTATACTGGGGAATCCAGAAGAGAAAGCAGAACAAATGCAAAGAGAAATTCTTTGAGCAAAATGGTGGTTTTCTGCTGAGGCAACAACTTTCTTCACGTAATGGAGGTGTAGATGCTGCAAAGATATTTAGCGAGGAAGATCTCAAAAGGGAAACCAACAATTTTGATGAGAGTCGAATCCTAGGACGCGGTGGTTACGGTACAGTTTACAAAGGAATTTTACCCAGTAATAAGACAGTTGCCATTAAGAAGTCCAATATAATGGATGAAAGCCAAGTTGAGCAATTCATCAATGAGGTGATCACCCTTTCTCAAATTAACCATAAAAATGTGGTGAAGCTTTTGGGTTGTTGCTTAGAGTCTGAAGTTCCATTATTGGTTTATGAATTTATTACAAATGGAACCTTATTCCAACATATTCATGATGAGGAACACAAATCTTCAATTTCATGGGACAATCGTCTGAGGATAGCTACAGAAACTGCAACAGCACTTGCCTATCTGCACTCTGCGGCCTCTCCTCCTATCATTCATAGAGATATTAAATCTGCTAATATACTTTTGGATGATAATTACATGGCAAAGATATCAGATTTTGGAGCTTCAAGGTTAGTACCATTGGACCAAACTCAATTCACAACGTTAGTACAGGGGACATTGGGGTACCTAGACCCAGAATATTTTCATACAAGCCAATTGACAGAGAAGAGTGATGTTTATAGCTTTGGTATAGTTCTTGTGGAATTACTAACTGGAAGAAAAGCACTCGAATTTGATAGACCTGAAAAAGAGAGGAACCTCGCTATCCATTTTATTACTTCACTGAAAGAAGACAACGTTTTAGAGCTTTTGGAAGATAGAGTGTTGCATGAAGCCAGCAAGGGTCAACTCCAAGAAGTCACAAACCTTGTAAAGAGATGCCTAAGCGTGAAGGGAGAGGAAAGACCCACAATGAAGGAAGTAGCAATGGAACTAGAGGGGCTGATCAGGAGCATTGTTCAACATCCATGGGTAGAACCCAACCATGAAGATGCAGAGTATTTGCTTGCTGAGCCATCAAATCCACATAATTGCAACACCACAGAATACGATAGTTTGAGGAACCATGTTGTTATATCATTAGACAGTGGGCGATGATGTATAAGTATTTCACATTTCAATTTCATGGTCATTTTCTTTGTTTAGATTTCCAGAAGAATTCTTGCTGCGTTATTTACTGTAAGTTCTAGGTTGCATAAGAGATTATAATAATATGATGTAAATTTCCTATTTGTGAATAGAGAACTTTGAAGTTGAACTATGTTTGCTACCTATCACCATTACATATGCCTATCAATTTAATCCGATCAGATCTAATAAGAATCTAATATAAACTATACAAATCCAATCCGATCCGAATCCATTTCCTTTCGTTTTAATAAAAATATTCGTTTTTAATCCGCGCTCCCACTGTTAAAAAAAAATTAATACTTACGGGTGAGCATATTTCAGTATTCCAGTTGAAATCAAAAACCGAATTAAATATTTAAATTTTGGTTATTTTGGTTTTAGGATATTTCGGTTATATAATAAAATTCAGTTCTATTGTTTTGATTTAGGGTTAAATACTTAAAATACCTTTATGGTTTCGCAAATAGACAAGAATTTGTCTTATCACTTGTGTTATATTTGGTTTGAAGGAAAAAATAAGGAAAAGAAGGGAAAGGCAAGGGAAGCTTTACAGACTTTGTATAGATTTTCATAATTTTTGCATTATCACTTATTGTTTGTCTTATTGTTTGCACTATCACTTGTTTTTTGCATTGAAGTATCTCAATAGTTTTTGACAATGGAAAAATCCATTAAAAAAGTGGTCATGTTACCCGTTACCCTTCAATTAAGGAAAGAGGTAAAGATTATAAATACATTGGAAGAGAAAAACACACAGGAGAAAATGACCGTTATAAATCCCAGCGAGATCTCCGATGACCACTACAAATCCAGCCGACCACAGGTAGGGAAGAATGCATTTTCATTTTTTTCCCTCCGAAGGATGGTGATCGCTTGACCCTGAATTCAAGCAACTCTTCCGGGAGCCTGGTAACCTAAAACGAATCGGATCAGGGGAGTGGCCTAATGTTGGGTGCGGGTCCAGCCCATATGAGGGGCCCACCCCACCTTTGTTTGCTCCTAAAAGGAGTCATATAGTGGAAGAAAAAGGTTTCCACCTTTTCAGTTTTTTGGGCATCATGTTCGTAACCACCTAACCTGAGAAAAACAAGAAAAAAACATAGAACCGAGGGTTTTTTCTGTTTCTTTGAGTTTTGTGAAGAAGATAAGAAAAGTTGGCTCTTATTCCATTCAAGATCAAGTTTGGAGGTGTCTTTCAAGCCCGTTCTTGATGATATTAAGTGTTGGAGTTAAGAATCCCACTCCAATTCAGATTTGGTGATTTTTCCTTTCTCTACTTCTCAGTTTAGATTTATAGCAACTTTGTGAAATCTAAACCTTTGTTTGTATTGTATCGACCTTGCATTTGGTGATATTAATGCAGTTCTTGTGAGCCAAGGATTATTTCCTTGATGTTTGTAATCCTCTAGTTGCAACTAGAGAAGACTATTCTACCCATTAATTTCTGAATTAATGGAAGATTTTTACGAACCAGAGGTTCTATGTTTTTTTCCCCGATTTTAGGGTTTTCCACGTAAAAATTCTGGTGTGATGTTGTACAGTGATTGTTATATATTTTTCTATTACTTGGCTGAATTGTTTACTTGTTATCATTGTTGTTGGCTACCTATTTTTCACACACAAACTTAGGGGAAAAGTTCTTATTGTCCTGAGATTGGTTTTATACTCATTTCTTTTGCTATAGTGTAACTTACCCAACACCTAAAGTATCTCCTAAGATCATTTATCATTAGACGCATTCCAATGATCACCTCCATTTGACTTGCAAGCATTCCGACAAAAGAAAATTGTTGATCTCGCAACCATCATCCACCCCGACACCATGGTCCGCCTCGACGGTGTGATCCATGGGATTGAACAGTTGTTTGTTCAACGATCTATGCAGGAGATCTGGATTAGACTTCAACTATCGTTGGAGCCTTTGCTCCATCTTGACCTTGGTACTTGAGGGAACACTAGAGGTCTATCCTATGGCCCACCAATTGAAGAAACCCACACCGCCGTCCCCCGCCAGTTCGCCCCCGCACTATCAATTTGTTACGCCATGGCTCCAGGTCCATCTATTGCACCAGCGCCTACTCTAGGGCAGGGAGGACTACACCATTGGTTCGATGGTAAGAGCCAAGTAAAGGACTTCATCCAGACTCTGTTGCTTGATGGTGGATGCAACAAAATGACTACTATTTTCGTGAACCTCAGCTTGTTAGCAACTGATCAGATGGGGAGACTTGATGTTAGAGGGATACGCACTGACCGTTTTGGACCCAAATGACAAGGCCATGGCGAAACTGATGACGAACCTGTTGGGAGAATCATGAAATCAAGCAAACTCTAACCAATTTTCAAAAATAGAAGAAATAAAACTTTTCTCCCTATTTGTGTGATTCTGTTAGGAAACAATTTAGTGGAGCTTAAAACCAAAGAACAAGCATACAAGAACACAACCAAATTTACGTGGAAAAACCTTCCTAGTGTGGGAAGGAAAAAAAACCACGATCACCCAAAAACTTCCACTATCAAGAAAGTAATTGTACAAGGGTTCTCTCTAGATAAAACTAGAGGCATACAATCAACAAATCATCAAGAAAATACATTTCTTGGAAACTAACAAATATCTCAAGATAATAGAGAAATCTCACCCAAAACAGAGGTACTGTTCACGGACTCAGATCTCACAAACCAGTGAGCCAAACTAGATCTTCACCATTCAGATTAAAGACGCCTTAAGTCGCGAACATACTTGAAAAATTTCAGCTCAATCGGACCACAAAAGACCTTTGATCGAAGCACAAGATGAAAACTGCGTAGACTGGAATTTGAAAAGGCTACTCCTTTTCGCTCTGTTTTTACACGGAATTCACTTCTTTTTCTTTTCTTCTTCCAATCTTTTAGTAGCCAACACCACTAAAAAGTAATTTCCTTTGATTATTTTCATTTGAACAAAAAACCCCTCATCCATGGGCTCAAAAATACCACATGGGTTTCTTGGGCGATCCTCCACATAAGAGGGAAACCCAACAGGACCAATTGAATGAACCGAGTGCACCGGAGTAGATCATGTACTACCACCTCATCCTGGAGTACCAAATGAAGGAAAGTTTTCTCAACAGTGCAAAAATGGTGATATTGTGCTTGCCAACCGCATCCTCTAGGGTTTGCAAGAGGAGGGCTTTCATGAGCTCGGCGAGTTTTGGTAAGGAAGAGGGGGAAAAGAAGCCCATAGAAGAGCTTAGGGACACCATAGATCTGAGAATTCATGGAGATTGAAGAGGTAAACCAGTGTCTGAAGTGGATAAATTCATAAAAAATAAATAAAACAACAATAGGCCTTTGCTCCTCCAAAGCCCGTTATTTTCTTCTTCTCCTTCTTTCCACCTCAAAGAGAAACAAAGAATAGACAGTAAGGGGTGAATAGTGTCCACTGTCAAAAACTGTAAGTACTTTAAGTTATTATGCAAACATTCGGATAAGTTCTTATTTATTTGTTAAATCATTGGGATAGTTTAACCCATTGATTTATTCAGTACAACTTTTAACCAAATAAGCTGAATGCTTATTCCTACAAAAGCTGTTAGTTCAAGCTATTAAGTGACAAAGTAACCCTTTCTTAAAATCTAATATGGAGTAAATTCGTTATAAATTTAATTTTTTGGTAATTATTGTAATTTTACTTTAAATTTAATAATATAATTTCCTTTTTTTTTTCATTCATCTGTTTCTATATAAGAAGCACACTTTGTGATCTAAATTGGAAAAAAAGAAAATTAAAAATTTTAAACTAAAATAAAAGAAAAAGTTTGTTTGTTTTAAGATTTTAGCTGAGTTAAAAGGCAGTTTTGTCATCACTTAATAGACAACGGCTTTAAGTTGCTTGTAACAATAGGAGCTTCAATGTAATCGATACATAAACAATACGGGGTCAACAGGATATAAAAGTAAATGGATAAGAGAAATATATAAAATCAGTAAAACACTGCCCATAACTGCAACAAAAACTTAACTTAATTACCTCAAATTGAGATATACATTTCAATTGGGACTTACTATAATATCAATAATATTTGCAGTATTTTAGTTGTTTGAGAAATAAAATTTATATATATTTGCTTTCCGTTTTCAAATTTGTTATCTTATTGTTGTTATTATTATTAAGATGAAAGATATTCGAACTGGACCAAGAAAGCTTGAATTATATTATATGAACCGATATTCAAACTGGATCAAGAAAGCTTGAATTATATTATATGAACCGATATTCAAACTGGATCAAGAAAGCTTGAATTATATTATATGAACCCACCTATGGACTCTTTAGATCAACAATTTGCTTAGTCTGCATTCGCAGTTGACATCACCCTTATATCCCCAGGCCCCATCTGTTGTTGAGATTTTGCTCATTACAATATCCATACGAACAATTCTAATTTTAAAATTGAATTTTGGGAATGTGACAAGGATTTTTATCTGGGTAAGTGTATTATTCATGTTCTTTTATTTCTAATGTAATTAAGGCAATGATCATTTTATCCATAAAAATCCATTATTAAAATGGACATTTTTGTCTAATTCAAGTGTTGGCAATTTTTCATCTAGGTGATTAGGAGATGTGATACCCAGAAAAATAAAATTTTCCTAATTCTCATATTAATCTAAAAAAAGAATATAAAATTTTTTGTCATGAGAACCAAAATCTTGACCAACTTCTCTCTCTCAAAATCTAAAAATAGAATGCCCCCAAAGAGTGGGGGGGGGGGGGGGGGTGCAGTGACCCCACCGATATGTTCGGCTCCGCCTCGTTTTGAATGTATAGTCCAATTTACTCGCAGGTTGTATAACTTCATATGAAAAGTGCTTATAAGATAAATAAAATGAATAAATAACTGTGTAAGTAATTGGCCGATAACATAACTAAAAAGTCAACGGAAGAATGCGTTGGACACACTCAAAATGTGACAAAATCAGCCAAAAGTCAATGAAAATGAAATTACGCCGACCTTAATTAACTGATGTAACAAGTGATGAAAGTATCATTTTGTTGTACTTTGACATAGTATTTATTTTCAAAATAAGTATTTATTCTTAACTTTTGTTTACAAAACATAAATAAGTACTTATTTGTTAATTATTGTGTCGTCTCACCACTTGTACTTATTTGAATAAATATTTAAAATAAATGATTAGGAAAAGGACCCATCAAATAGCAATAAGTACTTATTGAAATAAGTACTTAATTCTCAAACCACTTATTCATCAAATATAAACTTAATAGCTTAATGAAAATGTTAAAAATAAGTACTTATTTGGGTCAGGACCACTTTTTTTTAAGAGTAAATGGGAAAAATGTTATTAAAAAAGAAAAAAAGAGAAATAGAAGAGAAGAGAGAAATATAAGCTAGCTAAAGCTAAGACAAGCACCCAAAGAAGCACTCCAAGAAACGGCACACTAGCACAACAAAAATAACCACACCAAAAGGAGAACTCAACAAACAAAAGAAAAAAACAAATTCGAAGAAAACTTAGGACCCAAAACTTTGCTCCTAGCAATTCCAAAATCTAAAATCTCCGAAGCACTACCACCCTGACAAATGACAATTTTGCTCTACCTCCTCTACCCCTAGTTGCCTTTCTTCCTCCTCTATCAGTTTAACGACAACATCCAGATAAAATTCAACGAGTCTTCTAAATATATACTCCCCGGGACACCCCCATATTTAAAGACCTTATCGGCTTCAACCAATCATTACTTTCTAGATCATCTTGCACGACACTAACATCCCCTCCTTTGGCTCGCGCCCCTTCAGCTTCTGCTTCAATCCTTGGAAAAGCTTCTCTTATGAAAGCTTTCATGCCCCATAAATGTAACCCAAAGACCCTGCCACCTGAACATCTCTATATGCACGAGCTTCTACTAAACCAGTCACCTCTAGCAAAATTGGCAATCGGTGGATAGACCCCCTGTCCAGAGTAGCTTGCCCATCATGTTATTTAGAAAATATTTAAGGCCCGTTTGGTTTACAGATGGAATCGAGATTAAAATCTTTTGAAATCGGAATTGGATTGGTCCATTCCCATAATCTGTTTGGTTCAAACAGGAATAGGAATTAATAGAAATGGGAGTAAGTAGGAATGGGATATCATTTCCAAAGGAAGGGCAGGGAATGGTCATTCCATCAAATTGGAGAATGCGCAGGAATGAGAATGATCAGCGAATTTTGTGGCATATACACTTGTCAAATCTGATATTACATTAAACCGTCTTCACACATGGTCCCAAGTTCCTGATTTCCTTGAATCTTCTGTATACTGTAGCTGATTCTTTCTGAGCCATTGAATGTATTGCTTACAGGCTTCTTTCAAATGAAAAAAAAAAAAGTTGGAATTTACTACAAATACAGTTTGCTACTCATTTTCTCTATATCTGCACTTTACCCACAGTACATTATATATCTCATAATACAAGATGGCAATGTGTGATTACAATTCAAGGCGTATTTTATGTTAGCAGAGAATAGTGGGCTGGAAATCTGATCTGCAAATACAGACGTGTATAACAGCTTCTGTAACCAATCACGAATGGACAAAATCGGTGTCCAGTATAATAGATACAGTGATACAAACCCACATGTGATGAGTGATGACGTGTGGAAGGTTTAGACTCAGTTGGCCTCTTTAGAATATTTTAATGAAGCCCATATCCTCTTACCTCATTTTATTTATAAATAAAAGATAACACCAATATATATACAACTTAGTGGGCATGGACCTGACCCTTGCAGCCCAGTCTGACAAAGAAATCCCAAGAAGCAAACTATCGGCACTATACAGTATTTTGTTTGTTTTTCTTTACTTTTTCATTTTTTGGTAGACATGAGATACGGTATTGATGTGGAAACCAAGGGGAAGATTGGTCTCTCTAGAGGCCGGACGAGGGGGAACCAAGGAAGGAATGGAGTTGTGTAGCAGGGTGATGTGCTCTGTTTTCGTTTTATAAGATGATGTTGGGTGGATTATAAGGTGTAGAATTTATTGGTTCCATTAAATCAGACTCGGTGAACTACATTAGTGCCTAAGGTTAAGGTTGTATATTTCGTGTGTTGGGGATTGGGTTTGGCTTGCCTAAAAGGTTTGTGTTAACATGTTCCAAATTATCATAGCCAATAGTGTTGTAATAATGAAAAGTTGATGTCTTACCATAGAGTTGATCTTTGCTACATTTAGCTCTATCCCCCAAAATTTCTGAGACATTGTCTCATTCTTTTTTCTTTTTCTTTTTCATTTTTTTTTTTGGGTTTATGAATTTCCAGTACTTTTCTTCTAGTTAATTCTTCTAATAGAACTATACCAATATAAACATCACTTTTAATTTCTTGTCGAAAATATTTATAGTCCATGTAACCCAATGCCCCCTGCACTAATGTAGTTCACCGAGTCTGATTTAATGGAACCAATCTTGAAGACCCCATAATCTGCCACTTTTTCCACGTAAGTCTCATCCAACTATCCAGCAAGAATATATGAGCAGATTTAATATCTATGTAAATGACTAGTTAGTTTGATTGGTTAACCTATGAGAATTGTCAAATAAACCATAATCTGAATTCTGAAAAGCCTAATGATTCTCTAGTTAAACCATCCAGGTTTGAGAACATTGTTTGTGTGTTTTTTAGGCCATTCAATAAGTCTTTATTGAACAAGTACTTAAAAACAAGTGCTTATATTAATAAGTACTTTACATTTAGCATCCAACATTTTTAAGTGCTTATTTTTTATAATCTTTTTTTCTTTAATAGGTACTTAAATAAACATTTGTGACTATTTTGTCCTTCATTTCTTTTAAATTTTACGAAAACACTTTTACATCAAAGGGTGGTCTACATTAAATTAAAAGAAAAATTTAACCGTGAGCAAGAAATATTCTTGTATGAAGGTTTGAGCAGAAATGAACGTGAAACTGGATCCACAGTTTCACGGGGACTATTTTTCTTGTTTACATTGAGCTTCCTTTCTTAATTTGGCATTCATCAATCTTTCTCTTGGAATCAGCCAATTGACAAAGTATTGACAGAGATTCTTTTATTGTTCATGGTAAACTTCTTTTATTAGTCTGGTATTCACTACCCTTTCTTGTTCCATCTCATTGATACAGTATATGAAGAAATACTAATACAAATATATGTGCTACTCGATATAGTGATTAAATGGAGCATACATTATTAAATTAGAAGCATCATTTCTCTTCTTTCTCTCAAATTAACAATTTGACATTTTAGAAATTTGAACAGAGAAGAACATATATATAACTAGAATACACAATACAACAGAGCAGAAATTGTTTGGGAAAGCTGAACAAGAAAGAAGATTATATGAAGTTGATATGCATGTGAAGCATTCAGCGCCCACTGCCTAATGGTATCAAAACATGATTCCTTAAACTATCATATTCACCAGTTTTGCAACTTTGTAAATGTCATGGCTCACCAAGCAAATACTTAGCTTCTTCATGATTATGTTCTACCCATGGGTGTTTGATGTATCTCCTAAACCCTCTAGCTCCATTGCCACTTCCATCATTATGGGCCTCTCTTCTCCCTCCACACTTAGACATTTCTTTGCAAGCTTAGTGACTTCTTGAAGATGATCCTTACTAGTTTCTTGTAGCACTTTATCCTCTAAAATCTCTAAAATATTTTCTTCTTTCATTGAAGTAATAAAATGGATAGCTAGATTCTTCTCCTTTTCAGGCCTGTCAAATTCAAGTGCTTTTCTTCCCGTCAGTAGTTCCACAAGAAAAATACCAAAGCTATAAACATCACTCTTCTCTGTCAATTGACTTGTATGAAAATATTCTAGGTCCAAATAACCCAATGTTCCCTATAACAATATAGAGTGTTTGGATCTGTGGGCGTTTATATGCCACATAGGCACCATTTTACCATTTTCCCTATTATATGAATCTGTACGCATAAGAACTTGCAAAAGTAGACTTCAGTTTATGTGCACGCCTACCATTGAGGAAAGCTTCATTTCAGTGCTTCCCCCGGTGGATATGCATTTAATCAATGTTTTGCTGATGTGGTACCTAAATGCCAATAAATGGGTCCATCATTGATTTTCTTGGTTTTCCAAACAAATAAAGTACAAAACATTTAATCAATAATGTCCACGGCTCCAAACACATACATAGTTGAATTTGATCCAGAGGAACCAATCTTGAAACTCCAAAATCTGACACCTTTGCCATTTAGTTATCACCCAAAAGTATGCTGGCAGATTTAACATCTCTATGAATCATGGTTTTGAAAAATGATCCAAAAATGGAACCATTTTGGCCACCGGTTTCTGCTCCGACAGTCCGACCATCCGAGTCAACGGTGGTTCAAAAACCATGCTATGAATAATTGGAGGAGAGGCTGAAGAATGCAAGTATGCTAATGTAGATGTAGTTTCTGCTGCTATCCTTAAATTTTGTTGAGCATCCTATCACATGATACACGGCAACATATACTTCAAGTTTAAATTTCAATTTATGTTTATCCTTATCTCTTTATATCTTAATCATTTACTGTATCTTGTCCAAGAGAGATTTCCTCTTCATGAAGACTCTCCATCATTTGTACATATGTAACTAATTATAAATACAAATCTAAGAATCAATCAAACTGTGTGAAACAAATTAAACCTAAACCTGTTTTCATTCATGGCACAGCCCCCCGGGGTTTGTTGACTCTCTACACCCAACTCACGTCTGTCATCCATATAAATCCCTATATGGGCTGGGGCCTGGTACTCCAAACTTCATCAATTTCTTCTCTCTACGGGTTTCCATAGCTCCAAATCAGACTCGTCACTCTTTATCTACACTAAGGATGACTTTGTGACTTACATCTTTGTTTATGTTGACGATATTCTTGTCACCAGATCCAGAAACTCATATTTCTAATTTCTTACAAAACATAAATTCCCCCTTTGCTATCAAAGAACTTGGGCCTCTCCACTACTTCCTTGGTATTGAAGTCATTCGCACCAGTTCTGGATTGTTTTTATCCTAATGGAAGTACATTACTAATCTGCTGTGGGATCTTTCTCTTGATGGTGCCAAACTGATCAAGACTCCATTGTCCACAACAATTGTTATCTCCAAAACCGATGGTGATGCACTACCTGATCCTTCATCTTACAGAAAGGTAGTCAATGCTCTTCAATATTTACTGATAACACACCCCGACCTATCCTTTGTGGTCAACAAAGCCTGTCAGTTCATGCATGCACCAACCACTTCTCATTGAGCCTTTGTCAAGAGTATTCTTCGCTTCCTTAAGGCCATAGTTGACTTTGGACTCACAATTACCGCTTCACAGTCTACTCACTTACATGTTTTCTCTTACTCAGATTGGGCTGGCTGCCCGGATGGCTGATGCTCCCAAGGTGGTTATTGTGTTTACCTTGGTGACAACATTGTTTCTTGGTTTTCTAAGAAGCATTCCACCGTCTCTCACTCCAGCACAGAGGTGGAATACTGTAGTTTAGCCATTGCTACCTCTGAAGTTATTTTGCTTCGCTCTCTCCTCCACAAGCTTGGCATTCCTCAAGCCACTCCACGCACATTATGGTGTGACAACATCGGTGTTACTTATCTTGCTACTAACCCGGTCTTTCATGCATGCACCAAGCACATTGAAATTGACTTCCATTTTGTGCATGACCTTGTTGCTTCAAAGAACTTATATGTTCATTATATTTCCACCACTAATCAAGTAACAGATATCTTCATCAAGGCCTTGAGCTCTCCTCAATTTTCTACTCTTCATTCCAAGCTTCCAGTGGTCGCCCCCACAATCAGCTTGAAAGGGGGTGTTGAGCATCCTATCACATGATACATGGCCGCATCCACTTCAAGTTTAAATTTCAATTTATATTTATCCTTATTTCTTCTTATCCTAATTATTTACTGTATCTTATCTAAGAGAGAGTTCCTCTTCATAAAGACTCCATCATTTGTACATATGTAACTAATTATAGAATCACTCAAACTGATTGAAACAAATTAAACCTAAACCTGCTTTCGTTCAAACTTAAATCATCCCAATAAATTGAAGAGTTATACCCCTCATCCTGAATATGATGGAATAAAGTTCCATTGTTGATGAACTCGTATACTAACAACAGAAATTCAGGTTCCCCAAGAACTTCACTATATTTTTATAGTTAATTTGAGAGAGAGTAACCACCTCAATGATGAATTAATCAACTTGATTTTCATCATTATTTTGGACTTCTTAATGGCAATTACCTTGTCGTTTGGTAAAGTTCCTCTGCATACTATTCCATAGCCACAACGAGTTAGGACTCGACTCTCATTATGATTGTTGGTTGCCTTTTTGGAGCTCTTCTTCGATAAATCTTTTTGTTATTTCTGGATTCCCATCATGTAAAGAGAGTTGTTGTCTCAACAGAAGAATTCCATTTTGCTGGAAGAACCTTTTTTTTTTTCATTTGTTATGCTTTTTCTTTTGGATTCCCCAATATTGCCAAGAGCTGACAAATGGTAGAAACAACGGAGAAGTACGGACAGGTCCAATGTAGATTTTTTATTTTTACTGCAAAGCTATAAATATTCAAAATGTCAAAAACCTCCATACTATACACCAATACCTGCCTATGAATTGACATCAATTCCAAGTTGGCACTTGAAGGTCTAAAGTGGGCCATGCTGAGCCTGCACGACATGGCTTGTGGGAGGCCCGCAGGCTGCCATGGGCCATGCCATCCTCCCAAGTGGAAAATTTGGGGGTTAGCCTGCATGGCCTAGGCCCAAGTGGGCCCATGCTGTGCCATGCCGGCATGCGGGCCTGGGCTAGGCAGGGCTACAGGCTGTGCCATGGGCTTGGACCTTGTTGGGCTGGGCCACAGAGCAGGCCTTGGGCCAAGGCTAAACCGGGTTGCACGTTTTTTATTTTGTATTTTTTTTTTAAATTTTGATTTCTTTTCTAAGTAAATTGTAAAACTAAAATATTTAACTTTCTTATGAACTTTGGGAATTTTGAACTATTTAAAAAATTAAGAAATGAGAAATCTAAGTTATTTAATACATAAATAAAAAAAATACTTAAGCAAATTGAAATAAGAATGATGGAATAACAAATTGGAAGAAAAATAGGAATTCTGTTTCATTTAAATCTGGATGGTACAAATTAGTGAATTACAAATACAATGATTGAATCATTGCATACTTGGATGAATGAAATATGGTTACAAATTGAAAATACAAAATTACATTGTTAAAAAATTAAAATATATATATTAAATAAATTAAATAAAACTTAAAAATTTTACAATAATTTGAAAAATGAAAAATTCTACAAGTAGTCAAATTCAAGAATCATCATTCATGACTTTCATCATCTGCTTCAAGTGAAATGTTCGGTGTTGTATCATGCCCTCCCTTATCTTGTAATATATCTTCTGTATCTGGTCAATCCTTGAAGCAGATGCACATCTCCATACTCTCATAGTTCATGCAGCTTCTTTTGTCATCCAGCACCTTGGTACCTTCACTAAAACAAGAATCTGATGGAACTATAGACACCAGAGAGATTAGTAGATCACATGCCATGGCATCAAGAAGCGGATAAGTTTTTGAGTATTCACTTCACTAGGAAAAAATATCAAAATTATTTGATACTTCACCTAAATTAAAAAAGTTTACTTGCAAATAAAAATTAAGTTTAGTAAATGAACTTGTTGTAGAATTAGCAGATTTTAGCACTCTACTTATTAAATAAAAAAGCTTTTCTCTTCTACTACTGGGCTCAAAGTAAAAGGAGAAGAAGAAGATGATGAACAAGTTGTAAGAATATTTCCTACAACTTCAAAATCATACAAACTATACATTTCAAATAATAAATTATTAATTTCTTCTTTTTTATTTCCTATACCAATATTCATATTTTCATAATATGTTTCAAGTAAAATATCTAAACCATCTTTCCTAATCCTAGGGTCTAATATTGTAGATAAATAATAAAGGGAGAAATGTTCTCCTAATATTTTTTAAATTTATTTTTCATAATTTCAACAATACATTGAAATTGTGGATTATTTCTATATTTGGAAAAATAATCACTAATTACCATCACTTGATATGGTAAATTACAACTAGTTGGATAAAAAATTCTAGATAATTCTTTTGTTGCATCATAAAAATGTTTTAAAAAATCTCTTATACAGATTGCCATTTCCCAGTCTTCCTCAAATATCATATCATTAGGCATTTTTAAATTATAAAAATCGAAAAGAATTCGTTTATGAGATATACAACTTTCTAACATAGCATAGGTAGAATTCCACCTATGCTTTACATCTAATATAAAATACTTATATTTTAAATCATAATTTTGGCATAAATTTTTAAATTCTTGTTTTCTTGCCCTTGAACTTTTTATATATATAATACAATTTCTAATTTTTGAAATATAATTTGAAATAATATTCAAGGCATCTTGAATACATAAATTTAAGATGTGACATGCACAACTAATATGAAATAATTTACCATTTAAGCATGGTTTTAATTGAGATTTTAAAATATTTATTACAGAATCATTATTTGTTTTCTATTCCATAAGCATGAAAAGTATTTAAAATACTTGCAGCAATAGTTGGGCCACTATGTGGCCATTCAATCCTAGTAAAACTTAAAATTATTTTATTCAAAAGCTAATTTTTATCAATGGAATGGTCGATAACACAAATATAACTAATATTAATTTTGGATGTTTAAACATCCAAAGTAATTGCAACTTTAGAATTAAGATTTGCTAACAAATAAATTAAATTTTGTTTATATGAACAAAAAAATTTTTTAAAGCATCAGTTCTTATAGTATTCCTATAAACTTTTTTATATTGTGGGTGTAGAGAACTACGCAACCATTTTTCTAGCTTCGGATCTTAAATTCACATAAATGGTTGTTCTGCATGTACAATATACTTAGCAAGTTCTTGTTTCATTTGTTCTTGTGAATATCTAAAAGTACTAAAACTAATTCCCTTCCCAATATGTGTTTGGGTTGTTTCTCTCTCTTCATCTTCCTCTTGCTCATGTGTGAACAAATGTCTGCTCAAATGACCCGTACCACCCTTGCTACAATAACTAAAGTTTTTCCTACATTTTCGGAAAATGTCAGAGTGCCTTGGAACCGGGGTGATCCTGATGCGATCGTATTCCGAAATGAACTTGTTTCGAGACGGACTAGCCCCGAGATGGTTCGATTATCCAAGCTCGGTCCGTTGCAGATGAACTGTCGGCCTGTCAATTGGGTCATTTTCACGTGTCCCCCTATTACTAGGTCGGGCCAAATCACCCTACATCATATAATATATTAATGAATCAAACTAAAAATTATTTTAATATTATATTTTATGAACAAAATTAATTGATGAAACTTGAATCAGTGAAAATTTAGTAAAACTATAAAATTCAAATCATAATAACAGAAAGGCTTTAATTAATCAAAACTATCCACCTAATTAGTTACTACTTTTATGATGCCAATTGATTTGCTATAAGTTCTTCTGATATGATGTCTTTCCAGCATCATATCATGAACCGGATGAAGTAATTAAGGGTGGATCCATATTAAATGGATCGAATGAATCACCCTTATGGCTTATGGAACTAAATTAAAAATCATCCAATTGAATAACGTTTGAAGCCCTATGAAAAGGGCTTTCTTCTGAATATCAGCCAAAGAAATAATTTTTTTGTGAGAGAAATTTTCTTTCTTTATTTTTTTATGAATAAAATGGTGGCAAGAAGAATAATGAGACTATTTTTGAGTAAAAATTATAAACAAAGGGAACTTCACAAAGTAGACAAAGCGTGCAGGGACCACTACCTTTTCAAACAATGCAAGTCCAGGGAAGCTGGTTGATGGCCTTGCAAAGCATTGCTCTATTGTTCAAATGTCAAAATCAAATAATTAATAATCGAGTTACACCTTTCTTTTCTCTCATTTTTCAAAATAAGGTAACCTTGGGGATACGGCCTATATAGAGGTCAACAAGTTGCGACTCATATGTAAATTACTGAGATGTTGTTTTGATGGTTAGAGTCGATATTGTCTATTGAGCATAAGTCACTCTTTTAAGAGTGTTTTGTAGTGTGGATAAAAAATTGGTGGGTATAGAGGATTAATCTACATCACACCCTATGGTAAGGATCAATCCACATCACACCATAATCCACAGTTGTTCTGAACTGAAAATAAACTATGTGAATTGGACTAGTCCACGTCCATAGTAGCGTTTTGTAGGTGTGGTGTGGAGTGGCCCACACCACACTTTTTAATTTTATGTATTTCATGTACACTTTTTTTGAATAATCTACACAGTCAATCATAAAATGTCTCATTTTTGCATTTTATATGATAAATATATTAAAAAAAAGGCATTGATAAATTAATACTAATCAATAAATATTAATATTAATAAAATGATAGCAAAATCATAAAAATAATTTAAATATTTGAAAATATTATATTGTTGATAAAAACTTTAAAATAAATTAAAAAAAGAGTGAAAAAGGAACTCCATCGGGACTGTGTTAGAATTAACATTAAAAATATTATTTTATTGATAAAATATTAAAAAAATATTATTTTAAAATATAATAATTAAAAAAAAGAAAAATATAAAAAAAATTATATTGTATCAAAATACAATATAGAAATATTGTGGATCAACCACATTCACAAGATATAAATGTGACCAAGATTTTGGGTGGTAAACGAGGACGGTCCATGATACATTGTGGACCAACCCCATCCACTCGGTGCATGATACATTGTGGATTAACCCCATGCACGACCAATGGAACGATAATTCACCAGTGGCGTAAACTGTTTTCAATCCATCCACAAATAAACATACTACCAAATACCACCTTAGTTTTCTACCATTAATTCTACCAATAAATTGAACTAGTCTTTTCCACGGTGAAAGAAAACAATTAAGAAAGAAAATTGATTGCCGAGCGTACCAACGGAATTCACTTTGCATGAAGCCAAAATAATTTAACAAATAAGTTAAAGTCCAATTGACCAGCCTTTTTAGTTTCCCGTGTAGGGTGATCGATTTGACTTTAACTTGAGTGTTTGGCACGCGAGTGTTTCACAAACGGCCAGTTTCTATTGATGAGATATTCATATTATATCAGCAATTAATTGGAATTGGCAACAAAATTACATTTGATTAGTTCTGGGATTCGGAGGGATTTTTTGAAATGTTAAATTGCTTGAATAAACTTGTTGATACTGAATGGTAAGAGGATGTGATATATTAAAATTTGAAAAAATTGACTTTTTTTAGGACATTTGAAAATCTTTTGATCAGACACATGGCAATTCCTATAAAAGTGTTTATGTTCGAAAGCAAGCATTTTGTGAAAAAATAAATAAGTTTATTAGGGCATTTTTCAATACATTGGGCTGATGAACCTGACTAATTAACCAAGCGCAACCCCAAGTGTGTATAGAGGACGCCTTTTTTTCTGTCCACTACTAAGACATTCCTTCCAACTGGTATTGGTCTATGTGTCAATCCCCAAGGTTCCATTGTCTAGTTAATTGGAAGTTCGACTCTCTGTGGCACCTTTCTAATGCTCAAATCTTTCTACTATGGGTCCGTGGCTACTGGCTAGTGGCACTTATTGTTCCTTATATGTTTTTATTTATGTTTTGTTTGTTTTTTAAGCTTATATTATGGGGGTGTTCTTTTTTTTTATTTTGAGAGGAGGGAAAGTTGGTCAATAGGATTTTGATTCCCATTGATCAAAAATTTCATGTTCTTTTTTTCAGATTTATGTGGGGATAAGGGAAAATTTATTTTCTTGGGTATTAGGTGGATAAATAATCTCATTGATCAAAACTGCACCATAATTTGGTGAAATAAATGTTGATGATGATGTGCCTCTACGGCTCTACTCTCATGCTAACCGATGGAAGACTGGAAGCTGAAGCCCATGCATTATTACACAAACTAGATCTCCTACCCACGAAATTACAGCTGTACATCGCGAGCATCTTTCCATTAATAATAACCTGCAAATAAAGGAGAGATGTTTTCAACTCCGGATCTTCTGCCCACAAGAACTCTTACCATGCCTATTCACAATACACTACCTCCGGTGAATTGGGAACATCTCCCCCTGCACAATACTATGCAAAGGATGAAATGTTCTCCTTGTATAACTGCAATAAACACGGGCAGAGTTCTTGTGGGTAGGAGATCCGAGACTTGATGTTTTCAATTGTTGTTGAAGCAGACAATGAATCAACCAAAGCAAAGCTTCTATTGGACAATTCCTCTGTGCCACACGATGATGTAATTAGCACCATCGTATTAGATTGAAGAAGCACCTTCTCCTCTTCCTTTTGTTTTAGTTTCGATTGTTAGGAGAACACCCACTAGGCCATTACATCAATTAGTGAAATTAGATGCATCTTGTTGGAATTTACATTTGTACCCCACACGATGCATCTATATACACATCTGAACATGCATTGGAAACATGAATTTTAATAAAGTATATGCTTTTTTCTATCAAAAGTCCACTTGAATGTAAATTTACTTCTTTTTTATTGATGTACTTTTACATCTTAGTATTAATATAAATATGCATTACTCTATCATTTATCAATACATAAATGTCATGTTGTTAAACACAAGTAAAAGTGAATCAAAGTGTATATTTACCCTAAATCGGGATTTACACTCTATTTACATTATTTTCAAACACAACCTAAATATCCACCATGCCAAATTTCCTCTTGCATATTAAAAAACATACCATCTCAAAGAAGTGGCTACTATAGGGTTCAACTTTCGTCGAATTGGATTAGGAATATATTAATGGGCCCAAACCCTAATCCAAATTCGATCAGGTTATAGCGGATCAGATCGGTATATATTCAAATTCGATCTTCGTATTTAAATCGGACCTAATCCAAATTATTCAGGGTCAACAGATTCTATGTGCACATGACGCATGCTTTTACATGCATGCATACATGTGTATATTTTTTCATATCAATTATACTTGCAAATCAATTGCCCCTATTGTGAATATGGAATACTAAGAAGGTGAGAATTGTTTTTCTTATCGTGAATTCGAAAAATGAATCAAAATCATCTGATTTAAAAATGATGAATTTATTTTCAAAGTAATTAAACATTGAAAACAAGCAAAATTTTTATGATTTTCAAAAATAAGAAGTGTTTCATTGAAACGAATAAAAAAAAAAGTTTACTAAGCATGCAGGAACTATTCAGTTATGAATAATGCTAGTCTGGACTTGGGAAAGTTCAATGGCCTTGCTGAGCACTGCATAATATTTCATTTTTTAAATAAATAATAATTAACGTTTATGTCACACTTTAATTTGTTTTTTTTTTTTCTACTTATTCAATGGAACTTAAGGTTAGGGCTGGGCTATGGCCTACGTTAGGTATGGATCAGTTAGTCAGGACCCGGTTGTAGATTGTTGAAAAAGGGAAAATCTATGATGAGAAAGGCATGATATTAGAAGAATTTTGATCATTCTTGTGAGTCGTTCTCACCTTGTAATTTCATGCCATCGTCATGGATGATGAAATAGAGTGGGAATTTAATCGATCTCTATCAAAACCTTCATAGCACAATTTTAGGGTCTTGTGTACGTCAATCCTTAGTTCAACATTGTTGCTATTCATTATTTTTTATTGCAATGGTAAATGAATGGCCTATTCTAATTTAAAAATTAAACAAATATTTAAGAAAAAAACAGTCAAAACTGTTATTCGAGTCAGATGGGTGGACGAGAAACAAGATGCCCAAGCCAACACCTACATGGACAATATATATATAGAAAACGGTAAATAGACCCCTAGCTCTAATGGCATTTCAGCCAGCTTGCTATGGGCCAGAATTGCTTGCCAGGGAACACATGAAGCCCTTTAAGAAGAAAAAGATTTATTTATTTATTCTTGTCGACTAGTCAATGAGTTAGTGACAAAGTGCATGAGAACATTGGCACATGGAGAACCTGCCTTTCTCATTCGATCCCTCTTCATCTCCTTAAACGTTTTTAGTATTTAATAATAAATAGATAATTGATAATACGAGGGTAATTTATAAAATATGTTACCTTTATTTTACAATAAAAATAAATTGAATTTAAATTCATCAATGTAATTTTGAATATTATTTTTTTATTTTTCTGGAATTGTTAAACATAAATGTAATTTTTTTGTATTACATTTGGACACTAGAATATAAAGAATTTATTTTATTTCTATCGGATTACACAAGATTAAAAGTGGCTTAATTGTTTATGCGTGCGTTTAAGGTTTGGCGTCGGGTGGTTTGTGTTCGAATCATGCCAGGTGCACCTTTTTTATAATAAACGCGCGCGCAGAAAACACCAATCCATGCCCTTTGTCTCTCCCTCTCTCTCAACTTTGATATTGATGCAATATCAATAAAATTTTATGATTTCTATGCATCATTTCTTCACATATACCTTTGGAATATACATTTTCTCTGTATCTATACACTAATTATGGTTATTTTTATCTTAAAAATATTGTTATTGATATGTTTATGGAATTTATATGCATTTTTTGGCGTATCCATATTTTTTCATCCATATCCATGCGTCTCAAAAGCGTATTCATATCCATATCCATATCTGAGTGGTCCGATACGATACCCGATACCGATACTTTAATCCTTAACTACACTTAATTTTTTTTTTTTTGTCTATGATATCATTTGACCCAAACCACTAACCACCACCTAAAAAGAAAAATAATTTGATTTCTCGGTAGACATTAAATTTTGTATTACATTTCCATCATTGATAAAATTATTTCTTATGTATAATATTTATTTTTGTTCAATATAATGAATGCATAATATTAGAGATGTACCTAACATTTAATTTTTTAAAAGTATATAACATTAGATATGCACCCGGATTTTTCCTTGCTTTTTTTATTTTTGTGAATCTTTGCATTTTCTATTTTTAAAAATTTTATTATTTGACTATGACATTATTTCATTTCTAGGTAGATTTTAAATTTGGCATTCCATTTTCATCATTAATAAAAATACTTCTTACATTTCATACTTATTTATTATAAAATTGCTTGCCCATCACCGGAAGGGAAGAAAATGTTTTTATTTTCAAATTACTTTTCAAAATATTTTTTTATACTATTAAAATTAATATTGTGGATTTAATTACAAGAATTTAATGATGAGAATAATATATCATAAATATAGGATTTAATGAGAGAGAATAGGAAAATATTTTTATTTCTAATTGGTTTTAAATTTTATATTTCATTTATGATGTAACCGTTTTTGGTCACATACCATTTTTTGTGATGTATAAATTTTTGACTAAGTACCTCGTTGTTTGACCCGGTGGTGACGTGCCTTGGTGATGAGCTACTTGGTGGCGAACTCCCTTGGGCGAACTGCCTGGTGGTGCTCCCTCGTGGCGAACTGCCTAGTGGCGAACTGCCTAGTGGTGAACTGCCTGATGGCGAACTGCCCGGTGGCGAGCTGCCTGGTGGCGAACTGCCTGGTAGTGCTCCCTGGTGGCGAACTGCCTGGTGGCGAACTACCTGATGGCAAACTGCCTAGTAGTGCTCCCTGGTGGCAAACTGCCTGGTGGCGAACTGCCTGGTAGTGCTCCCTGGTGGCGAACTGCCTGGGGACGAACTGCCAGGTGGTGAACTGCCTGGTAGTGCTCCCTAGTGGCGAACTGCCTGGTGACGAACTGCTTGGTGGCGAGCTACCTGGTGGCGAACTGCCTGGGGGCGAACTGCCTGGTGGCGAACTGCCTGGTGGCGAATTGCCTAGTGGTGAACTCCCTGGTGGCGAACTGCCCGGTGGCGAGCTGCTTGGTGGCGAACTGCATGGTGGCGAACTGCTTGGTGGCGAACTGCCTAATGGCGAACTGCCTGGTGGCGAACTGCCTGGGGGCGAACTGCCTAGGGCCGAACTGCCTGGTGGCGAACTACCTGATGGCGAACTGCCTGGTAGTGCTCCCTGGTGGCGAATTGCCTGGTGGCGAACTGCCTGGTGGTGAGCTACCTGGTGGCGAACTGCCTGGGGGTGAATTGCCTAGTGGTGAACTGCCTGGTAGTGCTCCCTGGTGGTGAACTGCCTAGTGGCGAACTGCCTGGTGGTGAACTCCCTGGTGGCGAACTCGTCATTTGACTTACTCCTAGGCGGTCTACAACTCAGAGGATGGTGGAGCTCCCTGGTGCAGCGCAACCCGACTACCCTCCGCGTGAGGAGATTTTCTCTCCTTTGTAGACCGCGGGAGCTGAGGGATCTACGAGAACTGAATCAGAGGACCCGGGGGTATTTTCCCGACGGGGACTCTCCGATGCCTAAGTTAGCATTCTGATTATAGAGGGCTTGGAGAGAAATGAGAGAGCTAGAGAGCGGGGGTTACCATCCTTTTTTCCCCCCTCTGGCTTTGGGCGTCGGAGTCCTTATATAGTGGTGCCCTCGCGGGTTAGGTGGGTGAAAAGCCTTCAAATGGTAAGACGTCATATCCTGTCAGAACCGGGGTACGGTGATGAACTCCTCGAGGTTGTCAGGCTGGCGCTTGTGCCAGGCGACCAGGTCGGCGCTTGGGCCAGGTTTTCAGGTCGGCGCCTATGTCAGTCGGCGGGTCAATGTCCGGGCCAGGTTGCCAGGCCGACGCCTGTGTTTGTCGGCGGGTAAGTGTCCGGGCCAGGTTGCCAGGTCGGCGCCTGTGTCCGGGCCAGGTTGTCAGGTCGGCGCCTGTGTCAGTCAGCGGGTTGGTGTCCACGCCAGGTTGCCAGGCCGGCGCCTGTGTCCGGGTTAGGTTGTCAGGTCGGCGCCTGTGTCCGGGTCAGGTTGTCAGGTCGGCGCATGTGTCCGGGCCAGGTTGCCAGGTCGGCGCCTGTGTCCAGGCCAGATTGCCAGGTCAGCGCCTGTGTCCGGGCCAAGTTGCCAGGTCGGCGCCTGTGTCCGGGCCAGGTTGCTAGGTCGGCGCCTGTGTCCGGGTCAGGTTGTCAGGTCGGCGCCTGTGTCCGGGCCAGATTGCCAGGTCGGTGCCTGTGTCCGAGCCAGCTTGCCAGGTCGGCGCCTGTGGCAGGCTGATCCGGCCAAGTCGCGCAGGCCACGTGCAGGTCGCGCCAGGTCGCGCGCAGGTCGTGCGCAGGCCGCGCCAGGTCGCGCGCAGGTCGCACCAGGCCAGCCAGACTGGTGCCCGGGGGGAACACCAACTTGGTAAGTTGTTGCCTGGGTGCTTGCCTAGTTGTCACGAGGTGCCACATGTTGCAATTTCACTGGAGGGCCAAATCTGCTCTCACCAAATTCCATCATTAATAAAAACATTTCTTATTTATCATACTTATTATTGTTTAAACATGGATTGACCCATTTGACACAAAATGTTTAATGTGTATGTTAAACATTTCTAATTGGTTTTAAACATGGATTGACCCATTTGACCCAAAATGGTTTAATTTCTTACCACTACCTAAATGAAAACACTATTTTTTAGGTAGATTTTAAAAGTATAAGCTTTTATGTTAATGGAATTATTAATTTATTAACTATGGATTTAATTAATTGAACATAAATGATGAGAAGAAACAAAAATGACTTAAATATATGATTCAATGAACATGAATGCAAGTTAATAACTTAAATGTTGGATTTAATGAGAGGGAATTGAATGCTTTAATATCTTAAAATTACCACTTTTTAACTCATTTAATATCAATAACTGATTACCTTGTTTGCCCTTATTTTCCATCAATAACTTTAAATATAGAGAGATAAATTTTGTCCTCAAAAAATTCTAGAAACATTATTGAGGCCATTCATGTTTTTTAAAATTATATATATATATATATATATATATATATATATATATATATATATATATATATTAAACACCAGTATTAATTAGAGTCTTGAACTTCACTCCATGCCGCGTGAGAGATCCATAAATTTAATAATTTATTTTGTGGAAAAATTACTCGTCTTGTGTACAGATAACATTATTTTACTATTAAGAAGACACCACTCTGCAATACATTCATCTTTGTTAAAATGTGTGAGATGGTAACATTAGTGGATGTTCCTGTTGTTGCAAAATGATGCTATTCTCCAAATTTGTAAACTTGCTGGTTGAAGTTGAAGTAGTTGAACTTGTGGGCCATAAGCCCCAAGTTTCATTGATGAAGATCTCCACCTCTTGGCCATTATCGGGGACTACCGAAGGCTCATCCAACCTTCTTAATCTTCCGAGTTCTGATGCAACTTCCATCATTGTTGGCCTTTCCCTTCCCCTCGTATTCAAGCATCTCATTGCAAGGTTAGCAACTGCCCGGAGCTCCTCTGTTTTACCCTCCTGCTTAATTTGGGGATCAAGAATCTCAAAGAAGCGGTCTTCCCTCACTGACGAAGCAAAATATGTGACTAAACATCTATCTTCTGATGATCTACTGGAAGAAATTGGTTTTTCTCCTGTTAAGAGCTCTAGAAGAACTACCCCAAAACTGAAGACATCACTCTTCTCACTAAATTGGTATGACTGAAAGTACTCTGGGTCAAAGTATCCAAAGGTCCCTTGTACCGATGTAGTTAAGTGAGTTTTATCATTTTCAACCAATCTTGAAATCCCGAAGTCTGAAACCTTAGCTGTATATTTTTCATCCATATCCATGCGTCTCAAAAGCGTATTCATATCCATATCCATATCTGAGTGGTCCGATACGATACCCGATACCGATACTTTAATCCTTAACTACACTTAATTTTTTTTTTTTTGTCTATGATATCATTTGACCCAAACCACTAACCACCACCTAAAAAGAAATATAATTTGATTTCTCGGTAGACATTAAATTTTGTATTACATTTCCATCATTGATAAAATTATTTCTTATGTATAATATTTATTTTTGTTCAATATAATGAATGCATAATATTAGAGATGTACCTAACATTTAATTTTTTAAAAGTATATAACATTAGATATGCACCCGGATTTTTCCTTGCTTTTTTTATTTTTGTGAATCTTTGCATTTTCTATTTTTAAAAATTTTATTATTTGACTATGACATTATTTCATTTCTAGGTAGATTTTAAATTTGGCATTCCATTTTCATCATTAATAAAAATACTTCTTACATTTCATACTTATTTATTATAAAATTGCTTGCCCATCACCGGAAGGGAAGAAAATGTTTTTATTTTCAAATTACTTTTCAAAATATTTTTTTATACTATTAAAATTATTGTGGATTTAATTACAAGAATTTAATGATGAGAATAATATATCATAAATATAGGATTTAATGAGAGAGAATAGGAAAATATTTTTATTTCTAATTGGTTTTAAATTTTATATTTCATTTCTGATGTAACCGTTTTTGGTCACATACCATTTTTTGTGATGTATAAATTTTTTGACTAAGTACCTCGTTGTTTGACCCGGTGGTGACGTGCCTTGGTGATGAGCTATTTGGTGGTGAACTCCCTTGGGCGAACTGCCTGGTGGCGAACTGCCTGGTGGCGAACTGCCTAGTGGTGAACTCCCTGATGGCGAACTGCCTGATGGCGAACTGCCCGGTGGCGAGCTGCCTGGTGGCGAACTGCCTGGTGGCGAACTACCTGATGGCAAACTGCCTGGTAGTGCTCCCTAGTGGCGAACTGCCTGGTGGCGAACTGCCTGGTAGTGCTCCCTGATGGCGAACTGCCTGGTGGTGAACTGCCTGGGGGCGAACTGCCAGGTGGTGAACTGCCTGGTAGTGCTCCCTGGTGGCGAACTACCTGGTGACGAACTGCCTGGTGGCGAGCTACCTGGTGGCGAACTGCCTAGGGGCGAACTGCCTGGGGGCGAACTGCCTGGTGGCGAACTGCCTGGTGGCGAATTGCCTAGTGGTGAACTCCCTGGTGGCGAACTGCCCGGTGGCGAACTGCCTAGGGGCGATATCTATGCATCTTGATATATTAATTATAATATATTTCTTCATATATATTGCTAAAATATATATATATATATTTTTATGTATTTATATACTATTTGTGATTATTTTGATCTTAAATTTAATGATATTATTGTATTTATGGAATTTGTATGTATTTTTCTAACGTAGTCATGCATTTTCATATTTTTTGTTTGTATTCATGCACTTCCAAAACGTATCCATATTTAAATTATCCAATACAATACCCAATACCGATAGTTTAATCCTTGACAGCCTTTACGAAATAACAAAGAAGATAAAAGTTAATAGAGATAAAACATTTGTTATAATTATTTGATGATATTATACTCATGAACATTTCTAGGGCCCTTCAACTTTCTATATATATAGTATCAGTCTTATACTTTTGGTGCCACCAAAAGTCATGAAACAAAACTTAGTGCCTTGGTAGGTGTGCAAATTGTGCCACATTTTCAATGGTAGCAGAAAATTAGCAAGCAAATGATTATTTTAGTGCAGGTAAACGCACTATTTGGAAGTGCTTTTGTAGACCTTAAAACAATAATTAAACATGCAATAGGGACTTTGTAGACCTTAAAACGAAGCATGTGGACTTGTCAATAATTCTGCCTATTCGATGGCAAGGCTGCCAAATAAATTTCTTCACTTCTTCTTTTAATGAATCGTCTCTCCATCTTAAACTTTTAAGAAGAGATGGTAAGTATGTTTTAGTGAAGTCATTATCTCATAGGACCTTAATACATTGCCAATATATGTTTCAAATGATTTCTAGAGACTCGTATATTCCCAGAACTTCTGGATTATCAAAACAACAACCATCACAATTCAACATGGTGTCGTGAGGCTGGACTTATTCCTAATTTATTTGTAATTGCTTATCTTCATGGACTACCCCAACCCGATGTATTGAAACCTCAATCAATATCTTAACTGAATTTCAACCCATGGTTTTCAATCTTAATCCAACACAATTACCATATTGGGTTGGTCAATTTGGGTTTAGGTCACCACCTAAAATTGGAAGCAATATTTTAATTAACCTAAAGTGGTGGCCCAAAAAGATCTAAACCGACGGTTTAGATTGCCACCTAAAAATAGAAGTAAAGTTTTACTGATTAAAGGCAATGGCCCAAAAAGATTTAGACCGGTGGTTCAGATTGCCACTTAAAAACGGAAGCAACATTTTGATTAACTTAAGGCGGCCGATGGTTAAAATTGCCACCTTTATTAATTCTGAACAAACGGTTCTGACATACCACCGCTTTAGAGATAATTGAACCGCCTCGAACCGGTCCTCAAAGGCGATGGTCTTGATCTAGGTCGGAAGTAGTCTAGGGAGTGGACTAATGACCGTCGCCGGCTTAGACTGGTATTCTTGTAGTGGCGAGCACTTTTAGACTTGTAATTAATTGAGTAATCACGTGAGGCTGGTCCAAACTAACCCACCAGCTATTGGGCAAACATATGTTTGGATAAGCTTTTTCAAAATATTTTTGTCTTTCCATAGTAATCACGTGAAGTTTGGTAATGTGTGTTTTTCAAAGCAAAAACAGACAAGGTAAAAACACTTGTGCAACAAAGAGCATGAAGTCATATTTTTTTCCTGAAGTTTTAGCCATTTATATGAAATCTATTTCTCTCTGACCGTTCGGTCCGATCCGATTTTGAAAACAGTGATCAAATAAATAAGGGGACTGATTGTGTCTTAAATAGGAAAATAAGGGACAAAGAGGGCATTGGAACTGCAAAATTCAGTCTAATCCAAAAAGAAAGACTGGGAGGAAGAAAATGGAATTCTGATGAAGGGAAATTTGACATGCCATCACATTATTCCATTTGTATGTGAAGGCACGTGATTTATATAATTTTTTTTTTAATTTCAAAACTATTCTTTTGCAGTCAATTTTACCTTTTATTATTCTTTAAATTTTCAAAATAAAACTCAGAGACAATGTTATCCATAAAATAACTTAGATGAATAGGATAAGAATATTGCCAAAGGCAAGCTTGGGCATTCATACTAGCTTCAGCCTATAAATAGAATATCTTCATCAGCCCAGAATGCAAATCCTGAAGAAATAGAACCGAAAAGCCAATAAATCACCCTAAAAAGGTTTATAGAAAAGATTAAGAACCTTATTGGAATCTGGGTAGTTCATCAGTTGAAGAATCTATTCTGTTTATATTGTGTAAATGAGAGACCTGAACTCTTAAATGAGAGACAACCGGACTCATACCCCATCCCTGTAAATGAGAGAGATCTTAGATTTGCCTTGGAGAGAGAGAGAGAGAGGTTTTGGGTTCACATCTTACAGGTCACTGAATCTCTTCTTTTGTTTGATTGATTGATGAGTCGATGCAAAAGACTAGAGTGAACAGGGGATCGCCAATTCTTTCTTCCATACTATAACTTGTGCATTTGGAAGTCAGCCCGGTGCAATAAAGGATGATCATAAATGATGGTTTAGGCTAAGCATCATCAAGCAACATCAGTGTCATATATACTCGTATATACACTCAATGCACCTGTATTTATGCTGTCTCATATATCAATATCTTCTCCCTCTATTGGCATTTTTCCAATCAAAATTTAGAGCAAAAGCAAGTTGCTGTGTGCAGTGCCGTTTACAGCCATTCATTTCGTTAATTTATTATTTCATGTGCGCGCACCGTAACATTCAGAAGTGGTTTCTCTCCCCATGTTTGAACCATGTGTGAGTTGAAGAGGCTTGGTTAAGAGGATGTAAACCCAGTTCTGGTTCTGGTTCTTATTCACTTTAAAAATATATTCAAAGTCTCAACATTCTAAGACAAATCTCAAATCTCTCGCTTACAGGGAGAGTTCTTCAATAGAGATACGGCTGATTGTTGAGAATCCATGAATATAATAATCATCGATCCTAAAGCTTGGTTTGTCAAGGGTTTTACCGTTATAAACTGAACGGTAAAACCGGAAGAGATGATCATTGGGGATGTTGGGACAAGAGGACAAGTAAAAAGGGAAATGACAAACTCCCTTCATAGTTCATACCCCTCTCCATTTCTGATTCTGCAACCTTCCGTCTTCTTGGGCGGTATTCCAACGGATTAGAGAACAAAGGTCAGTCTTTTGTATCTGGGTTCTCTTCCAAATTTGTTTTTGTGTAATGGGTTTTTAAGAAATATAAAAGAAAATTTTCTTACATTTGTATTTTTTATATTGATTTTATTTTAAAAATTTGAGAAATAATAAAGAACAAATTCGACATTTTACCTTTTTCCGTTTCTGTAAATATTTAATGACATGTCATCCACTGTGAGAATATTTAAGGATTAACTTGAGTAATTTTTCACCGTGAAAAGCACCATTTCCTTTTTCCGTTTCTGTAAATTTTTAATGACATGTCATCCATTGCGAGAATATTTAAGGATTAACTTAAGTAATTTTTCACCGTGAAAAGCACCATTTCCTTTTTCTCCGGGATTGACTAGAAGGTAAGCTATATGTTGGCTTTGTATGGGGTTCACAACCTCCATTCTTGTAGTAATAAATTTTTCTCTTGGCCGACGGCCCGGCTGCGGCGATTTCAATGATGTGGAAGAGAGGAAGAGTTATGTTGATCAGATGGTTTGCTACTGCAGATAATCTCATTTCATTTTCCTTCTTCTCCGCCATCTTCTTATCATGCTCCAGCCAGTTATTTTGCTCTGCAAGAGACACCATAACACCTAGCCAACCCATCTTCGACCGAGGAGTAGAACGAGATACTCTAGTTTCCACCGGAGGAATATTCGAATTAGGTTTCTTCACTCCTGGTGATGATTTCACCAATGGTATATCTACCAACAAAAGATACTTGGGGATATGGTATCATGGGTTGTCTCCTCGATCAGTTGTTTGGGTTGCCAACAGAAACCAACCAATCTTAGATAGACAAGGAGTGTTCCAAATAGGCCAGGACGGGAATCTTAATCTGCTAGATAAACTAGAAGGAAAAGTTGTTTGGTCCTCGTCGAAGGTTTCATCAGCTGCGACTGCTAATACAACTGCTAAGCTTATGGATACCGGGAACTTCATCTTGAGCGGAGGGGATCAAGCTCCTATATGGCAGAGCTTCATTTACGATGAAGCTAACCCATTCAATACATTCCTCCCAGGAATGAAGCTCGAAGTAAACCAGAAGCTACAGTCATGGATTGATGAATATGACCCAGCTTATGGAGACTTCATCTTTGAACGTTCAGGTCCAAATCAGTTCACTATCAAGAACAGGTCGACGCTTTACTGGAGAAGCGGATCGTCGGAGGATTTCTCTGTCTTGGAAGAGATGCCGAAATCAGTGCTCAACTTGCTACTAAACTACACGAGTGTCAAAAGAGACAGTCTTAGGAAATTCGACAATAACTCGAGACTGGTAATTGACCCATCTGGCCAAATCAAGCATTTGACCAAGGATAACAATAGCTGGAGTCTGTTATGGTTCCAGCCCAGCGACGATTGCAGCGTTGTCAGAGCCTGTGGTCCTAACGGTGTTTGCAACAGCAGTAGTACACCGGTCTGTTCATGTTTGCCGGGGTTCAACCCCAAAGAGTCGGAGGAATGGAATTCCGGCAAGTACTCCAATGGGTGCACGGGAAACACAGAAGAATGTAAAGAGATGAACTTCTTTTCTCTGTACTTTTCCAGAGTGAGAATACCCGAGTCATCATACCCGGAATCTGAGAATGAGAAAAGCTGCAGAGACGAGTGCCTTGACAAGTGCTGCTATGCTTACTCTTATTCATTTGAACCTTCCCTGCGCCTGCCTGAAGAAGCATCCCCGAGCTCTTTGGGAACTCATTCGTGCTGGATTTGGAGTTCAAGTGACAACCTAATAGATCTTCAGGTGGACAATTCCTATACTCAGGTTGATAGGAGGAGAAAGCTTTACTTTCGTGTGGCTAATTTCGATTCAGGTACACTTCCATTATATATCTCCCGTTATGTTTTTAGCCAAATTGAGATTTTCTATTTAATTTTTATTCTGTTTTAGAAAGTTGGAAAGTCAAAAAGTAAAACTCTAGACTTGTGATGGATTAGTTGAGTTAAGATCCGCGATCCTACAACTCCATTAATGATCTTAATTTAATTTTACTTAAGGATCGGTTTGGTTGGCGGTCCGGATTGAAATCGGAAGGGGAACTGAAATCCCCTCCGAACAGAATCGTATATTCCCAACCCTTGTTTGTATAGATGGGAATCTAAGTCGGATTTCAATCATTATTGTTTGATTCACCTAGAAGCCGAAATTAGAATCAATCGAAAATTTTCAGTTTTGTATCAGTTTATTAATATGTCAATAATATTGTTTTATTATTACTTTATTATTTATTTGTTAATATTATATTATTAGTTTATTAATATTTAGTAATTAATTGTTGTTGCTGTTTTGAAATGAGAGAAAAAAGAATTTTAATTATATACTGATAATTGATGAATATCTACAAGTATTTCTTCATCCTTTCCAACATTGTTTTGTTTTGAGTAAAAGATTTAAATCTCTCCTGAGGTTTTCGATGAATACTTATACCACTCTCATACTCCCCAATCAAGTTCAAGCCCACAACAAGAAATGACAACCCTTGAAACAACAAGAAATAGAAATGCACACCATGAGCTGATAATAGGCTTCTTGTAGATGAAGTGAGTAAGAATAAAAGCGAACGCAGACTCCTTTCTGTCGAATTTGTTTCTCTTATAATAAGATGGACCTTGTTCATTTCCTTTAATTTTTTCAACAATGTAATTAAAACCAGATTCAGAAGCCTTTCTTTGTAGGTGCTTTTGCTTCAGAGTTTGTAATTCTCTCTCGACCACTGCTAATAAATCAGATTCTGATCATCTCAAAGATTTCTTAGTCACAACCCATTCATAAGCACTTCCAGTTGAAGTTGTCCTGAAACTAGAGCATTGAACTTTATCACGAACATGATATTCTCAAACAGTAGGTATGCTACTATGAAAGGGAAAGACCTGGGCGCTAGGAGAATGTTCAAAAAGGAAACATAACAGATCACCCAAATAGGCAGATCAGCCTTTGGTATAAACATTGCCAATGGCAATGATAATGCAGAGCAATGTGAAGGAGTAGAACAGAAGAATCAATTTCCTTGAAGGGAAGAAGAGAACTATCAAGTTGTCCTTCTTCCAAATAAAATCTGCACCAGCACAAAAACAACTTGATCAGAGTTTTATCTTCCGGCTTTTATACATGATTTTCAAATGTAATGAAATGAGAAAACCTTGGAAGAAATAATACTAGGAAGACAATGGAAAGAGCTACATGGGACCTGAATGCAGGCGGTGCTGTTTTTTCTTGAATATGCTTCATAAGATTCTAGTATTCACAGAGTATACCTTGAAATTGTTGAGAAAGATGCCTGTAGGTCCATCAAAGTCAAAGAGAAGTAGAGGCAAAGGGACCATAAAGGGTCAAAATTAGGTTTTAAACAAAATTTACCCGCACATGATGTCACATACAAATGCATCTGAATGGTTTTTTAGTGGAGGGGAGACCTTTAATTTGTTGGATGACATCACCCAGTAAGAGAGGTCTTAGTCCATTTTGAAAAGAGAGGGGATGTTTAAGTATTTATGAGAAAAGTGAAGAGAGGGGAGGTTTTCCCTACTTATTTACCACTTAGTATTTCAAGATCAAACCAAAGACTATTAGAGCTAGGGTTAATTAAAGACCATGAAAGCTCAACATTTCTTTGAATGTATAGGTATTCACCTCTGGTGCTTAGGGTTTCCAATTTAAATTGTTTATATATCCCCTAGTAATTTAATTATAATTAGTACGGGGGATATTTTAGTAAATTCAATATGCGGCTCAGGAAGGGTCAGGTTTAGCCTAATACCTAGGGCTGTCAATGGGTGGAGTCTACCCGGCAAAACTGAACTGACAAAACTATAATGTAGTTTCTGGTTCTATATTTTTGTCCCGATTAATAACTGGGTCAAGACAGGATTTTGTTGTTTTGAACAGATTCAGACCCAAACTGATTATATGATCAATAATGTATTAAAATCTTTGTGTTATATTTTATGTTTGAAATGGTAAATTTCATAAAGAGTATATAAAATAATTATGGTCATAAACACATTTTATCCACAGTGTAGTGTTTTACTCTCAGTTTTATAGAAGTTATATTATCAAAATGAGGTTCTAAGTAGTTATTATGATTGGTAATTATAGATGAAAAGTAAATTGGGTCAGACCTGATTGTCCCGGAAAGCATTTGGTTCAGTTTTAGGTGTCTTGATTGCTAGTTAGAATGGTAAATTCAAAAATTTGACGTTTTTTCCCTTCCAAAAGATGGGAGGTCCCAAGATAAATTGAAAGATTTTTAAATTTTCAGATATGAAGAGAGTTGGCAGCCACCTTTTTAAGCTTAGGATGCATATTAGAACTGAAAAAACAAATTCAGATTTATTATAATTCACCTGTCGACACAATTCTCTTTCATAAATTGATATGGCTTATAGAAGAGCAACTCTTTCACAGAGGTATGCCTTTGTAAATATATAACCATTATTTGCAAAAAAAAAAAATGTGAACTTATGCTCATGCTTGGAAATTTCCATGCTGCTTTGTAAGTTGTTTCCTTGGTACAAGAAAATAATATTCCATATCTGTCTCAGTCATTGCCCATGCTTTCATGTTTACATGCAGGAAGACGGTGCAGTGCAAACTTTAGGTGGGATCCAACAATTGTGAATTGCATTCCAGGTTAGGATGCTTTATAATAAAGTAGTAGTTGATACGACTTGCAATCAAAGCTTGCCAAGCAAAATCGTCTTTCTACTTCAATTTGAAATGTCCAGAATACAAAATTTCAGCATCTAAATCAGATTTTTTTGCTCTTCTATTTCAGGTGCTGCTCAAGAAAGCCATTCCCCTAGGAAGCAATTGATATTTATAGTTGTTATACCCATAACAGCTGTGATAATTTTCTCTTGCATAGTTACTTTCCTCTGTTGTTTGAGGAGGATAGTTAAAGGAAAAGGTAAGTGAAACAGATAATGCATAGCCATTTCATATCCTAGAAAATCTATCCTTCAGAGATGCATCATCATCATCATCATCCTCCAAGCCTTGTCACAACTATATGACCTCGGCTAATGAATCCTGTTTCGCGCCATTCTGTTCTATTCAGTGTCATATTCGTTGTTACATTATGAGCAATTAAATCATTTCTTACTACTTCCAAGTCCTTCTCAGTCAGCCTCTTAACTCTTCTAGCCGCTTCAACTTCTAACAGATTATCACTTCTTCTAATGGGTGCTATAGATGGTCTTTAATATGTCATTATTTTGAATGTAATTTATGTTAAATACCAATAATGCTATTAGATGCCATAACTAATTAAGTCCTTATCCAAGTGAGCTTTTTCAAAGTTTATTCATTTGGAAAGTATGTTTTCGAAGTTTTTTTTTCTCCTAATCAGGTTACAGGGAAAACATTCAACCAACTTCTGCTTTTCATTTGGATGAAAGTGGGGAACGTCCTTCAGACATCCTAGATTCAGAAGAGTTTATAGAAGATGATAAAAAAGGCATAGGTGTACCATTTTTTAATTTTGAAACCATAGCAGCAGTTACTGAAAATTTCTCTGATTCAAATAAACTTGGACAAGGAGGATTTGGACCTGTCTACAAGGTATAATTTCTCTGCATAAATACAATGCACCCAAACACATTATGAAGAATGTTCGTGTGGTTACAGGGTCAATTGCCAGGAGGACAAGAAATAGCTGTAAAGAGGCTCTCAAGGAGTTCTGGACAAGGTCTAGAGGAATTCAAGAATGAGGTTCTCTTGATTTCCAAACTTCAACATAGGAATCTTGTTAGGCTTCTGGGTTACTCCATCAAAGGAGATGAGAAAATACTACTTTATGAATACATGCCTAACAAGAGTTTGGACAGCTTTATCTTTGGTGAGACCCTAAAACTTACAAACTATTGAGTTTTAACTCACACATCATATCATGATTAAATGTAATTATCTGTTACTAAGATTCTATGACTAAAACATTTTAATCAATCGTCACAATGGTAGATCAAACGCATCGTTTGTTATTGAATTGGGAAATGCGCTTCAACATCATAATGGGAATTGCTCGTGGACTTCTTTATCTTCACCAAGATTCAAGGTTGAGAGTTATCCACAGAGATCTGAAAACAAGTAATATTCTTTTGGATGAGGAGATGAACCCCAAAATTTCAGACTTTGGCCTGGCAAGGATCTTTGGTGGTAAACAGACTGAAGGGAATACCAGCAGAGTAGTTGGAACATAGTAAGTAGCAAGAATCCAACTTTAAGACTGTTCAGTTGTTGAAGCACATTTTTCCATTGTCCTCCAAAAATTGATTATTAAAAGTTCAGACCTAATTCTGCATCCAACCAATTGATTGTTTACTGTGGAATGTAGTGGATATATGTCTCCAGAGTATGCATTAGATGGTCTTTTCTCAATTAAATCAGATGTCTTCAGCTTTGGGGTGGTACTACTTGAAATCATCAGTGGCAAGAAGAATACAGGTTTTTACCAGTCAGAACACACATTGACCCTTCTGGGATATGTAAGTGATCAACATTTCTGAAACCCATCAAATTTTCTGCTCTCTATATGGTTCTTTATTATATTACTTTCATTTGAAACTTGTCTCAGGCATGGAAACTATGGAAAGAAGGCAAGATGTTGGCTTTGACAGACAAGTCATTATGTGAATCATGCAATGCATTTGAAGTTACTAAATGCATCCATGTTGCACTCTTGTGTGTACAAGAAGAGGCTGATGATCGCCCAACCATGTCAAATGTAATTCTCATGTTAGGCAGTGAAAGTGCAAATTTCCCGACTCCCAAACAGCCAGCTTTTATTGAAAGGAGAATTATATCTAGTTCAGGGCCTTCAGGCTCTTCTTCTAGTAAACCAGAAATAAGTGGTAGCAATCAGTTAACAGTTACTGTAGATGGTCGATAACAAGTTGTTCTCTCCCTACGGAATTTCAAATAAATCAATTGTAAAATTTCTCATTAACTGTTCCTTCAACCCATGAATCTGCATATTGTAATAATGTTCCTTCAACCCAAAAATAGAAACTCTAACTTACGGTTGTGCCTCTTCTTCCCCCTTCTTATTTATTTGTTTCTGGCTTTGATTTGAAGGTTTCACCTGGCAATCCTTCATATCAGTATTTTGACGGCAAAAAAAAAAAAAAAAGGGAAATTCTTTTTTTTTTTAACCCTAATCTTTACTTTACTCCTTGTGGAGGGGCAGCCACTGTAATTTTATTAATAATAATCGAGAAAAAAAACTATGATGGGGGACCTAGAAATCATACCCCTCTAGAAAATTTCTACATCCAACTCATCCCATAATAGTTCATGTACAAGTATTCGCAGACCGGGAGACACTGGAAAAGAATTAGCCCCTTTCAAAGCAGAGGAGATGCATCATCCCAAATAGTTGTTTAATTAATGCCATGTGGAACCTGTTCAATCTAATCCATTTACTATTACATTTAATTGGGATTGAAATTTCCTATTTGGAGTCGTGTAGCCAACTCCATTAGCTAGGAAAAATGCTGATTGAGTTGAGAGATAATATATGTTAGGTTTGATTAAGATTGAAAACAGTAGATTGATTACATTCCCATGTACACACTGATAATTTCATTCAATCTTACACTTGACTTGGATTGGATGCAGGTTGGAACAGAGCAGTATCCACTCGGTCAACGCAACTAACCATCTCAAGTACTAGGTCATGGGGTTGCAAGCTTGCTTAATCCATATTCCAACACAACCAAAGAAGATTGACCTAAGAATGTTCGGATTTGGGATAGTAGAGCTGCAATGGGTTCTCATCATCAAACGGTCAAACCCAATCCACCCATCTAAACTCCCCCCAAGATGGGTTTTCAACCAATAAACAATCTATAAAGAATGTTGGTGGTAGGGGTGTAAGCGAGTTGAGCGAACTCGTGACGTAGCTACTTGAGTTTGGCTCACTAAGTACTCAAACTTGGTTCAAACATTATTGAATCAAGTTCATTTGAATTGAGTAGTTAGTCAAGCTGAATTCAATCTTTGCAATGCCTGACTCGAGTAGTTCGCAAGCTTAATTGAACTTATAATAAAATATTATTTTGGATATATTTTTATCTATAATATATTATAAATTTATAGTTGAATTTTATAATATATTTATATTTATAAATATTTCATAATATTAATTTATTTATAATTTTGATACATAATAAAATGTTCTAACATATTTTTTTTATTTATAATATTTTAATATAATTTATTTGTAATTTTTAATATCAATTTATGTATAATTGTCTCAAGGCGAGTCAAGCTTGATTAGTTTGTGAGCATTGACTTGAATCAAATTTGAGTATGAAAATCAATGCTTAATCGAACTTGAATCAAGTCTCGAGCTCCAAATTTTTTAATCGAGCTCAATCTCAATTCTCAAACCACTCAAAACTTGACTTCATTACACCCATATAATGGGTAATGGGTGGATTTCAATGGGTTGAACGGGTTGGTTGGATAAAAAATTGCCACCTCTTTAATAATTACATGATTAACAGGATAAGGATAAGAATGGGGGACGGGCTAATGGTAATGGGCTACCCCTACCCCTGTTGAAGCAGAAAAAGGGCAAGAGGCTCAGGTACCGGTAGGAGTATTAATATGTAGAATATACAATCTTGTATTATTTTGTATGCATTTCCGAACTGGGCCTATGTGTTTGTGGATTTATTACTTAACCCGGAATGGACTCCCCACCAAGCGTGACCCACAGCCACAGGCGCCTCATAATCCATCCCCGTGCACTGGTCCGTTCTTGTCATGGGAGATGTTCCCAAATCACGGAAGGGATGGGCTGTGGGTGGGGCACGCGGTAAGACATCAATCAATCAGAGGCAAGGCCACTCAACCGTCTCAACGTACTCAGTTGCACCAAAGCAGCATCTCCTGCCTGGAGACAGCAAGAGTGAGACTGAGACATGGCTTCCAAAAAGAGGTCTAAAGCCCCAGATTAGCCAAGACTGTGCGCGAATGGATGTGGGTTTTTTTGGGACACCGGCAAATTAGAACCTCTGTTCTAAGTGTTACAGAGACCATCTCCGCAGTAACCAGAAGGATCAGTATGCAAGTGTCATGGCGGAGATTAGGGAACGTGACCACCCAATCGTCTCTTTTTCTGTCATTCCATCTTCATCTTCGCCGTCGCCACCACCTTCAACGACATCTTCTTCATCTTCTTTTGCATCCTTAGTGGGTTAGAAAGCATCGTCTAACCGTTGCTCAGGTTGCAGCAAGCGTGTGGGGTTACTGGATTTCACCTGCAGGTGTGGGAGCACATTCTGCTCGCTGCACCCCTATCCAGAAGAGCATGATTGCAGCTTCGATTTCAAGACTGCAGGGAGACTTGCCATAGCTGAGGCTAATGCAACAATCAAGGCCAACAAGCTACAGTATAGAACTTAAATGGAATTTGTTCCTTCTTTCTTTCTCATCACGACTAGGAGGGTTCTTACGATTTGACATTGGTCTGCTCATTGTTCCCATGTTCTTGAAGTATAGCAACTGAAGAAGCTAAGGTTTAGAATTTTTTTTTTCTTTTTCTTTGTTACACTTAAAAGTCTGAAATTTTGTTCAATAATTCAGTATATATTTTTTCCCTTTTTGTTCACTGATTGTGGTTTCTTCATTAAAGTAACTTCTGCAAAGTATGTTATATTGGGCTAAAATAATCTTGAACACTCTCCACTTTACATGTAACTGCTTCTGAAAGCAAGTTTGAATAAAACTAAGAACAGAAGTTCCTGTTTTGTATAAGCCAACAATGTATTGGTGTTATAGTTTACATGGCGTGTGTGACTTGAGATTAGTTTAGTTTAGTCCTTCCCGGTTTATGATTATGCATTTAATCCAATTAAAGAATCTATGATCAGAAGCTTCATGGTATAAAAAATATTCTTGAATTCAGTAACTAATTTGTCTGTGAGTGAAATAGCTGGTCTTGAAACTCATTTCAATGGATTGTTCATCTTCACCACCAAGATTCTAGCTTCAATATGTATGATTCAAAAGACAACGATCCTCTGGTAGATATTTTGATCATTTAGACCAAATGATGAATGATCAATGTTCAATAACAAGCTGAATTGTCTTGATTTTCCTTTTTTATCTTGAACGAAATAATTTAACCAAATGGGAGGATCTCTAAGACAGATATTAATTATCACCATCCTCCATTATCCTCCAACATTCTGGAAAGTTGAGTGGGGTTCTTGACTCTTAATTCAACAATACTTCTGAGTTATGACCTTATGGGGTATGAATTCAATTATCTTGCCTCAGGACTTAAGTGTCTTGAAAGTGATTAAGTACATTGTTCAGCTTTTCTGTTTCATTTTTTATTAACTGTAATGTACCTTATTGGATAAAAGAAAGGATCAAGGTAGTTGTAGAGAACTAAACGATGCTGCTGACAGTCTGGCCCAGGTTGACAAAGTGAAGTTTATGCCAAGAGTAAACAGATATAGACATCTAGTGTTATCCCTTTCCATAAATTTCTTGGCTTATTAACAAAAGAACTAAAAAATACAGTATGGCTGAACAAAATTATGCACACAGAATCACTTTGCCTTAATCTTCTCAGAAGTAGCTTGATTGTACCTGCAAGAGCTCAAGATGTGCCAATATTTTAGCAATTGTTGATTTTAGGGTAGGAGCTCCCTTCTGTGCAAGATCAATGAGCAAAGCTTGGGAAGGTTCCCCATATTGCACTCTGTGAGCCTGAATTCTGAAAATTCTCTCCAGCATCCAAAGTGCTTTCTCTTGACTCTTTACATTCCCTACTTCAAGAACTCTTAATATGGCCTGTACACCTAATGCTTTGACTATTACTTTGCTTCCACTTTCCCATGTCTCATTCTGCATGAGAGTCGATAGAGCACCAAGAATGGCCTCATCTGCTTCTCTGTCTTGACCTTCCAAACTTTGGAGTAGAAAAGGGATAGCACCAAATTTTATGAGACAAAATGTGTTTTTAACAAAGCAATATCCGTCATGAACTTCACAGAATGCTTCTACAGAGGGAGGAACACACAACCATCTGGATGTTCTAGACTTGCTTAAGGATGATGAATTATGTGATAGTTGAGCTAGTGAAGTTGCTGCTCTACATTTGACAACAGGTGACCCAGTTGAGAGTAACTTCACAAGTAAAGGAATCACTCCCTGTTCTGCTGATAGTAGCTGAAGTTTTTTATCTGAAGGGATGGTAAACCGAATCAGTATACCTGCAATGCTCTCTTCCATCCATTTACTTGTGGATGCTGAAGTTGTGGTGCATGTACCCATCAAGGATATGAGAATCGGCAGTAAATGTGCCTTTTTGAGTATATCTGTTGCTTTCTTGTCACTAACTGGAATATTACTCAGTAAGGCCAAAGCAGCAGCTTTTTCATCCTCAGATATTGACTCGGAGATGATATTCACAATGATATTGAGATGGAACTCCCCAAGTTCTTCAGTCAACTCTTTTGGCAAATCTTTAGTTAGATTATTCAGTACATTCAGGGCAACTGTTCTGATTTCAGTCCTTCTTTCAGTTAGGAAGGGCAGTAGAAGCTGAATTGCACCATTTTCTTTCATTCTAGATCTAACCTTGGATGCACTGGAGTGGATGACAATACTATTGAGTGCTCGTAAGAGGTGATACTGAATTACTGGGCTGGAGAGGCTTAGAAGTGATAGCATCTTTTGGGCCACATCTTGATTCACAAGAACAGAATCAGATTGGGCTATGCTAGCAAGAATGGCAGAAGCTGGTTCCCGTAGAGTCATGAGCACAGAAGTGACTGAGAAAAGGAGCTGGAGCAGAGAAGCTACAATGCCTGACCTAACTAAATGCTTGACATTTTGAGTTAATCTGGACAGATTCTGTAATGCCCCCAAAGCAGATAGTTTTGCTTCAAGCTTCCCTGAACTAAACATTTTGACTAGGGGCTCAATTGCTCCTTCTTCTCCAAGGGAAGCTCTGCTCTGGCCTGTGAGCTCCATTCTTGAAAGTGCTGTTGCCATGAGAATCTTACTCATATCAGAACCTACAAAAAGGTTTATAGAGAACTCAGCTCCATGTGGTCATAAGAATGTGACAGAAGGCATGCAAGTCCACTTCAAAATTGAAGTTCCAGGCTGAAGACAGCATAGCAGTAACAAGATTGATTTCTAGGCTCTGTTTATTTGCAATGCAATTTCATATGTACTAGCACAAATGGATGGGGGTGAAAATGAGAATTTTGCAAAATTTGCTATTTTTGCTTCTGGTTTTACTTCATTCAGCTTTAGTTTTTATTTTACTTTGTCTGCACTGCAAACAAACAAAGTAGAGTGACACCTATAATTAAACCAAAATTGTACTCAAACTCATCTGCACTCCCATACTTTTGCACCAAAGCAAATAAAATTGCACTGCAAACAAACAAAACAAGGCCGTAACTCCAAATTTAACTGGATAGATGCAGGTCCAGCAGTTCATAATGTAGTGAATAAGCAATTTCCCGAAAGTTCACACTAGTAACACTGGAATAAGAAACTTGCAAATGCAACAAAAATAATGGAAGGAAGCATCAAGAGAATGAAAGAATGAAAGAGAAAAAAAAAGAAAAACAGAAAATTTCAGCTTAAAAGACTTTACAATTACCTTCTTTTAGATATTGCACTAGTGGCTTGAAGTAACCAGCTTCTGCCATATGAAGAACATTTTGAGTATTACTTGACAAAGAATTCAACAACTTCCCAGCATCATGTGAAGCACAGGGTTCCTCTCCATTGCGCAGGGCAACCAACATAACAATACATCCTTGAATTCTGCCAACTCTTCGGCGAACCGCCTGGAGCTCCGACAGTTCCAGTAGGAGCCCAACAGCCTCCCTGCTCTCCTCAATATCGCGTGACAAAGACCGCACCAATGTCGACAGAGATCCAAGATCTGCCATCTTCTCCTGTACCATACTTAAACGCTGTAAGATATAATAGCAAAATTGCAGTCTCAATTACAAAATTAAGAAAACAAATCAATTTCCAAAACTCAAAAACAAGCAAATCACCTTGTTCTCTTCTTTCAAATGTGCAAGTCTTCTCAGTAACAAAATTATAGTCAACCTGTTACACTGCTTACTTGAACCCAATCGATTCAACAGAATTGGGATGATTCCTTCATCACTTATCCATTCATTCCTAACCAGTTTGTCTCTAATTAGAACACTTAACCCCGAAAGAGCAGCTTTAAATTCTTGGTCATTACCATATTTAAGCTGCAAAGCAACATCGTCGACATCAAGAACAACCCTATCTTCCTCCAATTCAAACTCCTCTTCCTCCTTAATTTCCAATTCAGCACCCAACTCCAATTCACGATCAACAACTACGTTCGTGTTGAACTTGGCATTAATCATTTCTTTGTGCAAAGCACCAATCTTCTGTTTAATCTCCGCAGACACATCGAGACTCGCCAACAGCACCAGGCCCAAACATCTCCCAAGATCATGGGTAACATCTTCAATCTGTTTCACCGGAGATCTCGAATTGGAGTTCCTGATCAGAGTTCTGGCACGCCTAATCTCTGTTTCCAGTGACTCAACCGCCTTTCGTATCTGGGACGTGTCCATGGCCTTATTGTTGATCCTTAAATCATTAAGGATGGGCGAGAATTTCTCGACGAAGACGGCGAATTCATTGAAGGTCTCCGGTTCGGTCTCAGAGTCTTTGGCAAGTGAAGCCACCTCGTCAGCAGACGCCAGTAACTCCGAGAGGAGTTGAGGGAAGCTCCGAGAATCCATTTGATTCATCTCTGTTTCTCCTGTTCCTCTCTGTTCTCCACTAGAATCTGATCCTTTCAGTGATTAAATAGTCAATAAGGGATAAGAAGAAATGAATGCAACTTCTGTGAGTCGTTCTCACCTTGTATGGATCAGTTAGTCAGGACCCGGTTGTAGATTGTTGAAAAAGGGAAAATCTATGATGAGAAAGGCATGATATTAGAAGAATTTTGATCATTCTTGTGAGTCGTTCTCACCTTGTAATTTCATGCCATCGTCATGGATGATGAAATAGAGTGGGAATTTAATCGATCTCTATCAAAACCTTCATAGCACAATTTTAGGGTCTTGTGTACGTCAATCCTTAGTTCAACATTGTTGCTATTCATTATTTTTTATTGCAATGGTAAATGAATGGCCTATTCTAATTTAAAAATTAAACAAATATTTAAGAAAAAAACAGTCAAAACTGTTATTCGAGTCAGATGGGTGGACGAGAAACAAGATGCCCAAGCCAACACCTACATGGACAATATATATATAGAAAACGGTAAATAGACCCCTAGCTCTAATGGCATTTCAGCCAGCTTGCTATGGGCCAGAATTGCTTGCCAGGGAACACATGAAGCCCTTTAAGAAGAAAAAGATTTATTTATTTATTCTTGTCGACTAGTCAATGAGTTAGTGACAAAGTGCATGAGAACATTGGCACATGGAGAACCTGCCTTTCTCATTCGATCCCTCTTCATCTCCTTAAACGTTTTTAGTATTTAATAATAAATAGATAATTGATAATACGAGGGTAATTTATAAAATATGTTACCTTTATTTTACAATAAAAATAAATTGAATTTAAATTCATCAATGTAATTTTGAATATTATTTTTTTATTTTTCTGGAATTGTTAAACATAAATGTAATTTTTTTGTATTACATTTGGACACTAGAATATAAAGAATTTATTTTATTTCTATCGGATTACACAAGATTAAAAGTGGCTTAATTGTTTATGCGTGCGTTTAAGGTTTGGCGTCGGGTGGTTTGTGTTCGAATCATGCCAGGTGCACCTTTTTTATAATAAACGCGCGCGCAGAAAACACCAATCCATGCCCTTTGTCTCTCCCTCTCTCTCAACTTTGATATTGATGCAATATCAATAAAATTTTATGATTTCTATGCATCATTTCTTCACATATACCTTTGGAATATACATTTTCTCTGTATCTATACACTAATTATGGTTATTTTTATCTTAAAAATATTGTTATTGATATGTTTATGGAATTTATATGCATTTTTTGGCGTATCCATATTTTTTCATCCATATCCATGCGTTTCAAAAGCGTATTCATATCCATATCCATATCTGAGTGGTCCGATATGATACCCGATACCGATACTTTAATCCTTAACTACACTTAATTTTTTTTTTTTTGTCTATGATATCATTTGACCCAAACCACTAACCACCACCTAAAAAGAAAAATAATTTGATTTCTCGGTAGACATTAAATTTTGTATTACATTTCCATCATTGATAAAATTATTTCTTATGTATAATATTTATTTTTGTTCAATATAATGAATGCATAATATTAGAGATGTACCTAACATTTAATTTTTTAAAAGTATATAACATTAGATATGCACCTGGATTTTTCCTTGCTTTTTTTTATTTTTGTGGATCTTTGCATTTTCTATTTTTAAAAATTTTATTATTTGACTATGACATTATTTCATTTCTAGGTAGATTTTAAATTTGGCATTCCATTTTCATCATTAATAAAAATACTTCTTACATCTCATACTTATTTATTATAAAATTGCTTGCCCATTACCAGAAGGGAAGAAAATGTTTTGTTTTCAAATTACTTTTCAAAATATTTTTTATACTATTAAAATTAATATTGTGGATTTAATTACAAGAATTTAATGATGAGAAAAATATATCTTAAATATAGGATTTAATGAGAGAGAATAGGAAAATATTTTTATTTCTAATTGGTTTTAAATTTTACATTCCATTTCCATCATTAATAAAAACATTTCTTATTTATCATACTTATTATTGTTTAAACATGGATTGGCCCATTTGACACAAAATGTTTAATATGTATGTTAAACATTTCTAATTGGTTTTAAACATGGATTGATCCATTTGACCCAAAATGGTTTAATTTCTTACCAGCACCTAAATGAAAACACTATTTTTTTAGGTAGATTTTAAAAATATAAGCTTTTATGTTATTGAAATTATTAATTTATTAACTATGGATTTAATTAATTGAACTTAATGATGAGAAGAAACAAAAATGACTTAAATATATAATTCAATGAACATGAATGCAAGTAAATAACTTAAGTGTTGGATTTAATGAGAGGGAATTGAATGCTTTAATATCTTAAAATTACCACTTTTTAACTCATTTAATATCAATAACTGATTACCATGTTTGCCCTTATTTTCTATCAATAAATTTAAATATAGAGAGATAAATTTTGTCCTCAAAAAATTTTAGAAATATTATTGAGGCCATTCATATTTTTTAAAATTATATATATATATATATATATATATATATATATATTAAACACCGGTATTAATTAGAGTCTTGAACTTCACTCCATGCCGCGTGAGAGATCCATAAATTTAATAATTTATTTTGTGGAAAAATTACTCGTCTTGTGTACAGATAACATTATTTTACTATTAAGAAGACACCACTCTGCAATACATTCATCTTTGTTAAAATGTGTGAGATGGTAACATTAGTGGATGTTCCTGTTGTTGCGAAATGATGCTATTCTCCAAATTTGTAAACTTGCTGGTTGAAGTTGAAGTAGTTGAACTTGTGGGCCATAAGCCCCAAGTTTCATTGATGAAGATCTCCACCTCTTGGCCATTATCGGGGACTACCGAAGGCTCATCCAACCTTCTTAATCTTCCGAGTTCTGATGCAACTTCCATCATTGTTGGCCTTTCCCTTCCCCTCGTATTCAAGCATCTCATTGCAAGGTTAGCAACTGCCCGGAGCTCCTCTGTTTTACCCTCCTGCTTAATTTGGGGATCAAGAATCTCAAAGAAGCGGTCTTCCCTCACTGACGAAGCAAAATATGTGACTAAACATCTATCTTCTGATGATCTACTGGAAGAAATTGGTTTTTCTCCTGTTAAGAGCTCTAGAAGAACTACCCCAAAACTGAAGACATCACTCTTCTCACTAAATTGGTATGACTGAAAGTACTCTGGGTCAAAGTATCCAAAGGTCCCTTGTACCGATGTAGTTAAGTGAGTTTTATCATTTTCAACCAATCTTGAAATCCCGAAGTCTGAAACCTTAGCTGTATATTTTTCATCCAAGAGTATGTTTGAAGATTTTATGTCCCTATGGTAAATTGGTATGGAGGCTGCTGAATGTAAGTAGGCAACTGCACTTGCAATTTCTGTGGCGATTTTTAAACGAATGTTCCATGAAAAGAGCAAGTCTTTGTTTTTCTCATGGATCCTTTCAGCAAGGTTTCCACCAGAGATGAACTCATAAATTAGTAGAGGAAATTCTGCATCTAAGCAACAACCAAACAGTTTAACCACATTCCTATGATTGATCTGTGAAAGTATGACAATTTCATTAATGAACTGCTTGAGCCGGTTTTCATCCACTATTTTTACCTTCTTGACGGCCACAATTCTTCCATCTGCTAACATGCCTTTGTATACTGTACCTTGGCCTCCCCTACCAAGAATTCGATCCTCATTGTAGTAGTCAGTTGCATTCTCTAGCTCCTTTGCTGTAAAAACTTTTAATTTCTCAAAACTGGTTTCATTTGACAAGATTTTCTCTTGTAATAATAAACCACCATTTCTTTGGAAGAAAATTTCTTTGCGTCTTCTCACATGCCTTTTCTTCAAAACACCATATAACCAGTAAATAGCAAGGAGCATTACTATACCCAAACCCACACCTACATAAAACATTAAAATTAAGGAGTCAAGAATTACTGAAAATTTGACAGTGGTTAATATGACAAACTTATATCTCATGAATTTGAAAGATTTTCCATCACCAAAACATATATTTGGACAGCATAATTTACCATATTGCCTAGAAAAGAAAGCTAAGTTACACAAGATTGTCCTCAAGGAAGCTTAATAGACCAGTCCCTAAGTTATCAACATCCTAGTTTTTTAACTGTCATTGACCTGGATGGTTGAACAACTCAAACCATTAGGTCTAGAAACCATCCAGGCAACTGGTTCCATTTTACCCCTAAACCACTCCTTTGCCAAAATCCATTTTTTAACTGTCATTGACCTGGATGGTTGAACAACTCAAACCATTAGGTCTAGAAACCATCCAGGCAACTGGTTCCATTTTACCCCTAAACCATTCCTTTGCCAAAATCCATTAATTCGGATAATCCATTTATTACTTGGGCAATGGTTTTTGTCCATTTATACTTTAATTATTTTTTTATTACTTTAAATTGCATCTGGTTATCCATTTGGACCTGACGATTTGACCTACAAACCACTGGAAAAAGCTGTTCCAATTCTAGATCAATTTTTAAAACATTGTTCCACATACTCTTAGTCTTAGTATGAGGTAGATTCTAATTCAACAACCCTAATTTTAAATTTTCCAATTACTAGTGTCTAAAGAGATAAATAGGCGTTGACTTTATAGATTGGGAATTTGTATTATGTAATGATATGTGCATATCTTTTTTGTTTCTCTATTCTTTAATTTTACGTGGATACCTCAGTAAAGGCAGACTTAAAAGAGAGGAAAAGCGGTTAGAAGAAGAGGCAGAAGTATAGCTTAACTCTTCTGGATGGAGGTCCGAGGTGTGGTGTTCTTTTTGAATTGAACTCGTTTGGAAAGAAATTTCAGAGAGCTGATGTATTGAGGTTTGAAATAGATTTTTGACAGTCAGCTGGTATATATTGCCTTCAAAAAAAATAAAAGTCAGCCGGTATATTGGGTCCAAGAGCAATTGTGTGTTTGGCAAGGTTTGTTTTTCTTTTGTTTGGAGGCGTATTATTTTTTAGGTTTTTGGATGGATTTCACATCTGCACCCTACCAGGGGGCGCCTCACAATGTCCCACAGCACATTCCTGCTGTGTATTAGGAACATTTTCGGGATGATGTATCAAAAATGATGATATCATTATTGGGAAATGTTCCTAAAACATGGTGAGAATGTGCTATGAGACGTTGTAGGGCACAGATCTGAACTCTTTTGGACGTCTGATATATACCCTTCGTGTTTTGACTTTCCTGATCTGGGTCCCATCCTCCTTCGGCCCTCTTTTAACTTTTCTACTCCTTTTTTTTTGTTTTTAATATATATATATATATATATATATATATATATATTTATATTTACATATAAAACTCTAAGCAAAGAGTCTTTCTTTAAAAAAAAAAAAAAAGGGTCCACAACAAAAATTAGAGCGGAAACAAAGAACCCCACAACAGAAACTTTATAAACCAAACCAAAGAGCCCCAACTCAAGGCCACAAGCCATCAAAAAGAGATAGGGCCCAGACTAAAAAGCAAACAAGGAGTGTGAAAGAACAACAAGAGTATCACCAGTAGTACATTTAGAGCTCTCTCCTCTGCCCCTTCTTCATTTCCTTTAATTTTGTGTTTGGTTTGAAGGAAAAGGTAGGTAAAGGAAAGGAAAAAACCTCATACAAGGAGTGTAAAAGTTTCCTTACCTTTTCTTTTCTTTCCCTGCTTTTTCCTTCAAACCAAACACAGACTAAGAGACCATATTAAGAGTGTTAAGGCTGCTCCTGGCATGGGATACTACTTTTCCATCTCAGAAAGCCAGAGAGATTCCTCTTTCCCTCCCAAAACTAAAATCCCCAACCGTTTGCTCACCTCAACATCAACTGCCGCCACCCTCTGTCCAAAGTTAAGAGTACTAATAGGCATTACTCGATTTGCCCTCCCGAAGGATTTTGTAAGAGAGAGTTCTTTGGGAACTAACTCTCCTAGGCTAGATCGCCTCTAATCTTTCCCAGACCATGTAGGAACTAAGAAGCAACCGGAGAATGTATCTAGGAAGCAGGCCCATCAGCCTTTCTCCTGGAACACAAAAGAAGAGCAAGACAAAGGCCCAGGCCCAGCAGAGCAATGGAGCTGAACCACCGCTGAAGTTCCTAACTGCTGCTCCCAAACTCCCCGTAGTCCCCTCTCCAAGACCAAAAGAAATTAAACTTGAAGGAGCAAATAAATTAAGCACTCTCACCTGTCACCTGTAACAAGAACGGTTGATCATGAGGCGACTGCAAGAATCTGAATCTGAGGGTCGGTCAAACACACCACCTCAGAGAACGTCCCCTCCATTGGAAACCTGAAACACAATGATTTCTGACGCAGCGTGGACGCGATGAGAACCGGATCTGGCTATGTAAGTACCGGGCGTTCGCTAGTACCTAGCGAATAACACCGATTTCTCTAGGAGAGAGAAAAGGTGGCGAAAATAGGAAGAAGAGAACTTGAAGAAATTCTGAAATCTGAAATATGAATTGATGAATAACTTTGGGAAAATAGCAGTATTTATAATACATTTGGGAATTGTAAAAGGACCAGGAAAGAACATGAGTCTTGATCTTGATCTTGATTCTCTTGGGCTGTCTTGATAAGGTCGAACCCTCTTGGAATTCTTGGGCTTGATCTTCCACCGTCCGATCTCCCTGGCTCTCCTTATGCATGAATCTGGGAGTTTTGGATTTCTTGATGCTTCTTGGAGTCTTTGTTGGATCTTGATTGGAGTCTTGAATTCTTGCTAATCTTGGAAGAGTTTTGATAATCTTGGATTCTTGATAAGTCTTGGAGTCTTGGAAGAGTCTTAATGGACCTTGAATTATCCTATTATCCTTTCTTGACTTATCTTGGACTCTTGACCTTATCCTAGGAGCTGCCGCCCCTAGGGGTGAAATGGGCCTTGGGATGGGCCTCCATCATTTTCCCCCACTTGGATAGAACTTGACCCCGAGTCGTGACGAGGATAGGCAAGTGTTATCTCTGGCAGGTACCGGTGAAGGTCAGCAATGTTGAAGGTCTTGGATATACCCATATGATCTGGTAGGTCCACTATATAGGCATTATCATTAATCTTCTTCACGATCTTGTATGGACCATACTTCCGAGGCTTCAACTTGTTGTAGGTACCTACGGGAATTCTTTCCTTCCTTAAGAAGACCATAACCTCATCACCTATATCAAACACTTGAGGTCGGCGGTGTTTGTCTGCGGCCATCTTGTACTTGGCGTTGGATTGCTCTAGTTTCTGCTTCACGGCGTCTTGGACGGACCGGATTTGTTTTGCCATCTGTTCTGCTGAGATACTGGCGCTGGGTACCTTGGGTAGTTTTACTAAATCCAGTGCATGGTTAGGGACCTTCATGTACACGATGGAGAATGGGGATCTGCCTGTAGAACTATGCACTGCATTGTTATAGGCGAACTCAGCCTGGGCTATGGCGAAGTCCCACTGTTTCGGCCGTTCCCGGCATATGCTGCGAATTAAATTCCCTAAGGTTCGATTTACCACTTCTGTTTGTCCATTTGTCTACGGATGGGCTGTACTGCTGAAATTAAGTGATGAATCAAACATCCTCCACAGGGTCATCCAAAAGTGACTGAGGAACCATGTGTCACGATCTGAAGTGATGGTCTTGGGTACCCCATGTAAGCAAACAATCTCCCTGAAAAATAATTTGGCTGTTGCGGATGCATTTGCTGTTTTCTTGCATGGGAGGAAGTGAGCCATTTTTGAGAACCTATCAACCACCACGAAGACGGAATCCATGTTCCTCTGGGTCTTTGGCAAGCCTAGCACAAAATCCATGGACAAGTCTTCTCATATGGCAGTAGGAACGGGTAGGGGCATGTAAAGACCTGTGTTCTGGGTTTGTCCCTTAGTTGTCTGACAAACATAGCACCTTCTTACGATGGTAGACACGTCCCTTCTCAATTTCGGCCAGTAATATCGCCCCTTAACAGCTTCTATTGTTTTGTCCCTTCCCAAGTGTCCTGTTAGTCCACCCCCATGCAAATCCCTGATGATCTTTTCGCGGAGGGAGGTGCAAGGGATACACAGTTGTTTCCCTTTCATAAGGAACCCGTCATAAATAAAGAAGTCTTTTGCTGACTGCTTATTCACACATTTCTCCCATACCTGTTGGAAGTCTTCATCTTGGGCATATAAGTCTTTTTTGCACTCAAAACCCACAATCTCAACGTTGAGGGTCTTGATGAGAGCTACACGCCTACTAAGTGCATCAGCCACTTTATTTTGCTGTCCTGTCTTATACACAATTTTATATGGGAACTTGTCTAGGAAAGCAGACCATCTGGCATGTAAATCACTCCTTAATTACCTTTGCCACTAAGATATTTTAGGGCCTGGTGGTCAGTAAAGAGAACAAATTCTTTTGCAATTAAATAGTGTTCCCATGTTTTCAAGGCTCTTATCACAGCATAAAATTCCTTGTCATAGGTATACCACTTTCTCCTGGCTTCACATAATTTTTCACTAAAGAAAGCAATGGGTCTTTTCTCTTGGGACAATACAGCCCCTATGCCAACTCCACTGGCGTCACATTCAACTTCAAATAATTTATTGAAATCTGGTAAGGCAAGAACAGGAGCAGTACATAACTTTTCTTTTATGAGAGCAAAACTTTGCTCTTGTTCTTCCCCCCATTGAAATTTCCCATTTTTCAAGCATTCAGTAATGGGAGCCATGATACTACTAAAATTCTTAATAAAACGCCTATAGAAGGTTGCCAACCCATGAAATCGCCTGACATCTGTGACAGTGGATGGGGTCGGCCACTCCCTAATGGCTTTCACCTTTTCCTCATCTACTTTCACACCATCCTTGCTTATAATAAATCTCAGGAATAATAAATTATCATTCATAAAGATGCATTTCTTCAAATTAGCATATAATTTATTTTCCCTCAATGTTTTCAGGACCTCCCTAATATGTCCCACATGCTCAGTGATAGACTTGCTGCATATCAAAATATCATCAAAATAGACTACCACAAATTTACCAATGAAGGGACGCAATACCTGGTTCATCAGCCTCATGAAAGTGCTGGGTGCGTTGGTTAGTCCAAAGGGCATGACCAACCACTCGAACAAGCCATCTCTAGTCTTGAAGGCTGTCTTCCATTCATCTCCGGGACGGATTCTGATTTGATGATATCCACTCCTGAGATTTATTTTTGAGAAAACTACAACTCCGATTAGTTGATCCAGCATGTCGTCCAGCCTAGGAATGGGAAAATTATACCCAATGGTGATCTTGTTAATGGCCCTGCTGTCGACACACATTCTCCAACTGCCATCCTTCTTAGGTGTTAATAAGGCAAGTACTGCACAAGGACTCATGTTGATTTGAATGTGTCCCTTTTTCAATAATTCTTCTACCTTTTCTCGTAAAATTTCATTCTCCTTGGGACTCATCCTGTAATGTGGGAGGTTAGGTAGACTAGCGCTTGGAACAAAATCAATATAGTGCTGTATATCTCTCATGGGAGGGAGTTCATTTGGTAACTCCTCTGGAACTACATCATTAAATTCATCCAGTAGTCCCTGTATTTCAGCTGGAATTGTATTTTCTCCATTAACATCTTCTCCTTTTACTACTAACAAATGTATCTCATGAGTATCCTTACATTCTTTAACAAATTCAGCATGATGATGGGTGATGGTAAGAAAATTTTTCTCATGTGCCTTTGGAGTATTTGCAATATTTTTTTCTGCTATGGGTAACAAAGTATAACGTGTACCTTCTTTTTCAAGTTGGTAGGTATTCTTCCTACCCATGTGCCTTGCATTTGTATCAAATTGCCAAGGCCTCCCTAACAAAATATGGCAAGCATCCATATCTACAATATCACAATATGCTTCATCATGGTACTTACCAATTGAAAAAGGTACCTTGCAGCGTTCTTCCACTCGTACGTCGCCTCCTTCCTTGATCCATCCAATTGTGTATGGGTTGGGATGTTTTTCAGGAATCAACTGTAATTGTTGGATGACATCCCTGCAAATAATATTTTCCTGACTACCACTGTCAATAATTAAATTAAATAATTTTTCCTTGACAGTACATTTGGTACGAAATAATCTGTGCCTTTGAGAAGTATCCTTATTTTTCTGGGACAATATTAATTTTCTTACCACACAAGTATACTCCTCATGTTCATATGGACCCTCTTCATCCTCCCCATCAGGTCCACAATATACTTCCTCCTCAATATCTTCTTCCTCCTCCCTTTCTACCATATTAACTGCCTTCCTTCTGGGACAGTCACTGGATCTATGTCCAACCTCATTACATTTAAAACATTTAATAGGAGCAGGCCTTGCATAAGGGTTACTGGGTTTAGGAGGGTTAGAAGGATTACCTCGGGTATGTCCTCCTGTAGTAGCCTTACCGGCGTTACTTGTACTTGCCGGGTGAGAAGGTTGTACTGCCGGAACTGATTTGTTCCTGTCGACAGTTGCCGGTCTGTTGTCGCTCCCGCTGTACCGGCGATAATTATCACTGCGTGCCTTGTCCTGGAACATTAATTCTGCTTTCAAGGCTAGGTTCCTTGCTTCCTGCACACTAAGAACCATCTGTACCCCAATTTTATCTCTGATAGACGGTCTTAAACCGCTTAGATAACGGGCCGCCTGCTAGTTATCACTTTCAGATAATTGATTTCTTTCAGCTAATCTCAAAAATTCAGATGTATATTCATTAACACTACGAGAACCCTGCGCACACCTTTGATAAGATTCAAACATATAATGTTCATAGTCAGGAGGTAAAAATCTACCTCTGATTAATTGTTTCATGTGCCTCTAGGTTCGAACAGGACCCCTTCCTTCTCTCATCCGAGTCTCTCTCATCCGTTCCCACCAAACAGATGCGCCTCCCTTTAATCGGAAAGCTACTAATTTTACCCTTCGTTCCTTTGGTATTTTCATGTAATCAAAGAACCTATCAACTTCTGTGATCCAATCCAGAAGTCCCTCTATATAAAGATCTCCACTAAAAGTAGGAATATCTACCTTGAGTTTAAATTCATCATTATTCCTACGGGGGTTGAAATTACCTTGATTGTGCCAATTTCTACCGTTTCTGTCGTTGCTGGGCAGAACTGGAGCACCACCAAATTCGAAATCATCATCACTGTCGTCGTCAAGAACTGGACGTCGGGACGCAGTAGCGACGGGTGGTCTGTCGTGGTCGTCTCCTACGATCTGCTGTGGATTTTCCCGGATTCATGGGACAACCTCCCGTAACAAGATTTGCAGTTGTTCAGTCACCTCTGCCAACTGCCGTTCGATGTTATGTATGGCTGTACGCTGCTCTTCGATTGCTCTCCAAACAGCTGGGAACCCCTGATCTCCGTCACGGGGTGGGTTGCGACTGCTATCGTCTGGGTTGGACATGACTGGGCGAATTCCCTACTCTGATACCACCTGACGCAGCGTGGACGCGATGGGAACCGGAGCTGGCTATGCAAGCACCGGGTGTTTGCTAGCACCTAGCGAATAACACCGATTTCTCTAGGAGAGAGAAAAGGTGGCGAAAATAGGAAGAAGAGAACTTGAAGAAATAACAGTATTTATAATACATTTGGGAATTGTAAAAGGACCAGGAAAGAACATGAGTCTTGATCTTGATCTTGATCCTCTTGGGCTGTCTTGATAAGGTCGAACCCTCTTGGAATTCTTGGGCTTGATCTTCCACCGTTTGATCTCCCTGGCTCTCCTTATGCATGAATCTGGAAGTCTTGGATTTCTTGATGCTTCTTAGAGTCTTTGTTGGATCTTGATTGGAGTCTTGAATTCTTGCTAATCTTGGATTCTTGATAAGTCTTGGAGTCTTGGAAGAGTCTTAATAGACCTTGAATTATCCTATTATCCTTTCTTGACTTATCTTGTACTCTTGACCTTATCCTAGGAGCTGCCGCCCCTAGGGGTGAGATGGGCCTTGGGATGTGCCTCCATCAATTTCCCTTGCTAACTTTTTCCCTAGTTTAATTTCCCCTAGCATTTGCTTGAAAATCAGCTCTCTTCATCAGCGTAGGCTGCAACATTGCTGCCCTACCTTGCCGTGTTGAAGTCCTCCTCCCCAAAGAGTTATCTTCTCTTTCTACTGCTAAACTTTGGACTAACAATCTCACTGCACCCAATTACTTCTTCCAACTCAGACAGTTCTCATCAACAACCACAAAGCCCCTCAACACATCGTTTGTAACCTCTGTGAAACCCAGCCGAAACAACCTCCTCCTCCCATGCTTTCTTTGTTATTATTCATGGAGCAAGTTTTTAGAATAATTAACCCATGCTTCATGCATGGTGCCTTATCAAGTTTCTGAAGAAAAAGAAAAATGCTTTATAGCTAAGAAAAATACTTTTCTGAGAAATCTAATATAAAAAAGAGTTCTTTTATTAGCCAGCATCAATGAATCGAGAAGAAATTATAGGTCGTAGACATGATCAAGCTAGCAAAAATCCAATCTATCCTGGGAAGTTAACACATGGCCTGTCTGAGTCCCCTTGTTTGATATACAGATTGAGCATATCGATCACCTCTCTAAATCAAAAAAGACAGAATGTAGAAACATATACCACAGAGGCACAGATCGTATAGGATAACCCTTCAGATTATTTTTCCGGTTTAAATCTAGAGATGGCAACACAGGATATCCATGAAAACTGCCCTTTTCATTCTTAAACGTTAAACCTGATTAAGCATTCTTAATCTCAAACCATCCCAAATTGGTTTAACTTTCATTTCAATTTCCCAAATTCATCCCGTCTCAAACCTATTAAATCCATCATGATCCATTTCATCTGATTATCATTTGCTCAGGTCTTTACCAAAAAAAAAATTGCTCAGGTGGGTTTAAATTAATGAATCAAGTTGGGGCAGTACCATATATTAAAAATTAAAAAGAAAAAAGAAACCATTGTTCAACATCCAGTGTACAAAATAAAACGTTGAAAAATAAATAAAATTAATTTTGAGTGACATAAGACAATTATCATTACAATAACCCTTATTAAACTCTAATCGTCCACATAATAGATATACGTCAGATTTGAGTATCAGGTCTTCTAAGGTCAAAACTCAAACTTATGCCTAATCCTACGTAATTTTACTATCCCTATTTAAATTATCAGTCATATAATTATTTGGATGCTCCCACCCACTCGGGATTTCCTACTCACTTTTTCAACCTATTCTCTACCCGCCTTGAATTGGAGCCACACACTCTATTATAAATTAAGAGATATGTGGCTTCAATTCACCGCGGGTAGAAAGTGGATAGGAGAAGTTTGTAGTAAATTTGGGCTCGCTTCCACCCACCCCGTTGCGGATTTGGCGAAATCCATGCATACGCGCTGGCTCACAGTCATATGGGTGCCGGTGAATAATTAACAGAGATCGTTACCCCATATCGTTGTTCATGTAATTAATCTAGGTTGCAGTTAAATGAGACGGGACTCCTGAAAGCAAAAACTGTGCAAAACTCTTGACATCTAATTACACATGCAAAATATCTCCCCATGAATTTATTAAACAGACGTGCGGCTGGATGCCATTCTCTTAGAATGTCCTCACAGCTTTTGCTTTCAGGAGATCCAGATCCGCCATTTGGATAAGCTTTAGGGATTTGTATTTTATGCACAAAGTCCTGGTTTTAGGCTTTGTGCTTTGGAGAAAAAAAGAGTTTTTTTTTGCTTTAAATTATAAGACTTTGAAAAGTAATTATTACCAAACCTTTTGTTTTTTCACAGCTCGAAGTTAGAAACAAGAGCTTATCCAAACAGAGTGTAATTTACTTATATCTTTTTTGGGGTTATGTTGGTAACTCCATTTCATCTCACCAGCTATCAAGCCCATGCAGAGGTTATGTTGGGCGATTTTGGAGTCAGATCACTTTATTCGGATGTAATATATAAAGGAATACTTTAGCTAGCTAGCGTAGAACTTGTTACCTACGGTGGTTTGTATCACCGGAAATTTTGTTGGAGCAATGCAAGGAGATCCGTTCTTTGTTCCATCGCCTATGGTACCAGGAGGGCAGGAGCAATAGTAACCCCCAGGCGTGTTATGGCAAATCCTCTGGCAGTCATTTTTATTTTCATCTTCGCATTCGTTTATGTCTACAATTCATTTATGACAACTCCGATCGGTCACTAGATTAGACGACCACAGTATATATATATATAATCAAATTTTTGTAAAGCATTCATGTACGTAGAAGACAGATCTAGTAGATTACCTTGGCATCCATCCTCGAGATAAGGGTTGCCCTGGTAACCTTGAGAGCAGTTGCAAAGATATCCGAGACCGTTGGGAGAATTATAGCAATCGCTGTTCTTGCCGCAAGCATAAGAAGGGTATATCCTTGAAACAGTTTCGCAGGTCTCGTTCTCTATTGCCCAGTCCAGGACGAGTGGGAGATTATGTCCATATCTTTCGTAGAAATGCGAGAGATCATCTACTGAGAATCTGTACCAGTCATAGTCCACCAAGAAAGCATAGCTGCAGGGATTGAAATTCCAGACACGGGTGTGGTTCTCATAGCTCGAAACATGCACATTGAATTTCTTGAACCCCTTTGGTATGGAGGTCTGACAACAACCGATACCTGTGCAAGACCCATTGATCACACTTTCTTTGTCGCTGCAAGCCATGGAACACCCGCTCCTGAAATTCCGGCCTTCAGAGCCTATTATTTGGGACAAAGTGTCGCACCCAATTGTAGTGAATCTATTGTGAGTGTCGGAGAACGTAAAGGGAGAATCATCAAGATCTACCAAGGAATACCATGACTCAGTTTCACTTCCTGAACGATCGTAGCAATTGTTTCCCATGGAGCCATAGATTCGCAATTGGGTAAGTGATGGCGAGATATCTAAAATTTCCAGCTTACTAGTTGATATGAATAGCTTGGGAGGGTCGAAAGTATGATTGCAGGTTAGGTCGTATCCTTCTCTGTAACAGTCTGGGTAGTCCAAGCCGAAGGGGTAGGGAGCGGTGATGTTTCCGCATTTCTCTTGGCATCCAGGCTTTGCCACTGACGCGATCGCTGGCCGCAACAAAATGAGTTGAATCATCAGCATAACCAAAGCCATCGTCGTTCCTGATGAGTGATGATAGCGTTGGTTTGGCGTCTTAGAACGTCTGGTCGATATGGGTATCTCATTAATAGAGCAGGCTTGATAGACCTGTATGATTAGTTTATTCTTCGTCTTGACTTTTGTATCATTTGATTCTTTCAAAGAAAATAACATTTCATTTGTAATTAATTCTTGATTCCGACCTTGACCATTCCTGCAGCATCACCCTTTCCTTTCAAATTTACCTGTAACTGGTAAGGGGGAGGGAGTGGTTTGTGCAGGATAGTTTCTTAGTTTTGAGAAAACTGGTTTACATAATTCTTTTTTAAAAAACTGTATTTTTTTTTCTCAAGAGAAAATCTAAAAGGTTAGCTTTTCCAATCTTGTGCATCTAAACTGGTTTTGGTCAGCTCTATTTAGCTTTATAATATAGTCAATAATAATAATGAGGGTGCATATGAACTGTACTCCTCGCAAGAAGAGATTTTTAAAATAGTTGGATGGGATCATATGGTGAATAGCTAGGCCTTATTATGGTCCCCAGCTATCCACCATGTGATCCAGATTCTGAAAGGAATCCCCATTGACGGGTTCCCAAGTTGGCCTGAGTCAATTGCTACGATTGATTGACCTATGAGACATATGTACCTTTACCTTTAAAACTTTATGCAACTTGGAATCTTCCTGCAAATCATGCATAGAAATAGCATATGCACAGCGTTGAGCTCGGAATTATGAAGTACAACTTTTCGTTTAAAGAATTCTCCACTAGATTTTGAATAATTCTACTTCAGAACGTATTTGGGAAGAAAGTCATAAAAGAATTGGTCATTGATGTTTTAAAATAAATTTATGCCATCCATTTTAAAGCAAGTTGATCTTTCAACTTTCAATGATGTTAAGAACTAAGAAGGTGCAAGGTTTGGGTTTTTTTAATTTTCGGGCCAGGTGCGGGCCTAGCCCTTAGGTAGTCCAAACTCGGTCCAATTATATATATTTATACACATATGTGTATATATATAAATGTTGCAATTATATATATATATATATATATATATATATATATATATATATATATATTTATGTATAACATTTGTATAGATATTTTGCATACATATTTACATACATATGTATGTATATTTGCATAAATACATTTATATATGTATAATTTTAGAATGGGTTCATTGATCAATCTAAACCCAGCTTGGACCTAAGTCCAACCCGAATACATCAAATTATAAGGTGGGCTGAGCTTGACCTTGGGCTCAAACTGGGCTCGGGCCTTAAGTCGAAATTTTAAGGATGGGGTTGAGTTGACTATAAACCCGGCCCAACCCACCCGACTTGCTCCCCTACTTTTAGGGGTTGATTTTTTTTTTTGAAAGCAAATATATACTGTGCAAATACATAAAAAAAAATATAAAATATAAAGTTTTACACTCTTATTTCTTCCAAACCGATCCTTAAATTGGGTTTTGAGTTGGTGCAGAGCTTCAAAACTTCGAGATTTTTCGGTCAATGGATTATGTGTTTCTCTTTTTGGTGGCTTTTATTTCTTTCGGTGGGGTCTATCATTGGTGGGTTATGGGGTGGTGTGCTCTTGAATTCCTTTTTGTTGGGCTTCGGGTGGCTTTGGCAATTTTGTATATCTTGTATATAGCTCTGACATTTCTAGGTGGGCCTTATTTTTCTCATACCGTATGTTTGTAATTTTCCTTTCCCTTTTAATAGTAAAAAACTTTGTTTTTACGAACAAGAAAATAGCACACCTTATTTTATTTGGATGGTTGGCTTTTTAGAACATTTCTTTTAAGGGTAAAAGGTTTCTAAAACATCAATAAACCTTCTTTGATCTATATCTGGTAACCATCAAAAGGTCCAATCTAATGGGCTTTGGCAAATGCAAGAAATATTCGCTATCAATCTCATATTCCAATCCCTCAATCCCTCGTTACAGATAGCGATGGAAATAAAAAATACTAGATAATGAGAATTTTTGAGTTTTAATAATGACTCTCGCACCTGTACTTTTAGGTGGGGGTGCAATTTGGGCGGACCCAGCCCGAGCCTGAACTAGTCAAATTCAGAATTTCACATGGGTTGGGCTTAGAGTTATTGGGATGGGTTTGGGTTTTTTATTTTTTGAGCCAGGTTCGAGCCTAGCTCTTAGGTAGTTCAAATCCGATTCAATTATATACATTTCACATATATGTGTATATATGTAAATGTTGCAATTACATATATATATATATATATATATATATATATACATATTTTTATGTATAATATTTGTATAGATATTTTACATACATATTTACATACATATATATGTATGTATATTTGCATAAATATATTTATATATGTATAATTTTAGAGTGGATTCATTGATCAACCCGAACCCAATCCGGACCCAATCCGGGCCCAAGCCCAACCCGAATTCATCAAATTACAAGGTCGGTTGAGCTTGACCTTGGGCTCAAACTGGGCTTGGGCCTTAAGCCAAAATTTTAGGGAACGGCCTGGGTTTACCATAAACCCAACCCAACCCGCCCGACTTGCACCCCTACTTTTAGGGGTTGATTTTTTTTGAAAGCAATTAAAAGCTCAACTGCATAAGAGACCAGGACGGGTTGTCCTTCATTCTTAATGAGAGATAAGAGGCAAATAGAAACTGCTTTCATTGGCAAGCAGTGAAGAAATGATCAATGGTTTCTTCAAATTCCAGGCAAAGCGGGCTAGTGCAGTCAACTTTCATGATATTTTCTCTAGTTTCCCTTGACAAACAAAATTGTAGATTCTGGGGGGATATCCTTAATCCCCTCTAGAAATTCTTCCAAGAGAATCCAGAGGAAACCAATTGGCCTGCTATTTCAAATTGGAGGAGTTTGAAAACAATGCTGCAAGTAAATCGGCCATGAGGAGCGAGTGAACAAACTAGTCAATTTCTCTCCATATAAGGGCTGGATGGGAGTTCAATTTGGTGAATTTGGTTGGTCCTAGAGTGGTTGAAAAGATTTCTAACAATATCTGTATTTCAAGCACAGCTTGTTTAAAGTCGATTAAATTGGATACCTTTAGATTCATTTGCTCTTCGGTTTGAGGTGCAAAGTAGAAGATAACCAAGGATTTCTTGTCAATCTTACTATTTAAATACTTACGAAAATGATATATTAAAGAAAAGGTGATTGGAGCATATATCCCTTGTGAAAAGACTAAATCAACTCCTTTTAATTTTTTTTTTTTTTGTTATAAATTAGGAGGTTTTGTCTTTTCGAAGAAGCCTATTCACTAGGAATATGCCCTAATCACCCTGCACCCTATATTTACAGAAAATTTATATTACTAAATAAATATTTTCTACATGATAGAATATGAAGTGTGTTGTATTCCAACCGAATAAGCCATCAATCTGAAACTATTATTGTGCATGGTTCCTCTTATTACAGTTAAAAATATTACATTTGACAAACAACTTTAAATTTATTGGAAGTAAGAAGCATACCTTTACTACATAGAAATTACACATAATCGAGAGAATGAATTCTTTACAGAAATTAAAGAAAGGAAGATGGGGCTTGAAGTCCAAATATCAAACAATCATCGTCCAGTATCCAGTGGTTTTACCACATGATGATCCCTTAAACTATCAAACCCATTGGTGTTACGGCTATGAAAATCTGAAGTCTCACCAAGCAAATGCTCTACCTCTTCAGAATTTTGTCCCACCCATGGATGTTTATCAATCTTCCTCAAACCCTCTAACTCCATCGCTACCTCCATCATTGAAGGTCTTTCTTCCCCATTCAGCTTTAAACATCTTTTGGCAAGTATGGTTACTTCCTTAAGTTGATCTCTATCGCATTCACTCATCACTCTATCCTCCAAAATCTCATCAACTTTGTCCTCTTTCATTAGAGTAACAAAATGCATAGCCAAATTTCTCTCTTGTTCAGGTCTGTCGAAGGATAGTACTTGCCTTCCCGTCAATAGCTCAACAAGAACAACACCAAAGCTATAAATATCGCTCTTCTCTGTCAATTGGCTTGTATGTAAGTATTCTGGGTCTAAATAGCCCATAGTCCCTTGTACTAATGTTGTAAATTGAGTTTGGTCCAAAGGAACTAACCTTGAAGCCCCAAAATCTGAAACTTTTGCCATGTAATTATCATCCAAGAGTATATTAGTAGACTTAATATCTCTATGAATAATTGGTGGAGAGGCAGCAGAGTGCAAGTAGGCAAGTGCTGATGCAACTTGTGCAGCTACACTTAAACGGTTTTCCCATGGAAGTGATGATTTATTCTCCTCATCATGGATGTGATGAAACAAAGTTCCATTTGTAACAAACTCATACACTAACAATGGAACTTCAGTCTCCAAGCAGCAACCCAAGAGCTTAACCACATTTCTATGGTTAATTTGGGAGAGAATAATCACCTCATTAACAAACTGCTCAATTTGACTTTCATCAACAATTTTGGACTTCTTAATGGCAACTGATCTATTATCTGGTAGAATTCCTTTATATACTGTACCATATCCTCCACGACCAAGAACACGGCTCACATCATAGTTATCAGTTGCCTTTTCAAGCTCCTCTGCAGTAAAGATTTTAGTAGATTCCATAGAAGCATCACATGAAGAGAGTTGTTGCTTTAATAAAAGACCTCCATTCTGTCGAAAAAATTTTTCTCGAAGTTTATAAAGCCGTCTTTTTTGGAATCCCCAATATATCCAAGAGGCACCAAAAAGTAGAAATAAGATGCCCAAGCTAATACCTACATATATTTGAGAAATTATTATTATTATTGCCAAAGAAAGAACTTCAGTTGGACAGTTTCCTTTACTTTTCTTTGTTCTCAGTCCCGAAAACAGAACAAAATCAGTTGGTTTGAAATCAGATTGGTTCTTTTTGAAACAAAAACATGGAGAATTTGTTCTTGGTTTTTTAAAAGATCGTGTTTTTCCCATTGATGTGGTGATTTTAAGAATAAATAAAAAAAAAATGTCATGTTGTAGATCACCTCATAGAATATATGAAAACTTAAGAAACGAATGTCATATTTAGTATTTTTTTAATAAACAAATTGGACCGGTTAGGCAATTACTAGGGGAAGATGGATGGATGAAAGAGAAAAGAGAATATGATCAAGAGGGAATGTAGCACTTCTCTGGTCTTCATGTTTTCTGTTTTCAAATAATTTGTCCTAGAAAGGGGCACATGCCATTAATTACGGCATAACATCTCATTAATCCTCAAGGTGTTCGACATGGTTGGGCACTGCTTCAGTTGAGCTCGGCCTTATTGGGCTTCAAGCTGGCCCCAGAAAGTCATGGCGATTTTTCTTAAAGCATTGAGACTAGTAAGAACAGATTCCTTAACCCAACTGACCAATATGAGACCAGCCCAGACCTGAGTCCAATCCGAATATGTCAATTTTCAGTTTAGGTCGGGCCTTGGTTGGGCAGAATTGGGATTAACGTGAACCTTAGTATGGGTTGGGCCTAGGCCTAAGTCTTGGGTTGGGTTTGGATAATCCCTCAAACCAAGCCCAGCCTACCCAAGCTGTACCTTGGGACGTACCTGGAAAATATGATTACCCACATTGCCTATTAGGATTTTGGACCCATTTGGGAGGCATTCATACAGCGGTTTCTGGATTCTGGCATTGAAAAGTGGGCCCCACATAGAAATCAATGTTTGGTGAAAAGCCCAGAAATACGATTTCTTGAGCTAAGAAATCAATCAATTTCTGGTAAAGCTAGTTTTAGTAACTTCTTCAATTTGGTTCAGTCCACATAGCTCAATAAAAACTTACCCAAACAAGCTCTTAGAAGAAGCCTGTGTGCCGTCGACCAGGACCAATGTTGTCAACCTTGATTTGGGTCGTTAAACCAGTGAACCAACCGGTATCCTACATGACTTTCTGGTTCAAAATTATAGACTAGATTTGGATTGCCACCATGTATTTTCCGAGTAATTACACTTAACTTCCAAACTTTTATTCATGACAAAGACACCTAGACTTATGGACAATCTAATATAAGTTCAGCTTCCGTCAGGGCAAAGCCCATTAGAGCAACTTTTACAGCCATGTATTGAGAATATCTCCAAATGCAAGGTTGTAAATGGCACTTGGAACAGTCTCGACATGGGTTTGCCCTGAGGGAAACCGATCTCACCAAATATAGACTAAGTTTGTAAGGACTAGAAATACAAATTTTAGAATACAAAACCTTCCAATTTATATTATTTTGTATATATTTATGCTGTACATATTTATATTTGTACATGAGGAAAATGAAACAAATGTTGTCTCTCTGCCAGCATAGATTTAGATACAAAAATTAAAGACAATTGCGAACAAAGAAAAAGAAGCGTTGAATGGGTATTATCGTATTTTTCTTTTTTTTACTGAGAATCCCATTAACAGGGTGGAGACAAAATGCTGGAATCTGATTATTTAGGTTGTGTTTGGTTTTAAAGAGAAGGTAGGAAAACGAAAGGAAATATGTATAAAATTTGTATAGGCTTCTCTACCTGTTCCTCCAAGCCAAATACAGCCTTTCGGTGGATATTTGTTACAAACATGGTCTTCAAAACTAGACCAGACCTGATGGTTGGACCAGAAAAACTGTGAACCGATCAGGTGAGGTGACTGATTCGGTTTTACCTTAGAATCGTTATTTTCTCAAAAACCGTTGATCTGGTCAATAAACCACTGAACCAGGTGGTCAAACTGTTCAACGGTTTGGCTGGTTTTTATTTTTTTATCAGAATGGACAATCTATTCGGTTTAAACGGTCAGACTGTTTGACCCGGGAACCGGACCCTAACCAGTTCGTTGCCCAGTTTCGTTTTTAAAAACCATGGTTACAAATGAAAGTTGCTCGGAGAGCTAAGTAAGAGCTAAGCAACACCACCTGCAAAGTTCAGGGTGGCAGTACCGTAATTCACTGTAGTAATTTTTTTCTGGTGATAAGAATGAGTGTTTAGGGAATACGGTTGGACTATAGGACACCATTTTTCTCTTGATAAAATTTTAAGCACTGTTTGATTGGCGGGAATAGGAGTCTGGAATCTGAATTCCCATTCCCATTTGAGGGAATGATCATACGATTCATACCTTGCCCTCCCTTGGGAATGAAATCCCATTCTCATTCCTGTCTGAACCAAACAAATTGTGAAAATAGATCATTATGATTCTGACTCTGATTCGGGCTGAGAACCAAACGGACTCTTAGAACGTATATGATTCTAGCACAGCCAAAGCCTTGTTTTCCACCTCTTTTACAAGGACTAGTGTGTGAGCAGAAGCGACCCCACCAGGATTCAAACTGTTCACGGGTAGGTGTGGTCTTTAACTAGTTAGATCTTGGAATATTTATAACACAGAGCTAAAATCCTAATTAATTGTAAGTTGAGAAAGTTACATCTGGTTAATGTTAGAGAGGAACCGATCTCATTAATGCAATATTAATTTGAGTGTGGAGTTCATGATGAATACCTAAGGCGACTTGCATCACCGGGAATTTCTTCTTTTGAAGAGCGGTACAACCAGTTGCAGTTTTTCTTCCGTCTCCCTCCATACCAGGTGGGCAGGAGCAGGTGTAATTGCCAGGCGTATTAGTGCAAATAGCTGAAGGAGCATCGCAGTCATTTGTAGCTGGATCAGCGCATTCATTTACATCTGCAATAACCCATATGATATGCAATTTAGATCATACGATGAAGATGAGATATCTACATACATATACTTAGGATGAGATTCAGAAAAGGATTGTATATACATATACCTTGGCATCCGTCATCGAGGTAAGGATTGCCTTGATAACCAGGAGAACATTTGCAGAGATATCCAAGACCGTTGGGGGAGTTGAAGCACTCGCTGTTATTCCGGCAAGCATAAGAGGGGTCGCTTCTTGAAACATTTTCACACGAATACTCCTCTATTGCCCAGTCAAGAACCAACGGAACGTTTTCTCTGTTTCGATTATAGAAATCCATATAACCCCCTAGATCAGAAACTGAGAAGTTGTACCACTCATAGTTAACCAGGAAAGCATAGGCGCATGGGTTGAAATCCAAGACGTTGGTGTGGTTATTGAAGCTGTTGAGATACAACTCAAAGCTTTTGAAACCCTTTGGAATGGAAGTCTGGCAGCAGCCGATGCCTGAACAAGAGTTGTTGATAGGGCTTTGTTGGTCGTCGCAAATCATGGAACATCCACTTGTAAAGTTGCGGCCGTTGTAGCCAGTTATACGAGCATCAGAGTCGCAACCAATGACTGTGAATCTATTGTGGGTCTCGGAGAAAGTATATGGTCTAGCACTCAGATTGAGCCAGGGAAAGGACCAAAAATTCCCCGAAGTATTGTAGCAGTCATAGCCTATATAGTTCAGGATGTGCAGTTGGCCTTCTAATGATATTTCTATTACTTCGACGTTACTATAAAGCAACTGGGGAGGGTTGGAACTTCTGTTGCAGTGCAGGTCGAACCCTTCTCTGAAACAGCTTGGGTTGTCGTCCAAGCCGAACGGGTAGGGAACTGTGACACTCCCACAATTTTCTTGACAACCGGTTTTTGCTGTTGACACGGTTGATGATACGGCCGTCGTCGACGGTGGCCACCACAAAAGGAGCTGAAGCCATAGCAGGACCAGGACCAGCACCACGAAAGCAGCCATTAATTAATTGTTACTGGAGCCTCTCAGTTTGGTTTTCAACCATTTATAGACTCGAGGCAAGGCAAATATTTGGTAAACGAGCGAGAAAATCAAAGCTTTGGTTTTGTGAGTTTCTACCCATGCGAATCACACAATTGTCATATGTATTCATATCTTTGAGCGTGTTGGACACGAAGTGTCATTTGAATATCGATTGTTGACCCGCCCGTCATCCACTTGCCCGGAATCTTTGTCTTGCTAGTTGCTGCGTGGTTCTTTGCAACCCGCGTTTGAAAAATTATAACATTTGTGTTCATTTCTCTTCTCCCAATTATGTCGTGAGAAGTCCAAAAATTCATAGCCATGCATTTGGAATTAGGGGTAAAAATATGAGTCTAGATCGTCCCCACATTCATACCCACCCATTCATTAATTTGGAATATCTCCCTTGTTAGAATTTCCTATTTCTATGTCACAAATGTAAAAGATTCATAGATTTTCCCTACTGTGGATTCAATTTATGATGCCAGAACAACATGATACCAGAAAAATATAGAACAAATCACCCGGCCTCGTAAAAGTGATAGAACTAATAAGGTGGATTTTCATCGAATATTCAAGGGGGGATTTTGATTTGTCCAAGTCTTTCGGGCGACATAAATTTTTCCTAACTGTTTTCTTTATATATTAGATAATCAACCCATACCCAATGTTTTATTGTAATGGCAATGCACGCCAATTCCAGAGTTCACGGGTGGGACTATGATATCAAAAAGATATGATAAGGGGAAAATAATCAGGAGTGGATTTTGATTGGTCAAAACTCCATAGTGCAAAAGTTTGTATGCCATATTTAATTATATACGTTGTATTCATATTAAAAAGGTGGCGGAAGAAAAATGAATGAGAAATTCAGAACCACAGGCCAGTAATGTCAACACCTTACTATTATTTACAAATATATATTTCCAAGAACTAACCTCAAGAAAAAATTATATCAGCAACCACCTCTTGATACGAAGTCTTACCAACTACATATATATATTTGAAAGAACTAACCTCAATAAAAAATTATATCGGCAGCCACCTCAATAAAATAAAATAAAATTTCTTTTTTTTTGAATTGGTAAAGTAAATTAAATTAAAAAGTAAGAAAGTATATAAGAAGTATACAAAAATGAGTAGGGACGCAAATGGAACGGATCACATCCTATTAGATTCGAGATTCAGTCCTATTTGGTCGAATTTGGATCACCCCCTGGTCGGATCTACTTATTTAGTCGAATTTGGATCACCCCCTGATCAGATCTGCTTATTATAACCCTTTTTTGCTTGAAGATTTAAGGAAATGTTTTGTGTTTTGTTTTGGGGGTATTATTTGAAAATAAAATAAAATTTACTACTAATAAATTGTAAGATTTCTCTTTAAAAGATAAAAAATGAATACTTATTTAGCTCTTAAAATAAGATTCTTCTTGAGAGATAAGAATTAATAAAAAAAAAAAAAGACCAAAAATTGATTTCATGTTGCAAAGTGCCAACCAGTTGGGCAGGGGGAGGGGGCTATCGGTTTGGAAGACAGGCTAATTGATTCCATCTTTCTGTTGTGTTTTTCCAAATCTTTTAAAAGCTTGTTTGTATTGAAAATTTATAATTTATTTTATATTTTATTTTTCAATTATCATTTTTTATCCCTCCTATGTTTCATTCATTTTTAGGTACATATTTCAGGTATCATTGATTTTTCCTTTTCTTTCAAATTCAACTATGATACCAGAAAGACATCGTACTAGAAAAACTTACATCCAATTAAACGATATCATAATAGACATCGGTGAATGAAGTGGTATTCACCAAAGTTTAAAGAGTGCTTTGATTGGTAAAAACTCTTCCAGTACCATGCTTTTCGGTATCATATTCTGTTCATTTTCAACTCTTGATTTAGTCGCTAATATCTAAATGGTTCTTCGTAAGCAATTAATGTAATTGATTGCTAAATTGTAAAATCTGAAAATGAAATATCTCTACAAAATACCTAGCAAAGTATTATGAAACAGCATAAAAAAAAACAATATGGAAACATCAGACCCAAAGGGAGTCTTTAGAGTAGACCTGGCAAAAATTTGATCCAACTTGCAAACCCGACCCAACCCAACCTGAAAAAACAGGGTTAAGGTGTCATATTTAGCTACCTGAATGTGAGAATGACTCGACCCGACCCAACTCGGAAAAAATAGGGTTAAGGTCTCATACTTTAAGGTTAATCCCTTTACTTTTCACATTTTTCATGTAGTTTTTATTTTTTTATTTTTTTAAATTTCAGTTACTTTTTGGGATGACCCAAATTGACCCATGGGTCAACCCTAAACCAAACATTTAGGGTTAGGGTCTAGCATTTGATAACCCAACCTAAATTCAATCCAACACGAACCCACCCCACCCAACCTGATTGCCAGGTCTACTTTAGAGTCCTTTTATGAAATGGTCAGATGAAGAAGAACCAGTATTCTTCTACCTAAAGCCAATATTTAATTTATAAATAAATCTGATACAACTTATAGCTCAATCTAAAATAGAAATCCTAATTGTATGGGTTATGGTTGAGCTGGCCTGGGATGCCATGTGACACCCCTACGACCACCCTATCTCTTCGACTACATTAGTACCACATAGGATGGATAAGCAAAATCAAGAAGAGGAGCCCCATATGGATAAGAATGACAGATCCATTGGGGATTATGATTCATCTCGAAAACCTTGGCGGACAACCTCATTTCGATAACCCCAGAAGCCCCATTTGAATCGGACACAGATCTTTGGCTATAAATAGGTAACCTCTTCTCAAGGTAAGAGACTTTTGAACTCTTCAACTTCCATACTGTTATTTTGCTTCTGCTTGGAACGGCATTGCTCTCAACTGCTCGGCCTGACCACCCATCTTTCCTTATTGACTTGAGCATCGGAGTATCTACTTGGGGAATAACTCCTCGTGCCTCTAATCTCTTTCTTGGTTTCAGATCTTGTTGTACGACTTCATTCTTCCACCTCAACCTCACCAGTAGTTGATAGGACTATCTGACTGTAACCCCAGTTTGAGACACATCAGATCGAACAAAATCACTAAGAAACTACCAACCGACACCAGCATTATGTAAAAAAATGGTGATAGAAGAATACAGGGGCTTTTTGAAAAGTAGAAAATCAATTATTGCAAAGGGGATGCATGTTATGTTCTTTAATTTGAACTAATTTTATTGTTGTGAGTTCTAAAAAACAAATCAAATTCATCTCCTTGAAAATGAAACAAAAATGCATTCCTGAATTTCTGGTTTAAATCCGGTGATCGATCGATTTTTAAGTTTCCAAGACTTGTTTTTATTTTAGAAGCTATTGATATGATTATTCAAAAAATAAGCGTTGTGTTTTTTTTGAAACGAAAAAAAAAAACAATTACTAACCGGGCATGAATTATTTACTTTTGAATGATATTGCTTATCTGGACTTGGGAAAGCTGGTCAAATGGCATTGGAAACGATTGTTTAATTAATATTTTATATTTTAAAATAAATAAATAACTTTGACGTCAGAGGTCAGACCTTTGTTTTCTCTGCTTATTAATCGAAGGAACGTAAGGTTAGGACTCGGCAATTCAGGACCAAGTTGTTTGATGAATGATCAAAATATGTCGTTTTTAACGGTGAACCAGTCTTCCCTTCCAGCGTAGGGGACGCGCGGTTAATTGGACTGTAAATCTTCACGCAAAGTGATTTCGGTTGGATGTCAAGCAAGAAAAGTCGTTTGATCAAATCGTAGGGCCCCTTAACATTGATAAATGTGATGAATCTGAATCCTTGCCATTGGTCCTTATTCTTCCCATCCTTACTCAAAAGGAAAGTAGCATTAGGGTTACAGTCTACGGATCATCAGTAAGATGGGACCAGATGTAAATTATTGAGAATATGTCTTTGTAACGGTCATTATCAAGATAAGGTTTGAATCGGCCATTGATGCAAGAAACAATTACTATAATAATATAATTTTTCTTTTAATGTAAATTATATAGGAATGGAAATGGGGTAGGTTCACCCTGTAGTTAAGACACTCTATACCATCCCCACTCCGTCCCTAGTGTTAGTCAGGTTTAGGGCAAGGCACCCACTTTCCCATTAGGAACGGGGAATTTTCGAATTTCCACACATCATCCTTAGTGTTGGGCAAGTTTAGGGTAAGGCACCCACTCTTCATCAAGGATAGAGAATCATCGCATTTTCACTACCTCGTCCCCAGTGTTAGGCAGGTTCAGGGCAAACACCCACTCCCCATTAGGAACAGGGAATCGTTGAATATTCCCCACCTCGTCCTTATGGAGAATCCTACAATTTTCATTGCCCTGTCCCTAGTGTAAGGTGGGTTCAAGGCAAGACACTCAATCCCTATCAACTCAATATTCAATTTGATGACAAAAATGATCAAAAAGATATATTAAGTATTAGCCACATGGTAAATTTCTAAAAGTATCTTTAATTTTCAAAAATGTAACTTTATGAAAATTTTGCAATTTTTTTTACATTTGTATAATTTTGATTTTTTTTTTCAAATTTATTTTTAAATTATTATTAAATAATTTATTTTCTTTTTACATGGTTTATTTAAAGAATTACACGAACATGTCTTATATTTTCTAATATAAATTAATCAATACATTCCTTTTTCTTTTACTATACTAATCTATCTTAATAATTTGTCTAATTATTGGTTCAAATTATAGTTTTCCCTTTCACATATTCATTTATCTTCAATAATTTTCAATAATTTACAATGAAAACTACATAATTTTTCAATAGGTTTTTGAAATCTATCAAATGTAATAAGTTTTTCTAAAGTTTCCGAAATATTTCAATAATTTTAAATAATTATTTAATACATTTTAAATAAACTTTCAAAAATTTTATATCTTTTAATTTCCAAAATGTTATTTTACAAAAATGTAGTTTTATGAAATTTTGTGAAATAATTATTACATTTGTGTAATTATGGAGATTTATTGAAAGTTATTCTAAATTGTTATTAAATATTTATTTATATTAGGTAGTTTACTAACAAAATTTCACTAATTTATCTTTTATTTTTCAATATAAATTAATTAATAATTTCATCTTCCAACATTATAATATTTTATTCGCCAATTTGCATTTGGTAATTAAACATAATAATAGCAATAACTAAAATTTTATACTTTTTGATAATTGTTAAATATAATTCTCAATTTTATAGAAATTAGTTAAAGAGTTTCTAATTTCTATAAAATGTTATTAATCAACATGAATGTAACAGTATTTACCTAAAATACTTTAAAAAGTCATGATGAGTTAATTAATATCAATACCTACTAATTTTTGGTAATTTATTAACTGTATGTATTAACTTTTGGTAATAACAATATTTAATACTCATTAAATATAGTTTGGATTAAATATTAACGATATTTAACTATCTATTAATTAATATTAACATCTTAAATGAGATAGAGTGAATATAGATAGGGGGGGGGATAGATTTTAGGAATTGATTGGAGAGTGAGGTAAATTGATACACATTCCTAATGGCTTAGAACAGATACCTTAGGAGAGATTTTAGGAATATTTTTAGGAAGTTGAGTTGGGAATAGTAAAATGGCTTAATGGGAGTAGTGGATAAGGGATAGGAGAGAGCCAAGGAGAAGCATGCTGATGTTGACCATCTTATATACATATATATAGATAGATAAATAGAATGACATGAACTGTATGTATTGAATATCTATTGTTTTTTTTAGGTCTTTCATCCAATTTTTAAACAAACCGTAAGATCACTATTCAACTGGTATCTAGGGTTCAAAATTTCGGTACATCCTAATACACTGGAATGTGTATATTGGGTTTTGTCCAACACGCTTTATATTTATTTTATTTTCTTTTTTCCAAAATTTTACACGGGATCAGACTTTGAAAGGCCAGCCTCTTGACATCAAATATGTATTTAATATTTAATGTAATATGATATGATATGATACATCCTTCCCTAAAAGTGGTAACCAAACAAACAGATGCTAATGAAACATTTATGAATGGTTCTGATTGTTAAAGCTTTTGTACTTGTTGCATCATGGAGATTTTTTCAAGTAGTCTTGTGCTGCATTCTAAATTATGATCAACAAGAAAGATATAAATTCAGACAAAGTATTAAATGACAATATTTTTTTTGCTGCAGTGCAATTTTATTTTTACTAGTATAAATGCATAGGAGTGCAAATGAAAAAAAATATAAATTCTTATTTAATTTTGTTTTGGGTTTCACTTATTGTTTTCAAAACTGGATCGGACCGGACAGTCAGGTCGGAAAAATCGGGAACCGGTCGATTTTCTCCAAAACTGGATTTTTGCCAAAAAATATTGATTTGTTCAACAAACCACTGACCCAGACAGTTACCGTTTGAATCGTTCAATGGTTTTGACCGTATTTTTATTTTTTATCAGAACGGGCTGACCGTTTGACTCGAAAACTAGACCCCTAACTGGTTCGTTCTCCACATCAGTTTTAAAAACCTTGGTTTCACTTTATTCTACTTCATATCTTAATTTATATCATTTGTAATGCAATCAAACAATATACACTAAAATTTCAGACAAAAATAGGCCAGAATTTACACTCAAATCATTTACACTGCCATAAATTCGTATCAGTGATTTTTTTATTTTTTTTGCATTGCAACCAAACACAGCCTAAGCATCAAAGTGATCCGAAATACAATTAGCTTTGAGAGTTGAGATTGGATTAAACGACATTGAATGTGGTCGCATCAATTTCATTTTTAGAGAATAAAAACCTACATTCATCGATCGAGACTGATTGGTAGTCTTAGTCATAGAGTCTTAGAGGTGGCAGTATGGACCGTGGACGTTAAAGAGAATCATTGGAAAAAGGAAGTCTCTAGCTAAACAAAATTCTCTCTCTTATGTATGTTGATTGGGTATTTATAAAAGTAATGTGGGATTTAAAGAAACATGCAAATTGTAAAAATATAATTCTTGATTGGGTATTGCTTTTTGGTTGAGAATTAGTCATATCAACTAATTACAAATTAAGTTAATGCATTATTTGAGTTTACATGAAAAACAATGGAAATTAATGAGATAATGGCAAGATAACTGGAAGCCGATCCAGTGGTTGTACATAATATCGGACCCAACCTAACCTATTTAACCAATTGGTGAATTAATCCATTTCCAACCTACTAAGAGGTTGTTCGACGACATGATTGATTTTGTTTTTATAAATTAAAATAACCGATATGTCAACAAAGTCAATCATGTTGCCAAACAACCCTAAATGGGTGGATTGAGTGGGTCACAAGAGTTGGGTCTGAAATCGCCTCCTCTAGACCAAATTAATATCCGTTTACTTTTTGTTTTATAACTTCTTTTTTTCCACATCAAACACAATTTATTGCACAAAACAAAAAAGAATTTATTAAAAGAAGAAAAGAAAGAAATATACAGAGCAGTCCAGCTCAAAACAACAACGAGCAACCGGACCTAACCCACACAAAAATCAAAAAGGACAACCCAACAGAAACAAACAAAAACCGACCTCAACGACTCAGAGCACTCCTCAGGACCGAGAAAAGCCCAACACCTGAACCCACAAGCACAAATTAAAAAGAAGACCCACTAGGCCACAAGACATGGACAGAGCCGAGTGAAAACTGAAGACCCTGCCTCGACCTCCTTATTCCCTGCCCCTAACACTATTGGAGCCCTTTCTACCCGGATTGAAACAAGAGCTGTCTGGATTGGATTGTTTAGCTGAATAAAATTTTTACCAATTTTCTTAAGTTCCTACACCCAGGAAGACCCCATTTTTGTAGCACTCAGTAGTACTCACCTTCAAACATAGCTTTAAATTCACTACAAAGAAAGGACATTAGACAAACTGAACAAGCAAAATGGGCTTTGAAGTTGAAATATCAAATAATCATCGCCCACCATCCAGTGGTATTACCACATGATCCCTTAAACTGTCAAACCCAATGGTGTTACAGCAGCTATGAAAATCTGAAGTTTCACTAAGCAAATACTCTGCCTCTTCAGAATTATGTTCTACCCATGGATGACTATCAGACACTCTCAAACCCTCTTACTCTACTGCCACTTCCTTCATTGTAGGTCTTTCCTCCCCATTCAGTTTTAAACATCTTTTGGCAATCATGGTCACCTCCCTTAGCTGATCACTATTGCATTCGTTTGTCACTCGATCCTCCAAAATCTCATTAACTTTGTCTTCTTTCATTAGAGCCATAAAATGCATAGCCAGATTTCTCTCTTGTTCCGGTCTATCAAAGGAGAGTGCCTGCCTTCCTGTTAATAGCTCCACAAGAACTTCTCCAAAGCTATAAACATCACTCTTCACTGTCAATTGGCTTGTATGAAGATATTCTGGGTCTAAATATCCCATGGTCCCTCGTACTAATGTTGTAAGTTGAGTTTGGTTTAGTGGAACCAACCTTGAAGCTCCAAAATCTGAAACTTTTGCCATGTAATTATCATCCAAGAGAATATTAGTAGACTTGATATCTCTATGAATAACTGGTGGAGAAGCAGAAGAGTGTAAGTAAGCAAGTGCTGATGCAGTTTCTGCAGCTATAGTTAAACGGTTTTTCCATGGAAGTGATGATTTATTCTCCTCATCGTGGATGTGATGTGACAAAGTTCTATTTGTAACAAATTCATACACCAGCAATGGAACTTCATTCTCCAGGCAACAACCCAAGAGCTTCACCGCATTTTTATGATTAATTTGGGAGAGAATAATCACCTCACTGATGAACTACTCAATTTGACTTTCATCAATAATTTTCGATTTCTTAATGGCAACCAATGTATTATCTGGTAAAATTCCTTGATATACTACTGTACCTTGCCCTCCCCGGCCAAGGATACGGCTGATGTCATAGTTATTAGTTGCCTTCTCAAGCTCTTCTGCAGTAAAGATTCTAGCTGTTTCCATAGAAGCATTGCGTGAAGACAGTTGTTGCTTTAATAACAAACCTCCATTCTGTTGAAAAAAATGTTCTCGCAGTTTATGAAGCCGTCTCTTTTGGAATCCTCAATACATCCAAAGAAGCACCAATAAGTAGAAACAAGATGCTTTGTGTATACATTTGAATTACTACAAGCAAATGTTCATACATTTGAAAATATGCATATAATTGATCAAACGTTATAGTAGCCAAACAAACAACTTCAGTTGGATAGATTTTTTTTTTTCAGTTGGATGTCGATAATTTCCTTACCCTTCTTTTTCTATATTTATAATTTTAGAATATATAAAAAAAATTAAGAAATGAATGTCATATTTAGTAATTTTCTAGAAAATTTTCTAGAAAATCCCCAATACATTATTTTTTTTAAGCATGCATCATAGTCAAACTCAACAGCTAGGTACGATATATTGGCAAATGTTTTCAAGTCCAATTGAACCAAATTATATTGGATCAAGTAGAAATGGATTCATTTTCGACCCAATTATCAACGGATAGATTTCAAATCACCCTTACAGGACTGAATTCGAAATCGGCCATTCAGATACACTTAGTAGGAGCCCTACGATAAAGGGCGTTGCTCCTTCAGTATTTGCCGAAGATATAATTTCTTGTAAGAGAGCTTTTTCACATGACTAAAAAAGTGCGAAGAAGAACACAGAGACTATTTTTGAGTAAAATTATAAGCAAAGCGAATTTCACAAAGTGGAGAAGATGGCTTTGCAAAGCAGTGCTTAATTGTTCAAATTTGAAAACTCAGACAATTTAACTATTGATGTTACACCTTTGTTTCCATTCATTTTTCAAAGGAACGTAACCTCGGGGCTACGGCCTATATAGAGGTCGGCAAGTTGGGACCCGGATGTAGTTATTCATCAGAGGGGTGCCGTTATCTATAAGGGTAATAATCAAGAGAAGGTAGATCCGCCATTGAGCACAAACCACCCCTTTTGCAACAAGTATTGTACAAAGGTGAACCCGTCTTTTCCATGATCCAAGAATAAAAAAATAATCAAGAAAGAAAATTGATAGCCGAGCATACCAATAGCGTCACTTTAAATGAAGCTAAAATGATTTAATCAGTGAAAGTCCGATTGAATCTTTTAGGCCTCATGCAAAGTGACCCCTGTTGGACGTCAACTGGACTCTAACATATATACGTATTAAATCATTTTGGCTTTCATGCAAAGTGAACCAAATTTACATCTGCACCCCACAATGTCTGACAGCATATCCTCGCCATATAATAGGGAACATCTCCCCATGATATCTCAGAAATCATGATGTTATCATAGGGAGATGTTTTCAATATATGGCGAGAATGTGCTGTGGAATATTGTGGGGTGCCCCTTTATGGGTGTACATCTAAATTCAAGTGACCCTTGTTAGATAGATTTAGCAAAAAAAATCAGAGACCGGATCTATTTCTCACACTTGGCACCTCACAGGCGTCTCACATGCACATTCTATCATGCATTGGGAACATTTTCCATACTTATTTGTTATTATTCATGGGAGATGCTCCCAATGCACGGTGAATGTGCCTATAAGGCACCCATTTGTGAAGAACAGATCTCGCCACCAAAAGTCTATTGTTGGAATCGTAGGCCCACAAATGTGAATGTAAAATACCAATCTTACAAGGAAATTAACACCCTCTTGAGTAGACCTGTTCATGCGCCGAGCCGGGCTTTTACTCTTTATTAACAGAAAAATGTTAGGCCCGAGCCCGAGCCTGGCCCGACCAACGGGCCTACAACATGGGCCCGAGCTCGGACCTAATAAAAAGCCCGAAGCCCGAGCCCGAGCCCGAAGCCCTACCTAATAAAAGAAATTCGAATTTTTCCCTATTCAAATGAACATTATCTATTTTAATTCAGATGTTTTTTTCCCTTATTTAAATGAACAATGGGCCTACAAGTGAATCAACAACCTTCTTAAATCAAAAAATTTATTCAAATGGACATCACATAGGATTTTTACTTAGGTTTAACTATAGGTCGGGCCGGGTCGGGCTCGGGCCGGGCTATGTTGGCAAAGCTCGAGCCCTGCTCAAATTTTATGCGGGCCGGGCTTTTTGACCCGAGGTTAAGCCCGCGAGCCAAAAAGCCTGTTCAAGCCCGTCTGAGGGCCAGGCCGGCCCATGAATAGGTCTACTCTTGAGTAACATGCACGTCGGGACTTCACATTTGCGCCCCACACCACATCTCAATCATGCATTGGTAATATCTTTTTATGCACGCTGAGGTGTACATGTAGGACACCTGTGAGGCGCAGATGTGATCTCACACGCCAATCCATCAAATAGTGAAAGACTCTTCATTTACAACGTTTCTCACTTTCTCTTCCCTCTACTAATTAATCCATGAATGGACGCAATTTATTTTTAGTATTTTATGCATTACATGTAAAGACAAATATTGTCTTAGTATAAACTTCAATGTATTTTACTATTTAACTTTAACTAATATTTCAAGTTTATTCCTATCTATGTTTTATTTTACATACTTGTTTTTACTCATTATTATTAGGGAAAATGACCGATTAGCCCAGAGTCAGAATTTGAAGGCTTAAAGTACTGTCGGGTAGGTGCCAGATCGAAATTGATGCCTATTCACAGGTGGGCATTGGTGCATAAAGTGTGGATTGTGGTTCTTTTGAATATTTATAACTCTGCAGTGTGAATCAAAAATCTGCATTGGACAAATCCGCACTAATCCGTTATTATTATTATTCAAAGGGACATAACATCAGGGCTACAGCCCATGGATTGATCCGCCATTGAGCAGTCACTCATGTAGAAAATTGAAACTGTTGATCCCACGAGCAAAAAAATTGATTGAACAATCGTACGAGACAGTCAAACTCAGCTGAACATCAACTCCGGGCAGAGTTAGAAAATTTTCATGAGGGGTCAAAACCTAGGTGGATTGGGGGGAAGAGGGGAGAATAAATATGGATGGTCATAGGAGGGCTAAATCATTGGGGTGAGTGTTCCTAAATAAGGCCTAGTCCTTTTTTATAAAATTGTAGGAAGTGTTCATGATGTCTTTTAGATTTACCCTTTATGATGATTAATTCGTTCTAAAAGCATGTAGTGAAATGTTTAAGCTGCTATAAATGATTAATTCATTCCTGTAGTGATTTGATTAAGAGTTATATTTGATATGTCATTTACTTTACATTATCTAACAAGTTATGTTATGATTTGCAGGTTAAGCCATTATGTCAAGTGCATTTGCATTGGAAGAAGTGTTACATTATTCAAGAAGACTTTTTTAAATGCCTTTTACTTTTGTATATATCAATTGGATATTGTATTTAAGCAATTTGTTTTGGATATTATAATAATTAATATTTAATTAAAAGTTTTTAATTTTATTTATGTATTTTCTGCCATGATATTTGTATTAAACATGTACCAAAAAAATGTTGAAATCAAATTCATATAAATAATTAAAAATAAAAAAACAAAGGTAGCGGTCATACAACTACCGCCTTAGACATAAAAGAGATCTAAACTGGCGGTCCAGACCACCACCTAAAAATGGAGGAAATATTTTAACCAACCTAAGGAGGCGGTCTAAAGAGATCTAAGCCGGCGGTCCAAACCACCACCTAAAAATGGAAGAAACATTTTAATCAAATTAAGGCGGCAGTTTAAAGAGATCCAAGCCGGCAGTCCAGGCTGCCACCTAAAAATGGAAACCGATCTAAGGCGGCGCTCTAAAGAGATCTAAGCTAGCGGTCCAGACCGCCACCTTTATTAAGCCAGCGGTTCTGATATACCGCCTCTTTAGGGATGATTGAACCACACCAGACCGGTCCTCAAAGGCAGCGGTCTTTTCTGTCTACGCCAATAGTCTAAAGGACTAAGTCGGCGGTCCTACAACTATCGCCTTTTACCGTTTTTCTTGTAGTTCCCTAAGTAAACCCCGACCCAACCGGCAACCGGACCTCATCTCACATATATGCTTTACAATCATAATCCTAATCCAACCTTCAATCACAACCTAACCCAACCATTTTAGGTTGGGCTTCTGCCTAAGAATGGCAACAGGGTGGGTTTGGGGTGGGGGTTGCATTCCCTATCTGTGACCCTAATTTCTAGATCATCCCCCATCCCCGTCCTTGATCCCCATTGGAGAAAGAATTGTTCCTCCATCCATGACTCCGATGGGGATGAATTCCCCATCGGAGACCCGAATCCCCGATTGCAAGTTTTACAGGAACTTGCAAAGTTGCTCTTTGGAAGTATATTCAGATCTGTTTGAGAGAGACACTTGCAACGTGTAAAGTTTCAAATCTGTAACATCAGTTTGAGATTTCAAAAATCAGAAATCAGACTTGTGAGCATAGAGCACTGAGTTGAGAGAGAGAGAGAGAGAGAGAGAGTACCGATTATTGAAGATGAAGAATGGAAGAAGAAGAGTAGGGTTTTGAGTTTCAGCCACCACTGCATGTTCTTTTCTCTATTTTGTGTCTATCGAGTAGGGGTGGCCACGAGCTGAGCTTTTCACAAGATATTCGAGCTCAGCTTGGCTTGGTTTAAACTGAGCTTTGAGATGAGCTTGAGCCTGATATATGGGCTCATTTGCTAATTGAACTGAGCTAGAGCCAAGTGAAGCTCAACTCATAAGGCTCGCAAGACTAGTATAATAAATAAATAATTTTTTATTATATACATACATACATGTACATATACATGTACATATACAAATACATATAAATATATATAATAAATAATTTTTATTATATAATAATATTTTATATATCATATTTTTATTTTTTAAGTATATTGGTAAATAATTTTTATAATTCTTATTTTTTTGTATGTAAAATAAAAACATTATTTATATATATTTTATTATTTATATTTATAATAATAAATGATTTTTATAATTCTTAATTTTTTGTATGTAAAATTAAAAAATATTTTTATATGTATACTTTTATTTTTTTAGGAAAAAACACTTGCTTGTAGTAAAGGTTTTGTACTGTATATATTTGTATTGTACTTCATCCAAAATTGAGCCTTGGGTTTGGGGAAGAGTACAAATATAAGTATTTATAGTTTTTGAAGCAAAAAATACAATTATGTACAGTGCAAATACATAAAAAATAATACAAAATACAGGGTTTTACAATCAACATATTTGTATTTGTACTCCTTCCAAACTGAGCCTATGTGAAAAAATAGGATTATCCACAGGGCACATAGATAGATAGATAGATAGATAGAGAGAGAGAGAGAGAGAGAGAGAGAGAGAGAGATTCTTTCATTTTTTAGATAGAAGCCTTCATTTTAAGACATAATTAACTTCATTCTTAGAAGAAGTGCCAATTTTTAGACATATGACTGCTTACAAAAAAAAAAAAAAAACAACAAAAACTCATGTCAAAGATATGTGAGATAGATTAATCTTTCTAATTGAATTTCCTAATTTAAATAAAAAGACTTATTATGAAGGCCTTTAATGGTATGTCATATTAATTACAACTAAGCCATTATTTAATCTCTTAAATAAAAAAAAACTATCTTTAAAAAATTATTTATCAATAATATAAAAAAACAACGCAAATTTTTACAATTAATAACGATTGACAAATGAAATATGTCAGATTTCACAATAATAATAATAATAATAATAATAATAATAATAATAATAATAATAATAATAATTAATATAGTAGTAGTAGTAGTTTAGAATCTTTATGGAGCTCGCAACAAATCTGGATATCTTACCGGAGAAGCGAAAAAACCCAAGCCTGAAGATCCTACCTTCGCAACCTGGATTACTGAAAATCAAACAGTAAAAAGTTGGCTTATTGACTCCATGAGTCCCTTGCTGATGCAGCGATTCATTCGAATTTCCATGGCCAAGGAATTTTGGGAGGCTCTATCAAAAACCTTCTATGATGAATTAGACAAAACTCGCCTTTTTGAGTTAAATCAAAAATCGTTCTCTACCAAACAAGATGGTAAACTCTTGTCAACGTATTACAATGAACTTGTTGCTATCTTTCAGGAGATTGATCATAGAACTGCCTCTCAAGAAGAAACAGTTGAAGGGGTAGTACAATTACATTCAGCCATGACTAGGCTTCGAGTTCATATTTTTCTAAGTGGACTTGATTCTAAATTTGATCAAGTTCAAGGAGAAATCTTACGAAAAGATCCAAAACTTGACTTGGAGAGTGCGTATGCATATGTGAGGTGGGAGCATCAACAAAAACAAACAATGGGACAATGGGGGGCTCTCACTCAATTTCTGAACATTCTGCCATGCTGGCTCGTCAAACCCAACAAGGGTCATCTGGATCAACGAAGAATCGTAATAATAAATCAGCTGGAAAATCTAACAATTTTGTTTGTGATCATTGTGGTGAATCAGGTCACTCAAAACAGAGGTGTTATGAAATTATTGGCTATCCTTAGTGGTGGGATTTTTCAAAAAATCCAAGAAGATTGCAGGAAAAGCTATGGTGACAGCTATGAATGAAGTTCAGTATACCATTGAGGACAAATCGCAGCCCACAGCTAATGCCACTACAGCTAATGTTGCTCACCCAGGTATTGTTGGTAAGGCAAATGTATTCTCTGCAACTTCTATGAATGGTACTTGGATTATTAATACAGGTGCATCCAATCATATGATTAGAGACTCCAGCTACAATCCATTAGTTCACCTTCCCAATCCTTTATGTCTACAGCTAATGGTAGTACCTCTCCTATTACTGGAATCGGATCTGTCGTCTGGCCTAACACTCTCACATTGAATTCAGTTCTGATTGTACAAAGTCTTGAATGTAATCTCTTGTCGGTCGGCCAATTTACCTCTACTCTTAATTGTATTATAACCTTTTGGCCTTCATTCTGTGTTTTCCAGGATATTCTGACCTAGAAGATTCTTGGTTATGGTGTTAAACGCAACAAACTCTATTACCTGGAATTCACAAAATGAAGGACAGAAATTCAGCCATGTATATCAGACTAGAAGTGAAGATAAAGATCAAACAATCATATGGTTATGGCACCGGCGATTGGGACATCTTTCTTTTGGATATCTTAAGAAATTACAACTGCATCTTTTTTCAGTTTTAAATGATTCAGATTTTCATTGCAATGTTTGTGAACTGGCCAAAAGCCATCGTATTTCTTATTTACCAAGTTCAAATAAAAGTTTAGAACCTTCTTCAGTTATACACTCTGATGTATGGGGACCTACTAAAATTCCCTCTCTCTAAAGCTTGTTATTTTGTCACGTTTATAGATGAATGTACGAGAATGACTTGGGTGTCTTTACTTCATAGAAAAAGTGATGTTTTTACAGCATTTCAGGGATTTCATCGTATGGTGGGTACTCAGTATCAGAAACAAATTCGTACTTGGCAAACCGATAATGCCATGGAGTTTATATATACATCTGTTCAAACGTATCTAACTCAATATGGGATTCGACATCAGACTTCTTGTACCTATACTCCGTAGCAGAATGGGTTAGCGGAGAGAAGGAATACACAAATACTAGAAGTGGTTCGTGCCTCACTATTTGGAATGAACATGCCTAGGTTCTATTGGGGAGAGGCGGTCAAATCTGCTATATACTTAATTAATCGGTCACCCTCTAGAGTGTTGGAATTTCATACACCTCAACAAAAAATGCAGTCTTTACTTTCTATTCCACATCTTCCGAATCTTGAACCTAGAGTTTTTGGTTGTACTGTCTATGTTCACATTCCAAAAGTTTTGCGAACTAAACTTGATCCATGTGCAAAACGTTGTGTTTTTGTTGGTTATTCAGATTTTCAGAAAGGATATCGGTGCTATGATCCTTAAACCAATAAACTACATACGACTTTGGATGCATCTTTTCGGGAATCTGAACCATATTATTCAGACAAAGTTTCAACATTTTCCCTTTAGGGGGAGAGTTCCAGTGAAGGAAAAATGTCACAAGAAGGTAGCAGAGATGAGTTCTCAGAACTAGAATCAATACATGAAAGGCTTGAGAGAAGTGTCACTCATGAGGAGTTACCAGAGAGTATAGAGTTGCCTATGTTAACACCATTAGCTGAAGAATCAACTCAGAATGTTGAACCTCAGGTAATCTCGAATCCCATATCTAATGATTCCTGTGAAACACATGATTCGAATCCCATATCTAATGATTCCTATGAAACACATGATTCGAATCCCATATCTAATGATTCCTGTGAAACACATGATTCTTGTGAGACACCTGTCATATCTAACGAATCTCTTGCTCCTCATGAAAACTTAGTTCCAAGATATTCTCAAAGATCAAACAAGGGCATTCCAAAGAAACAATATGAACCTGATCCCAAAGCCATTGTGAAATATCCAATTAGTAATTATGTCTCTAATCATAGGCTGTCTGAATCTTATGCACTTACTATTAACCAATTATCCAATGTATCTATTCCTAGTAGTGTGCAGGAAGCTTTGACAAACCCAAATTGGGCCAAGGCAATCAACGAAGAGATGGAAGCTTTGTAGAAGAACTCTACGTGGGAACTTGTGTCACTACCCGAAGGAAAGAAAACAATCAGATGTAGATGGGTGTTCACTGTGAAACTTAATGCAGATGGAAGCATTGATAGATATAAAGCGAGGTTGGTCGCAAAGGGGTATACACAAAGATACGGGGTGGATTACCAAGAGACATTTGCACCAGTAGCCAAACTGGATACAATTCGCATTCTTATATCCATAGCAGCAAATCGGGAGTGGCCTTTGCAACAATTTGATGTTAAGAACACGTTTCTCAATGGGGATTTAGAAAAAGTGTACATGGAGCTGCTACTGGGTGTGAAATGTAGTTCCCAATGTAGAAACAAAGTTTGCAAATTGAAAAAATCGTTATATGGGCTCAAACAATCTCCAAGAGCCTGGTTTGGAAGGTTCACCTCTGTAATGAAGGCATTCGGTTATAAACAAAGTAGTTCAGACCATACTTTGTTTATAAAGTACAAGGAAGGGAAGGTAACAGCTTTAATCGTGTATGTTGACGATATGGTCTTGACAGGAGATGATCCAGAAGAGATGAAGTTATTACAAGAATATTTGGCTACTGAGTTCGAAATGAAGAGCCTTGGGCAACTTAAATATTTCTTAGGAATTGAAATAGCAAGATCAGAACGAGGGATTTTCCTCTCACAACGAAAATATGTGCTAGATCTTTTGACTGAAACCGGAATGCCTGCTTGCAAACCAACAACAACACCTATATAAGTGAATCACATGCTCGAAATTTTTCCAGATCAAGTCCCAACAGACGTGGGCCGTTATCAACGGTTAGTAGGTGGATTAATTTATCTATCTCATACAAGACCAGACATAGCCTATGCTGTCAGTGTTGTAAGCCAGTTTATGCATGCGCCGAGTGAAGAACATATGAATGCAGTGAACCGAATTCTAAGGTACTTGAAGGGTGCTCCAGGAAAGGGTCTATTATTCTCAAAAAATGATGTCTCAAGCGTTGAGGGATACACGGATGCCGATTGGGCAGAAGATCAAACAACTAGAAAATCTACATCTGGTTACTTCACTTTCGTTGAATGTAATCTTGTTACTTGGAGAAGCAAAAAGCAAAAGGTAGTTGCAAGGTCGAGTGCAGAAGCTGAATTCCGAGGTATGGCTCATGGTGTTTGCGAGTTATAATGGATTAAGGGTGTTCTCAAAGATTTAGGGATTGAATATGCAAAACCGATGAATCTTCACTGTGATAATAAGGCAGCCATTGAAATTGCACAGAATCCTGCACAACATGATTGCACCAAACATGTTGAGGTTGATCGTCATTTTATCAAAGAGAAGTTAGACCAAAAGCTCATACGGTTTCCGTTTGTCAAGTCAAAAAATCAGCTAGTTGATATACTTACAAAAGCTGTATCAGGAAAGGTGTTCCATGAGATAGTTAACAAGTTGGGCATGATAGACATATATGCTCCAACTTGAGGGGGAGTGTTAGAATGAGCTGTCCTTTGTAAATATGGTAGTTAGTTTCGTGATTATAGGAATCTGATTAATTGACCAAATCTTGTATATTAATATTTGTATAGTTGCCTTAGAATAAGATTATTTCATATGTAAGATGTAATTACACCTTTATATTTCCTCCAAGAAAGAGAATAATAGAATACAGGAGAGAAAAACTTCTGTTTGTAAATGCCATTGTTGTGCAACAATGATTCCTTAACTCTTCTAATTCTTTATTAATAGTTTAGGGGATTGTTCTCCAACATGAATTACTTTTCTTCTTGTCAGTTCCAAAAAGTCAAAAACAAAACGAAATCAGCTGATCAGAAAACAAGCCAATTCTTTGAAACAAAAACACAGACAGCATGTTTCTTGGTTATAGGTGCTTTCTATTTCCAAAATTGAAACACAAATATTTTCTTTAATTTCTTGTTTAAAGAATATGCTTTAGCACCCAAAATTGAAACACAGACGGCATGTTTCTTGAGTCTCACTTTAGCACCCAAACTTCAAAACGTGCCACTATAGTACCTAAACTCTAAAAAATTGCCAATTTAGTCCAAAATCATTAGTTAGCATTAGATGGTGAAAGGACACAAATACCTTTCGAGTTTTGTATAGGCAAGAGAAGCATAGTTTTTGAATGGTCAAAATAATCATGTTTAAATTCCTTTTCCTTGCAATTGGGCACCACTATTCACTTTATGCCCTAAACTTTTTGTCAAAGAACCAGTGCGTCCTATTGAGCAAGCTACATAGAAAAGTGTTGTTGGAGAAGATGACATCACTGCTAGAGAAGAGGGATTTAAACCATCATCACAGCAATCCATTTTCAGTTATTCAATCAATAACAAATGAGGGTTTAGATTGTTGTTGTTGTAGGAGAAGATGAGTAATTCTTGTCACCGCCAGGAAAGACAATCAAGGCAAAATGGTTCCAAAACTATTAAAAATGGTAGTTTTGGAATTTTTTAAAAATTTAAGTTGCACATATCATCACATGATACAAATAACTGAAGGACTGCTAACATGTACTAAATTGGTAGTTTTCTTGAGTTCAAGTACTATAATGGCATGTTTTAAAGTTCAGGTACTAAAGTGAGACTAGCCCCACCACTTGATATGAAGTCATACCAACTAAATAAAGCTTTCAAAGATCCAAAAAGCTACCATTGCATTTCAGAATTTGGATGCATCCTAATAAAATTGGTCCTCACATCGACCTCAACACTTAAGCCGTGCATGGAGAACATCCATGAATGAAAACCTACAAGTATGAAGATGTTCCCAATGCATCGCTGCAAGTGTTGTGAGTATGGTGTGAGGACCAATTTTGTGATGATCTCTGCATTTTGAAAATCAATTTCTGAGATTGATTTCCTCTTCACAGAATTGGTCCTCTCACCTACCTCATGTGGCTGCAAGGAATTTGGATTAGCTCCTTTTAAAGCACTCCTCATATCTTTTTTGGCCATGCATTGGAACATCTCTCATTCTTGATTTTGTCATTCATGGGAAGATATCCTCATTGGCTATGATGTTGGTGTGAGACGCACTCTATGAGGAGCAAAAATAATTTTATCTACTAAGGCTTGAGGTGAGTGTGAGAACCAATTATGTGATGAGGAAATCCAGATTCTCAATCTCTAGGTTGTTGATGTAGTATGTAGGCATTACAAGGCTATACTATAGCCCACAAAAAGACTTCAAAAGAATATTTCATAGAGTAATAGTTATTACCATAATATGAGATTGGTCCTCAATGCAATGCAATGGTCAGGTTGTTCTATTAATACCTGATGTATTAGGGTTCAAATCTTGGAAGTAGCCTTTTTTGTGTGTATACCAAAGTAAATAAGACTCGGTACATATGTTTCTCTTCAGGCCTTGCTTTGGGTCAGTGGTTGCCCTTGTTTTAGTCACTATCATAATTTACCCAAAAGTAGCCATCTCTATGAGGGCTACAAATGGATTGGATCGAATTCAATAAAGGTATATCCAATCTTATAAGAATTTGGATTTTCACGATTATTCTTATCGAATATTTGAATTATAATAGAAAATTTTGATGATATAATATACATAATCTACTGTATTATTTAAATAATATATAATATATAATATATAATATTTCATAACTAATAATGGATCAGGTTATAGCGGATCAGATCGGTATATATTTAAATTCGATTTTCGTATTTAAATCGGACCTAATCCAATTTATTCAAGGTGTATATTTTTTCATATCAATTATACTGCAAATCAATTACCAACGGGCCCTATTGTGAATATGGAATACTAAGAAGGTGTGAATTGTTTTTCTTATCGTGAATTCGAAAAATAAATCAAAATCATCTGATTTAAAAATGATGAATTTATTTTCAAAGTAATTAAACATTGAAAACAAGCAAAGTTTTAATGATTTTCAAAAATAAGAAGTGTTTCATTGAAACGAAAAAAAAAAAACCTTCATATTAACATAGATCTGGGCTATGGCCTACGTTACGTATGGATCAGTTAGTCAGGACCCGGTTGTAGATTGTTGAAAAAGGAAAAATCTATGAAATAGAGTGTGAATTTAATCGATCTCTATCAAAACCTTCATATTAAGACCACAATTTTAGAGTCTTGTGTACGTCAATCCTTAGTTCAACATTGTTGCTCTTCATTATTTTTTCTTGAAATGGTTTATACACCTCAAGATTTGCGCAAAATAACATAGAATCTGATTCATGGTGCTGAATAATGACAAACATATGATGATAACAAAAGATAAAAATATTCAAACACATGGTAGCCACAGACGTGCCTATACCACTATGGGAGTATAAATCAATGTTTTAGAAACCAATTCAGAACTGGAATCATTTTGGCCATCGATTTCTGGATCAGTGGTTCAACCATCCAGTCAAATGAATGGTCTATTCTAATTTAAAAATTAAACAAATATTTAAGATAAAAAACAGTCAAAACTGTTATTCGAGTCAGATGGGTGGACAGTTCAACTGCTTAGATCAGCGAATTGCTGAACAAATCAACAGATTTTTTGCAAGGAATAGGTTAAGGGTGAAATAGAACCAGTTGTTTAGACAGTTTTTCGGCCAGACAATTCGACCATCTGGTCAACAATGGTTTGAAAACCATGGTATAAATAACTAGCTGCTATTAATATATATATATACACACACACACACACATGCATAATAGTAATTAAGCACATGCGTTGCATATGAAATTTTTTTCTTCATATTAATTAATTGAATTTTAGATATATAATAGATAAGATAAAAAATGAAAATTAACAAAAGTAACAATTTGATAAAAAATAAACTTAAATACTTATAGAAAATACCAACTATTATTATTATTATTATTATTATTATTAAATTTTGTATTCCATTTCTATCATAGATAAAAAGATCTTTTATTTTAACAATTATTTTTATTTAATATGATGAATAAATAACATTAGAAATGCTCTCAATTGTTTTCAAAAAAATTATGTACATTTTCATTTTTGGTGCTTTATCTTTTTCAAATATTTATTATTCAATTATGACATCATGGGTTTCTTTGAAAAGTTGGGTCGTTGACCCACCATTTAGATAAGAAAATAGTTTGATTTTACAAGTGGTATAAGTGTGCAAGAAAAATAAAAAAAAATACGATTAATTTCAATTTTTATCAAATTGGATACCAATTTGATAAAAATTCACAAGAAACTCTTTGCTATAAAATTTACACCAACTTGATAGAAATTTGTAATTTGATTGTACAAGTGGTTGGTCCCTTTAGTTCTTTTATATTGTTTGATTAATATTATATAAATTTGTAAGAAAAATAAAAAGAAAAGGACGAGAGAGGGAGCGGGAGAATGACTAAGGGAGAACGATAGAGGTTGAGGGAGAAGGAGATATTGATAGAGAGAAAAAGAGTGAGGGAAAAGAGAGAGAGAGAGAGAGAGAGAGAGAGAGAGAGAGAGAGAGAGAGAGAGAGAGAGAGAGAAGGGAAGAAATAAAGGTTTTGATTTGGCTACAACCAAAGTTGAGAGAGAAGGGAGGGAGATCGAGAGACAGAGAGAGTAGGAGAAAACTTGTCACATAAGCCTTTAATGACATGGTGGGGGTTTTTATAATTTGAAACGTAGAGTCGGTTGTCAGAATTTTGTTGGTTTTTGGGTTATCCTACGAAAACTTGTATCTTCTGAGTCGCGAGTATCGTAACGATACAATTTCATATCGACCCGTATCATAATGTATCGAAGCGATACGCAGCAATACAATCGATACGGATTGGCGTTTTCTACGCGCGCGTTTATTATAAAAAAGGTCCGCCTAGCATGATTCGAACACAAACCACCCAACGCCAAACCTTAAATGCACACATAAACAATTAAGCCACTTTAAATCTTGTGTAATCCAATAAAAATAAAATAACTTCTCTATATTCTAGTGTCCAAATGTAATACAAAAAAATTACATTTATGTTTAACAATTCCAGAAAAATAAAAAAATAATATTCAAAACTAATAGAATAAATAATTTCTTAAATCCACATTTATATAAAAAAATTGTTTAATCTCGAGAAGTATATACAAAAAATGATATTAATAATAGAATAATTATTTTGGTACTTAACATTTATAAATTTTAACATGACATGTATCTTAAAATTTTATAAATTATTAATTAATATCTTACATTTTATAGTAACATTTTTATTGTTGACAAAGATAAAAATATTGTAAACTAAACATTTGAGGATTATTTTTTAGTTAATATTAAAAATTAAAAATTAAAAATAGTAAAATAGAAAATAATCAACATAATAATTCACATATAATAGTTGCATATGCTTTGTGCCTTGAATATATATATATATATATATATATATATTGTTGTTTGATACAATATCAATAAAATTTTTTGATTTCTATGCATCATTTCTTCACATAGACCTTTAGAATATGCATTTTCTATATATCTATACATTAATTATGGTTATTTTTATCTTAAAAATATTGTTATTAATATGTTTATAGAATTTATATGCATTTTTTGGCGTATCCATATTTTTTCGTCCATATCCATGCGTCTCCAAAGTGTATCCATATTCGTATCCATATCTGAGTGGTCCGATACGATACCCGATACCGATACTTTAATCCTTGATTACACTTAATTTTTGTTTGTCTATGATATCATTTGACCCAAACCACTAACCACCACCTAAAAAGAAAATTAATTTGATTTCTAGGTAGACATTAAATTTTGTATTACATTTTCATCATTGATAAAATTATTTCTTATGTATAATACTTATTTTTGTTCAATATAAAGAATGCATAATATTAGAGATGTAACTAACATTTTATTTTTTATAAATATATAACATTAGATATGCACCCAGATTTTTCCTTGTTTTTTTTTGAATCTTTGCATTTTCTATTTTTAAAAATTTTATTATTTGACTATGACATTATTTCATTTCTAGGTAGATTTTAAATTTGACATTCCATTTTCATCATTAATAAAAATACTTGTTACACGTCATACTTATTTATTATAAAATTGCTTGCCCATCACCGGAAGGGAAGAAAATGTTTTTGTTTTCAAATTACTTTTCAAAATATTTTTTTTTTACTATTAAAATTAATATTGTGGATTTAATTACAACAATTTAATGATGAGAGAAATATATATTAAATATAGGATTTAATGAGAGAGAATAGGAAAATATTTTTATTTCTAATTGGTTTTAAATTTTACATTCCACTTCCATCATTAATAAAAACATTTCTTATTTATCATACTTGTTATTGTTTAAACATGGATTGGCCCATTTGACACAAAATGTTTAATATGTATGTTAAACATTTCTAATTGGTTTTAAACATGGATTGACCCATTTGACCCAAAATGGTTTAATTTCTTATCACCACCAAAATGAAAACACTATTTTTTTTGGTAGATTTTAAAAGTATAAGCTTTTATGTTATTGGAATTATTAATTTATTAACTATGGATTTAATGAATTGAACTTAATGATGAGAAGAAACAAAAATGACTTAAATATATGATTCAATGAACATGGATGCAAGTTAATAACTTAAATGTTGAATTTAATGAGAGGGAATTGAATGCTTTAATATCTTAAAATTACCACTTTTTAACTCACTTAATATCAATAAGTGATTACTGTTTGCCCTTATTTTCTATCAATAAATTTTAATATAGAGGGATAAATTTTGTCCTCAAAAAATTCTAAAAATATTATTGAGGCCATTCATGTTTTTTAAAATTATATTATATATATATATATATATATATATATATATATATATATATATATATATATATATATATATATATATATATATATTAAACACCAGTATTAATTAGAGTCTTGAACTTCACTCCATGCCGCCTGAGAGATCCATAAATTTAATAATTTATTTTGTGGAAAAATTACTCGTCTTGTGTACAGATAACATTATTTTACTACTGAGAAGACACCACTCTGCAATACATTCATCTTTGTTAAAATGTGTGAGACGGTAACATTAGTGGATGTTCCTGTTGTTGCGAAATGATGCTATTCTCCAAATTTGTAAACTTGCTGGTTGAAGTTGAAGTGGTTGAACTTGTGGGCCATAAGCCCAAAGTTTCATTGATGAAGATCTCCACCTCTTGGCCATTATCGGGGACTACCGAAGGCTCATCCAACCTTCTTAATCTTTCGAGTTCTGATGCAACTTCCATCATTGTTGGCCTTTCCCTTCCACTCGTATTCAAGCATCTCATTGCAGGGTTAGCAACTGCCTGGAGCTCCTCTGTTTTACCCTCTTGCATAATTTGGGGATCAAGAATCTCAAAGAAGCGGTCTTCCCTCACTGATGAAGCAAAATATGTGACTAAATATCTATCTTCTGATGATCTACTGGAAGAAATTGGTTTTTCTCCTGTTAAGAGCTCTAGAAGAACTACCCCAAAACTGAAGACATCACTCTTCTCAGTAAATTGGTGTGACTGAAAGTACTCTGGGTCAAAGTATCCAAAGGTCCCTTGTACCGATGTAGTTAAGTGAGTTTTATCATTTTCAACCAATCTTGAAATCCCAAAGTCTGAAACCTTAGCTGTATATTTTTCATCCAAGAGTATGTTTGAAGATTTTATGTCCCTTTGGTAAATTGGTATGGAGGCTGCTGAATGTAAGTAGGCAACTGCACTTGCAATTTCTGTGGCGATTTTTAAACGAATGTTCCATGAAAATAGCAAGTCTTTGTTTTTACTCATGGATCTTTTTAGCAAGGTTTCCACCAGAGGTGAACTCATAAATTAGTAGAGGAAATTCTGCATCTAAGCAACAACCAAACAGTTTAACCACATTCCTATGATTGATCTGTGAAAGTATGACAATTTCATTAATGAACTGCTTGAGCCGGTTTTAATCCACTATTTTTACCTTCTTGACGGCCACAATTCTTCCATCTGCTAACATGGCTTTGTATACTGTACCTTGGCCTCCCCTACCAAGAATTCGATCCTCATTGTAGTAGTCAGTTGCATTCTCTAGCTCCTCTGCTGTAAAAACTTTTAATTTCTCACAACTGGTTTCATTTGACAAGATTTTCTCTTGTAATAATAAACCACCATTTCTTTTGAAGAAAATTTCTTTGCGTCTTCTCACATGCCTTTTCTTCAAAACACCATATAACCACTAAATAGCAAGGAGCATTACTATACCCAAACCCACACCTACATAAAACATTAAAATTAAGGAGTCAAGAATTACTGAAAAATTTGCAGTGGTTAATATGACAAACTTATATCTCATGAATTTGAAAGATTTTCCATCACCAAAACATATAATTGGACAGCTTAATTTACCATATTGCCTAGAAAAGAAAGCTAAGTTACACAAGATTGTCCTCAAGGAAGCTTAATAGACCAGTCCCTAAGTTATCAACATCCTAGTTTTTTAACTGTCATTGACCTGGATGGTCGAACAACTTAAATCATTAGACCTAGAAACCATTCAGGCAACTGGTTACATTTTACATCTGCGCCTTACAATGTCCCACAGTACATTCCGGTGATGTATAAAAAATGATGATATCATTATCGGGAGATGTTCCCAAAACATGGTGAAAATGTGCTGTGGGACGTTATAGGGCATAGATCTGAACTCTTTTGGACGTCTGATATATACCCTTAGCGTTTTGACTTTCCTGATCTGGGTCCCATCCTCCTTGGGCCATCTTTTAACTTCTCTACTCCTTTTGTTTTTAATATATATTTTTTTACATATAAAACTCTAACCAAAGTCTTTCTTTCAAAAAAAAAAAAAATCTTCCCCTCAAACACATGGCGTTCTATTCAAAAAATAATGTATAAAAGGTGGAGGGGCTTTCCACTATCAAATATACTCTCAGAAATAATGTTAACTTTGGATACATGGCCACCTATAAAAAATGTATTCAGTTCAAAGGATTTAGGGTCCATATTAATGTGTGTAATTCAACTTCTTAAATCAAATACATGAGACACTATTAAGACTTTTAAGTTATAAATTAAACCAAGTTTAATTATTTAAAAAATAAAAAATTCAAGTTAAATATAATTACCAAATGAGTAGTGAATCTAAAATAAAATAAAAGTATTAAACAAAGGAATTTGCAAAAAAAGAAAACAGAAAAGAAGGGAAAGAAGGAAATTGCAAAAAAAAAAAGAAAAAGAAAAACGGAAATACAACAAAAAGGAAGAAAGGAGAAAAATAAAACAAAATACAAAAAAAAAAAAGAGACTCCATTCACTTTTCGATAAATTATTTACCCCGGTAAATGCATTTATCCGGGTAAGTGTTTCTGTTTAATTCCTAGGAAAGACTTACCCAGGAAAGTACATTTACCCATATTCTTTTATATCCTATGTAAATAAAGCAATGACCATTTTACCCCTAAAAATTCATTATTAGAAAGGGCATTTTTGTTACATTTAAGTGTTGGCAACTTTCCCCTGGGTGGGAAAGTCATTTAACCACCTAGGAGAAAGGTATGGTACCTAGAAAAATAAACTTTCCCTAGTCCACACATACATCTGAAAAATGAACATAGGTTTCTTGGTAAATTGAAACCAAAATCCCATTGGCCAACTTCTCCCCCGGCCCTTGAAATCCAAACAAAAACGCCCCCTAATTGTAGAAAATTAACAGAGAAAAAAAGAATAACAAAGATGCTAAAAAGGGAAAGTACAAAAATTAACAGGAAAATACAATTTGCAAAATATACAAAAAAAAGCAACAGAAATACAAAAAAAAAATGTAGAAATAAAAGGGGAGAGTACACCTAAAAAAGAATAAAGAACTTCAAATGGGCATTTTCATAATTTAATATTTACGGTCAAGCCCATTAACCGGGTAAGGGCAAAGTGATTTATCTGAAAATTGAGGGTGGGTCTTTGTTGCAGATGAGGCTAATTGTCATTACCCCTAAAATTCAGAGTGGCAGCAGTATATAATGTCTCGTCTAAGTTGATGGAATCAAGGTTGTACTATATATTGAGTATTAGACGCAGGGGAAGCAACATATATCCATCACTGAAGTTGAAAAAAAAAATGCCTAGTACAGCTATATAGGTATTACTTTTACATATTTACCCCACAAATTTTAATGAAATTAAGTGAAAACTTAAAAGGGTAGAGGATCAGTTTAGTAACTTAAATATTAAAGATTGGGTTAGTCGAGACAAGCAACATGAGCTTTTAACTGTTGAATAGCCCTCTCATATATCTTATGGATATGAATTTTTAATGTAACTTTCTTATTTTTCTCATGCAAAACACGTCATGATGTTAAAGTAAAATTCTCTAACTTTCTTATTTATTACTCATAATAGCTCACTTAATAATTCTACGTGCTTTCAATTTTTACCTTTTGAAATTATATTTTTATAAGTTTCTTTTGAAATGACATTTATTATTTTTTGTTGAGATAGTGAGAGTAATGTATTAAACTTTTTTCCTTCTATTTGTATTTTGAAGATTTTAAATTACTTTTGTTACTTTTAGTCAAAATATTTTTGTTACAATGTTGAATGACCCCACCAGCAAGAAAATATTCTTGGTTACGACACTGATTAGACACCAATTATTAAGCAGATGGAGAAATATCTAAAATTTAGTTTCTTATTCTAAAATAGACAAAGCCATGTTTTCCACCCCTTTTACATGGACTAGTTTGTGAGCAATCTTGTGAGTTGAACAACGACCCCACCAAGACTCAAACCGTTCACGGCTAGGCAGGGTGATGATTCTGTAGTTAGTTAAATCTCTAAATATTAATAATACAATATTACAGTTGGAGTTAATTAATTATTATCAATGGCAACTTGCTTCACCGCGGATTGCTTTTTTGGACGGGCGGTGCAACCACTTCCACTTTTTCTTCCGTCTCCCTCCATACCAGGTGGGCAGGAGCAGGTATAACTCCCAGGCGTATTAGTGCAAACCGCTGAATGAGCGTTGCATTCATTTTTAGCTGGATCAGCGCATTCATCTACATCTGCAGAGACCAGTTAATTACATATATGATACACTCAATCGATTTAGATTATAATTAAGAAGAAGATCAGAAAGATCTAAATATATACTTGCTTAGGATATCGATCACGATCAGAATGGATCGATGGATTCTATTACATACCTTGGCATCCGTCATCGAGATAAGGATTGCCTTGATAACCAGGAGAACATTTACAGAGATATCCAAGACCGTTGGGGGAGTTGAAGCATTCGCTGTTATTCCGGCAAGCATAAGAGGGGTCATTTCTTGAAACATCTTCACATGTATGTTTCTCTATTGCCCAGTCAAGCACCATTGGAACCGTTTTCCCGTTTCTAATATAGAAATCCTTAAAACCTATTAAATCAGACATTGAGAAGTTGTACCACTCATAGTCAACCAGGAAAGCATAGTTGCATGGGTTGAAATCCATGACGTTGGTGTGGTTATCGGTGCTATCCATATACAGCTCAAAGCTTTTGAAACCCTTCGGGATGGAAGTCTGGCAACAGCCAATACCTGAACAAGACCCGTTGATAAAGTTTTGTTGGTCCTCGCAAACCATGGAACATCCGCTTGTAAAATTCCGGCCATTGTGGCCGGTAATATCACCGTAAGTGTCGCAACCAAGGAGTGTGAGTCTATTGCCGGTGTCCGAAAAAGTTGCAGGTATAGAATCCAGATCGAAAGTAGGGAACATATGGTCGTTACCAGAGCTATTGTAGCAATCATAGGCTATGAAGTTTAGGACGCGAAGTTGGCCTGGTAATAAAGATATCTCTAGAACTTTTGCGTCGCCGGTGAGCAGTATGGGAGGGTTGAAACTTCTATTGCAGTGTAGGCCATACCCTTGTCTGAAACAGCTTGGGTTGTCGTCCAAGCCGAAGGGGTAGGGAACGGTGACATTCCCACATTTGTCTTGACAACCGGGCTTCACCATTGATGATACAGCCGTCGTCGTCGTTGGCAACCACAAAAGGAGCTGAAGCAGAAGCAGCACAACTAAAGCCATTAACTAATAGCTATTGCTGAACTCAGTTTTGTCCCCAACCATGTTCTTTTGCTTCTCCCGCTTATAGCTAGCAGACTAGAGCTAAGGCTCTAAAAGAGTCGTTCCTGACTTTTTTTTTCTTGTATTTTAATTTCTTTTGGTATTTAGTGTGGATTCTTGCTGCCTGTGGCATATGATTAAAATATCTATATTTTATTATAAAGTGCGGTTGTCCGCGTCAGGTTCATCATATTAATCTTTAATCCCTTAAAATTTTGTTTTTTATAAGTTTTAAATAAAAAGTTAAATATGGGATTATTGGTTGATAAGAGTGTTCATAAAACTAAACTATATTTTAAAATGCAACTATCCGCATCAGATTCATCAGTTTTCTTTTCAATCCATTTAAAATATATATATATATATGTCTGGGACTATTTAAAGCTTTAAACTCACCCACAACGATTCAGATAAGAAACTCAACCTAATATGAGCATCTTTTTCAACACCTGCGGTATTGTATGCAGAATTTCCAGACCTACTTCATCTTGTATATATCATACCTTGACCCGTTGTTTCCTACTGCGTGCTAGATTTCAACTTTTCACATATTAGTCATCTTCATGTTGATTTCTATGCTCCCAACCACTGTCTATATATATTTGGCATTCAATTCTCTCTGCCGGCCAGCCGGGAGAGGAGAGGATCCTCTAATGGGCCAATGATATCATGCCAACTCGTCATTTAAGTTATAAGGTATATATTTATCAAAACTCAAAGAGAAATTGATTGGTCAAAGGCTTCTATTATGGTGTCTTTGAGGATTTGGATTTGGAGGGTTAACTACTCATTTCGCTTACGTTATCTGAACTGATGTATTTGTTTCGTTTACTCGTTAGTTGTTCTAAGTGCAGAAGAATTGAAGCATAAAGCTCGTACAATTAGAAAGAATTCATTTGCTTCTAATTAGACCATTCAATGCACAATTCTAATTAAACCGATGGATGTGGGTCAAGTTGTGTTAGTAAAAGCCAATCCAATGTGTATTATTGGACCATATATAAAAAGCCCACTGGTTTCAATTTTATAATTAATGAAGCTAGTGGCACCCACGAAGGTGATTTATTGTTTGGATAAATTGTACTCTTCACAAAGAAATGATTTTTAAATGGTTGAATGGGATCACATGGTGAATAGCTGGAGCTTTGGGGATCACATGGTCTCCAGCTATTGATCACCATGTCATTCAAAGGAGACTATTCGGCGTTTCCAAGTTGAGAACATTTTCCTATGAATCACAATATTTAAATAGAGAAGATGTTCTATGTTCTCAATGCACGGATCAAAGCGCTGTGAGGTTGGTGTGAACTACACTCTATGAGGAATAAATCTAAATTCACCCCACTTAAGCCCAAAAGCCACATCCAAGCCCACTCAAGTTGCACTCTTAATAATGATTCTGGGCCACAAGGTTTCATGGACATTACAAAGGAAGTTTAATTTGGAAAGTGATTTGAGAACACCCATTATTTTATGAAGAGGGCACGTTCCTAATCTTTATATGCCATAAAAAGAGAATATTATCCAAGTGAACATACAATAACACGAACCTACCTATTTTATTTATTGAAAATTAACAAAAATTTTATTAAAAAAGAAAAAGAAGCAAAGAGAGAAGAATAATATAAGAAACCCTACTAGCAAAAACCAGGGACCCACCCCAACAAGCCCAAGAACAAAAGAGAACACCACCTGACCTAGCCTCAAAGCAAAACAACCCCAGCACTCTTGAACAACTTACCCATCTTTAAAATCAAAACCAATGTTGATTATACTTGATTTCTGCTTCGGACGTAGGCAATAAAGGTCGGACCATGATAATCTTTGTGTGCTTTTTGAGTTGTTTGGCTTGTTTTCTGTTTATATTTTTGAAGTATAAATTATACGTACAATGCTCAAATACGTATTTAACAAACACTTGAGATACCCTATTTTGGCTAGGATGCTGCAAAAAGCATCCATTTGTCGATAATTTTCACGCTTCATAAAGCAAGACACGGATCGAATGTTTTGTTAACTTTAAAAGTTGTATGCATGCCTTTAACTTGCTTAAGTTTCACATTCTGTGATCTTTATATTCTCTGGAAATGAAACAGGAGGCAAATTACTATTCATGTTTCTAGAGTCATAATCAATAAGATAATAAAACAATGTTACTAAGGAATGTACTTCATTTTACATGATGGGATCTCTTGCAGTCTTGCCAATCTTACAAATTATATAGTAAGAAAATGATATATTAAAGAACCATTTTGGCCTATCCACTGGGAATGTGCCCTAATCACCCCCCTATATTGAATACAGAAAATTTATATAAACAATTAGATATTTGTATGATAGACTGTGAAATGTGTTGCATTCCAACTAGACAACTCATCAATTCAAAGCCGAGGTGTTATTCGCAAGTTGTTACAGTTAAAAATGTTACATTTTAGCTCATTTGTGTAAAGGGCATGTGTTATGCAGAAGTGCAAGAGTAAATGCATAAATTGACATTATAAATTCCAATTTAACTTTTATGAGTTATGACTATTATCTTCTTTATAATAATATACATATTAATTTATATAATTTAGAACAACATTAAGGGGGCATTCTTTTTTGGGATTTTGAGAGGGGGAAGTTGGTCAATGGGATTTTGGTTCTCATTGACCAAGAATCCTATGATCTGTTTTCAGCTTTATGTGGGGACCATGGAAGGTTTATTTTCCTGGGTATCACTTACCTTTCCCACATAGGGGGAAAGTTGGCAACACTTGAATGGGACAAAAATGCCCCTCTTAATATGGATTTATATGGGTAAAATGGTCATTGTCTTATTTACTTGAGAAATAAAAGAACATGGGTAAATGCACTTATCCAGGTAAATGTTTCATAGGAAAAAATTTACCTAGGTAAGTAATTTACCAAAAAGCAAACGGGACCTAAGGAGACATTCTTTATTTGGATTTTGAGAGGGGGGAAAGTTGGTTACCAAGAATCCTGTGTTTTTTTTTTTTTTTTTTTCAGATTTATGTGGGGACCAGGGAATGCTTGTTTTCCTGGGTATCACTTACCCGAGTAAGTGATGCCCATCTCCTAGGTGGCTAAAGAACTTTTCCACCTAGGGGGAAGTTGCCAACACTTGAATGAGACAAAAATGCCCCTTTTAATAATGGATTTTTATGGATAAAATGGTCATTACCTTATTTATACGAGAAATAAAAGAACATGGATAAATGCACTTACTCGAGTAAGTGTTTCCTAGAAAAAACTTACCCAGATAATTGCATTTACTTGAGTAAGTAATTTACCGAAAAACGAACGACGCCTAAATGTAACATGTGGAGAAGCAAGATGAGAAAATATGGTTAAGGAATGAGCATTACCATAATATCTAGTGCTATATGACATTAGGTTTTACTATTCTTCATTTTATTGGAAGTAGAAACATACTTTAACTACATAAAAATCACACGTAAACAAGAGCATGAATTTTTTAGAGAAATTGAAGAAGGAAGATGGGCCTTGTAGAAATACCAAACAATCAACGCCCACCATCCAGTGGTATTACGACATTATCCTTTAAACTGTCAAACCCAATGGCGTTAGAGCTATGAAAATCTGAAGTTCCACCAAGCAAATTCTCTACCTCTTCAGAATAATGTTCTACCCATGGATGCTTATCAGACCTCCTCAAACCCTCTAACTCTATCGCCACTTCCTTCATTGTAGGTCTTTCCTCCCCGTTCAGTTTTAAACATCTTTTGGCAAGCATGGTTACTTCCCTAAGTTGATCTCTACTGCATTCATTCACCACTCTATCCTCCAAAATCTCATCAACTTTGTCCTCTTTCATTAGAGTAACAAAATGGATAGCCAAATTTCTCTCTTGTTCAGGTCTATCAAAGGATAGTGCCTGCCTTCCAGTTAATAGCTCCACAAGAACTACACCAAAGCTATAAATATCACTCTTCTCTGTCAATTGGCTTGTATGAAAATATTCTGGGTCTAAGTATCCCATAGTCCCTTGTACTAATGTTGTAAATTGAGTTTGGTTTAAAGGAACCAACCTTGAAGCTCCAAAGTCTGAAACTTTCGCCATGTAATTATCATCCAAGAGTATATTAGTAGATTTAATATCTCTATGAATAATTGGTGGAGAGGCAGCAGAGTGCAAGTAGGCAAGCGCTGATGCAGTTTGTGCAGCTATAGTTAAACGCTTTTCCCATGAAAGTGATGATTTATTCCCCTCCTCATGGATGTGATGGAACAGAGTTCCATTTGTAACAAACTCGTACACCAACAATGGAACTTCAGTCTCTAGGCAACAACCCAAGAGCTTTACCACATTTCTATGGTTAATTTGGGAGAGTATAATGACCTCATTGATAAACTGCTCGATTTGAGTTTCATCCACAATTTTAGATTTCTTAATGGCAACTAATCTATTATCTGGTAGAATTCCTTTATATACTGTACCATATCCTCCACGACCGAGAATACGGATTGTATCATAGTTGTTAGTTGCCTTTTCAAGTTCTTCTGCAGTAAAGACATTAGCAGTTTCCATTGAAGCATCACGCGAAGAGAGTTGTTGCTTTAATAAAAGACCTCCATTCTGTCGAAAAAATTTTTCTCGAAGTTTAAGAAGCCTTCTTTTTTGGAATCCCCAATATATCCAAGAGACACCAATAAGTAGAAACAGGATGCCCAAGCCAATACCTACATCCATTTGACATACACATTATAGTAGATAAGAAAGAAACAATTATCTTTTTTCAATTGGATATATACCCATAATTTTCTAACTCTTCTAATTGTTAATTAACAATTTTGAGAATATAAAGAAATAAGAAACGAATGCCATATCTAGTACTTTTGCATAAGACAGTTGCACTGGTTAGCCATTGCATTATGAAATGGATTTACGACCAAGGAAAACAAGGAGTGTGAAAGAACAACAAGAGTATCACCAGTAGTACATTTAGAGCTCTCTCCTCTGCCACTTCTTCATTTCCTTTAATTCTGTGTTTGGTTTGAAGGAAAAGGTAGGTAAAGGAAAGGAAAAAACCTCATACAAGGAATGTAAAAGTTTCCCTACCTTTTCTTTCCTTTCCCTGCCTTTCCCTTCAAACCAAACACAGACTAAGAGACCATATTAAGAGTCTTAAGGTTGCTCCTGGCTTGGGATACTACTTTTCCATCTCAGAAAGCCAGAGAGATTCCTCTTTCCTTCCCAAAACTAAAATGCCCAACCGTTTGCTCACCTCAACATCAACTGCCACCACCCTCTATCCAAAGTTAAGAGTACTAATAGGCATTATTCGATTTGCCCTCCCGAAGGTTTTTGTAAGAGAGAGTTCTTTGGGAACTAACTCTCCTAGGCTAGATCGCCTCTAATCTTTCCCAGATCATGGAGGAAGCAATCGGAGAATGTATCTAGGAAGCAGGCCCATCAGCCTTTTTCCTGGAACACAAAAGAAGAGCAAGACAAGGGCCCAGGCCCAGCAGATCAATGGAGCTGAACCACCGCTGAAGTTCCTAACTGCTGCTCCCAAACTCCCCGTAGTCCCCTCTCCAAGACCAAAAGAAATTAAACTTGAAGGAGCAAATAAATTAAGCACTCTCACCTGTCACCTGTAACAAGAACGGTGGATCATGGGGCGACTGCAAGCATCTGAATCTGAGGGTCGGTCAACCACACCACCTCAGAGAACGTCCCCTCCGTTGGAAACCTGAAACACAATGATTTCCCTTGCTAACTTTGTCCCTAGTTTAATTTCCCCTAGCATTTGCTTGAAAATCAGCTCTCTTCATCAGCATAGGCTGCAACATTGCTGCCCTACCTTGCCGTGTTGAGGTCCTCCTCCCCAAAGAGTTATCTTCTCTTTCTACTGCTAAACTTTGGACTAACAATCTCACTGCATCCAATTACTTCTTCCAACTCAGACAGTCCTCATCAACAACCACAAAGCCCCTCAACACATCGTTTGTAACCTCTGTGAAACCCAGCCGAAACAACCTCCTCCTCCCATGCTTTCTTTGTTATTATTCATGGAGCAAGTTTTTAGAATAATTAACCCATGCTTCATGCATGGTGCCTTATCAAGCTTCGGAGGAAAAAGAAAAATGCTTTATAGCTAAGAAAAATACCTGTCGGAGAAATCTAATATAAAAAGGAGTTCTTCTATTGGCCAGCACCAATGAATCGAGAAGAAATTATAGGTCGTAGACATGATCAAGCTAGCATAGAGCCAATCTATCCTGGGAAGTTAACACATGACCTGCCCAGAGTATCCATGAAAAATGCCCTTCAGATTATTTTTCCGGTTTAAATCTAGAGATGGCAACACAGGGTATCCATGAAAAATGCCCTTTTCATTCTTAAACGTTAAACCTGATTAAGCATTCTTAATCTCAAACCATCCCAAATTGGTTTAACTTTCATTTGAATTTCCCAAATTCATTCCGTCTCAAACCTATTAAATCCATCATGATCCATTTCATCTGATTATCATTTGCTCAGGTCTTTACCGAAAAAAAAAAATTTGCTTAGGTGGGTTTAAATTAATGAATCAAGTTGGGACAGTACCATATATTAAAAAATTAAAAAGAAAAAAAAAACCACTGTTCAACATCCAGTGTACAAAATAAAACGTTGAAAAATAAATAAAATTAATTTGGAGTGACATAAGACAATTATTATTACAATAACCCTTATTAAATTCTAATCCTCCACATAATAGATACACGTCAGATTTGAGTATCAGGTGTGCTAAGGTCAAAACTAAAACTTATGCCTAATCCTACATAATTTTACTATCCCTATTTAAATTATCAGTCATATAATTATTTGGATGCTCCCACCCACTCGGGATTTCCTACTCACTTTTTCTACTTATTCTCGACCGGCCTTGAATTGGAACCACACACTCTATTATTAAATAAGAGATATGTGGCTCCAATTGGGCTCGCTTCCACCCACCCTGTTGCGGATTTGGCGAAATCCATGCATACGCACGGGCTCACAGTCATATGGGTGCAATAATTAACAGAGATCGTTAACCCATATCGTTGTTCATGTAATTAATCTAGGTTGCAGTTAAATGAGACTGGACTCCTGAAAGCAAAAACTGCGCAAAACTCTTGACATCTAATTACACATGCAAAATATCTCTCCCCATGAATTTATTAAACAGACGTGCGGCTGGATACCATTCTCTAAGAATGTTCTCACAGCTTTTGTTTTCAGGAGATCCAGATCCGCCATTTGGATAAGCTTTAGGGATTTGTATTTTATGCACAAAGTCCTGGTTTTAGGCTTTGTGCTTTGGAGAAAAAAAGAGTTTTTTTTTTTTTTGCTTTAAATTATAAGACTTTGAAAAAAGTAATTATTACCAAACCATTTGTTTTTTCACAGCTCAGAGTTAGAAACAAGAGCTTATCCAAACAGAGTGTAATTTACTTATGTCTTTTTTGGGGTTATGTTGGTAACTCCATTTCATCTCACCAGCCCATGCAGAGGTTATGTTGGGCGATTTTGGAGTCTGATCACTTTATTCGGAAGTAATATATAAAAGAATACTTTAGCTAGCTAGCGTAGAACTTGTTACCTACGGCGGTTTGTATCACCGGAAATTTTGTTGGTGGAGCAATGCAAGGAGATCCGTTCTTTGTTCCATTGCCTTTGGTACCAGGAGGGCAGGAACAATAGTAACCCCCAGGCGTGTTATGGCAAATCCCCTGGCAGTCATTTTTATTTTCATCTTCGCATTCGTTTATGTCTACAATTCATTTATGACAACTCCGATCGGTCACTAGATTAGACGACCACAGTATATATATATATAATCAAATTTTTGTAAAGCATTCATGTACGTAGAAGACAGATCTAGTAGATTACCTTGGCATCCATCCTCGAGATAAGGGTTGCCCAGGTAACCTTGAGAGCAGTTGCAAAGATATCCGAGACCGTTGGGAGAATTATAGCAATCGCTGTTCTTGCCGCAAGCATAAGAAGGGTATATTCTTGAAACAGTTTCGCAGGTCTCGTTCTCTATTGCCCAGTCCAGGACGAGTGGGAGTCTATCTCCATATCTTTCGTAGAAATGCGAGAGATCATCTACTGAGAATCTGTACCAGTCATAGTCCACCAAGAAAGCATAGCTGCAGGGATTGAAATTCCAGACACTGGTGTGGTTCTCATAGCTCCCAACATTCACATTGAATTTCTTGAACCCCTTTGGTATGGAGGTCTGACAACAACCGATACCTGTGCAAGACCCATTGATCACACTTTCTTTGTCGCTGCAAGCCATGGAACACCCGCTCGTGAAATTCCGGCCTTCAGAGCCTGTTATTTGTGACATAGTGTCGCACCCAATTGTAGTGAATCTATTGTGAGTGTCAGAGAACGTATAGGGCAAATTATCAATATTTACCCAGTAATACCACGACTCAGTTTTACTTCCTGAACGATTGTAGCAATCGTGTCCCATGAAGCCATAGATTCGCAATTGGGTAAGTGATGGCGAGATTTCTAAAATTTCCAGGTTACCAGTTGATATGAATAGCTTGGGAGGGTCGAAAGTATGATTGCAGGTTAGGTCGTATCCTTCTCTGTAACAGTCTGGGTAGTCCAAGCCGAAGGGGTAGGGAACGGTGATGTTTCCGCATTTCTCTTGGCATCCAGGCTTTGCCACTGACGCCATTGCTGGCCGCAACAAAATGAGTTGAATCATCAGCATAACCAAAGCCATCGTCGTTCCTGATGAGTGATGATAGCGTTGGTCTGGTGTGTTAGAACGTCTGGTCGATATGGGTATCTCATTAATAGAGCAGGCTCGATAGACTTGTATTTTTAGTTTATTCTTCGTCTTGACTTTTGTATCATTTGATTCTTTCAATGAAAATAACATTTCATTTGTAATTAATTATTGATTCTGTCCTTGACCATTTCTGCAGCATCACCCTTTCCTTTCAAATTTACCTGTAACTGGTAAGGAGGAGGGAGTGGTTTGTGCAGGATAGTTTCTTAGTTTTGAGAAAACTGGTTTACATATTTCTTTTTTAAAAAACTGTATTCTTTTTTTCTCAAGAGAAAATCTAAAAGGTTAGCTTTTCCAATCTTGTGCATCTAAATTTACTACATCGGCATCATGATAGATAAAATCATGGGTCATGGCTTCGCTTTTGAAAGTTCATTTTTCTACTTTCTAGAGAAAAGGATACGTATATAAAAATGTGTCATTCAAATATGTTTTTAGAACTAAATAAAGTGTTTATTGCTTCTTTTTGCAACGGAAATAAGCCACTCTACAACCAGATAGAGATTTTATTAGATGGCTAGTTGGTACCTTTCTAATTGTTAATTGTTAATGTTACTATTTTCTATTTTAAAAACTGAAACTAAAAACATAGTTTCTTCAATGTTTGCACTGCCATAAATTCGCATCAGTGAATTTTTTTTTTGCATTGCAACCAAACACAGCCTAAGCATGAAAGTGATCGGAAATACAATTAGCTTTGAGAGTTGAGATTGGATTAAACGACATTGAATGTGGTCGCATCAATTTCATTTTCAGAGAAAAAAAACCTACATTCATCGATCGAGAGTGATTGGTAGTCTTAGTCATAGAGTCTTAGAGGGTGGCAGTATGGACCGTGGACGTTAAAGAGAGTCATTGGAAAAAGGAAGTCTCTAGCTAAACAAAATTCTCTCTCTTATATATCTTGATTGGGTATTTATAAAAGTAATGTGGGATTTAAAGAAACATGCAAATTGAAAAAAAATAATAATTCTTGATTGGATATTTAACCAATTGGTGAATTAATCCATTTCCAACCTACTAAGAGGTTGTTCGAGGACATGGTTGATTTTGTTTTTATAAATTAAAATAACCGATACATCAACAAAGTCAATCATGTTGCCAAACAACCCCTAAATGGATGGATTGAGTGGGTCACGAGAGTTGGGTCTGAAATCACCTCCTCTAGACCTAATTAATATCCGTTTACTTTTTGTTTTATAACTTCTTTTTTCCACATCAAACACAATTTATTGCACAAAACAAAAAAGAATTTATTAAAAGAAGAAAAGAAAGGAATATACAAAGCAGTCCAGCTCAAAACAACAACGAGCAACCGGACCTAACCCACACAAAAATAAAAAAGGACAACCCAACAGAAACAAACAAAAACCGACCTCAACGACTCAGACCACTCCTCAGGACCGAGAAAAGCCCAACACCTGAACCCACAAGCACAAATTAAAAAGAAAACCCACCAGGCCACAAGACATGGACAGAGCCGAGTGAAAACTGAAGACCCTGCCTCGACCTCCTTATTCCCTGCCCCTAACATTTTTCAAAGGAACGTAACCTTCGGACTACGGCCTACATAGAGGTGGGCAAGTTGGGACCCAGATATAGATTATTGAGAGGGTAAGGGTAATAATCAAGAGAAGATAGATCCGCCGTTGAGCACAAACCACTCCTTTTGCACCAGCTGCGTAGTAGATAGTATTGTACAAAGTTGAACCAGTCTTTTCCGTGATCAAAGAATTAAAAAATAATCAAGAAAGAAAATTGATAGCCGAGCATATCAAGAGTCACTTTGCATGAAGCTAAAATGATTTAATCAGTGAAAGTCCGATTGAATCTTTTTGGCCTCATTCAATGTGACCCCTGTTGGACGTCAATTGGAGTCTATCATATATACCTATTAAATCATTTCGCCTTTGATTTAAAGTGACTCGAGTTCACATCTGCGCCCCATAATGGGCACCTCACGTCTAATAGTACATCTCCGCTATATATTGAGAATATTTTCCAATAATGTATCATAAGTAATCATATTATCATCGAGAAATATTTTCAATACAAGACAAAAATGTGACGTGGGACGTTGTGGGGCGCAGATCTGAACTCAGTGACCCATGTTAGATTGAGCAATAAAAGTCGAGTGTTGAAATCGTAGGCCCACATAAATACTGAATACCATCGGTCCTACAAGTAAATTAACACCCTCTTGAGTAACACGCACGTCGGGAGTTCATATTCGCGCCCCCACAGCACATCCCAATTCCCAATGATAATATCTTTCCATGCACGCTGACATGTACATGTAAAACACCTGTAAGGCGCAGATGTGATCTCATACGTCAATTCATCATATAATGAATGACTCTTTATTTACAACGATTCTCTTCTCTCTGCTAATTAATGGATGAAAGGACGCAATTTATTTTTAATATTTTACTAGCGAAGGGGCCCTGTTTCGCAGGGGCTGGAATGAAATTTTACAAAGTAGAGAAAGTATAGACTAGGGAAAGCTGGTCGGTAGTGCTTAATTGTTCAAATTTGAAAAATCCGACAATTTAACTAACTATTGATGTTACACCTTTGTTTTCATTCAGTTTTCAAAGGAACGTAACCTTGGGGCTACGGCCTAAAGTTGGGACCCGGATGTAGATTATTGATCAGAGGGGTGTCGTTATATATAAGGGTAATAATCAAGACAATGTAGATCCGCCATTTAGCACAAACCACTCCTTTTGCACCAAGTATTCTACAAAGTTGAACCCGTCTTTTCCATGATCCAAAAATACAAAAAAGAAATCAAGAAAGAAAATTGATAGGCGAGCATACCAATAGCGTCACTTTGCTTGAAGCTAAAATGATTTAATCAGTGAAAGTCCGATTGAATCTTTTTGGCCTCATGCAAAGTGACCCCTGTTGGACGTCAACCGGACTCTAACATATATACGTATTAAATCATTTTGGCTTTCATGCAAAGTGACCCGAATTTACATCTACACTCCACAATGTCTGACAGTACATCCTCGCCATATACTTGGGAACATCTCGCGATGATATATCGGAAATGATGATGTCATCATAGGGAGATGATTTCAATATATGGCGAGAATGTGCTGTGGGATGAATCTAATATAGTTTCAACGAGCCGAATTCGGATTTGCAAACTTTGAATCGAGCTAAATTCAAACTTAAATCTCTAAGTTGAATCGAGCTTGAATAGCCAAGTATTCTATTCGAATCCATCCTTATTGTCGAGTTAATTAGTTTAGGTCAATCAGTAGAAGAGAGTTAAGAGACTCTCAAGAGAGTTTTATATTTAGTTAATTGTTAATCAAATAATATATAACATAATAATATTATAATAAAAGTATTACATAAATAATATAATATTATATATATATATATATAAAATTGGGGCTGAGGCGGGACAGGAATTGCACTGCCCATCCCCGTCCCTGAACTCAATCAGGGATTCAGTTTTAACCCCATACCCGACCCTAACCCATCAAAGCACTCTCCATACCCGACTCTACCGGGTCAAGGAGCCTGGATAGGAAAAATTGCCATCGCTACTTCTGTCCTAACCCAGCTCAAGTTTGTTTCATCCTTAGATGTAACAACTGCAATGTATCCGCTCTCTAGCTATCTTTTTTTATTTATTTATTGTGAAACTTCTCACTCTCGGGCATAGCAGATGTTGATAATTATAAATTGCATTTCATGTTTTTCAATGAAAAGTCTAACGACCAATTGAATCAACCATGGTTTTTAAAAATGAACCGGTGAACGAACTGGTCAGGGGTTTGTTATCGGTTTGAACGGTCCAATTATTTGACCCGAACGGTTGGTCCGTTCTGACAAAAAATAAAACAATTTAAAAAATTTTAAAAATGGTCAAAATCGTTTAAATAGTTAACCGGTTGGTTCGACGGTTTATTAACCAAAATCAACAATTTTGGGGAAAAAAGCAGGTTTGGCAGAAAACAAAACCGGTCAGATAAATGGTTCTCGGTTTTTCCAATCCGACCGTCCAATCCGATCCGATTTTAAAAACCACAGAATCAACCACCGATTTGAAACGCAATAATAGTACGAGTAGTTAGAAAAGGATCGAGCAGTCGGTTCATATTAATTAATAAATTGGTATTATTCTCATAAGAGAGGTTATTGCTTCACCCAGAATACACAAATTAAATACACCTGGGCGACTTTTGGGGCACTACTTTATATATTATTCTCATAAGAGAGGTTATTTGTTTTTGTTTATTTAATTGTGAATATATTGATTTTTTATATTTTAATATAAAATTTATATAAATTTTTATAAAAATTATGAATAATTATTAAAAAATATGATTATGAAACCTCTATAGCGAACTACCTAAGATATAATCATATTAAAAAATATGATTATAAAAATTATGGATAATTCAAACTAATGGCATAATGGCAAGACAAGGTAGGGGTTGTTCAACAAAAATTATGGAACACCCCCTTAGACTTAAGTCATCCATGCAGCTACAGGTGCAAGGAGTCGTGCCAACTTGCAAGTTACTTGGGCTCATCTCGTTAAATAACTAAAAGATTATCAAGTTGACTTGAGCTTGACTCAAGTTGAGTAGTTAATTGAGCCAAGTGCGAACTTCATAATACTCTGTTCGAGTAGTTTGTAAGCTTAATCAAGCTTCTAATAAAATATTAGTTTTCAATATTTTTATTTATATTATAAATACATATTAAATTTTCATATCAATAATCAAGTTTCATAATATGTTTTTATTTATAACATTTTAAATATTAATTTATTTATAATTTTTAATAACAACTTATTTATAACTGGCTCAAGCCTAGCGAGTATCGACTCAGTTCAAGTTCAAGTGTAAAACACAAAACTCAGTCTAGCTTGAGTCGAGTTTTGAGAATGAGCTTGAGCCCCCCAAAAGTCAATTCAATTCGGCTCGATTACACCCCTAATCCAATGGATATTCATAACTTGACCCGACCAACTCTACCCATTTAACCAATGGGTGATTCAACCCCTATCCTTTTTTCAAGTTTTTATCATTTTTCTTTTTTCCGTTTCATAACATAATTTATTAATCAAAGCAATAGTGTTATGAGAACTATGAATGAACAAGAAACTAAAATGCAAGCCAAAACGAGTAAATGTGCATCCTCAATGACAACTGGTATGTAGAAACATACCTTTTATTACATAAGAAAACACACATAATGGAGAGAAATAATTCTTTAGAGGAATTGAACTAGTAAGATGGGCTTTGAAGTTGAAATATCATCGCCCACCATCCAGTGGTAATACCACATTATTCTTTAAACTGTCAAACCCAATGGTGTTAGAGCTATGAAAATCTGAAGTTCCACCAAGCAAATTCTCTACCTCTTCAGAATTATGTTCTACCCATGGATGCTTATCAGACCTCCTCAAACCCTCTAACTCTATCGCCACTTCCTTCATTGTAGGCCTTTCCTTCCCATTCAGTTTTAAACATCTTTTGGCAAGCATGGTTACTTCCTTAAGCTGATCTCTACTACATTCATTCATCACTTGATCCTCTAAAATCTCATTAACCTTGTCCTCCTTCATTAGAGTAACAAAGTGCATAGCCAGATTTCTCTCTTGTTCGGATCTATCAAAGGAGAGTGCCTGCATTCCGGTCAATAGCTCTACAAGAACCACACCAAAGCTATAAACATCACTCTTCTCTGTCAATTGGCTTGTATGAAAATATTCTGGATCTAAGTATCCCATAGTCCCTTGTACTAATGTTGTAAATTGAGTTTGGTTTAATGGAACCAACCGTGAAGCTCCAAAATCTGAAACTTTTGCCTCGTAATTATCATCCAAGAGAATATTAGTAGACTTAATATCTCTATGAATAATTGGTGGAGAAGCTGCAGAGTGCAAGTAGGCAAGTGCTGATGCAGTTTGTGCAGCAATACTTAAACGGTTTTCCCATGGAAGTGATGATTTATTCTCTTCATTGTGGATGTGTTGGAACAAAGTTCCATTTGTAACAAATTCATACACTAACAATGGAACTTCAGTCTCTAGGCAACAACCCAAGAGCTTCACCACGTTTCTATGGTTAATTTGGGAGAGAATAATCACCTCATTGATGAATTGATCAATTTGACTTTCATCAATAATTTTCGATTTCTTAATGGCAACTAATCTATTATCTGGTAAAATTCCTTTATAAACTGTACCATACCCTCCTCGACCAAGGATACGGTTCACATCATAGTTATTAGTTGCCTTCTCAAGCTCTTCTACAGTAAAGATTTTAGCAGTTTCCATAGAAGCATCGCGTGAAGAGAGTTGTTGCTTTAACAACATACCTCCATTCTGTCGAAAAAATTTTTCTCGAAGTTTATGAAGTCGTCTTTTCTGGAATCCCCAATAAATCCATGAGGCACCAATAAGTAGAAACAAGATGCCCGAGCCAATACCTACATGCATTTGAGAAAATTCACTATTGATAAAACAGATAGTAACAAAAGAAAGAACATTTGGAAAGAGTTTTTTTTTTTTTCTTTTTTTCCACCATCGGATAACAATAATTTGCTATGACCATTTTTGGTTCAACTTTTATTTTTGTTCAATCCTTCCAATAATAAAACTCTAGGATAGATGAAAGATAGGTAGAATGAGAAAATGTTGTTATGAATAAAATGCGTTTTTCTAAAGGGGAAATTCCTTTTGTGTCAAGAATGAGAATAAGTTTTGAACATTTTGATTACAATTATATAGTAAAACATCGTATATTTGTCCCCCATGTTTCTCATTTTCAATTTTCAAAGATCTATTCCAACAGTTATAAACTACCAATCTAGATCTATTCCAACTGATAGATGGCTAGCAGTCAATGTCTACTGAGAGACATTTGGCATGATTATTTTTCATGTTGTGAGTAATTTTAATTTTTGTGCCATGCACTCATTTTGTCATTCTAATAGGACGGAGGCTCATGGCAAGAGTTTTGTAGCCAAATACTTTTATGTTATCCATTCTTCTTCATTCTTGCTCAAAATTGAACAGGAAGGTCCATTTGGTTAGCAGATGGAATTGAAATCAAAATTGGAATGGTCTATCCCCCCACCTGTTCGGTACATAAAGGAATTGGAATTGGCTGGAATGGGATTCTCATTCCCAAAGGAAGGGAAGGGGAATGACCATTCCCTCGAAAAATGTCTTTCCACCAGAATGAAAATGAGATTCCAATTTCATCCAACCAAATGGATGGTCCAATTCTGACTCCAAACCCCTATTCCTTTAAACCAAATGGACCCTTAGTAAATTTTATTTAAGAAATTTGGACTGATTATTCATTGTAAGGTGAGGATGGAAGGATGAAGGGGGAGAATGAAATATGGTACTTCTGTAGTCTTCTTGTGGTACAAGAGAAAAGAAGTTGGAAGCTAGGCTAGCTAGCCCAGAGAATTAGTACATTATCCTTTCATTTCTATCATTTCACTAATCCTTCATCTCCGAAAGGTGTTCGACTTGGGTGGGCACAATACAAACCTTAGCAGCTTGGGATTGACGCCATTGCTGGCCGCAACAAAATGAGTTGAATCATCAGCATAACCAAAGCCATCGTCGTTCCTGATGAGTGATGATAGCGTTGGTCTGGTGTGTTAGAACGTCTGGTCGATATGGGTATCTCATTAATAGAGCAGGCTCGATAGACTTGTATTTTTAGTTTATTCTTCGTCTTGACTTTTGTATCATTTGATTCTTTCAATGAAAATAACATTTCATTTGTAATTAATTATTGATTCTGTCCTTGACCATTTCTGCAGCATCACCCTTTCCTTTCAAATTTACCTGTAACTGGTAAGGGGGAGGGAGTGGTTTGTGCAGGATAGTTTCTTAGTTTTGAGAAAACTGGTTTACATATTTCTTTTTTAAAAAACTGTATTTTTTTTTCTCAAGAGAAAATCTAAAAGGTTAGCTTTTCCAATCTTGTGCATCTAAATTTACTACATCGGCATCATGATAGATAAAATCATGGGTCATGGCTTCGCTTTTGAAAGTTCATTTTTCTACTTTCTAGAGAAAAGGATACGTATATAAAAATGTGTCATTCAAATATGTTTTTAGAACTAAATAAAGTGTTTATTGCTTCTTTTTGCAACAGAAATAAGTCACTCTACAACCAGATAGAGATTTTATCAGATAGCTAGTTGGTACCGTCAGTACTAAAAAAATATGGTTTACCCAATAACTTTCACTTCTTCAGCTTTCTAATTGTTAATGTTACTATTTTCTATTTTCAAAACTGAAACTAAAAACATAGTTTCTTGATTTGATATTTAGAATTATGTTTCAGGATACATACAATATTCAGCTAGAGATTCTAATTAATAAAATGGATATAATTAAGTTTACCAATTCTTATTATTTTATTTTTTTATATACTTGAGAAAAGTCTATTCAGATGTGCACTGATATGGTCTACACAGCCTTAATACCATACTGGAAAGAGAATGTATGGGTGTCAGTGGATCCGTTTTGGGTTGAACTCCATCTAATTAAAAATTAATTTGGACAAATTGGATGAATCAATAATTAGTCATATTGAATTAATTGAACCTGTCTAGACTTAATGGTCCAGCCGTCCAGCAAAGTAATTATTAGATTGGATTTAATCTGATTCATCTGTGATGCATTTATATTGGATTGGATTTGATTGAACCAATATCTGGTCCATTGATAGAAGATAAGAATCAGATGTCAATTAACCAGGTTTGAATTGGAATCAATCTAAGAGTATATTACTAATCTTCTGTTGGTGGTACACTCTGAACCACTGTGGCATCTTCATACCGTGATTGTTGATTAAAAAAGTTCTCTGAATCACCTGCCGAGTTTCTCAGTCAGATATATTCCCAGATCAGCGAATTTTGTGGCATATGCACTTGTCAAATCTGATATTACATTAAACCGTCTTCACACATGGTCCCAAGTTCCTGATTTCTTTGAATCTTTTATATACTGTAGCTGATTCTTTCTGAGCCATTGAATGTATTGCTTACAGGCTTCTTTCAAATGGAAAAAAAAAAAAAAGTGGGATTTTACTACAAATACAGTTTGCTACTCATTTTCTCTATATCTGCACTCTACCCACAGTACATTATATATCTCATAATACAAGATGGCAATGTGTGATTACAATTCAATGTTAGCAGAGAATAGTGGGCTGGAAATCTGATCTGCAAATACAGACGTGTATAACAGCTTATGTAACCAATCACGAATGGACAAAATCGGTGTCTAGTATAATAGATACAGTGATACAAACCCACATGTGATGAGTGATGACGTGTGGAAGGTTTAAACTCAGTTGGCCTCTTTAGAATATTTTAATGAAGCCCATATCCTCTTACCTTATTTTATTTATAAATAAAAGATAACACCAATATATATACAACTTAGTGGGCATGGACCTGACCCTTGCAGCCCAGTCTGACAAAGAAATCCCAAGAAGCTAACTATCGGCACTATACAGTATTTTATTTGTTTTTCTTTACTTTTTTAAGTAGTAGAGGCCGGACGAGGGGGAGCCAAGGAATGGAGCTGTGTAGCAGGGTGATGTGCTCTGTTTTCGTTTTATAAGATGATGTTGGGTGGATTATAAGGTGTAGAATTTATTGGTTCCATTAAATCAGACTCGGTGAACTACATTAGCTCTATCCCCCAAAATTTCTGAGACATTGTCTCATTCTTTTTTTTGGGTTTATGAATTTCCAGTGCTTTTCTTCTAGTTAATACTTCTAATAGAACTATACCAATATAAACATCACTTTTAATTTCTGTCGAAAATATTTATAGTCCATGTAACCCAATGCCCCCTGCACTAATGTAGTTCATCGAGTCTGATTTAATGGAACCAATCTTGAAGACCCCATAATCTGCCACTTTTTCCACGTAAGTCTCATCCAACTATCCAGCAAGAATATATGAGCAGATTTAATATCTATGTAAATGACTAGGTAGTTTGATTGGTTAACCTATGAAAATTGTCAAATAAACCATAATCTGAATTCTGAAAAGCCTAGTGATTCTCTAGATAAACCGTCCAGGTTTGAGAACATTGTTTGTGTGTTTTTTACACCATTCAATAAGTGTTTATTTTTTATAATCTTTTTTCTTTAATAGGTACTTAAATAAACATTTGTGACTATTTTATCCTTCATTTTCTTTTAAATTTTACGAAAACACTTCTACATCAAAGGGTGGTCTACATTAAATTAAAAGGAAAATTTAACCGTGAGCAAGAAATAGTCTTATATGAAGGTTTGAGCAGAAATCAAGGTGAAATTGGATCCACAGTTTCACGGGGATTATTTTTCTTGTTCACATTGAGGTTCCTTTCTTAATTTGACATTCATCAATCTTTCTCTTGGAATCAGCCATTTGATACAGTATTGACAGAGATTCTTTTAGTGTTCATGGTAAGCTTCTTTTATTAGTCTGGTGTTCACTACCCTTTCTTGTTCCATCTCATTGATACAGTATATGAAGAAATACTAATACAAATATATGTGCTACTCGATATAGTGATTAAATGGAGCATACATTATTAAATTAGAAGCATCATTTCTCTTCTTTCTCTCAAATTAACAATTTGACATTTTAGAAATTTGAACAGAGAAGAACATACATATAACTAGAATACACAATACAACAGAGCAGAAATTGTTTGGGAAAGCTGAACAAGAAAGAAGATTATATGAAGTTGATATGCATGTGAAGCGTTCAGCGCCCACTGCCTAATGGTATCAAAACATGATTCCTTAAACTATCATATTCACCAGTTTTGCAACTTTGTAAATGTGATGGCTCACCAAGCAAATACTTAGCTTCTTCATGATTATGTTCTACCCATGGGTGTTTGATGTATCTCCTCAACCCCTCTAGCTCCATTGTCACTTCCATCATTGTGTGCCTCTCTTCTCCCTCCACACTTAGACATCTCTTTGCAAGTTTAGTAACTTCTTGAAGATGATCCTTACTAGCTTCTTGTAGCACTTTATCCTCTAAAATCTCCAAAATATTTTCTTCTTTCATTGAAGTAATAAAATGGATAGCTAGATTCTTCTCCTTTTCAGGCCTGTCAAATTCAAGTGCTTTTCTTCCTGTCAGTAGTTCCACAAGAACAATACCAAAGCTATTAACATCACACTTCTCTGTTAATTGACTTGTATGAAAATATTATGGGTCCAAATAACCCAATGTTCCCTATAACAATATAGAGTGTGTTTGAAACCGTGGGCGTTTATTAAATAAACGATGCCACGTAGGCACCATTTTAGCATTTTCCCCATTATGTGAATCTGTATGCATAGGGACTTGCAAAAGTAGACTTTAGTTTATGTGCACGCCTACCATTGGGAAAAGCTTCATTTCAGTGCTTCCCCCAACGGATAGGCATTTAATCGATGTTTTATTGATGTGGTGCCTAAATGCCAATAAATGGGTTTATCATTGATTTTCTTGGTTTTCCAAACAAATCAAGTGCAAAACATTTAGTCAATAATGTCCAAGGTTCCAAACACATACATAGTTGAATTTGATCCAAAGGGACCAATCTTGAAACTCCAAAATCTGACACCTTTGCCATTTAGTTATCACCCAAAAGTATGTTGGCAGATTTAACATCTCTATGAATCATGGTTTTGAAACACAACCCAAAAATAGAACCATTTTGACCACCGGTTTCTGCACCGACAGTCCGACCATCCGAGTCAACGGTGGTTCAAAAACTATGCTATGAATAATTGGAGGAGAGGCTGAAGAATGCAAGTATGCTAATGTAGATGTAGTTTCTGCTGCTATCCTTAAACTTTGTTGAGCATCTTATCACATGATACACAGCCACATCCACATCCAAGAGAGAGCTCCTCTTCATGAAACTCTCCATCATTTGTACATATGTAACTAATTATAAATACAAATCTAAGAATCAATCAAAGTGAGTGAAACAAATTAAACCTAAACCTGTTTTCATTCATGGCACATCCCCCGAGGTTTGTTGACTCTCCACACCCAACTCACGTCTGTCGTCTACAGAAATCCCTATATGGGCTAGGGCCTGGTACTCCAAATTTCATCAATTTCTTCTCTGTACGGGTTTCCATAGCTCCAAATCAGACTCGTCACTCTTTGTCTACACTAAGGATGACTTTGTGACTTACATCTTTGTTTATGTTGACGATATTCTTGTCACCAGATCCAGCAACTCTCATATTTTCAATCTCTTACAAAACATAAAATCCCCCTTTGCTATCAAAGAACTTGGGCCTCTCCACTACTTCCTTGGTATTGAAGCCATTCGCACCAGTTATGGATTGTTTTTATCCCAATGGAAGTACATTACTGGTCTGCTGCGGGATCTTTCTCTTGATGGTGCCAAACCGATCAAGACTATATTGTCCACAACAACTGTTCTCTCCAAAACTTATGGTGATGCACTACCTGATCCTTCATCTTACCGAAAGGTAGTCAATGCTCTTCAATATTTACGGATGACATGCCCCAACCTATCCTTTGTGGTCAACAAAGCCTGTTAGTTCATGCATGCACCAACCACTTCTCATTGGGCCTTTGTCAAGAGTATTCTTCGCTTCCTTAAGGCCATAGTTGACTTTGGACTCACAATTACCGCTTCGCAGTCTACTCACCTACATGTTTTCTCTGACTCGGATTGGGCTGGCTGCCCGGATGACCGACGCTCCCAAGGTGGTTATTGTGTTTACCTTGGTGACAACATTGTTTCTTGGTCTTCTAAGAAGCATTCTACCGTCTCTCGCTCCAGCACAGAGGCGGAATACTGCAGTTTAGCCATTGCTACCATTGAAGTTATTTGGCTTCGCTCTCTCCTCCACGAGCTTGGCATTCCTCAAGCCACTCCACCCACATTATGGTGTGACAACATCGGTGTTACTTATCTTGCTACTAACCTGGTCTTTCATGCATGCACTAAGCACATTGAAATTGACTTCCATTTCGTGCGTAACCTTGTTGCTTCAAAGAACTTACATGTTCATTATATTTCCACCACTGATCAAGTAGCAGATATCTTCACCAAGGCCTTGAGCTCTCCTCAGTTTTCTACTCTTCATTCCAAGCTTCGGGTGGTCTCTCCCACAATCAGCTTGAAGGGGGGTGTTGAGCATCCTATCACATGATACACGGCGGCATCCACTTCAAGTTTAAATTTCAATTTATGTTTATCCTTATTTCTTCTTATCCTAATTATTTACTGTATCTTATCCAAGAGAGAGTTCCTCTTCATAAAGACTCTCCATCATTTGTACATATGTAACTAATTATAAATACAAATCTGAGAATCACTCAAAGTGAGTGAAACAAATTAAACCTAAACCTGTTTTCGTTCAAACTTAAATTATCCCAAGAAATTGAAGAGTTATGCCCCTCATCATGAATATGATGGAATAAAGTTCCATTGTTGATGAACTCGTATACTAACAACAGAAATTCAGGTTCCCCAATAACTTCACTATATTTTTATGGTTAATTTGAGAGAGAATAACCACTGAATGATGAATTGTTCAACTTGATTTTCATCATTATTTTGGACTTCTTAATGGCAATTACCTTGTCGTTTGGTAAAGTTCCTCTGCATACTATTCCATAGCCACCACGAGTTAGGACTCGACTCTCATCATAATTGTTGGTTTCCTTTTTTGAGCTCTTCTTCCATAAATGTTTTTGTTATTTCTGGATTCCCATCATGTAAATAGAGTTGTTGTCTCAAAAGAAGAATTCCATTTTGCTGAAAGAATCTTTTTTTTTTTTTTCATTTTTTATGCTTTCTCTTTTGGATTCCCCAATATAGTCAAGAGCTGACAAATTGTAGAAACAACGGAGAAGTAGGGACAGGTCCAATGTAGATTTCTGATTTCCTCTGTATAGTTATAAATATTCAAAATGTCAAAAATGACACTTAAAGGTGTAAAGTGGGTCGTGCTGGGCCTACATGGAATGGCTTGCGGGTGGCCCACGGGCTGTCACAGGCCATGCCGTCCTTCCCGGTGGAAATTTTGGGGGTCAACCTGGCACGGCCCACAGCCTAGGCCCAAGTGGACCGTGTCGTGCCGTGCCGGCATGCGGGCCTGGGCTGGGCCGGGCTACAAGCTGTGCCGTGAGCTTGGACCATGCCGGGCTGGGCCACGGGGCAGGCCTTGGGCCAAGGCCGAACCGGGTTTTACTGTTTTTTTTTTATTTTGTATTTTTTTGAAAATTTTGATTTCTTTTCTAAGTAAAATTGTAAAACTAAAATATTTAACTTTCTTATGAACTTTGGGAATTTGGAACTATTTAAAAAATTAAGAAATGAGAAATCTAAGTTATTTAATGCATAATGAAAAAAATAATACTTAACCAAATTGAAATAAGAATGATGGAATAACAAATTGGAAGAAAAATAGGAATTCAATTTCATTTAAATCTGAATGGTACAAATTAGTGAAATACAAATACAATGATTGGATCATTGCATACTTGGATGAAAGAAAAATAAAAATGGAATAAATTAATAAAATATAAAAAATATAATATGGTTACAAATTAAAAATACAAAATTACATTGTTAAAAAATTAAAAAATATATATCAAATAAATAAAATAAAATATAAAAATTTTATAATAATTTGAAAAAATGAAAAATTCTACAAGTAGTCAAATTCATGAATCATCATCATTCATGACTTTCATCATCTGCTTCGGGTGAAATGTCCGGTGTTGTATCATGCCCTCCCTTGTCTTGTAGTCTATCTTCTATATCTACCCAATCCTTGAAGCAGATGCACATCTCTATACTCTCATCGTTCATGCAACTTCTTTTGTCATCCAGCACCCTGGTACCTTCACTAAAACAAGACTCTGGTGGAACTATAGACACCAGAGAGGTTAGTAGATCACGTGCCCTGGTGGCAAGAACCGGATAATTTTTCGAGTGTTCACTCCACTAGGAAAAAATATCAAAATTATTTGATACTTCACCTAAATTAGAAAAAAATTGCTTGCAAATAAAAATTAAGTTCAGTAAATGAACTTATTGTAGAACTAGCAGATTTCAGCCTTCTACTTATTAAATAAAAAAACTTTTCTCTTCTACTACTGGGCTCAAAGTCAAAAGGAGAAGAAGAAGATGACGAACAAGTTGTAAGAATATTTCCTACAACTTCAGATTTATACAAACTATACATTTCAAATAATGAATTATTAATTTCTTCTTTTTTATTTCCTATACCAATATTCATATTTTCATAATATGTTTCAAGTAAAATATCTAAACCATCTTTCCTAATCCTAGGGTCTAATATTGTAGATAAATAATAAAGGGAGAAATGTTCTCCTAATATTTTTTAAATTTATTTTTCATAATTTCAACAATACATTGAAAGTGTGGATTATTTCTATATTTGGCAAAACAATCACTAATTACCATCAATTGATATGGTAAATTACAACTAGTTAGATAATAATTTCCAGATAATTCATTTGTTGCATCATAAAAATGTTTTCAAAAATCTCTTATACAGATTTCCATTTCCCAGTCTTCCTCAAATATCATATCATTAGGCATTTTTAAATTATAAAAATAAAAAAGAATTTGTTTATGAGATATACAACTTTCTAACATAGCATAGGTAGAATTCCACCTATGCCTTACATCTAATATAAAATGTTTATATTTTAAACAATAATTTTGGCATAAATATTTAAATTCTTGTTTTCTTGCCCCTGAACTTTTTATATATATTATACAGTTTCTAATTTTTGAAATATGATTTGAAATAATATTCAAGGCATCTTGAATACATAAATATAAGATGTGACATGCACATCTAATATGAAATAATTTAACATTTAAGCATGGTTTTAATTGAGATTTTAAAATATTTATTACAGAATCATTATTGTTAGCATTATCAAAACTAATACCATAAGCATAAAAAGTATTTAAAATACTTGCAGCAATAGCTGGGCCACTATGTGGCCATTCAAGCTTAGTAAAACTTATAATTCTTTTATTCAATAGCCAATTTTCATCAATGAAATGGCCGGTAACACAAATATAACTGATATTAAATTTGGGTGTCCAAACATCCGAAGTAATTGCAACTTTAGAATTAAGATTTGCTAACAAAAAAAATAAATTTTGTTTATATGAATAAAAAATTTTTAAAGCATCAGTTCTTATAGTATTCCTAGAAATTTTTTATATTGTGGGTCTAGAGAACTACGCAACCATTTTTCTAGCTTTTGATCTTCAACTAACATAAATGCTTGTTCTGCATGTACAATATACTTAGCAAGTTCTTGTCTCATTTTTTCTTGTGAATATCTAAAAGTACTAAAACTAGTCCCCCTCCCAATCTGTGTTTGGGTTGTTTCTCTCCCTTCATCTTCCTTTCGCTCATGTGTGAGCAGATGTCTGCTCAAATGACCCGTACCACCCTTGCTACAATAACTAAAGTCTTTCTTACATTTTCGGAAAACGACCATTTTCCCCTTCCCCTCAATATCCTCTACTTTGAAAACTTTCCAAGCCAGGCTACTCAGCTTAGAAGCCCTCCTTTTTCCTCTAGTATCACTACTACCGGGGGTGAAAGTTCCACTTCCATTGACATCAAACGCATTGGCATCAATGTTAACACTAATACTATCGTGATGTGATTAAATGTCATCCATGGTGAACATGTTGGGCAATTGGTTTTAAGAAGGCCCGACCATTTTTTTTAATTCTAAAGATAAAAATTAATCTAATTTGACTTACCCGGATTGTCGGTTCAAAATCCCAACTTGATTTCAACGGTTGAAGCCTTTCAACATCCAAGCCTCCCGAATCGAGATACTTGAGCTAGTTGAGCAAGTCTTCTTCTTGTTGAAAGTCGAAACATTGATAAAATTGAGACTTGAGAATTAGATAATGCAGAATCAGGCAATCAGCTAATCAAAATTTCTCAGATTGTAGATAATTGAGATTGTACGAGTATGAGAGAGAGAGAATTAAGAGAATTAAGAGAATTGTTGAATTGGTGTGATGAGAATGGTAGAGGATATGGTTATTTATAGGAATTGAACATAATTCAATTACCCAAAATACTTAAAAATTACCTAATTGAACATAATTCAATTACCCAACACAGCACAGACCTCTGTGCTGGGCCTGACACAGCTCGTTAGCCGTCGTGCTGTGCCATGCCGAGTCGCGGGCAGCCTACCCCAATTTACACCTCTATTGGCACCCACCTCAATTGTACTTTGGGCCTAAAAATTCTAATCATGCAAAATTATAAACATTCAAAATATCATAAACCTCCACTCTACACATCAATACCCACCGGTAAAATTAATTAGCATCAATTCCGAACAGGCATCCATCCCAACTGTTGTACTTTGGGCCTAAAACTTCCGACCCTGTACTGAACCGTCATTCTCCCTATTAAACAATATGCCAAAGCTAATTCCTACAACATGAGAAATGTTGTCAGAAACTGTCACGTATGTCCCGGCCACCTTAATTCCCCTCCTGATCACCCCATCTCCCAATTGCACACTTATTAGCTAATGAGCCTATATTAATCATATGCATAGTTCATCTTGTTTAATATTTGTAATATTTAATATTAAATGAATCATTGATATGTAAGTGATAATTTATAAATTATTAAAATATTAGATATAAAGGATCCCCGTACTATAGGGTCAGTGACAATTAATTACCTATATATAGTGTGCCCGTGCTCTAGTGTTTCACTTAGGACCATTGGCGGCCCAAGGTAGGTTTGGTTCATCCAATTAGTGTCATTCATTTATGGATACGGTTAAACTCTATAAACATAGGACGATACTGAATTTGTTTTACTTGTAAAATTTCAATGCTCTTTGCCTTGAATATATGAATATGTAAGATTATAGTTAAACCCCTTCTGTAATTGTATTGCATACCTCTGTTTAGGGTGATCACGGCCGAGCTGGGCAGAAAATTTTTCAGCCGGGCTGGGCGGAAAATGATGACTATCCCTACTTCGGTTGTTGTTAATATCGGAATTGGAAGTCTGCAATTTGATCTGAGATGTTTTCAATTGGTGTTTGACGGATATATATTATTAACTTGACCGTTGAAAGTTATGATACATAAACATGTTATAAATCCCAACTTGTGTAAAGTAAATCGGCAACCCAGAAACATTCCAAAGCTTTGGACTCCACAACACATCAGTTACGTTCAATATGCAATAATACTTCAACTATAATTATTTATACATGGATAGAATAAGCTGAGAAATGACTCTGTAAGAAAGCGAGATTATTCATGTAAAATGTAGAAGCTAGCAGTGTTTGAGAAAAGTAGGAAAGTCAAATTTCGACAAGAACCATATAACATCTGCAGATGGTATAAGAAAGCTCGATCGACATAGGAAAACGGGCGCCAATTTGAAATATTTAACCATCATCGTCCACTGTCCAAGGGTGATATAACTCCCAGACTATGATAATCTGTGCTGTAATTGCAACTATAAGAATTTAAAGGCTCATTCAGCAAATACTCTACTTCTTCATGGTCGCGTTCCACCCATGGATGCTTGTCAGACCTCCTTAACCTCTCTAGTTCCATTGCCACTACTCTCATTGTCGGTCTTTCCTCCCCTTTCACACTTAGGCATCTTTTCGCAAGTTTAACCACTTCTTGGAGTTGATCCCCGTTAATCTCATGCCGCACTCTATCCTCCAAAATATCCAAAACAGTGCCATCTTTCATTGAACTAACAAAATGAAGTGCCAAGTTTCTCTCTTTTTCTGGTCTATCAAATTCAACTGCATTTCTTCCAGTTAATAGTTCCACAAGAACTATACCAAAGCTATAAACATCACTTTTCTCTGTCAAGTGACTTGTGAAAAAGTATTCTGGATCCAAGTACCCCAAGGTTCCTTGCACTAATGTGGTCAATTGATTTTGATCTACTGGAACCAACCTTGAACCTCCAAAATCCGACACTTTTGGTGTATAATAATCATCCAGCAGTATATTTGCAGATTTAATATCTCTGTGAATGATTGGAGGAGAGGCTGCAGAGTGTAAATAGGCAAGTGCTAGAGCAGTATCTGTAGCTATCCTTAATCTATCCTCCCATGAAATTGAAGATTTAAATCCTTCATCATGTATATGATGGAATAAGGTTCCATTAGTGACGAATTCATAGACCAACAAAGGAACTTCAGTCTCTAAGCAACAACCCAAGAGCTTCACCACATTTTTGTGGTTAATTTGGGAGAGAATAACTACCTCATTAATGAATTGCTCAACTTGGCTTCCATCAGCAATTTTGGACTTCTTAATGGCAACTACTTTATTGTTAGCTAAAATTCCTTTATATACTATACCAGAGCCACCACGTCCAAGGATTTGTGTCTCATCATAGTTGTTGGTTGCCTCATTGAGCTCTTCTGTAGTAAATACTTTTGCAGCTTCTACAGTTTTATCACATGAAGAGATCTTTTGCTTCAACAAGAGACCTCCATTTTGTTGAAAAAATTTCTCTTTTAGTTTTTTTATCTTTCTCTTTTGGAATACCAAATGTAGCCATAAGCTTACAATGACGAGAAACAAGATGCCCAAGCCAACACCTACATGGACAATATATATATAGAAAACGGTAAGTAGACCCCTAGCTCTAATGGCATTTCAGCCAGCTTGCTATGGGCCAGAATTGCTTGCCAACACATGAAGCCCTTTAAGAAGAAAAAGATTTATTTATTTATTCTTGTCGACTAGTCAATGAGTTAGTGACAAAGTGCATGAGAACATTGGCACATGGAGAACCTGCCTTTCTCATTCGATCCCTCTCCATCTCCTTAAACGTTTTTAGTATTTAATAATAAATAGATAATTGATAATACGAGGGTAATTTATAAAATATGTTACCTTTATTTTACAATAAAAATAAATTGAATTTAAATTCATCAAGATTTTGAATTCCACTATTTAGGGAAATGGCTTGTACTTGTTACTCAATAGATTGGACTAATGAATTGACTCATTCAATGATGTAGGAGATTTGCATATTTGATATACCAAATATGGCATTCACCTCTTCGAATTTTGGTGAAGAAAAGACAACGTGGCATGAATTATGTGTGTCTTGTTTTCGAAATTGAAACCAAAAAGCCAAAAACATGTTCTTGACTTTCTGGTTTTTAAATACATGTTTTCATCTAGAAACGTTTTAGATAAGTCATATAATTTCTGTACTATTTAATTTGTTTTTGTTTTAAAAACCAGTATTCCAATGGTTCCAAGAACATGTATTGTTTTCTGAAACAAAACCAACTTCTTTTTCCTATGCAAACAAGACAGTGTTTTTGTTTTTTTGATGATATGGTAATCCAAAAACAAATGAAAACAAAAATAATTATGTTGTAGAAGGCCCAGGGCATTCCACAATGTAAATTGTTTTTCTTATTGTTGGTTCTAAAAATAAATCAAAACCATTTGGTTTGAAAACAGATTGTTTTTCAAATGTTCTTGGTTTTTTGTTTGTTTTCTATTTTCAAAACTGAAACAAAATATATATATATATATATATATACTTCAATCTGGTTTCCAAAACATGTTTTCATCTTATTACTCAACTTCTTGTTCCATAAATCATCTAATTTCAAACTATAAAAGTGTTTTAGTAATGCACAAACTATAGGACAGGTTATAGTAAATAGATGAAACTACAGGGGTTGAAATTCTTTCCAGAGGAAGTTACACATCCCGTTACGGTGTCGAGGATCAAAATATCCCTTACCCAAAGATGGGCCTGGGTGTGTGTCGATATTGACGAAACTCTTGGTTTTTAATTTGTATTTTTACCCTATATTTTTTCTTTTTTAATGCATGAGAGACGATTCTTTTTATTTCCAAACCTTCACAACCCCCTCCCTAGATGTATTGATGATTCGATGTCCATACAGTCGATACGATATTTTAATCCTTGGAGACTTGGAAAGGAATCAATCTCAACTACAATATTCAGTTTGAAGTTTATTATTACCTAAGGTGACTTGTATCAGCACTACAAATTGCCTCTTTTGGCGGGCGGTGCAACCACTTACACTTTCTCTTCCGTCTCCCTCCATACCAGGTGGGCAGGAGCAGCTGTAATTTCCAGGGGTATTAATGCAAATCGCTAAAGGAAGCTTGCTGCAGTCATTTGTAGCTGGATTAGCGCATTCATCTACATCTGCACAGCATAGTTATTAATTACATATATGGCATATATACTCGATTTACATAATACCATTAACATCAGTAGAAGAGAAGGGTTTGTATTGTACGTATATACCTTGGCATCCGTCATCGAGATAAGGATTGCCTTGATAACCTGGAGAACATTTGCAGAGATATCCAAGACCGTTGGGGGAGTTGAAGCATTCGCTGTTATTCCGGCAAGCATAAGAGGGGTCGCTTCTTGAAGCATTTTCACACGTATACTTCTCTATTGCCCAGTCAAGAAACATTGGAACCATTTCTCTGTTTCGATTATAGAAATCCATATAACCCCCAAGATCGGACACTGAGAAGTTGTACCACTCAGAGTCAACAAGGAAGGCATAGCCGCATGGGTTGAAACCCATGACGTTGGTGTGGTTGTCGTAGCTATTTATATAAAACTCATAGCTTTTGAAACCCGTAGGGATGGAAGCCTGGCAACAGCCAATGCCTGAACAAGACCCGTTTATTAAGCTTCTTTGTTCGTCGCAAATCATGGAACATCCACTTGAAAAATTGCGACCGTTAGAGCCAGTAATAAGAGCAAAAGTGTCGCAACCAATGACTGTGAACCTATTGCCGGTATCGGAGAAAGTAAAGGGTCTAGAACTCACATTGAAAGCAGTGATGTCATAGTCATTATAACCAGACTTATTGTAGCAATCGTAGGCTATATAGCTTAGGACACGCAGTTGAGCTGGAAATAACGATATTTTTAAAACTTCAATGTTATTACCGGAGATCAGCTTGGGAGGGTCGAAAGATCTGTTGCAGTGTAGGTGGAACCTTTCTCTGTAACAGCTTGGGTTGTCGTCCAAGCCGAAGGGGTAGGGAACGGTGACATCCCCACATTTCTCTTGGCAACCGGGCTTTGCCATTGACACGGTTGATGATACGACCGTCGTCGGTGGCCACCACAGAAGGAGATGAAGCAGAATCATCACCACAACCAAAGCCATTGATTATTACTGGACCCTGTCAGTTTTGTACACGATTATGTCCACTTGCTTCTCCCTTTATAGATTTCGATATTCGGCAAGGAGTCGGTATATAAGCAGTTAAAAGAACTTGGGATATTTTGTGAGTCATCTTACAACTCTACCCATGCTAGTCACACAATTGGGTAACGTTACATTCCCAAATCACTTTTTTTTTTTTTTTTTTTTTTGAGAATTGCATCCCCAAATCACATTATGAGTAGTCTGACAACAACTTAACTTTTTTTTTTTTTTTTCAATTCCAGACCTTGGTTGAATGAGAAGTGTCAACATTTGACCCGGCTCATCACCCACTTGTCCGGGAACCATTTCTTGCTGAATTGTTCTTCTAAACCCGGTTATGAATACTAGTCACATTCATGTTGATTCGTATGCTCGTGAGAAGTGAGAATAATAAAACAGGGTAATTTTCAAGGAAGAAATTATCTTACTAACCTAAGGTTCAGTACAAACATAGATATAGTGTAGAACTTGTACCGTATAAATATAAATATGTACAATTTGCACTGTATACATTTCTATTTGTAAACTTGGCAAATGGACGGGTGATAGGAAGATACCTTACATTTGTGCTAGGTAAAGGAATCATTTCACCAATCAATTTCTATTTCATATGTCACATAAGGGACCCTGCGTCCACTTTCACAGTTGATAACCTTATATTAATCCTATGGTCAGTCTCTCCTATATATATATATATATATATATATATATATTTGTTTATATTTGAATCAAATTGGGATTATAATTCGATATTGAATAGTATGATAAAATTAGACTACAAATGATCAAAAGTTTATATAGTATATTAATAAATCAAACTAAAAATTACTTTAATATTATATTTTATGAACAAAATTAATTGATGAAACTTGAATCAGTGAAAATTTAGTAAAACTATAAAATTCAAATCAACTTTAATATTAGATATAGAAAAGATTATGATGGAAGAAAGACATGATAACAGAAAGGCTTCGATTAATCAAAACTATTCACCTAATTAGTTACCACTTTTATGATGTGAATTGATTTGCTATAAGTTTTTCTGATATGATGTCTTTCCAGCATCATATCATGAACGGGTGAAGTAATTAAGGGTGGATCCATATTAAATGGATCGAATGAATCACCATTATGGCTTATGGAACTAAATTCAAAATCATCCAATTGAATATCGTTTGAAGCCCTATGAAAAGGGCTTTCTTCTTAATATCGGTCAAACAAATAATTTTTTTGTGAGAGAACTTTTCTTTCTTTATTTTTTTATGAATAAAATGGTGGCAAGAAGAATACTGAGACTATTTTTGACTAAAAATTATAAATAAAGGGAACTTCACAAAGTAGACAAAGCGTGCAGGGACCACTAGCTTTTCAAACAATGCAATTCCAGGGAAGCTGGTTGATGGCCTTGCAAAGCATTGCTCTATTGTTCAAATGTCAAAATCAAATAATTAATAATCGATGTTACACCTTTGTTTTCTCTAATTTTTTCAAAATAACGTAACCTTGGGGCTACGGCCTATATAGAGGTCGAGAAGTTGGGACTCAGATGTAAATTACTGAGATGTTGTTTTGATGGTTAGAATCGATATTCTTCATTGAGCATAAGTCACTCTTTTAGGAGTGTTTTGTAGTGTGAATGAAAAATTGGTGGGTATAGAAGACTATTGCACACTATACCCTATGATAAGGATCAATCTACATCACACCATAATCCACAGTTGTTTTGAACTGTAGATAGACTATATGGATTGGACCAGTCCACGCCCATAGTGGCGTTCTATAGGTGTGGTGTGAATTGGCCCACACCACACTTTTTTATTCTATTTATTTCATATACATTTTTTTGAATAATCTACACAGTCAATAATAAAATGTCTCATTTTTTCATTTTATATGATAAATATACTACAAAAAGGCATTGATAAATTAGTACTAATCAATAAATATTAATTTTAATAAAATGATGGAAAAATGATAAAAAATAATTTAAATATTTGAAAATATTATTTTGTTGATAAAAACATTAAAATAATCAAATTTAAATAAATTAAAAAAAGAGTGAAAAAGGAGCACCATCGGGATTGTGCTAGAATTAACATTAAAAATATTATTTTACTGATAAAATATTAAAAAATTATTATTTTAAAATTTAATAATTAAAAAAAAGAAAAGTATATAGAAGAATTGTACTGTATTAAAATACAATGTAGAAATATTGTAGATCAGCCACATCCACAAGATATAAATGTGACCAAAATTTTGGACTGTAGACGAGGACGATCCATGATACATTGTAGACCAGCCCCATCTACGACCAACAGAACAATAATTTACCCGTAGAGTAAACTGTTTTCAATCCATCCACAAATAAACATACTACCAAACACCTCCTTAATTTTCTACCAATAAGTTGAACCAGTCTTTTCCATGGTCAAAGAAAACAATTAAGAAAGAAAATTGATTGCCGAGCGTACCAACGGAATTCACTTTGCATGAAGCCAAAATAATTTAACAAATAAGTTAAAGTCCAATTGACCAGCCTTTTGTGTATGTTCCAATTCACCAACCTTTTTAGTTTTCCGTGTAGGGTGGTCGATTGGACTTTAACTTGGGTGTTTGGCACGCGAGTGTTTCACAAACGTCCAGTTTCTATTGATGTGATATTCATATTAATCAGCAATTAAAAGGAATTGGCAACAAAATTACGTTTGATTAGTTCTGGGATTCAGGAAATTAAAGGAGGGATTTTTTGAAATGTTAAATTGCTTGAATGAACTTGTTGATACTGAATGGTAAGAGGATGTGATATATTAAAATTTGAAAATTTTGACTTTTTTCTGAAATATTATTATAAATATATTATAAAATTAAACTAAATCACTTTAAATGTTCAATCAACCTAATTCCTTATTCTTATTTTGGTGAAATGAAATATTTATGAATTAAGGCCCATTTGTGAAACCAACGCTTGTGAAATGTTCTCTCGCTAAATAAGCACTTAATCATTTGGCTTTATGCAACAGAATTCAACTATGATATAATATCCGAAAAATAATAAATTAATAAATTAGAGTCATAAACATGATAACAAATAAGGTATTATTTATCAAAATTCATGAAGCCCTTAATATTTGACGAATGTAAATGTGAATCGCTACGTTGGTGTTAACACCCTCTAGTAAACACACACATCAGTAGAAGGAAAATATCCATAAAATAGTGAATGACTGTTCGTTTGCCCACCACGTTATTCTTCCCAATTCCCTCTAGCAATTAATCAATCGATGAAAGAGAGCAATTTTTATTTTAATATTTTATGCATCACATGTAAAAATATTATGTCACGGCCAAAACTCATTTTATCAGATTAGTTCTATGAGCGGTCGGTCGGTGGTTATTTGGCACTGTGGTGTTGTCTATCTGTTATGATTCTGTGTTAATGATATAACACGGTTATGCTTGTATATTGTTTGATAGGTTCATCAAATACAAATGTTTTGTTTTGTATTATTTATACTTTTTTTTTTGTCTTAGATTATGCGAAACTTACTTTTAGAAGAACTAGAATATAATAAACAATGTTGCATTACACTTTAAACCAATATTTTCGATTTCCAAAGCACAATTCAAGAAACATACAACGCATTCATACATACCAAACTTATGTTAATTTGTTAATGAATCATTTTTCTTGCTCTACTTTTTGAGGACATTTGAAAATCTTTTGATCAGACACATGGCAATTCCTATAAAAGTGTTTATGTTCGAAAGCAAGCATTTTGTGAAAAAATAAATAAGTTTATTAGGGCATTTTTCAATACATTGGGCTGATGAACCTGACTAATTAACCAACCCTAAACCAAGCGCAACCCCAAGTGTGTATAGAGGACCCCTTTTTTTCTGTCCACTATTAAGACATTCCTTCCAACTGGTATTGGTCTACGTGTCAATCCCCAAGGTTCCATGGTCTAGTTAATTGGAAGTTCGACTCTCGGTGGCACCTTTCTAATGCTCAAATCTTTCTACTATGGGTCCGTGGCTACTGGCTAGTGGCACTTATTGTTTCTTATATGTTTTTATTTATGTTTTGTTTGTTTTTTAAGCTTATATTATGGGGGTGTTCTTTTTTTTTATTTTGAGAGGAGGGAAAGTTGGTCAATAGGATTTTGATTCCCATTGATCAAAAATTTCATATTCTTTTTTTCAGATTTATGTGGGGGTAAGGGAAAATTTATTTTCTTGGGTATTAGGTGGATAAATAATCTCATTGATCAAAACTGCACCATAATTTGGTGAAATAAATGTTGATGATGATGTGCCTCTACGGCTCTACTCTCATGCTAACCGATGGAAGACTGGAAGCTGAAGCCCATGCATTATTACACAAACTAGATCTCCTACCCACGAAATTACAGCTGTACATCGCGAGCATCTTTCCATTAATAATAACCTGCAAATAAAGGAGAGATGTTTTCAACTCCAAATCTTCTGCCCACAAGAACTCTTACCATGCCTACTCACAATACACTACCTCCGGTGAATTGGGAACATCTCCCCCTGCATAATACTATTATGCAAAGGATGAAATGTTCTCCTTGTATAACTGCAATAAACATGGGCAGAGTTCTTGTGGGTAGGAGATCCGAGACTTGATGTTTTCAATTGTTGTTGAAGCAGACAATGAATCAACCAAAGCAAAGCTTCTATTGGACAATTCCTCTGTGCCACACGATGATGTAATTAGCACCATCGTATTAGATTGAAGAAGCACCTTCTCTCTTCCTTTTGTTTTAGTTTCGATTGTTAGGAGAACACCCACTAGGCCATTACATCAATTAGTGAAATTAGATGCATCTTGTTGGAATTTACATTTGTACCCCACACGATGCATCTATATACACATCTGAACATGCATTGGAAACATGAATTTTAATAAAGTATATGCTTTTTTCTATCAAAAGTCCACTTGAATGTAAATTTACTTCTTTTTTATTGATGTACTTTTACATCTTAGTATTAATATAAATATGCATTACTCTATCATTTATCAATACATAAATGTCATGTTATCAAACACAAGTAAAAGTGAATCAAAGTGTATATTTACCCTAAATCGGGATTTACACTCTATTTACATTATTTTCAAACACAACCTAAATATCCACCATGCCAAATTTCCTCTTGCATATTAAAAAACATACCATCTCAAAGAAGTGGCTACTATAGGGTTCAACTTTCGTCGAATTGGATTAGGAATATATTAATGGGCCCAAACCCTAATCCAAATTCGATCAGGTTATAGCGGATCAGATCGGTATATATTCAAATTCGATCTTCGTATTTAAATCGGACCTAATCCAAATTATTCAGGGTCAACAGATTCTATGTGCACATGACGCATGCTTTTACATGCATGCATACATGTGTATATTTTTTCATATCAATTATACTTGCAAATCAATTGCCCCTATTGTGAATATGGAATACTAAGAAGGTGAGAATTGTTTTTCTTATCGTGAATTCGAAAAATGAATCAAAATCATCTGATTTAAAAATGATGAATTTATTTTCAAAGTAATTAAACATTGAAAACAAGCAAAATTTTTATGATTTTCAAAAATAAGAAGTGTTTCATTGAAACGAATAAAAAAAAAAGTTTACTAAGCATGCAGGAACTATTCAGTTATGAATAATGCTAGTCTGGACTTGGGAAAGTTCAATGGCCTTGCTGAGCACTGCATAATATTTCATTTTTTAAATAAATAATAATTAACGTTTATGTCACACTTTAATTTGTTTTTTTTTTTTTCTACTTATTCAATGGAACTTAAGGTTAGGGCTGGGCTATGGCCTACGTTAGGTATGGATCAGTTAGTCAGGACCCGGTTGTAGATTGTTGAAAAAGGGAAAATCTATGATGAGAAAGGCATGATATTAGAAGAATTTTGATCATTCTTGTGAGTCGTTCTCACCTTGTAATTTCATGCCATCGTCATGGATGATGAAATAGAGTGGGAATTTAATCGATCTCTATCAAAACCTTCATAGCACAATTTTAGGGTCTTGTGTACGTCAATCCTTAGTTCAACATTGTTGCTATTCATTATTTTTTATTGCAATGGTAAATGAATGGCCTATTCTAATTTAAAAATTAAACAAATATTTAAGAAAAAAACAGTCAAAACTGTTATTCGAGTCAGATGGGTGGACGAGAAACAAGATGCCCAAGCCAACACCTACATGGACAATATATATATAGAAAACGGTAAATAGACCCCTAGCTCTAATGGCATTTCAGCCAGCTTGCTATGGGCCAGAATTGCTTGCCAGGGAACACATGAAGCCCTTTAAGAAGAAAAAGATTTATTTATTTATTCTTGTCGACTAGTCAATGAGTTAGTGACAAAGTGCATGAGAACATTGGCACATGGAGAACCTGCCTTTCTCATTCGATCCCTCTTCATCTCCTTAAACGTTTTTAGTATTTAATAATAAATAGATAATTGATAATACGAGGGTAATTTATAAAATATGTTACCTTTATTTTACAATAAAAATAAATTGAATTTAAATTCATCAATGTAATTTTGAATATTATTTTTTTATTTTTCTGGAATTATTAAACATAAATGTAATTTTTTTGTATTACATTTGGACACTAGAATATAAAGAATTTATTTTATTTCTATCGGATTACACAAGATTAAAAGTGGCTTAATTGTTTATGCGTGCGTTTAAGGTTTGGCGTCGGGTGGTTTGTGTTCGAATCATGCCAGGTGCACCTTTTTTATAATAAACGCGCGCGCAGAAAACACCAATCCATGCCCTTTGTCTCTCCCTCTCTCTCAACTTTGATATTGATGCAATATCAATAAAATTTTATGATTTCTATGCATCATTTCTTCACATATACCTTTGGAATATACATTTTCTCTGTATCTATACACTAATTATGGTTATTTTTATCTTAAAAATATTGTTATTGATATGTTTATGGAATTTATATGCATTTTTTGGCGTATCCATATTTTTTCATCCATATCCATGCGTCTCAAAAGCGTATTCATATCCATATCCATATCTGAGTGGTCCGATACGATACCCGATACCGATACTTTAATCCTTAACTACACTTAATTTTTTTTTTTTTGTCTATGATATCATTTGACCCAAACCACTAACCACCACCTAAAAAGAAAAATAATTTGATTTCTCGGTAGACATTAAATTTTGTATTACATTTCCATCATTGATAAAATTATTTCTTATGTATAATATTTATTTTTGTTCAATATAATGAATGCATAATATTAGAGATGTACCTAACATTTAATTTTTTAAAAGTATATAACATTAGATATGCACCCGGATTTTTCCTTGCTTTTTTTATTTTTGTGAATCTTTGCATTTTCTATTTTTAAAAATTTTATTATTTGACTATGACATTATTTCATTTCTAGGTAGATTTTAAATTTGGCATTCCATTTTCATCATTAATAAAAATACTTCTTACATTTCATACTTATTTATTATAAAATTGCTTGCCCATCACCGGAAGGGAAGAAAATGTTTTTATTTTCAAATTACTTTTCAAAATATTTTTTTATACTATTAAAATTAATATTGTGGATTTAATTACAAGAATTTAATGATGAGAATAATATATCATAAATATAGGATTTAATGAGAGAGAATAGGAAAATATTTTTATTTCTAATTGGTTTTAAATTTTATATTTCATTTATGATGTAACCGTTTTTGGTCACATACCATTTTTTGTGATGTATAAATTTTTTGACTAAGTACCTCGTTGTTTGACCCGGTGGTGACGTGCCTTGGTGATGAGCTACTTGGTGGCGAACTCCCTTGGGCGAACTGCCTGGTGGTGCTCCCTCGTGGCGAACTGCCTGGTGGCGAACTGCCTAGTGTTGAACTGCCTGATGGCGAACTGCCCGGTGGCGAGCTGCCTGGTGGCGAACTGCCTGGTAGTGCTCCCTGGTGGCGAACTGCCTGGTGGCGAACTACCTGATGGCAAACTGCCTAGTAGTGCTCCCTGGTGGCGAACTGCCTGGTGGCGAACTGCCTGGTAGTGCTCCCTGGTGGCGAACTGCCTGGGGACGAACTGCCAGGTGGTGAACTGCCTGGTAGTGCTCCCTAGTGGCGAACTGCCTGGTGACGAACTGCTTGGTGGCGAGCTACCTGGTGGCGAACTGCTTGGGGGCGAACTGCCTGGTGGCGAACTGCCTGGTGGCGAACTGCCTGGTGGCGAATTGCCTAGTGGTGAACTCCCTGGTGGCGAACTGCCCGGTGGCGAGCTGCTTGGTGGCGAACTGCATGGTGGCGAACTGCTTGGTGGCGAACTGCCTGGTGGCGAACTGCCTGGGGGCGAACTGCCTGGGGCCGAACTGCCTGGTGGCAAACTACCTGATGGCGAACTGCCTGGTAGTGCTCCCTGGTGGCGAATTGCCTGGTGGTGAACTGCCTGGTGGTGAGCTACCTGGTGGCGAACTGCCTGGGGGTGAACTGCCTGGTGGTGAACTACCTGGTAGTGCTCCCTGGTGGTGAACTGCCTAGTGGCGAACTGCCTGGTGGTGAACTCCCTGGTGGCGAACTGCCTGATGGCGAACTCGTCATTTGACTTACTCCTAGGCGGTCTACAACTCAGAAGATGGTGGAGCTCCCTGGTGCAGCGCAACCCGACTACCCTCCGCGTGAGGAGATTTTCTCTCCTTTGTAGACCGCGGGAGCTGAGGGATCTACGAGAACTGAATCAGAGGACCCGGGGGTATTTTCCCGGCGGGGACTCTCCGATGCCTAAGTTAGCATTCTGATTATAGAGGGCTTGGAGAGAAATGAGAGAGCTAGAGAGCGGGGGTTACCATCCTTTTTTCCCCCCTCTGGCTTTGGGCGTCGGAGTCCTTATATAGTGGTGCCCTCGCGGGTTAGGTGGGTGAAAAGCCTTCAAATGGTAAGACGTCATATCCTGTCAGAACCGGGGTACGGTGATGAACTCCTCGAGGTTGTCAGGCTGGCGCTTGTGCCAGGCGACCAGGTCGGCGCCTGGGCCAGGTTTTCAGGTCGGCGCCTATGTCAGTCGGCGGGTCAATGTCCGGGCCAGGTTGCCAGGCCGACGCCTGTGTCTGTCGGCGGGTAAGTGTCCGGGCCAGGTTGCCAGGTCGGCGCCTGTGTCCGGGCCAGGTTGTCAGGTCGGCGCCTGTGTCAGTCAGCGGGTTGGTGTCCACGCCAGGTTGCCAGGTCGGCGCCTGTGTCCGGGTTAGGTTGTCAGGTCGGCGCCTGTGTCCGGGTCAGGTTGTCAGGTCGGCGCATGTGTCCGGGCCAGGTTGCCAGGTCGGCGCCTGTGTCCAGGCCAGATTGCCAGGTCAGCGCCTGTGTCCGGGCCAAGTTGCCAGGTCGGCGCCTGTGTCCGGGCCAGGTTGCTAGGTCGGCGCCTGTGTCCAGGTCAGGTTGTCAGGTCGGCGCCTGTGTCCGGGCCAGATTGCCAGGTCGGTGCCTGTGTCCGAGCCAGCTTGCCAGGTCGGCGCCTGTGGCAGGCTGATCCGGCCAAGTCGCGCAGGCCACGTGCAGGTCGCGCCAGGTCGCGCGCAGGTCGTGCGCAGGCAGCGCCAGGTCGCGCGCAGGTCGCACCAGGCCAGCCAGACTGGTGCCCGGGGGGAACACCAACTTGGTAAGTTGTTGCCTGGGTGCTTGCCTAGTTGTCACGAGGTGCCACATGTTGCAATTTCACTAGAGGGCCAAATCTGCTCTCACCAAATTCCATCATTAATAAAAACATTTCTTATTTATCATACTTATTATTGTTTAAACATGGATTGACCCATTTGACACAAAATGTTTAATGTGTATGTTAAACATTTCTAATTGGTTTTAAACATGGATTGACCCATTTGACCCAAAATGGTTTAATTTCTTACCACTACCTAAATGAAAACACTATTTTTTAGGTAGATTTTAAAAGTATAAGCTTTTATGTTAATGGAATTATTAATTTATTAACTATGGATTTAATTAATTGAACATAAATGATGAGAAGAAACAAAAATGACTTAAATATATGATTCAATGAACATGAATGCAAGTTAATAACTTAAATGTTGGATTTAATGAGAGGGAATTGAATGCTTTAATATCTTAAAATTACCACTTTTTAACTCATTTAATATCAATAACTGATTACCTTGTTTGCCCTTATTTTCCATCAATAACTTTAAATATAGAGAGATAAATTTTGTCCTCAAAAAATTCTAGAAACATTATTGAGGCCATTCATGTTTTTTAAAATTATATATATATATATATATATATATATATATATATATATTAAACACCAGTATTAATTAGAGTCTTGAACTTCACTCCATGCCGCGTGAGAGATCCATAAATTTAATAATTTATTTTGTGGAAAAATTACTCGTCTTGTGTACAGATAACATTATTTTACTATTAAGAAGACACCACTCTGCAATACATTCATCTTTGTTAAAATGTGTGAGATGGTAACATTAGTGGATGTTCCTGTTGTTGCGAAATGATGCTATTCTCCAAATTTGTAAACTTGCTGGTTGAAGTTGAAGTGGTTGAACTTGTTGGCTATAAGCTCAAAGTTTCATTGATGAAGATCTCCACCTCTTGGCCATTATCGGGGACTACCGAAGGCTCATCCGACCTTCTTAATCTTTCGAGTTCTGATGCAACTTCCATCATTGTTGGCCTTTCCCTTCCACTCCTATTCAAGCATCTCATTGCAAGGTTAGCAACTGCCTGGAGCTCCTCTGTTTTACCCTCCTGCTTAATTTGGGGATCAAGAATCTCAAAGAAGTGGTCTTCCCTCACTGACGAAGCAAAATATGTGACTAAACATCTATCTTCTGATGATCTACTGGAAGAAATTGGTTTTTCTCCTGTTAAGAGCTCTAGAAGAACTACCCCAAAACTGAAGACATCACTCTTCTCAGTAAATTGGTATGACTGAAAGTACTCTGGGTCAAAGTATCCAAAGGTCCCTTGTACCGATGTAGTTAAGTGAGTTTTATCATTTTCAACCAATCTTGAAATCCCAAAGTCTGAAACCTTAGCAGTATATTTTTCATCCAAGAGTATGTTTGAAGATTTTATGTCCCTATAGTAAATTGGTATGGAGGCTGCTGAATGTAAGTAGGCAACTGCACTTGCAATTTCTGTGGCGATTTTTAAACGAATGTTCCATGAAAAGAGCAAGTCTTTGTTTTTCTCATGGATCCTTTCAGCAAGGTTTCCACCAGAGATGAACTCATAAATTAGTAGAGGAAATTCTGCATCTAAGCAACAACCAAACAGTTTAACCACATTCCTATGATTGATCTGTGAAAGTATGACAATTTCATTAATGAACTGCTTGAGCCGGTTTTCATCCACTATTTTTACCTTCTTGACGGCCACAATTCTTCCATCTGCTAACATGCCTTTGTATACTGTACCTTGGCCTCCCCTACCAAGAATTCGATCCTCATTGTAGTAGTCAGTTGCATTCTCTAGCTCCTTTGCTGTAAAAACTTTTAATTTCTCAAAACTGGTTTCATTTGACAAGATTTTCTCTTGTAATAATAAACCACCATTTCTTTGGAAGAAAATTTCTTTACGTCTTCTCACATGCCTTTTCTTCAAAACACCATATAACCAGTAAATAGCAAGGAGCATTACTATACCCAAACCCACACCTACATAAAACATTAAAATTAAGGAGTCAAGAGTTACTGAAAAATTGGGTAGTAGTATGTAATTTACCTTTTTTCAGTAAAAATAATAGGGCTGTAAGTCGGTCTAGGTTAGGTCGGATTGAAGTCAATTCTAACTTAACTCTAAGTTCTAAACCCCCAACCATAATCCTAACCCAATCCGATCTTCAACCTGACCTATCCAATCCTAACCCTAACCCTAACTAAATTCCTTCAACCCTAACCCAACCCAACCCAAAGTCAACTTCGGGTTGGGCCCAACCCAACTTCTTCCCATCCCTTAAAATCTCGTAAAACTTCTTACTCTCATATCTTAACTCAACTTTCACTACATATATAAATCATATGTTTCATTAGTATTTGTTTGTGTTAACATTTTTATTGCTTCTTTTAGTATAAAAATTAGAAAAAAAAAGTAAGTGTTTGAAATGACTATAGCTCATTATGAGTTATGACTTATGATGAATCTTTTGTGGGCAGCAAACAATAGAGAGGAGATGAAGAATAAAATATTCAATAAACATAAATTATGTAAGGTTTTAGCCTTTATGATTATTAGGATTAAGTGAAGTGATTATAATAAAAGAAATACATGATACTATGTAGTGGGGCCTATACAACTATTATGCATCTAAATAAATCAATGTATGATATATCATATATAACATATATGTATATATGACATATACTATAAAGTCAATTTGAGGTTAGTGCCCGAGGTTTTAACCCTAGGGGTGGATTTGAGTTGAGTCGAGCCGAATATCTAACTATTCGAGCTCGACTCACCAATATATGATAAGGCTCAAGCTCGAACTCGATCTCAATTCTATGAGCCAAATATTTTATAAAAATAAAATTAAACATTTAAAATTTATTTTTATACTTGACATATAAAAAATAAAGAATTATAAAAATGAGTTATTATTATATATAAAAAAAATTAAAATATTATATTTATCTATCATTTTTATTATATATATATATATATATATATATATATATATATATATATATATGTATGTGTGTATACATGCATATGTGTATATATGTAAAAACTCTATTTGGGTACTAAGCCTAATGAGTTGAGTATTCTTAGGCTCAAACTTGACTTAGGTAGCAAACAAGCCTATATATTGGACTCGAGCTCGACTCGAAGCTCGATTTAGACCGAACTGAATCGTGATTTGCGGTCACTCCTAATCAACCCTAACCCAACCTGAAGTAATGTCTGGTTCATGAATTTCAATCCTAACCCTAACCCGAACATCCACCCAACCGAACCTTTGGGTTATGTTAGGGTTGGGGTCGGGCCAACCCGGCCCAAGTTGTAGCCTTAAAGAAAAGTTTGTAATTTGCCAATTTATAGTTTCAAACCATTGTTGTACATCTCTTGTACATGGATTGGTGTGTGAGAAGCGTGTGATTTGAATAAGACCCCACAAGAGAAGCCATTCACCGCTAGGTAGGAGTAGGGTGATTCAGTAGCTAGTTAGATTAGAGAATCTTAATAAGGGCAAAAAGTACGCCTAAGCTTATCTAATTCACTAACTCCAACCCTACTGTTTGACTATTTTCTTAAAAAACTCCTATTATTTCCGATAATTGACTATCTCTTTACCCCTATCGTTAACCATAAATATTTTTAAAACCCAATACTACCCTCTATCCCACTTCTCTTCAACATTCTCTTCTTTGACAGCGAAAATGTACTAAAGCATCATTACACACCCAACCACGGTCTGTAACTTCCGTTCCGCCACCAGAAGCCTCAACAAACCGTGGAAATCCATCTTCCGGCAATAAGACCTGAGAGCTTCCACCAGACCCAGATTCGCAGTTCCTTGGTAACCTTGTTTACAATGACAAAGATATCCACAACCGTTTGTGGAGGTGTATCAATTGCTGTTAGGGCCATATGCATTTCCAGCTTCTTCACACATCTTCTGCTCGATTACAAACTCAAGAACCGCTGGTCCATCTTTGGATTCGGCCTCGTGTAGTCCATCTATGTCTAGCAGTCCTTCATCGATAGGTTAAGCTTTAGAAACTTAAAAGCGAAATTGCTAGACTTTGTTGCAACTCTGCCTCCACCTCCTCAACAGCTGCCCCCACTGCATCCGATGACTCAATGATCACCTCCCATTTGAAAATAATCACACATTCACTGATTTCTAATTCAGAGAAAAGCTTACATTCTGATTCACCCACCTGAAATTTTGGTTCAGAGGAATACGCACACTCACCCACTAGGATTTCTAATTCAGAGAAAAATCCATGTTCGCCCACAAGAACGAACTTGAGCCTACAAAATCCTTCTTAGGTCGCTTCTCGGAATGTAAACGGTCTATTCATCAGAACGAACTTGAGCGCTGCCGCTAGGTCTCTAATCCTGATTTGAAATCTCATTTAAAATCTGACCTTGAGACTCATTCAAAACGAACGGAAGGAGTCTCCGTAGCGAATTTTCAGTTTCTGTACTGTCCTGGGTTTAGGAACAAGGAGGGTGAGGTTTTTACGCTTAACAATCTTAACTCCTGTGGAGTTTGCTTAATAGGTAGCCTATTCTTTGTTCATCACTTGAGGAGCTTGGGTTTTTGTAGGACCTGTTTTAGGTTCGATTCTAATTGAAGACCTGTTCACTGCTCACACAAAAAATCCCGTTCCCCTTTCTTTTTCAGCAGCTTGGTTTTATTTTAAAATTTTGAAAAAGGTATAATTAGCCAATTTCCTAAATTTTAGAAATAATTTAAGAAATTTGCCCAAATACAGAGTTTAACAGGCGGACCGTGAACATACGAGAGTAATTATCAAAGGTGCCAACCAGTTAGTAATGGTCCTGCTGATTGTAACGGAGACTTGAGATCGAATCCCGCCTGTTATGGGTTATGGGTTGGGGGATGTTATAATTGTAAGTCGAAAAAGTCACATACTGTTACAATAGGAGTGGATTAGATCTCATTAATACAATATTAATGCTTAAGTCTGAAGTTTATTATTACCTAAAGCAACTTGCATCACCGCGGATTGCTTCTTTGGACGAGCAGTGCGACCACTTCCACTTTTTCTTCCGTCTCCATCCATCATCTGGGCAGGAGCAGTTATAACCCCCACGCATATTAGTGCAAATAGCTAAAGGAGCCTTGCACTCATTTGTAGCTGGATCAGCGCATTCATCTACATCTGCAGAGCCCATTTACACTCCATCCATTTAGATTATACTTGAAGAAAAGTTATCCAAGTATTAACTTAAGATCGATCAGAAGGATTGTACAAACATACCTTGGCATCCGTCTTCCAGGTAAGGATTTCCATGGTAGCCTTGAGAACAGTTGCAGAGATATCCGAGACCGTTGGGGGAGTTATAGCAATCGCTGTTCTTACCACATGCATAAGAGGGATCACTTCTTGAAACATTTTCACAGGTATAGTTCTCAATTGCCCAATCAAGGACCACTGGAACCTTTTCATCATTTCTATTGTAGAAATCCATATAGCCGAACAGATCTCCTACTGAGAATTTGTACCACTCGGCGTCAACCAAGAAACCATAGCTGCATGGATTGTAATCCATGACGCGGGAGTGGTTATGGAAGCTATGGACCTCGACATCGTACTCCTTGAATCCCTTTGGGATGGATGTCTGCAACAACCGATGCCTGAACAAGATCCATTCACCAAGCTCTGTTGGTCGCTGCAAACCATGGAGCATCCGCTTGTGAAGTTGCGGCCCTTAGAACCTGATATGTAGGTAAAGATGTCACAGCCTATGGATGTGAATCTGTTGTGAACATCAGAGAAAGAATAGGATTTCATTTTCAGATCCATCCAAGGACTGTTCCAGGTATGACCCCCCGAACGATTGTAACAATCGTAACCTACAAAGCTTCTGACCCGCAAACTGCCCAGTGGTGATATGTCTATAACTTCCACGGTACCATTTGTTCCTAGGAACAGCTTGGGAGGGTCGAAGGATGTGCTGTCGCAGGTAAGGTCGAAGCTTTCTCTGTAACAGTTTGCTTCTCCGAAGCCGAAAGGGTAGGGAACACTGATAGTGCCACATTTATCTTTGCAGCCGGGTTTAGCCACTGACACTGTTTATGATATGGCCATTGTTGGCCTTGGCCATGACAAAAGAAGCTGAAGAAGCAGAACGAGCAGAAACATCGTTACCGAAATCTATTTTCTACTTGCTTCTTTCATGAGATGAGATAAAACGTACATCTGCCTTCTTCCTTTATAAAGAGTCAGGACGTGAGGAGCAGATGGGACTCCTTGACTTCACTCAATCTTTGCTAAAACGCGGTTTTTTCGGTGTCCCCACCTTAGACTTGCTACATGCCTACAACCAACTCATTTTACTCCGAGCTTCTTCAATTATTTTAGGGGTGTTCTGTAAGACTGTAACTGGACGAGAAATTCAAATTGGTGAAATTAGACCGGTTCACATCACGCCCTTTGGAATGGATGTCCCATTCTGATTTAAAAAAATAAATTTAAGAAAAAACAATTAAAATAAAAAAATGGCCAAAAATTATTATTCGGGTTGACGGGTTAATGGTTTATCCACATGGGTCAGTGGGTTGCTGATCAAGTCAATGGTTTTTTGCCCAAGAACAATTTTAGAGTGAAACAGAATCAATTGCCTGACTGATTCCCGGATCAACCGGTCCAAAGGTCTGGTCCAGTCCAATTTTGAAAACTATGGTAAAATTACATATTGTGCACATGTGTAAGAATTCACTATGATATCTGAATTTAACTTTTTATGGTGACCTGCGAAGGCAAGTATCTGCTTTTATATAGTACAGATAAAAATTGTTTATTAAGTAGGACTACAAGTGGATTGAATTGGATCAGATATTGCTATTATCCAAATTTGATTTGTTTATATGTATTTGAATTCAAACAGGGTCTTGTTCATGATATTTATGTAGGATTGGAATTGAATTGCTGGGATTGCAATTTGGTATTGAATAGTATAAATAAATTAAACTAAAAAATGATAAAAATATATATATTTATATATATATATACTATTAATAAAATGAATTAAAATTAGATTTGGTATTATATTTTATAGAACGAAATTAATTAAAAATTACTTATATGAAACTTTAACCTGTCGAAACTAAGTAAAACTATAAAATTTATATCAACTTTACTGATAGTTAGAGAAAGAAAAAAGAAATTATGATGCCAAGAAGTGGTGATACTAGAAAGGCTTTAGCAAATAAAAAATCTATGAATTTGGATAAAAAACCAACTAACTGATTACCACTTTTATGATGTGACTAAGTTTTTCCCGTATATACACATTATTTTTTTTAAGCATGCATCATAGTCAAACTCAACAGCTAGGTACAATATATTGGCAAATGTTTTTGATACGCACAAGTTCTCGAGCAAGGGCGAGAAGGATCTAGAATAAGGAGAAGAGAGAGGGAGAGTTCCGTTGTAGGAAAGCCAATGCCTTATTCCATTCATTCAAGTTATATTTATAGTCTTATTGTACTACAAACTAGGAGTAGAAATAGTAACTGCTGCCCCATAATTTTAGGAGCTTATCAACAAAAAACATAATGCACTTATCTAGGAAACAGAATGCACTTATCTAGGAAACAGAATTGAAGACTTATCTATTCTAACAGAATTAAAACCGAATGGCTAAGGCTTATCCACAACTAAGGGCTAATATGACCGGGTCTTCTGCTGCTATCCATTTTGACCGGGTCTTCGACTGTTGTGCGCCTAGTGCATGCATGCACATGCACGTATCATTTCCTCCCCCCCCCCTGAAGGATCCTTGTCCGCAAGGAAGTTGGGATATGATTTGCTGAAGCGCCATTCATTCTCCCAGGTTGCATTCTCGTTCGGCGCCCAACCCATTTGACCAAGACATCGGATTTTGGGCGGTATTTGCCCTTGTGAATAATACGACGATCCAAGATTGCTTCCGGTTGGGGTAGGATGGTCGAAGTATCCGAGATTGGGGGAAGCTGGGTGGAAGTTGGGGTGATAGGTCCCAAGTGCTTCCGCAGCAAACTGACATGAAACACATTGTGGATCTGAGAGTTGGGAGGCAAGGCTAATTGATAGGCCACTAGACCGATCTTCTCAATGATTGGGTATGGCCCAAAGTAACGTGGTGCGAGCATCACGGAATGCCGAAACGCCACCGATGTCTGCCGATAAGGCTGTAGCTTCACATACACGAAATAACCTGTGACGAACGAGGCTTCACGTCGGTGCTGATCCGCTTGACATTTCATCCGGTTCCGAGCTACCTGGAGGTTATGTTGTAACTCGCGTAGGATGATGTCCCGGTCACGCAAGTATTCGTCAACTGCCCCTACTCGAGTAGTACCTGGTACATAGGTCAGCAGACTTGGGGGTGGGATCCCGTAGACTACTTCGAAGGGTGTCATTTTGGTGGAAGAGTGAGTAGAGGTGTTGTAGTTGTATTCTGCCCAAGGAATCCACTCTAACCATATCCGTGGCTGGTCACCTGCAAAGCACCGTAGATATTGCTTCAACATCTGGTTAACAACTTCGGTTTGCTCGTCGGTTTGGGGGTGGTAACTTGAGCTCATACACAATTTCGTCCCATGCATATGAAAAAGTGTCTGCCAAAATGAGCAGATGAATACCTTGTCACGATCGCTAACAATGGATGTTGGAACTCCGTGTAGTCGAACAACGTTGGCAATAAATGCCTTAGCGACTGTCGTGGCAGTGAATGGGTGTTTTAAGGGAATGAAGTGGGCATATTTTGTCAACCGATCCACAATTACCATGATAACCGTATACCCGTTTGAAGGAGGCAATCCTTCGATAAAGTCCATGGAGATGTCTGTCCACATTTGAGTAGGTATCGATAATGGCTTGATGGAGGCCCATCTCACAATGGAGGCGGTAGCCCATAGGATAAGGATAAGGAGAGGATCATTCAAGTAGATAATTCAAGAAAAGATAAATCATTCAAGAATTCAAGACTCATCAAGAATTCAAAAATTCAAGACTCACCAAGAATTCAAGAGTTCAAGACTCATCAAGAATCCAAGAATCCAAGACCCATCAAGATTTCCAAGAATTCAAGATAATCCAAGATTCATGCATCAAGGGAGATTGGACGGTGGAGAACAAACCAAGAAGAGTTCGATCCTATCAGATTAGATGTTTGGATCTATCCTAGTTGTTCTTTCCTATTTCTTTTACAATTTCTAGATGTATTATAAATACTGCTATTTTCCAGAATTATTCATCAATTCAGACTTCAGAATTTCTTTAGATTTCCTCTTCAATTTTCGCCACCTTTTCTCTCTCCTAGAGAAATCGTGTAGTTTCGCTAGAAACTAGTGTTCGCCCGGTGCTTGCATAGCCAGCTTTGGTTTTCATTGCTTCCACGCTACATCAGGTGGTATTAGAGCAGAGAGTTCGCCCAATCAGATGGCCAACCCAGACGGTAGTAGTCGCAACCCACCCCGTGACGGAGATCAGGGGTTCCCAGCTGTTTGGAGAGCGATTGAAGAACAGCGCATGGCCACACGTAACATCGAATAGTAGTTGGCAGAGATGGCTGAACAACTGCGAACCTTGTTATGGGAGGTTGTTCCACAGAACCGGGAAAATCCACATTAGATCGAAGGAGACGACCACGACAGACCACCCGTCAACACTGCGTTCCGACGTCCAGTTCTTAACGACGACAGTGAAGATGAGTTAGATTTTGGTGGTGCTCCAGTTCTTCCCGGCAACGACAGAAGCGGTAGAAATTGGCACAATCAAGGTAATTTCAATCCCTGTAGGAATAATGATGAATTTAAACTCAAGGTAGATATTCCTACTTTTAGTGGAGATCTTGGCATAGAGGGACTTCTAGATTGGATCACAGAAGTCGATAGATTCTTTGAGTACATGGAGATACCAGAGGAACGAAGGGTAAAACTGGTAGCTTTCCGATTAAAGGGAGGCACATCTGTTTGGTGGGAACGCCTGAGAGATACCCGGATCAGAGAAGGAAGGGGTCCTGTTCGAACCTGGAGGCGCATGAAACAACTTATAAGAGGTAGATTTTTACCCCTAGATTATGAACAGTACATGTTTGAATCTTACCAACGGTGTGTGCAGGGTTCTCGTAGTGTTAATGAATATACATCTGAATTTTTTAGATTAGCTGAAAGAAATCAATTATCTGGAAGTGATAACCAGCAGGCAGCCCGTTATCTGAGCGGTTTGAGACCGTCCATCAGAGATAAAATCGGTGTACAAATGGTTCTTAGTGTGTAGGAAGCAAGGACCCTAGCCTTGAAAGCAGAATTGATGTTCCAAGACAAGGCACGCAGTGATAACTACCGCCGGTACAGCGAGAGAGACAACAGACCAGCAACTGTCGACAGGAACAAATCAGTCCCGGCAGTACAGTCTTCTCACCCGGCAAGTACAGCTAATGCCGATAAGGTTACTAAAGGAGGACATACTCGAGGTAACCTTTCCAACCCTCCTAAACCTAGTAATCCTTATGCAAAGCCTGCTCCTATTAAATGCTTTAAATGTAATGAGGTTGGACATAGATCCAGTGGATGTCCCAGGAGGAAGGCAGTTAATATGGTAGAAAGGTAGGAGAAAGTATACTGTGGACCTGATGGGGAAGATGAAGAGGGTCCATACGAACATGAAGAGTATACCTGTGTTGTGAGAAAATTAATGCTATCCCTGAAAAATAAAGATACTTCTCAAAGGCACAGATTGTTCCGTACTAGATGTATTGTCAAGGGTAAATTATTTGATTTAATTATTGATAGTGGCAGTCAAGAAAATATTATTTGTAGGGATGTCATACAAAGGTTACAGTTACTTCCTGAAAAACAACCAAACCCATATACAATTGGGTGGATCAAGGAAGGAGGCGACGTACAAGTGGAGGAACGCTGCAAGGTACCTTTTTCTATTGGTAAGTACCATGATGAAGTATATTGTGATATTGTAGATATAGATGCTTGCCATATTTTGTTAGGGAGGCCTTGGCAATTTGATACAGATGCAAGGCACATGGGTAGGAAGAATACCTACCAACTTGAAAAAGAGCGCATACGTTATACTTTGTTACCCATGGCTAAAAAGAATATTACAAAGGCCCCAAAAGCACATGAGAAAATTTTCCTTACCATTACCCATCATCATGCTGAATTTGTAAAAGAATGTAAGAATACTCGTGAGGTACATTTGTTAGTAGTAAAGGGAGAAAATTTTAATGATGAAAATAAAATTCCAGTGGAAGTGCAGGGACTACTTGATGAATTCCATGATGTAGTTCTAGAGGAATTACCAAATGAACTCCCTCCCATGAGAGATATACAACACCATATTGATTTTGTTCCAGGTGCTAGTCTACCTAACCTCCCACATTACAGGATGAGCCCTAAAGAAAATGAAATCTTACGGGAAAAGGTAGAAGAATTATTGAAGAAGGGACACATTCAAGTCAGTATGAGTCTTTGTGCAGTACCAGCTTTGCTAACACCTAAGAAGGATGGCAGTTGGAGAATGTGTATCGACAGCAGGGCCATTAACAAAATTACTATTGGGTACAAATTTCCCATTCCTAGGCTGGACGACATGCTGGATCAGCTTAATGGAGCTGTAGTTTTCTCAAAGATCGATCTCAGGAGTGGATATCATCAGATCAGGATCCGTCCCGGAGATGAATGGAAGACAACCTTCAAGACTAGAGATGGTCTGTTCGAATGGTTAGTGATGCCCTTTGGACTAACCAACGCACCCAGCAGATTCATGAGGCTGATGAACCAGGTACTGCGTCCCTTCACTGGTAAATTTGTGGTAGTATATTTTCATGATATTTTAATTTACAGCAAATCTATCACTGAGCATGTGGGACATATTAGGGAGGTCGTAAAAGCATTGAGGGAAAATAAATTATATGCTAATTTGAAGAAATGCACTTTTATGAGTGATAATTTATTATTCCTGAGATTCATTGTGAGCAAGGAAGGAATTAAACTAGAAGAAGAAAAAGTGAAAGCCATTAGGGAGTGGCCGACCCCATCAAATGTCACAGATGTGAGACACTTCTATGGGTTGGCAACTTTCTACAGGCGATTTATTAAACATTTTAGCAGTATTGTAGCTCCCATCACTGAATGTTTGAAAAAGGGGAAATTTCAATGGGGAGAAGAACAAGAGCAAAGTTTTACTCTCATAAAAGTGAAATTATGTACTGCTCCTGTCCTTGCCTTGCCAAATTTTAATAAATTATTTGAAGTTGAATGTGATGCCAGCGGAGTTGGCATAGGGGTTGTATTGTCCCTAGAAAAGAGACCCATTGCTTTCTTCAATGAAAAATTATGTGAAGCCAGGAGAAAGTGGTCTACTTATGACAAAGAATTTTATGCTGTGGTTAGAGCCTTGAAGATATGAGAACACTATTTAATTGCAAAAGAATTTGTTCTCTACACTGGTCACCAGACCCTAAAATATCTCAGTGGGCAAAAGCAATTAAGAAGTGATTTGCATGATAGATGGCCTGCCTTCCTAGACAAATTCCCATATAAAATTGTGTATAAGGCTGGACAACAAAATAAAGTAGCCGATGCTCTTAGCAGGCATCAAGACCCTCAGTATTGAGATTGTGGGTTTTGAGTGCTTAAAAGACTTATATGCCCAGGATGAGGACAGCTGCGTATCCCTATGAAGGGGGAACAACTGTGTATAGACAACCAGCTATCAATTCAAGGTATGGGAGAAATGTGTGAATAGATAGCCAGCAGATGACTTTTACATCTATGAAGGGTTCCTTATGAAGGGGGAACAACTGTGTATCCCTTGCACCTCCCTCCGTGAAAAGATCATTAGGGATCTGCATGGGGGTGGATTAGCAGGACACCTGGGAAGGGATAAGACCATTGAAGCAGTTAAAGGGCGTTATTACTGGCCGAAATTAAGAAGGGATGTGTCCACTATTGTAAGTAGATGTTATATTTGTCAGACAGCTAAGGGACAAATCCAAAATACTGGTCTCTACATGCCCCTACCCGTTCCTACTGCTATTTGGGAAGACCTGTCCATGGATTTTGTGCTAGGCTTGCCAAAAACCCAAAGGAACTTGGACTCCGTCTTCGTGGTAGTTGACAGGTTCTCTAAAATGGCTCACTTCCTCCTATGCAAGAAAACAGCAGATGCATCAGCATCAACCAAATTATTTTTCAGGGAGATTGTCCGTTTACATGGGGTACCCAAGACCATCACATCAGATCGTGACACAAGGTTTCTAAGTCACTTTTGAATGACCCTGTGGAGGTTATTTGACTCATCACTAAATTTCAGCAGCACAGCCCATCCACAGACAGACGGACAGACAGAAGTGGAAAACCGGACCCTGGGTAATTTAATTCGCAGTATATGTTGGGAGAGGCCAAAACAGTGGGATTTCGCCATAGCCCAGGCTGAGTTCGCCTATAATAATGTAGTGCACAGTTCTACAGGTAGATCCCCATTCTCCATCGTTTACATGAAGGTTCCTAATCATGCATTGGATTTAGTAAAGCTACCCAGAATACCCGGTGCCAGTACCTCCGCAGAACAAATGGCCGACCAGATCCAATCCGTCCAAGAAGTCGTGAAGCAGAAGCTAGAGCAAACCAACACCAAGTACAAGTTGGCAGCAGACAGGCATCGTCGACCCCAAGTATTTGATGTCGGTGATGAAGTTATGGTATTCTTGAGGAGGGAAAGGATTCTCGTGGGAAAATACAACAAGTTGCAGCCTCGAAAGTACGAACCATACAAGATCGTGAAGAGAATCAACGACAATGCCTATGTCGTGGACCTGCCAGATCATATGGGTATCTCTAAGACCTTCAATGTTGCTGATCTTCACCGCTACCTGCCAGATATGACACTTGCCTATCCTAGTCACGACTCGGGGTCAAATTCTTTCCAAGTGGGGGAGAATGATGGAGGCCCATCCCAAGGCCCATCTCACCATGGGGGCGGCAGCCCATAGGATAAGGATAAGGAGAGGATCATTCAAGTAGATAATTCAAGAAAAGATAAATCATTCAAGAATTCAAGACCCATCAAGAATTCAAGAATTCAAGACTCACCAAGAATTCAAGAGTTCAAGACTCATCAAGAATCCAAGAATCCAAGACCCATCAAGATTTCCAAGAATTCAAGATAATCCAAGATTCATGCATCAAGGGAGATTGGACGGTGGAGATCAAACCAAGAAGAGTTCGATCCTATCAGATTAGATGTTTGGATCTATCCTAGTTGTTCTTTCCTAGTTCTTTTACAATGTCCAGATGTATTATAAATATTGCTATTTTCCAGAATTATTCATCAATTCAGACTTCAGAATTTCTTCAGATTTCCTCTTCAATTTTCGTCACTTTTTCTCTCTCCTAGAGAAATCATGTAGTTTCCCTAGAAACTAGTGTTCGCCCGGTGCTTGCATAGCCAGCTCCGGTTTTCATTGCTTCCATGCTGCGTCATGGCTGAAGCAATCCCGTTGGTCTCATGCAATCTGTTTTGAAGCACTGACATACGTCACATTGCTGCAAAAATTCCTTCAGCGTCCGACACATGTGGGGCCCAAGGAAGTTGTGTTTGATGTGAGAGAAGGTCTTATGAAACCCAAAGTGTCCCCCTACTGGGGATGAGTGGCAGTCCGCCATCACCTTTGAATTCAAGGTGGAGGCGGGGCTCAAATAAATCTTGTCCCCCTTGAACCATGCTCCATCTTGTTGAAGAAACTTGTGGGAGGGTCATTTCTTCATCAATTCTCCATAAAAGGTGTCTTGTTTGACCTCTTCCTGTAGCGTTGGCCACCAGTCTGCGTGTAGTATAGAGATGGAAAGAAATTGAAATTCAGCCATACGCGACAAGGAATCTGCACCCTGATTCTCAACTCCTTTCTTATACTCGATCTCATAGTCGTACCCCAGTATCTTGGGCAGCCACCGCGTTTGTGCCGGTGTGGTTATCCTCTGCTTGAGTAAATATTTAAGACTTTTTTGGTCGGTGCGGACTGTGAAGGGTTTTCCAAGCAGATAAGGGCGCCATTTCTTAATGGCTTTGACAATAGCTAACATCTCCTTCTCATAGGTGGATAACGCCAAGGCTGAACCTTTCAATGCTTCACTGAAGTAGGCCACCGGTCGGTTTTGCTGGATGAGGATGGCACCAATCCCGGTTCCACTCGCATCGCATTCAATCACAAATCGTTGGGAAAAATCCGGTAGACGTAGGATTGGCGGTGAAGTGAGTGCCTTCTTCCATTGAAATCCCCCTTTGGTCAACAGTTGGGTCAAGGGAGCTGCAATGCTTCTGAAGTCGCGGATGAACTTCCGGTAATATCCTGCTAACCCAAGAAAGCCACGGACCCCCTTTGCTGATGTTGGTGTAGGCCATGCGAGAACATCTTGTATTTTGGCTGGATCAACGGACATGCCTTGTTCTGAAATCACATGACCCAAGTACTCGACCTGCGAAACACCAAATTGACATTTTGACATTTTTGCAAATAATTTGTTAGAGGATAATATGGTTAGAACAACTCTCAAATGAGATAGGTGGTCTTCCCATGATTGGTGGAGGCCCCAGTACACCGGCCATGGGGTTGGGTGACCCCTTCTGGGCTGTCATGGCTGATGGGGATCGAACCGGCTGGTTAGCTCTCCGCTGCAAGTGATTTCGTTCCCCAATTAACCGGGCCACTCCAATCGCCTCTATCAAGGTTCGAGGCTGCTTGATCTTCACATCTAAACGGACGTCATCACGAAGTCCTGCAATGAAACATCCAATGAAAAATCTCTCGGGTAGGCCGTCAACTCGGTGGGAGAGCCTTTCGAAGGCTTCTTGATAAGTCGTCACAGTGGTGGTTTGCTTCAGGCGGGTTAACGCTTCCGACGGGTCCTCGTAGTCGGTGGGGCCGAACCGTTGTAACACCGCCTTGGAGAATTCTTCCCATGTAAGCGGTCCGCGATGCTTGGTCAACCACTTGTGCCATTGTAAGGCGATGCCTTCCAAATGGAAGGAAGCTAGATGCACTTGTTGGTCCGGAATAATATTTTGAAATTCAAAATTCTGCTCCGCCTTGTAAATCCAGCCGCTCGGATCATCCCCATTAAATTTTGGGAACGACAGCTCGACGTGTTGATGAGGGTGGTCATGGGTGGAGTTGGAACGGGAAGTATGGGGGTGTGAGGATTCTTCATGGGTGAAGGGGTTAGTCTCGGGAGTGGTATTGGGAGTGGTTCGTGAGGCTCGAAGGGTTTGGAGTTCGGTTAACACTGCTTGTAAGACAGTATTCACCTGGTTGAAGCTCGACTCATGTCGTGCTAAGGTTTCATTGACCTCATTGCGTAATTCTGCGTTGGTCTTTCCACGGGTGTCCATGGTCGAACCGGCTCTGATACCAATGATACGCACAAGTTCTCCAACAAGGGGGAGAAGGATCTAGAATAAGGAGAAGAGAGAGGGAGAGTTCGGTTGTAGGAAAGCCAATGCCTTATTCCATTCATTCGTGCTATATTTATAGTCTTATTGTGCTACAAACTAGGAGTATAAATAGGAACTGCTGCCCCATAATCTTAGGAGCTTATCAACAAAAAACAGAATGCACTTATCTAGGAAACAGAATTGAAGACTTATCTATTCTAACAGAATTAAAACCGAATGGCTAAGGCTTATCCACAACTAAGGGCTAATATGACCGGGTCTTTTGCTGCTATCCATTTTGACCGGGTCTTCGGCTGTTGTGCGCCTAGTGCATGCATGCACATGCACGTATCAATTTTCAAGTCCAAATGAACCAAATTATATTGATCAAGTAGAAATGGATTCATATTCGATCCAATTATCAACGGATAGATTTCAAATCACCCTTACAGGACTGAATTCGAATTCGGCCATTCAGATAGACTTAGTAGGAGCCCTACGATAAAGGGCTTTGCTTGTAAGATAGCTTTTTCATATGAATAAAAAAGTGCGAAGAAGAACACAGAGACTGTTTTTGAGTAAAATTATAAGCAAAGCGATTTTCACAGAGTGGAGAAGATGGCTTTGCAAAGCATTGCTTGATTGTTCAAATTTGAAAAATCAGACAATTTAATTATTGATGTTACACCTTTGTTATTCATTCAGTTTTCAAAGGAACGTAACCTTCGGGCTACGGCCTACATAGAGATCGGCAAGTTGGGACCGAGATGTAGATTATTGAGAGGGTAAGGGTAATAATCAAGAGAAGATAGATCCGCCATTGAGCACAAACCACTCCTTTTGCACCAGCTGCGTAGTAGATAGTATTGTACAAAGTTGAACCAGTCTTTTCCATGATCAAAGAATTAAAAAATAATCAAGAAAGAAAATTCATAGCCGAGCATACCAATAGAGTCACTTTGCATGAAGCTAAAATGATTTAATCAGTGAAAGTCTGATTGAATCCTTTTGGCCTCATGCAAAGTGACCCCTGTTGGACCTCAGTTGGACTCTAACATATATACCTATTAAATCATTTTGGCTTTGATTTAAAGTGACTCTAGTTCACATCTGCGCCCCACAATGGGCACCTCACGTCTCATAGCACATCTTCGCTGTATATTGAGAACATCTCCCAATAATATATCATAAATAATGATATTATCATCGAGAAATATTTTTAATACAGGACAGGAATGTGATGTGGGACGTTGTGGGGCGCCCAATTGAGGGGCGTAGATCTGAACTCAAGTGACCCCTGTTAGATTGAGCAAGAAAAGTCGAGTGTTGAAATCGTAGGCCCACAAATGTGAATGTAAATACTAAATACCATCGGTCCTACAAGGAAATTAACACCCTCTTGAGTAACACGCACGTCGGGAGTTCATATTTTCGCCCCCAAAGCACATCGTTGGGACCCGGATGTAGATTATTGATCAGAGGGGTGTCGTTATATATAAGGGTAATAATCAAGACAACGTAGATCCGCCATTGACCACAAACCACTCCTTTTGCACCAAGTATTGTACAAAGTTGAACCCGCCTTTTCCATGATCCAAGAATAAAAAAAAAAAATCAAGAAAGAAGGGGTAGGGAACGGTGATGTTTCCAGGTTACCAGTTGATATGAATAGCTTGGGAGGGTTGAAAGTATGATTGCAGGTTAGGTCGTATCCTTCTCTGTAACAGTCTGGGTAGTCCAAGCCGAAGGGGTAGGGAACGGTGATGTTTCCGCATTTCTCTTGGCATCCAGGCTTTGCCACTGACGCCATTGCTGGCCGCAACAAAATGAGTTGAATCATCAGCATAACCAAAGCCATCGTCGTTCCTGATGAGTGATGATAGCGTTGGTTTGGTGTCTTAGAACGTCTGGTCGATATGGGTATCTCATTAATAGAGCAGGCTTGATAGACCTGTATTATCAGTTTATTCTTCGTCTTGACTTTTGTATCATTTGATTCTTTCAAAGAAAATAACATTTCATTTGTAATTAATTCTTGATTCTGACCTTGACCATTTCTGCAGCATCTTCCTTTCAAATTTACCTGTAACTGGTAAGGGGGAGGGAGTGGTTTGTGCAGGCTAGTTTCTTAGTTTTGAGAAAACTGGTTTACATATTTCTTTTTTAAGAAGCTGTATTTTTTTTTTTTTTCTCAAGAGAAAACCTAAAAGGTTAGCTTTTCCAATCTTGTGCATCTAAATTTACTACATCGACATCCTGATAGATAAAATCATGGGTCATGGCTTCGCTTTTGAAAGTTCAATTTTCTACTTTCTAGAGAAAAGGATACGTATATAAAAATGTGTCATTCAAATATGTTTTTAGAACTAAATACAGTGTTTATTGCTTCTTTTTGCAACGGAAATAAGCCACTCTACAACCAGATAGAGATTTTATCAGATAGCTAGTTGGTACCTTTGTAATTGTTAATTGTTAATGTTACTATTTTCTATTTTAAAAACTGAAACTAAAAACATAGTTTTTTCAATGTTCTGATTTGATATTTAGAATTATGTTTCAGGAAACATACAATATTCAGCTAGAGATTCTAATTAATTAAATGGATATAATTAAGTTTACCAACTCTTATTATTTTATTTTTTGTATATATACGTGAGAAAAGTCTATTCAGATGTGGAATGATATGGTTTACACCAGCCTTGATACCATCCTGCAAAGAGAGTGTATGGGTGTCAATGGACACGTTTTGGGTTGAACTCCATTAAAATAAAAATTAATTTGGATAAATTGGACGGATCAATTATTAGACATATTGAATTGAACCATTCTAGACTTAATGGTCCAACGTTTTTATTAGATTGGATTGAATCTGATTAATCTGTGATGTATTTATATTAGATTGGGTCGGATTGAACCAAATACAGATGTCAATGAATCAGGTTTGAATTGGAATCAATCTAAGAGTATGTTACTAATTTCTGTTGGTGGTAGGAGTGTCAATTGGACTGGATTTGGTCCAATCCGATCCAATCTAATGCGAGCCCATTATAAATGGAATAGGTCTAATCCAATCCAATAAATGTTTTGGACCAATATGGATTGGTTTCAATCCAAACTTGGTCTATTGACACATATATTCTTATTTTATATCAATAGACCATATATTGGCTTAATCAAACCTAATTCAATATAAATTTGTTACGGATAGATCAAGTCCAATCCAATCTAATAAATATTTTGAGCCAAATTGATCCAATCCAATGTCTTGTTGATCCATTCAATCCATCCAAATTGACACCCTTAATTGGTGGTACACTCTGAACCAGTGTGGCATCTTCATACAGTGATTGTTGATTATAGAAGTTCTCTCAATCACCTGCCGAGTTTTTCAGTCAGATATGTTCCCAGATCAGCGAATTATGTGGCATATACGCTTGCAAAACCTGATATTACATTAAACCGTCCTCACACATGGTCAGTTCCTGATTTCCTTGGATCTTCTATATATTGTAGCTGATTCTTTCTGAGCCATTGAATGTATTGCTAACAGGCTTCTTTCAAATAAACAAAAGTGGGAATTTATTATAAATATAGTTTCCTATTCATTTTCTCTTTCTGCACCATATCCACAGTACATTATCTTACAATACAAAATGACGATGTGTGACTACAATTCAAGGCTATATAGAATGTGAGTAGAGAATGGTGGGCTGGAAATCTGATTTGCAAATACAGACGTGTATAACAGCTTATATAACCAATCACTAATGGATAAAATCAATCGGTATTTAGTAGAGAGATTAAATATATTGACAGATGGATAAGGACAGGTGGCCTGATTTAAGTGGATTAATGGAAAAGAGAGGAGGAAGAAGTGAACAAAAAATCTGACTTAAAACTAACAATCGGCACTATATATATATATATATATATATATATATATATAACATGATCCAAATTATCATAGCCAATAGTGTTGCAATAATGAAAAGTTGATGTCTTGTCATAGATACTTCATTGTGGGGCTTTCCTCTACCTTTTCCTTCAAATCAAACATATCGTTAGGCATCTATTTACAAGAATAACAAGCTGAGCAACTTCTTGGAGTTGATCATTGCTACATTAATTTAGCTTTATCCCCAAAATTTCTGAGACATTGTTTCATTCTTTTATTTTTCTTCCTTTTGTTTTGGGTTTATGAATTTCCAGTACTTTTCTTCTAATTAATACTTCTACCAAGCACTTTTAATTTCTCTGTTAATTGACTTGTGCGAAAATATTTATAGAGTCCATGTAACCAGTAACCCAATGCCCCCTGCATTAATGTAGTTCACGGTGTCTGATTTAATGGAACCAATCTTGAAGACCCACCATAATCTGCCACTTTTGCCACGTAAGTCTCTTCCAACTATCCAGCAAGAATATATGAGCAGATTTAATATCTATGTAAATGGCTAGAGGACAATGTGCCAAGTGCAAATCATGGTTTTTAAAAACGAATTGGTGATCGAACCGGTTAGGGGTCCGGTTATTGGTTCGAATGATTCAACAGTTTGACTCGAATGGCCAGCCCATTCTGACAAAAAATAAAATAAAAAATTTAAAAATTAGAAAACGGTCAAAACCATTTGAACGGTTCGAACGGTTAACCGGACGGTTCAGAGGTTTGTTGATCAAAATCAACGGTTTTGGGGGAAAAAGCGGTTTTGGAGGAAAACAAAACCGGTCAGGTGACCGATTCCCAGTTTTTTCCAGTCTGACCATCCTGTCCGATTCGGTTCTGAAAACAGTGGTGCAAATAGTCAGGTTGGACCACCGTTTTACCGGTTAACTAGTTAGTTTGATTGGTTAACATATGAAAATTGTCAAATAAACCATAATCTAAATTCTGAAAAGCCTATTGATTCTCTGGTTAAACCATCCATGCCATCCAGGTTTTAGAACATTGTTTAATTGTGTGTTTTTTAGGTCATGTTTGGGAGTATTTATGTTAAAAATGAGTGTTTATTGAATAAGTACTTAAAAACAAGTGCTTATATTAATAAACACTTATTTATATTTGGCACTTAACTTTTTCAAGTGCTTATTTTTTATAATCTTCTTTTTCAATAAACACTTAAATAAGCATTTGTGACTATTTTGTCCTTCATTTTTTTTTTATTTTACAAAAAAACTTTTATAAAAACACTTTAACAAAAATACAAAGGATGGTCTATATTAGATTAAAGGGAAAGTTTAACCGTGAGCAACAAATAATCTTATATGAAGGTTTGAGCAGAAATCAAGGTGAAATTGGATCCACAGTTTCACTGGGACTATTTTTCTTGTTCACGTTAAGCTTCCCTTCTTAATTTGACATTCATCAATCTTTCTCGTGGAATCAGCCAATTGATACAGTATGAGAAACATTAATACACATGTGAGCAACTCATTACATCGATTAAATGAATGATTTTTAAAACCGGACCAGAAAAAACTGGTAACCGGTCAGCCATCCGGGTCCGGTTTTACTAGAAACCAAAAAATTGAAAAAAAAACATTGAAAAGTCAAAAAAACCACTAACCCGGGCAGTCGGACCGCTAAACCGTTCGACCCAAGCAGCGGTTCACGGGTTAATGTTTTTATTTTTAATATTTTAAATAAAAAATAAATAAAATACCTATTATATCTCAACCAGTTTGAATCCCTTATTCGGTTTCCCTTTAGCTTTAGGGTTATTTCCCATTTTCCTGAGTTCCCTTCTCACTCCTCAGTCCTCTCAACCCTCACACCCTATCGATCGATCACCTGTGGTAGCCATCACCTCTAGCATCCGACAGCGATACACACCGACGATGACTGGTGAGCTTGCAGCAGCAAAAAGTCACCCTTACCCCAGCACTTGCAGCAGCGTCCAACGGTGAGAAGATCCAGCACTTGTAGTGGCAGATGGCAAGCTTGCAGTGGCGGGCGGCGAGCTTGCAACGGCACTCAACACTCGGCATTGGGCACTGGCGAGCCCAAACCCGACTTAAAGGCTTGCAGCGGCAGCGAATCTACTAGGCACTCAGCACTTGCAAGCTTGCAGCGCAACTTGCCTGCGACCAAGCCCGACTACCCGAGCCCACCGGCAGTGAATCCACTATCACACCACCATTATCGGCACTCGGTAGTGAAACCTTGAAGGTGTAATTTTTTTCTGATTTTTTTTTTGTGATTTAATTGATTTTTTGATTTTTTTTTTTAATTTTTTTGATTCATTTGGTTCATCAGTCCCTGATTGTTCTTCATTTCGCTTTGGACCTGCTAGGCAAAGGCTTTTAGTGAATACTTCATAGTTTATAATTAGGAGAAGCAGACGATAAGTTGATGGATTTACTAGCAGAAAGTTGCTGATTGTATTTTTGTATCAGTTTCTTGTTGATTATATGCCTTGCTGAACCCTCAAACTTCATTTGATAATCAGATGCTTAGTTCTTTGTTTAATTAATCTTGCTTAATTTGTTTTTAATTTTCATATGCATATTTTGCTTAATTTTCGTATGATGATTAGATGCTGAAAGTTTTGCTTAAATTTTTGCAAGCAATTTACTCTCATTTCTAATGGAGTGATTTTACATTTTGGTCAATTATTTGCAGCAATTTGGAAATTTTTCTGTATTTTTTTGTATTTTCTGTATTTTATTATTTTTATTTTTTCATATATTGTTCTTTTTCTTATATTTTTGTGTATTCTTTGTATTTTATTTAAATTTCTATGGTATTTTTATTATATATAAGTATCTTTTGTTTTTTTATTTATTTATAACATCATGGGTCAAACCGTTCAACCCAAATGGTTGAACCGCCGAACCAGAAAACGGTGCCCTGACCGGTTCGGTTCTAAAAACCATGACTAAATGGGACATATTGAGAAATATTGACTTTTCACAATATATGTAGCCATTAATGTTTTCCGGTTTATGTGTTTCTCAAACTGAAAAATTAGATGATCCCATGTCAATGGATAGTTTACTTCAGATTAAGATAAAAACTTAACGATGAACAAGGAACAGAGTCCTGTATCAAGATCTGTGCAAACTTGAAGGTTAAATTGGACACAACATTGACAGAGATTCTTTTATTGTTCATGGTAAGCTTCTTCTATTAGTCTGGTATTCACTACCCTTTCTTGTTCGATCTTACTGATACAGTATATGAAGAAATACTAATACAAATATATGTGCTACTCGATATAGTGATTAAATGGGTCATACATTGTGTAAGTTGAGAAATTACTCTTAAGAAATTTATGTAGCTATTTGTGGCAAGAATAGGTTATTAAATTAGAAGCATCATTTCTCTTCTTTCTCTTAAATTAACAATTTGACACTTAAGCTTGGCTTAGTTTGGAAGACTATAAATGCAAATATGTACAGAACAAATACATACGAAATAATGCAAAATATAAAGTTTTACGCTCCACATATTTGCATTTGTACTCCTTCCAAACTCAGCCTTAATAAAGCTGAGCAAAGAAGATGAACATATATGTAACTAGAATATACAATACAATAGAGCAGAAATTGTTTGGGAAGGCTGAACAAGAAAGAAGATTAGTATGAAGTTGATATGTGAAGCATTCAGCGCCCACTGCCCAATGGTATCAACACATGATTCCTTAAACTATCATATTCACCAGTTTTGCAACTTTGTAAATGTGATGGCTCACCAAGCAAATACTCAACTTCTTCATGATTATGTTCTACCCATGGGTGTTTGATGTATCTCCTCAACCCCTCTAGCTCACTGCCACTTCCCATCATTGTGGGCCTCTCTTCTCCCTTCACACTTAGACATCTCTTTGCATGCTTAGCGACTTCTTGAAGTTGATCCTTACTAGCTTCTTCTAGCACTTTATCCTCTAAAATCTCCAAAATATTTTCTTCTTTTCATTGAAGTAATAAAATGGATAGCTAGATTTTTCTCCTTTTCAGGCCAATCAAATCCAAGTTTTTTTCTTCCGGTCAATAGTTCCACAAGAACAATACCAAAGCTGTAAACATCACTTTTTTCTGTTAATTGACTTGTATGAAAATATTCAGGGTCCAAGTAACCCAATGTTCCCTGTACCAATGTGGTTACTTGAGTTTGATCCAGAGGAATCAATCTTGAAGCTCCAAAATCTGATACCTTTATGAAAAATTTCGGAAGCCCAAGATCCTGTCTTTCCATTGATATCTTATGATATATATATAAATTTGATCAGAGTTTTTGTTCCTCAAAAACTTTCTAAAAACCAACTCCTAATCCAAAAGGAAATACAAAACTTAAAAACCTAACTGTACAGAGACTATACAAATCCGGGATGAGCCTTATCTTCGTCCAACTTGGAATGAGCCTTATCTTCGTCCAATACTCCCCCTCAAGGTAGTGCATGAGGATTGCGAATGCCCAACTTGGGAAAGAAAAAATCAAACTGTTTTTCTCCGAGAGCCTTTGTGAAAATGTCGGCAACTTGTTCACCGGTACGTACATAGGAAGGTGTAATGGTGCCAGCTTGGAGCTCATTGCGAATGAAATGACAATCAACTTCAATATGTTTGCTTCGCCCATGGTAGATAGGGTTTGCAGCAATATGCAGAGCAGTTTGCTTGTCACAAAACAAGTGTATAGGTTGAGGATGAGATATACCCAAAGACGACAATAGACCTTTTAGCCACTTCAACTCACAACTGGTAGTAGCCATTGACTGGTATTCAGCCTCGACAGAGGAATGGGAGACCGTATGTTGTTTCTTAGTCTTCCAGGAGATGGGGGAATGTCCTAACATGACAAAATACCCAGTAAGAGAGCGGCGAGTTAGAGGACAACTCGCCAAGTCGGAATCACAATAGGCATACAATTGCAAATCACTATCAGAGCGCAAAAATATTCCTTGACCAGGACGTCCCTTCAGATAACGAACCACACGTAATGCCGCATCTCAATGATGAACACGAGGACACTGCATAGATTGAGCCAGGACATGGATGCAATAACTGAGCTCCGACCGTGTAATGGTTAAATAAATCAAACGGCCCACAAGACGTCGATATCGTTCAGGGTCATCCAGGAGTGCTCTGTCAGTAAGGGCAAGTTTATGATTCTGAGTAATAAGAAAGTGAGCAGGTTTGGATCCCAATAAGCCATCTTCTGTAATAATATCAAGTGCATATTTTCTTTGGCAAAGAAATATCCCCGATGATCCGCAAGTCACTTCGATGCCCAAAAAATATTTAAGAACACCCAAGTCCTTCATGCGAAAACACCGGTTCATATACTATTTAAATTTGCGTATGAACTCCGAGTTATTCCCACCAACGATTAAGTCATCAACATAAACCAGGACGTGCAAGACAACCCCATTCTTGCGATATGTAAATAAGGAATAATCGAAATAGGACTACTCAAACCCAAAAGTTTTCAAGGCAGCACCTAACTTAGAGAATAGTTCTGGGGGGCTTGCCGTAGACCATACAAAGATTTCTAGAGTTTGCATACCTTTCTAGTCCCGGAGGCCAAAAAACCTGGAGGAGGTTTCATATAGACCTCCTCATGGAGATCACCGTGTAGAAAAGCATTGTGGACATCCATCTGATGCAATTCCCAATGTTGGGCTGCAGTAACTGCTAAGAAGGTTCGAACTGTGACCATTTTAGCCATAGGGGCAAAGGTCTCGTTGTAATCAAGATCTTCAACTTGAGTGTTGCCCAGAACTACCAACCGTGCTTTAAATCTTTCAATGGATCCATCAAAGTTGTACTTGATTTTGTAGACCCATTTACACCCGATTGCCTTTTTTCTAGGTGGGAGGTCTTCCAAGGTCCATGTCCCATTGTCTTCCAAAGCCTGTATCTCTTGGCGCATAGCCTTGTGCCACTGAGCATCAGTCATTGCCTCAGAGAAACAAGTAGGTTCTCGGCCTGCAGTAACAGCTGCCAAGAAATGTTTGTATATCATAGAAAAATTATCATACATCACATAATGAGTTATGGGATAAGGAGTACCTGAGAACTGAGATGATGCAAGAGAAACATCAGAGGGGTCTAAGCGACGAGCTGAGTGTGTGACAAAGTACTGTAAATAGTTGGGGTCCGCTTTTCTCGATGTCCGCGGCCTAATAACTCCATGGTGGGCTGAGGAGTAGCTGGAGTTTCATTATTTCTGTAATCTGTAAGGCTCCTTGTCTCATCAAGAGTACCTGCCTCCTCATCATTACCTGTGTTCTGATGTCCTTCTTCATTGATCGTGTCGCTCCCCCTGACTTCTATATGAGGTGACTCAAATACCATGTCAGGAGGAGTGGCCCAAGGCAACCCAATATTTTCTTTGGCTACGGGAGGACTGGTTACTGATGGTTGATGTTTCGAAGTGGCAAAGGGAAACTCGGCCTCACTAAATACCACGTCTCGTGAGACGAAGTAATCACTAGACTCAAGGTCATACAATTTCCACCCCTTTTTCCCAAAAGGGTACCCAATAAAGACACATTTCCTACTCCTAGTGACAAACTTGTCACAATCCTGAGTATGCGAAAAACATAAGCAACCAAAAGCTCTAAGATGTTTATAAGAAGGACTTTGTCCAAATAGCATCTCGTAAGGTGTTTTACCACCAAGATGGGTCGAAAGTGTCCGGTTAATCAAGTACCTTGCGGTCAAAACACACTCACCCCAGAAATTGATCGGAAGATGTGCTTGAAACCTGAGCGCTCTAGCCACATTCAAAATATGATGATGCTTTCTCTCCACACGACCATTTTGTTGAGGTGTCCCAACGTAGGAAGTTTGAAATAAAATTCCTTGCTCGTCAAAGTATGACTTCAAGGATTTAAACTCCGTTCCATTATCACTTCTTCCCACCTTGACCTTCTTATTAAATTGTCGTTCAATCATGATACAGAAATTTTTGAGTGTTCTACCAATTTCACTTTTTTCAACCAACAAATAAATCCAAACCGCTCGAGAATGATCATCAACAATTGTCAGAAAATATACAGCACCACAAGATGTAGGTACTCTATAAGCACCCCATAAGTCACAGTGAATTAATGCAAAACAATCAGTTACTTTATTGCTGCTTTGAATAAAAACATCTCTAGTTTGTTTTGCCTTCAAACAAACATCACAGGTTTTGTTCTTACTATTACTGATATTAAGAAGTAAGCTAAGCGTTTGATAAGAAGGGTGTCCCAATATCCGATGCCACAAATCGCATGACCCAATTCCATCTATCTTGTAAGCTCGAGCCGGCGCCACACCCTTGAAGACATAGACCCCATAAAGCTGTTCACCCACACCAATCAAAGTCCTCGAGATGTGGTCCTATATCACACACAACTTATTAGTAAATGTCACAATATAATCTGTGTCACGAAGTAACCGATCTACTGACGATAAATTACAATTGAGTTTTGGGACATATAATATGTGCAGCAATTTAAAATTATTTCCAAGTTCAACAGTGCCTTCTTTCACGGCCTCGGTGTGCGCACCATTGGGTAACCTAACAGGACAAGGTGCAACATCATAGGTGTCGTCGACGAGCACATTTAAATTCTCTGTCATGTGATGTGATGCCCCAGAGTCAATAATCCATTCAGTGGAGTAATTCTTACCAGAAAGTTTTTCATTAGTCCTGGTTTTGTAAGCATTAAGCATGCCTACAAGAGTCTGCCATTGCTCGTCATTAAGCCCGTTCGGTCCAGTCCTATCTCCGTCAGTCACAACTGCATTAGCAGCCACCTCACGCTCTACCGATGACTGAGCAACATGAGCTTTTGCCGTACCTCGGCCATGTCCACTAGAGGGTCCACCCCCTTTTCCTCGACCTGCTCCACGCCCAGTCGATGTACCGCGAGATCTGTCTCCCCACCATTCAGGGTATCCAATTAACTGGAAACAATTCTTTGCTTCATGGCCAGATCAACCACAATTGTTACACACAATTGTTTTGTCTTTTGAAGCAGCTCTACTGTCTCGCGATGTCTGTGAGCCTTGTGCTGCAAAACCAACCGCATCTGCCCGTTCCTCCTTACCTCGTGCCAACAATCGATGTTGATCTTCTTGTATGATCATTGAGTAAACTTTGTTTATATTTGGAATTGGCTCCATACTCAATATGTTGGAACGCACAGTTCCAAATATATCGTCGTCCAAACCCATCAGAAATTGGTGGATTTTCTCTTCTTCTCTTTCTTTAACCAATTTGGCTGCCGCTCCACACCTGCACCCGCATGTACACACAGGTACCTTAGAGTAGCTTCCTAATTCGTCCCACATTGCTTTCAATTTTCCGTAATATGCAACCATTGTCTGTCCATGTTGCTTGCAGTTAGCAAGTTCGGATTTAATCTGATAAATCCGGGGTCCGTTGCCGATCGAGAATCGTTCCTTCAAATCATCCCAAAACTCTTTGACCGTCTCCATTTACGTGATAGTTGAACGCAGTAAAGGATTGGCAATATTGAAAACCCAAGCCACCAACGTCGAGTTCACAATCCACCAGAGATCGATCTCCAGAGCGTCGTTCTCCGGCTTTGTGACCTTCCCTTCGATGAAGCCGATTTTAATTTTGGCACGGAAAGCAGTTATCATCGCCTTTGCTCATTCGTCGTAGTTATCTCCTTTCAAGACCACCGAACTGATAATAATTTCAGGATTATATGATGGATGCAAATAGAAAGGAGAAGACGGTCCAACAGACTTACTCGAGCTCTCACTGTTCCTCTCGTTGTTGGCAGCCATGGTGACCGATCAACAAGATTTGTCCGAGCTGCTTGATTATTGCAAGAAACACGTCGAGTTTGATTCTAAGAGGTAGATGGACAATCCTAATGAGGCTCACGAAGAAATCAGAACAAGCGAGCCCACCGATTCCGAGTCTAACCCAAGCTCCTGCCTAGTTTCCTCCGATCCCGCAACGTTGAGCGGGAACCAAACGTCGACGAAGCAGAAGGACCGAGAAAAGAAGGTTAAAATATGTTTATGTTCGAGCTCGTCGTGGCCAAGCAACTGACAACCACAGTTTAGCAGAAAGAGTGAAGGTGAAGCGAAAGACGGCGAGAAGCTTCCTTACGATCACGTTCGAGCTCATCGTGGCCAAGCAACTGACAACCATAGTTTAGCAGAAAGAGCGAGGAGAGAGAAGATAAATGCTCGGGTGAAGCTCCTCCAGGAACTGGGACTCAGAATCATCGATAATAGGCTGTGGTCGGAACAAGATATGCAGCCGATAACCGTCGGTCACGTAGCGAACAATAACACACGCTCTGATACCATGAAAATTTTTGGAAGCCCAAGATCCTACCTTTCCATTGATATATATATATATAAATTCGATCGGAGTTCTTGCTCCTCAAAAACTTTCTAAAAACCAATTCTTAATCCAAAAGAAAATACAAAACTTAAAAACCTAACTTTACAGGGACTATACAAATCCGGGATGAGCCTTATCTTCACCCAACTTGGGATGAGCCTTATCTTCGTCCAATACTTTACCATATAGTTATCATCCAAAAGTATGTTAGCAGATTTATGCAGATGCAGTTTCTGCTGCTATCCTTAAGCGATCAATCCAAGAAATTGAAGATTTATGCCCCTCACCATGAATATGATGGAAAAGTCCCGTTAGTAATGAACGGAACTTCACACTCTAAGCAACAGCCCAAGAGCTTGACTACATAAATTTGAGAGAGAATAACCACGTCATTGATGAATTGCTCAACTTGACTTTCATTCATTATTTTGGACTTCTTAATGGCAATTACCATGTTGTTTGGTACAATTCCTTTTATACTATTCCATAACCGCCACGACCTAGCGACTCGACTCTCATCATAATTGTTGGTTGCTTTTTTGAGCTCTTCTTCGGTAAATATTTTTGCTGTTTCTTCATTTCCATCATGTAAAGAGAGCTGTTGACTCAACAAAAGACCTCCATTTTGCTGAAAGAAAATTTCTTTGCGTTTGTTCTGTTTTCTCTTTTGGATTCCCCAATATAGCCAAGAGCTGGCAAATGGTAGAAGCAATATGCCAAAGCTAATTCCTACAAGGACATGAGAAATGCCGTCAGAAAATGTCCTGTATTCCGGCCAACTTCTTCCCCTCCCCACCATTGCACACTTATTAGCTATTGAGCCTATATCAACACATAGTTAATCTTGTTTAATATTTGTTGTATTTAATCATAAATAAATCAATGATATGTATGTGGTAATTCATAAATTATATTAAAATATTTTTCAATAAAAATAAAATGAAATTCCACTATTTGAAGAAAAGGATTGTGCCAGTTCTTCAACTGATTGGAAAATTGAATAGACTCATTCGATGCAGTTGGGTTCCCTATCAATATCTCAATGTTCGATAACAAACATGGCATTCACTGGACTGTTTACGGAAAAGAAAAGACCACATGGCATATGTATTTATGTGAAAACACCGTCTATGTGATTAGTATATAGGACTGTTAAGATTATGGAATAGGGGTGCAACTTCGGCATGCCTAACTAGAGGTCTTAGTGGGCCCGTGGGCAGCCCATGCAAAGTGTGGGTCGTCACGGTTTGTGCCACCCTTCCCGGTAAAAAATTTGGGGGTCAGTCCGGTATGGCCTACGACCTAGGCCCGTGTGGGCCCATGCTGTGCCGTGCCATGGGCCAGGTTGGCCTGTGGGTTGAGTCTTGGTTCAAGTCGGGTCGTGCATTGAGCCAAAGCTATTTATTTAAAAAAATTGACAAAAAACTTAAAGTTTTAATTTTATATGAATTTTGTGTATAAAATTGTTTATATATACAATAATTAAATAAATTAGTATAATAAAGTTAAAAAAAATATTTATTTTATTAATATATTATATAGTATATATTATTATATAATTATAATTTATATAATATTATACAAATATATATAAATAATATATATGGATCGTGCTGGCCCACAGGCCGTGAGCGGCACGGCCCACTCAGTTGTGTTGTATCGTGCCAGCCCGTGGACCTAAAACCCTAGGCCCAACACAGCTATGGAACGGCCCGCATGATCGTGCGGGCCTAGCACGACCCGCGGACCATGCTGGGCCAGTCCAAGTTCATGTTAGATCACGGGCAGCATGACCCGATTTACACCTCTATACCTAACCTAAATCTAGACTAACCAGACATCAATTTTTGGTTCCAGGCTCTGTCTGGACCCAAAACCCTAGATTTCTTTAATTTTGAGGTTGATCTTGGTCTAACGCTAGGTAGCCATTTCCATCACAATCTTAGCATTGCCATTGCCTTTGGCCGAATATGGCCTAACTAGACATACATACATACAGGATATTTCTATTAAATTGTTTAATTTACTAATGCTATATAGGTTAACGGTCATTTTTAATATATTAGGGCGACTAGGCTTACCTGAACCCAACTGACCAATCCGAGCCTTTCTCAAGCCTGAGCCGAAATCAAATGTATTAAATTTCAGTTCGGGCTGGGCCTCGATAAAGCAGATTCGGATTAACCTCAGACAGTAGGACTAAAGGATTGGGCATTAAGCACAAGTCTTAGGTTTGGGCGTTGGGTTATTTTTAAATCCACCCAACCTGTCGAAGTTGTATGCTGGGTGTTTTAGAAAACGGCCTCTTGTTTGGTTTTGTTTTTCTAAAAAAATAAATATTGTTCTAGATCAAGTTTTGGAAATTGGAAAAGTGTGATATGAAGACCAATGTGGCATTTTCTTGGGATTGGAAAATATAGATCAATACTGAAAACGAACGGCTGAAGCAATGGCATCGATGCCAAACATATACCTAGAGAATCAAGACCAATGTTGTCAAACCACTGAACCATTAATTAACCTAGATGGCTTTCTGGTTCGATGTAAAATTCCAGTTTTGGCAACACACAGCACTGATCAAGGGTACGTAGGGTTAGTTATAACGTTACTTCCCTTTGGGCCTTTTGGCTAGCTGTTGAAAAATGAGAATAAAGTCATAGTGCAAATCCGAACCGGATAAAAATTTTGCATTCAATTTAGTTTTGCATCCATTTCTTTGTAACTACGATTTGTCCACCTATCTGATAAAAAATTTGTAATTTTTGTTTCAGTTCAGTTTAGAAAGAGTACATGTACAGCGTAAATACATACAAAATAATATAAACTATAAGGTTTTTCACTCTACATATTTGCAAATTGAGCGTTCATTTACATTCACTGGAGGTGAACTTTTTCATTCCAAAACTGATGCAAAATTTGCAAATATAAGGTGGGGACATACAACATTTTACTTCCTATTTTGTTTCTCACAAACAAATATAACAAAGTCAAATCTGAAGGAAATGTACACCAAAATTTACATTAGGGGGGTTTGTTTTTGGGATTTTGAGAGGGGTAAAAGTTGGTCAATGAGATTATTGACCAAGAAACCCATGTTCTTTTTTCTGATTTATGTGGGGGCCAGGGAAAGTTTATTTACCCGGGTAAGTGATACCTATCTTCTAGGTGGGTAATTCTCATATTTAGGCCTGTAAACGGATCGAATTCGATTCGAAACAAGCTAGATTTGAATTCAAAACCGATTATGAAAAACAACATTCAAATTTGATTCGATATCCGACGGATATCGATTGTTTAAATTCGGATTCAAATTTGATTATTAAGTTGAATATTCGATTTGATTCGAATTCGACCGGTATGAGGCATAGAATCTAGAATTTTAAATGACTGAGTTTGCAAAGAAAACAAGCAATTATCTTGAGAAAAGCGATAGGAGATTGACGGTGGAAGTTGTGGATTCCTGAAGGTGGGCCAAGTCTTTGACAGCGATAGTCATGGGTTCCCAGCAGTGTGAATGCAATGGCAGTGAGTAGACCTGTTCATGGGTCGGGCCGGGCCGGGCTGGGATCGGGCCAGGCTTTTACTCTTTATTAACAGAAAAATGTTAGGCCCGAGCCCGAGCCCAGCCCGACCAACGGGCCTACAACTTGGGCCCGAGCCCGGCCCTGATAATAAGCCCGAAGCCCGGCCCAAGCCCAAAGCTCAACCTAATAAAAGAAATTCGAATTTTTCCCTATTCAAATGAACATTATCTATTCTAATTCAGATATTTTTTCCCCTATTTAAATGAACAATGGGCCTACAAGTGAATCAACAACCTTCTTAAATAAAAAAATTATTCAAATGGACATCACATAGGGTTTTTACTTAGGTTTAACTATAGGTCGGGCCTGGCCGGGCTCGGGCCGGGCTTTTTAGCCCGAGGTTAAGCCCGCGGGCCAAAAAGCCTGTTCAAGCCAGTCCAAGGGCGGGGCCGGGCCGTCGGGCCACCTGGCCCATGAACAGGTCTAGTAGTGAGTAGTGTTGGCTGGTGATACTGGATTGTTACAACACAATAGCTAGTGATGTTAGATGGTTGAGGGCCTTGAAGTGTTGAGTTTGAACTTGAATAGCGGCAAAGGAGATGGTAGTGGCTGGTGACCGATGATCGACTGTTATCGCTGATGCTGTCGTAGGTGCTCACAGCTTCCAAAGATTGGGAATAAAAAAGACAGAGGGAGAGGAAGAAAAGAGGAGTGTGAATAGAAAAGACGGAGGGAGAGAGAGGAAGAAGAAATTAAAAATGGGAGAGGAAACTGGTTTGGATCTCTGGCTTATATCAAAAAATAAAATAAAAGTGGAAGAGAAATGGATGACTGGATGAGAGAGAGAGAGAGAGGAGGGAGGGGTTATCCAGAATGAGGTGATATAATTGCCGCTGTCAGCTTTTTTTTATGATGGACTCGACATGACCCCTCTTTAACTTTAATCTTTATATTTTATTATATTTATTAATATATATTAAATGTATATAATTAATCGAATTCGAATTTTTATCTAATTGGATCGATATGAATTCAATAAATTAATCGTTAAAATGTATAAATTTGAATTTGACCGTTTAATTTATTGAACCATTTGAATTCGATTCAATTAGGTCAGGTATCGAATTCAGAATAGAATAATTAGATACTGTTTATACCTCTATTCATGTTGGGAAAGTTGCAAATACTTGGATGGAACAAAAATATCCTTTTTGATCATGAAATTTTTATGGTTAGAATGGTCATTATTTTATTTACCTGAAAAATAAAAAAAAACATAAGTATATACACTTACCTAGATAAATGTTTCCCAAAAACCACTTACCCGATAAATGCATTTACTCAAGTAACATACCAAAAAGAGAATGAGGCCTAAGTGTACTTTAACTTCCGTGCATGTGCACTAGTACATATAAAATTTTGCAACCAACTGAGCCTAAGGGTTGTTTTTTTTATTATTATAAGGGAGTTAGGGTTTGACAATTATAATCCATTTGCTTCCCCATTGAGAAATATCTAAATATCTAAAATTTCAATTATTCTCCTAACACAGCCAAACCATTGTTTAACACATGGGGGTTACATGTTACTTACACCTTATGCAATGTATAAGGAACACTTGCACTCGTGATATGTTTTCCATCTTGATGTGTATATGATTTTGTTTCCAACCAATATTTGAGTTTCAATCAAATTATATTATTCAATCCGATCAAATCCAAAAATATTTGGAGATCCGGTCCATTTGCACCACTGGTCACTGACCCCATATTATCATATGGTTATTTAGCATTATGTTCCACAAGATATAATATATATCCACATTGCAATTTATTTTAGAAACTATTATTTTGATCATTCCAAAAACATTTATTGTTCTTTTGAAACAAAACTGACTTGTTTTCGTTTTCCAAAAATAAAAACACAGGTCAAAATATGGTTTTTGTTCTTGTGTTTGCTGATGTGGCAATTTCAAAAGTAAATGAAAATAAATGCATTCATGTTAACATATAGATGAATTATGTTTAAAAAAAACAATAATTTGCTTTTACTTTTTAAATAAAAAACATATAGATGAAGATAATATTTGATCCCATATTTCCCCAACGAGATAGAGAGTTTATCTGCAAACTAGATGGCACCTTCACTGAAAAATATAGGTGAGCCAACAACCTTTTAGCTTCTAATGTGATTTCTTTGTTAGCGTTGCTAGAAAACTCGGTCTACAGCTATTTTCAAAGAAATAGTACTTTAAAATAAAAAATCCAAAAAAAAAAAACATCTTCTTGGTTATGATAGTGTCTTTCTTTTACAATACTGAAACAAAAAGAAAAATCCTGAATTTTCGATTCTCAATACATGTTCTCTGTGGTTTTGAATTATGATGAAGGGTGATTTGGCGCGACCTATTGATAAGGGGACATGTGGATATGATCTGACTAAGGGATGATAGCTCAGCCTAACAAGCTTGATTCGCAACATTTGAGCTCAGGTGTTCGGTCACCTCGGTATAGAGTCACCTCAGCATCAAGGCACCTCGGCATTCAATCCATTTCAGAACTAAAGAACCAAAGTATCAGCTCGGGGCTATCAACCCGAACTGCCACGTAATGACTCCAGAAGTTTCTCCAGTAGACTCCGAACCTTACGAGATCATGTTGCGTAATGGCAGGCCTAATCTTCTCCCTGCCCGGATCGGGCAGAATTGATAAACTTTATTAGTGGATACGTTACTCCCCAATTAAAGCAGAAACAAATCCCCTCAGGACGAAGATCCTGGAACCGATCCGCGTAACCCACGAGAGCTCAGCTATATAAGAGCAACAACCCCTCTAGGGCTCAGGTACGCGTGATTTATCTATTCTCTAGTTCTCTAGCTCTCTAACTCTCAAAGCATTCAACTCACACCACAGTACACTAACTTAAACATCGGAACGACTTCGTCGGGTTAGCCACCCCAAATTCTCTAATTCACTGTCTTACAAATTCACCTATCTCGCTGCTCAATTGAAAGCCACATCACCTTATAGCTGGGAATAGTCAAATGGCACTACATCAAATTACATGTCAAAAATTAGATGAAAATTTGAGAAAAACTACAGTGAGATCCGAATTTTAATCAAACGGGTCGGATCTGATGAGCTCATGGGCATTTCCATAAAAGAGGCATACATGTAGAACCACCACCAAATGTCAACACCTTTCCACCTCATCATCCTAATTCAAGCTTTATCACCCCAATACTATAGTTGTTGGGATAATCTAAAGTGTTGAAGCTTTCCGTTTGTTTAATGCCATATTGATTAATAATTTAATATTATATATATATATTGCATGGTCCAGCCTCAATAAAAAATTATATCAGCAATCACCGCTTGATATGAAATGATACCAACAAAATTAAGAAAATTTTAAGTTTCCAAGAGCCCCCATTGTATTTGGAGAATCAGCCTCCAAAACCTTATGTGGTTTAATAAAACGTAAAAAATTTAAATCATGCGCATGGTGTGTCTATATCAATTATAGTACCTTAACCTAAATGGAATTGACCAAGAATTGATTCTGTGATGATTTTTAAAAACTAATTTGCTTTGGCAATTTGTAATTGGTTTTTCGCAGTTTATTTTTAATTTTATTTTACTATCATTTTTATCCCTCCCTATGTTTTATCATTTCTGAAACCAATATTTTATTTTATAAATAAAAGAAAGCATCAGGTACAAGTTAATGGGCATTGATCTGATCCTTACAGCTCATTCTGAAATAGAAATCCCAACAAACCACTGACCAATTCTATATAAGTGATAAAATAAAAGGAGTAAGGTGGTTTTCCATTATTAATGTTGAAGTTTTTTATTTATTTATTTTTTTCTCGAAGGCGTGAAAGCTCCAGCTTATGAGAATGAACTCTATAAATGGACATCACTATAGTGAAGTATGAAAAGAAAAGAAAAAGAAGAAAAAAGAGAAAATCCTAGATGATAATGAAATCACAAGCTTCATTGAGTAGGCATGCATCGGATGGTCAATGCCTTGTGAAGAATCAGTGATTTTTTTTTTCTCTTTGATTGGTCGATTATATATGCTGATTTCTAGGAAATCGGTAAAAAATCAACCCCTGAAATCGATCCTCAGTGGTGATTCCTTGATTTTCAGGCAATTCTGATTTTTGTGGGGTGATGTGGCAAGGATGATTTCCCAAAAAATAATGGTAGTGGGCAGGAAATCCTGTTTGAATCAAGGGGAGGATTGTCTCTTTAGAAGTCATAAAGGCCAGAGAAGGGGGAACCAGGAAAGAAATCAAGCTACGTAGAGATTCGATTCAGTACTCACAAAAGGTGGTTACACCATACAGCCTCTTGCAGTTGTACATTGGGAATATCTCCTCATAAATAAAATTATACAATTATACAATTAGAGAGATGTATAAGAGTAGAATTGATTGGGTGATGTGTTCTGTTTTTGTTTTATGAAATGCTGTTGGCTGGATTGGATTGAGAATTGAGATTAGCTGAACCAATGACTGCTCAGCAGGATGTGAAATCAATGAAAATGTTCCACAGTCTTTCTGTAAAAGGTATAGGTCCCATATATTTTATTACTAGCGTGAAATATTATCATCAATTCTACAACCTATCGAATCTATTCAACTAATCCTTACTCTGATTGTGAGGTGTAGAATTGATTGTGTTTGATGGTGGTTGTTAAGGCTATATATGTCTTGTGTTGAGATTGGGTCAAGTAAGCTGGGCTAAAAGGTTTGTGTGGAGAAACTTTGTTTTTTCGTCCTGTTACTCTATCAAAATTCATGTTCTTTTATTTCGCAAGTAAATAGGACAATGATTTTTTTACCCATGAAAATATATTATTAAAAGGGATATTTTTGTCCTATCCAAGTGTTGGGCAATTTTTTCCAAACGAAAAAGTTATTTATCCACCTAAGATATAGATATCACTTTCCTAGGTAAACGATACCAGGAAAAATAAACTTTCCTTGATCCCCACATAAACCTTGAAAAGATTATGGGTTTCTTGATCAATAAAATTAATTGATCAGCTTTCCCCCTTTCAAAATCCAGAAAAAAAAAAAAAAAAACCAAACGCCCCTTAATTTCTCCATTAGCTGATTTGAGAGTCTATGAAATCCAAATGTCCCCAGCACTAATGTAGGTCACTGTGTCTGATTTAATGAAACCAATCTTGAGCCACAAAATCTGCCACCTTTGCCACGTAATTTTCATCCAACTATCCAAGAAAATATGAGCAGATTTAATATCTCTGTAAATGACCGGAGGAGAAGGTGTCAAGTGTAAATAGTCAATTTACTCATTGGTCACCGTTTCAGCATCCAATGTTTATCCAGTCTGAGAACATTGCTTGTGTGCTTTTCAGTGTTTTTCATACTATAACCAACTGAATGATCTCATTGGCTCACCAATCTTTCAGTGGGACCAACCAATTGATACCGTAAGAGAAACGCTCATACAGACATATGGGCCGGCAACTCATTACATCGAGTAAAATGGGACATACATTGTATAAATTGAGAAATGAAAAAAAAAAAAAAAAAGAGGTAGCCCAATGCATAAGGCTCTCCTCAATTGGGGTCTGGGAGGGATACATTTACGTAGCAATGTAGCAATCCCATCTCAATGGATGGTTCTACTTCAGATTAAGACGATGACTTAACCAACAAACAGAGTCCTCAATCAAGATTTGTGCAAAACATGAGGGTTAAATTGAACACAACTTTGACAGAGATTCATGGTAGGTTTCTTTTTCTTTTTTTTTTAGTCTGGCATTCACTACCCTTTTCTGTTGGATCAGCTCATTGATACAGTATGAAGAAATACATAAAGATATACGGGCAACTCACTATATTGATTAAAAGGTGTAGGTTGACAACGAGTCATAAAAAAGTATAATTTATGTATCAATTAATGGTAAGAAGAGGTTGTTAAATTAGAAGTACCATTACTCTTCTTACTCCCAAATTAGCAATTTGGCATATATGTAACTATATAACTTAAACGAACAAAGAAGTTGAGTAGAAGGCTCATTGAATATATATAACTAGACATACATTACAACAGAGCAGAAATTGTTTGGGAAAGCTGAACAAAGAAGATGAGTATAAAGCTGAACTTGGCAAATGTTGCTCACCGAGGAATGCAAATATGCTAATGCAGACGTAGTTTCTGCTGCTATCCTTAACTTAAATCATTCCAAGAAATTGAAGAGTTACGCTCCACATCATGAATATGATGGAATAAAGTTCCATTGTTGATGAACTCGTATACTAATGACAGAATTTCAGGCTCAACAGCCCAAGAACTTCACTATATTTTTATGGTTAATTTGAGAGAGAATAACCACCTAGGCCTCGACTCTCATCATAATTGTTGGTTGCCTTTTTTTGAGCTCTTCTTCGATAAATCTTTTTGCTATTTCCGGATTTCCATCATGTAAAGGGAGTTGTTGTCTCAACAGAAGAACTCCATTTTGCTGGCAAATAGTAGAAACAATATGCTAAAGTTAATCCCTACAAGGAGTCAAGGACACATGAGAAGTGTTGTCAGAAATTTTCAAGTATATCCCGCTCACCTTAATTCCCCTCCTCACCCCCATCTCCCCAATTGCACACTTATTAGCTAATGAGCCTATATATACATATTAATCATAGGCATTGTTCATCTTGCTTAATATTTGTAATGTTTAATATTAAATGAATCATTGATACGTAAGTGATAATTTACAAATTATATTAAAATATTGGATAATTTATAAAGGACCCGTGTACAATATATAGGGTGAGTAACAATTAATTACCTATTCATATATAGAATGTGCCCGTGCACTAGTGTTTCACTCAGCACCATTGGTGGCCCTAGGTAGGTTTGGCTCATCCAATTAGTGCCATTCATTTATGGATACGGTTAAACTCTATAAACTTAGGACGATATTGAATTTGTTTTACTTATAAAATTTCAATGCTCTTTGCCTTGAATATATGAATATGTAAGACTATAGTTAAACCCCTTGTGTAATTGCATTGCATACCTCTGTTTAGAGATGATCATGGCCGAGCCGAGCCATTAATCTATGTTTGAAAAATATTTATAATATGTATTATAGGTATCATATTATAATACTTGTATATAAAATATAAAACATAACATAAAATAACACACGTAAGGCGCAAAAAATTCTCAGCCGGGCTGGGCAGAAAATGATGATTACCCCCAACTTGGGTTGTTGTTAATCCAATCTGTTCAGATGTAAAAATTTGGTTTATCTAATTTATTAAAAATAATGATATGAGTGCCTACTTATATGTTTACGCCGCTCATAAAAAGATGGATAAGAATTGGAAGTTTGCAATTTGATCTGAGATGCATGTTTTCAATTGGTGTTTCAGGGCAACCAAGAAACATATTCCAAAGCTTTTGACTCCACCACACATCAATTCAATATGCAAATTAATAATGCTTCAAGTACAATTATACATGGATTGAATAAGCTGAGAAATGGCTTTCTAAGAAAGAGAGATTATTGATGTAGAAGCTAGCAGTGTTTGAGAAAAGTAGGAAAGTTAAATTTTGACAAGAACCATATAACATCTGCACATAGCATAAGAAAAGCTCGATCGGCAAAGGAAAACGTACGGGCGCCAATTTGAAACATTTAACCATCATCGTCCACTGTCCACTTGTCCAGGGGTGATATAACTCCCACACTATGACAACCTGTGCTGTAATTGCAACTATAAGAATTTAAAAGGCACATTCAGCAAATATTCCACTGTTCCACTTCCACCCATGAGTGTTTATCAGACCTCCTTAACCCCTCTACTTCTATTGCCACTTCACTTCTCTCATCGTCGGCCTTTCCTCCCGTTTCACACTTTGGCATCTTTTCGCAAGATTAACCACTTCTTGGAGTTGATCCCTGTTAGTCTCATGCCGCACTCTATCCTCCAAAATATCCAAAACAGTGCCAGGTTTTGCTCTTTTTTAGGTCTATCAAATTCGATATATATGAAGTTTGATTTGTTTATTTTTGAATCAAATTGGGATTATAATTCGATATTGAATAAAATTAAACTACGAATGATCAAAAGTTTATATAGTATATTAATAAATCAAACTAAAAATTACTTTAATATTATATATTTTATGAACAAAATTAATTGATGAAACTTGAATCAGTTAAAATTTAGTAAAATTTTAAAATTCAAATCAACTTTAATATTAGATATAGAAAAAATTATGATGGAAGAAAGACATGATAACAGAAAAGGCTTTGATCCATCAAAACTACCCCTCTAATTAGTTACCACTTTTATGATGCCAATTGATTTGCTGTAAGTTTAGTTTTTCTGATATGATGTCTTTCCAGCATCATATCATGAACGGATGAAATAATTAAGGGTGAATCCATATTAAATGGATCGAATGAATCACCCTTGTGGCTTATGGAACTAAATTCAAATTCATCCAATTGAATAACGTTTGAAGCCCTATGAAAAGGGCTTTCTTCTAATTGTTTTGTGAGAGAACTTTTTTTTTATTATTTTTATGAATAAAATGGTGGCAAGAAAACGTGCAGGGACCACTAGCTTTTCAAACAATGCAATTCCAGGGAAGCTGGTTGATGGCCTTGCAAAGCATTGCTCTATTGTTCAAATGTCAAAATCAAATAATTAATAATCGATGTTTTCTCTCATTTTTTCAAAATAACGTAACTTGTAGCTACGGCCTATATAGAGGTCGACAAGTTGGGACTCAGATGTAAATTACTGAGATGTTGTTTTGATGGTTAGAGTCAATATCGTCCATTGAGCATAAGCCACTCTTTTACATGGGCTATAGTAACGTAACGTTGGGGTAGGCGTGGGTAGAATTCTTATCGGCAGGAGATCTGGACTTGATGCTTTCAACGTGCAGTTGTAGTAATGTAAGAATAGGTGTGGATAGAATTTTTGTGGATAAAAAATGTTACATGGGCTATATTGACTTGCCCCTCCGGTCAATTGTTGTTGAAGCAGACAATTGAGTCAACCAAAGCAAAGCTTCTATTGAAGCATTCCTCTGTGCCACACGATGATGTAATTAGCACTATCATATTAGATTGAAGAAGCACCTTCTCCTCTTCCTTTTGTTTTAGTTTCGATTGTTAGGAGAACACCCATTGGGCCATTACATCAATTAGTAATTCACATTTGTGCACCCATATATATATCTGAGCATGCATTAGGAACATCTCTCATACTTGGTCAGTACGTATGGTTTAATTTCATTGCTATTTCTAACCACATTAAAGTCTGCCCCTATTAATCAAGGGAAATTACAATTGTTTGAGAAAATCTCTAAACGTTTCCACAAATCCCTCCTTTCCAAGTAATTACAGCTAGAATAAACAGCAGTAACCGGTCAGTTTTCTTACTCTCCACATCCAACTAGCTCCACATCCAAGCATTGACTCCCAAAGACCCAAATTTTACAGCCATTACTATCACCCGTATGAAAGCTCTTAAGACCAAGATCCGCTGCAATTTGAGAAGCTCTACAAGCTTCTATAAAAGGCTCCATTACTATTGTTATGGAAAACTTGTGGATTTGAATTAATTTTTTTTTAAACGGCGAACCGCTTTTGTGTTTCCAATTCCTCTAGTATTCCAAAAAAGAGCATTTAACATGGCTAAAAAGTAGGAGAATTAGTTGGGATCCCACCTCCATAACCGGTCAGTTTTCTTACTCTCTTTGGACGAACCACCAACTCATCCGGTTCAACTCCCGGTTCAATGTTTTGTCTGACCTCCATGGGAGATGTCGATGTCTCCTCCACCACCGTTTGATGTTCTTTTTCCCTGATCGGAGATTCATACTCATTGGTGTCCTCAATTTCAACAAATGAACCTTCCTCTTCGTTGGTGGATTGCTCACCAACTCTTTTTAATGCTTCTGAAACTCTTTTTTCCAAACTAGCATGAAAAGCATTAAAAACTGAAGTATCAGTAGCTTGATTATCAAATTTATTCTTCAATCAATCCGCTGACCATGGTCTTACAATACCATCAGATTCCTTTACCATTGTAGGAGTCAAATCATCTTTAGACTTTGCATAAGGAGAGGGTGTTCCAAAAGCTTCTTGAAGCGCATCTTCAATGGCTTGACGTATTTCAGTTGTAATTAAATCTTGATTGCTAACAATGTTAATGGCTTCATGGGTTGACGAAAGTTCGACCAAATGAGATTTTTCTTTATTATTTGTGGACGTTAATTCCCAAATTTACTAATGGCACCCGTTGGCCTCCACTCCATTCTTGCCCCTTTGGTCTTGCCTCTATCCTGATATCTTTCTCTTGTTTACTCTTTCCTCATTCCAATTTTCTTTGGCTTCATGACCAATTTTCTTGCATTTCCCATAATAAACTGGAATATTTTCATAAGCTACTTTTTGGAAGAAGCCATCTTTTCCTATACCAACCCACATCTGATCAATCAACGGCTTGGTAATGTCTACTTCCACACAAACTCTGGCTTCCTTAGACATGGTACATTGCAGAGTCGCTAAATGGACTTTCAACACTTTTCCAACATTACCCGCGATTGATCTTATGAAATCTTCACCAAAGAGATAGACTGGTAATTTGGGCAAACTAATCCAAATTGGTAGGATGGTAGGATCCTTTCCAGGGTTAAAGAAAGGTACCCATTTAAAGAATCCTAGGTTGAGCTTTTATAGACCATTAAATGGGCCCACACCTTAGGCTGGATAATATATGTTTGGGCTTGCATTCGGGTTGGACCATATAAAAATAAACTATTTGTAAAAATCTCAAACATTAATTTAATTTGATAATCAAAAATATGGAAAAACATATAAAAACTTTCTATATATATATATATATATACACACATACATATAGCCCGACAATAATTTCAGTTAATTAAATATTAAATATTATTTAATTAATTATTCATTAATTTTTAATTTATAAATATTATTTCTATTGTCTTATATTTATATTTTATTGTTATTTATCAATTAATTAACTAATTGGTTAATTTTTAATTAATATTTTAATTTTATTAGGTAATATTTTATTTATAAATACTTATTATAAGTTAATTAATTATTCTTTTAATACAACCAAGCCTGAATACCCAACCCCACCTTTGCCAAACTTGGACCAACCCTTTGATCTTAGAGTGTAGAAGTGTTGCCATGTGTCCTTTAATTTGCTTCTCATGTAGCTAATCACAACCCTTGATCCACTTCAAAATTGTACAAATTAAGACTTCTTTTAGATTTTTAGTACTTAAAAGGATTGTTTGTAGCTCTACAAATATCTTTGATAACTCATTAGATTTCTGCATTCTGCATCTAATAGGGCATGGCACCTTGTTGCATCCCTCCACATTTAATAATACAATGATAATTGGACCAAAAACCATAAATTGGTTTACTTTATCATTTTGGTCATATTGATATCTTTTTAGAACTTAGCCTAGTCTATCTAACTATTTATCTATATGTTGTTACCAAGGATGGGCCGAGGGCAATAAGGTAAATCTTCTTCCTTAGTCGAGGGGTTAACGTGTCCCAGGGGTGAAGACTTCGATGGTCAAGTTAGCCAAGTGTATGAAAGAGGTCGGACGAGGCCTGAGGAGAGGACTTAGACGAGGTCACTCGAGAGCAAGAGTGCTAGAGAGCAATGAGGAGCAAGATGCCTTACCAAGAAAGGGGGACCCCTATTTATACTTGACCTTTCCTTGGGAGTGGTTGAAGGTGGTTGGTGATGGGCGGTAGGATTGTATCTAGCCGATGCCAAATGGCATCATTCTAGGCCTTGCCACATGCGCTTATATCATTTGCCACTCACTCTCGAGACCGTAATAGACGAGGCCCGATGAGGACTGCGAAGAGACATCAACTTCCAAAGAGAGTGCAACGATGTTGCTGTAAGGCGTTGGATGGCACGTCAGGGAAAAGCTTCAGCTTGGTCAAAGAGAGTGTCATTCAAAAGTGCGAAGGCGTCAGCCTCGGCTCTAGAGAGATCCCCTTGGTCATCCAATGGAAACTGCTTCATGTTGACTCCACCTCTTAGGAGAATCATGGAGGACTGAGAAGTGCGAAGCCGTGTCTTGTACGGGCGTGAGGCATCCGCATTATTCGGCTGTGTTCCTCACGGTTGTTGTCGTAGATCCGTATGCAAGATAGGCATTGGATCGATTGATCGCGTTTGTTACCATTTGTTTGCTTCCGCTCAAGTCTTTAGAGACCTCGACCAACTTCTAGCCGAACCCTTAGCCTTCTTATTCAACTCAGACTACTAGGTAAAAGACTTCTCTTGTAGCTATGTCGTACTCTGATTCTGATCCTAAGTTCTATGAGCTCCCAACCTTTTCAAATACTAACGTGCCGAGCCCTTGGTGGCGGAGGAAGCCTTGGTGTGGGTTGGTTTTAGCCCCACCTACCCCAATAGGGGAACTCCTACTGTTGGCTGTACACATCGTCTTCACTTCTGCTTTTGCATTGCGTACTAATATGCTCGTGGTGTTTTGCTGTACATGTGGTCTCAGCCCCACCCACCTCGATAGGGGAACTCCTATTGCCGGATGTACACGTTGTCTTCACTTCTTCTTTTACTAATATAATCTTATTTATTATATACCAAATTTATCATTCCAAAGATAAAAATATGATAAAAATTATAAAAAAATAATAAAATATTATATATTTTATAAAATAATCATTTTTAGCTTAAATTGCTTCGTGACACAAAAGAACCAGAACTGACACAATTATTAAATAAGACAAAATCATGAAACTAGAACCATTATAATCGGTTTGGGCCATCGTGTAGACTTGATCCATTGACAACCCTACTTGCACACTTCTTCCTACCCTCTTCCCAAGTATACCTATTCATGGGTTGGGTACCCGACCCAACCCTTTTCAAATAAGCCCATCATGAGCCTGGTCTGACAATATTATATAATAATAAAAAAGTATTATATATTATAATATATAGAATACTATATAATATATAATTAAAATATTATAAAATACTTATCAAAATCAAGCTTACAGCTTTATTTAGGCCGATTCGACCACAAAATCTAAGCCTGATGTTCAGGCTGGACTATTTTAAACCCCGACCCAGCCCGTGAATAGGTTTATTTCCAAATATCAAAAATCCAAAAAAAAAAAAAGAAATAAATAGTCCCGCGCGCGCCTTCCTACCCTCTCCCCAAATCCATTTGAACCTTGGCTTTTCAATCAATCCTTTGTCCTATTTTTTTCCCCTCTTTTCCCTTTGTTTCTAGTTGTTTTTCCTCGTTTCTACTCGCCATGTCGTCTTTTGGTCTCTTGCTGTCATCTCCCGCTTGGGTTCTTTCTCAGTTGGTCATTGCTCGGTCTCCGTCCCGTCTCAGTGATAAGCCGTATAAGTGTCCAGTAAGCACATTTCCTCTCTTCCTCCCTCCCCCTCGCCTCTCTCACTCTCTTCCTGAGCTCTGAGTGAAACCATAGCTCTACGAGAAACTCCATCTACTATTGGCTCTATTTCTCTGTTCCTTCCTCCCCATTTCTCACACACTCTCTATGAGAGACAGAAGTGCAGATCTTTGCTGGGTTTTCCGTCCCTCTTGCCCTCACAGCTTCTCCTCCTAGAATGCCAGCCTCTCTTTTTGCTACATCCCTAATGCAGTCTCATGGTTCAGGTATGCAACTCGGCTCAACCTATAGATTTTTTTTTCTTGCAACTTAGACATTTCTTCAATGCATGGTACAATAGTCGTTCTATATTTCAAAGCAATTCCTATATTGTGCCTGAATTCTTTCTTTTTAACATCTTATTTGGAATCAAATTTCTACGTAATGTTGGACTTGTATGCAGATTTCTAATTAATTTAATTTGATATTTCGTTGCAACTGTTAATATTTGTAATTATTTATTAATTTTAATTACTATTATTAATTTTTGTTAATGATGGGTGTTGGGTTTTATTCATCTCATAGTGAATATATGTTCAAATATCATTATGGGTAATTTTCTTTGTTGATTATGTGCTTTCTGTTTTGATATTTGTGATACCAAACTTGCGGACGCCAACAAAATGTCTCTCAAGTCTTATGGAAGTTTTGATGAGAATAAAAAAAAGCATATTTGTTTTGAATGTGGTAAGCTATAATCCCTTTCCTTCAGTTCTTTTGAATATCAAGGGTGATTTCTCTTCTTTGATTTAGTATCCCCTCAAACAATGGAAAACTGGAAAGATAGTAATAATTGTTTTCCATTTATTTTTAACTATACAAATGAATTTTGAAGCTTCCCCTTATGTTCAAGGCAGGTTAAGTAATTCACCAAACCACTCTATGTGTTTTCTCATTTTTTCTATCATGTCTTTCTTCTTTCTTGTGTGTGCATCGGTGCATGTATTCTCTTTGTTATGTTTGGTTCATGATTAGTTCTTGATTGTTAATTGAACCTCCAAATTTTTGACTTATTTCATCATCAATCGAGTAATCCTACTTTTTTTTTACTTTAAGAACATCAATCAATCCCCCGTAGTTGATTCAAGAAGTTGAAACATAAACCATCCTACCATAATTGCCATAGAGATTAATTAATAAATTAGCTCATTTTTACACCATGTGGATATATTCATCTTATTTTCTTTAGTTCCACCAATTTTTACTGCTCTAGACGACATAGTAAATGGAGATTTTATTTATTAATAAAATGAGCCAAAGGCAAGGACATCTGTGAATACAAAGGACCAGAAACAGATATACATTTAAAATCAATAGCTTAAGGATGTTCCCCACCCAATAGGAATGTCTAAACCAACATTGAAAACCTGCAATGAATAAGGAGATGTTGTACTGATTCCAAGTCTGAGTTGGTTATGGGAGAGAGTTCTTTCCTCCATCCCAATGCTAAGTCTCATAATGTACTCTCTGAAAGACATTTAATTTGATGAATGAAAATAGACATTGATGGCCCCTATATAATGAAGGCTGTGGAATTGTGACATATGTTATGTTAACTAGGATAAGATGAATGAAGTAAGAAAATCACTGATGGAGCACAGGTTGCACCACCAACTTTACTGTAAGTTTTAGAGCCTGCTTTTGAAACCCAATTCCAGAGTAGGGGGGTCTTGATGAAACACCGAGTACGTCATTAGGAACCTCATCTAGCAAGAGGATTGAGGTAATCTTATATTGAAATTTGAGTTTCACTTATGAGATTATTAGAATTTACTATAGAAAATTTCACAATTTTTATTGATTCAACTACTTTTATTTGTAAATGTGACCCATCTAGGTTATTTCAAGAAGTTGAAGGTGAAAGTGAGGAATGACCAAAAACCAAATGAGAATATCAACAAAGTAATCAGGAGCAAGATGCATGAAATTCTCCTCTAATTTTGCATAGTCAGTTACTCCACTTTTTTAAATAGTCATTAATATCTATCTATCTATCTATCTATCTATATATATATGTATAATGCCGGTTTTGGGTTGGACTCCGTCCAAATCGAAAGTGTTATGGACGGCCCTAAAATTGATATAGATCACTAGAACCTAGCAAAGAACAGATTAAGCTTCCCTGGATTTCTTGTTTTTTCATTGTTTTAACATAATTACTAAATAACCTGGCCAGCAACAGTTTTTGGTCTGCAAAACATCTATTCTCTCATTATTAGTGGGGAAACACGTTTTAGCCTTTTCTTTCCCATGAGGCCATGAGTACTTATGCTCCAACAATATTAAATTTGAAATTAACAGATTTTACAAAAGAAAGAAACCTATATATTAAAACTTTATTAATGGATATATTTAAAAAGAAAACAAATGAAAACACAGATTTTATAGAAAATGTAAAGCATGCTCTTGACTCCTACTTGGCTACTTCTAAGAGATTCAAGTTCCTATCATTGAAGACCAAAAGTACTGTACCTCTTGGCTTCTGCTTCCTTCGGTAATTAGTAGGCTACAATCCCAAACATAGTGCATTGATATCAGCTCACCAATTTAAGGGAGACCCAAAGATCCCTCCCTTAGCGAACCAACCTTTCAATTTTAGTTAAGATTCCTTGGGTTCTGATGAAGGGTCTTTTGGCAGGACCCTGTTGTTCAGACTACTTCCATGTGGTCGACGACTCAAAGGTCGAAGTGGTGGATTTTTGCTGGATGAGGACTTGGATGCCGAGCTGGGGGTATATTGGGTGTCGAGATAGGTTGATTGCTGAACTAGATAGCTCTTCAAAGAAATCTGCAAGGAATCAATGTTAGAGGACTTGGGGTGGCTAACCCAACGAGGTTGCTCCGATGATTAAGTTAGTACTCTTGTAGTAGATTCTGAGATAAAAAATCATAAAGTATGAGAGGTAGAATGTGCTTACTTGCCTCTCTTGTGTCATTGGGATTGGTGCCTTTATATAGGCATTGTTTGGTTTGGTCCTATCGCACTACATCCGAGATTTCCGAGAGATCGTGCCTAACTGGTCCAAGACCCTCAGAGGTAACCACCATGCACGTTGACCATCCTTTGGAACATTCAGTACGTGGTCCAACTTTCAAGAAACCTAGAAGTGTCAGGATATGCATGCCGAATTTGTCGACAAGCACATCTCGCAGGTCATCGCCTGGTCCCTAGTCAGGTCGACAAGTCCTTGAGGGAGGAAGCTTCTCGCGTCGAGGTCACTTCGGCCAGTGACAAGGTGCTACAGGCTGACCTTGGACGAGGTGCTACAAGCTGACCTAAGTTGTGGTTGAGGTCGCTAGGTCGGCATAAAGGCAAGTCGCTAGGTCGGGGTAAAGACGAGCCACAATCTGGGACTCCAACATCACTTAAGTGGTGTCTAGGTGTCATTTAGCTATTCTGAGATGCCATTTGTCACAATGTCATTGGAGGGCCAAGTCCGCCCTCATTAATTGTCCTCCACTCCCAAGCTGAAAGTAGCTCGGCGAAGGGAGTGGATCGCTCTTGGCCTGGAATGACTGATTCGATTAGCTCGTAGTTGTAAACGTCGATCCAATTTGCTTCTCAAGTCGAAAGAGTCCAAGTGTTTGCAGTCTTACGTAGGACCCTGCCGTCTTGATTATTGGGGCACGAGAGCGAATTCATCTGCTCGAGGAGAGGTGGAGCAGGTACCTCGAGGGCATCTACCTTATTAGGGATGCGACTATCAAGGGGTTCTACAGTCCAACTAAGTACCTCAAGAGCAAAGCTCATCATGCCATCCTCAAGAAGGGGTTCTATGTGGTTGTTTTATCAGGTTGCTCCACCTAGGTAGACTTCAACACAGTGTTTCTCGAGCTGGTGCTCAAAAGAGTAGCCGACGAGTCCGTCATGATGCTGAAAGCGAAATAGTCTTTCCTTTGTTTTTCTTTCTTGTGCCGAATTAATCTTCCTTCCATCGTTTCTTTTTCTCTCTTTCTTTTCTCCAAAAAAATTTTCAAGTGTGGATTCACCCGAGGTGCTGAACTGGTGGACTGGGCATAGTTAGGAATAATTTGAGGTCGATGTAAGCTGAGGGGCACGAACACTATAGGGAATGTATCCGACATGTTTGTACATCGATGAACGAGAACTGCTTTTTTATTTCGCCCATGCCAGAGAGGCGACTAGGGTTTAGGTTACCCTTGTTGAAGCGACTAGGGTTTAGGTTGCCCATGCCGAAGCGACTGGGTCTTGTGTGGTGCCGAGTTCTTCTAGTAGCTCGCCACCATAACCCTTAGGCTTAGGGAGCGACTCGTAGTCCACTCTCTTTATTCTTGACTTTGCCCATGCTGAAGGGGCGACTGGGTCTTAGGTTGTGCCGAGGTCTTTATCAGCTCGGCAGCTTAGCCCTTAAGCTGTGGGAGTGACTTCGTAGTCCACTCATTAATATTATTTGGCCGATGTATGACTTGACCTTTCCGCCTACGCGGGTGGTAATTCATTAGTAACTTCTCATATGGTTGCTTCTACGTCATCCCGTGGGATTATCTTCCTGGGTGAGTGCTTGCGAGACCACAGTGTACATGTTTTGCCCCCCCTTGCGAGGGTATAATGTTGTTGGTGTGAATTGGCAATTCAGGGCCACGACTGCATTGCATCAACCTCGTAATGACACTGGTCGTTCACTCCTACAAGAAGCCACAAGGAGCTCGACCTGCGGGAGAAGCTCTACTATGAGGCTTATCTGGGCTAACTCCCGCGGAGCAGCGAAGGGTTCAATTTGTAGGGGAGACCTTGCGAAGAAGACTGATGAGGCTTATCTAGGGTAAAATAAAGTCGGTAGAGCTGCTTAGTCTGTTGGCCATCAACCTCTTGCGGGAACCATGACTGGCTCAACTTGTGGTAACAGCCTTACTCTGAGGTGCTTGTCGCCAGACTGCTGGTTGTTAAGGTCGTTATACTGTTGCCTATTCTGCATTGACATGAATATGTCGAGTTGCTCCCATGCTCACATTTGGAAATTCATGCTTCATCTCATGGAACAACTACGCTTCGATCTGGCTGGAACTGTTAATCGCTCTATCGCAGGGAGAGGGGCGTTCACATGTAGTAGAAGATATTTATCTGGGGCACTGGGGATGCTGAGTTCGGCCTGAACTTGTCTGATTGTCATAGGGGAGTTCTCTAGGTTCATCACAGATGTTTTTGGCCCCCAATAATTGGTATTCGTTCTAAGTGTTGATGTTGTTGAAAAGTGCCTTTGAGTTCATAAAAATGGAAATTAGAAACTGAGAACTTTAATTTCTAAAAGGTGAGATTTTAGCTTTCTATAAGATAAGGACTTAGCTTTTTAGAGGTGAGAACTTAGCTGTTTGTAGCATTTCCCACAGATGGCGCCAATTGATGAAGGGTCTTTTGGTAGCACCCTATTGTTCGAGCTACTTCTAGGTGGCCGACGACTCAGAGGCCGAAGTGGTGAATTTTTGTTGGATGAGGACTTGGATGCCGAGCTGGGGGTAGATTGGGTGCCGAGCTGGGTTGATTGCTGAACTAGATAGATCTTCAGAGAAACCTGTAAGGAATCAATGTTAAAGGACCTGGGGTGGCTAACCCAGCGAGGTCGCTCCGATGATTAAGTTAGTACTCTCGTAGTAGATCGCAAGCTAAAAAATCATAAAGTGTGAGAGGTAGAATGTGCTTACTCGCCTCTCTTGTGTCATTGGGGTTGGTGCCTTCATATAGGCATTGTTTGGTTTGGTCCTCATGCACTACATCTGAGATTTCCAAGAGGTCATGTCTAACTGGTCCAAGACCCTCAGAGGTAATTTCCATGCACGTTGACCGTCATTCAGAACATTTGGTACGTGGGCCAACTTTCGAGAAACCTGGAAACATTGGGATATGCGTGCCGAATTTGTCGGCGAGCACATTTCGCAGGTCACCGCCTGGTCCCCAATCAGGTCGACAAGCCCTTGAGGGAGGTTGCTCCTCGCGTTGAGGTCACTTCGGCCAGTGACGAGGTGCTACAGGCTGACCTTGGACGAGGTGCTACAAGCCGACCAAAGTTGTGGTCGAGATCACTAAGTTGGCGTAAAGGCAGGTTGCCAGGTCGAGGTAAAGACGAGCCACAATCTGGGACTCCAAATCATCACTTAGGTGGTGTCTAGGTGTCATGTACCTATTCTGAGATGCCATCTGTTACAATGTCATTGGAGGGCAAAATCCGCTCTCATCAGGTTCCATCTGAATAAGATGTCCACTCCATCTAATAAACAAATTTTTTTAGTAGAGATAAGTTATCATTTCTCTAATTAACTCTCTTAAAGGTGTTGTTCTTTTTAATGGTTGAGTCAAAATTTGGATTTTAGATCCTTTGGGAAATTTTCTTGTTCTTTTCTAAAGCCTTGGTGTAGCACATCCGTTTTTTGAAAGGTATTGATGTAGCACACCCTTTCCTCTACATTTTCTGATGAAAACCCTTTGAGAATTGAGATGCTTTTTCACTCTTACGTATTGGTACTATGATTTATAATATTCTTATAGTTCATGTTAATGTAATGAGCTATCTTATTTAGAAATATGCTCTTATTATGCATGTTTCTGTTTCTGCTATTAATTTTCAAAAGTTTATAAGATCCAACCATTTCACATAGCCTTGAATTTTCTTTGTTTTTCCCTGGGATCAAATTGACTAAAACTCTTATGTTGTATTGGTTGGTGTATTAGAAAGACTGATATTGAAAGGTCAAATTTGAACTCCAGAACTATTGTATCATATTAAGTATATGGTAAGGTACCTTGGCTGGGTAAAGGCATACACTAAGTGTAAGTTTACATGACTAGAGTGACCTCTCCAATCCATGGGACATGCCTCTTTGTACTCTTTCCGGTATAAACTTCCAGTCTTCCTGCCACCCCTAGTGTTCAACACTGATTTGTTCTCTTCTAACCAAAAATTGAAGCAGAAACTTGTAGAGAAACAATAACTGTAAAAGAGTTTTTAATTTGTAACAAAAGTTTACCTTTTGTGCTAGAAAAATTGTAACTGGTTATTGTAGGTGCTATGGTGACATAAAAGATGATAATTTGTGTCTTATGGATTTGTTATTAGAATTGATCAAAGTGTTTTATGTACTGCAGGTGCTAGTTATTGTAGAATATCATAAGGTTCTGCTTAAGCAGAGCTGAAGGTGATATGGGTTGATCCTCTTTTTGTGAAAGAAAAGGGATGTTTAAGATCAATTTGATGTAACAATGTATGAGAATTTCTCTTTTACTAAAGATGACCTATGAACATATACTTCATTCCATATGTATTAGTTATTAAATTGGATGGATTCTACCCTAAGAGGATGGCCTATGGACAAGTTAATAATTATTATACAACCATTGACTTATGTATTTTTTTCCAATTTATATTTGAAATTTTCATATATTTTAATGCAAAATTTTAATTTTTATTTCATTGTGCTTTCCATGTTGAATGCATATGTAAGGAGTAACAAGTATGGATGAAGATATTTAAGATTGATATTTTTCATTCTTATTGTAGTTTATTATATGTAATAAGATAATTGTCATTTGTGATACATTTTTTACACTTTGATGTATGGAGATTATATTTTCATGTACTTTTAGTTTTAATTGATATATTAAACTTTTATATAAATTTATTTATAAATTTGATATGATGCAAAAATAAAACATGTTATCTCTCATACATGTTACATGTTGGAGAAGTCAAAATCTTGTAATCATAGAAAAGACTTAACTATAAATTACCAAAATCAAATATAGTGATAAGCAAACTCATCATTATAAAGGCTTAAAATCTGATGTAGTGACGGACAAAAGTGTTATTATAGAGATACAAAATCCAAGAGGGTAACGGATAAAACTATCACTATAGAAATTTGAAACCTAATATAGTGATAGAAAAATTGTCACCATAAATATTTAGAATTTAATAGTGATGGATAAAATTGTCACCATAAATACTTAAAATTGGATATAGTGATGTCTAAATAATCACTTTAGGTACTCATAAATTAATATAGTAATAGACAAAACTGTCACTATAAATACATATAGTGGCGATCTTGTATTGTTTGTCATTGTAGCAAGACTCTAGCTATCATTATAGGTTTAAATTAGTAACGAATTTTGAATTCTATCACTATAGATAATGGTTATATATTGTTTGTTACTATAGTAAGATTTTATAGTGACGAATATAACCGTCACTATATGCCACATTTTAGCAACGGATTTTGAAATCCGCCACTATAGGCTATAGTGACAGATTTTAAGTCTACTGACGGATTTTGTTCATCACTATAACCCTTTTTTCTTGTAGTGTTATTGGTGATTTCACTCTTGCAGAACAGGGAAAGTACTCTACCTTGTTGTCTATCATCCCTCATTGTTGATACTCGTAGTATGGTTTAACAATTCCATTCTATCTTCTTTGTCTTTAAGAGGTGGCAATTTAATACTGCAACTCACTTGCTAGCTAGTTGCATCAATGCTTGGTTTTGAGTGTATGGAGGAGTGGTGTGTCTATCCCCCCCTTGTTGCATTGCTTCTATCCTTTCTTAATAAATTACTAGCGGAGGAGGCCCTGCGTTGCAGTGGCTCGCTCATAAACTATTAGGCTCGAGCTCGATTTGAATTAGAGACTTGAGCTCAAGCTCGAGCTCATCTCGACTCAAAATCTCGGAAGTTTGAGCTCGGTTACCTTTGATTGCAGGTTTCTCAAGTAGCCGAGGTGTCAAGCCGAGGTCTCCCTTAATTTTCGAGGTGCCAAATCGAGGTCTCCCTCATCTGCTGAAGTGTCAAGCTGAGGTTTCCCTAACAGGCGTGGTGTCGAGCTAAGGCTTTCCTTAGTTGACAAGGTGCTGAGTTGAGGTCTCCCTTAGTGGTCGAGGTGTCGTCTAGCTCGAGCTCGATTCGAATTAGAGACTTGAGTTTGAGCTTAGCTTGGCTCGAACTCGACTACCTTTGGTTGTAGGTCCCCTAGCAGTCAAGATGCTGAGCTGAGGTCTCCCTCGGTTAGAGAGAGTGGCATTTTTGTAATTTACAAGGAGAGAGAGAGAGATGACACTCTTGTAATTTGTAAGAAAGAGAGAGAGAGAGAGAGTCACATTCTTTTAATTTGAAAGAATACAAAAAGCAAATGAGAGAGAGTTGGTAGAGAATGTCATTCTTGTAATTTCAATGAAAAAAAACAAAAAATACTATTAGATTCCATTTCCCTCATCATCATGCCTTCTTACGTAAATATTTTAGCTTAATATATTTACTAGTAGAGGGGCCCTACATTGCAGGGGCTCGTTCATAAACTATCAGGCTCGAGCTCGATTCAAATTAGAGACTTGAGCGCGAATTGAAGATTGACTCAAGTCAAAAGCTAAGAAGTTCGAGCTCGGCTACCTTTGGTTACAGGTCTCTCAAGCAATCGAGGTCTCCCTCAATTGTCGTGGTGCCAAATCGAGGTCTCCCTCAGCTACTGAAGTGCCGAGTTAAGGTTTCCCTAGCAGGTGAGGTGTTGAGCTAAGGTCTCTCTTAATTGACAAGGTGCCAAGCTGAGGTCTCCCTCAGTTGTCGAGGTGCAGAGTTGAGATCTCCCTCAGTGACCGAGGTGTCGAGCCGAGGTCTCCCTCAACGGTCGAGGTGTCATTTAGCTCGAGCTCGATTTGAATTAGAGACTTGAGCTTGAACTCAAAAGTTCGAGCTTGGCTCGACTCGAACTCGACTATACTTTTGATTGTAGGTCCCCTAACAGCCGAGATGCTGAGCTGAGGTCTCCCTCAATTGGAGAGAGATTGGCATTCTTGTAATTTATAAGGAAAGAGAGAGAGAGAGAGATATGACATTCTTGTAATTTGTAAGAAAAAGAGAGAGAATTGGTAAGAGAGAGTGGCATTCTTGTAATTTAAAAGAAAAAAAAGCAAAAGAGAGTTGGTAGAGAGTGACATTCTTGTAATTTCTATGAAAAAAGGCAAAATATACTATTAGATTCCATTTCCCTCATCCTCAAGCCTTCTTACGAACACATTTCAGCTTAATATATTTATATAGATATAGATCATTTTCAGTAGTCAAAAGAAATCTCAAACCATCTATCATGGTAGAATTCGTAGTGGACTACGCAGAGACATGCACCATACAATATGGTTAGGACTTGGGATGTACTGTGGGATGCGTGTGAGCTGGTATTCTTAGTGGGAATCCAATCCGAACTTGTTGTATACGAATGGATTGAAAAGAAATCAACTCTATTAAATATTAAAAAAAACACTATTAAATGAACTTCAACAAATTGAATTGGGACACATTAACATCTCACCATGCATTAGGAACATCTTCCGTGAATAATAACATATAAGTACAGGAGATGTTCCCAATACATGGTGGGATGTGCTTGTGAAGTCAGTGTGAGGCGCCCTGTGTGAGGAGCAAATCCGGTCTCCAATAAGCTGCACTTATCAACAGTATATGGTCACATCAAGGTTCAAAAAATTGTTACATATCGATCTGTATCAGCCAATATATATCGTATCGGGCCTTTCCGATATGCTCCTATAGGAGTTGTATCAGGTCAAGGCCTAGTTCAGAGGGTAACCGAGACTTAAACTGACTCCTTTGAACTAACTTTAAAAAAAAAAAATAAATAAAACTTAAAAAAAAAGACCGATACCTATATCAATACTTTGAACATTAGGCTCTATTTAGAAGGATTACAAATACAAATATGTAGAATGCAAAACCTTATATTTTGTATTATTTTGTAAGGTTTTGTACTATACATATTTGTATTTGTATTCCTTCCAAATTAAGCTTTAGTCACATGCACAAAGGTCGTAAGGCTCAGTTTGGAAGGAGTGCAAATACTGATATGTAACCAGGAGGTGATTATTATTAAGTTGGACCTTAATTCTAGCATGATGCAGTTAGAAATTTTCAAGTTAGACAGTTCTTAATCCTAATGTTGTGTAATATGTTGCAGATTTTAATGGGGATTAATTTAATCTATTTCATCATCCATGCGTGATAATAACAAATTATAAGGTGACAATGACTTGTATAAGAAGTTACAGGTCATGGAATCTTACATTTGTGTACAGCTCCTGGCTCTTTATCTCTTATACAGTCCGAGTCATAATAATAATAATAATAATAATAAATATTTTATTTAAATAAAAAGAAAAACAATATATAGAAAACGTCTCCCCTATATACAATGCTGACTTTTTGGGATAGAAGAGGAAATTTATTAAACCAAACAAGAGAGCATACAATATTGTTGACTCGATCAACAATTCCATGCGCTAGGATTGATTCGTTCTGAATGTGCAGCTGCCTGCTGGTTTCCAGAGACAGAAAAAGCATGTACTAAATGAATTTCGTTGAAAGTTTGGCAACAATTGGAGATGGACTGGGTCCCGGTCAATAATTAATTAATAAAAAATGAGAGTATATATGCTGCGACTTCCCTATGACCATCCAATAAAAACACCGTAATGTGAATTTGAAACAAAATAAGTCAATAAAAAAAAAAAGAAAAGACAGAATGAAGGTGAAGTGATAAACCACCCAAAGGCTACATTATTCTTTACAAGGGAGTAAAGGAAATTAACCACATGGGAACAACTATGGCTCTGTTTGTGCTGCTGCTTCAGCTGCTCTTTCTATGGCCGACGGTGGCGGCATCGCCAACTGTATCCATGGAAAAGCCCGGGTGCCAGGAGAAATGTGGGAGTATCACCATTCCCTACCCATTTGGCACCGGCGATGCAAGCTGTTACAGAGAAATGTACGATGTAACCTGTAACCACTCTTTCATCCCTCCCAGGCTGTTTTTAGCAAACGGCAACTTAGAAGTTCTGGAGATATCGCCAGGAGGCCAACTGCGCATCAATGTCACCGTAGGATATCAATGCTACAACTCTAAGGGGAACTTAACTAGTGAGTTACCCACTTGGGTGGATTTGACTGAAAATAGGCCATATACGTTTTCCGACAGTCGCAACAGATTCACGACTCTCGGTTGTGACACCTACACCTACGTAACTGGCTCCAAGGGCCGCAAATTCACAAGCGGATGGGCCATGGTTTGCAGTGACCAACAAGGCGTGGTCAACGGGTCCTGTTCAGGCATCGGCTGTTGCCAGACGTCCATCCCAAAAGGTTTCAAGAAGTTCGATGTGGAGCTCCACAGCTTCGACAACCACACCAAGGTCTGGAATTTCAATAGATGCAACTACGCTTTCCTGGTCGACTACGAGTGGTATAACTTCACAGTATCAGATCTCTTGGAATACAATTTCTATTATGAAAATGGAGGAAGAGTGCCCCTTGTGCTCGACTGGGCGATAGAGAACCAATCCTGTAAAGATTAAAGCTTCAATATCATGGGAAAATCGTTTAAGGATAGCCACAGAAACTGCAGTGGCACTTGCCTATTTGCATTCTGCAGCCTCTCCTCCAATCATTCATAGAGATCTTAAATCTGCTAATATACTCTTGGATGATAATTATATGGCCAAAGTGTCCGATTTTGGAGCTTCAAGATTGGTTCCACTAGACCAAACTCAACTCACAACTCTAGTGCAGGGGACGTTGGGGTAGTTAGACCCAGAATACTTTCATACAAGTCAATTGACAGAGAAGAGTGATGTTTACAGCTTTGGTATAGTTCTTGTTGAACTACTCACCGGAAGAAAAGCACTTGAATTTGACAGACCCGAAAATGAGAAAAGTTTAGCCGTCCACTTTGTTACTTCAATGAAAGAGGACAATGTTGCGGCGATTTTAGAGGAAAGAGTGTTAAAAGAGTGTAGTAAAGATCAACTTCGAGAAGTCACTAAGATTGCAAAGAGATGCCTAAGCGTGAAGGGTGAGGAGAGGCCCACAATGCAAGAAGTGGCCATGGAACTAGAGGGGTTGAGGAGGTCTTACAGACATCCATGGGTAGAACATAATCATGAAGAGGCTGAGTATTTACTTGGTGAGGCTTCGAATCCTTATAGTTGCAACACTACGGGATATGATAGTTTGACAGATCATGTATTAATTTCATTGGATAGTGGGCGGTGATAGCGTATGCAACATTATAACTTTGTGCTAATCTTCTAAGAATTGCTGATATAGATTATTGACATTGATCGATCTTCCAAAACTGCGATGTGATCGATGTTTTATAACTTTCACAGTGTACGCTAGATATCGTTTCATTCCTTATTTTGGCTAGCCTGTAATTTTTCTCATAGCCCACTCCATAAATTAAGTGGAAAGGTTTAAATTCTTATATTCAGTCTAAACTTATTTCTGTAATAAGTAAATAAATTTTGCAGATCATAAGAACTGGAATTAATTGGGGACCATGAGTTTCTCTCCATATGAACACTGTTAAAAATAAGTGCTTAAAAACAAATGCTTATTCTAATAAGTACTTATTTGCATTTGACACCTAATTTTTTCAAACGCTTATTTAAAAAAAAAAAACACCTATTTCACATCAGGTGTTTGGTGGTCTTTTCCTCCAATGAGCATTTGTGAATTTTTTGTCCTTCATTTTTCTCCAATAAGTACTTCTAATCCAAAGTGAATGAATAAACGTACTTCAATAAAAGTGTTTTCATAAAAGTTCTTTAATAAACATATTTTCGTAAAAGTGCTTTTATAAAAGTACTTTTAAAGAAGTGTTTTCATATAAAAGTACTTTTATAAAAGTATTTTTTTAAAAGTGTTTTCATGCAACAGTACTTTTATGAAAATGTTTTCATAAAAGTGCTTTTTAATTAGTTAATTGGTATTCTAAAAATTCATCAAGTTGAAAGGGTATAATTGGTATTCTAAAAATTTATTGAGAACAATTTTGTGAGAAAAAATTTGAATAAATACTTATTGTATAAGTACATAAAAAAAGCTGAAATTTTGGGCTTAAAAAATAAGCACTTAGTTTGAGATTATTTTCCAAACACCAATAAGTGCTTAATGATATAGTCCCAACCCAAATAAGAACTTGTTTCGAATAAACACTTGTTTTTAAGCAATCCCAAACATGGCCTAAGTCTAGCAATTACCTGTGCTTTACGGTAAATTATATTATTGAATAGGTCCGAGGAAAAGGTCAATGAAACTTGTATGATTGTTCATTGGGTTTCATTTATAAGCATTTCGTTCGAATATCCTACATAATCAATTTGTTTAGTCTTTCCAAATGGTGAATCTTATTAGCAATCCAGTCTGTCGCTTGCTAATTAGCTCTTTTGTCCAATTTTTCCTTCAATTACAAGCAATCCAAGATTATATTCCTTAGATTCTACGGAGGGGTGATCTGAGTTTTGAGACGAGATAACGATCTTCAAGTCCCCCTTATTATGATCGAACAATCATAGCTAAACCTAAAAATTGCTTATGAAGAAGGATATTGTACAGTTTGAATTTAACAGTTCTCTTTTAATTTCATCTAAGACTAATAACAAATCACCACTCTCACATCATTTTCCAGCCATGTATTGGAAACATCTTGTAATTTTAATTTTTATATATGCGATTTTATAAGGAGTAAATCCCAAGATAATACTTGTCAATATTTGAGTATGAATTATAGCACTAAAACTGATCAGAAAAATAAAGTGATTTTATACATTAAACAATGCAAAATTGTTTATGTAGTTTTAAATGCATAACCACTAGTGGAAAGTGCTCCTTTATTGCACTAGTGGGAATGCCCCTTTACTGGAAAAAAAATGAAGAAAGCGTTTTCTCCAACACACACCTATGCAAATGACCCAAATGTAAATGATGTAATAGGGATGAGCATGGGTTGGGCAGGTTTGACTCTGTAGTAGAGCTTGGAATCTAGTTTGTAGGGGTCAGTTCTAGGTTTTTGGAACTGGAACTTACCCTATGAAAGTAGGTTCTAAGATTCATTCTACCCTTGGCGTTTCCAGGGTCGTTGGTTTTATGGTCTATTCATTGAAGTTGCTCTTTCTTTATCCTCCCCTACAACGTTTTAAAAAATGACCTAGAAATGGAATCGTTCTGTCTATCGGTTTCTCGGTTGACGGTCTGACCATCTCGTTCAAACGGACAGCTCATCTTGACAAACAAATTAAAAAAATAAAAAACTGTCAAAACCGTTGAGCAGGTCAATGGGTCAACGGTTCGATCGCCTAGGTCAACGGGTTGTTGAACTTTTCAACGATTTTTTACCAAAGACCGGGTTTGGGGTATAATGGAACTGATTGCCTTAACGGTTCCCAGTCCAAATGGTTTACCATCCGGGTCAACGGCAGTTCGAAAACCTTGCTTCCCCATAAAATATAATGCAACATATCCTTTAAAAATTTGGTTTTCAATAATGATAATATATAGTATAAAACTTATATTTTTATTTATTAAATTGAGTAATTTAATATGTAGTTTATCATACTATATTAATATATAGTTCAAAATTTGTCATTATAATTTAAAACTTGCAAACATTACCTTTTACATTATTTGTTATACACATTCAAACATTAAAATGAAAACAAATGATCAAATCACTTAAGTAACCCAATGGTAAGTGAGACCATGGCTTTTGTAACTATGAGTGTTTGAATTCAAATCTTCACATCATTGAAAATATTTTGGGGTTAATTTATTTTAAGGTATGTTTGGTTCCAAGGCTGGTAACTCTAAGAACAACAACCTAGATAGGGTAAATTCTTAGACTTTGGAACCAATCTAGGTGGGGATTGGTTCTAAGAATGTGGAACCAGAACCTACCCTGTAACAGATTTGGTAGGATTTGTTCAAGGCCAGTTCAATGTCGAATCCATTTGTTTCTATGTAGAACCTACCTATTTGCTTACCAAACAGATTATTGAATAGACTATTCCAATTCCAATTCCAACTGCAACCAAACGGACAAATATACCATTACCACTTGCATTTGTTACACTTTATGAGTAATCTTTAATTTATCTGAGAAAATAATGAGGTTTCGTAGGGTCTGAAATTTTTGACCCAGTCTATTGCTTATAATCACCAAACTTTCCACGAAATTCATTTTTAAATACGAGATCTTAGCAGTATATTCAGGTCGCGTCGAGTCAACCCTTTAACGAATGGCTGTGCAATTGAGACTTTTTATGCTTCAATTTAGCGTGGGAAGCCATTTTTTTATAGATAAAAAAGTACCAATTAAAACAATTTTGGAAAAGCTAAAAAAGTCATCTGGCTAATGTTAGAAAATCATAAACTCGCCTCTGAGACTAATTAAGCAACAAGTCACCCAGCCTTGAATTTAGGAACATCTTCCCCTGCATAATATATGCAGAGGATGAGATGTTCTCCTTGTATGATTAAGATAATCGTGAATAAAATTCTAGTGGGCAGAGATCCGGACTCCTTTCATCAAAGTGGTCTCGTTTTACAAGAATCAACTATAAACAGAAAAAAAAAAAAAAGCAGTAAAGCCTGGTATCTCTGCCCCCAAAATGGAGGCATTAAATACTTGCCTTCTATAATACATCATTTTCCTAGATGGCTAACTACCTATAGCGATATTTTCAGTCCATTTCCTAACGAAATGCTAACAAAAATGTCCATTTCCTTAACTACCTAAGGCTCAGTTTGGAAAGAGTACAAAATAATACAAGATATAATGTCTTGCATTTCACATATTTGTGTTTGTACTCCTTCCAAACTGAGCCTAATAAGGTTCATTTTGTGGAAGTAAAAGCAAGCCCATATTGATCTACTATTGTTTTTAATTAATTGTATAGAATCAGAAAAAAAATCATAAGTATGATTCAATTATATAGAAACAATCTGTTTGCTAGGTTTGCATCAATTCCGAGCTAGAATTCACCCCAATTGTACTTCGGGCCTAAAAATTTTGACCTTGGGCTGAACCGTCATTCTTCCAAGAATATATTCATCAAATAGTTGTCAAAAATTTTTCTAATTACTCATCGAACGTGCTTACAATGTTGCTGTTACTTGATTTGAACTGTTACCAAATTAATGAAAGAAGGTAATTTACTTTTAAAATTTTATGCATCATATGTAAATAATTATGTCACAATTGGAAAATCATTTTATCAGAGTAGCTCTACTGTTTAACGGTTATCACTTTATTTGCCAATTTAACTGCAACATAGTTCAGCCATGGTTTTAAAAAACGACCCGGAAATGGAAACATTCTGGCTGCCAGTTTCTGGGTCGATGATTCGACCATCTGGTTCGAACGGACAGTCCATTTAGACAACAAAAACTAAAAAAAATAAAAAAGAATAATTAAAAATAAAAACAGCCAAAAACCATTGAATAGGTAGACGGGGCCGATGGTTTGATTGCTCGGATCAATGGGTCATTGACCAATTTAACGATTTTTCTTTCAGAGATTGGGTTTAGAGTAAAACGGAACCAATTGCCTAAATGATTCCCGGGCCAAATGGTTTGACCGTCCAAATCAACGGCAGTTCTAAAACCATGAATTCAGCAGTAATTCTACTGTTTTAACTAAGCTATTTGAAAAAGAAAAAAAATCTACGATATCAGATAGATTTGGTAGAGAAAAGCTTTGACCAATCAAAGTATCATTGTAAATTTGATTAATACCACCTGATTGACCACCACCTCATTTGTGATATTAACTGATTGGCTGTAAATTTTTCAAATATATCTTATTTTGTTTGATTGCAGAACAAATGCAATAAAATAAGACCTGAAATGGAATAAGGAAAACCCAAAACAATATGAAACCAGAATTTACCTTCTTTTCATTTATAGTCCCATGCATTTGTAATTTGCATCACATCCAACAAGGATGAGTGTTACTGGGTTGGGTCGTTCTACTATAGATAAATAGGCCTTCTTTTTGTTGGACTGGGCCCGTATCTAAATCTCTTTTGCCATCTCCTCTTTTTAGAGATTTAGAGATTTTTAGACTACATTCCATCTTAAAATTCAGATTTAATCTATAGACCTACAACAATTCGAAAGTATGAATACCTCCACCTATAACACCCATACCCCTCCGTAAATTGACATTACGTCCGAGCTGATACTACCTCCAACTGTACGGTGAAGGTAGAGTAAAAACCCTTTTTTAAATAAATTTTTATTTACTTATCAAATCCCAAATTTTCATATAAGTTTGGGTTATCTATTTTTTTCGTATATTCTATCAAACCGAATGCAGCCTTAAGCTGAAGTGGTGTATTAACCATATAAGAAAGTCTAGTGTATTCAACTTTTTTTTTTCTTGAAATTAAGATTTAGAAGTAAGCATAGGGCACATGTGCAGTTTGTAATTAATACTTTTCTCTTTTAATTTCACCTAATATTAACGTATCCTCACTCTCATAACCATATGCAGAATTAGTACAAACATTGTTTACATCGGTCCGTGCATTATCCGGGTCCCTTCTCGTTAAATGGCTAATAAAGACTGAAAATCAAAGGTCTGTTTTTATATCCATATATGCGTTAACCAGTAACTAACTACTGTGATGCACGAGAAGATATATTATTGAAAAGGGCCAAAGGAAAAGACGACGAAACTCTCTAGTGTCGTGCCCACTGGGCGTCAATTTATAGTTTTGTAAGAAACTTCTCATGTGGAGCCGATCATCGTTAGTTAGGCTGTGTTTGGCTTGAAAGAAACTAGCTAATGTCCTGTCCATTCCCTTCCCTACCTTTTCTTTCAACCCAAAGATAGCTGTAAAGTTTGCTGGCGTATTTTCTGTAGAATTATATGGAAAAAATCAATAACAAAAGCAGTTAACTAGAAAAAAAAAGTCATAAGATTTGATGAAAGAGATTAGGAAATCAACAATCTATATAGCTGATGCCTTATATTATTTCATTAAATTGAAAGTTGTTCATGTAACACTACCTCCAACTATAATTGTACATTCATTTGTTGCCAATGAACAGCATAGCAAATTTATTGAGCACAGATTAAATAATATGAAGATGATAATAATTTATTTAAGAGCTAGGGAAATTTATTTTGTTGGAAATCAAACGCAACTAATTAAGAAGCATTACAAATAGCAGAAGATTTAGTTGAAGAAGTAAATTAAATGATCATCGCCCACTATCCAATGGTATGACAACTTGATCCCTTAAACTATCATAGCCAATATTATTGCTGTTATGAAAACTTGATGTCTCCCCAAGTAAGCACTCTGTTTCTTCATGAGTTTGTTCTACCCATGGGTGTTTGCTCGACCTCCTTAACCCCTCTAACTCCATAGCTACTTCTTTCATTGCCGGTCTTTCCTCTCCCTTCACACTTAGGCATCTCTTAGCAAGCTGAGTGACTTCTTGGAGTTGATCCTTGCTGCATTCATTTAGTACCCTCTCCTCCAAAATTTCTGAAACGTTGTCTTCTTTCATCGAAGTTATAAAATGGGTTGCCAAGTTTCTCTCTTTTTCAGGTCTTTCAAATTCAAGTGCTTTTCTTCCGGTCAATAGTTCTACCAGAACTATGCCAAAGCTATAAACATCACTTTTTTCTGTTAATTGACTTGTATGAAAATATTCAGGATCCAAGTAACCCAGTGTCCCTTGAACTAATGTAGTAAACTGAGTTTGATCTAATGGAACCAATCTTGAAGCCCCAAAGTCTGACACTTTTGCCATATAATTTTCATCCAAGAGTATATTAGGAGACTTAATATCTCTATGAATGATTGGAGGAGAGGCTGCAGAGTGTAAATAGTCAAGTGCTATTGCTGTTTCCGTGGCTATCCTTAGACGATTTTCCCACGAAATTGAAGATTTGTGTCCCTCATAATGAATATGGTGGAATAAGGTTCCATTAGAAACAAACTCATATACTAATAGTGGAACTTCAGTCTCTAAGCAACAACCCAAGAGTTTCACAACATTCTTATGATTGATTTGAGAGAGAATAACCACCTCATTAATAAATTGTTCAACCTGTCCTTCGTCAACTACTCTGGACTTCTTAATAGCAACCATCCTGTTGTCAGGTAAAATTCCTTTGTATACTGTACCATAGCCACCACGACCAAGGATTCGACTCTCCTCATAATTGTCAGTTGCCTTTTCAAGCTCTTCCGCAGTAAAGATTTTTGCAGCCTCTACATTGGTATCATGTGAAGAGAGTTGTTGCTTCAGTAAAAGACCTCCATTTTGCTTAAAAAATTTCTCTCTAAGCTTGATTATCTTTCTCTTTTGATATCCCCAATATATCCAAGAGCCCCCAATAAGTAGGAACAAAATGCCTGAGCCAGTACCTACATTAACACATGACCAATCACAAGTCATAAAAGATCCGAACCGGATTTATGCTCATTAGCTAAACTCTCTACCCACACTCTATCCGCCTTGAATTGCTGCCAAACTTGTATTGAGATGTGCAGCTGCAGTATACTGTGGGTAGGGGGTAGGTAGAGAAAGTGAATAGGAACTAAAAGATCCTATCAAAATATGTAAGGAAATATATTTTATATTGATAGATTTCCAAAGAAATTTAGTTTATGCATATAAAAAAACGAATTGCCTTAAAAGCACTTAAATTAACAAATGTTTTTGAGCCACATATGTTTTTGTTCATGTGGCAAAAAGTAAATAAACAAACAGACAAACAAAATCTTAATTAACAATGCGAACACTCCGTGTTAGCCACATGACAACCAATATTTAATTCTATCTATCAAAATGTGTCATGCATAGATCGGGGTTTTAGGCTGCTTGGCTTTAAGGACTTATTAGTTAAAATGCCCTTATGAACTTTTAATTGTGAAAATGAAATAAGACAATGCCAATGCCAAATGCAGCCTTAGTCTTCTATAGTACCAGTTATTAAACCCATGCTACAAAGAAACTATCCTTTTATATTTTATTTGAGAAGCACCATCAAATCAGTGGTATATAAGACCCTGTTTGGTTCACGGGAATAGGGGTTTGTAATTGGAATAGGAATGGGTTATTCCGATTCCAATTGTTTGGTTGGAAGAAATCAGAATTTCATTCTCATTTCTGTTGGAATGACATTCCTCCATTCCAGGGAATGATCATTCCCTACCACTCCCTTGGGAATGGAATCCCATCCCTATCCCTGTCTCAACCAAACAGATTATGGAAATAGACCATTCCGATTCCGATTCTAAAGAATTATATTCCAATTTTGATTTCGATTCTGACTACAAACCAAACGGACCTAAATTTTTATTTGATTTGTGCTAGGCTTTATTATTTGAGTTATGCCAACAAAATGATTCTTAGGAATGGCAACGGGGCAGGGATCGTATTCCCTGTCCCCGACCCCAATTCTGAAATTAACCCCCATACCCATCCCCAATCCCAGCCGGAGATAAAATTTGTCTTCCACCCCCAATCCAAGGCGGTAATGAATTCCCCGCGGTGACCAGAATCCCCGAATTTTTGTTAGATAACAATAGTTTTTGAAAAATAAATTTACTTAAAATAAGTAAAAAAATTAAATTATAAATAAGATTTTAAATATGTTTTGGTGTAGGCAACTATTTATATTAAAATAACTTGAGACATTAATAGAGTTACTGTGGGCTTTGTTAATTACGTACTTATGGTTAGTTGTAGAACCAGAGATTGCTTCAGTGGATGCACCGGTACGATGCAAGTCGTCCTTCCGTCTCCCTCCAAACCAGGTGGGCAGGAGCAGTTGTAACTCCCAAGCGTATTTGTGCAAATCCCTTTACAGTTGTTACTAGCTCCATCGGCGCATTCATTTATATCTGCATCTCATTAATTATACAAATTGACTCAGTTAGCTAAACTCTGAAGTACAAGAAGTATATTTACTTTTATGTTTCGATCGAATAGTGAAGAGGAAGGAGATTATGTACGTACCTTTGCATCCGTCTTGGAGGTAAGGATTGCCTTGGTAACCTGGGGAACATTTGCAAAGATATCCGAGACCGTTGGGGGAGTCATAACATTCGCTGTTCTTGCCACATGCATAAGATGGGTCGTTTCTTGAAGCATTCTCACATGTATAGTTTTCTATTGCCCAGTCAAGGATGACTGGAACCATTTCTTCATTTCTATCGTAGAAATCCAAATAGCCCAGGAGATCGGGTACTGAGAAGTTGTACCAGTCGGAGTCAACCATGAAAGCGTAGCTGCATGGGTTGAAATCCTCGACCTGTGTGTGGTTTTCGAAGCTATAGATGGTTACCTTGAACCTTTTAAACCCCTTTGGTATGGAAGTCTGGCAACAGCCTATCCCTGAACATGACCCATTGATTGGGCTCTGTTGGTCGTTGCAAACCATGGAACATCCACTTTTGAAGTTGCGACCCTTGGAGCCATTTATGTAAGCATATGTGTCGCAGCCGAGAACAGTGAATCTGTTGTGGGTGTCGGAGAAACTATAGGGTCTACTCATCAAATCAAGCGACGGGAGTGACCATTCTACATTCTCCGAATTAGTGTAGCAATCATAACCTATATAGGTTTTGACGCGCAAAGTGCCTGATGATGAGATTTCTAAAACTTCAACGTTTCCATTCGTCCCTAAGAACAGCTTCGGAGGGTTGAAACTGTGGTTGCAGGTTACTTCATACAAATACCTGTAACAATTTTGGTCATCAGCCATCCCGAACGGGTAGGGAACGGTGACGTTCCCACATTTCTCCTGGCACCCTGGCTTTGCCATTGATTCAGTTGCCGATGCATATATTGCCGTTGTCGTTGGCCAAAGCACAAGGATTATTTGAAGAAGCAGCAGCATATTAGCAAGAGCCATAGTAGTAAGACTCGGTCACTCAGCTGGTTCATTTGATTTGCTCATACCCTTATTAATAAGCGAGAAACTTACTGCTAATTAACGCTATCGTAGAAGTGTGAATAAACTCAGACAGGATTAAAAGTCAAGTCGACGGGAGGTATGGGGACCCATTGACAGGTTGACACTTTAAAAGCGATTCTTATTTCTTACCAAACATTCAGAACTCATTTTTATTTCTCACACACACCCAGAGCACAGCACAAAAGCAAAAAGCTTATCCAGTTAGTAATGGGCCGTCGTCAATATTGATTGCATATACTATTTATTTTATTGGTGGATTGATTTTTATTTTAACCCCAAAGTTTACTCCAGTGAAGGAGCGGCCGCCTTAAAATATTTCCTATGTGGATGGATTATCAAGACAACAATAAAATATTTTAAATATTAATTATTTAATTTGATCATTTAAAAAGGCAAAGCAATCAGTAAATCAGTTCAAGCTAAAAACTGTAATGTTCCACGGATCCCAGTTTTGTCAGTTATCTGGGTGGTTCACCCGTTCAGCTCATCAAAAATAATCATTTAACCGGGACTCAGAAATGCCACCAGCTCCCTGTTTTCGTGGTCAGACTGTCTGGTCTATGCCGAGTCTTAAATTAATGATATTGTAGAGTGAAAAGTCTCAACATTTTCTTCTTTATTGTCCTATGAATACATTAACCTGTTACTTTTTCCAGTTTGAAAAGTCAGCGATAGATCTATTGAGCATTTTCTTTTATCTATGCTTACAATCTTAAGTGTTCTGTTTACACACTCCTTAACCCAGTTTAGGAGTGCAAACACAAATTTGTAGAGTGCATTAAAAACCTTGTACTTTATATTATTTTATATGTATTTGAACTATACATATTTATATTTGTATTCTTCCCAAACTGAGTCTTACTTCTCCTTTACAACTCTTCTGCTAGTCTATGTCCTGAAATACCATATGAGTAATTCTTACCCCATTGTCATGGATAAAGAAATAGGTTGTGATTTTAATCCCCACTAAAACTTACCTGTAGGTTGCACTTCATTCTGGTTAGATTTTGTCTCTTACGTACTATAATGCCAAATAACCAAGGCCCCAGTATTAAATAGGAATTTGAGTGTTCACTCCATATGAAAAAGTGAGGGACGGAGACCTGGTCCACTTGGAAAAGATGTACTTGGTTAAAGCCTTCAGTCTTCTCTTCTAGTCATATATAAGCATTGACTAATAACTACGTGTGGTTTACGAGAAATTATAAAATTGTGTGGTTTTCACTGGGTTTCATTTATAAGAATTTCCATTGGATACTGAAAAGCAGAAAGTAAATGCATGTGCTATATATATATATATATATATATAGTCCTTTTTAACAACTAAGAGCTGTGCTGAAGAAATAATTAGGCACATAAGAATAATGCATGATACTTTTGAGACGCTAGCTCCGTTTTTAACTCAGTCCAACATATCCCCAGAGGACTAGCTCGAACATTAGAACCTTAATGATTAATTTGGGTTCACATGTATGTATATGAGATTTACAATTGATCTGAGATCGTTGGATATATGGAATCCAGGCTTTTTTTTTACCCTAAAATTTATTTTCAGGTGGATGGGCGGCCACCTTAAATTTTATTAATCATTATCAAAGACTAAATAAAAGATAACAGGAGAGGTCATAGCCCAGAGAACGAAATAAACTCAGCACATACAATCAGAAATCCAAAACGAATATAGGAACATTGATATAATTCTCTCGACAACGAGTAATAAGAACTTGAGGAAGGTGAGAGATTATATCTAATATGACCAATCTGTTATCCTCAATACTTTTATTGGCAAGATTAAGGTTTTTAAAACTGACCCAGAGAACGAACCAATCAGGGTTCTAGTTTCCAAGTCGAACAGTCAGCCCAATCTGACAAAAAAAATAAAAAAATAAATACCAGTCAAAACCGTTAGACAGTTCAAATGGTTTGAACAGTTCAACCTCTCGAGTCAACAATTTACTGATCAAATCAACAATTTTTTATTAAAAATCTGATTTGAAAAATGCCTGACCAGTTCCCAGTTTTTCCGGTCTAACCATCTGGTCTGATCCGATTTTAAAAACCATTGACAAAATAGTCAGCACAGAGAATTCCCTTAGAGTGTGCATGAAAATAGTATTCATGCCAGTAAGCATTGTGTAAAAAAAATCAACCAAGGGGAGGAACGTTTGTCATTCATTATATCAACTAGACTTGAATTGTCACTCTCCACCTCAATTGATAAAATAGCATTATTGCGGCAAAGTCGAAAACCATCCAACAGAGCAAGGAATTCAGCTTGAAGAGAGGTAGTATAGTCATAGGAATTAGAAAAAGCAAACAACAAACGACCATCAACCTTTCTAATTACACCTCCACCACTACTTGTTCCTGGGTTATCACAGCTAGCCCCATCTACATTTAACTTGAATTCAAATAAAGTAGGGAATTTCCAAGAAACCCACCTAATTTTATTCCTTTTCGCTGTTTTAATGTGTATGTTAAGATAATGAAGCACTAGTGACTTGGGATCATTTGATTTAGGATCTTCTTGTAATGCATCAATCTCAACTAACCATATTTTTTTACTTTGTTAATCAGAGAATGGGATTAATTAGGATCCACTGCCTTCAAACACCCGCTTTCATCTCTCATTCCAAATGATCCACAAAATGATAGATGTGACAATACACGTAAATAAATTATGAATTTGGTAATCCTTTTCACTTATATTCCACCAACCCTTCACACGATCTACAATGTGTTGAGATGGGTTAATAGCTATGTTAAATAAATTTGAGAAGCGGCAATTCCCGCCCTATTGGACGGGTTTTTTGTGCTTTCAAGTTTCATGTGACAGTGAAGCTCATGACGTAGATTGAAGCAAACTATAGGCAATGCTTCGGAACTGAGTGACTTTGGTACTTTACAACAACTTTCGTACAGTCACAGACCAAGAATATAAAAAGGAAAGAGTAGAGACTACAGATACAGAGGCGTTGTCGAAGGTTTTGTGCATCAAACCGTCTTTCCTTATGGTTGGGGTAAGCATCGTTAACGTTTCACATGCAGCAGCTCATCGTCCCTCCATGGCCCTCCACCTTGCCTCTCTCTCAGCGCCAACTTGCCAAGCTCCTCCTCATCTACATTGGCATTTCCACCCAAACCTATATAAGGGAAGGTAAGTTTTAAACAATAAAACCTGATGAGGTCTTGGAGGTTTTGATAAGTGAGAGCAAGTTTTAGAGAACTATAGAAATGCATGTAACAGCCTTGAAAGAAGAGTGTTGGCGTATGGTATGGTTTGATGAGTTTCCTTCTCAAGTGAGAAGTTACGTCGATGAAAAGATGAATTTGAGGTGAAGCTCCACAAACTTGAACTTATTCAGAGCGGAGCTCTGCGCTTAAAGTATTATTGTTCTACTACTTGTGTTTCAGTTACAGGAAGTATTTTTTTTTGCTTCTTTTCTTTCTAGCTAATTACCATTATTGTGTTTTGTTATTTCTTTGTGATTTTTATCGCTCTCTTTTACTATTCTTATTTTTCTTTTAATTCGAGTGTATCTTTTCCTTCCTAGTTTCTCTTTCTCTCGTTTGTTCTCTTTCTAGTTGCTTTTCTTAATTAGTTGCTTTCTAGTTTGCTTTTTAAACTAAATCCTTCTTTAGTTTCCCTCCTAGTTCCCTCCTCTCGAATGTCTTTTCATCTGTCCCTTCTCTTAATTACTCTAACCTATTCCTACCTGACCCGTATAAGTTTACGTCTGCCACCTGTGCTTTACTATCATCATTTTGGGCTGCGAAGATCTGGTTTTCTTCTTCTATTTCATTTACTTTCTTCTTCCTTCTCCTTCTCCTCCCCCGCTTAACCCTTACTAGCTAACTCGCTCCTTTCTTTCTACTGGTCTATTCTCCTCAATATCATCCCTAGAATTGGCTTCATTGACATACGTCCCCATATCCTTGAAAACCTCCATTAGGATTGGCAATTTTCCTTTATCTGTCGTATCTTTCCTCACTTAATTGATCAGTTCTCTAAATCTAAATTGGAAGAAGGTCTCTATAATATGTGGCGCCTTGATAGCACCCGTCTCTTCCTTGCCCCTTTCCAATGAGGTCATATGAAGCAGACTTTGTTCATATTAGAGACAATGGTCCCTAGATGTTAGATTGCCGGTGGATAATCCTGAAACCCTAGCTGCCAGCGCAACCTCAATATGAATGGCAACTCAACCAGATTGAAATCTGGTTCAGTTACATGATATCCCTTATGAAATCCTCTCTATAAATGTTGATCGTCCAATTTTTGAACATATAGATCCCACTCATCAAATTATTGTTGTTCAAAGTTATTGTGGACCAGCCTTTGAAAATTGGTTCTTTATTCAGTGCTACCCATTGGGTTGTTTATCGATATGAAGATCTCCCTGACACCTGTTATCTCTGTGGTAAAGTTGGACATATGTACCGGTGTTGTTCTCAACCTCTTCCCTACTTCATCAGCCAAACTTATGAACAGTATGTTAATGGTCATTTCATGCACCTCCCCGGTCTTTGACTTCGAGCCGAGATCCAAATTCGTCGTAATTGGTGTCGCCCCTCCTTCCGTGACTTTGTTCACATTCGCTACCTAGTTCAAAACCCTCAACCCCCGGTAACCTCTAAATCACCAACCTCTTCTCCCTCTCCCACTTCTTTCCTCTTAATCCTCTGAATTCAACCCTTGCTAGCGTCACATCAGGTACCTCCTCTACCAATGCAACTACCCATACTGCTCCTACCCTTCGTGTTTCCCCAGAAACTTTCAACATGGCTCTTTATGCTCAAATTGCCCTTAACAATATTTTTCTGCCGCATCCGATGGGCGCATCTTCGTCTCGAGGTAAACGCCCTCGTATCGATCTACTTTAGCACTTACACTTAGAGGACTCTCCTACTCTACCCATTTATGACAGACCAGAATCCTCCAACTAGAGTAATCAAACTAAAAGGATTGTGAACATAGTCCCTTTAAATCCTGATCTGCCTTCTGAAGCTCTGACATTTGGTGAACCTCTAACAGATTTTACCAGTCAGGTGAGTTTCATTTTGTTTTCGTTTTTCTCTTCTCTGGAAAAGGCGGTGGTGGCTGGCCTGCAACAACCACAAGACCACCAATGTTGATCATCAGCTAGAACTGCCAAGGGGCTACACGCCCCAAGGCAGTTCGAGGACTAGGGATTTTAGTTCTGACTTCCTTTTTCTATGTGAAACTAAAATCCCTATCGACAAGATGCAACTTATAGCAAATTGCCTTAATTTTACTAATTCTTTTTTTATTCCTCCTATAGGTCGAGAAGGAGGAATAGCCGTCTTTTGGAATATTTTGTCTGCATCTCTTTTTGTCACCAGATCTAGGTATGTCTTTTTCAAAATTTCTTCTCCTCCTTTGTTAGGTTGTATTTATGGACCTTCGGTGAAATCTCACAAAAACAATTTTTGGTCTAACCTTCATCTTGACCTTCACGCTTTCAACTTACCTTACTTATTAATTGGAGATTTTAATGAGGCAAATCACGTGAAAATTCAAGATCCCTCAACTTCTACTGACACACCTAGGCTTACCTCCTCTCAGTACCACCACATGGTTCTGAATCAGAACCTAATGGAAATCGACATTCAAGAGGGTCACCTAAGCTCGTCAAACAAAAGAATTGTTGGCACAATAAATCGTACCCTAGATAGGTGCCTAGCAACCCCAAACCAGATTTTAGCCTTTCCTCATGCATCATTATCTTTGGTAGCTCGATGGGGCGTAGACCATCACCCCCTGATTCTTAATTCCACCCCTAGAGTAACCCAATATCCTAAACATTTCAGATTTTATGAGATGTGGCTTTCTAAAGAGTCTTGCTATTCTGAAATCATTAAGGGCTAGAACTCTCCTGCCTCAGGATATGCAACCTTCCGAATTACCACCAAATTGGGTCAGATTAAGCACAATATAATTAATTGGAGGAACTAAAGTATTTTGATCCTCAAACTAAATTAAGCCACTTGGAGCCCCAAATTATTCAAATTGAACAGTCCAATCCTTGGGACAAGGATCTACTTACTAATCTTTACAAACAAGATGATGAAATTCAGATTCAATTAGAAAGTTTCAAAAGACATAAATCTAGACAGCTCTAGCTGACTTTGGGAGATTAAAACACTCATTATTTCCATAAGAATGCTATTTGTTGCCAAAAAAGAAATGAAATTCAGGGCATAAAAAATTCCCAGGGATCTTGGGTTACAAACCATAAAAAGATTGCTAGTACTTTCCTTTCTTATTTTTTAGACATCTTCATCCACAAAGATTCCTCAAATCCATCTTTTATTTCGGAAGTTATTTCCCCTGCTATCACCACTGAGGATAATACTTTTTTTACTGCTATCCCTTCTGAAGAAGAAATCAAGGCATCCCTTTTTAGTATTGGCAGTCTTAAATCCCCTGGTCCAGATGGTATTCCTGCCCTAATCTATAAAGAATACTAGTCAGAAATGGGCACTGAAATCATCACCTTTGCTCAAGAATTCTTCCAAAACAAGAGACTTCCAAAGAGACTAAATCTTACCTTTATTTATCTCATCCCAAAAAAGGAAAATTGTACTAAAGTGCAAGAGTCTCTACAATGTTATCTATAAAATCTTTCCAAAAATTCTAGCTAATAGGCTTCGTACTGTCCTTAAAAGATGCATTTCTCCCAACCAATCAACATTTATCCCGAGCAGACAAATGACAAACAATACCATTATTGCCCATGAAATGTTCCATTTCATGAAACATCATAAAAGTGGTATACATTACGTAGCTATTAAGCTAGATATGGCGAAAGCCTATGATAAAATGGAATGGTCATTTTTTCTTGAAATACTCAAAGCCCTAGGTTTTTCTTCTGAATTCTGTCAAATTATTTTTGAATGTCTCTCTTTTGTCTCCTATTCTGTTATCATAAATGGTGCTTCTGAGGGTAAAATCATCCCCTCCTGAGATCTAAGATAGGGGGATCCCTTATCCCCCTATCTTTTTATTCTAGCCATAGAATGTCTTACTCGTCTAATTCATAAAGTAGAATCAGAAAATCAAATCCAAGGTATTCAACTTTTTATTCGAGCCCCCTCTATCTCTCATCTCCTCTTTGTTGATGATATTCTCTTATTTCTCAGATGTCATAGAGATGAGTTAGACAATCTAAAGGGTATTTTAAACGTTTTTCAAGATTCTTCGGGTCAACTTATTAATCTTGAAAAATCGGGAATCCACTTTAGTGAAAATGTTCACCCTCATCACTAGCGCATGATTAGGAGGCAACTCCACATGAAAAATCTTCCTAAAAGTTCTAAATATCTAGGGCTCCCTCTAATTTGGGGTTGTTCAAAACATCACCAACTTTCGTTCCTATTAGACAACTTAAAGCACAAACTCAATGCTTGGAAAACTACTTCAATTAGTCAGGCTAGTAAAAGGGTTCTTATTCAATCTGTTCTTCAAACCATCCCTAATCATGTGATGGCCTTAATTCAACTACCCCACAAAACTATTTCGGCCATAAATTCTATTATAGAAAAGTTTTGGTGGGGAAAAACAGCCTCCAGATCCCATCCTTACCATTGGTGTTCTTGGTCTAAGCTTACTCTCCCCAAATCACATGGTGGTTTAGGCTTTCGATAAATCAAGTTGGTCAATTTAGTCTTTTTGAAAAAACTTGCCTGGAAATATCTTAATGAGCAAAATAAATGGTGGGCCCAAATCTGGAAACCCAAGTATCTCCTGAGGGATGAAATTTTCCCCCACAAAATTTCTCGAACAAGTTCATTCTTTTAGAAATCCTTATCCCCCAATCTTCAGCTTCTCTTCCATGAAGTAGGTTATCTATGTCACAAGAATTAGCAAATTTTATATCTCAAATTCCTTGAATCCAAACTAATCAGAATTTTTATATGAGCCAGAGACCTCTAGACAATGAAATCTCCATTCTAAAGTTTAATGACTTAATTCTTCATGGAACTTGGAATGTCTCAGCTATTTCCTCAATGTTTGATGCTTTTCAAGATTCTGCCATCCTGAAAACCCCTATCTTACCTCCAAATACTCCCACAAATTGTATTTGGACTAAACATCCTACAAGCAAATTTTTGAATTCAACTACTTACAAAAATTTAATGCAGGCTAGTTTACCTTCTCTAACCACTCATACTAAATCTTGTATTAAATGGATTTGGTGCCTAACTTGTCCCCCTCATTATCAAATCCTTCTTTGGCGCATAATTTTTTATTAACTCCCTGTTAAATCAAAACTTTTTAATGCTAATCAGGATCAAACTTGTGTCTTCTGCCAGTCTCATCCAAAACCCACAGCTCATCTTTTCCTTTCTTTCCCCTTTGCTCAATCAATTCTTTTTACCTCCCCTTGGAACATTAATCTAGATACTCCTTATATTCAAAATTGGTCTAATTGTATTATTCTTTTATCTCAAAAATTTCCTAATCAACATGACTTGATCTTGGCTCTTAATTGTTACACAGTTGCGTTATATTACATCTGATTTGCAAGAAATGAAAAAGTTTTTAAAAATTCAGATATATCTAATACTTGGATTATCCATAAATCAAATCCTGTTTGTAGTCAAACCCCTGTTAAATCTAATACTACAAACTTGGTTCATCCTCCTCCTCCAAAACTGCTTTTATCTTTTAAAGAAAATATTGATTGCATTATCTTCACAGATGCTGGTAAAATATCTTCTTCTTTATTTTCTTATGGAGTTATTTGTTTAACAAATCATTTGGAGTGTCTTCATATTTCAGGAGAAAGATGAACTTTATCATCAATTGAAGAAGGGGAACTTTTTGCAATTTACCAAGGACTTATGATAGCGTGGCAGTTGAACAAAAATAGTCTGATCCTATATTCAAATTCTCAATCGGTTGTGAAAGATCTAAGCAAGAAACAAGATCTATCTTGGCACTTTTTGGGACTTCTCACTGATACTATGGATTTATCTTCATCTTCTCTAGTTCAAATTTTATATATATTAAACATACTTTTAATGTTCCTACTCATGAACTTGCTAAATGGTGTAAAACTTCACAACAGTAACATATTTCTTTCTCTCTCACTACCCCTCTTTTCTTCCTCCTATCCATGCTTTTGTATCCTTCTTATCGTAATACAATCTTCTTTTATCTTTCAAAAAATAAATAAATAAATAAATTTGAGAAGTATCTCCATATATTCTTTGCCATAACCCCTCCAACTAAAAAATGGTTGAAAGATTCTACTTGATGGATACCATAGCATCAACATTTTGAAACTAGATTGATCCCCTTCTTCTTAATCACCTAAGGACACCATGCATGAATTTCCACATAAATAGAGATGTTTTGGTTGGATGGAATCAGGCTCATTAGGGCTTTCAAATTAAAACAAAAAAAAATCAAAAAAGAAAATGTGATTTATACATGAGCTATTAGATCCAAATAGTCAGCATCCATTGAGTGGCATTCCTTATTTTAAGATCTTATCTTCTTTTTGCAATTAAAATACCCATATAAATGCTGAGTATTTAACTGCAAAAAGAAGATAAATTTAATGGATGACACATGTAACCTAAGCAAGTAAACTAATAAGACAAAGGAATTAAGTTTCATAGAGGCTTCGCCAATATAGATAAATCATTTTCCTTTGACTTTTGTTTCCTCAGTTGACTGAACTGGTCAAAGAAGCATCTAGGCCTTCTAATTGCTAATGCTAATTGTTGATCTGGTCTTTCAACCTCCAGCCCTTTATTATTCGTACATTCATTTATTACCAAATAAGAACGCCTTTTTTTTTCACGATAATCCCTATTTGGGTTTTGATTTTTTTTCTTTGGTAATAACTCGGATTTGCTTACAAATTGAGGTCGGAGTCCGAATCCACAACCCACAAGACGCCACCTACACTCTACCCTTGGCCACTACTTAAGAATAAAGTTTCTCCATGAATGACAGCATACAATTGTGGCTCGGGTTGAGATAGCCAACGTCTTTTGAATACACCTTCAGAATAGGGGTGATCATTTCAACTCGGCTTGGCGCAGCCCACACAAGCCTGGCCCAAAAATTTCAGGTTTGGAGGTCTGGTATCACATCAGGCCCGTAAATTTTAGGATCATGCTTGGGTTTAATACTTCAAGTCCGATTCGCATATATTAAAACTTGTACATGTATATTTTATATTATATGTAATTGATGAGGGCAGATTTGGCCCTCCAGTGAAATTGCGACACATGGCACCTCGTGACAACTAGGCAAGCCCCCAGGCAACAACTTACCAAGTTGGTCCCCCCCCGGGCACCGGTCTAGCTGGCCTGGCGCGACCTGCACGACATGGCCGGATCAGCCTGCCACATGCGCCGACCTGGCAACCTGGCCCGGACACAAGCGCCGACTTGACAACATGACCCGGACACAGGCGCCGACCTGATGACCTGACCCGGACACAGGCGCCGACCTGGCAATCTGGCCGGACACCGACCCGCCGACTGACACAGGCGCCGACTTGGCAACCTGGCCCGGACACCGACCCGCCAACAGACACAGGCGCCGGCCTGGCAACCTGGCCCGGACACCGACCCGTCGACTGACAGGCGCCGACCTGACAACCTGGCCCAGGCGCCGACCTAGCCGCCTGGCACAAGCGCCAGCCTGACAACCTCGAGGAGTTCATCACCGTACCCCGGTTCTGACGGGATATGACGTCTTACCATTTGAAGGCTTTTCACCCACCTAACCCGCGAGGGCACAACTATATAAGGACTCCGACCCCCAAAGCCTGGGAGGGGGAGAAAAAAGTATGGTAACCCCCGCTCTCTAGCTCTCTCATTTCTCTCCAAACCCTCTGTAATCAGAATGCTAACTTAGGCATCGGAGAGTCCCCGCCGGGAAAATACCCCCGGGTCCTCTGATTCAGTTCCCGTAGGTCCCTCAGCTCCCGCCGTCTACAAAGGAGAGAGAATCACCTCACGCGGAGGGTAGTCGGGTTGCGCTGCACCAGGGAGCTCCGCCATCCTCTGAGTTGCAGACCGCCTAGGAGCAAGTCAAGTGACGAGTTCGCCATCAGGCAGTTCGCCACCAGGTAGTTCGTTGTCAAGCAGTTCGCCATCTGGCAGTTCGCCACCAGGGAGCACTACCGGGCAGTTCGCCACCAGGCAGTTCGCCCCCAGGCAGTTCGCCACCAGGTAGCTCGCCTCCTGGCAGTTCGCCACCAGGGAGCACTACCAGGCAGTTCACCACCAGGCAGTTCGCCATCAGGCAGTTCGCCATCAGGCAGTTCGCCACCAGGGAGCACTGTCGGGCAGTTCGCCACCAGGCAATTCGCCACCAGGGAGCACTGCCGGGCAGTTCGCCACCAGGCAGTTCGCCATCAGGCAGTTCGTCACCAGGCAGTTCGCCACCGGGCAGTTCGCCACCAGACAGTTCACCCCTAGGCAGTTCGCCACCAGGGAACATCACCAGGCAGTTCGTCACCAAGTAGTTCTCCCCCAGGGAGTTCGCCACCAAGTAGCTCATCACCAAGGCACGTCACCACCAGGTCAAACACGAGGTACTTAGCCAAAAAAATTTATACATCACAAAAAATGGTACGTGACAAAAAACGGTTACATCAATTGGCGTCGTCTGTGGGAATACGCTACGAAAAGCTAAGTTCTCATCCTACCAAAGCTAAGTCCTCACTTTTTTGAAGATATCACTTTATAGTTTACATTTTTTATGAACTCAAAAACTATGCAGGGGGCTAACAGACTAAGTAGCTCTACCAACCTTACTTTCGATTCAGATGATGCCTCATCAGTCCTCTCCGCAAGGTCCCCCTACAAAGATGAGCTCTTCGTGGCTTCCGCGGGAGTTGACGGCCAACAGACTACATAGGCGTCCTTACCGGTCGAGCCTTCCAAGGCTCCCGTGTGAGCTGGCAACCTAAAGTTAGTAGTGCTGCCCCCGAAGGTCGAGCCCCTAGTAGCTTCTTGTAGGAGTGGGTGACCGGCATTACGAAGCTGATGCAACACAATCATAGCTCGACACCTCACAGGCAAAGCCTACGGGCCACATTACTGCTTAAGACCCGGTCGCCTCTCCGGCACGGGCAAAGTCAAAAAAGAGTAGACCACGAGTCACTCCCAAAAGCCTACGGGCCACATTACTGCTTAAGACTCGGTCGCCCCTCCGGCATGGGCAAAAGTCAAAAAAAAAGAGTAGACCACGGGTCACTCCCAAAAGCCTACGGGCCACATTACTGCTTAAGACCTGGTCGCCTCTCCGGCACGGGCAAAGTCAAAAAAGAGTAGACCACGAGTCACTCCCAAAAGCCTACGGGCCACATTACTGCTTAAGACCCGGTCGCCCCTCCGGCACGGGCAAAAGTCAAAAAAAAAGTAGACTACGAGTCACTCCCAAAAGCCTACGGGCCACATTACTGCTTAAGACCCGGTCGCCCCTCCGGCACGGGCGAAAATCAAAAAGAGTAGACTATGAGTCACTCCCAAAGCCTGCGGGCCACACTATTGCTAAATATCCAATCGCTTTCTCAGTAGGAACAAAATCAGCAAAAGTGAACTATAAGTTGCCCCAGAGCCTAAGGGCTACACTACTGAAACCGGCAGAGACCCCCTCGTCTTACTGGCAGCTCGCCACATACAGGCAGCTCCCAAAGCCTAAGGAATTGGATCAAAACTTACTAGCTCGTCGACTTACGAGCCAAAAGAAATCTACTCCCTTCGCTGAGTTACTCTCAGCTCGGGAGTGGGGGGCAATTGATGAGGGCATATTTGGCCCTCCAGTGAAATTGTGACACGTGGCACCTCGTGACAACTAGGCAAGCCCCCAGGCAACAACTTACCAAGTTGGTCCCCCCCCGGGCACCGGTCTAGCTGGCCTGATGCGGCCTGCGCGCGACCTGTGCGGCCTGGCGCGGCCTGCGCGCGACCTGTGCGCGGCCTGCGCGACCTGGCCAGATCAGCCTGCCACATGCGCCGACCTGGCAACCTGGCCCGGACACAGGCGCCGACCTGACAACATGACCCGGACACAGGCGCCGACCTGATGACCTGACCCGGACACAGGCGCCGACCTGGCAACCTGGCCGGACACGACCCGCCGACTAACACAGGTGCCGACCTGGCAACCTGGCCCGGACACCGACCCGCCGACTGACACAGGCGTCGGCCTGGCAACCTGGCCCGGACACCGACCCGTCGACTGACAAGCGCCGACCTGACAACCTGGCCCAGGCGCCGACCTGGCCGCTTGGCACAAGCGCCTGCCTGACAACCTCGAGGAGTTCATCACCGTACCCCGGTTCTGACGGGATATGACGTCTTACCATTTGAAGGCTTTTCACCCACCTAACCCGCGAGGGCACAACTATATAAGGACTCCGACCCCCAAAGCCTGGGAGGGGGAGAAAAAAGTATGGTAACCCCCGCTCTCTAGCTCTCTCATTTCTCTCCAAACCCTCTGTAATCAGAATGCTAACTTAGGCATCGGAGAGTCCCCGCCGGGAAAATACCCCCGGGTCCTCTGATTCAGTTCCCGTAGGTCCCTCAGCTCCCGCCGTCTACAAAGGAGAGAGAATCACCTCACGCGGAGGGTAGTCGGGTTGCGCTGCACCAGGGAGCTCCGCCATCCTCTGAGTTGCAGACCGCCTAGGAGCAAGTCAAGTGACGAGTTCGCCATCAGGCAGTTCGCCACCAGGTAGTTCGTCGTCAGGCAGTTCGCCACCAGGCAGTTCGCCATCTGGCAGTTCGCCACCAAGCAGTTCGCCCCCAGGCAGTTCGCCACCAGGTAGCTCGCCACCTGGCAGTTCGCCACCAGGGAGCACTACCAGGCAGTTCGCCATCAGGCAGTTCGCCACCAAGGAGCACTGTCGGGCAGTTCGCCACCAGGCAGTTCGCCACCAGGGAGCACTGCCGGGCAGTTCGCCACCAGGCAGTTCGCCAACAGGCAGTTCGCCAACAGGCAGTTCGCCACCAGGCAGTTCGCCACCAGGGAACATCACCAGGCAGTTCGTCACCAAGTAGTTCTCCCCCAGGGAGTTCGCCACCAAGTAGCTCATCACCAAGGCACATCACCACCAAGTCAAACACGAGGTACTTAGCCAAAAAAATTTATACATCACAAAAAATGGTGCGTGACCAAAAACGGTTACATCAGTAATATTTTTATATTATATAATATGTAAAATAAGTTTATATGTATATTATGTCATTTAATATAAAATATTATAAATATATAATGTTTTATATATGAGTGACATTGGCCCAGGTCAGGCCCAACTCGGGCTCATATAAACTTGGAATAAGACTTATGTTTCGGACCCAAAACCTTAGGTCGGGCCTAAACTATGGCCCTTATCATAAGTGCAAAATCCGGCCTGGGCTTAAACCAGCCCCACCGATGACCACCCTACCTCAGAGCATGGCCTCTGACCATACCTGTAATAACTCCCATGTATCTTAAAGGGGAAATATTTCCAATGTGCAAGTAGAAACCGTGCTCTCATGTGTACATGATTTTTGTTGGGTAAGACAGGCATAGTATTTTTCTGTCCATTTGTTGCTTTTGTTAACAATCTCATATAGCTACAATGGAGTTCGTTCGGATACTATTTACTAAGCCATGGCTCAAGCAACCTAATTTTCTATATTTCATCTATTTCCTTTGTACAATGAACAGTTAAAAAATTGAATCGGATCAAATTTATATCTTTTAAAGGGTAAATTACAAAGACCCCTTATACAATGGGGCTAGTGATAAAGACCCCGTTAAACTTTCACTTTGCAACAAATACCTCTTGACCGTTAGGTCAGATGACATAATGCATTAAATTATTAAAATGTTCATTTAAACTTTTCTTTTTTTTTTTTCTTTCCTCTTTCCCTTTTCTCCTAAACCCTAATTGATCAAAAATACTTCCATTTTCTCTAAAATAAACCATCTAAAATAGTATGAATCATTTCATCGGCATGGAAAAAAGTCTTTCTTTCTTTTAATTCTTGATTCATTTCACTCACATGAATGTTTCTCTTCATTTTAAAGTATAAAATTTTTCCATTCCTTTCTCCAATAAATCAAGGCAAACCAACTACAACCATAAATTTGTATCTATCAGAAAGAAACCTCTACTATTTTATTTGAATATTGAATTCAACTATATATCTAGAAGGATCTATTGGAACAATTAAGATGGCTTTAATATTATATTTAGAAAACTAATCAATCATAAATCATTAAAATAATTAAGAAAAGGGTAATTTGGAAATTTAAAAAATTTAAACAGCTGAATGAGAATCTTTTTCAAAATTATTCACGGAACTATAATAGAAGGATATTTGTCACAAAATAAAAATTTAGGGGTCTTTGTCACAAATGAAAGTTGAGGACGTATTTGTCACTAAACCCAATATTACAAGAGGGGTATTTGTAATTACCCTTCTCTAAAATTAATTAAAGGGGACATAGAAACAGAGTCGGATCAGCTGTTAAGATTTAGTGTTTAGCATTACAGATGGCCACACCGTATATTGTTAACAGCAATGTCAAAAAGTGTTAACAAAAGATTTGGGCTCCATTAAAACTAGTCACCCACATGTCTCCTACCTACCACGTTTCACCCTCATCTATCTCTTTTACCTCATGGCAGCAAAGCAATAAATGTTGACCCTTCTAGTTGATTCATATGAGACATTGAGATTAGCTTGTTCCGCTTGCATGGGATCCACTACTTTATTCTCAATTTTCGTCAAATTATGAGTGCTTAAATCATTTAATTTCTCATCACTATCACTTTTTAGGGTAAATTACAAAGACTGCCACTGTATTATGGTATTTTCACTGTGACAAAAGCCCCTGAATTTTCATTTGGGACAAAGACTCTTCTGAATTTTCACTTTGTGATAAATACCCCATTTGTTAGAGTTCCATCAATAAGTTATGAAAAAATACTCTCATTAAACTGTTTAAAATTGTTAATCGCCTAACTACCCTTCTCTTATTTATCTGAAAGATTTATGATTCAATTAGTTTTCTAAATATAATATATATGGAAGTCCTCTTAGTTTCTCTAATAGATTGTTGTAGATTTCTGACTAGATTCAATATTCAAATGAAATAGTAGGTATTTCTTTCTGATAAATATCAATTTAAGGATTCATTTTGTTTTCCTTAATTTATTAGAAAAATGACTGGATAATTTTTATATTTTAAAAATGATGAGAGATTCATGTCAATGAAATGAAACAATAATTTAAAAAAACTTATTTTTCTATGAAAGTGAAATGATTCTTGTGATTTTAGCTAGTTTCATTTGGAGAAAATGTAGCTATTTTTGGATCACTTAAGATTTAAGAGAGAAGGGCAAGAAAAAAAGAATAAAGAAATTTTAGGTGAGTATTTCTGTAATTTAACACATTTTGTCATCTGATTTAATGGCCAAGGGGGGCATTTGTCACTAAGTAAAGTTAAGGGGTCTTTGTCACAAATGAAAATTCACGGGGCTAATTCTCACCAACCCCATAATAGAGGGGTCTTTGTCCTAAATAAAAGTTTAGCCAGGTAACTGTCACTAACCCCATAGTAGAGGGGGCCTTGTAGCAAATGATAGGGTGTGTTTTGTAATTTCCATTTTTATTACCCACTGAAGGATCTATTGCCAAATTTATTTAATCCAACATTGTTCCACTCGGATACCACGCACAAAAAAAAAAAAAGGCACAAAAACTGTGAAAAACTCTTTTTATAAAGGTTTTACTTGTGATTAATTGATCAATTGCATCTTTATCCTGTGAAAACAGTCAAATAAGCAGAACCCGAAAAGGTTATTTATTTATTTTTTTTTTAAGAAAGAAGAAAGAAATTTTATTAAAAGAGAAAAAGGAGAAAAGAGTATACAGACCTACATTAAAACAACTTTCAAAAAATACAAAGAAGCACCCCAAGAAGCTACCGACAACAGAAACTAATCAACAGCTCAAAAATCGAAACTCAAGACTTCCTTGGTCCACAACCCAATCAAGCAAACTTAGCCTGAAACCTCACCCCTTTCCAATCCTTGAGACGATACAACTTTTAAAATAAGATCTTCAAAGCAAAAACAGCTGCTAGGAATTTGGTAACACTAATCTGCATACATGTATCAACATTATATTGTATCCTATGTGTTTGTTGCATGCGTATTTGCCATTTCTTATAATATTAACATCTAATATTTAGCACTTTGTCTAGTCGCTAGTTCCTATCGGCCATAAGCAAACGAAGAAAGCAAAAACTGATAAAAAGTGAAAACGGAAAGTCCAAAGACCAACCTCTTAATGAATTTTTACATTGAGTGCTTTAGCTTCTCAAAGTATCTGCATTAAAATTCGAGATGCACATTTACATTTGACCCCTTTTTTCAAGCCATGGGACTACACATAGGAGTGTCAATGGACCAGTTTCAGATTGACCCTATTCAAATCAAAATCAATTTAGACAGATTGGACTGACCAACAAAACATAATGAATTGGACTAGCCCAAACTTAATGGTCCAAAGTATTTATTGAATTGGATTGGACCTAATCCATGTCTAGTGAATATATATTGGATTGGGTTGGACTGAGCCAATATCTGGTACATTAATAGAAGATAAGAATATAGGTATCAATGGACCAGGCTTGGATTGGAACCAATCTAAATTAAAACAAATTTGAACAGATACGGTCCAGACATTGAGTTGGACTGGTCCAAGATATTCATTAGAATGGATTGGACCTGATCCATTTGTAATGGACTCATATTGGACTAGATCAGATTATCGGATTGGATTAGACCAAATCTAGTCCAATTGACACCCCTAGGGGATAGCCTATTTCTCAAACCCATAATACCCCCCCTGGTGGCAGCGGGATTTGATCCAAGGTCTCTGTTACAAACAGCAAGACAACCTACCCATTCAACCACCATCAATTGGTAAACATTCCTAAATTTTTAATTTAAAAAGAAAGAGAGAATGTTTTTAGAATCTATAATTGATTCTAATATCTATAAACGTTACCACAAGTGTAGGCGGCTTTGATTCATCACTAGGATTATTGTAATTAGTTATTTAAAAGTAACTCCAAACATAAGTTACTTATGATGTTGCTCAAGAACTATATATCATAATAAATAATTGTTTGATAATCATATATGTTTCATCAGTTCAACAATGAATACGATTTTCTTAATACAATATATTATACAATATATATAGATTATGCCTAAGGAAGAATTCTGAGGAATTGACAGAATCCATGTAGCAATATAAGTATGATAAATTTAAGAAGATTATACGAAACTAGCTAGAAGTTTCCATTCTTATTTCTCTGAGTGGAAATTCACATTTAAACCAAAGACAGCCTAATTGTTCATGATTTTGCCAAAACAAAAATGATAAAATGGAACCCAAGTCATATCATACGAGAAGTTCAACAATGAAATTGTCCATGGAACTGAGATGTCACATGATCACCGACCACCATCCAGTGATATTGCAATCTGATCCTTCAAGCTATCATATCCAACAGGGTTGCTACCATGGAAATTTGATGATTGACATAACAAATGCTCTGTCTCTTCATGGTTGCGCTCCACCCATGGATGTTTGTTGAACATCCTCAACCCCTCCAGTTCCATTGCTACTTCCCTCATCGTGGGTCTTTCCACTCCCTTCACACTTAAGCATCTTTTTGCAAGCTTGGTGACCTCTTGGAGTTGATCCCTGCTACCTTCATCTATCACCCTATCCTCCAAAATCTCTAAAGCATTATCCTCTTTCATTAAAGTAACAAAATGGATAGCTAGATTTTTCTCCATTTCGGGCCTATCAAATTCCAGTGCTTTTCGTCCAGTTAATAGTTCCACAAGAAGTATACCAAAACTATAAACATCACTTTTCTCAGTTAATTGACTTGTATGAAAATATTCTGGGTCCAAGTAACCCAATGTTCCTTGCACTAAGGTTGTAAATTGAGCTTTGTTTAATGGCACCAATCTTGAAGCTCCAAAATCTGATACTTTTGCCATAAAATTATCATCTAAGAGTATATTAGAGGATTTAATATCTCTATGAATGATTGGAGGAGAGGCTGCAGAGTGCAAATAGGCAAGTGCAACTGCAGTTTCAGTAGCTATCCTTAGTCGATTTTCCCACGAAATTGAAGACTTGTGTCCTTCATCATGAATATGATGGAATAAAGTTCCATTAGTGATGAACTCATATACCAATAATGGAACTTCAGTCTCTAAGCAGCATCCCAAGAGCTTCACCACGTTTTTATGATTAATTTGGGAGAGAATGAGTACCTCATTGATGAATTGTTCAACTTGACTTTCATCAACGATTTTGGACTTTTTAATGGCAACTATTCTATTATCAGGTAAGATTCCTTTATATACTGTACCATATCCACCTCGGCCAAGAATTTTACTCTCATCATAGTTGTTACTTGCCTTTTTGAGCTCTTCAGCGGTAAAGATTTTTGCAACTTCGGCACCTCTGTTGTGTGAAGCTAGTTGTTGCTTCAACAAAAAGCCTCCATTTTGTTGAAAGAATTTTTCCTTGAGCTTGTTCTGCTTCCTCTTTTGGAGTGCGCAGCATATCCAAGAGCAAACCATAAGTAGAAACAAGATGCTAAAACTGGTACCTAAAATGAATAGATAAAACAAATTCGAAAGTTAGGAAAAAGTATAGCTATAAATGAAATCTTAAAATGATCAGGAAAGTATATATAAAGTATATCTGTCACTAAAACACACAAAGCCCTTCTAAGCAGCTTGCCATGTAGAACATGATGTATTTTACTCATCGTCCTATTATCTTGGCATGTAGAAACCCTTTGATAGGTCATTTTTCACAAACCTAATCCATGCTGGCCATACCCACAACTTCATATTTAGGTCCTAACTCATAAATTAGGAGTTCCCATTTGCGCCCCACAAGGCTCCACAGCACATCCCGACCCTGTATTGGGATGTCGGGATGTGCTGTGGGGCGCCCCCTTGTGGGATGCAGATATGAACTCCTAAATCAGTGACATAAATCATTTAAATTTTTAGGATATTACCGAAATGCATAGAAAAAAGGTTGAAATTTTCCACGTCAGAGAGGATTTAGGATAAAAAATTTGAACATGATTCTGAAGCACCTAGAATTTGTGGAGAAAAGGAAAGGCCACTTAGATCAGGAACCATGTACAGTTCAACCCGGAAAAAGGAGGGAGTGAGGGACTGGACCTGTACACGGTGGATAGGACAATCGTGGCCTGATTGTACATCCACCCTGGTTGAGTGGCACAACTCAACCCGGAAAAAATAGGACGATTCCCGAGGGATGAATTGGATATCAGAGTATTAAGAATACTGTAATCATCCTCAATAGTTGATTTTCTTACCTACGAGAACTTGCATGAGCAGAGATTGCTTCTTTGGAAGAGCGACGCAGCCAAGTCCATTTTTCTTTCCGTCCCCTTTGGTACCAGGTGGGCAAGAACAGGAGTAGCCCCCGAGCGTATTAGTGCAAATCTCTTGGCAGTCATTTGTATTTGGAGCAAGACATTCATTTATGTCTGCAATCAATCATATATGAGCTAGCTTTAGCTTAGATAATTAGGTGACGACGACGACCGCATGCATCTTCAAATTTTAAAGAAATAATTAATGGTGATGGGAGGAGATGTAGCTAGAACCTAGAACAGATTATATATTTATATATACCAACCTTGGCATCCGTCTTCAAGATAAGGGTTGCCTTGGTAGCCTTGAGAGCAGTTGCAAAGATATCCCAAACCGTTGGGAGAATCATAACAGTGGCTGTTGTTCCCGCATGCGTAATTGGGGTCACTCGTTGAAGCATTATTGCACCAATACCCCTCTATTGCCCAATCAAGAACAAGTGGAACCTTTCCATCATGTCTGTAATAAAAACTCATATTGCCCATGAGATCGGTTACAGAGAAGTTGTACCAGTGTAGGTCAACAACGAAAGCATAGCTACATGGGTTGAAATCCTTGACCTCGAGGTGATTATCGAAGCTGTAGAGAATCATTTCATACTGCTTGAACCCCTTGGGTATGGAGGTCTGGCAACACCCGATGCCTGAGCAGGACCCGTTGACCTGCCCCAGTTGGTCGCTGCAAATCATGGAACACCCGCTTGTGAAGTTCCATCCCTTCCAGCCCGTTATGTAAGATTTGGTGTCGCAGCCGATGGTTGTGAATCTGTTGTGGATATCCGAAAAAGTATATGGCTTTTGTTTAAGATTTATATTTGGGCGGTTCCAGATAGTATTTTTCCCCCAACCGTCGTAGCAGTCGTAACTTATGAAGGTTTTGATGCGCAAAGTGCCTAGTGGTGACACTTCTAAGATATCCACGGTACCATTCACTTTTGAGGGATCGAAAGATGTCGTGTTGCTGTTGCAGGTGAGGTCGAAGCCGTTTCTGTAACAGTTTTCACCACCAAAGCCGAACGGGTAGGGAATCGTGATGTTGCCACATTTCTGTTGACAGCCAGATTTTTCCAACGACACCGTTGATGGTATCGCCATTGTTGGCCATGGATACAGGAGCTGAAGAAGCAGCACAACAACCAAAGCCATAGAAAGTTATTAAACTCTGTTTTGTGCTCTGTGCCTCTTCTTTCGTTTATTGTGCCATTTTTATAAGCTAAATAGCTGTAGGGGAATAGGGCAAGTGAAGATTTCTTTTCCGGGGTTTTTACTTTCAGTCCACCCTCCACCTTATAGTTGGGGGTAGGTGCCAGCTCAGAATTGAATTGTTTAGGTCTGCAGTTAATTTTGAGTTGGATTGCAGTTTAATTATCCCTTCTTTTTGTTTGGATAAATTCAGAACTCTCATTTGAACATTCAAAGTTTTCTAAATCTCCAAAACTATCATTTTCTTGTTTATTTGAATTCTATGTAACAAGAAAATGGTAAAATTCAAAGTATTTTGCAGTTATCAATTCTCGATTCCCTGAAATCTTTTCAGACATTTTGCCAAAACTCTATGTGATTTCTCAAATTGCATTTCGTTCCCTATCCAACTTCCAATACCTTTAATGAAATAGGATTGATGACAAAAATCTGAGTGATTGAAAGCTTGAAGCTAAGAATAAGAACAAAAATCAGCAATATGAGGTGTTTCACAGACCAAGGCTCTAAGATGAGTAATGACTTGGCAGAGCTTTGCAATGGGAGCACGACAATGAAGGTATTTTTGGGTCAGTTACAGTTTAAGAGATGGGTGAAGAAAAAATTAAGGAAGCTCAGGTGGGTATTATAATAATTTAACGTTTTTCGTCATCTACCTTAATTGTCATGGGGTATTTGTGGCAAGATAAAAGTCCAGTGGAGTCAATATCATAAATAAGAAGTCTGGGGTAATTGTCACTGAGCCCCATAATACAGGGTGGTCTTTCTAATTTATCCTTTTAATTTTATTAGTCCAAGTGTAGAAATCAGCAACTTGGGAAGGCCTCTCTCTAGTTCTCTTGGTTGATCCTGTCAAAGAGAATATAACATCTTTATCGTGTGGGAGCCGATGGACACAGACTAAAGAGTTCCCAATTTCAAGCGTCCCCTGGTCCCAGTTCTTTCTCCTTCTGGGTTGGTTCTAATAGAAAATGAAGCCTTCACTCAATTCATCTGTGGGGAGGAAACAGGAAAATAGATTAGACGATAGCACAATTTTCCCTCTTTGAATGAAGTCTTGCAAGACCATTTGGTGGTGGCCAGTTGATATGCTCTCAAGACAGAATCAATGATCGACATCTAAAGCTGATAATTTTGTTTACAAACTATATATCGTGGAGAACCAAGCCACATCTCCTGTAACCAAAAACTGTGCAGAAACTCCGAGCACTTTACCTAAAAAAGAGTTTCATATGATGTCTTTTATGATGTGAATTGATTTGCTATAAGTTTTTCTGATATGATGTCTTTCCAGCATCATATCATGAACGGGTGAAGTAATTAAGGGTGGATCCATATTAAATGGATCGAATGAATCACCCTTATGGCTTATGGAACTAAATTCAAAATCATCCAATTGAATATCGTTTGAAGCCCTATGAAAAGGGCTTTCTTCTTAATATCGGTCAAACAAATAATTTTTTTGTGAGAGAACTTTTCTTTCTTTATTTTTTTATGAATAAAATGGTGGCAAGTAGAATACTGAGACTATTTTTGACTAAAAATTATAAATAAAGGGAACTTCACAAAGTAGACAAAGCGTGCAGGGACCACTAGATTTTCAAACAATGCAATTCCAGGGAAGCTGGTTGATGGCCTTGCAAAGCATTGCTCTATTGTTCAAATGTTAAAATCAAATAATTAATAATCGATGTTACACCTTTGTTTTCTCTCATTTTTTCAAAATAACGTAACCTTGGGGCTACGGCCTATATAGAGGTCGAGAAGTTGGGACTCAGATGTAAATTACTGAGATGTTGTTTTGATGGTTAGAATCGATATTCTTCATTGAGCATAAGTCACTCCTTTAGGAGTGTTTTGTAGTGTGAATGAAAAATTGGTGGGTATAGAAGACTATTGCACACTATACCCTATGATAAGGATCAATCTACATCACACCATAATCCACAGTTGTTTTGAATTGTAGATAGACTATATGGATTGGACCAGTCCACGCCCATAGTGGCGTTCTGTAGGTGTGGTGTGAATTGGCCCACACCACACTTTTTTATTCTATTTATTTCATATACATTTTTTTGAATAATCTACACAGTCAATAATAAAATGTCTCATTTTTTCATTTTATATGATAAATATACTAAAAAAAGGCATTGATAAATTAGTACTAATCAATAAATATTATATTTTATGAACAAAATTAATTGATGAAACTTGAATCAGTGAAAATTTAGTAAAACTATAAAATTCAAATCAACTTTAATATTAGATATAGAAAAGATTATGATGGAAGAAAGACATGATAACAGAAAGGCTTCGATTAATCAAAACTATTCACCTAATTAGTTACCACTTTTATGATGTGAATTGATTTGCTATATGTTTTTCTGATATGATGTCTTTCCAGCATCATATCATGAACGGGTGAAGTAATTAAGGGTGGATCCATATTAAATGGATCGAATGAATCACCATTATGGCTTATGGAACTAAATTCAAAATCATCCAATTGAATATCGTTTGAAGCCCTATGAAAAGGGCTTTCTTCTTAATATCGGTCATACAAATAATTTTTTGGTGAGAGAACTTTTCTTTCTTTATTTTTTTATGAATAAAATGGTGGCAAGAAGAATACTGAGACTATTTTTGACTAAAAATTATAAATAAAGGGAACTTCACAAAGTAGACAAAGCGTGCAGGGACCACTAGATTTTCAAACAATGCAATTCCAGGGAAGCTGGTTGATGGCCTTGCAAAGCATTGCTCTATTGTTCAAATGTTAAAATCAAATAATTAATAATCGATGTTACACCTTTGTTTTCTCTCATTTTTTCAAAATAACGTAACCTTGGGGCTACGGCCTATATAGAGGTCGAGAAGTTGGGACTCAGATGTAAATTATTGAGATGTTGTTTTGATGGTTAGAATCGATATTCTCCATTGAGCATAAGTCACTCTTTTAGGAGTATTTTGTAGTGTGAATGAAAAATTGGTGGGTATAGAAGACTATTGCACACTACACCCTATGATAAGGATCAATCTACATCACACCATAATCCACAGTTGTTTTGAACTGTAGATAGACTATATGGATCGGACCAGTCCACGCCCATAGTGGCGTTCTATAGGTGTGGTGTGAATTGGCCCACACCACACTTTTTTATTCTATTTATTTCATATGCATTTTTTTGAATAATCTACACAGTCAATAATAAAATGTCTCATTTTTTCATTTTATATGATAAATATACTAAAAAAAGGCATTGACAAATTAGTGAAAAATAAGCCCCTCCACTACATGTTGAGTAGGATAGATGGGAATGTTAAGAGGTTACTAAAATAAGACCAAATTTTAGAAGCCATAACTCCAGTGGAAAACAAATGATTAAATGATTCCACCCCATGATTACCACAACAACACTTGGAAGCCAAATTAACACCTCTACCATGCATAAATCTCCACATAAAAGTATTGGGAGATTAACTTTCCAAATATATTTAAACTAGTAGATGTGCTGCCCATGATTCCTAATGATATTCCAAGCAGATGTTGTAGTGAAAGAGTCACTTTGATTAAATTTTCAAATTAACCTATCATCTTCATTGCTTAAACAACAATTTGAGTCTATAGCTCTCGTTTGAATGGCATGAGGAATAGTTCCAATGTCATGAAAAGACCATACTCCCTCTTGCTTCAAAACCTTATTTAAAGTAAAATCCACAACTTCAACTTCACTTTCATCAATTTGACAAATCAAAGGCCCGAAACCCAACCAGTTATCATACCAAAAGGAAATTTCACCTTTCCCTATTATCTATTGACAAGAATTAATAGCAATATCTTTGATCTCCAACATCTCTTTCCAAAATCTACTATTAGAGGAAGGAGTAGTGAGTAAAGTTATAGGTGTGGACTTTATATATTTTGATTTCATAAACTTTGCCCACATGCCCTCTTTTTTAATGATTTTAAACCAAGATTTTAACCTGAAAGCCTTAATAATATCAAATTTGGATCGCACTCCCAGACCCCCTTCATCGATAGGGTTACAAATTTTTGTCCAACCAATCCAGTGTTTTCTGTTTCCAAAATTTGAAGCTCCCCACCTAAAATTAGCAAACATTCTATGGACCATGTGGATCATAGTTTTGGGAGGAGAAGTAGCTCCAAGGACATGGATTAATTGACTTTGGAGGACATGCTTAATTAAAGTCAAACACCCTCCACTACTTAAAAGCTTAGCCCTCCAACCATCAATTTTATTTTTTATATTTTGTAAAATAGGTTCGAAGTCCTTAATTCGAAGACATTTTTTCCAATAGGAGCGCCCAGGTAAATAAAAGGAATATGCTTTTAAGAAAAACCCGTTACCTGTTTGATCATATTCACCTTTGAAGCACCCATGTTTTGACGAACAATGAAACAAGACTTTTCTTTATTCACCAATTGTCGTGAAGCTTTCTCATATGCTGAAATAAATTGCATCAAGTTTTGCAGACCTCTTTTTTTACCTTTTGAAAAAATCATTGTGTCATCAGCAAACAGGCTATGAGAAATTAATTCAAAACTCTAGGAAGAGCATAAAACGGAACATATCCCTTTACATAAATAACATGCAAACATCTACTCAATACCTCTTTTGCTAAAATAAACAGATTTGGAGAAAGAAGGTCTCCTTGCCTTAAACCTTTAGTCGAATGGAAGTATCCTACTAGAGTGCCATTGATAATTATAGAAAACCAACAATCGCACATGCACAATTTAATCATTTCCATATAAATACTGCTAAAACCAAAACATTGAAGAACTAAAAGGACAAATTTCCAATTCATTCTATCATAAGCTTTTGCCATATCCAATTTAAGAATTACATTACCTCCTGATTTTCTATTCAGCTCCCCAACTAATTTCCTCCACCAAATTGATGTTATCACTTATATTTCTACCTTTGACAAAAGCCCCTTGCTCTGTTGAAATGATCTTAGGAAGCACCCCTGCCAATTCCAACTTGAATAGATTATTCCGATTCCAATTCCAACTGCAACCAAACGGACCCTTAGTAATTTTTATCAAATATACCATTACCACTTGCATTTGTTACACTTTATGAGTAATCCTAAATTTATCTGAGAAAATAATGAGGTTTCGTAGGGTCTAAGATTTTTGACCCAGTCTAATGCTTATAATCACCGAACTTTCCACGAAATTCATTTTTAAATACGAGATCTTAGCAGTATATTCAGGTCGCGTCGAGTCAACCCTTTAACGCATGGCTGTGCAATGGAGACTTTTTATGCTTCAATTTAGCGTGGGAAGCCATTTTTTTATAGATAAAAAAGTACGTACCAATTAAGACAATTTTGGAAAAGCCAAAAAAGTCATCTCGCTAATGTTAGAAAATCATAAACTCGTCTCTGAGACTAATTAAGCGAGTTCAAGTCACCCAGCCATGAATTAGGAACATCTCCCCCTGCATAATATTATGCAGAGGATGAGATGTTTTCCTTGTACGTGAACAAAAATCTAGTGGGTAGAAGATTCGGACTCCTTCAAAATGGAGACATTAAATACTTGTTTTCTATAATACATCATTTTCCTAGATGGCTAACTACATATAGCCACATTTTCAGTCCATTTCCTAACGAAATACTAACAAAAATGTTCATTTGCTAAGCTAAGAATAAGAACAAAAATCAGCAATATGAGGTGTTTCACAGACCAAGGCTCTAAGATGAGTAATGACTTGGCAGAGCTTTGCAATGGGAGCACGACAATGAAGGTATTTTTGGGTCAGTTACAGTTTAAGAGATGGGTGAAGAAAAAATTAAGGAAGCTCAGGTGGGTATTATAATAATTTAACGTTTTTCGTCATCTACCTTAATTGTCATGGGGTATTTGTGGCAAGATAAAAGTCCAGTGGAGTCAATATCATAAATAAGAAGTCTGGGGTAATTGTCACTGAGCCCCATAATACAGGGTGGTCTTTCTAATTTATCCTTTTAATTTTATTAGTCCAAGTGTAGAAATCAGCAACTTGGGAAGGCCTCTCTCTAGTTCTCTTGGTTGATCCTGTCAAAGAGAATATAACATCTTTATCGTGTGGGAGCCGATGGACACAGACTAAAGAGTTCCCAATTTCAAGCATCCCCTGGTCCCAGTTCTTTCTCCTTCTGGGTTGGTTCTAATAGAAAATGAAGCCTTCACTCAATTCATCTGTGGGTTGGTTCTAACAGAATAAACAAATTCTGAACCAAATAAATAAAGGGGGTAATTTGAGTTCTGTCCACCTCAAAATTTTATTATGCGATTGTACAGTTAGGGTCAATATCAAGGAAGGAAAGATGGCCAATTAGGATGTGGAGTGAACTCGAAAAGAACCTAAATAATAATATATTATACCAACCTGTCTTCCTTTCAAAATTAATGTAATCTTCACAAATGGTGTAGCAGATTGCTACTAGTCTCTTCTTGTGAACTCAAACGAATACAACGTCATAACTGAGCAATAACAGTTGTTTTTTGAGTTTTTAATTATTTAGGTAACAAAGGATTAAAGACTTGAAGAGTTGACGTACTTGGGATCCTTTGTTGGTTTCTACACTCGCCAAGCTGCTAGTGACACGATCAGATAAAGTCAAACCTTTACATCACACATTAACCACGGGAGGCCTTTGCTTCTATAGAGGCTGTATTTAATTTTGTCTTGTTAGCAATAACAAATACTCTTTTTAAAGGTAATGAGAGCCCAAAACAGGGCTAGAAACCACTATCTCTTGTGCGATTTACCCAGTTTACATAGCAACCGAGCCACCACTTTGATAACGAATTTCAGTTGATTTGTCTTTTGCCAAACAATTATATAACTGGAGTAGCACAAACCCATAAACACCTTCAGCAGGATTTGATGTGAAGTCTCCCCCAAAGCGAGCCAGAGATAATACCAATTACGAATACCGACTGAGCCACCATCGGTTGGTGACTACTAGTTGATTCTAGAGCGACTCGGTTGCTGGAATTTAGCGTATCTACCGCGGTTGATCTTGTCAAACAGTCGAAAGAATCTTGTGCGTGTGAACATTAAATTGAATTACTAATAAACTAAAGAGAGTCAGCAATAGCAAGGTCTAGCTGATGAGTGTTATTCAAGGACTTGTTAAGGTGGACAATCAATTCCTTCGTTTTCTGCTATAGTGGGTTCCACTTTAACATCAAGCCCGAAAACCCTGGGTTCAAATAGATTGGTGGTCCCACTCTCGCCCACCGTGTGTTGTCAGTGAGGCTCACTTTAACGTCAAGCCCGCCCCAAGTTCAAGTAGATCGATGGTTAGCCTTGAGAGCAGTCTCGCTCCAATTTGGAATTCAAGTCAGCACAATTCTGGTAGGAACAGTGTTCGGGTTAATTGGCCCCCAGTGGCACGTGTTTTTTCAGTGGCCACCTTATCTCATCGGCCACATCAGCACCACATTAACACCGCAGCCTAATTTATTTCTTCAATTAGGATGCCAAGCGCGATCAAGACAAGAGATCATTGTACGGATGATGACAATTCTATTGGAGATTAGGACTTACCTTGAATACCGCGGCGAATAACCTCATCCTGACAACCCCGGAAGCCTCATCCAATCAGGATAATGATCTTCAGCTATAATAAGGTACCTCCCGCTCAAAGTAAGGGATCAAACTTTTGACTTCCATACCATTACTCTGCTTGGACCAGCACCATTCTCTAACTGCTTGGCCCGATCACCCACTATTCTTGACTGACTTGAGAATTGGAGTATCTACCCGACGATAACTCCTCAAGCATCTGATTACCTTCTTTGTTTCAGATCTTGGGCGTGTCTTCGTCCTTCCACCTCGGCTCCGCCCAGTTGGAAGGATTATCTAATTACCTCGGATCAAGCAGCATCAGATTGGCACCGTCTGTGGGAATCGCACAAAAAGATATTCCGAACTCTCTCTCCATGCAATCAAGAAAGATGCCAAGAAGCACATCTGACTGCTCAACAGGCCGATCCCCATCTCAAGGATCCCGCTCTCACCATAGTCCTCCACATCGCGACGTTCAACAACCCCAATAGCAAACTGCGACCAACCCTGCCCAATTCCAGGCGATGCAAGAAATGATCGATCAAATCTTGGCAATGATGCTGACACTGGGTCCGGTACATCAACCTCCTCAGGTCATCCCCCCTGCACCGACGCTTACTGTGGATGTTCCTCACCCCGAGGACCCCAAAAAGCGTCAGGCGAACAAGGGCGAGGCGCGGTTTGACCAAGAAAGCAGACATCAAGAAGATCGGGCTCCTTGACCCGATCCGGTGAACGTTATGACCGCAACCGAACACACCAATCTACCCGAATTCTGATGAAAGAGAGGCTCGGTGGACGACGAACGCAACAACAACCAATCTCCATCACAGAATCCAATTCGGTCAAAGATCGCCAGCACCACCCAAGAAAGAAAGGGTCACACTCGCTGCAGCCCCGAACATCAGGGATGTAGAGATCAGAGAACTCCAGCAATGCCTGATTGAGTTGGAGTGCAGCCAAGCTCAAAGGAGCGCAGCCCCTCCCATGATCCAACCCATAGAGCCGAACAGCTAGCCCACCAAGGAGTCAGCCTTCACATAGGACATTGGGGGCGAACTCCCCCCAGCTAGATGGTGAGCACTGCAGTTTAAGAGGTACGACGGATCCATGGACCCTACTAACCACATCGAAGCCTTCAAAGCCCAGATGAAGCTTTACGGCTCGTCCGAAGGCTTGATGTGCAAAGCATTCATGGAGACTCTTAAAGGAGTAGCTGGAGAAATAGTTCTATCCATGGACCCCACTCCTCCCTTTCCTTGCACTCTATCCCCTCCTAGGTGCAGTTGGAGAGCCAGTTCCTGGCATAGTTCACGGCCAGTAAAAAGCACTGGAAAACCTCGGCAAGTCTCATGCTAGTGTGGCAAAGGAAGGGAGAGTCCCTCAGAGAATACCTCGCCAAGTTCAACGGTGAAGCCTACAGGTTCGGTCATTGAAATAGTCAATGGCTGTCACAGCCATCCAGCACAATCTACACCCCTCGTCGTTCAACTTTTCAATCTCCAAGAATCCTCCTCAGACTATAGTCACGTTGATGAATCGTGCCCAAAAATACATCAACACCGAAGAAGCGCAAGCGTGGTAGAGGAGTGAGGAGGAGCAACCTAGTAGAAAGATGAGAGATCCCAACAACCACAAGGCCAAAAGGGCAGATAGGGACAGCAAAAGACAAGACCACTAGTCAGATGGAAGATCGAAGTCACCGAGCCGACCTACAAAAATTCCGCGCTACTGAACACACCGCAGTCTAAGATTATGTTGCAGATTCATGACTGCAACTATGTTAGATGACCCGAGAAGATGAAGTCCTAGAGCAACAAGA